>NC_056676.1:66769322-69217447 GCF_018350195.1 Panthera tigris | reverse complement strand
AAACCTAATTGTATGACTAAACCCTATGAGTTCTGCGTGTTCAGTGTTCTCATTACACATGTGTCCTCATCCATTAAAAGAGGACCCCTAAGAGAGGAACTAAAGCTGCAATGGGAACACCCACCAGAACGCCCATGTGTAATGAACGGTGGGTGGGAATCCATCTGGACTAAATTAGCTGAAGTGTGGGTTTGGGCATTGGAGCAGGAAGTGATTCTGAGAGCTGCCTCATGAGGCAGCTGTCCAGAGGGGGAACTCTTTGGGTTACCCAGTTTATCTCAACTCCATTAAAAGCCAGAGCAGGTCTTTCTTGCCTGAAGGGTTTTCTCTGACAAGACGAGATTCATAATTCATGCCACTGGCTCTCATCCGGCCTGTCACGCATTGTGTGGGACACTGATTCCCTTTTTCAGAATTTGTGTGTGCAATAACGTGCAGAAAGAGGAGGCTGCTGTCCCTAGGGTAGCCGTTCTCAAATTTGGGGGTCCATCAAAATCATCTGGGGATTTTGTTAAAGAGTCTGACACTTCTGTTTTAGGAAGCCCGGGGTGAGGCCTTGGAATCGGCATTAATGATGAAGCCCAGGTGTTTCTGAACCAGGTGTCCTAATGATCATACTTTGAAAAGCACTGCTCTGGAGTTTATATTCTGAAATTAGGGCACATTGGCCACATCACACCAGATCTGACAGACTCACATGCACACGGGCATCTGTATCACACACTCTGTTCCCTGTCGTGTGATTATTGCCCTCCCTTAATCCTCACAAAACTCTGTGAGATGGGTCTTACCACCCTTCCCATTTTATAGATGAAGAAAATGAGGCACAGCAAGGGTAAGCACTTGCAACCCTTGTCATGCAACTAGTAAGTCACTGAAAAATGGATTGGAACTCAGTAGTCCTCTGCTAGTATTTGAACCCTTAACCACAGTGCAATGTTGCTTCTTGCTTTTTGCAACCCATCTCTTGGTCCTTTTCTGTGGAGGAGTTCCAAGCAAGTCACAGTTCATGATTCTTTCAAATGGCCTCTCTTGTCTCCAACTCTCTGGTGGCCTAGGGTGCAGTGAGGCTCCACCTCCCCAAAAGTCATTGCAGGAAGAGGAAAGGAGATGGAGACAAGCTTTGTTCAGGGCCGTGCACACTCCACAGCCCAGCTGTTGACGTTTCCTCCCCCACAGAATGAAAAAGTGGCTCTACCAGGCAGAAAGCTTAGTAATGCATCACAGCATACCTGGAATCTGATGAAAAGGGAGGGTCATAATAATGACTTGTAGGCTCTGAAAATACTGAAAGGCTTTCTCAAGACAAAGGGGATCATAGTCAATAATGATGAGTATTGTTATCATTATTGTTTTTATATCTAATTTCTACAGTGAGCAGAAGTCTGCAAGGCTTTTCTTAAAGGGCTAGCTCATAAATATTTTAGGCCTTATGGACTGCATGATCTCTGTTCTAGCCACTCAGTTCTGCTGTCGTAATGTGAAAACAACCATAGACTATACATAAAGGAATGCATGTGACTGTAAACTTTATGTACAAAAACAGGTTGTCATAGTTTATTGTCCCTGGTATAGAGCATTAGAGTTTATGGCACATTTTCCAATCACTTACCCTATTGAATCTAGAGGAATAGGATTCCTAGGGAAGTGAACGACCCACTTGAGGTCATCAGCAATGTGGTAACACAAGGATAAACCATGCAGATATGGGATAGCTTTACTGTGGAGAACCTTTAACAAACCAGAATGCCTAATTTTCTTCTTTTGCTAGAAATTTAGAATTTACTGTAGTAAACAGTTATACTACTGTGAATAATTTAAGGCAGGGCCCAGATTTATATATTTTTTCCCGTGTTTGCATCTTCAGAGATTAAACCAGGGATCTCAAACTGGGAATCCAACAGGACCCAGACGGTTAACACTAATGGATGAAATAATGGAATAGTCGGAACAGGGGCAAAGTTAGGGACCCATTTGCAAGAGGCAGCAGCTACCCACGTTGAGACAAATGTTGCCTTGCAGAAATACTGGCCCAGTGCTGCCAAACACTGGGTTTTTTTTTTTCCAAGAGACGCCAGAAACCTATTTTAATGTGAAATATCCTGATTCTAAATATTGGCCATCTGCTTCCAATTGTTAACAAAACAATGGTGGAGATCAACTAAGCAAGACCCATAGACCAAGTCTGAGGATCATATTCCTACTTACAAATCATCAGCTTTTGACCTTTGCTTTTGCACATAGTAGGTACTCCACAAATGTTGACCAGATGAATCAGATTTCCATTTTACAGATGGGGGTATGGAATTCGGTGATTATAACATGGAGCAGTGCTTTTTCTATTAAAGCAAAATCCAGCTCCTAGGAGCCCCAGCAATCTCTCCTCCTCACCTCTCTCTTTCATTAGAAAGCTATTGACAAATGTTTTCTCAATCAATTACTGTAATCAGTCAGCTGCAACATTTACAGGTCAGGAGAACACATCAACACCTGTCAAGAGGCCAGACAATCATGATTCCCATTTGTCAAATGTGCCGTCTCCCTCATTACATATGCAACTCCATTCGCAAGTGCGGAACTTCACAAATAAAGGGCTGTCACAAGGCCCTTTAAGAAAACAGCCAGGAGAAACGAGTTCATGGTTGAAGTGGACCCAATGAAAACCTCATGGTTATCCCACCACTTAAAACAATGCCCTGTAATGGAATAATTAAAACAGGCATCAGGATATGACAGGAGCGACCAACCTGTCTTTGACACAGAAAGGTAAGAGCCATGATGGGAGGCCTTTATTTTTTCACGATCCTCCTAAATTTGGTGTTCTCCTAACACCTCCCGGGCTGGTGCACACCGTTTCCCTGTTTTATGGAGCACTGGTAGCGGAGGAAGGAAGGGGAGAGTGGAGGTCTGCCTGTTCGTCTATTTCACATATGAGGAGCCTTCAGTCTGGATTCGTCAATGAGTGACAGAATTTCTGGGGAAACCATATGGTGATTATTAAACATTTATATAATGCCATCTGTATACTCCATGCCTCATGAATCATAAATAAGACAAGAGCCCTTCTCAGCAAGCTGAGGATTTCTGTAAAAACTAAGCAGAGAAAATAGAAGGAGGGCCAGTGAACAACGGCCTGTCAAGTGGTCCTGTTGAAAAGAAGTGATGGGACTCCAGAGGAAACCTCAGAACGCTTGTGGGGGTGGGCAGTGGCTTTGACTTTAGGAAGGCTGGGAAACAGTGCCCGAAAATCAATAACGGTAACCAAAAGAGTAACAGTAGCACTTTTTATTTTATTTTTGCTTATTTTGTATTAATTTATTAATTTTTACTTATTTTGAGAGAGGCAGAGAGAGCACGAGCAGGGGAGGGGCAGAGAGAGGGAGAGAGAGAATCCCAAGCAGGCTCCGTGCTGTCAGTGTAGAGTCCTATGCGGGGCTTGATCCCACGAACCTTGAGATGGTGACCTGAGCCTAAATCAGGAGTCGGGTGCTTCACCAACTGAGCCACCCAGGCGCCCTGCCACTTTTATTTTTTGAACACTTACTATGGGCTGGGTAGGAAGTGGAGTGCTTTACAGCCACAGTTTTAGTTAGTCTTCATGACTATCATATAAGTAGGGATTACCACTTTACCCCGTGGAAGTGAAAACTGAGCTCAAAAAGTTTGCATGATTTACCCAATCCCAAGACCTCATAAGTGGCAGAGGAGGAATCTGGGTCCAGGATAATGAAAATATTGGTAATGATAATTATAAAAATAATAATGATAAGTACTTTTGGTTACGTGCCAGGAATTGTGGTCCTTTGCATATTATTATCTCCTCTAATCTCCCTGAAAATTCTGTGTAGTAGTGGTCATTCTCTCCATTTTATACCGGGGAAAATTGGGAGGCAGAGGGAATAAGCAACTTGTTGAAGGATGTGAAGTGAACACTTGCTCCAATCTAAGCATTGTGCTCTAATTGTCGGTGAGAAAAGGGGATTTAGGCATGAAATACAACATCCTTTCGGTATAAAAGATCCCAGAGAGGGCAAGAAATTAGCACCAGACCACAAAGTAGGGAGAGGTAGAGGCCAAACTGGACCCAGGATCAATGGACTCCTCTCCAAGTGCATTTCCCCCTATTTCTGTGGTTTTCTTACCAGCTTCTATAAGCTGCCTCAAAGCAGAGGCCAAGAGAGTCTGTCATTGAAGCAAACAAACTAAAAAGCACAAGGAACCCAGAATGATGCTTGCATTAAGACTTTGGAAACTGCCTGATTCATAATAGTTGATCTGGGCTTAAAAACCAATAAGGTCACTTTTACAACTGAGCCGATGCAGGTGGCTCTGATAGTCATCATTAAGATGGTCAAATAACTGGACAGAAAGGAACAATAACTGTTGTTTAAGTAGTAGCAGATACACACAGATCTGGGTCTGGCTCACTCAGTGCATTTTTTTTTTTTTTTTCTTCCAAGGAAGAAAGCCATCAGTCCTGGAGATTTCCCCACCCAACATGAGGATCTCTAATTTATTACATACATATCTTAGGCTGGATTTTTAGAGCAATATGATTTTTTATTTATAGGGGAATTTAAATACGGCATTTTTCAAAGTGTAAACTTCAGATCTAGCCTATCAGCTAGAGTCATAAATCACAGCCGTTTCATTTCCAAATCATTAGGGAGACTGAAAGCTTAAAGTATTTAATTTATCCAAACCACATGGGGTAGTTTATCATTGTGCATGATGTACCATTTTTTTATTTCAATGCTGACTAGTAAAATTTTGAACAAATCATGCTGAGTTTCGAGGGTGAATGAAGGCAATGCAAATCTTCTAAATCTCCAAGAAGTAGGTAACATGAGAATGCCTAGGAAAATTTGTAGAAATGGAAGTTTATATAATACTTAGGCTATCTCCCTGATGTGACAAGGTAGCTCATATTAGAACCCATTTTGCCTGGAATAAGCTGAAGGTTTTTTTTTTTTTTGTTTTGTTTTTTTTTTTTTTTTTTAAAGAAAGAGGAATGTGGTGGTTTGGTAGATATGGATGACAGGACACAAAATGTTCTAGTTCCTTCTTGGTCAGAAAAGACATACTTCCCTCCCAGTTATAAGTCTCTCACTATAAATAACATGGATCCTATAGCACTCACCTTGAAAATTTATCTTGTGTTAAAAAGAAAACGTCTCAGATTCTTTGAGGAGTATTTTTAATTGACTTAGAATTCCATGAAGCTTCCAGTCCAGGACTGGAGCAGTTGGGTTACTTATCTCTTTGTAAGCTTAAGCGGTATGTATTCATTAAGAGAACAAAGATTTAATATGCTCACAATGCCAAAACCTGGGATTTGAGCCCAGATCTATTTAGACTCCAAAGCCCCCAAGGTGAAGCAATCTCAGTGGTACCCAGTGCTTTTCCTTTCAGAGAAAGACAGACCGCTCTAGCGGGAGTAAGCTGATGTGAATGCAATTTGCTTCTTAGCTTAAAATGGGTTAGTGTGTCTCCCAAGTGTAACTCCACATTTCCACATTGTTTTTACTTTTGTATGGAAGCTTTCATTTATATCGGCGCTTCCGTATTCATTGCAGCATTATTCATAATAACCAAGATATGGAAACAACCCAAGTGTCCCCGACAGAGAGATAGATGAAGAAAACATGGTGTCTACATACAATGGAATATTATTCAGCTTTAAAGTAGAAGCAAATCCTGTCATCTGGGGTTACATGAATGAACCTGGAAGACATTATGCTATATGAAATAAGCCCGTCGCGAGAGGACAAATACGGCACGATTCCACTTATAGGAGGCATCTATAGCAGTCAAATTCATGGAAGCAGACAATGTAACACTGGTTGCCAGAGACTGGGGAAGATGGAATGGGGAGGCGTCATTCACGGAGTATAAAGTTTCAGTTATGCCAGGTGGACGAGGTCTGGGGTCTGCCGTACAACATAGCGTCTATAGTTACCAATATCATTTTGTGTATGTTAAAATTAGATCTCATGTTAGCATTCTCGCCCCAAGAAGATAAAACACACACACACACACACACATCAACGACAACAACAAAGGGACGTTAATTGCCTTGATCATGGTGATGGTTATCATGGGTGTCTGCCTATATCCTAACTCATCAGATTGTACACACTAAATATGTACAGGTTTTGTATATCAATTATTCCTTAATGCAGGACTGGGGTTACCCATTCCATATTAGTCCAATATGTGTGAAAATGCAAATTTGGTGAGGACTGGACCTGAAGTTATTTCCCAAGTTCATCCTATAGCTTTAGGTGACTCTAGCACCTTTACACGCCCAATTTCTCTACCAATCTCCAACACTTCTTAAATTGTGGAAATTATGAAACATATGAAAAATATGAGCCTCCACTTTCTTATCTGCAAAATGGAGATAGTAATGCCTTCCGTGTAAATTGATAAGATCAGAGGAGGTGGGGTAATATAAAATATAAGCAATAACAGTAGTACTGATTATTGAGTTTAAAGTTAAGAGCTAACCGTAATCGAGTACTTAGCATGATCTACACGATGTGTATTTTTCATTTTACGTGATCTTCAGTAGAGCCTAAACAGAGAGGTAACATTATTCTTATTTTTAAGGCAAGTAAACAGAGACTTAAGGGAGATTGAGAACTCGCCCCACGTCAAGGCATAGTGTACGATAGCATCGCATAAAACTTGATGACTTTGCAGGGTAGCCTGAGACAATCTTGAAGAAGAGAAGACTGGAATCTTCACACTCAGGTTTGGGACAGGTTGGGGGATGCTCGTGTGTCTGTGAGATATTTTAAACTTGGCTACATGTTCCCGTACCTCAGATCTGTCACATCTTATTGCAAATGTTTTCAATGGGCCATATACGGCAGCCAACTTTTTTCCCATCTCAAAGAAAGGAGAACACTCATATTTAATAGACATCTTTCATGTGCAAGGCTATGCTAAAAACTTTATCTCATTCCGCCTTCATAACAATGCTACGTAGTAGGTGCTTATATCCACATTTGTAGGTCTAAAGATGGAAGTGCAAAGAAGTTGTTATTTATTTGTACTCTGCTTTGATTTGCAAAGATTCAATAAAACGCATTTACATGCTCATTTCATAAAAAGGGAAATTATAAATATAGCATAAAAAGCCAGAATCATGGAAAATATGGTAGGGGAGAAGATGAAAACCAAAAGGTAAGTCAGGATTAATGTAGATATCATTGCGTGCCCTATTGTTATTTAAATTGAGTTCCAGACAAATCTAGGAGGTTCCTAGAAGCCAGGGCACAAAGGAAACATAATTAGTTACATGATTTGTCTTGTCCTTAAGGAAAAGGAAAAGTACAGTTTAGTATCTCAAGAGCAGCAGAGTTCAAGGTCACAGAGTTAGGAAGAAGTGGAAATACTGGCATTGGAACCAGGGTCTGTCTATCTCCCAGCCCCACACCCTGGCTCCACCAAAGGCTGTCTCCTACTATGTCTGGCTTAGGAAAAGGATGCTTTTACTCTGGTTCCTATCAATACAACTTTGCCTTCTGCACTCACCTTGCTTCAGTGAAATTAAAGCATTTTGTCATAGGCAAAAGGGAAAGATGTTAAATTTTAATTCCTTGTGTGATGTAAATAATGTGGGCGGGTTTATTAATTTACCCCTCCAGTTAATTCAGGCATGTGGAAGGATGGGGCTGAAGGGTAGAAAGGGAGAAAGGAGGAGGCACTTCATGGCGGGCAGGTGACTTTATAAACAAAACGGACAGATGTGTAGGGATGATGAGGACAGTGAATGGGACAATGTATGTTAGGGAAGGAAATAAATGAAAATAAGGTGGCAACATCTGCTGTGGCCCAGGCACTACTCCAAGGACAGAGGAAGGCTGCAATTAGAGAAGCCTGGAGAAGTAGATTCCAAATGGGGACTTTGGGGAGGGGCTTGGTACTCTTCCCTCTTAACCTCTGTTAGATTGAGGGCACAGCCCCAACAGAGAATCCTGGCTATCTTATTGCCACTTGATGGCTCAGGACAGGAGGGGCTACATAGCTGGACACATCTGACTCCAGTCCCAGCTTAATATTCTAGTCTCATGAAAGACCTCCAATCACTCTCCCTCCCGGATCTCAGATTCCTCTCCTGTGGTGTGGACATAGCCATCCTTTGGATTCCCAGAAGGGTCAATCCACTCCTATAAATGAAAAGCTTTGGGAAACTATACATGGTCATGCCAGTATAGTGTAAGGAATTCATAACTGAGTTTTCTCCAGGATTTCTGCTTTCCATGAGAACTCTACACAGCAGAATTCAGCCTTATGACATTCACGCAGAGAGTAATCAAAAAAATAAGACAGAACAAGACAAGCAAGTATTAATTTGAATGAGCTAGCCATTCAATAAATGTGGAGTTGGTGAGCACAGCAGATTGGTTGCTTCTCTCCGGAACCTAGCATTCAAGTGGTCTGGGCTCCCTGCCAGCCATTTTACAGACTTCATCCTTTTATCCCAGTAAATCACCACTGTGAGGTAGGTGTTGGGATTCCCATTCCACAGATTAGCAAAATGAGGCTTGGAGGGTTGACATGACTTTCTGAGGCCAACAAGTGACAGAACCAGGTTCCACCTCAGTCCACACTGTGTCCTTCCAATATCTCTGTACCCTTCAAGACCCAAGAAGTCATTTGGAAATCCAACAAAGCACTGGCCACCAGGCTTCCCTACCTAGGGCTTAAGCTCTGGAAGGAGTTAATGCCCAAGTGTACAATGATATAATTATGAGAAAAGAGACTAAATTAGATAGGATTTGAAAAGCCTCCTGTAGGAATGTCCCCCAATATTCTAGGAGGAATAGAGAAGAGTACGTAAGACCAAGAATATGAAGTTCACTGGGCCGTCTATCTCCCTGGCATGGGGCCACTGTTAGGCAGATGGAAGGAAAATACAAATAGCACTTTGACTTTCTAATGGGATTGCTATGTTTCAAACCAGTTTTACATATATTGTCCTATTCACATCCACCTTTCCTCCACACACTCCTCCACTGGCCAATTCCAACCCTTATTGTCTGTCACTGGGGCTCCATCCGAGCTCAGTTTTGTGGGTGAGAATGAGTAGGCTTTCGGAAGGCAGATCTGACCATGCCACTCTCCGACCATTCTTTTGATAACTTCTGGTTAACTTCGGGAGAACAAGAGTCCAGATTCTTATGCCGTGCAAAGGCCCCCTTCTCCTTCCTGCCTCAAGCCTGCACTGTCCCATCATGATACACCTGGCCCAGTCCCTACCTTGCTGAGCCACCAGCTTTTGTCATTCTAAGCACTGTTGCTCTTTTGGGCTCTTGCTGTTTCCTTTGCTTCTATCTACCCCCCTCCTCCTCTTTTCCTCATAACATCGTATTCTTCTTTCAAGGAGCAGCCCTGTTGTCGGCCGGTAAGATTCTTCCAGTTAAAATCAGTCCCTGTCCCCTGTGTTTCCATTATGTTTTGTAGACAGTTCTTGCATTTTAACTTATGGTATGGCCAGACTGGCTTACAGGGACTGAGCTTGGCATGTGTCTGTTCAGCTCCTTGCCATCCCTGGGGTCAGGGTCTCTGTGTTTTATCTGTGTGTCTTTAGCGCTTAGCACAGTGTCTGCTCCCTGGAAGAGGCATGGAAGTGTTCATGGAAGTAAATGTGGATTCACTCTCCTGGTAGAAAAATAGAAACCATTCTAGTTATTTTATTTTAAATTAAAAAAAATGTTTAAAGTTTATTTATTTTTGAGAGAAAGAGAGACACACACGGAGTGCGAGCGGGGGAGGAGCAGAGAGCGAGGGAGACACAGAATCTGAAGCAGGCTCCAGGCTCTGAGCTGTCAGCACAGAGTCTGATGCGGGGCTTGAACTCACGAGCTGAGCTGAAGTTAGACTCTCAGCCAGCTAAGCCACCAAGGCGCCTCCACTCTGGTTATTTTAACAAACAGAATCTAATATAGCAAATTGTTTAAACAAATGTGAGAGGACCATAAAGGCAAGAAGAAAAAAATAATGGTGAATAACTGCAGGAAGCAGCTTTTAACCCTGAGTATGGAGTAACAAAAAAGGAAAGATTGAGGTAATCAGATTTAGAAAGTTTGGAAGAAGGAGGTAAGGAGAAGGTGCTGCCCAGCTGGTCCAGGTGCTTTGGCGGGGCATGACGAGGCCTCAGTTTCCTTGTCTGAAAATGCGGATGAGTAATCCCTTCCTAATGGGGCTGTCTTGAGGATTAAATGGGAAATCTGTGTAAGAGCGTTTAGCATCATGCCTGGCACGGCCTTCAAGAAAGGAAACTAATATTGCCCAACATTAGGGAGCTGCTAGAGTGGGATGTGTAGGGCTTTGGGACAGGCAAGATCTTATTTCCATCTTTGGTCCTGCCATCTTGCCTGTGGGGTTGGGTTCACATGAAGATTACAGGCAAGTTGTGTAAGAATGAGCAATAAACGGAAAGTTCATTCTTTCAGGTGCTCAGCTGTTCTGCCTTCCTAGCCTCCCCAAAGGCCTGGGATCATCTTGACTTCTTTTTCTTCAGCTCAGTTTTCACAGAGGCCATCAGCAAATCGTGTGGCTCTATCTGTAGAATATGTGCAGGATGGGAGCTCATCGTCTCTGCTGTTGTCTCTGTAATCCCACCTGGATTACTGCAGGTGCCTCCTACCTGGTCCCCTGTCTCCATCCTTGCCCCTTTTTAGCCTAGCCTGCACTCAGCAGACAGAGCTAGCTTGGAGAATGTGAATTTGACCAAGTCACTTCTCTGCATCCTCCCAGGCCTTTGCAATCCCCTCAAAGTAGAAACCTGGGTTCTTCTAGAAGCTTACAAATGCCTATGGGAGCTTCGAACCAGGCCTAGCTGCAGCTTCGCCTGTTACCACCCGCAGCCCTTCTTTACTGCCCTTCTTTGTGTTCACTGAACACCCCCAGAACACCTCAGAACCTTTGCATTTTGTTGTCCTCTCTGCCTGCAAGGCTCATTCCTCTCATACTTGCAAAACTAAGCCCTCCCATCACTTGGGTCTCTGTTCAAGAATTGCCTAGTTGATAAGGCCTTTCCCGACCACCTCATGTGAAATTGCATATGGTTTCCTTCACCACTGCCATGGCCGCTGTGTTGAGCTCTCTGCCCCTGCTTTCTTTTCTCTATGTTGCCTTTACCATGACCTAACCCCTTGAATATATTAAGAATGACTCAGTGGTAGCTTTATTTATTGTCGGAAAAAAAAAAAATCCTGGGATCTAATCCTGCATTGTTGTTTTCCTAGCTGTGGGAATGACTAGCTGTGAACACTATGCTTAACCTTTCCCTGGTGGTGGAATGTGGACAGTAATACATGCTTATAATGTTTTGCATATTTTTGTTTTAGTTGCTTGTTTTGTGAGAAGTGAATGGAGTATTGTTTCCAAACAGTCTAAACAGGGTGCCTGTCATACACCACAAGTCAATTAATATTAATTGTCTTCCACTTGATTGAATGAATTCTATTCAATTTGGCTTGACAAGCATTTATTGAGTCATATTTTCAAGTTAAAAATTAACTTAGAGGTTCCCTTTTAAAAAGCGTACATAATAATGAATATGGAATTAGTTGTGTAAATGAGTATTTACTTAGATTAGGAAAAAAATCACAACAGATTTGGCAAATATAATGTTAGAAAAGTCTAAGAGAAATATTTTAGTTAATTTTTAAATACAACCTTACAATAGTTTTTTCTTACTTTTTGGAGGGCTGTCTACCTTTTGATCTCCCTTCTTGATGACAATGATTTCTCCATATCATTTTCATTAAAGGGCATTGGGAACTAACTTAGTCTTTCCTTCAGCAGGGCTGACTGGGATTTGTTGTTTATTTTTGATAGTTGGGATGCATAAAACATATGACCTCACCCACAAGGAGACAAACTATTTGTAGTGCTAAAGATTTGTGCCCTATAAACATTGGAATGCTGATACATCCTATTTTGTGTGATTCCAAGCAGAGAAAAAAAAATTGCATAATGCATTTATAATTGTGCCTGCTGCATTATCTGTGTCCTGTCAGGAGACCTGCTCTGCTTTGACTGGGCATCTGGATGATTATTAGGGATCACCTTGACTTCTGCTGTTGAACCACTCCCACTTTACCAAATAGACACTGGCCTCTCACTGCCCAGAATGATACTACAAAAGGTTGCCCTGAGGTGTGGCAATGGAGGGATTATTTGAAATATTGTTGTTTGAAAATGTTTAAGGTAATCAAAACACCATAATTTGCTCTCTCTAACCTCATCCATAACACAAAAATCTTTTCAACAAAATTTTAGTTTTAGTGTAGAAATATTTATGAAACGTGTAATACTTTAGCTTTATTGTTTCCTCATGTAATAGTATTAGTAATTCAATACAGAGGAAAAAAATTAAACTCATAAAGCATAGTGATCCCAGGAAGTAGAATACACGCACAGATATACATATCCACCTAGCTATCTATCTAATTTTGTTACAGACATGTATGTTGGGGTTATCAATGAAAGACCCTAAAGCATAGAAATATGTTACATTAATATAACATTCCCTGACTCTGGGGGAAGAAAATGGGAGCATGCTTTCAAGGAAAATAGAAATGATTAACAATTTCAACTGTCAGAAAGAAAATTCTACACGTGTTGAAAAAAACTTTAAATGGATGATTGCTATATCAAATCACCATAACATTTAAATTCGTTTAAGGACTTTTAAGAATGATATAAATGTTGAGATTTACAAAGTGCAAACATTTACTTCCTTTGCAACTCTGATGAAAAATACAGAATGTGAACCTGAAAATGTCCAAGGGGGAAAATAACTTTTACAATTTTTTTCATTAAGCTATGTTAGTAACTCATTAATAAGATAGTGTGATTGGCAGATTAGTGGCTCCCAAAGATGTCCATGTCCACTCCCCAGAACCTATGAATATGTTCAGTTTAGTGTCAAAGGGGAATTAATGTTGTAAATGGAATTAACATTGCTACTCGGTTGAATGTGCACTGGGAGATTATTTTAGATTATCCAGGTGGGCCCAATGTAATCATAAGGATGCTCTAAACAGGAAGAGGGAGGCTGAATAAGGAGAAGCATAGAGATGTGATCTGACAAACACTCGACTTGATGTTTCTAGCTTTGAAGATATGGGACCACAAGCCAAGGAATGTGGGTGGCCTCTAGAAGCTGAAAAGGCAAGGAAATAGATTCCCCTTAGAGTGTCCACAGGTGCCACAGCCCTGCTGACACTTTGATGTTAGACTGGTGAGACCCACTTGGTATTCTGACCTCTAGGACTGTAAGAAAATAAATTTGGAAAATCAACAAGGAAGCAGTGGCTTTGAATGACATGTTGGACCACATGGATTTAACAGGTATATTCAGAACATTCCATGCTAATACAGCAGAATGCATATTCTTTTTGAGTGCACACAAGACACTGTCTAGAATAGATCACATATTAGGTCACGAAACAAGTCTCAACAAACTTGAAATGCATCTTTTCTAACCATAACACTAAGAAACTAGAAATCAATCACAAGAAAAAAAACTGGAAAGAGCACAAATACATGAAGGCTAAATAATATTATTAAACAAAGAATGGAATGAACATGTCAACAAAAAAAAATAAAAAAATTACATGGAAATAAATGAAAATGAAAACACAATGATCCAGAATCTTTGGGATGCAGCAAAAGCTATTCTAAGAGGGAAGTTTATAGCAACAAAGGCCTACTTCAAGAAGCAAGAAAAATCTCAAGTAGATAACCTAAACTTACAGCTAATGGAGCTAGAAAAAGAAGAAGAAGAACAACAACAAAAAACCCAAACCCAGCAAAAGGAAGGGAAAAATAAAGATTAGAGCATAAATCAATAATATAGAAGCTAAAAAACACAATAGAATAGATCAATGAAACCAGGAACTGGTTCTTTGAAAAGATCAATAAAGTTGATAAATCTCTAGCAAAGCTCATTAAAAACAAAAGAGAGAAGACCCAAATAAAGAAAATTACTAGTGAAAGAGAAATAACAACCCACACTACAGAAATACAAACAATTATAACAGGATATTATGAAAACCAATATGCCAACAAATTGGACAACTTAGAAGAAATGGATAAATTCCTAGAAACAAATAACCTACCAAAACTAAAGCAAGAAGAAATAGAAAATTTGAATAGATCAATCACCAGCAATGAAATTGAAGCAGTAAAACAACAACAAAAATAACAACCAAATAAACAAACAAAAAACTCCCAAAAACCAAGAAGTCCAGGACTAGATGTCTTCACAGGCAAATTCTACTAAACATTTAAAGAAGAGTTAATACATATTCTTCTCAAACTATTCCAAAAAATACTAGAGGAAGGACAACTTCCAATCTCATTCTATGGAAACAGTATCACCCTGATACCAAAGCCAGATAAAGACACAACAACAAAAGAGAGAATTACAGGCCAATAACTCTCATAAATATAGATGCAAAAATCCTCAACAAAATATTAGCAAACCAAATCCAACAATATGTAAAAAAAAAAATCATACACCATGATCAAATGAGATTTATTCCCAGGATGTAAGGGTGGTTTAGTATTTGCAAAACAATCAAACTGGTATGTCACATCAACAAGAGAAAGGATACAAACCACTTGATTTCAATAGATGCAGAAAAAGTGTTTGACAAAGTACAACATCCACTCATGATAAAAACCCTCTGCAAAGTAGGTCTAGAGGGAACATATCTCAACATAAAAAAGGCCTATATGAAAAACCCACACCCAAGATCATACTCAATGGTGAAAAACTGAGAGCTTTTCCCCTAAGGTCAGGAACAAGACAAAGATGTCCACCCTCGCCACTTTTATTCAACAGAGTACTGGAAGTCTGAGCCAGAGAAATTAAATAAAAAGAAATAAAAGGCATCAAAATTGGTAAAGAAGAAGTAAAACTCTTCTTATATGCAGATAACATGATACTATATATGGAATATCCTAAAGATTCTACCAAAAAACTGCTAAGAACTAATAAATAAATTCAGTAAAGTAGTAGGATACAAAAATTGATGTGTAGAAACCTGTTGCATTCCTACACACTAATAATGAAGTACAGAAAGTGAAATTAAGAAAACAATCCCAATTGCGTCAAAAACAATAAAATATCTAGGAATAAACCTAACCAAAGAGGTGAAAAACCTGTACTCTGAAAACAATAAAGCACTAAGAAACTCAGATGACACAAAGAAATGGAAAGACATTCCATGCTCATGAGTGGAAAGAACAAATATTGTTAAAATGTCTATACTACCCAAAGAAATCTACAGATTTAATGCAATCCCTATCAAAATATCAATAGCACTTTTCACAGAACTAGAACAAACAATCCTAAAATTTGTATGGAACCACAAAAGACCTTGAATAGCCAAAACAACCTTGAAAAAGAAAAACAAAATTGGAGGTATCATAATTCCAGATTTTAATTTATATTACCAAGCAGTAGTAACTAAAACAGTTTGGTACTGGCATAAAAATAGACACATAGATCAATGGAATAAAACAGAAAACCCAGAAATAAACCCACAATTAGATGATCCATTAATCTTTGACAAAGGAGGAAAGACTATACAATGGGAAAAAGACAGTCTCTTCAACAAATGGTGTTGGGAAAACTGGACAGCCACATGCAAAATAACAAAACTGGACCACTTTCTTTTACCATACACAGAAATAAACTCAAAGTAGATTAAAAACCTATGTGTGAGACCTGAAACCGTAAAAATCCTAAAAGAGAGCACAGGCAGTAATCTTTCTGACATCAGCTGTAGCAACATCTTTCTAGATATGTCTCCTGAGGCAAGGGAAATAGAAGCAAAAGTAAATAATTAGGACTACATCAGAATAAAAACTTTCTGCACAGTGAAGGAAACAATCAACAAAACTAGAAGGCAACTGCTGAAAGGGAGGAAATATTTGCAAACGATATACCCAATAAAGGGATAGTACCCAAAATATATAAAGAACCGATACAACTCAACACCAAAACAACAAACACTCCAAATAAAAAATGGGTAAGAAGACATGAATAGACATTTGTTCAAAGAAGGCATCCAGATGGCCAAAAGAAACATGAAAAGATGCTCAACACAAGTCATCATTAGGGAAATTCAAATCGAAACTACAATGAGATACCACCATACACCTGTC
Source organism: Panthera tigris (assembly GCF_018350195.1). NCBI lineage: Eukaryota > Metazoa > Chordata > Mammalia > Carnivora > Felidae > Panthera > Panthera tigris. The sequence continues at coordinate 69,201,247 of NC_056676.1, read as the reverse complement.
ACAATGACTAAATCAACAACACAAGAAACGAGTGTCGGCAAGTATGTGGAGAAAAAGGAAACTTCTTGCCCTGTTGATGGGAACACAAACTGATGCAGCCACTGTGGAAAACTATATGGCGTTTCCTCAAAAAATTAAAAATAGAACTACCCTACCCTATGATCTAGGAATTTCACTACTGGGTATGTGCCCCCAAAATACAAAAACACTAATTCAAAGGGATACATGCATCCCTATGTTATTTGCAGCATCATCTACGATAATCAAACTATGGGAGCAGCCCAAGTGTCCACTGAAAGATGAATGGATAAAGATGTGGTATATTTATACAACATAATATAATTCAGACATAAAAAAGAATGAAATCTTGCTATTTGCAATGACATGGATGGAGCTAGAGAATATAATATATAATATAATATAATATAATATAATATAATATAATATAATATAAAGAATAGAATATATAAGACTAGGATAGAATAGAATAATATAATGTTAAGTGAATTAAGTCACTCGGAGAAACACAAATACCATATGATGTCAGTCATAATTTAAGAAACAGAACAAATAAGCAAAGGAAAAAAGAAAGAGAGACAAAACCAAGAAACAGACTCTAAACTCCAGAGAATAAACTGATGATTACCAGATTGGGGGTGTATGGAGGGATGGGGGAAATACGGGATGGGGATTAAAGAGTACATTTATGATGAAAAAATAACATTAAATAGAATCAAAGAATTGAAAATATAAATTTTTGTTATGCCCCTAAATTTACAGTAATTTGCAACTGCAACCCTAGGAAGCCAATATGTATATTAACCAACACAACCTTTGATACCATGTTTTAAAGGAAAAAAATAACACTCTTCAATACTTCTCCAAGTAATTAAAATCCTGAATTTAAAAGGAGCAAAGGAGTACACATTCACGTCAAGTCCATGTATATAGCAGTCAGATTTTTCTAGAATCATGGCCCTCAAACATTAGCAGTTACCAGAATCACCCAGAGGACTTGTTAAAACACGGATTGCTAGACTCATCTCCAGAGTTTCTGATTCAGTAGTTATGGGGTGGGGAACAAGACATTGCCTTTCTAACAACTCCCCAGGTGATGCTAGTGCTACTGCTCTGAGGACCACTCTTTGGGAACCGGTGATCCAGAATAAGCCCGAAAGACAGAAGTGAAAGTCGTCTTAGGAAGTCAACTGTTAGAAATTTCATACATTAATACTTCTGCCTTGTTCACAAAATGTCTCTTTAACCCTTACTCAGAGCCCTGTCTTAGGAACAGAGCCCTGTTTCCATGTTTCATTTTTAAATGTTTGTTTATTTATTTTGAGAGAATGAGACAGCAGGGGAGGGGGAGAGAGAGAGAGAGAGAGAGAGAGAAAATCCCATGCAGGCTCCACACTGTCAGCACAGAGCCTGACACGGGGCTTGATCCCATGAACTGCGAGATCACAACCCGAGCTGAAATCAAGAGTCAGACACTTAACCAACTGAGCCACCCAGGAACCCTGAACCCCGTTTTTAGACAGGGTTATTTTATTGTAAATTTTAGGAAAATTGGTTATATCAGTTATAAGACTAAATGAATAACAGGGGACATTGGCTTTTGCTAGAGATAGCACATGTATAATAAACATGGAGGAAAACAGGCTCTCTGAGAGTGGGGGAGGGGTGTCAGCAAACAGGACAAGCAGACATATGGAGTTTAAATATTTCAATGCCTGCTTCCATTTAATGAAGGGGCAATTAATCATTAATACTTAATTAGAAGTGCAGCACCGAAGCCACTAGCCACATGCGGCTATTAAGAGTCTGAAATGTGGCTGGTCTGAATTGAGAGGTGCTATACGTATACAACATGCATGGGACTTTGAAGAAATGATAACTTCAGGATATATTAAGATATATTATTAAAATTAACGATACCCGTTTCCCTTTACTTTCTTTAAACGTGGCTTCTAGGCAGTTTAAAATCACCTAAGTGGCTCCTGTTAGATTTCTATGGGGAAAGTGTCATCCATGGTATTACGCGTTTGCAGTATATTTATCCTGTTCTGAGTGATAATGGCAGGACGGGAGGCTGGGGGTTCAAGACTGTTGAGTTCCTTGAGGGCAGAATGACTCATCTGCTTGGTGTACCCCAGAGCCAGGGTCCTTCATGGGGCACGGCCTGAGGGAGACGTTTGTTTTCTATTTGTTGAAAGAAAGAATGAATAAGTGAATGGACAAAAGAGTGAAAGGTTTGCATTCGGTTTAAGAAAGAGGAGAGTGTTTCAGAAACCTTTCTAGCAAAAGTGGATAGGATTTTAGAAGCTGGAGTCTGTAAACGTTACAATAAGCTTGTTTTCTGAAAAATACATGAAGGAGAGGTGCCTCGTTCTAACAATTCAGGATGGATGATGTGTGACTGTCTTTAGATTTAAAATGCCTCTTTCCCTCCAAACAACACATAAATATTTAAGTAACAATTGTACTGTAACTTAGTAGCTCCTGAATCATTTATTGAATGTACTTGGATTTGACATACTTATCAGCCTTGAATTAAGAAGCCGTAAAATATGAAGCAAAAAGTCGTGGATTAAAACTGAAGATTTGAGGGAGAGTCTCTTGAATCTGCCACTGATTAGTCACAGATGCCCCCACATTATGCATCTCATCTTATACAAAGGGCATCTTAGGCGCAAGCTCCCCAAGGCACATATTGCAATTTTAGGCAGGCAGGATTTTTTTTGCTCTGTGCATGGAAGCCCCAAACGCTCTCGTGTCCAAGTGCACACTGAAAACAAGAATCCAAGGTAGGTAGAGGGAGGGAGAGAAGCTGTGTCCTTTGTTCTGTTCTTGTGAAGAATCCTGCCGCTTCAGCCTGCATTGGTTATTCAGTGCTCTTTGGGAGTGCGTCTTTCCTTGATACCTCACAGTTAAGACTGGAAGACAACCAGGTGATAGCAAGAATGCATGTGAAATAGTTTAATTTAGTACCGAATGCGTAAACAGAAATGAAATATGAGGAAAGTCGGCACATTTCTTTCATTGGACTTCCAGTGACAAACATTTTGCATGCAATATAAAAAAGGCGAGTTATAGTGTCGGCTGCTGCTGTGTCAATATGGTGGCACGATCCACGTATGGCCATTTAAATTTAAATTAGAATTAACTGAAAAGAAGTGAAACGTAACATTCGGTGGTTTAGTCATAAGCACCGTACTTCAAGCGTCCGTTGGCTACGCGTGGCTAAGGGCTACTGTCCTGAACAACGGGTAGAACGTTTCCATCATCGCAGAAAGTTCCATTGGACAGTGCTTCCTTGGACAACCATTCTCTTAACTTACCTAAACCTGGTTTTCTTATCTCAGAAGAGGGAAGACTGCTGATCCGTTGGTATTTAGAAGAGATTTCTGTCAGGGTCAAATGTTCATAAAAGTGCAGTGCAGGTGCCATACAAAGGTGGATTATTGTCATTATCTGCATCAGGAGAAGGAGCTCAGAGGAAGGATCGGTTATACTGGACAAATGGCTGGGTATTCTCTCTGTATAAAGCCTAGACCTTTCCGCGGTGCACCTGGTATATTTTGGCTGAACGTAATAAGTACATGACTGAACTCGACATCTCTTTCACTCCACCTGACATCCTCTTGGTCCACAGTTTCCACTCCACCCACTGCTGCAGTAACCAGCCACCATACAGGTCAACCCTAACAGCATCTGGCCTCAGCTGCACCCTCTAACCCTTGCTTTCTACCTGAATATTTTCTGACATGGCCAATGTGAGGTACCTAAAGGAATCTGCTCAGACATTCTGAGGTATTTGCAGCCTGAGAGTATGAGAGAAGCAGCACCTCCTATAACCCTGACCAGTTGGGGATGGGAGCAGGTACCACTCATTTATCCCCGAGGCAGCCAGCATGTAGTGAATTCTCTAAGGTTCCTCAGTGGGACTGAGCCCAGTTGTCCGTGTGGGCGATCACCTGGACAGTGCACCCCGGCCAGGCTTTTCTTTAGTCCCTATTTCACCCTTCCCAATCCATCATCTGTTCCTTGGGGTCACTTCTCCAAAATAAACTCCCTACAAGAGCTTGTCCAGGCTCCGCTTCTCTTGGGGGCACCTAGGTTAAGACCAGGCTTTTGGATGATTTCCTGCTTTTCACCCGCAAATTTTCTCCAGGTCATTTGAGATTAGGAATTTGAACAAGTTGCTTTCATATCATCCATGACCTTGAGCCTAAAGACGAAATTAGTCATGTCAATTAGCCTGCCAATTCTTACTACATCTGCAGAGAGAAAATTTGTAGAGATTGGAAAAGGCAGGGATATGCAAGAGTCTTCATGATGACCCAAATCCCTAATGTGATATAAAAGTCAGTATACTTTCAGTAAAGTGATTAATGTGTGCCCAGAACTGTGCCTGGCAATGAGATTTAGTAGGAATAAAGATTTGGGTTTTTTTTACCCCCAAGTTGCTTATAAACAATGTTAAAACTTGGGCTTTGATGTCAGAAGATCTGAGATCCTGGTTGTTCCTTATCTCAAAATCACCTTGGGGGGCGCCTGGGTGGCTCAGTCAGTTAAGCATCCGACTTCAGCTCAGGTCATGATCTCATGGTTTGTGGGTTCGAGCCCTGCTTCGGGCTGTCAGCACAGAGCCTGGAGCCTGCTTCATATTCTGTGGCTCCCTCTCTCTCTGCCCCTTCCCCACTTGTGCTTTGTCTCTGTCCCTCTCTCTCTCAAAAAGCAAAAAACAAAACCAAAAACCCATTAAAAAACATTTAAAAGTTTAAAAAAAAACCCACATTTGTTTCTTTCATATTGCTTCGTAACTACCTATTTAGAAAGTAGACAGTAAGCTCAGTGAGGCTAAGAACTATGTCCTTTTACTCACCCCTTTTCCCTGGCACCCAGGATGGGGCCGGACAGATAAAAGGTACTCAGCAAACATTTGTAGGTTTAACGAATGACTAACAAACAGCATTTATCGATATTTTACTTTGTGTTAGGTCAGGGACTGGCAAACTATAGTCAGTGAGCCAAGTCCATCCTAGGATTTGTTTTTGTAAATCATATTTTATTGGAACACAGCCATATCCATCCATTTCCATGTCTAAGGTTGCTCTCAAGCTATAATGGTAGAGTTGAGTAGCTCTAACAGAGACCAGATAACCCACACAGGCAAACATATTTACGATCTTGCCTTTTTACAGAGAAAGTTGCCAACGCCTGTGTTAGGACATAGGGCGCTAAAAAGCTGCATTTTCCATGTGTGCCATGACATGAAAAAGGTTGGGAAAGTCCATGATAAACTTCTACTGAATAGAAGCCGTTGTTCTAGAATACCACATACCAAGGTAGAGAGAGCTGTCTGTCTCTAGAACTTTAATGTATGCAGCGGGGAGAGCTAAGAGTCTTAAAACAAACAAACAAACAAACTTTTTTTAATGTTTCTTTTTGAGAGAGAGACTGAGACAGAGTTCCAGTGGAGGAGGGGCAGAGAGAGGGAGACACAGAATCGGAAGCAGTTTCCAGGCTCTGAGCCATCAGCACAGAGCCTGAGGTGGGGCTCAGAGAAGAAGGTGGGGCTTGAACCCAGGAACCACAGAATCAGGACCCGAGCTGAAGTTGGAGGCTTAACCGACTGAGCCACCCAGGGGCCCCAAGCTAAGAAAGAGCCTTTGGAACAGGTCCTAAATAAAACATGCACCTAAACAAACCTACTACTTCTCTTGCTGTAGTGTCTTCATAGCCTTAGCTGTGGGTAGGAGAAGTTGCTCTTTATTTCTTCCCCAAATCCCCTGCTTAGAATATCTGAGTTCTAAGATAATACGATCTGATAATCATAGCTAACAATTTATGGAGAGAGGGTGAACTCCGTGTGTCTATTTTGTGTTGCATCTGGACTGAACCCCCAGATCCCAGTACAGTGCTTGGACACGATAAACATCTGCAGAAATTATGGGATTCTCACTATTCTATTCTAATAGGGTTCTCCTAATTCTTTTATGGGATTATAGATGAGGACTGTTTCGGTCAGGAGACATAGTCTTATTTGCTGCAGATACCGAAGCCACGGTGACTGTCACACAGCCTCCCACTCAGGTTCGCCTGACTCAGCATTGGGTTCCCTGACCTGTCACTAGGTACCTGTGGTCTTCAGCCAGCTTTGTCGCTCACCATTCTGGGGCTTACGTGGCTCAGAGCCGGGAACTAAGCGGATGATTGCTGAACTCGTTTCTTCGTTTTGGAAGGTACTAAAGCTATTGTTTGTAGCCATGAACTGAAGAGACCAGCTTGGTTTGACTGAGGTGGGAAAAAATGCTTTTTTAAAGTAAGAGACGAGCGAAGGCATTTCATGGTGGCTAAGCAGTGCAATCAAATGAGTTTTATTTTATAGAGCTTCAGGCTCCCATGCTACAACTGGGTCAGAAATCACTAGAGTAAGACTCAAAGGTCAAGTTGGCCAGAAAATAAAAAAATCAAATGGACCAAAGGGAAGAGACAAAGCCCCCTCTACTACCCTCTAGTCAGAGCTGGAAAGGGCTTATCTCGGTTGCTTCATCTCACGGCAGCACTTTGCATGGATTCTCTTTGGTGTTCCCAGTGCAGTAAATCTTAGCTCTCTCTAACCCAATGCTCAGTTTTTTTTTTTTTCTTTTAAATATTATTATTTTTTTTCTTTTAATTCTAAGACTCTGTTTCTTCCTCTGTTCATTTTGAAGTTCAAAGACATGCTCTTTAAAATCTCCTACAGTCAGGTCACCTTATCTATGACCTGCCGTCTTACCAGTTTTATTATCAAAGCCACGGTGTGGCTTCGGAGCACGTGGTTTATTTTTACTTTTCTGTCCTCACGTGCCCTGGGCTGCACGAGGCATTCGGGAAAAGGTGGCCCCGGGGACATGCAGGGTATTCTCTCTCCTTAATTCCCGCAATTAATTGCTTTTTTATTAATTATTTTATTAATTAATTAATTTATTAATTAATTTTATTAATTAATTGCACTTGGAGCATGATGAGCTGTCGTGGGGATATTGAGCCGAATCTTGATGTTGCTAGGCTTTAGAGGGCTTCATGAATTATGACGGCTTTTCTGACACAACATTACGAGGACTTTTTCTGACACAACTCGTACTCACATTTTGAAAGTGTTTTAACAAAAATGTTTTTGAAGTCTTTTCTTTTCAATGAATATTTTACTTATTTCAAGTGCTAGGGCAGTGCTGATGACAAGGCAGACAGATTATCCTTTTGCCTTCGTGGACATTCTAGAGCAGAGAGAAAGAAAATAGAAAAAACCAAGCAATATGCACATTAATACACAAATAAGCAATTAGTGACACGTGGTATGAAGGGACTAAAGAAGGAGGGTGGGCTGGGGATTGGCGTAAGATGTTAAAGTTGGGGTCAAGCAAGGTGTCAATGAAGAGGTGACATCTGAGCAGAGACTTGAGTGATAAGAAATAGCCAGGCATGTGAGAAACTGGTTGGTAATGGGGTGAAGGGTGTCCAGGCAGATGTGAGATAGTCAATATGTAAGCTCTGAGGTAGAAAAGAGCTTGGTTCAGTGGAGCCCAGTGTGGTTGGAGTTCAATAAACATGGAGGATAGTCATTCAAGATGAAGTAAGAGACATTGGTAGGGGCCAGATAATGCTGGACTTTGTCTTCCCTTGTAAAGAATGTAGGCACCAGCTCTATTCTATAAATCACACGAGGTGCCATATAGATCAGTGAAACACATTTGGGGACCAAATCAGTTGCCCTGAAGGTCTGGCCTCCTTGCATATATAAAGTTCCTCCACCACCTAGGATTTCTATCACTCCCAGATGATCTCAGAGTTCCAGGACTTGCCCTTCACATGTCCCATGCTTTCGTCCTTAGGCACAGTCAGGGGCCGAGGCTCCCACCTAATCCTTTATCAATGGACATGACTCTAGGTTTCCCAAATCTGACTCTATCCCTACCTCTCCCTGACCTCCCAAACCTCTGTGTTTTCCTGAAATACATGGTGAGCCATGAACAAATGCCCTAGGTCCCAATTTCTTTCTGAAAGGTCCTGTCACCTCTTTGATCTAAGCAAAGTCTTTTGTCCCCTGGTGAAGCAGCTCCCCCTGCAAGCCTTCCATTGGTGGCGGTTTCATGTCCACACTCCACACAACTTAGGGCCTGAGGGTGGGGGAGTTATTCCCTCTCCCCATGGTGTGTTTTCCTACTTCCAAAATCCCAGTTGCTTTTAAGCATATCAGAAGTACCCAAAAGTACCAGGGTATGGAGTACAGAGGCATGTAAGTACAGAGGAAGTGCCCCCCAAGTGTTGGCTTAATTAAATATTTTATTATTTTATTTTTGGTTTTTAGAGCAGGAGGGGAAATTGGTGGTGAAAGACATAGACTTTGGAATCATAGTGCCCAGGTAGGATTCAAGCTCTGCCATTTTTTACTTGTGAGATGGAGAGCAGGTTAGTTAATGTCCTTGGGACTCCGTTTTTTATTTTTAAAATGGAGATAGGGTAGATGGGAACGCTGAAGTTCTCAGAGTTCAGAGATGGGAACTCTGAATATGCTTGGCATATTATAAGTGCCATATAAATGTCTGTTATTTGTTGTTGTTGTTGTTGTTAATGGATTGATCTGGCTTACATCTTCCTCTCCTCTCTTCTGCCTGATACATCCTTGGCAAATTCAGCACCCATGAAATTGGGTCATCTATGACTACAATCATTCAGCCTTTGGTGTCCTTAGCTCTAAGCATTACCTCTTCTACCCCACTTCAGCCACCTACTCACATGTCCATTCCCTAGTCTTCGTTATCTCCAACAATCGCATCTCTCTCAAATCATGATTTCATACATCCCACTTGCTTATTATCATCTCCTCTCTTGCTAGCTTATTCACTCCAGCATTTGCCCTCCAGAGACGGACATCATTGACCTTAAATCCAGTTACCTTTCTGCATCTTTGGGCTTTCTGGTACCTGGAAGGGCTTCGATTTGCATTGGTGGACTATTACAAGTCTCCCCAGAGGAATGGGGATTTACTGACAATCCCCCAATCTGATAAGTCCTGGTAGCTTATGTTAAATATATAATCATTACACAAATCAAGTATGTATTAGTCATGCAGGAGACAGCCACCAACCTTACCCTGGGTAAGCAGGGGGAGAGCTTTGTAAAGTGACTCTATGCAAAGGTTGGAGAAATGAACAGGAAAGAATGCAGATCTCAAGGGTTGGCACTAGGAGTGAGCTGTCGTTACTCCCAGGTCTGAAGGTCAAGGGGGAGATCTAAGTAGCGAAGGCTGCTTCCGTTAAGGAACAGAGCCAACGGAGCAGAGAGAAGTGGGTGTGTGTAGGGTGGAGGCTGGGAGTCAACAGCCACAGCTTACTTCCTCTGTCTCTTGACCTCTTGCGACTCACAACCGGAAGCCAGATGGTGGGGAGCTTGCATCCATATTGGCCAGGTTAGCGGGATGAAAAACGTGTGGAGAATAGATCTCAAAGGGAAGGCAGAAAGCACCTTACACATGAACTATACTCTCATTTTTATAAGATGCGTGCTTTAGAAAGTTAGTTTGTGCCAAAGCTCCCACCTGGTGTCTTTATGACTTCTACAGACAGTGAGAGCTCCGGGATGTCATATCTGTCAGCCTGTGACACAGAACTGAATATGTTGGGCTGAGACTGTCCTGGTGTCCTTTTTCCTTGGAGGACGTTCCTGGGAAATGTTGGCAGGCCTGTTTATCATATTCCTGAGAGTTGAAATTGTGTTTCATTTTTCATTTTAGAGAGTTTTGTCTAGTTTATATATATATTCTTTCCTGCCCACTCTTCCTGGCTTTGTCCCATTCCAGGTGTCTATAAAATAAGTTCTTGGGAATTCAAGATTCTAAGGGTTGGGGAGGTGTTGAAGACAAGTTGGTGGGACATAATATATGAATTGCATCACTCATTAAAATGAAATATTAAATCAAGAAATTACAATTCTCATTGACTCTTGTGCTTGGTTCTTACGTGAGTGAATTAAGATCTAGTCAGAATCAACACTTTAAGGGTCCAACTTATTTTCTGTACCTGTAGACTGAGTTAACCCCACCTTAACAATTGAATATTATATTTTTCATGCATGTGTCCCTTTGTTCATTCCTTCCGTGACTATATTTTGATTATCTATTTGTACCAGCTCTCTGCTACATTGGAGTGGGGTAGGGGACAGTGCTAAACCATAAGCAAGGAGAAACATGGTCTCTGTCTTCTGACAGTTGACTAAAAGCCTGGTAAATACTAGATTCTGGATTACTAGTTTGCCTGACAATGCCCAGCTATTGCTGGGACTTACCTCCTGAGAAATATTAACAATAATAATAATAGTTTAATATTTAGTTAGTGTTTTCTCTATGCCCAAAACTCTATGAAGCTATTTTTCATTTTCTTTTAAAAATTCAAAAAATGCATGTATAGAATTTAAAAATTCCTATTATACTATAAGGCTTATAAAACTCAGAGGCCACGATTTTTAAAATCATCTGTTCTACTATTTATCTCATTGCCTAATAACATGTTCATATTATAATTGCTTGATTTTACATTTTGGATATGTGTCTCTGGTTTCCTACTTGGAAGATAAGGAATTAGGTCTCTTCTATACATCTGTACACTAACACAGCCCTTACCCCCCTTGTTCTGCTATATCAATATCCAGTGTTTAAATTTGTATATATGATACATTCCTTCTGGCTGAGCCACATAGTGTGCTATTATATTTTCTCTTTCTCTCTCTTTTCTCCATTTTGGTATGTGTTTCGGGAGATAAAAATTGCCCTACGTTTTCATTTGTTACATGCAACTGTCACAAATGCGTCTACAAACTCTCTTCCAGGTGGTGAAACTCTGCATATTATCGTCAAATGCATGAAGTAATCTGTTGGTTAAGTTTTTTGGGTTTTGTTTTTGTTTTTGTTTTCCCCCTTGTAGGCATCCTCCTGGAGTCCTCTTTCTCCTGCTTCAGTCTCACCTGGATGCTCTCCACACTGGCTGCATCGCAGTGACCTTGGCTTTTGTTTCAGCATCATCTTGGAATTACCTTTTTCTCTGCTAAGTTGGATCTCCCGTTTCCTGGATCCTTTCCCCGTCTGACTCCCCTTACTTTGATGGAGTGTGGCTTCCAACAGCTTTCTGAGTAAAGCTGTCTGGTAGGCAATATTTTGAGACCTTGAATATCTCAAAATATCTTTATCTACTCGTACACTTGACGGATAATTTAGAGAGCTGTAGTACTGTAGGTTGGAAACCATATTTACTCTGGTGCTGGAGGATATTATTCCACTGCCTTGCAGTCTAGAATGTTGTTCTTTATGCCCCATGTCATTCTAATTCCTCACCCTCTTTAGGTGACCGTTTTATTCTTCCATTGCAGCTAAGTGGACTTTTTCTGTGCTAATATTCTTAAGAGAATTGTCTCACACAGTTTTCATGCCAGCTGGAGGAGGCAGGCACTGTTATTGTCAACGTCTTAAAAATGAATAAATGAGATACAGCGATGTTAGATAGATTGCTAATATATCTGGAAAATAGGTGAGAGGGCTATGATACAAACCTGGGCCAGTTCTGCCTACATCATCTGCACTCTTCATCATGATGCATGGAGACTCTCCATGAAGTTCAGGTTTAGCACCATGCTTTGTGTAAGGCCGTTTCTGTTCAGGCCCCCTCTCCTCTGGGTCCAAATCTACTGCTGGGGCAGTGCTTACAGCCCAGTCAATTCCTGGCTCACCCCATTCCCCTCTCCCTACCTCCCTGCTGTTTCAGTCTCTGTTGGGGCCTGGTGTGTGGTGACCATGAAATTCCTAGAAGGTGACTCCATTCAGAATCTGCATTTCCCATCTTTTAGCAACTTCTCTTTTCAAACATCTGATATTTGAAAATTCAGGAGTCTTATATCATTTTCCTTGAGTTGTACTTGTGTTCCATATTTCTGCCACTTTCTGTAGGGGAACCTTATTTATATTCCAGTGATTTGTTGTCTTTTCTTTGGCTATAGATCATACTTTTTCTTAATTTGAAATGCATTTATCTCAAAGTACCTGAGATAAATTTTTAAAAATTCCTGTTCATTTTACTTGTGGCAAATACCCTTTTCTAAGGTCTCCATTTTGTATCTTGAATTAAGAAAGATTCGTATTTAAGTGCATTTGCAAAGGAAGAGTGTCACCATTAGGAAGTGCAAAGATCAGGGGACCTGAAGTCTGTGGGGTCTCATTTTAGTTCTGGATCTACCAGCTACGTGCTGTTGATCTTGGATAATTCATCCAAACTCTCTCAGTCTTTGCTTCCTTATCTCAACAGGGGGTTAATTACTCGTATTCTCTCTGCTGTTCCTGGGTGTCACAAGGACAAATGAAAAAAATATGTGGGAAAATATCCTGTCATCCTACAGTAATCTTTGTCAAATTTGGGCCATATTCATATTATCATGCGCTATTATTTAGTATTTAGTAAATATTTTTTTTCTTTACATTAACTTACTTTCCAAATTTAAATAAATTTGTTTATAAAGGGAAATTAATGGAAAGGAAATAAAGACAGGGGGAAATTTAGGAAGAATCCTAGAACAGGGACTCTTGTTCATCAGAGAACAAGAGTTGCTCAATGTATATGCTAGAAAAGAACAGATAGGAGTGAGTCTCGGGGTTGGGCATGAGTTTTCCAAGGTGCTGGATCAAAAAATAGGAAGATGGAATTAGTAAACGGGAGGAAGACGTGAGGTAGTGGGTTGACCCCCTGAGAGATAAATCTAACCTGAAAGGGAGGATTGAGGTAGGGAGAAGTCAAGCCTGAGAAGTGTGGTGTCAGTAGCTTTTGATGAGTGATAGGATAAGACACTGCGATTAGGGAGAGGCCGGGACTGAGCTCGGGGTTTAGAAAAAGGTGTTTTTTGTTTTGTTTTGTTTTGTTTTGTTTTGTTTTTGAGGCGGTTGTACAAGGGTCAGGGCTGAGGGATTGGGGGAACTCAAGGAGACATAAGGAAGGTTTGGGAACAGAGGAGTGTTGAGAAAGTTAAGGGAAGGGGTGCTAATGAAAGGTGGTGAGGGCTATTGAGTAGGACTTGAGGGATGGGTGTTGCCATGCTGAGGGCGCAGCTCGGTACTTTACAGTGTTTTGTGTATTTTATATATGTGTGCCTACTATACCCTGGAAAATACTGCTTTGACACCATCTGCAAATACATGGAATTATTTATAACTAGCTCTTTGAACATCTATTGTCTTTACAGTTTTCTTCCATTCTTTCCTGGTAAGTATATCCTGGGATCTAGAACCTCAAAATGGCCCCATGGGCACAGTTGTCCCTGTATTTATATGGTGGCTGGGGAGCAGGTAGAAGGCAGGTCTTGGTAAAATTTTAAACCTGCTAAAGTTCAAACTCGGAACACCTTTTAACATCTGGTAAATGTAAACCCTTCCCCCTTTTTGATTTTCGCTTAGGCCTTTTTCAAAAACTTCAAGTTCTTATTCTTACAACTTTGGCTTATATAGGAAAGGGTCTGGAAAAAAAAATGCAGTGGAAACAGTTACATCACAAACTATTTCAAGGCCTGCCCTAAAATGGGGAATCTGGGAGATAGCTCAGTGCTCCATCTTGCTGGATTCCTACACTGAAAAGCCCAGGACAAAAGAGGATTAAGTGTCCTAAGCATTATCTTGGGATTTGGGTTTCATGCCTGGGAGGCCCAAGCCTGCAGGTCTGCCTAAGCACAGAAAGATAGCAACAGCTCTGAGCCTGACCCCTGCATCTTTAGCTAGAGTGGGGTCATTTAAAAGGACATTGGTCATGGGTGATTTTGAGCAGTTGTATCAACAGGGGGAAACAATGAGGAAATGGTTTAAGAAGAGAAAAAATACTCGCTTATGTAACCCTCCCGGTTTTCCTCTTCCTTCCTTCCCTTCCCTTCCTTCTCCCAAGGCTAGGATTTAAATTTCAATTTGGGTTCCTTTGCAGAATCCTGTAAAGGTCTGCTTTTTAATATAAAACTAACCACTGTGCTTTTGCGAATCCATAATTAGTGCTTGGGCCGAGGTGGTAAGATTCTGAGGGGAGGCCAGAAGTCATCTAATTCAGTCCCCTCACTTTGAAAAGAGAAATGTACAGGCCACGGAGGTGAAATGATGTGCCCAGTGTCACCCAAATGGTTAGTAGCGGCATCAGGGCTGGGTTGCAATTCCCTGCCTCCATCTGTTGTAAATCCTCTTGGACAGGCTTTGTGGCAAGCTACCAGAGAAGCTTATTGGAAAGCATTTAAAAACGTTAGACCGTCTGCAGATGTGATTTTAAAGGTTATTTATTTGTTTTACTGCAGATCATGACTTCCCCTCCATCCGTCTTCTTGTTCCAGGGCCAGATTCTGCCCTTTGATGTTCTTTGTGGCATTCAAGTTGCCTTTGGCCTGAATCAGAAGCAGGGTTTGACCCAAAGCTACTGGTGCCTTTGTTTGCTCTCCGAGGACTTCCCCTCCCCCCAGGAGGCTCTGAAAAATCAGTTGTCTTGGAGTTACTTTCTACACAAGATGTGTCCTGCTGTGTCTGTGTCATAGAATCTGTGAGCTGGATGAGACCTGTAAGGTCATCAGTCCAAGCCCCCGACCCAGTTCAGACATGTCTTCCAAAAATTTCCTGGCATATGGTCACGTCATCTTATGGCTGAGAATTAGCTTGGGGACCAAGAAAATATCTTGGTTTCTTTTCGTAGGCAAAGAAGCTGAGATCAGAGAGGTGAAGTGATTCATCTCCACCCGGGTGGAAGAACTGAAATGAATTCTGGCTTCTGACCTGAGTCTGTAGCTTTGTCTACTGTACCATTCTATCCTTGATGAAATGCTTGCAAGAAATGTCCAGTGAATTGTCTGTGCGTTTATTCACTTGTTAATCATCATGAATTTACTAAGCCCTTATTTTACCCAGAACTAGTAGTTCTAGGCAAATTGACAATGGAGTAAGAGGAAAAATCCTCACACTGAAGTCTAATTCCCTAAGACAATCAGTCTTTTGGGAGTTGTGTGAGTTTTCTCATGGTGCTGTAACAAATTATCACAAACTTTGCTGAAGACAGCACGTATTTATTATGTACAGTGCCGGAGATCAGAAATCTCCAACGAGTCTCACTGGGCTAAACTCAAGGTGTTGGCAGAGCTGTGTTCCTCCCGGAGGCTCCGGGGAAGGATGCCTTTCCTTGGCTTTTCTAGCTTTTGGAAGCTGCCTACAGTCATTGGCCCCCAGTGTGATCCCTCCCTCCCTCTTCATTGCCCCATCCTAACTGCCCCCATCATCTCTGACACTCTCTTCCCTTTTTCTTTGCCCGCGTGATGGCATGCAGCCCACGTGGGTAATGCGGGATAACCTCTCCATCTCAAGACCCAACGTTCAATTGCCTCTGCAGCTGCCTTTCGATATGGAAGTTGAGATATTTGGAGGTTCTCGGGTTTAGGACTTAACTACCTTTGGAGGACTGTTACTCTGCCTACCACAGAAGTCGCAGGCAAAGCAGTCCAGAGACGTCACCAACAAATGTGAAGAAAGAAAGATCGCAGAGAACTGATGCTTGAGCCAAGCTGTGAGGGATGTGAGTTCACCAGCCAATGCCGGTAAGTATGGGACATGACGAGTAGAAAGAATAGCATGTTTTAAACCTGCCCGCGTAGGAGAGTGAGCACGTGGCACTGCTGGGGAATGCCGGGTTGCTTAGGATGCCTGTTAAAGATTATCGGTCTATTAAAATATCTTTCCTGAACTCTCAACAACTTGCACACATAAGCCAATTAGGATAAAAGATGCAGTGAGGTATCCCAACTAACCCCAGGTATATTGTAAAAGCTGTACTTTTTCATAGAGGTTTGAAAGAAGAATATCATGAAAGATAGAGGTTTGCAATTTAAGTCTATTATTGAGGGCCTTGAATAATCAGGGAAGGTCAGGTGGTGGGGACTGGCCAAATAGGTTGTTTGGAGAGAGAAGCCTGAAGGACAAGAAATGGTTACTTTAAAAAGGGGGGAGGGGGTTACAAAAAGCATAATCTTTTTTTTTTTTTCAAGGTTTCAACTATGTGATTTCACAGAGGAGACACATTCCCTGTTGCCAACCAAATCCTAGAAACTGCTTGATTTAGATTCATCCAACAGTGATTCTCAAACTCCATCCTGGTAGAACACCTTATCTGAAAAGTCACTTTGAGTGGTCCTTGGCTGTACTTAGTCAATATGATCTTTTCCCAGTTCACAGAAAAGAGAACAAACAAAAAAAAGATTTTGTTTCCATTTAAAATTTTTCTTCCTTACCTTTTTTTTTTTAAAGCCTTCCTTGACTTTCCTGTTAGCAGCTACATATCCAAATGAATCGGTGGTAATAAATGGAAAAATGCAGATATGGTGCTAGGTTTTGAGACGTAAAGAACTACAATCTGCATCAAAGAACCCTATTTCTGATTTGCTATGAATAGATGTGCCCACAATTTATCGGGCCCCATAAAGAACATCATGATTCCCGTTAGGCTGTCATCACAATTTGCACGACTGCTACGTTTTTATCAGCAAATAGTTCTTGGTACTAATTATGTCCTAGGTTGTTATAAAATCAAGGGATATGGAAATACAGAAACTATTATGAAAGTACAGTTTTAGGCCCTGGATCCAAAGACAAATTAGGCAAGATTAATTCCTTAGGCATCCTTCAATTTACTATCAAGTGATTTATTTGCATCCTTTAGCTCTATAATTTTTAATCCTCAATACTAATTTTGTATAAAGAGAACCAGGAAGAATACATAGCACATGGTATTATTTCGGCCCACGAGAGTGGGAGAAATAATGCAACAAAGTGAAAGGCTTGCGGCTAAGTTGCCTCTGATTACATAGCTACTAACTGGGAGGACTAAACTTGAAGTACCATCAACCTAGGTCCAAAGCCCTTGCTCTTTGCACCCCGCAAAAGCTGCCTCCCTCTAGTCACCGGGAGGTCCAGTGATGGGCTGTGACCGGCAGCTGGGACCTGGGTTATGACTGTCACATATCTTCTGTGGTCCATGCTGGAGCCACTGAGGGTACTAGTAGATGGCCTTTTGTGCAGTTGACTGAGACCCACACAAGCCACACAGTGTATGCTTTTTCCGTGATGCACCCTTGACCCTCTGAGGCAGGCCCTCTTTGCCAGAGCCTGATGCTGGGGCCCCTCCACCCCGCCCCTCTGGTTACCTTGCACTGGGAGGAAGCGAATTTAAGTGGCCCAATCTGGAAAATGTCAACTACAAACTGCTTTTTTTGGAGACAATCATTATGGAACACTGAATACACACTTTTGTGCCAAAGTTATCCCAATAAGGACATTTCAGCATGATAGAATATTTAAGTTTTGTGAAATATTTATCTAGCTAAACTACGGTGTGTGAGGGGGCTGGGGGAAGGGTAGTTCTGGCTCAAGTGCGTGGTTTCAGTGTTTCCGTACTTTCCTCAAGATCGGATATTGTCTATGAAAGAGGTGCTGGATGTTATCCTAATCCCTGCACTTGGCAGCTGTTTAAATGGTCACATTCACCTCAACTACAGGGCGTGAAGGCTGCGAGGTCAGTCGAATTTCTAAACTTAGGGCAAGAGATATACACCGGGACTGCAGTAGGCAAGCTTGGCTGGTAGGAGGGAGGAGAGAGTAGATACGGAGTTTTTCTCACTGAGAACAAAGTCCTTTAAAGTTATACTCGATTGTATTAAAGTTGAGATAACTTTCCATCCTCTCGGCCTGGGTTGCTCCTATAGGCAGTCCTATGTCTGCCCGGTTTGGGTCATCTCAAGTTGATCCGTTCTGTTAATATTTTGATGCAACATCATTTAGGGTATTAAACTGATGTGATTTCCCCTCTGACGGGTTAGGAGACTTCCCTCTTTCATGTTTGGGGATAAGACGCTACTTTTCTGTGACACGAGACAATATTTCCATGTTGTCTATAAAATAATATGTTTTACACAACAGCCAAAACAAACAAACGAACAAAAAGCTGCTGGTGTCTCGAAAAAATAATGGCTAACGTTTATTACGTGTGTGTCAGCTATTGTTCTAAATGCTTCACAAATATTTGCTCATTTCTTCATCACTGAAAAAATCTTGGGTGGTAGATGCTATTGGTATCCCCACTTTCCAGTTCAAGGTCGAAGAGTTACGGAAGTTGGTTGGAGATCATAAGCTTTTTAAATTATCCAGAGGAGTCTGGACACAGGCAGACTTCCTCCAGAGCCCGCCCTGACTTATTGAACAAGAACTATGGAAGTTTTAAGAGGCCGGGCATGGCGAATGATAGTTGCCAGTCTGGGCTGGAAAGTGTTTTAGTGGTCACATCCTAGCGAAACCCCCTTATCTGGTAGTTCAAAAGCGTATATAGTGGAGCCCTAGACGCCTCCTAGTGGTACCGCAGGCCCCCTGTGAATTCTGAGGATACATCACTAGGGTTTTGGCCCATACTGGTTCTCCTTTTATCTGTTACCCATTTTATGCTTCTCCCTATGGCTTAATTTGAATAACGGTTCTCTGGCTTTAAAAGTGGGAAAGCTACTGTCCTACTTATAAAATCTTGGTGTGAGCATCCAGCTGTCTTCTCATACCTTCCCGCAGTGGAGAACTTATTACCTGGTAGGATTGCTTATTCCAATTTCTGATATATCTATATATATTAGAAATACCTTTGCTTTTTAAACCAACCTTTATAGAAGGCTCTATTAAACGTCGATTGGGTTAAATTGGCTGATGGCGCTCACCCCTTCTCTACCTTGACTCGTTTCCCGAGGACTTCTTTTCCCACTTACTGAGAGACGAGTGTCGAACACTCCCACTCTAACTGTGGATTTGTCTATTTCCCTTTTCAGTTCTGTCCTTTTTTATTGCATGTACTTGCGAGCTCTGTGGTTAGGTGCATAAACATTTAGGATTTTTGTGTCTTCTTGGAGAATTGACCCTTTTATCATCGTGTAATGCTTCCTTTTTCCTCTGGTAGTACAGCCCATTCTACAGTCTACTTTTTCTGATATTAATGTAGCTACAGCAACATTTTTAAAATTAGTGTTTGCATGCTATATCTTTTTCCATCCTTTCCTTCCACGTCTTTCCATATAAAAGTGTGGAAAACATGAAAGTGGGCCTTGTTTTTGTATCCAGTTTGATAATCTCTGCCTCTTAATTTGCATGTTTAGGTTGTTTATAGGTACTTTAATTATTGGATATGGGATGATTAATATTCACCATCTTGCTAGCCATTTTCTGTTTGTTTCATCTGTCTTTTTTCCTTTTTTCCCCTTACTTTTTTTTTTCTGAAATTACTGAGTATTTTTTTTTTAATTAATATTTATTTATTTTTGAGACACAGAGCGTGAGTGGGGAAGGGGCAGAGAGAAAGGGAGGCACAGAATCTGAAGCAGACTCCAGGCTTTGAGCTGTCAGCACAGAGCCTGTCCCCGGGCTGGAACTCACAGACCCTGAGATCACGACCTGAGCTCAAGTCAGACACTTACCTGACTGAGCCACCCAGGTGACCCCTGAGTATTTTTTTTTTTAATATTTATTTATTTTTGGGAAAGTGCAAGCGAGGCAGGGCAGAGAGAGGGGGACAGAGGATCCAAAGCAGCCTCTGTGCTGACAGGCTGACAGCAGCGAGCGTGATGTGGGGCTTGAACTCCTGAACCACAAGATCATGACCTGAGCTGAAGTCTGACGCTCAACCGACTGAGTCACCCAGATGCCCCACTGAGTACTTTTTTTAATGAGTCTATTTTATCTTTACTGTTGGCTTATTATTTATATATCTTTAAAAAATGTTTGCAGTGGTTACATTAGTGTTTATAACACACATTTAGCGAATCAGCATCTCCCTTCAAATAACATGATGCCGCTTCAAATGTAGTTTAAATACCTGAAACAATAGTCCACTTTCAGATCCTCCCTCCCATCCTTTGTATTTGTGCTATTGTCACGCATTTCACTTTCACACATGCTACACCCACATTGTGCATCACTGCTGTGATGTTCAAACCATCTTTTTGAACATCAAAAATAAGAAAAAGTGAATTTTATATTTATCTTCACTTAAATCATTTCTGGTACTTTTTTTTTTTCTCTATATAGGCTCAAATTTCTGTCTTGTGTATTTCTTCTGGAAGGAAGAATTGCCCTGAACATTTCTTTAGGTCTGCTAGAAATGAATTATTCCAGTTCTCGTCTGATTAAAAAAAGGTCTTTATTACGCAATAATTTTAAAAAATATTTTCACTGGGGATGGAATTTTAGTGGACATTTTTTTTCTTTCAGTACTTTAAAGATGTTACTCCATTATCTTCTGACTTGCATAGTTTTCTGACAAAAGTCTTGCACTTATTTATCGCATAGGTCTTCTCCTGCTGACGGCCTTCAAGATTTTTTTTCTGTCTTTGGTTTTCATAGTTAGACACGTGTAGGAGTGTATGTATGTATGTTTCGTATTTATTCTGCTTCATGGTCTCTGAGCTTCCTGGATCTATAGTTTTGTACCTTCCCCATCTGTTATCTCTTTAAATATTCTTTATGCTCTAATCTGTCTCTCTTTTCCATCTGAAATCCAATGGCATATGTGTTAAGTCCTTGATATTGTGTTGCAGCTCTTGGACAACCTACTTCTTCCCCTACTCTTTTTTCTCGTTGCCTCTCATATGGTGGAACTTCAATGTATTACCTTCAGGTTCTCTAATTCTTTCTTCAGCCGCGTCAATGTTCATCAAAGGCTTTCTTCGTCTCTGTGCTTTTCATTTCTAGCATTTCCATTGGATTCTTTCTCAAAATCCCCATCCCCTGCTGAAATTATCTGTCTGATCATGCCTCTTATGTATCTTTTCCACTAGAGTCTTCAACATCTTGACCAGCTGTTTTAAATCCCCCAACATTTTCAACATCTGTCTCATTTCTGAGTCTGGCTCCATTAATCACTTTAATTTTATCTGATTTCATGATGGGGCATTGTTTTTACCTTGTTTCTTTGTAGGCTTCATAATATTTTTATGTGACAGTAGAGACAGCTATATAATTTTTATGCCTGGAAATGGGTATGCCTTTCACTAAGGCTTTTAGGGAAAGGGGGTATTGGTTTGAGTCAATCAAGTCAGGAATTACACTCTTTTCAACACTTATTTTGCTCTAGTAACCCTCCCTGCATCACAGGCTTCAAGTTCTAGTGTTCTAGTGTGTTGAGTGTAATGGCTGGTTTGCAGGATAGGTTTCCTCAAGATCTGCCCCACTTTCAGCTCTAGGTCTTCTCTCTTCTCTGACACCTTGAGATGATTGTTTCTCATTCTCTTGTTCACTCTTAGCAGTAAACTGCTGCTGGTGGGGAGGAGGCAGAGGGTATTCTCTCTTGTTCTGGTTGAGATTCAGCCTTAGTTATGTACTGTGTCTCTATGAGACTTTTCCATGATCCTGCCCTTTCTTAAGCTGGAAGAGACCTCTTGGTCTGGGCTCAGGATGTATTTTCCAGAGACAGAAGGACTTTTTCTGCTTCTTTTCCCCAGCTCCAGTGAGTCTTCATTAGTGTGCAGGGCCAGCATTGTTTGTTTTTCCTTACCTATAGGTAGGCTTGATATTTTTGTTCTAGGAGAGATAGGGTAGAAGGATCTCATGCCTTTCTCCTGGTGGCTGCAGGCCCACTCTCTGAGACCTATGTCACGAGGGAGAGTCCCTTAGGTTTCACACTCTGCCTCCAATCATTCTTGTAAGCACTCACTGAGGTCTGCTGTCAGGTGTCTGTTGAGAAGAGCCAGTGAGTGGGTGGAAATTCCCATGGTGCCAGAGGCTCTATAATGTCATGTTACCGCAGTGTGGCTTTTAGCAATGTGTTAAAAATTTTAGTTGAATTATTTTTTTATACATGTTTTTTTAATTTATTTTTTTACTTACTTATTTAGAGAGCATGAGTGGGGAAGGAGCAGACAGAGAGGGAGAGACAGAATCCCAAGCAGGCTCCACACTTGGGGCTCAATCTCACAAACCACAAGATCATGACCTGAGCTGAAATCAAGAGTCGGATGTTCAACTGACTGAGCCACCCAGGAGCTCCAGTTAATTTCTTTTTTAACTGCTTTTATGGCTCCTGGTGGCATATGTCCTAGGTAAGTAAGTGCTCATTCCTGGCTCTTCTTGAACACATGTATCTTTTGATTTAGGGTTAGTTGGTGGTCCTGTGACCTCACTACTCTGGTTCAAAAAACTTTGTGAATTTGTAGATTGTTTGGCATTGTCTTTGTAGTACGCATGGCAGTGCCACTCTCTCCCACTGTCTGTCTACTAAGCAGAGACCTAAAGTCTTTGACAACATTCTTTTTGATGGATTCACAGACACTAAATGGGAGTTTTACTTGGGGCTTTCTCTCTGTCATCCACGAAGTCTAATCCAATAAGCACTTTTGGACATCTGGGACTCCCAAATCTTACCTTCAACCAGCTCAAAGTCTACTGGGAGCAATAAATGCACCAACAAGTAATTTTTGAATAGCAAGTAAGTGCTAAGGCAAAAGTAATCTGTGCTAACAAATGAGACGGGCAGATGGGGCACAGCCCAAGTAAGAGACAAAGGAGCTACATTAGTTCTTAAAATAAAAACATTGCCTAGTGCAGAAATATGGGTAGGACCATCTAAGAAGAAGAAGCAGAACAATGTGAGTCATGGAATTAGCATAATTTTTACTTTAACATAATGATATGGAGAGAATCATATTATATCCTAGTCACAGACTCTCGTGTTAACACTGTTTTAAGGACAATTCAGACTTCTTCTTTTTTTCTGGCATATATATTTTTATATTTGAGTAAAATGAAATAATGTAGTCTATTCTGAAAGATTTGATAACTGATAATGTAATGATGCTGAATAATTCACTTTTCCTATTGTTGAACATTTAGGCTTACTTTCATTTATTTTGCTTTCATAAATGAGACTGTTATAAATACACTTTACATGTAAAGTACCTTTTATATTCTTCTTGGATCATTTCATTGGATATATATTCATATGAGAAGAATTTCTGAATTAAAGATGGCTTTCAACAATTTGATACATGCTACAGGGTTGCTTTTTAAAGTAGTAGTACCAATATTTATTTTCTCATTACCTTATGAAAGTGCCCATCTCATCACATCATCACTTGCATTAAAAAAAAAGTGGCTAATTTGATAGGTACAAAAAATGGCATGCCACTCATTCTTAAAAGTTGGCACTAATTTGAATATGATATTAAAATATTTCTATTAGCCACTTTGCTTCCTCTTTTATGAATTCTGTTTTCATGCCCTTTGTCCATTTATATATTGGAATGTCAGAGTTTTGGCTTCCCCTTTGGAGTTTAGGTTATGGCATCATATTTATTGGCTCTAAATATTGTGAAATCGGCCACTTAGCATTCTATATCAAGAACAATCAGATCTGACTTTTCAAAACTGCCTTTGGAGCTTTTTGAAAAATGCATTCCTGAGCCCTCTCCATGGAAATGTTGATATAGTTGCTCTAGGGCAAGGCTCAAGAATCTGCAGAAAAAATCCAGAGGTTCTGATGTATCAGCCCGGTTCAGGAAGGCCTTCTCTTGTTTTCCATGCATCAGATGCTCTCCTTGGTTATCCTATTATACCTCCCAGGTTCTGCTCTTCACCTGGTAGTAAGCTGGGTGAAGGCTGCATTCTAGAGGATGAGCCTGGTGAATACTAGAGAATATAGAACATTGGCTTTTCACTTGCATTGGGTTTAAGTCCTCACTTTGGTGCTTTTGCTAAGTTATGGGACCTGGGTCATACTTGGATCATTTTCATTTTATCCTTAAATGGAGAGAATACAATAATCTATGATTACTAATCTACCTCTAAATCAAGGCTACCAGTTAAGGAACTTGGGTCATGTTCTCAGGATAAGGTATTAGGGGTCTAAAAGAGTCGGAGGGAACAGATGGATCTAAGAGACATTAGGAGGAAAGAATTGAAAGGTTACACTTTAATGACACTTATGGAACGCTTAACTGTGGCAGGTACTCCAGGAAGCACGTACGTTATGTTATCCTGTCGGATCTTCACGCTGACTTTGAAATGGGTGCGACACTCACTTTATACACGAGGAAACTGAAATTCAGAAAGGTTAAGTGATTTGCCTAATCTGACATGCCTGGGAGAATGGAGTCATCATTTACTGATATGGGGAAGATTATAGGAAGAGCAGGGTCGGGATGAATGTCAGGAGCTCAGTTTTCCACGTGGGAAGCTTGAGATCTTCATTACACGTCAAGTGGAGATATAAAGAAGACACTTGCACGTAGGATTGTGGAGTATGGGGGCTAGAAATATAAAGTCGGAAGGCATCAGCACACAGGTTAAGGCAATGGGAAAAAAGGACTCTAAGCGCGTGGTGAGGACAGATGAGAAAGGGAAGGAGGTCCACGGTCTGAGCCCAGGAACCTAGTGTTAAGAGGTCCGGAAGATGAGGGAGAAACTGGCAAAGGAGATTGTGAAGAAGCGGTGAGTGACAAAGAAGGAAAGTCAGGAGAGGGTGGCATCTTGGTAGGCAAGTGAGAAAAAGAATAAATGGTTGATAAGGATGTGTCAAATGAATGCATGATATGTCTGGGCAGAATTCAAACCCAGATCTCTTTGACCCCAAAGCTTAGGCATTCTTATCCAATAGACCAGGGGTCCACAAACGTTTAAAGGGCCAGATAGTAAATATTTTCGATTTTGTGGCCCAATAGGCAAAATCGAGGCTCTTACATAGGTACTTATATAAACCATTTAAAATGGAGCCATTTAGGGGCGCCTGGGTGGCTCAGTGGTTAAGTGCTGGACTCTTGGTTTCAGCTCAGGTCGTTATCTTATAGTTTGTGAGATCAAGCCCTGTGCCATCAGCTCAGAGCCTGCTTGGGGTTTTCTCTCTCCCCTTTCTCCCCCTGCCCTCAAAATAAATAAATAAAAACTTAAAAAAATTTTAAATAAAATGTAGCCACTTAAAAATATGAAAACCATTCTGAGTTCAAGGGCCTTAAAACAAAACAAAGCAAAAACAGGTTGCTGGCCCACAGCTTGCTGATTTCTGCACTGCACTCTATTATTCCTTTTAATTCCAGAAATATTTATTACTGAAGATAATAATACTCAGGCATCATCACCTTAACCAGCTATCTTGATCTCACATAAAATTCTATAATAACTCTTCTTGACTCTTCTCAGCAGGTCCATAGTTTACCTTTTATTTTCTTTATGTAAAGGGGGACCTGTACCTAATTCAGCAATTTTACTTCTCCCAAGACACTATTTCTTGTTCCATTTTGCTTAGCTGCATAGTTGGTCAAGAAACAGAGCACGAAAGCAAGCACAGAGTTTGCAAGAGTGCATCTGTCATAGACTGTAGCCTCCAAAGTGGGTTTCTGACCTGAGGGCATCATGGAGGGGAAAGGTATTTCCCCCTCTTTTTCTCTCTGAATGTCAAAAGAGAATCTGGAAACCTCAGTGTAGGCACAGATATTTTCCCAAGGGGTGACACAAGGGGCGTCATGGTGAGTCATGACTCCTGCATATGAACTCTGCCCACAGAAGCACTGTTTTTAGGAAGATAAAGTTCAAACTTGGTAACATCGATTTCTGTTTCTCTCAACTTGCTTTCTGCCAAAAATCAGCTCCATGACCTAAAATCATGTACTGTGTTTATCTCCTCTCTCTGTGCTTTCTCTATCTCCCCATCCCCCTAAATCCCACAACCACGCGGACCATTCACAGTGGAGTGTCCTACCTCACCAGCCACTTGTGTTTCCTTAAGGCCACTCTCTACCAAACTGTTCTGTTAGGACAGATTGACTCATTAGGGAGAAAATCACAGCACACATTTCTCATTCACTTCTCAGGACACGCGTATTTACAGATATTTCCAATCAATCAGGAAATGATTGCTACTAGAAATTTTCCTGAAGTCAACCCGCCTTCTTGGCATTACTCCTATATGGAAAAACAGCTTAATTATCATAACCCACCACCTTTGTTGAGCAGCCTCTGAATGCACAGGATGATCAAGGGTGTTAAAGTCCTGGGCTCAGACAGGGCAGCCCCCATCCACTTAGGTCTGGAGTCCTTCTGTAGCTATGTTGTATCTATCCTCATCCTGGAATTGGGGATGAGATGCTTCTTCTCCCTGTCTTGTCCTGTTGTTGGCTGGTGGGTATTGCAAGGTCTGGGGGTGATGAATGTCGCACAGAACTTCTTTGCTAGTCAGTCAATACTGTCTTTCAGAACACCCATCTTCTCTTTCTTCCTGGTTCTGGAGTGTTTCATTTGTCCACATTCCCTGCTACCAGTTCAACTGAGATTTGCTATTTGTCCTCAAGCTTTTGTGACTTAACCAAAATGCTTTGTAAACTATTAGTTCTGTAAATTTGTAATTTTCCTTCTTTAGGACCCAGAACAGAGCCTGGCACAAAGGAGTTAGTCAGTGAATGTATCTTCAGTTACACTAAGGAAGGGGCTTATTAATGTTGTCTGGTTGATCGATTGGAAAGGGGCAGGAAGGAGGTGGGAAGACCAATTTAGAGGCCCAAATAATAGACTGTGAACTCCCGGGGGGCAGGGGATAAATGTTCGCCAACCCAATGAATGATATCAGTGGAGCTTAGCCTGGTGTGGTAGCTGAGGGGGTGAAGCAGGGTAATGTCTTAAGAAATATGGTGGAGAAGGAAGTGTCAAGCAGGGAGCTGGTCTGATGGAAGATCATCACAGAAGGAGTCAAGATGAAGTCTAGCTTATTTATCTGGATACTGGCAGCTAAACAGTTTGGTAAAGGGAGAGCCATCTGAGAGTCAACAGACATGGGTTCTGGGCTTGTTTCTCTCTCTTCTGTGTTGCTCAGTAAGCTAATTAACCTTCTCGGCCCCAAGTTCCCCACCTGCAAAATAGATCCAACAATACCATAGAGTTGTGAGAATTATTATAATTGTTCTTTTGCATAGTAATGACTCCCCTTGGTGCACAACTTAAGGGCCCACAAATACAGAAATTCCTTGCAAGTAGGCAAACTGAGAGGGAAGGTAATTTTGATGTGAGGGGGGAGGAGCCAGTCCTAGGAAGTTTGAATTCACAACGTGTGTGCAGGGCTTGCCCCAGTGGGACCTGAGGGCTGGTAACATGTACAAAAGAGTCTTGTCTTCTCGGAACCTGCTTGTAATCTCTGCACAGGCTCATATGTCACTTTAAAGGGTTAACAGGAAACTAGATGTCATCTTGTCAGCCTTCCTGATCTCTTCCAGCTGGAAGTAATCCTGCTCAGCTCTGAGCACCCACAACCCTCCATCTGTACTTTTCTTGTAGCACATTTCTGTCTCTGCCTCCGGCCCTGGATATTAACGCACATGGCTTGTCCCCTCCCTGGACAGTAAGCAACTTGGAGGCAGGAGCCATGGCTTGAGTATTGGTAAATTACACAGAGTTCTGCCAACTTGTCTGGTACTAGTAGAAATTCATTAGTTGCTTATTGATTAGATAGGCAGATGAATGGCCCGATGGATGATGGATGTACCATCAATCTTGTTCAATAATGAATGCTGTGGCCCTCACACAGCACCCGGCCCATGATGAACAATCAACACATTACCTGCTCACAGAATGGACAGAAAGATGCCCTTGATCTTGTTATCACTGATTCTCTAGGGCCAGAAGAAGGCCTGACACTTAGCAGACTCTTAAGAAATAGAGTATCAACTGTGTCCCTGTGTCAGTGTCAACTTGCTTACTTACTGTGTTTCTAAGCTGCAAGAAATCCACTAACATGGAAAGATATATTAGCAAGTCGGTTTCTCTTAATGCATTCCTCCCCAAAATGGAATAACACTAGGGTTAATCTATGTCATGCTTTTTCCTGAACCTCTAGTCTGTGGTCTGGAGCAGGGGTCAGCAAACTACAGCACCTGGGCCAAACCCCACCCACCTGCTTTTGTGAATAAAGTTTTATTAAAACACAGTCATGATTAGTCACATATTGTCTATGGCTGGTTTTGTGTACAGTGAGAATTGCAATGGAAATCCCATGGCCTGCAAAGCAGAAAATGTTCACTCTCCTACTCTTAAAAAAATTTTTTTTAACATTTATTCATTTTTGAAAGGCAGAGAGACAGAGCACAAATGGGGGAGGGGCAGAGAGAGAGGGAGACACAGAAACAGAAGCAGGCTCCAGGCTCTGAGCTATCAGCACAGAGCCTGATGCGGGGCTCAAACTCATGGACCGCGAGATCCTGATCTGAGCCGAAGTTGGCCACTTAACCGACTGAGCCACCCAGGCGCCGCTCTCCTGCTCTTCATAGAAAAAGCTTTCCAACTACTGTTATAGAAAATTGGCTATTATACCCCAGAAAGTAACACCCTCCATGAATGGCTGTGGGACCACAAGCTAATAGTAAATGGCTGATATTTTTGAGTCTTAATGGTGAGAGGAAAAGTTCTAATGCACCCTTTTCTTGGGAGCAGTGATAGTTTTCACATGCTCCCCACCCTGTTTTCTTCCCATGGGCACTCTCAATTCTGCCCCACAGATGTTAACCTCTGAACGACTGGCATGTACCTCACATGCAGGTTTTACTTCTAGAAAAAAATTAACTTCAGTCCAAAGCAAATATAATTCTCAGTTGATGCAGAATCCAGAGAAAAGACGTGTGAGATTATAAAATGTGACTTGGCATAAAGTTGGCCTCTTAAAAATAATTAACTTAGAGAAAGCATGGTCCCTGACCCTAAGGAGTTCACGATCTCACGGGAAGACAGGCACGATAGCCCACAATTACAGCCGGAGGTAGACTGACAGTGCAGCTTATAAAGCTTAGGATTCAGGGCCCCTCACACACACAGACCCCTTTTGCAGTCCTAGTGATAGGTTCACATGGTCCATATGTCTTGTAAAATTTGCAATAAGAAGGTATTTGAACCCAAATAAGCTGCGTCCAACTTCGTAATACTAATTTTCTGTTCTTTTCCTGAAAAAGAACCCCCTTGGGGTGCCTGGGTGGCTCAGTCAGTCGGGCGTCCGGCTTCGGCTCAGGTCACGGTCTCGCACTTTGTGAGTTCGAGCCCCTTGTCCGGCTCTGTGCTGACAGCTCAGAGCCTGGAGCCTGCTTCGGATTCTTTCTCTCCTCCTCTCTCTGCCCCTCCCATGCTCATGCTCTGTCTCTGTCTCTCAATAATAAATAAACTTAAAAAAAAAGTGTTTGAAAAGAACCCTCTTACACTGCGTAAGGCTTCATGTCCCGTGACACGTGGATCTTCCCCTGATTCCATTATAGCACAGCGCTGTTGTAAGGAAGGTGTGCCCTAAGTACCGGAAGGGGAGCGTCTAAGGGTGACTATGGGAATTCGAGGAAGGTGACATCTGATCTAAGGATGAGGGGGACTTCTCTAGGCAAATAATGACATCAGTGGAGGAAAGGCGTGGGGTGGGCATGGGAATTTGTCCCAGGCCTGGAAAACAGCATGTGCGAGTATTTAGGGGTGACAGAGCTTGCCATGTTTTGGGAAACAAATAACATATCATGGTAAAAGAAGAAATGGTCCAAGAGAAACAGGTGGGAAAGTAAGCTTTTTTCTTAGAAGATGAGATTGGGGAAGTAGTCAGGGGCCAGATCCTGAAAGGCGTGACTGGGGGTTTGGATTGTGGCTCATCAGTGATGAGGGTCTATGACAGAATATCGAGTGGGGAGATGGCTTGATTATTATATCTCATCATTAGAGGACCCCTTCAGACATCCAGGACAATTCCTGGTGACCTTGTCAACAGAAAAGGCCTGAGGATGGTGGTGCGGGGGAGAGAAACGTTTCACAGGAAGATGACTTATTCCTGGTTTTATGACTGTGGACTTTGTAAGGGCCAGGCAACTGGACTCCCTAGATTTTCTCCAAGAGTTTTCCACTTCCTGGGCACCAGGGGGATCTCGCCATTCACAGCTCTTTCTGGGCAAGGCTTCACACGCTGCACTGTTCCTCAGACTGTGGGTTCCCCCTCTCAGCTGCCTTGCAGTCTGACCACAATGCGCAGGGAATAAACACCCTCTCCACCAGTGGGCCCTGCCACCATCCAGAGGGCACACGGGACCCACAGAAAGGAAAAGCGAAGAAGAACTTAGTTAATAATAACAATGCAGATAAAACACGGGCGCAAATAATCTGAAAGAAAAAGAAAGAGTTCCTTTTTTAAAACTAGGCTTTTAAATCTAGAGAAATCTGAAGTGTGATTCATCCATAGCCTCTTCACAGGAGTCTCTGTTTCCAGATTTGCCCCCTGAAGCCGTCAGGAAATGTCAATTCATCCTTGTCTCTCTCCTTGTGAACCCTCCAGTACACCTTACTCCGCCCACATCTCCAAGCAGCGGTCCCTCGTCTCTGCCCTCACTGCCCCAGCTGCATGCTCCTGCAGGCCCACTTAGTTCACCTCCTTCCCCAGGTTCCTGCCACCTCTCTTGACCTTGCTGATTCTCCCCCTTCAGGGATGAGTTCCATCCTGCCTCCTTTCACGTGGCCCAGGCGTGGCTGCTCCGGGAAGCCTTGGGCCTTGGTGTCCCTGCTCTGTGTTCCCATCACACGCCATGTGGGATTCACTTTGCATTAACCACTGCCATCTCTAGTTTCTGGGTAAGGCATGGTGGTGGCAAGGGCTGGCCTCCTTTTAGGGCATTCACATTGGCCATTCCCACTGTCTAGAACCCCGCCCTCCTGGCTTCTCCCTCACTAGCCCATTCTTACCCGTGACGTCTCAGTTGCAATAACATATCCTTCGAAGAGCTCTTCCTGAATCTCCAAGCCTAGGCTATGAACCAGACCTAGGCCATCATAGTCCTTCTCAAGGCACTTAATGCAATTTATATTATTTACTCTGTGAGTTTTTATTAACATCTTCCTACCCATTAGACTGACAGCTTCATAAATGCAAGAAAGACATCTGACCTCTTGACCGAGTGACCCCTGGGACGTAGTCACAGTAGGAAATCAGTTTCTGAGGAATGAATGGAGTTCCTTAACTTAAAAAAAAATCAGGGGGCGCCTAGATGGCTCAGTCAGGGAAGCCTCTGACTTGGGCTCAGGTCAGGATCTGGAGGTTCGTGAGTTCGAGCCCCACGCTGGGCTCCACGCTGACAGTGAGGAGCCTGCTTGGGATTCTGTGTCTTCTCTCTCTGCCCCTCCCCTGCTCATGCTCTCTCTCTGTCTCAAAATAAAATAAAATAAAATAAACATTAAAAAAAAATCAGGTTGGGGATGGGTCAGTTTTCTGAGACAAGAAGCAACCTCCCCACCAGTTAGTGATACAGAAGATGTATGTGTGTTATTAAGCTTTTCTCTGAGAATAGGGCTTTGCCCTGTTCAAGAAAAATGATAAACTACCAAGAGACAGTTTTCCAGGTGAAAGTTAACGTATTGGTTTGTGTAATCAAGAGAAAGTCATTTGTCCCCACCTTCCCCCTAGACAACAAACAGAACCCAGCATATTTGTTGAGACCCTGATCGCATCCCTATCACGGCTCTGGAAGCGTGCCATTCTCTAAGCGACAAAATTAGGTTAAAAGATGGGGGTTGGTCACATGGTTGCAGATAATGGCCCTATATTTAGAAGTTTTGTTCCAAATATAATCAGATTCCAAAGGCCTAGGAGGGTTTATTTATTTATGAAAACGAAGACCCAGCCCCTTCTAACATCAGGGCGGTAGCTAGCAGCCCGCGGGCACTGGAGCCGTGTCACTCTGAGAAATGACAACACGGCTTCTTTGACCCAGGAAAGTCGCAGCCTGAGATGCTTATTTTTGAAGCAGCATTTATTCTGCTGGTTTAAAACATGCTCCCCTTAGGAATAACCTTCCGGCTGCCCCAGAAATGCTGATCCGTGGATTGTGTAAAGTCAGCCCTCCTGTGCATCTCTCCTGGGGTCTCCTTCCTCATGGCAGAGGGGCATCCAGTCCCCGCCACCCCCCCCCCCCCCTTGCTGCTCCCTCTTGCTCTTTTCTGAGAACTAAAAATTCTTCCTGAGAAGACAGGAATGAAATATGCATAGAATGCACTCCCAAGAAGACGGGTCTTTTTCTAAAGCAGAGCCTGATGGAAGCCTAGCGGAGACATTGTAAAAGAAACACAAAGGAAAGAAAAGAAATGTGGCTTTTTGCCCAGCCCCCACTCAAACCTCCTTCCTTCCCAAGTTCATGTTTGCTGAGGCCCCTTTCAGTCCATCCTACTTCCTGGGCTGCTTCAGAAATACAGAGACAGGGGCTTGACAAGTATTTCCGTGTTTGCTTTTTAAGCAAGGACAGGTAAGAAGGGACCCATTCACAGGAGCACTGGTTAGCCAGAATTGCAGGTGGTGGCTGAGCGGAAAGAAATGAAACCCTAGAACACTTCAGTCCTCATGATCCTGTTATCTGCCCTTCTAATCAGAACGTGACTCCTGATTGATTTTGAGGAAAGTTCCAATACCTCGGGCTATTTCCATCCTTCCCTTTTCTCACAGAGTCCACTCAAGTGTGTCTGGTCATATGGCTTCTGGTTTACACTGACTCCTAGTTCCTCTTTCTCAGTGAGACCTGTGAGCTTTTGAAGTGATACATGTGTCTGATGAAGAGTTGGAATAGACGGCTTAGCTCTGTTCTGAGAAACTTACATGTGGTAGCCCTGGTGGGGGAGGCAGGGTGGGAGACTCCGTTGAAAGAAAAAGGCATGGCCTTCCTTCATCCTCACTACGTGTATATATCTATTTTCAAAATAGCACAGGGCGAGTCAGAATGTGTGGGTCCAAGATCTGTACAACTTGGGGATGCTACTTCCCCTATGGCTCAGTTTCCTTATCTGTGAAATGGGATTACCACGTCATTTTACAGGGCTGACACGGGAATCGAGGGAGATGATGGGCTTGGAGGCACTGCGTCTCCTGCAACGCAAGGTATCAGGGTTAAATGCCAAGTGAGTGGTGTCCAACAGGCTCTCACCTTGACCCTTGCTATGTATAGAATTATGTGGAATGCCATGAAAAATGTGAATGCCCAGCATCATCTCCACAGATTGGGGGGCTGTTATGGGGCATTTTTTAAAAAAACCTTCTCAGATGATTTGAATGCGTAGTCAGGTCTGAGAACTGCTGGTAAGTAAGAGTTGTAGATGTGGAGAGAAAGGGGAATTTGTGCATTAGGGAGGGTAGAAAGGAAAAGCCTGGAAGTCCATAAATCACAGGGATTTGAGTGGCAGAAAGGTCCTATTCCAGGGGGGAACTGTGAAGGGGAGGGAATGGTCAATTTCTCATGAAGAGTATAGTCCGTGGATTTGGGAAGGCAACACTTCCTCCAGGCTTTCTGGGGCCCCGAAGTGTCTCTCCATGGTGGCTTTATAATACCTTATACTTGTCTATGTTACTGCACTGCCATATTGTTTTATAACAATGCATTGTTTTATATCTCTGGATACCTGTCTGTCATACCCAATGGACCATGAGTTCTTTGAGGACACAGATTGTTCTTACTGTCTCTGAATTCTCAGCACTTAGCAAGGTGATGGACACAGACGTGAGCTTAATACATGACAGTTGAGTAAAGGACAGGAATTGGGCATCCGGTAAGGACTCATTTTAGATCTGACTCTGCCAGTAATTTACTGGGATGTCTATTTTGCCTCTGTGGCTTGCAAGGTCCTCCTGTCCTCTAGTAAGATTCAGCAGCTGTAGGAATTCAAGTATTTGAGTAGCATTGTGTCTAGAATTGAGGTTCTGTGACATACCAACTGCAAATAATTAGAACACTTTAATTCAGGTCAGTGCTTCTCAAACTTTCATGGGCATACTAAGTTACCTGGGGATCATGTTAAAATGCAGATACGAATTCCGTAGATGGGGGGTGGCTGGGATGCTGCATTTCTAACAGCTCCCAGGTGATGTAATGAGGCCAGTCAGTGGACCACTCTTGAATAAATACTTACTCCCAGGTAAGGCTGATGCTGCTGGACCATGAACCACACTTGGAATAGGAAGTCATTAGGCTGGGACGTATGATATCAAAAATGACTTGATGAAAAATTTTCACCCCACACCCTGAAATAATGGATTGAAAATATTTTTTTTTGAGAGGAGTACTCTGTAGGGTAGAAAAATAGGATTTAGGTCAGCCTAACCTGGGTTTTGATCCTATCTCCGTTACTTCCTAAGTTACCCGAAAGCTCCGCCTCAGTGTCTTAACCTGCAAAATGGGATAATAAAATCTGTCTGAAGAAGGAAGAATGATAGGACACGAGGACTTGGTGTCATGATGTAGCTAATGCAATCAGCATTCAGTAGGTTCCGAACACTCGTGGATTCTTTTCTTACTGACTCAGCAACACAAGAGGTAAAGAAGTTTCGGGAATTATAGATTTATTGTTCACTTCACGGCAAGAAAGGAAAGCTGAGCTTTATAGGAAACCCATGACCTTTCACTTCCTTTCTTTCGGGGACACGAAACCCCCAGGTGTGTGTTGGTAGAGAATGAGTGGGATGAAGGAAGGGTGAAAACGAAAAGCATTCAGAGAAGCTGATTCACAACCCCTCAGGGAGAAGTGGCCAGCCTGGGACGCTCTGTGGGGAGCTGCTGAGGTGGTCTGGGGGAAACATGAGGTAACAAAGAGAGAAAAGAGAAAGACACAGGGGATCCCCCTACTACTTACCAGCTCCACGACACCGCCTTCTCCCTTCAGCTCTGTTTTCAGTAACGAACCCTCAGCCCTGCGGGACTGATCTTTAGACACATTTTATTTCTATAATTCGGATGAAGGCATCAGGGCAGTGCCACATTCTGGCCTCTTGGGAGATCAGGTGTGAACACAGGTGTTATGTCTGGATGGATCTTGGGCCACAGTCCCTTGTGGCAACCTCCATAATCATTTCTCAGGGTCCTAAATAACGAGCTCCAAAGGTAACCCCGGAGGTGATTTTTCGGGACATTCCATCAGAGTAGAGGTACTTAGCACGATCAATTTTCTACTGTCTTCTCTGTACCCATCTTCTGGCTTCTGGGCACCCGCTGGACTCAGGCTGGCCCTGGACTGTTCAAATGACAGTTTTGGAGGCCTCAGTCAACAGGTCCCTGCTCGGGTGTGCACATGCTCCATATTTAGCTGGATTATACTCTACATTAGCTAATCCTACCCAGGAGCTGGGAAAACAATCTGATTAGGAATATAATCCCATGACCCTCTGCTTGATTTATCACTCCCAGAAGGAATTTTCATTTCAAAAGAAGAGCTTCTGAAATGAAATGAGTCTTTGTTTTTTGTGGGTTACTATGATGACTGCTCATTATACATATCTGGGGAATTGAAAAAAAAAAAAAACATTTAAATGTATAAACCTGAGTTTTACGTTCTGAAGATCGATACTGGACCTGAGTACCTCTAGTAAAGAAAGCTTTCTAGGTGATTCTGACGCATGCTTGCAAAGTCCTGGCTCTTGGTGAAGTATTGTGGTTGTGGGATACTGGGAGTTTTCCCTTTGTCTGATCTTGACTTTAAAAATCCAATCGATTATCCATTTCTGTGTAATAAAACACCCCCAAACTGAATAAATTAAACAAAAGCGATGGACTGCTTCTCATGATTCCGTAGATTGCCTGGGATCAGCTGGGTGGTTCTTCCGCTCCACATCCTATCAGCTGGGTCATTTCGTTGGCTGTGTTCAGCTGGCATCCAGGCTGGGCTGGAAGCCTGAGAGGTCTTCATTCATGGGTACAGACCTTGTTCTCTTCCATGCAGCCTCTCTAGACAGCTCGGGTTTTCTCAAGCCATGGTAGTCTCAGGACAATCTAATTTTTTTATATAGTTGCTGGCTTCCAGAAGGAAAGCAGAAACTGCCAATCTTCTCAAAAGCCAGGCCTGGAAGTGGCACAGCACTATTTCTACTGTATGTCACCCACGTTTAAGGGGATAGGACATCGATGCTACATTTTGATGGGTGTGTGACATGTGCATATAGGAAGGCAAGGGATAGATAGTACAATCTTTGGAGACTACTTACCACGTATCTTCCCACCGATTTGCTACAAAATAGGAATTTGAAACCTACCACCCTACCTCTGAGGACTGTCGATCCTTATGCCAAACAAAACAGCACAAAATGTCCATTTGTGCCGGATGAGCATTTGAGACTATTACCCTTAAAGAGAAAACTGCGAGTTATTTTACCAGCAAAAGATGGGTTTATTTGGGAATAGCAGAGAATTTTAGCCCAGGAGAAAAAAGCTAAGGCAGAACCCTACTCGAGTCCCCTGAACAAATCAGAGAAATGCTCTTTCATAGAGGAAAGGGAAGGAATGGAGGGAGGCTGTTCTAAACTAAGAGTCCATTGGAGTCAACTGGGAGCTGGAAGCTTAGTGGCTTCTCTTTGGCTGAATTGTGATGCTCTCTCATTGGCTGGGCTGTTGCCGGCAAGGAGGCAAGGCCTTTTCCTCTGGCTGGGATAGCCCAGTAGTTTCCATATGCAAGGTTTGTGTCTTCCCATTGGGTTTGCAAGTGGTTGCCAGAGGTAGGGCATGAGAGCACCCCCCTGCCAAACCTCCTGAGTCCATTCTGGGGTGGCTTCCCTTCACTGATTTTCACAAGACCATCAGTGGCTTTCCTAAAGGGGTTAGATGACTTAGGGGATCCCCCCACTACTCTAATATTGCTGGAGAAGTGGCTCCTTGACCAACTCTAACTAGAGGAAACTCAGGAGAAACCCTCCACGTTCATTTGGGGCTCACCTAAAGCACAGGGATGCTTCGTGGGAGGGTGGAACAGTCCAATGGGAAAAATATGGTTTGGAGCCTAACAGAAAGGGGTTAGACTCCTAGATCTGCCAGGTGAGACCTCTGGTGGGTTAACTTTCTGAGCCCCAGTTTTGTCCTCAGAGAGGTACACAATGATCATCTTCTCTCAGGCTTTTTGTGAAAACGCAGGGTGGTGATATACACAGGTGCCGACTGAACTGTTTAAAAAATGTGCCTATTGCACCAAGCGAAGTTTTCTTTCTTAAAAGACGTCACTTCGTAAAGGTATGTAAAGTCCCAAGGAAAAGAAAACATTTTGTCAAACACTTATGGGAGAAGGAAAGGAGAGAGAGCAAGCAGCTAAGTGTATATTTAATGAGCAAAGCCATATCATTTAAAACGTAGAGGTTCATTTGTTGGGTAAGTCCCTCAAAAGAATTTCTCGGCTATTGATAAGCATTGTGCGTGGTTTTAGTTCATTTTCCAGAACAGTGAGTCTACCTCCCTTGGTGCAGTCAGAGCTGCTGGGAAGTTTAAGGAGGGAGCCTTGGGAAGGCATCCGTGCTCCAAGCCAGGTGGGTTGTAGAGGTGGAATCTGAAGAAACCAGTGGAGAGAAGAAAGGAAGCATGGGTTGCAAAAGATTGGCAAGAGGCCTGGAATTTCACACCTACGTCATCTCTTTTGTGGTAAAGGGGAAATCCCAGGATCCATAGCTACCCCAGATATACCACTGCATCCTTGCTCTATCAGAACAAGACTCTGGAGAACAATGGCTATATTATTTCCCAGAAAACCTTCTGGTCTGGCTCAGAACACCGGTTTTCCAAGCTTCTGTGTAGAATGATGTTATACTCTTCTTTCAAACCTGTAGCCCAGCAGTTACTAGGAAAGAAGAATCCCAATGATCTGGTCTCTAAGGGCTCCTCAACAGAAATCAAGTGACCTTTCTCCATCTCCAAGATTTTGTGTTTCCAACTGCGAGACAGAGAACTTACAGAGCAGGAAGGAAGAGAGCTGAAATGGGTTAACGTGTACTGCACGGTGGCCGCTATCCTGGGTACTTCACAGTGTTTCTCTCCTTGTATATTTTCACCACAACTCTGCAGTGTAGGCATCATTGGTCCCATTTTATGGATGAGTAAATTGAGGCTCAGAGAGAGGGTCAATCAGGAAAAGATGAATTCACAGTCCAAAGCATTCAAGCAGAGCCTTCTTATGAAATAGTGAGTTGAGAAATCCAAGATGTCCTAAACCTTTTTGCCTTAAATTAGAAAACCCTCCTAGAAATATAAGCAGGCAAGCTGCCCGTTTCAGAGTGTGACAGAAAAATCTGACAAAAATTCTGGAAATATAGAGACAATTTGAGTGATCCAAATGGGTTTCATTTAATATATGAACGGAGCCTACAAACAGAAGATATTAATCATTTGCTTACATCCAAGGATCAATTGTAAAAACTTAATTGTAGTTAGGTCACAATAAAAAAAAAATCCTTAAAAAATTCCCCCAAATAGAGGTTTTTAAAACAGAAGTGTTTAAATTCCCCCAAATAGAGATTTTTTAAAGTAAATCTAAGAATCAAGGACCAAAAGTTCATATGCATAACAAAGAGAATAACAAAGCAAATAGGTTTGTTTGTTTGTTAAGTTTAACCACGAGGAAAGTATAGAATCCTCTCCAAAATAAGCATGGGAGCAAAGAAGAAATAAAAATAGAAATGAAAGCTTATCTAGGAATCATGAAGAGATGATTTCTTGTTATCAAAACCTATTGGATGTAAACCTATAATTAGAGAAACGTGTAATCAAAACTGCTATAATTTTTTTATTATTTAAAAAAATTTTTTAATGTTTTTATTTATTTTTGAGACAAAGAGAGACAGAGCATGAACGGGGAAGGGGCAGAGAGAGAGGGAGACACAGAATCTGAAGCAGGCTCCAGGCTCTGAGCTGTCAGCACAGAGCCCGACGCGGGGCTCGAACTCACAGACTGTGAGATCGTGACCTGAGCCGAAGTCGGACGCTTAACCAACTGAGCCACCCAGGCGCCCCATTATTTTATTATTGAAAATAAGTGAATGACTCCAATGAAGAATCTAGAAAGAGAATTGTAAAGGAAATCATGAGAATGTGTGACCTGACACACACAGTCTGTGAAATTCATGATGTAGGAAACAATAGAGTAGAAAAGATAAAAGACCGATTAGCTCTTTTCTTTGAAAAGACCAAAGATTGAGATTAACCGTGGCAAGCCTGCTGAAGGGAAAAAGAAGGTTCGCTTCACTTGCTCCAGGGCACATAGTGGAAAATCTGTAATTAACACCCTGCCTGGGGGAGCCTGGGTGGCTCAGGCGGTTAAGCACTAGACTCCTGATCTCAGCTCAGGTCACAATCTCAAGATTTCATGATTCAAACCTTGCACTGGGCTCTACCCTGGCAGCCAGGAGCTTGCTTGGGGTTCTGTCTCCAACCCTCCTGCGCTCATGAGCATGCACGTGTGTTCGCGCTCTCTCTCTCCCTTTCCCTCTCTCTCTCTCTCAAAATAAATAAACTTCAAAACAAAACAAAACAAAACAAACAACAAAAACCCTGCCTGTGTGCATCCAGAGCCCTGTCTAATATATCATCCACGATGAAAAGTTTCAAGAAAAATTGGGCATTAATAAAGTACATTGGAAGATGGTAAATAAAATAAAGGTGTCTTCCAACATTTCCAAGATACACGGGCTATAAGAAGCTCAAAGGATCTTTATTCTTATTCCTTTCCCTTGTATGGTCATGAAGCACTGAGGATTCATGTCTGAACTATGGCTCGTGCTCAGTGCCTTCCCATTTCAGAACATTCTTGTATTCTACCCCTCCAAGTTGAGTATACGAGGTCCAGAGCAAGGTGAGGAAATTGAAGCTACGGGTACGATGACCGGTCCAAGAGAAGAAGCCGGAATTGAACCTCAGGGACTTTCCTGAACTTAATTTATGTATCAGGCACAGGTTCGCATAGATTATATGGGAGGTGGGTTTTTCCACCCCTTTTGCCAGTGACAATTCTAGGGCACAGAGATGTTCAGCAAACTGCCCAAGGCCACACAGCCTGGGCAGTCTGGGGCCAAGTAAGGGGCTCCACACAATAAGGGGCAGGATTTGACCCTGAGCTGCCTGACTCTGGGACTCTGGAGCCCATGCTTGCAATCTCTCCACTGAACCGTTTCCTACTCCCTGCTGAATGACTCCGGCTCTCTTGCTGCTTTCCCCTCCACCTCCCTGCCTCCTGTGATGGGCCCTCACATTTCCTTGCTGGCCTGGGATCTGTGATAGGGCATTAGGAACTGATTAGGCTGGGAGGGGTGCAGCCGTGTGAAAAGAAAACACACATGTTCCCCTTCCTCAGCCGCATGTTCTTTCCTTCAGCTGATAGGTCTCCTGTTATATAAATGGAATGTTATACAAATGTTTCCGCCATGAGTTTCCTTTCAAAGGATGAATAAAAGAATGAGGCGTTTTGTTTTCCTTTGTTCCCCGGTAGCACCTATGTTAAGAATTTGTGCTTAAAACATGACTCACTAATTCTTGGAGCAAAGCACAAGGAAGTGAACGGATCTAATACTTCAGTGAGATGTAGGCTTGAGGTTGTGTGGGAAAGAACCAACTGGAGTGCTTAGGGGAGGTTTCGTTCAAAAACCCAAAACTCTTCCCTGTCCTACCTCTTCTCCGACGGCTCCCAACATGACTGTCGTGTTCAGGTAGCCCATTTGCTTTTTTGTATGATTGTTAAATATTCCAGGCAAGTGATATCTAGTTCCTTGGTATGTGGGTGTGTGCTGAATTGTTCGGGTTTGTAATTATTAACTGAATCATTGGTTTGTTGTTCGATAGGCAGTCTGGATTTGGGAATAGTTATTTACAGAACAAAGGCGGGAGGGAGGTGGTTTAAATACAGTGCAGAGTAAATAAGCTTGATGAGTTCCTAATTTTTGTGAACTTAAGTACAATAAGCTTCCAACTAAACCCAATGCATTTTAATCCCCTCAGCCTATGTATATCATGGGCAGAAAATATCCTGTTGGAAGAGCGAGATCTCGTTCTCAGCACACAGACAGACATTCTCAGAACCTGCTTTCTAGAAAGTGACCTATGTGGGCAACCTCCATTCCCACCCCCCACCGGCCCCAGTAATTTGATTGCCTGGAATGTCCTTATTATAATTCATTGTCTCCAGGGAGCTGCACAAATGTCCGTGAGTCAGCTTGCTGGCTACTGGGGATCTAGGAGCAGGCTGCCTGGGTGCCAGGATGTTTTCTTTGGAAGGAGCCCTCTTCCTTGAATTTCTTTTCTTTGCATGAGACAATGAGGAGCTGGAAGTCACTTTGGGCGTGACTGTTTATCTCTCTTTTATATTGGTTGCTCAATGCCTTGAAAAACCTAAGTCCTGGGGCAAAGAGGCATTTGGGGGAATCAGCTGGAAGGACACTCCAGAGGCCATCTTTTCTGGGGCTGACAAAATTTCTTCTAATAGCCTCTGCTAATCCACCCACCCTATACTGTTTCCTGCCCCAAACTGTGGCATAGACTGAAAATCAGGGTCATGAAGCTTTCCCTTGTTATCAAAATGGTATCACTCCCGGATAATATGAACACCACTTCCTCCAGTCCAGGCTCAACAGTACTACCACCTGTTATTATCAGAATTGCCAGTGCTGCTATGGCCATTGTCACCAAACCTGTACACCGACCCCCCCCCCCACCCCACTGACAGGATTGCCACCCCACCATCAGCAACACCACCACCGAAATCTATCGTCAGAGCTGCACCGGGACCCTATCTACCACCACCAAGGTCCACCCCACTACCACCGTCACTTAATCCGGTTATTTACTGAGCACTTACTGACCGAGTTGTAACAGCCCAAGGAGGCTCCTACGGGGCCCTGGAGATATCAAGAATACCAGGCCATGATTCCTGCCCTGGAGGACGGTAGCTTACGGGAGGAACTTAGAAACTTATGTAAATGGCAATATACAATATGGAGAAGTACATGCCGTAGGAGAGATGTGAATAAGACGCTGGGTTTGCTTAAAGCATAGGGTAGATACTTTAGTAATTCAGGAAGCTCAGTTTAAGATCATTGTTTTTCTGAGAAGCCAGAAACTAGTGATGATTTCACCTCCAAGCAACACAAGAGCCAATCTAGAATAATTAAGACATAATTATTGCACACGGCAAGATGTCTATTGCTGGCTCAGTGGCTCAAGACTATCGGGGCTTTAGGCCACCACTGATGGAATCCTCCTTCCTTTCCATTCATGGCTGCAAAATGGTGATCTGTGGCAACTGAATTCAAAATCAGCAAATAAGGGGAGGCCAGAGTAGAGTGAGACCTCCCCTCTTACACCTATCTAACTCAACAAAGTAGAGAAAATATTTCCCATAGGACTCTAGCAAAGGTCTCTTAATGTCTTTTTGGCTAGAACTGAGTCATATGGCTATCCCTAGCCGCGTGGGAGGCCTGGACTGAAAGTCTAGCCCTTGTAGCCTCTCTAGTTAAGACAGAAGGGAAAACGGAAGAAATGAATTGAAATTGCTGGCTGTTATGAAGCCAAAGTCCAGAGATTTCTCTACAGAGAAATCTGTACTTCTGCCCGAGAAAGCCTTCTTTGATCGTCTAGTTCTCGTGCTCTTCTTATAGTATGCTATTGGTTAACAGATTTTTTTGATTAATCACACCCAAACGATGACAAAAATTATGACCAAAATTTGCCTAATTATTTGTTTCATTTCTGTCTACCCATCAGATTTTAAGATCTAGAATTGGGTCAATGTCTGTCTTGCTCATCATGGTTTTCTCAGCATCGAGCATAGAGTGTGGCATGTCGGAGACAATCCACATTTGTTAAATGAATGTTTATAAGAGCAAATGAGTGAATGAACACAGTCTTTGAGATCTGTGGAGATGAACTGAAGAAAAGATTTCAACAATGATACCTGTTGAGATGGATGTATATATGTATGTATGTATGTATGTATGTGTGTGCATTGTATATTTTAGATTCTGGTATCTTAGTTCTACAATAGTATTCAAAGCATGTTTAGAGTTTTTTGTTTAGTACTCAATCTTTATGCTAACAATTGCTTTTGGGCCTCTCATGGTTTACTTCTGTAGTATGGCACTGAAAATGGGGAGGGGCGGGAATGGAAAAGCCAGTGGTTCAAGGTTTATTTTCTAAACAAGGATTTGAAAAACTACAGAGAATCACACAATATTATTTGTAAGCAAGTATTTCCACCTTGGATGACTTTCCTCTTCCTCTTCTTCTTCCTCCTCCTTCTCTTTCTTCTTTTGGTTGATTGTTTATAATGGTAAGGGCAATAGATAATGCAACCTTGGTCCCTTTTCAAATACGACAACATTATCCTCTATTTTATTTTATTTTTTGAGAGACAGAGACAGAGCATGAGTGGGGGAGGAGCAGAGAGAGACAGGGAGACACAGAATCTGAAGCAGGCTCCAGGCTCTGAGCTGTCAGCACAGAGTCTGACGTGGGCAGGGCTCCAACTCATGAGCCATGAGATCATGACCTGAGCCCAAGTCAAACGCTTAACCTACCGAGCCACCCAGGTGCCCCTATCCTCTATTTCAGTGTGTAAAACTCTGAAATCAATTGCAAATTATAAGCAGCAGGCAGTGTTTGGTTAAAGAGAGAAACTT
The DNA here is from genome assembly GCF_018350195.1 of Panthera tigris. NCBI lineage: Eukaryota > Metazoa > Chordata > Mammalia > Carnivora > Felidae > Panthera > Panthera tigris. The sequence continues at coordinate 69,157,763 of NC_056676.1, read as the reverse complement.
AGAATAACAGATAGTAATCTTTTCTTTCTTTTTTAGGGGAATTTGAGAGAGAAAAATCATCTTTATTATAAATAGTAATTTTTAAATGTTTATCATGAAGAATAAACAATACTGATTCTCTTTTACATTTTGTGAAGCAGGCTGTTAGGTGTGGGGTCATTTGGAGGCAGATGGTTTCTCTGTTCAGGGCATGATCAGTTCATAGTCATTCCTGGGCTTCTAACACAATAACCTTGTTTCCTCATTTTACCACCTTTCCAATAATGTTCTATGCCATAATGTTCTATTGCCAGCTCTATACATTCATCAATCACAAGATACATAAGGAGATTACATGCTTGAAATATTCGTTAAACCTGTCTAGCACCACTTACTTTCAATGAAAACTTCTTGTCCATAAACTTTTTAAACTCTCAGGAGGGATTTACTTCTCTGAACTTAGCCTTAATCTGGCCCTTTTGCTCTGTTCAAATTACCTCCAAAACTCACTGGCTTAAAAAGTAGCCATTTGATGGCATCTTAATTTGGTGCATCTGGAATTTAAGAGAGCTCAGCTGTGCACTTCTGCTCTCAGGAGCACCGACTGAGGTCACTCAGTGGTACCAGCTTGTGAATGGGCTGGTCTAGTAGGTCCAATATAGCTTCACTCATACATCTGGTATCTTGGCAGGGATGGCCGGCACAGCTAGAGGCTGGTTGGGCATTTCTTTCTAACTGAATCTTCTCTGCAAGGCTGGCTTAGCCTTTCTGACAGAATGGTGGCTAGGATTTGAAAGACAGTGTTCTAAGAAAAAGCACCCTAAAGAGCATACATCTAATAAGCCTAGGCACAAGCTGCGAGGCTCTTTATTACCTTGCCGTGGAAATACCAAACATTCCTTTCCCAGAAGGGCACTTCTGCTGCATCTTATTGGCCAATCAAGTCACTAAGTCCAGCCCATGTTCAAGGCAGACTTTCTCTCTTAATGGAAGACATATCAAAGAATTGGTGGCCATCTTTAATCTACTGTAGAAAGGAATGGCAAGAGCAAAGTCAAGAAATGAGGAAAGAGAGGAGCATTGTTTCTCTTTTCAGAGAATGAGTCATAGAGTCTGGATGAATTATAAGGTACGTGGGAATTAAAGCTGGGAAGGTAGAATGGAAGGCCCAGAAGGCGAGAGTAAGAACTGTATACTTAACAGAGTGGGAAATAGGGAATTAATGAAAGGGTGGAAGAACAAGAGGGACAAGGTCAGAAAAGATGTGAGTGTCGGTTAGGGGAGGTGCTGAGTGAGGGGGATGAGAAATGAACTGGATGTAGGAGTTACTGGGCTAAGCTCACTATAGGGAGGCCACTGGAGGAGCCTGCGGGAGGAGTCGCCCAGATCTGAATCAGGTGTTACTGGAGTACCTGGAAAGGAGGGGCCGTATAGGAAAGAGAATTTCCAAGATAGTATTTATATATCATTATCATCTGTAGTGTTCATTATGAGACCCCATTTAAATGACATAAAAAGTATAAGAAGACATACTTCAGATATGTGAGGTGGCAAATGAATTATGGTCCAACTCAGTGTCTTGTAAATAACAGGGAATTTACTGGGACATGCAAAGTCAAAGTCCAAGGGTGGAAACAGCTTCAGGGACGGTTTGATTCCGTTGAATAATACCACTAGGATCATCTTTGTCTCTGATTCCACTGTGTGCTGGCTTTATTTCTTGGTTATTTATTCTAATGATGATAAAATATCTGAAGCCGCTGTGAGCCTCACATCCTTACATTATCAAGTCCCACTGGAGAGAGTGTTCTTCTCTGTCCTAGACACCCTAGCAAAGGTTTCCTTGTATTTCTTTGGCTCTGACTGGGTTATAGGAGTCGTCACCTCCTTCCTCTCTGGCCAGTCCCTCTATCTCACACGTTTTACAGGGGCGAGAATCTGTGGTAGATTGACCAGAACGTCTTCCACTTCTTTCTTATTCTCTTGGAATACTGTCTTTTGGAACCCAGTCCTAGGTTGTAAGGAAGTTCAATCAGCCCATAGGGAGGCCCGTAGGGAGAGGACCCAGGACTCCTAGCCGACAGCCTCAGCCGAGCTCTCAGTCAATATGTAGGGCCAACCTGCATTTTGTGTGAGTGAGCCATTGTGAAAATGGACCCTCTAACCCTAGTAGAGCCACCTCTGCTGATGCCACATGGAACAGAGACAAGTTGACCCCACTAAGCCCTGCCCAATTTGGAGGTTCATGAGTATAGTAAATGTTCTTTTAAATCATCAGTTTTGGGGTGGTTGTTATGCAGCAGTAGATGATTGGAACAAAGCCCATTGCCATGATATATCTATGTCACATCCTTCAATCCAGCTTTTTTAGTAATAATGTTGATGTTTTGATTTTCAGATCCAGCTTTGACTCTTTTGTCTTAATCAATCGTTTTTGTTTTTTTTTTAATTTTTTTTTTTAATGTTTATTTATTTTTGAGACAGAGAGAGACAGAGCATGAACGGGGGAGGGTCAGAGAGAGGGAGACACAGAATCCGAAACAGGCTCCAGGCTCTGAGCTGTCAGCACAGAGCCCGACGCGGGGCTCGAACTCACGGACCGCGAGATCGTGACCTGAGCTGAAGTCGGCCGCTCAACCGACTGAGCCACCCAGGCGCCCCTATCGTTTCTGAACTCAAGGCGGGAAATTCAGCTTGTACATGTACCACAGATTATTGAAGTAATGATTGAAGAGATAATTGTGTATTCCCTTTGTAAAAACAGAGTTGGCATCCTAGGATAATGGCAATTTTCTTTTTAGAGGAGAAATCTCCATAGAGAAAACAAAAGAACTTTAACAAACATTCAGCTGGTAAAAATGGCCATAAAACCTTGAAAGCGTTTTCAGATTCAGTATTCATTTATATATCTGTCTGTCGCATCTGTCCATTTGTCCATCCATCCATCCATCCACCCATTTCTAGTTCCTCTCTTAATAGGAAATATAACAATCCTGACTAATGAGAGTTCAATGGCACAGGTAAAGAGGAGAAAATTCTCTCATTTGTAGAGTTCTGGGAATTAGTGAATGGTGGCTTCACATTGGTGAAGATCGATAAGAAAGACCAAAGACTTTTCCACAATTCAGAGACAGACGTGAAGAAAATGTTGGGAACAAGAGAATAAAGCCAGATGATCCAATAGCCAGAAAATAAACAAGAGGACAATTAGGTTAGACTGGTACTTGGAAGGGTGTTCTAGGCTAATTCCTTTGTTCATCCAACAATCATTGATTATGTGCCACTGTGTCCCAGCGGCATATTATGAACTGAGGGTTCAATAGTGAATAAGAGACACTAGCTACCTTAATGGAGCTTACATTCAAGGGGAAAAGCAGATAACATACATGTAAATCAACAAAGATCTGTAAGAACATTCAGAGTACTAAGAGCTGGGTGACTGATAAAACAGGACTGAGCAGGCAATATTAATGGGTAATCAGGAAAGATCCGTCTGAGAATACACTTGAACTGGGGTCCAAATGGCAAGTAGAAGCGAGGAAGGCAAAGAATTGGGAGATGAGCATAACAGGCAGTAGCTATAGCAAGTGCCAAGGCCCGGGAAATTACCATCTATGGGCTGGTACCCACAACTAGCTTCACGTGATGGGAGGTTTGTACAAATTCACTGAAAGAGCCGCAGTGGCAGAGGATGCCAGTTCAATCAGTCATTTACTTGTCTGTCCATCCACCCATCCATGCAACCATCCATCAGCTACATTTCGGGTGCCCCCCACATACCAGGAACTGGGCAAGGCCTGGGGACTGCAAAGACGTAAAGATGAGGGGTCTCTGTACTTGATGTACTTGCATCATCAGTCCCCACAATCACTCTCTGAGATGAACTGGCATGCGACTGAACACTTACATTATTGCTAAGGAAACTGAAATACAGAATCTAATGACCTGACTTGATATCACCCAAGTGGCTATTGGCAGGGCGTAAGCATTTTGTCTTCCTTTCTTAATCAGGGAAAGTATTGTATCTGACCTATCTTTTTAAAACTCCCTTCCTCAGTGGGGTAACAATTAGAGCTTATCTATTGCTAATGCTTACTTACCATTTCAGGTTTCTTGAATTAGAGTATTTCAAATTAGTGTTATTTTAATTGTACTTATCTCTTGAGACATTCTAGAGGATGAATAGCAAAAGAAATAATGCACATGAAAGCACTCTGTAACCTATAAACTATAATACAGATGTGAGTTGTATATAGTTTTATACTCGAGGATACTGCTTCATGCATTAGTAAGTACTACTTCCTGCTTAGGGATCCCTTCAGAGAAATTCAGAGCAAAATAGACTTCTGGATGGATCCTTTAAGGACATTTTCTATTTTCTTTAAAAAATAAGACTGCGAATTCTGAAAATGCCCAAAATAGGTGCCGAAAAAACATTTGTTGAATGAATTGGTCAGATAAAATACGCAAGAAACACGGATACCGTGTTATGCGTCTCATTCAGTGTGGCTACTTACTGTGGAAGAAGGGCCAATTTGATACAACATTGCCACCCTAAGGAAACTGTATGATTAATTTACACATCTAGAGAGGGTTGCTCTCAGCCACCTTGGGAATGAGAAGCATATGGCTCAGGGAAAGAAGATCGTTCTTTTGAGAGAAGGAAATAAAATGATCTGGGGGCAGATTACCCACGGCTTTCAAAGTATAATTAATCATTTCATTCTATTTTTTTTTTAACAGTTGATTTTAAAGCCTTATGTTGACATCATGTTTACTTTTGTTCCTCCAGCTGAGCAGTGGATTCTTTAAACTGAAAGCCACAATCACCTGCCTTAACCTAGCAAGTACTCAGTGGTTAGTTAACAGCTTAGGCTTTGGAGCCAGGCTGAATGGGTTCAAAACCAGGCTTTATATCTTAGACTTGGAATAGTTTCTTAACTGTCTGTGCCTAAATTTCTTTTTTAAAATTTATTTATTTATTTATTTTAAGTTTATTTATTGATATTTGAGAGAGAGAGAGAGAGAGAGAGAACCCCAAGCGGGTTCCAGTGCTGTCAGCGCAGAGCCCCAACTCACAGAACTTTGAAATCATGACCTGAGCCCAGATCAAGAGCCGGATGCTTAACCGACTGAGCCACTGGGGTGCCTGCCGCCCCCCATCCGCCGCTTTTTTAATGGGAATGATACCTAGTGTTGACCTTATAGGCTTGTTGGAAGGACTAGATGAATTTATACATGTAAAGGAATTAGAACAACAGTTAATAAATGCTTGAGAAGTGTTAGTTAGTATGTATCTACTTTTTTGAGTTTCCTGTTGGATTATAAAAGCTGAAAAAGAAGGACTCCATCCTGTTTCATTTATGTATCCCTTAGTGTTAGGATTCCGGGTAAACTTAGTGAGACACTTGCTTGAGTGCAAAATTTGGTAGACGGAGGGGAAAAAATCAATATAAAAAACCAAGATAAATAATATTTTAATAAAATGTCCCATGGTAAACATAATATCAAAACTGTAAATAAAGACAACCAGTAACTTGAAGCTAATTAAAAATTATTTAAGATCATCACTTGGCTAAGGGAAATTGTCAAACATGGAAATTCCTCCAATTGAAATGGGATAAATGGGGGCCTGGGCTGCTCAGTCGGTTAAGCATCCACTCTTGATTTCAGCTCAGGTCATGATCTCATGGTTCCTGAGTTCGAGCCCAGCATCGGGCTCCACCCTCACAACACGGAGCCTACTTGGGATTCTTTCTCTCCCCCTCCCACTACCCCTCCTCCACTCAAGCTCAAGCTCTCTCCGTCAAAATAAACAAATCAACTTAAAAAATGAGATAAGAAAGAATTTGATTTTGAAATGTTATTGAAGAGTTTGCTTCCAATAAAATGAGGGAAGAAAAAAAATAAAATGAGGGAAGTAAAATTATAATAAAGTCCATTTGAGATATAAGTAAAATACTTTTAAAATAATTTCATGAGTTTTAATACTCCTGTGTTTTGATTTTTCAACCATTCTAGTGTTCTAGAAAAAATTAGCTATTAAAAACTTATATTAAAATTCATTTGGCCTTAGGCTCCAACATAGCTTGGCCCGGCTCTGATCTTCCTAGCTCTTGGCTCAAGTCCTAGTACATAGAAGGTGTTCAGTTCACAGTCGTGGAGGGATCTGTGTGCTCTACAAGGGACAGACAATAGTGTATCTGCTTTTGGAACCCTCCCCCTGTTTCAGTACCTAATACAGAGACTGGTACCCAGAGGGGTTCAAATCATGTTAGTTAAAGGTTGAATGAAAATAATTAGATTAATCCCAGCTTGATTCAAAATTCAATTCATTTCATGCTATTTCGTATACTGAGATGTTAAGAGTGGATTTCAGAAGTCTGATCTATGGAGTCTTAGTCCTTACCTTGGTAGGAGCCATTCTGACCCCTCCCTTTTTGGAAATACCACAAAGGGCACCACCAAGTCCCCAAGAGACTCACGGGAAGAGCTAGCAAGCAGGAAATCATATCACACAAATCTCTGTATCTACTGTTTGCATGCTCACTAGATTGATGGCCTTCAAATGCTTGTGACGATGGTCTTTCTGAGACATGGTTTGTACATCACGATCCAGTATACACTTCCATATTTTTATACATGATTACAACAGTATCGTTAAATACTTGGTTGAATTATAAAAAATGCATTCTTGATTTAAATTTTATTCTGTATCATTAAAAAAGCATTTGTGATGACCTCAAAAGTGGTTTCATGAACCACTGAAGGCCTAGACTCATAGTTTGAAAAACACTTCAGTAGAGTTTTTGAGAAGTGGATTTTTCCTGTCTTTCTGCTGTTGCACCTAGGATGGCCCCTGGCGCAGGGAAGGTGTCCAAGAAGCCATACCGGCTGCAGGCCTTGGTGCCAAGTGCATATGCTTTGGAGGTAGCCGATTGGGTTTTTTGTCACTAACAACCATGTGACAATGGCACCAAGTGACTTCACTTTCACGAGCCTCATTCTCGTTATTTTTAATAAGAATAACAATGACGAAAGCAATAATAGCCAACATTTGTTGAAAGTTTACAATGCGCTAGGTTGTGTATAATGGAGTAATGATTGGAACTTGACATAGACACGTGTTGTGGGGACCAAGTAGGGTCAAGGTATAAAGTACTTGACACATAACAAGGAAATTAATTATTCTGAGCCCTTTTCCTTCTCTGTGGACCCTCTGTGCCAGGACTTCCTACTGGGAGTTAGAAGTGTGTTGCTTGCTCCTTGGGGTGTTTGGCAACCGTGGAGCTGGAATGAGTCCAGCACTTTGAAGGGCACTGTGAGAGCACACGGCCAGTCACATTCTCAACAACCCATCTTCCAGCCTTCTTCCTGGCCCATTTGCAACCCTTTGGTCTGCCCTGTGGAAGTTGGGTCCAGCTGGCCCTTGTCCACTTTCCAGCCTTTCTGGGAAGGACAGCGGCAACGTTGTGGAGATCTGAGTCCCACAGAACACAGAGCTCATGTCCTCAGGCTACCTGTGGCATTTCTCCCAGGACATTTCATGTTCTCCCCATTGGTGTCACCGACACATGGGACCGGAGAAGAGAGAGGGCTGGGCAAAGTGCCACTACGAATGCAAACCACTGGGGTTGAGTGCATTGTGTGAATCAGTCTGTTCTGATCAGGTTTTCTACAGGAAGAAGCATTTATGCTTGGTTGCAGTAAGGTTCTCAGTTTTCCCAGGTGTGCTGGCCCACCTTGCTCACAACTCAGGAGTGTCTCAGTCTTAGCATCTGGGAAATCACCTCTTGCTTAGGAAAGAACTTGACGGTAATAGCAATGCTTTCTAGATATGCCTATCACCCTATATGTGCACATAATAATTACCATGCACAGAAAATGTACTCTATTCCATTCGTTCAATACAAGCTATTTCAAATCTTCCTAAGAGTATTTTCAACAGTGAATTATCATGCCCAGTGTGCAAATTTTAAAAATCAATATTTAAGAGGAGTTAAGTGATTTCCTTCAAATCATCCAGCTCATAGTGGAGTTTGAATTAGAGCTTATGTCTGTCTGATGCTGAAGCCAACATCGACGGTTCGCAAACCATGTTTTTGTTAATAATCAAAGTTCGCTTTACATTTACTGTTTACTACGTGCCTGGCTTTGTTGTAAACACTTCACACGTGTTGCTGGTAATACTGCAACTCTGAGAGAAAGGCATCTTTTTATCCCATTTTCCAGATGAGGACTCTGAGCATAACTACTTGCTGAGATGGTACTCTGCCATCAGTGGTGGATCTGGGATTTGAATCCAGGTCTGTACCCTTGACCACTAATCTATGATGCTTCCTATTGATTTCTTTTGGGTCTGACATGACCTATGAGAGAGAGAGCAAACATCACCCCTTGACAAGTGAAATGTATTCGCCCAATATTATAGATCTGTAAAGTAGAGGAGGGGCTGGATGCTGGGTGTCCCGGCTCCTGGCTCAGTGCTTGTTCCACCAGATCAGGACATGGCTGTCCAGGTCACTGAGGCATGCATGGTGCTCCTTACCTATCCTGTTCTTGGCACCTGGGTGTGGCAAGCAGGTAGCCAGTAGCATCTGGGAGCTGCAGGGTCCTGGAGCTTGGGCTCAGATGGAGGATGCCTCTCTTTGTATACTTTTCTGATTCCTCTCCCCTGTTCCAGCCTTACTCCAGCATGTGCTTAGTCCTTCCTCCTGTTCCCCTGCTGCCCATCATTGTTCTGCAGGGGTTTCCTGCATTCAGGGAACCTCTCCAGTGTAGCAGTGACCTGGATTCTGAATTTTCTGGCTCATTCAATATCTTGTCTCTAATTCTGGCTGGTCACAGTCTAGCAGCATAAACCTTGGGGAGACCTCAACCAGTGCTTTTCAAGATTCTTACCCTCTACTTTGTATACAAAAGCATGAAGCACGTAAGTGAATGTTTGGCTATACCTTCTCTCCTTCAGAAAGAAGAAATATTCTATTTATTAATAGTCGATTAACAATTATTGTCTATTATTAATAATAATCTATGTATTAACAATTTGGTTCCCCAACAAAATTGCCCTTGAGAGCAGGTATGATTTTGTCTGTTTCTTATGGCTCCTCCAAAAAGAATAGCATAAGGCTAGCTCACGATAAGTAGGAATGGAGGCAAGAAAAAAGACAGGGTAAATAACCTTTATTATATGTCCCCCATTAACTAGACATTTTCAAATATGCCCTATCATTTAATTCTGAAATCTCCTTGACATAGGAACAGTTATGATTATCCCTATATTTAAAGAAAAAACCCCTGAGGCTCAGAGAGAGAAATAAACGTAGGCAGAAATAAATTCATCATGAAACCACTGGTTTTAAGAGTTCAACACACATGTATGTATGTGTGTGTGCATACATGGGTGTGTGTCACTTACACATTTCTTAAGTTTTTGCTGGTGTAATGTTTTTGATCACATGAGTCTGCATAAAACTTGGACACTTGTTTTTCCTGATTATATTGTACATATTTGTTTACAGAATGAGCATATTTCCCATCTCAGCAACAGCCCAAATTTCAGATAATTCCTTTTCAGATACATGTACCTAAATGTGACAAACTTCTATTGTACTATTAGACATTAGAGAAATTCATAAATTAATAAAATCCCCTCTTGAACTGTTGATCTTAGTATTGGACTTGAAAAACACGGTCTGCATATCTATACAGACATATGCATGTATTAACTGCTCTGACTCTGTCACATGTTTACATGCAATTCATCAATACTTGCCAAGTCTTTTTCAGTGCCATCAAATAAATGCATTAATTGCGTGCATATTAATCGTTGAGAAGTGACAAGATGTGAAATGTGCTTTGTGTTTCCAAAGTAGGTAGAGGTTTGCTTAAATAACCCGTTAGCTTCGTGTATGGTTCATTCACCTCTTCTTCCTCTAACCTGTGATAACAACAAGGAGAAAACCTAACATAGGAAGATGTGCCCCGCCCCCACTCCCCCGACACTTTCCCTTTCCCGAATTCTATATTCTATGTCAGTTCTTCTTACTCTATCCAGGACCTCCCTCTATAAATATTTCTTCAGTTGGGGCTCTGATAACCTTATTGCTGACTCAGATTTTTAGATACATACACTATATATTGAAAATGAACCTCTTGTTCCAAGAATTCTAAACCTATATGAAAAAGAATAAGTAAGGGGCCCCTGGGTGGCTCAGTCGGTTAAGTATCCGACTTCAGCTGAGGTCATGATCTCACGGTTTGTGGGTTTGAGCCCCGCCTCGGGCTCTGTGCTGACAGCTCAGAGCTCAGAGCCTGGAGCCTGCTTCAGATTCTGTGTCTCCCTCTCTCTGTGCCCCTCCCCTGCTCGCCCTCTGTCTGTCTCTCTCAAAAATAAACATTAAAAAAATTTAAAAAAAGAATAAGTAAATTAGTAGCTATTTATAACCAAAGAATCTTAAAAAAATTAAATTCTTATTGATTTTCTAGTTTTGATTATCTAAATTGAAAGAGGCATCCATCATATTATCCAGAATATTGTGAAAATTCTATCTACAAAAGCAAATACTCGTAAGAGTATTTATGTGCCAGATACTGTGTCCTAAGTGGTGCAGTTAAAATTTATCTACCAAGGCAACAATGATTACATGTTTTCCAAATGTGTTATATCTTATTAGATGCTGTGGGTTATTGGAAAAGTGTAGGAAAAATACTCCTTAGTCTCAAGAAAATTTCAGTTAACAATTCGGGAGACACAAGATCCAATACAAACCAAGAAGTAAGCATGATCATCACCAATTAAAACCGACCCTGGAAAATTCTTTGGTAAAAGGACCTGAAGCTGGCTCTCCATAGACGGAAGGCTGGAGAGGAGGCACAAAGAGGAGGTGACTGTTGCTGTTGTAATATAGAATTCGTGACACCACCATGTTACGCCAGGATGGGGAGGTGGAAATTGTACAGGCTACGGAAACAAACCAATTTAAATCCTGGCTCTGCTACTCCATACTTAATAACTGAGCTTCGGGAAATTATTTAAGCCTGTCAAATCTCAAATGCCTAATCTGTAAAATGGAGACAATAATATCTATAGCACAATATTACTGGAAAAGCTTAAATGAGACAATCTGTTGCAAATTGACACGTCAGGTTCTTTTGGGAAACCATGGTTTACGACAATTAAAGGTTGGTGGGGGTCCTGCGTCTGTTCCCGGACAATCTTACTTCTGGAAGGAATATTTTGATAAAAGCCAGTCTCTGCCACCTATATAAATATCCGTTATCAAGTAAGCCCCAAACAGCCATACAAGCCCGTTCCTGGATAGGTCCCTTCACATATGAAAGAATTACCTCCTGGTGTGGTTTCCTATTCTCTGTTTTCCCCACTAGAATGTCAATTCCGTAGAGGCAGATGTTTTTGTGTATTTTATTTACTACTGTATCCCCAGTACTGAGAACAATGCCAGACACATAATAACTGCTCAATAAATATTGGGTAAAATGAATGAACCAATTAGTGAATGAGTGAACTTATTGCCGTCAGGTACAGAATAGAGTTAATATAATACATTTATATGCATGCGTACACTGATATTTGTTAAAGTAAATTACAGATAGAACAGCATGTAAAAAGCACCTGGTGTATTTGTGTGCTTGTCTTCTCCATTCTTCTAATGCAAACTCATTGGGTGTCTCATTTTCTACAACTTCTAGCACAGAGCTTGAACAAATTAGATGCCAGTTATATTAAATTAGGTTGAATAGACATTCTGATGTACTTCTCTTCCTCATCTGTAAACTGGAGATAATAATTCCCATCCTATTTACTTTCTTGAGCCGTTGTGACATTCAAACCGCAATGAATGTGACAAAATATATGAAGTAGTATAACCTAAGACTGTATTTGCAAAATGTGAGCCATGGGATGCCTGTATCAGAAACCTCTAGATTGTTTTGAAAACGTTGAGTCCGGGAACCCATTTCAAGATTTTCTAATTCATAGCAGGGCAAATGTACCTGAAAATCTTTGGCATTTTAATAAAATCACCGGGTGATTATTTTCCATTCTTTTATTTTTTTAGGTCTTTATTTTTGCTTTTATGCTCATTTTTGTTTATCCCTACATGCTTTGTAAATTCCATTTCTAGCATTGCTGTAAGAGATGAGGAGAGAGGTGATAGTGACGATGATGGTGACAAGTCAGACCACAACAGTGACCAGGAGCTCTGTGGGGGAATGGAAGGGCACTGATTTCTTGTTCATCTGTTGTAATCCTGGCACATAGTGTAGTGACTGTCCTACAATCAGTGTTCCACAAATGGCTGTTGCATGACGGCTGTTGATGCGGCAATGCTGGCTTGTGAACTCTCTCTGGGACACCCAATACAGAGGTGGCCACACTTGCTCCTTGAGACGAAAGATGTAGGTCAAGCATGTGAAGTTCTGTCTTGCCAAACGGAAGAGGATTTCCTTCTTGCACTTTCCTCCCCTCCCATTTAAACAATGTCCACAAGCTGGGAAAAGGTATATAAACATAGAGACAATGTTTGCACACCAAGCTCTGGGTTGATAATGACCACATTTCCTGCCTTATGAAAACTGTCAGACCCTCTGTTGTTAAAGTTCTCTTTGTCCCCAGAATGCAATTCATTACCTTTCCCCTGAGCTGAGGGGGCTCGCTTTACATCGCTGGTCTTAGCCTATCTTTTTCCAAACCTTTCCTGCAGCAGTTCAGAAGAGGCAAGGAGGAATTCCTTGAAAACTGTGCATAGAGCTGATTGCTTGAAGAGGTAGCTTACTGCCTAAAGGTAGGCTTGATTTCTTTTCATCAGCCCATAAAGGAATCAAGTGATCCAACAAACTGTTATGGTTTACCAAGAGGTGGGGGGTAGGAAACAGCTATGACTGTGTTTCTGTGTTTACTATGAAGGCACTCTGGCCTCCATCTACACACACACACACACACACACACACACACACACACACACGTTGCTCTCTGTCAACTTCCAGCGTGTAGCAGCTGGAAGCGTCCTTGGGCTTGCCTTTCGGTAAAGATTCGAACTCATTACCTAAATGAGAAGGCTGTGAAGCCATCTGCTCTTTTGCACTAAGTCTTATCCAGCAGACAGCCCTGGCCCAGAGGGCAGAGAGGAGACTGAGAAGAAAGGGGATCAGTCCCCAGCCTGGAGGTGGAATGGATCTCTTGATAGCTACCACCACCTGCCTACCCCACTGTTTCCTGTGTTTTATGTGAACAGCTGGGGACTCAATCATTTCAAATGGGAGGAGAAATTGTACAGAACACCCCCCAACGTTGAAGTCCTCATTGTTTGTGTGTCTGTAACTTGCCAGGCACTCCTATCATGTGCTCTTGAAGAGCTGGGTAAGCTTGACTCAGCTCTCAACCTCACAGTCCATGGATGTCCAAAGTCCTCCCTTGACCTTTTGCTAATTCCCAGGGGCTCCTCTCTCATGGTCACCCTCCACCTGAAACTTCTTTCTGTTTCAGTCAAACGAGGAATTAGCTTTTATGAGTTTCCATAAAAAATATATACTAGAACTCTTTACTGAGATTTGGAAGTTCTAGGGGAGGTCCTAATACTGAACCTGCTATCTTCTGCCATCCACTGCCCTTTTCTGTCCCATCCAGCCTTTTCTCTTCCTTTATTCTTCCATGATTGGACCTGATGGCCCTAAGTCTTCTCCTTCTGTGATGTGAAGCAGGAACTTAGCTATCTATACCTCCTGGCGTCACGTGATCCCATGGATGTCCAAAGCAGAAAAACTCTAGTGTGAGCACTTCAACCATGTCCTTGGAAGGCAACCTTGATTGCCACCAATAACATTGTTTTCTTTGTTATGATTTCTTTGTTTGCTGTCTAACCCTTGTAACAAGGCTGAGAATGAGATGAAGAAACGGAATCAGAGGCATGGAGTTTCTTGTCCTAATGCATACTGCTGAGAAGTAATGGGACTAGGACCGAACTCATGTGTCTCTGCTTCTGTAGCCCATGTTGTTTCTACTCAGCCATATCATATTCAGCACCAAGTTGAGGAGGAAGACACCGAGATGATAGGGAAAGCTTTCCCAGAGATAAAAAAAAATCATGGTTCCTATTCTTGGCAGGACCTACCATCATTGATTGATAGACAGCAATGAAAGCAGATTTTTATAAAAAGGAGATACACATCTAAGATCATTCTCTCCCTTATGCATTCATTTCTTTGTTTCTTTCTTCTGCTGTAAGAAATCACCACCAATTTTGTGGCTTAAAACAATAAAAAATTTATCATCTTATAGTTATGGGTGTCGGACTTGCAAAATGGGCTTCATGGGCTAACGTCAAGGTTAGAAGAATCTGCTTCCTTGCCTTTTCCGGCTTTTAGCAGCTGCCTGAAATCCTTGGATCCAGGAATCTGCCCTTTTCAACCTCTTATTCTGTTGCCACACTTCCTTCTGTAGCTCCTAGCTCCCTATGATACGGGTGCTTGTTGTGATTGCAATGGGTACATCTGGATAATCCAGGATGATATCTTCACCCCAAAATCCTTAATCACATTAGCAGAGGTTTTTTTTTCTCACAGGTCCTGGGATTTAAGATGTGGACATCTCTGGGGGAGGGCATCGTTCTGCCTACAGCACCTTCTATCATGATTTGTTTATTTTTTAGTTCAAACTACGTTTCGTAAGTAGTTTTGGCCATGTAGCAGGCAGTGTGATAGGAATTGTGTACACGGAAATAAAACACTCTTTCAAGGAACTTACTCAAGGAGAGAGACAGACATAAAAACTAGTCATTAGGACCCGTGTGCTAAGTACTATAAAAGAGGCAAGTGTAGGGGGCTCCTGGAGCCCAGAGGAAGAGACTATCACTCCATCTTCAGGGCTGTAGTTCATCACAGTTCCCCTGGAAAATGAGATGCCTGGAAAGTCTTTAAGAAAAACTTGTTGGGATGAGCACTGGGTGTTGTATGGAAGCCAATTTGACAATAAATTATATTTAAAGGGAAAAAAAAGGAAAATAGGTGAAGAGTAGGAAAGACTCAAGCCTGGTGGGTCGTGAGTATTATATGCAGATTTGTCTACATGCAGAGGGACAGTGAGTTTACCTAAAGGAGAAGTTCAGTATTGAGGACAGGAGTAGGGAAGGACAGCCGTGGCTGGGTGTAGACATCTCTGGGGACATCAGCAAACAGGATGGGATGGCTGCAGGGCGTACTCTGTGGTCAGACTTTACCTGTTGTACAGTCATACATTATGGGTCGGCTGAAGCTGTTGAAATGCTGTGTTCTGTCATTGGAGCTGGTCTGTACTCTTGGACTGTCTGAGCTTCAGATGGAAAGATCACTTCATCATGTTTGGGGGGAACTTGTGAATGTGGAGTTAATGTGGATAAAGGAGGTGAAGACTGGATGAAGACTCTTGTAAAGGTTTTAGGAGTAAGGAACGAAGTAGAAAATTGCTATATCTCATAAAATAAAAAAGAATTACACTTAGTCAAACCAGCATCTATATATCTATATCTACATTTTTGTTGCCATATTGAGGATAATTTGATTTTCATAGCTTACTTTTCAATGCCATGATATTCTACAAACATTCATTAAACATCTACCATGCACTGGCCACTGTATTTAGCGCAAAGGACACAAAGATAAGAACACATGGCCTCTGTCCTCCAGGATCTCATAAAACAGCATCAAAAATTCCAGAACAAGAATATGAACAAAGGGCTATGAAAATCTTTTAATAAAGTTGTGCGTGAACGCCCGGATATGAATGTGTGACCGTGTTTTGTGTTCGCTTTTGCAGTGCTGGCTGCGTTTTTCTAGGATACTTTCACGTAGCAAATCTCCCTTAGGTGCCGGCCACTTGTCCAGCCTCTGGAGGTTTTAACGGTGAGCAAGACAGAGAAGGTCCTGTTTTCGTGTTGCTTACTTTCCAATCGGTATGCCAGGGAGAGGGCAAACAAGATAATCATAGACATATGTTATAAAGCAAGTAAGTGATGATGTCAGGGGCATCTCCTGGGGGGCCAAAGTTAGATTGAGTGGTTAGGAGAATTACCTTTACATTCCTACATTACATTTACATTTCTACACTAAGTAGAAGCATAAAGGAGATGATGTCGCAGAGTTAAGAGTCTTCTGGGGACTGTACCGAGGGAACTAGAGGCATTGGGGTGGGGGAGGACAGCAACCCACCTGCGGGAGCCCTCCTCTGGTGCCTCAGGCTACCCTGAGCTGTGCTTCTCTCCCAGGGGCAGGCGAGCATCAAGGGGGGACTACATACCTTTGCTGTCTAGCCTCCTAGCCTTATGTGAGCCAAGCAGATGAGGTACAACTTGACATAATTTGCAGTGTGTTAGTTTGCTATTGCTGAGAAACAAATGGCCACAAAGGTAGTAGCTTAAAGTGACAGCAATTTATTTTGTCACGGTTCTGTAGTTAAGAATTCAGGCCAGAGCTCAAACGCAGGGTCTACTCAGTGTATCACTAAAACAATCACTAGCTATGACAAGCTAGTACTATTTCCATCCCATCACACAGATGGATAAAACATGTTTTCTACTGAGTTGAGTTCCCAGCTCTTAATCCAACACCATTTCTACAAAATGGTTCTCAAACTTCAGAAAGGGGTCATGTAATGATTGGTCCTTAGATAAGAGACAGAAGGAAATGATGTTCTTTCAAGTTGTGGTCTAGTATCTGTTTATCTAACCACTAGATTACTTTTTTTTACTCACTGAAAAGGGAGAGGCAGTGTGGCTGGTGGCATTAACCCCTCTAAGTAGGTTAACTTTATGTAAATGAAAAGCAGTGAGTCATTAATTATAAATTCATGGCCAGATTCTCCTTTCTTTGATTTGTGAACTTTGCCACGTCTTCTGACCTTTATAGATTGTGATGTTTCACCAGTCTACTTATTGCACAATGGTCTACCATGTGCATTTCATATTGTGCTACCAAATTTTGATCTATATTTTGCATTTCTTTTATCTTGTCATAAGGATATATCTTGCAACAGTGTTCTTCAAGAGAAAGTTGTGAAGCTGTGTATAACCTGCTGAAGTGAGAGGAAAGACGAATGGCATAACATAAAGCCAGCGCCCAAAGGAAAAGCTCATTTTTATCAGAACATACCAGAAATTTCTCTGGCAAGCTTATAAAAAGCATGGTCAGGGTAGCAGACATGCTTTCTATGGACTTTGTGAAACATGCTTATACCAAAGGAGTTATTGTGGTTTAATTTTTTTTTTTTGAGAGAGAGAGAGAGAGAGAGAGAGAGCAAGTGGGGGAGAGGGGCAGAGGGAGATAGAGAGAGAAAGAGAGAGAGAATCTTAAGCAGGCTATACACTCAGCACAGAGCCTGACACAGGATTCGATCCCACAACCTGGGGACCATGACCTGAGTCCAAATCAAGAGTTGGACTACCCAGGCACCCCTTGTGGTGTAATTATTGATGGCTTATTTTGTGTTATTTTGTATAGTATATTCTTGTGATTTCCTTAAATACTAAATTTTTTCTGGTATTTAAGTAGTACTTACTCATTCTAATTTTCCAAAACTTGTTTTTCTTCAAAAAAAAAAAAAAAAAAAGCTTATAGGGACACCTGGGCGGCTCAGTCAGTTAAGCATTGGGCTTCAGCTCAGGTCATGATCTCATGGTCTGAGTTCAAGCCCTGCATTGGACTCTGTGCTGACAGCTCAGAGCCTGGAGCCTGGTTTGGATTCTGTGTCTCCCTCTCTCTCTGCCCCTTCCCTGCTCATGATCTGTCACTCTCTGTCTCTCTCAAAAATAAATAAACATTAAAAAGAAGTCTTATACTCATGTTTTAATTCCTCCAAGTGTGCTGTCAGTATTTTTAGTTTTCTTCTTTGAACTTGGTTTGTCCATCTGTAAAAAAAGATGGGACTAGAGAGTAAAGTCCATCTCCAGAGGTTTCTGGAATTGGGGGAGTACATAGTGAGTGGGGCCTCAGGTTTCCTACCCTTACTTCTACCAGAGATTCCGGCTTTATCTTCTTTATATTGTTCAGTCTTGGACTCTTTTACCTTGTTTTCACTTCCAAGTAACAGAAAATCCTACTCAAACTGGTTTAAGCGTAAAAGATAATCTATTTATTTACATAACTAAGAAGTCCAGGGACAACTGGCTTCAGGTACACCTTGTTCTACAGGTTAATTATATTTACTTTAGGGGCTCATTTCTTTATATTTCTCAGAGATCTGCTTCCCGTGCCAGCATTGGCCTCAGGTCGGAAATGCTAATAATGGCAGCAGCAAGGGAACTGGGTTGGGATCAATCCCCCACAATATAAATGGAGTGAGGCTATTTTTTCAAAGAAAATTTAGGTATATTTTATCAAGAAAGAGCCAAAATAGGAGCAATGGGCACCTACCTCAGGGTCCATTTAAGGTGCTATCTTAAAAAGAGTTTCCATTGTTAAAAACAAGTTTGAAAACTCTAAAGAAGGCCATTCCTAAGATCTTTTCAGCTCTACAATCTCTCTTATTCTACTTTTCTCTCATTTGCCTGTGTCATACTCCCCAGAATGTTCTAGATCCACAGCTGATCTAGTTAAAACTCAGAATGAATTAATAGCTTGAAGCATAAAACATTATTACAAATAATGTCTCATATATTCTCGGCATAAGTCCTGGTAGTGCATCCCACAATTTGCATTAACCCAGAGGCCAACGTGTAATTATTCAAATGAGATTTTTCTTTTTAAAAGATGAGCGATTCCCTGAGGGTTGATACTCATACCCAATTGCCATTTGGTGAGCGGAACCAGTTATTGCCTTTAGTCAACGTTTATTACAGGTATCAGTGAAGGAAAAGAAAAATCTTCCACTTAGGATGGGATCTTGAAGGTCTGAGAATTCTGTCTACGCAAGCCTGGCTCTTGAAGTAAGCTCCCTCCCTGCCAGCTCAGGGATTCTCTGATGCCACACCTGTCACTATGACTTTAAGTGGGGTTTAAGAGTAAATCCCATACTTGAAAGCTTGGAGACCCATGTCCCTGGTCAAGTACTGTGAAGTCAAACAACTGAATCACAAATAAGGCAATCAATAAATATATACCACGCCTAAGGATTTGGTGAGGGGAGCCTAGTCATGGCATCAGGGATACTAGCTTCATGGAGTTTGTTTTGTCCGGAATGCCTTCCTCTTCTTTCATTCTCATGGCCCATCTCAGAAGTCTTCCAATAGGCCACCCTCCATCAGATGCTAGAATTTCTATTTCAAGAGATGCCTAAAGTAACTCCTTGTGCAGCACTTAACCGCTAATGGCTCTTTTGGTCTTCTGCTTCCCTTACTGGCAAAAATTCTCAACCTCAACTTTCTCATCTATAAAATGGGGATAATAATCCTTCATCAGAGTCACTGGAGGGATAAATGCTTTGCAAGTGCTTTGTAAGTGTTTGTCATTCAATAAATAGTCAATACATAGTTGTAAATGTAAATCCTATAAAAAGGTTAAAACTGAAGGCAAAAGTATAACATGAGGAAGAGTGAAGATTTGACTCAGCTTTTGAAGCAGCCACCTACAACTGTTACTGAAGTACTTAGTACTTCAATAAACCATCAGTTTCACCTTGTCACTGACCATTAATCACCTGGGATTAACATGGCCTTGTAGATAGATTCCAGCGTTCTCCAGGCCTGCTCAATGCCTGCTGACAATCTGCATTGCTCATGTGGAATCTTTTCTTTGAAAAACAGGATCCCACTGAGAGGAAATACATCATCTCTTCCTTGGATGTGTTGAAGTGGGATTTGGATCACCCAGGGATATGCTAGAGACCATCCCTGTGTTGGTGGCAATATTATGGTAGCATTAGTTGTAACATCCAATAAGGTCTCTTTGAGATTTATGATTCTAGGCCCCTGAATGAGTCTTTCCTCCTTCCTTCCTTCCTTCCTTCCTTCCTTCCTCTTTCTTTCTTTCTTTCTTTCTTTCTTTCTCTCTCTCTCTCTCTTTCTTTCTCTCTCTCTTTCTTTCTTTCTTCCTAATGCATTTTATTTTTCTAGATTTAGATGAGTTACTTAATCCTAGTTCTTCAGATTTCCCCCTTATATAGGTGGGAAAATAAATTCTAGTCTCCAGTTTATCTCCCCATTAAGAGATGATAACACATGAGGCAATAATGGAAGATTTGTGTTACAAAATCCTTGGAAGCAACATTGAAAATAAATCTGAGATTTTCCTCTAGGATATAAATGATTCATATGCCTAAGCAGTGCATATATTCCAAATACGTCTGCAGTTTTCTCTGGAAAATACCAAACTCTTATAGGGACCACATTGAATCATTTCAGCCTTTTCTGAGTAGGATCACAGTTTTACGCAGTCAAAAATGAAAACTAAGAAAAGAATTCTGTTTCTTTTCTCCCCCCAACCCCCCACCCCACTCTTTTGACAACCAGGATGGAAGCTGGTGATGGGAAGGAAATTGATATAACATTTGGAATACTGTCCCAGATATTCAGCTGTGGTATAACATTTGGAAGACTGTCCTAGATATTTGGCTGTGCTGCATTCCCCTCAACTACAGAACATTCAAAGCATCTGCTCCCCGATGATGCAAGTTTCCACTTGTAGAGGGGCGGGCTTACTTCTCTACCTGTTTCAACATCTTTGCTCCTTCCCATCTCCAATCATGGTACGTAAGCAGAAACAAAGGCTAATGACTGTGCTTGTTTTTTTGGCAATTTTATGGATGGGATTTAAAGTGAATGTACTATCCTTTCCTGCCTAGTGTCAGAAGCCAGAATCCTAAGTTCACAATACTTTGCTCCTTGGAAGTAAAGCCTATTTGGGCTCTGCTTAAACTAGGAAGAAAGAATTAGAACAGGGAGGCAAAGAGGTCAGAGTTTAAGTCATTGCTGTGTGTTTCTTGGCTGTTTGATTATGCATGACTGTGTCTTAGTTTTCTCATCTGTAGGAAGGGGATAATAATACAGACCTCCCGGGGTGTCTGTAATATTCAAATACAATCATTATTTAAAAGGCTTTGTTGTATGGTAGGCTCTTACTAATCATCAGCTTCCTTTCTTGTTTGCTTCCTCATTCCAAGTTTAATCTGCTGATAGAAGGGGAGATAACCAGCCACAGTTGGTGAATGGGAGCCTGACTCTAATATAATTTCATAGGTACAGAACCAACCAAGGACAAAATGGGGGAGCCGTTGACATTTGTCTTTAGCTTTCTTTCTTTCTTCCCAATGCATTTTATTTTTCTAGACTTAGATGAGTTACTTAATCCTAGTTCTTCAGATTCCCTTTGTTGTACCTTCTGATTGTTGTACCTTCTGATTCCCTCATGGTATTTGCTCCGCTCTTTCTCTAGGGCACCTGGATTTCTCATGTGTTTTTTTTTTCCTTCTTGTCATCAATCCTTGTCTCTAGAAACTGTCTGATAAACTCATTCCAAACTAAGGTGAAAAGGACTGGTAAGATTCAATATATTTTTGGGGATAGAGATTTAATCCAAACTAATGAACCACTTGCTGTGGAATACTGGGTAACAGCCAAGTCAATAGTTGATTTCCACATCTGCATTTCTTATTTATTTAGCAAATATGCACAGAACTCCTTCTCAGCGCCTCGCTATGGAGGCTTAACATGGTCACTGTCCTCAAGTGTCTCCCAGTCTTATCTGACCCAGCTATGTAAATATAAATAATAATGACAGACATTCATAGAATAATTACTATGTGCCAGGCAATGTTCTGTGTGCTTTACATACATTAACTCATTAATTCTTTGCAACAACCCTATTAGTTGGTGACTGTGATCAGCTGCAGTTGGAGATAAGGAAGCTGAGGCTCAGAGGAGTCAAATATCCTACCCAAGGTCACACAGCTAGTCAGTGGGGTCCAGCTCCCGAGCTTTTGTTCTTTATTATTTACTGCCTCACTCTGCACAAGACAGTGTGATGACCACTTCTAGGTTTTGGTTGTTAGGAAATAGTCATAAAAAGACTATGGATGATATATTTGGAAGTGTAACAAGAACAGGAAAAATTATAAATATCTATCAATAGAAGAATGATTGGGTTCATTATAGGACGTCTACATGATGAAGTGCTTACAGGGGCGCCTGGGTGGCTCAGTTGGTTAAACGTCCTACTCTTGGCTTCGGCTCAGGTCATGATCTTATGGTTCATGAGATCGATCCCCGCATCATGCTCTGTGTTGAAAGTGCTGAGCCTGCTTGGGATTTTCTCTCCTCTCTCCCTCTCTCTCTCCCCTTCCCAACTTGCACACTCTATCTCTCAAAATAAATAAATAAACTTGAAAAACAACGAAGTACTTACAACCACTAAAAAGATAAGGAAACAACTCTAAACTTCAAGAGAAGAAAAAAAAAAAGGAGGGTGCCAAACAGTTTCTATAGTATGATTCTAATTTTTCAAAGAAGGTGTGCTCATGTATATAAATATCTCTGTATGTCAGGCAGTGTGTAAGGCACTTACCAACACAAATACAACACAGTCCTAGCACTGGGGGAGTTGCCAGTTCAGGAAGAGAGAGACATTTCAATATTGGATTTTTAGGCAACAATAAAAGGTCATGTGTGGCGCAGCGGTGCCTAAGGCATGTGGGCTTTGCTGAGATCATGAGAGAGACCAGGGAAACAGTCCCAGGGAATACCAGCCTTGCCTCTTTCCCTCTGCAACTCCATCTTCCAAGGACAGACTGGTTTGCTATGTTTTCATTTGCCTAAGAAGGAATGATGGAAAGTCAAAGCATATCTCTCTTCTTCCAAACTTCCAGCAGCCTCCCCGTGAGTTAATGTGTGGCTTCAGCTCCTACATTCCCAGCCGAGAGCTCCTGTCTCTCTCAATCCCCTCCCAGTGTCCCCTGTAATGTGTTATTTTAATACAGGACATACTCTGGTTTCTGGGTGGTCAGTGAGTTGAAGCTCAAACCCTGGTTTTTGACCTCACCTTTCTCTGTTTGGAACTCTCCCTAGACTTGCAGCTGGGTGTTTGGCCCTCAGATGAATGGCCCCCCTTCTCTGGGGCACCTGGCAACCAGTCCTTCCCAAAGAGTGAAAAACATCATTTCTACTGACTGCATGTTGACTATGAGCCTGACATATAGTCTTTGTTCCTTATAGCAATTATATGGGGTTGAATTTATCACCCTCACTTTCAAGGAGAAGGTGTAACTCCGAGCAGGTGAGACCTCTGCTGAGGTCTTCTAGACACTTCAGGACTGTAGTGCCTAATATAGTTCTTAGCACATAGACTTCATTAGCCGTCGTGTTTTTGACTCTCACAGCTACTAAGTGCCAGGTCTGAGACCACAATCTGTGTCTATATCATCAGAAGCCTTTTCTCAATCTGCCATGCTAAGCCTCCTCCATCTGGGTTCTTGCTTGCCACGATGTTCTTTTCTGGAATATTCTTCCTCTCTGGTTGCTATTACTTTTTGAGCAGAGGTAAGTGCATTTGCCCGGAAAATCCCTGTAACTATCAGTAACTTGTGGTGGCTTCCAGATCAAAGGTCTAGGGAGCATGCCCAGGTGGAGGGTGGGAGCCCTCTGGATATTTGCAGGAACATGATTTCACATTATGTACCTGGTAGGGTAAGCTTTCATCCTTTTGCTGCCTCCCTCAGAAGCCTATCAAACAACTGTGTGCCTTTTCCTTCTCCTTTTTATCACTCTCTGGAACAGAGTTGGGACTTGTGTAACTGCTGTTCTTTTCTGTGGGAAAAATAATCTCATTTCAATATGTGTGGGTGGGTAGATTATAAGTAATAGGCTTGGAGCTCAGTTGTAGGACTAGGGAGGGACTGGGTTAAATAGTTGTATGACTAACAAGCTGCCGCGTTTTTATGGTCTAGAAAGAAAAGGTTGCTGTGAGGATTATCGGTTCAGATTGGAAATGATTCACCCAAAAGTATTCAATACTTTGGGTGGTAGGAATGGGGAGAGGAAAAGAATGTATCCCTCTACCTCCTGGAAAAGAACAGTATAAAGTGTACTCAGAGGAGTTTAATCCTTTTTTCTTTTAAGACTTCCTCCTCCTTGTGGGGAAGGTCTCTGAAATTATGGAGAGAAGAAGGTGCCCTGTAGGAGATACTGCTTGACATTCTATTTGCGTTTGGTATTAGCAGCTTGTTAGATGAAGTGAGATTTGCAGGTCAGCTCTCAGGATAGCTGATTCTGAGTAGTCACCTCACCTCTCTGGGTTTCGGCTAAGGGCCGGTTGGTCTAGATAACCTTCTTGGTATCCTCCAAGTTCATTCGTTCATTGAGTGTTTATCGAATACCAATTAGGACTGTGCGCTGTAGGATCCACCAAGACCCCTCTCACTTCCTGCCTGAGTTCAGAACCAATTGAGAGGAAGCCACTGAAGTTAGACGGGTGGAGATTCACATGTCAGCACTATTACAGACAAACACTACCGAGCATAGCAGGATAAAGGGAACAGAGACATTGGTGGCTTTTCTACCACCAAACGTCACAAGGAAACGAACTTGTTCACCTGTTCTCAAGCACTCTGGACTATCACAGGGTTCCCCCTTTCTGTCTGCCTTGGTGGGTATCCTTCTTCAGCAAAAATTTGCAGCATGGAGGAGCAGGGCAGAATGCATGCTGTCTTTCAGATACACCCCCGAAGAATGAGAGAAAGGGAGGGACTGTTCCAACAAGCTTAGCTCCTTCTCCTGAATGCATCGCATCCATAGCAAAGTCACTTCCTTTCCCAGTGGAGGGTAAGACAGAGAGTGGAGAGAGGCCTAAGGGCTTAGGGTAAACTCCTCCGCATGGAAACCAGCAAAGTTGGAGATAATTGTGGCCAAGCCAGAAGACACTCTCCACACATCTGCTGTCACCAACATTTCCCAGCCTCTCTTACTATTACAAATTGGGGCCATGTATCTTCGTCTGGCCAATGGATTTGAGTGGAAGCAATTGTCACTTGTGAGTTTAATCAGTGAAAACGTTCGTCTGTCCCTCTTATTCTCTGCCTTGGTGACCCTGGAGGCCATATGTTCTAAATAGCATGGCTACAAGACCAAGAAAATCTGTCCAAACTGAAACGGATTTTACATGAATTAGAAATAACCTTTATTTTTCTAAGCCACTGAGATTTGGAGGTTTATCTGTTACCACGGCAGAGACTGTCCTATCTTGACTAAAATAATGCTGCCCCCTGAACCTCAGGGACCAGAGATACCGTGAAAACAAAACAGACGTGATCTTTGTACTCATGGAACATTTAGGCCAGTGAAGCAGATTAACAACAAACAAGTGAAAAAATAAATAGGTATACCCCGTGGTAAAGGCTGTGAAGGAATAATTGTGAAGAGTAGTTGGCAGGGTATAAACTTAAATTTGGTGGTCAGAGGAGGCATCACTGAAAAGGTGACATTTTAGCCAATCTAAAATGTTACATGTCAATAAAAAGTGAGAGTTCTTTTACATAGTAATCTCTTGCCTTTGAAATTCCAGTATATTCCTCTCATGGCATATATGCACTGGCCAATATATCATCAAGAGGAGCTCCTGTTGTTGGTGATATTCTGGCTAGTGCATATATGCCAAGTATTTCTTTAGCCCATTGCCACTGGCTAAGATAATGTTATCTTCCTTTCCCTGGGTGGTTTCTATTATAACAATAAAGCTTTGATTTTTATTTGATAGGTATGTACTTATAATATTAAGTATGCTTTATCAAACTACTTCAGATCCCTTGTCAACAACATTCAGTTGCCTTCTCCTTATCCCCACCCTGTGTAATGCATCCTTCCTGGTTGAAAATCATTAATCCAGGAGTATGACTTTGAAATCTCAGCATTCTAACCCCAGCGACCAGTGTGTGGTTAGAGAACTAATAAGCATATACTTCCATAGGAGCAACATGTACATTGTTTTAATGGAAAGACCTACACTTTTCTTCAACTGACGGCCCAAACATAGTCTGGAGTTGACTATAGTGTACAATTGCTTTTATCAGGCTGTCCAGGATTCCTTCTCTCTTACCGTGGTAACAATTTCCTGATTTTCCACCAGGGCATTACCCTCTCCTCACTCTCCATTCACATGATCTGGGTGAATTTGTGACTCAGGTCGTGACTATCAAAACATGGCATTGTCCTAGTTCCAGTGACTCGTCCAAATATGGCTGTGTGACATGTGATTCAGTCTACTGAAAGTCAGGCCCGAGTTTTTTGTGGGAATTTTGATGGAAAAGAAGCTTGACCTTCTCTGTGGGACATAAACCTGGGAGAGCATAGGGCTCTAGCCACTAGTTTCTACCTCATCTTAGAATGCAACTAACACTAAAGGCAGTAGGCAACTTTAAGCAATAGATGATTCCATCACTCATGCCAACTTCCTCCTGGTCCTCAAGTCGAGTTGGGTTTTCTAAGCCTTGCAATGAAAACAAATTTAACTAATACAGAGGATAAAATTTACAGAAGGAAAAGAAAGACGGAACAAGTGTCAATTATACTGTTCATCTAAATTCTCTTAACTTTTTTTCTCAGAAATTCTAGGTACAGGGGTTCCTGGGTAGCTCAGTCGGTTGAGCGTCCGACTTCAGCTCAGGTCATGATCTCATGGTTCGTGAGTTTGGGCCCCACATCAGGCTCTATGACGATGGTGCGGTGCCTGCTTGGGATTCTCTCTTTCTTCCTCTCTGCCTCTTCCCTCATGCTCTCTCAAAATAAATAAATAAACTTAAAAAAAAAATTCTAGGTACTTCGGAGTGGTAATGATAATTGCCTCAGGAAGTTCATGTTCTGATAGCTTTACCTTCCTTAGTGGGAAACATATTTATTGAGAATAAAGAAAAATAGATACTACCTAATTACAAGGTATTATTCAAGATATGAAATGGAAAAAAAACCCAAAAAACTATGAACACAGCAACTCCCCTCCACCCCCCAAAACAACAAAAAAAGGCACATGAAACACATTTAAAAGCCAGGCAATAAAAACAAAAAATAAAAAGGGAAAACAACAAAAATCTTTCTGAAAGTTCTTTGCCCACTGGGAGCTTAAAAGAATGTTAACTGCCTAACTCCTTAAAGCAGACTTAATCAACTCGCACAGTGATTTAATTCCCTCTCATTCTCTGTCCCTCCCTGGGTAATGCATTACTTTTGGGGGTGTGGTTTTAATTCTAGATGGCCCAAAGGAGAGGAAGCAGTTCAAAATTGATAATAGGTCAATTATCAGTAAGTGGATAACTGCCTTCAGGGGTCGTCAGGTTATGGTCAAAAGCCAATTCTTCCTTTCTCCATTCAGGAAGGAAGGAAGGAAAGAAGGAGAGAAGGGAGGGAAGGGGGAGGCAGGAAGAAAGGAAAGAGGGAAGGGAAGCAGTGAACAAGCCTAGAGTTATCAAATGCATCATTAAAAGCCTAACTGTTGGGGCACTTGGGTGGCTCAGCTGGTTAAGCATCCAACTCTTGGTTTCATTTCAGGTCATGATCTCATGGCTCGGGCTTGAGCTCTGATAGCACACGGAGCCTGCTTGGGATTTTCTTTCTACTCTCTGCTCCTCCCCGGTACACGTGCTCTAACTCTCAAAATAAATAAATAAGCTTAAAAAAGCCTAATTGTTATATGTTGCTTCAATTTTATAAAAGAGAAAATGGGGGCTCAGAGAGGGTGATAATTATAATTAATCCTTATTAGTGTTTCACATGTCACAGGTGCTTTTGTAAGTGCCTGCTATGAATTAGCCTGTTGAATTCTCAGAACAGCCCCAAGAGGAAGGCAACATTATTCTCGGTCCGTGGAAGAGGAAACAGAAACACAAGCAGGTGAAGTAACTTTTCCGAGCTCATATAACTTGAGTCAGAGCCGGGAGTCGAAGCAAGGTGGTTTTGTTCCAGAGCCTGTGCTGTTAACCATTAGGCTGTTTGGCCCCTGTAGGCCAAGGGATCTGTGCAGGCTGATTTGCTCAAAGTTTCCAAGTGAATTAGAAGTTGTACTGGTCCTGATTCTTTACTCCAGATAACATAGAGTTCGCTTTTTTAAAAAAGAGATCCGTTAAAAAGTAATAGCTAGCTCCCACAACTGACGAAGAGGCTGGAGAAACAGACGGTGGGCTAAAAGTCCAGGGAAGAATCTCAGAGCCACGCCATGAGACCAAGCCACCCAGAGAGAGGCTGCCCCTGTCATGACTGGGGCACTGTAAGCCAGGATAAGGACTCCAGAACGGGGCCGCGTCTGTATCAGTCTGTGCCAGCAGAATGGACTCCCTGAATCCTGCCTCCTTCTCCATGAATCTATCTCAGTGCCCCCTAAATGTCCTCCGGGGCCCGTTCTATTACCAGAATCTATACTGTATGTTGACCCACCAACAAGAAACATGAATTCCATGCTGGAAAGGAGACACTCAGGGGCACCTAGGTGGCTCAGTTGATTGAGCGTCTGACTTCGGCTAAGGTGATGATCTTGTGGTTCGTGAGTTCGAGCCCCGCGTCGGGCTCTCTGCTGTCAATGCAGAGCTTGCTTGGGATCCTCTGTCCCCTTCCCTCTCTGCTCCTCCCCCACTCGTGTGCACTCTCAAAAATAAATAAGCATTAAAAAAATAATAATAAAAGGAAAGGAGACACTTACACTTAGAGAACTACCAAAATGCCGAGAGGGTGTTCACACGGGCTAAATGACAGATGCCCACCAAAAATCATAAAACTGAGATTTGAGACCAGGTTCAGCCAGCTCCAGAGTCCATGTTCTTAACCATGTTATTCCACACCGCCTGCTAACGCCCTTGTCCCAGAGGACCCAGGGATCACCAGATCCAGGGGCCCCGGATCTGTGATGCCTCACATGCTCTGCTCAAAGCCCCTAAAGAAACAGCTGCTGCCAGACTCACATTCATTATCCAGGAGAGTATGTCTGTCTTGAATGCCACACCTCACTTCATTCTGAAGAACTAAAGTGGAAACTTGAGGTAGAAACCTGGTGGCACAATTAATACTCTCCATTGAGTCTAGAGCTCGTGCAAAAACCCAGTGACCTGCTTTCTCTGCTGAAGCCTCTCATTATTTGCTTTCAGACTGAGTGCTCCATGAGGGAAGAACCTGTGTCTTCTTCCTACTGTTTGTCCTGCTCCTGGGACCGGGCCAGGCGCATGGTAGGTGCTCCAATAATATTGATGAGTAAGAGGAGGAACGGAGGGGTGGATGGGTGGTGGAAAAGTTCTCTTGATGCTAAGTCGTCTCCCAAGGGAGAACCTATCGAGTCAGGTTGGGGAGAGAGTCGGTGGAGAGACAGAGAGCAAAGGAGCAGGCCAGAGATAACACAGAAGATCACACGACACTCCAGAGTAAGCCATCATCTTGCCGCTGACAAATCACTTCCCATCTCCCTGTGAGCTCCCCAGCCCCTCCCGTTCACACCGCAGGGCAGATGGCAACCCTCCCCGCCACAACAGACTCACACTCCACAGTAAGTGAAACTTGTCCCTCCCTCCTTATGTGTCCCCCCTTATGTGTCCCTCCCTCCTTCAGACTCTTCAGCAAACCACAATTTTACCTTCCCCGACCACTCCACATTCCACGGGGAGCCTCAATCCTTCCTTCCCACAACCACTCCTCATCCACACCAAGCACCAAATCTCTGCCACGGCCACTTCACACTTTATAGTCATCTCCAATCATCCTTCTCACACCCCTTGATATGCCAACAAAAGGCAGTTCTCCTTCCAACTGCC
Organism: Panthera tigris; assembly: GCF_018350195.1. Taxonomy (NCBI): domain Eukaryota; kingdom Metazoa; phylum Chordata; class Mammalia; order Carnivora; family Felidae; genus Panthera; species Panthera tigris. The sequence goes on along the minus strand of NC_056676.1, from coordinate 69,128,089 downwards.
TTTTCCAACTGCTCATACATGGCGGTGAATCCCAATGCTCCCTCCCCATAAGTCCCTGACGTCCCAGAGTCAACCCAATGTGCCCACCACGAAAACACTGCTCCATGGCGAACCCCTTCCCATCTCAAACACTCGACACTTCCCGGTGGAAGTGGGTGGGCTCACCCACCACAACCTCTTCACACTCCACAGTAAACACCCTCAAGTCCTTCACCAAACCCTCCTCTCCACAGCCTTTGACGCCCACATGAACCTCCAAGCTTTCTTCCATCTGCACCCCGCACACTCTCGAGTGAGCTCCCACCCCCTCAATATAGCTTCTTTACCCCCCAAGGGAGACTGCAACTCACTGACCCTCTGAGCCCCTCCATTCTTCACAATGAGCCTCAACCCTTCATTCATCCACTCTTTGCTCACACTACGCGGTGCAGAACCAACAAAGGTAACACCGAGCTAGCAAGGGGGGGCCATGTGCACTTCTCAATATTTAAAAAAGCCTAAAAGATATTCCACATTAATTTGCAGTAATACATTATAAACTGACTAAAATATTAAATAACCCGTGCTTCAAGCTGGAATTACTGCCTGATTCCTGTTGATCAGTTTTGTTTAGTAATTTATGTATCTCCACTCAATAAAAATTGGGAAATGAATTAAGTACTAATGGAAAATTACGATTATTTGTTTTTGGATCAAATCCTTTTGAAATACTGGATTCCCGGGCAAAAGCAACGAAAGACATAATCTTTGTGAAGAAAAGGTGCATGGACACCAGCACTGCAGCCCAACTCTGTGTTTTAGAAGTCAGTCTAGAGTGGAGAGGGAGTCTCCAAAGTTCATGGCTGGGCAGGTCCAATGCTCTGCCAGCCTGTATGCACAGGGAGGGCAGGCATCTTGCACCTTCACTGGTTTAATTCCCCATGCACCTATTTATCAGTGAATTATCATCTTCTGATTTAATCTATTGTCCCAGATATTTTTTTTCAACTAAATAATCACTGATGCTTCTATTTTTCTTTTCCTTCCTTCCATCCTTCCTTCCTTCCTTCATCTCTCTCCCTCCCACCCTTCTTCTTTCCTCCCTCCCTTCTTTTCTTTCTTTCTTTCTTTCTTTCTTTCTCTCTCTTTTTCTTTCTTTCTTTCTTTCTTTCTCTTCCTTCCTTCCTCCCTCTCTCCCTCCCTCCCTTGTTCCTTCCTCCCTCCCTCCCTCCCTTCTTTCTCTTTCTTTCTTTCTTTCTTTCTTTCTTTCTTTCTTTCTTTCTTTTTCTTTCCCCTGATGTTTAACTAACACTGGCCACTGTATTAGAATTAGTCATTTGCTGACTATGCCAGCCAGCAGCCTCATAATCACAGCCTTGTCACAGAGCATGGCTGCCACAGTGACTGGAATGGAGATGGAAATAAATGAAGTGTTATTTTCCCCATCCTGAAACTAGAGAACTGCATCAAGCTCACAAATGTGAACTTGGGGAAGGAGTTTTCAAGTCCAGCAAAGGTTTTATAGTTAGTGAGCCTGGCTGGAAGCTGGGTAGATCCTGTTTGATGGGTTGTATGGTGTGACTTTCTTGGAGCACCTCAGAAGCAATGCCTACTAGGGGTGGTGGGGCACACCGGGGAGGAATGAGCTAAGGCACATCTTGGTGATGTTCCGAAGGATGATTGGAAGGGTACGGCGATGTCTGGAAGTGATAAGCCTCAGTGTTTGTTTATACCTTACTGGAAAGCCATGTAAATTAATGGAAACTTCCTGGCAAAATACTTTGACTTGTAGCAACTTCACTGCCATTCCTGGATGATAATGTAGAAGTCATGTTTGCCCACACCCTGTTCATCTCAACCCTGGAGACAGTTGTCTTTCTGGCCATAGGAGAGCTCAAGTTTATGAACGGAAACAAGAAAACATTGAATGTGGCTTTTAGCTGGACACCACAGGGAACCAGGGCCTTCCATAAACTGCCTCAAAACACCTTCACACAGCTCAGTTTGAGCCAAGTCCTTACCATCAGGAGGTTCACCAAGAGATCCAAAAGTACGGTACTTATATAATTAAGACCAAGTCAGCAAGCAGTGTCAGGGTAGCCTGTGTCCCCACTGCTGTGTTAGGCATCCTTGTGGTAATTCATAAAGACATTCACTCATTCAGTAAGTACTTAACTGAAAACATGGTGCCTGTCAGGGATTGTGTAGATCCTTGCAGATACAATAGTGAGAGAAGCCCAAATCATGTCCTCAAGGGGTTCCCACTCAGGTGCAAAGACACAGATGTATGTAAACAGAATATTACACTATCGTGTGACAACCCAACCAGTAAGCCCCTCACCCAGCTTCAGTGGATAGAGAGGGAAGACTTCTGGAGGATGTGGCCCTTTTGAACTTAGTTGTGGAAGTGTAAAACATTGCCCAGTTAAGAAGCAGGGAGGAAGGAGACAGAAAGATGTGAACAGAATTACCTAGAGAGAAAACATCTGCCATGTTAAAAAGAAAGCCACAGGCCTGGGATGGAGCCACTTGTGCTAGGCCAAGTCACCAAAGCAGGGCTTAATACCTAACCTAATTGCAGTTTCAACTTCCCCCAGAAATGCAATCTTAATGGATCAGTCAGGAATTTTCTGATTGGTACCAATCAGATAATCAGGCCCATGTCACATGGGCCCTCTCCAAATCCCAAAGGAAGATGAGGTCATCTGCACGATAAGACCCCTTGCCCTTCTCCCTCAGGGAAGGTGACCTTGCCTGAAACAGTCCTTTCTTTTCTTTTGCTAATTATGCCTTGCATAATCCCATAAAAACCTTCCATTTTGTACAATTCCTCAGAGCATCTTTTTACTTGCTAGAAGGGATGTTGACTGATTCATGAATCACTTAAGCCAATTAGATCTTCAAATTTACTCCGTTGAATTTTACTTTTTTAGTAGCCATGAGGCAGGGTTTGTTAGGTGTCACTGGCAGGGAGAGAAGAAAGGGGCCAGGGTATTTGAGCTTTTTATGCCAGGATGAAGGGTTTGGGTTCTGATGAGAACCAAAAGTTACCGAGAAAGTTGCAGTCTCATTAGGGAAGTAAGTAGTCTAATACATATAATAATCTGATATATATATATATATATATATACATGTATATATGTATATATATATATATATGTATATATATATGTATATATATATATATCTCAAATTGATCATATATATCTGATATAATCTGATATATATATGAGAGATTATGAGTGCCTATCATAGTATAACTCCAACTGAGTTGGGGGAAGAAATCCAAGTATCAGACTATCAGTCTAGTGAAATGGAATAGATGTAGATTTTAGGGTTCCTTCCAACTCTTGAGATACTATGATTCTATGTAAACTTACTGAGCCTTAGTTTTCTCTTTTGTAAATGGGAATTCTAGTACTATAATAGGTTATATATACTATATATAATATATATATATAATAGCATATATATACTATATATATAATAGTAATATAATAGGGTATAACAGGGTAATGGTGTTTATTGCAGTGTCTGGAAAAAATTTTTTTTAATGTTTATGTATTTTTGAGAGAAAGAGTGCACGTGCATGCAAGCTGGCAGGGGGGGCGGGGGTGGGAGGGGGGTTGTGGGGAAGGGCAGAGAGAGAGAGGGAGATACAGAATCCGAAGCACGCTCCAGGCTCTGAGCTGTCGGCACAGAGCCTGATGAGGGGCTCGAACTCACAAACTGTGAGATCATGACCTGAGCCGAAGTGGGACGGTTAACCAACGGAGCCACCTAGGTGCCCCTGTCTGTAAATTTTAAGGGCCCAAACCGGTGGCTGTTATTTTGGCTGAATGATGAATGAGGGTCTTTGTAGAGCTACATGCCGTGTGAAAGAGGTACAGAGGCCGGGGATTGCCGTTAGGAGTATACTCGCCACGCGGCGCACCGAGACTCCAAGAGAACGAAAACTATAATGGAGGCTATGGCATGACTCATCCGAGTGTTTTCACGTGAGGAGAAAGGGAGGTGAGAATATAAGAACACTTGGGCAGAAAGGAGTAACCTGAGTGCTCTAAGAGGCGGTATAGTGATGCACACGAAAGAGTGGTAGGCAATGACCGAGGCACTACCAGATGCGTCGATTTTCCATTGAATTCTCACAGCAGCCCTGCAAGTTGCTATTACCGTGTCCCTTTTTTCAGTGAAAGAAACGATGGCTCAGAGGAGTCAGCGACTCATCCAAGGTTACAAGGTAAATGAAGAAGGGGGAAGTCGTATCTGGAGTCATCTGGCCCCAAAGCTGGCGTTCTGAACTAATCTGATGCAACTCACCTGTGTGAGGGCATGGGCCATCGGTGAGCCTGAGAGGTGTGGGAGGTGATCAGAAACTTCTTTGCCTGGAATAGCTGCCCTTGCCTGCACACACACACACAGACGACACAAACGTGTGGGAGGAGTTGACTGAGCACCTTGGGTGTCAGGGTCAGGAATGTAGCAAGATTCTGATAGAAAACGAAAAGCTGTTGAGGGCGGTGAGCAAGGCAGTGTGTGAAACGGTCTGAGCACAGCTTCTGGACACAGACTGCGCAGGTGTGAGCCCCAGCTTTGCCACTTGCCAGGTGTGAGATGCTGAACAGAGGGAGCCTGAGAGAGAAGAAAGGTTGAAGCAACATGCACAGAACACACCTCACATCATGTTTACCTGCCCTGGTTCCTCAGAAGGAACAACAGGCAGGGACCAATGAACTTTAGAGAATTGGCGTTAGGAAATGTGCCTTAGCAGGTACAAAACTTGCTGTTTGGATAAACAGCAAGAACAAAGAACAAAGCACTCTGATGAACTAGACTGATAAGCCCTTGATTAGAGTAAGAGGAAGAGAATAAGGGGAAACCACCACTTTGATGACGTAGCCAGTGGCAAAAATGCAATGCAAAACAGACCTGTTGGTTGCCTCGATTTGTAGTGATTTTCCATAAGCGCTGCCCAGATCTTCATCAAAATTCAGGTTCTACAGCCGTAACAGCGCCGAGTAGCTGAAACTGCGCTGACTCCAGAATGGAAAGGTTGGAATTTACAACACAGGGTCTTCTGCCCCCTGGTCATGATGTCCTTCCAGGTACGGCACACCTCTGAATGTGAGCTACCCTCAGTAAAGTGAGGCAACATCTGACTTAACGCTGGTGCAAAAGTTGCATTACATGGAGGATGGGAAGGCACTTTGCAACTTGCAGTAGGATACGAAGAATGATTGCCAGCGTTATGGTAACAACCTCAGCATAAGCCACGTCATTCCTGCGTCGGTTAGGTTCTTTTGTGTGCCTTAACTACACATAGAAAACAGAGAAATAACTAACTGATGTGACCCTATATACTTTTCCCTAGGAATAGAGTTGGAGAAAGCAGATCTCTTAGAACCTAGAGCGGTGATTCTCAAAGTGCGGCCCGGAACTAGCACCATTACCTGGCAACTTGTTAAGAATGCACATTTGGGGCCGTGCCTTTGAACGACAGAATCAGAAACTCTGGCGGCTAGAACCAGTATCTATTTTATTTTCATAACCACTGACTTAGAAGAGACATGTGATCTTCTGGCATGACCAAACAACTGGCTACGTGATGAGAAACATTGCCAATAAGGAAGAAATTGGGACTTTGGCGATGAGCTCAAATTAAGGGATTACAAAGCTAGAAGTGATCTAAAAAGCTAGATCCAGAAAGTGTTAAATCTAAAAGGCTAGATCCTTGGGGCGCCTGGGTGGCTCGGTCGGTTGAGCGTCCAACTTCGGCTCAGGTCATGATCTCACGGTCTGTGAGTTCGAGCCCCGCGTCAGGCTCTGTGCTGACAGCTCAGAGCCTGGAGCCTGTTTCAGATTCTGTGTCTCCCTCTCTCTCTGCCCCTCCCCTGTTCATCCTCTGTCTCTCTCTGTCTCAAAAATAAATAAATGTTAAAAAAAAAAATTAAAAAATAAATAAATAAAAGGCTAGATCCAAAAGGCTAGATCTAAAAAGCATGGAATCGAGGTGGAATTAAAAAAAAATGGTTTTGTTAGAATGTCATCTTTCCAGGGGCACCTGGGTGGCTCAGTCGGTTAAGCGTCCGACTTGAGTTCAGGTCACGATCTCACGGTCCGTGAGTTCGAGCCCCACATCAGGCTCTGGGCTGATGGCCCAGAGCCTGGAGCCTGCTTCCGGTTCTGTGTCTCCCTCTCTCTCTGCCCCTCCCCCATTCATGCTCTGTCTCTCTCTGTCTCAAAAATAAATAAAATAAACTTTAAAAAAAAAAATTAAAAAAAAAAAAGAATGTCATCTTTCCTCCATGCAGCGGGTTGAATAGTGTCCCCCCAAAATGCATGTCTACCCAGAATCTATGAATGTGAACTTACTTGGAAATAGGTTCTTTGCAGATGTAATTAAATTGAGGTCTTACTGGAATAGGGCAGGCCCTAGAGCCAATTAATGGTGTCCTTACAAGGAGACGGAGATGTGGAAACAAAGAGACAGCCATGGAGGCAAATGTCATATTAAGATAGAGGCAGAGATTGGAGTAATAAATCTACAAGCCAACGAACACTGAGGACTGCTGGCAGCCACCAGAAGCTGGGAGGCGGGCGTGGAACAGATTCTCCCTCAGAGCCTCCAGGAGGAACCAGCCCAGCTGACGCCTTGCTTGCAGACTTCTGGCCTCCTGAACGGTGACAAAATACATTCCTGTTGTTTTAAGCCACCCGGTTTGTGGTACTTCGTGATGGCAGCCCAAGAAAAGGATCCCCTTTAGGGGCATCTGGGTGGCTCAGTTGGTTAAGCCTCTGACTCCGGCTCAGGTCATGATCTCACGGTTCATGAGTTCGAGCCCCGAGTCAGGCTCTGCGCTGACAGCTTGGGGTCTGGAGCCTGCCTGGGATTGTGTGTCTCCCTCTCTCTCTGCCCCTCCCCTGCTTGTGCTCTGTCTCTCTCTCTCTCTCTCTCTCTCTCTCAAAAAACAAACATTTAAAAAAAAAAAAAAGAAAAGAAACAATCCCCTCTAAAAGCAAGTGTTTCTCAACCACTTAACATTCTGGAATGACTCCACGTTTCCCCAGTTTCTCACACTCTTGATAATTCTCTTCTAAGTGTGTAGACTTTTTTTCCTTAGGTCATGTTGTCTCTGACGACGGCCCACGCTTTAATTTCCAGGCAGACCCTATCTGTGAAGTGTCAGATATTCCGATTCAGATGTTTAAGCATCCCCTGGAGATATGGTATAGAAGAGTGGGTAAGGCATGGGCTTTAGGATGATTGACAGTTAGTGTGACCTTGGGAAGGGGGAGTTATTTAATCGCCTGGAGTTTCTTCTTCTGTGAAACGGGGAGGAATTAGTACCAGCCTTGTTATAATGTTCTGGGACTCAAGGGTTAATAACTCAAATGGTTAATAAGCACATAGGAGATGAGCCTGACATAGTAGAATATATAACAAATATTAGGTCCTAATATTTTATGGTAAGTACTTAACTCCATTTGAATATCTCACATTAACTCGTTATTCTCATCCCCAAAACTGGTCATCCCTGGTGTTTCCAATCTCAGTGTACGACATCACTGTTCACCTGGTTGCTTCGGTCAAATACGTAGAAATTGCCTTTGATGCCATTTCCCTCACCCACCCCCTGCATCATCAGGTAGTCCTGTGGTTTATGTATCTCGCAAATATAATTAAGATCTGTGTACTGCTCTCTGCCCCCGTAGCTTCCCTCCCAGTTCTCTTGCTTCTCATTTGGACTGTAACACTGACACCTTGCCTGGTATCTCTCACCCTCGTCCTAAATGAGTCCATTTCCTACCGTGCGGCAGATGAATCGTAAAGAGAAAAACCCAAGTCTGATCGGGTCATCCTACAAATATTTGCTGATTGAGCGAATGGCATTTCCCCCAACACTCTGAAGGTTCCATGAGAGGAGAAACTGACTCGTCTCACTGTTGTATTCTGCCATCTACTATTCGGGTTCAGTGGCCCCCAAATGGATGCTTGTTTAACGAACTGATGAAGGAACGAAGCAAAAACATCAGCAAGAATGGAAAGGGGGCTCAGGTTTCTTCTCAACGAACACCGTTTCTCCCTGGCTTTCCATACCACCATGAGTAAGAGAGAGACAGGAATGCCCTAGGGTTCTGGTGCTCCAGGGAAGACCCTGCGCCCTGCCTCCCCCTACATCCACAGCCTTACCACCAATGTCTTGGAGGCCATCATGCCTTGATCTTCATCTCCATCAGACACGACATGAAGAAGCTCAAGACACCCAGGTCCTCCTTTCTCCCCCAGCCAGTCCCCCAACACAGCTCTTTATACAATCTGATCTGGCTGCCTCTTCACCTCTCCCCAGTTCTCAGACCCTCCCACTATGCTTTCTGCAATTCTACGTCAGTCATCAGCAATACCCCCTAAATTTTTAACCTCTTCTTTATAAATTCTGTTACACCCTTTTGCTCTAACAGAAATACAGATATTCCTGGGAATCCTGTCTTCTGATAAAGCACTTTTAATTTGTGTTTTTTTTTTTTTTTTTTTTTTTTTTTTTGCCTCCCTGTACCCTTAACCTGAAGGCAGGATGGATATCCTCCTGTTACCTCATTATGGTATCCAGACTCTTCTCCCTCCTTCCTCTCTGAAAAACCACCTTAAAGTTTATGTCATCTATTACCCTCCATTGCCCCTCCATATACCATCCATTACCCCTCCTTGGTATAGGCACCTTTGGACCTGTGAGCCATGCCCGCCCCCCGCCCCCCTCATTCTTTACTTTTTGTAACCCGAACTCATTCTTACAATCTCAATTTCTATTCACATCATACACTGGTGGTTCCAATATCAGTGAGGATAATCCTTCCAGTAATCTGGTCTCTTATTTCTTTTACAGTCCCTCCATCCTCCCCAGATGTTGACATCTGTTATCTCAGGTTCAAGCATCCCACTCTGCCCCTGCCATGCTCTGTCTTTCCAATTTTCCCATTCCAGTTCCTCAACTCCATAAAGCTTTGCACAGTGACCAACGATCTCTTGATCTCGTTGCCTATGTAACTGGGAATGTAGAAGAAAACAGAAGACAATTTTCTCCCCCCACCCCCACCCCCCGCCCACCACTTCTACCTTGTATGTATCTACACTATATACTTTCTCCCAGTTAGCGTGAATGTCTGTGTTTATGTCCCGGGCTGGTTGGTATACTTTTGCACCAGAACCTGTCCCCTCTTGCTCCAGTCAAGGATACTGCCCCAGCAAGCATTCTTTATCTCTCCTCCATAAATGTTTTTATTAGCAAATGAAGCTGGTGTATAATTCCTCCTGTCTTCAAAACTCCTTCCCTGGATACCACATTTCCTCCCAGCTACCATCACATTTCCCTGCTTCCCTTTTTAGCAAAGCTCTTCCAAAGAGTTGCTCGTTCTCATTATCTTTACATCTGTCTCCTGTTCTCTCTCGAACCACCCCATTCAGGCTCCTATTCTTACCACTTCATAAAAATGTCTCTTGCTAATGTCACCAAAGATCTGGCGGAGCAAATATCACTCCTAATTACTTAACCTTAATAGCATTTGACCAACTGACCTCTCCCTCTGCATTGAAAAGATTTTCTCATTTCTTCCAGGATACCTTCCTCATATTCTTCACTGGTTCCATCTCAATGCCCTCTGCTCTTGGCTTCTCACTCCCCGACCACAAAACCTCAGTGTGCTCCAGGATTCAGTCTTTGAATATCACCTTTCTCCAGATAGACATTGCCATGCAGTCCTATGGCCTTAAAACCGTGTACATGCCGATGACTCCCAAATTATTACCAAGTCTGGGTCCCCTCTGCAATTGCCACAAAATCATATTCAACTACCAACTTTACAACTCTACACAAGCATGTTTTTATCAAAACAAACTCCCAACTTCTTGCATCCCAAACCTACCCTTCTGCATCCTTCTTCACCTCAGTAGATGGTAACCTGATCCCTCCTTTAGAACAAAAGCTCCTAGCTCCTCTCTTTTCCTCACACCCCACATCTAATCCACTAGCAAATCCTGTTGGTCCTGTCTTCAAGATATGTCTAGAACCCACCTACTTTTCACCATCTGTAGAACCACCACCCTTGTCCAAGCCACCATCATCTCTTATTTGGGTTATTTCAATAGCCTGATACCTGATTCCCTTGCTTCTGCCTTTGGCTCACTTATATCTGTCCTAACATATCAGTCAAATGGTTCTTTTAAAATATAAACCTCACAATGCGGTGCCTGGGTGGCTCAGTCAGTTGAGCGTCCAACTCTTGATTTCAGCTCAGATCTTAATCCCAGGGTCATGATCCCAGGGTCATGGCATCAAGCCCTGCATCGGGTTGTGGGCTGAGCATGGAGCCTGCTTAAGATTCTCTCTCTGTCTCTCTCTCTCTCCTTCTGCTCCTCTCCCCTGCTCACACACACTCTCTCTCTAAAATAAAATTAAAAAAAATAAAAAATATATAAGTCCCACAACGTTACACCTAGCTTAAACCCCAGTGGCTTTTCCTTCTTGATTAAAGTAAATTCCTACAATGGCCTATGAGTCTCTATAAGATGTAGCTCCTACTATTTCTCTGGCTTTATCTCTTCACTCTCTTCCCCATTGCTCCCCAGTCATTTTGGCCGCCATGGCTGTCTCTGAGACACGTCAGGCAAGCTCCTGCCTCAAGACCTTTGTGCTTGCTGTTCTTCTGCTCAGAATGTGCCTCTCCCAGATGTCCCTCACTTCCTTCAGGTCACTTAAAATGTCACTGACTCAGAGACACCTTCCTTAACCTTATTTTAAATAGCGCACTCCTTCCAGGAAGGTCCCTTGCCTGTTTTTACCTGTTTTATTTATTTCCTTAGCAGGTTTCACCATTTAATACACTATATTTGGATCTACTTATTTTATTTGATGGCATGCTCTCCCATTTGCAAGTAAACTCCATAAGGGCAGGAATTTTTGCCTATTTTGGTCTCAGCTGTATTCCTCATGTTTTTTTTAAAGTGTAGGACACATACTATTTCCTGAGTGAATGAATCAATGAATCTATATGTTATTTCCCCATGTATTGGACTGGAATATATATAGTAAGAAAAAAATATATATATAAGAATATATATATATATAAGAATATATATGTATATATATATATATAAGAAAGAATCTATATGAATATATATATAAGAATATATAAGAATATATATAAGAATATATATATATATAAATATATATATTCAAATATAAGATGCTTTATTACTATCTCTGCTACTCTCACATTGGCTCTGGGTTAGCCACTTAACAGCTCTTCCTTTCCAGTGGAACGGTGAACTTCTGAGGAATTAAGTAGTTCAGAGTGCTGTCTCCATATTCCTCTGTGTCTCAAGTACCCTGTACTCTGCTTTGGGGACAGGAGGAGTTTGTGTCATTCTTTTTCCCTCAGAACATTCAATCTTTTTAAGACTTCGTTTTGTCTTCTAGACACTGGTCACCAGTCCAGTTTTGGTTTTCTTTCTCTTTTTTTCTTTCCCTCCCCCCAGCCAATTCTCTCCCTCTTCTCCCTGACTGGATTGTGCTTGATAAACCATCTTTGCTTTGTTAGAATTTAGATGAAACAGAGAGAGAGAGCAAAGAAGAAATCTCATTAAGCCTTTTGGAAACCTTCACGTAAGTCATGTCACTGTCACCACTCTGCTTCCCGGATTCTTTGTTTATTCCTAGGCATCTTGGCATACCTAACCTCCTCATGAGTTTAATAGTAATTAAGCTTTTAAGTTTTTTTTTTTAATTATGGACAAATACCATTTTACTTAACTCATATGTGGAATTTAAGAAACAAAACAAAGAAACAAAGAAAAATAAGACAAAAAAACCAGAATCTTAAAAATATCAAGAACAGGGGCGCCTGGGTGGCTCAGTCGGTTGAGTGTCTGGCTTTGGCTTAGGTCATGATCTCACAGCTCGTGAATTCAAGCCCTGCGTCAGGCTCTGTGCTGACAGCTCAGAGCCTGGAGCCTGCTTCGGATTCTGTGTCTCCCTCTCTCTCTGCCCCAACCCACTCTCATTCTGTCTCTGTCTCTCTCAAAAATAAATAAACATTAAAAAAAAATTCAAAAAAATATCAAGAACAAACTGATGGTTGCCAGAAGGGAGGTGGGGAGGGGGATGAGTGAAATTGGTCAAGGGGATTAAGAGTACACTTGTGATGAACAGTGAATAATGAATAGAACTATTGAATCATTATACTGTATACCTGAAACTAATATAACATTGTATGTTAATTATACTTGAATAAAAACGTTTTCTTATGAAAATTTCACACAGGTATAACATGGAGAGAATAATAGCACGAACTCCCATGTACCCTGCACATCTAACTCCTGAGATCCTTTTCCCTTGGCTGCTCTACAATCAATGACATTTTTTTTTTCCTTCATGTGAGAACAGAACCAATTTGAACATCAGGACTTTGCTGCTTTGAGTTCTGGAACACTGTTTTGAAGAATATAGCGAGACAATGGTATGAAAGCAAATGCTTTGGTCTTCAGAGAGCTGACTGTGTTAACAGAAAACAAAATAAAAACGGTCTATGATATCCATGGAGGCAGAAGTTGAAGGCTGCTTTTGAAACCAATTATAGAGAATCTTGAGAAAACGGATCAGATGCAGGGAAACCCTCACAAGTGGGAAGAAGATGGCCCCTCTGGTGGTAGATGGGCTTAGGCACAGAAGAAAGGGAAACAAAATGGGCAAAGCATGACTCTCTGAGTTTCAGCCTTGCCGTGGTGTGAATGTCATGTTGGAGGGTGTTGAAACCTAATATCATTTAGGAGAATTTGCCATCAAAACTCAGTTACCTGCATCCTTCTGCAAAGCCTTGGGAGTTTGCAAGCCCTTCAGAGAAGCCCCATAATCAGCATGAAGCTACCACCTGCTGTGGTACAGGAGTAGTGGGGAAGCAGAGGGGCGGAGGCCATCTCTCACACACTACGTGTGCCCCATCTAGAAAGAGCCACAGTGCATTATTGCCACCAGCCCCCAGAGGACCAGGAGATCCTGAGCTTGGAAGAGGGCTGGGGTCCATAGGAGGGCCCTGCAGAATGTGGACGTCAAGGCTGAAGGCCACAGCAGCATCTGCCATTGGCAGAGGATGCCAGCATGATGTCTGGGGCTGAATGAGAGCACCCGTGCTGCCAAGGCAGTCTGCAGAAGAAAGCAGGATGGGAACCAGACAGCCTCCCGTGATGCCACAAGGCTACCCAGTCTTCTGTCTTTACACCAGTGTCCTCTTGGGACATAGGAAACGAATACTGAAGAAACCCCAAAAGACACACATGCACCTAAAGAGTCTGAGGTTATCTGAAAGGGACTGAAACCACAGCCTCCCCAGGAGCCTATAAGCTCTCCAAGGACCAGTGCAAAGTTTTATCCATTTTTGTGTCCCAAGCAGCTGGTACAAACTTTGCATTGAAAAGTATCTCTAGGGGCGCCTGGGTGGCTCAGTCGGTTGAGTGTCCAACTTCGGCTCAGGTCATGATCTCACAGTCTGTGGGTTCGAGCCCCGCGTCGGGCTCTGTGCTGACAGCTCAGAGCCTGGAGCCTGTTTCAGATTCTGTGTCTCCCTATTTCTCTGACCCTCCCCTGTTCATGCTCTCTCTCTGTCTCAAAAATAAATAAATTTTAAAAAAAAATTAAAAAAAAAAAAAAAAGAAAAGTATCTCTATATAGGACCACTGAATGATGAATGGACAAACCAGACAAAATCATCAATGTCCACAGCCTTGCAAATGACTGGAAAGATAGGCCTGAACTCACAGAGAAAATGACCAAGGGAGAAAGACAGATGCCTGCCCTTTGGTTTAATTGTAAGAATATAGGAATGAGAGCCTCTTTCAGATCCTTTATTATGGGTGAGAGACCATATTCAATTTAATGCAATAATATCACAAAATTTTGTAGACATAAGCAATGTTTAATATAAAAAAGAAAAAGGTGTAATTTTATTTTATTTCTTTTAATTTTTTAATATTAATTTTTGAGATAAAGAGAGAAAAAGACAGAGTGTGAGCAGGGGAGGGGCAGAGAGAGAGACAGGGAGACACAGAATCCCAAGCAGGCTCCAGGCTCTGAGCGGTCAGCACAGAGCCCAGTGCGGGGCTCAAACCCACGAACTGTGGGATCATGACCTGAGCTGAAGTTGAATGCTTAATCGACTGAGCCACACAGGTGCCCCAAGAAGGTATACTTTTTAAAAGGAAGAGAAGAGGAAACAAAGGAGGAAAACACAAACCAAAGCCAATCTTGGGTTGTGTTACTGAAAGCAGAGTACATAGGTTGAGGGAGCTGAGAGGCCCGCTAGACCTCCCACTTGTAAGTCAGCAGAGTATGGGGCTGGCTCTGAGTACCCCATAGTGGAGGAACATTTAGAACCTGTGTGCATAGAGAAGCAAACCTGTTCTGGCTTCTGGGAGGATAAGACCAGCTGGAGGACAGCCCCGTTGTCTCTGCTGTGGAAATCCTTAAGTAGCCAATTGACCTTGCCCTTATGAATGAGTCCAAACAAGATGAGCAGAGCTGTGTACCCAACCCATGGCTGACCACAGATGCATGGGTGAGCCCAGCTAAGCCCAGAAAAATGGCCCAGCTTACCTGTAGACTTGTGAGCAATATGAATCCTTATTATTTTAAACATTGCCTTTTGAAATGGTTTGTTATACAGTAATGACTAATATTCCACTGGAGTCAGGGAGACATTATCTCCTGTTGTGTGAACTTAAATTGTTGACGCTATACATTCTTATATACAAATTGGGCGGACCCTGTGTAATAATTTATATTAAGTAGCTTTCATAGTGCCCAGCACATAGTTAACATTCAACAAATTTTGTCTATTATTAGTATTTTCACAAGTAAGCTGGAGAAAAATACCAGTGGGGAAATAAAGACATTGCTTGAGAATAAATTCCATGACATGCATTCTTTCACACCACAAAAGGCGAAATAGTTATTTTCTTCATCTTTTTTTTGATATATTTACTTTGAGAGAAATCACTTCTTTTACACTTGTGTGTACCGGGCACACGTCCAAACAGATACAAAGAGCTATAGATGATGACACTTATCTCCTTCTTTATGACAAATGTGCACGTTCCGTGTTTTATGGGTTCTCCCATGAAGGCTCTTTCTCTGCCTGGATGATGGTGGGTATCAAACTTCAGAACTATTCAGGGCCAAGGAAATAATGCATTCTTGTAACCTTGAGCCCTTCTTAAGCGGAGAAAGAACAGAATGAACAAAGAAGGTCATTTTATGAGAACATAGTACAACAAAAGAAGAAGCTAAACATCATACTTTCTAACCACCTCTAGAAAAAAAAAATTCTCCCCAGAGAACTTTATATATTATCTCATTCATAAATTCCAGAATCCAAAGCATGAATGTAATGTCTCTTTTTCTGTAAAGGTGAAGGTGTCACAAATCAAATAAGTAATGCTTCAACTTAGCACTGCAAGGGACAATCAGGTCTAAATGTTGGCCCTTCAGTCCAATCACCCATTTTATTCCTGGATCTCCCCAAAGGCTTTCTTACATTCATGACCAAAGACTTCTGCTCCTGGGAATTTTGCTACTTCCTAAAACAGCCTATTTCATTAGTTGTGACTTAATGAGACAAGAATTCAAGCACAATTAGTTCATTTGGGAGGTTATCCCAGTATATACAGTAGAGGCACGGAGAACTGACATTGGGATTTACAGGGAAATGAGGATAGAGTATGTTTTTAATTAAATGATAGCTTTAGATTATTGGGGTTTAATCCTGCTCGGAAACCCTAGGAACCTCAGAATTACCTAACATGAGGGATGAGGTAGCTGGGGTATTTATCCACCAGGTTGCACAATTATTGCTTGTATCTGCTATCGAGAGGAATTAATTGCCAGGCCAGGGACAGGCTGGAATTTCAGAACAATCTTCAGCCTTGTAGCAAAAGAGCATTGCACTGGCAGCTGGTTGAGTTGGTGCGCACAGACATCTTAAGAGTTGAGGAGATGTGAGTAGGGCTCCAACAAAGTGTGCCTCAAGGTGTAAAAGTCTACTCCTCATTGCAAAAGTTGTCTGCTGCTTTTGCCTTCCTAGGATGTCCCACCCGACCCCCTTTGGTAACCCCTCCTGGAGAAAATATCCCCTTCCCTTGTCTCAGTCCACTTAATTTGGAAGGAGCTGATGCTAGCTTCCCCCAGCTTGCCACCCAGCTCCAGAGTCAACACATTAACCAGTCCTGGATGATAACTTTAAAGCATCTCATACTCATAGTGATTGGTTTAGAGGTGGCCACATAATGGAAGCCAGCCTATTCAGAGCAGTTCTTGGTATTTTTTTGTACAGCAATTAACAAAGGGCAGATATTATTTCTGCTGGTTGCTAAACTGATAGGTTTTAAACCTAGATGTTCTTGTAGTCATCTCTGTCCAACCCTGAGAAAGAAGACAACAGAAGTAAAACATATTTCTGCTCACATTTTGTGAGTATCTGTAACCGGCTAGGTCTGATTGTCCCTGGACTTTGGACGTGATCAGTTTGAATTGGGCCATGCCTGACACACTTATTTTAAGTCTCTGTTTGCAGTGTCATTTCTTCTCATTTGTCCTAGGCTTACTCAACAGGGACATATGAATCAATCCCTCTCGCTTCCAAATGCCATCCCGTAAGAGAGATCAAGAAAGTTATGTTATGTAAGCAGCATGTGCACATGTAGTGATTAAAAGCAAGGGTTTTGGATTCTGACAGACCCAGATTTGAAACTTGGCTCAGGCATTTGCCAGTTGTGTGGCCTAGAGGAAGATATAAACATTGTAAGCCTTCTTTTTATCATCTGTAAACTGGAAAGAAGGAAGCAGTGCCGATTCTGCAGAGCTCTTGAGAGATAAAGCTTGGGATTTGCTCAGCAATATTATTTCTGAATAGCAAATGGCCAAGGCGTTTGGTGGCTTTTGAAGAAAAAAGTTGCAGAATTGAAAACAATAGTTGTATTTTATGGTTAACAACCTAATGACATAAGTATTTGCCTGGCAGAGAGCAAGAACTCCATAAAGGTAGCCACAATCATCATGTCTTTTTCCTGAGCTTTCTCTTCTTCTCTAGGGTGAAACTCTCTGCCATTTCTAGGCATACACTCTTCATATTTTTTTCCAATATAACCTCACTCAAGCCAGGACAATGAGGTAAAACATTTGAAATGATGAGTGTCAGTCAGGACTAGTAAGGGTTGTATGATGGGTAAATGGCAATATGGATATGGCATGATTTCGGGTTCCCAGTCCTATCATTGACTGCTTTTATCTGAGCATAGCCCAGGTTAAAAATATATCTACTTGAAACCTTGCCTGGCAGGCATAGCAGTGGCTTACTCCATGGAGAAAGTTGTCTCCATTTTTCTTAAAGCAGAGATTGTTACTAGGTATGCAATCTCAGTGAGCGGACCCATTTGACTTTGCAGAGGTGCTGATACTCATGACTCCTCTCTAACCGTAGGGCACACCTGAAAAGCTAGCTGCATACTGTGATGGATGAGATCCCTGAAAAACAGAGGCTTCGGAAAGTTACATGGCCTGGACCAAATCACAGTGACCCCATGGAGTGATGATGCTTAGGGGCTGGAATTTCACCCCAAAATAGTAGGTAGAAAGCAATTACATGATCTATGGCACTTCCTGGGCCAGAGAGTATGCTCAGAGACCCTAGCATCCACTCTTTCTGTTTTTTTATATGAGATTTATTGTCAAATTGGTTTCCATACAACACCCAGTGCTCATCCCAACAGGTGCCCTCCTCGATGCCCATCATCCACTTTCCGGTCCCTCCCACCCCCCTGCCCCCATCAACCCTCAGTTTATTCTCCGTTTTTAAGAGTCTCCTATGGTTTGGCTCCCTCCCTCTCTAACTTTTTTTTTTCCTTCCCCTCCCCCATGGGTTTCTGTTAAGTTTCTCAGGATCCACATAAGAGTGAAAACATATGGTATCTGTCTTTCTCTGTATGACTTATTTCCCTTAGCATAACAGTCTCCAGTTCCATCCACGTTAGCATCCACTCTTAACCGTGCCTCTCATTCTTAAATCACTGTGAAAAGGTTGCTTGCAAATTCTTCCAAGATTAGACACTTGTATTCAGGGACTTCCTATTGTCCTATCTGTGCTTGAGTTTCCTGAGAAACACTCTGAGATGGAGATTTGCGTGCAGGAAGCTTACTGGGTAGTGTCCTCAGGAATATTTGTAGGAGATTTTGGGAAGCAGGACAGCAGAGGGAGAAACTGAACAGCAATTTGCATTCAGTGGAAGTCTCAGCCCACCCCACAGAGCCTTGGAACTGGGATGCCTCTGCAGATCTTTCCTGAAAGCAAGGAGGCTTTGTCTTTGTACCTTTGCATCAACCAGGTATGGAAGAGGATGACTCAAGAGAGAGGGTATAAAAATATCCATCAAAAGGGCCAAGTAGCTTCCTTCAAAGACGGCAATTCCTATCAGCAGCTAACATCCTCTGCACCTGGGAAAATGAGTGCCTCGGTCCTGGGTGACCTACCATAGCACCCACAGCAACTTGTTCATTTGGCTTGATGTGAACCAAAAAATAAATCTGAAAACACAAAACCAGTGCTCTGCCTAGGAAGTAAGGGAGAGGGAAACGGCATGATGATATAGAACTGGCTTGGGATTCGGATTTCGTTCTGAATACCTTACTCTTGATGTGGTCTTGGCACAATCCCTTTATACTGCATAGCCTCTCAGAGCATCAGCTTCTTTGTTATTTATAAAACGATGATATTGGTAATATATCAGTCATGGCATATCTGGAATGACATGATAAGTCACTTGAAGTACCAAGAAGTGACGGGCATACTGAAAGCACTTCATAACTAGCAGTTTTCTTCCACCTTGAAGCCACTGAATGGTTTGTCTGCATGTCACTCTTTATCCAAACCTTGTTGAGAAGAATGTCCCAGAAAGTTTGAAGCGTTCACGGCTGGTTGAATGCAGGAAAGTACAGACAAGAAGTGGGGAGAAAACGCTGAGACGCAAGCAAACACAGAATGCGTTGGGAGTCCCGGAAACAGTCTGAGGAATCAGGGGGAGCTTCTTGGAGGAGGAAGAATCTGACCTGTATTCTGAATCATAAAGAGGGTGAAAGTGATGACGGGACAGTGAGGATGACACTTCAGGGAGGGGGCTCTCAGGTCCAAAAGCACAGAGACAACTGAGACCATGGCACATTTGATCACCTGTAGGTGTTACAGTACATGTGGAGCATAATCTGGGAGAGAGGTGGGCAACAGAAAGGGAAAGCTTCATTTCAATACACTTGGTAATGGCAGCTCTTCCTTCACCACTGCGGCCTGGGGCTTGCTTGGTTCAAATTCACAAAGAAGTATTAAAGGAAGAAGGTAGCTAAAAGAGTTCATGGCTGTGTTTAAATAAAGCCTACCTAGAACTGAAAACCACTGGGATGGGCCCACGGGTTCCATCTTGTTAACAGCTCTGGATTTCAGGCTTTTTGGTCCAGCTGGTTAGACCAATTTTGATAAGCAGCCATGTTTCCTTTGGATGATTGGAGAAGTTATCCTCTCAAACTATGTAGTCAAATGTGACGAGGCTTCAAACAGTGCTGTAAGTTCACTGCAAGCCCAGTATGTTCACAACACCCTTACTAGGAGTAGCTGGGTACAGTGAAGTGGGTCTACCCAAAAAGGCGAGTCTCTGAGGCCAGACTCCACCCTGCACTCACCCAGTTCTGGAGGACTGGCTGGGGAGCGAAGAGCCCCATGGCTTGTCTATGACATGATTTCCACTGTAAACTTTGTTTTCATTCTCCGTGAAAGAGTACTTTATGCTCTGAACTTCATGAAAGTCGAAAAAAAAAAATCCACTTGCAGATGAAATTTTTCAAGTTTGGACTCAGCCCAAGTAGGGTTAAAAAAAATTGGCAAACGAAAGTAGAATATTCCAAGAGGCTTTTAGCAATGTAGAGCGTTAACCAGAAAATAATTAAAACTTACAGAGTGCCTGGTTCGTAGACTTCAATGGGGGTGGTAGGCTTACTTATACACATGCCTTGTCCAGATTCACTAGCACACTTCCTGAAATATCATGATGTGCATACACAGGACTTTATGCCTTCAAAGCTCCTTTACATTAGTAACTCAGATTTTATCATATTATCACTGTGAGGTAAACAAGGCCAACAGATGAAGAAACTGAGGCACGGGCAGGTAAAGTTACTTGCCTAATACTGATTACGGCTAATATTTTGTGGGAAGAGTACAGTCTACAGAGACAAGACACAGCGGGGGTCCACAGATGGTGCTGCTTTTAGACTAGTAGGGATTGAAGCCTCAATTACTTATAAACTCAACTTTGACTTACGTGTCTGGAAAATGGGAGAGTAATATTACACAGAGTGATTTAAGGATCAAGTGAGATGGCGGTGGAAATACTCCTTGCAAATTATAGTGTCACTTAAGTGATTTAACGCAATTAAACATCTAGTTAGGGATGTAAATGGGAATTCAATCCATGTCCCCTAAATCCTGGGTCAGCATTTCTACTTCCAATCGACAATCATGATTCATTTCCAATTACCGTCACTGGTTTATCTCGGAACTGTTCGGTTTAAGACTACTTACGAGTTTTAAATAGACTGCAGAATCCAGTTTAGATTTCTCTCTTAACGCCCCAGTCACTTTTGCCCCTCATCAAGTGGGGTTGAACATGATTCATGTGGAGTGTGCTGTTTTTCACTCACACCGATTCACTCTGCTTCCTGAAGAATGGCCTGTTACGTAATTTGGAGTGACACTGTTAAGCGCTCACGAACTGCATTTCTATTAGAAAATACAACCTAGAGAAAGACATCACCCAAGTGCTCAAGCACTCTGTGTTCTCAAAGACATCAAAAGCAAGGCGTACCTGCTACTCTAAACATCTGCCAAATCATGTCTGCTTTTTAAAGCTATAACAAGATGAAGCCAACCAACCGCCCCCAAGCCCCAAATCAAAACAGTGACCAACGATGCACAGAAGTTCCCCAAATGTACCCTATCAAGGAACCGAGAACATAAACATGAGGAACTTCCTATAAATAGATGCTAGCTCTTTATCATTGCCTGTCTCTGATACACAGACTTTAAACATAATAGTGATATGTATGTCTCTGTTTCCACTTCCTATCTTCTCAAGTAGACTGTGAAGCCTGAGACGGTTATCTCATTAATTCTTGTACCCCCACGGCATTTGGGTGGGGTTGAGGAACAACATGTACTAAGCCTGTATTCAGTGCCAGGGGCTGTACAGACTCATCACATTGATCATCTCATTCATTTTTTGAAATAATTCTTAAGTGGTAGGTATTAGCCCCATCTGACAGGTAGAGAAGCAGGCTGGAGTGGGTAAAATAACTTTGTCAGGATCACATGTTTAGTAAATGCTAGAGCAACAATTCATACTTGAATCTGCTTCCTATGACACCTCTTTGCCTTTCGTCTACTTAGTGGCTGATAAATGGTAAGCGCTTATGGACACAGCCTAAGTTGTCATATTACCGTGCCTGAAATTATGCTTCTATAAGATGCAGCATCATGGGTAGAAATAGACCTTAAGATAAAATTCTATAAGGGCTAATTCTTAGATATCATATTTTAGATCTTAATTAAATCACCATATACCACCCACCCATGCAGGGACAAAAGGCATGCACTATCATTGTAAATTATACCTGTCATAAGGGCTTTAAATAAATTAGTTTAAGCCTCAAAACAACCCTTAGAGGTAGGCATCACTGTTACCTCTATTATGTTTATTTTACACCTCAGTAAAATGAGGCATGGAAAGTTTGCCAAAGCAGAACTGAGATTCAACCTTGGCAACTCTGGTTCCTTTATGCCTGTGGTTCTCAAACTTGATTGTACTTAGAATAACCTGGAAGTGTTCTGTACTCTGGGAAGCCCACACCTCACCCCTACAGATTCAACTAATGGGAGGTGAGGTCCTGGCACTCTTATCTTTATCAGTGGTCCAGGTGATTCTATTGTACAGACAGGGCTGGAAGGCCTGACTAGACTAGACCACCTGTGAATCTTACTGTGCAGAAACCTTGCTCTCTAAGAAGCTGGAACTGAGCACATGTATATAAATACACCCACCCTTCTAAGTGACTTCTGCCAACCAGGCTGTCTGAATTTTTTTAAATGTTTATTTATTTATATTGACAGAGAGGGAGACAGCACAAGCGGGGGAGGAGCAGAGAGCGAGGAGAGAGAGAATCTCGAGCACACCCCTCACTGTCTGCACAAAGCCGGAAGTGGGGCTCCAGCTCACGAACTGTGAGCTCATGATCTGAAATCAAGAGTCTGACGCTTAACAGACTGAGCCACCCAGGCGCCCCAGGCTGTCTGAAATTTTAATACGAATTGCATTAATAAGACAATTGGTTAAGAGTAACTGAACCCACCACTTGAAATGAGAACTGTATGTGGTTTCGGTGTTGGGCACCAGGCTCGGGACTTTGTAGAGCTCTTTTCAGTGAATCCACAGAACGGCCCAGCCAGGTAGGTATTACCGCTATGAGTCAGGTATGGCCAACAGATTTCATCTTGCTTCCTTGTAATCTGGTTGATTGCCAGAGCTTGAAATCTTTACAAGCTTATTTTCAGCCTTTTTTTAGTATATTAAAAACTACACTAATGTGTAGTTCATTTAAAAAAAAGAATACCCCCTATTCTAGAAAAGTGAATCCATACTTCTTCCCAGCATCATTAAGTGGCCCTCTGTTGTCACACTTCCCTCAGCTGCTAGAGCACAAGGAATATTTGTTAATTCCTTTGTGCCAAATGTTACCTGCTTGAGGACTGCTTGTATAAGAACCTAATAGTCCCCATTTGGGTGGCCTCTGTGTTTCTAATCTCTTTGTAATCAATATTAATTAGGATTAATGACCTATTTTTAGCTGTATCCCAGAGTCGCCCAGTCTTCAAGTCTAAGTGGTAGGATTTATGACACCAGAGATTTATTTATCTTTGTACATTATTTAATTTCCTTTGATTCTTTACTGTGGAGGTATAAGGTTACCTTTCTGCCATCTTTCTTTGTAACTTCCTGATCTTCGTAAGAGGAAGTGGCAGATTAGAATTTCAACCACAAAGGAGAAAGAATCTGTACAACAAGGCCTAAAGTTTCCTTAACATCAAATGTTTTCTACTGTAGCATATTTTAGACGATCGCACTGGATATTTCCATCTTAATCCATACAGTTTATTGGATATTTAGTTTAATAGATTCTATGGAAAATAACAGGACAGATTCTGAAGACATATATCTGACTTTTCCTGTGGCTGGGAGAAATTGACACTGGCCAATTATAGGTGTATTAATTTGTTGACTTAATTATATTGAATTATATGGAGTGTGGTTCAGTAACGTCCAAGATAGGAAACAAATGTGTTTTCTGCCCTTTCCTCCACACTGAGGTACCATTAAGATGACTCTCTAATAGCCTGGGTGTGTGTGTGTCAGAAAACACTTCATTCTATTAATAACTGATGCTACTAATACTGGGTGTTTATCATACTGATACCCACAGTGGCTTTGAGAAGAGTGAATGATAACTTGTACAGTCAAACCAGAGTTGCTTTTTTTTTTTTTTAAGTCATATTATACAGGGAGTTGACGGAGGTGTGAGTTCAGCTTCTAGAAACTGTGCCTAAGGTGCTAGTATGTTCAAACTGCAAGGGACTCAGATGCTTTGGACCAACTTCTCTTAGTTTACAGATGAGGGAACTGACATGCACCAAGCTGAAATGACTTGCCCAGGCTCACACAAGTTTAGGAGGTGACAGAACAGCCTGACTAATTCAGTGGGTTCTCCCTGCTCACCATTTGCATTGAGCTGCGATGCCTCCCTCTTTCCCCACATCAGCTTCTTACAGTGATCTCTCACCTCAAGTGACAGTAAAGATTCAAGCGAGCATGAGACCCAGAGCCATGCCTTAATGCTATTTTTTTACACCTGAAAGGAGGCTTAACTGATGCTTGATTATTCCTTCGTCAATAAGGGAAGCAAGAGACAAGGACCTCTCTGGTGATCTGCCATCGTTTTATAAGTTCCTCATGTATAAACTTTCCTTTTTTGTTTATCACAAATGATCATGTAATGATATGCTAGTATTGTGTAACCCTAATGTTCCCACTGTCAGCCATCCAACATTACCCAATCTTCTTTTCTTAATTTTAAGTAAATTTGTGAACTATCTTACAGTGTCTCAAGCCGATGTTAGTACACTTAGTGCCAGCTCATTGTGGGCGATCCATTCTAGTTTTTAGGTCTCCACACTTTAGTAAAGAAATAGTTTATCTCCCCAGTTACAAAGGATTTTAACCACTAATAGTATGATAGCTATCACACACAACATCAAAGCATGGGGCTGGCATCTTTGGAATGTACTGATTTTAACATTTGATAAGCCTACGGCTTCTATGGTCTGAATCGTTATTTCCATTGATGCCTTGATTTTTTGATAAATACACCACAACAGAAAGAAGTCAAAATTATCTCTAGGTAAAATAAATTTGTTTATTGGGAATTGTACAGTAGTCAGTGCAGTGGGGAAATCTGTACTTTGATGGCATAAAATATCATGGATATTTTTAACAATGGCTCTAAATATAATGCTGGACATATGGTAGGCAAATAAATAGTTGTCCACTGACTAAATACAGCATATTGTTGATTTTCCTTCAACACAATTTTAGTGCTAAGTATATTATATTCTATTACATGTAATAATATATCATTCTAAGTAAAACCAACCTTGCTAGATATTAGGTGTTGGGGAGGGAGCCCTTTTTCTGTGCCCTTGGTGTTTCCTTCTATGGCAAAGAAGTTCCACCATGCTAACACTGCTGACCTCTGTCCCCCCACCTCTCATTTCTCTCTGGAGCAGGAGCCCTTAATGTGACTTGTGAGTCTGCAAGGAAAACCCAGGCCCCTGTAACCTGGATCCTTCAGTACCTTCCCTCCCTTGTCCAGATTTGGCTTGCTCACAGAGCACACACATTTGCCACCATTCTTGGACATGCAGGGACATTTATGCAATCATTCTGGCTGAAGCCTGGGATATTATAGCACTGTCTATGCCTGATGGATACCCCTGTCTGCTTCTGGGCTTTAGAT
Source organism: Panthera tigris (assembly GCF_018350195.1). Lineage (NCBI taxonomy): Eukaryota > Metazoa > Chordata > Mammalia > Carnivora > Felidae > Panthera > Panthera tigris. Next base: position 69,102,905 of record NC_056676.1, on the reverse strand, counting down.
GAGGAGGCCCACGTGCCTGATATAAGCCCATTTCCCAGAGTGGTGCTTTCTATGTAAAGGTAATATTTTCATCTTTCATTCCTCCAGAGGCAGAAAGACATTATGGATGAGAATGTAGGCAACAGCCTCAAACAGTCGAGGTTCAAATCCCTACTCTGTACTTGCCAAACTAGAACTGGAAGGATTTAATGAGTTAATATACGTAAAGTATTCACAACAGTGCCTTCACAAGGTAAGTGCGCTATGAAAGTGTTTGGTATTAATGGTACTTTTTTTGTTTGGTTGCTCCATTGGTTCAGAGCACAAACCTGGAAAAAGGGGTCATGTGCCGGCTTCCCCCACATGCCTGCATAACAGAGTTTCAGAGTAACTTGTAAACTCAGTGACTAGGCTCATCTTACCCCTAAATAGATCTCACCCCCAAAATGATCATTCCTATTTTAGAATGAATACTATCACTCTGAAATTCTGCAGGAGTGCAGACCTTCCGTAAGGCTTCAGACCCGCCTGAATCTGACCTCGGCTTACACTTCCAACCTTGTCTGCCTAACACTGTGCTTTGGCCCCAGTCTTCCTCAGTTAGACTGAGCTGCTCAAGGTTCCTGAGTCGCAGCACGTGCCTTCACACCATAACTGGCTCTACTCTTGCTCCTCTGAATGATTTCTCTCCCTTGTCTGCTTGTTAAACCAGACCCTGCTTCCATGGCCCAGCTCACAGCCCTACTCCTTTGGCACACCTCTTTTTATTCCTCCTCGGTCGTGGACGCCTCTCTCCTTCTGTGTTGTGAAAGCAAAAGGACGTATCATCGCTATCATAACTTGCTCACCCACACTCGCTGACAATAATGTGAACTGTAACTTCCTAAGGGTCTGGACCTGGGACCAGGTCGTCTTTGCTTTGGTACACTCATCCTACCCCTCCTGACTCAGTGGCGCCCCTCATAAGTGATTAGCCAAATACTAATCCATCAAGAGGTCGCTCAACGCCTTCTCCAAAATAATATCAGCCGTCTACATCTCGCTACCTCATCCCTACCACCATTACCTTTTACCAGGTCTATTCCCATGGCCTCCTAAATTATCTGCCTGCTTCTGTACCGGCCCCAGTCAGGTTGTCCCCCAAACAGCCATCCGAAAAATGGAACATCAAATTGTGTTACCTTTCTGCCTAATTAATGATCACCCTTAGAGTGATACTGAAACCTAGATTTGGACCTTTCATGCTTCCTCTCTTTTTCACCTCATCGTGTACACCCCCTCCTGTCTCCTCACTCACTGTGTTCTGGGCACACCTGTCCCCTTTTAGGTTTTCAAACTGACCAACCTCTTCTCCACCTCAGCCTCTTAGACGTTCTGTTCCCCCTGCCTGGAAGGCTCAAGCCTTATTACGATTTTTTTAATTGATGGCTTTAAGTCTCAGCTTCGAAGCCCCCTCCTAAGGAAGATGCTCTTGATCCTGGGTCTAAACTGAGGACCCTCCCCCGGCCCCTGTCGTGTAATTCCCTCTCACATGTAATCCAATACCTCATTATTTCCTTCACTACACTCACAATAACCTTTAACCTATGTTTTCTGGTGCTCCCTACAAGACTGGAAGCTCTGTGATGACAGGAATGAAGTCCTTGTTATGATTCACTTCTCAAGGCCAGTCACAGAGCAAGACAGAAATGACAATTCCTCAATGGCCTTGGAAGCCTTAAAGATTCTTGGCATAGGAATGGGAACCAGAGCTCACCTGGTCAAAACCTTTTGTTTTACAAGTGAGAAAGTCAAGATCCAGGACTTGTAATGAGCTCTCCTGAGGCCCCCCAGTCAATGCCTGCCTGGCGTCTGTCTCCTGGTGTTTGGGGGCATTCTTCATTATCAAGTTCTCTTGCCGTAGGCTTCTGGAAATTATGCAATAACTACAGATCGTTAATGAAATAATCTGACAGGAAAACCAACGCTTCATGCATTTCAACCTTTCACTGAGAAATGAAAGCAAAGCCTAAGGAAATGCCATCTGACTAATTTCTAACCAAGGCAAATCTTCTCTCTTAGTCACCCCTAACAAAAATGTCAATGTTCTACAAGCACGGTGAAAGCTGCCAAGGTCCATGGCAGCTTCCCAGATCGGTTCTGGCCTACAAGGGGATCTGGGGTGCACTGCGGAGCAGAGTGGTTTAGTGTTTCCGGGGCAAACAGAGAAAAACTAGCACCTTAAACAGACATTACCTTTCCTTGATCTCATCTGTGGTCTATTTGCCAATTTACTGTATTCATGTTCCTGTTTCTTTCCCTCTCAGGGTCTCAATTTTCTTGTTTCTACAATAGAATGGTTGATATTGGGGTCCTTTGGCCTTGATATTCTATAGTTTTGATTTATGGAGTTCATTCTCCTTGATCTTTAGTGAGGACATATGATTTGCAGAGCACTTTTCTTAGATCTACCGTGCACAGGAAGCCAGGTGATCACTTCAGCTCATAATAGCATACCATTAACGTCCTCTACTGTCCTGAGCACATGTAAGGTGCCAGTGAATCCTGGAGCTAACACCTCCTGTTTTATGCGCCCTATGTTCTCACTGTCTCTGCCAGACCAGTATATTCACAGGGAGAGAAGGACATTCTCAAAGCTGATGATGGGGCTTCTAATAGACAATGCAGGGTAGCCTGACTACCTGATCACAAAGGATCCTTTCCAAGACTGCCAACATTGCCTACCAAATGCCAAATGACTGTGGCACTTATTTAATCTACAAATATGTACTAAGCAACTCTTAGGTGATACACATTGTGCTAGGTACTGAGGAATCAGAAATAATTAGAAAATGATCCCTGCCTTCTAGAAATACATACTCTCATGGTGAGGTAGGCAGGCGAGCTATTATCATGCAGTCAGATATGTGCACGAGTAAAGCAGCTTTCTCTTGGTTTGCTCACAGGAAAGGGTATCACTAACTTCATCTGGGGCCTTTAGAATGGGCTTCGTAGAGCAGCATATTTGAACTGGCTCATGGAGGGGAAGAAAGAGTTTACCTGGTAGATACAGAGGAAATCCACCCCTCGTGGAGAAGTAGCAGCACACAAAAGTATTGAGCGTGGGCTTAGGATCTTTTAGAATCGGTGAGGAATGTGGGATGATTTTGTGGTGACATCAGGGAAGGGAGAAGATGAAGAAGGGGAGAGTGGAAATGATGCTGGCGAACAGGTCAGAGTTGGATTGAGAAGGGTTTTATATACCACGTTAACGGGTTTGGACTCCATTCTACACAGAATGGAGATCTGTGCCAATGTGTGTGTGTGTGTGTGTGTGTGTGTGTGTGCATGACACAATCAGGTTTGGGTGTTTAGGAAGAAAATGGCAGCATGGGAAGGATGGAGAATGTAAATTAGGCACAAGAGAATACAGCTTCTGGGGAGCAATGGACATTCTGGTAGCTACACTGATGAGTAAGTGGGGAGGCAAGCTTTGGAAAAGTGTTTTGGAGCTGATCGGTGAGTACAAGGTTACGTATTTATACTAAGGAGTTTATGTCAAAAGATACGGCTAGGACTGCTACTCCAAGCTTTTTTTCCTGTGGTTTGTACGACAGTTGTTAACGGAACACATACTGGGAGCTCTGCATGGCACTGAGTTGTGTGGATTGAAATAATCTATGCTGAAGACAGGACTTTTCTACAGGAGGCAAAAGTTTCCCACCTCCTGTATATGCTTATGGCTAAAGTCACGTCACGCCTCAAGGAGTGCGTGGTTGACATTCTCTCATGCAGCTTTGACAAACTTCTGGCATCTCAGATCCTCCATTAGCCACCACACAGGAAAGCTAACCTCGAGTCTGGCTCCATCACGGTTGGAGAAAAGCTCACCTGCATTCTCAAGAAGCAGGCCAAATACGACTGTGCTCCTGAATGTAACAGGGACAAGAGGACCAGTGTGAAATCCGGATCTTTGGAGGAAAGAATGCATACATTTAAAATGAATAAACAGAATTCTTCTCTCTTCTTCCCATTGGCAATGCATCTGAAGGCCTTGACTCAGCATTAGTGGGCCTTTAATGCTCATGCTTGCTTGCCCATCCCTCTCGAAGGTGATTGATTCCATTGTTGGCTGTTTTCGCTACATGAATGTGGAATCTTTGGAGTGCCTAATTCTTTGCAAGTTCCATTGGAGGGTGGAAAAGCTAGAACAAGCTGTAACCAGTCGACCGGCCCAGTGACTCAGGAGCTTAAGCATTTAACTAATTAGCAGAGAAGAATGTGGCAAAGATTGCAGTTAATAAGAATGAAAGAAGGATCACTGGGGCCTGAGTTATGCAAGCTTCTATTTCCTTTTGGGACCATATCAGAACTTCAGGAGAAGAAAGGCTACCTTTTACCTTTGAGGAATTTTCAGAGTTTTTTTTTTTTTTTTTAATTGGTGACTGACGAAGAGAAAAATTTCAACACCTCAGAAAAATGCCTCATCATTTCCTCTTGTGAAATCTGGGTGCTTTTGTATGAATTCATGTTAGGAATGTGGATCCCCATCCATGAGGGTCATTTTTAACCGAAAGCGGCTATCGAGTGGTAGTGCTGGTTAGAAAGGGCAGAGTACTTGTCTTCCCCGAGCATTCTATGACCTATATTTATCCTTCGAAGGCAAGAAAATGTCATACGTGAGAGCACAGTCTTTTGTCAAATATGTGAAAATCCCAGCTCAACCTCTTCCTAGTTACAGGACTGTCCTCTCTGAGCCTCAGTTTTCTCATCTCTGAAATGGGACGAATTATATCTGCTTCCCAGGGGGCTCTGAGGATTAAATAACAACCTGTGAAAAATATTAACCTGATGTCAGGCACACAATATTCATTTAACCTTATGGTTGTTATTATGAACAAAAAATAAAAGAAAGAGAAAATGCACACTTACATTGTCTGTTCACATTCATAGTGGTATTTACTCAGGTTGTAAGTGGGATTTTTCCAAGTAAAGGGAAAAGTCTGGCTTCTACTTTTATTAGATAAAAATGGTGAGTTAAAAAAGTTACCTTTATGAATGATAATTCCTAGTGGTAAAGAAAGATAGAATGTTAATACTTTATTTTTTGACCTTTTTATTTAGTTTTTGTTTATTTTTTCCTGCCTCATTTCAAAAAAGAATTTCAAAGTAGGTTATAAACCTATAAACAAAGACAAACTAAATTAAGATTAACTTTTTTCACCCATAATTTGTTTTCCCCTATAATCTTCTCAACATTTAAAAAAGTTGTATAATTCCCCAATTGACAAATAGAGGTTGCTGAATATGTATTTATTGAATTTAATTGAAAGGAGCAGAAAAAAAATTCAATAAATGTTTTTCTTCGAGAACTTTTTTTGTCAACATGTTTCTTAAGTTTGACCATAATATGGATTTCAACTTAGAAATAACGAGATCTCTTTGTATTACTTAAAAAGCTCATGCTAATCCACTTTAAAATTAATTTTGATACTTTAATTATTTTGAAAAGGCATTAAATTCACACAGTCCAAAATCGGAAAGGTACATAAAGCATCCGTGGAAATTTCTCTCCTATTCTTGTTCTTCAGTCACTCACTTCTACCTGGAGGCATCCTATGTTCTCAATTTCTGGTTTCGATCCACTGTTGAAGTTTGTGAAAGAACACCAGGCCAAGGTCAGCATGTGGAACAATGACCACTGCTTGCCTTTGAGATTAGAGACGTGTGGGTTCTATCATGGATTCTTCTCCTTAGTAGCTTCACGTCTTTGGGCAAGGGGCTTGCCATCTCCAAGATCCAGTCTCTAACTCTATAAGTGAATAAATTCTTTCCTGGGAGGTTATGAGGTTTAAAAAAGAGGACACATGCAAGTAAAGACTACATTCTTTCATCTTCTGTGTATTTCAGTCTTTGGACCTAAAGCTCCTTTGACTGTTACGTGCTTTAGTGACTCGAATGCACATTTAAAACTTTCAGACTGGTCATTTGAAAGATGAGGGAAATACTGAGGCATTTCTTCATCTTCCCATTTCTGGGGTTGCTGCATGAATGTTGATGCATTTATGCATGTAAGATCCATGGACCTTCCATGTATTCCTCACTGCTATGGGCTTCCTTTCCCCTCCAGCTGTATCCTTCTTATTCTTACTCACCCGATTCCAATGCCATTGACTTCAGAAAACCCTTTCCTTGCCAAATGGAGCAGGAATTAGATTTCCTTTAGTTCAAGTCCACCTTTCTTCTACAAATGTAACAGACTCTACAGTGTGGTGGTTATGTGTGTTAGTTTTGGAGGCACACAGACCTTGGTTGGAATCTGGACTTTGTCACTTTCTAGCTAACTAACTTCAGGCATCGAACTTACTGTGCCTAAACCTCAGTTTTCTCACTGGAAAATTAAGCTAGAAATACCTCCACCCCTGGGATATTTGAGGATAAAAGGAAAAATATAATAAAAGCACCTGATATGTAGCAAGTGACCAGTAAGTGGTGGCTTTTGTAATTATTATTCCGAGACACAGGAGAGGCCTAGATACCTTCCAAATGCTCTTCTCCGTCTGGCCAGCAAAAATGGGGGCTTATGGATATGCAAAGAAGCTAGTGTTTTATAATGGTGGTGAATGATGCGTGGTCATACGTGTCATACGTGAGAACAACTTCTAGTTGCCATTTGCATTTTGTTTCACATCACGGTCTTCAGTGCATCACTGAGTAAGTGTTGACTGCATTCACGAGAATAGGCTAGAACGAAGCATCGTGGAAGAGTATCGAGAGTACATCAAATCTGCTTGCAAATTTAGCTTCTTGCTTGTATTATGGTTGCTTTTCTACCTTCCTTCCTTCCTCCCTCCCTCCCTTCCTTCCTTTCTTTCATTTCCCTGACTCACTCCTTCCCTTTGTTCCTTGTCTATTGTGGAAAATAAATAATAGACTGGTTCTGCTTTCAAGGAAGACACAAGGGAAGAAAAATCGTAATTTATTAGATGGCATTCACACCCCAGTCCTGGTGCTAGACATACTTTCTACATGTTCTCATTTAGTCTTCACAGCAGCCCTGAGGTATTAATTGCCCAGAAAGGGTAACCAAGTTGTTACCAAAGTCACACAACTAACAAGCAAATCTGGGATTTGAAAACAAGACTCTCTGATTCCATATGTAGTTGGTAAATGTGGGCACAATGTGTGTGTGTGTGTGTGTGTGTGTGTGTGTGTGTGTGTGTGTGTTGAAAATATCAAATAGCACAAGTTCCCTGAAGACACTAGATTCACTCTTCGGGAGACTGATGGTGTCTCTTGTCCCAAACTCCATCTTGCTCTCCGTCCTTGCACTTGGAGAAAGTGAATAAGTTTTGGGGTCCGCGAGCCTTCAATGCTCTTTCACTTTTTCTGAGGTTGGAAAATAATCTTCATATCTTTCCCCTGGAGCTTCCACTCTTGTTATCTGCTCACTCCTGATGTATGCTTGCCTCATCACCAAAACATGGTGCCTGACAGCGTCCTTGGTGCCCAGCAAATGTTTGTTTAATGGATGAATTAATAAATAAATGGGAGAGTGAAGGAGAGTTGCTGATCTTAAGTCATTTATATGTTGGCCTTTGTCTTGTCCTTCTGGATTTCTGATATTGGTTTCTAGCAGAAGCTCAAAACCCCTCTTCGTGCTTCTGCTCCTCTAAGTTACCCTTCCATACACATGCACAAAGATGGGGAGGAAGGCTAATTTGGGCAGTCAGTTTCGGGATGCTAACTGAGTGGTTTTAAAGAAGTGGAGACATAGGGATTGGATAAGAATCTTTCTGGGGAAATGTGGATATGGCCTTTAAAAATGGAAAAGTCCAAAATCTATGAAAAGTAGAGAATTAGGGTTTTGGTCCACTTTAATTTGAGGTTAGTTGGCAATACTTTGTCCAGGAACAAAAGGAATTTTCCGTGTAGTCTTGTCGGATTTATTGGAGTTTCACATTGGGGTTTGGGGCTAACAACTCAGCTAATACTTACTACTTTTCCTTTCTCTCAGAGATATAAAGGGAAAGGGTGGTCATGGACATTGGTGAGATTCAGATATTTACAAGTTCCTGGCCAAATACCATATCTTTCGACACCAGTCTCACCCCTACCCTCAAAAGTGACTTCTTATTTCAATGCCCTTTCTCAGTGTTCTGATTGTTTGAAAGCCATGAGGCAATCATATTCTCCATGCTGACACGTTCATCTCATTTCTGATGGGTTAAGTGCTAAATATACATAACTCCGAGATAGTGTTAAGATTTAATCTGTGGGATTCTGGGGAAGAGAAGTTAAGGTGTTAATCTCATTTACTGGACGATTTGGGTCTCAAACTGATTTATCAATAAGTGTTTCTCATTTTGACCACTTTCTTGGGGGAAACTTCTTGGACTTTGCTCCTTTTTCAATGCACCTTTTCCCCTCAACAGATATCAAGGTTTGAGGAAACATACTAATAGAGAAATCAATTAGTGCTCTTAGGGCTCTCACAATGTGATTCCTGGGAATTGCTGATTCACCAAATTCATCTTGGTCAGGTGTATATTTACCACTTAACCCATCAATTCTCTCAAGCTCCTTTGGGTTTCAGATCCCCTTGGCAATTAATACACTAAGATAAAAGCATGGTGTGTTTGCAGAGAATGCTGTGGATCTGCTCTCTCTGGGGTACATGGAAAAGTCCTTAACTGCAGTCCTGATCTACCATTTACATAGGAGATTCTCTATAATCATTTGCCTTGTTCAGGTTGGTGATTTCAGTCTCTCATCTCTGAATGACTGAACATGTCTAATTCCCATTTTAATCATATTACCTGGATGAGCAAAAGTAGCTCTACACTGATTTATGCATTTTAGCTGCCAAGGAAAAAAAAACCCAGTCCCACGTGATGCTTAACCTATATTGAGGGCAGCGACAGGCCATAGGCATTGGTGTTCTTGCAGACTATGAGATATTTTATGTTCTGATAAGGGATAAAAATTCTTGTCTCAAATGGCTCCCCATCATACTGAGATCTTGCAACAATAACATTACTGATTCAGACATTAATCTTAAGTATCTAGGGAGCCCTAAAACATTGTAACCCACTAGCAAGGACCATGGTAATTGCCACGTAAATCCCCTCCATAATCTGGCTCTTATTATGAAGCCAGCCAAGGTTTGGCCTTAAATCATCCTGGTTGAACAGAGCCTTGTAGAAACACTATCACCTACACCTATCTCTGCTTCTTTTCATTAACCTGTTATCCTCTTTACAAATGGGGTTTTTCACCCACTCCCTTCCTCCAGATTAGTAATGCCCTGTTAAGTAAACAAACATGAAATTTCAAAGGGAAACTGGAAAAATAATCATTACCAGCTGCCATGTTAAGCATTGCGGAAATGTTCATGATTTCCAGAGAAAAATCCATGCTGCCCTTTGCAGGCACTCAGGCCTTTAGAGCTGGATAAATGTATAACTTCCAGGCCAGGCTCCATTCTGTTTCAACAATAAGTTCTGAACCTTGGGAAAGGTGCTGAGAAATGAACTTTGGTTTTCGCCACAATCCATCTGGAGCATTCTGTGACGACATTGACTTTGAAGTTAGGCTGACCTGGCCAATCCTACTGCTCACCAGCTTGGGTGAGTTATTCATTTCTTTGTCCATTCATTCAGTCCACAAATACTTTGTGTTGTATACTTGCTAGGCACTGCCTGCACCAACCCCCTCCCGCCACCAAAAAATCCCCCCAAACGCCCAGAAAGACAATGGGAACAATGGGAACTCAAAAAAATTTAACCAGACTCAGAAGGTCAAGGAGGGCTTCTTAGAGGAAACACTGTCTAAGATAAGACATGGAGGATGAAGAAGATCCACCTCAGTTTTCTCATCTGTGAAATGGGCATGATGTATCTACCTTGAAAGTAGTTATAACGCTAAATGAGATGATGGTCCTTAAATGAACATCTGCAATAGACTCAGATTTGGCACCTGATAAATCTTACCAGCGTTTTTATCTGGTTATAACTGTTATATTTTTCATTATATACAGTTTGGAAATGGCATAGATATACTAAAAAAGGAAGAAAATAGGGGCACCTGGGTGGCTCAGGAGGTTAAACGTCTGACTCTTGATCTCAGGTCAGGTCTTAATCTCAGGGTCCTGAGTTCAAGCCCCATGTTGGGCTCTGCAATGGACGTGAAGCCTAGTTTAAAAAAAAAAAAAAGAAGAAGAAGAAGAAAAGAAAGAAAAGCCACTTGTATCCCACATTCTAAAATTTTTGTACCTTTTGTTGACATTTTAACATATTTCCTTTCAAACATTTTTATTCCTTGGTATACTCATATTTGGGAGTTATCCTCTTAATGTATTTTGGATCCTTATTATTTTAAAGTTAGCTGTGTATCCTAAGTATTTTCCCACATTGTCGCACAGTCACTGTAAACATTATTTTCAGTGGCTATGTACTACATCAAATGGATTTATTATAATTTAGTTAATAATTCACCTATTTCTATTCATTTAGGCTGTTTTCAATTTGTAGCTATTATAAATTGAATTTTAGACTATTATAAATCATGCTTAAATGAACATCTTTGTGCATAAATCTTTGTGCCTATTTTTGATTATTTCCTTAGGCTAGCTTCCCAGAAATAGAATGGCTGGGTCATAGGCTATGAATATTTTTAAGGCTCTATAGTAATATTGCCAAATTGTCTTCCAAAGGGGTTATAACAATTTACATTCTGACTGGGAGCGAATAAGCTGGCCTATCTCCACATGCGCTCGCCAGCTAAATCGAACTTGCCGTTACCGTTATTATTACCATGCGCCATTTAGGTCCTCAGGGGCATAACAGGTTTTCAAAATTCAACAAGATTTTTTTTTTTGCCTCTAAATTTAAAAGCACTACTTATACTTTATAACTACTGGGAAAATAGAGAAAAATAATCAAACAAACCAAAGAAAACCAGAGTATGAATAATCCCGCTAATCAGAGATAACCACTCTCAAACCAGTATTTTAAAATCGTATTTTCAATGTAGATATGCGTTTTCATAATTGTTCCTCTGCATTGTCATTAGTATTCTTTTTAACATGTCATTTCAAACAATTGCCTCTACAATCATTTTTCTGATAGATACATTTTATTTTTTCTCCCACCCATGGAGATGTTAGGAACTAAGCATCATTATCAAATTCTGTAGACTAGGGTTTCTTGACCTTGGCATACTTTGGACCAGATAATTCTTTGCCAGTGGAGGGCTGTCCTGGGCACTACAGGATGTTTATCGAATCCCTGGCTTCTACCTACCAGATGCCAGTGGTACCAACCCACTCACACCCAGACTTGTGGCAACGAGATATCTCCAGGCATTGCCAAGTGTCCCCTGGATGGCAAACCTCCCCCGGGCTGATGCCACTGGGCTATACGACTATCCCCACCGTCCTGTGCTGCTGGAATGGCCGTGATTATCCTGGATTTAAACTACCCAGTGAGGGCACTTTCACAACCAGCTGACATGGCACATTCAAATTTTGGACAGCTCTGCCCCAAAGTGTTTCCTTACATGAATCTGAGTCTTCCTGAACTTTCTAGTCATGATCTTAATTTTTCATTATATATATATATATATATATATATATATATATATACACATACATAAATATATATATATATACATAAATATATATATACATATATATATGCAGAAATATTTTGTCTTTTGTACAACTTTGCCAACACTAGAAGGCTACTAACATATCCAAATGAAACAACTCCTTTATTTTTCCCCATTCCCTCAGACATCCTTTCAATTCCCTCCCAACACTTTCTCCATCTTCTGAGTGTGTTTCTCTTTTCGTTCTTTTACCCTCTTTTTGGTGTGACATCAACTGTGAGCTGAGCAGAATAGAGGAAACCAGATTTTCCTGCCTCTATCTCAGTCCATAGACTATGAACCTTATGAAGTTGCCTTTATTCAACCACGCCTGATCCACCTAAATGGAAATTTCATATTCTAAAATCGAATATATTTCAATGTATTCAAACATCAAATTTACCTTTCTGGAGACTATATCACATCAGTGACTCATATTTCATTTATTATTGACCAGAGACTCTAAAATCATTCACAAATTCCCCAGCTTGGCTTGTCTGATTAAGCTGAGAGTCAGCTGCCCCATTACTAATGACCACGTGCCTTATAGTAACTAGATAGAAAATTATAGAAATATAGACAGATATAATAGGAAGGGACCAAAGAAACTATGTGATTTCACATCCTCCTTTTATAGACCGAAACCAAGGCTCAGAGGTAAAATATTTGCCCACATTTCACAGCTACTAACTCATAGTAAGATTTCATCTGGAAGCCTGATTCCCAGACTGCTGATCGATCCTAGGACACCAAGGGAAACAATGGGATGGGTTAAGGAAAAAAAAAAAAAAAAAAAAAAAAAAAAATATATATATATATATATATATATATATATATATATATTCTGTTACTGTAGGTAGATAGATAGGGCAAGAAAATAAAGATGGACTTCCAGGTACAACCTACAAGAGTGAGGTCTGCAAAGACAGAATTGACAAGAAGCTCAGGAAATTAGCTAATATGTTTTGATATCAGTGGCCAAAGACAACAAAATATGTTTGACTGGGCGGATCTGAACGGGAAAAGGAATGGATCAATCGAATACTGCGACTTCTAAGCATTTGGGTCCTCCCTTTCGATAGAGCCTCTTCAAATTAATCTCATTAATTGACCACAGGAATTTTGGACAGACAGCAGCAGTTGCTACTCTGGATCTGTGAGTAAATTAATCCTGGTCACATGAGTCCCCTGTATTTCGCCATCTCTCCTATGTCTTTCCTTGTCTTTCTCTAGCTGGTCAAAGCTCTATTCCATTAGAAAGAGAAAACAATTTCTAGAAGGAGCCTTCGATGAATTTAACCAAAAAGTTACCACCGGTATCATGTTTAAAAACAATAATAATAATAATTAGAAAAAACAATCCTCACTATTTTGTTTCTAACTGGCTTCGGTTTCCCAAGCACCTATCAAGTTCAATAAATGGACAATATAAATAAACAATGTGGCTATTTCGCAAGCCACTTGCACACTTATCTCCCCTCCCTGCAGCCTTTTCCCTGTCAACTCATAAACTTTGTATGTGCTCTGTGACTCAGCATACCTGCGACAATAACTATATGGCCCTTTATAGATATCAACAGGATGTTTGATTTAGGTTAGCCGTGAATAAATACTGATATCACTAACCCTAAACATCACAAGTAAGATAAAAATAAATATTCTGACCTTGCGGTGAGTGAGTAATTGGACATGAATTACATTTGTCTTTTTGATAATGATGCAAAGCAGAATGGCGGAGCGAAGGCACATCCTGTATTTATGTGCCTTCCACCACAATAGGTAATTAAGTGGAGCTGAATAGTTTAAGGTCAAACTGAGGTTCTGCCCTTGATTCGCTGCTTTCAGGAACACGGCAGAGATGGAAAAGGTAAACAGTGATGCCCTCCAATGGCGAGGACATTTAGGAACCCGGGTTTTAGAATCAGGGAGAAAAACTGCTGTCAAAGTCCTGCTCTGTCTAGCCTAGTGGTTTCTCTGGGCACAGATGAGATGAAATATGAACATGTTGTACAGTAGGAGACACGCACGTGGTAGAAATTAATAGTATTGCTTCCCTATGGGGAAGTGAAATTTCTGGTTCCATTTCTTTAAGTAAATGGTTCCTAACCCTTTAGAAGTGGTCACGCACCTTTTTGGAAAATATGATACTGTGCGCACACTTCCCAGTGGAAACACAAACACAAGCACCCGCCCCCCATATCTACCACATACGCACACGCATGCACAAGCAATCTCTCACACACACTCCGTACGTATCACACACCCCGTATACACCACACATGCACTCCCATCCAGGATTCCCCGAAGCCTAGAAAAACAGCTCGGTACAAGGTGCTTGGGGGCAAACAGCCTTAGATCCAATACCCTTCATCCAATGTGCCAATATTTCCCAGTCTCTTCCCATTTAAAAATCAAAGCAGAGAAAAGCCTGCAAGCTTGCCCAAAGTCAGGGCTGGTTCATGGGTGTGTGACCTGTGCAGACGCACAGGACCCTGCACTGCCCGCAGTCACTCATCCTGTGGCTTGTCAAGCAGAGACTCAGTCTCTCCCCGCTTCCGACTCCCCCACCCAGCCTTCTCCAGCACACCCTCTCCTCTTAACGCTGTGTTTCCCTCCATCACACTCATCCTCATTTCACATAGAAATGTTATACGTTTACTGTTTGATTCCCTAATCAGCTCCATGAGAGGAGGGCTTTGATTTCTGCCACAAGCCACACCTAGTACAGTGCCTGGCGCACGGCCAGCCCTTCGGAAATCTGTGTTGAATGAATTAGTGACTTCAGCCCAGCCACCTTGAGAACAGAGCATACCTAACACTTAACCAGTGAACACAATTCGATGCCATTCTATTGTCCCTTATTACAGCACCACCCTGCACACTGAGAAAATTCAGAATTCTCTGGGGGTCAGCAGATACCCATGACGCTCTTGGAATAAGAATCTGTGCATTTGACTGGAGGAAAAATAGGAGGCACTTTTAATGAAAACAAGCTTCAATTTTGCTGTCACACAGATTACTAGGATAGTAGAGAGAAAAAGAAAACCCTAACACTTCTTGAATACCTACTCTGTGCCAGGGGATAGGTACTTAAACGCAGTTTGCCTCATTTACTTCAATGATCCCTCAGCACACTTGTGTATGCTTGATTATCTCCATCTTCCAGAAGAGGAAACTGAGGCTCAGTATCCCCCACCTCAGCTCCCTCAGCCAACAAGAGGTGAATATGTCAATTAGCCATCACGAAGTGATAACTATGGTTATTATTACTGTTACAACGTATCAAACTTTGTAACTTGGGAAGCTCGCATCTTCCTGGAAACGATAGTGTACCCTGTATGGGGATATTCAGGTTTGGGAGCCAGTTTTCTTCCTTGCCTTTTTGTTGGGTTTTGTTTTCTTTGGTGAGAGTTAAGGAAAGGGGGTCAGGGGGCAATCTGGTGTCAGTTATTCATTTCCTCCTGTATTCATTTACTCAGGATTTACGGTGCCAGGCTCTGTGCTGGCTGCTTGTGGGGGGGATACAGAGGTGAATCAGACACTGTCCTATTCCGAAGAAGGTCACTGCTTCCTGTCGGCAACAAAACATACAGTTATTCCAGAAACATCCCCTAAGCATCCACACTGTGTGCCCAGCCCAGGGCTAACTGACAAATGGAATATCACCCTTTTCCTCATGGAGCTCCCAGTCTGGAAGGAAGGCCCCCGACCTCCAATTGACGTAATGGTCAAAATGCAGAAGCTATTGTAAGTGGCTGTGAGAAGAACAAGGGTCTGTCTTGCTCCTGGATGTATTCCCAATGCGTAGTGAAGTTCCTGGCACATACTAGCTGTTCAATAAATATCTGTTAGGACACTGAAGTGCTTCAGTGCCATCATATATGGGTCTAGTGTGGTGGGAGATAGTATCTGAGAGACAGGTGGTATCAGAGAGGTGATATTTGAGCTTTTCTTAATTTAAAATGTTTGCAAGGAAACGACACAGGAGGAGATAAAAGATCATGACGACTCAAAGACTAGCTGTGCTAAAATGTGTGTGGGGACAGTGGGGTTTGACTGGGGTCTGAGAACAGCTGGGGCGGGGGAGGGGACAAGAAGCTGTGAGGTAGACCCAGGATTGCAAGTGTGAGACCCTATGGGCTTGATCTAGTCAATACACTGGAGAACCTCTTGGGCTGGCGCATTGTCAGAAGAGTTTGAATTCACATACCTACACCACAGACACCACTATTCTCTATTGCCCACAGAGCGTCTTCACATATTCATGTGGGCTTTCTGCCCAGGGAAGACAACTAGCCAAGATGGCTGGATGGGGAGTCTTAAAAAGGCAGAGCTCATTAAAACTCCCCTTGAGACAATAAGAAAATGTCAGTAAAGGGTTGGGGGTTGAACTGAGATACAGAGGCAAAGAGCAAAAAAAGAGTTAATTTGGAATTGACATTCGGAATCTTTCGTGGGGAGAGAAACAGGAAACCAGGGGATTTGTATTCAGTCCAGATGTGAGATGGGCAGGAAGAGGGAAGGACCATTCAGAAAGATAATAGGTTTCATTCTCTGCCCTCTGCCTGGAGCAGAAGAGGGGGGGTTGATTGCGAGGGTACAGGAAAGGAGAAAGAGCTAGGCCCCTGATCTCTTAGCATTCCCTTCTGGTAGAGTCATCTGTGTGAGTGAAGGGTGAGGAGGTCTAGTGACCTAAGTCCCATGTTTTCACAGTTCCTCACTTACCTAAAATGTTCTGGCTCTTATAAAAGCAGCAATGATTTACACAGTGGTAATATTCAGTGTTGGTGTGGTTATGGAGAAATGAGCAACTTCATACACAGTTCTGGGAGGAAACTGGTAAAGCCTTTTGAGACAAAAAAAAAAAAAGGTTGGCAATATTTTCTAAGAGTATTTAAAAAAAAACAACACTTCCAGAAATCTGTCCTACAGAAATAACCTGAAATGGAGATAAATGTACACACAGATGTTCATCACGGTATGTAAAATAGTAAGAAAACTATAAAACATCTAAATATCTGATGTCATAGCAAATTTTGGTATCTTCATAAAATGAATAATATGCAACAGTTGCGTGCAGAATATTGTGTAAGAGCATTCAATAACCCGAGACAGCATTTGTGTTATAACATCAAGTGAAAAGAGCAGGATACAGAGTTGTATACATGATGTGATACGCATAGAAAGAAATTCCAAATTCTACATGCCAAGGGTTAGAAAACTATGGCCCACGGGCCAAATCTATTCCACTGCCTGTTTTTGTAAATAATTGAAACACCGCCACACTCATTCTTCATGTGTTGTCTATAGCTGCCTCTGTGCTACAATGGCAGAATTGAGCTGTTGTGTGAAGGACTCCATCACTCCTCAAAGCCTAAATATTTATCATCTGGTTCTTAGAGAAAAAGTTTGCTGACTCTTGCTGTACGCTAAAATGTTAATCGTGATTTTTGTAATTGCAGAACGGTGTTTTTGAGAAAGCTTTGTTATATTTATCTTTTATTTTCACAATAGACGTGTATTATTTTTATAATGGGTCAAAAAAGGAGTATCTAAAAATATCTGGCTACAAAAGAGAACAGAACATCCAGTATGATTTTGCTCAGTTCTGAATTCGGCTATGCAAAGTGAGGCAGTTTTGCTTACGTTGCTCTGAGTATTAGGAAGTCCCAAAGCTAACCCCCAGGGGTGATGACCGTAGTACATCCTTCATAGGTGTGTGTGCAAAGGGAAAATCTCATGTGTTCCATAGCTACAGATATGGCTACTATGCTGATTCGATGTCCCTTGCTGACTAGTTGGGGAAGTATGTGTGATGATGGAAAGAGAATCATTTCCCCCTGGAGCTGACCTTGGACCAGAAGAGGATGCCTAAACACTTCTGGTCCCCAGTTGCCTGGTCTTCAAAACCAGCATAATAACCCATCAACCTGCTACTAGTCAGAGGGCTGACTCAGATATCTTCTTGACTTTCTGTCTGGCTCTCAACTCTGCATTTCCACGATTTATCACTAATATTTGTTCAGCTTTCAGCATCAGCGATCTTGATCACTTGACTTCCTGAATTAGTGGGATGCAGGGATGGCAGTCAATATGCAGGAGAGAAAAGCCTCTCACTTTTCCAGGAAACTGTCACACATCACCTGATGCTACCTGGCGGCCTCTGGGAAAGAGGGCCCCAGGTGGGATGGTACCCCTGCTTCTTCCCTCTCCCCAGCCCATGCTTTCTCCAGTGGCTTTGATGTTGTGTGTCAAGGGTCCTGAGATGACTGTCGTTCCAGGGATTGTTCGAAGAAATATGATGTCTGTGGGAAAGAAACGCAATTCTGTTCGCTATGCATCAGCCACCAAGAAAATGTACTAAAATAGCTAAGAAGGCAGTTCACCGGAAGAAAAATTCAAATAGATATTTTTCTTTTAGTTCGTAGTTCTGGTTTCTGTTTTTAATGGGGTTTTCATGGGGGAAAATATTCAACCCGAGAGCTGGACATTTTGAGACAGCAGAGGTGAGGACACCCACGTATCTTTCATTGTTTCCACAATTTCCCAGCCAAGTTCAGGCGCCATCCCTCGCAGGCAGACTCTTTTCAAAGTGTCATGTGGGCGATGTAAGACAAAGAGCATGCGTTTTCAGTTCTAGGAAGAATACATTCTGAGGATCTACTTACAGCATGGTGACTGTAGTTAATAATGTGTATGTTGGAAAGTTGGTGAGAGTCAGTCTTAAGCATTCTCACCGCAGAAAAAAAGAAAGGTGCCTCTATTAACTATGTGAAATGATGGGTGTGTTAATCACCTTCATCTTGGTAATCATTTTACAATGGCTATGTATATCAAATCATCAGGTTGTATACTTTAAAAACCAAAACCAAAACCAAACAAACAAAACCCCCCAAGGTGTCCTGTGCCGATTATTCCTTTGTAAGAATGTAGCCAATGAGAAAGTTGACGGATAGCTCACTTACATGGAAAAAAGGAAAAAGAAAGATATCTTGGATATCCCTTCTACTGAATCACTTAAATTATCCTCCTGCAAATAAATATGTTCCAATGGGTGACTTTTCTGTCCACGGCTCTGTATGCCTAGGATTTGTTTCCTAAAAACCAGAGGCAATGGGAATAGATAGACCGTATCTTCCATTCCATTTCACAGGGCAGGACAAGCTGGTGACATCACATTTCTGGTTAAATGCAGAGGGTTGGAAAAGGCTACCTATCTTCCCCCCAACCCCTAATTCCTGCCTAGGAACTTACACATTCTTACCCATCATTTCCATCTTGAGCACTGCAATTCTGACACTCTTGCTGAAACCACATTGGACTGACTTTAGGCACCAGTTTCTAAGGTCATACGTGAGCCACACAACAAACTTGCCTTACGACCTTGGAAGTACTGATCTAATACGACTAATCACGACAGTCACCCAACTTACTCACATATTCAACTCTAAATAACCTGGTTCTCTCAAATATAACACACACACAAAGATTGAAATTCTCTTTGGTGTTAAGAAGATGGCCGTTCAAGTTTTAATTGAGAAAGTTTAGAGTCCTTTAGTTTCATTCCACCCATGTCCCTTCACCACCACCCAACCCCACTGGCAGGAGAAAGATGTTTACCGATGACCCTGGCATCACAATATAAGAGGAACTTTTATAATTCTGAGATGTTTTGTAAATGCTCTCTTCCTCCGAGAATGCCTTCACTTCTCTCCTTTAACTACGTGCTTCCATTTAGTTTCAAGACCCAACTAGAATTATCCTGCACCAGGGAATTCTCCCTTAACTTCTATAGCCATGAAATGGATCTATGCCATTTCATTCCTTTCCGTTCTAGTACAGAAGTGACTTGCCATTCAAGAGTCAGACTGTTTGAATTTCAATTTTGAATGTCTCCTCAGTAATTTGACCATTCTAGGCATGCTATGGACCCATTTAACCCTCAGTTCTCATCCTGAAAATGGCTCTAATGAGAGTACCTACCACACAGAGCTGTGGTGGGAAATAACTGAGATAAAGGGCCGTAAAGCCTCGGCATGGTGTTTACAGCAGGGGAAGAAAGCGGTGCAGCTAATCCTTACAATAAAGTGGTCACTGTATTGGTGAGCTTCCAAAGCGAAAGAATTCTTCCCCTTTTATCCCTGAGTCTTGAGCTCCCAACCAAGCCTGATAACTGCTTACTGGGGAAGGAAGGTGTGAGGCTTAACTGAAATGAGGTCACTTGAGGAAATCGTAAACTGGCCCCTTAGCAAGGAGATAACTACAGTTATCTGTAGTAACGATGGCAAATAGTTCAAGCAGGATGTGGATGACTTCTTGGGATCCCAACAGTGCTGGGCCTGAGGGGTGGGGGGGAGAGGACATGTGTGCAGTTTACTCTCCAGAATTTAGCTAAATCGTCTGGAAGAGGGCTGAGTATTTTGGGCACTTACCTGGGCAGCCACTCACCCTTCCGTCCTGCGGGAAAGCCCACTGGAGCACTGTGACTTCCAGTCGTTAGTTCTATGTTCCGTTGCGTATTTTATTTCAGTGAAATGTTAAGTGTCTCGTATTGTGGGTTTTTTTTTTTTTTCTTGTATAAATAAAATCCTATTAATACCAGGCCTGACTCTGTATGTACTGAACCTGATTTGCAAAGGTCTCTATTTTCCCTACCTTGCTGGTCAGATCACAGGATCAAGGTCAGGGCCAAGCTCATAAGAGGAGCACCCCCTGTTGGTTGATTGAGGCATTTGTGTTCGCCAGAAATGTGAGGGTGCAGACTGACCAAGGACTTGGAGCCCGGGAGGGCAGGCAATAAACAAAGTGATCTGTCTCCGTAAGCATGAGCTGACTCAGTCTGGCTTGACATCTCCAGCCTCTGGCTCCCACACAGACTATCTCCTTCCTGCTTTCCACCTTCTTTTGAAATCCCTGTAGAGTACAAATTAGAGAAATCCCTCCCTATTACTTCTCCTTCACCACTACCACCAAATGACTTTATAATAGCACTTAAGGATGTATTTAAAACATTGCCTCCTTTTGACATCTTCAATCATGCAACAAATACTTTGAGGGACCTAAGCACTGTACTGAATACACGATAGACAAAGATGAACAAACCAGGAGTGTTCCCTATTTCCATAGAGCTTACAGACTGGAAGCTATAAGCTATGCTTGTGTGATACACAGCAACCACTTCCAAGATAATCATTACACCCACTCGACAGATGAGGAAACTGAGATAATTTAGTGAAAAGAAGAGGAGCTAGAATGAAGGGTTATGGGTTTTTCCTGTACTACGCATTGAGCCCCATTAGAAGATAGGACACGACAGAAAAAAAAAAAAAAAAAAAAAGGTAAGGGAGAAGATATTAAGTATAAATCCATTAGTTTTCTCTTAAAATTATTTGTGAAAGATAGGGAAGGGGGTAGTGGATGGAAAGGAAGGTGAGTTCAAGCGCTCAACGCCAGGTCTCCCCAATCCATCCCCTTGTTGAAATGCCTCATCATTTTTTGGACACCTTTCAAACCCTAGGAAACACTCTAAAATTCCAAGCTAGGAGGAGTTTCCTTTGCAAGTCTGGCCATTGTAACTTTACCAGAAGCTGGTCAATACTTCCTCTTACCAGTTACAAAGCACAGTTTTTTCTGAATGAATTTTGTATTCAGTAAACAGTTAACCCTTCACCTTTCTGACTCACACTATTTATGTTATTGCTTAGCTTTGAGAATAGGATGAAGTCAGGGTGCCTGGGCGGCTCAGTCGGTTGAGCGTCCAGCTTCAGCTCAGGTCATGACCTCATGGTTCGTGGGGTCAAGTCCCTCATTGGGCTCGGGCTCTGTGCTGACAGCTCGGAGCCTGGGGCCTGCTCCAGATTTTGTGTCTTCCTCTCTTTCTGACGTTTCCTGTTCATGCTCTGTTTCTCTCCCTCCACCCCCCCGCCCCGCTCTGTCTCTCAAAAATAAGTAAACATTAAAAAAAAAGAATAGGATAAAGCCTAGGGCAGCTTTTTTGTGCATCCCCCCCAATGCTCCTACACACATACACAAACACACATCACACATATTTGCATCCTTACATGCAACCACTGAGAAACATGCATATGTTGGGGCGCCTGGGTGGCTCGGTCGGTTAAGCGTCCGACTTCGGCTCAGGTCATGATCTCACAGTCCGTGGGTTCGAGCCCCGCGTCGGGCTCTGTGCTGTCAGCTCGGAGCCTGGAGCCTGTTTCAGATTCTGTGTCTCCCTCTCTCTGCGACCCTCCCCCGTTCATGCTCTGTCTCTCTCTGTCTCAAAAATAAATAAAAAACAAAAAAAAAAGAAACATGCATATGTGAACACACATGTACACAAAATCAAGTACATACCTATGCAGATTCACTACATATGTAAAAACCCTTACACACATGTGTGTACATACAGATGTGTGTGTATGCACACACACAGACACACACAGGCATGGTGTTGGCTTTGTACTCTCTGTGAGAGGAAGTAGAAAGACCCAAAACGCTCAGACTCCCAGCTGAACATGTAAGAAACCTGTCAGTCCAATGCCTTTGGGGCTGTTTTCTCCTCTAAAAGAAGAAGGATATCACTGCTACTGTTGCCTGTTGAGCTCTCCGTTCCTATCCTTCCCTATTGCTAGGGTGTGGGGAGTTCATCCTTGCATCCGATGACTAATATTGTTTTCTTGTTTTTCTTCTACAAAAGTAAAATCATAAGGATTACTGGATAAAGTAGAATGAACTTGAATCCCACGTATAACACACCTTGTTTATAGCAGACACAGAGAATCATGGAAGAATAGAGACTCTTTGTATCTCATTAGAACAAAACAAGACATCCAAGAACACTCAGTCCAGCCCCCTCATGTTTCAAGCAAAGGTTAGGGAAGGTTCAGAGACCCAGAGGGCTACGTGATCAGCCTGGAGTCCACACTGCTCACTGTGAGTAGACTGGACAGAAGCCATAATCTTTTTGGTATCCAGTGAACGTGGTGAGTAAAGGCCACTATTACTGGGAAGCTATTCTCCTCTTCTGCTGCAAATCCTCCTTAGTATTCAAACCAGAAACCAGTAAAGTACACAACATAAAGTAAAGTGGGATTTGGGGCAATTATCCAGTGAGTCTTTGTTACAGATAACCAAAGCAGGCAATTCAAGTCTCAATTCAATTTTGCTGTCTTCATTTTGATGGTTAAAATAACCTACTTAAACCCAAATTTGTCTGTGTGGAGTCCTTTACTTCTCTGAGGTTGGACTCACTTTCCAAGCAGGGAAGGTGGGAGAGAGAAAGATTGAAAGAGAGAGATTGAAAGAGAGAGAGAGAGAGAAGGGGGGAGGCAGTTCTAGGCAACGTGACATAAAATAATTTAGAAAATTTTTTAGAAGTTTATTTATTTTGGGGGGGGGGAGGGAGCAGGGGAGAGGCAGAGAGAAAGAGAAAGAGAGAAGAGAGAGAATCCCAAGCAGGCTCTGTGCTAACAAGCCTGAAGTAGGGCTTGAACCCATGAAACTGTGAGATCGTGACCTGAGTCAAAATCAAGAGTCAGACATTTAACTGACTGAGCCACCCAGGAGCCCCAATAATTTACAATTTTTTTTTAAATTTAAATTGAAGTGAAGTGCACAAAGGGCTCAAATCTTTTTTTCTTTAAAAAATTTTTTTAACGTTTATTTATTTTTGAGACAGAGAGAGACAGAGCATGAACGGGGGAGGGGCAGAGAGAGAGGGAGACACAGAATCGGAAGCAGGCTCCAGGCTCCGAGCCATCAGCCCAGAGCCCGACGCGGGGCTCGAACTCACGGACCGCGAGATCGTGACCTGAGCTGAAGTCGGACGCTTAACCGACTGAGCCACCCAGGTCAAAGGGCTCAAATCTTAAGTGTCCAGCTCACTAATTGCTGAGATATACGCATCCCTGGACATGCCTATGTAATCACCACTCAAATCAAGACAAAACATTTCCATCACTTTAAAAGATTCCCTTGTGTCCTTTCTGAACCATATCTCCTGATATAACCACTATTATGACTTCTATCACTATAGATTTGGCCTCCCTGTCCTTGAACTTTATATAAATGTAATCATATTGTGTGTTTTCTTTTGTGTCTGACTTCTTTCACTGCACATAACAGTTGTGAATTTAATCCATGTTGTTGCATATATCAGCAGTTGGTTTTTATTGCTCAGTAGTGTTCCATTGTATGATTAAACTGTAATTTATTGATTCATTTTCAAGTTAATGGGCATTTAAATTTTTTCCAGTTTTCAGTTATTATGAATCAAGGTGGTTATGAATGTTTTTGTACATGCCTTTTAGTGTATTTCATTTCTCTTGTGTATATATCTAGGAAAAGGGTTTCTGGGTCATGGTGTAGGCAAATGTTTTGCTCTAATAGATTGTTCCCACAGTTTTTCAAAAGCAGTTGAACTTATTCACACTCTAATAGTAATATATAGAGTTCAATTACTCCCCAAACTTAGCAATACTTAGTATTGTTTGTCTTTTTTAAAATTTAGGCAATTCTGATAAATATGTGGTGGTAACTCATTGCAGTTTCAATTTGCACTTTCCTAATGAGTGATCTGCATTTTTTTGTTCAAGTATTTTTTTGTCATGTTCAAGTGAGTATGTGTCCTTTTGTTATTAATTTGTAAGCGTTCCTAATGGATTCTAGGTATGAGTCCTCTGCCAGATACAAACATGTATAATATTATAAAAACCTATCCCAGACTGTGGCTTGCCTTTTCACTCTCTTGTCTTCTGTTTTAAAAATATCTACTACCCCAAGGTACAAAAATACCTTTTTCTTTTTCTGGATATTTCACCTTCACATTTGGTGTGCATTATATCTATAATTAACTTGGGGGTATTGTATGAGGTACAGGCAAGGTTTATTTATTTATTTTTTTAACACCCAGATCTATTCAGAACATCATATTCTCTTCTCCGAATTGCCTTGAGACTTTTATCATACATCAGTGACTATGCTTGTGTGGACTCTTTTCTGTTTGATTAGTCTGTCTACTCATATCAGTATACATGGTGTTAATAATTGTAGCTTTGAGGAAGGTCTCAAAATCTGACAGTGTAAGTCTTCCAATTTCCTTCCTCTGCAAAATTTCTTTGGCGATTCTAGGTTCTTTGCAATTCTATGGAAACTTTAGAATTGCTTTATGTCCAACAACAAAAAATTTAAAAAAGTTTCAGAGATTTTAATTGGGATAGGATTGAATCTGTAGATAAGTTTGGACAAGATTTATATCTTAGACATACTGAATCTTCTAAACCATAAACACAGTAAATCTCCTCACATATTCAAGTCTTTTTTAATTTCTCTCAGCAATGGTTTCCAATTTTCAGTGTAGAGGTCTTGGAAACTTTGATTTCAGTTAGTCCTAATAGTTTGATATTTTCTGCTGTTGTAAATGTTACTGTTTATAACGTTGTCTCCAATTTTCTCAGTGCAAAGAATTACAATTAATTTTTGAATATAAACTCTGTGGCCAATGACTTTGCTAAATTCCATTATTAGCTCTGATAGTTTGTACATTCTTTTTGGATTTCCTTTCTACACAATCATACCATGTCGGAATAAGACAGTTTTTCTTCTTCTTTTTTAATCTCTATGCCTTTTATTTCTTTTTCTTACCTTATTGCTCTACCCAAGACTTGTAGAATATTAGCCATAAGTATTAATAGGGAGAGACATATGATATCTGTAGTTTGAAGGTGAGGAAAATATAGTGTGAAACATAGAGGTTGAAGAGACAAAACCCAATTTCTCTGACCCTATAATTGGCCCAAGAGAAAGAATACTGCCTCTGGAGCAGTTTTGGTGGGACAGATCTTGTGTTTGTATTAACAAACCTCTATCACTCAGGACTGAGTTAATTATTCTAGTAGGGTTGTGTCCAGTGCCCTATGTGACTCCTTGATCTAACCTTGGGAAGGAGCGATAGATGGAGGTTAGACTATCTCAAAATTGATTTTTCTATACTCTTCTAATACCCATGCAATTTTCATTAATTCCTTCCATGCCTTATTCACTCATTAAACAGGTATTTATTTATTTATTTATTTATTTATTTATTTAATATTTATTTCTTTTGAGAGAGAGAGAGAGAGAGAGAGAGAGCGTATGTGCATGCACATGAGCAGGGAAAGGGCAGAGATAGAAGGAGAGAGAGAATCCCAAGCAGGCTCCATGCTGTTAGTACAGAGATCAATGTAGGGCTCAATCTCACAAACTGTGAGATCATGACCTGAGCTGAAATCAAGAGTTGGCCACTTAACCGACTGAGTCACCCAGGCACCCCTGAACAGGTGTTTATTAAGTGGATCTTATGTGCCAGGCACTTTGGAAGACACTGGGAAATCTCTTTGAAAAATAGACACAACCCATCTTTTTTAGCCTATCATTTTGTGGCTTTCAGCTGTCAATAATAAAAAAGCTACATTCTTAGGTTTAAAAATATGTCTAATTTTCCAATACAGTTGGGTATCTGGAGGCATTTGATTTTAAGCTTAGTGCAAAGGAAAAAAAAAACATTATTGAGGACCAAAGGTTTTCTACTCATCCTCAGACTATTGGTTTTTGATTATCTTAAGACCACTATGGCTGCCACAGTTCTAAACATGACAACTTCCCCTCCAAAATGTCAACAAAGAAAAAAGTGGAAGGGCAGGTTTTCTCTAGTATTGATCTCTTTTGCTAAGATATAAAATCTCTCTTAGAGGCTCCCCTGAAGACCTTTTCTACGTATCAGTGGCAGGAACTCTATCACAGGTCAACCTTAGCTATAAGAGAGGTTGGAAAATGAGTAGCTGGAAAAGAAGAGGAGTTTACCATGGAAAACACAGATCAGCCATAGTGATTCCACTAGAGCTGTGCATACTGTCATCTCAGAACAAACAGGGATGCTATTAGCAATGAAAAAGGGGAATTGTCCAATAGATAGGCAATAAGCAATGTCTGCTACAGGAGGAGATAATGTTTACCATATTACATCATCAATTAATTTAGATTCGGTCAGCCACTTTCATTAGTTTCTCTAGCACATTGTTCTTTTCTTTCACTGTATTTACCTCTATTTGATATACTGATTTGAACACTTATCTGCATATCATCTCTCCACCTACTGGCTATAAGCTCCATAAATGCAGAAAGCATGATTGTTTTGTTCACCACTATAAGCCCAGGTCCTAGACCAATGCCTGGGAAGTAAGTGCTTAACACAGATTTGTTAAATTAATAAATGAGTTATTGACAAATGTATACTTAATAAGTAGTAAATGAATGACTAATAGATAAACATGTAATTAAAAATTGTAGCCCTTTACTATGACATTGCTGCTTGATTAGTTATAGTCGTATCAAGTTGTCTTCAATTTCCCCAACTAAACCATCATTCATGATTCAAATATGGGGGATATTCAAAGGTATGAAGAGTACTATGAGATTTAAACAAGAGCTTGAGTCAATTGCTAGACAAAATTAGATTAGAAAAACACAGTTATGTCAAAACGACTCATTTGGATATTTAAGGTTATCCCAAATTTTCCCATAGTTTCTATCTCTACTCTGCTATCTTTTCTATTTTTTTTTTAACTTTTTAAATGTTTATTTAGTTTTGAGAGAGAGAAACAGAGTGTGAGCCATGGAGGGGCAGAGAGAGAGGGAGACACAGAATCTGAAGCAGGCTCCAGGCTCTGAGCTGTCAGCACAGAGCCCGACGCGGGGCTTGAACTCATAATCTGTGAGATCATGACCTGGGCCAAAGACGGACGCTTAACCGACTGAGCCACCCCGGCGCCCCTGCTATCTTCTCTAAATCTTACACAATCCATACAGGAACAATTAATTTTTTATGCTTCTCCAAATGTTCATTCATTCATTCATTCATTCATACATTTATTCATTCATAAGACAAATAATACTTAACGTAGCTGGTCTAGGCTAGGCATTGTGCCATTTCATGACTCACTGTCTTAGGACACTCTCTGCCTTGAACATGCTTCTCTACCTACTCATATGACACATTCTAACACATATTTTAAGACTCATTCAACTATCTTCACATTAGTTAAAACTTCTCCTACCCTGCACAGAATGAGATGTTCTCTTTTTCCTCTGGGATCACATAACATTCCTCCTATATCTCAGTAAGAATTTTTGAACTTTTGCTAAATTCGTTATTTGTTTTCATACTTTTCTCCTTCACTAGATGGTGACTCCTTCAGTGCAGGAATTTGTAGTGATCAGATCTGTGTATTCAAGTGTCTTGCACAGTCTCTGATATCAATAGCACATGTTTGCTGTAGGCATATTCAGTGAATGCAAATACGAATATGCAAACATGTGGATGTTCAGTGACCCATTTTGCAGGTGAGAAAACAGGCTTTCAGAGGCTCCTAGCAAGCATAGATCTTGGGCAACAATCTGGATACTCTGAGTCTTATGCTGGACATAACCCACAGAACCCAGCTGTCCTCTTAGTATTCCCTTGGGTGATGTTCCCCTCACCCTTGCCCCTGTCACTTTTGAGAAAGGCGTGGTCATCCTGAAATGGGGTGGTAACTTATTGGTAGAACCAACCCTGTAGTGTTTGCCACTCACCTCGATGAGCATGTGTGTGTAGCAATCTGCGGATTCATCTTTTCCGTCTTCTGTGGGTGTCTGCTCACAGGCAGCACCTGAACAACAACAGGGCCAACCTAGGGAGCGGAAGAGGGCATTTTCTAGTTCTGAACATAGATAAGCATCACACACTTTTTCCTCCTAACAGTAGTGGCCTCAAAAGTTCCAACGTAAAAGAAGAAGGCAAGGAGGCCCACTGCAGTGTGTGAAAATTTAGAGCAAACCTTGATTTTCTCAGGACCCTGTTTCCCTCCTCTGGAAATTCACACTTTCATACTTGTAGACAAGTATTACACGTGCATCACCCTATTACACACAGTGCCTGGCTCATCATAGACATTCAGTAAATTTTAGCTTCCTTTTTTTCCCCTCTAACTCTAGGTTCAATAAAGTAGAAAAAGCCTCACTTGACTCTGAGATTTGCTTTTCAAACTAGCTTATTTCAGACTATAATTATATGATCTAACATTGTAACCGTGTTTACTGTTGCTGTGGGTGAAGCATTTTGACTTTTTTTTCATAAGAACTCTGTTTTTGTTTTCGGCCTATTTCATAGGAGCAAAGCTGAGACTGAGGAAGGTCAGATGACTTTTTACTCAACAGACGTTGATTCAGCATTCATTTTCAAAGTACTTATTAAATGCCCACTGTATACTATTAAATATGATGAGGTTGATCATGGGGCCAAAACAGTGTTCTGGACTAAGCTACCTTGTGAGACTCTGGGAAACCTCTTTGAGAAAGTGACATTTAAATTCAGGTTTGGTTGTGATTACACACCCAGGAGAGTGTGGCCGAGTTGGGAAATGAACCCATGCCTGCTTGACTCTCAAGATCCTGCTCTCTCACAAATTCTGGTCCCAAATCATGAAAGCCAACTTGCATCCCTACCTAACTGCAATTGTTATGGTATGACACATAGCCCGGTGGCCTCAGATGCCTAGTGGACCTATTAGTGGATTCTTTGTGCCAGACCTAGCTAAAATGCCAAAGCCTACATACCCGTCATGTCTGGCTTAGTACAAAGTCATCGACAAAGAGAAGCAGTTACAGCAGTTAAGAGCAATAGGTCTGACCACAACATAAGGACAAAGTTTGTTTTCCTAAAGCAGAATAAATCATTTATGGAGCAAAAGCCTACACAAGCAGTGAATGGAAGAGACAGGAGGGGCTTTAGTGTTCTAGCTTTCTCTATTTATAGATGTAGATATTGAGACTCAAGAGAAGTTACATGACCCAATCAGTGTCATTCAGCCAGATAACAGCAGAATTACAATTAGGATCCAGCTCTTCTGGAGTGCCGGGGCGGCTCAGTCAGTTAAGCGTCCGACTTCAGCCCAGGTCATGATCTCACGGTCCGTGAGTTCGAGCCCTGCATTGGGCTCTGTGCTGACAGCTCAGAGCCTGGAGCCTGCTTCGGATTCTGCGTCTGCCTCTCCTCTGCGCTCTCTCTTTCTCTCTCTCAAAAGTAAATAAACATCTAAACATTTTTTCTTAAAAAAAAAAAAAAAAAAAGAATCCAGTCCTGGATTCTGAATCCCAGTACTGAGAAGAAACCTGATGTCGTGTCAAACCATGGGCTGTGGACTCACATCTGACACTAGATCCAGACTCTGTCCTTTACTAGTTGTATGACCTTAACTTTTCAGTCTATGAGATTGCCTATCTCAAAGCAAGTTTTCAGGCCACTCTACGTATTTTTACCTCATTCTCTTTGACTTAATGCCCTATGTTCATTCATAATTTTCCCAAATATGTGACATTGATTAGTTTTACATGGAGAATATGTATTGTTGTGAGAGAAATTGAAATGAAAACACCATCAAGTCCCAACCAGTGCTCTGCTTACATTGAGTAATATTTAATAACTAGAATTTCAGGACAGCTGAAAGAGTTTGCCCACACCCCAAACCAATGTGACGAGATTTGACTCTTACAGCCAGCTCAGGGCAGTGATGACTGCAAATACAGAGAGCAGAGGGAGACATGAGAGGGTTTGCAAAACTCACCAATGCCAAACATTTGACCCATAAGGTAGAAATGGGTAATGCAAGTGAAGAAATGGCTTAGCCTTGGTGTTTTTAAAGTTGGGGGGGGCACTATTGGCCTTTCAGGAAGGACATTTCCTCATGGCATAAAGGTTCTACTGGCTGGACAATATTTATCTTCCTTGTTCCTCCCAGATACAGTGGTGTTCCAGTCGTTGGAATGGGCTGAGAGCCTCACTCTCCATTTTTTAAATGCTTCCTGAGATTGTACCACTCCTGACTATAAACCACTGGGCTTGTTAAGAGAACCCAATGACCCTGGTAATTCAGTTTCCTGGACTCAAATCCCAGCTTAGTGAACACATAGCTTTGTGACCTTGGGCAAGGTTACTCAACCTCTCTTATTCTCCAATTTCCTCATCTTTAAAATTTTTTAAATTTAATGTTTATTTATTTTGAGAAGGAGAGAGAGACAGAGCATGAGCAGGGGAGGGGCAGAGAGAGAGGAAGACACAAAATCTGAAGCAGGCTCCAGGCTCAGAGCTATCAGCACAGAGACCAACACAGGGCTCAAACTCATGAGCCACTAGATCATGACTTGAGCTGAAGTTGGATGCTCAACAGACTGAGCCACCCAGGCTCCCCTAATTTCCTCATCTTTAAAACAGAGGCACTAATAGTATGCATCTCATAGGGTTGTTATGAGAATTAAGTGAAATAATTTACATGAGATTTAGAACCCAAACCCTATTAATTAAAAATGCATACATTTATTTTTATTACGCTTTCTGCTCTCGACTTCTAACTGTAAGAGTGCAAGCAGGGATGTTTTACTCATCACCCATAAAAGAACAGTGATTAGGACTACTAGCTTTTTAGTGGCCTGAGACCCCCAAAATAAATATACTGCTCCAAAAATTGAAAATAAAAATGAAGCATTAAAAATTAATAGATGTTAATAGAATTTCTATCATATGTAATATCACGGTTAATTCAATGCAACCCAATTTTGTTGACATTAAAATATAGCTTAGATCACAAGAACATATAGAAAAAAAAATATGAATCAAACTCAAAGTACAACTCTTTCAAATATTTTTAAAGGAAAATGAAGCTGCAAACAGAACTCCAGTATCTTCTTTCCAGTTTCTCAGGCCAGTCTTGGCTCCTCCCTGATACCATTTTATTCTGCCCACTTTTTCTCACACCTAGAGCCTGGCCACTTCACCTAAGCTGCTTGCTCCTGGGTCCAAGCCTGCACTCTTGTCACGATTGTTTAACGGTGTCTTCACTGGCCTTCCTGCTCCCACTTTTGCCCTGAAATAATCCCATTTAAGCCTGAGTTAGATTATATCGTCCTCTGTTCAAAACATCCAGTCCCCTCCCCCCACCACACCTGGTGGCTTCTGTTCCTTCTTAGTGAAAAACCAAATCCCCACTTACAGAAGAACCTCTTGTTTCTTACTGTTCCCCTGGCCTCATTTCCTTTCACCTTTTCCCTTGGTCAGTGTTCCCCAGCCATACTGGCCTCCAGACATGCCAAGCACATGTGTGCCTCAGAGTCTTTGCACTGGTTGGATCCCTTCCTGGAATGTTCCTCCCCAGTTTAGCTTGGCCAACTTCCTCACCTCCTTCAAGTGTTTGCTCAAACATGACCTTCCCGGTGAGATTTCTATGGACATTCTATTAGTATTATAATCCCTCCTTTAGCACTTCTGACTTCCTCCCATGAAACATCTTCTGAGAATATATAATTCACTTGTTTTCTTTATTGTCTGCTCACACTAGAAGGTGATTCCAAGTAGAGCAGTGTGTTTGTAATTTTTGTAAACGTTGGGATGCCAGAGGACTAAGAGAGTGCCTAGCACACAATAGGTGCTCAACAAATACTTGTTAAAGAAATGTGTCAATGTGTGATGTGAGTACATTTTATTAGGCTTGATATGACATGGGTTCTGCCACTAAGAGAGGAGTGCTTAATGAAATGTTTACCAGAGTTTTTAAATATTCTTAAAATATCCCATGCAAGTTTTCCTGCCTGTATCTTACAGAAACCCCTGGAATTTAGCCTGTACAGGACCTCCTGTAAACTGACCTATTAGTTCAGCTTCCCAAAAACTCAAATGTCCAGACTGTTTTATGCCTCTTTACCTTTATCTGTGCTGTTAACTTCTCTCTGGAGTTTTCTCCCCTGTCCCCCTTCTTTTGCTTCCATTCGCATGTACACTTTAGGACTCTGAGGATTTTCCTTGAGAGGTTTCTGCAAATTCCCCTGTTGGCTTAGGTGTTCACAGTCCTCAGTTCTTCGGTCCCCACTGCATTCCTCTGGCTTTGCATTTACTATGTGACTTTGAAATTATTTCCTCCTGGGTTCATTTCTCCTCCTGGATTGCAAACTCCTAGAGAAGGGCCCAACAATAAGTGCTGAGGTTGCACAGAAGATAAAGGCAAAGCATGTGATGATGGAAGGCTTGCTAAGAAGGTAAGTTCCAAAAGCCAGTCTCCTTTCACGTGGGACCCATGATTTTCAACCTAGACTATTCAGAGATCGATGTCGTTATAGAAGAATGGGGACTTGGGTATCAGGCTGACAAGACTTTGAATCCTGGGTCCCTAATAGCCAGATGTGTGTCTTGAACAAGTCTTTGAGCTTCAGTGTTCTCATCTGTATAGTGGGGATAATAGTGCACAACTTCTGTAAATCAGCCAGCACAGAGTAGATGCCCAATACAAGCTGATTCCTTCATTCCCTTCTCAACTCTGGGAAGGAAGTGAAATAGTTTCTTCTTGGTGCCCATTCATCTTCCCCCAGTTGGGGCACAGAAGAGCTAGGGGTAGAGCTGCCTGACCTGGGGGAAGGGCTGTCAGCAGTAGGCGTTGTTAGATGTGGTAGAGCTTGCTGACTTCCTCCTGGGGGCCCAGTTAACAACTGGTATGTTCCTTGATAGTTAAGTTCAACTTTCACTTCTTAGCTCCTAAGAGAATTGACTGAAAGTTAAGTCTGTATCAAGTGGAGGATGTCTTTGCCAGATCTTCATCCTTGCCAGCTTCATCCCAGCTCTTCCCGGTCCACATCCAGGGATCTGAAGGCTGCTGTTGGTCCTCCTCCAGCAACACTGATAGGCAGGGACACCTAGACCTGCCACATAGTGAGCCCTGTAACGTGCCAGGAGCAGTGGTAAAGATTTTAATACAGTGGGCTCTCCCTGGATCTTCAGGGCAACCCCATGATAGAGAAGGGATGCTATGATCATTCCTATGTTGTCTGTGATCAGGTTTAGTGAGCTTAGGTCACCTGCCTTCCCAGTCCCAAGCCATGGTACTCACATGTCAGCACCAATTGTCTTTCTATTACAAGGATTTGCAATTCATAATCATGGGGCTTCATTTCCAGGCACATGTTTAACCCATGATTTTCTAAGCGTTCATTCTACCAACAATGGAGAAAATCAAAAAAGAGAGCAAAGGTGAAGGAGAAATAGAACATTTTCTGTTATGTTGTAGGCTCTCCTAACCCTTTTTCTTCAGTTTCCCAAGTAAGGCTATAAGGATGAAAACAGTGACCACATGGCACAGAAGGATTTGATTAATCTAACTTTTTTTTACTGTTTATTTATTTTTGAGAGAGAGACAGAGTGAGAGAGAGCATGAGTGGTGGGGGGAGTAGGGGGCAGAGAGAGAGTGGGAGACAGAGGATCTGAAGCAGGCTCCACACTGAGAGCAGATCCCAGTGCAGGGCTTGAGCTCACACACTGCGAGATCACGACCCGAGCCAAAATCAGACACTTAACCAACTGAGCCACCCAGGCACCCCTTGATGAGTCTAACTTTGGTGGTGTGAGATGAACTTTTTTTCCCCTAAGGATAGAAAGACTATAACATAGTGGTTAAATACATGGACTCTGAAGTCCAATTTTCTGGGTTCATTCTTTCCTTTCACCTGTGCTACTCTGCTGCAACTGTCCTTCATATGGGTTCAATGGCCTCACTGCAATACTGTTTAATTTCCAGTTTTACCTTCTTGGTTTCTTTGCTGCATTTAATGTGGTTGACCACTTATTCCTTAAAACTCTATTCCTCTAGCTGTCATGATATCACACACATTGGCTCTTCCTTTAGTCTTTCCCCTCCACAGTCCTTTCTTCCTTCATTCCCCTTTAAATATTAATGTTTCCCAAGGGTATCTTCTCACTACACTTATCTCCTGAGTCTACATACTTTCTCCAGCCCAACTCTTTGAATTTCACTTAGTTTGGCAATTCCACGTCTTGTTTTCTGAGTTGATCTGTTCTCAGTCCCCAAACCTAAATGTCCAAGTGTCTGATGGATGATGCTTTCTGGTTTCCTCCCATGCCTCCAAAGGCTACATGTTCTAAGGGAATTCATCATCAGCCTAACTATACATAAGTTTCCTCCTTGTATTCAATCTAGAAACTGAAGAGTCATTCTTGGTTCCATCTCCTTTCACATGTATCCATAATCCATTGCCAACTCCCATGAGTTGTATTCCTAAACATGTTAACTTTTTTCCTCTTTCGTCTTATCTCTATGATGTCTATGTACCTCAGACCCTCAGTATCTCTCACATCGGCTTTGGCAATGATTTTCTTCTAATCAGTCAGTCTGACCCATAGGTCATACACCCCTGTGTAAATGTGAATCTGGTGAAGGAAGGGCCACAGGAACTCTTACACCAACCAAGCTGGTATAACATCTAGGGAAATTAAAGCCTTGCATAACCTTTCACCCAGCAATATACCCCAGAATATGTTAGAGATACTCCACATATATACACAATGAGAAGCACATAAGAATGTTTAGAACAGTGTTGTTTAGGGGCAAAAATATGGAAGAAACATAAAGGTTCATCTGTAGGAAAGCGTATAAATAAACCATGGCATATTCATACAATGAAAAATAATATTACAGTCAAAATGAATGATCTGAAGAAACATCTTCATTGCCAATCTCGGAAAAAGATTGAGTTTAAAAAATCAAGTTGTAAAAAAATTTTAATCATTTGATACCATTTATATGAAATTGAGAAACACAAAAACAATTCTATAATCATTTATGTATATATAGAAATCAGCACTAGTATTAAATCATGCATGAGAATGACAACTATCAAAGTCATAAAGTGGTTACTGTTAAGAGGGTGATGTGTTAGAAGCAGAGCACATAGTATGTTTAAACCATATCTATAATGTTTTCTTAATTTAAATAATCAATCTTGGCAAAGTATGACATTTGATTAAATAGGGTAGTGAGTGTATGACTCTTATATTATTCTCTATAATTTTCTCTATACTAAAGCATTTTTATAATTGAAAAAAAATCTGACAATGTCTCTCCTTTGCTTAAAATATTTCAGTGGCCTCCAACTGGCTACCAAACAACATCCAAATTCCTTAATGGAAAGTCTTTCCTAACCTGGAGCTTGTTGACTTATGATGGGTATTTGTCATTGCTTTTCTGAAAGATATTTCCTCCTTGTCAACAGAGCCTGACTTCCAGTTGGGTGTCCACGTGGTTCTATGGAAACTGACACCAAAACTCAGTTCCAAGTTTGGACCATGTGATCTTGGCTTAGTCAATCAGCATATTCCCTTCCCTTCACTTAGTGCCTATTTCAGGGATGGTCACGTAAACTAAGTCGGTTTAGAAAGAGTGAATATCAGTGTTTCTGATGAGAAACATCAAGCAAAATGCTTTACTCTTCTCTATTTCTTTTTAAAATTCTTGTTTTTAAATGTTTATTTATTTTTGAGAGAGAGAGAGAGAGAGACAGTGTGCGAATGGGGGAGGGGCAGAGAGAGAGGGAGACACAGAATCTGAAGCAGGCTCCAGGCTCTGAGCTGTCAGCACAGAGCCCGACGCGGGGCTCGAACTCATGGACGGTGAGATCATGACCTGAGCCGAAGCTGGACACTTAACCGACTGAGCCACCCAGGCACCCCTATTCTTCTCTACTTCTATTTGCTTTTTTGTTAGGTAAGGTAGGCTGCTGTAATAGCAAGTACAATAAATGCAACACCAAAAACAAAAATATATAAGGGCTTCAACATGATGGCCCTGCCAACTTCAATAGATAGCCTGCACTGACATCAAGCAGGAGTCTGGGAAAGAGTGCAGGGCTTGTGTCTGGGAGCCTGTACGGGCAAAGTCTGCAAGCGGTGAATATCACTGTGGCTCACATCCCATCGTCTAGAACTGTTGCATAGCCATACCTGGTTTTACACAGGCTGGGAAATGTAGACTACTTGTGTACCTGGGAAGAAGAAGACAATCGGTTTGGAGAAGAACCAGATTGTCTCTCACAGGTATGAAAAAAGGAAGTATTTAGGATATGAAAGCTAACAGCAGCCATTTGCCTTTGAGGCAAGTCAGATTAAGAAAGAAGTAGAAACTGTGAGCCAGGAGTGACACTGAAAGAAATCAGGCCTTTGAGAACATTTGTTTCGCCCAACGTGAATTTATTGAATGCCTACCCTAACACAGGCAGTTTACCAGGTATCAGGAGGATAGCAGTTGAAATAGAAAACTCTGGCTACCCGTGGCTTCCATTCCAGAAGGGCTAGAACTACTGGACCAAGTCTAACTGGAAATCTGCTATGTCTCTAGATCAGTGATGTGAGCCAATACATTCCCTTTACTACTTCAACTAGTTTGTTCCTAGTGTCCTGTTGTTTTCAACTAAGAACGTCCTTCCTTACATACAACTTCTATCTTCTCATCTCCGGCCAAGCAAAATAGCTCTTCCCTGCATACCCTATGACATTTCTCATTCAACTTTGTACACAATTTCCCCTCAATTTGAAATGCCCTCCTATCCATGCTCAAAGTTACATATCTTAATTGCTGTAGACATAGAGTTTGAATTATGGACTTCTAAAAATACGCTCTTCATTCTTTCTTTCCTGCTTAGATCAGGTATTTTTTCTGGCATATTAGTTAAAGGGATGCAACTCTGTGTGTGAGACTATTTATATGTATTTGTGAATACTATAAAAAAAAATCAGGGGCCTCAGAGTTGTCTTAGTTGGCATGGGCTGTCGTAACAAAATCCCATTGACTGGGTGGCTTATACATGTTTCTCACAGTTTGTTCGAGGCTGGGAGTCTGACACTCTAAAGTGTCAGCATTGTCTGGTTCTGGTGAAGGCTTCCTTCCTAGCTTGAAGTTGGATACCTTCTCACTCTATGCTCACAAAGCCTTTCCTTGGTACATGAGCACAGACGCAGGGGTCAGGGGAAGTCTCTTTCTCTTCTATTAAGGCCACCAATGAAGGGCACCTGGGTGGGTCAGTCGAGCATCTGACTCCTGATTTTGGCTCAGGTCATGATCCCAGGGTCATTGGATCGAGCCCTGCATTAAGCTCCACACTTATCGAGGAGCCTGCTTGGGATTCCTCTCTCTCTCTCTTTCTCTCTCTCTCTCTCTCTCTCTCTCTCTCTCTCTCTCTCTCCTTCTCCCATGCTTGTGTTCTCCCTCTCTCTCTAAAAAAAAATAAGGCTGCTAATCCTATTGGATAAGGACTCCATCTTATAACTGACTTCATGTAACCTTAATTACCTCCCCAAACCTCTACCTCCAAATGTAATCACATTGAGGGTTAGGGCTTCAACATATGAATTTTGGTGATGGGGGCACAATTCAGTCAACAGTAAGGGTCTAGCATTCTACAAAAACATTTCGAAACTGTTATGTAGAGATGCTTGTCAAATTTAGTGCTCAAACCTGTAGTATCGGATCAGCTGGGAGCTTGTACAAAATTCCAGTTCTGAGGCTGCACTCCAGAGCTCCTGAATCAGAATTCCTGGGGGTAGAGCCAAGGAACTTGTATTTTCACAACTTTTCCACATGACTTTCATGTGTTCTCAAGTTTGAGAATCACTGACTGTGCTCTACAACACTATTTCCTTAATGAGATTTTTTTTTTGAGTAAACCTGTTTCATGATGAAAAGTTTAAGAGATGCTGGCTTGATAAAGGTAACCACGTTTTTAGTTTTTTGTATGACTTCAGGAACTTGGGATGGGCTACGGTACTCAGTGAATCTCTAATGAGAGATGTATGCTGTGTTTCCATAGCATGTCCCCCCACCACGAACCACACTCAATTTTGTTTCAGGTTTAAAGGCAGACCTATTATGAACACCTGGAAGAACTAATAAGATGCCTTACAGCTTAGTAAAAGATGGTCTAAAGTAATGACTGATTTCCACACACTATTATTTTGTTTGTTATCTGGCTTATATTTATCTCTCCAACTAGACTCTATTTTCATCCCAATGAACAGACACAGGGCCTTATATTTCATATATACCCCTGGCCTAATGTGCTCAATAAATATTGTGAAATGATTGGCATTTAATGTATTCTATAAGTAATAAATAACTTTTAAGCCTTAGACTTTATAGAAGGACATTTATCTATTATTATTGAGCTGTTATTAATCTTGAGCATTCTCTAGATATGAACAATAATGTGAAGAACAGGAGATTTGGAGAAGACACTATCATTCCTGATTCTTGGTCTTACTGACTTGATCTGGAGTAAATAACCTCTCTGTGACTCAGTCCTCTCCTCTTTGAAATGGGAACGTGATACTCCTCCAACTGCAGGGTTAGTCCAAGGGCTACATGAGGAATATTGCTGAAAATGGTTTCCAAGTAATTTAGAAAGGCTGATTGTAAACTTCATCCAGTTTTCAGCTGTTTGAGATAAGTGATCCTATCAGTACACTATTAAGTGAAGAAATTGTCAAGGTTAAGTGATCACTCTTTCCAGAGAGTTTTCTTTTTTTTTCTTTTTCTTTTTCTCCTTCAAGAGGAGCTAGGGTGGGCTCATCTGAGTGTTCTCCTCCGACTTGCCCACCTTACTTTCTTCTTAGTATCTCCATTCATTGGGATACGATGCTGCAAAGCTTGATGGCATTGAATATTGTGGGAGAGATGAATCTGAATAAAGAATCACAGTTGAATCATTGCTAACCTTGATGGATTAGCACCAAGGAGCTCTTCAAGATGTCATTTTTTTAAGCTTTTTGAATGATTGGTTTTCAATGGTTCCCTCAAAGGAATTTTAATTTTGAGAGCTGCATAGACAAATGCACACACAAATCATTTAGTGTCCACCTCCCGGAGAAAGAAAAAGTGCTTATAAAGTAAAATTTCCTCTTTTTACTTCACCAGCTTCCTGCCAGAGCAGAACTTTTCTTTGTTCAAAGTCTAACTTAGAAGAACTTCTTCTAAGTAGTTTTAAGAGTAGGGGGTATATATTTGAAAGGATGAAACTCTGTTGAGGGATTATC
This sequence comes from Panthera tigris, assembly GCF_018350195.1. Lineage (NCBI taxonomy): Eukaryota > Metazoa > Chordata > Mammalia > Carnivora > Felidae > Panthera > Panthera tigris. Next base: position 69,063,370 of record NC_056676.1, on the reverse strand, counting down.
CACTATTTTTTTTTTCCCAACAATGTATAAAAAAAATCAAGTCTGCTAATAATGGAGATGGGTTTTACTGACGACAGTAACACACATTTATCACACACCCTCCGCGTGCCATGAATTCTGCTCGCCATTTTATACGTCTAATCCCATTTGGTGTTCCAGTATGCGCATGAGGTTGAAACTCTTATTATTCCCATTTTATAGGAAATTGGTTCAAAGAAGTTTCGAGAAGTAAAGCAACTCTCTCACTATCAGAAGATGTTTGTGGTAAAGCTTGCATGGCAAATATGGGGTTCCTGGTTCCAACACTCACTGAGTGATGAGGACACTTTGGCTCTTGTTGACTGGGCTTCTTCAGCTGTGAAATGGGAATGATTAGGATCCACCAGAGAATGAGACATGACATGTGGAAAAACACAGTGAACCGTAAAGGGTATGAAGTGTTTAGGGTGTTTTTCCTTTTTGATAATTCATCATTAATAATAATTTTGGCTAACGTCAGCAAGGCAGGCCTGAGAACCTGAATGCCTGGGTTAGACTCTTGAAGATACCATACCATGTGTTTGCTGTGTAACTGTGTTCAAGTTACCAACATCCCTGTGCCTTTGTATGCTCTTCTGTAAAATATAGATAATGGCTATGTGTGTGTGCGCGCACATATGCATACTGTTCTCTGAGAGTTGTGTTGACTTCTGACACATACGTACTTCATAAATTTTACCTATTATTATTATTACCATTGTTGTGGCTTTCCCTTGGAAGCATACTTCTGATATGAGCTTGAGAGAAGACACTGGCAAAGAACACAAAGAACAGGAGAACCCTCTAGATTCCTTGCCAGCATTAAAGCTTCTTTCCCTAAATGGACTGCCTTCCGGGAAGGAGAGGCACTGCCCCCTTTGCATGTTTCATTTTCCTCTTGCCCACTCTATTCACGTGCTCTGAGTAAGGACACATCAGCAAAACCCCAAGAGATTCACTGTTTCACTGATAATTGTGAACCCGCTGAGCCTTTGCAATGTTGATTATTTAGGCTGTAAGTACAGAAAATTAAAGGTCGACCAGCATCCAGTTTCTCACAACTGTAAGAGCCTGGTCCACAGAAGTCCCAGTGGCATGTGGGGCTGGGCCTTCGGCACATGCTCTTTAGTAAATCGCTGCCCTGAGGCATTTCACGACAGGGTGAAGTCCCTCTTTGTTTCAAATTTGCATATTTCCTGAGTTTGCAAATTTTGTTGCATTTCTTTTGTCACCAACAACTACCAAGTCCTTCTACATTTGCACTACATTTACTGTAGTGGTTTGAAATGGGACATTGAAAAATCCTGGGGTGAGACACTGAGGACTGGAGACAGCTTCCTCTCAGAGCTGTTCAAGAATGTTTAGCATCAGTCTAGAAAATATTTTTTTCTCCTAAGTCTTCAGATAGAGACCTATATAGGGGCTGATACTTATGCGTAGAATCTATTAAAGAATCCATCTTGAGTGCTAGAAACCCAAGCTGGTAGTAATGAGAAGCCTGCAGTGATTTATTCCAGAAGGAAGATGGAAATGTTAACTAAATACTTTCTAAGTACCGGGCATTGAGTTAAACACTTTCATATCCTTTCTAATATGCGGTTGAGTCTAAGGTGATAATTTAATACGATTCTCACAACAGTTTGGCAAAATGGGTATTACCTCTATAAATGAAGACTCAGGGGCTGTAAGAAACTTAGATACCAAGAGGGTAAATAAATTAGACCTGACCTTTCACAACCTTGTCTATTGCTTTGGGACAAATAACCTCAGACGTTAGCTTAAAACAATGGAAGTTTATTATCTCACATCTCTTGGAACATAGGAAGCACTGTATTAGTGATTGCTATCTCTGTGAGGACACTGCTTTCCCCGGTGCTGTGTACACCTGAACTGGAACGTTCGTGGGATAAAATCATGGAAGGTGAGGTCACAGAACAATGACCATTCAGGCAAGCATGGGGTATGCCAAGTACTTTGCATATAGGAAATCGATGAACTTCACAAAGACGCAGTGAGTTAGATGTGAGTATTATCCCCATTTTAGAGATAAGGAAAGAAACTCAGAGATGTTAAGCCTGGCTCAAAGTTTCACAGCCAGTGAGTGGCTCAGAAGCTACCCCCAGGCAATCTGGTTGCAGGGTCTGTGTTCCCAACCTCTACACCATACAGTCTAAGGGCTGGATTGTGAAGGAGCCTGTAGAGCATGGCCGTATCGCCTCATCCATGGAATAACTAGGAGCTATTGAAGAAGAAAAATACAAAGACAATTGTATTTATGGGTTAGAAGAGGGGCCCTGACCACGATATACAGCACAGACCGAAGAGATGGTAAAGCTAGAGACAAGAAGACTGGAAAAATACTGTATTTTAGAGGACAGTGTGAGAGCTGGTCTAGTAGGTGAGATCAAGGACACTTTGAGAAGCAACGGGAGATAATATTGAAGAACAGCGTTCTCTTAGTAAGAGCTTTGAATTTTTCGTGTGCCAATATTTTGTTTCAGGTACTGTTTACCATCTTCCTGTTTTCTTCTTCATTTACAGACGTGGCCTCACCCAGCTTCTCCTGCAGTTTACTGTGGCTATGAGACTGAGCTCTGGCCAACAGAATGTGAATGAATATGATACGAGCCATCACCATGCATCCTTTTTTATTCCCTGTCCTCTTCTGGCGGCCTGTGGTGGCAGCCCCAGATGACTACTGAAACCACATATTCAAGATGGCGGAATCGCTATCAGCCTGGATTCCTGAGAGAGTGTGGAGCAGAGCCACTCCACCCGCAAACCTTCAACATGCTCTTCATTTGCCACCTAGCTGGAGTGTTACATACTGATATGACAAAAAAAATGTTATTGTGCCAAGCCCTTGCAAATCTGGATCTGTTTGCTACCACAGTCGAGCTTAAACTACTACATATCCCATCCACATAATGCTAAAATTTTGAAAGCCTATTGCCCAGAGATCTATTAAATCTTTAGTGCAAACTAGTTCTCTTTGATATAGCTCTCTCATGCTCTTTTACACTGTATGTTAACTAACCGGAATTTAAATAAAAAACTAAAAAAAAAAAAAAGCAACTCTCTCATGCTTTTTGAAACTTCTTTCTGTCACAGTGTTTATGGGGAAGTCCTTTTGGATATATTTTGAGATAGAGGAAATTAAAAAGAGAATAATACGAGATGAGAAAAAATAGTGTCTCATGTTTCGGGATTTACCAAAGATGTCATCTGCCCTGGTGGGAACAGCGTGATGGGCAATCATTCGTAACCCACAGAGCACCGAGTTTCTGAAAGTACACTATTTTTAACTTAGCTCAATTTCACTGAAGAGGTTACCCAGGTGAATACCCTAAATATGTAAAATCCGTATTTTAAACACAATGGCAAGAAACCAGAAATGGGTTGGCACATTTCTGATTCTCAGAGAGTACAAAGGGGCCCTGAAGACTGACAGCACTGGAAAAACAGAAGAAACAGGTTTGTTTCTTTTTTTAAAGAGCAACCAACCTCAAACTTACTACTAATGACTGTTTCATTTCAGTCTACCCACGTGGTTTTGTTTCTTACACTCTGTAAATGTGAGCCTTTTTGGTCATTCTGACAGATTTTCCAGCACTAAAAATATCAGGGGCTTAACTGACAAATCATGGGTATTTTTGACATGATAGATTAGCCCTGGGAAATTCTCCCCACCTGCTGAAAAAAAAAAAAGACACCTGAGGGTTACAAAGACTCTGTGGTTGGCCTAAGACTTCTGTCTTTCTCTACCATCTACCCTTCCTTATTTATATATAAATGGCACATGATGAGTTAGGGCAGTATTTTAAAATATGCTAATGTTAATGAATCAATATAGGAGCTAATAATTCCCTGTTTACCCGTGACTTTTCATGCACTAAAAATACGTGAAGATGAAATGCCTGTTTCAGTAAAAATTCAATCGGTGATCTCCTATTGCTTTTGAGGGCATTCATTGGCACCCATGATGTGAACGCTCGCTGATGTGAAAACCCAAGGCGAAGCGGTCACACAACCTGATGAATCCCCTCGACGACTCCCAAGTGGCCATTTACCTCCTAAGCTGTTTTACTGCCAATTGACTTTCCTGTGCTGTGTTCGGTCAGCAAGTGCTTGCTTACTGGATGGAGACTCTGGGCCTGGCTTTGTGGTACATACTGAAGGCACAGACCCTGTCCCTGACTTCATCGAGGTCATAGTTGAGGAGGGAAGCCAGATTTAATGGAACGGTCACACAAATAAGTATTTGCTCGTAAACTAATAAATACTGCAAGAACAAGGGGCAGGTGATTTGACAGCCTGTAACAGGGGATCTAATACCATCCAGTGCTTCAGAGTAATGCTTTCCTGTAGGAGAATGAGAACTGCCATCTAAGGAAGCGGGAGCATCAGTCAGTCAGGTGGTGTAGATAAAAAACCATCAGCTGCCCCCATCAAGAGGTGGAATTGGTTTCCCTACCCACAGGATCTGGGCTAGCCTCTGACTTAAGTAACCAGTTGCACGCTGAAGTGGACACTTCTCCTCTTGCTCCCTTGAAGCACAACCTTCCGAACACCAACTGAAGTCCCATCTAGCCTACCGGGTGATGAGAGGCCCCTGGAAAGAGCTGCCCTTGCTGAGTTCTCTGACCCCAACCAGCTAACCCCTTGCTCCAGCCGTGAACAACACTGCCTTAGATCATTCAGCCTGGTCCAGAGGCCAGATACCTGCCGCTGCAAAAGCAGCTATAGCAGATACCAGAGGATCCCAGCACAAATTGCCTATCACAGAATCACTAGCCTGTTAAAGGGCGGGGACGTTAACACACTGAGTTTGGGGGTGGTTTGTTATATGGCAATAAATTACTAATAACCCACGTTTGGTTTAGGGACTGGGACTGAATTAGCAGAGAGTGACAGGTTTAGGCAAAGTTTGGCTGAGGGAAGAATGCATTCTTAGGAGACTGAGAGGAAGAGGGTAACAGAAGATTTCGGAGAAATGGACAAGGTTCAAATCAAGCAGACTCTTTCAGGACCTGTCAAAGACAGGTTTCTTGAACACAAAGGAAGGCCATTAGATGGATTTTAAGCAGGGAAGTGACATGGTTAGATTTGCACACGTGCATAGCGTTTTTCTTCTACCAGACCACAAACCCATCGTGCCAGGGGTCTATAGAGAGCGTCCCCAGTAGACGCTCAGGATGTCTTGTTTTACTGTTTGACTGACTGGATCATCAGGATGCACAGTAGGATAAAGTGAAATAGCCCAGGAGTCTGGGCAAGTCCAGAGGGTTCTATACAGTCCAAAAATAGAGGAGACAGTTGATCAGACACCACACCTTACCAGATTGAAACCACTGGGGCACTCTATTTATGGTTGAAAAAAGGCATTCTTTCTACCAAATTCCCATTGAAAATCTGCCTTTGATTCATCTTCTGATCAGCTGGAAGCCACTGCTTTCTTTGCATTTGAACTATAGTGTTCCTTTGGCTAGGTTGGCTGATAAACAGGGAGATGAGACAAAGGAAAGTCATATGAATCACGGAGCTGAGTCTCTCTCCAAACTTGTTAAAGCCTCAGTCCTAGTGGTTTGTCAGGCTCAAGAAGAAATTGTCAACGTATCAAAGGAGAACCTTGGAAGTCTGATGGCTAGTCTCCTTCTCAAACAATTTGAACTCGGCAAGATGTCATGGAAATACCCATGAGATCTGGAGTCAGACTGAAGTTTAAATCCATGCCATGCTATTTACAAATTCTATGACCTTGTGCTAATCTACATTTGCCTCAGTTTCCGAAACTGTAAGGGACACAGGGATAATAAAGTCTACCTTGTGGGTTGGGGCGCCTGGGTGGCGCAGTCGGTTAAGCGTCCGACTTCAGCCAGGTCACGAGTTCGAGCCCCGCGTCAGGCTCTGGGCTGATGGCTCGGAGCCTGGAGCCTGTTTCCGATTCTGTGTCTCCCTCTCTCTCTGCCCCTCCCCCGTTCATGTTCTGTCTCTCTCTGTCCCAAAAATAAATAAAAAACGTTGAAAAAAAAATTTTTAAAAAGTCTACCTTGTGGGTGAAGATTAAATGAAACACATGCAAAAAGTGCCTGCGCAGAGAGTTGTCAATTAAGACAGGCTTCCTTTCTATTATTCTTCAGAGTTTCTGAAGAATTTTGGAGGTAGAGGCATTTGTTTTGTGGCCGCGTGGTTTTCATTCACACTTGAATTTTATATTTGGCTTTGCCACAGATTTTTCTAATTTCAAGCATGAACATCATCTTTCCTTGGCCCATTTTTCAACCTTCTCTTTACTCCAGTTCGGTGGTTCTCAACATTGGCTGCACATTGAAACCCCTGGGAAGCTCTAACAAAAATATCGATGTTTATTTCCATCTCCAGAGTGAAGGATGTCATTTGTCTGAACTGTGGCCAGGCCATTGGGATTCACTTAATAAAATAATCTGTTGTAAATAAGTATGTGCATGTATCCACTGAACTGCAGATTTTTTGAGGGGTAAAGAGTGCTACTTATTTCTAGAATCCACTGTTGGATTAGATCTATAGCCAATGTTATTTCTACCACACCATAAAAATGACATAATTAAACCTTTTTAGTCAATATGGTGACAACATAGGCCTGGGGACACCTTCTGGGTAAAATGGATTTGTGGCTCATTAAATGAACACTCTTAGGGCCTAAGGGAAACCAGCCTTGTACCAAAGACCAAGGAGTTAGTCTGTCCTCTTCACTTGAGATAGAAAATAAAAACACAAACATTGTACTTAAATTACAGGGGCTTCTGACGGTTTGGTACTTCATTGGTGTGATATCAACTCATGTGATATGATTTCGGTCACTTTAGATATTTAGATTTCTCGATTTCACTCAAAAACCAATGCTTCAATTAGGGTATGCTGCCACCAGGTGGCAATAACGGCCTCACTCGTGATCACCATCTAATAATAGTTGATTCATGCATTTATTCATTCCAAGTTATTTGGAAAAGTTAATATACCTTTCACTTACTATCGTTTACAATTCACAGTGCAAACTTTAGTGGCATAACTGAATGTGTATAGTTAATTTTAGTTTTAATAATTATAAAGTTGGTATATATGAGTGGGCACAAATTGCTGCATATGTACAGGAAACCCCACAGGTCTACATGTATAAATGTTTTTAGAGAAATTAAAATTGAAGGTAAAAGCTGGTACCTTCCTCACTATCCCTTATTAATGACCAGTCACAGCCTAACTCACACTGCTCATTTCTGCATTCTATAGCCAACTTTGGCTCTTTTACCTCTACGAGATTGAACACTACAATGGAATTTCAAATGAACGTAATATGAAAATTCACTCAAACTTTCCAGCAATGAGTATTTCCAATTAAGGAATTAATATGGCTGCTTTTCTGTAGCCCGCTAACGAAATTATTTCTATCAGCATTACCGCCTGGTAAGTTATCTTTCACTCCTTCCCTATAGGAGAAGTAGCAAGGACAGTAACATAGCTCTGTATTATTTCTGGGTATACTGAGTCTTCATGACCAATTCCTTTGACTACAAAAAGGAACCTTTCTCTCTCTGGTCCCTGGAAGAGGGCACTATCTTGATGATGTAGCCATTAGTTATGCATGACTTGAAAGCTATGCACAGTGGTTCTCTTCTATAGATAAGCTTGACTTTAATATCCTTTTGAGCATTTGACAGATTATCTTGGACATAATGGCTTTACTAAGAAGCAATTTAGAAGTTATTTTAAGAGCATCTTGTTGTTCTTAAAGAGGAACTGACAATGCCTGTGTATCTATCTGTATGCCGATGTCTTCTGAGGAAAGGAATATTAATGATACTCCCTCCCCCTACTCGGCATCTCCCATGCTGGCAGACATTGTAAGAGTCAACGGCAAATTGCAACAGTGAATTTGGATGGACCAGGTGGCCCCATCTCTGCGCTGAGCATGGGCTATTTTCACTACCTCTTAGGTGATGGACTAGGATTTCGACCAACCAAACAACTGCTGCCTACAAAAACTAATCATCTCCTCTCCTTCACAAATTTGGCACAAAGACATTGGAGGCCCACTTACTCCAAGTTATCCCCATGGAGTAAAGCTGAGAAACTCTCCAGGTTATTTTGGAAGTCTCCATGGCCCAAAGTAAGGAGAACTGGGCTCAGGGAGTGCTGATGACACTATTTCTATGTTGATCTCCCTTGTTCCTTGAAACAGTTTTCTATGTAAATAGTCCGTGAACCTCGGGATTCAGCTAAACTGGTCCAGTCATATGACTTTGAAGACAGCCTTTTTTTACATGGCATTTACGTGCAAGCTGTAAGCTGAAATAGATAGAGTTGTCAGAGAGTGGACTTTTGTGGCTTTGATCTTCATGAGTTTGACTCTTTGGAAAAGATGCCAAAGACCCACGAAAAATGTTCAAAACCACATCAAATCTCACCTCTCAAAATTCTGTTGTGGGCCACTCCACACAACTCCGTCCTTTCATTTTCTACCTTCATTCGCCAAGTAAACCACCAGATTTGAGATGCTGTAAATGTTTATCATTTTCTGCTATTTAATCTTTGTATCATTACTTTAACCCTTCCTATATTTCCACCGTGTTTCCTCAATTAGTTTGTGTTCTCTTCCAAGGCCATGACCGTATCATGGCATTCTACATCAGTCATTTCCTGATTCCAAGTTAGGTACTGAAATCCTCTACTGAAGCCCCTGTCCATCTACTTCACTTTTGCATTAATTTGTTATTACTTTAATTCTCTCATCCATTATGCATTCACGCAGAAAATATTTATCAAGTACCTTTTCTGTTACAGGCACCGTTCTTGATGCTCAGTATCTAAGAGTGGGTGACACAGACAAAAGTCCCTGTCCTCATGGAGTTCATGTTCTAGTAGATGGGGGAAGTGAAATATATAGGAAGCTAGATAGTGATAAGGAAGAAAATAAACAGTTCCAGAGGCCATCTTGACTAGGTCAGGCCGTCTCCATGGAACCTCAGCCTGGTTACACATGAGGTCAGGAATGGTTTTCCTGCCTATGGCCAGTTCCTGGTGTGCCCTGTGTCAACCTTAAATAGTGGAATGTTGGGTGCACTGAAGCCTTCCTTTAACCCCAGCCAGAATAACTGGGCTTCTTTCCCACTTCCTGTCTGAATTTTACTTCACCGGGAGGACTAGAGTTTTACCTTACATGTCCAAGCACTTGTATTAGAAAATTATTCCTTGGTCAGTTCTTCCCAAATCTCACTCTTAGGGATTTTACCTCATCTTTCCTCCCTCCAATCCTGGCTAAAATACTGCTCCAAAGTAGAGCACCTGGTACCTGGTACTACGGTATTTCCATTTATTTCTCTGTTGTTTTTTCAATAATGTATTCTCATGTTAAACACCATGTTTATCTGCATAAACTATATATTAACTGTATGTTAATAATGTATTCATATGTTAAACTATCTGCTATATGTGAAACAGTTTATTGGAAACTGGGGATACAAAGATGAATGGGTCTGGAGTGGGAAAATATACTATCAGGCACAGTTTATCACATTTCACATGATCTTTTTTCCATAGTAGGCACTCAATCATTTTTTGTCAATATGAGACTGTTTTTAAAACTTTAAATTTCTTACTCAAGGCCCAAAGACTTTCACTGGCTGTATAAATTCCAGTGTGTATATCTATATGTAGACATACTATCCTATATAGATATATCCTTATCTGCACACATAAATTGTCAGGGGTATACAGAGCTGTGTGTGCAAAGGTGCCTAATGGGTTCAACTGGCCATTTGAGTCTTAGTGTGAGACAACTAGATCCTTCTTGAGGATAGGGTGGTTGGACCTGGAAGAGAGCAGGTGAGAAAGGAAACAGTCTGAACAAACCTGCCTTCCTCACTTGAATCAGACCTGGCCTCAAGCACGTTATGGCTCATCACATTTCTGCAAATATCCATGGGCATATGTTCTTATTATTGCTTCAGGCTCCCGAGTTCCTGTTTCCAGGTGCCTTGCACAGATGCCCCACTTCCCGCAGTTGTTCTGTTCTGGCTTTAGGCCGATTTGGTTGTGCAACTGAATTTATTAGCCTGAGTTATCGCTTGGGCTTGAGAACCATCATTTCTAAGCCTTGCTGTTCAGAGAGTGGTAAGCCTGACTGACACAAATAAACATCACCTGGGAACTTGTCAGAAATTCAGAATCTTAGGCCCTATCCCCAAACTGCTGAATCAAAATATGGTTAAATAAGATCCCCAGGTAATCCACACATGCATTAAATTTTGTGAAGGGCTGAAAGTCTAGAGGGATGGTGAACGAGAGGCAACGAGAAGATCCATCTTTAGCCCTGTGGGGAGATAAAGGTTCCCACCCATCTTCTCTTACCTAGATCCTCCATAAGAAGAGAACTTACTGGTCTCATGGGTTTGGCTTCAGGACCCTGAGTATCAGGACTAGGGTGAGGCACGGAAGGCTTAGCCAGTGCAACATTTCCAGAGGTGCTCACTGTCAGGTGCTGACCCTGCACCTGTGGGAATCTGAGGGTTTGTGCCTCCTTCAATTCTGGGCGGATGGGGCCCTGCTTGCCTCGTCTTAGGCCTGGCCCCACTCGGTGTCCAGGCTGGTCACTGAAGGGCGCACCATCTGATGGAAGGTTACCCACCTGAGTGTGAGCCTTTCTCCTCCCTCTTTTCCATTCCTTAGGAAAAGCCCTTCTAGATGCGCTTTCTTGTGCTCCCCCTCTGCTCTTTTGCGTCTACCTTCTGTGGTTTGATGGTAACATCTGGGATTAAAATGCAATGGCATGTAAAGGGTTGCAGAAGCCCTCCATTCACCTCACTAAGAGTTCAGAGCACCACACCAGCTCAGGATGACCTAGGCCCTTATGAGTCTCGTCATGGGTCCTTGTGCATTCATTCTCCTTGACAACCGCGCAGAGGGGTGCCTGGAAAATGTGGTAGGGTAGGGGCATTCCTGCATTCCCGATTCCTTACCAGAGAGTTCCACGTTGAGAGATATTGGGAGTCTGTGTGTTATTTATACGGTGTTGGTTTATTTTCTGTTTAGATGATAATCCCAGGAGCATGGCTCCCACAGTAAAGAACACTGAAGGGAGGAAGTTTGAGTGATTGGTTCACCGCAATACCACAGACACCTCCAACAGGTGTGTGGGACCTGAGGCAGGCACTTGTACTTTCAACTCTTCACTTTTCTCATCTATAAAACGAAAACCATAATAATTCTCACTCTATAGGATTACTGAAAAGATTAAGTCAACAAATGCAGGTGATAGGTACTTCATAAACTACCGTGCAGATATTCCTGTTAGGGACCTCGTAATGAAGTTTAAGAGGGTTGCAGGAAACAATATTTTTCCAACAAAAGAGGCTCAGAGACATTAAGTATCATCTCAAAGGCCCGTAGTTGGTAAGTACTGGGGCTGAGGCTTGGACCTGAGTGTTCCACTCCACTCCCTGCCTCCCCATCACCCTGCCTCAGGACCTGTAGCAGAGACATCTCACCATTTATGTTCTCTGAAATCTGAATGACATATCCTCCACCTTCCATTACTTTCCCTCTTTATGTCGAGACATCGTCTCAGATTCAGCCCCTTGGAACCTAGTGTCTTAACTAAAATCATTATTGATCAGCTTCTTGCAGAGCTGGAGGTAAGACAACAGCTGAAGCGAAGCGGGCTCTCCCTATTTGCATCTCAGGTGGGTCAGCAAAACGTGGCACTGCAGTCGTGCTTGCATAGTCATAAAACATCTTGGAATTCACACTCTCTCTACAGCAGGCTTGGGCTCACACTCGGGCCAGGCCATGCGGCCCCACATGGACTCACAATCCCCCTGACTGCCCAAGTGATGCCTTCTTGGGCAAACCAAACGCCAACTTGGAACTGCCCCCAGCCCCCCACACCCCCACCTCTGCAGCTTAGCTTTTCCAGCTGCATGGGGCCATTTGACACTCCGCTGGGCACTCCTTCCTGCCTGTTTCTAGAGTCAATCTTCATTAGAGGCTGGAGAAAGTTCACAGGCTTCACCACCCTGAGATCAAGTATCAAGTCCCCCATTGGCGTACCTCACTTCTAAAGTCCAGATTGATCCCTCAGCCCTGTCCCATTCTCTTGCCTAGAATCTAATTTAGGCCCTTGGAAGTTGGGATCTTGACTTGCTCTTCCTACATGACTTTCTTAGGTGACAATTAACCAGGCAGATCTCCCTGCTTTATATTTCCAAACACTTTCACTATACTTTCTGTGATCTCATCTCACTGTCAGTGAACTACCTTAATCATTTATCCATTCATTCATTCCTTATTCCATTCACTCTTTAACTCAACAATGTTTATCGAGCATCTTTTATGAGCCAGACTCTGCTATACGTGGGGGACACACTAGTAGTGGTGAGTAACGCTAGTCTTGTGGAGCCACGGCTTCTTGGCAAAGGCAGACATTCATTTATCAACATGAGATATTTATTAAGCACTCATTATTTGGAAGGGATTGTTCTTAGCATGAGGGATATGGTAGAGAATGAGCAGGTACAACATCTGCCCTCATATAGCTTACATTGTACTGGGGTGAGGTGGGGAGGAGAGCAACAGACACAAAATAATAACATGCCAGGTGGAAGAAAGTGATAAGGAGAAAATTAAAGTAGGATATTGGGAAAACAAACAAGAAGTAGTTCTACTTTACACAAGGTGATCAGAAATGCTTTCTGAGAAAGTGACACTGGAACCAAGACCCGAATGAAGCTAGGAAGCAAACCGTCTGAATATTTGGAGGAAGCATGTTCTGAGAAGGGATGGAAAGGATAGCGTCCCAAAGGCAGGGCTATATTTGAACCTCTTGAGGATCAGGAATGAGGGCAGTGGTCTGGAAGAGAAAAGGCAAGTGGTGGAGATGAGGTCAGGCAGAATGTAGAAGCAGGGAGTGGGGGGCAGTTTTGTGTAGAGCCCCATCATGCCCTGGTGAGAACTTGGGTTTTACTGAGTGAGATGAGAATGCACCAGAAGTTTCTGAGTGAAGGAGTCATCTGGTCTGACCCTTGTAATGACTCTTCAAGAAAGAAGAAGGTTGCATGGACCAAGGTGCTGGCAGTGGTGATGGTGAAGGTATTTTGAAGGTAGAGCTACCAAGCGTTGCTGAATGGTTAGACATGGAGCATGAGAAGAAGAGAGAAGTCAAAGATGACTCCAGGACTTTAATGTGAACCACAGGATGAATGTGGATGTCATGAATCAGTCTCCCAATGAAGGGTAACATTATAAGCTGAGGTTAGTGGTATAGTTGAAGGACTCTGAACCGCATCACCTATCAATCTCAGTTCCATCCTTCTCCCTTTCATTCTAGTTAGTGCTCTCCCACTAACTCATCTTACAGACTTTGCACAAGACACTTCCTGTTAAGAACTTTGGATGTTATCTAAGAGTATGGCGAGCAGGTATTACACAATTCAGTGAGATGATCATATTAAAGCTTTGGAAACCTCCTTTTGGCTGCAGGTTGAGAATAGATGGGGACAACCCATGGAAACACAAGAAGACTAGTTAGGAGATGATTGCAGAGATAGGTGAGAAGACCATGGCTTGGACTAGAGTGGTAGCACATTAGATAAAACCTGATACAGGGCCATACTGGAGACACCAAGGTCTTGGGCCTTCTTAAGTAACCCAGTTGCCCTGTTGGCATGGCTATAATGGTAGGTCAGAAAGGACTAAATTAGAGTGTGGTAGGAAAAGGTAGGGGGTGACCGGATGGTATAGATTAAGTACAAGAGAAGGTTAAATGTGGTCTTTTGGGTGGAGTCTTCAGGAAGCCCTGAGCTATTTCCAGGAAGAGATAACACATTTCTTTGATGTCCCAGTGGTTTTTAAATTTTTCTGCATGAAGTTCACCACTTTCTACCTATGTACTCTTCTCCACACCCCTCCCCCTTCCAGGACTGCTTGAAACCCTTCATTTCTGCCCAAGTGCCGGTGTCCTTGTCTATGCTCTGGTGACCTCCCAACAGCTTGAAAAGGAGGCAATATTGCATTGAATAATGGTTAAGAACACCGGCCTTGGAGTTGGACTAACTTGGATTTGAAACTCGGTTGTATTAGTTACTATGTAGCTTTGGGTAAATTACCTAATTTCCTGGAACCTCCGTTTTCACACCTGTGAAATGGCAAAAATTATAACACCCATTTCAGAGGATGGTTAAAAGGACTTAGAAAGATAATGCCTATGAAGCACATGAGGTAACACCTATCCAATAATAATAGCTGACTTTATGAAGTTTTTCATTGGTGATAAGCAGTGTTCTGAGTGCTCCATGTGTATTAACTCATTTCATCTTTCAAACTATCCTCTTAAATTAACAGATGAGGAAATTGAGGCAAGGGAGGTTTAACAGCTCACACAAGGGCACTAAACTATGTAGTGAAAGAGCCGGGATTTGAATTCAGGCAGCCCTCTCAACCAGTATATTATACAGCCTCTCTCAAGTAGTAAATAACCAAACAAAAGCAGCTATTTGTATTTGTCCTAGACATTCTCAGGAATGAGCACTCTAGCATCTCAGTAGCAAGGAAGGTCTACTTACCTGAATTTCTAGTTGCACCTTTCTTGCTGAGAATTTTTCTACAAGAAGTGAATCTACTTTAAAAAAACAAAACAAAAACCACAACCCTTAGGTTTCAAAAACACGGAATAGGTACTCAAATAGTAAATGGATAAATGAATGATCGAGTTATTTGTAGTGGGGCCTCAGGAAATGTTTGTTGAGCAAATGCGTACTGGAGTTAGGAATGGTTAATAGGTGAGAGAAACCCCCAGTGAGACCTGGTCTAAAGGGGGAAGGGATAGTGTATTTCTGGATGTGTTGAATATGGCAGCAAGAACGAAGTGGCTTTGGGACCATATGCCCTGTTTCATCATGTTTGTATCAGGGCAGTGCCTCTGCCAAGTTCTTCAGTCTTTTTATAGGTGATGTTTAGTGGCTAAAGCCCAGTTTATACCAATCCTAATACTTCTACATGCAGTGTCATAGGTTATGAGTCCCTGACATGGTGAGAAGCAGTTTGCACAGCGGGTCAGCACACAGGAGCTCTGACTACCTCGTGTTTGAATTCTGATTCTACTACTTTATAGCTGTGTGATCTCAGGCAAGGTTAACCTTCTGGTACCTCCATTTCCCTATCTGTGAAATGCAGGTCAAAATAGGACTTACCCCGTTTGATGTGAGAATTGAAAGAAATAACACAGACAAGGGGTTTAGCAGAGTGCCAGGCTTGTTGGCTGCTGTTACTATAGAACACCAGTTGTATGCCATAATCATAAAGTAGGTGTCCACTTGAGGAATAATTCAAGGAAGGCACAAAGCTCTTAGGGCCCCAAGTTTCTAATCATCCGGACCAGAATTATGATGGCAATTTCCTGAGTCTGCTAATTATTTCCATACCAATTAAAAAAATTGCTTATCTATATGTCAAAAACATTTACTGAAAAGCCATTTACCTCTTACAAATGGAAATGGTTGTAGTTTCTTCCTCCTATTTGTCCCCTTTTATGGGTACAATGGGTCTACGATTATATTCAGTAAGTAGGCCTTTAAGTAAAAAAAAAAAAATACTGGGGCTCCCAGAGGTCTGTTCAGGAAACTTGTATAGTGGCCACGGAGTTAAATTGTTTGGTCATATCAAGACTGAACTAAGAGTAGCTCCTGTAACCAACTAAGGTATTTAACACCCAAAAGATGGGGTGTGGGGGCATACTTGTCCTACTCAACAGTGACACCTGTTGACTCTGATGGAAACATACATATTCTAAGTGCAGTTGGGGCAGGCTTTGGGACTAAACAACAAACAAGAACACAAATGGACAACAAAGCAAATAACATATAGGGAAGTCATCTGCTCCTATTTGAGTTGGTTCCCTTGCTGCAAGAACTAAGTTACCATTCACAAGATAAAACCACATGTTTTCAGAATTAACAAGTGAAAGCCTCTATAGAATATTTAGTCAACACTTAAGGACAATAACTCTGGTCAGTTTAGAGAAACTGAGGCCCATATATACAAACATATACTGTATGATATATCACACACTGGTGGAGACTGAATCAGGAGTCAATTTGCTGACTCAAAATCTAGAAGACTTCACTTCAGAGCAGTGATTTCCATTTAAATTTTGTCTATTTACGAAAACACAGTCAAATCTATGAATTGTCCTTCCTTCCTTCCTTCCTTCCTTCCTTCCTTCCTTCCCTTTACAAATACATATGAAATAGGTTTATTGACGCCATGAGTCAGACCCTGGGCTGGACATCAGTGATGAGTACAAAGTGGCTGGCAAGTAATGGAATTCATCAACTATCAGAGAGCCATAGTTAACATACAGTGATATATAAATTTCAAGCGTGCAATATAATGATTCAACAATCCTGTACATTTCTCAGTGCTCATCAAGATAAGTGTATTCTTAATCTCATTCACCAATTTCACCTATCCCCCCATCTACCCACCCTCTGGCAACCACCAGTTTGTTTTCTATAATAAGAGTCGGTTTTTTCATTTGTCTATTATTTCCTTTGTTTGTTCATTTGTTCTGTTTCTTAAATTCCACATATGAGAGAAATCATATGGTATTTGTCTTTCTCTAACTTACTTCACTTAACATTATACCCTCTAGGTCCATCTATGTGATGCAAATGGCAAGGGCTCATTATTTTTAAAAAAAAAATTTTTTAAATGTTTATTTATCTTTGAGAGAGACAGAGACAGAATGCGAGTGGGGGAGGAGCAGAGAGAGAGGGAGATGCAGAATCCGAAGCAGGCTCCAGGCTCCGAAGTGTCAGCACAGAGCTGGACACGGGGCTTGAACTCACAAGTTGTGAGATCATGAGCTGAGCTGAAGTCAGATGCTCAACCGACTGAGCCACCCAGGTGCCCCTAGGGCTCATTATTTTTTATGGCTGAGTAATATCCCATTATATGTAGCATATATACTACATCTTCTTTATCCATTCATCTATAAATGGACATTTAGGTTACTTCCAAATTTCCAAATCTTTATAAGTAATGCTACAATAAACATAGAAGTGCATATTTTTTTTTTTCAAATTAGTGTTTTCATTCTCTTCGGGTAAATGTCCAATAATGGAATTACTGGGTTGTATGGCATTTCTATTTTTAATTTTTTGAGGAAACTCTACACTGTTTTCCACGGTGGCTGCACCAATTTATATTCCCATCAACTGCCTCACAGAAGTGGAAAGGATGGTATCTGGTTAGGAGAATGAGGTGGACAAGGGTAGGTCAGTGAAACCTTCACCAGAAACAGACTATTTGCACTCCTAGGTCTTGAGAAAGAAGTAGAAGTTTTATAGAAGTAAAGAAACTCAATGACATAAAGGTGAATGGTGTTTTGGAGACTAATCAATGTCTTGTGTGTCTTTTATTTTTTTTTATTTTTTTTAAAAAAATTTTTAACGTTTTTTTTTATTTATTTTTGAGACAGAGAGAGACAGAGCATGAACGGGGGAGGGGCAGAGAGAGAGGGAGACACAGAATCGGAAGCAGGCTCCAGGCTCTGAGCCATCAGCCCAGAGCCCGACGTGGGGCTCCAACTCACGGACCGCGAGATCGTGACCTGAGCTGAAGTCGGACGCTTAACCGACTGAGCCACCCAGGTGCCCCTTGTGTGTCTTTTATACTGACTGAATTTTAGGTAAAGATGAGCTTAGAGAGGTAAGTTGGCAACAGGTTGAGAAGAGTCTTGCTAAGGAATTTTCTACTTATCTTGTGGGCTATGGGAAGCTTTTGAAAGGTCTTTTAAGTGAAGATTTGAGGCAGATATACTTAAGGGGAGAATATTCTGGCTACATTGTGGAGGACAGAGTGGAAGAGAGAGAGAGGGGGAGAGACCACATGCGACTGAGAGAGAGCACCCGCACCTGACTGTAGGTGAGAAACCAGCTGAAAAGTTGAAGTACTTTCTTGTAGTCTACAGGACAAACCATCTTGATCGTGTTTTGTTGTTGTTGTAACACTGGGCAGTGAAAAGGGCATAGCTTTTTAGCAAGTGGGACCTAACTTAAATCGCATTCAGTAGCTATATGGCCATGGCAAATGAGTAGACTTGTCTGTCTCTACTTCGAATGACATCTGCTTCGTAGGAATGGTGTGAGGATTGACAGGCAAAGTATTAAATGCATCAATACTGGGCCTGGCACATGGAAAGTACTAGGGAAATGGTGATCCCTCCCGACTCTCTGGACCCAGGTCCTTGTTCTTCAGTTTCATCAGAGACACACTGGCTTGTCTCGGTGCAAACGTTTTTCAGGAGGCCATGGTACGCATTCAGTAGGCTGCCTCAGGATTGCATAATGAATCCACACATGTGCATGAGCGCTCACACACACACACACACACACACACACACACACACACCACACTACACGAAATGGCCTGAAAGGAGAAGATCTTCCTGTGGAATATCACAAACAGAAATAGGTCTGCAAGCAGGAGGCCCTTGCATGAAAAATTTCAGACATACCATTTGGTACATTCAAGAATCTCTTTAAAAAAATTTTTTTAATAATTTTTTAATTTTGTTTTTAATGTATTATTATTATTTTTTATTTTAGAGAGAGAGAGCACGAGCCGGGGGGGTGGGCAGAGAGAGACAAACTTAAGCAGGCTCCACCCTCAGTGTAGAGCCTGACTTGGGGCTCGATCCCACGACCGTGAGATCTCCACATGAGCCCAAATCAAGTGTCAGATGCCCAACTGACTGAGCCATCCAGACACCCCACCATTTGGTACATTCTAGAACACTAAGTATCAGATCAACATTTCTATCACTCTTTTGGCCTCCAGTTGCCAACCATGAAACAGACATTTTGCTGCTGCCATTTTAAACTTAGATTTTGACTTCATGTCCTGGCCTGAACATGGGTCATGGTGGATGGCCAAGTTCATGTGGCTGTTTTCTCCAAGTCCAGTTTTCCTCTAATCTGTCCTATCTTGACAGTTTTCACTCACTCCTTCACAGAGAGCTCACCACTCACCCCACTTTTTTTCCCCTTCAATTCATGGAAATGAATCAGGTCTGTGATGGCGTCATTCAAAAGAGAAAGCTAATTAAAAAGGTCCCCTTTCCTTCCTCTTAGAGACCTTGCAATAGTTTTCTCCTTTTAGGAGACACAAGCCAGGAAGGAAGCTCTTCAGCACAGCTGTAAATAGAGAAGCCTGGCTGGGTTTGGGGAGACAGGGTGATCATTCCCAGCTGAACTGTTAGCTCCCTGGGGACAAGTTTTAAGCTGCTTTGTCTTTTCCAAGGTCAGGATAATCAGAATAGCCTCAGGCTACTTCTAACCAGAAGGAACAGGTAATAATGAGATACAAAAAGTAACTACAGTGTAAGTGTGATTAAGGTGTTCTATGGGGAAAGATATTTTGTAGGAGATGTTCATCCTAGGATGAGAGCTCTAATAAGCAACCAATGTTTCATAGCTCTTCCAATGTGTCAGGAATTATTTTTAATGTTTTACATATGTCAAGTCATCTGATATTTACAGCCACTAAGAGGGGGTAAGTTCTGTTATAACCCCCTATTTTAAAGATAGGGAAACAGAGATATAGAGGAAATAAAGGGACTTACACAAGGTCATTCACTTAGTTAACATCAGATCTGAACCCCGACCATTTGGTTCTCACATATGCTCATAGTCACTGCACTGTCTTGCTTTTTCAATGAGTCCCCAAGTGATCACAACTCAGTGTGTGAGCGCAAGAAGCAAACTATCTCCAGAGCAGGTGGACCAGAGACGCATGTTTTTGGACTGTAGAGTGCTGAGCCAAGAATGTGTCGCATGTGAGTTCATTGCCTGTACTTTCAAGTTGAAGAAAACTGGAAGTTCCGAAAGTACTTAAAGTAGGCAATGTAGACTTATACTCTCTCCAACTGAAACTTCCATTCTATAGCTTTAGAAACTGAGGCCAAAATGAGTTAAAGCAATTGTCGAATATTGTTCAGCCATGTAAGCGCAGAGATGGAATGTGCTGTGGACTGAATGTTTGTGCCCTTCCCACCCAGATTCATATGTTGAAGCCCTGTCTCTGATGGGATGATGTTTGGAGGTGGAGTCTTTGAGAGTGATTAGGTCATGTGGGTGGAGCTCTCATGAACGGGGTTAGTGTGCCCTTATAAGAGGTGAGAGAGAGATGGTCTCTCTCTGCCATGTGAGCACACAGCAAGCCAACTACAAAGCAGGAAGAGAGTCCTCACCAGGCAAATCAGCCAGCACCCCGATCTTGGACTTCCCAGCCTCCAGAACTGTGATAAATACATTTCTGTTGTTGAAGCCACCCAGTTGATGGTATTTTTGTTACAGCAGAGCAAACTGACTAGGATAGGATGAGACCCCAAATCTGACTCATGGAGGAGGGCTCTTCCTCAAAGATCCTGTGATGCTTCTTCCCAAATAGGTCCATCTTCAGACTCCAAAGTCCCAACCTGAGCTATAATTTGACCCAGGACTTTCATAATCTTAAAGCAACCTTAATGGTCACTGCAGTGGACTGGGGAAAACACCGGACTAGGAGCCAAGTTCACTGGTCCTTACACTAGACCCAGCCACTTGCCATCTTAGTGACCACAGGCCAGTGTCTCAATCCTCTAAGCCTGAGTTTATTCATCTATAAATGGAGATAATATTATCTGCTCAATCTGCCTTACAAATTTGTTCTGAAACCCACCTGAGGTAATATCAGTGACAACACGACGTCAGTGTAAAGTAATAACAGGATATGTGTATCTCATAGCCTCCTGACTAAAGACTAAACTTCTTGAGTGTGTATTATGGACTGTCCTCTCTATTCCACTTGTTTCTGTAGTCCTCACGGAAGGGTGCGTGGGATGATTAGACAGCAAAATATCAGTCATCTGGTGGCTTCCACCAGAGCAATAGGAAAAGCAGCCATGAAGTGATTCTTCTGGGGGGTTATCATAAACAATGAGGGAAGACGTTCAAGGTGAGGGTTGTTTGCTTTCCATCTGTGTGTGAGCATCAGTCTAGGAGGTGCCAGTGCCTTCCTGACCATCACTGGTCAGCGGTCCACCCTGGCAGAAGCCAGGACTTGGTGTTGGGGGAAGGAACACTAGACCTGGAGTAAGAAGACATAGCTTTAATGTCAGCTCAGTTCTTTATGAGCTGTGTGCCCTAAGATAAACTATTTCACCTCTCTGGGCCTCAGCTCAGTTGCCACAATTAAAGGATGTTTTTATAAGTATTAAGCATTTATATTAGTTCTCTTCTCATGACCTTTATTACAGCACATGCATTTTGACTGAGGGCTTTTTCCAGATATGTATTTTCTTTTTTTATTTGTTCCTTTTCTCCCCTTCTTTTTCCTTCTCCTGGTAAGCCAGGTTGATTCCCCTTCATTTTATCCCAAATCACCCTGCCCTGGTGTTTCTTCCCCTTAGGGTGAAACTATCCAGTGAGTAAACCCACAGTCCTTAATAGTAGGAAAGTCAGATCCATTTAATGTAATCTGGTTTCTGCCTCAGAGTTAATGCCTCAGGAAGAATTTGAATAAGCTTTGTTGTCTCTTTTTCCTGACAGAGTCTCAGACTGGATCCTAGAAAATTTCTGGTCAAGCTAAACAAATGATTCACTGAAGAATGAGGGGGAAAAAAAAACCTGGCTCCTTGTTCTCTTTCTAGTTAATGAATTGAATTGATACAGGAACTTCATCACGTTCTCAGGGAAATCCTGTTGGCTGGGACTCACTCCTCAGCACCACTAAATTTAGGTCACAGCTCAGTGAAGAACAATTACAGATCCTTAATAAAAGATAATTTACCCAGTGACATCAAGCAGGACAGCTGGGCAGGCATCCTGATTCTTGGTACTGCTAAGGGGGTGGGGGACACAGAATGGGGATGGATGTTAACAGAAAGTCATTTTCTGGCCTTGCACATCCATCGGCTGACCTGCTCTGGGGCACGTGTCAGTCCGTGCTTTTACAGCAAGTGAAAGCTGGACCTGATAAAACCCCCACCAAACAGGTTCTTAAATGGGGTGAGGACAAAAAAGGTGGGAAAGAGGCATATGGCAAAGAGTCCTGCCTTTGAATTCTGATAGCTCACACCTTCTCAAGATAAATCTTTCTCTATTCTGCCTTCTGCTCTCTATTCACTTCACTCTCTGCTTTTCATTCATACTGAATTATTGTTGACCCTTAACAATGCAGGGGTTAGGGGCTCCAATCCTCGCACAGTTAAAAGTTTACATGTGACTTTTGACTCCCCTAAAACTTACCTATGGATAGCCTACTGTTGGCCAGAAGTCTTACTGATAACATAAACAGTTAATACATATTTCATATAATTTATGAAAACATATTTACAGTACTGTACTATATGTACTGGAAAAAAACACATAAAAGCGGGCCCAGGCAGTTCAAACCCATGTTGTTCAAGAATCAAGTGTACTTCATAGCTCTTCATATACTATTTTTCTCTGTCTTTTGTGTCTTGGCCCAACCTAATCCTCTAGAGTGAATTTTTTTTCTCCAATTTGAATAGCTTTTCTTGCTCATCTTTTTCCCTCCCACTTTATCTGAGAGAGAGAGACAGAGAGACAGAGAGAGAGAGAGAGAAAGAGAGAGAGAGAGAGAGAAAGAGAGAGAGAGAAAGTCAGGGGAGGGGCAGAGGAAGAGAGAGAAAGAATCTTAAGCAAAGCTCCAAGCTTAGTACAGAGACTGATGTGGGGCTTGATCCCACAACCCTGGGATGATGACCTGAGCCAAAATCAAGAGTCAGACGTTCAACAGACTGAGCCACCCAGGAGCTCACTTGCTCATCTTTTAAAGCCTAGTTCAATTGTCATTAATTCCAGAAGGCTTTCTGTGACCTTCCAAGGGTTGCCTTCCTCTGAATCTTTGCTTGACTTCTTCATTAGACAGAGCTCCGTGAATGAGGCATGGTGCCATAGTGTTCTTGGTGCCACTCTGGTAACATGTGCCACTGAAGTTGATTTTCTTAAGGACTAATGACTTCCTTGTTGTTGAATCCAAAAGATATTTCTCAGTGCTTATATTCTAGCCCTTTCAACCAAATCCTACATTGTTCACAAGTTTTTTTCTTCTATTGTGGGTTGAATTGTGCCCCCCTCCCCCAAACGAAATGTTGAAGTCCTAACCCCTGGTATCTGTGAATCGTTTTTCCATTCAAGATCTGAAAGAATTTTGCTAAGAGGAAATCTGATCACATCATTTGTTTCCTAAAAGTCTTCAAGGACTCAGTCTTTAAGGTCTAAACTTTCCACTAAGGCACACTATCTTGTCTAAAGTCTAAATTGTGCCAAATTTTCCACCCTCCTCACCATTCTACCATAACTTTTTCTTCAACCAGATTTACATGCTTATGAGTTTTCAAATACATCATGTTATTCATGCTTACAAGCATTTTTGCATGATATTCCCAATAATCCTCGTCCCTATCTAGCCACTGACCCAGCCTTACTTATCTCTCAAGATTTGACTCTGTCATGATCTTCTTCGAAAAGCATTTCTGATCTCCTTTCCAGATTAAATAAGGGGTCCTTTCTCTGTGCACCCGTGACACTCCGTGCCTACTTCTAACATCATTTATTCCATGCTATGCGTGTCTTCACATCAGATTCTGAGCACCTTGAGGGTAGAAATTGAGTATTACCACTGTATAACCAGGATCCCAAGCATATCATTTACTAAGTAAATGTTTTCCAAGAAAAGATGATACACATTAATGAGCCAAATTGTATAGAAGCAGAGGGGAGATAATGGCCCAAATAAACATGACATCACAAATCTGAATATAAGACTTGTTCAGGGACCAAGATAATCACTCTATCTTGGTATGTATGCTACACAGTGTTGTACCCAGACACTTGATTTGAAGAGGATGCAGCCACATCTTTTTGTGTGTGAATGAACTGGCTAGCATATTATAAAACCCTGGCAGAAACAGGTGTAGGGACTGGGGAAGGTAAAATTCTATGTAATTCTTATATAGTAGTCTCTCAGTAAATTGAAAAGTACATCTGGAGTCCAGAGATTAGTCCTGGCTCCATTGCTTACTAGTTGTACAGTTTGGGGAGGGTCCTTTAGCCTCTTGAGATCTTTAGTTTCCATATCTATCACATAGAAATTAGAGGGGTGCCTGGGGGGCTCAGTCGGTTAAAGCATTTGACTTCGGCTCAGGTTATGATCTCACGGTCGGTGAGTTTGAGTTCTGCATCAGGCTCTGTGTTGACAGTTTGCTTCAGATTCTGTGTGTGTATCTCTCTCTCTTTGCCCCTCCCCCACTCGTGTGCTGTCTTTCTCTGTCTCTCAAAAAGAAACATGAAAGAAAGAAAGAAAGAAAGAAAGAAAGAAAGAACTTAGAAATGCTTTGTAGGGTATTCTGAGGATCAAATAAGACAAAGTATATGGAAGACAAAAGGACCTGATGGATATTGGCAAATTTCAACTTCCTTTCTTCTCAGGGTAGAACAGGACAGAGTGGGAGAGAAAAAGTAAGAGCAAATTTTAAACAAATGACTGACACAACTGAAAACATTTTTTAGCTTGAAGGGACTAACGTGTCAAGAGCAACTTTCCACAGAAACTCGGTAAGGAGAAGCCATCATAGAAATTTTAGGAAGCTGTTGTTGAATAATTAAGGATGACTTTGGTCAAAATTTTTAAGGCTGAGAAAAAGACAAATTTGAATGAAATTAAAGAGTAGTAACTAATTCTTGGATGAATAAATAGTGCCATTAAGTTTTCTAGTAGGATATCCTTGACTCTGATTGCCACCACTCAACTCTAATGATGAATATAGATGGCATATATTAGTTATAATTTTTCTTTTGAGCGCTGTATATTTTATCATTTAATTTTCCCTAAAGCTCTGCTTTTTATGTTACTTCAGAGATGTATGTTTATGATCAGAGACCAAAAGAAGGAAAAGTAAAATGTCTACACTCTTACCCGTCTAGAAACTGCTATTAACATTTCATGTATATATTTTCAGATCTTTTCTTAATATATATTTATATTTTTCCAAAATGGGACTAGTTGTGCATGTTTCATTAAAATGTACTTTTTTTTTCCCCATTCAGTACACCAGGAATATTTTTGTGTGACAGGAGACCATCTGCTGTCAGCCATGAGGAAGTAACTCTTCAGGCTTACCTTTCTATCACAAACCACTAAAAAAATGTATGAAATATTTGAAAAACAGTTTTCAAATGCTGGACAATAGGCAGTGTAGGACTGTGATCCCCCAAATAGGGGACACAAATGAGGTTAGCTCTAAAATCTTCCTGGCTTTTCCCCTTTTAAAGATGATGTATGAACTGTGGGCAAGAGGCAGGCTCTGAAACAGCCTGGAAGTCTCCTGAGTTACAAGGAAGAGATCATTTGGGGAAGAAGTAAAGGTAGCTGGGATTTGCTGGGGGAAAGTACTGGAGAAGACTAAGTGCTTCAGAAATCTGCACAGAGTCCTCTTTGACACCGTGAATAGGAATTTCTCTATGCAGGGGATGAAACTCCATGAGGTTGAGCAAAGAGCAACTTGTGGAAAGAAGAATTATCAGGCAACCCTAAGTTGAAAAACTGCCAGAGCTCACGTAGAGCTGAGGAATTGGTGGAGTTCGTGTCAGCCGGAGTATAGAGACTTTGTTGAAAACACAGGGATTTTGCTACAGAGCTCAGAAATATCATACTTAAGCGGGTGCTAAACTATCCCTGGATCAGCCTTAATAAAGCTTAAAAACAAGCTTAGGAATAATCAGATGGATTCGCAGATCTCCTTGTGTGATTCGGGCAAATCAATTAACACTCTGGGCTCAGTTTCTTTACCAGAAAATTGGGGTAATAACTAAAGTTCTATAATAATAATGGCATCAAATGAGTGTTTACTCGCTATTAGACACAGTTCTAACACCTGGTTTGTAACAAGTACCCAACAAATTCTGGCATTATCGATGGTTATGTGCCATTCTGTTCTCAGAAAAGAGCAATGGCAGTAGCAAAACTAACACAAGGCACGTCTCTCTGTAGCCACCAAAGTCACACTCGATGGGTACGAAATAGCTATACCTAAAAAAGACTCCATTACTTTAGCAATCAGCCAATTTAGGACTTACTGATAGTCCCCCAATGACCTGTAAAGCGAACTCACTGCTATTCACTTACTTACAGACTTTACCCAACCAAACTGTGCAGCTTTGAGTGCAAAGACTTTGTTTTATTAATTTTTGTATTTCCTCATATTGCACAATGGTTATTGCACAGTGGACTCACAATAAATGTTAGTTTAGTCAAATTCACAAAGTGTTCATGCATTTACAGAAGAAATCAGCTGGTAACTAAATACTATGTCTTGTTCCATTTTGCAAGAGGAACAAGTAAGCTGCCATATGAATGCGATGAACTTTCCTGTTCAGTATCTGGGAAGCAAATTCTTCTGGTATCAAAGGAAATTGGTGCTAACCTTTCCTCTGCCACATTGAATGTTTAAGCTCTCAAGATACTCTGCTGGGGCAAATGGGTGACCTGAAGGCTGGAATGATGCCATGTGCTCAGAATGAAAAGCCACTGCACCCAGAAATTAAAATAAGACTAGAAGCCAAGTAGAAAGAAAGTTCATTAGAATATGTTCTAGAGAAAAAGCTGGAGGATGCTCCCTGGTCCCTTCCTGACAGGGAAGGAAATCCTGACTTTAGATTAACTCTCTGATACCTTAACTATCCTTCTCCCATATCTTCCTTTTAAGGCAACAGAAAACCTGCCAAGGAGACCCATTTTCATTCTCGGTCGTTGTCAGCCTCTCAGAATGTACAGTAGCTCATTCTGGCCACTTAGTGAACACAGTCTGGGCTTTGGACTCAAGGCATCACGGGTGTGATCCTGGCTTACCTCAGAAAAACTGTGAGATCATAGACAAGTACTTTATGCGTTCAGAGTCCCAGTTACCTTATCAATAGGATAGAGAGCTTGGTGCCTACTTTGAGAGTTGTTGCGAGGGTCAACCCATGAAGTGCTGTGTTCAGTGAAAGATGGTGCCCTTGCTTCATGTTACTTGAAAGAAGAGTCAACAAAAATCCCATTCTGAAAGGCATGTGAAGAACAGGTATCATTTTCTTCTTCTTCCTCTTTATGATTGTTCTGAATCACTGCCCAAAAGTCTTTTCTTTCTTCTATGATTGGAGAAGACTCTGTGTCCACCTTGTCCCACCGAGAGAGGAACAGCTCTCCTTATGGCTCTTCATGGATGCTCTAGAACAAGCTTGTTCTAGTGACTCAACACAAGACCACCGTCAGACCTTTTGGAGGTCAAATCAGCTTATGGTCAGTATCCCCACCTCCTCTGCTCTGCCTTTTCCTTCAGACCACTGATGGCCACTTTGCAAGGGTGCCTCAAGAACTGGTGAGTCTGAAGTTCCAATAAGCCACTGTGAAGGTCATCAAATTCTGTTGGGGTAAACAGTTTAGCTTTTGACCCTCAGATTATTCCTGAGGGGTAAGGAATCTGTTTTCATAATTCCATGATAAAAGCTATTCCTTTGCCTGGACTATACTTTCTCCCTTCCCCTTTTCCTGAAGCAACTTGGCAAAATCTTACTCTTTATTAAAATTTCAACTTCATATATTGTTGCCTTCATGAAAACATCTCCTTCCTACATTACAGTATCATCTAATGGGCTCCTATTACTATAGCTGGCGTTTTTCCCTGTAAAGACTGTGGTACAATGAATGCACACCTTTCTATATCAATAATGTATAAAATTGGAGGCCTCCTATACCCTTCACCTGTATAATAGCTGGATAATCAACAGTACAGACCTGCCCAAGTTTCCCTTGCTTTCCTTGCTGTGAACTTTGGGGTCTCCAGGTGACCCTAAGTGCCTTGAGGTAGAAGGTGGGTCTTACTGGTTTGGTCTTACTTCAATGTGCTCTCTATGGCATAGAGATGCTGGTGGATAAACAGGAGTTGGCCTTGGAAGCTTATGTCAAAAATCTAGTTGCAGGGAAGACCACAGCTCCAATGGCCACCACAGACATTATAACAACTTGGTGTCCTATAGAGAAGCTCTGGCTGAACAGCGACATAAGGCAGTGGAGGCTGGAGAAGTGGCAGAACAATACCCAAGGAGACTGTAGTAATGATGGACTGTTTCAAATCAGAACAGAAGCACACATATTCAAGTCTCATCTGCAGAAAACATAGAGGGCTTGGGACATTGTAACAAACGATTAGAGAAACGTTTGGGGGAAGCATATATGACAGAGGAGTATAGCGAGAACAGATGCCATGTGTTCCCCCACACCGTTTTCTCCTCTTGGGAATGTCAGAAGACAAGTTCCAACCTCCACTGTATATGGGGTCATATGATTGAGTTTTGGGCAATAAATGTACATGGAAGTGACGTAAGCCACTCCAGGTAGGGCCTCTAAAACCTTGACCCTCCAGCTCTCTCTTCCTTTCCAAGGCAATGTAGAAGGACATGAGTTCCAGGAGCAGAATTTCAGGATGATGGAGAGGAACCCAACTCCCATTGGGCTGTGATGTGGGTGAGAAACTTGTGTTAAGTCCCTGAGATATTAGTGTTTATTATTACTCCAGCATGGCTTAGGTGACTTAAGATGAGATAAGAAGCTTCCCTGGCTTTTACAGCTATGCACAGTGCATAGGTAGGTCCAGAAATAAAAAAAAAAAAGTAGATCCAGAAAGCCCCAAGGAACTACAGTCTAGGAGGGAAATACCCACTAGGTTAGAGCTAAAAGTAATACAGCTCTAGCAGTTAGGTCTGTCAGTTTTCACACACAGCTAGGAGCATAGACTAATCTCGGCACCTGAGTAAGGAGTGTTTCTAGCAACTTCCACACCACCAAATCAGAAACAACACAATTCCTTATCCCTTGGTGATTCTCCCTCTTCTAGGTCTTATCTCTCTTTGCTTTCAATACAGCCAGACCTTAGGCTCCTGTATCTGTCTTTGAGGGGAAGTTGCCACTGGCAAGGTGAATGTGATTTGAATTTTGTTCTTCTTTTTTTTATGTTTAAAAAATTAAAAAGAAATTTTTTTTACATTTATTTTTGAGAGAGAGACACACAGAGTGCGAGCCGGGGAGGGGCAGAGATAGAGGGAGACACAGAATCCGAAGCAGGCTCCAGGCTCTGAGCTGTCAGCATAGAGCCCGATGCTCAAACTCATGGACCGTGAGATCATGACCTGAGCTGAAGTCAGATGCTTAACCCACTGATCCGCCCAGGTACCCCTGAATTTTGTCCCTCTAAGAGAGGCCCTGCTTACCGATTCTGGACAATTTATTGTTCCCATCTATAATCTGAAGTAGGCACCAATTCTTTTTGCTAAAATTATAATTTTGATCTGCAGGTGACTGTGTATTGTAGTGATAAGATCCTCTTAGTTACTGGTATACCTGCCCTAGTGAACTGTGATCTTAAAAACAGGGACTCCATTTTTGTATCTTTGTCATGCCTGTATGTTCAGCACCCAGGAACCATTCTTGGCACAGAGTGATTTGTGATACAGAAAGGAATGACAAAAGTATTTACCTTCCATTACACATCTAACGGTACTTTGCTACTTCTTCACCCTGTTTGTGGTGGTGATTTGCCTGGAGTTGGAGACTACGGTTCTGCCACGTATTTCTCACAATGTTTCTCTTTAGAGTGCCTTTACCTAGGATGACCTCCCTGGGGTGGGCACAAGGATACGTCTCAGGGACACGCCCCTCATCCCTAAGTCCATGAATTATAACAAAACAGTTGTCTCATGGCTGGAACAGTTCTCCATTCCTGTTGGCAGTATCCAGCGGCTTTGTTGGGCCAGCAAGCTGAAGTCATACTTGGAGCACACTTTGCTCATGGAGATTCATCTCAAATGCCAAGTGCAAGGGTGACTGGCCATGCACCCAAAATAAACCTGGGCAGTAGCCCTCATAATGTTTTCTCAACGGAGGAGAACTGCTCAAGGAACGTAATTCTGGGGGACTCTGATAGCAAGAGGACATAGAATCATAGGAGTTCAGAGATGAAAGAGAACTTTGAGAATTTTCTCCAATCTTTCCACTTGATAGGTGAGAAAACTCAGGACCAGAGAGCAAAGTGACTCGGCAAGATCAAAACAATTGACAGCAGAATAGGCAGGATTAGAGTTAAGTTGCTGGAGACCCTAGAGGTACTCTTCTCATCATCTTAAGCTGATAATACAACTTTTTTTTTTTTCTGACAATGTGTAGATACCCCAGGTGGGGCATAAAGGCAATAGCTATAACACCCCACCCACCATGTACTGAGTTTGACACTTTACATGAGTTGTCTAATCTTACCTCAAAGGCTCTATTCTCTATCATGCAGAGAAAACAACTGAGGCTTGGGATAGGGTGCCAACCTGCCAAGGTCACCCAGCCACTCAATGTCTGATTAGACTCTGAAATACCTACCTGCCTGTTTCTGGGGCTCAGGATCTTAACCACATTCCATGGCAATCTGGTGCCATGGGGAAATGAATGAGCATGTTGTAAATCCAAAATTCAAGACCTTCTTAAATCCCAGAGCATGCCCTTGGTCAAATTATGAGACACAAAATTTGTCTTCAGGCACTTGGCCACATCCATTCACCCAACCCACTTCAAGGCTTCCGGAGTGGCTCCTTTTGCTTTAGATGTTCTGTTTCTAAGTGGTAAGAATTTTTAAAAAAGCACTGACCTTGTGCTTTTTTAAATCCTTAAATTTTGGTTTTAGCTCTCCTACCAACTTCCTCTATGTGATCTTTATAAAGTCCCTTCACCTCTTTTCCCTTCAATTTCTTTAACCTTCAAGAAAAGAAGGTGGAGTGGAACCAAACATTCTGAAGCCACAGACAGGCTTGGTAGGGGAGTGTGGATGATCAGTGATAGTTATTGTAGGTGTATTAAGAGGTTGGTATTATAATATGAAAAGGATTTGCCATCCATAGACCAGAGGGTCTTTGAGTATCCCTTTGAGCTCCCTTCAAGTTCTAATGAAGTCCTCCTAGAATTGCAATGAAATACTAATTGGTGAGGTACCCCTTCCCTCCACTCCAGAAACCTGCAGTCTGTGGGAAAGATCTTTGGTGGTGACTCTCAGGAAATAGAAAATCCAGTATTTTTCCCAGGGAAGAAGCATCCTCTAAACCACCAACGAGAGGGAACATGATGGCCCCTCTTTTGTTATAGCCTGGAGTGATCCACAAATGCTTATGGCAGGGAGGCAGAGGGAAACTGACATGTCACGGGACTTGGAAGATGCTGTTATATGGTTTAAAAAGGTAACATCTCATTATAAAATTTCTTTGGGGTCTAGGCAATCTCCACATACCCATCTAATTAGGAATAGGGCAAGACAGAGCCAAAGAAGTAAAATATTGCTCCATTTCACACACATTTATTGAGACCCCCTCTGTGTTATGCACTATTTTAGGCAGAGAAAGTAAACAATAACATAAACAAGGCATAATTCTGGATTTGTGGAACTTACCAACTTTAGCAGAGATGCCTGGCTGTCCATCAGAAATATACGCTTCCCTTCTGGAGATGGGGGTTGTTGGTGGATAGGGGCTGTCCTGGCAGAGCCTTTCCTCAGTCTCAGAATGAATTCTTGCCAATAGAATGAATGGAAGGGATGAGTATGACTTCTAGGGCCAACTGCCTACGGAGCATAGTGTCTTCTCCACTCTCTCTCATTTGCTGGTTGAACACACTCCCCTGGAGGACTTGGGGACCATGATTCCCTGAATCACATGTGGAAAGCTAACTGCTGACAACTAACGCCTGCATCTACCTCCTAACATCAGCAGAAAATACACTTTCATTATAAGTAAGACTATAAGCCACTGAAGTCTCAGTTTATTTGTCAAATCAGTTAGGTTTCCTTAACAGATATACCCAAAATAGTCACAGAAGATGAGCAAACCAGAATTTATAAGCCACTTAATTTGTGTCATGATAGGAGTCAGTTTTATGTGCTATGGGAATACAGATCTGGGGATCAGGGAAAACTTCCTCCTGGACATGGAACAGCCCATAGGAATTAGCTATGGGAAAGGCTATGAACAGTGTGAAGTCGGAGGGGTCAGAGGGAATGGCAGGTGCAAGGGTCCAGAGGAAAGAAGGAACATGACATCTTCTGTAAGAAATAGAGTTCAGTGCTTACAGCTGAAGTTCAAGCAAGGAATGAGGAGTAGGCAGAATAGGATGGTAAATAGGGACAGATGATGGCATGTTGGAAGTTTTGACTTTGACAGGAAGACGGGTGGTGGGGGACCAAAGCACAATAACAAATTGTCGGATTGCTCTGGTTTATAGAAGGCAAAACCAGAAGGAGGAGGTTATGCCTTTCTGATCCATTATTCTTCCCACTCTCTAGCACAATGCCAGCTCCAAAACAAGGACTACATATATATTCATTGCCTGATGGATGAACAAATGGGTTGGACCATTAAGAGCCTGTTATACTGGCTCAGATGAAAGATGATGGGACTTAAGCAAAGCTAATGAAAGGTAGCTGACATGGATATAGTTGTGAGACTGAGTTAGCAAGTGATGGACTGGGTATGGCCAAGTAGGGAGGACTTCCACGGTAATTTCACATGTTAAGTTGCTACTTGTATATAGAGCAATTGCCATGAACCAAGGACTGTTATAAGTGTTTTACATGTTAAGTTATTTGATCTTTGTAAAAACTCTATGAGTTAACTCATAAATGTGAGATGAGGAAAGTGAGGCACAGAAGGGTTAATAGTTTATCACAAGTGACAGAGCAAGTTACTACTGGAGCCAGAAGTTAAACAGTCTATATTTGGAGTCTGTGCTACCCAGGGTATGAGGTTTTTATCTGCTGTTATAAGACATAGTCAGAGAATCTGCATTGGGAAGAAGAAAATGAGCTGACATTCAGACTTGTGAAATTTAAGTTGCCTGCGGAACATGCAAGCAGAAATATCAGGAGGCAGGTGGGTATTTGCAGTCAACTTGGTGAAGACCGCACCTACAGTGTAAACTCTCGAGAAAGTGGCCACAGAAAGACTGGGCTCGTTGTAGTTAGTGTCAAAATG
Source organism: Panthera tigris (assembly GCF_018350195.1). Classification (NCBI taxonomy): domain Eukaryota; kingdom Metazoa; phylum Chordata; class Mammalia; order Carnivora; family Felidae; genus Panthera; species Panthera tigris. The sequence goes on along the minus strand of NC_056676.1, from coordinate 69,030,221 downwards.
CTAATACAGGATGCAGCCATGTGTGTGTAGGCAATCCAAAATACAAATTTTGTGCAGCCTGAAAGATAGGAGTGGACGTTACAGGATGTGCGTAAGGAAGGAGCAGAGGGGTTGAAATGGAGTAAAGATGGGGACACTTCCCTTAGTCATATTTAGCTAGGGGGGCCACTGATCCCAATAAGAGAGGGCCTGAAACTATCAGCAGAGCTATAGCACATCACACACGTGAGTCGTTCTCTATGTAATTTTTTTTTTTGGCAATTAATACTACAGTAATTATTTAATATTACTGTGACTGCTTAGGATTTTCATTACACATGGTGTATAATGGTCATTTAAAATTGTGGCCACTTAAAATTAACTCTTGCAATTAAAGGAATCCTCCTGCATTTTGTAAGAGGAGAGAGGTACTCGAACCACGTAAACAGCAATTGTAGTCACAGTTAGTTCTGGAGAACAACTCTTACAGAATAATTGGAACAAGGTCGAGTCCCCCTTGAACATTTGGTAAGTCACAGGTAATATTCTGTCTACCAGTTAGTCTAAAACAAGGACCGTAATACCAACTGAAAAATGTATTGTTGGGAGAAATCACTAAACACATTAATAAAAAGTACAAAGGCCCCTTAGAATATACTAAATAAATAACAATAGTACTTACTTCTCCAGTGTGTATTTTGTTTTCAGGCTGCTCCTACACAAAGGTACCACTCTTTTCTTCTGAGCTAAACCCACACGAGTACTTTGGCCTCTCTTGGCTAGCTTTCGACCCTTAATTTCTCATGATAATAGCATCAATAATACTTTCTCAATTGAATGATGCTTTAAATTTAGGAAGTGCTTTTACATGTGCTGCTTATTTAATCTTCACACAACGCAGGGAGAGAAACTCCATTTTATAAGTGAAGGACGTGATGCTTAGAGAAGGCTGGTTATTAATTCTGCCTTCACCATCAACGGTAGTTAACACTCACCCTGTTCTGGGCACTTTGAAAGCATTCCATGTCTTACTTTCTTTTTCAATCCTCTTAACAAACGCATGCACTCGGTATAATTGTCATTCCCATTTTACATATGGGGAAGCTGAGGCTCAGAGGGGTGTGGGAGCTGTCCGAGGACCCAAGGAGCAGGTTTTGGAATGGAACCTCCGTCCTAGCCTTCTGGGCCCTCATCCTCTCTCTCCTACTCTTCACATGCAGCCTCGTCTAAGCCAGATTGTGCTTCCGAGCTGGGAAGTTTCCCAATGTGCACAAACTGTTCTTTATGTGTGCTGTTCAAGACAAACCATTGCCTCGTGGCTGCCCTTTCCCCTATTGACTTATCTTGGGACTGACTGGGAGGTGGACCCTCTGCTTGTGTACAATTCCCAACTCATTCCTCCTTGGTGAACTTGATTTCTTATTTTGGGGCCCAGGAGGGTGAATATTGCCCAAGAACATTCCAGGGTTTTTTTGAGGCAAACTCTGAAGAAGGTAAATTTTGTCCTGTCTTCCTTTATTCTACTTGAGTAACTGATTTTTGTTGATCTGACTCAAACTCTCCAGCTTTATTACCACCTAAAATACCTTCATTGAATCTCTTTTGTGTGCCTGGATCTGTGCTCTATGTTGCACATATAAAGATAAATAAGAAATGTTTTATTGGTAGACTCAGGACTGTAAACAGGTAGGAACAGTGTGACATGATAAATGCTAGAAGATTCTTCAAGGTAACAAAGAAGCACAAGGCATGGAGTGACTAACCACTTCCAAAGTAAGGGTCTGACAGTTCCGGGTAAACCTCCCAGAGCTAGAGCAAGTTGAGTTAGGTTTTGGAGAACACAAGATTCTGTGGGTTTGGAGGACGGTTGAATAATAGGAAGAAGAATCAGTCTCTGGAGATGCAGATCTGAGTTAGCAGGGCACATGCTGGAAATTGTGAGTGGTCCACAATTTCCTTATGTCTGAGGCAAACTCTGTGGAATGAAAAGGAATGGGACACGAAGCTGGAGAGGCAAGCCACAGACACAGTGCAGAGGACTTGTACTTCATCTAAACCGTCTGCACTTTTCTTGTTCCGACCAAGTAAAGCCAACAAAGAATTTTAATCAGGGCGGCAGCATAATGAGATTTTTTTGTTCTGTAGGTTCGTTCCAATGGGTAGTTGGGAATTAAGATCCACGGGGAAGATTCTGGAGACGCAGCTTGAAGGTTGAGCCAAAGGTAGCGATAATGAAGGCCCAAATTAATGTCGATGCCGTGGAAAAGGAAGACAAGGGTTCTGAGAGTCATTCATGAGAAAATCATGAGAAGGATAGGAATGTTGACCAAAGAGTTGCTAAGGATTCTGACATGAAAAAATATCACGGATGTTGATACCTTTAAGCAAGAGAGGGATTTCAGGTCCACCAGGTTTGACAAAGGGGGAAAATAAGTAAGTTTGTCTTTGAATGTGTTTTCATTTGAAGTTCTCATAGGACATCCAGGGAGAAAGAGTGAATGGGGAGTTAAAAATACAGTGCTTAAGCAAACTAGTGCTTAGGAGAGCAATCTAGACATAGAGATTGGAAAGTTTTCAGCACCCAAGTGGTGATTAGAGATGGTTTTTATAAAAAACAAAAACAAAAACAAAAACAGGTGGCAGGCGGGGAGAGACTTCATTCTACAGAGTGAAAGAAAGCTAGCTATAGGATAGAAACTTACGGCATGCAGATATTTCAGGGTGAAGAAAGGATGAGGAGACAGAGAAATAGCTTCCCGGAGGTTTGAGGGAAACCTGGAGAGAAAGCTTTCACTAAAGACAAGGGAAGAAAGAATTTGAAGGAGTTAAATGTCATCGGAGCAGCAGGGAATAAGATAAGGAGTGAAAAGGGTCAGCTGGCTAGAGCAGTTAGTAGGTCATAGAGCCCCTGGAAGAGAAGTTTTGTGAAGCGATGAGGCCCAGAGCCAAAAAGCAGTAGTGGGTTAGGGAGTAAATGAAGGTTGAGCAAGTGTTGGGAGTAAATGCAGACCACGGGTTTATGAAGCTGAGGAAAGGGAGGGTAAGTGACTTTGCTGAAGGTCATAAGGCTTCTAAGTGGTAATACCAGGACCTTTAGATCAAATGACCTGATATATTAAAATGTCCTTTGGGGGCTTTCTCTCACTTATTCATTCCTTTATTTAAGTATGTATTGATCACCTGCTCTCTTTGAGACATCTGGGAGTTAGGCCCCTTAGATAATACATCATACAAAGCAAGTTATGGGTGATTATCAAGAAGAGTGAAGGGCCTGAGATTTTACTGTACTTGCAAACTAACAAGTTAGCCTGCCACAGTTTCATGGATGCGGGCAGAAGACAGGCGACTCCTGGGTCAGAGACAGAGGACAGTTAACTACTTATAGCAATAATAGTAACTAGAGTAATTCGAGTAATATTTTCTTAAGCCACTTCCCTGAGTCTTAATTCCCAAAGGGTGCCACCATCAGAGCCATGTGATGCCCGCACATACAGTAGGCAGTGTGACAGGGGAGGAATACTGAGTTTAGGGAATTAGAATCATTTATAATGGGCAGTAAGCACACCTAACCTGTGCTCTACAGAGAGACTTTAACTCTATCATAGTGGACAGTAAACAAACCTACATTCTGCTCTGGAGGAAGACACTATCTATAGTTTCCTAAGTTGTTGGCTAAACAAACATCCTTGAACAAGGGAGGGAGTGTCTCTGCTTGCAACATGCGTAAAAACACAAGAGACCCATGGGAAATTGTCTCCTAACAATCATGTAGTATATATTACGCATTTCCTACCCAATATTCATTTTCTTCCACCTTGTTATAGAAAATTGGGTATCTGCCAGGCAGCAACGTACCTAATTAAAGACTATGTGATAGCCGGAGCCCTAGCAGCGATATTGTGACCATGAAGGATGTAGCTACATACCAGAAAGGGTAAGTGCCATAACAGAAGGAGTCTGGGTCCCTGAGAGCAGCCATGGTCTGTCTATCTCTGGATGTTATGTGAGTGGATAAGCCTTTATGTGTTTGTGCCATTATACTGGACTCTGTTATTAGCAACCGTAGTTGTTATTAGTAACTGAATGCGATTACTAGTAGGGATGAGGGAGAGAGCACTAGATAGCAGAGCTCCAAGATAACTGGGAGACTTTAATTGTAATCTTCATTTTACTACTAATTTGCCACGTTAACGTAAGCATGCCACTTGATCTTTATGAACTTCATATTTCTCAGCTACCCATTAGGTTCTTCCAAGTTCTAAGATTTTCTTGTCCTCAATTTTTAAAATATCCTTCCTTTTTTAATCTTTCAAAACTCATTTATTCAGGAGTCCATTCTTTTTGGACAGGTGCCCATCTGAAAAGTAACTAGAGGAAAAGAAATAGATAATATTTAGATAGATAATAGATAATAGCTTAAATTTCTGCCTCCCTTTTCCCAACACCTGAATGTGTGCACTCTGGAGGTGTCTTAACCTAGGGATATGACTTTCTAATGGATTGGCAGACATCTTTAAGCATGGTAGGGGAGGGATTTAAATGGAAATCTCTTGCAATAATGCAAACAGTCTGCCTGTTATAACTTCTGTAGTCCTAGTACTTAGCACAGAGCCTAGTATGCAATAGGTCCCCTATAAACATATATTGAATGAACAAACACCCTCATTTTAAAGACTAGGAAATTAAGGACCGGCAATGAGTGGGACATAATCCCCTTTAGTCATATATGCTAAAATGCTATCTCTAGTGCCATGCAGAATGTGACCCGAAGTTTTCATATGAAATAAATCCTTGATAATCTAAAATAGAAGAGGTCAGAAAGAAAAAAAAATGATATTTGAGTTAAATGGTTTCTGATTATCATTTTTCCCTTTTTTAAAGAAAAGCAGGTCATTTGTTCATTGGAAATATAGCTGTCAGTTTAAGTTATGCCCTCGTTTGAATAAATTGATATTGGATAATGAGGTTTCACTGAATGACTACATGTACTTTTTTCTCTGGGCTAAATAATTCCAATTCCTCTAACCTTTTCTCATGAATTGTATTTTCTTGGCTCTTAATCACTCTCTTTGTTCTCCCATGAGACTGAATAAAAGTGTTAACCAGCAACAAATATCATAGAATGATTTTTACATGAACACTAGCCTTATGCTCACTTTTAAATACATCATGCCATTGGTGACCCTAGTGTCAGATTTTGTCTTTTATAATATACTAGAATACTTTTCTATCTTACTAATGTCTAGAATTACCTCTAAGTTGATATTAATCTGTGGGTCCCTGATGCTAGCTATTTCTATTTTGCCAAGTACCTAGATAATTAATATCAAGGAAACCAAAAGGCAAGTTGGCATATGGGATTTTCTCATTCTCAATCTGGATATTTCATTTTTCCACTCGTGAATCTATCCATCAATTCATTCAACCAGCATGTGTTATTTCTTTACTCTGTGACAGGCTCTGTGCTAAATGCTAGTGTAGTGATAAAAGAGAATCCAGACAACTCATAGCTTCAAGGGCCAACATCTTATAACCAGCAACCATAATAGAGCATAGCCAATGCAAAGGTATCAATACAGCAAGCTATAGGAACACAAATGTCCTCTAATGCAATTGAGTTCAGGTGTCTCGATAGACAAGCAGTAACCAGGCAAAAGAGAGGAGGGTTGGACAATCGCTATACTAGGTAATACTAATATATACTAAAAATTAGTTATAACTAAAGGGTTATAGGATTGAAGGAGATCACTTTATTTATGCCCTTGCTATGACACAAGACCACGACGGAAGTGGAGAGCCTTTCCTGTGTCAGGGGCTATGGTAGGTGCTAAGGTTAGAGCAGAGAACAAATTACACATGGCAGGGAGCTGGATGTCTAGAGGAGGAAACAGACAAGTAAGTTGTTAGAATTAAAGTGGCCTAGCTCTCCTTAGAATAGTCTTGTTAATTTCATTTATCCTTGCTTAATTATTAACTATGCTCCCTCACACTATCAACAGTGTCCTGGTTTGGGGGCGCCTGGGTGGCTCACTCGGTTAAGCGTCCGACTTCAGCTCAGGTCATGATCTCACAGTTCATGGGTTCGAGCCCTGCGTCAGGCTCTGTACTGATGGCTGGGAGCCTGGAGCCTGCTTAGGATTCTGTGTCTTCCTCTCTCTCTCTCTGCCCCTCCCTCACTCACGCTCTGTCTCTCTCTCTCTCTCTCTCTCTCTCTCAAAAATAAATAAAAACATTAAAAAAAATTTTTTAAAGAGTGTCCTGGATTGAATAATGAAATTTTATATGGTAATCCTTGTCATGGGACAACATGATAATAGCTCCCCTAGAGATAGTATAGGGCGTGATTGGAGCTTTGAGAGAAGAACACCAAAAACAAGCTCCTAACCTAGTCAGTTTCTAGCAAAATTCTAGAAATTTGCCAAAGATAGTGATGAGGTAAACTCTTTATCCGGTAAGAAACACTGGAAAAAAGTATCCAGGTAGATGTTTTAATAGCTTGGTCCAACCAAGTGTTGATAACTCTGTTCTGCTTGTTTGGAAAGAAAGATGTCAATGAAACATCAAATTGTGTGCATGACGAGTCAGTTTCTCTCCTGTGCAATTAAGAGAGATGTTTGGAGGGGTAACAATATCAATTGCTTCACAAGATTAAGCAGTTGGAAGGCTATTGAAATGAATCCTCCAGTCTCCCAAATGAAAATATATCCAAGAATTTCTTGCAGGTTCAAGTAAAATGTTTAGGCATATTTCGAAAGATAAGGATGCACATTTAATCATTGAGGTATTTTTTTCCCCTGTAAATAAATTCATACACCTTAGAGGAAGAAACACATGCACTTAAACTCAAAATGCAAAACATGCTTTGAGAATGGACAATTCAGTCAAACAATTCACTGAGTAAAAATGATCTCTTTTCTTGTATGCATGAGGTTGGGGGAAGGGTTCTCCGAGTTCAGTGTCATCCAGTCAGGAGACCTTAGCAAGCCAAAGGTGGGGGGGGGGCTGAAGAGACATCTGTCATTTATCTATTTGTTATTCTCAACTCTGTAGCTATAGGTCCGGTGAAAAGGAAGAAGGATAGGCTCTGAGAAGCTTTTGAAGGGTGAGGATTGGAAGAAAGAAGCAAAGGAGAAAGACATTAGCACTTCTACATGCCAGGCACTGGGCTGAGGGCTTTACATATAATGTCTCCTTGCTTCAATAATGATCCAGGGATAGATTTGACTATGGAAACCTGTGGTTTAGGAAGCTTCAGTGGTTGGTCCGCAGGTAGGCCACATACATTGGTGGGGCCTCATTGAAAGCCCAGTGTAGCTAAACTCCCATGACTCTTATTTCTTCTATTCTTCAACACATATCCTAGGTCTGATAAAATAGCTCTTTTTTGATATGTGAGGTTGTTTAAAGGAGAGGAGATTCCAAATGGAGAGACTGACGTGAATTAAGGTATTCTTTTAGCCAGGGATAGAGCACCACAGAATCTCCCATCATGACCAAAGGTAACCAAAAAACAACCCAAACTTTTTAGTAGAAGAACAAAGAAAGAAAAGGGAAAAAAAATTATGAAGTTAAACAGAGAAGATTATCATGTTCTCTGTAAAAGAATAGACGGAAAATCGTGGGCCCTCTATTGGAGTTCTTGGTTGCAAGCAACAATAACTACTTTTGGTTAACTAAAGCAAATGAGGAAGGAAATGCCAAAGAATTAGGCTTCAGGAAGCACAAGAATCCAGGCAGGTCCTGGAATGAAGGAAGCAAACGCTGACGGTTTCTTCTGGAAGCTTCTGTCAGCATAAAGACCCAAACTGCAAGAAGGGAGTATCTGAAAGGTCCAGCCTGGATATGGGTTCATATATCCAAGAGCAAAGAAGGTAGTTTCCCAGAGCAAAAGCTACTTTAAAATCTATATGATGTCACCAAAAACACCAATTGCCTTTAATTATCACCACTATGGCTTTGATGCCTTTCCCCTATATATTAGTTTCTTAGGGATGCCATAACAAAATGCCGCAAACCAATGACTTTAAAACAATAGATTTTTTTCTATCAAAATTTTGGAGACTAGATATCTGAAATTAAGGTGTCCTTAGGACCATTCTCCCTCTAATGGCCCTGAAGAACATGACTCTTCCTCATTTCTGGTGGCTTAACCAATTCTTGTCAGCGTATCACTCCAACCTCCAACTCCATAGTCACATAGCCTTTTTTCTGTGTGTCTTTGTGGGCTCTACTCTTCTTATAAAGGTGCTAGTTATTGAGCTTAGTGCCAACCCTAACCCAGTATGACCTCATCAAAACTTAACAAATTACATCTGCCAAGAACTTAGTTCCAAATAAGATTACACAGTGAGGTTCTAGGTTTCTGTGAATTCGGGGGTGCCCTGACCTACTACACCCTGTCTCTCTGAAACCATTTGCATCTTTCTTTTTTCTTTTTTTAACATTTACCTATTTACTTGGAGAGAGAGGGAGAAAGTGGGAGTGGGGATGGGGCAGGGAGAGAGAATCCCAAGCAGGCTCAGTGCTGCCAATGTGGAGACTGATGTGGGGCTCGACCCTACGAACCGTGAGATCATGACCCTAGCCGAAACCAAGAGCCGGACACTTACGTGACTGAGCCACCCAGGTGCCTCCCATTTGCTTCTTTCTATCAGAAACCAGCTACACTGACTTTTTAAACATTTGTATTTAATTAGATTCAGGTTAATTAACATACAGTGTAGTAACGGTTTCAGGAGTAGGACCCAGTGCTTCATCACTTACATATAACACCCAGGGCTCATTCCAACACATGCCCTCCTTAATGCCCATCCCCCATCTCGCCCCTCCCCCCACCCACCTCCCCTCCAGCAATCCCCCTGTTTATCCTCTGTATCTAAGAGTCTCTTATGATTTTCCTCCCTATTTTTATTTGATTTTTCCTTCCCTTCCACTATATTTATCGGTTTTGTTTCTTAAATTCCACATATGAGTGAAATCATATGATATTTGCCATTCTCTGACTGACTTGTCGCTTAGTGTAATACACTCTAGTTCCAACCATGTTGTTCTAAATGGCAAGATTTCATTCTTTTTAATCATCGAGTAATATTCCAGTGCGTGTGTGTGTGTGTGTGTGTGTGTATCACATCTTTTTAATCCATTCATCAGTCAGTGGACATTTGGGTCTTTCCATAATTCGTCTATTATTGATAGCACTTCTATAAACATTGGGGTGCATGTATCCCTTCAAATCAGCATTTTTGTATCTTTTGGATAAATACCTAGTAGTGTGATTGCTGGGGCTTGGATAGTTCTATTTTTAACCTTTTGAGAAACCTTCATACTGTTTTCCAGAGTGGCTGCACCAGTTTGCATTCCCACCAGCAGTGCGAAAGTATTCCCCTTACACTGACTTCTAATTGTTGACTTAAATGTGTCTTTCTATGGATCTATGAGCCTTTAAGAGTATGGACAATGTCATGCTCATATTTGTTTACTCCTTATGTAGATGAGTGCTTGTACATTGCAGGCACAGAATCAGCTTATTGAATGAATATATAAATGAATACATAGCTAATAGGAGACATGAGAAAAAACAACAACCAGGAACTCCGTAATGACACTTGGCATGTAGCCTTACACAAAGATTACAGAGCCCCATGGCCCTGTCATATACTAGAGTAACACTATTGCAGAAACAGAAAACAAAATCATGTTCCCTGTCCCCCAGGCAGGTTTATAATGAATTGAATATCGAGAAAATTGACATTGCTTCCAGTTTGATTCTTACAAGTTCTCCGATAAAAGACAGTTTGCAGCTTCCATGTATTTCCCTTGTATTTCTCATCTAATTTGCCTTTTCCTAGTGTGATTACATCATGCAATCCTGTTTATCTCCTCATTGCCTTGGCCAACTTCCTTTACATTCACACCAATTGCAGATGAGTTTTGCTTATCCTTCAAGGATTTTATTTTTATACCCTGCTTGTCTGCACTTAATTTACATCTTCTCCTCCAGCTTCAAAGGTTTGCCAAGGCTGTGACTTCACCTCCTCAACAGCGGTCACTTTCTTCTTTGAAGCTGAGTTTTCATTGGAAGAGAAATGTTGTGTCTTTTGGCTCCCTCTCCTTGTCCATGCTGTCAGGAGATGAAGGCAAACCACACTTGCCCTAAGGATTTTAAGGGATAAACCTGATACTTTCTGGATATGAGGAGCCAGTCTTCTTCCCTGCTATGATTTGGAACAAGACAGAAAAAGGATTCTAAGGTTAGATGAAATCTTCAGAGATTCTGTTCCTTAAGCATTGCTCTGCCATGGACATATTTTGGGCATGAGCAGGCATATGTCCCGTCCCACAGATCACCTGGGGGAGGCAGGGAGCAGGCTGTCTTTCATTGTTGACCCCCAATTCCCACAGCGTAAGCTTCCTCCTTTGCTGGGCCTGTCCTGATTGCACTTTGAGTTTACAATATAAGATTTGTTTTTCATCCTGTTCCATGTCCTTGGAGAGAGCTCACTTTGATAACCGTGCCAGGAACTAATTGTGAGGGGAACCAATTGTACAGAAGGATGAAGTCCATGGAGGCCAGAGGTCCTCGGCATCCTGAAGAGAAGGGAGGTGCCGTAAGAGGATTGGATTCCAGGGAAGATTCCAGACTTCCTTTTCTTGAGAACTCTCAGAATGCAATGCTCAACTCTTCCACTGGAATTACTGAATCTTATGTTTGGAAAGGAGCTATAGAAGCCATGCAGCTCAAGCTCTTCAACAGTGTGAATTTGGGCTATAATGTTCAGACTTTGGTCCAAATCACTGGAACCAATATGATGCTATAGTAGAGAAGCATCTTAGATCAACTGATGTCAGAATCTTAGCTCTGCCCCTGATGGGGTTACTTAGGCTAATATTAATAATATTGGCAGGCATTTGCTGAGCACATACTATGGGCAAGGCACTGTGGTGAGTGTTTTACTCTTAACAATATATTTTATCTCAATAACAGTTCCATGAGTAGATATTACGATTATTATTATCATTATTATTTTACAAACTAGAACACATATTACACAAGTTAAGGTATGGCTCCTAAGGTTACAGACTCTGTAAAGAAAAGAATCAAGTCTTAGGGCAAGGCTTGCAACTCATGTGCTGAACAACTACATAATACTGTAAATAACTACACTCTGCCAAGCCTTGTTTCCTCATCTAGAAAATGAGGCCAAAACTCCTACTTACAAATTAATAGAATTATAAACAATTGTGCTGGACTGTGAATGTAACTAGCCAGTTATCCAGAACATAGGTTTTCAACATGATTGTCAGTGCTCTTCTCTCTACTCCTTCTCTCTTCTGGACACTATAAACCTGAAATCTCACCTCGAGAGACACTGGACACAAGACATTGCCCTTCTCCATGGCCACTGAGGACTGGTTGGTGATTTGGCCTAGGAGTTCCGCAGGGCTGACTTGCCCATTCCCAGACAGCCCCATGAGAGCAAAAGCTTGGAAGAGACCATGCAAACTTCCAAGTCACTCTTTGTCCTCTCAGCACGTCCTGCTTAGCCCACAGCCCGATGCGTGTTGGCCAGAGGAAGCTCCCTCTTGCTCCCTGTTTCACAACATCTGGATGAAATGTGGTTCAAAAGGGCACCAACTGAGAGTTACACAACCCCCCACTCCTTCAGGATTAAGAAAGGAAAGCATCCTTTGGCTCCTCTGCAGCCCAGTTGGGGAATCCAATCAAATACTCAGCCCCTTGGAATTCCCGGTGGGAAAATCTAAACTGGAGCCCTCTGTAGCCTTACTCTCCAGGGAGTTGTTATTAGGCCTGCTTCATGAATTCTCACAGTGGTCCCCGATGTCAGCCCCCAACTTTACACACAGGAAACTAGGACTCAGCAAGACTCAGTCACTCAAAGGCATGCATGAAGGATTCAAACCAAATCTGTTTGATTTCAAAGCCCTTTCCCTCCTCCACTTTCCATTATTATACCTGACTGGAAGTCCAGGTGACTATATATTCATTCATTCATTTACAAATGTTTATTGAGAATCTATGATGTGCCAGATAGAGACGGTGGGCATACAGCAGTGGAAAAAAAATGCGACTTTTCTGTTTTGACACAGAGCTTTTAATTGAATCAAGTGGGAAACGGACAATAAACAAACACATAAATATACAAAGTGCCAGATAAATGTTAAGTGCCAGGAAGAAAATAAAAGTAAAGCTGAAGAAGTCTTCGCTGTTAAGGTGACTTTGGAACAGAGACTTGGATAATGTGGGGGAAGTGATTTATGTGGCTATTGGGGAGGAACATTCCAGAAAGTGGAGACAAAAAGTTCCACGTCCCCGAGGCAGGGGTGTGTGTGGCATGATTGAAGAAGAGCATGGAGGTCCATGTGGCTGGTCAGAGGTCACATCACAGATGATCCCTGTAGGGCCGTGTGGGTACCCAGAGTTAGGAATTCCTGAGAGAGATGGACCAGGGATAAGGGGTGGATGGATGGGGGATGTGATCTTCAACAAGTCATTTCAGTCTCAGTACAGAAAAGTGAAGGGCTGGGACTTCACAGTAGCTTCCCAAACCTGGCTGCACAGCAAGTCCCCTAAACACCCAGCTAAAGATATAACTGCCTGGTCCCTACCCCCCAGAGACCATGATTCAGTAGATCTGGGGCCACGGCTCCATTGGAGGTTCTGATACGCAGATTAACTTGGCAACCACTTCCCTACACACACTCTAAGATTTTCCTGATTTACCCCTCTATTCATGATTTGAAGTTTGTATGGAGGAAAAAGCTGTAAATACAATCTGGAATATAAGCAGGTGTGAAAAGGTTTCTGTTATTGCTATCTGAGTAAGCAATTACAGAATGATCTCATTACTTCCCTCTCTCATCACTGCTTCCTTTCTTCCTCTGAACATGAGGAAGAGATTAAATAACTAAAGAGAGCAAATTACTACATTTTAATGCAGAAGGCTTTTGGATCAAACCCACTATTTCTCTGTGTACATTCTGATGGCCTGCAAATTGACCCGATCAAACTGGAAACTCATGTGCTATCTAAATAATCTGCTTGATATTCTGTAACATTACTCCAATTACTCATCCTTTCAATAAATTTAATCTATTGATGTGGATGCCTTATTCTATTTCACACTCTCTCTTGCTCAGGAAAAGCCTCAGTGGTCTCATAATGAAAGTGAAATAGACTTAAAATAGACTCAGGGAATTTTCTTCCCCACTACACCCCCTTTATAACAAACCCTGACATGATAAAAAGCATGAACAACTGCTGTATTTTCAGGTGAATGAATTTTGAATTTGAGAATTGACACAGATAGCTTTGTCTGTAGATTCATGTGTTGTGTTCTAGATTAGGAAGAATGCATTACACAATATGCAATCAAAGGTGGAAACTTTGATGCCCACTCTTTTAGAGGATCAGTTTAGACCCTAGCTTTCTCTGGCACTAGCTCAGCAAACCTTGTCTATAAAGGACCAGAAGCAAATATTTTCATTTTTGAACCATATAGTCTCTGTTGCACATCCTCAATTCTGCCACTGCAGCAGAGGAGTAACCATAGCTGATATGTAAATAAAGAGGCATGGCTGTGTTTTAATAAAACTTTATTTACAGAAATAGCTGGTGGGCCAGATTTGGCTGGCAAGTTGTAGTTTGCCAAATCCTGACTAATTTCCTTGTTTTGTTTTGTTTTTTTCATTGTAGATTATGACATAGAAGCCCAGAGACAATATTAACTTCAACTTGTGGTACAGTTGAGAAGGAAACTGAGGTCTCTTGATCAATACTCCTTAGACTCTCGTAGGCTACCCTTTCCTGGGTGTTCATGTTGATATTCAGGCCACATGCTCCATCTTCAAATGCAGAACCAGGAATGAATTGAGCGCAGGCTGGTTAGATTTGGGCATGAGTCCACCATGAGTAACCTTGTAGCTGTTGTCTATCCGGTCTTTTCTTTCTGGTCATGGAGCTGTGGAAGGGACTTCTCACCCTAATCTCTTTTAAACGTACATTTATACTTTCTGCAACCACAGCAGGTAAGAACCAAGACACTAAAGGAATTGATAGGAAAGTTTTTGTGGCCAGGAGTGAAGATAATATCAGTGTTGGCATCAAACACATCAACAAATGCAATCAATCCATTTTCTTTTCTTTCTTTTCCTTTTTCCTTTTTTTTTTTTCTTTTTTGGAAATAACCTGTCCTCTAAGAAAACTTCCTACTTACTTTCCTTTGAGGATAATTTGTACTCAGTACCATCAGCTCCAGCTGAAATTTCCCTCTCTGGGGCCTAAAATTCCATTTTTTTTTTTTGAGAAGTAAGATAAAAGAAAGTAGATTGCTTATCTTTATTGAACAAACTCCACTTTCCAAACTCTAAGTTCCAAACTCCAATTTCCTATGGATCCTGAAACCTTGCTCCAAAATGTTGGGTGTATTTTGTTTTCTTACAATGTTTTATCTTCCTCTTTTCCTTTTTCTTGCAATAGCAAAGTAACAAAAGAACAAAACTTACACTTATTCCTTATTTTACTCTTTCCTATAGGAATCCCCCATACTGAGCTGACTTTTGATCAGAGTGAAGAGTTCTGGAATTTGCTGTGAAATGCCCACTTCCTGTTTATTAATGAAGGTTGAAGGACATTAGTCCTTCCTGCTAATTGCAACTTTCTCTACCCTATGCTATTAACTCGTCTACAATGATTCCAGGGTTACTTCATGCTCCTTTGCCCCAATTACAATGACCACACCCATATCTTAAGCTAAACCTCAAATCCCACAGTGGTTTATTTCCTACTCATTTCAGGATTAAATTGAAAAAGATGACACTTGTGGACATTTGTAGAATATCTTGTACAAAATATTACGTCTTGTTGCCACTTTTATTGTTTGATTTTCAGATCCCCCCACCCCCAGGCTGTTTTATTTTATGCCAGCTGTCTGGATACTGGAATAAAAAACTTCAGTAGGTTTCCAGTATCTGGTTATCAAGCCTCTTATTTCTTTTTTTTTTTTTAACTTTAAAATAAAATGTTTATTTATTTATTTTGAGAGAGAGAGGGAAGGCATGAGCGGGGTAGGGGTAGAGAGATAGGAACAGAGAGAGAATCCCAAGCAGGCTCCATGCTGCCAGCACACAGCCCGATGCAGGCCTCTAACCCACAAACCATGAGATCATGACCTGAGCTGAAATCAAGAGTCAGATGCTTAACTGCTGAGCTACCCAGGTGGCCCTCAGGGTTCGTATTTCTTAAGTTCTAGGAGTAAAATGTCCTTCCTCACTGTTACAAAAAACTAATTCTCTTTACTGATTTAAAAGTGTTTGAAGGGAAATACAGCCCTGCCCTTTTAAGGATCAAAAGCCATTTGTATCAGCAGAAAATCAGGTTGTAAAAATCCCATAGGACAAAAGCCAGAGTCAAGAAGTCATCTTAAATAATTCTATACAAAATAAATTCTACCCAACAAAATAGTTCAACAGAAGAAATAATGTCGACCTGAGACTTTCTACAAACCTTTTGAAAATTGGAGTGAGAATTGGAATAACTATTGCAAAGGCATCAGGGATGAATTGTGCTACTAGAAACTGTCCTTCCCTAGCCACTCCCATCTATGAGAGAACCAGCTGGGGCCATGAGTAAGATAACTAAGGTGAAATAAAAATATCTTTTGGTTGTATATTTCTATTGATGGTCTCCATAAGAACTTACCCTAACAAAGAAAAGGTGAATGGCTGAAAAGTTCTCCTTAGAGAACTTAAGGCATATTGATTTCAATGTTTGTGGCCTTTTCTATCCTAAATTTTGGCAAACTGGTGGACTGACTGACCAGTTGATTGCCTGCTCTGTGCCAGGTATTGTGTGAGGTGCTATAATGGTAGTTTCCGGTTTCTGGGTCAATATGGCTGTGCTAGCATTTAACTTTTCTGTCATTATTCACATGAAGCTATCTTGTCAACATCCCAAGGGCCTCCTCACTTCTCCGTATGTTATTCATTTATATGGTTTTACATTCATTTCCATTCATTCTGCCAACAATAAAGTATATGAATACCTTATTTCCACAAAAGTTGCTTTTGTGTTATGCTCGGTAAGCTTACTTTCTTTTCTTCAAACCTTAGTCTGTATCTATGCAGCACCCACCCTAGGCTTGATGACATGTAGGCACTAGGAATACAGGATGAGTGAAACACAAAATCTTTTGCTCTAGCTGGAGAAACACACATATGAGCAGAGAAATGTCGTATATTGTAACAAATACTTCAATAATAGGCAAGAGTCACCGGGGAGTCGGGAAGAATTTAACGGCTTCATTGTGGATGACAATCTTCCCAGAAGTGAACTTGATTTGAATCTTGTAAGAAAACAGGAATGTTATTACCCCTTTTGTGAGATCAGTTCCACTATTTCTGATAGCTCTTTCTTTCAAGAATATAAATTCTGACCTCCACCTCCTGCCTCAGACTTGAAAGACATTCAAATACATCTTCTTCCACCCCAAAGTTCTTACTCAATGACAACTTACTAGTGTTCTAAAACTAGACTAAGGACAAAACTCCTTACCTTCCAGGAAATATTTATGCCTGCTTGTGACACCATCCTAGAGATTGTAGGTGAATTTGTATCATGATTTATTTGAAAGTCCCACAATATATGTCTTTATTACTTCTCCAGTGAGTGCCACTGGGTCTCTTTGGAAATAGATCTCCTTGTTGTTTGCCTGCCTTGACAGATGCCATCCCGGTACAGTAGTTCTATACAACTCTGGATTCCTCAACATCCTTCTATGAGCTCAACGTTTTTTTCTCTTTCCTCTCCAGTCACATGACAGAATTAAGGAATTAAATGCAGCTGAACAGCAAAAAAGGTGTGAAAGAAAGAAACACAAAAGAGGAAGGAAGAATTTTTCTGACATAAATGGAGGCAAAAATTGGTACATTTGCGGGGGTGGGGGGCACCTGGATGGCTCAGTTGGTTAAGCACCCAACTCTTGATTTCGGCTCAGGTCATGATCTCATGGTTCATGAGATCGAGCCCCGCGTGGGACACTGTGCTGACAGAACAAAGGCTACTTGGGATTCTCCCTCTTTCTCCCTCTCTGCCCACCCCCTCTCTAAATGACTAAATAAACTTAAAAAAGTGGCATGGGAGGACACTTAGTTAGAAGGCACACCTACTGGATGAAAAATGTGCATAGGGAGGAGATGTGCAGGAGATGAAACTGAGAACCCAGGTAAGAGCCAGATTATGAAGTGTTTTTACACCATGCTGAAGATTAGATTTGAACCACATCAGGAGAGCAAGGGGCTAACAAATTTTTTCTTAAAGTCACTTGGGTGGCAATGGTGAGAATGGGTTGAAGGGGCTCAAAAAGAAACAACAAAAGGTTTGGAAGCTGTTGAAAAAGGCTTACCAAGGAGGAACGAAATAGGAGCTGGCATATAAGAGGCCAAGAACAAGCAGGAAATGAAGAAACATTTTAAAGAGAAGAAATTGTCCAAATTTAGTTCATAAAGACATGGGGGACTGAACTGGTGCACTCATCTGTTCCCGTCCATCCATTCATTCATCCATTTGTTTGCTCATTCATTTATTCCACGAATATTTGTGGCTGCCATACTCCAGGCATGCCTGTTCAGGGCAGTGAACAAAATGGATGTGCCAGTCTCACCTGGTTTACAGCCTAGTGAGAGTGGGGAAGATTATAAGAAGCAAACACAGGTAGAGTTAAAGAGTTATTACAAAGAAGACTACATAATTTGGGGGTGTGTTGCTAAAGTGGGATTGTCAGGAAGATCTTTCTGAAGAGATAGTTGAAAAGGCACCCGAAGGAAGTAAATAAATGAGCCCTGTATGTAGGTCGGGCGAGTTTTCTGGACAGAGGTGATAGCATAATTGCGTTCGCTGAAGAAGTGCATGCTTAATTTAAGGTAGTGTTGTCAGAGGAGCCATATGTTGGAGGGTAATGCATTTTCAGAAGAGGTCATTTGCTTCCCTTCTGTAGTACCTTTTCCTTTGGGTCTAGTCAGGAAACCATCCTTGTTCTCTTTCCTGAGGGTCTGGAATATTCTACTGACTTATTTTTAACTTGCTGGAATCCTAAAGGCACAAGGTTGTGCTTGGCCCTTAGAAACACCAAGCATGTGAAGGGACTCGAGGCTTTGCTTTTGCTTTCACTATGGTTTTTCACTTTACTTCTTTAAAAAAAAATTTCCTACAGAGGCTATTTATTACACTGCAGCAGTCAGCATGCACCAAACAGAATTGCTTTTCATAATAAACCTATTCATCTTCTGGCATGTCAGAAATTTCTCAAATTGATACTTATAATAAATATGATTAATACCATATTGTATTTCAGTTGTTGCTGTAAAATAATTGGGAACAAATATCGTATTGTGATGTTGACAGTGTTGGGTCGGCTGGTGCCAAATGGCGGGAGCAGCCAACTGTATTTCATTAACAACCACATTGGTACAATGCTATTAAGGTTTTCATAATCCCTTTACTCAGGGTTGATCATTCATTCTGTTAAACAAATTCTTACAACAATCACACTGGAAGTAAATCTGTCAGTGACAATATCAGCAAGATGGGCTCCCACAGGGACATTAGGTGAGTTGCCTATGAAATATGCCAGTCAGATACTGCAGTGCTGGGCTTAAGGATTAAGGGCTAATCAAGGAACAGGCAAAAGGGGTCAAGGCCAATAGACACGTAAACCAGGAGCTTGCATTTGAGTGGCAGGATGGGGAGAAAGGGGCATTACTTTAAAAGGATGGTAAGATGCCTCGTGACCCCACAGGCATCTCCGACCATACCTGCTTCTCCTTCAGCATCAGTTGAGGAAAGGAAGAGGCAGAGTTAGTTCCATTTCAACATAAATAATACCAGGCCATCTGAAAGTCTAGAGGAACCAGCAACAGCCTTCCAAGATGTGGAGACAGACACTTGAAGTAAGTCTTTCAGGATGAACAGGACTGAGCCAGAGAAAGTTACGGAAGAGCATCTAAGTCAAGGGAAAGCATGAAACTTTGGACACAGAGGGAACACACAGTAGGAAGCTAACATTCCTTTCCTTCTTTCCTCTTCCTCTCCCTTCCTTTCTCCCATGTTCAAGTCCTCATCCCGCCCTGTCTCCATTAGCTTCTATCTTTGCCTTCCTCCTCCCAGAAAACGTCTAAGTTATTTAGCTCAAACTACAATCACTTCCTTTCCCTCCATGCCAAAACAAAGGACTACACCTTGGCGGCTAACATATTTCTACCACTTCTGGTTTTCCTGAATCTTCAATAGTCTTCTACTCTCTATCACTGTCCTTCCTCTCTTCTAGGGTTCACGTCGTCCCCCATAAGCTCAGGATCCTATACTGACACTCATATTTCGGAATTTTGCAGTTACTAGAAGCATTTTCTTGTATCAGCAATCTCTCTATTGTTGGGTGGTAGGGTACATATAATTCCTAACCTATTTTTTCCATGGTGTTCAGAGAGATGTCAGAACTTCTACAAGTTCACCCAAGTGGTGAGGGGCAGAACCAGCGCTTAAATACAGATCTTCAAACGCCCAAGCCTAGTTCACTTCTAACCACATCATGCTATCTCAAAATACCATTGGCTCGATATAGGCAACGCTACACCAAGAACACCATTCCCACCACAAAGACCCCACACTATACAGAGCCTTCAAGTGGCTTTAGATGTATTTGTTAAACTTTGAACTTTGTATCATTTTATATTTTGTTATTTTATTTTCAGAAGTGGAAACAGCTGGCTTTACTAAACCCTTGGGTCCTTTCACTTTCCTATGAAGGTCTCCACCATATGTAGCTGTTCTCTCTTGAATAAGTGTTGCAAGGTTGAGTTATGTGCCTCCTAATGATGTCACCCATGAGGGGAAATCTGGCTTCTCGGCTCAGTTTGTTCTCTTACCAAGTGATTGCATGAAGTTGCTCCCCAAAATGCAGTTCTGTCTCCACTGACTCCTACCGGGAGGGGCCCGGTTGGATGCAGTGTCTCAATCTGGGCAGCTTTCTTAACCTCTGTGTGTGGGGTGGCATCCCTTGCGATTGGGTGGGATGTTGCTGTACATTCTGTTTCAAATGCTCTGGCTCATACTCATTCAGGACATGCTCCCCCACGTCAGGGTCTGCCTGTGGTTTCCTCAAGAACTCCTTGGATATACAACATACTCTCAGATCCAGCACTGCTGAGACCCTAAGGAAACTCTGAAACTTTAGCCTGAGGCCTCTCTACTGTTGTTTGCATTTTGGAAAATGCCAATTTGCCTCTTCAGCTGCCAAATATCTCCTCCAAATACATTCTACGAGCATTCGGTCTTGTCCAAGGCCCGTGTTACGTTGGGTCTTGTTTCAAGCTGGGCCCCCATCTCCATTTCAGGGGCCATATGGTTTACTTGCCATTGGGAGAGAACATAACTTATGAGAAAAAAATTTCAAGGGGCAGACACAGCTACTTTCAACTGCATTGTCATGTGTTATTTATATACCATAAGCACTATTTTTCATTTATTAAAGAAGTCAGTGGATACTACTGAGTGCCTACTGTGTGTCCACACATCAGGTTATTTGTATATCACTCACTCAGTTGACTTCTATATTGAACTGCACTCTCTTTATGACTCATGTTACAAGCTACTTGAATTGATTTAGGCAAAACAGGATATTTATGAGAAGAATACTGGGGAAATCTCACATAACCACAGTCTGGACATGGCCTCAGGGTCCAATGGACTTGTGATTTGAGCTGTACATCTCTTGTCTCTGTTTCTCTGAGGGCCAACTCATTCCCCTCTACGCCAGATTAGATTCCAACAGGGTGGGGATAAGGGCACCAAATTCTGAGCTTTATATGCCATACTTTCTATGATCATACATAGTCTACATATCCTTTCTGCATTCCAGTTGCAACAATTCCTGGGAAGTTCTCTAACTGGCCAGTCTTGGGTCAGGTACTGACTCACAGCCCAATCCACTGAGATCGGAGAATGAGACAGGGTATGGATGCATTGATAGAGGCATGCATTTTGTCACGATGCTTTCTTGAGTAAGAGAGAGAGAGTTGGAGTTACTTAGCAAAAGCATATCAAAAACGGAATACTTCATATATAACTAAGGAGTGAATTATCTAACTAAACGTCATTTTTGCTGAATGCTAGCGTCATTATTTTGCTTGAAAGTTACATTCAGGGGAACTTATTTCAGCCAACTCAGCTCTAAGCACTGAAAATTATGGTGACTAAGACAAAGTCCTGTTATGGTGGAGCTTACGTTAAGTGGGGAAGATAAAAATACGTGAGCAAATGAAGAAGAAAATTAAAGACAGTGATAAACATTAAATTAAATCTTGAGATAAAGAGTATTAGGAAATGAGTGAATGAATACTTTAGCTAGAGAGGACAACCTCTGTAAAGAGATGACTTTGAGCTGAGACCCGAATAATTTGATGAAAAGAAGAGCATACCAGGCAGAGAGATAACAGGCCAGAGCATACCAGGCATAGCCAGTGTCAAGGCAATGCAAAGGCCCTGTGGCTGGAATGAGCCTGTCATGATCAAGAAATGAAAAGATCTCAGTGGCTTGAGTGTTACACAGGCAACACTCGGGGTTCAACCACAGGTATTAGGGGCTCTAAGATTCTGTCCTTTCTTCTCTCTCTCTCTCTCTCTCTCTGGGACCTCTCTCTGGGACCTCTGGGACCTCTGCTCCAGACAGGAATTAGTAGGGAAAGGCTTCCCTGACTCTCCTTTTGTGCTCCGCAGGAACATCCATGACAAAATCTGATATCCCAGGCACCTGTTCGTTGAGCCCCATTCCACCTTGGATGCTTTCAGCGGCAGAAAACTCACTATCACTTAATTCTCAGACAGGTCTAGCTGCTAGAAAATCCCTTCCCCTTACAAAAATGCAAATCTTACTTTAGCTTATCGTAGCTCCTGCACGTTGGGGCTGGTGTTGCTTTTGTTAAACAGGCAGGATGAAGCTAGTCCCTCTTCCTTCAAACTGTCTGTCAAATATTTGAAGTGCATGCCAACATTTCCTTCATTCAGTTCTCTTTCGCTCACGAGAAGCACCCCCAGCTTCCTTTATCATTCCTCAGGGGCTAGTTGTGAAGATCCTGACCACCGTGGTAAAACCACTCTTTCCCCACTGTCTTTTAAGAGGTGGCATCTGAAGAGAGTGGCCTGACCCCTGCCAAATGCCTTGGGGATTAACACCTGTCTTGTTTTGAACCGAAGATCTTTATTAATGCGGCCTAAGAACTGAACGTTTGGCAATATCAACATGCTATGGTCACACGTACACCATCCATCAAGGCTCAGAAGAGTCTTGCCTTACGTACCTAATCCTTGAGTGCTTGATTGTGTCATCAGGAAACGCTCTGGTATGTCAGTCTGGGAAATCAGACCAAATACTCTGCACCCCTGATGCATGCTGCACTACACTATCTCAAGTAATTAGAATCTTTGGACTCCAGAAATATGTGGACTCCACATCTCCAATCCCCAAGTAGCCAGGATTAGCTGTTCTTGGCAAGGAAACAAGTTGGCAGGTAGGGCTTAGAATATAAAAGTATACATACACACATACATACATACATACATACACATACACGTACATACTTACATGGCTCAATATAGGTTCAGCCTACTTTATTGTATTACGTAAGGTAAAGAATAACTAAATAATGAAAATTACAACCTGACGATTTTTAAGGATCACAATAATCAAGAGGGAACGATCTTCAACAGTGGGTCTAATGAAGTTGGAAAGCATAATCGCTCACATAAAAAAGGCCTGTGATTTCAAGGAATGGAATAAAAAGAGTTTGGGATTTCTAGTGCAAGCCCAAACATTGGAGTCAACAGTGTTTATTTCTGTGCAGAGGAGGAGTTGTTGCCTGACTTTCTGTGGCTGTGAGTCTGGTAAGTTGGGGAGAAACTGGAGGAAACTGAGATTAACTGAGCTAGAGGTGGTCATTCATGTGCATGACCTTACTGCATCTCACAATTGCCCTTTTAAGATTTTACTATTCCCTTTTTCCAGATGGGGAAGGAGAAGACCCCAGACGTGACTGCTTCTGGGTGAAGGCTGAGTCCCATGACCTTTGACCCACCAGAAGGATCTAGTAAGCATGCTGTTTGCCAGTCTATAACTTCACCTCCAAGTTTTAATTTTTCTTTTCCTTTGTGTTCTTCATTTCATCTTTCAAAATGATTTCTCCAGTCACATTTCCTTTCCAAATTTCCTCCTCGCCCATACACCATTTCCTCTTTTTCTGTTACAAATGGCTGTCTCCTAATTGGCAAGGTGGAAGAAATGCGCTACTCCCTGAGAATAATTAACTCTTTGTTAATTGTATATTTGTAAAGGGATAGAGAGAAGCCTTTTTGTAGCCTCCCCCAGAATTGCAACATTCTGCTGGATTTATCCTACAAAATGGCATCAGGTTAGTGGGTGTGTTAGGAATGATGTCATAGCAATGAGAAGATCCCAATTTCTTAAAATTCAAAATAATATAATATAATATTAAAAACATTTCTGGGGGCGCCTAGTTGGCTCAGTTGGTTAGGTGTCCAACTTCCGCTCAGGTCATGATCTCGCGGTTGGTAAGTTCTAGCCCCACATTGGACTCTGTGCTGATAGCTTGGAGCCTGAAGCCTGCTTCGGATTCTGTTTCTCTATCTCTCTCTGCCCCTCCCCCACTTTCTCTCTCTCTCTCTCTCTCTGTCTCTCTCTCTCTCTCTCTCTCTCTCTCTCAAAAGTAAATAAACATTAAAAAAAACTTTCTATGGAATCAATATACTAGAAGTTCTTTGAAATATAATCCCTGGGATTCCTGACTTTGCACAGATTTTATTTTACTTAAGTATTTACCAGTTGCTATGACTTCAGCTTCATGCTTGGTTATATACTTTTGAAAGTCTCCCCAAATAGATATCTCTTCAGTGACCAGGACACTTTATTGAATTCCCATTCCTTTCACATGCTATCTACACTGTCTGGTAGACTCATTCATTGATTTAGCTACTTACTCAATTAATAACTTTTTTTGGATATCTCTTACAGGCAGGCATGTGCTAAATACCCAGCGATCGGGTAGTGATAAGAGAAGAGTATTCCCATTTTCTTGGGGTTTACAGCCTCTGGGGAGAGAGGCCAGAAAAACAGCCACAACACAACAAACTGTTACAAAACCATTACAGATCAGATCTACACAGGATGTAAACAGAGAGTAATGGGCCTGGCATGTGCTTCGTTTTAGCTGGGGAGGTCAGGATTAGGAGGAGGCTTGAAGACTGAAACCCTAAGGAGGAAAAGGAGTCAGTCATGCAGGAGAAGAGTAAGTAAACAGTATCCATATCTCTTGTAAATGAGGATGAGCCCTTATTTAACAGGTGGTACCTGGGTGCAC
This sequence comes from Panthera tigris, assembly GCF_018350195.1. NCBI lineage: Eukaryota > Metazoa > Chordata > Mammalia > Carnivora > Felidae > Panthera > Panthera tigris. Next base: position 69,005,801 of record NC_056676.1, on the reverse strand, counting down.
AGAAACCCCCTGGATTTGCACAAACCACTCCACACACCAGGTGCACAGTGGAGATTAGAGCATTTAGAGACCCTACTTCCTGACTCTCGGCATTTTTGACTCTTTCTCACTGGTCTGTTTCCTGTTTTCCCCATTTTGCCTTTTTTTTTTTCCTTTCCTTTTTGCCTCTTTCTCTCTCTCTCCCTGCTGTCATCTCCAGAGTCCTGCTAGATTTCCCTTCTCTTTACACTGGACAATATACTTTGAATAAACAAACTGAACAGGACTGCCTGAGACATGTTTATAGTGCATGCTGGAGAATATCAAAAGCAAAGCAGGAGTGAGGCCCAGGGACCCTCAGCCAGGCAGGCTTTTACATTGTTTCTGGGCGAGAAGGCGGGTCTCCTGCCTCAGCTGGCTTGTGCTTGGTTGTCTAATAATGGAGTGTTATCTAATTGGTGCTTCCTTTACATCAATGGGTGTAAGAGCATGAGACAGAGAGACAAAGCAACATGACAACAGTTAAGTATAAGTGAGGGTTCAGACACATCATTCTAAGGGCTTTGCGGTAATATTTAGGACACCTCCTAATGGCTAAGGCATATATCCTAGGGCAGGTCAGCTTCATATAAGACATCTGGCATGTATTTTCTGGTCTAAAATTATAGCACTCCCCCCTCCAGCAATTTATATTTCTAACAAGACGTGAGAAAACTGTGATGAAGTACCACTTGACAATTTCTTTGTCACTTAAACATAAAATAAAAATTAAAAGTCCAGAACTGTTATTATATTGGAGTTTGGAAAAAAGGTACACAAAAGTGACGACAATTTGCCAGGATATTAACTGTGGATTTGTTTCATTTTTCTACCATTCTTGAGAATGTTATGCATTGAGAGAGCATCACTGATCATGATGTTTTAATTAAAGTAATTCTAGAGTCAAGGGATCTTTTCTGCTACATGAAAAGCTTGACACCCTCATTCCCCATCTTTAAGCACCTAAAAACAATCAAGTCAGATGGTTCCTCTCCATTGCTCCCTAAATCTTTATAAGAAACATCACAAAGCACAAGGTAAAGAAACTCAACCAAATATAGGGCTTGCCCAGAGAACTTCCTGAGACACAGAAGCTTCTGGTCGATCTTTGTTGTGAGCAGCTGCCAGATGGGAATTTCACTTCACGAATTTTGGATATGTCTATGATAGCCAATGTTGGAACAGAAGAGAATGGAGAAAATGGCATGAGGATTCCTTTGGCTACACCATAGGAGACATCACTTCCTGTGGTCACCCCAGCTCCCCAGGAGACCCACACTGACTGGTTGGTGACCAAGGTGATTACTGGGAGGACACTGCTCTTCCCCAGGACATCGATCTTCTATATTTAGGCTGCATCTGAAGCACCTCCCTAGGAATCATGTCTTGCTTTTTGCTAGCTCCCAAATGTCTTGGCTAAGGAAGGGGATAACAGGAGGTATTCCTCCCTTCCTTAATACAGCGGCTTTCTTTCTTTCTTTTTTTAAAAAATTTTTATTGAATTTAATTTTTCAATTTACATCCAAGTTAGTTAGCATATAGTGCAACACTGATTTTAGGAGTAGATTCCTTAACGCCCCTTACCCATTTAGCCCATCTCCCCTCCCACAACCCTTCCAGTAACCCTCTGTTTGTTCTCCATATTTAAGAGTCTCTTATGTTTTGTCCCCCTCCCTGTTTTTATATTATTTTTGCTTCCCTTCCCTTATGTTCATCAATACAGTGGCTTTCAAATGCTGTTTCCAATTAGAACCCCATTTCCATATCTTCTGTGATATTTCTGCATGTAACTCTGAGAAGAGCAGGGCTGCCTGACTTAGGTCGGGGAGAAGTTCAGGGCTCTGTCTTATTACTTACACTGCCCTCTCTGGGGGGGACCTCTGAGGTGCCTTTGGGCTTCTTGAGATCTAGTTTAAAGCCTTGGAGAAGTGCTGGCTCTCAGTCTATGGCCTTTTCACCAATTCAAATTAAAGAATATTTATTGCACACTGTTTACCTAAAACACAGTGAATGAAGGTCTTAAGGGCATGTGGACATAAGATACAGCCTGACCGAGCTCTTAAGTCCCTCCTTTGCTCCATGAATGAACTATGAACTTAATTCTACTATATTATTAATCGTCCTCCTCTCCAAATCAGCTCCATCATGGGCCCCCACCACAGACCCCTTTTTGTCCATGTGTGTGGTGTGAATCCCATCCCCGGGCATCTCTCCTCACTCCACTCCCCAGACAGCCTAGATCTGTCTTCCCTGCTCTCTGACCTTGGTCCTGCCCTTGGACCCCCTTCTTCATGTCTTCTCGAATCTCTCCCTTGGACTTTGTAGTCTTTGCTTCCTCATCTCCTTCTCTCAGGACTTAGGCAGAGTTCTCCTTTCCATGTTGCCCAAAGATCAACACAGACAATCCCATGTTCAGTCTGTCCCCCAGGACTCTATCTTTGTCTAAATAATTTATCTGATTACCATAATGTTTACACTTACAACATTTACTTTTAGAAGTCTTGTAGGGTAGGTGAGACCCAAAGATGTGTTTCCCTCTTTTGGGGGGTTTTGATCTCAGTACTGTGCTTCTGAACCCAGCACAAACTTGGATCAATGGCTCTGCCTTTACAGAGTAACCCAAATGCATAATGAGAAACCTGCTAGCCAAAAGTCACGGATAAATGTTTGTGCTATTATCAACTCCTTGTGTGTGTGTGTGTGTGTGTGTGTGTGTGTATGTGTAACTACCCTTTAGCTTGATTGTATGTGTCCTTCATACGTTTTACTTTTGCTTCTGAGACAATGGCTAAACATAGGATTAGTGCTAGAACATGCTAGAGTTTATCTTTGGCTCCACATTAGACAGCATACCCTCCGTAAGCATGATCGTTACACTTCTCTTGGAAAGGGTGGAATTACTGCTGGAAATTCCATTCACTTCATTTTGGAGAAGTCTTTAAAACACTAATATCAGCAACATGCCTGCTCTCAAACGTCCCGTCAGCCATGAGGCTCTCCTGATGCCTGCATGGTCCGGCCTTCCAGCCTCTGCATGCTCCTCTCACGCCACTTTCCCACTCAGCCCCTGTGGTCCAGTCACCTCATCAACATATTGGTCTTTGCTGAACAAGACCTTTGGGTTTGCTCTTTTTCTATCTGGAATGTTCTTTTGATGACTGGGACATTTTCCTCCATGTAATTTCAATGCAAATGTCACTTTTTCAGAATGGCCTTGTCAGATCACACCATCTAAAGCAGACAGAGAGCCTTGTCCACATTGTTTTGTAATCATAAAAATTATATACGTGACTGTATGTATATATATATACATGCATATGTATATAAACATGTATGTGAGCGTAGAGTAGAAAATTTGTGAAGTATAAATGCATACAGAGAGAAGAGACTTCTAATTCCACCATCGAGATAAATATAATATTAGTACTTTGGTATATGTCCTTTCTTCTACATACTGCTATACAGAATGAGTACTCTTTGTTTTTCTTTTTTTTAAGTCGGCTTCACACCAAGCACAGAGCCCAACATAGGGCTTGAACTCAGGACCCTGAGATCAAGACCTGAGCTGAGATTAAGAGTTGAGCACTTAACTGACTGAGCTACCCAGGGGCGCCCAGAATGGACATTCTCATTCAAATATTACTACGCCTTTTTTCACTTAACTTTTGATCATGACTTCTTTGTACTCATCAACAACCTCTTTGTACTTAAAATTTTTAAAGTGTGCAATGTGCTATCTTATGGATGTACCGTAATTTACTTACCTATACTCCTTTCTTGACCTTAAAGTTGTTTTCACACCTTTTTAAAATAAACATGTAGCACTGAAAGGGTTTTGCATATAACATCAACAACAACAACAAAACAGTGAAAGATAAAGGCAGTCTAGTGTCTCTATTTTGTTGATATTTGAATAGGTTTGACACATTTCTGGATGACTGGTTGTAGGTGTAAGGTATGTCGTCCTGAGAAAGCTCTTTGAACTTAAGGATGTGTGCATTCACGTGTGTGTGTCCGTGCATCTGGTGGTAGTGAGAGTAAATCAATAATTTGGAGCCAGGAATGTTAGCTCTGGTTACAGAATTTGATAATCTAAAAGGTCTCAGCGTACCAAACAATTATGTATACAAACATAATAAAGTATCTAATATTTAATGTGATTAAAACAAATAGATACATTTGTGAAAAAATATATTCCAACCGCCGAACCCAATCAAATACTCAGACCTTACTATGATGGACTAAAAGAAAGACACGTCCTGTCTCCTAGAAATAGCATTCATGTTCACAGTTACCTGTACACACAGTCACCCACACAAAGAGCAACGCCTTCAACGAAAAGAGACATGGTGCCTCATATTTCCATTTATGGATGATACTTAATTGAAATACAATTATGGCATAATGATTAGGAGAATGGAGTCAGACTGTCTGAATTCCAATTCCAGCCCCACCCTTGCTAACTCTGTAAATTTTTGGCTGATTCTCTGACTTTTTTACATCCCAGTTGCCTCATCTATAAAATGAGATTTAATGTTACAGAGACCATAGTTAATTCTTTGATGTAGACATAATGGGATAATACGTGTAAAGCTCTTAGCCCTGGCTCATGAGAACTCCTCCACTGATGGTAGCTATGATTGTTGTTTTATTAGACTTGCTTGTAGCATTACTTGTGGAAGATCCAGTTTTCACTTCACAATGTGCTTTGATTTCTCTAAGAATTCCACCAAGGCAAAATCCTTCAAGAATTACGCCAAGTAGCCTTGTACAGGGAAAGGCAGCTGATCTCACTACACCCTCTCGAGTATCACTTTACTCTTGAGTCGTTAATTCATTCATCAAACAACTGTTGGATACCTACTATGTTCCAGCACTTTGCTTAGTGCCAAGGGTTCAGGAAACAATAAAGACACAGTCCCTGGTGTCTTGGAAGTCTCATCCTACTAAACATTTACAAAATTCCCTAGTACATATCAGCACGTCTGTTTCTTGGAGTCATGCCATGCTCCCTTTAAAAGCCTGGCTAAGCTCGTGCAAAATTTCTCTGTGTTCCCAGGGCAAACACGAGGCCCAATGAAGTTAAGAAAAACATTTACAAAGGAAGAGCATAAAAGAATTGAAGGCAGAAAGTACAAGCAGTGTCCAGCTAGATAACTTTTCAAGGAGCAGGTGTTGTATTGAAGAAAACCATCCAAGTCTTGGTCTCTAAAATACCAACTTGTTTCTTAGACATCTTGTTTCTTGACCCCTGGTTCCTTCTCAGACTTCTGGCTTCCATGAGGCTAACCATTGACTCTTTTTGCCCTGCTGTAGCTAGATACAAAATACTTCTCCTCCCATGAATGCAAAACCTTTTCCTAACTTGTTTCCCCCCCGGGATGGATTTTCTGCAGTCAGGGAGAAGTGCTGCCATACATTCTTTGAATCCCAATGACCTCCCCACCTGGGTCGTCAGCCCCATATATTCTCAAATCAACTGCTAAGCTCGACTTCTGCATTCCAGCAGGCATGTGTCCAATGCACTGAAAAGTTCAAGATGGTGCTGCCCAACAGGAATATAATGGGAGCCACATATGATTTTCAAATTTTCTAGTTGCCACATTAAAAAAGGTAAAGAGACATGGGTAAAAATTAATTTTAACCCTTAAAAAACTGCAATAAAATGTGTTTTACTTACATCAATATATCAACATTTTTGCCATTTGAATATGCCATCAAGTATTAAGTACCAATGAGATGTTTTGCATTATTTTTTCAAACTAAGTCTGCAATCCAGTTTGTGTTTTACAGTTGCAGCACATCTCCGTTCAGACTAGCCACATTTCACGTGCTCAATAGCCACATATGGCCAGTGACTACCATGTTGGACAGTGCAGACCCAGGAAATCCAAAGGCCTTCACTACACAGCAATGCTGTCATACACACTGCAAGAATTTTCCCACCCACCATTACAGGAGGGTCATTCTCTCATAACCTCTCACTTCCTTTCTCCCATGTACACTTCCAATACTAATAAATCAACTCCTTGTCCAAGTATTATATCCCAAAGATGTTTCCCACCATGCCTTCAGGAAGGTTCCATCCACATAACTCTGCCTCAATCCAACTCTCCCTATTGTAAGTCACTGTTACACATTTTTGTAGCAAATGCCTCAGTACATCATCCTCAGCAGACATCATTAAGAATTTTCCTGTACATAGTTCTGGGCTGAATATGGGTTCCATAAATGACACTGGGATATTCTTGTTCTTTAGACCAGATTGAGTCTGCAAACACAACCACAGCTTTGCTTGTGTCTTTGCTGATGGTTTCGTTCTATTAAATACAATTTCTGTGCTGTTAGAAAACTAATTTGAAAGATGAAAAGAACAAACACACAGGATTGTTGTGTTACTGGGTTGAAATGATTGGTCTATAAGCCCAAAATAATCAAACCAGTCCTGTAAACAGAAAAAAATTAACACAACTACCAAGAGAATCTCCTGGGACCTGAACTCTGGCACACACTTATACAGAGCTAGTTTTTTATCTTTCTTTTCTTTCATCTTATTTTTCTATGAGAAAAAAATTCAATGGTCAAGAGAGATTATATACCAGTATGTGAAAAGTAGTTTAGCTTTTCCCACTCAAGCTTCATTGTTTCTGAAAAGCCTTCCCTTACTTACCTAGGAGTGGGGACCCCTAATCTGGGTGCCTATAGATTTCTTCCAAATCTCCTTCCAGCAGAGTGTAACGACTAAAAGTGTGGACTCTGGAGCCAGACTCCTGTGTTCAATTCCTGGTCTTCCATTAATTAGCTGTGTCGGCTCAGATCACAGTTGTTTAACCTCTCTGTCTCAGTTTCCCCATTAATAGTGCCTATTCATAGGACTTTTAGGGTCATTGAATGAGTTAACATGCAACAAGCAGATAGCTGCTTTTTAAAAGCATAATAGTTTTCCGGCGAGTATTAAATGTTAGTCGTTATTACTTCATAATTGTTTTTTTTTTTGGATTTTGTTCTCCCAATGACCACAGTCATCTTCAAATATAATTAACCCAAACATTAACGATCTCCAAATGAAACAAGTTCCTCTACTGCCTTTCCTATTTCTATCAATGCTGTGATCATTCTCCCTTTTAAACCTGCTCAGAACTTTGGGGTGTCTTTGATCCCTCTCAGTGGTCACCCATGTCCAGTTTGTCATTATGTCTATTGATGTTTCGCCTTTCTAATCGCTCCAGGAGAAGTCAACAGGAAGATCACAGGATCCAGAGCCCAATGAGCTACCCTAGCTCGGAAATTTATGAGCTGACTGGGTGAGGATAATTCTTCAGCCTTTGATCTTGAACCTCCTCTGAAATGCCAAACTTATTTTAATGCCTATTTCATGTTTCAATTGTATCACATCCTCAAATATACGTGAAAGATATTTCTCGAACACGTGTGCCATGCACACATTGGGAGTTGCTCTTCGTATCCCTCAGGCTCATTGGATTCAGGGCTCAAAACAAGTCGCATTGCAGAACACTTTATTTCTTTCTTCCCTTCAGAATCCTAGAGTCTCAGTATTTGGGATGACCTTAGAAATTACAACAATTTACTTATCCAGTGTTTTTTCTCTAAGATCCCCTGCGAATGGATGTGTCCAGTCCGTGACTAGGAACTCATCCTACTTAAGCACTGTCTCTGTCAAGAGCTTGTTCCCAACACTGCACAACATCAGTGAGTTGATCCACGCTTCTTCAGGTGTCTTTTGATAGGACATGCTACAATCACCACTCTGTTGGCTGCCTGCTGTCATCTGATTGTACTGGAAAGCCAGCCTTGTGTGTGGAGAAAACAGCACCTCCATGGAGGACTGCCAGCCATGGGGCACAGTGCTCAGTGAGTGGGCAGCTCCCAGGAAGACCCAGCTGAATGAACCCTGAGCTGAGTGAATGGAGGCGAAGTGGCTGATCTATTAGACTACAACCTTTTTAGTGCCCGATAATCGTATTTGTTCTTCAAAATTCATGGAAGTATTTTAAGAAACATAGCCACGCTGAATGAGTCTCAGGAACTTTGATGAATTATTTCTATTGCCTAGAAAACATTAAAATACAGAATTTTCTTTCACCCAAATCTCATTAAACTGTCAGACATTTTTCTGCTGTTCCTAGTAACCTATCAAGATGTGTGTGTGTGTGTGTGTGTGTGTGTGTGAGAGAGAGTATGTGTCTACATTGATAATCAGCTATGATAGGAGGGAAATGCTGGGAAAATGTTTGACAATTTAAGGAGGGTTTGTGACATCTGTTTTCCAAGGCTCCACCCCATGTGGAAAGAGCTCATTAAGTTCTAATGTAACTCTGTACATTCAAACCTTCCACCTCAGACCCCTCACTGGGTAGAGTCCTGAGGTGGCTAATTTGTCTGTGGTGTCCCTGAGTTTTGAGTATTTCAGTCTTGTGATCTGAGCTGCTTAACATCTCATGTCCTCATGGCAGGACCGTATCCCTTGACCATACCTTACCCTCTGGGAAAGGTTTGAACTCCTGGTGTTCCAACCAGGTGTAAATGCCATCATTTGCTAGGCATCTCGATTTTCAAGCTAAAGGAGGAGAGATGGCATGCTGGAGTTTCCAACACGGTTTTGTCTTATCCCTTCTTGAGCTTCCATGGTGACTTTATTAAATCGCCCCACACTGGCTGTCAATGGAGCTTCTTACGGTCTTGTTCAGACCTCTTTTTTTTTTTCCCCCTGGAAAGTTTCTAGAGATCCCAACAGTAGTTGCTTTGGGTTGAAGTTTCAAATTATAACTTCGAGGTGGGGAGGAGTTTCTCTGCTGTTTGGTATTGGACGTGGGATGGGGGCAGGGTGAATGTTGATGGACCATATGATGATGGAAAACTAGAAAGAACAGACGATAACAGGACGAGGACTGATTTGTCAGGGTCCCTGGCAAACTCTGCAACAGGTGCTTAATTACATGTTATGTCTTTCAATTCCTTTGCATCCTTGACAGGCGAGCATTATCACCCTAGTTCTATGAATGAAAGGAATCAGCTTAAAGAAGTTAACTGACTTGCCTAAGTGGCAAAGCTGAGATCAAGAAGCAGGTCTGGGGAGCTCCGCGGCCTGCTTTTCTGTCCATCTTGTTGAACTTGGACTGACAATCGACTCTTTTCCCTGGGCAAAGCCCCTTCGCTACCATCACCTTCAGGCTATGCCCCCTCCTCCTAACCCACATGTATCTGCAACAGCAGCAAGGACTGCCCCATGCTCCTTTCTCACCAAATCCCCACAGGCACAGGGACAGTCACAGGCCTTTGTTCTCGAGAACGGTGGGGGAACAGGGAAGGTGGCAGCAGCCCCAGGGTGAAGTGGGTGCCTGGTTTGCTCAATATCAGACTCCTCACCTACGAGGTTCACCGATCTCCTTTGTCATCAAGTATCAAACAGGTTTGTTTTGAGATGATGAGTAACCAATGGCAGCGAAGGGTACTGGGTACAACATCAGTTTTCTCACCTGTTAAGTAAAGACATTCACGCCTACGTTGAGGATGTGGGTGGCCTAAATGCTCTGTGTAGCACATGGGAGGAGTCCAAATAATAAATATATGTACGTATGCATTATTAATGAAATGACCTTAAAAACGATATGCTTACTATGTGTCAAGCATCATTCTCAGTACTTTATAGATATCATCTAGCCCTCTCACAATGCCATGAGGATGGTACTATTGCCGTAATTTCACAGTTCAGGAAACAACATAGATGCTGATGATTTGAAATAAAGAGTTAAAAACAGTAATCTGCTGTTATTAGTTATGCCTATATGTAACTCTTAAAGATGCCGTCTCATATATGGTTACAGTCCCCTTCTGCAGCCCCACATGACCTGACTTAATCACGTAAGGTCTACACAGAAAGTGGGCAAATCCTACCTAGTCCCTCATGTAGGCACCGCCCCTGCAGCTTCTTGGCAATGCATTGTTTCAATCTTGCAGGGTGACCTTTCCCACTGCCCTCCGTCTCTAAATACCAGAAAGTTCTTTATTCTAACTGAAACCCGTCCCTCTTGCCCTTCCTCCCAGGACTCCTGAACCCTCTAGAGCTACAATGCCTCAGTTTAATCCCTTTTCCACTTGATTCCACTTAAAGTATTTTAAGTGATCCTATCTCCAATTACCTGTGATCCTATCTCCTGAAGTCTCCCCTGCTCCAAACCCAATGCTCCCAGTCCCCTCTGCTGTTCCTCCTGCAACACTCTGGCCACACTGCTCTGGAGGCATTCCTGTTAACCCAGACCCTCCTCATGTGAGATGAGCAGGGTCAGAGTTACAACCTGGAGGGGCAGTGCGGGCCCTGAGGAGGAAGAAGAACACGGCACTTCCCAGCTGTCTGACACTGGGAAAAGGTGGGCCATTTCTTTTTTTTTTTTTTTTCTTCTTCTTCTAGGCTTTACATCAGGATTACTGGTAGGTTTGTTGAGCTACGATGTAAGATAACCAACTACGTGAAGCCCCTGACCCGTGGTGTTCATTCTTATGTGCATTTATATATTCTACAATAATAGAATAAAGAGTACTCTACAAATAGTCTAATGAGACTACATTCCACTGAGAATACAGACTGAAGAGACAGAGTCTGTAATGTCGTGGGACGTAAGTTCCCATCTGGCTAAGGGAGAATAATTTGTATTCTATCAAGTGACCTTGGTGTATTGTTGTCCTTCTATGACTGGAATTATTGGTTCAATATATTCTATATGTTTGCAATTCTCCTTTTGAAACTGAACGCCTAAATTCGTTTTCCCCCATTTCATAGAATCTAGGCTCTGGGAACAGACCACTTGGGTTGTATCTCGGATGATTGACCATATGATTTGGGAAGAGTTCCTTCACCCACATTAATACATTGAGGATAACAGTAGTACATTCCAATAAGATTCAAGTGAATATTAAATAAGCAAACAGGTGCAAAGTGTTTTGATCAGTGCCTGGTACATAGTAAATATAAAAGAGTTCAAGCATTAGCCACTGGGGTTGCTGTTATCACTGTTATTGTCAGTGTTATTATTATGTTGGCCAATGATTGCAGTCGGTGGGTCCATTGTATGTTTGTGTTTTAATCCAATTACCAAGCATTTACAGAGCATCTTTGGGATGCTTCTCATCTTGGTAGGACACTGCTGTGTTCCTGATCTCAATAAACTCACAACCTCATGGGGGAAATACACATGTAAATAACATATTCTAATACTGTGTTGTAAGTATCATAATAGTGTAAGTGCAGGAAGTTAAAGGAGAGGAACCAAGGAGAAGGCTACCTAACTGGCAGGGTGATCAGAATTGTCTAAGTGTAGGATAATACCTGATCTGTGTTTTAAGAGATAAATTAGAGTTAGCCCAGATAGGCTTTTTTGACCCAATACATAAATAAATCGCATAACAATGTAATTCCAAATACATATTTTCAAAATGTTCCCTTCGTAGCATGATTTTCTCTTGAGAGTAGTTCTCTTACCGTGAAATGCCACTTTTACCTTGCAGGGACAGATTGAGAGGGGCTGATTTTTACAAATACATCTGCTGGCTACTGACAGTCACTTCTCATTACAGAGAAGGTCAGCAAATTTGGATCATTGGCCTTTTTTTTTGTAAAAGGGAAATGCATATGTCTCTCTATTGTGCAGCCCCTTTAAAAAGTTTGCCAAGAGATTATTTCCACAGTAACATTGGTGGTGCAAAAAAAGATTTCTATAGTCACTTCCCATCTCGTGGAAAATATTGCAAAAATTTTGCCTAGAAAAATTTAGAGACATTGTCTGCATTAATTGATTTCTATATAGCATTCTCCACTTCAACTTTGATGTGATAATTGTCTACTACTTATGCTATAAATAAATTTTAAATGTGGCGTCATCTGCAAACTTAACCCAATATTTTCCCCTTTGCTTCTAATGAGAGCGTCTTCTCCAAGAATGGTTATATTACACACTTCTCCGATAAAGCACTGTGTTTACTAAGTCAGCTACCATGTGTGTGGGCACCTTTGCTTTCTAGAGTCACACGCAAAAATTTTTTTCACATGCTTTAATATTAAATGAGAATCCAGAAAACTCTATAAACAGAAACATATTAGGAACATTTGTCCTTTCATTCCACCGTAGAACATATATGCTGTTGTGTAATTGCTTGGATGTCAATTTCTTTAAATATTTAGCAATGCTTTCTATTTATAGCATCACAGTATTTGCTGACAAAGGAATGCATCTGGCTTGTTACCATGTTGTTTTCCAACTGTTAGCCTTTTCACTGTTACCAGGATATAGCCACAGTGATGCATAGCATTTTATCTTTTAAAAATCAACTAAGAGAATTAAACATAAGCTTTTTTTTAGTTTATTTATTTTGAGGGGGGAGGGGCAGGGAGAGAGGGAGACAGAGGGAAACAGAGAATTCCAAGCAGGTTCTGCGTTATCAGCGCAGAGCCCAGCTTGGACTTGGACTCAGGACCCGTGTGATCATGACCCAAGCTGAAATCAAGAGTCAGGCGCTTAATCGACTGAGCCACCCAGGTGCCCCAAGAAAATTAAACAGACACTTCTAAATTAGCATTAAGTTTCTGAAATTTCTTGAAATTCACGATTGAGAAATGCATGATTTTAAACATTGCTGAGACGGGGGAAAAAAACTGGTTTGTCCTCATACTCTTCACATTTGCTTGTTGAAAGCTTTGCTCATTGTAATGGTTTTGTACTGTTTTGCACTAATCTCTCAAGGCACAGATAACACTTGAGGTGAGATACATATTTCAAATAGACTTCTTGGTACTGTCAGTGTTTTGGGATGACTTCCTGTCAGGTCTGATTAGATCATCCTTGCTTTTTTTCTCCACGATTTGGATAATGAAAGCCTTGTAGCTAGATTGTGGGAAATGCCAGCTCTGCTCTTTTCTTGTTGTTGCTTAGTACTTGCACTGTAAGGGTTTCGCAGTTTCTTTACAGGAAGATTTGCACACTACTCATCCACTTTGTGAGGAGTAGTTTAATTAAAACTCGATAATATCCTCTCTCAACCCCACAGCTGAGCCCAGGTGGCTGCAGTGAGCTGGCGGCACGTCAGCTGGAAGGCTGGCCTGGGGACACAGGGATGTCAGCAAGGGAACCGCCATTTACTGAGCATAGCATTCCTTTCCCAACTGGGAATTTCCCTTATGCAAAATGTAATTATACAAGAATTTACATATGTATATTTTTTGGCAACGACAAAAATTTTGGTTCCAGTAAACACAAATTTTGTGATGCCTATTACAGACAGAAAAAGAGGGAGCAAGTGTAGCAAACGGAGGTAACAAAATGGCAAGGCAGTAAAGAGATGTTGGGGGGGAAGATTTTAAGAAAGGCAAGGAGGGGGGCACCTGGGTGGCTCAGTCGGTTAAGCAGCCAACTTCTGCTCAGGTAATTATCTCACGGTTTGTGAGTTCGAGTCCTGCGTTGGGCTCTGTGCTGAAGGCTCACAGCCTGGATCCTGCTTCAAATTCTGTGTCTCCCTCTCTCTCTGCCCCTCCCCTGCTCACTCTCTGTCTCTCAAAAATGAATAAACATTACAAAATGTTTTTTAAATTTAAAAAAAGGCAACGAGGATGAGGAAAATAGAATTGCAGTAATTTTAGAATTGGATTAGGTGTAAGAGGTGCTATTAGGGGCAAGTCCCAGGGGGTCAGGGTGTGTGTGTGTGTGTGTGTGTGTGTGTGTGTGTGTGTGTAGAGACTGTTAGGGATAGTGAACACTCTTGGAGTTACTAGATACAATATGCAGAGATTGGAAGACCAGCCTGAGGAAATACCAAGCAAGCAAGTGTCCTATTATAGGCATTACATCAATCAAGCTGAGGACATATCTGAAACAGAGTAGAAGTGATTTCCTGAAGAGTTTCTAATAATAAGGAATTCTAAATGCCCATGAACAGTGAAGGATTCACTACTGCACGTTTAAAATGTGTAGGATGTTAACATTGTCTTATCTATAGCTTCTTATTGTATGTTAGTAAATTAAATATCTATTTATAAGGAATTTTATGGATTTACCAGCAACCTTAGTTCTTCATTCTACTTCCCTTAGGTTCCTGAAATTAAATTACTACACTCCTTGCCAATTCACCTCCTTTGTAGGTTTTCAGGATCTAACTCCTGCATTTTGAAAGACATACTTTTCATTAGAAATATCACTTGAAAAGAAGAAAAAGAAAAAAATATCACTAAGCGTTCTGTCTATGCTTTTTAATTTAATCCTCACATCCATCTGGAGACTACACAAAGGCTGATCACTGTAGGAAACAGGTACTCTACACATGTGTGCTAGACTGTCCAAGCAGTATTTCAACCTTTTACAGAAAAGAGATTTGAGGTCCAGAGAATCTGGAGAGATAGTAATTGAACTAGAATACAGTCTGTATTTGTTTCCTATTGCTGCTGTAACAAACTGCCACAAATTTAGTGGTTTACAGCAACACAGTGTTATCTTCTTATAGTCCTGAACGTCAGAAGTCCAAAATAGGTCTCCCTGGGCTGACATAAAGAAGCTGGTTGCCTTCCCTATGGAGGCACGGGGGGCAGTCTGTTTCTAGTCGATTTCTCTGCCTTTTGCTGCTTCTGAGGCTACTTGTATCCCTTAGCCTGTGATACTTCCCTATCTGAAAAGCCAGCAATCATACCACCCCCATCACTGGGAATTAAGGTGTAGGCATCTTTGGGGGCAATGACTCTACTTACCAAAAAAACCCAGATTTTTCTGAAGGTACTATCTAAGAAACTTCCATTTTACATCTATGTATCCATTCGATATTTTTTCATTCCCACCTGCTATTTGCAGGACTATGTTCTAAGCTCCGAGGATATAATGTTGAACAAGATAGTCACAACCTCTTCAGCTCAACTATCTCTTAGGCTACCTGCTGGTCCCTCATCTGTCCACCTCTTCCAAGATATTAATCCATTAAAATTCATTGAGCTTGTTAAATGAACATATCACCCTGGATGGAAAGGGGGAAGAAAGAAGTACAAATTAAGATCTGTGGTCTCCAGGATTGTTCAATCTAAATGGGAAGATGAAATGCACACAGAAGAAGAGAAAAGTAAACAGATAGGGGGAAAGGGTGTAATGAATTTGCCTTGAGAAAGAGCTCTCTGTATGACAAAAAAAAAATATCTTTGCAAGTGCTTGGAGTAGAAGAGATATAATCTGAGGTTGTTGAGGTCAGCAAGCAAAATGGCTCAGAGGGGTAGAAAGTCACTCTGCATGATTGAGGGGAAAGGATTTATTAATTCGCTCCTAAAAAGAAGGTACAAACAGATAGAGGGAAAGTGTAATGAATTCGCTGCTGATACAGGATAGCTCTGGGACTGGTATCAGAGATGTGCCTACATTTAAGGGCAGGAGACCCCAGCGATGGACAGAATGAAAGGTGAAAACATTTGACATCATAAAGGCAAAATGAAGACAACTTTGAATGTAATCAGTTCCTTCCAAAGGGTAAAATGTATCCACTGGCAGACATCCGAATGGGTGAGAAACAGCCATTCTTCAATGTAATTAGTGTTAAAAATAATTTTAATTGTCAACATTTACAGAGAGTGGGCTAGAGCAATGCATCCCCCAATCACGCTGCTAGTCTCCCCTTAGCAACTAAGTGGGATATGTCAACTTAAAAGCCCTTATATGGCTCATGGAGAAATCTGATAAAATCTCCACAGGGAAGGAGTGGAACAGTCAGGATGAAACCTTCCAGCTCTGTAGACTCAATCCACAGTGAGCTAAGCCAAGCCATTTCCTATTAAATACAGGCATGTTGCCATGTGGGGCTCAGAAGTGGCTTCTGACTGCAGTCAGGAGTGTTTGCTCATTTCTCTTCCTTGATGATTGGGGAACTCCCAGATGTTGATAAAGGGCTTGACAACTAGCACTGAGGTGGAAAGTAAAAACATCTTTATCAAACCAGCTGTTGAGCATACATGACTCCACACATCCAGATGTTTGGAGGCATCTGGTATTGGGGGGAAGCTTTCCCCCTCTATCGAGCTATCTGAGAGAGATCAATCTAACAGTGGGATATATGGCTACCACAGGAGACACTGCACCCGGCATCAGGCTTGGGCAGGAAAAGAGTGTTTGACTTTGGTCTTTGTGGGACAGGTTCTTGCTCACTGACACTTTCCTGCAGCACACAGCTGAGGCTCCCGTGTGGGTTTATTCACACAATGCCTCCGCGGGGAAAGCCTTCCAATCTGATGTCACCCACATGCAAACTGTCCTTACACTTCAGCTTGTCCCCAATTCCAGGAAGCTACTCTACTCCAGCCTTGCCCTACTCATTTTTCTCTTTTCTGAACTTTACCTGGCACCCTCTTCCGTGCTTGATTTTATACTGTCACATATCAATTATTGATATCTTCCAGGTACTTCCTTATCACTTCCTGCTATATATGGTTTCTATTAACTCATACTTTCCACAAAGAAATGTCTTATGTTGTGGATTTCTGACATTGTATCTGGGAAGACATCGTAACCTGTGACCCAAGCACCCTGGTTAACACCACCGTATTTTGAGGGTAAAGCTTGTCAAATGGTAACATTAAGTATAGCCCTAAAGACTTCCCAACAATTCCAGTTTCATAGATAGTGTGTTTTATTTTGCACCTTGGGTCTCATTTAAGAGACCCTTGCTCCTATTTAAGAAAGCAATGAAATAGAAAACAGCACTAAAACAGAAGAGACATTTTCTTAATGCCATATCCCCAGTGTAGACACTCAGGCAGTTTTTGCCATATTCATCAACTAATAGAAAGCACACAGGCTTATTTATTTTCTCCTAGAAGTAAACATAGATTATGATTAATTTTATTTACTAATGTCAATGTTCATACCAGGCTAGGCTAAAAAGATATAAGATGTCTTACCCGGGCCAGGGGGTGGGGGTGTGTGTGAGTGACATCCTCCCGACCTTTTTAGTTACCAGTATTTCTTACAGGGAATTTTGCTTTGGTTTACTTGGGATTATTTTAAACATGCAGTTCCAATTAGCTGTGCAACTTATATGTTAGTCTTAGTTCTCTTCAGCAGTTTTATCTTTTATTTCTATCTCAGTCTATCTCTCTAAGTTGCTTTTAAGGTGTTGGTATTATCATTGGTCCCCAGGGCTCTTCAACTCTCCTGAGCATTGGCTTGTTAAAATGCAAATTCCTGACCCTTCTCTTAGAGGGCCCGGGAACCTGCAACTTGTTACAATCCAGATGATTGTGATAAGGTGGTGTCAGGAGAAACACCATCCTTTGGCCTGGTGTTTCCTACAGACCCTCTGGACTGTAGCAGGAACACACTACTTACTGTCCACTCCAGTATCTTTTTATCACCTATTAAAAGATAATTTTCAAAAAAGATAAAATCAGGACACTCATATTGACGTCAGTATGAACATGTGTTAAAGATTTTTATTTCACTCACTAATGAGGAAACTGGTCAAGTGCTATGAGTTCAAGGGAGAAATTCCAAAAAGATATATTCATAGATCAAGAATGTAGACATGAATGGGCCAATAGAGGTAAAACTGGCCTTTTCCACAGAGAGGGGAAGTCTAACCTCCACAGGACAGAATTTACATATCTATAGACAAGAACTACATGCATTATTATTCATCGACAGAACTGTAAATGGCTTAAAAGGACAAGAAGCATATAATCTAGCAGGGTGTGGTTTAAACAATGTGCAGTTTTCCACTGAAGCACAGTATTTTCACACTCATGCTGGAGAGGAATCTCAGAAGAGAGAAGAGCCTGAATCAAAAGACCGAGAGCCCAGAGAAATCAGAATGTGAAGGAAAGGCAAACAACCTCATGGGGTTAGAACTCAGGGGTAGGAGGTCAGTGATGCAGCAAAGAGGAGGTACAGAGGAGGGAAGGGAAGCAGAAATGTTTGGATAAGACAAGAGAGCACTCATAAGAAGTGCATGAAAGAAACGCAGTGTTGGTCCTGCACCAACTAGGATGGGGAAGTTTTGTGCCATTATAGCTTTGACTCAGAGAAAAGCCAGCTCACCTCTCTACTCCCTCAGTAATACCATTCCACACTGGTTCTGGTCACCAAGGGGTCATGACTTTCCTTTTTTGAAAGTCCATGGTTTCAGTTATCTCTGTTTAGAAGCCTCACCCAGAGGACACAGGTGGTAGCAAGAGATTAGCTTTTGAGGGGCACAGTTTAGGTCATTAAGTCCCCATTTGACATTTCAATCATATCCTTGCTTTTAAGGTCCTGGGCGTATCTGTATCTTAATATAGCCAAAGAATTATAAAGTCATCTCATGTCCCCTCTGTGGGCACAGTACATTGCAGAAATAAAGCTGATGGAAATAGTCACATGGTTTGACCAAATGGCATCATCAGCCTCTTCAATCTGCTACATCCCTAAAGTCATCCAGCTGGGAGGGGCAGCTGCCAAGTTAGAAGAGGCTGGACATTCCGTGAAACAGGTGCCTTCTTTTTCCAGGACCCAAGCGAGAGCCTAAGATACTTTCCGTACTGTCAGAAAGCACATCCTTAGAAAACACGCTTGAATTGCTGAACAGGGACATTCAAGCTCGGTTCCCAAACCCATTTTTAGTTTGGGTTCATCATGAGAGATTGTGACAATATTTGGAGAGATCAAGAAGGGAGTCGTCAGAAAACTAAAAGAAAAACATCTCATTAGAGAGAACACGTTCTTTTTGTGTAGTGAAAACCTGACCACTTCAAACACTTAGTGAATATTCATTTTAGTTAGGATAAAATCTAAACTCTTTGGCACAACTTACAGAGTCCTTCGTGCGTGCCATGCTTTCACCTGTTGGAACACTCCATTATTCTCTCTTACCTCCCATTTCCCCCACCGCATACCCTGATCTCAACACATATTGTGTCCTCTGTTATACTCTCCCTGCCCCTCCAGAGACCCTACTGACCCCTACTTAACTTCACCTTAGATATCATTCTCACTGGGAAGCATTCCCTGCCTCTCCAATCTGGGCCAGGTGCCATTCTGTGTTCTTGTATCACCCTGCTTTTTTCTAATCAAAATATGATCACCCCATATTGAAATGTGTCTCTGTCATCAAGCTGTAAATAGGGAGCAACAGGTAGAAATCTGTAGATATTTTGTTTGTCACACTTTAAATTCTGGAAAAGCACCCGGAACATCATAGGAACTCAAAAGATTTGCAGAATGAAGGACCAACTGAGTAAGAGAAAAAAATAGATGAATAAATGAATTCCTGAGTGAATTAATTAATTAAATGAGTGAATAAATATACAGGGAAATGGACAGCTCTCTTAACATAAATAGCTAAAAAGAACAAATAATTATCTTTAAGTCTGGGAAAGATTATCTTATAAAGGAGTCAGTAGATTTGTTTTGCTCGAGATGGCAGAGATACTGTCCAAAGCTAGAAGATGCTTGGAGTTTCAACTCAAAGGATTTCTCTAAAATCAGAAGCCTAACTATGCAGCACATCACCTCAAACGTAGATAAGCATGCAAAAGAAAGGATGTTGGGTGGGTGGGATGTTTTGTGGGGATAATCAGGGACTGAGGATGGGGAACTGAGTGTTGGCAGCATCAGCTATATAGAGGAAATGGGGGGGTGATAGTTATTTATCTATTGTTCATTCATTCATTCATTCATTCACTCAGTAAACATTTACTGAGCACTGACCATGTTCTGGGTGCTGTGGTAGAAACTGGGGATCTAAAGTTGGATAAGTTTTAGCTCCCGGGACCCTGATGCCAAAGCACAGACTCGAGTGGAAAAGAAAGACACTTAGCCAGGAGTGTGCAGAAACTGCTGTGACAGAGGTATGTGCAGGATAGTATGGAGGCCAGAGAGAGGTGACCCTAACACTCCTGGTGGGGCAAAGGAAGCCAGAAGATACCAGGGTGGCTTCCTACAAGAGGGGCCAACCCAACTAACCCCACAAATGTAATGACATGGCAGCCTGGGCAGGACCTGCTAGCAGAGGCAAAGAGGGTAGAGGAAAGAAGGGGGTAAAGAGGGGAGAGCATTTCAGAAAGAGAGGAGAGCTTGTACAGTTTAGTCTTACTAGAGTGAAAAGGTCAAGGCCAGAAGTAAGTGGGTGCATCGTCACTTAGATTCACAATTCTCTGAAAAGCTGATGAGAGTCAAAGACAGAAGCTCTTAGGTACAAAGAGTTGACCTGCTTTTTCAGGGTCTGGATCTCCAAGGTTCAGTGTATGAATGCCTTAGGGAAAAGTTCTCATCCAGAACGGTTCCATGGGGGCCACCATGATCTTTGGGGCACCTGCCCCATGCCCCTACCTACTGTGGGGCCATGTGACTGAAGACAGGATTTCTAGTGCCACTTATGGGAATAAGTTTTTGGACAAAGGCCAAGACAGACTCATGCTATCGTTCACACCCTTCCACAACCAGGCAGGTGGGTGAATGCCTACAGATCAGAGCTGCTTCATGATGTCACTGTTTGACGAGACGTTGTGAAGCAGTGAAGGGCAGTCTTCATGGTGAGCCTGATAGGATTGAAAATTTATTTCATTTACAAATTTATTTACAAATTATTAAAGCAGTAACTCCAAGTGAGGTCTGATAGAAGTGAATGCTGTACCAGCATGAGTGACAGGTCCAGACGTAAGTGCTTTCCACTCCCCAGTCACCTGTGAGGTAAATACCATCATCCCTGTCCTACACATGAGGAAGCTGAAACCCAGGGCATGCAGCTGGTATATGGCAAGAAGCTATTACTCAGATTTAGGCAGTCTTGCTTCAGAGTCCAGCTTCGTGAAGGAAAGGAAATGGAATCTCCTGAAAAAGATGCCATCTTGGGCACAATGAGCAAACTGGATGGAAACTGAAAAGGGGAGTTGGCCTCAAGAAATTTGAGGGAACCAGCCTTTCCTTATGCCATGTCTTCTCTCGTCCTCTGTGCTGCCACCTCAGCAGCCTTCTGGAACATGCCAGGCTCTTCCTTCCTTCAGGGCCATTGTTCTTGCTGTCCCTCCTGCCTGGAATATTGTTCCCAAACAATATGTAGCTCCTTCTCCTCTTTCAAATGTTGGATGAAATGTCACCTTCTCAGAAAGGACCTCCTTCTCTCTCAAGGGAGTGTCCTCTCAAGCTTGACTCTTTATCATCACACCATTTTTACTTCTTTTTCTAGCACATTTTATGATCTATATTTGCTTTTTAAATGTAATAGTTTGTTATCTACTGTATGTTTGTGCCCACTCTCCTTGATCAATAATAGTGATGCCCTAACCCCCAATGTAATTAAATTTAGATGTGGGACTTTGGGGAAGTAATTAAGTTTAAATAAGGTCATGAGGGTGGGTACCCTATGATGGGATCAGTGTCCTTATAAGAAGAGATCAAATCTCCTTCTTTCTCTCTCTCCACCAAGTGAGAACACAGAGAAAAGGCAGCTGACTGAAAATCAGGAAGAGGGCTTTTCCAGGAACTGAAATTTCCACCATCTTGATCTTGGGTTATCCCATCTCCACAACTGTTAGAATTGAAATTCTGTTGGTTGAGCCACCCACTCTGCCATTTCGTTATGGCAGCCTGAGATGACTAACACACAATTTATCTGTATACATTGATTGCTCCTTTATATTATAAATTCCCCAGGGCAAGCACCAAGAAATCTTTAGAGGAAGATTTCCCAGCTGTATTTTACCACTATCCCCCCAACCCCCACCCCGCACTTAGGAAGGAAGAATGGCTAGCCCCTGGGGATTTACTTGCCTTAAGGGTGTCAGCAAAAAGATCCAATTAGCTAGCTATCTCCCCAACCTCTCAAATAGCACAAACTCTGTAATATTTAAATTTTAAAATATCTGTTAACTCAAGAAGGATAGATTAAATAATCTCTCTGGAACTTCAGATATCCCTTCTCCAACTTTCCAAATATTACATCATGCACTCCCCGACCTTTTCAAGTTCATCACATCTTACCTTCACTGCACTTGAGCCACTCTTATCGTGGCCTAACCCTTGCCCTTATTATCATCCATAATTTTCTTATAATTCTTAAACAGTAGCATCACAGTTATTTACTTCTGCTTCCACCCATTACAGACCTCTCAAGCCCTGGCTCATTCAACCCTTGTCTTCTCTCCTCTTGGAAATTACAGATTCTTGAAAGTCTTCCTTGTGAGTCAAAGCTCTTCAAATCTCAGCTTGGAATCTAAACTTTTAATCCAAATTTAGATCCATGATTAATCATCTAAATCCAAGTTTAACTAACTATGGCCCATGGAACAAATGTGGCCTGCACCTTCTCTTATAAAGATTTATTGGAGTACAAACATGTTTACCTGTTTACATCTATGGTTGCCTTCACGTGATAATGGCAGAATTGAGGAGTTGCAGAATAGTCTGTGTGACCCAGGACGCCTAAAATACTTACTATCTACCCTTTATAGAAACAAATAACAAACAAAAAACCTACCAACCTCTGATCTAAATCAATGACCTCCAAAGGGAACAGTGAAAGATGATCCCTTGGTATCAAAAAGAAAATTTTAGAAATTCGATTTCTAGTTATTGATATCTAAAAGAAAAAGAAAGACATGAACTGAGTTTTATTTATATATAATTACACATAGGCACGGATGCTCTCAGTTCATCTGGTAGAGAGTCATCTCCCATAGAAAATAGAGAAGATACCCCAAGGAAGAAGAAACTTTCCACAATCTGAAGAGGTTTCCAGAGGCATCCTTTTTCAGTCACTCTCAGCATATTGTAACACTGTATAATTTACATGTGCCTGGTTAGGCTGATTTAGATAATATATTATCTAGCAATACCTTCATTAAACTTCAGAATAGATAAGTATCTTTCAAATATTCCTGCAGAGATTGAAGATTATACTAATGATGCAAACAACAGGCAAATAAGAACTTGGGAAGGCACAAATGCTTCATCAGCCATATTATGAGGTATATAAAACATGCATGACTTGAAGTCAGTAAAAAAAAAAAAGCCCTAAATTATCAAGAAGACTATTTGATATGTGAAATTGTATCCACTATCATTAGTGTTGAAATTTGACCTACATGTTTTTTGTGCCTTCAGCAAAGAGAGCATGAAGCCATTGCTATTAACAAGATATTTAAATTTCAGTATCCACAACATGAAAGGTTCTATCATTTAGGGGTAATTTTTAAGTCGTTCAATATTTGATCAAATACCTTACAAATTTTACTACACTTTGTGATATTTAGCAGTATTTTTAAAATTTTCTTAATAACACAAGGCAGAAGTGGAACATTTTTTTCTTCTTGTCACAGTAAAAAGGTATTATAATAATAGATGAAAAATGATATGATGATAAGCTAAAATGCATGTATTGTTCAGCAAATACTTTTAGAGAATTCCTATAAATAGTTCTGTAGGGGATTGTGATGTCTGCATTATGTGAAAGTACAGATGTTTCTGAATGTCTCAGCCATGGTATTTTTTTTTTTTTTTTTGAGATTCTGTTCAGAAGTGAAACAAAGGAAACACTTTTTAGAGATCACTGAAATAATGAATCAGATGAAGAGACCTATTCTCTACAGAAAATTACTTCTATGAAACAGCAGCCATAATCATAACAATCAACTAATGCTTTCTGGCAGAACTGTGTTAAGTCCAAACACAATCAGAGCAGGTGAAATTGAAACAACAATAACTACAATTCAAAAGGATTCTGGGAAATATTTCCAGAATTTAGCTAAAAAGCATTCCCTGCCTCACTCATATTCAAACTAGTAAGCCTGCCCCTTTCCCCATAGAGGAACCAGGCGTGTTCAAAGGACTACAAATGTCCTTAATTATGAGGGATACGAAGATCATCAGGTGGATGGCAATGAAAATACAAGACTTTTCACATGCAGGTTATCCTAAACACAATTTGCAAGTCTTAGGAAACAGACACTGCCTGTGGGATATTTAAAGATTTCCAACTGATTCTGAACAAAATGCAACCAAATTTAGAAGACTTATTTACGCAACGGTCTAATATTATTGTACAATACTTGATGGGATTTCTAAGTGATTCTTCAACGGATCCAACATGCCTACAATATGATTTCATACTGGAGGGCTGAGTGTTTTGACTCATTATCTGCTTAATCACAAAACTTTTTAAACTTGTTCAGTCATTCTCTCTCTTTCTTTCTGTCTCTCTCCTTCCTCTTTCACACATTTAAGGAAATACAGAAAGTAGTTCAACAAGATCCTGTGCACCCGTCAGCTATAACTACCATCAGTTCACAGCCACTCTTGTTTCCTTTGTACCCATATGTATGTGCTCATCCTAACACTGATTTATTTGAAGCAAATATCAGATATCCTCACATTTCACCCATAAATATTTCAGTGTATATTTTAAAAGAGGTTACTTGTAAAAGTATGTGTATATATATATATGTGTGTATATATATATATATATATATATATACATATATATGTATATATACATATATATATATAACCATAATACCATTATCACACATAGAAAATTCATAATAATTCTCCATTGGTCTCTTAAGTATGTATATTGTGAAAATAATAAGATTATGTTCCACCAAAATCTGTATTCATATTATTACTAAAACTCCCAAATAATCCTATCTTGAATGTTGAGCTCTTTTATTAAATTCGCAATAGCATTCACAATGATGTAAAGTATGTCTTTTGGCAGAATGCGCCTCCAAACACTTTACTTCTATTCTGTGAACTGGATAAAAGAACCAAATGATTACTGGAATTATCTTAATGGATTTTCTATTGTAAGCCTCTGATGACACGGATATAGTTTACTATCACTTTCTAGTTTACTAGTTCTTATGCTGAGCGAATGAAATCAATACCTCTATAGGCATGTTTTCAGTTGTCACACTTGCACAAGAAATCTTGGAATTGAACATAAGTGAACTTAATACAGAAAATAGAACCATTTGCTCTAAATGAAAAGCCATGCCTTTTTGTAATGATATATAAACACCACTTATTCAAACAGAGACTTCCTACAATAACTCTGTCTTTTGAAGTAGATGCTGACATTTCCTCAACAGATCTGAATATCCTGGTTTTACATGGTCTGTGATATCAGCACTGCCCTTCTGATGGAAAGTAAATGTCAACCAACATGTTGCATTGTGTGTGCTTGTCAGTATCTCCCTTGTCAGCATCAATCTTCAAGTTTTCAGTAGCATATTTAAAAAAAAAAAAACTCATTGTTGTCAAAAGAGTTTATTGAAAAATTTAAAAACTTAATAAGTAATGTAACAAATAAATTGTTGTAGATTTAGATCCTGCAATAAATGGCAAGATCACTGTAGCGAGATATTTAGGCTACTCTTCTTTTCCTCGGCCCCTTTCTCTCTCCATCTCAAGTGCACCTAACCTGTAATTCCCTGTGTCTCCCACTGACCCTTTAGGTGGGGTCTTGCAAACTCACAGGTACTGACACAGAATCTGGAACAACTGATGGTGTAATAGGAGACCAGTAGGGGCCAGCTGTCCCCAGCCACCTTCGTCCAGTGCAATTTATTTTATCAGCAAGTACTCTGACTCTATCTTGGTAGGAAGATGTTGGAAACGTTGAATCTACAGAAGGTCAGTAAAAGATAAGAGTTCTGTTCCTTGACTATACACGTCATGCACTCTCATATGAGGCCATGGTGGAGGCTGGAAGGAAAAGTGGATGACTTGCAAACCCATCCTGACTTACTTCAATGCATGTTCATAACAATACTTCAGCTCAGAAAGGGAAAACTATGGGACAAATGCTAAACCAGACAAGGCACTAGAACAACAGGTGTAAATGGGACTGTCTCAGGCAAACCATGATATAGGGTCATCACTTTTCAAATTTCCATGAATATAAATGCAGAGATAGATCAAATCAACTTGTTTGGCTCCTGGATAGCAGAAACTAAATGTGAAAGCTATTTCTTATAATGAGATTTTGAGACTCTTTGAGAAACTTTATCCAGGAAACACTGATTTCAACCAGTCAATAGGTATTAAGAATAAAACATGTGGGGGGCACCTGGGTGGCTCAGCTGGTTAAGCATCTGACTCTTGATCTCGGCTCAGGTCATGATCTCATGGTTTGTGAGTTGGAGCCTTGCATCAGGCTCTGTGCTGATGGCCTGGAGCCTGCTTGGGACTCTGCCTCTCCTTCTCTCTGGCCCTCCCCTGCTTGTTCTCTCTCTCTCTCAAAAATAAATAAACATCAAAAAAATTAAAAAACAATAAACCCTTTCGAATATATGACTTCTTACCATGTTGAGAATGACTAATAAACAACATTCTCCCTAGAGTCAACTTTCCCTAGAAATTCAGTTCAATTTTTTTTTTCCTCATTGGTGTCACTTCAGGATAAATTAGAGGAACAGTCTTAATCGAATCCCTGAAACTATCTCACTTTTATTTTTCCAAAATAAAAGAACTGCACCCAAACCCAAAATATCTGCACCTTCTACTGTGCTACTGGCAGCTAAAGGAAACAGTGTTCTCTTGCACTTCTGGTCACACTCAGGCTTGCTGGTATCTGCATTCTCTCTGAGGTTATTCTGTCATTTCTTTGCAGCTTATACAGTTGTTCCTCTTGCTTCTCCAGCTAGGTGGCATGAGGGCATGACATCCTGATTTCTTGCTTCTGTCCTTCCTGCTCCCTTTCCTTGATTCTTCCTCTTGTCACGGAGATGAACCCAGGATGAAAGGGAAACAGCTGAGAACCTCAAGCACAAAGGCTCCAGCTCATACCAATCAAGGCAAACGCATCATAACATGTTGCTGCCACCAACACGGGCAATCTTCCACCAGAGAGAAGCCGCCAGTTTACGCACCAGATCACGACCTGGCGGCAGTTTGGGGTCATATTGCTTGGTCAATGGAAGTAACGAGAAGAAGAGGAGAAATAACACATTGGATACGCTCACCGATACGTGGCTCTGCATCGTCTCATGTCATCTGGAGATGACAATTTGTAGGAGGAATGAATGTTATTAGCCGAATTTCATAGAGGATGAAACTAAGCCAGGGTGCCCATAGAGTGAGATGGAACAGGGATTCCATCACAGAGGATCCTGGGCAAGTCTCCCATTGTATGGAGTGGGGACTTTTTAATATCCACGTGTGTAAGTTACTCCTTCTCTTGGCAAACAACTGACAATTAAAAAAAAAAAAATTTTAGCATTTAGTCACTTTTTGAGAGACAGACAGAGCGTGAGTGGGGGAGGGGCAGAGAGAGAAGGAGACACAGAATCTGAAGCAGGTTCCAGGCTGTGAACCAACAGCACAGAGCCCGAAGCGGGGCTCAAACTCACAAACTGGGAGATCATGACCCGAGCCGAAGTCAGACGTTTAACCGACTGAGCCACCCAGGCGCCCCAAACAACTGACAATTTTGAAGTTTACCTGAATCTTGTGCTCCTGGAAAACGATGATTAAGACCCACCCACCCCCCCCAACTTCCCATAATTTGGGGTTCTGAGAAATGGCTTACTGCAAAGAATCACCCTTCCCCAGATGAGTTACATGAGGTTCACAAATGCCCTCATTGTTTGCCTATGGCAAGACCAGACACACACTTTTCACCTCCCATTCTTTGCTTCACAAAATGATTAACTAAGGTATTTGTCCCCACAGAACAATTGGGACACAATGCCCCTTAAGCTGACAATGATCAAGTTTTGGTCCCCTTACACCCTATAAATTTGATGCATTCTCAGTCTGAGCCAGCAGACAGCCCTTCCTCAGTGGCCCCTCCCAGGACAGGCTGGCCTCAGGGCAAAACATTCTCTGACCTACTCTCCAGTCAGACCACCACCACCACCGGTTCATTTCATTTCCACACTGGGTTCTTTCTAGACTTTCTAGACTTTCCTCCCTATAAAGGGTGCCTGAGGGTGTGAGTTAAGTGCAGATCCACAGTTACAGGATCCTCCATTTGGCAATGGTCCTTTTCTCCCTTTTGTGATGACCCTTTCAAACAAAAGTCTCTACATATCTAGGTCTGGATTTGTTTTTGTTTTAAGTAGATGTTACTTTCTAGAGAAGTTTTGGGATCCCAGCAAAATTGAGCACAAAGTACGGAGAGTTCCCATATGCCTCCGTGACCCGACATACAAAGAGCCTCTCCCATCATCATCTCCCACCTGCGTGGCACATTTGTTATCATCCATGAACATTCACTGACACATCAGTATTACCCAAAGTCCACAGTAGACATTAGCGTCACCCTTGGTGTTGTACATTCTGTGGGTTTTGACAGATGTGTGATGACATATATTCACCGTTGAAGTATTCTCCAGAATAGTTTCTCTGTCCTAAAGATCCTCTGGGATCTGCTTATTCATCCCTCCCTCCCCTCATAACTCCTGGCAGCCACTGATTATTTTACTGTCTCCATAGTTATGCCTTTTGCTCCGGAACATCATATTGTTGGAATCAGACAGTATGCAGCGATTTCAGATAGGTTGCTTTCACTTAGTAATATAACGGATTTGTTTTACTTTTTAATTTGGCAATTGGTAACTGAGAACACAGATCCTGAGTCACATGTTCTAAGACATTGAATTTCTATTCCTGAAAGGTACATCATGCATCACGCAACAAGGAGGGGGAACACATAGCACTTGCAAAGGTCCTATGAAACCTCTCTCGAGATAGAAATTGTGCTTACCTGCTGTTTAATGGTTTTGTTACGAGACTGCAGAAGAAGCTCCCCCTTTGTGTGTCAAATGACAGAAGATAGTTCTGATTGGAAGTTGCTTCCTGGCCAGCATTTCTGCCCCAGGGGAGGTGATAAAAGCGATGATTGGATACAGTCACCAGGTCGCGCTCAAAGTCCTGGGCTGCGGAAGGAGGTGGGTTCCTTCTGGGGCTAATGAGGCATACGTTTCAGGGCCTCTCATTTTACATTCACAACTTTGTATTCTTCTTCTTATGAGGCTCCTGCAAATGCACAAGCTTCATAGCCCCCTTAAAACCTAGGTCCACCTCTGACTACAGGTTATGGCAAATTCTCCTTTGCTTGTCTCTTCATCCCACTGAGTTCTGCCAGCTTGTGGTCCAGGATTTCTCAGACAATGAAAATAAGCTCGTGTCAGCACTGAAAGTAGAGTAGCTAACAATGTGTACAGCACCATCTTTAGCAATAAAGAGACAGAACAATACTCACAGGAGGTCCTAAATCTTCGGTCTCATCACATTTAGGAGCATCAAAATGAGACCCTACCCCCAGGAAGTACTCACTTCTATTTCACGTAGCTCCAAAATCGATTCCAGCCTAGGGTCTATCTATTAAGGTAACTGTGATAGACGTAAAATAATTACAACCACAGATTAGCCAATCAAATTAAGATGAGGCCTATTACTATGCTTCATATAGACCCCAAAGTACAGTTAAATTTTGGAATAAAATCAGAGTGGATGGAATGCCTTTGGATTCTGATGTGTAGCCGAATCGCCAGCATTATTCTAAGAAAATAACAGAGTCAGTGCAGTTTGTAAAGCATGTTGCCACACGGTGGCCCATCCTCCCACCAACCCTTTCCTATGACGTTCTTCCTGGCCTTCCTGGAATTCCTTTGGTGCCTGTAATCCAAGGAGCCACGTGGGCGAGGCTGATAGTAATAGCCAACATTTATTGATACTGATAATGCTCCAGACACTATGATGGATGCTCTTCATATAGTAACTCATTTAATCTGTTGAGGCTGTAGGAAGGGTGCAATAAATACACCCTTGTCTCCTAGGTCAGAACCAAATGAGAAATAAACCCAAGAAAAATAGAAAGAGCCTGATACTTTTTTTTGTTTGTTTTCATGTCAGTTTTATAACCTATAAGGATGATTTGAGTATGCGGCTTTAGCCCTCTAGCCTAGGGAATTCCTAACGACTTCACCCTCGTACTTGCTAGACTTGTTCCCTCTGGCACTGGCTCAGCTGGTCAGTTGAGCCCTCCCCACAGAGGTTGAGCCTGGGCTGTCTGTATACTGTGTGGCTAAGGAGACGGACTGATCTTCTTGGAGAGAGACAGGGGGGAGGGATGAGCTGTCCAATTTCTTCTCCCAAGTTTCCAGAATCAGAGCAGCTGCCCCTTATTGAGAGTAAAGGCATGGAAGGTCAGATGGAAGCCAGGAGTAAAACTTGAACAGAGTTCCCTCAATATGGAAATGAGGAGGCCAAGAAAATAGAAACCCCTCCTATCATCATCCTTTAAATAAAAGCATGAGGTAAAAAATATTAAGTTCTCTAATTTAGACACAACAAAAACAGGCCAATTGAGAATTTAAGTCCTTGTCCAAGGATGGCATTTGCAAATGGCAGAGGCACCCAGGCCAGTCTGACCCCAGAGATCAGGCTCCGATGCTTACTAGATGGCACATCGGGGGCACGTTCGTGATGTACGGAGTGCTGCCAGCCCTCATTAGCTCATTTCACCTGGTTGAGATCCCTGCTGAAGACTGTTACGCTGGAGGGGATCCTGAACTTTGGAATCGCCCACCTGTGGCCGGGCATCCTAGATCCACACTCACTGTGTGTGTTAGCAACCTCCTCCTAGTTCTGGATTTCTTCATCTGAAAAATTGGAAAGGCAATGCTACTTGACTGGGCTCTTCGAAGAATCAGGTGAGATGATGAGTACGACATGCTTGGTGCCAAGTGGTGCCAACTGGAAGGTGCCAACTGGAAGGTCACATGAATGATCTTCCCTTCCCCTACTATTTTATGGGCAGACAGATCTCATCGTTCCCTTTTACAGGCGAGAAAACTGAGTCTGGGAAAGACCGAGCAGTGTATGCACAGTTCTTCTGTCTGGGCTGACAAGTCAGAATTTTTGATACTGTGTCCTTTATGTTTTTCTGTTCAGGCAAATAAATGCCAGGATGTATCCACCTATATGGAACCAGATTTGGATGTTGAAAGACCCACGAAAAATGATGACTGCCCGTTTTTGAGGAAATTCAGTTACGAAGGGCCAAACCCAAAAGCCCATTTGTTGTGCCAGACCACAACAGCAGGAATGTTAGAAGTGGCTGAGGCTTGGTCTCTCTCAACCAAGCCCTATGCTTTGTAAATGAGATCCAAAAGCTCCAGCAGGGAGGAGATGGACCCCGCCCCAGATTTGGCAGGGCCAGAGTTGGAACTAAAACTCAGTATCACCTGGAATTTTCCCAGACTTCTGGGAGGCCTCTTCCTCCTTTAGGGACTTTTTTGTTTGCTTGGGATTCCCTTTGCTCGTTTGCGGGTCTATGTGGTACTCGTATAGCATGGGCCCTTGCACAAAAATGGGTGTCTTCCTTTGAGCCACCGCTCTGGAACCTTTATCTCTGGTTTCTCCGATTCGGCCCAAGGTGCCTCAACTCCTTTCTGCCTTCTTCCATCCTTTCCCTAAATGCTCCTGTGTCTTGGAATAAATAGATGGAGTTCATCGGGATTAAATCAGCACCAACACTTTTTCTCCAAAAGTCAAACTGTGAGGCTGAAATCTTCTTTCCTCTATCAGGGTCCCCTCCCTACCTCTGCAATCAGAGATACCTTTATGGGTTCTAATGATTTCTGAGATGATAATAATAGCGAGATGATAATCATATGCTAATTCTGATGCAAAAACAGACTAGATGTCTCTGCTGTATGAAATGCCTCTTAATACTCTGTTTAGTTCTGTGTTCCTATCATCATCAAAAACATCCATCACAAAACTGTCCCCATGGACCATTCTGTCACCATCAAGCAGTATCCAAAGAAAATAGATTAATCAGAAACCTGCAATTATAGGTTTCTCTGGGAAGTTCACATTTATAGTTTATTAGAAGAGGAAAAAAATCTGTCAGAAAAACTGTTAGATGCCATCTCTTTGGGGAAGGAAATTATGTTTTTTCTCATTAATTTATAATCTAATTTCTTGGAAATGTGTAGGATCAATTCAAGTATTTCGAGGGAACCAGACCCACTATTAGATATTCAAAGAAGAGATACAAAGAAAGGGAAATGTGGCTTACATTTCAGTTGACTTACTTCAGTGGAAAGTAACATAGGTCTTGGAGTCAAACCTGGAGGGAACATCTGAGTCAAAAACTGTATAACCCTAGGCAACTTTCAATTTAATTATCTCTGAAGTAAGTTTATTACTACCTGTGCACTCTGAACCACTGAGGGATGAGATAGCATATATGTATGTGGCACATAAAAAGCTCTGCACATAGTAGGTCCTGAAATAATTTCAGTTTCTCTTCTCTTTAGAAGATTCCAACTTAACTGTGGGTTGGAGGTGCTGCCATGAGTCTATAATATAACTATTATCTCCCAGTTATCCTTTGATAAAGATATGGAGTAGATCTGACGGATAGGGGAGAATTCCATTGAAATTCAAATTTTTCCTTTCTGCTCCGAATTACTTTCCTTGGATCTGTAGCTCACTTTGTACCAAAGTATGTTTTGTTTTGTTTTTTCCCCGAGTACTTAAAAAATATTAATATGTTTGATTCCCATAGCATCAAACTAGTACTTTTACTAGGTTCATTTTTTAAAATGAGGAAACTGATGTACAAAACTAATGTGACCAAAGTCATGAAGTTAGGAAGTGGTGTAGTCAGGATTGGAACTCAGAAAGGAAATTTTATACTTTAACATTTTAATTTGCTGCTTTAATTAGAATGCCACTATAAGAAAAGTTAAAGTTAATGGTTTTTCAGAATAAATTATCAAAATATACTATGGGTCGAATTCTGTCCCCCCAAATTGATATGTTGGAGTTCTAAGCCCCACTACCTAAGGGTAGGGTATCCCCCCTACCATATTTGGATATGCAATCTTTATAGAGGTAATCAAATTAAAATGACATCATTAAGATGCAACATAGCGGGGCGCCTGGGTGGCTCAGTCGGTTGAGCGTCCGACTTCAGTTCAGGTCATGATCTCACGGTCCGTGAGTTCGAGCCCCACGTCGGGCTCTGTGCTGACAGCCCAGAGCCTGGAGCCTGCTTTGGATTCTGTGTCTCCCTCTCTCTCTGCTCCTCCCCCTCTCATGCTCTGTCTCTCTCTGTGTCAAAAATAAATAAACATTAAAAAAAAAAAGATGCGACATATCATTGGTCTCCTTAGAAAAAGGGGAAATTTGAAGACATATGTGCATAGAGAAAAAGACAATGAGAGGAAACATATAGGGAAGATGGCCATCTACAAGCCAAGGAGAAAGGCCTGAAACACGTCCTTCCCTAATAGCCCACAGAAGGAACTAATCTTGGTAATGTCAGCAAGAAGGTAGACTAGGAGGTCCCCAGCCCATGTCCCCCCACAGAAACAAGTATTTGACAGTATCCATAAACAAAACCACCTTAGTGGGAGCTTGGGGATCCAGGTGGACAATCTAGAAGAAATGGATAAATTCCTAGTAACATATGACCTGTCAAGACTGAATCATGAAGAAATAGAAAAATCTGAAAAGACCAATAATGAGTAAGGAGATTGAATCAATAATTAAAAACCTCCCACTAAAGAAAAGACCAGGACCAGATGGCTTCACTGGTGAATTATATCAAGCATTTAAAGAATAATTAA
This sequence comes from Panthera tigris, assembly GCF_018350195.1. Classification (NCBI taxonomy): domain Eukaryota; kingdom Metazoa; phylum Chordata; class Mammalia; order Carnivora; family Felidae; genus Panthera; species Panthera tigris. Next base: position 68,972,191 of record NC_056676.1, on the reverse strand, counting down.
TTACCAATCCTTCTCAAGTCCTCCCAAAACATCAAAGAGGAAACATTTCCAAACTCATTTTATGAGGCCTGTATTTCCTTGATACCAAAGCCAGATAAGGATATCACAAATAAAAAAGATTATGGACCAATATCCCTAATGAATATAGGTGTAAAAATCCTCCACAAAATACTGGCAAATCAAATTCAACAGCATTTTAAAAAGATAATACACCATCATCCAGTGGCATTTATACCTGGAATGCAAGGATGGTTCAACATGTGCAAATCAATAAACATGATACACATTAACAGAATGAAAGATAAAACTTATATATGATCATCTCAATATATAAAGAAAAAGTATTTGATCAAATCCAATGCCCTTTCATGATAAAACTCTCAACAAATTAGGTATAGAAGGAAGACATTTGCCTCAACATAAGACAGGCCATATATGACAAGTCCACAGCTAACATTATACTTAACGGTAAAAAGCTGAAAGATTTTTCTCTTTGATCAGGAACAAAATAAGGATACTCTTGCCACTGCTCAACATATTCAACATATTCACTGCTCAACTGTTCAACATGGAAGTCATAGCCAGAGCGATTAGGCAAGAAAATAAAAAAAAAAAAAAAAGCATCCAAATTGGAAAGAAAGACATAAAACTATCTTTATTTACAGATGACATGATCCTATATATAGAAAACTCTAAAGACTCTACTAAAAACCTGTTAGAAATAATAAATGAATTCAGTAAAGTTGCAGAATATCTTTTAAAAATGAGCTAAGAACCTGAATCCAGATTTCTTAAAAGGAAACATGCAAATGACTAACAAGTATATGAAAAGGTGCCCAACACCACTAATCATCAGGGAAACGAAAATCAAAATCACAGTGAGATACTACCTTCACACTTGTTAGGAGGGCTGTTATTAAAAATACAAGAGATCACAAACATCCCACCATCCGTTGGTAGGAATGTAAATTGGCAAAGCCATTATGAAAAACAGCTTGGGGATTCCTCAAAAATTTTTAAATAGAACTACAGTATGGTCCACTCATGCCATCTCTGGGCATATATTTAAAAGAAATCAAGTCAGTATCTCAAAGAGATATCTGTACTCTACGTTCATTATAGCATCATTCACAATTGTGAAGATATAGAAAAAACCTAAATATCCATTGACAGATGCATGGATAAGGAAAATGTGTATATGGATACAATGGAATTTTAAGAGCCTTAAAAATCCAAGGAACAACCTGGATGACCCTGGAGGACATTATGCTAAGTGAAATAACTCACATACACAAAAACAAATACTGCATGATCTCATTTATATGTGGAACCTAAACAAGGCAAATTCATAAAAGCAGAGAGTAGAATGGTGGTTTCCAGGGTCTAGGGTGTAGGGGAGATGTAGAGATGTTTGTAAAAAAGGCTGTCTTTGAGAGTGATGCTTAGTTATGCAATATGAACAAGGTCGGGAGATCTAATTTACAGCATGGTGACTGTAGCTAATTATACTATACTGTACACTTGAAATCTGCTAAAAGAGTAGGTATTAAGTGTTCTCACCACACACACGCACACACACACACGGTAACTAGGTGAGGTGATGGAAATGTTAATTAATTTGACTGTAATTATTTCACAAAGTAGACTTATATCAAATCATTGCATTGTGCACCTTAAATATACACGATTGTTATTTGTCAATCATGATTCAATAAAGCTGGAAAAAAAATCACATTATAATTTTGAAAAAAAAGAAAAACCAACTCCGCTCACACCTTGATTTTGAACTTCTGGCCTCCAGAATGTGACACAATACATTTCTGTTGCTTAAAGCCATCCACTTTGTGGTACTTTGCTATGACAACCATAGTGAACTAATAGAGGGTAGTAAAATAAGTTGGCATGGTGAATACAGCAACTTAACCAGAATGAAACTTACTTTTCCGGTTCTATCCCATGTGCTTTTTCTGGTAAGTTGGATGCTTTATATCTAGCAGTTCATTAATCCTCTTCTACTTCCCCCTTCCTATCTATACATTTTTAAAGTTAGCAGGAGCTTCCTGGTCTGGAATGTTGTACATAAGTCAAATACCTTCAAGCAAGATAAGAGTATGCTTTCTGCCTCTAGGATGCTTATGCCTGTGTCAAGGATACTCTCCGATGTATTCTAAAGTGAGATGTGACATTATCAGGTACAAGCTGGCTCACAAGGAATACCAAAACATGCTACTAGAGAGCTTAGATTTCCACAAAAACATCACCCTCTTAAATGTTCACGAATCACTGGAACTGGGGCCTCTTAGGAATGGTCCCTCCCCCATGGTTCCAGCTCACCTAAGGAAGTAGAGGTAAGGTAAAGGAGCCACCGCCTCTCATATTCTCCTAGTTACCTCATGATTCAGACCTCAAACGCTGTGTACACTAAAATGCTATACAAATGTTAACATGTTATTTCCATGTATGAAAATCCAGGTCTTGGAAATGATAGGATATAGACAGAGTTGGAAGTGATTAATGGCAGACTAATGAGATTGTATAACTATGCAGTCTATAAATAGAATCTTATAAAAAATGAACTGTTGTCAGAAGATATTGTGGTCTGCCAAAATGCCATTCCTGTAAGGGCCTTGTGTCCCATTATCAGCTCTATGGCACCAATCATGTGGACACCATTGTCAAAAGTGTCATTAGAAGGCCTCTAAATTCTGATAAGCTAACCCAGTTCTAAGGCTTATTTTAAGCTGTCTTGTTTTTTGTGTTTTTTTTTTATTTGGGGTTTTTTGTTTTTTGGTTTTTTTTTTGGTCTCATTCTGGATCTTGAGAGCTCTTCTTAGGAGAGCAGTTTCTCACACAGTTCAGGACCTAAAAATCACTCTATGGTCCTATAAAATTATCTAATATTCAGCATAGGGTCTCTTGTTCTAGAAGGAGGTTCACATCAGCCAGGTGGGATGTATCTATGAGTTCTAGGCTTTGTTCACCACATCTCCAGACGGAAGAGTGTTGGTCTGGTTACTAGTGTGTCATGACACTTGACTAGGGCTCAGAAGCCAGGATTCTCCGGTAGCTTCGGGCCCACAGGCTATGGCTCTAGGGTGACAGTATATGACCCAATTTCAAGAAACTTGGATTATCATTCCAGCTCTCATGTTTTGACTTATATACTTAGGAGATCAGTGATGTACTCTGAACATTTTTTTCCCCTAGAAATTCAGTTCAATGAGTTTTGGAAAATATATATGTCCATGTAACCCACATACAGATCAAAGTGTAGAACATTTCCATCACCCCGGATGGTCCTCTCCTGGCTCTTTCCCATCATGCTCCCTGAATCTACAAAGAGATCATCACTTTTCTTACCTCTGTCACCATAGACCACAGAGTTGGTTTTCTTATTGCAGAAATGTGTACAACATGCACTCTTTGTATCTGGCTTCCTCCACTCAGTGTAATGGCTGTGAGATTGATCCATGTTATTGCATGACCAGTCATTCCCCCTCTTTATTGCTGAGCCAAAGTCCTTCTATAAATGTATATATCTGAACCTTTCTGAATTAACAAAAGGAGTAATCTGAATTTGAGATCTAGAATCACTGCAAATAGCTTTGTGATTTGGGGCAAGTATTTGACTCTACTGACTTGTTTTCCTTACCTGTATAACATGGGGAATAATCTCAGCCCTCCCTCTCTGTTTAACAGTTTACAACCAGGATTCCACGCACTAAAGGTTTTCTCCTTCACCACTATTACCACACCAATCCTGCCATCATCCTCTCCTGCCTGAACTACGGGCAAACCTCACACAAATCAATGTGTAGAGTAGTGGATGGTGTGTAGCATATAGACAGCAATGTATATATACTACACGTGTAGCTTTTTTTCCCCAATATCATATCTGTGAGATTAATTCACATTAGTCTGCCAACTGACCTTACTCCTGTCCTTCTGCTACTGGCAGCCACGAACTTTTAAATGGAAGTGAGAAGACATCAATCCCTTCCTTAAAATTCTTCAAAGGCTCCCCTCTTCCCTTAGAACAAAGTAGAAAATTTTACCAGTCCCTACCTGGCCCTGCCTCCCCTTCCTCCCACCCATCCTCACGTTTTGCCCTTCTCGGGTCACACAGTATACTTTGTTTCTGTGTCTCCAACATGCTCCATTCATTCCCAGTAAGGAATCTGAAGAATGCTTTTCCTTTCTATTACAAGTATGCTTGTTTCGTACATTTAGACTTCAGCTTAAATGTCCCTATCTCAGAGGGCGTTTTCTGATGTCTCTCAGTAGAGAATCATGCTAAGCACACAGAAACCGCTTACTTGTTATTTGTTAGGTGAATCAATAAGGATACTCTATAAATCAATAAGAATACTCTATAAAGCATAAAATGCATGTGAACACTTGTTAGTTGCTTTTAATAATAAACATACATAATGAAATATATACTCAGAAGTTTTATCATGTCTTTGTGACCACTATGAAAAAAGACTCGTTCAGATCTTGCATTCCAGAGGCTTCCACCTAAAATGTGCAATAAGAGAGAAGGAGACTGGAAATTAGCTAATGATCTGGAAATGATAACTGAGAAACACATTAGCCAAATTTCCTGAGGGTTTATGTCTGGCATGTGAGAGGCTTCATATGGGAGGGAAGAGGTGGAGAAGTCTTAGGGTCTGTAAAAAGACGAGATTTAAGTTTCAGGAGATACTGGGAAGGTAATGACAATAAAATTATTGTTGCTGATTTTTCCTTCTCACTTTTATAAATCAGAATGTTAGTGCATAGGGGTGCCTGAGTGGTCAGTCAGTTAAGCCTCCAACTTCAGCTCAGGTCATGATCTTACGGTTCTTGAGTTCAAGCCCTGTATTGGGCTGTCTGTTCTCAGTGCAGAGCCTGCTTTGAACCCTCTGGCTCCCTCTCTTTGCCCCTCCCCTGCTCATGTGCACATGTTCTTTCTCTCTCAAAGATAAAAAAAAAAACATTAAAAAAAAGTGAAGAATGTTAAAGCATAAATTATAAGTGAATACAATTTATGGTATCTTCTAAATAAATGCCATTTTCCTTCTCCTGAAATTAACAACATTCTGCTCTCCTGCTATCGAACATGCTGGCAGATTCCCACGGCAAACTCAACACTCAGGCTGGCCAACAGCTCGTCTCAAGTTCTCCTTTACCCCCTCCAGTCTCTTCAAGACAGAATTGCATTTCTTCCCAAACCTGTGGATTCACGTTGTTGATAAACTTGATAAAATATGAGTAGGAAAAAAAGAATTATTTTGGTGAAAACTACGTGGAACCTTTTGGAAAGACCTGACAAGGGTGATTTGCCTTATTTTGTTCTGTTGAAATAGGTATGGGCAATACAGTTATAGAAGATTTGGAAAGGGTTGTATAGATCCAGACATAGTCTGCACTCAGATTGCTGTAGGTGTCTTCAAGTTCCTCCCATAATTTAAGGAAATAGAAACTCAAATATTTGCTTTTAGGCAAGCTACTTCTACACAAAGAAAATTCTGGATCTACATCAAAAGATTAGCAAACAACAACTCTTCTGATTAATGAACTAACTAAAGGTTCTGACTTACGTGAGAAAAAGAATGCTTCCATGGAGCTGAATGTAATCTTTTTTCCTGCTATTTTGGAAGTATCAGTCATCAGAATGGAGAAATTGAGACTCTCATTCAACTTCATAACTGGCCATTGCAAAATCAAATGTTCATTTCTTAGTTCTCTTCATATGTGAATTTAAACTTTTGAAACAGTCAATTTCCTCCTTCTCCTTGAACTACTTTCTTCACTTCGTTCTCAGGAACCACTCCTTTTGTTCACTTCCTACCTGGATGCTAACTCTAATTCAATTTTTTTTCCCCCTGGTTCCCCCTCATCTTTTCTAACTCAGGGCTTAATTTAGACATCACCTCATCTCTACAGCTCAGTCCCTTGGTGGTCTTATCTGGTCCCATGACTGTAAATATTATCTATACACCGATGACTCTCATATCTCTATCTCTAGCCTAGAGTACTCACTGGAACTCTGGCTTTGTATATCCAGCTGCCCACTCACTGTCTCCATTTGGATATTTAATAGGCATTTCAAACTTAGAATACTAAAAAACTCACTTTTCTTCCTCCTCCCATAGTCTTTATCTCCGTAAATAACATAGTCTTCATCTTTACCATAGTCTTCATCTCAGTAAATAACAACGTCATCCATCCAGTTATTCAGCTCCCAAAGCTTGGAGTGGTCTTTTATTTCTCTCCTTGGCATCCCAATTTGATCTATTAATGATCTGATTGGCTCTGCTTCAAAAGTAATGTCAAATTCAACCTCTTCTTACCACATGCTCCTCATTCAGTTCACTACCACCTTGAGCCTATGTTTTTGCAAAGCCTTCTACCTGGTTCCCTTACCATCTATTCTCAGTGAAAAAGCTTGGGTATTAATAAAAAGAGAAATAATAAAACATCTTCTCTTAAGATTGTTGTGAAGAATAAATATAAAGAAATTAGGAGTGTGTCTGTGGAGGGCAAGCCATAAATCTTCTCTAATGTTGTTGTTGTTTTAAGACATAGCTACACCAAATTCTCCATTTCTCCCATGAATCTTAAATAGAAAATTTAAGTTCCAGCCCCTGCATCCATAAATATGTTCATGTCTTTTTTTTTTTAAGTTTATTTATTTTTGAGAGAGAGAGAGAGAGAGAAAGAGAGAGAGAGACAGGGCCTGAGTGGGGGAGGGGCAGAGAGAGAGGGAGACACAGAATCTGAAGTAGGCTCCAGGCTCTGAGCTGTTAGCACAGAGCCTGATGCGGGGCTGGAACTCACAGACTACGACATCATGACCTGAGCTGAAGTTGGACACTTAACCGACTGAGCCACCCAGGTGCCCCTAAATATGGTCATGTCTTAAAAACATTTCCTTGAACTTGCACCCCTCCTTAGCCTCCTGGTCTAACTCTGGCCCCTTCTAATGAACAAGCTTATTTCAGCACTAATGTACTCTCCTGGTAAGGCTTCCACATCTTGCATTCTCTCTCTGTCTTTCTCCTCATCACTTGGGTGTGCTTTCTTTCTCTATGTCACTGGTGCTACAATAAACAAATCCATGCCAGTGTTCTCTGCTTTTGTGAATATAGACCATTCTTTCCCTCAATGTCTCTTCCGGTGATTTCCCTGATAGGACTCTTGATTCTTCTCTTACTCTTAGATGACTAATTTAATGTACATACCTACAGATCTTAGTTGCTAGTGTTTGTGAGGATTTTGATTCCAAAGCTTCGCCTTCTTCTCCACGCTTATACAGAATCATAGTGATCAAGCCAGTAGCCTTCAATACCACCTATTCTTCAAAGATTTCTAGTTCCCTATATCTCATTCAGATGGTTGTCTTAGCTTTAGAACACCTGAATATGCTCCTCAAAATCAAAAGTATCAAAATGAGGAGATATGACAAAAATATTTATAGCAGCATTGTTTGCAATTAAAAGAAAAACCTGGTAATAACCTAAGGGCATGAACAGAAGTGGGGATAAATTGTAGTATAGGCAAGCCAATATACTGTTATACATCAGGGAAGATGAATAAACAAAAGCCACGCCAATAAACTTGGATGAATCGCAAATAATAATAATAATATTGAGTGAAAGAATTGTCACAGAATGCTACATGCTGTAGAAAAAATATACCATTTTATTGCCTGAGAATATATCCACAAGTGGCAAGACTGTGGAGGGAAGGAAGGGAATGATTATGGATATTGGGATGGGGTTGGAAAGAAGCATGTAGGTGCCATCAGTGTTAGAAGGATCTTTCTTGGGGAGTGAGTTCACAAGTATTCATTTTCTTATTATGATTCATGACTTGCTTATATATTTTACATATTGTTTTTTTACATAACAATCTTACAAAAAAGCCAAAATAAGATTTATATTACTCCTAACCTAAGAGGCTTTCTTTTTTTCTTTTCTTGTCTTTTTTCCCTGTGTTCCCTGTCTTGATTTATGTCAACAATTCATCTATTTGCTCCAGTTAGAAAATTTAATAGCATTAAATTTTTTTTTATCTCTCACATTCAGCTATAAAGCATGTTATAAGATTCCATAATCAATTTGATTTTACCCAGACTCAGCCCTTGAGCCTAACTCTTTGTCTCTATTTCCATACAACTGCCACACTCAAGTTTAGGAACCCATCACCTGTGTTCCCTGCCTCCTGTAATTTATCTGAGGTCTTGCCCCCAAACACAAATTTAATTATCATCTTTCTAGTCTGAACCTTAACCTGTTTTCCAAACATCAGTCTGACCTAAGTTACCTGCACACCCCATCTCCTATGATTTGATAGCTATTTCTTTAACTCCTAGACCCTACGACCTGCCATTCTTCAAAGCATGTACTTTCATACCCTTATTTCTGTCTTTGCCTCTTCTTGGAGTGCTGTTACTTTCCTCCTGCATCTGCATAACATCTTCTTGTCATTTAAGGGCTCAGACTAAATATAATCTCCACGACGTCAACATTGGCTCCCTACATACATTCATCATTTACCCTCCTGTGTTCCCAATGCTCTGTGCATTTTTGTGTCATAGCACTTGCGTTGTTATACAAGCTTACTCAATTCTGATGGTTTTCTGACTCCCTAATTAGACCATTAGCTTCTTAAAAGACTGAAAGATTGTCTTATTTGTGTTATTTATCATTGTAGGTGCCAGTCTGGAAGAACGGCACGATTACCTTCCATCTTCAATGTATGTCCCAAGTTCAAGATTCTGTAACTCTGACTGATTTGTGGAGTTGTTTAATGACACAGAATAAGTGTTCTGTGACACATCTTCTTAAGTGTCCTTTCAAAATCTTAACTTACTTATTTGTGGAAAGTAGTTATGCTACTTATGGTATTACTAGGACCATATTAAAAATATTATGAAGGTTTATTCTTTGTAAACAAAAGTATGCACACAGTGGTGAGAAAGACTATGGGGACAAGGAAAGAAACCAGTGCATATTGAGCACCTACGTGGCAGGAACTAGACAAGACTCTTTTACACAATTATATTTAACCCTCCCAACAACCCTTAATTGTGGTTATTGCATTTTTCATTTAATGTTGGTGATAATGAGGCTCAGTGATCTTAAACTACCTTGGCTCAGGTCACACAGTAAGTTAGTGTTTATAAGTCAGGGTAGTCTAGGTTCTGCTGCAGTAAAAAGCAATCCCAGAACTAGTGCCTTAAAACAATGAACATTTCTTCCTAACTCATTCTTTACAACCCAGGCTGATTTAGAAGGAGTTCTCTGCTCATCACAGTCACCCTAGGATCTAGGCTGACAGACCAAGCCTAACTCAAACTCTGTCAGACACCACTGGTAACATTTCATTGGCCAAAGCCCCACCTGGCCACACCTAACTTAAAGAGGCCAAAGAAGTATGATGCTTACATTTTTCCCAGATGGAGGAAAGCAAGAATCATTTGGGAAATTACATGAATGACCATTCCAGGCATGGAACTAAAAATTAAAACCACATCTGCCTAATTTCTGAGTTATTCCCATTTCTGGCACAGCAGCCATTTTATTTTATTTTATTTTATTTTATTTTATTTTATTTACCTTCTTTAGAATTAAATTAGATAATTAAATTAGATTACATTTTACAAAGAAACCTAATATATGGTCCTTGAGGAAAGAACATGGAATCTCTACTCCAGTGATTCTCAAGTGTCAGTGTCCATCAGGATCATTTGCAAATTCTAGGACTCCACATACAAAATTAGAATCTTCTAGGGGGAAGGGAGGGAGCCTATATTTGGAATAAGCTCCCAGGTGTACGGGTTGCTGGTGGGGAACCATATGTTGAAATAACAGTGCTCTAGGTCTGAGGTTTCAAACCTCCACCAATTTATTCTAACTTGTCTTGTTGCTTATTACATGTGCTCCCTTCCTGACGATTCTTCAGTATGAAGTGTAACCTGTGCTTCTTATGAACACATGGTCCTCTCAGATTCTCTCCTAAAGCAGAGTCACTGCCTCTCCTGAATTTCTTTGGGTGGGGGAGAGGACAGAGCTTACTGCATAATGCATTTCATTCCTAGATAACTTGAAAGAGGTTCGGCTTCAGGCAGTAGAAATTTTCAGACGATTCATTCTGGAGCCACTGATCAAAAAGTACAGCTAATGGGAACAGGTGAGCTCAGGTGATTGATATCTTTCAAGGGACAGTGAACAAAATTCCTATCACTAGGAAAGAGGCTGCGTAAGGAAACCAAGTACCAGACAGCCAGAGAAACCTTTCTCTCCCTTTAGGCTTTAAAATAAATTTAGTTATAGTGCCCTGCAAGCCTCAGACTAGACTAGAATCCATGTCTAAATGGATTCTACAATGTTGGCATCATGTTTCCGGGTCTGAGCTGATAGTGCCTGGTGGTGTTGGTGAATGAGTCAGGCAACGAATGAAATTGACAGGGCCAGGAAAACATCAAAAATCCCTCAGAAACACAGTGAAGGGGAAGAAAGTCAGCCCTCATCAGACAGAAAGGAGGCAATTCTCCCAGAGCTCCTGCATGTATATCCCTCGGAGGGAGTGTTTTGTTTCACTTGGCTCCCCGTGCCAATCAAAATGCCCCCTTGGCAGTGGATAAAATAAAATAAAGAAGGCAGAAATAAATGCCAAAACAAATTCATGCACAGAATGACCTTCCAAACGCTGCAAGGCCCAGCTAAGCTGTCCTCTACCAAAATGAACTGAAAGGGCAAAGGAAAAAAATCTATAATTTAGCTTCAACTAGAAAAAAATCTTTAAAATGAGCTGAGGTACTAAAATATTTGCAATCTCTTTTTTCTGATGGTGACCTAACATTCAATGAGTGCCTGATAATGTGCCAGGTATTTTATATACATTTTCTCATATTATTTCGTAATAGCATTGTGAGATGGATTTCATTGTCTCCAGTTCATGTTTGAGGAAATAAGCCAGAGGTTAAGTAAACTGCCCAAGGTCACACTAGAAAGAAGAAGTGAGTCTGAGATATTTATTTTGTTTTACTATAAAATTCATCATATTTCTCCCACACCAGACGGCCCCTCAAGTTTCTATCAGAATAAGATACTTTTGACAATTCCAATGTCTTCATTCCCCTTTGTTTGATGGCAAGAAAAGTGCCTCATCCAAATGGTTGGCTGGCTGTTGAATGGCTGAAGACAAAAGTTGTAAGTGTACAGATACACATTTTATACCTATAGTTTAATTTAGGTATAATAACCTTGGTCCACAAGGCCAGACCTGATCTGCAGAAGTTATTCGGGACAATCTATGCTTCATTTCACTCTTCCTGAGTACTAACCAGCAAGGGCAATGCAGTTGAGGGCCACAGGCCAAGGCATACAAGGAGCTTTACATAATCCCAGTAGAAAAAGCCATAAAGAGTCCAAGGGCAGCTAGAAAAAGGAAAAGCTCCTGTCATCAGACCTATTGCATCATGGCAGCCTTGGAGAAAGAACTCAATAGTTGTCTCATCATTTCAGCATGTGACCTTGGCAGAAATCCACCCGGAGAGGAGAGATGGCCCACATAGCCTTCCTTGGTCCCATAGGTTCCGATGGGACCGATCACTGCAGTACCAGCCACGGTGAGACTGTCACCGACAACTCAGTAGTCTCCTCTCCCCTTAGATGCCTCATTCCCCTCACTGTGCTATTTGATAAGGAAAGGTTTACTCCTCCTCCAGTCCACTAAACAAGAATAAAAGGCAGAGCAAGGAGCTTGAAGAATGTACTAACTCAGAAGATGCTAGCTGGTCATTAGATAAAAACTGAAAAGCACACAGGCTCAGCAGTCAGACGGACCCAACTCATCGTCTAAACTCTGCTATTAACCAGCTGAGGGACTTTGGACAAGCTACTTAACCTCTCTGAACTTCACAGGGTCAATGTGAAAAACAAACATAAGTTTTCAAAGGGAAGCAAAGGGAAGTAGGGTGGCCAAGAGTTTTAGTCTTTAGAGTAAAACTGACCTGGAAACCAGCTCCATAATTGAATATCTGTGTGATACTATGCCAGGCAATGTAGTTTACTTTCTAAGCCTCGGTTCCCTCATCTTGGAAAATCAGGCTGATATATATACCTTGTGTTAGAGGTATACAGGACAACATCAGTGGAGCTTAAAAACCGCTCTGGTTGAAAAAGTAAGAAATAGCTGTGACATTACCATTCATACATTACACATCACGTAAGAACACATTCACCCAAAACACACGTATAAATACAATAGAATGTTTACCTGTGGGATGGGGAGGACACAGGAATGGGGTATAGGAATAAAAAGGGACACACAAATCAATTAAATGAAAGGGGTCCTTGTATAGATCAGTAGTTAAAACAGTGCCATATACATACTAAGAATGTGATTAACTCAGCACTCTGGATCAGAGATCTTCACAAACCAACAATAAAATCAGGGGTGATAACTGGGTTAATCTCCTAGGACTGGTGGGGATTAAGTGTGGAAAATCTTGGGAAGGGTTTAACAGATTACGTGTCACTTGCCCCATGATGGTAATGATTATGTTAAGATCCCTAAATGTTTAGCAACATAGCAACGCTACGTCCTGTTTTCCCACTATGAAGCTTGGATGGTTTTCTGAGGGACCTCCCCAGGTGCCTTTTTTTTTTTTTTTTTTTTGAGAAGCAAGTTATTGCTAAGAATATCTGCAAACTCCATTTTTCTACCTTTTCCACAATTCAGGTTTAAAAAAGTGGGAGACTACCTCCCCAAATTCACCCTTCCTTTTGCAAAAGACACAAGCAAAAAACTCTCAGATATAACATGGAAGACTAGACTTTGACCTATAAGAATATGAAGCCGATATCAGCTAAAAGTGAATGAGGCTAAGTTGATCATTTCTCCTCTTTGATATTCAAAATGACTTGGCCAGGTTACATTTATTTATGCATCGGGCTATTAAGGGGGCACAGTGGTCTTGTACCATCTAATCCTTTATTAAGCCAAAATTAAAAATAATTTCTGAATTCCATTATTAATATCTTCCCTCTGTGAAAAGTATCTCCCTCAGCAGACCCTATTGACATTCAGTCTAGACACTGCTGGAGGAACTCACTTCATGAATATCAATAAATGTGTTGCATAGAAATGGGATGATATAAAATTATTTCTGAGCGTTTGACAGTTGACAAAATGTTAGTATAATAATTAAAAGTGCAGCCTGTTTAAATGCTAGGTAGGTGTTCCTTGTGCAGCAGTGAACGTTGGTCATATGAGGACAGCTTCTTTGTTAGAAGGCAGCTTAGGGAAGAATCCTAACCTTACCTTCAGTTCATTTTGGCCTACGCCTTCAATGACTCTTATATAGAAAGAAAGGAAAGGGTTTCTTTTCAAAGTGCCTTCAAAAGCTCAGGTTATGCTCTTGATTTAGGAAAAAAAAATCCAAAAGTATATTTGGATAATTTCTTGCCTTTTTTCCCTTCTCCAACGGCAGACAAATTTAAATGCTAATAGATTAATTAGAGGGTAAAAGAGGTCTGGTTGGCTGCTGTTTTACCCTTCACTTCCACTTTCTATCCTACCCCTCCTTCAGCACCGTCTCCCACCCTGATATCTAATTCAGTTGTTCAGGGTAGGCATCTGGGCTTCACTATTTTTTTCAAAGTTCACCAATTCTTCCTGATGTACAGTCAAGGCCAATACCTGATGAACTAAAGCAATGGTTTTCAAACTTGAGTGGGTATAAAGTTCGCCTGGCGTGCTAGCAAAAAATACCAATTTCTAGGATCCACCCCCTTGGGATTTGAGTAGTTCTTGGGTAGGACGTGGGAATCTGTGTTTTTAACAAACACCCAGGGATTCTGATTCAAGTCATCCAAGGAACGCACAATGAGAAACCTGGACTGGTTGCATTTTTCATTTTCAGCTTACACACGTTCCTCACCCCAGCTGTTGAAGAAATGCAGGTCAAAGAGCAGGACTATACTCTGTTGCCCTTAATCAAGATAGTTTAAATGAAGCCAAGTACAGTTTGCTGATAACATTTGCAGGAGCCAGCCCAAAAGAACATGGGGAAAGAGATGTAATATTTACCAAGCACTTACTATGCCCAAGGCATTATGCTCCTTAAGTCTCAAAACATACAGGTAGAAAGAGGTTACATATCTTTCCCTGGACCCTACTGCTAAACAGAGTGGAGTTGGAATTCATCTTATGTTCTTTCTAAATCCAAGGACCCTAGAAATGAGGGGCAATGGGTCAGGGGTTGGGACATCTGCCTACCAGTCTCTAACACTGACTCTTCCACCTCCCTCTGTGTTATGAAGCAAACACCCAAACAATCTGTTTCTATATCAGCATCTGGTCAGGTTGGGGATGGGGCAGGGTGGGGCAGGGTAGGGTGGGGTGGGAAGGTGGCATCTGCCTGTATCTGCTTCAGCAAGACCATGTGCAGGTAAAGATGCGTGAGGTTGTGCATGTGAAAGAACTTGAGATTTTTTGGAGGAAAACCATCATGTAGATGACTTAGATTTAATCTGTAAAAAAAGATACTAACATTTTTGGATACCCCATGCAATTTGCCCATGCATTCATTCATCAAACATGATTTCAACACCTAGTGTTTACAGAACCCAGAATCGGAAGGGTACAAGCTCTCTACAGGCAAAATATTTTCAGCTTGGTGAGAAAAGGAGGAAGTGAAGTGGATGGAAGACAGTGAAAAATAGAGAAGAGGGATTGAGGAAAGAAGAAGCAGGGAGACAAAGAGGTAGAATATGGGTCAGGTGGAGTTGGACAGGAATAGAACATATTTATGTTTGCATAAATGTTTTACACTTTACAAAATGCTTTAACATGCAGAGGAATCATCTTGAAGAATATTGTTAAAAGAGATTCCTGGACCCACCCCAGAAATTCTGAGTCAGTGGGTCTGGGCTGAGACTGCTGGTTGTAGGGTAGGTGGTAGTTTGTGGACAGACCATGCTTTTAGTGGTACTGATTTCATTCTCAGTACAATGCTAGGAGGCATTTAAGGGTGGTGTTATAATCCACCCCACATTTACCATCCCCATTAAAAGCAAAAAGGAAGGGGGCTCCTGAGTCACTCAGTTGGTTAAGCATCTGACTCTTGATTTCAGCTCAGGTCATGATCTTGTGATTCATGAGTTTGAGCTCTGCATTGGGCTCTGCGTCGATGGTGTGGAGCCTGCTTGGGATTCTCTCTCTCTCTCTCTCTCTCTCTCTCTCTCTCTCTCTCTCTCCCCCCCCACACTCTGCCCCATCCCTAGTTGCTCTCTCTCTCTTTGTCTCTCTCTCTCTCTCAAAATAAATAAATATACTTAAAAAATAAAAAATAAAAGGAAGAAGGAAGAAGAAAGAAGGAGAAGGACAGGAGAAGGAGAAGAAGAAGAAGAAGAAGAAGAAGAAGAAGAAGAAGAAGAAGAAGAAGAAAAGAGGAAGAAGATAAAGAAGGAGAAGGGGAAAAAAGTTGAAGTTCAGAGAAGTTAGGGAACCGGTTTAAGGTCCCAAAGCCACCAGGACTCTGTGATGCCAAGTCTTAGGCTCTTCTCCGTGTGAATGATTCAAGTTCAATATTCTTTGGGGTTGTGCATGGGGATCTCTGAATGACTATTGCCTTCAAAGTGGAGACTTGCCATAGATACAAATATTGTCTTAATGGATTGTAAGGAATTTCCTTTAACTATAAATTCTCTGAGAAATAGTCCCAGCAAGATATAATCTATTTCTGTTCCTTAAAGAGTCAACATTCCCACAGCAGGAGAACTAGATACCAGAAGGTCTCTTTGTGAAAACTGGCGAGGTCTACAATCTCCTTCCGGTTAAGTTTTAACCACCTCTTGTGACTACAGTGAGGCTTAAATGAGAATTAACCTGACTGAAAGCACTTTTAACAATTCCTGACACAGAGTAGGCTTTCTATAAATGCTAATTTCTGTGTTTCCCTGTTCATTCTCAATCCACCTAATAATAATAGAGCGCTAGTAAAATAATGAGAATTTAAGGTACACTGAAATATAAATATAACCAAGACCCCTAATTTATCTTAGTCAATAAATCTCAGGATTCTGGTTCTGTTAGAATCCCCAATTTATATATGAGAAAACTGAGGCACAGAGTGGGAAATATCTTTTCCTATTTTCCCATTAATTCAAGGTAGAGCTAAAAGTTCAACCCAGGCAGTGTGCTACCTGAGCCTGCTTTCCCAAGCATGATGTGAAGTTGCTTTACCAGATGGTCAATCAAGATACTTCCATTTGTCAAATGGCAGAAGCAAAAGGGTAAGATGAGAAGAGTAATCCCGGAGCTTGACTGCCAAGCCTGACCTTTTCACCAGCACCAGAGCATGGTTGGTAAAACAGTGCCCAGTGAACATCATTTATGCTACAGAAATGCCACTCTGTTTATTTTTTTCTGGGACAAGGACCAAGGAGAATGGCTGTCCCTTACTACTATTCTCACTTCTTTGGTCCTAGGGGTTTTTTGACAATAAGTACACACTTTTGGGGTGCCTGAGTGGCTCCGTCAGTTAAGCGTCCAACTTGTGATTTCAGCTCAGGTCATGATCTTACAGTTTATGGGATTGAACCCCGCGTGGGGCTCTGCACTGATGGCATGGAGCCTGCTTGGGATTCCCTCTCTCTTGCTCTCTCTCTGTCCCTGCCCCACTTGCACATGCTCTCTCTCTCTCGCTCGCTCTCTCTCAGAATAAGTAAATAAATTTTTAAAAAAGTAAACACTTTTGGTATTAAATCTCTGTGACTCCTTGATACATTTCCTGTCAGCTCTTGCACTGGTAAGAGGACCTCACTCTACCATTTACTTATTCACTTCAATAGTTCTTGAACACAAATAGTTCTTGAGTACTTCTGTGTACAGATGGCGTGAACTTCTGGAGGTACACTGGAGGAACTTCTGGAGGCACCTTTGCCTGTCTTTGCTGTGATTTGTATGCAGTGCAGTGTTAAAGAGACATCCCAAAGACATAATTGCATTTCTGACTATAGAATTTCAAACTCATATAACAATCCGTAGTGAAAGATACAGGCTTTCATGAGACAGTCTGAGCAAAGAAGTGGACTTAGGTTGTTCATACAGAAGGCAGGGTCTGCAGCAGGTGTCAAGGAAGGCTTCCATAGATAAGTGGTCTTTTAGCTGAGATCTAAAGGGTGAACAGAAATCAACCAGGCTAACAAGTGTGGGAGGAAGGGAGACAGAGAATATAAGATCGCTATGGAGAGAGAGGAGGGCAAGTTCAGCAACTGAAAGAATGTCTAGCTGCATAAAAGAACATTGACAGACCCTAAAGAAAACTACCTCAGGAGAAAACAGTAACCTCAATATACACTTGCTATAGAAAGGACATAATAAGATCACTGGTTGGTTGATGCAACAGATGTGTATTGCAATTCTACCATGATCCAGTGTCTGTACTAGATGTAGGGAATGCAACAGAATGAATAAGATGTTTCTTGTCCAGTGGTTGAAAGTTATCATAAATTTTTCTGGGGGCAGGGCCCTGTTTAACTCATCACTGCACTTTGTACTGAGTGGGCACTCAGTGAATATCTGTTGAATGAAAAAGCAACTTCAGCTCACTAATTTTATTTTGATTATTGATCCAGTAAATACCGATGCATCAATTAATCTGTATTAACTTTAAACATACATATATATGTACAGGCATATATGTCTGTGTACATATGTATATGTGTGTACACACACACACACACACACACACGACAGCTCACCCAAGACTTAAGGATGTACAATGCTCAGGGAAGACAATTTGGCTCCAGAATTTTGTAAGTAACTAGCAATGATTCATATGTGCAGCTATGGCTGAGAACCTAGGTGACCTCAAGTTTAAATAAATAGTTCTAGGTTCCCACGGTAATGGGAAAAAATTAAAATTCAAGCATTTCAACACCAGTGATTAGCCACTTATTTTCTGCCCCCCCAAAACTTGATAAATATCACTATGGAATCTCAATAGTGACAGTAAGCTCACTATCTCAAATAGAGATTGGGACACAAGCCATCTTAGGAGGGCTTATCAGACTAGTTTGAAGTCTGTGCCCCTAAGCCCAAAAACAGATCTAGAAAGGCCTCTCAAAAGGGTATATGTCCTGGTTAGTAATTGTTCTTATAGGGAAATGTGCTTAGTTTCCCATTTACTGTTGTATACTGGTGACTTTAATGAAATAAAAACTTATTATGTCCCCCGGTCCCCCCAAAAAAGCCTGATGAATTTTGACAAAAAAAAATGTAGAAGTTGAATCTTAGCAAATGATTCTACCTCTCTGCTGATGACCTTAGCCTCCACTTGGTCTTTAGCCATGGCAGGTGAATGTTTCTATGTAGCTTAATTAGTTAACCATAGTTAAGTGCTTCAAGAGATCATCAATTTGGCATTAAAGGACAATTACCCATCATCACTGGATTCCCAGGCCACCTGGTGAAGTTTAGTCACATACCTGTCCCTGAGTGAGGAAAATCAGGCAAGGGCAGAGTATTTTGCTAAAGCTTCACAAACACAAGGCACGGTCTGCCCAGCTACTGAAACTCACAAAGCCCATGGCGAGGAACTCTTTAGAGAAAGGGAGTGAGGCTAAAACAGGCATAAACCTTTTTTTAGCCCAATCTCACCTGAGCCATGTGAACTCCCCTCCTAGCCTGGATCTGCTCCACCTGTGATTGGCTCCATTTGTTTTACAGGAAACTTGCCTTTTTGAAAGGGAGCTGCTAAGCTTTTCAATGCCTGGAGCAGAACATGTTAGTGCCTTGATTCCAAGGGTGTGGATCACATAAATCTGAATAGTTCTGGTTTCGGTGGGAATACTGAAACCTCTCTCAGCTGACGCATCTACGAATTAAAGAAGCATGACAGCTTTGAACCGTTGTCAAAAGCTGCATGGAGCCTCATTTCTGGAAGGGGTGTTCCATTTTCTGTGATTTATCTTGGAAGCATCTCCTTCTTAAATCTTTCCTCTGTTTCCTTCACCTACTTTATTTCGAGTTCTCTTTTGGCTCTGCCAGGATAGGTTAAAATACCAGGAATGTGGAGACTGAAAATAATTTAGGGAATCTATTATTACATGGTGTTGGCAAAAATATGAAATTTCAATGTTTTGTCAAGAGCTTGTTTTTGAAAGATTTCTGTGTCTACCAACATATGTGCACATCTCACATACACCTCATTTTTTTTTTAGTTGTTGTTTTTGCTTGCTTGTTTTTGAGAACAGGAATTTGCAAGCTTGAGAAAGAAATCTTATCACTATAAGTGACTGGAGATTTTTCTGAGTCCCCCGTTGGCAAAAAGTATATTGTTGAAGAGCAGTAGTGGCTTTCATAAATGCAATTGAGTGACTTTCCAACTGATCGTAGAGGTGTCACCAAAGAAAGCATTGATGTTTTGTGTTCATGCATTGAGCAAATTAGCATTTGGGGCCTATTTTGTAGCAAGACTAGTGTCTAGGGGATAAAAAGGATAAAGACAAAAAGTGAAACCTACTTTTAAGACTTACAATGTTGTGAAGAAGGTAAGAATTCTGTACAATATGTTCCCAGGGAAAATATTCAGATGCTCTGAGAATAGGTGAGAGGGAAGCATGGCTGGGCTGCTGGGTTCAGGCACTACTTTGATGAGAAGACACATGGAGGAGAAGGCACTCGAAGTACAGTAAAAAGAGGAAAATCCTCTTTTTGGTAAAGGAAAGGAGGTGATGGGAGGAAAATCGTTAAGTTAGAAAGCAGAGCTGTGGTATCAATTGTTGGTGACCTTGAGTTTATAATAATGACCATCTGCTCGGTTATGTAATTTCTTCTCAGTACTCCCAGAATGTACGGGACAAGCCCAGAAAAGGCAATAGGGATTCACCCATGGATAGGGTGAATGACATTGAAGTTCAAGGTAAAGAAAAGGCAAAAGTGTCATTGAAAAGGTGAAGTTTCAAATCTAAAATGGACTAAATATAAAGGAGGTGGGATGTGGGTCAATAAACATCTTGTAATTAGAGGATTACAGTGAATATGGTATCGCTGAAGATTAACTGGAGAGACAAAAGCTTGAGAAAGCAGATGGTCCATATGGTCCAGAAAGGTACATTCTGCGAGATGATGCACTAGGAATAGGAGTAAGTGATTGGAGAGGAAACTCACAACATTACAGTAAGGAGGAAGTATTATCTGAGGGAGGGCCTTTGCCAGTGTTCAAGGAAAACTGCAATTCAGGGCAGAGTAGATTTTATGGGATCAGATAATTGATAAAGATAATGAGACTCAATTATAGATGGATGAATATTCTATACCCTTAGATTCAGTTCAGTTCAGGTCTGGAAATGAGACCTAAAAGTTCTGGTATTGACTTTGGCTTCCTTTCCTCCGATCCTTGGATGAGATGTGTCCATTGGAAGGTAGAAAGGAAGATAACTTAGAAACAGTGGTATAGGCCACTGCTCAGGAGACTGTGGGTGTAATAAGCAGAATAATTCCCCCCTCCTCAAAAATGTTCACATCCTGGGGTGCCTGGGTGCCTCAGTTGGTTAAGCATCCAACTTCAGCTCAGGTCATGATCTCACAGTTTATGAGTTCAAGCCCTGCATTGGGCTCTCTATTATTGTTAGCACAGAACCCTCTTTGGAGCCTCTGTCCCCGTTTCTCTCTGCCCCTCCCCTGCTTGTGCTCTCATTTTCAAAAATAAATAAACATTTAAAAAAAAACTGTTCACATCCTAACTCCCACCGAATCTGTAAATGGTTTATCTTACATGGAAAAAGGGTCTTTGCACAGTAGACTAAATTAAGGATTTTGAGATGGACAGATTATCATGGATTATCCACGTGGGCTCAATGAAATCATCAACATCCTTGCAAGAGGGGAGCAGGATGTCAGACCAAAGAGGGGATGAAACACTGCTGGCTTTAAAGATGGAAGAAGAGGGGCACCTGGGTGGCTCAGTCGGTTGAGCGTCCGACTTCAGCTCAGGTCATGATCTCGCGGTCCGTGAGTTTGAGCCCCGAGTGAGGCTCTGGGCCATCAGCCCAGAGCCTGGAGCCTGCTTCCGATTCTGTGTCTCCCTCTCTCTCTGCCCCTCCCCCATTCATGCTCTGTCTCTCTCTGTCTCAAAAATAAATAAATGTTAAAAAAAATAAAAATAAATACATAAAGATGGAAGAAGAGCCATGAGCTATGGAATGCAGACAACCTCTGGAAGCTCTAAGAGGCAAAGGAATGGATTCTTTCCATGAGCCTCCAGAAGGAATTTCCATTTTGATTTTAGCCCAGTAAGACTCATTTTGGACTTCTGACCTCCAGAACTATAAGACAATAAATTTATATTGTTTAAGCCACTACACTGTGTTAATATTTTTACAGCAATAGTACGAAAACAATACATTGGGTTTAAGTGAAATGTTGGAAACATATTCTGAGATAACAGATGCCTATGTTAGCTGGGGCCAAGCTAGACACAGATGACAATGAGCCTGTCACTGGAGGCACCAAATAAGGTAGACACAGAGGAAGGCGCAACAGTAAGAGAAAAGATGGGGTGAACTAAGGGGTAAAATATAAATAATTTACCTCAAAAAGATGCCTGAGCAGAGAATGGAGAAAATGCTTAGCACAGTAAACTGGAATATAATTAAGTATTTAATATATGGTTTAAAAATGGTTTGTCACAGTGTTGACTTTCCTGCCAGCAAAGTGATCCCTTGGAGGGTACAGAGTTCAGAGAACATGTGGTTGGGTCTTCCCTGAAGACAGTAGCCTACAGATAAAATTTGATTCTCTTGAATATCAAGGAAAGCCTTGAAGTGAGGAAAGGCCTTGTGCATGAACAGGAATGGGTAGCAGGAAGGAGAACAAATGATATGCAGCTTTCTCACCTTGGTCCTCCTTGCTTGCCAGGCTGACTGTGCTCAAAAGAGCTTCAGGGATTTTTAGCACCAGCTGACATGCCGCTGTGTTCCACCTCCAGCTGCCTCCCTCCCTGAGTCATTGCCCAGCCTTCCACCTGCAGCAATGCCAGAGATCTCTTTGAGATAGGTCCTAGTGCTTACTCATCTCTACGTTGCCATCACATAGTACAATGCCCAGCAAATAGCAAGTGCCCAGTTAATTTCCATTAAGTGAACGAACAAAGGAACAGCGTTCTTCTCTTAAAATATTTAAAGACAATATTGCAGTGAGAGGGTATTACAAGGCAGTGAGTAATCCTGTGCTCAGATTTGTGGTCCAGATGAATGGTTTCCAAAAGCTGCTCCACATCAATCTACCAACTGATGTCAGACCAGTAAAGATGCTTGGTTCCCGCCCTGTTGATTATGATTCAGTAGGTCTAGGGTAGGGCCTAGGCATGCATTTCTTTAACAAACTCAGAAAGGATTCTACTTTTCAGGCAGGTCTGTGAGCCCTTGGTCTTGACCTCAAAGAAAAGAGATCATTATGGATTAGGGTGATCAGAGAAAGATTGAGAAGTTAGGATCTCAACTGGACCTTCAAACACGGGCAAGTTTCGGTAGATGAAGAAAAGAGAAAGAACATCTGGGGCAAAGACACAGAGGGACAGACCCCATAAGAAGCAGGATTCTGTATCATTTGGCCTTCCCACCTGAAACGCCATTTAGAAACTGTATCACTTACTCCTGCAAAATAAGTCACCCCAAAATGTAGTGCCTTAAATAATAGTCATTATCTATCATCTTTCTATTTCTGAGGATTAAGAATTCAGGACGAGCATGGCTTGACTTTCTTGAATTGGGGTATCTTAGGAGGTTGCTTTCTAGATGGTGACTGGAGCTGAGGTTATCTCAAAGTCAGATACTTGGGTTGGAAAGACTCAAAGGCTGTAGCTTGGAAGATCTGGGGCACCCTAGACATCTTTTTGACCTATGCTGTCTCTCTACAGAATGGTGGATTAAGATAGGTCGGACTTCTTATATGATGACCTAGGGCTCCAAAAGCACAGGTTCTGGGAGAGTGCCCTGGAAGGAGGAGAGAGAGGCAGAGAGAAGGAAGAGCTAAATAGTGATGCACACGTAAAATCCAAAATGCATGCAGATGGAGAGATGAATGGTAGACGGGCAAGGGGCCCAGGACCTTTGGAGGTGCTTAATTTAACTTTGGCCAAACACCAAGAGGTTATCCAGTGCTTTTTATTGAGCGACAATATACCAGTACACCACACAAAAGAATCATCCTAAAAGATACTAACTTCACAAAGTATTATTTGATATGGACTTATAACAAGGATATCCAATAAACCCTTCCAGTTTTAAAAGCAAGTTTCAATAGTTGCTGAAGGCCAGGGAGCATATTTACAAACAAATTAGCTTTTGTATAGTTGACAGAGCTCTATAACCTGAAGCAAAAGACCAGAGCCCCACACCTACCATCTGACAAAGTTTGTGATCCTGAGCAAAGCCTTAACCTCCTTCCTGATCTAGCTATTTACTTCTCCAATTTCATCTCCTTTTCTATCTTCCTTACGCCTCACGGTCCAAATTTTTAGATTAGTCTCTATTTCCCCAAAGCATAAAAGGCTCTCTTGTCTCTCTGCTTGTGCTCATGGCCATCTTTCTGCTTGAGATGCTGTCCTTCCCTACTGCTCCCTATCTCTAGCAGGTGTCACCCCTGCCTTCCCTGAATGTACCTGTATCATTGCCCAGGTGTCGTTTTCACCACTAGACTAAGAGTCCCTTAAGGGCAATTCTCTGTCTTAATTAGCTCCGTCATGTCTGCATTGGGCATAATGCCTGAGGCAGAATAATCTATCCATAAATACATATTGTGTTTAGGTGAATAAGTGAATGCATATAGGCAAGAAAGAAGGAATTATTTTAAAATGTGGACCACCCATTCTTTGGCTTCATTAGACACTGACACTGATTGGACTTCAGAGGATGTTGGCAAAATTAATCTTTTCATGGTCATCATGTTTCAAGATGGAAAAATAAGTGAAAACAAAAAACTTACTGTGTCTGGATAACACAATGAAAGCCTTTGCCTTATGAATTTTTGTCTTTTTTTTTCCTCTCTGAGAATCCCGTGCAAAGGTGAAGGTGATCTTGGGAAGCCCCAAAGTTTATCTCTGTATCAAAGTGCATAGCCCCTTTTACTTTTGGCTACCAGGGACAGTACATAGCTTCTTCTGTTCCAGAAAGATGTAACAAAGGTAAATTCATCCCTACTGGGCTCAGGATGCTTCAAGTAAAGATGAACAGCAATCTGACTCTCATCTCACTGGAATAGCCAAACTCACTGGGATGGGGACAAGTGGGATGGTGTTGAGGCGGGTGGTGCTGGCCCTGTCTCTTTCCCACTCCTGCAAGATGCTGGGCTAGAATGTGGTGGCCACACAGATATCCCCTGTGAGCCTGCCACTGCCATTCACTAGCAAGTTGACTTCCCTATTCACAGTGTCAGTTTCTTCACCCACGACCTTATCATGCTCAGCTCAAAAAATGGGAACTGTTGTTAAGACTGAGATACACTGAGCAAAATGAGCAAGGCTGTTTTCTAATATGCAGAGGTGCTCACAGAGGTTATCTTCTCTTCCCTTCTCCCACTTGACCCTCTTCAGAAGACAGCATTCTAGCTATCTATGATAAAGAGGTCATTTCTGGCTTCCCTTTTCTGCTTAGTAAGGACAGGGTAGGGCTCTGGTATCTGGTATGTATCTCTCTGGCTTGCATACTCAGGCACACCCAGCCACAGGGCTTTGTTTCCTTAACCTCTAGTTATGTAATAGGTAGGTGTAGGGCCCTGGATTTATTTCCAAAAGGACCTGTTTCAAAATCCCTGCTGATTGCTCCAGGCTCTGAGCGTGTGTATGAAAGAGAAAGGCCCACACATGTTTCCCACTTGAAGCACCAGGCCTGAATTAGGTCATGCAATCACTGCATTTTTCTCCATTTCAAAAGCTGCTGCTATGACAGCAGGTTAGGGCCACAGAGAATAAAGCAAGAGCAGCTAGTTGCTTAACCTTGGCCTGTATTTACACATACATGTTGGCAGGGAAATGGTGACTCATTCCCTTTGCTGGAATACAATGAGTAGGCCAGCTCCTAATGACTTTATTTCAAAGGCTACTTTCCTCCACCTTCAGATAAATCCTCTACAGCTGAATTTAATCTCTGGAAGTGTGGGGCATGTTAGGAAGAGTATTAACCTGTTCTGACACCTAGGGCACCATTGGGTAACACTTAGGGAGTACATAGATGGCATCCAAGGAACCCTCCCAAAACCTGTGGGAAGGGAAATAAGTAATAGTTGATGATTCATAGATTGGTGATGGTGCCCAATGAAAGTTACTACCTACTATGTGGCAGGTGCTTTGTCTATATTTTTTTCTAATCCTCATGTCAACCTTGCTCATTTTGTAACTGATGCTCAGGCAGGTTAAGGAATTTCTCCAAGGTACTAAAGTTAAGAAGTAGCAAGGTTGGGGGGCGCCTGGGTGACTAAGTCGGTTGAGCGTCCAACTTCGGCTCAGGTCATGGTCTCATGGTCCGTGAGTTCGAGCACCGCATCGGACTCTGGGCTGACAGCTCAAAGCCTGGAGCCTGCTTCGGATTCTGTGTCTCCCTCTCTCTCTGCTCCTAACCCACTCACATTCTGTCTCTCTCTCAAAAATAAATAAACATTAAAAAAAAAAAGAAATCACATTTTTTGTTCATCCATAAGAAGCAACTCCTGATCCATTAAAAGCTTATCATGAGATTACAGCAATTGGGTGATATCTTAAGGCTCCACTTCTAATTCTAGTTCTCTTGCTATTTCCACCCCATCTGAAGTTATTTCTTCCCCCGAAGTTGTGAACCCCTCAAACTCATCCTTCAGGGTTGGAATTAACTTCTTCCAAGCTCCTGTTAATGCTGAAATTTTGGCCTCCTCTAATAGTATTGAGAATGGTGAATTCTCTCTGGAAAGTTTTCAATTTACTGTGCTCAGATCCATCAGAGGAATCACTATATATGTCAGCTGTAGTCTTACAAAAGGTATTTCTTCAGTAATAAGACTTGAAATGTGGAATGACTCCTTGATCCATGGGCTACAGAATGGATATTGTATTAGCAGGCATAAAAACAACATTAATGCCATTGTATATCTCCATCGGAGCTCTTGGGTGACTAGGTACATTGTCAATGAGCAGTAATATTTTGAACAGAATCTTTTGTTTTCCTTTTTTTGAGCAGTGGGTCTCAACAATGAGCTTAAAATATTCAGTAAACCATGTTGTAAACAGATGTTCTGTCATCCAGGCTTTGTTGTTCCATTTATAGTGCACAGGGAGAGTAGATTTAGCATAATTCTTAAGGGCCCTAGGATTTGTGGAATGGTGTATGAACATTGGCTTCCACCAAAAATTATCAGCTGCATTAGCTCCTAACAAGAGAGTCAAACTTGCTGAAGCTTTGAAGCCAGGTACTGACCTCTCTCTAGCTATGAAAGTCATAGAAGATATCTTCTTCCAGTATAAGAGTGTTACCTCTACATTGGAAATCTGTTGTCTAGTGTAGTCACCTTGATTAATTATCTTAGCTAGGTCATCGGAATAACTCGGTACAGCTTCTACATCAGCACTTGCTGCTTCCCCTTGCACTCCATGTTATGGAGACAGCTTCTTTTCTTAAACATTATGCACCAACCTCTGCTAGCTTCAGACTTTTCTTCTGCAGCTCTCACCTCTCCCAGCCTTCATAGAACTTCAGAGTCAGGGCCTTGCTCTGGGTTAGGCTTTGACTTAAGGAAATCTTGTGGCTGGTTTGATCTTCTATCCAGACCACT
This sequence comes from Panthera tigris, assembly GCF_018350195.1. Taxonomy (NCBI): domain Eukaryota; kingdom Metazoa; phylum Chordata; class Mammalia; order Carnivora; family Felidae; genus Panthera; species Panthera tigris. The sequence goes on along the minus strand of NC_056676.1, from coordinate 68,945,389 downwards.
GACACGTTCTCCATATCAGCAATATGGCTGTTTTTCTTTCTTATCATTTGTGTGCTCACTGGAATAGAACTTCTCATTTCCTTCAAGAACTTTGCCTTTTCATTCACAACTTAGCTAACTGTTTGGCACAAGAGGCCTAGCTTTTGGCCTATCTTGGCTTTTGACATGCCTTTCTCATTGAGCTTAATCATTTCTAGCTTTTGATTTACAGTGAGAGACGTGCAGTTCTTCCTTTCACCTGAACACTTAGAGGCCATCATAGGTTATTAATTGGCTTAATTTCAATATTGTTGTGTCTCAGGGAATGGTGAGGTCTGAGGAGAAGAAGGAAGATGGGGAACGGCCAGTTGTGCAACAGTCAGAACACACACATTTATCAATTAAGTTTGCCATCTTATATGGGCGCAATTCGTAGTGTCCTGCAACAATTACAATGGTAACATCAAAGATTGCTGATCGCAGAACACCATAACAAATATAATAGTAATTAAAAAGTTAGAAATACTGTGAGAATTATCTAACTGTGACACAGAGACACAAAGTGAGCAAATACTGTTGGAAAAATGGCGTCGATGGACGTGCTCAATGCAGGGTTGACACAAACCTTCAATTTGTGAAAAATGCATTTATCTGCAAAGTGCAATGAAGCAAAGTGCAACAAAATTAGGTATGCCTGTAAGTCCAAAAATTAAGATAGAAATAAATAAGGATAGTAGCATTAAGATGGTGAGATGCTCTTTCCATAAACATGTCCTTTAATGCTGTTTCATATTTAATGTTTCATATTTCAGAGAGAGAGAGAGAGAGAGAGAGAGAGAGAGAGAGAGAGGTGGGGGAAACCAACTGAAACAAAATCTTGGAGGAAGATTTTAATTTTTACCCCTCTTTGAAATTCACTACATAGAGCAAAATAAATTTTTTGGTGCTAAGGAAAATACTGGATGGCCAATGTAAAACTCACATAATTGCTAATGATATTTAATTCTGGCCCAATTAGCTCTGTTTGGGGGTGGGAAAAGCACTCATCTGACTGTCCCAGAAAATAGAACACTTAGTATGGATAGTTAGTTCTCTAGCCATGTGGTTATGAACAGGCCATCCCAGGCCAAGCTTCCAGTAATCTTGGAGGAGAGCAAACTCATTAGAGCAAATGTAAAGGCCAGAGTCCCTGTGCAATTCATTTGTTTACGTCATGTGGCATCCTCCCTAAATTGCATTAGCTTCCTTGCTGCCACCTGGAGAGGAGCCTGTGATTATGCTCCTACATCAGAGAACAGTTAGAAGTTGGAGTGGAATATCCCAAATATCCCATTGTTACTTTCATTTTCTTGATGGTGAAATAAATAATGCAAATGTTCATGCCTGATGCGATTTTCTTAGTGGCTCTAGACATCAGGTGCCTGAGTACCCCCAATATTTCAGGTTACTGAGATCACTGTCCTTTAGTGCTTTCAATAAAATCAACCAAGATTTAATACCTTAAAAGATGGAAACACAAAGTATTCCCCCATCCTAACCCTTCTCCAGGTAATTCTTGGATCATCAGGGTGTGATTAGATGATCACAAATTATACTTCTAATCACCTTTGCCCCATTTTTTTTTCTGATTTGCTTTTCTTTCTAGTGGTCTAGCCTCTTTCTAGTGGTCTCCCTTTTGGGTTCTGTAGAATTTTAACGCTCCTCCCTTCTAGTAGGTTTGACTGAAGTTTTGGGGCAACAGACATAGTGGGCAGGAAACATTTCATGGGGCTTCACAACAAGTAACCTGATGTTGGCTCTTAGAGACCTCAGTTCCCCTGACCCTGGGCTTTTCCTGCTCTTGAGAACTTGTTGCTGGCTCCCAGTTCTCAGCCCAGGACTTCTCACCATCTTGTTAAATCTTTTTTTTTTTTTTCCTATATGCTCTTAATTTCTACATTTCTCATATTTTTGGGCCCCTTCAACTAACTCATCTACTTGGACTCCCCGGAGAAAAATATTATGTTACTTTTACAGAACAATTTAATATTCTTTGTGTTACTCCTCTACTTACTAGATCATTCCACGAGATCTCTTAAGTATATAGATGTGCTGAGAATTTCCTAAATCATCGAGTCCTGGAAACTTCTACTTAACAGTCTTCCCACAACCTCTTTCCTTGTGCATGTTATTATGAGCAGCAAGATGAAACCAAGCTGAACTTTCAACGTTTTGCTTGGAAATTTCATCAGCTAAATTTCCAAGTTAATTATTTACAAGCTTTGTTTTCTACATAACTTCAGGGCACAATTCTGCTCAGCATTCTGCTTAGCTCCCCTTTCCTCCGTTTCCAATAACATTTCCATCAGAGTCCACATCAACACTTTCAATATCCACATTTCCACCAACAGTCTGTTTATGACATTTTCGGTATTCCCCAAGACAAGGCATATTTTTTTTCCTGTCATGTTCTTCACTTCCTTCTCAGTCCTCTCTAGAAGAATCATTAACATCCATATTTCTACTAATAATTTATTCAAGAAAATCTAGCTTTTCTATCATGCTTCTCAATAATTTTCCAGCCTCTGCCCATTGGACAGTTCCAGAACAACATTCACAGTTTTCTTTATTACAAAATCTATGATTTCTATCAACATAAAGAATCGAGTGTAGGGGTGCCTGGGTGGCTCAGTCAGGTAAATGTCTGACTTTGGCTCAGGTCATGATCTCACAGTTCATGAGTTTGAGCCCTGCATCCAGCTCTGTGCTGACAGCTCAGAGCGTGGAGCCTGCTTCAGATTCTGTGTCTCCCTCTCTCTCTGTCCCTCCCCCACTCATGCTCTTTCTCTCAAAAATAAATAAACATTAAAAAATTAAAAAAAAATAATCAAGTGTACACATTTTGAAATATTTCTAATAAAAATTGCAGTGGTGATTTCTATTACACAGAGTGAGAATAGATAAACAAATGAGAATATGCAAAAACATATTTAAAAAGAACAACATAAGAGTACATTTCATATGGATTGTAACATTATAAGAATTATAATAGTAAATAATATCTTGTTCAAGTGAATGAAATAATATAGGGAATAGCCTAATCATATTAGTATAAACGTATTCATCACTTAATACCTGCTAGGTATTATTCTTCATGGTTGCACAAATGAACTCATTTAAAATTCATGACAATCCTTTGATGTATGCATTTGCGTTAGTCTTCTATTGTTTCCATAATTGGTCAAAAAATACAAAGGAGTTGCTATGGTCTGGATATATGTTTCCCCTCAAAATATATATGTCGAAATCTTAATCCCCAAAGCAATGGTCTTGGGAGGTGGGGCCTTTGGGAGGTGCTTAGGTCATGACTTAACCTTCTAAAATTAATTAAAATGGTTTACCACATTAATAGATTAAAGGAAAAAAATCTGATGATTGTCTCAATAGATACAGAGAAATCATTTGATACATTTCAATATCTATTCATGACAAACTACAAAAAACATTCCCTAACTTGATAAAGAGTACTTACCAAAAACCTAATACAAACATCAGGTTAGAAGCTGCTTCAATTATATCCATGAAAGACAATGGTGTCTTACATTAGGATAGTGGCTAGTATTTGGGGGAGAGGGTGGAAGATGGAGGGAAATGGATATGGGAGAATTGATCATCTCCTTAATGGCAGAAACCCAACACCACACATATTTTTGGAAAAGCTCCTAGTCTAGGGTTCTGCATATGGCATGTCTAAAACATACTTATTGACTGATAGATTTTTTTTTAAATGTGTCATAAGACAACACCATTGTTTCAGAGTGGTGTAGTCTGGATATTATTGTAGATTCCAGAAGATTTTTGCTTGGAGTTATTCTCTAGTCACAATTCACCCACAGTATTTGTTGTACCAAACATTACACCTTTCATAGTCAGTTGCCAGAAGACCTCATTTGTCCAAAACCCCAAACTAGAATATTTCAGTATAAATTTGTTCCGGACAATTACTTTCTTTGAATAGTGCCCACAATAATAGATTGCTGTAAATGATATAATTTTTCCTCAAGTGATTAAAAAAATATTAGACAAATATTTGGCCTTAAAGGGCATTATGAGAAGGAATAGGAAATGTACTAGATAAAACTTGAAGGGGCTGGGCTTTTAGTCCCGCCTAGGTTACTAAACAGATGTGACATTTGATGGGACTCAAAATTTTAGGCTCCTATTTCCTATTCTGAAATGTATTACATGATTTACTCATTCATTCAACAAGTTAAGAATTCATTACGTATCAGTCATTATGTTCCTGCCCATGTTATATAGGTACATAGTTGTTGAGAAAATCAATACTAACAGGATTTCTGGAAAGCACACCATGAAAAGTAACTTGCTATATAAAAGCTGATGGGTTTGGGGCATGTGATAATTGAATAGCTACTGATTTACCAAATAAGTCTCAATCACCCCATCGGTACTTGTACCATGTTCAGCTCTAGGGGTATGTTGATAAGAACAGAATTAAGTACTAAACTCAACACCAGGATCATGCACCTTCTTTGCAATATGGTAGAAAAGAGACGAATCCTAGTCTGCCTTAACTACGTGTACAACCTTGATCCCATCACCCAACTGTCTTCTTATGAGTTCCTGAAATAGATCTTGAAACAAAAACTTGGGTGTAGTGAGTGCATTTGGAATTTTATCCCAAATATGGGGAAAGTGACACAGAAAGAAGAAACAAAGCACTACATGTCTGAATGAACCATTGCCACTGTGGGCCTCTGGCACCCAGTCCTTCTGGAGACCGTCTCAGTAATCCTGTAAAATCTACCTCCGAAGTATCTGGCCAAGAGGCAGCATGGTTGAGACAGTGGTTCACTGATCCTTCTCTCTCACTGTGTGACTGTTCCTTCTGGCACTTCAGGGCTGCTGTGCCTGTGAATGGAAAACTACTTGAAGTGGGAAATTGTCAGCTTCAGGTGAACTCAGTGGTGGGCTCTGGGGATGTGGAGTAGGAAATCAACAGCATCTGTTACAATAACCAATCCCAAATTTGATTTCCTGGTCTATAAATAAAAATGCCTTATCCATTACAGCAGAGTTATGGACATTAAAATTTTCTATGTCCATTTTTATTAAGAAGAAATGTTTGCCCTAAATGTTTTGGGGAAAGGGTGATAGCTATGAAAATATGCAGCAGCATGGTTCTTATAGCACACGAATCCTATGACCTGGGAAGCAAGAGTTATAAGACTGTCTTGTCTTCTTCATCTCCTTTGAGCATGATCCAAGAGAAGATTTTGATAGGAACTTGATGAAAGAGGCCATGTAAAAAAAGCTTGAGTTCATTGCAAATGTTTATTTAACTCAGACACTTCAAAAGCATTTATTGAAGAAATATTTGCAGATTCATGTCAGATGAATCAACATCCTCTACCCTTATCAGAGTCATAGCCTGGGGGAGTGAATTTAGTTAACTAACTTGTGGCTCAGATGGCATGAGACCTGTTTAAGAAGCTTTGACAATCCGGTGTCAAGTTCCCAGATGCCTTTCCCATCCTGGTGCAGGAGGGGTAACCTGAGCCGATGCTGGTGAAGGGCAGTGGTTCTCACACTTGGGTGTTCATCAGAATCAGTCAGAGAGCATTTCAAAATACAGATAGCTGGACCCCACCCTCACAGTTTCTGATTTAGTGGGTCTAGAGTGGGGCCCAAGAATCTGTATCTCTAATGGGTTCCTGAGTGATGCTGATGTTGCTAGTTTCAGGGACCACATACTGAGAATTAATAGTTTGGAAGAAGCTCGAGTCATAAGAATGAATAGGATATGGTGGGGTGGATGTCACCGAATGCTCTGCTGAGAGTTCGATTACAAATCTGGGACCCAAACTCAAGACTATCCTATTGTCCTTGGTCTACGAAGATGTCAATGAAGATTGATAATTTCAAAGGATATTTCTATTTACCTTCCCTTCTGCATTTTGACCCATCCTTAGCCCAGAATAAACATACAACTTTACCATCTCCCAGGATTCAGGCTAGTCTTCCAAAACAAGGCTGTGCTTGGAAGTAAAGAGTGGATTTCACTAATAACTAGACTTTGATTAGAAAGAGAGGTGGACTAAAAGGGAAGAAAGGGGAGAAAGAGGGAGAGAAAGAAGGAGTAAAAAAGGAGAGAAGGAAAAAGAGGCAGGCAGGACTTCACATTATGAGTATTTATTATGTTCCAAGTTCTAAGCTTTGAATGTTCATGTATTATTGATATCTCACAGAATTGTGAGACATTTATTATTATCCTCATGAGAAAAGTGGAGCTTACTCAGATTATAAGATTTACCCAAACAGAAAAGACTTGTAAGAGGCACAGGCAAGACCCACAACCAGAGGTATTCAGTTCCAGGTCCAGGGAAATTTCTACTCTTCTCCACAGGTTCTCAGGAAAATTGTGTCTATATGGAGGGATAGTAAATGATTTGGAATTGAGAAGCAAAGTTACATGGACGAGACAGTGGTTGCCTCAAAGGTCCAACTGATTCTAGTATTTACAGTCATGATATGGTCTATAGCCTTCGTTCCTGGCTCACTGAACTTGAGGTAAATCCAGATTACCTTGTAGAATGTTGTTACAAAAATGAGGGAGCGCTAGATAATCTCCCTGACTTTGTGCCTATTAATCTCACTACCTGGGAGGCCCTCTCTATTCTTGGTAGAAGCAATTATGTTGCAGATGCCTTGGGAATAGTATTCCTGATCCTGGAAAATGCCCCTCCTCAGTACATGGCTCCTTAGAAAGCCCAGGATGGTCCTGAGAAGGGGGATGTGGGGTCACATATCTACCAATGCAGAAAACTATGGGGTTTTCACTCTATTTGAATGGGCCCATGATGTAACGTAACAGTTTGACAATTGACGTCTTTTAACAGGGAGAAACATTTCAACACTCCACCAGAAAGTGTTTGCCAAATGGTGAAATGGTGATTTTAAGGTGTTTTTCTATTCCAATTTTACAACTTCTACACAGATAGCTCTGGATTTCTCCATTGAAGACAAGCCATTGACAATAGTTGTCATTAGTCAATTTAGCCTGGAAATATGTAGAGTTCAAAGGAAGCATGTAAGAGATGAGAACTATAAGAGGACAGCTTTCATTGAAATACAAGGATGATCCCTAGAACTCAAATTATTCAAGTATAGGATGGTCTTGCTCAGGCACTTTTTACTCCCCATTGGTGATACAAAACCTGAGATGGATGAACATATAGAGGACATGTTATGGAGAAATGGCCAATGGACTTGGTAAGTACTGAGCTTTTTCAACCTTGTCTAGGTAGAGTGGTTGGCAACATGGCACCTGGGGACAGATGAGAGTCAGAGACAGGACCCATTATTGACTATTTGGGATGCCCAAGTCATTTACCTTCACAACACCCCATTAAAAAGGCAAAATAAGCATGAGTCCAACATTACCGAGACTCTGAAAGGAGATCAGGTTGAAGCAAGAAATAGCCTCTCTGAATTTGTAGGTAAATACCAATTGCCGAAGTGTACCTTTCCAGTATCAGGCAGTTCTTCTAAGTACAAACCACAACCAAATTTTAAAACTACATCGTAAGTCATATTCAAATACGTGGTTCCTTTCTGGGGCCAAAAGGGAAATAGGAGTATGAAAGGGGATAAGAAGGGTGGGGATCAGCAGTGCCATTTGTTTGAAACTAATTTGCATAGATAAAAAAGAGATTTGACTATGAAGTCCCTCACACATGTAAAATAAAGCCAACCTTATTAAAATTGTGTAATGTGATCTGTAAATTAAAACAGTGATACCATTTTTTAACATAATTCAACACAGAGTTTTTTTTCTTTTAACAAAAAGCCCTAGCGATGCTAACATTAAAATCTAGGTCCACCTTACTTATGTAAGAAAGAATACTGCATACAGAAGGAAGGTGGTACTTAATGAAGAAGTTTTAAAAACATCCAGGGAGGCCTGGGTGGCTAATTAAGTTGCGCATCTGACTTCGGCTCAGGTCATGATCTCAAGGTCCATGAGTTGGAGCCCCGCATCAGGCTGTGTGCTGACAGCTCCCAGCCTGGAGCCTTCTTCGGATTCTGTGTCTCCCTCTCTCTCTCTGCCCCTCCCCAGCTCACACTCTGTCTCTGTCTTCTGTCTCTCTCTCAAACATAAATAAACATAAAAATAACATTAAAAAAAATCCCAAACTCTCTCAGTGAAAGAACTCAAACATTAAAACATTAAAAACTATAAATTTCACATAGACAGGATTTGTCATTTGAGACTGTGGCTCGCCCATCCTGGAATGCGTTCTGGAACGAAGCGTTTGTCATCTGAACTTGTGTATTGTGTATGTTTGTGGCAAAACTAGAGGGCCTAGTGAAAAGGAACCATTTAGAAGCAGAAGCCCAAGCCCATACAGGGTCACACCAGAATCCACAAACAAGGGGATAGGAAACAGATTAAGAAGACGACCGAAAACCCAGGGACCCAGGGGAAAAGGAAGGGGAAGCGGTGCTCAACAGCACGGTGTTTAACGACAGGCTTTGCAGGTGGGCACCTAGGTCCCTATCTATACAGCTTGCAAGTCGCACTGACAGAGACAAAGTACTCCATTCCCCAGAACCTTGGCTCCCTTTTTGGTAAATGGAAGAATAATACCCACAGTATGAAGTTACAATAAGATTTCATGGAGATAATACGGGGAAAATATTCTGCAGGATCTAAGTGCTTAATTCTAAGATATAAAGCTTTATAGTAAGTGCAGTGTTATTAAGGAGTGAACAGAGACATGCGCAAGGCAAACACAAACTAAATTCATTCTCTGAACTGTGTTTTATGGTCCATTCATATGGGAGATCAGCCTACATTAAAAGGCTCAGATAGCAGCCATATAATGTCATTGTGTGGTTTAAATAATATTACACGCACACACACACATACAATTATACATAATTGCCTGGCACATGGTAAGCATTCAGCAATTCATGGCTCTTATTAAGAAAATGTCTCTTGCTTTAGGCTTGTACCTAAAGATCAATCATCATGCTAGAAAATGGTCTTACCATGAATATACAAGTCACAAAAAGGAAAATAATAAATGGATAATAAGCATAGAAAAATGTCCAACAGGAAGTATAAATTAAAACAATGATACCACCTTTTCTATAATGCAGCACAGATTGTTTTTTCTTTTTAACGCTAAGCCCTAGTGTGCTAAGGATTCATTAAAACAAGTGTGGTTATATGTTACTGCTGAGAATGTAGATGGCAATGACCCCTTAGAAAGTCATTTAGCTGTGTGTAATAAAAGCCTTCAAGCATTCAAAATCTCCATCCAGTATTTCTATTTCTTAAACTCTAACCTATAGAAATAATTTAAAATACAAAGGGAAGCATATGTAAATCTGCTTCACTATAGTATTTATTTCAAATAACAACCTAAACAGTTAATGGAGGGAGAATGGTTGCTTATGTAGCTTCTACACTGGCCCATTTACTCAATGAAATATTACGTAGCTATTAAAAATGATGCCAATAAAGACTATAAAATAACATATTGAAAGCTTACAATGTCACATTAAGGATAGAAGCAGGATATAAAATTATTTAAATGGTAGGTTCCTAGAGTATAAAACAACTTATTAAAAGCTGAAAGAAAATATACTGATTTCACAGTGATTATGTGAGGATGCTAGTAAATTTTCTTTATGTTTTTCTATATTGCATGTTTTTCTGGAACAAGTGTGATTTGTTCTATAAAGTGATAAAATCCAAAGAAATTTCCTTTAATCATTTCAGCGGCTATATTCACTAGTACAGGGGTCAGCAAAGTGCAGCCCATGGGTCAAACCCAACCTGCCACCTGCTTTTGCAAATAAAGTTTTATTGTAACACGGCTATACTAATTCATTTACGTACTGTTTATGGCTATTTTTGCACTAACGTGGCAGAGTTGAGTGTTGTAATAGAAACTAGGTGGCCCACAAAGCCAAAATATTTATAATCTACTCTTGCCAGAGAAAATGTGCCAACTTCTGATTTTAAAAATTGCACTCAGAAGATGTGACATAGCTCAACAGCTTTAAAGTCAATGTCCTTCACCCCAGTGAAACAACACTTCAACATTCCAGTAGGAAGCGTCAGTCCAAGGATAAAACGTCTGATGATGTTAAGGTTGATGACACTGTTTTCCAATTTTACAACTTCTATACAGACACTTCTACATTTCTCCATCCAAGACAGGCCACTGACAATAGTTCCTATTAATCAATTTAGCCTGGCAGTATGTAGAGTTCGAAAGAAGCGTGTAAGATACAAACAACAAGAGGGAGAGTTTTTATGGAAAGAGAAGGATGATTCCTAGAACTTGAGTGATCCATGTATGGGATGGTCTTTCTCAGGTAGCCTGATTCCCCTTGAATTGTATTAAATCTCAGACTGGATGAACATATAGAGGGCAGTGCAGAAATAGACAGTGGGCTGGGTAAGGACTGAGCTCCTTCCACCTTGTGATCTAGGCAGAGTGATTGAAAACATGGCACCTGGGGAGAGAAGGATCCATCACTGACCATCTGGGATACCCAAGTCATTTACCTTTGCAATGCCCACAACCTGGTTCTGCATCATCGATTTACAGGGTGCTGGGGACTAGGGATTCTTTCTGAGGCAACCCATTCTATAGCTCCTCCTTGTTTACAAATACCAATGAATTCACCTTATATTTTTTGCACCCCTTAACCCTCGGCATGATCTTGTGAAGTTCCAAAAGATTTATATTCTCATTTAAAAAGATTAAAGGCCATTTTCTGCTTTACCTTCTTCCTTTCTGTAGTTTGGCCTGAGGGGCCCTCCCTGGGACTTGGAGGAGTGTGAGAAAAAGGAGGTAAATGTTCCTTAACTGTTGGTGCCTCTGCCTCTTTGGTGACACCTACTGTTCTTTGTGGCCTTATCCTATGCAAGATCCAAAGCTGGCTTTCTGCGGGCCCATGTGAGCTCTTCAATAGGCCTTGTGAGGTCTTCCACAGTTGCCTAATGTGAGCCACACCAGTAGACCCCTTAAATCCCTCAGGTTCCCCTATTGACTGTACATCTTACTGCCTTTGATGCTGTGGTCCTCTGGCCCCAGCCTACCATCCTAGCCATTTCTTTGTTCTCAAGGGTGATGGTGGAGGATGCTTTCTTGGTCCCCCATTCCTCTCCCACTTCTTCCAACCTGTATATATGGTAGACACCAGTGCAGAGCAAGCTGCCTCAGTGGACATTCAATATCTATGCATGGTTCTCATGGAGCTACTCCCTTCTCTTGGCTTCAGAAAAGCATAAGAAGACTTTACTGTACATTCTACTATTCCAGCAGCTCATGACTGATATTCCTCCTCTATTGACCCCTTACACAAAGAGCATTTTTTACACCAATTGATATGGGAGGCAGCTGGGGTCCTGGGGTGATGGTGGGAAAAAGAAGAACTGCACAAATGCTTCTCCATGAACGCCCAAGGGTGTTTTCTGTATGTGATTATTTTGGTTACTTAATGGTTTCTTACAGCTTTGTATTTTGGAGCAACAGGCACATATTGGAGTAACAGACAAAATCCCACTCAGTAGTCAGTTATATGGTCATTGGCCTGTCTGATCTTGGTTAGCTAAAGTGTGTTCTAACCAGAAGTCCAGCCCCAGGAAACACTTCACTCCAAATCCCTTTCACGTAAAATCACTATGAACGTAAAAAACTTTGACAAGACCTTCAGCTTTCTTTAAGTGAGCACTAATGCTGTGACCTACTTTACAGTGCATAAAAAGCTTCCCTTTCTATTGCTCTCATTTGTTCATCCATGTATCCATGGAACCATTCAACGTGTATTGAGTACCTTCTCTACTCCAAGTCTGTATTAAGTGCATCTATTAGAAAAGTCATCTACAATCTCATTCATTCTTCCCATCATTCTTTGGAGACAAATGCAGCCAGTAATTTGCTATCCATAACGTATATTGCAAATGAGGGATCTAAGGATCAAAAATGTGGATTGCTTTTTCCAAAGCTACACAGCTCTTAAGAGAAGGGGATGGGTTGGGATAGGAGAAGAAGGAGCTAGGGCTTAGCTAGTGCATTGTGGTATCCCAGACTACACCATACTGCCACTCAAGAATGTTTAGCAACAAAGCATATCTACAGGGAAAGAAAGGATGGGGGCGAGTTCTGGATTCTTACCCAAATCTAGCAATAGGACTGAATTGAATTTGATCGAATGACAAGACCACATCAGATTTTCAAATACAATTTCGAGGCACCATTTTGCATGTTAGGGACACGAGTGAGTAAACATGGGCTGAGTCTCACTTTAAAATCCTTCAAGGCTTTTTTTTTTTTCAAAAATTTGATTGTGTAATTTTAAATGCCAAAAGGCTCCCTTTGCACATCAGTTAGACTGACAAACAAGCAAAGTAATGACAAAGAACTGCCCTGTTTAATTTGGCCAAGCAACAATAGACTACAGTGAAGGCCTAGCTGGTGTCAGGTTATTCTGGATTTGGTGAGAACTTTTGTCAAAGCATCTACCAGCCATAGAAGAATTCCAGAAACTCTCTTTATTTGGAAGTGTGAGTGTTGGAACTCAACAGCAGGGGTTGAGTATGTCTGAAACTGGAAAATAAAGTTTCACACAGTACTAAATATAACTTCCTGCCAGGCAGGTAGGGGCTGCTTGCCAAATTTTGATGGTCGTCAAGATCCAAAAACCATGAAGAAGGCCAATGTTTTGACAACTGAAATTGCTTTCGAGATGGGTAAATCTACCCTATTTAAAGGGGAGACAAGGGCTGAAAGAATTAGTTAATTACCTCTCACCCCCTAACTTTCCAAACTTCATATATAGCAAGCTCATCATTTACTTTCGTATAAATAGAATCTAAACCAAGACAATAAAGTGACTTCTTAGGCTCACAGCATACTTTTGCATGAAAAGACAACTTGCAAAATCTATTTGCCAAGGTAACTTTAAAAGGAGGTAAACACATGCGGGCAGAAGAAGGGGAATGAGAAGAATTTCTGACCACATTGACCAAACACTGCGTCTTAGAACTTCTATTTCTCTGATTTTCTGTTAAATTTCCATCAGAGAGTAAGTTGTTGGAAGATAGGCAAAAGGTCTGGCCTTGTCTTTGCCATATTCCCAGCACCCAGTACAATGCCCTGCATGTGAATGAAGAAGGTCTCAAATTCATACCTGCTGGAGACCATGAAGAGGTAACCGCTCACTCCGAAAGTAGCAGAATGGTTGGTGCGATTGGGGTGTTCACATTTACAGGGAAAAAGGGTCGCACTGAGTATGAAGTCAAAGGATTCTGCATTTTTGCTCAGAAATGCAGTTTGGCTCTCTCCGGAATGAAGGCAGGCAGGATTTTTCAGAGGTTGGCAAAACCGAACTTTGGCAAAAGTGTGAGGTGCGGTGTTCATTTTGCCTACATTTTTTAGAACAGCTATGCTCCCAAGTACCTAGCCTTGGCACCTTGTCCTTCTACAGCTCAAGGACTAGGAAGTACATTTGTTACCTCACCATCTCCTGGAAAAATCCCGCTTCTCATTCCTTTAGGACGTTGCTAACTCATGGTTTTAAATTTGAGAGGGTCACAGAGAAGGAAGAAATAGTTAGCATGTTACATGACAACAGCAGGGTAACAAAATCACCTAGACAAGTCAGGCTGAAACACGTCACATGAAATGGATGATAATGCCCCATATTTTGATTTCAACAATTCATGATTTGGTCTCAATGTAGAAGATCAGGTTGGTTTGCAGTTTATGTTTAAAGCAGATCTAGAAGGGGGAGAGGTAAGATGGGTATTTCACTGTAACTTGAAGCTGAGACGAGAGTTCAATCTAACTTAGTAGACACAGGAAACAGTAGAGGAGAGGGTCTCTGGAAAGAAATACTAGGGGACATTCAAAGAAATGTAATGGTCATAACTGGTAATATCACAAGGTAACATGCTATACTACTTCCTGTGTCATTTAACATCCCTCCGCCTCAGGGATTTCATCCATAGAGTAGAAATAATAAAGCCAATCGTGCCTGCTGCCAGTGTTATCATGAGGATTAAATGACATAAGCAATTACAAGTTGTTCTGATCACTTGCCTCATTTTTAACAATAACAAAACCAAATGCAAGCTCTGAGATATATTGGAACAATTTGAAGAACACTGGAAGAATGAGGAGAGAAACAGATATCACAGTTTCATAGAAGAAAACCCTGGGAGATTATGTAAATTGTAAACGTATGTAATACAGGTGTAAAATGTACATCGAGCCATTATTTGGACTGACTGGGCTCTAACCTGGCATACAAGAAAGAGCCTTCGGATAAATCCCTATATCTCCAACATCGTTTTCAGCCATTTGCTGCCTATAGTTGACGTTCTAACAACTTTGCCTTTTGCTTCAAGCCATTCTTTCATTGGACCCTTCCACCTGGAATGTTCTTCTCCTACCCTTTTGCCTGTTTATCTCTTTGAATTCCCTACCCACAAAGAGAAATTTATTTTGTAACTGGCAACTGTCTGCATATTTTAGATGGCGAGGATCTGAAAATACTTTTTTGACCATTGGTTTTAGGCTTCTCTGATGCAGAAATAGTACAAAACAGAGTTTTGGAGCCTTAAACAATTAAGATACAACTTCCCACTGGTGTGCGGGGCCCTGGGAAACGCTAACTCACCATTTCCTGCATGTAAAATGCCATATTATGTCAGGGGGAGCCCTGAGAGCAAACATTAGGAGCACTTTTCAGCCAGCGATTTTGAAGCACTTTAGGAACATGAATACACTTATTCTTATTCATAAAACACACACATCTATTGATGCTGACCATAAAATCTTTTCTGGAGCATTCCTGTGTAGCCACACTTGCCTGTGCATTTTCTCAATGGAGTCTGGCCTCCCTTGTGGTCTCCCTTTCTGGGCTGTAACTCAGTAACTCTACCCTTCAGAGTGTGCTTTGGCTGCCTTCAGGAACAGGAATTTCTCTGTTCAAATCAATAGCATAATGCAACATTGTCTGCTACAATATCAAACATGTGAGGTTTCCACTAAACTAATTGGAAGGGAAAACATTTTGCCTTCATCAAGTAGCAGGGCCAAAAGTCAGAAAAATGGAAATGGAAATGTGGTGGGGGAGGCCGGGGAGGGAGGGCAGATGATCTGAATGGGGCTGGAAGAAAAGTTCGCTGTGAACTGAAAAGCTTTAGTTGGGGGCTGAAATGAAGACAGTGTTTTGGTTGGTTCCACTGTCTAGAAAGGAGAAGCGGATTAAAGCTGAAGAGGCCTCAAGTCTAGACAACACTCTGCCACTAATTAATCTTGACTCATCTGCCAAATTATGAAAACTGTTGTGTGTAACGACTCTTAATCATGTACTCTGCATAAAGCACAGGTGAGGTGCTAAAATAGATGAGAAAATACAACAAACTTATAAAGCAGTATATATCAGCCAGGCTGGAAGTAGAATAACATTGAATTACATCAGCTGCTTTCTGCTAAAACATATGCCCCGTTTCTTTCTTCACTACCCTCCTATTCTAGCATTAAAACTTTAAATAATTTATCTGAAACATCATATGCTAATGTAACAATAGCAACAGCGGCAACACAATCCCAAAAGTTAACCCTTACTGAGTGTGTTATATGTGCCTGGCACTGTGCTAAATCCTTTATGTACATTACACAACGAATTCTCGAATTCTCGTCAAGGTATGGCTGCGTGCTATCCTCGTCCCCATATCACAAATGAAGACGGTAAGCACACGAGGCAGTGTGTTCAAAGAACCACCCCAGGTACACAGAGTCGGAGCTGGGGAGGAGGGGAAGAAATAATCAGTCTTCATTTGCGAGTTCTATACTAGGGAAATTATTCCAGTGTCCCCCTCTCACCTTAATCCCATACCCTATCTTCTTCTGTCTATTAAAGAACACAGAAGTCTGCTTTCCCACGACATCTTCTTGAATATAGGTCTGATTTCAGCTCATTTCAATATGTGGAGAATTTAAACTAACATTTTAAAAGGTATAGGAAGCAGTTCCTTGGACTAGGAGCCTGTAGGGATAACCTTGGCAATCCTTTGATAGTCACTTCATTTCCTCAAACCCTAGGGGTTTCCTCTTCAGTAACTTAAGGGGGCTTAGCTGGATGGCCTCTAAGTGTTCTTTCCACAATTGACATTTTCTGTTGGGGGGGATCTGTCTTCTTGATCTAGATGTTAGGAAATATTCTGTCCCTGTCAAAGGACAATACAGGTAGTAGGCTGGAGACTAGTGGTGGCAAAGAGGTTCCCCAGCACCCTTATGACCTTGCCAAGTGATACTGCATGCATCACTTGGACTTGTGGTTTTTAGGAGCATTTATGTATCAGTTGGTCATCATAAAGCAATCAAATAAGGAATCATACAATACTTATATAAAAGAATAAAAGACAAACGAATAATGTGAATCTCAGTACAAGCAAATTTCTAAGTCAAAGTAAGACAGTATAATGGTTAAGAGAATGGGCTTTAAAGACATTATTACAGCTTGTAATTATATAATTATTTACGCGATTACCTAATATGTCTCTTACTCTCTATGTTACACACTCCATGTAAGGAGGGACTATAACTATTTTGTTCATATATCACCTGCACGAATAATGTTCAATACCAAAGTGTTGAATAAATGAATAACAGACTAAAGAATCGGCCCTCCTCACTAGCTATAAGAAACTCGACTAGTCATCTGACCTCTTCTTCTTTTAAATTCATCCATAAAGCTAGGATAATTGTAGTGCCTACCTCTTTGGGATTTTTCAGAGTAAAATCATGTACCTAAGCTATGATAAAATGGTGGGTAAAATGAGAATAACAAGTTTGGCATTTTATGAAATTAGTCACACTTTCTTCCCTCCAAGTTCTCCAAACAAATTGTGTGATAGAGAGTGAACTGTTGCTAGTAAATCAGGGATAAAGACACCTCTGCTTAGGTTCCAAGCCAAAGAGGTCTCCATCTACCTCACCCAGATGTGAATAAACTCAAGACTGGCAAAGCCAGACACCTGGGCTCTCTTACCTTGGGAAGAAACTCACACTGCCCAGTTGAGGAAGACTTGCATGTTCTGGGAGCTCACTGAATCTAAGAGAAAATGCAGAAGAGAGGTGGGTTCCATGTACTCAGGGCCCCTTTGCCAATCACTCCAAGCCAATCAGATTATACATTCTATATCCCTTGGAGAAGAATGAGTAGGTAGGAAGAGAAAGCCAAGAATGTAGAGTGCTTCTAATATTTCCAAGGAGACAGAAACCCCTATTTAATGGCCTGCTCAGAAACACTGGTAGAGAGACGGTGAAATCCCCCACAAATTATAGTATCAGCCTCATAGGATCTGTTGTGAGGTTTACCTGCAAAGTATAGTGGGCGTTCTTTTCACTGACTTCTTAACTGATATCCAGTATCAACTTCTCTCTTCAAACCATTCTGATTGAGTTCCACAATAATCTGATTCTGGCATCTAGTAGGCCAATTATAGGACTCCCATTTACTTCCATTCTTAGCAGTTAAATTTTATATGTGCCAAGAATCAGTTGTAGTGATCCCAAACTTGTTTATTCTAATGGAATTAATGATTCAGAAAAGGCTATGTAAACACATCAAATATGATTTTGTAAAGAAAAAAGTTTTATTCCTATAAAAATAAGTTAATGTTTTGGAAGAGGTGATAAAGGCAAGCCTCTCCAAAGTAGTATGTGTTATACCATTGTAAAAGATTGGGAGGGCCCCCTGGGTGGCTCAGTCAGTTAAGTGTCTGACTTTGGCTCAGGTCATGATCTCGTGGTTCATGAGTTCAAGTTCCGCATCAGGCTCTGAGCTGTCCTGCTTCTGATTCTGTGTCTCCCTCTCTCTCTGCCCCTCCCTTGCTTGTGCTCTGTCTCTCTGTCTCTGTCTGTCTGTCTGTCCCTCTCTCTCAAAAATAAACATTTAGAAAGTTTTTTTTTAATTGGGAAGAACAGAACTCTAGAGGGGTTTCACCTTCAGATTGCAGTTCATAATCTTCACATTTTCTCTCCATTGAAACAGAAACAAAAGTCATAAATGAATGTATTAATGTACTATGGTTGTAGCTTATGAATAAAAGATGACTGTTTTGGACTCATATCTGAATGTAAAGCCTTAGCCCTTCACCAAAAAAATGGTAAAAGAGAAGCTGATCCAAGGGTGCCTGAGTGGCTCAGTCAGTTAAGCAATAAGTCTTGATTTCGGCTCAGGTTATGATCTCATGGTTCATGAGACTGAGCCCTCCGTCAAAGTCTGTGCTGACAGTGCGGAGCCTGCTTGGGATTCTCTTTTCTCCCTCTCTTTCTGCTCCTGCCCTGCTTGTACTAGCTTGCGCTCTCCCTCTCTCTCTCAGAATAAATAGATAAACTTTTTAAAAAGGTGACCTATATGTTTAAAGTTAATTACTAAGATATATTTTCATTTTTATGAGTTGTCTAAGAAGGCTTCAGTTGAATGATACAAATCAATTTTCAGGTGAAGTTGTGAATATTACAAAAGGTTCAAGGAGGTGACTTGGTTGAACATATTGAAAGACATTTACAAAGATCTGGCTTAGATATGTTAACAACTGAAAAAGAGAAAAATTAATATGATCATGACACCATAGGAGATTTTAATCCCAAGGAATTCAGAGAAACACTTAAGAAAACTGATGACTATGGAATAATTTTGCAAACAATGACTCTCTTTGATTATGCGAGAAAATTCCTGATTGTTTTAGATAAAATGGCTTCTATTTTATTTTTGTAACAGGGCTTGGCATATATCAAAACCTTAACAATGATATGTGTTCATATGTGAAAATATTACTAATAGTAGTAGTACTTGTATTTACCTTTGCCCTCTACCTAAATGTAAGTATGAAGGAACCAGTTTGCTCTCATGACTTTTTTTTTTTTTTTATATATGTATTGCTCCTATAAAACCAGCACTGGTTATGACTGTCTGTCCAGAATAAAAAAATGTTCCCTTGTAAATCTATTTTTGCAGATGAATGATCACCCAACTATTTACCTAATCTTTCCCCAAGTGCCCATGTGTCCAGCAATGAACAATATTAGGAGCCGATCCGATAGCCCATTCCTTAAACTAAGGTGCACCGTAAATTCAACTAAATTCCATAAATATTTAATGGGAATCATTTATTCAGTTATTTGCTGGGCTCTCCTGATTTTAAAAGAAAAAGAGAGCAAGCAAGCAAGCAAGAAACCAAGAAATCAAGAAATCAAGAAAAAGGAAAGAAAAGAAAGCTTCCAGGAGCTTATAATTAATCTAAGTACACTGACACAAAAATAAATAATCTAGGGTGTCATGGAAAGGGCAGAATGAAATGTAAACAGAGAAAATTTCCTGTGATTCTAAGTCTACCTGGGTGTTTGGGAAGAGGGATAATTCAGAAATGGGCTATGATTCTTTCAAGAGGAAATTTTAGTTGTCTATATTGGGCCTTTAAGTATAAGTAGAATTTTGAGAGATTAAGGTTAATGAGGAAGAACATTATATTTCAAGCAGAACTGGGAAAGAATAGGGAATACATGGAAATGTATGGTTTGGTGTGGTTGAAAGGAAGGCTGTATGTACCTGAGGTGAGAGAAAAGGATGTAGAAGTAATAGATGAATTGAGCAAAGTATAGTATAATATCTGGTATAGCATAAGTATTAGATAATCCTCAGTGAAATTTTCATTAAAGAATTTGGCTTATCACCCCAAGCCAGTGGTTCTTCAAAGTGTATCCTGAGATCAGAAGAATCAAGATCACCTGGGAACTTAGAAATGGAAAGTACTGGACCCTATCCTAGACCTATTGAATCAAAAACTATGAGACTTAACAGCGATCCATGTTTTGATGGGTTACTCAGGTGATTCTGATGTAACTTTGAGAGCTACAGCTATAGGCAATGGATTATTCATAAAACATTAAATAAGGAAACACAATGTCAGATTTGAGTTTTCAAATGATCACCCTTGCCACTGGTAAAGGATGAATTGAAAACAGCAACCCGGAGACCCCTTGGGGCTGTTGCTATAGTCAGAGAGAAAAGTAAGAAAGCTCTGAGCTTCAGGAGTGGAAGGAAGGTGGGAGGGTGAGAAAAGATTGATGGTGTGGGGTAGCCACACCCATCGAACTTTACCACTGAATGGAAGTGGAAGATTGAGGTGGTACAGAAGATGGGAGAGTCCCAGTCTGAGGGATTGGGTTGGTGGGGGGTATCCTACAAAAGCTGCAGATATAGAAGGGAAAGATCCTTCTGACCAGGCTCATTAGCAGATGAGTTGTGAATGGAAATTTACCTCACTATATTCATTCATTCACTCATTCATTAATTATCTGTCATGTGTTAGGCACTTGGATGGTCACAAGAGATAGGGAGATGAATCAGATGTTGTCCTTTTCCTCAATGAGCTTTTGAGCTACCTGGAGAAGGACATATCTAAGAAGGAGACAGGCATATAGTGCAAAGGGGACCAATACAAACTTGGGGACAATTCCCATGGGACTGAATGTGATCATGCTCACATTTTTGTCCTTTGCTGTTTCTCCAGTCCTTCCTCTAATTTAACACCTCCTTTTGGGTTCTCAGAGGAGAGACAATGCCTGTTGGGGAGCATCAAGACTCAGAGATTTCTCGACATCCATAAGACCAAGTGGTACTTTGTATCTGTCAGTTGTGTGTGTGTGTGTGTGTGTGTGTGTATACATATATATGTATATATATGTGTGTGTGTGTGTGTGTATACACACACACACACACACACACGCATCTGTTTTTAAACAATGGTTATCTTTAGGCAATAGATAACTGATGATTTTATTTGTTTTTATGCATTTCTATATTGACTGATTTTTTTACACTGATCTGTTACCAACATGAAAATAAAATATGTAACTAACTTCTAACCATATGCCAAAAAAGGAATAATAGTATAAAAATATTAAAAGTATCAGTATGAAAAACAGGAAGAGATGAGAAAAATCACTTCTCATTACATAACATCATCGTATGAGCTCATACCTCACATCACAGCCCTACAACTGCTGTGTTAATAGTCTCAGGTAGATAGTAATAATGGTAATATGAAGAAAAATTTCTACCTCGATGGAAAACTATACAATATCTATAAAAATTATTGCAAGTTACTTAATTATGCTTCTATGGGAGCTGTTTTACAACTCTGTGCTTTATAGATTAACTGACAGCATTGCAAAGCGATTCTTGTCCATATACATGTAAACTTTGTCAGTTATATCTAGTGGAAGTAAAACCGGTTTTCCTCCCCTACTCCAGAAGAGACTAATATTTCTTCCATTTGCACTTTCATTTTAACATTCCTAATAGAGAAACATTTCTGGTCTTTGGAATCTCTGTTGGACTCGTTTTTAACACCTCACTAGTTCCCTAATTAATGAGCTAAATGAAATCTTTAAAATGGATTTATTTTTATATATGGAGGAGAGTCATGATTTTACACATTTTTTGAAAATCACCTTTTAACAGTTATTATAATGTTAGTTAATATTTCCTAAGAAATGTCCATGTGTGTAGCCCTATTCTAAGTCACTTAATATGCTTTATTTAATTTCACCTTTACCATCCCTGTGAGGAGCTAATGTCAACTCCACTTTCCAGATGAACACCCCAAGCTCACTAGAAGTAAGACGATGTATCCAAAAAGAAACAAGGAGTATGTGGTAGCACGTAATTCAAATTCCAGCTAAGTCCAGATATGTGTTTAGCCATACAATGTCATTCCAAATTTTCCAGATGAGAAACTCAACCTCGGCATGGTTAAAATACCTCTTACTCTTTTATTTATTCAATTAATATTTTGAACACCTCCTATGAGTCAGACACTGTGCTAGGTTTGGGAACAAGGAAATTTCCGAAAGATAAGTAGACAAAATCCTTGGTTTTTATGAAGTCTGGAATCTTGTGATAATTGACTGCAAGTCCATTATCTGCTGGTGTAGCCAGACAACTTATTCCCTTTCAAAGCTTATTTTCCTCAAGCTTCTCTTTGTACCATTTCCAGTCAACAAAGAACATTCAATGGATTGGAATTACAACTTCTAGTAAGAATATCCTGATATCATCTTGTGTCCTCCTGTCACTTGATGAAGAATGTATTCAAGTAAATACAGAAAGGGAGATGACTAATGAGTTCTTTGTCAACTCCAAGAAAAGCATCCCAACCCGTCTCCCGCTGAACATTCCATGTCCTCTGGAATGTACTTTTCTGGTTTCCCTACCTAGTGGATTCCTGCTTGAACTTGACCCTGACCTTCAAAACTCTGTTCAGTCTTCAGAGCCTTTCTGATGTCTTCTCTGACTTCATCTCTAGCCCTCTCCAACTTTATAAAGTAGCTTCTGTTTTCACTCTAGCAGCCCCTGCCTCTTGAATATTTCTAACTCTACACTCCCCACAGAGAAGCACCATGGCTTTATTCATCTTTTCATCTTTTCATCCCCAATATCTGGTACATTAAGGGCTGGGAGTAGCCTGAGGCAGTGAAATGCTGGTGAATGATTCTTCCCATACAATTTATATAGAACAACTTTCACTTCTCCCAATGCATAGCATTCCTCTTGTTTCTAGATCTGTGCATTTACTGACCCCTCTGTCCAACTGCCTCCATATTATCTCCTACAGTTCCTAAGGATTTCTGTTAAGATGTGAGTTCTTCCTGAAGCTTTCCCTAACTGTGAATTGAGTGCCTCTTCTGTGTGCTCTCCTGTAACCTCAAATTTCCCCCATTATATTACTTTTCACCCTGGAGTATAACTACTTATATATCTGAATATATGTTTATCCATTTGTCAAATCTTTAGGGAGGAACTCTATCTGTTTATTTCAGTGCTTTATCTTACGATCCTAACCAGTAATAAATACATAAAATATGTGCTTAGTTACATGTATGTGAATAAACGTCGAGTGAGGGGAAGCCAATTTGTTCACGTTTGCTGCTACCCAAAAGGAATTATCTTTAGGGAATGGCATGATGGAATAGAAAGATCAACTTCGGAGTTAGAAACATGGATTCTATCCTCAACTCAGTGATTTATCAGCTGTGTGACCTTGGGCAAATTGCACCAATGTGATATAGCTTAATTCCTTAATAAGAACAATAAGAATAAAAATCTCTACTTCATCCTATTGTTATGAAGCCTAAATGAGATAATGTATGTTGAAGGTCTGATGCCAAGTAAGCTCTTAATAAATATTCATTTCCTTCCCCTTCTATTTGTGGCCAGTGCAAAAATTATAAAGACAGCATTTGGGCACATAACAGGATATCCTACATGAGTAGGAATGGCTTCCCAGGGTAATAGATGGTGTTGCCAACAATAGTGAGGAGAATGAGAGGAAGCTGTCACATAAACGAACCTTCTCAAGGTTTCACCCTCAAGAGTTCAATGTAAGGTTCAAAGGATGACTTTGAACATTAAACTGCATCATGACAAACCCAACAATGTTCCCAGCTGTGGCACTTAATCAACACACATTCCTAAAAGCAAGGTGGCTCACTAAAAGGCAGGAGCCCTGGGTCAGCACTGAGGCAAAGGTAGGCTCTGATGCATGGTATGTAAAGCATGTGCCAGTGACTACATTAGGTCCTCCTTCTTCCTACTCTACCCCTGGCCTGAGATGGGGACCGTGAAGGGGGTGTAAGTTTCCTCCACAGTATCTTGAGACGGGTATTATGTTTCCCTCAGGTGCGAATTAAGGCTTTCAGGTTTCTATCAGGTCATTCCTGCCATAGCACCTGTGAAAAGTGTCTACATGTTGTAATTACAAGTTAAGTAGCAAACAAAACTTCCCCAGACAAGTATTATAATTAGGACCAAAACAAGGGATGCGGTGAATACAATGCTTTTGGGGCTGCTGAAAGCCCACCTTATATTTGCAAACGCTGGTCTGAACCTTCAGCTCTCCTGCTTTAGGAGAAGACCTATTTTTATGCCTAGTGGGTGACTGGATGCATTGGTAGTGGTCAATCAGGTGAAACACTGAATTCATGCCAAACAAGCCCTACCCTCATCTTATGGTGATAGGAAACTGGACACATACACATCCTTCTTGTAAGGAATAAGCTAGTTCCTGAAGGTATGTGGTCCTCCTCCCCAAACTCCTATCTTGGCTGTGGCTATAATCACAAGTTTAGAATATGCTGCAACCATGCTGCCACAAACACAGTGAGGTGGAGAATTCAGCAGAGAAGAGAAGCAGGACAGTCCCATGGAAAGGGTGTGTTCGATCAGGAAGACGCTAAATAATGCACATTCAGGGTCCACTTCACTCTGGGTCCTATGCTATCTCCTTAAATACATATCTTGTATTTTAATCTCTTGCCAGTGCTAATTATAACACCTATTCCAGACACGAGGAAAAGGGCTCAGAGGTTGACTGATGTGTCCAAAATCACAACTTGCTGGGTCATATTTTGGACCCAATTCCATGTTCCTTCTACCATATCACACTGCCTTGCAAATATCTTGCAATATTTATCTTTTAAAAAATATCTTTTAAGTGCTAATGATCACCTTACGATCAACCTCAAAAAACCTACTCCAGTCCAGTGGGCATGGTCTTCATATTGGTAAGGCAGACATAAAGCACATTTTTTTTCCATCGGATACATTTCTTATTTGACTTTAAACAAATAACTGGACCTTGTTTTATACTTCCGTGAAATATGAAATTTAAACTAAGTGACTCCTTAGATTCTCTCAACCCTCATGTTCTAAAATGGAAAGTAACCAGCCCGGAGACATGTTTCATATATTCATACATACTAGGGTTAGTGTTGACATCACTTACTTTTAAGGGGGCTGGAGTCTTCCTGACTGTGGCCTCTGGTTACATTTATCCCATTTTCATTGTCTTTTCTTCATTCTCCTTCTACTAACAGGAAGTTAGTTCTCCTATCTGACTTCTCCCATAACTTTATCCATATCTTGCTTTTGGCAACTGCCACCCTCTGTTTCCTATGATGGTTAATGGTGGGCATATCTTATCTCTCCTACAACCTTGTAAGTTATATGAATTTCCTCTACTTCCTCACAAGGGCTGGTATTCCCCAGGACATCCAGCCCAGTGTCATCCCTAGGGGCGAACACTATTGACATTCTCTATTTGTGTTCAAAATATAAATTTGAAGTATCATAAGATTTTTATCTAATTTAAACTTGAGTTCCACATGCACTATTTGGAACAGGAAAAGAAATAACCCGAGAAGTTAGATAGTGCAAAGTCTGAATAACAACACGTCTGTGGTGTTTTATGGCTGGGCTTTTCTTGTTGTCCAGGTTGAAGGATTCAGTCTTTAAAAATAATTTATAATCTGTCATGGTCTGATGCTGTTGTAAAGTGTAAAAAATGAATTACTAGAAAAATTAAATTTAAAAGATATCAGAATACAAATTCAAAATTTATATTATTAGATTCAACAGAAACAAAGCTACTCTGTCAAATTGCTATAAAGGCACTAAACACTTACTCTCAATTTCTGTGCTTATCTCATGGCCTGGCAACAAATGGCTACTTATAGTAACTCCTGGGCCATGCCTGAAAAAGCAGTATCTACTCTACTGCTTACACAGCAGTTTGAGAAGCCTAATTGGAGCTAGGTTGTATCACCTGGGTGAAAATTTTAGGGATTAGCGGAAGAAGAAACCACTAGGGGCCACATGTATATTTTTAGCCTTTCTCTCTTAGTTTTTGAAAAGGAAGGCCAACATCAAGGACAAAAAGTCAAGGGAGTTTGTCCTTATGCTTTGTTCTCCACCTGAAGAACCCAGGATCGGAGTCACTTCCCATCAAACCCAAATCTTGGTGGGGCCAGTGCAACAGTCAATGTTGATTCCATATTCTTTTCTTTGGTTGTTGTTGTTGTTTTAAATATTTATTTATTTTTGAGAGAGAGACAGAGCATGAGCAGAGGAGGAACAGAGAGAGAGGGAGACACAGAATCGGAAGCAGGCTCCAGGCTCTGAACTGTCAGCACAGAGCCCAGACGTGGGGGGTTCACTCACAAGGTGAGATCATGCCCTGAGCAAAAGTCAGATGTTTAACTGACTGAGCCACCCAGGTGCCCAGGTTGCATATTCTTAATAACAAAAAAGAATTTACTATCTATGTATGAAGTTTTAATGAATTTATTACTACCAGCTCATTTGTAAACCTTTCTCTGTTTCTAATTTGTTTGTATTCTATGTTGTTACCCTTCAAGGCACTCTCACAAAAGCATTTATTTAATCCTCCCCAAAAGCCCCTGAGGTAGGTACTAGCATTGTCCTAATCTTGCAGGTGAGAAAATTGGCTCAGAGATGTTAAGTGACTTACTCAGTTACTCAGCAGTTGAACTGGAATTCGTGCCTGGCTGAATCTGAAGACTGTTTTCTGTCTACCAAACCCATTGTTTCTCTAGTTAATCTTCTATTGTAATACTTAGGGAATCTAAGTATATAGGGAACTATAGGGAATTTTTTTTTCAATAAGCAGGAAGAAAATATCTTCCCAGAAAGCCCTGGAATAAGAATCATAGACATGTCTCTGAGAATGTTAGATGGTCATACAACCACTGTATTTGTCTTAGAACTTTTACCTCCATAGAGTGTAACCAGATATATAAGTGTCACAGGTAGATTCTTAATAAGTATGCTGCAGGTGCTACACTTGCAACCTCTCATTTATAGACTCTAATTATCATTAATGAATAGTTAACAGTATTCAGTGTGACTGTCGTAAACAATTGAAAAACAGACCCATTCATTACAATGATTCACTTAGTACATGCTAAGGAAACAACTAGTATTTCAACTTCCCTAAAACTGACCACATTTTTCCAAAATTGACCACAAATTTCCAAATTTACTGTGGAAAACATCCATCAAGAGAGGAGAAATGGTTTCAAGAACTACTCGTGTGTTGCAATTGATTTTCTCTCCTCCCCACCTAAATAGGTTTCCAAAGAATGGTGTAAAAGTCTTTGACACAGACTTATGGTGAGAATGTCTTCTTAGAGTCTCCCATGAAACGGTAATAACAGGAAGGATGCTGCTTTCCATGATACTCCAAAGAAACAACGCGCTACATATATGCTGATTCAAGAGTGGGGATTACTATTACTTCAGACTCTCAACCCAGACTTCCCAACTCTCAAACTGGCAGTTTAATCCTTAGCATATAATTTTCCAATAGAAGGGCTCAAATGGCACTGTTTATAGAAGAGGAAACTGAAGGCTCCAGGGGTAAACCGACTTGTCCAAAGTTACATAAATAATTAGTACCAAAGGTGAATTACAACTCTGTTTGAATCCACTTGCTACAAAAATCCAAATTTTACTTAACATGTAAACCAACTGAACATGCCTCTATGTTCTATTTCTACTGACAATGACTGTATCTACTTATTTCTCTATCTCTAGTACCAGGTACAGTGCCTAGTACTTAATAGATGCTCAATAAATGTCTGTTACATTGAATTGAATGAGCAAAAATACCAAGGTGGCACCTTTTGAAACTCATTGTGATTATGCACATTTGTAGGCCTTGTCTGAGTGCTGATAAGATGGAACAGAAGCATGCGTAATTCCTCTCGCCCTTTATAATCTTTGCCGTGAAGGAAATATAATAGCACTCAAGATTCCCATTACTACCGTCAGAGGGATGAATGAATCAAAGACCTATAAACTTACTATACAATGAATATCAGGCCTCGCTTTTGTCATGAATTCATTGTTCCACATTTTGGTTGTCAAGACAGGTATCTCAACTTTGACCTTCTGAGCTAATTAGACTACAAAATAGAAGATGCACAGAAGAAAGAAAGTCAAAATCATGGTAAATTTAAAACTCCAAATGCAATGGTCTATTACTATTCCGTCATTCAAAGAACCCGGAAGCATTCTTTCTTCCTTGCCTCAGAATTGAAATGTAGGCAAGGCTGAGGAACTGCATATATCACATGGCATTCCCAGTAGCAGGGCTTTTAAATCAAGGTGGTCTTTAACCAAAGCAGCCACTAGGGCTTGTCCAGACCTCATTGACTCCCCATAAACTAGGACAGTGCCTTCACGTGAAGGCACATGTGACTTCTGACTTTCTGACTATCCCAGGGTCTATTTGTGATTCCTGAACATTTCTCCTATTTTCTTGGTTGAAGGGGATAAATCAGTGAGTATAGCCACACGCGCACGTGCACACGCACACACAAACACACACACACACACACACACACACACACAAACTGAAAAAGTGTTGAGAGGAAATACCTATAGAGAGTTGAAAGCTTTTAACCAAATCTCACAGTGAAGAGGCATTTGATTTCCACTTGCTACTTGATCAGAACATGCCTTTCCCTGCCTCTTCTTAGAAACATAACAGAACCATATGTTGGGCCAGTAACAAAGAATATTATAAGGCAATGTTGTGGGATGGATGAAGGGATTCATGTTACCTGAGCCTTGTAGAGGGTTTCAGGTAATTCCATATATTTTATTTTTTTTAATTTTTTTAATGTTTATTTATTCTTGAGAGAGACACACACACAGAGAGTATGAGTAGGGGAGGGGCAGAGGGAGGGAGGGAGACAGAATCTGAAGCAGGGTCCAGGCTCTGAGCTGTCAGCACAGAGTCTGACACGGGACTCGAACTCATAGACTGTGAGATCTTGACCTGAGCTGACATTGGACGCCAAACTGACTGAGCCACCCAGTTGCCCCTATTTTCAAGAGAGATTCTCCATATTTGCCCATGCATCCATGTTTCTATCTCTCCATCCATCCATCCATCCATCCACCCATCTCTCCATCCATTCACCCATTCATCCATCCAACCATCCATCCATCCACCCATCTCTCCATCCATTCACCCATTCATCCATCCATCCATCCATCCATCCATCCATCCATCCATCCATCCACCCATCTCTCCATCCATTCACCCATCCATCCATCCATCCATCCATCCATCCATCCATCCACCCACCCATCTCTCCATCCATCCATCCATCCATCCATCCATCCATCCACCCATCTCTCCATCCATTCACCCATCCAGCCAGCCATCTATCCATCCATCTATCCATTCATCCAGTATTTTTGATCCTCCACCTATTTTTGGCCACCTGCCAGTCATAATGCCAGACACAAGGAATAGAGCGATAAACAACATAGACACAATCTTTTGCCTTTAGGAAAGGCTGACATATACACAAACATAATTAAATCAGATTGTGGGGTTGATAAACAGGGACTACTGTAGGAGCATATAAGAGGTTAAGCTTCCTTGGAGGAAATGATGTTTGATTTGAGTAAAATGGATCAGGAGGTGACAAGCAAAGCCAAAGCCAAACCAAGCCAAACAAAAACACAAAAAAGTAGCAATATATTTGGGATTCCAAGATTAGTATGTGTTGTATGTCAAAGCAAAGGGTCTTGAGAAAATTGTATTATGGGATTTGCAAAGAGTTCATTCTGGTGAAAGGGGAGGAAGTGGTGAACAATGTAGAGAGCACTTGCCTTGGACTCTGCCATTGAAGTAACTGTGTGAACTTCAGGAAATTTCCTTCCTTCCCTGGGCCTCTGCTTCCTCATCTGTCAACCATGGAGGCTTGTTCAGACGACACCTCACATCCTTACAGCTCCTGAAGTTTTATGAAATCTCTTACGAACAATGGACTTCTTAAAATACAGCAAGCCTCTAAACAGACCAGAAAGCTTACAAGCCAATAACTCAAATGACGCCCTTAGCACAATTGTTCAATAATCAGGTTCATTAGTTTCACTTGCTTCATCTATAGAGTGTGCTTTCTCTTTGGAAGAACTCTATTACAATGTTCTTGTTGTTCTAGAACTGTCTTGAGCCACAGTTGTGATAGAGGGCTGGTGGAGGGCGAGTGGAAGGTGGGAAATAGGAATCCAATGGGAAAAAACTCCTAAATTTTCTTCAGAAAGGGAAAAAGCCAGAGTCAATGTTTCCATGAGGTGGTCTTGGAGAACTCCTTCTTCTTCAAATGTTCCTTCCCCCCCCTCCCCCGCCCTTTTGCAGCTCCTCATCCCCACTCTAAAATGACAGAGATATCCCTCACTACAGCAACCTCTTGAAGGCTTGCACAATACATCTTATTAGCAATTGAGTTAGAAGTCTCAGTTTCCTCCTCCATAGAATGGGTATAGGAAAACATAGAATTGTTGCAAGGATTGAAGTAGGTAGTTCGGGTGAAGAACTTACACAGTGACTTGCATTTCCAAGTGCCTTCCATGATTAATTCATTCAATCTTCGCAACAGCCCTGTGAGGTATTGCGGTTATCATCCTCATGCTTTAGGAACAAATAAGGAGGCTCAGAGGTTAAATAACTTGGTCAAAATCATGTGGCTCCTATAGAGTGGTGCCAGGATATTTTCCAGATTTGCCCATCTCCAGAGCCCATGCCCATAAGGGCTATACTAAATGTCTCTTAACAAATGTTGTCATTCTCTTTCCCTATTAACCTGAAGACAATTCACCTTTTGTCCCAATGGCAGAGATGTCGTGCCTTACCTGTGATAACAGGATTTTGTCTCCAGCACTGCACAATGACCCCTACACCAACATTACCCCCCAAAAATGAAAGGTTTGGGCTGGGATTTGAGGCCAGCTCCCCTTCATGGGGTCTGGCCATAACTACTGGCTGCTACATGACTAAGTATGATACCCACCCATGGAATCATTGTCGCACCCACCAAGACCTCCTGGTTACTTCAGCTTTCTCCCTCCAGAACAGCTTTGTGCTAATCATGCTTGCTTTCCTGTTTGCATCACAATGGTAGTTTCTATTTTGGATTTTTATTGTTTATTGCAGCTTAGAGAAATTCCTATTCCAGTTCTAATCTGGCCTTGGCCATGTTTCAAAGGCTCTGAAACCTCTAGTCAATCTGGCTTCATTCACCCTCTGGCACCAGCCTGTGTCTTTCCCAGAGAGGAAAACAGGCTCTCTACCCACCCCTTAAAAACAAGTAGGTGAAGAGGGAAAAAAAAAAAATCTTGGATTATACCAGGAGCAAAGTTGGCTAGGAATAAAACAAATTTAAAATCTAATTCCTGTCTGGTAAAATTAGTTCAAATAATTACCTTCGGATTTCTTTTTTATCTCCAAAATTAGAAGCGTTAATCATTGATGTCATTTTATAAAAACATTTTCGAGTTTACAATTAAAACAATGATACTTTTTGCTTCCACTGTGCATGTAATTGGGAAAGCTCAGCGCCCTCTCTATACTGTACAAACAGCAGAGCAGGTACTCTGGCTGCCTATGAGGGGCCCAGACACAGTCCTCTTACCCTAATATCTGTCCTAATAATGGTATTTTTAGGACTGCATAAATTTTTTAAGACCTCATTTCATCCCATTATTCTCATTATTCTCCTTGAGCATATACATCAACCTGAGGCTCAGAAAATCAAAGGATATTCCTCAAAAACCCAGAGGTAGTTAGGCCCCTCGGGGATGCAAATTCTCAAGTTCTTTGCACGATCCCATGCTGCTGCTTTCTTAGCACTCCTGTGTGTAGGTTCTAATTAAAATAAAATGTTAGATAATATTTATTGAGCACCTACTGTGTGTGAGGCACTCTGCTAAAAGCTTTAGTTGATTTTAAATCACTAAATCTTCACAATAATTGTATGAAATGTTTACTATGATAATTGCTACCTTACAGATGAAGAAACTCAGGTTTCTTCATCATCATTAGTAATTTCACAAAATCTCACAGACAAATATGGTCAATATTTCAGCATTTTCAAGAAAAGTTCGTATTTTGGGCACTCTTGGAGGCAGTGGGGATATAACAATGAATAAAGTTGATGAAACCCTTTTGCCTTCAGGGAGCTTGTGATCTACTGAATGGAAACTAAATTATACTATGGAAGTATAATACTTAGAATGTTGTGGTTTTAGGTAAGGATCACGGAGAGAAACCAAAGGAAGGACCATCTGAACTCTCTAATTATTGTGTGTGCTCCCTGGTCCCTTCTGGAAGGCCAGGCACTTATGAGATACTGACCATTTTATTCTTTCAGTAAGGGGGAGTCATGTTCAAGGTGGAGTGGGTGGCACATTAGTAAACCTTGTCTGGGTGAAGTCCAAACCTCTAGAGTGAAATCATAGGAGACCATACTGGAAATACGAGTTGATTATACATGGACTGCAAATTAGGTAAAAGGTTTGGAACTTTACTTGGCAAGTAAGAGTGTTTTAAAAAATGGAAATGATTACTTTGGAACTATTTTTCAGAATGACAAGAAGGAGGCAAAGTCCTTAGGTGGAAAGTGTAGAAGACATTTGCAAGGGTTCCTGTCTAAAGTAACACAGTCTTTAAAAGGCCAGTGGAACGAAGACAAAAATCCACCATGGAGAAAGTGTTGAAAGTACTTTGGCAATTGATGATTTGTGAGAAAAGGGAGTGAGGGTGAACACAGGTAAAGAAGTTTAGGTTTACTATGATGCTAACGAAATACAAACTCAGGGCCCCTGACTTGTACAGACCCCCTTCTGAGGACACGGTAAGGACTCCACCAATGTTAACAAGTGTTGCCAATTCAAAGGACATTTACCATAAATCACTTCAAAAGAAAATATAAATGCTGCAAAAAAACTTTGACAGAAGCTTTTCAAACTTGACCAAAAAATTCTTCAAGTTTACATGACATTATCAATGAGCTGAGAAGCTGACAAGCCCAATAAGATATCAATAACAAAAACAAACTGCTACCAACAGTGATAGAAATAAGACTAAGCTATCTTCATTTTTCTCTTTAGAGGGCCAAATAATGTAAAAAAAAAGAAAAAAGAAAAAAGAAAAAAAAACACTACAGAGTTGTATCAGGCAGTTACCAATAAAATTATGAGTTACATTAATGAATGTGACTATAGCACTCATCAGTATTTTTAATCTGTAACTTGTTTCAATTGCTTTCCTCATTCTAAATATTTACTCTTAAACCTAGTTTGTATTCATAATGCTGTATTAAAAAGTTTGTGGGGCGCCTGAGTGGCTTGGTCGGTTAAGCGTCCGACTTCAGCTCAGGTCATGATCTCACGGTCTGTGAGTTCGAGCCCCGCGTCGGGCTCTGTGCTGACAGCTCAGAGCCGGGAGCCTGTTTCAGATTCTGTGTCTTCCTCTCTCTCTGCCCCTCCCCTGTTCATGCTCTGTCTCTCTCTGTCTCAAAAATAAATAAACATTAAAAAAAAAGTTTGTAAAGCTTCAGGGGCACCTGGGTGGCGCAGTCGGTTAAGTGTCTGACTTCGGCTCAGGTCATGATCTCACGGTTTGTGGGTTCCAGCCCACTGTTGGGCTCTGTGCTGACAACTTGGAGCCTGGAGCCTGCTTTGGATTCTGTCTCCCTCTCTCTCTGCTCCTCCCCCACTCATGCTTGTGCTCTCTCCCTCTCTCTCTCTCTCTCAAAAATGAGTAAACATTAATTTTTTTTAACTTGTAAAGCTTCAGTTCCCATAAAACCTGGATCTACTGATGCAGATAAATCACAACTCAACAACCTAAGTAACTAGAAGGTGGTAATAGAGACATGTTTTGAGAGGGGAAAAGAATATTCACTGTTATACAAGTTGGCCATAGGAGCATGTGGGATGCTGACGAGGTGATCGGTAGGCAGTTGGGTGTAAGCCCCTTAGGTCAGGAGAGAGTGGGAAAGAGATAATGAGAATACGTGTGGGTAGGTCAACCACATGGTGTTTATAGTTGAAACAATGGAAGTAGCTACAGTCTTAAAGATGAAGCCTTAGAGAAAGAAGGGGAAATTGCCAGGGACGAGAAGCTTCCCAAGATTTTATCTTGCATTGGAAATACAGCCAGACCAAATAACTTCAAGAAACTCTTAGGTAATGTCTAAGCTAGACATGAGTGAGAGCTGGAAAAGTCAGTCAAATATTCAAATTTGTGCCCATATAAGCAAAAATAAGGAATTTGAGGAACTTCTGGATGACATTTAAGTCTCTCTCTTTGTCCTCAAGCACTATAGTATGTAACTCTATTCTTATGGTTGCAGTCAAAAGTCATTCAGAAGATGAATGCCACAGCTTGGTGGAGCAGAAAGATCACAGGATTTGGAGCTACAGAGAAGGGATCTCTGTTCTCAGAAATTCTGCTGGCAAGTGGCAAAGACAAAGCACTATGTTTAGCAAACCCATTTTCCCCTGGGCCCGCAGAAAAACTATATTTCTGTTTCCCCTGCAGTAGGAAGAGGCCATATGCTTGAGTTCTGGTCAATGGAAAGGGAATAGAAGTGATACAGGCCAGCCACTTTAGCCTGTCTTACTTAGAATTTTCCAGAAGATTCTCAAAGCCTTCACTCTTTTTTCTATGTACCTGACACAGATGCTCTTCTTCAGAACACTGAGTTCATAAGATGCTGGAGCCATTAGACAGAAGGGACCTGGGTCCCTGAATCTCTACTTGGAAGGCCACCTGCTAAATATCCAATTAGAATATGATGGGAGAAATAGATCCTTTATTGTGTAGAAATCCTGAGCTTCTAAGGTAGTTTGTCACCAAAGTTAGCCCACCTTCCTACTAGAGCAAGTTGTTTATTTCTTTGAGTCTCATTGTCTTTGAATATTCCACTGGGTTCTCGTAATGATCAAATTATATAACATATCTACATATTCACATATTTTGTGCTGATTCTCTCTCCTTTTATCCCATATTTGCGTTCAGATCTGGTCAGGGCTGGCCCACTGAACACCTCCAGGGGGCACTATCCCATTCTATTTTGATGGATAAATTCGTAGAGCACAACACGATCCAGGCCTGCTGAAGTTGTGTAGCTCAGCCAAGCTACATAAGGTTTAGAAGGAAAGGCACATTTCCTCCCCACATGTCCATAACAAAAGAATTTGGTCTCATCTTTAATAAAAAGATGAAAGTGACAATGACTTTATAGATAACGATAATTTATAGCTTTTCTATTATGGCTTTATAACTTCCTCATGCCATAAAAAGGAGATTTAATCTTTTCTTTAGACTGTTTGCATATTTTTTCTTCCCTGATAAAAGAAGGCAGCCTTCAAGTATCTCAGCTGATATGAAGTAGGCAAAAGAAAACCTCCTGATCAATATTCAGCTTTGGCACTTATGTATACTTTGTGTTGACTGGGACTTAAGCGCCTACCAGCAACTCTCGCTCCCCAAATCACATATTCTCTTCAGGTCCCTAAGGTTGGAATTGTGTGTGTACCAACTGGAACTGATTGCTTGAAACTTGAACAGTTCAGAGTTGAATTTCTCTAATTTGGGTAAACACTACCTACCACCAGGCAGTCTGTGTCTTTGAGTGTTCAAAGTCACACAGGAGCCAATATTTTAAGCAATACACAAGGGAGGCATTGCCGCGGGGCCGCGAGGTTCTGAAAGACGGTTTTACTTTGGTGAGCCCACAGAGAGCATGTAACCCCCCAGGAACAAGCTGGTAGAAGCAAGTCGAAAGGCATGTGCTGTTGGGGGATGGTTCCCGCACCCATTTGCCTTCCGTTTGTATGAACATCTGAACAGAAAAAAGAAAAAATGACAACATTACGAGACTCTGGCATCTGGAAATTGTGAGGCATACAGTTTTTATACTAATTTAACGCCTATTCTCACATTACAGTCAT
Source organism: Panthera tigris (assembly GCF_018350195.1). Lineage (NCBI taxonomy): Eukaryota > Metazoa > Chordata > Mammalia > Carnivora > Felidae > Panthera > Panthera tigris. Next base: position 68,909,689 of record NC_056676.1, on the reverse strand, counting down.
GTTTAACAGCTATCCATGTGTCATTCAAAGAGATGCATTGTATGAAAAGAATTTTGGCAGTATAGAACCTCCTGGCTGGAGCATGAGCTAATAATAAATGAAACACTTGTGCACAGACCAGCTACTTAGCATTTATCCATAGCCAGCCTCGCAGAATGGCAGAGTGGGAAGAGGACCAGAACCCAGCTCGCTCCACTCCTTCTATTTAGAATATGAAAAAAACTGAGACTCTAAGAGGGGAAGTGACCAGGCAAGGGTCAAAGGGAAGTGAGTAGAAGCAGCAAAATGCCGGCCCCGGCCCAAGATACATCCTAAAATACCACCCCGTCTCTTTTCACAACAGCAAATTCTCCTTTCATTGCTAAACTTCCCTTTGTACCTGAACCAGACAGGGAACAAAATCAGAGGGGAATCTCAGGTCATCAGACCCATTCGTATTTCGTATTTGATTAGGTAGGTGATTGCTCAGCAAAAGGTGGCTTTTACCTTCCCACAACCACCGCTGGTAAATCTGTAGCCTAAGATCCTAGACTGATAATTTTTGAGACAGTTCTTCAGATCCATATACTACGAATCTTTTTTCCCTCCCTAATTGTTTGTTTAATGGGTATGAGGATGCTGTACTAGAAGCCAAGAGACCTGGTTCTGGGAATCTAACTAACCAGGTATCTGTGGGCAATTTTCATCCTCTCTGGGCCATTTTTCTCACCTGTAAAATGAGAAAGGGTATAGTTAAGGCCTTGTGAGATTCAAAACTTCATAATTAAAAAGGTGTCATCTTAGGTCACTTCCATGACATACATTTTTGAAAGTAAATGTAGTAAACAAGGTGTCAGGGCACTATGCTAGGAGCAGTAGGGAAGAGTGAAAAAAGAAAGACCCAAGTTGTGGGAGTAAGTCTTGGTCCAGGGGAACAATACCACAAAGACTGGTAAAGAGGCCAATGGGATACCACAAAGCGATACATGATTACGTGCCAGGAGAACAAACAATGCAAGAACCAAGCTAGACAGATTCCAATAATAATTTTAAAATAGAAATTAGTTTTGCCAAGTATTTATTTTATTTTAAGCATAATGCATGTGTAAACTCAGTTAATCCTCATAATTGTATGAAACACACATTATTATCTTCATCATCCATGTAAGGAAACAATAGCAGAAAAAGGATAATTAACTAGCCCAAGGTCACAGTTGGTTGAGTCACTGTTCAAATCCAGAAACTCCTCAGTTTTGGAGTCAAAGCTCTTAATCACTCTGGAAAGTTCTTATGACAGAGAAGGAACAAGAAAACACAATGATGAGGTCTGGACAGCCACCTGGACTGAAGCAGTACTCTAGGTGACAGTAATAGCCATTGTGCCTCGAGCACCTATTTTGTACCATGCCCTGTGTTAAGTGTTTTGTCTACGTGACCTCATTCAGTCTCTCCCACCCGATCATTCATTCAACAAATATTCATTGATGGTTTACAAATTCAGTACCTTTGTGCAAGAAACTATGAGGAAAGTGCTGTAATTACTCACATCTTATTGATGAGGGTGGCTCAGAGACACTGTGTATCTCATCCAGGGCCAAGGTCTGACCCCAAAACCTGGGCCTCCATTGTAGGTAAAAGGCCTTTGACGCCATTTAGACTCTAAGAAATCACTTGTAGTCTGGGACACTTTTTCTTTGTATTATTAATTTGGTACCAGTGACTCCTCTAATCGGTCATTAAAGACATTTTCTAGTTTTTGGTTTGTGTGTGTGATGAGAGGAAGTCAACGGGAAGGCAAAGTTGCTGGAGAAATTGACAGGAAAGGAATTATTCCAATCCTCCATCACCTGGCAGTCCACTACCTTTTGCTGTCATTGCCTGGCTGTCACTGCAGAGGTGAGGAGCAGGGAGGTGGGGGAGGGAATGGTGAATGGCAGCATAAGCAGGTGGAGATGCACTGAGGTCAAATGGAGAGAATGTGTTCAAGGCCACAGGGTGAATCGCCAATGAGAAGTGACTGGCAAGGTGTCAGGCCTTCTGGAAAAAGAAAGACCCTTGGGTCGTGCTGAGCTGCAAACTCACCTAGAGTCAATCACTCTCATTGATTTGTTGACAGTCTGGGAAGTTCTATGTACTTAAGGCCCAGCCCAGGCCCAGCTTCAAGTAGAAAAAGGCTTTTTGTACCACAGCAAGTCAATGAAGAAGGCTAAAACTTAGAACTGAGTTTATTAATAGGGCCTTTAGAGGAAATGGCCATTCCTTATATAGACCTATGCAGTTTTGTAGTACTTTCCTATCCATGATGTTAGACAACTCTGTGGGGAATGACTTACACAGGCTCATAGCATTGGGTCCTGAACCAGAACATGAGACTTCATCTTAGCAATCTCACTTCTCCAAGGAGAACCCTCCTATTTCAACAGGGCCTAATCCGAGGTTTTTCGACATAAAATCCCAAATCACACTGAAATCTAAATGTGTGTCACGCTCATTACCACATGCATACCTAAACATGGCTGAACAGGAATGAGTCTCTCTCATCAGCTGTATTTCAACCAGCCCTGAGGACTCCTCCAGAAAGAGATGTCTGAGTCCCAACCACTAGCACCTGTGAATGTTGCCTTATTTGGAAATAGATGTAAGAGCCCTATGTTTCTCCGATATGCCTTAACTGTCTAACTGTATGAGTACAGTGGCAGAAACAAAGATGCATAGCATATTGTGGATATACAGAGGATTAGGCATAATGCTATTAAGGCTCATAGCGTAGTACTTGTCATATAGGAAAGACTTGAATTTGGAAACTATTATGTAATGCTAGGAACGGGGCATATTCACCCCTCTCACCATGCTCCTCTGCCCATGTCCATTGCTAATTCCTCCTTAAGTTTTAAATGGGATCGGTCAAAGCCTGGGGCATTCATTGAGCTATGTTTTAATTGTGAACAGAGCTGCTGTCTTAAAGTTCAAAGCTCAGGCACAATCTTAAAAATCTTCTTACTCCTTAGAGGACCCGCTGAAGACAATGAGACATGAGTATGGTTTCTTATGATGTCTGGAGATTCAGTAGAATGTCTTAGGAATCAATGACCTTTCCTAAGGTCCATCCTATAGGAAGGATACAGGGCCATACAGAAAGAAGGGGATGATCTTACTCATCACTGGTATTCTCTATATAGAATACTTTACAGTGTGTAAATTACCCCTCATCATCGTGTGGTCTTTTTGGTTGTTACCACATCATTGTCTTAACAAACAGGGAAGATAATTACTCATCTGTGATGGACTGAAAAATGTTCCCCCCCCTCCACCAAGGTGTCCCCATTCCTAATCCCTGGAACCTTTGAATGTGCCCCTTACATGGTAAAAGGAATTTTGCAAATGTGACTAAATTAAGAATATTAAGCTAATCCTAAATTATCCAGGTGGACCTGATATAGTTACAAGGATCCTTACAAGTGGGGGGGGGCAGGAAGTCAGGGAGGAGAGAAGAGTTCACACTGCTAGTTCTGAAGATAAAGGAAGGGGTAGCAGGTCAAAGAATGCAGGCATCCTTCAGTAGCTGGGGAGGCAACGGGAAAGATTTACCCCTGGAGCCCTTAGAAGGAATACGGCTCTGCCAACACCTTAATTTTAGACTTCTATCATCCAGAACTATAATATAATCAATCTGTGTTGTTTGAAGCCACTACAATTGTGGTAATCTGTTGTAGCAGTAATAACAAACTAATATACAGTCTAAAGCATTTTGAAAGACAGAAAGCCCTTTGAAGAAGCACATTATGCCAAATCTGGAATCATATGGACCATCTGGGTCAAATAGAGGACATCAAGACCTGTGCTTAAGTGTCCCAGAATACTGGCCCAGGAGATCCAAGCACATCTTCACTTTTCTAAGAATATTTCCTATTAAGTAATTGACAATATGGAACTTTCACAAAAATCTATTCCTTTCTTCTTTCCTTCCATCCTCCCTTCTTTTCTGAAACAGATAGGTGGGTACGTAGGTAGATAAGTAGATAATAGATAATAGATAATACATAGATAAAGCCTTTTGTGCACTTCATAAAGCAAAGTTCTTGCCTTCAAGAAGCTTACCTGGAATGAGATGAGATTGAGGGGGTTTGAACAGTCAATAAATATACATCTAAATAGGGTTAAGGAAAAGGGAACCAGAGTGTTGTGGGGAAGCAATTGACCATTAGCAATATCCCAGATAATCCTTAAGCTATAGTTGGCCTGGCTGGTGACTTCACTTACAAGAAGATGTAACTCTGAACGTGCCACCTCTCACATGATGTCTTTGGAGGGCAAGTTCTTGATAACATCAGTGAGTTCCAACTCTGCTTCACCTGTGCCCAATTCCTTGGAGTCAATGGAACTAGCAGTTTGGGACTAAGATGAGAACAGAAGCTGGAATCTGGGCACGGCCTTGGCCCTCCCACTTCTTTTTCTTGTTCTCTTAACCCCATCTTCTTGGCTTTGATAGGAATGGTTAACAGCTTGGATGGAGGTGAGGGGATTAATTGTCAAAAGGAAATCAAGTAAATGAGCAGTATTTCTCCGTCCCAAATGCCAGTGGGGATGTGATGGATGTGAAGGTCTGCAGCTTGCTGTAGGTGGGCAATTGCACATGAATAAAATTGCAAGGAGGAAAGAGTTCAGCTGGGACAGTAAATAGATGCACAAGAACATCTTGATACCTTCAACATTTTGAGATCAATGGCTTCCATTGCCTGCCACATATGGGTAGGAGGGCTCCCATGCATGCACATTTTTATGAATCCCCCAGGATTCATAGTTTTATGACATATGAGAGGCATATTGTTGCTTTCTTAGTACCCTTAAAAACCATCTGAAATAGAAGACAACTGCACTTAAATTTCTGTTAAGTTAGATTCCCTAATTTAACAGAAAATGCTATGTAATAGCAATAGCAAGCACTAAATGGGTTGTATACGGCTGTAGCTATTAGGAGTTCCCAGGGAGCCTCAGTGTGCAAAACCCTCTGCCTTCACAACCATTGATCCTCATTCACTTAATTAAAGGCGGATTGCATCTTTACAAACTTACTTGTCTTCAGTGTCCTCACCTCTTCCAGTTTCTCTAGATTACCACAGTCGATTTTGAAAGCTACCAGGACTTCCTCCTTAGCTCAGGGATTAGAACATAAAGAGAGGCTCATTGAAGTTATTTTCCTTTCCTAAGACACTTAAGATTTGACATTAACCCTTAATAAGATAATTTGCATTTTATGTAAAAGGTCACGGAGAGAGGCTCAATGAAATACAGAAAGCTGCTCTTAGTGGAATTTCAGGATGAAATGAAAGGACCTTCCTGGTATTTGTCAAAATACACCATGAAGTGACTGGTGACTTGGCCCAGATGTAGGACTGGCTTGCATTCTGGGCTTCCCAGTGGAACAAACGAGCTTATGTTGACTACTTTAATTATCATTTATTTATTTATTGGTATGGATAAAGGGAATTCAAATACCCAGCCTTCACTCATTTCTGACTTGGAGGTGCCTAGTATTTACCAAACCTGGGGCTGCACACTCTCATAGACTCTATAGCTTCATTTTCATAACAATTCTGTGAAAGACATATAATGTCCCCCAAAATTAGAGAGGAAGAAAATCAAAACCCAAAGGAAGTCAGTAACTTCTCCCCTCCCCCCACCAACCATGAGGTCAGTACTTCAGAGTCAGATTCAATCAGGCCATTTGCTTCTAACTCAAATATCTCCTGCAGGAGACCCCAGCTGCCTCCCTTAGAAAACAATTTATATCTGTCACCATCTTTTCCACTCATGATCACCCTTTTCTTCTTCATCTTCCTTCTCAGTTATCATTTATTAGGTGCTCACTATATGCCTGACAGTGCACTAAGCATGTTGCATGACTAATTTTATTTTTACCATGGGAAAGGTAATTTCATTACCTTCTCCATTCTGCAGATGAGGAAATTATGGCTGTTTACATTCGATTGTGTAATTATAACCTTATTCTGACATACAAAGACAGGACCAATGGGCGCTCCTGGTCTATTTCCATATCTTTGTAATGTCAGCAGTGTATCAGGTGTAGACGGTTAAATGTATCTTAAAGTTTTCTAGGTATGATAGAGATACGTTATGTCTCCTTTTGCATGGCTTTTGCATAAACAATTATTATCTGTCAGTTCCTCCTGACTCTTAGCCAAATTCTCTCCTGCTATAATAAAAGACCATTTCATCTTATTTGGCCCCCAGAAATGGCAGAAGTTGGTGTTGCCTACCTTCCCTGCCTTCTTCAAAAGATAGACTTCATGTGTTCCTGTGACACGTCAGCTGTATGGCACGTGGCAATCATTACAGCTCCTGGGAAAACTCATACTATGAATAAAAGTAATGTGAGAGGAAGAGGGGGCTTTTGTTCCTTAACTGGACTGTGAAGTTTAGGGTAAGAAATAGAACATCTTTTTAGGGTCATTCTCCAGAAACCTGTGGAGTTGCTATTGCACCAATCAAGAACGTGTGGTCATTTTTCTGCCTCCAAGGTGCAGTTGCTGATGTGTATCTGTTTCTGCCCTGGCACAAAATAGACCAGAACAGAAAGTTTGCATCTTGGCCCCTCCATGGGAGCATTCAACAGAACCCTTGGTTAAGTGAACAAGAGGAGCCAGACTTCTCCCAAAATTGCAGGTGCCTATGAGGCTCTGGCGATCCTCTCATAGGTTCTGAGTGCAGAAGCTGGACAGTATTAGAAATAGATAACTCCAAGATTATAAGACAAGAGTCCCACTCTCAGTTGCTCAAAGTCTCATAATCCAATTTAATTCAATTCACAGACATGTGCTGGGTACATATGTTGTGCCATTGACCATGCTTGCTTCGGAGGTAGGCAGATAATTAAAACTTAGCACCTACTCTAAAGGAGAGAATGGATATGTGTCTGCACTAACAAAAATACAGGGAGAAAAGTGACAAATTCCAGAGAAAAGTTAGTAATGTGCAACTGTCATACTTGGTGAGGGAGTGATTGATTCTGAGTTTGTGGAGGAGAAGAAATTTGCAAGGGGCTTTCAAGGATGGGGAAGATTTCAACACTCAGAAAATGTTCCTCTGGGTGGAGAAAATAGCAAGAACTAAACCAAAGAGAAAAAGGAACTTGAAGCACAGTGGGGTGTGTGATTTGGCTCAAGCATCTAGTACTGAAGGGTCAGAGTGGAAAAGCAGCTAGAGAGACAGATGGATTTAATCTCCTTATTTTTTTTTTTACTTGAATGCAGGTTGGAAGTTTGGATTTCATCTATCGACCCATATAAAAGCCACTATAGCCAACATATAAGAAGATATATACATATTGGAGATATGTCTACATATATCCAATATACTGATAAATATATATATATATATATATATATATATATATATATATATATATCTTTAATAATCTTTAATATAGGGAACATATATCCAATATGTATGTGTGTGTATATATATATATATTCAATATAGGGAACCATTATGATCTTTGATGAAGGGATTAGTATAATAACGGAGCAGGGAATGCACTTTATCCCAGACATCTTGCTAGTTGCTTGAAATACATGACAACAATCAATAATAATCCTACTAAGGAATCTATATATACTTAAAAAAATAGAAATACTGAAACCTAGGGGTCAGGGGGACTTGTATCTTGAAAAGTAGGCCTTCTGAATCATGTATATTTGACTGTAAAATCATTTCCTCTTTCTTCAATATTATTCTGTAGTTTGGGAAACCAAATGGCAGGTGTGTGAGCAAGGATTGAAATGTGATGTAGGCAGAGACCAGAGGAAGGAAGACAGGAAATCAGTGTATATAGTATGGACACTGAAGACAGGGAGGAGGGTGACAAGGGATGTGGAGGAGAGAGAACATATTGAAATGATGTCCTGAGACAGCCCTGAAGGGTTGGCATGTGATTGGCCATGAAAGGGTAAAGGGGGTAGGAGAAATCAATACTGTTTCAAAGCCTGGGGTATAGAGAAGTCTTGAGGGTTTTTAAGTGCCCTTGAGGCCCTGGCATTCCAAAGCTATAAGTCCCTGGAATCTTGTGAGCACTCACCAGGGCATCCTTTGACTTCAAGTCAGTGGGACTAGACAATTTTCTAGGCATGGCTATAGAAAGCTACAGGCCAGACTCACTAGCCTGTCTCCACAGGGTCTCTCCAAAGATCTACGAGAGCTTTGCAGAAAGTCATCCATTTTCTCTGCCAGCTCCTTTAAGGCCTAGAGGCTGGGACATCTTGCTGTCACCAACCCAGCTGTGAAGTCCAAATGCCAAGGGAATTAGTTCTGCTTCCCTCTGGAAGGAAAAGGGGAATCAAGGCACCCAGTGACTGAGAGTGCTTGTTTGTATCTAATTTATTACCACTTCACTGCCCGGAAGCATGTGGGAGTATGTGAGGGAAGTCTCCCACTGCTATGCTCAAAGCGAATGCTTCAGGGACTTTGGGGGCCCAGGCAAAAGGAACCATCTGATGATTACAGACATTGCCTCAAAGATGGAATCACCACTAGTTAGCTCATTAGGGCTCTGGAGGCGACATAATTTATAAGCCTGTTGTGCACAGTATTTTCACAGACTCACAAAGCAAAACCTGAAAGAATGATTTGTTTCTTTTATCCTCTATGACTAATACAGAAGGAAATAAAGCAGTAGAGACGTGTCTTCTCGACTCCAAATGTCCATGCCAATCACAATGAATCGTTTTGCTATATGGGACTTTAGATTACACATTATCAATAAGGCATTTTGTGGGCAAACAGCTGAAAGCTGGAAGGTTTTTTTTTTTTTTTTCCTTAAGGGGTCATGAGAATAAACTCACATGGTAAAGGAGAGAATTCAATTCATTATTTTAATTAGGCACCTACTGGAGGTGGTGATAGATTAAATGAACATAGCCTCATCCATAAAGGATTTTCATTTCAGCAAAACCAGACAAAGCAGGTATTTATCAGCAAAACTGACCAGGGTTGTAATGGAATGGATGAAAACAGTGCATACTTGCAAAGCATAGAATATGAGCTCAGTGGAGGGAAAAACAAATTTTGTTTGATGATGGTTCCACAGAGGGGGTGACATTTAACCTTGATCTTGACAAATAAATAATGGCTAGAAAAGATGTCCCAGGCAGAGGGAACAGCTTGTGCAAAGGCTTGCCTCATCTCCTCTAGGTGAGCATCACTGGTGCACATCTACTAGAAAATACAGAAACATAGGCCCCTCTGCACTTACTATAATGGTCTGATATTTAGCAACTCACAGAACTTCTGCTAGGCTGTTTCCAGATTTGAGTTGTCTCTTCTCCTTTAAAATTCCTTCACCCATAGCATTTTTGACATGGTATACTTAAAGTACTTCACAAAATCATGATATACAAGGAGAATTTAATCACGTTACTTCTATTGGGATGCTTCTTCAGGCATTTGTTCAAGCTGTTAGGTATTTATTAGAGGCCTTGTACATATAAAGCACCATGGCAATAAGATCTAAGATGTAAGGCATTGATCCTCAAGTAACATAAAGTCTAGGTGTGGAGATAAGTCATAGACATATTAATCATAAAAGACTTAAAGAGATCAGAACAAAGTGAGGTGGGCTCATGTAGCTGATGGATTCCCACACCAGTTAAACTGACAATTATGAGTACAGGGAGAAAAGGAAGTATTGTGAAAAGGGGAGAAACAAATAAAAGTTTAAATATTTAATGAGCACATTTCCCTCTCAAAGGATTAAGTCATATTTTGCTGGAAAACAGGGGCAATGACTAATTGATGGCCCCATCTTACCAGAAGGAGAATGGGAAAGAAGGAAAGCCTACATTCTAAAATCAATGTAAAGGAAGAAAGCTGTGTTCAGCATGAATTCCCCTTGAAAATCTACTGGGAATTTTGAGAACCAGTGTGCCTACAATTCTGTTATGCCTAACAAAACCAGTTAATTTCTTCAGTTTTAAGGAGATTGTCATTTCTTGGGTTGAGCAATGAAGTACTGGGCTCAGAGCTGTACAAAAATAATACAGATTGTAAGATACCAGAGCCATACCAAAATGCAGAAGATGATCACAATGAGAGACCAAGAGGCTTGAACATTTGAGATTACCAAAGGTAAGAACAGATTCCAAATCACAGCTACAACCCCTTGAGGATATGCTTGTAGAGTTAAATCATTTTAAAATTACATTGTCATTTTTGTTTGAAAAGTGTCTGTTCATGTCTTTTGCTCATTTCTTTACTGGATTATTTTTGGGTTTTGGGCATTAAGTTTGGTAAATTATTTATAGATTTTGGATACTAAGCCTTTATCTAATATGTCATTTGTAAATATCTTCTTTCATTCTTTCAGTTGCCTTTCAGTTTTGTTGATTGATTCCTTCACTGTGCAGAAGCTTTTTATCTTGATGATGGCTAACAAACACATGAGAAAATGCTCAACATCACTCATCATCAAGGAAATACAAACCAAAACCACAATGAGATACCACCTCACACCTGTCAGAATGACTAAAATTAAAAACTCAGGCAACAACAGATGTTGGTGAGGATGAGGAGAAAGGGAACACTTTTGCACTGCTGGTGTGAATGCAAGCTGGTGCAGGCAATCTGGATAGTAGTATGGGAGTTCCTCAAAAAAAATAAATAAATAAAAACAGAACTATCCTACAACCCAGTAATTACATTACTAGGTATTTATCCAAAGGATACAAAAATGCTGATTTGAAGGGGCACATGCACCCCAATGTTTATAGCAGCACTATTAGCAATAGCCAAATTATGGAAAGACCCCAAATGTCCATCAACTGATGAATAGATAAAGAAGATGTGGTATGATGTGACAAAAGGGGCTACCATATAATGACCATATAATTTCTGGTATGTCGTCTGCCATCAGAGAGATGGAACATTGGTAATCATGTTAGAAAAAGATCTTTATTTTCCCTTTCAAAATAAACACTTTGTCTCCTCTCTAAAAAAAAAAGAAGATGTGTATATATACATATATATATGAATATTTATATATGAATATAAATATGAATATATATAGGAATATTATATATAGGAATATTATATATAGGAATGTATATATATATAGGAATATTATATATAGGAGTATAAATATATATATATATATATTATATATATATATATATATATTTATATATAGGAATGTTACTCGGCAATGAAAACGAATGAAATCTTGCCATTTGCAACAACATGGATGGAACTACAATGTATTATGCTAAGCAAAATAAGCCAGTCAGAGAAAGATAAATACCATACCATATGATTTGGCTCATGTGGAATTGAAGAAACACAACAGATGAACATAGGGGAAGGGAAGGAAAAATAAGATAAAAACAGAGGGCGACAAGCCATAAGAGACTCTTAAATACAGAGAACAAACTGAGGGTTGCTAGAGGGTGTTTGGGTGGGGGATGGGCTAAATGGGTGATGGGCATTAAGGAGGGCACTTGTTGGGATGAGCACTGGGTGTTATAAGCAAGCAATGATTCACTAAATTCTATCCCTGAAACCATAGTACACTAAATGTTAACTAACTTGTGTTTAAATAAAAATTTAAAAAACGCACAAAATTACATTGTCATTTTAAAATTATCAGTTTCTTTCTATCTTTTTTGACAGACCCGAGTGAATGTGGTTGTCAGGTAAGTTACAATGCACAGAAGAGACAAGTCTGCAGTATTGCAGGGCAGAGATGTAGAAAGAGTACTAGGCTTTGAGCTAGGGAATAGGAGTGCAACTCTCATCATCAACAAGTAAATGAGTTTGCACATATTGCCCAATCACTCTGAAATTCAGACTCCTCACCCACAAATGAATGAAGTATTATAAGATGGTATCTAGGTAGACTTTTATCCCTAGTATTCAGTGATTTCCTCATATTATCAGAAAAGCTTCTTGTAATCAAGTCATTGGCTTGTGGGCTATATTAGATTGGTGATTATACTGGAAATTATATGGAACATTTTCTTCCAGCTGTATTTTAAGAATCAATTCAGATTCTAAACTCCACGTTTTTTCAAACCTATTGCACTGACAAAGAAAAATTCTTGAATCTCTGAAGGGTAGGTGTTAGACAACTGGCTCATGCAAGTGTCTAGAATTCAGCTATTCTAAGAGCACCAGTACAGTAACAGCTGATAAAGAGTGATGGTGAAAACCCCATTGTTTAATTCATCAAAATTAGGCCCAAGAGAAAGCAATGGGATTGAGAAACAGCAGTGATGCAGAGGCCAGAGTCTAGAATCCAGAATCCAGGATCCAGAATCTGATGGTCTGGTTTAAGTCCCAGCTCTACACATCTAGCTGCACCATACAAGGCAATTTACTGCGTCTCTGTCATTCCTACTTTCCTGTTCTGTAAAATAGAATGAACGAAGATGATGGGGCACCTGGGTGGCTCAGTCAGTTGGGCGTCCGACTTCAGCTCAGGTCATGATCTCACTGTTCATGGGCTCGAGCCCCGCATTGGGCTCTGTGCTGACAGCTCGGAGCCTGGAGCCTGCTTCGGATTCTGTGTCTCCCCCTCTCTCTGCTCCTCCCCCACTCACGCTCTGTCTCACTCTCTCTCAAAAATAAATAAACATTAAAATTTTTTTTTAAAAAAGAACGAACGATGATTAAATTCATAATGGCAATAATGGTGTGACTCATAGCGTTGTGGTAAAGTTTGTACAAAAAGAGGTACATGAATATTCGTAGCAACAAGAACACTGGAAGGTTTTGAAGGTGACATCCCCCACAAGTCCTAGCATGACTGAAATGCTGACTGAAAGTTAACTGATTGATGGCTCTTCTAATTTCCTTAAGCCTACGAAAATGCTGTGGACATTTAACAAATATAATCAATTCATGAATGACAAATTTCAAACTCCCCTTTACCAGGTTTAATGGTGTGCCCCTAACCAGTGACAGGACCCTGTTTCTGCTGTTCCTATTTTCAGCAGCTATCACCTGGCTATCTAGAGCAGAGATAACTAAGGAAGGATAAAGACAGGAAAAAGGATTTGGATGGCTTTAGATAAAAGGGCATTGTGTCTGGCAGGACCCCATCTCTATGGCACAGACATCACAAGGGGTGTTTTTGGTCCACCCAGACATGAAGTCATTTAAGTGGGATGCTGAGCCAGTGACTTATCTTCACAGACAGAGTTCACACAGAGTTATTTCTGTTTGCGACACCATTGTTACTAAGAAAGGGTTTTTAGGACTGAGATTCCTTATGCTATAGATAAAAGGTCCCCAAAATATGACATCACTTGGCCAATCTCCAGCCAAAATGTCAGAAAGACTGTTTTAGAAAATAATGCCAGAGATTTTATACCTCTTATGTGCCTATTTGAACTGAAGAGCCCCAGGGGAGCCGTGTCAAAGTCAGCACGTGTGGCCTACACCATCTCCCCACATCCCACACACAAGTTCCCTATCTTTTCCCTCCTGCAATAGTTCCTCTGATCCATGGGCACACTCGTATTACAGAATGAATATTCTCCTTCCTCCTAGTGAAGACAAAGCAATCCTATGGCACAGAAATCAGCACAGTCTAGGTCAGGGGTCAGCAAGCATTTCCTGAAAAGGGCCAGATAGTGTTTCAGACTCGGTGGTCCATTTACAGTCTATGATGACAGCCCCTATTCCTCCTCCATCCTTTCTTCCTCTGCCTCCTCCTTCTCCAACCCTTTAAAATTATAAGAAAGGTTCTTAGCTTACAGGCTATAGAGACATACAGCGAGTTGGATTTGGCCTGCTGACCATTTGTATGCCGACACCTAACCCAGGTGGTGAAATACTAAAGAGCAATAGTGGTAATACAGAATTACAGGATTTCTGTTCGGATATAAAAAGTTGGGGGCACCTGCGTGGCTCAGTCAGGTAAGCGTCTGGCTCTTGGTTTCAGCTCAGGTCATGATCTCAGCGTTTCATGAGTTCAAGTCCCAAGTGGGGCTCTGAGTTGGCAGCATGGAGCCTGCTCGGGATTCTCACTCTCTTTCCCTTTCTCTGCCCCTCCCCCACTGGCACTGTGTCTTTCTCTCTCAAAATAAAGAAAAAAGCTTTTAAAAAGGAAAAATTTGTAAGAATCCATCACTCTCATTGCAGTGATAAGAACAATCTGGATAAACTACAAAATCATGGTTGTTACAATCAGAAAACCCATCAGAAATGTGTTACACCCAAATGAACTAAATTCTAGATAGAAATAAGTCCTTCTAGAAAAGGGGAGTGCTTCCATTGCTTTCATCTATGATGTCTGGAAAGAGGAGGAGGAACCTACCATCTATGGATAAAGATGGAAAAGTTCGATGTCTGAGGAGATTTTAGGGGCGGAGTGGGCAATGTGAAGATCTGTAGCTCCAAGGAACCTCAGCCATGGAACAAGTCTGCCTATCCTTCCAACATTCAGGGCGAGAACTGAGAAAACCCTCTGAGGGATTTTTGTATTTTGAGGCAATGGATGACAAAACCTGGAGCAGAGGAGTGCAAAGCAGAAGACTGAAAGCTGAAGATGGGGCAGGAGACTGAAAGATTTCTTTCTGAGCCTCCTCTCCACATACCTTCATGGTGTTAACAGGTCTCTGAAGGCTGAGAAAACCAGCAGGAAGAGAATAATCTCCCAAAAGGCAGAAATCCAAGAACATCCTTGAAAGAATAGAGAACTCTCCAGAAACCCACAAATCTCACAGACTTTAATGTAGAGAGAGATTTTCCATAGTTGGGAAAGCTGGTGAAGGGGCTATGAACCATAGAGATCTCCACAGTCTCCCTAAGTGCTCAGATCCCCAGCCAGTGGAAGAAAATTCCCTGATCTGGATTTCAGATCACTAGAAGCCAGTGGTGTTCTGGTTCTAAAGAAAATAAACATAAAACCCAGACCTAATTAAGCTACAGGTAGATTGACAAGCTTCCATGTTAGCAGCCTTAGAGAAGAATGTGTGACTTTTTCTGGGAAAAGTATTTACTTCAGTCCCTAAAGTTTTTTTATATACAATACCTGATATTGAGTAACAATTAGGAGACATGTGAATAATGAAGAAAATGTGAAGTTTAGATAAAAAAGCAGAACTAGTGATGGCAATGTAATGGATATATCATATCAAGACTTTAAAATACACATTTTAAAGGGTTTAGTGGAAAGTTGGACATGTGCTTTAAAAAGAGGAATCAAAACAAAAATTCAAACTGAAATATGAAAATAAAAATTCTGATATATCACTGATGAAAAATTTATTTGATGGGATTATCAGCTGACAGATTACTGGAGGGGAAAAAAATCCATGAATCTAAAGGCAGTTTAATTGAAATTATCTAAACTGAAACACCAAGTGCAAAGGAGTGAGAAAAATTAAGAGGATAAGACATCACTTATGGGGCAATGTCAAAGAGTCTAACGTGTAATTGGAGTTGCAGAGGAGAAGCGAGACAAAATAGGACAGAAACAATACTTGATGAGACTGTGAACGACAATTCTCCAAAATTGCTAAAATATACCAACCCAAGAAACCTGATAAAGGTGTAGTAGGGTTTAAATAAAGAAACCACAACTGGACCCATGATATTCAAACTGTTAAAAAGGAAAGATAAAGGAAAATCTTAAACACAGCTAAAGAGAATGATGCCAGCACGCAAAGATAAGATTGATGGCTTATTTCTCATTAGCAAAAAATAGAATCTAGGAAACAATGGTATACTTTAAAAGGTTTAAATGAAAAAAAAAAAAAAAACAACAAGAAATAAAACAAAAATAACTGTCAACCCCAAATTCTTTATCCAGCAAAAAGAGACTCCAAATAAAGGTGAAGTAAAGTCATGTTAAGGCATCATGCCTACAGAAAATATTAAAAGAAAATTTTCCATCAAAGTATGGAAATACCAGTTGGAAAACTAGATCTGTAGGAAGGAATGAAAGGACTGTAAAGGGGATAAATTGTTTTATATTCCTATTGTGGTATAAATTTTCCCCAAATTGACCAATATATTCAGGGCAACTTCACCCCAGCAGACATTTTCTATAGAAATGAACCTAAAATATATATGAAAATACAAAGACTCAGAATAGCCAAAATAATTTAAAAAAAAAGATTAGAGGACTCATTACCTTATTTCAAGACTCATTATAAAGCTGCAATAATCAGGGGCACCTAGGTAGCTCAGTCGGTTAAGCTTCTAACAGTGCAGGTCACGATCTCACAGTTAGTGAGTTTGAGCCCTGTATCAGGCTCTCTGCTGTCAGTGCATATCCCACTTTGGACCCTCTGTACCTGCCCTCCACCCCCGCCTTTCTCTCTCTCTCAAAAACAAATAAACATTTTAAAAAAAAGGTGTTTAAGAAATTAAATAAACCTGCAATAATCAAACAGTGTATACTGACATGAGAATAGATATACAGATCAATGGAACAGAATAGAAAGTTAAGAAATAGACCCACACATATGCAATAAAATTTTCAACAAAGATGCCAAGCTAATAAAATAAGGGAAAGGATAATCTTCCAACAAATTATTTTGGGACATTTGGATATTTATATGCAAATATTTTAACCAAACCCTTACCTCACACCATATGCAAAATTTCACTTGTAATGGACCATCGAGCTATGTCTATAGAGGCTTTGAAGAAAATATAGAAGAAAATCTTCATGACAGTAAGTTAGGCAAAAAATTTTGGGAAAAGACATAAAAAGCACAAACTATAAAATAATTTGATAAATTGTATATCATAAAAGTTAAAAACTTCTGCTCTTTAAAAAATACTGTTAGGAAAACAAAAATCTAGACATGAAATGGGAGAAAATATTTGCAAAGCACATCTTTGAAAATGCATATATATATATATGTATATATATATATACACACATATATACATATATTTTATATAATTCAATAAAATAAAAACCATAAAAATGGCAAAAATATTTTAATGGACATTTCAGCAAATAAAGATATATGAATGTCAAATAAGCAGATGATAAGATGCTCAACAGTGTTGGAAAATGGAAGTTAAAGCTAAAATGGGATACCTCTGGATGAGCACTGGGTGTTGTATGGAAACCAATTTGACAGTAAATTTCATATATTAAATAAATAAATAAATAAATAAATAATTTTTTAAAAAGACAAAAAATAAATAAATAAATAAAATGGGATACCTCTACATATCTATTAGAATGAGTAAAATTACAAATTATTATAAACCAGGTTTCTATGAACAATTTTGTACAATATGTTTGCAGCCATATTTTTCCATTCTCCTTGGGTAAATACCTGAGAGTCAAATGGCCACAAGATAATGACTGTACCATTCATATTTCCATCATCAATGTATAAGAGTTCTAGTTGCTCTACATTCTGGCTGTCATTTGGTATAGTCAGCCTTTTTAATTTTAGCCACGATGGTGAGTATGAGATGGTATCTAATTATGATTTTTATTTACATATCATTGATAACTAATGATGTGTTGCACTTTGTGGGCTTACTATAATTTGCATATTTTCTTTTAAGAAATATCTGTGCAAGATTTTTGCTCATTTTTGTGGGGTTGTCTGTATTTTTGTTATTGGTTTGTTAGGGTCTCATTATATATCTTTTATGGAAGTCTATCATCTATATGATGTTTTGCATATATGTTTTCTAGTCTGTGGCTTGGATATTCATTTACTTAGCGGTATCTTGATGAGCATAGTTTTTAGAAAGTTTTATAAAATCCAATATGTCAAAAAATTTTATTTCATGGTTAGATTTTTTTTATGTCTTATCTAACAAATACATTCTTTTTAAAATATTTCTTTATTTTATTTTTGAAAGAGAGAGAAAGAGCACAAGGGGTAGGCAGAGAGGAGAGGGAGAAAGAGAATCCCAACAGGTTCTGTGCTGTCAGCACAGAGACCAATGTGAGGCTTGATCTCACAAATCATGAGATCATGACCTGAGCCGAAAATAGAGTCAGATGCTCAACTGACTGAGCCATCCAGGCTCCCCTAACAAATACATCCTTAATCAAAGTGACAAAGTTTTCCTTCTAGGATTTTTTTCTAAAATATTTATGGCTCTCTTATACATTTATATCCATAATATTTCTATGGAGTTCATTTCTGTGTAAGGAGGGAAGGTATAAATATTCATTTATTTCCAAAACCATTTGTTAAATTCCTAATTCCATTTAATTTAATATCTACTTTTTTATTTTATCAAATACTAAGATAGGAGTATCCACATATATACAAACATAACTGTGAATTTCTCTCTATTTTTCAGTTCCATAGTTTTGGTTTAATGTATTTCAAGCTCTAATTATATAAAATATATACAGTATTTAAACATTAATATTTATATTAAATAATTAAGATATATATATTTAGAACAGTTATGTTTTCTTGGTGACTTCACCCCTTTACCTTTTTGAAATATATCTCTTTATGACCTCGTAACATTTCTTGTTTTGAAGTGTACTTTATATGATATTAATATAGTGCTCCAACTTCCTGTTGATTAGTATTAATTTTAATGATAGAAACATATTTTAAGTCAGTCTTCCAATTACTGTGACTAATTGGGCAAGGTAATTTTTATGCATAATTGAACATTTAGAAAACATCCATTTTTCCTCCTTCCAAAAGACTATGCATTGTGAACTTATATGAGAAAGTCCCAGACGCTGATCAGAAAGCCATTAAGTCCCTTCTTCTGTAGAAAATCACCCTTTTAACTTGCTCCTTTTGAGAAGTGAGTAAGTGATGCTTCTGCTGGACTAACTGGAGAAAGACAGGAAGTAAAGCCCATTTTCAGACTTTGGCAGGGTAACTGTAGGTTTATAGGAAAGCCTCTTTACTAAAGGTAAGTCTCAAACATATTACCAAATAATCTTCAATTGAAAAGTAATATATCCAAAATACCACATCAATACAGAAATTACTTTAAAATTATCCCAAACACATGGTCTTGCTAGCCAGGAAAGTAAACAATCTTCTATCACATAAAGGCTGCTTCTTTCTTGGAGGTGATTTAATTATGTTGATGGATAACTTCTATTAGTGCTTTCTCTATGCCAAGCACTACATTATATATTTTACATACATCATTATCGATTACTCCTCAGAAAAACCCCATGAGATAGGTACTACTATTTTACTACTGTAATTGTCTTTTTACAATTTAGGGAATGGAGGCTTAGAGACACTAAATAACTTTACTAAATTTATCCAGATAATAAGAGATATTTTACTTCAAAACTCAAGTTCATTGATATTTAGTTCTAATATAATCAAAATAGTTAAATTTTGCATAGACATAGAGTTTGAGTACGTATCTGTGTGTGTGTGTGTGTGTGTGTGTGTGTGTTGTCAGTGGTATTTTGCCAATAAAAAAATATAATATAATGACAATGTTGTTTCACACTGACTTTTCCATCAGTTGAAACTTCCTAATACCTGTACATCATCTGTGTTTTAGACACAACACTGTAAGTGTAAATAGCCATATGTATCTATGTCTCTTTTGAACTTAAATGTAAAACTCTACAAATATCTCTATCAATGTTAAGTATGTCATTATAGACTTTTAATATTATCCCTTTATCCAATACATCATTTGCAAATATCTTCTACAATTCAATAGACTGCCTTTTAGTTTTGTTGATTGTTTCCTTCATTGTGCAGAAGCTTTTTATCTTGATGAGGTCCTAACAGTTCATTTTTGCTTTTGTTTTCCTTGCCTCCAGAGATGTGTCTGGTAAGAAGTGCTATGGCCAAGGTCAAAGAGGTTGCTGCCTGTGTTCTCCTTTAGGGTTTTGACAGTTTCCTGTCTCATATTTGGTTCTTTCTTCCATTTTGAATTTATTTTTGTGCATTGTGTAATAAAGTAGTCTAGTTTCACTCTTCTGTATGCCACTGTCCAGTATTCCCAACACCATTTGTTGAAAAGACTGTCTTTTTCCACTGGATGTTCTTTCCTGCTTTTTCAAAAATGAGGTAACCATATAGTTGTGGAGAAGATATTTTCAAATGACATACTGGATACAAGGCTAGTATCCAAAATCTTTAAGGAATTTATCAAACTCAAAACCCCAAAAATAAGTAATCCAGTTAAAAAATGGGCAGAAGACATGAAGATACACTTCTCCAAAGAAGACATACAAATGGCTAACAGAGACATGAAAAAATGCTAAACATCACTCATCATAGGGAAATACAAATCAAAACCACAATGAAATACCACCTCACACCTCTCAGAATGGTTAAAATTAACAACTCAAGAAACAACAGATGCTGGGGATGATGCAGAGAAAGGGTAACCCTCTTATACTGTTGGTGAGAATACAAACTGGTGCAGACACTTTGGAAAACAGTGTGAAGGTTCCTTAGATGGTTAAACATAGAACTATATGTTCATAGAACCTATGAGCTGGCAATTGCACTACTCGTATTTATCCAAAGGATACAAAAATACTGATTCAAAGGGGTATGTGCATTCCAATGTTTATAGCAATACTATCAACGATAGGCAAATTATGCAAAGTCCCCAAATGTCCATTGACTGATGAATGGATAAAGAAGATGTGGTATATATAGGGGCCTGGGTGGCTTAATCAGTCAAGATTCTGACTCTTGGTTTCGGCTAAGGTCATGATCTCACAGTTTGTGGGTTTGAGCCCTGCATTGGGGTCTGCACTGGCAGCATAAAGTCTGCTAGGGATTCTCTCTCTCTCTCTCTCTCTCTCTCTCTGCCCTCTCCCCCTGCTTGTGTTCTCTATCCTTTACTATCTGTCTCAAAAAATAAATAAATAAACATTAAAAAAAATAAGATGTGGTATGTGTGTGTGTGTGTGTGTGTGTGTGTGTGTGTGTGTGTGTATATATATATATATAGAGAGAGAGAGAGAGAGAGAGGAATATTACCTAGCCATCAAAGAGAATGAAATCTTGCCATTTTCAATGATGTAGATAGAACTAGCATATATTAAACTAAGCGAAATAAGTCATTCAGAGAAAGAAAAATACCATATGACTTAACTCTTATGTGGAATTTAAGAAACAAAACAGATGAACATAGGGGAAGGGAAGGAAAAATAAACTAAGATAAAAAGTAGAGAGGGAGGCAAACCATAAGAGACTTAACCATAGAGAACAAACTGAGGGTTGCTGGAAGGGAGGTGGGTGGGGGGATGATCTAAATGGGTGATGGGCAATAAGTATGGGACTTGGGTGTTATAAGCAAGTGATGAATCACTGGGTTCTATTCCTAAAACCAACACTACACTGTATGTTAACTAACTTGAATTTAAATAAATAAATAAATAAATAAATAAATAAATAAATAAATAAATAAACAAACAAGTAAAATCTTAGAAGGAAAACAAACAAAAAACAAAACAAAAGTGTCATTAAATCATTCCACATCTTTTGCCTTACCGAACCCTAATTTAAGAATTTTCTCCTCTCTCACTAAATTGGTATTTTTTTTTTAAATAAATGCATTGGCCTTCGCTTATTAATCTCATTTTGAGTTAGAGTATATGAGATTGTAAAGTGGTTAAAAGCAGTAATGGAAACATTTATTTATGCCAGTAGAATATCCATACATATGCATATACATGTGTACGTGTTTAAAAAGTTTCTCTGATTGCCAAGTGTGTGATGAAAAGACCCCGTATGAAACATGGTTCCTAAGTTCTGCGGTGACAATACACAGGATAGAGCTAGGTTTCTGTACAGTGTGTTCACATTCTCCACTCATGTGAATGGTCAGAATGAAAAGCATAAAGCTGGAAGAAATCTTAGAAATCTCTGAAGTCCTATGCCACTTACAGTAGTCAGAATAAGCTACACTGTGTCCCCTTAACAAACAAACAAACAAACAAACAAACATGCAATGTCAATAGTTTCACACCTAAACATGTATTTGCTGTTTTCATAATAGATTTTTCAACCAAAAGTTCAGTATCTTCTCCCTAGGGCAACTCTCTTCATGTGGTAACTCAGGTACTTCTTTTTTTCTTCTTCTTCTTCTTTATTCTGAGTTGTATGGTGTTTTGTTTTTTTTATTTTAGATACCAGTGTAATTAGCATCTGATTTGGATGATTTAAAATTTTTTTCTTCTCTTTTCTTTTTTTCTTTTTTTTTAACATGAAATTTATTGTCAAATTGGTTTCCATACAACACCCAGTGCTCATCCCAGCAGGTGCCCTCCTCAATGCCCATCACCCACTTTCCCCTCCCTCCCACCCCCCCAACAACCCTCAGTTTGTTCTCAGTTTCTAAGAGTCTCTTATGGTTTGCCTCTCTCCCTCTCTAACTTTTTTTTTCCCCTTCCCCTCTCCTATGGTCCTCTGCCAAGTTTCTCAGGATCCACAGTAACTTAGGTATTTCAATCTGGTTCCATCTTGTGGCTGCTTTACCTCAACCCATACTCCTCACAATCACTATAGCAAGAAAAGGAAGACCAAAAATCTGTTCTTAACTACACACACAACACTTCTGATCACAGCGTGTTTGTTCAGAACTATCCACAACTATAAGGGAAGCTGAGGCATATAGAGGGGCATATGAAATATGTGGAAATCAAAAATATGGGACTTTGTCCCATGGTATTATTTTAAATATAATTCTATAGATCCTCTGTAAGTTGAAATATTTCCTCAAAAATCACTGGGGGAAGAGATTATCCAGTACAGTGTTCCACCTCTTGCTTTACACGTGTTCTACAAAGATCTCTTCTCGGTTGACTGAAAGCTCATTTTGCTATTACCCCCATTGGCTGCCATATTCTTTTATATTTTTGTTTCTCAGGAAATTACTATTTTATTCAGCCTACACTCTTTTTAAAATTTTTTTTATGTTTTATTTTATATTTGAGAGAGAGAGAGAGAGAGC
This sequence comes from Panthera tigris, assembly GCF_018350195.1. NCBI lineage: Eukaryota > Metazoa > Chordata > Mammalia > Carnivora > Felidae > Panthera > Panthera tigris. The sequence goes on along the minus strand of NC_056676.1, from coordinate 68,886,793 downwards.
AGGGAAGGGCAGAGAGATGGAGACAGAATCTGAAGCAGGCTCCAGGCTCTGAGCTGTCAGCACAAAGCCTGACGTGGGGCTCGAACTCACGAGCAGTCATATCATGACCTGAGCCAAGGATGGACACTCAACTGACTGAGCCACCCAGTGAGCCTAGCCTACATTCTTGAATTGGAATAATAATTGTTAGTACTAAACAATAAAATGCTGATTTATTGATGACTACTCACTATTATGCTAAGTGTTTTGTATATATTATTGCATCTAATTCTGATAATACATATGAATTAGATTCTATTATCTCTATAGGTGAGGAAATTGGGGATTAGAAAAGATTAATTAATTTATAACCCATTTGCTCTTACTCTTCTTGGAACCATAACTCCCCAGGGCTACCTGTTTGGATCCTGATATTAGTTTATCATCTTTTGCATCCATGACTTTCCCATTCTGTCTAGATTTTACCAAAGCTGGGAAACAAGTCCCAGACCACCCAGTGCTTCGACTCAAGCAGGGAAGTCTTCAGTAAGATCCAGGCAGCTAACCCAAGGACATTGCTAGGTGACGGCCTCTCCTTTCTATGCGCTTTTATTTGAATTTTCACAAGGATCTGCCTGTGCCTGGATGGTGCACATGGAATGTTGCAAATGAGAAACTTTCATTCTAGGCCAGGAGAAAGGTGTGCTGAAGACCAAACACACATATACACACCCCCTCGGGTGCAAAAAGAACAAAGGAGCTATGTTCTTCCAGTGCCCAAAAGGAGAGACCATGTGCAGAAGAGGTACCTTCCAAATCTGAAAATAAACAAAATGAAATAACTTAAGCTTAAAACCATAAAAATGGACAGTCCTGGTACAAACCTGGATTGAAATGGGCAAGATAATGCAAGGGACTTCAAAGGAAATGAGGACAGTTTCATAAAATCGAACAGAACATTCAGCTCTCTAATAATTTGGTGGGGTTACTTGGCCTTTCATTTATTCAACAGTCATTTGCTGCATAATCTACTATGTGCAAGGTACTGTGAGCATATTGCTGGGTTACTTGGCATTGTTCCCATCACAAGTAGTAATGCTGCATTTTTATAACTGAATAGAGGCCACTACTAATATAATCTTGGTCACCAGTGTATTGATTGATGGAAATTAAGCCCCACTGAGACTACTTAGATTCAAGCTCATAAGCCGAAAGCCAGTCTTATAACTTCATCATTTTGTCTTCCAGTTCACCCACACGGCCCTCAGACATGCAAGCACCTTGTGCTGGACAGTGATGCAGTGCCCAGATCCCCTTCCACAGTCAGAGATGTACCGCCCCAGCTGCTGGAAATGCTGCTGGCAGACGGCCCTTATCTGTCAATCCTTTTTGAGAGGACCTCTTCTGAAAGGAGTCACTTTGTCAGAGGGCCTGCCATCCAGGACTGCTTGATGCTTAGGGATAATGTCCTGTCCCTTTTGGCCCAACTCAGGACAACTGTGAAGGGCCATCTCATCCTCAAAATTCCCCACAGTGTCAACCAAGGATTCTACTGAGACTGTATTCTAGCATGACATCTCCCACCTCCCAACCCTACTTCCTTCCCTTCCCTTCCACATGTATTGATTCCAAAAACACCCCAGAAGAAACAACAACTGTGTGCTAATTTTCATATCAGACTGGTTTATGGGGAATCCAACCCATCACACAATTTCTACTTGGGGCAACACCTCTGGAACCCAGCCTGTTCTTCCTTGTGCTTCTTTCCCAATGTTGCCTAAGTCGCTGAGGTGTCTTTGCCTGATTATTTCACCTGATCTGCTCTGTTCTCTTTAGTCCTTCCTTCCTATCTCTGTGAAATGCTTGTCTTACCACAATCCTTGTCAGAAATTCATCTCTTCGTATTTTATCCAACAAGGTACCTAAAAGTCTACATTTCACATACCAGGGCTTACAAAAATCTGTATTTGTTCTCAATTTCAGAAGATCCTTGAGGTCTTGAGCAGGGCCTACTATGGGGGTGGAGGGGATGAGATAGAGCCTCTAGAACATTCCATTTGAATGTCCTCAAACAATTCTAGAAAGGCAGAAAACTGTTGAGGACAATAACTACAGCATGAGGTATCAGGTGATAAAATCTATAAAAAGAAGAACAGATAACATGCTTGAAAGCTTGAAAGAGGAACTTCCACCTGAGAAGAAATTTAAAAAAATGTTACAGAGTGAGCAATATTTTAGTTAAACTTCAAAAGCTAAGAATGATTCGTGCATGAAATCAGGAGAAGAAATTGTTTCAGGATATGAGAAAAACAGTATGAACAAAGACACAGAGGGAAGAGAATATGGAGTATGTAAGGGATGCCAGCATGACGTGTGGAGTATAAAGTATTTATAGAGGAACAATGAGAAAGAAAATTGAAAAAAATTCAACTGTGATAAAAGTGTTCCAAAATTTAAATTTATTTAAATTTACACACACACACATATCTGAATGGACAGAATATAGAAATCCTTCGTACTTGAAAATATGATACTATGCTAAAACTTTAAAATTGGACAAAAATGGGAGAGGTGTTATGTTATCCCCCTTTAACAAATAATAGAATAGAATGTGTCTCTAATGATATTTTTTCACTAGGCCCATAGAGTTCCACTTCCAATTTTGTGTTGGTTTCGAAGGGAATTATTTTGGAGGGAATTATATAGAGAGCTATAAAAGCAGAACTCTGACCCCCTCATTAAAAGGATTCCAGGGGCGCCTGGGTGGCTCAGTTGGTTAAGCATCCAACTTCAGCTCAGGTCATGATCTCACAGTCCGTGAGTTCGAGCCCCGCATCGGGCTCTGTGCTGACAGCTCAGAGCCTGGAGCCTGCTTTGGATTCTGTGTCTCCTTCTCTCTCTGTCCCTCCCCTGCTCATGCTGTCTCTCTCTGTCTCAAAAACAAATAAAAACATTAAAAAATTTTTTGTTTTTAAATAAAAATATTAAAAATTAAAAAAAAGAATTCCAGATCACTTCTCTGAAGACCATATTTTTTGTCTAGATTCAACAATACTTCATGGTACCACCTTTCACCCAGTCACTTCACCCAGAGTCCTCAAAATAACCCAATCCCTTCCTCTTCTGAATCTAGCACATAAATCTCTTGGCTACAATACTCAAGCTCCTTGAAGGCAGAAGTTATGAATGAATCACCTGTATAATCCCAATACTTAGCAATAATAAAACAAAATGTGCTCACTAAATGCCAGCTTAATAAAGGAATGCATTACATGACCTGTTTAATAGCTAATACCTCCATGATACAGAATTTTCCCTGAGGGAGCTCCACTGAGTCTGGAATCTATTTACATATCTAAAACTGTATTTGTTTGTGAGCCACACAGAACAACTTTTGCTCTTCGGGTGCAAAGGAGATTTGTTAGAAAGATAACAGAGTAGTCACAAATTTAAATGAAAAATTAAATGCTTTAACCTCAGGAAAAACAACCAGGGAACTATAAAGACCTCAATATTAGGAGTTTGCTAGACTTTTTGCCAGGCTGATGACCCCAATGTGACTACAACTCTCAACCCCTGTGTCTATCACGGTGATGCCAAATCTTAAGCGGGAGAGTTTGGTTGTTCCAGCTTAATAAAAGAACCCTTTTCCTCACTTCAACATACTTGGGAATCCAAGGTAAGAAGGACATGGCTACCGAGAGGAGTCATCTGGGTATAGGCAGGGCCCCCCGAGTGTGCCTTCTCTATCCCACCTGCCTCGGAATACTCACACTTGCTTCTCAGTATGATCGTGTCTAATATGGAGGATTTACATCTATGTGTCAAATGCTGCCTAGTGTTTTACACACATCTGCTCACTTAATCGTCATATCAGCCTACAATGTGGGACAACTATTTGTCTCATTTCAAAGACGAAGAAACTGAAGTACAGTGAAAACAACTTATGCGAGATTACCCACTGACCATTTAACAGAGCCTGGATTTAAATCCAGGCACTTTTTACTTAAGAGCCTGCACAATTAACTAATATGCTAGAAGACTGAGAGCCGGGGCCATGTGATCCATTGCCCAGCTCTCTACAGAGTCTGGACTCAGAAACCATATTAGAAAGTTTTCAAGAGCCACTACACATCTTTCCTCTCTTCACGTCCCAACAGTACAGAATATAGAGCTGGCTCCTGGGAGGCTCCTAATAAAACTTGCTAACTGATTCCATAAAATGTGGGCCCCACCCACCTTGTCAGTGCTCACGTCCCAGTCCTTTCAGAGCAGCAACACATTCCTGCTTTCATTAAATACTGCTGTGATTGGGTTTAACCTCCACCCCACCACCTCTATTTCCTGGAGACTTCCAGTATTACACTAATATTTGGAAAATGTGGATGTATCTTTTAGTCGTTAGTTTATTCATTTAAATGAGCCTACCAAGTGCCACCTACCTAAAAACTGCCAGAAAAACAGGGTCAAATAATCCTAACCCACTGTCCCCAAGGAAAACCACATAGCCAGATGGGAGAAAATAACATGTAAGCCAAATATAACATGTAAGAAGTTGAGTAAAGAACTCTCACCATCTCCCACCCTATAACCACCCACCCAACAGCATCCATATTCAGTGATGGACATCTACCTTCCCTGTCACTAAGATGAACTATGCATACCTCCAGCCTAAACCAACCCTCACCTTGTACAGCATACCATCTCTCTCACCTACGCAAGGGCAACTCTCCAGCAATGCAACATTCTTCTATCATCAACTTTTCCTGATGGATTATTCCTGTCACATACAGCCATGTTATTCTTCCTTCCAAATTAAAAAATATATATATAAATATAAAAAAACTCTCCCTCTTAAACCACTCTTGCTGCCTTGCTGTCCCATATTTCTCTGCTCCCCTTCATAGTAAACTCCTAACTGTTACCTAATTCCTCTCATTTTCTCTTACACTTAGCCCCATTTGGCTTTTGCTCCATTGCAACCACCTTATCAAAGTGATCTGCGAGCTCCATGATGCCAAACTCAAGGATCATTTCTCAGCCTTCATCTAACTAGATTGTTAACAAGCTCTTCATAAGACCTAAGGCAGATGATTCTATGATTGCTCTGCTCTAGCTGTCAGAATATCTCCTTTAAACTGAAACCCACCAACCTGTAGTTTGCACCAATGGGTCTCTACTTTGACTTTTGGAATATTATGGGACCAATGGACTCTCTGTTTCAAAAGCAGACTTTCCACTACTTGAAGTCAGGTCTATGTCCCTGTACTGACATCCTTTCTACCTACATATTACATATACTGTATATATTTCTGAAAATTAGTAGAGTCAACTATGATATGACTGCAGAAAAGAACAGATTATTTGAAGACTATTCATTAATTTATTTGTTCAACCAACAGATGTTTCTTAAGTATCTACCATGTGTCAAGCACAATTCTGTGCACTGGTGATCAGCAGGGAGCAAGATAGGCACAGCACCTGCCTTCAGGGAGCTCAGGTTGAAAATCCTATTGGAAAGAGATAACATCACTCTTGGTTGTTCTGGTGATTTATAAATATTAATGTTTACATTTAGTGTGATAATGTTCTGAGTTATGACCCAGCATATTTTTTCATCTCCAAAATTCCCTGGTCTCTGCTTTCCTCACTTCCAAGCCAGAAGCTAAAGAAAGATGACAGAAAATAACCCAAAAGGAACAATGAATCAAGTTGATGGCTTTGAGTTCCAAAGTGGATTATTATTTTTCTTTTTTTGCCCATAGCAAAAACAATAGTCATGAAAATGAGCTATAGCCAAGCATTTGGGAAATTTCCCAAAATCTAAGTTTTAAATAATAAGAGAAAAATCTGTAGGACTCAGAACATGGAGTCTATATAAAAAACCTAAATGGGAAGCACCAGAGTCAGCAGTTAGTGAAATTCTAAACCTCATTCACTGGCCTTCCATCCAAGCCTGCAAAAGATAGTTTTGCATTATTTCTATAGGGCATGAAGAGTGACTATGGCCAAGTGTTCTCTTCTTCCCGGTGGGGATGTTGGGATCATTGATACTAATGAGCCACAGGGTTTCACAGCTGCTATCAAGCTGCATTCATGGAATACACATCTCTGTATGTACAATACCCCTTCCTCTCCTATTGGTATTCTGTGTCCTCCATTCTTTCTCTGTTTGATTATAATTATTTAACACCCTGTACCAATTAAGAGCTACATTTGAGGAAACAGTCCAGTCTAGATTTGAATTCCAGCTTGATCACACACTAGTTCTGTGACCTTTTTACAAAGCCGTTAGGAATACTGAATAATATATGAATTTGCGAGGCCTAGGTTACTATTGACTATACAATAGTCAATTGATCTTATGTATTGGTGGTAGTATTAGCTTAATCTTGTTTATGGCATATTTTTAGTTTCCTACAATGGGATATCTGGTAGTCATCCAAAACTCTAAGACAATTGGTGTGCACAACTTTAAACGACCAAGGACCGAGCCAAACAGATCACTTTCCTCCAGAAAGATCATCGCTTCTGTTAGGTTCTCTATTCACCTTCATGTTTCTTCTTGGTTATTACAAAAGCTCCATAGGAAACACCGGAGAACTTCTCATCCTATATTAAAGCCTCCAAATTGATTTCCCTCTTCCCTATCATGTCACTATCTCAGAACCTCTGGGTGGCCAGGATAGTGGTCCATCTGCAATGGGAGCAAATCATGCCCCCATATAAAATCCTTCAAAAGCTTCCCACCACATCCTCCCAGGAAAAGGTCCAAGCTCTCTTGGAGGCAAATACCATCTCCCAAATCTGAGCCTAGATACTTTTCTAGCCTCATTCCACACCAAACCCTGCTCTCCCATCTGGTCCAGAAAGAAATGCTTATCTTGTCCTGCACAGAAAATGTTTCCCATCTTTGCACTTGTACTCATGTTGTTCTTCCAACTATGAAAGCCCTCTTCCAGTCTACATCTGACTAATTCATCAGTGTTTTAAAACAGAAGTCTGATACCATTTCCTACAGGAGCCCTTCATTAGCTCCCTGGTTGGACTGTTCTCTCCCTTATTCTGTGATGTCTAACTCATATTCCCACATCAATTATTACCTTCACATAATCATCCAAATTATCTGATTACAGATCTACCAGACTGGAAGCTCCTGGAAAGTTGGGAAATGTCTTAAAGACATATACAGTGCCTAGCACAATGATTTACACATAAGTAGCTGGTTAATAATAATTTTAAAAGCTCTGGACAATGCATCAGATGACCTTGTAGCTGTCCCACCTTTTCTATGAATTAGTCATGTTATTTTAGTTAAATTACTGAACTTTGAGGATATTTCCTCATGTCTAAACTGGGAATACTTCTCTTAACTCCCTACCACCTATCTGGTCTCCCTACTTCACTGTGAAAAAGGAAAATAAATTAAATAATCCATGTTATTTTTTAAAATTGCAAGATGCTATGCAAATACAAAATATTTCTAGAGCAAATATTTAATTTGGTTGAAACCATTTGAGATCACTGTAAAAATATGTCAGAGATGTAACTAAGCCCTCATTCTTTTCAACTGGAATTAGGAACAACAATAACAACAAAATCAATCACAGCTTCTCAGAGAACTCTGCAAAACTCAAGTAAATGAACTGCAAACTTGGAAGGCTCTTAGGAATTATCTATCCCTGTTTTTATAAGGAAGGATTCTGAGACTTAAAGATATTAAGAGCCTGACAAAAGGTTAATATATTGGAACATGTATAATATCTGGGCCTCTGGATTTCCTGTCTAGTTCTCTTTATAATAAACCAACCAAAATCTAGATTTCATGTCCGTTGATTCATATATGAACAAAATACAATATAGGACAATTTTTACATTTTGGGTTTTGAAAATTCTGAAATCTTCTGTAATGCCACATTCTGAATCCAATCATTCATAAATTATTTACAAAATTCTATGAAGAACTGATGATATATTGATATAAGGTCCCAAGAATGCCTCCTCAGAGAGCATAAAGTTCGGGACTAATTTTCCTTCCTAAGCAAATACTGGTCACATCTTATAGTGCTATTGGGAGTGTCTTGAAATGGTATGTTTTCAAGTGATAACTGCCTGTTACCATGGTTCTCAATCCCTACCCACTGGCCAGCCCGGTTTCAAAATTTTACCACCATCTCACAGGGCAGCCCGGTTTCAAAATTATAAGGAGTTCAGTGATGAGCCCAGTCCTGGTGACTTTTTCAATAGAAACTTCCCAATGAAGGAGTCAATTAAGTCAATTCAGGAAGGAGCTAGAAAGCTGAAGTTGAACAGCTGTTCTTGGATAAACTTTTCTGCCTTCCAGGAGCTATTTGTGCACTGAACCCCCGTGGAAACCAAAATGAAAAATGATTTTTGGCCATAAAATAAGCAGATTGCAGGTTGTAGGATTCAATCATTTCTTTCACCCAAGCTCCAAGTATTGTCCTAGGTGTCAGGACTAGTACAAGGAACAAGACAAAGTTTAGCTCAAGCCTGACTTGTTTGGGATAGCTCGCTTTCTGTTTATCAGCAATGGAGCAGAATTTGGAGATGTGGGTTATGGTTCCTGTTTTTCCACTAAGTATTGATAGCCCATATAACTCCACATCTGTAGTTTTAATTCCACATCTGTAGAATAATAACTGCAACCCCCATTTCAGAGTAACTTTGGCGATCAAATAGATCATTGATGTACTTGTTCTCGGAAATGCATGAAGATTTACAAAATAGTATGTAAAAGCCTTACTATCTATGTTCTGCATAGTATAGTTCCAAAAATTCTTTCCAGATGTATCTACTCTTGACTCTCCACAGAGAGCCCCTCCTCAGCCAAACCTATTATCACTCTCCTCCATCAAACCCCACATTTTAATACCTTTTAATCTTTGCTTCTGCTGTTTTTCCATCCTCAAGTGCTTTACTTTTATGTCTGCTGCTCATTTTCAGAGGTTGAAAACTCAGTACCCATGGGAGCTAGGCAGTTAACATAAAATCAGTAAGATCATCTGATATAAAAGAATAGGGAATTATAGGGATGGCAGTAAAAGGAAGTGCACATTGTCTGTGGTTGCTGCTTACTACCTGCTAATTACTCCAAGTGAAAATCAGGCTCAGTAGGACTGTGTACATTCATACGGTTGATGATGGCCCATGTGTCTCTGAGGCTCTGTTAATTTTTTATTCTTTGATTCTTTTCTCTTTCTGTTCCTCAGGCTGACAATCTCAACTGACCTGTCTTCGAGTTTGTGGATTCTTTCTTTGACCATTTCAAATCTGCTGTTGGTCTCTTCTCATGAATTTTTCATTTTCTTACACTTTCCAACTTCAGCATTTTCATTTGGTTCTTTTATAGATTTCAGAGCATACCTAATATGTTCTCTGACAATAATAGAATAGAATGAAAACTCAATAACAGAAAGAAATTGGGAAAATAAAAAAAATATGTACAAATTAAATAAGACATTCTTGTTGTTGAACCAATGGTTCATAAAATAAGCAAAAGGTGGCATTATAAAATACTTGAATAAATGAGAAATTAAATCACAAGAAACCAATAACTTTGTGATGGAGCAAGAACAGTGATTATTGGAAAATCTAAATTTCTGAGCATCTGTACTGAAAACGGAGAAATAAAGAAAAAGGAAGAAGAAAAAACATTTCAAATAAGTATCCAATCTTACATCTTAACAAACTAGAAAAAGTGCAGGCTCAACCCTAAACAAGAAGGAGGGAAATGATAAAGATTAGAATGGGAATAAATAATACAGAGAATAGAAAACCAATAAAGAAAATCAACAAAATGAAAAACTACTTCTTTGAAAAGATCAACAAAATTGGAAACCCTTTCTCAAGATTGACTAGAAAGAAAGAGAGAAATACCAGAAATTAAAGGATGCACCACACTGATCTTGTATAAATGCATTAAGAAATAATATAAACAAATTATGCCGAGCAATTAGATAACCTAGATAGAAGGGATACATTACTGGAAAAATACAGCCTACAAAAATGGCTCAAGAAAAAATACAAAATCTAAATAACTCTATAACAAGTAAAGAAATTGAGTTATGAATAAAAAAAATTCCCTCAAAGAAAAATTTATGACCCTATGGCCTTATGGATATATTCTACAAAATGTTTAATAAAGAATTAATAGCAATTCTTTACAAATCTTCCAAAGAATAGAAGAGGAGGGACACTTTTTACTCACTATGAGACTAGTATTACACTGATACCAAAAGCAAATAAAGACACCATAGCAAAACAAAACAAAACAAAACAGAACTACTAGCCAATATTCATTGCAAACACAGATGCGAAAATCCTCAACAAAATACTAGCAAACTAGGTCCACCGACATGTAAGCAGAATTGTGCACTATGACAAAGTAGGATTTACTTCAGGAAAGCAAAGTTGTTTTAACATATGAAAATCAATGTAATACATCATATTAATAAAATAAAGGACAAAAAACCATGATAAATTTAATAAAAATAGAAAAATCATTCGACAAAACAAAAAAACCACACACATTTATGACAAAAACATTCAACAAAACGGGCGCCTCGTGGCTCAGTCCGTTAAGCATTCGACTCTTGATTTATGCTCAGGTTATGATACCAGGGTCATGGGATTGAGCCCTGCATCAGACTCTGCATTAAGCGTGGAGTCTGCTTAAGATTCTCTCTCTCTCCTTCTGTCCCTCCCCTTCTCTCATTCTCTCCCTCGAAAGAAAGAAAGAAAGAAAGAAAGAAAGAAAGAAAGAAAGAAAGAAAGAAAGAAAGAAAGAAAAGAAAAGAAAGAAGGAAAGAAAAAAAGCAAGAAAGCAAGAAAGCAAGCAAGAAAGAAAGAAAGATCCGGAGTTCCTGGGTGGCTCACTCCATTAAGCAGCTGACTTTGGCTCAGGTCATGATCTCACAGCTCGTGGATTCAAGCCCCACATTGGACTCTGTGCTGACACCCCAGAGCCTGGAACCTGCTTCAGAGTCTGTGTCTCACTCCCTCTCTGCCCCTCCCCTGTTCACGCTCTGTCTCTCTCTTCTTCAAAAATAAACATTAAAAAAATTAAAATAAAAAAAAGATTCTCTCTTCCTCTCCCACTCCCCACCCCACGTGCATGTACATGCACTCTCTCTCTCAAAATAAAATAAAATAAAAAGCACTCAACAAACTAGGAAAACAAAAGACCTTTTGTATCTCATTCTTGTAAAGGACATCTATTAAAAACCTGCAGCTAGCATCATTCTTAATAGTGAAAGACTGAATGCTCTCTCCCTGAGTTAATAAACAAGAAAAGGTTGTTCATTCTTGCTACTTCTATTGAACATTGTACAGAAGGCTCAAGCCAGGGATACTAGGGTAGTTAAAAAAAATACATATAGGGGCACCTGGGTGGCTCAATCAGTTAAGTGTCCAACTCTTGATTTCAGCTCAGGTCATGATCTCATGGTTCATGAGTTCAAGCCCTGCATTGAGCTCTATGCTGACAGCATGGAGCCTGCTTGGGATTCTCTCTCTCTCTCTCTCTCTCTCTCTCTCCCTCTCTCTCTCTCTAAAAATAAATAAACATTAAAGAATTATACATCTAGATTGAAAAGGAAAAAGTAACACAATCTCTATTTGCAGATGACATGATTTCTTATGTAGAAAATCCTAAACAAACCACAAAAATTATTAAAACTAATACATGAGTTCAGCAAGGTTGCAGGATATAAGATTAATAAACAAATTCAATTTTATTTTTATACACCAGCAATGAACAATCCAAAAATTAAATTAAGAAAACAATTCTATTTATGATAACATCTAAAAGGACAAAATGCTTAGGAATAAATTTTACAAAAGAAGTGCAAGACTTGTACACGAAAAACTACAAAACACCATTGAAAGAAATTAGCACAGACAAAAATAAACAGAACAACCACCTATGTTTATGGATTAGAAGACTGAATACTGATGTGATGATAGTATACCCCAAGTTGATCTATAGATTCAACACAATCTTTAACAAAATCATAGCTGGATTTTTTTGAAGAAATTGACTGCTAATCCTAAAATTCTTATGGAATTACAAGGGGCTCTGGATGGCCACGACACTATTTAAAAAGAAAAATTGGAGGACTCATACTTCTTGGTTTTTTTTAAAGAAGTTTTATTTTATTTATTTGTTATTTTTTATTTAAATCCAAGATAGTTAATGTATAGTGTAATAATGATTTCAGGAGTAGAATTTAGTGATTCATCACTTATATGTAACACACAGTGCTTATCCCAACAAGTGTCCTCCTTAATGCCCTCACCAATTTAGCCCATGCCTCCACCCAACAACCCTCCAGCCACCCTCTGTTTGTTCTCTGTAGTTAAGAGTCTCTTATGGTTTGTCTTCCTTTCTGGTTTTATATTATTTTTTCTTCCCTTTCCTTAAGTTCATCTCTTTTGTATCTTAAATTCCACATATGAGGGAAATCATATGATATTTGTCTTTCTCTAACTTTTTGCTTAGCATAACACACTCTAGTTCCATCCACGTTGTTGCAAATGGCAAGATTTCATTCTTTTTGATTGCCGAGTAGCACTCCATTGTATATATATACCACTTCTTTATCCATTCATCAGTCAGTGGACATTTGGGCTCTTTCTATTGGCTATTGTCGATAGTGCTGCTAAAAACATTGGGGTGCTCATGCCCCTTCTAATCAGCACTCTTATATCCTTTGGATAAATACCTAACAATGCAATTGCTGGGTTGTAGGGTAGTTCTATTTTTAATTTTTTTGAGGAAACTCCATACTATTTTCCAGAGTGGCTGCACCAGTTTGCTTTTGCACCAGCAGTGCAGAAGTTTCCCCATTTTTCCACATCCTCACCATCTTTTGTTGCCTGACTTGTTAATTTTAGCCATTCTGACAGGTGTAAGGTGGTATCTCATTGTAGTTCTGGTTTTTATTTCCCTGATGATGAGTGATGTTGAGCATCTTTTCATGTGTCTGTTAGCTATCCGGATGTCTTCTTTGGAAAAGTGTCTTTTCATGTCTTATACCCATTTCTTCACTGGATTGTTTGTTTTTTGTATATTGAGTTGGATAAGTTCTTTACAGATTTTGGATACAAACCCTTTATCTTCTGTCATTTGCAAATATCTTCTTCCATTCCATCAGTTGCCTTTTAATTTTACTGATTGTTTCCTTTGCTGTGCAGAAGGTTTTTATCTTGATGAGGTTCCAATGTGCATTTTTGCTTTTGTTTCCCTTGCCTCCAGAGACATGCCAAGTAAGAAGTTGCTGCGGCCAAGGTCAAAGAGGTTGTTGCCTGTTTTCTCTCTACGATTTTGATGGTTTCCTGTCTTACATTTAGGTCTTTCATTCATTTTGAGTTTATTTTTGTGTATGATATAATAAAGTGGTCTAGTTCATTCTTCTGTGCGTTGCTGTCCAGTTTTCCCAATACCATTTGGGAAAGGAATGTCTTTTTTCCATTGGATATTCTTTCCTGCTTTGCCAAAGATTAATTAGCCGTATGTTTGTGGGTCCATTTCTTGGTTCTCTATTTGTTTCATTAATCTATGTGTCTGTTTTTGTGCCAGTATCATACTATCTTGATGACTGCAGATTTGTAATACAGCTTTAAGCCCGGAAATGTGATGCCTCCAGTTTTGGTTTTCTTTTTCGGAACTGCTTTGGCTATTCGGGGTCTTTGTTGGTTCCATACAAAGTTTAGGATTGTTTGTTCTAGTTCTGTGAAGAATGCTGGTGTTATTTTGATAGGGATTGTATTGAACATGTAGATTGCTTTAGGTAGTATTGAAGTTTTAACTATTTTTATTCTTCCAATCCGTGAACATGACATGTTTTCCCATTGTGTGTGTGTGTGTCTTCTTCAATTTCTTTCATAAGCTTTCTATAGTTTTCAGTGTATGGATTTTTCACCTCTTTGGTTACATTTATTCCTAGGTATTTTACGGGTTTTGGTGCAACTGTGAATGGGATAGATTCCTTGATTTCTCTTTCTGCTGCCTATTATTGGTGTATAGAAATGCAACCGATTTCTGTACATTGATTTTTATATCCTGCAACTTTTCTGAATTCATGGATAAATTCTAGCAGTATTTTGGGGGAGTCTTATGTTTCCCACATAGAGTATCATTCCATCTGCAAAGAGTGAAAGTTTGGCTTCCTCCTGGAAGATTTGGATGCCTTTTACTTCTTTATGTTGTCTGATTGCTGAGGTGAGGACTTCCAGCACTATGTTGAATACCAATGGTGAGAGTGGACATCCTTGTCATGTTCCTGACCTCAAGAGGAGGTTCTAAGTTTTTCCCCATTGAGGATGTTATTAGCAGTGGGTCCTTTTTTTTTTTTTTAAGATTGACCCTCTTTAATTTTTTTTAATGTTTATTTATTCTTGAGGGGGAGAAAAACAGAGCATGAGCAGGGGAGGAGCAGAGAGAGAGGGAGACACAGAATCTGAAGCAGGCTCCAGGCTCCGAGCTGTCAGCAGAGAGCCCGACACGGGGCTCAAACTCCCAAGCTGTGAGATCATGACCTGAGCCGAAGTCAGACTCTAAACTGAATGAGCCACCCAGACGCCTCTATGGTGGGTCTTTTGTATATGGCCTTTATGATCTTGAGGTATGATCCTTCTATCCCTATTTCCTATGGGTTTTTATAAAGAAAGGATGTTGTATTTTGTCAAATGCTTTTTCTGCATCTATTGAGAGGATCATGTGGTTCTTATCCTTGCTTTTATTAATGCGATGTATCACATTGATTGATTTGTGGATATTGCACCAGCCATGCAAGGAATAAATCCCACATGATTGTGGTGAATAATTCTTTTAATGTATTGTTGAATCCAGTTTGCTAGTATCTTGTTGAGAATTTTTGTATCCATGTTAATCAGGGAAACTGGTCTGTAGTTCTCCTTTTTAGTGGGGTCTTTGTCTGGTTTTGGAATCAAAGTAATGCTAGCCTCATAGAATGAATTTGGAAGTTTTCCTTTCATTTCTATTTTTTGGAACAGCTTCAAAAGAATAGGTGTTAACTCTTCTTAAATGTTCGGTAGAATTCCCCTGGAAATCCATCCAGCCCTTGACTCTTGATTGTTGGAGATTTTTGATTACTGATCCAATTTATTTACTGGTTATAGGTACGTTCAAATTTTCTATTTCTTCCTGTTTCAGTTTTGGTAGTTTATATATTTCTAGGAATTTGTCCATTTCTTCCAGTTTGCCCAATTTGTTGGCATATAATTGCTCATAATAGTCTCTTTTTATTGTTTGTATTTCTGTAGTGTTGGTTGTGATCTCTCCTCTTTCATTTGTGATTTTATTTACTTGGGTCCTTTCCTTTTCCTTTTTGACCAATCTGGCTAGGGATTTATCAATTTTGTTAATTCTTTCAAGGAATCAGCTCCTGGTTTCATTGATCTGTTCTACTGTTTTGTTTTGTTTTGGTTTGGTTTGATTGTTTTGTTTTTTGTTTCTTTCAGGCTTTTTGTTTATTTGTTTGTTTTTGTTTCAATATCATTGATTTCTGCTCTAATCTTTATTATTTCCCTTCTGCTGTTTTTGGGCTTTATTTGGTGTTCTTTTCCCAGCTGTTTTACATATAAGTTTAGGTTCTGTAGCTGAGACCTTTCTTCCTTTTTTAGGAAGGCCTGGATTTCTATACATTTCCCTCTTATGACCACCTTTGCTGCATCCCAAAGAATTTGGCATGTCATGTTTTCATATTCATTGGCTTCAATGTACTTTTTAATTTCCTCTTTAAATTCTTGGTTCACCCATTCATTCTTTAGTAGAATGTCCTTTAATCTTCAAGTATTCATGGTCTTTCCAAGGTTTTTCTTGTGGTTGATTTTGAATTTCACAGTGTTGTGGTCTGAAAATATGCACGGTATGATCTTTTTGGACTTGTTGAGGGCTGATTTGTGACCCAGTATATAATCGTGTAATATATTCTGGAGAATGTTCCAAGTGCACTTTAGAAGAATGTGTATTCTGCTGCTTTACAATGAAATATTCTGAATATATCTGTTAAGTCCATCCAGTCCAGTGTGTCATTCAAAGCCATTGTTTCTTGTTGATTTTCTGCTTACATGATTTGTCCATTGTTGTAACTGGGGTGTTGAACTCCTCTACTATTATGGTATTATTATCAATGAGTTTCTTTATGTTTGCACTTAACTGATTTATATATTTGGGTGCTTTTACGTTGAGGACGTAAATATTTATAATTGTTAGATCTTCTTGGTGGATAGACCCCTTAATTATGATATAATGCCCTTCTTCATCTCTTGTTACTGTCTTTATTTTAAAATCAGTTTGTCTGATATAAGTGTGGCTATTCCATCTTTCTTTTGATGACCATTAGCATGATAAATGGTTCTCCATCCCCTTACTTTCAATCTGCAGGTGTCTTTAAGTCTAAAATAAGTATCTTGTAAGCAGCATATAGATAGGTCTTATTTTCTTATCCATTTTGATACCCTATGTCTTTTGATTGGATTACTTATTCCATTGACATTTAGAGTGAGTACTGAAAGACATGAATTTAGTGCCACTGTGTTGCCTGTAGAGTTGGTGTTTCTGGTGATGTTTTCTGGTCCTTTCTAGTCTTTGTTGCTTTCAGTCCTTTTTGTTTTGTCTTTTCTCCACTCAAAGATTCCCCCTTAAAATTTCTTGAAGGGCTGGTTTAGTGGCCATGAACTCCTTTAGTTTAGTTTTGTTTTTTTAATGTTTTTAAAGTTTATTTATTTTTGAGAGATAGAGTGCAAGCAGGGGAGGTGCAGAGAGAGAAGAAGACACAGAATCCAAAGCAGGCTCCAGGCTGTGAGTTGTCAGCACAGAGGCCAGCATGGGGCCTGAACCCACAGAATTGAGAGATCATGACCTGAACTGAAGTTGGATGCTTAACTGACTGAACCACCCAGTTGCCCCTGAACTCCTTTACTTTTGCTTCTCTGGGAAACTCTTTATCTCTCTTTCTATTTTGAATGACAGCCTTGCTGGATAAAGAATGCTTGGCTTCATATTTTTCCAATTCAGCACATCGAATATATCCTACCACTCCTTTCTGGCCTGCTAAGTTTCTGTGGATAGGTCTGCTGTGAACCTGATCTGTCTTCCCTTATGGGTTAAGGATTTTTTTTCCCTCGCTGCTTTCGTAATTCTTTCCTTCTCTGTGTATTTTGTGAATTTGACTATGATAGGCCTTGGTAAAGGTGGTTTTTGTTGAATCTAATGGGTGGTCTCCGTGCTTCTTGGATTTTGATGTCTGTGACCTTCCCCACATTAGGAACGTTTCTGCAATAATTTGCTCACATAAACCTTCTGCCTCTTTTTCTCTCTCTTCATCTTCTGGGACTCCTATGATTCCAGTGTTATTCCTTTTTAATAAGTCACTGAGTTCTCTAAGTCTTGTATTGTGCTCTTTGCCTTTGTTTCCCTGTTTTTATTCCTGCTTCATTATTCCCCATAATTTTATCTTCTGTATTGCTGATTTGCTGCTCTGCTTCATCAATTTTTCCTGTCATGGCATTCATTCAAGATTGCATCTTGGTTATAGCGTTTTTAATTTCGTCCTAACTAGATCTTACTTCTTTTATCTTCACAGCAAGGGATTCTATGCATTTTTCAACCCCAGCTAGCATTTTTATTATCATGGTTCTAGTTCAGACATCTTGCTTATATCTGTGTTGATTACATCCCTGGCTGCGATTTCTTAATCTTCTTTATTTTTGCAGTGATTCCTTCATTTTGTCATTTTGAAAGAAGAAAAAAAAATTAATAAAATAAAAAATAAAAATGTTAAAAGTTTAAAACAAAACAAAAATTCAAATAAAGGAAGCTAGATCCTAGGTCTGTTTTGTCTGCTTGTTCAAAGAAGCTTGATAGAATAGAGAAAAAAGGAAAAGAGAAAAAATAACAAAATTTTAAAAATTAAAAAATTATATTATACAATGGAATTAAATGAAATGAAGAAAATGAAACAGAATAAACCTTTTTTTAAAAACTAAAGTAAAAAATAAAAATAAAAATAAATTTTTCTCTTTCTGCCAAGTTTAGTGGCTCAAGTTAGGCAGATTGCTGTGTTAATCCTCAGATAAGTTTCCTAGGTGTTCAAAATGGTTTGGTGCTGATTTAGCTATGTTTTAGGGATGAGACAAGCTCAGGGTCTCCATGCTGCTCTGCCGTCTTAACCAGTTATCCATACTTCTTGATTCTAAACCTATAATGAAACTACAGCAATGGAAACAGTCCAATATTGGCATAACAATAGACATTAAACTAATGGAATAGAATTGAAAGTCTAGAAACAAACCCTATTATATATGATCCATTGATTTTTAACAAGAGTGTCAAGACAATCCAAAAAGGAAAGAATGGTCCCTTCAATCATGATGGAGGAAGAGCTGAATATCCACACAAAAGGAATAAAGTTGAAATCCTACCTCACTCCATGTACAAAAGTTCACTTAAAGTAGACAATGGGTCGCTACAACTAAAGGCAAAAAACCCCCAAAACTTTTAGAATAAACGTAAGAGTAAATGTTTATTTACCAAAAAAAAAAAAAAAAACCACAACGTTTTTTTTTTTGGTACGTCAAAAGACATCACCAAGAAAGTGAATAGACAAGTCAAAGAATAGAAGAACATATCTGCAAATTATATATCTGATAAGGTACTTATATCTAGAATGTATAAAGAATTCATATCAGTCAACAATAAAAAAATACAAATAACCCACTTAAAAATTAGCAAAGGCTTTTAATAGACATTTCCCCCCAAAATATATACAAATGCCTAATAATCATATGGAAACATGTTCAACATCATTAGTTAGTAAGAAAATTAAATCAAAACCACAGTAAGATGTCACTTCACACTCATTAGGGTGTCTATGATCAGACAGGAACTACAAATGTTGGTGAGGACGTGAAGAGTTTGGAATCCTCATACATTGCTGCTGAAAATATAAAATGGTGTAGCTTTGTTGTAAGACAATTTGGCAATTCCTCAAAAAATTAAACAAAGTGTTACTATATGACCTGGTGCTTGTACTCCTAGCTGGATACCCAAGGGAAGTAAAAAAATATTCTCATATAAAGTTATGCACAGTAATGTTCACCATAGCCTTATTCATAAGAGTCCCAAAGTGGAAATAACCCAAATGTCCATCAGCTGATGAATGGGTAAACAAAATATGTAATAAATGAACAATGGAACATTATCTGGCTTAAAAGGGGGTGAAATACCTGTCCATGCTATAACAATAATCAACCTTGAAACATGCTAAGTGAAAGCAGTCAGACAAAAGAGGCCACACATTGCATGATTCTGTTTATATGAAATGTCCAGGATAGAACAATCCAGACAGCCAGAAAGTATATTTGCATTTGTCAAGAACTGGTAGGATGGGACAATGGGGAGAAACTGTTACAATGTACAGAGTTCTTTTCTGGATGATAAAAGTTTTTGAAATTAGTGGTGACTGTTGCACATTCTATGAATACATGAAAAAACACTTAATTGTATCTTTAAGGGGTGAATTTTATAATATGTGAGTTATTTCTCTTTAAAGCTGATATTTTTTTCAATGTTATTCATTATAATCACAAGGTCAAATATAGTACTTTTGGCCCATCAAAAAATGTTTTGATAAAATCTTTGGAAGGTGGAGGGAGTTAAGTCCTGGGAGCGAGGGCACCTAAGGAAGGTCAGGTTTGGTTGTTTAAAATACAAATACCTATTCCTAGGCCTTCTTCCTGAGTGGGTAATGGAGAATGATTGACAATTGAAATAATCCCAAGAAGAGTTTAATACTTCAGGACAAGTGACAGGAACCTCTTCTGGTCTTTTAATTCCTTATCAGGAATTGACTAAATTTTTAGGTTACATCATAGCTCTAAGTCACCCAAGAGCAAGAAATAAAAAGAAGGTCTGGCATGGCCTCTGATCACAGCATTTAAGAAAGAGTGCAACCTTGGGGAGTCATTGTATGCAATTGACTTTCTTATGAGTTGTTCTCCAAAGACAGTCAGAACCTCATGCACTATCAAATGATGCCACTGATGTACTATTATGTTTCCAAAAAAAACACTTGATGAATCTGACTTTCTACAAGTGATAAAGGAACACTTGCAAGCAGGGAGATCTTAGAGGAAGATGGACATTAAGGAGTAGAGAGATAGGCTGAAGATACTACCTTTAGCCCTACATCATTCTTGAAGCAACTGTACCCAACATGCATAAGCCAGACTCTCACAAAAATATGTCTTGAATGAATGAAAATATTGAATGAATTAAGTGCTTATTCAAACAATCCATGAAAAGCCTAACAACCATGAGTCCTTCATATGGAGAAGTACTACTTTACATTGCAAATTCCATTTTGGAAGAGATTTTAGAAATTATCAGATTGAATTTCCCATTTGTGTTTGAATATCACTTTATCTCCTTTACATTTTACCCCAACTTATATTTGAATGTATTTCCTGATGTTGAATTTATGAGGTGTCAGGATGGCTCATCTTTGAAGATTTGACTATTCATTCTGCAATTAATTGGCTAATGTGTATTGAGGGCCACTTTCAAAATACCAGGCATTAGGGATAAAGCCGTAAATAAACAAAAGAATAAGACACAAACTCTGCTTTTATGCAGTTTTTATTCTGATTGGGTAAGAAGAAGAAACAGAATTAATTGAACAAAAGATATTTTGGTTGATGATAAAAGCTATAGAAAAAAAATAGAATAAAAGAAATAGAAAATTCGGGAGGTGACTGCTATTTTATATGCAGTGGTCATGTAGGACTCTGTGATAAGGAAATAATTGAGCGAAGAGAGTCAAAATATTTAGACTAAACCTAGTTCTGTTGCTAATTTGTGATGTGGCCTTTAGCAAACCACTGCCCCTTTCTATGATTCCCAACATATAAATGACTGAATTCTAGGTTCCCTTCTAGCTCCATATACTGTCATGCAAAGGAAATGGCCATTACTCAAGGACAAGTGAAATATGAGTAAATACAATGTAGCTATATAAGGCTTGGAGGGAACTGCTGATCAGTTTCCTGGTCTGTAATAAAATCTCCTCCTCCATTCAAAGTCAGTGTAACTCAAGGTCAGAGTTTCTCTTCCCTCTATTTCCTCCTTACCTACAGCATTTCTCCCCACAGCTTGCACTCAACAGATGCTTCTGTTGTGGTGAATTTTTATTCCCTTCAGAAAGGATTCAAGTGGTTTGATTTCAAATTCAGGAACTGGGAACAATCACAGAGTGTGGCTAAATTCCTTCAGGAGGGTCTGGGGTGCAGTCTAGTGGTTTTCCAATTTGGCTACATATTAGAGTCATCTGAGAAGCCTTTAAAAATCCCTGTGTCCAGGCTGTACCCAAGAAGAATTAATCAGAATCTCCCAAAGTTTATTTAATATCCCTCAGGTGATTATAATGGACAGCTATGATTGAGAACTTCGATTTAGGGAAAAGAGCTTGGTTTTGACAACGCATGCATCTGGGCTTTGCATCTGAGTTTGACACTTGCTGGAGTTTGACACCGCCTTGTGCAAATGTCTTAATTTGACTGTCATTCCCCTTATTTGTAGAATTGAGAAAATAGTTACCATCACATACATGCCCGAACCAGTAGGCAATCCATAATTGATATGTTTTCACTAAGATTTATTTTAAGTTCTTATCCATTAAAGTCCTAGTTTTACATCATTTCATACTAGCTCTATGCAGATAAGTGTATAAGCCATGTTCTTAGAAGTTGACAACCTTTACACAAAGCCCTGAAATAGAAAATAGTTAGAAAGGATAGAAGGACAATATAAATGCATGCCCCTGGCAATCCATCAGTAAGAAACTACATCCCGATAGACCAAACATGGTAGTCAGAATTTTTTTAAGTTTTTAGTTATTTATTTATTGAGAGAGAGAGAGAGAGAGAGCGCGCAGGGGAGATGCGCAGAGAGAGGGATAGAGAGAATACCATGCGGGCTCGATGTTCAACATGGAGCCTGATGCAGGGCTTGATCATACGAATTGTGAGATCATGACCTGAGTCAAAATCAATAGCTGGACCTTTAACTGACTGAGCCACCCAGGCACCCCGGTAGTCAGAATTTTCAAAGGTAGATGTCTTCAATTATCTATTGCTGTATAACAAATTACCCCAAAACATAATGTTTTGAAGCAACAGCATTTCTTTAGTTCTGTTACCAAGAATCTGGGCCAGATTAAGTGGGTGCTTTGGCTCTGGGTCTCTCGCAAGGCTACAATCAGAACGGCTAAAATAGAAAAGACAAGAAATAACAAGTATTGCTGAGGCTGTGGGAGAAAAAGTCAGCCATACACTGTTGGTGGGAATGTAAATTGGTACAGCCACTGTTGAAAACAGGATAGGGGTTGTTCAGAAAATCAGAATAGAGATAACATATGATCCAATAATTCCACTCCTGGGTATTTACCCAGAGAAAATAAAAACTAATTTAAAAAGTTATATATATCACCATGTTTATTGCAGCCTTACTTAGAATAGCTAAGATATGGAAACAGCCTAAGGGCCCATTATTAGACAAATGAATAAGGAAGAAATGATATATAGATAGATAGATAGATAGATAGATAGATAGAGATAGAGATAGATATATATACAATAGAATATTATGAATCCATAAAAAAGAGTGAGATCACATCATTTGAGACAATGTGGATGGACCTAGAGGGTATTATGCTGAGTGAAATAATTCAGACTAAGAAAGAAAAATGCCATATAATTTCACTCATTTGTGGAATCTAAAAGAACAAATGAATTAACCAACAAAAAGCAGAATCAGACCCATAAATACAGAAAATGAACTGATGTTTGCCAGAGGGGAGGAGTGGAGGGTTGGACAAAATGGGTGAAGGCACTTGAGTGATACAGGCTTCCAGCTATGGAGTAAGTAAGTCATGGGAATAAAAGGCACATCACAGGAGATACAGTCAATAATATTGTCATAGCATTTATGGTGACAGATGGTAGCTATACTTGTGGTGAGCATCACATGATGGACAAATTCATCGAATCACTGTGTTGCACAGCTGAAATTAATGTAACATTGTGTGTCAACTACACTCAAATAAAAAAATTAATTAATTTTCTTAAAAGCTGAGGTCATCTCAAGTTTCACCGGGGAAGGAATCGCTTCTTATAAGTTTCACTTAACATGGTTGTTAGCAATTTTGGTTTTTCACAGTCTATTGGAATGAGGCCTCAGTGGCTTACAAGTTGTTAGTCAGAGGCCTCCCTTGATCCCTTGCCATATGGGCCTCTCCATACAATGTGGCAGCAAGCAAGCAAGAGGACAGAGAGTGCCAGCAAAAGAGAAGGCTGGCAGCTGGCACTCTGTAGTCTTTTGACATCCACCCACTTCAACCATATTTTATCGTTAGAAGGGAGTCCTGAGATCCAGTCCATAGTCAGAAAGGATTACTCAAGCATGAATATCGGGAGGTAGGAATCACTGAGAGTGATACCAGGAACTTTCTGCCACAGTAGATGCCTGGAAGTTTTGTTTCTTTCTTTCTTTTTTTATTTATTTATCTTTAAATTCAAGGTAGTTAACATACAGTGTAGTATTGGTTTCAGGAGTAGAACCCAGTGATTCATCACTTATATATGACACCCAGTGCTCATCCCAACGAGTGTCCTCCTCAATGCCCATCACCCATCTAGCCCACCCCCCAACCTACCTCCCCTCCAGCAACACTACGTTTGTTCTCTGTGTTTAAGAGTCTCTTATGGTTTACCTCTCTGTTTGGTTTTATATGATTTTTCCTTCCCTTCCCATATGTTCGCCTGTTGTGTTCCTTAAATTTCACATGAGTGAAATCATATGATATTTGTTTTCTCCCTGACTGACC
Organism: Panthera tigris; assembly: GCF_018350195.1. Taxonomy (NCBI): domain Eukaryota; kingdom Metazoa; phylum Chordata; class Mammalia; order Carnivora; family Felidae; genus Panthera; species Panthera tigris. Next base: position 68,862,884 of record NC_056676.1, on the reverse strand, counting down.
TATTTCACTTAGCGTAACACATCTAGTTCCATCCACATTGTTGCAAATGACAAGATTTTTATTCTTTTTGGTCGCCAGTGGTATTCCATTGGATATGTATACCACATTTTCTTTATCCATTCATCAGTTGATGGACATTTGGGCTCTTTCCATAATTTGGCTATTGTTGATAGCGCTGCTATAAACATGGGAGTGCATGTGCCCCTTTGAATCAGCATTTTTATATCCTTTGGATAAATTCCTAGTAATGCAATTACTGGGTCATAGGGTATTTCTATTTTTAACTTTTTGAGGAGACTCCATACTGTTTTCCTTAAATCAAAACATGATTGTTGCTTCTCAGAGGGGAGATTGACAACAGAAGTGCCAGTGTCAACTCATTCTCATTCACAAGAGCCAAGCCCCACCTTCTCCCATAATTGCTCTTGGGGATTCCATTTACAGAGTCCCTGCTTTGCGCGCACATAGTTCTAAAGGCCAAAGGGTGGTTTCAAAATGAATAAAATAGTAGCCACCTGCTAGAAGCTCACAGGCAAAAGAGAAAAACAAAATCATTCCAAAACAAGATAGTAAATTTTATTATAGAAAAACTGTGCACTGTGGTATTACAAACACAGAAAAAGAAAAACCATAACTACTTGGAAACGGAATAAATCTGAGCTACACTAGAAGGATATAGAGAATTCTAAGAGATATATATTTAAGAAGGTTATCCAGGGTCACCTGGATGGTTAAGCATCCAACTGCGGCTCAGGTCATGATCTCACGGTTTGTGAGTATGAGCCCCGCATCGGGCTCTGTGATGACAGCTCAGAGCCTGGAGCCTGCTTCAGAATCTGTGTCTCCTTCTCTCTCTGCCCCTTTCCCACTCGTGCTCTGTCTCTCTCTCTCTCTCTCTATCTCTCAAAAATAATTTTAGAAGAAGGAGGAGGAGGAGGAGGAGGAGGAGGAGGAGGAGGAGGAGAAGGTGGTTACCCATGTGAGGAATAGGCGGGGGCAAAGGCACAGTGGCAGAAGAATTGAGGGAACATTCTAGGACTTATGAGGATGAAGTATAGGACTCAAGATACTGACCAGAGAAATGAGGCTAGATCTGGTTCGTCAGACACAAAGTGGATTTCAGTGCAGGGACCACTGAATATTTGAGGACTAGAGACTGATCTAGTAAGACCCATGCTTAGGGCAATCACACTGGCAGCAAAGTTAAGAGATTGTGGTAGGGGCCACTGGGTGGGGGGAGGCCAGTTACAACACCTTTAAAATTATACAGCCGGTAGGTAAATGGTCTCCTCATAGAGGAAACGTGAGTGGCAACCACAGTAAAGGTAGAAGGGGGCACATGAGAGAGAGCGCCAGCACCAGTGAGATTTAAGGAGACCTTTGAGAGAAGTTTAAGCAAGAGAAGTTGAGGATGACTGAATTTTCACCCTTGAATGACTAGATTTATAACAGCAATTCAGGGGCAGCGTTTGGAAATATGAAGTAAGGTAATGTATCATTTGACTCACTCCTCCCTTCAACTCGGTTCTCTTATGAGAAACAAGCTCCTCATTTCCCCGGGAGAATAGGGGCTGAAGCGTCACTCTGGATTGTGTGTTGCTGTTGTTTGTTTGGAGAGATAATAAAACGCAGGGCACAGATTCAAACCCCTGGGAGGAAGGTAGGACAGACTCAGAAATCACATTTAGGTCTGTTTGATCCTTCCCACTACTTTTGGAGCTTTGAGTCTTTGAGGTCCTTGACTGTCACACTGAGCAGATTATATTACACTCCACAGACAACGAACAGCTAAGGCAACTTTATTTTTCTTCCATCTTTTTGTTGCATTTTGCAAGGGCTTTATTTTGAGTGGGTTATAATTTAAGAGCTTCATAGGCATAACTGCTCCAATTATGGATTTAACACACCATATCTAATGAATAAGAATACACAGGATTGCAGGAGAAAGGAATGTCTATTTTCATCCAAGGGCATTTGAAGAAGCCAGGATGGAATTTAGGTTTGGCTCTCGGGGAAGAGTGTATGTCTTTACTGCACTGCAAAGTCACCATGCAGAGAGGAAAAGAATATTTGGCTGGTGATTCAAAAACCAGCACCGAGAAATATCTCCATGGAGAAAGCAGAAAGGGGGGCTGAGAGTGGAATAACTAATTTAGTTCCAAAAATAGTTGAGTTGGTATTGAGCACAGGGTTTTCCCAATGTCCAGGTACCCAGGTGACCTGATCAGACATGCATAAACCATAGGATGTCCCAGGGAAAATATCTACCTCTCAATAATCCCACATCAAGAAGAGACCGAGGTCTGTTCTCTGAGAGACAATGTGGAGCAAGGCTCAGAGTTAATCTACTGGAGGGGTGAGAAAGCTAAAATATTTATCCTCCAGTTCCTGTGAATCATTGGTTCATAGTTACTCTTGGGGAATGTCAACTTCTGAGCACTTCTGGCAAGTCCCATGTAGAGGCTGAGTGCTCAGGGGACAGCCTCCAGGAGGGCAGACCCAGATGCTTAGTGATGAGAGGATATGCCAGGCACCCACACCTTCAGTTATACCTGGTCTACTGGTCTTCCTTCTCATCTGACAAGGTCTAACCTGTTCATCTTTAATTACACATTTATTGAGCTGTACCATATTACAGCCACTGGGATATAACAATAAACAAGGTAGACATGTTCCTTGCCCTTATGGTTCCTACAGTCAAGTAGAGAAGACATATAATTAAGCCAACAATTGTAATCAAAATTTATATTATAAAGTTTTTCAAACATACAGAGAAGTTGAGGGAAGTTTATAACGAACATCCAATTATCCATCATTCAGTGGCATAGCAGTTGCCAGCATTTTGTCGTATTTGTTTCATCTTGTTTTGTGGCTTTTGTTAAATTATTTCAAAGTAAATTATACACATTATAACACTGACTCCCATTACTTTAGCATGTACCACTCTAAACAAAAAAAGAGCATTTCTCTGTGTAACACAATAACATTATTACACCCAACAAATCAAAATCAACAACAATTCTTGGCTTGAATGCCCAGTCTTCAACATCAATTGATCTAGAATTCAATACACTCAGAGAATGTACAGACCAGTCCTCTGTCCAGTCCAATACTCTAATTTTGTACCTTGTAACTTATGGCATGGTTGTGGTGATGGGGAATTAATTTGTCTGAAATGGGGCTCAGAAGAGCTGGCTTTAAGCTCTGCCACTTACTTGATGACTAATCAGTTTAGTTAAAGATGAAACTGGCTCCAAAAAAGGATGAAATTTGCTGGCTCATATATCTGAAAAGTCCAGTTATAACAAGAGTAATACTAACGTTAACAAATAGTTATGCAACACTTACTATGTGTCAAGCCCTGCTCTATACACACACACACACACACACACACACTTATTTATTTCTCCCAGCGAGACTTAATGAGGTAGGTTTCCAATTGCTGTTTTCATCTTATAGATGAGATGGTTGAGACATCCAGAGATCAAGTGACTTACCCAAGGAGGTCACACAGCTTGTCAGTGGCAGAGTTGTGACTCAAAGTAGGGCAGTCTGGTATTGGCATCTAGCTTAAGACATGGCTTGGTTTATGGATTCAGATTATATCTACAAGACCCAACCTTCCTTTCCTACCATGCACTCCCACTTATTCCTTGGTTCCATTTTCTTTCTTTCTTTTTTAAAGTTTATTTATTTATTTTGAGAGAGAGGGAGAGTGAGTAGGGGAGGGGCAGAGAGAGGGAGGGAGAGTATCCCAAGCAGGCTTTGGTGCAGAGCCTGATGCGGGGCTTGATTTTACAAACCGTGAAATCATCATCTGAACCAAAATCGAGAGTGAGATGTTTAACTGACTGAGCCACCCAGGCAGCTCTCTTTGGCTCCATTTTCAAGCAGAGCTTCGTCTGATGACTGAAGCATGACTTTCATTTACTCCATGTGTCCTCTCAGTCAACCCAGGAGAAACCCTGAGGCTTTTTCTCAACAATTTGCAAAGCAAAATATTCTGACTTTCATCATCTCTGATTAGCTTGGCTTGAGTTATGACCTATCCCTGAACAAATCAGTGAGTTGTGGAATCAATCGTTCACCCCCAGAGCTGGAGTGTAATCACCTCCTTTTTAAAAGGGTGGAGGGGGCGCCTGAGTGGCTCAGTCGCTTAAGCATCCGACTTCAGCCCAGGTCATTGGCTCACGGTTCGTGGGTTCGAGCCCCGCATCCGGCTCTGCGCTGACAGCTCAGAGCCTGGAGCCTGCCTTGGATTCCGTGTCTCCTTCTCTCTCTGCTCTTCTCCTGCTCATGCTCTCTCTCTCTCTCTTTCTCTCTCTCTATCAAAAATAAAATAAACATTAAAATTAAAAAAATAAAATAAAAGGGTGGAGAATGGGAGGGGCAGGGGCTTCACCAAAGGAAACCAGGTGCCAATTCTGCAATAATGAGAACTGAATGCTGAGTAGTAAGCCTTGCTCCTGAGCAGCCCTGAATCCCAGCGGGAGCTTGCTGCACAAAGCCCCCATTTCCTCCTTTGCAATGTGGAGGCAGTTGGACACCATAGTTTCTAGAGAAGGCTTTTAGCTCCAGTCATGCAAATTCTACCCAATTTAGGAAATGAGGGCTGAGAGATTAGATGGTGTTCACTCAAAATGACAGAGTTAATGGCAGAGCATGGGTTAAAACAGAGATGCATCCATCCTGCCCAGTGCCCATTCATTTCAGCTCCATAGCCACTGAAATGTGGAGGGTCCTCACAAAAACTCTGCAAATAAATATAATTGCTGGCACTGGTCCTTAGCTTAGGGGATCTGTGGCTTTACAAAAGAGGAAAGGATTATGGGTATAACTATTGACCTCATTTGAAAGATATATATAGCAGACCAGCAACTTTTAATAAAGCCCCCAAAACATACAAAGGGAATTTTTCAGAGGATCCTCCAAGATTAACCTGAGTTTCCACAGGAATTCAGGGCTTATTTTGCTAGGTAATACTTGTCTGATGTCATCAGTAGCTAATGGATGCAGACAGCTTCACCTGGCACAGCATCAAAGCTGTTGACAAGCAAGAAGAGAAAGTCCACCCAAGCTTGGCACGTCTGGATCTGCACAAACTCGTGTTGGTTTTCATCTCCGTCACTTTGAAGTAAATCTTCCTAGGGAATCAACTTAAGGACCACCTCTCATCTTGGACTTGAGTGAATAATGTCAAGCTCTAAGCCTTAAAGAAAAATTAGCAATGGGATATTTCAGTTTTGTCCCAACTTTTAGCTAGAAGAAAAGACTTTGATGGAGGATAGAATGGGAATACCAAGACAGAGGGATTAGTGAACTGCATATATTATTTATATTCTTGTTATAGAAGAAGCAGGGACTCACTGGAGCCACAAGGAAAAAGACTTATGACGGCATGTTTTCTTGAGGTCTGTCTGCCCTCTTCTCTTTTGGTTGGCCAACTTCTTTGTGTTAGCCACAATCACAAAGAAAGCCAGTTTGATTGGTATTTAGTAGTTGCCCATCACTCTTGACATCAAACCCACATATATTATTAGACATAGGAGGCTACTAGGTCAGCTGCCTACCCCATCTAATATTAGCCACCTCTATACCAAGTACAGTCTAGAGTTCTTTCTGAAGAAGGATGCTATGGATAGGCAAGCTCAAATGGAAGGGGATGTGAGAAAGAACAAGCCTTCGTGACAGGTGGGTCTGGTACACTTGCCTTTTTGCACCCACACGCTAAAAACTGATTTCAGTACTTCCTTCTTACTGCCACTTCAAAAGATAAAAACAGACATTTGCACAAGATTTGCGATCCCATGCAAGTGAGAAGTTTGTAAACATCCAGTCCTCCTGTGGAGCAGAAACTGTCCTTTTGTCCCTCTAGATAAATAATGTTTGGGGGCAAGGAGTTCTCCCCTTCCTGTTATTTTACACAAACCATTCAATAATATGAGGTTGACCAATCCCATGCCTCGTTTGCAATCAGCCCTACTGTCATTGACCCCTCACTAAGGTACCAAATTATATGGTAGGAAGGAAGTGAAAGATCTAACATTTACTAAGGACCTACTTACCACCAGGAACTATATATTAGGTCTCCATGTATTCTAACAACAATCACCAAAGCAGTTCTTATACCTGCTATATAGATGTAGAGATTGAGACCCAAACTGTTTGTCAGCTTTTCCAAGATCACACAATTGCAGCCCTGAGATTCAAAGCCAGTCTGCATGGCTCACTGTCCATGTCCCATCTGTATATTACCTACTCCTTTTGCACCTCTTCCCAGTGTCTTGCATGCAGCCAGGAGTTATGAAAGCAATTATTAGGATCAGCAACTCACCAACACCTGCCCGTTATGATCGTCTCTACAAAAAGGTCTGTGATCAAGTAAGTTGGATACTTCTGCATTTACATTATTGACGTGTTAAAGGCTCCAAAATGTCCTAATAATTCAGTTTAGTTCTGTTTAGCCAGTATTTCTGAAGTTAACTTGATCACAGAATTCTTTTTCAGAAAACATCCCTTGACATCTCGGGGACATGAAATTCCATGGAACGCTCTTTGAGGAACACAACACTGAGTCATGTCATCTCCTCATTTTGTGAATGACAATACTAAGTACAAACGCCAAAAAAGAAAAAAAAACAAGAATGACAATACTGACTGAGCATGAAGGAAGGATTTGTGTTAGGACTCACAGCGAATGACTGATGGAGCTGGGGTCAGTGGTCAGAGCTCCTGGATGCTAATAGTTATGTTAATGAAGCCTTGGCATTAAGCAGTCATATGTCTTTGCTCCTTCTTCCTGTTCTCCTCCCCTGGGATGTCATTCATGAGCCTCTCTTCATTGCAAAATCTTGAGGAACCATCTAGCAAAAGAAACGTTCTCTGACTGATCCAGCTTATACTAATCACTGGTTTCTCCCCGCTCCTCCTGGCCTTCCTCCTCCTCCTCTCTCCCACTCTCTCTCTGTCTCATAAATTCTTAAAGCACGTAAAGAATGGTAGAAAAGAGAAGGAAAAAAATGCTATTCCTCCATTTTGTGCCGAAGACCGATTCCTCTAATCAAATGGGGGCACTTCATGTTGAACCTAGACATGATTCAACATGAATTTCATACAAATTCATAACACTCAAAGGAGACTCTACAGATCCCACTGCATTAGTATGCAAGAAGGAGCAAGGTTACCATCTTCTACTTAGAGTACAATTTTGTCTGTTACGTGTTGCCTTTCCCCTTCCCTATTTGTTTATTTTGTTCATAAAAGTGACAGATAGAGATCATGTCTTCTGTTCCTAAATCTCTCGGGGTACTTAGGACAGAGTAGAAGATGCCCTGTAAACTTATGGACTCAAACCATAACATTTCAACACTTCAAGAAATGATAGCATTACAGAATCACAAGACTTTAAACCAGGTAAAAAAAAAAAAAAAAAAAAAAAAAAAAAAAAAAAAAAAAAAGAACACAAAAAACACAAAAACCTGACAAAGTGTGAATCAAAGAGCTGAATGTACAGGGAACAGGGGTAGTGACAACAACACCAAAGTCTTAATGATTTGGGGAGATAACCATTTCACATTTTGTGTTTTTTGTCAGCAGGAGAGTAATCCACAGGGAAATGAACAAAGCCCTGCAGCCTTTCAAATTCCTAGGAGATCAACAGGAACCTCTGGGATTTAGCACAGTATCGATGGAAGTTTTCTTCTTGTGGCTATAGATAAGTAGATCCCTCAGGCATTTTTTTCCTTCCCCTCAAGGCAGGCTTTTCTTCCTTCAAAACTTTTGAAATCCTACTAGAGAGTGCCAAATGATGTGCACATCCTCTTATAAAATACCCCAGATCTGAGACAGAAGATTGGAAGAGATTGTTATAAAGTTTGTATATGATGCAAACGGATCCTTTAGTTTCTTCTCCTTGGCAGCTAGTTGACCCTGGCTTCTCTCAAGAAAGTTGAGTTAAGAACATCTCCCAGAAGTAGAACTAAACACACCAAGCAGGAGAACAGGAAAGGAAACAAAATTAAAAAAAAAAAAAAAATCTGGGAAATTCGACACCCAAACAATAAAAATTCCAGAAAGAATGATTTGAGAAAGTGAAATAGAAGAAAATAATAACAAAATAATAAGAGAAACATTTTCAGAATAGAAGGACACAGGTCCTAACTGAGTGCAAAACTGTTCACTCCAGGGCAGGCAATAATGATAAGTTTTAAACACCTGGAAGAAAGAGCTGACGAGCCCTTTTGCCAAATCCAATGGTCAACTCACAATTATCTTTTTTCTTGACCTTTCAGTTGCATTTGACACAATTGATTACTTCCTCTACTTAAAACATGTTTGTCACTTGACTTCTATAACATTGTGCTTCCATTTTTTTTTTTTTTTTTTTTGTCTTATCTCTGTCTCTCCCTCCTTCTGTCCTTCTAGATCCTCCTCATATTCCCAAACCTCTCAACATCAGTTGGCTCCTGTGATCCCTCCCTGGTTATGTGATCCAAGCTCTTATACTGGTGATTCTAGAACCATAGTTCTAGTCTTGACCTCTTCCAGGAAGTCTAGGCTCCCATATGCAACTGTGTATTGGCATCTCTACTTAGATAGGGGTGGGCTGCTGAAACGTGTCATGTTTAGAAAGGAACCCTTGATTCTACATGACCAAACCGGCATCCTAGCCAGTGTTCTCCATCTCAGTCAATGGCACCCCTTCAATGCTGTTGCTTGATTCTAAGGAAGTCAGCTCTGATATTTTTCACTCATACCCCACATCTTATCCATCAACACAGCCATCGGTTCAGCCTTCAAGATATATCTATAATTGAACCAAATCTCATCCCCTCTCTGTTCCTTCTGGTGGTTACATTTCTCATCTGAGACAGTGTCTCCTAACTCAGGGCTCTGCTTCACTCTTGGTCTGCCTTCTTCCTCCAAGTTCCTCAGAGAAACTATAGTGATTGTTTTAAGAACCTAACTGCAATCAAGCACTTGCTCAAAACCCTCCAATAGTTTACTATTACACTTGGAAAAAAATAGACTCTTAGATTAACAGGTACCTTGGGGTTTGAATAAAATATTAGACAGCTTTTACTTCAACCTCACACCACAAGACCCAGAGAGCAGGCTACAGAGGGTGAAACCTTTCAAGCTTTCCCTTCCTCTAGGACATGCTTCTCTCTTTCTTGGGAGGTGGGTGATAGTAGGTGTTGTCCTTCTAGAAAGCTATGACTCAGTCACTCAAAGGTAATAATACAATCCCTATTTTGTTTTTGCCTTCAATTTGAAGTTGGCCTTCAAATGTTGTAAAGTCAGACAAAGAGTTGATCAAAATGGTCCCTTAAAAGTCCTAGAAGTCAGGCCATGAGTAGAAGGCACTGGACCAATGGTATTCAATGTAATCAAACTCATATTCTTTTTCCAGAGCAAGTGTTTGCAACGACTCTTTGCCATCAGAAATAAATTTCATGGAGGTGTTGGGTGGCTGAGTTTGTTAAGCATCCAACTCTTGATTTTGGCTTAGGTTCGTGAGATCGAGCTCCATGTTGGGCTCTATGCTGACAGTGTGGAGCCCGGTTGGGATTTTTTCTCTCCCTCTCTTTCTTCTCTCTGTGCCCCGCCCCACCCCCCATGCTCACATTCTCTATGTTTCTCAAAATAAATAAACACTTTTTTTTAATTTAGAAAAAGAAAATAAATTTCACAGATACGATAAATATTCTCACACACGATTTTTAAAATACAACATAATAGTATAAAACTACTGTAAGTGGGAAAAAAAGGAAAGTATTTTAAAATAAAATCACATGTATCATTCCATAGAAACACCTTAGAAGGCATTATGAAGCAATGAGATACTCATAAATGTTAAGTCACCAAGAATATAATCCTACACAAGCAGAGTGTTAGAAAAAGGTTTATTGGCAACCACTATTTTCTGAAATACTGAACAACTCTATGTTCTGAACAAAATAACAGTAATAATATGTCTACCACAACTAATGTATGCCAGAAACTATTCTAAACACTTATATTAATTTACATATATTAGTTTATCTAGCCTCAGGACATCCAAATAACATAGTTACTACCATTATTCCCATTTTATATCTATTAAAAAATGAAGCCTAGAGAGGTTAATCTACTTGCTTAAGGTTACACAGCTGGCAAGTGGTAGAGCTGAAGTTCAAATCCTCTAGTCTAGTTTCAAGGTCTGTAGTCTTAACTGAAACACTGCCTCTCTTGAATCTTGAATTACAATTCTGGAAAATGCTGTGTACATTGAAATTCTACATTTAAACTAAATTCTATGTGTGTGTATATAAAATGAAAATAGGTTTTAGGGTCACGTAATTATAAATGAGTTTTTCAACTAATAAATATCTGGCAAGAGATTCAAAACTCAGGTGGGACCCAGGACAATTCTTGACCATAACTGTGTATCACAGAATCCCTACCATTTATGGTCCCCACTCACTAAATGCCAGTCGATCTTCCCATTCATCAGGACAGCCAGAAGTGTCACCACGAAACTCCAAAATGTGTCCTACAAGTAGCACCACATAAAATTAAAGCCACAAGATGAGAGCTGTTCTCCTAGCATTACCTAACTCAGTGCCTGACCTTGGACAGGTCACTGCCTATATCCCAGCCTCAGTTTCCTGGTCTCCTAGTTGAAGGCAGTGGCCTAGATCAAGAGTAGCCAAGTTGAATGCCAATGGGCAAAGCAGGTAATATAAATTAAAGATAAAAATGAAATATCACATAGCTTGCTTCAACTCTCACGATTTCACTTTTGATAGATACATTGGTAAAGAAAAAGAATTATTTTCTTAAAAACATCAGCAGCAGTTCAAAGGCAAGATAATGGCATAAAGGACAGCTAACTCTTGGCCTCAATCCTGGGGACATGGAGTGGGGAATGAGACCAGATAACAAGAGAGGCTCACCTCTCCTCCAGGGGACAGTGGCTATTGAACTTCATCTAATTGCTACTGGTAGAACTGCCAGCCCAGTGCTGCTATACCTTTCATTTTTTCAAAATAATCCCAAAGTCAGGTGTTTTAAATATAAAGCCTGCAACTAATAAAATACTGGTTCACATCTTTTAAAAAATCATTAAAGTCAAACAAAACATATGTATAAGAGGATTTCATTCCTAGGTTTCCACTCTGTTCCCACTACCTTTCCTTTCATCTCTGAAAGTCATTCTAACTCAAACCCTAGCTTGTTACCTTTTGGGGGAGTATTACAGAGGAAACTACTGGAATTCTAAAAAACACAGTTGTTAGAAGGATAAGAGTTTAGTCCAGAAGACTGGAATTTGGTGCCTTTCATTTCAAACATGAAAGCCAGAAAGTCCATCCCAAAATTGTGTGAAAGCTAAACTGGTTATCTAATTTAAATAAGCCAGCACACCCAGACAAGGCTACAAAATGTACAGAACTTTCTGGAGAGTTTATTTATTTATTTATTTATTTATTTATTTATTTATTTATTTTAAGAGAGGGACAGGATGCAAAGCCTAAATTTCCTTTAAATATAGCACCACCCCTGACATTGTTTATACTTTCCCCTTTGCAACGTTTCCAGGCACACTTTAAAGGAAAGCGATAAGAAGGAAGGAAAAGGAAAGTCACTTACACCCAAGCACGAGGGACACTGAGTGTCTGCCCTAGAGGGTGTGGATGAAGCTCTTCAGCTGCCCTTGTTTTATTTATTGTTTTGTTTTGTTTTGTTTTAAGAGGGAGTCACTAAACTTCACTTTACATCTGGAGTGTGCTTCCTCGGAAGTATAGAAATGCCATAAATCTTCTCTATCAAGGATCATTGTATCAATGGGACAAAAAAGCAAGTGATGTGTATGTTAGGTCTACAGCTCAGTCTGCCCGGTTATCAGCAAGGGGAAGGAAGTTGGAGTAACAGGATATGGCAGGTTAGAAAATAGTTGACAGAATGCTAAGGAACAATGCCCAGCTTCCCTGGAAGGCCAGTTCTCTTTGGACACTTCCAAGTTCAGACCAAGGGTCTGTTCAAGCAGGGGCAAGGCAGGAAGCCAGTCTATTTTCAGAACAGATCTTTTGTGCTTAGAAGACAGCCCAGGGTAATGAGCACACACTTTAGAGTTAGACAGCTGCAGGTTCAAATCTTGGGTGCTCAAGTTGTCAGCTTTGCATTTGGGGGTAATGCAGCTATTGAGTGGGCTAACGCAGGGTGAGAAACCCCATTAGTTTGAATTCAGAGTTTGGAACATAACTGTCATGCAGACCAACAAGAAGTAGGCCCACTCTTTCGGACCCAGAAAAGGGTCTGCAAATACCTAGCTGTGTCTTCACCTGATGGCATATTGGAAAAACCCTCTGGCCATCTGGGGGGACACTGTGTGGCAATTTCCTCAATGATTTCTTAAGTCAAAACGCCCATCTAGTGGCTTAACCTTCTTGTTTAAATCCCAGGGACTTGTTGCCTCTTCAGTTTCTCTGAGAATTAAACCTTCAAGGTCAAATTATTAGCTTGGAAATGGTATTCTTATCCCACTTTCTGATAACCCTTCTCAGCCTTTACTCTCCCTCCCCTGTAAATACCTGTCTTCAAACCTGTGGAATAATGTGTATTCTTCTCTTGTGATCCAGCTTCAACATGAACTGTCTCATGAAACTTCACTGGGAGACTTTCTCCCTTCCTTGCCACAATTAATTATCCTGGAGGTCAGAAGAACTTTAGACCCAAATGGACCTGAAGTTGAATCACCATACTGCCAATTGCCTGCTGTGTAAACGTGGGTAATATGTTTGAGTTTTGTATGCCTTTATTATCCTCATCTGTAAAATGTAATCAACCTCAGAGGGTTGATGTGAGGAAGAAGCAGTCATATCTTTTAAGATTTTAACACAGTGACTGACACATATAGTGAGTCTCATCTAGCTTTTTTTGGCTATCCACTTTCTACTTTCTACAAGCTACTGACACATTTTGTGCTTCAGCTGTCATACCTGAAAATGAGGAAAATAATATTTACTGCATAAAATGATTATGGTGAGAATTAAAGACATAATACCTGAAAAGTGCTTCACATAAAATCTGGCACATAGAGATGGATTGTTTTACGTTCCTTGCTTTCTAGAAAAATTCTTATGGTGCATATTATACCATATAGATTTCAAGTCTGAAAAGCTTAGTAACTTTTCTTCACATTCAAGAGCTATTAGAACAATACCACTTACAATGTAGGATTTTGTTCTCTAACATCAATTCTCTTGAATAAGATCTTGGAAAATCCTTAGAGTTGAAATCTCCTTTGTATTTATAAGCAATTGACCCAATAAATCATCGGGTCGGCATCATTTCTTGAAAGTCAATGTGAGACATGGCAGAGACTTCCCTCTGACAAATGGCTTTTCTCGGTGTGATAAGATTTTCTTTTCCATTTATCATTTGTTAATTTGGATCGCATTTGCATTGAAACTCATTCCTGAGTATGTAAAATCTGAAGCATTTCTAAATATGATTTAGGATAAGTAATGTGGAGTGCGGAGTTGGAGACAGGCTAGCTGGGGGTGTGTGGACCTTAACCTTGAAGCTGGTATACCAGTTTATAGTAATGTGCCCTCCTATGGATCAACCCAGTAAACCTCAGTTTCTAACAGACATTTGAGAGAGTAATTAGAATAAGAGAAAAACAGATTACTATTAAAAGCTAATTACCATTCAGCAAACATTATCTAATGCATATTATGTTTGAAAGTTTTAAACTAGATGTTGTGATATGTGACAACTATTTCAAAGCACTGAATTTATTTTGCAGCAATACATATTTAATGCTTTATTTTATAACACCGATTATGAGGGAAAAAATAAAAAAGAAACTTAGAAGTAGGTGAAATTAAATTAATTTGGTCACTTTCTATTTATATTATCTAATAACAAAGAATAGACCACAACTTTGGTCTTAATATAAATTTCAATACATTTAAAAGCTTATGTAATACAAAGTATGTTCTACAACCACAGTAAAATAAAAATTAAAAAAAAAAAACAACCATTATAAAGATCTCTAGAAAATTCCTATGTATGTGGGAAATAAAAAACAAACTTCTAAATAGATATGGGCCAGTGAAAAAAATTCAGAAGGAAAATTAGAAAGCTTTCTGAACTGAACACAAAACTGATATATGCACCTCAACACATGAAATGTTGTTAATGCAGTACTTAGAGGAATATTTACAGAAATAAAAGCCCATATCGGACAGCAAAGTAAGTTTCAAATCAGTAACTTGAACTTAAGAAACTGGAGGAAGGGGAGAGGAAAAAAACCAACCACAAAGTAAGCAGTAGAAACCAAACAATCACGTCTTAAATCAATAAAATAGAAGACAGGAAAGGAACAGAGAAAATTAAAAAATCCCAAACCCCCTTATTTGAGAACCATAAAATTAATTGGTCACTAGACAAATCAAGAAAGAAAGAGTAAAGACAAATTATCCATGTCAAGAAAAGGGGAGGCAACATAAGTACAGATTCTTTATATAGTAAAAGGATAATGAGATAACTTTATATGCTAACAAGTTTGACAACTTAGATAAAATGCACACATTCCTAGAAACGTTCAAATACCAAAACTCACTCAAGAGGAAATAGATAGCCTGAATAGCCCTATATCTGTTAAAGGAATTTAACTTATGTTTAAAAAACTTCCCACAAAGGAAACTCTAGTCACAGTGGGCTTCACTGGAGAATTCTACAAACAAACAAGCAAGCAAACAACAGCAACTAAAGCCACACAAACTCTTTAAGATACCTGAAGAGACAAGAATACTTCCCAACTTATTCTATGAGACCAGCATCACTCTGATATCCAAATAAGACCCCAAAATATGGCAATAATAGAAAACCAAGGGCCAATATTGCTCAGGAAGATAAAAGCAAAAATTCTTAATAAAACTTGCCCAAATTCAATCAAATAATATATAAAGATATATATAAAAGTTAATTAACATAATTCACCATATTAACTAAGTGAAAGAGAAAAATCATATGATCATCACACTAGGTGCTGCAGCATGCATTTGGCAAAATGTAATATCTATTCCTAAAAAAAACATCCTAAAAATATTGAGAAGGGAGTTTTATCAATTTGATAAAGAACATATACCAAAACCTTAGAGCTAGTATCAAAATTAATGAAAAAACCCAGAATGCTTTCCCCCTAAAATCATGAACAAGGCAATGATGTCTGCTTTCACTGTTCCCATTGAACATTGTACTGAAGAATTTAGCCAGTGAAATAAGGCACAAAATGGAATAAAAATCCATATTGGAAAGGAAAAAAATGAATCTGTTTCTACTTATAGAAGACATGATTATTGATGTCAAAAATTCTATAGAATCTGCCATCATAAACCACAAAAAGCTAGTGAAACTAATAAATTAATTTAGCAAAGTTCCAAGATATAAGATCCATATGAAAAAAAAGTCAATTATGTTTCTATATACCAGCAACAACCTGGAATTGAAATTACAAAGCAACGTCATTGCAAATACTATCAAAAATTGGAAATATTTAGGCATATGTCTGACAAAAGATGTTCAAGACAGGAATACTGAAAACTAGAAAACATCGCTGGAGAAATTAAAGAACTATTCATAACCTACTTGGGAAAGGCACTATTAAAGACCTCATTTTATTTTCTTCACATCACTTGACTCCATCTGAAAGTACCCTGTTTGTTTCCAGATTTACAAATTAATTTTCTGTCCTACCCTGCCTAGCTCACTACTGTTTTCCAGTGCGTATAACATTGCCAGCCACACAAGAGGCGCCTGCTGAATAAATGTGTGTTGAATGAATGAGCAAATGAATTCATCCGTTTCTATTTAAGGCTTTGCATTTCATTTGGGGCTTGACAATCTCCCCCAAATACCATTTGCCAAAAACTTTTCCCTTAATTTCTAATCCCATGTCTGTTAACAAGGAAATTAAATCCAGATGTTTCTGAATCATCCACCCTGAACTCACTAGAATCTGGTGTTGTAAGAGTTGAGTTATGGAGCTTTTCCTTTAGTAAAACCCATGCCCAGAGTAGGAAATAAACAACCCCCAGAGATACAGGATTAAAGGGAGGGGGAAAAAAAAGAGCTTGGACATTTCTAAATTGTATCTCCAGTTGGAAACTCAACAGGAGTCAGTAAGGAATGGGGGTGGTACCAGTCACCTCTACCCTTAGTTTTCTCTGCTGAGACAGGGCAACCTCTTGTGGACCACTCTACCAAGAAATCGTGTTTTCTCCCATGGATCGTGGAACCTTCTACCTGAATCTTTTACCCTCAGATAAAATCAGGGCAGGCTGCCACCTCCCATTCCCCTAATTACCTTTGTTTGATGCATTGCTTTAGGGGTTGAAGTCCAGTGGAGATATTAGGACATGTTTGTCACCCAGTAACAGATCTTTCAAGATCTGGAAAAAGAGCAAGTCTGTTTGGGAACTGCCAGCCCAGTCTTTTGTTTACTTGTTTTTGTTTTGTGTGTTTGTTACTACAGGTTTCAGGAATCAATAGAAGCTTTCAAATAAGACAGATCTGTGTTTCAATTCCACTCCTATTTACGGATAGTGTCCTTTGGGCATTACACAAATTCTTTGGGCCTCTGTTTCTTTATTTCTTTAGTTTTGTTTTTTGTAGTTTAGATAGAGAGCATGAGAGCAGGGGAGAGGTGCAGGAGAGAGACAGAGAGGATTGTAAGCAGGCTCCACCCTCAGCACAGAGCCCAATGTGGGGCTCAATCCTATGACCCTGGGATCATGACCTGAGCTGAAATCAAGAGTTGGACGCTCAACCGAGTTGCCCAGATGCCCCTATGTTTTTTTAACCAAGTTAAAATAGTATAAAGTTGTTGTGATGATAAAATGAGACTTTTAATATTAGATGACAGAGAAAATAAAAGAAAAATGAGAGAAAGGGAGAGAGGGGAAGGAAGGAAGGAAGGAAGGAAGGAAGGAAGGAAGGAAGGAAGGAAGGAAGAAGGTGGGAGGAGAAAGAGGGAAGGGGGAAGGAAGGAGAAAGGGAGGGAGGAAGGGAGGGTAGGAAGAAGGGGAAGAGGGAAGGGAGGGAAGAGGAGAAGGAGGAAGGGCAGAAGGAAGGGAAGAGGATAGACAGTGGTATGCTGGTAAATGATTAACAACTTCAAAACTGGTTCTGTAGTATAAATGCATACACACATACATACATACACACACATATTTCGATCCTGGATTTACAGTGCTTGCCAATTTCCATGGTGAGTATATTCTCACCATGGCCAATTACAAGCTATCAATGTGAGGTCAACCAGCTCACAACATTTCTGAAAATATAATAATCAATTCCTGCAAGCTGCTATAGGGCAGTACCTGCCCACCACAAAGGGCCATAGTTGCTAGGAAAATAAACATTGGTCGGTGAGCCTATGACTGGTGGACTCAAAACATAGTTTCAATTCAAATTGAACCCACCACTGTTAACTTCCACCTTTTTCAAAAGGGTGCTGCCCTTGAAGCTGCAATATGACATGGGCTTTAAAAAAAACTCTCAGTTTATTATACTTTGGGGGTCTTTCTGGAATTTGGGGGTTCCAGGATTTATAAGGAAGAGCTGAAGACAAATAGGGCTTTCTGATCTCATAGGCAGGACCATTTTGTGGGTTCTAACTAATGATCTGCTTGACCTTTTTTTAAAAAACCTTCTCCAAGCTGATGAAGTGATTCCATACTTGGGTGGGGGGGATGCTGAGTTCTCAAGTATTTTGTCCAGGATAAACGGCAAATGCAGTCTTAATAGGGGATTGTATCTTGACCGTTATCATCCGTTGACAACCTAGTGTTCGATTTGTTTACTTTGCACCCAATTCTTAAGCAAGAATCTTAAGGAAAGAGGCAAAGGGCGGGTAAGTTTTAAGATGAGGTCAGGAGAATCAACATTACCATAAATCCTTGGTCACTGGAGAGAAGCCTTACATGGGGGGTAAGTGTGGCCTTGGGGGGCCTGAACCACATGAACTGATGGAGTAACAAGACTTTGGTGCGGAGTATGAGGGGGGATTTGAGAACGAGTCCTGGGTTTTTGTTTAATTGAAAAGAAACCTGTATCTTTACCATTTGTGTGATACTGGGGCAAATCACTTACCCATTCTGGCTCAGCTAACTCACCTTTGAAAAGGGTGGAGTGTCGTATCGGCAAATTCTTGTGAGTTTCCAGTGAGGTCAGACACCCATTCCAAAGAAGGTGAAGTGCAAGAACAATGACAGGTTGCTTGTTTTCTTAGGTTTCTCTCTCCTTCATAATTTCTCTCTGTAAGGAGTGAGTGGAAAGACACGAAAGTGTTTCATAATGTAGACAGTGAGACAAGGAAGTGTGTGTGTGTGTGTGTGTGTGTGTGTGTGTGTCAGTGGGTTGCAACGTGGACATCTGATTTCAACTCAGTAGGCAGAGGAATGCTTTAATACAAACACATGGTTTTATTTAATTCCTTAGAAGGCACCAGGCTAGGTTAGGAAACTCTTGACCCCTACTTTAGAGCCAATTTCAGATCTGCGTCTTGTTCCCCCAGCAGAAACCAGCCCCGCTTCGATGTTTTCAGCTTCTTTTTTCCCTCTGTGCCAAGCACACATTCTCTGCTGCCTTGCAACATGGCTCTCTTGCTGAGCCTGGGTTTGTGAGTTTAATCCCTTGCTTGTTAGGAGCATGGGCCTCCTTCAGATTACTTAAGGTAACAAGTTATTATAATACAATGCATGGCCATAAAAGCACAGGGAATCTCAACCAGGTCTCATGGGAACCAAGATCATCCCACAATCTGGCTTCTAGAAGGAACAGAGAGTCACACATCTTGGCCTCAGAGAGACGAGACACCTTCAGGAATAGAAAGGTCACCTGGGTCCCAGCAAGCACGCTTCTCACACACATAACGTGCACATACAGGAATCCACACACTGCCCAGCAGGTACCTGTGCCTCCCCTGAAACGGGCTTGCCCGTGGAGCCTCTGAGCCTGGACTCCCTTTGCACTGCCTCTACCACTCTCCCATTTTTCCTTCTCTGCTGTCTGCTCACGTCTGATAAAGAAAATCTGACTGTCAAGGTGGTCATTGTTAAGCCCACTGGCCGGCCCTTCCATGCCACACATAGTCGACTGGTCAAGTGACCATCCTGGAGTTAGGTAACTGCTTCAAGCAAATCAACCTTGGCCAAGGTGCTGGGTTCATACCTGGCCCTAATAATTCTTCTTACATGAGGGGGTTGTGTTTTTTTGGTAATTCTGACAAAGGTGGCTGTGGCGTGGCCAGCGTCTGAAGTAAGGGCTCCCTGGTGCATAATGTTGACTCTATTAACCCTCTGAATTCCTTTTACAAGGTAAGTAAACTGTCTCTTGTGCATCTCTATGTACCATCAGCAACAAATAGGAACTTGCACAAATGCTTTTAAACCCCAATTTTACTGATTTCTCATTAGATTGGTTTTAGCTTCTTGGTGATTCTGATTCTGGTTTAAAAAGAGTATATTTGTGCATATGATGTCTGTGTGTGTGTGTGTGTGTGTATGTGTGTGTGTGTGTGTGTATGTGTGTGTGTGTGTGTGTGTACATGTACCACAGACACCATGAAACACATACACAGGGCATTACTACCCTTGACTGAAAATAAAATAGCAGGTAAAGGGTCTGGATAGAGTTTCAAAATCAATCTTAATAAGATGCCTTAGGGCCTCTCATCTAGAGAGAATCTGAAGTAGACATTTCACATCTTCCCTTATTTTACTTTTTTTCTTACACACCTGTGGACTATATTGGTGGCTATGGCCCAATTTCTATGCTTAGATATCCAGTTTAAGCTTATCCAGATAAGCCCATTTATCTTAGAAATAAAGCATATAGGTGTTTGCTATTCATGCTTTACCCACTGGGCGATACCTTGAACGTGGTGAGAAGAAGTGGAAAATAAAAAGGGAAAGATTCCTGATAAGGAGAGATTGGTATATCCCCAAGCTTTAGTGGCTTGAGATCTCAGCTGTTGGTCACACCTCTCCAGTATGATGGACTGAAAAAACACCAAAAACCGTAGTTGCATTGAGTCTTGTTGTACTTATCATACTGTATGGTGACATTGATTTGTACATCTTCAATCACACTAATCTGCCTTATTTGTCTTAATATCTGCATCCCAGTGCTGGCTGCATAGTAGAGTCAGTAAATCTTTTCTGAATCAATGAATCTTCAAATGTACAAATGCACCAACGAATGAATGAAAGTGCTCTGTCACCATGGTCATTGTTGTTCATCATGCCCATCACCTTCTTGATTTCATGGACTTGGATCTCATTTCCTTCCTCCTCTTCATCTATTCCTACTAAGGTTGTCAGATATTGGTATATCACAGAGGACACTCAGTGAAGATGGGATTTTACACAATCAGTTAATTGGGGCAAATATGCCCCATGGGAATTTCGTTGTTTACCTGCAATCCAAATTTAACTGAGTCCTGTATTTTAAACGGCAACCCTAACACATTCCAACAGCCCCAACCATTAAGTCCACGTTCATTCTACAGTTCTCCCCACCCCCACCCCATTCCTTCCTGCCCCCATTCTACTGCACCCTGGGTTCTCACGACTGTGTCACACTGGGCTGGGCCAGAATGTTGGCCAGAATGGCTCTTGCTTTCCTGAAAGGAGATGCCAGCCTTCTGCTTCGTCTAAAAGTGGACAAGGTCTTTACAAGCTTCCTAAAGAAAACAGGAGCTGCCACGGAGAAGGCAGCATCCTGACCGAACACTTGCCTCTTTTGTCTAAAACAAAGAAAAGAGCTATTCACAAACCAAATTGATTAAAATTGAGGGAAATTGCCGGACCATTGATAATTGCAGCAAGAGGGCAGTGGTCACTTGGACTGATTGTCACTTCAGAGGGAGCCGTGCACCAACGGCCAATCAAGGGCATTAGTGAGAAGCAACCTTTTAGTGACCCGCATTTCCCCCCTGGGGAAGCATTTCACACAAGTCTTTAAAGCCAGGCCTGAGCATTTTCCGCACCATATTTACCTTTAATTCCCAAACCTAGGGGGACTGAAAATCATTCAGTCTCTAAATGTCTTTCACATGCTTAGGAGATGAATTAGACCGGCTTTGTCCATTTGCCAGCCTTTGTAACAGGACAGGCGGCCAAGACCCGCGCCCCCCACGCACTGCCGAGACTCTGGGCGCCCACCTTCCTGCACCCCCATCAGTCAGTTCAGAAACGCTGCTTCTGTTCAACACCATGAAAACCTGAGCACTTGTCTGGTTTCTGCTTTTTTGCCCTTACATCCTTTCGCAGTGGCACTTTGACAAAGATAAATCTCTCTTGGTTTTAAAAGGAATCTGTATTTATAAATCCGGTGAAAGAATTTTGACCTGGGACCCAGGAGACGGGGAGTGGTCCCAGCTCAGCCACAGACATGCTGAATGGTTTCTGGCAAGTTGTAGAACATTTCGAGACCTCAGCTTTCTCACTGAGAAAATAACAGCGTTGGACATGGTCCACAGGTCAAAACTGTGCTAATCGTTGCAATACCTGGGGACTCCAAAGAAAAACTATTATATAATATATATGTATATGATATTTAAATAAGAGACTTTAAATAATATATAGTAAATATTTTCTTCTCTAGAACTGTCATATACAAATATAGATACATACATAGATATATATAAATAAAAGACTTTAAATAATATATAATGAATATTTTCTTCTTTGGAATTGCCATTACAGATATAGATATAGATATACACATAGATACATAAATAATAGACTTTAGATAATATATAATAAATATGTTCTACCCTGGAATTGTCATATATAGATAGATATAGATGCGTGTGTGTGTATATATATATATATATATATATATATATATATGACTTTAAATAATATATAATAAATATGTTCTTCTCTGGAACTGCAAAAAAAGACACAAAAAGACAAAAACTGTATATCTCTCTCTCTCTATATATATATATGGCAATTCCAAAGAAAAAAATATATGTATATGTGTTTGTACCTGTATATGTATATTTGTGTGTTGCAGATCAGTAATGTGTATTCTAAATAAGCTCTCTGGGTGATTCTGAAGATTAGACAGGTCTGAAAATCATTAGAGAAAGAGGTCACTGGTTTTCTTCTGGTTAGCGTTTCATGGTAGGAACACTGAAGCATTTTTTCTCCTGTCTATTCCCAGGAGCCTGGAGGCTGTGCACATAAGGGAGTGAGTGAGACGGGGCCTCGAAGGATGTTTAAGGGGTCACGGGGGTCTGCTCTAGGAAGGCAGGAGCCGCTGCCCTCTGCCCACCAACCAGGAAACCACACGCACTTTGCTAGAAGGGCACTTCCTTAGAGCAGGAGGAGGGGTGAATTCCCGGCTGCCTCTAGAGACAGGCTGAGGTGAGTTCCAAGCTCTCCCTCCCTCACCCCTGCCCTGGCCTGTGGCACAGGAGGTTTGGGTTAGAAGAGGAGACACCTTATGACTGAGATTAGGCCAGGAAGATCCCTTCTGCATATGGATTCCGTGTTCTGATTACAAACCTCCCACCATTTCAGGATCCACACCTCCGTCCATTCTCTCCAAGCACCTACCCTATGAAAGGGGGGTCAGGTCGCTGCCAGAGGACTGGATTCTGGCTGCAGACACGCCACCAAACTACTTAGGTGACTTTGAGCTCTTCCCTGTACCTTTCAGTGCCTCTGATGACTCACCTGTAAATTAGGAGGTTGGCTGATATTTGTAAGGTCCTTTCTAGGTGTGAAAGTGTGCAGAATGACTTTTTTAAACTTCTGTGGCCATTGTTTAGACAACCTAATAAAAAGATATGTAAATATCATTATTTAACAGTTTCTAGTGACAAAAAAAGGCACCCACTGCATCTATCTAAATAAGGAAATGGCTGCATATTGTGGCACATCCGTACAAGGACTATTATCCAGCCACCTAAAAAAGTGAATTTAATTGCTATCCATTGCCCTCAAGGGATGTCCATGATGAGTTGTAAAAGTGAGACATTTATAGAGAATTTAAGCAAGTCAAAGAAATATGTGTGTGGGTGTATAAGTCTGATGCTTTCAATAAAAAGTACAAAAGCACATGTCTGTATGTTTTACATGAATGTTGAAAACGAAGGCAAAGGATCACATGACGCTGTTAAAACTGGTTTCCTAGGAGGACAATGGACTAGAGGAATATTATTAGTTATATCTTCGTGTCTTTAAACTGCTTAATCAGTTGTAAACAAGGATAAGTTTCTTTTGTGATTTGTTTGAAGATAAGTAAGTGAACAAAAAAAGCCCAAACATCCTCATCACAGCTCTTCTCCTAAGGAAGGCACAAAGGGTGTGGGGTAGGAGTTTAAGATCCGGTCCACACAAGCTATTGGGAAATATTCCCACAATATTAGATTTCTCTTCCTTTTGGGGCATCCTCCCCATCCCCACTGCCACTGCCCTGTGGGACCACCATCTCCAGGCAGTCTTGCTGCATCTTGTTTGACACCTCTCTGAAGGCTGATATTTATCATCATCCTCAAGAGTCAGTCATCTAGACTCCTCCAACATCCACTGTTTTATGGCAACAATTTATATACTTACTCTTCTCCTAGAATGAAAACTGCATTGCACATAGTATGTGCTCAATTAATTTTGCCTAAGTTCTACTTACCTCTAAACTTCCTGGAAGAGTTTTAAGCAGAAATATATTTTTTTACAATTACTTATGTTAAAAAATACATATTTTTGCAAAACTCTGATCAGAGACTGTTAGGGATGTGACTGGTAATTTAAAGTTCATGTTCAAGTAACCAGAGTACATGGTTAAACGTTAATAACATCAAAGAAACACCAACGTGTGCTGCCATTTAAATATTACTGCCATTTAAATGATTGCTTCTGTTGGCCGATGCTGTTCCCAAACTCCTGGATCCCTTCTCTTCCAGCTCCTCCAACAAATCAGTGTGGGACAGATGAAATGACCTTCCTCTGGGCACCCACAGATCAAGGTGGAAGTCCTCATCCTGTTTTTTGTTTTTTGTTTTTTGTTTTCTGATGGTTTGATATCTGGCAAGCTCTTAACTTCTCTGCAAGGGACTTTGCTCATCTGTGACCATTGTCATTCAATGAGAATGATGGTAAGATGACTACTTCCCTGAGTAATTGTAAAGTTGATCCAATAAGAAAGTTAAAATTCTACATGAACCTAAGTTGTTGTTACTTTTTGTAACAGCTGCCCCTCCTCCTACAGTATTTATTTGCCCCTTTGCCCCTGATGGGGGTGAAATCAAGATCAATCATGGTTGTCATGAGAAAAAGCACATGTGTACCTAGCTCATTTAAGTAAACCTATTAGATCAAAATTAAGATTTCCCACACCAAGTATTATGGGATGGTTATTTCTTATACAATTCTTTTTATTTTGCAAAAAGTATAATTATTTGGTTTGTATAAATAGCAAGGTCTTCTGGGTACCTGGGTTGCTCAGTAGGTTAAGCATCTGACTCTTGATTTCAGCACGGGTCATGATCTCATCGTTCATGAGTTTGAGCCCCACATCAAGCCCTGCATTAGCAGCATGGAGCCTGCTTGGGATTCTCTCCCTCTGGCTCTCTCTCTGCCTCTCCACTGCTCACGCTCGGTCTCTCTCAAAATAAATAAATACGCATTAAAAAAAAAGCAAGGTCTTCAGAACGTGTGTGCAATATCTTTTTAAAAAATGTTTATTTTTGAGAGAGAGTGAGAGAGCATGAGCAGGGGTGGGACAGAGAGAGAGGGAGACAGAAAATCCCAAGCAGGCTCCGTGCTGACAACAGACAGCCCATATAGGCGTCGAACTCACAAACCATGAGTGAGATAATGACCTGAACCGAAGTCAGGCACTTAGCAGACTGAGCTACCCAGGTGCCTCGAGAAGGTGTGCAATATCTTAATTCACATAAAAAAAAAATCACTTCATGCACCCACATACACAATTCTCAGTCAGTTAGAACAAGGGTTTCTCTTCCTATTTCTCCTGTAAGCACCGGTTCCTTCGCTCTGGGGAGGCCAAGTAGAAGTGAAATTTGCTGCGCTTGGGGATGAGCTAATTTTGGTTGCAATCTGGGCTCTGACGCTTACTGTGGGCAAGGGACTTAAGTTCTCTGAGCCTCCATTTCGAAATCAGTGACATGAATATAATGATACGTGGCTTGCAAGATTATTATGACAATAGAAATAAAGTGTATAAATACCTGGCACATAATAGGTGCTAAAAAATAACAGCTACTACTATCATTAATATATTTTCCCATCACATACTTCAAATACCTTGCTCCCCTAAATCAAAAAGCTGGTTAGCCATGATGTAAGCTAGAGATCAGAACCTTCTAGCACCCACAAATTAGTGACTATATAAAAGCACAGTGACACATTGCCCAGTTTTGGACCCCTCTGTCTCAAGTTGGAGAGATGGGGGACATAAGTGAGTGGGCGACTAGCTTATCTTTATTAAGAAATAAAGATCTCAAATAAACACGAGTTGTCCGAATTCTTCTAGCCAAAATATATCACTAATGAACTGAAAAGGTCATTGTGATTTCTTGCTATGATTTTGCACAGTTGCACACTATCTAGACTGTGAATCAGGAGTTCCGAGTTGAAATGTCAGTTCTGCCATGGATCGGATGTGTGTCTACATCTGGACGATCTTATCCGGTTATACCATGCCTCGTTTAATTTGATGCAGAGTGAGGGAGTCTCGTGAGCTACACTCTGGGTCTGTGTGTTCTTCTTTGACAGTGCACAGTGCTGTTCACTGACCACTGAAAGTCACTCATGGCTTCCCACGGGCATTCCAGGACACTACGTACAGGTCTGTCTGAATTAGGGGAACACAACCTGTCACGACACTCCAGACACTGCCATTTCCTGTTCAACTTCCAGCCATCTTCGTTAGACTTCAGGCTCATGAGGGCATCATGACTATTGTATTCAACATCCCCAAATGCCCGGCACAGGATTTTGGCAAATAGATAAAGGTCAATAGATTTTTTGATGAGTGAGCAAAATGAAAGGAGCCCCTATTTAAGGATGTCCATCTACCAGCCAGGCTAATAATACAAAGTAGATTTCTCCTCCCAAATTGTTCCTTGAATACTTTATTCACACCGACCTCTCAGCATTTGTCCTAGCCCTTGTGTAGCGAGGCAACGCTTCCCTGAGCATATAAACTCCATGATGGCAGACACTTCCTTTTTTTATTTTTCTAAATTTTTGAAATTTTTATTTATTCTTGAGAGAGACAAACAGAGAGAGACAGAGCGTGAGTGTGGGAGGGGCAAAGAAAGAGGGAGACACAGAATCCAAAGCAGGCTCTAGGCTCCGGGCTGTCAGCACAGAGCCCGACATGGGGCTCAAACCCAAGAACCACAAGATCATGACCTGAGCCGAAGTCGGACACTTAACTGACTGAGCCACCCAAGCACCCCAACACTTTCTTTTTTTAATTCGGCTTCCCCCCAAAAACACACGTCTCCACCAATAACCTGAGCCTAATGCCTGCTATATCGTAGGAGTTCACTGTATGTTTATTGAATGAAACTGAATCTATAATCAAGAGGTTAACCAGAATGATCCCTTAAAGACACTTTCAATCCTCGTAATCCATGATTTTAGAGTGCTACAAGATGTCTTCTAAATGTCCTCATTTGCTTCTGTATTTTGCCTAATATGCCATCTGTGATTTACACAGTCGTTGATGTGGGAATGCTCAAGGAACATTCATATATATTCATCCATACCATTCCTTGAGATACCAAAGCTTGGAAATAAATGCTTCCTTTGTTAATGTTTCCTAAGTTGGCATGTACTGAACCCAGATGCCAGCAAGGGGATTTTAGACGATGGCACAGCATTGTTGGTTTTATGTTTCTGCTATTTATTACTTTATTTTTGATTTACTTTATTCCTAACGTCTCTATTTTAACACGGGTAAACAGAGTAATTCTTGAATCCAACCAGATATAGTCAAGTTTCATTAAGTAGGGACCAAACTATATTCTACATCAGAGAACTAAATAAAGGATCCTTACATTCTTCAGAGAGTAATACAAACCACTCTTCTTATAGGTTATGCCAGGATGCCATGAGAACGGAGCTCATTATCTAAAGTTTTTGGCTGTATGGCAAAGTTAGAAGGTACTCAGCCTTTACCGTGAACTGCTAGAAAGGAGTCGGGATGCCCAGAAAACTAAATTACAACCGGAATGAAACATTCTGTCTTATTTACAAGTGGGAGTTGTCAGGTCAGCTAAATCAATTATTCGCCATTTGTCCAATTTGGCTTTGTATAAATCTTCATTTTCTCACACAGCCAATTCTCAGTTTACTGTGAAGCCCTACCCGGTCAGTCATGAGGACAGAATGCCAAACATTAAACCAAGGACAGTGGCAAAATTGACGAGTTGTGCCCCTTGACTGGGTTCATTTCTCTGCCACCTTCCCTTGCCCAACAGCCATTATTTTGTCTGATTTTCATATGAAAGTCATATACAGAAGAAAAGCAGATCACCGAACAAGTGAGAATTGTGCCAATTTTGCTTTATGACCTTGCAACCCGGAATACAGGCTGATGCCTATCACTTGCGAGGCTGGTGAGGGTTATGAAAAGCACAAACAAGAACAGTAATAATAGCTATAACAACCACCATGTTTATCATTGTCTATTTTGTGGCAGCAAAGCACTTTGTGTATATTGTTTTACTTAATCCTAACAACACCATTGAAGATGTTCCTTGTATCACCTTACAGTTGAAGAAGCTAAGATTTGAGATGTTAAAAATCTCGTCTGAGGCCACAAGGTTAGGATTAGCCGAGCGGGGACCCCAGAGGTATTTGATAAATGGTAATTTTGATCCCATGCCTTCCTTCTCTCAATTTCCCTTCTTGAGCATGGGTCATTGGGCCATTTTCTCTCTCTTTCTGTCATTGCTAAGAGCTCTGATTTCAGCAACTTCTGTACCCCAAAGCCCCTTCTGTGGTGACCCTTTATTAACAACATGATCCATTTATAAGAATATTTCTGAACTCTGCCCTTGGAATCAATATCATCTTATCAATCAACTGTAGCAAATTCTCTACAGGGAGCCCTGAGGAAGAAAGTAAGACCTAAGAGGAAGCATCTGTATAATTAAAAAGGACAAGCCCCCACCCCCTTACATGGCAAAAGGAAGGAGCAAGAGAGATGTGGAAATTGATTGAAAATTCAATCCCAAAGACCCAATCTTGGACCAAATGAATTGTTTTGTAGCTCTGGACCTTTAACTGAGTCACTTTAACTGCTGGAACTTGCTAAAGAGCTCTGCTGGTGTATATGTGGGCCCAGGGCTGGCCCAGGGGACTTCAGTCCTTACCAGAAGCAGTTGGTGACTTTGACCAGGGACAGACCCCTCTCACACTGGCATTAGAAAACAGAGGCTGGCAGTTCAATGGATGCCATTCCTGTCCCTCACATTTTCTGTACACAGAACCTTCTCCAATTACCCACTTTGGCTTTTTTAAAAGGCCGTAACATACAATTTTTGAGAAGTATGGGCTCTGAGAGCCAAATTTCCTAGGTTCGAATCGTGGCTCCTGTGCCTACCAACCATGTGGCATTGTGAGAGTCACAGAGCCTCTCTAAGCTTCAGTTTCCCTTCTCTGAAACACTGATGAACTTTCATAAATGCAAAGGAAGCAGTAAGTCAGAGTATAATTTCATCAGTGTTGTTCAACGAACAGATGGCAGGAATCATTGCTGATATATTCCTCTACCTTTAGACTTCTGATGAACAACTGTATTTCTGAAATGCATTTAGAAACCCAGTTCATGGGGCGTTGGGTGGTTCAGTTGGTGAAGCGTTTGACTTTGGCTTAGGTCATGATCTCACAGTACGTGAGTTTGAGCCCCGCACCGGGCTCTGTGCTGATAGCTCCGAGCCTGGAGCCTGCTTTGGATTCTGTCTCCCTTTCTCTCTGCCCCTGCTCCACTCACACTCTGCCTCTCTCTCTCTCTTTCTCTCTCAAATAAAAATAAACATTAAAAAAAAAAAAGAAGAAATCCAGTTCATAATTAGAGGAGCTTCCATATTGGGAGAGCCCCATTCATTGCATACTACAGCTGGATAACAATATCAAGTCATTTATTTCAGTGGCCTCCAAACTAGGTCCTAGTGAGCACTAAGGTACCATAATTAAGTTTCAAAAGTCTCTAGGGAAGAGAAGGGAGGTGAAATAGGTAAGTGACAGTAAGTAGATGCGTTTCTTCCCCTCTATCCTTCTTTTTAGGCACAGCACCTGTGACATAATAAAAAATATATTTTTGGTCTCTGCCCCCATTTCTGACATAGACCTCCTATAACCCATATAATATCCTGAATGATAGGAGTGATAGGAGAGTCTTACACAAGAGCTTCTATATCCCTCGGAATTTCCTGGATTATAAAAGCCTTTTTGGTTGTTGTTCTAATGAAATGACTCTTGGTGGGCTCCCGGATAGTTATAGGATGGGGTTTGTCACCAGAAAGACCAAGCCATGAAAAGAAGTTTAGAACCTTCCCCCTCAAACCCCAACCTCTAAGAAGGGGAGGGGGCTAGAGATTGAGTTAACAACGGTCATGCTAAGGTGGTACAGCTTCCATAAAAACCCCTCGGCCACAGAGTTCAGGGACCTGCTGGGTTGATGAATGCGTCCAGGTGCCAGGAAGGTGACACATCTCAACTCCATGGAGACAGAAGCTCCTGTCCTCGGGACCCTGCCAGACCTTGCCCTGTATACCTCCTCATCTAGCTGTGCCTTCATATCCTTTGTAATAAACCGGTAACCGTAAGTAAAAGTATTTCATGAGTTGCCTGAGCTGTTTTAGAAAACTATCAAACCAGAGGAGGGGGTTGTGGGAACCCCCGACTATAGCCAGTTGGGCAAACATACAGATGACAGTCTAGACTTCTGACTGGCATTTGAAGTGGAGACAGCCCTATGGGCCTGAGCCGTTAACCTTGACAGTGGGGTCTGTGTGGACCCCAGGTGGATGGCATCAGGGTAGGGCACCTGGCTGGTGGGCAGAGGTGGAGAAGTGGTTGTTGGTGTGAGGAAAAATCCCACACCTTTGGTGTCAGAAGCACCGTGAGAAGAGAAACGGCTTTCCTTTAGCACCTTTGTTATTATTTGCGTTCTTCAGTGACATTCTGTGTAATGTTTTACTTGCTTTGGGGGACCGATCGATAAGAAAAAGGAGTAACAGAAGGATTCATTCTCTCTCACAACGAGGAAAGCAGGTTGGCCAAGATGGTTCTCAGTGAGCCGGAAGCAGAGCACGGAAAAGGACCCAACGCTCCCTCTAACCCCTATTTCTGGGATTATTTTCATAACCACAAAGTGTAGGCATTCACACACCTACCACTCAGATCCCCGTGCTGAGTGAAGGTTATTGTGTGATTCCAGCCCATTGCTTTGGTCTAGCAAGGTCAGTCAATGCCCCATCTGGAGGCTCATGAGGTTACAGATGGGTCGTAAGGAAACAGCCTGGGTGCTTGGCTCACTGGCCCAGCACAGATGATAGCGAGTCGGTGGGGTTAGGGGAATAGGGAAGGAAGAAATACAGAAAGCTTGGCAGTGCTCCCTCAGCCTCTTAGCTTCCTCGGCTGACTCATTCGGAAAACAAAAACACAGGAAAAAAAAAAAAAAAGCCAGAATACCTGTGCTTCTTCTAAAGTGGTCTTTAGGGCAGCCTGGGAAGTCAGTGACTCAGCGGTGACACTTGAGACCAGGTGTAAGATCAGCACTTTTTGTTATTTTGTAACATTTCTCAAAAGCGGTCTTTTCATCCAGATTTAAAAATGTTATCTTAGACATTTAAGAGGTATTTAAAATTGCAAGGAAAGGCTAAAATGTAAATAAGTGTAAGTAAAACAAAAATTGTTAACTTAACAAAACTGTATGGCATTTCCTCAAACATAGTTAAACAGAGAATTACCATACAAACCTGGCATTCCACTTCTGGACACATACCCAGAAGATCTGAAAGCAGGGACCAAATAGAGATTTGCACGCCCACGTTCATAGCAGTGTTATGGTAACCAAAAGGCGGGGCAACCCGGTGTCCAACAATGGAGGAACGGATACGCAGGGTGGTGCCTACATGCAATAGAATATTATTCATTTTTTTAAAGGAAGGAAATTCGGACACGTGCTACAACACGGAGGGACCGTGAAGACATTATGCTGAGTGAAATAACCCAGTCACAAAAGGACAGATACTGTGTGATTCCACTTACGCGAGGCTCCTAGAGGAGTCAGATTGGGAGGCAGAAAGTAGACTCATGGTTATAGGGCCTGTGGGGGGGGAGGGAGAGCGAGGAATGGGGAGTTAGGGTTTAAGGGGGACAGAGTCCATTTGGGGAAGATGAAAAATTTCCAGAAGTAGATGATGGCCATGATTGCACAACATCATGAATGTACTTAACGCCATTGAAGTGTGTGCATCGCAAATGGCTAACATGGTAAATTTTACGTGTATTTTACCACAATGAAAGAAACCAGATGGATGCTAGGCAGCATTTTGAGATGTACAGATGTATGTATGGCATTTAACAGAGAGGAAAATTCCAAGTGCTACACCCATATGTACTTTGGCCTTTAACTCCACTCTGACATTGTCCAGTTAGGACTCTATTATCGAGAATACAGTAAACAGGATGCCCATTGTGGCAGGAACTGGATTTCTGGGGAAGGATCCTGGATTTAATCCTTTTAGGAAAAATCGTCTAACTCTGATTTATTATTAGTATCCCAATGATGTGAGTTATTTTAAAGAGATAGTGCTTTTCCTAGCTGCCACCTGGAGGAAAGAAGTGGCTCAGTTCTCAGGAATGGTCACTGGTGAGCACACCGGGGACACGGCCCCTTCCTGCCACTCTGTACACAACAGCTTTCGGAGCGCATTGTTTCAGGGATGTCCTTATCTTTTTACGGAAAGCGGAGGAGAGAAACAAGGGCCCCTTCCTACCAAGGTTGTGGAGAGGGTAAACATGAAATCAATGGATATGAAAGTGTTCAGCAAGTGACCCAAGAAACATTCTAGAACTTATGCTGTAATTGTGTACAACTCCCCAGCTATTTCCAGAGTCGTTCAAAAATTGTAACTGAGCAACTATTACATGCCTGGCTCTTTTCAGGCCGCAGATGATAAAGCAGTGAATAAATTAAAGTCTCTGCTTTCAGAGTACTTACATTTTAGTAGAGGGACAGAGAATGTAGAAATAAAACACACTGCCAGTGGAGGTAAGGGAGAAGAAGGAAGATGAAGAAGGAAAGTAAGAGGAAAAGAAAGCTATGGGGGCCATTGCTCTATTATCTGAGGCAACCTGGGAATACTTTTTAAATCAGACACCTGCTGGGTTGGCAGGGAGCTTTGCATTTGGACAGATGAGTGAAGGGTAGTCTGGGAAATTCAAGCAGCAAGCAAAACTCCCTGAGGTGAGGACATGCTTAGAAAGTTCCTGAAATTGGGGCGCCTGGGTGGCTCAGGCAGTGAAACGTCCGACTTTGGCTCAGGTCATGATCTCGCAGTTCATGAGTTCAAGACCCATGTCAGGCTCTGTGCTGACAGCTCGGAGCCTGGAGCCTGCCTCAGATTCTGTGTCTCCTTCTCTCTCTGTGCCTCCCCTGTTTGCACTCTGTCTCGTTATGTCTCAAAAACAAATAAACATGAAAAAAACCATATTTTAAAAATGTTCCTGAAATTGCATGGAAGCCAGAGTGGCTGGAAGAGAGTAAGAGGGGGCAGGGGTATTGGAATGTGAGATCAGAGAGGTGTGTGGACTTGTGTGTGTGCCCATGTGTGTGTGGGCACATGTTGAGAAGAGTGTGCAGATTATGTAGAGTATAGCTCAGCAAACTTCTCCTGCAAAAGGCCAATAGCAAATACTTTAGATCGGGGGCCATACAGTCTCCGTTGCAGGCATTCGGTTCTGCTGTTGTAGCAGGAAAGCAGCCACAGGAAAAAAGTAAACACATGGGCACTAAAAAGAAAACAAAACAGGTAGAGTCTTGAAGGCTCTGGTGAGGTCTTTGGCCCTCACCCAGTAAGACAGAAAAACCACTGGAGGCTTCTGAACAAATGAGTAACAAGATGTGATTTCCATGACTTATCATGACATCTTTAGAAACCAGGTGAATCCTGAGAAGTCTTTTATAATAGAGAGAAATCTGTACTCAGATCAGGGAGGAGAATATGTTTTGAAAGTAGAGCCAAAGCGAGTTGCTGACAGATTGGATTTGGGATATGAGACAGGAGTGGGGGATGACAGTCAGCTTTGTAACCTGGACAGCGGCCAGAAGGGGCCGCCATTTAGTGGGTTGTGAAGGACTGTAGGATGGATGAGGGACTTTGCGGGGGAATCAAGAGTGCGTGGTTTCACAAGCTAAGGTTGAGATGCCAACAAGCATCCACGTGGAAATGCCAAGTGGACCGGTGAGTTTGTATTCTTAAGAAAGGGGAGAACTGGATGTGTCAGCGGGGAAGTCATTGGTGTGTGGGTGGGACTGAAGGCAATGTCACTGGATGGAATCACGGCAGAGGGAAGAATAGAGAGATTCAGCACTTAGAGTGTGGCATACCCTGAACAATAGGACCAAGGTTAAGGTTAAGGCTCTGGATCAGGTTAGCCTCGGGCAAATCCTGCCAAGGGCCTGTGCTCCCTTTACTTTCTTAAGCAAATTAGTTAATCTCCCTAGGCTTCCATCTACTCAACTGTATCCAACGCATAAAGTTGTTGTCAGGATTAAAATACCGGATATGTACCAAGCTCTCAGGAGATCATGCTGTTCCCCTGCTTAAAACCTGCGAAGACCTCTATTCGCTCTTAAAATAAAATCCACACTGGGGTGCCCGGGTGGCTCAGTTGGTTAAGCGACTCTCGGTTGGGGCTCAGGTCGTGACCTCACAGTCTGTGAGTTCAAGCCCCACGTGGGGCTCTGTGCTGGCTTACAGAGACTGCTTGGAGTTCTCTCTCTCCCTCTCCACCCCTCCCCCACTCCCCCACTCGCGCTGTCTCTTTCTCTCTCTCAAAATAAATAAACTTTAAAAAAATAATCCACAACCTCTGGCATGGCCTCCGAATCTCTGCCTGATCTCAGCCTCTGCTGGCCTCTCCAGTTCCCCTGCCCTAGGCTCCCTCTCAGTGTCTAGTTTCCTCCCACCTGATCTTGGCTCTATTCCACAGCTATACCGAGGTGTTGGCTCCCAGCACCTTTCTCTTTCTTCTTCTCCTAGCTCCTCCTTCAGATTTCAGCTGAAATGTCACTTCCTTAGCCAACGGTTCCCGGGACAAGCTGACAGCAACACAACATTTAGCAATTTCCTACATGCACACCTGCACTCAGGTGAAAATAGGATTCATTTGCATTGCCACTGGCAGGTGTTACAGGGAGGTCTATTCTACTCAGATGGAGAAGGGGAAGGAAATCAATATTTCTAAAGTGTCGATTTGATTTCAAGTACCATGTTATGCACTGAATACGTACATCAATTAAACTTCCAAATGCATATTGACGTGAATGTTATTATCCTTCTTTGAGATATGAAGAAGTAAGGATCAAAGACATTCAGCGTCTTGCCCAAGGCCATAAAGCTAGCGGGTGATGAAGCTGCATTTTGAACCCAAGCCTGTGTCCTCCCTGACCTGTCCTCATCCCTTCGCACCGCACAGCGCTGAAAGATAGGTTCTTTTCATGCAAAACCTTGTAGCCTGAATTCTGGGAACAAGAGCTATTATTATTCGCCTGTAATTCTACATTGCTATAACCTCGCCTATAAAAAGTAATTATAAAGACAGTGGGGAAAAGCCTCACTCCCTTCTGCGTCCCTTTTCTCGATGCCTTTATTGAGCAAGGCCCTTTGGGCTAAATTCTCTTTTCATGATCCTGTAGGTGGCTCCACACTGATGCAGGTGCTAACAGATGACCCACCACCCCTAGCAACCATCAGAGGAAGGCACCACCCTTTGGCCTCTGGAAGGAAATGGGCATTTTGCAAAAATACACAGAATTGTCCGAGCTCTATGCTGTACACCCGAAACTAACATAATACTGTATGCCAACGAGACTTTGTTTAAAAATAAAAATGAGGGGCGCCTGGGTGGCTCAGTCGGTGAAGCGTTGGACTTCAGCTCAGGTCATGATCTCGCGGTCCGTGAGTTTGAGCCCCGCATCGGGCTCTGGGCTGACGGCTCAGAGCCTGGAGCCTGCTTCGGATTCTGTGTCTCCCTCTCTCTCTGCCCCTCCCCCGTTCATGCTCTGTCTCTCTCTGTCTCAAAAATAAATAAACGTTAAAAAAATTTTTTTTTAATGAAAAAATAAGTAAAACCAAAAAAAAAAAAAATGCACGTCACACTTTGGTTACAGGTGTTAAAAGAAAATTGTTGCATAAAGAGAAAAGCAGAAAGAAAAGAGAGCCTGTGCTATTTCCACTGGTTTTACACTACACAGTAAAGAAGGGAGATATGACCCAGAGTCCACACGCCCAGAATCTGAGCCCTTATTCTGTCACTACCTCACAAAAAAGGAAAGAAAGACCCTGTTTTCACAGGAA
Source organism: Panthera tigris (assembly GCF_018350195.1). Classification (NCBI taxonomy): domain Eukaryota; kingdom Metazoa; phylum Chordata; class Mammalia; order Carnivora; family Felidae; genus Panthera; species Panthera tigris. Next base: position 68,827,249 of record NC_056676.1, on the reverse strand, counting down.
AGCTGATGTCTTCCTTCATCTGAGTCTCGCTTTAACCAAAATATCAACTTCACAAAGCGGCTGTGAAGCTAACCCAAGAAGAGGAGTAAGAAGGGACTCCTGCTTTGACCTGTTCCTCTCGTTAAAGTCACCACACATGGTGCAAAATGGATGCCGAGTGAATTTAAAAGACTTGAAGTGTGTGCCTGGGGAGGGGTTCTGCAGCACACACATCTGGCCACCATCGTACCAGGAGGCAAATACTCAAGTGCACAGGCTCTGGGGGACACGGCGTGATCTCCACCGCCCTCAGCTACCTCGTTTATAACATGATGGGACTGGCCCTTCATCTACCCTCCCCTGCCCCACCCCCGAGCCAGGCGTCCACAGAAGACAACGACCACTTGAGATCTCCTCCTACGTTTAAATTGTATACTTCTAAGGGGAAACGTGCTTATTTTAATCCAAGTCCTAGAGCGGGCGTGTGTCACTTTTCTCAACATCCAGATGGGTCCAAATTGTTTGCGATGCTATTAGCCGTCGCATCTGTTTACATTTATTATCTGTCTTTGTTCAAATGGTGGCATCCAGGAGGCTGGTGGATTTCTTTCCAGCACTGTGCCTGTAATTCCGATAAACACCACTAGCTGGAGAAGTCTCAGATCAGGCTGAGTTCATCCAAAAGTGTTTCTCAAGCTCTTTACCTTGGAATCTACTTCACCACGGATAATAAATCTTTAAAACAAATAGCAACGTGTGTTTATTAGGACAGGCGGATCCTAGTCTCCACCAATAAATGCCATTTTCTGAGTTTCCAGAAGAGTACACCTGCTTTATTCTCTTTATTCTGACTCAGTAAAACAATATTAGTGGGGCACCTGGGTGGCTCCATCGGTTAAGGAGCCAGCTTTGACTCAGGTCATGGTCTCATGGTTCGTGAATTCAAGCCCCACGTTGGGCTCTGTGCTGACAGCTCGGAGCCTGGAGCCTGCTTCGGATTCTGTGTCTCCCTCTCTCTCTGCCCTTTCCCCGCTTATGTAGTTTGTGCTCTCTCCCTCTCTCTCTCAGAAATAATAAATGAATAAACTTTATCTAAAAAATTAGTTATCTAGAAAATAGTGCTTTTAGGCTATAGGTACCTTCACACCCCTATTGATATAAATCAATTGATTTAGCCATCCTCCATATTCCCATGGGTTATGTCTTGAGATCAACCCATGATAACCAGACTCCTCTGAAGAAAGAGTGGACTTGATGATGTTACTAATATTATTAACTAATATCAAGTATCAGAACGTACTTAGTAAACAGTATATGCTCAATAATTACAGCACATCCTTTGAGCCAAGTACTTCTGCCTGCCTAATTCCTTAATTCCATTAGTACCTGTTGAATTCCTATTATATATGAGGCAATGTGCATAAGGGGGTTAAAAACAATCATAGCCTTAAACTCATAGTCGACTGCAGGGATACATGCATTAAATAATTCTGAGTGAACTCAGTGCCATGAAAGAAAAGAACAGAGAGCTATGACAGAGATTAATGGGGAAGCGACTACTTAAACTGAGTGACAGAAAGGATATTTCCAAGGATGTGACATCTAAGCTAGAACTCAACAATGAGGGGCGCCTAGGTGGCTCAGTCAGTTAAATATCTCTGACTCTTGCTTTCAGGTCAGGTCATGATCTCAGGGTTCATGGGTTTAAGCTCCGAGTCAGGCTTCATATTGACAGTGCAGAGCCTACTTGGGATTTTCTCTCCCTCCCTCTTTGTCCCTTCCCAGCTTGCTCTGTCTCTGTTTCTCTCTCTCTCTGTCTCAAAAGAAATAATAAATAAAATTAAAAAAAAAGAATCCAACAATGAGAAGGAGGCAAATACTCATGTATTCCATGAGGCGAACACTTCAGGCAGAAACAAGAAAATACCTAAGATCCATGAGGCAAGGAAGAGCTTGTTGTGTTTTCGAGCCTTAATCATATCTGCATGGCTGAAGTGTAAGAAACAAGTCATAGAAAAGTGTGAGACATGCTTGGAAAAGTAGGCAGAGGCCAGATCACAAAAGGACTTAATCCCATAATAAGGTTATTGAAAACACAATAGAAAGCTTCTGAATGCTTTTCAATGGAGTAGTGAAATGACATGTTTTAAAATGATCGCTCAGGGCTGCCGCGGAGAGACTGTATTGAGCTGGTTTCAGTGAGTGTCGGAGACCAATGAGGATTATGGTTGTTGTTTTCTTATTTGTTTTTTGATGACTTATCATTCAGGCTCCAGCAGGAAACAGAAAGCACTTTCGAAGGATGGTTTGGAAGCTTAATATGGGATAAAGGTAGAGATGGGGTATAGGAAAGCCAGATGAGGGCACTGCAGTTCCCTGGGGACAAGGAACAGTAGAGAGCCAATACTATACCAGACACAAGGGCACGCGTGGAGGGAAAGGAGACAGAGGTCGGCCTCCTGACTGGAAATGAGACTTTGTGCTGAGCATCCCTACAAGTCTGCGTCTACAATCCTGAAAGGAGGGGCCTATGGAACACATACCCCAACCTCACTCCCTTTCTCCCGATTTCCTGCTATCACTATCCATGAACTGAATCCAATCAGAAGCCCAAGTGCAAGGGATCTTATTGCCATAGCTTATGCAGACCAGCCTATTGATAAACAGAGGATGGAGAAGGGTGGAGAATGGGTCTGGAAATTAAATGGAAGATATGCCACCCAGGTGATAGTAGAGATAAAGGTGAATGGAAGAATTTAAGATACAGTTGGATACAGAATTCCCATGAGGCACGTATGTATTTTATACGGAGAGTAGAGGCAAGGCATTAACTTTGTTCCTTAGGCTTCTATTTGGTGTCATGGGGTGTCTGTGGTGCCAGTTCCTAAGATGTGGTAGGTTTGGGATATAACGGATTCTCAAGGAGTTCAAGATTCATAGGCATGTTGAGCGTAAGATGTTTGGGAAGTATCTCGGCGGAGGCGTCACATAGGCAGACGGGTGAACAAGACTGTATCTCACAAGATGTGTCTAGTCTGGAGAGATACACTTGAGAGTCGTCAGCATATACATGGTGTTTAATGAGAAGATAATGGCTATTATCTAGAGAGAGATTATAAAGAGAACAGAACAGAAAACCAATTTGCAGGTTCTGAGATCAGAGAGAGGAGGAAAAACCAACACAGAAAACCGAACAGGTGCAGCCACAGGTTTGTAAAAAGAAACAAAGCAAAGCAAAGCAAAACAAAACAAAACAAAACAAAACAAAACAAAACAGGAATGCGTGTGATCACAGAAATTAAAAGAAGAGTATGTTTTAGGGAAGAGGGTGGGTCAATTGGGACACATACACGACTGAAATGATAGCAGCTCAACACCAGCTTCAGTAAGTGGAGAAGTCAGAAGCTAGATTCAAGAAGATTCTTCATAATAAACCTGTAATATGGGTTTTGTTATTCTTTTTTTTTTTATTTTAACAAATGAACAAATAATGCTGAGGTGAGTTAAGTAGATCTTTTAGTTATTAAATATTTGAAAGAAGACCTTTGGCCCCCAAACCCATGGTCTTTCCATTCTGCTGAGTAATTCTCGAACTCCGTGATTCACACTACACAGGGAGAGATCTGGAAGGAGCTGTCAAGTTAGGATCTCACTCCAGGTTTTTGCCACGTCTGACCTTCTCTCAGCTCTGGCTCCTGAAGGCAAAAGATGAGGAAAGTCTTCCACTCCAAGGAGGGAAAAATAACATAAAATAAATGGGAAGATATTAATCTTGAGATCATTTCCAAGAGGTGTTAAGTGCCCCCATTGGCATTAACAGCAACGAGCCTCAAATATCACTTGTACAGCAAGCTGCTTAGCTCCGCAGATAACAAGTCACAGCAGGCCTTCTTGGGTTGCAAATGTAGTCACTCTGTTTGCCAATTAACTCTTTCCCACATTGCTTTTTATGTAACCAGCCAGGAAGCTTTGCTGAGACAGCACAATTTGCTAGAAAACACCAGTGGCCTGGAGTTGGAAGAGACGATGGGATACAAGTAGCAGATAGCAGTAACAGTGGTGGAACAGTCATCAGGAAGCCAGTGTCCTTGGAGGGTCCCTATTTGCTGAAATAAATTCCCACGTTTGCTGAACTTAATAGCAGTCAGGGTCACAGGCCAGACGTTCTTTCATCTCAAGAAATGTCAATTTAAGTTGTTCTAAGCATGTTAAATAAAATATTCTGTGGTCTTCCCAAGCACAATGCCAATTGCCCTTAAATCATTCGTGAGGCCACGGACTAGATCTCTCCAGGAGCAGATAGTTTTGTGTCCTAGAGAGAGCTACCAACACATCCGCTGGGACCATGACTACTAGCAGGTGGAATATAGGGAGCCCCTGGATGGTCTTTGCTCGATTTGCCTTCTAGCAACATCTGACATGGCTGACCGTCTCACTTTCACAAAACATGTTTTCTTTTGTCTTCCTGACACCAAACGTTCCTGGTGTTCCTCCTACCCCGCTGGTTATCCTCTCTTGGTCCTCCAAGAGGGGCTCCTCCTCTTTTCTTCAAGCTACACACGCTGAAGTATCCTGGGGTACCGCTGAAGCTTCCTTAACCTCTCCATCCATTCTCTCCTCCTGGAGGATGTTGATATAATTGATCACCCTAAATAGGGTGAATCCACCTGGAGAGAGCTAAGATGTCAAACCAGGCCATAAGTATTACAGGACCACAGACGTGTTGCCAGGGGGCCACATCCTGCCTGGCAAAGATTCTCAACTCTTTCTCTATATACTCAGGACTCACCTACTCAGTAATCAACTTGACACCTCTCCTTGGATTCAAATGAGCCCCTCAACTGTAACACAGGCAAAATAGAATTCTTTCATTTATTCCTGCAAACCTGTTCCTTGTTAGTCTTCCCATCCTAGCAAATGGCCTCATCATGTATTCACCATTCATAAAGCCAGGCACTACCTTTGATTTCTCTTCCCTTCCTCTCCATATCCAACTCATTAGCAAGTCCTGTTGACCCCACTACCATCTTGGATAAAACCACTACCACTTCTTGGCTAAATGCCAAAATAACATCTTACCTGGTCTCCCTTCTTTGACTGTGGTCTTTCTATAAACGATTCCCCACACTTTGTATAGAGTACGTGCTTCTAACTTTGATGCGATAGACTACCCATGTCTTGGCCCTTTCCCACCTCACCAGTTCCACTCCTTTCCGCCTCCCCTCTCATCTACCCTGCTCCAGTCTCGCTGACCTTCTCAGGGCTTTGAAGTGGCCCTTCTCCACACGCTACAAGCATTGATCCTCAATGGTTAGCTTTTCCTTGACACCCAGAACTCTGTTTCAGTGACAGCTTTCTCACCTGGGGTTCCTCATTAGGACCACAAAAGACAGCAAATGATTTCATTGACTTTCCCCCTGAACTTCCTCAAGAAATGCGTATTACAAGTACCATTTCTACAGTCACAGAAGAGACGTGAGCTACTTTATCCAATGTATGCCTTAGGGCAGCTGGACTTAATTCTCTAGGGGAACCCCTACTGAAAAAGGCAACGCATGACCCCTCATCATGTGCTAGTCTTCTTTTTAAAAAAATTTTTAAATGTTTTATTTATTTTTGAGAGAGAGAGAGAGAGAGAGAGAGAGAGAGATTGAGAGAGAGAGAACAAGCAGGGGATGGACAGAGAGAGAGGGAGACACAGAATCCGAAGCAGGCTCCAGGCTCCGAGCTCTCAGCACATAGCCCGACGTTTGTGAGCTCAAACTCACAGACCACGAGATCGTGACCTGAGTTGAAGTGGGACGCTCAACCAACTGTGCCACCCAGGTGGCCCTCATGTGTTAAGTTTTCTACTTCTACTTTATTATTAAGTGGTATCTTTCTCATTTATCTACTTGTTTATTCCCTATCTCCTTTGCCTAACTGTAAACTCCTTAAGAGTAGAGATTACGTCCATTTTCTTTGCTGGTACATACTACCCATTCAGCATCTATTGGAGGTGAGAACAAAGGTACAATGAACTAAGAGGGAGAACCTACGAGGATGAGGGTTTCTCTTGAGTCTTTCTAAGGTTGACCTTCCCTCCAAATTTTTTTTCTTTTTCTGTATTATACTATGCTATGTATTTCTTTGATATTCCTCATCACCACTAGTATCTCATTGTCATATGGGGTTATTGTCTCTCTCCTCTCCCTGGAAACTGAGCTCCATGTGAGAGACCTTATCTGACTTGCTATCTCATGCATCCCCAATGTCTTAACTAATGCCGGGCACACAGCAGTCTTATTGTCTAAATACATGAAAACTAACTGACAATGAAGGGGACACTGGTAGAAGATAAGAGAAAAAGAAGGTAGCCACTAGTGTAGGCAACTGGTGTAATCCCACTGAGCAAACCAGGAGACAATGCAGAGCGTGTGCCTTGGGTTGATCTCACTAAAGGGAAAGGGAGCTGGCATATCTATACACTTGTTAATCTTTGATCGAGAGCTGTTCTCCGGAGTCATTGATCTCCTGGCACTGCAGGTACCTTGAGGACAGCAAATCTACACGTAAGAGAAAGCCCTTAGGCAGAGAAATGCAGGAACTACAGCGGAAGCGTATCTGGTGTCACTCTAGTCGTAAGGGTGATGGGATATGGAGGGGTGGGAGAAGGGGCCTCCAGAAGCACCTGCTCCAAATGACTACTGTATGCACTTACCATACAGCACCTACCACAGTAACCTACATCTAGCAGGTACTCGCTTATGTTCATGCAGCCTCTGGAATGTATTGTGAACTACGGATAATTGCACATTTTTTAAGGGAAAAGATGCTAGGGACGACTGGGTAGCTCAGTCGGTTAAGCATCTGGCTCTTGGTTTTGGCTCAGGTCATGATCTCACGGTTCTTGAGTTCGAGCCCCGCATCAGGCAGAATGCTGACAGTGGGAAGCCTGTTTGCGGTTCTCTCTCCCTCTCTCTCTGCCCCTCGCCTGCATGTACGCACGCTCTCTCTCTCTTTCAAAATGAATAAACATAAAAAAAGGGGGGTGGGGAAGACGCTAAATTAAAAAAAATTTTTTTAAATGTTTGTTTATTTTTGAGACAGAGAGAGACAGAGCATGAACGGGGGAGGGTCAGAGAGAGGGAGACACAGAATCCGAAATAGGCTCCAGGCTCTGAGCTGTCAGCACAGAGCCCGACGCGGGGCTCGAACTCATGGACGGTGAGATCACGACCTGAGCCGAAGTCAGACGCTTAACCGACTGAGCCACCCAGGCGCCCCTAAATTTTAAACATGTATTTTTAAAAAATCCATGATTCCAAAGAATCATATGAATTTACATGCCCTGAAGCTTCTCCCTTTTCTATCCTTCACTTGCAAATATTTTTAAGTCACCACAGAGTAAGCATGAAGGCTGTGCCCACTGACAACCTCATAGCAATGTCGAGGAGGCTGAAGATTCTCCACATCCACGAGAGGGAAGATTTCAGCCAGCTTACCCAATTTGCCAAGGGGAAGAGGTGCTGTCCTAGCATTCATCTTGCCCACATGTAAAATGAAGACAATAATCTCTACCTTACAAGGCTGCTGGAAGAATTTAATGGCATAATATATGTAACAGATTTAAGTATCTAACATAAGCCCTGGCACCATAGTTCCTACAGGGCAAATGCAAAAACCACATTTTTATTCTTCATTTGGGCACCTAGGATCGTTGGACACATAAATACATGCGGGGCTGACATTTTAAATAGAGGGAAAATGAGTGACGGGGTGAGCAGGCATCTGGACCACAGTGATTTCCGGCCTCTCGGATATTTCCAGAGAGGCCATTTAAAGCCAATGACACACAGAGAGTGCATTTATTGCATTTAGCAGCCTGGTGTCATTGGGATTGGACTCTGAGTGCTTACATGACCCTGTGATAATGGAGACAGCTGCAAGGTCAGAAATAAGGAGATGCTTCAGATGCATTTCCAAATATTTCCTTGATGCAGGAGGCGGGTCTGATAGAAATGGGTCTCCTGACATTTGCCTACAGGATAACAAGTGAACCTGCTCAGCTGAATAGATTTCAATCTTAGGTACCTTATTTTAAAAAAAAGAAAAGAAAAGAAAGTGGCTTGGCTGGTACATTTTTGCACTGTCTGCATGTTGGGCAAAGAGCCACGTAGAGAAGGTAAATGAATCTCACAGATCTCTGGGCTAGAAGTATTTTCAAAGAATCACTTAAAAGTATTGCCATAGGCCGGAAAAGAATCCGTTTCAGTTACCAGGAGGCCTGGGTGCAAATTCTGACCTTGTATGGATCCCATGGGCAGCATTAGACCAAACTGCCCTAAGCCTCCTTGGTTTCACCCAGAAAGCAAACAAACCCAGGTTGTGAGGACTAGCATTGTGCATCCACAGATGCGTGCATGTCACACGAATGCGCATGCGCGGGTAGTTGTTGGGAGTATCTAGCCCAACCCTTACTCTGAGATTTTTACAGATAAGTTCAGTGAGGGTAGGAGGGGTTAAGCTAATTGCCTCACTCATGTTTGTAAGTAAGCAAATAGAGCAGAGGTCGGCTAACTACTGCCCACAGGCCAAATCCAGTCCGCCTGCCTGTTTTTGTAAGTGACGTTTTACTGGATGTCGGCCACGCCCATTCGTTTCAGTTGTGTCTAAAGCCGCTTTTATGTTACAGCTACAGAGTTGAGTAGTTGTGACAGAGACCAGATGGGCCACAGGCCTGAAATATTTACTATCTGACCCCACAGAGAAAATGTTTGTTGACCTCTGAAACAGAAGATAAGGGACATTCGTATGATGACCTACTGTCCTGTGCACGAGGCTTGAATGCGCGCGTCTTCCACAGCTAAGAACTTTGCTTATCCAGTATGACGGGAAATAGTAACCGAATCGACTTTGAAGGAGTCTCAGGCTTCCCTCACACTTCCTCCCCACAATTCTTCCATCTTATCCATCTATGTCCACCCTCTCCTAGGAGCCCCGATTTTCTCTTGTCCATATAGGGGGCTGGTAAAGAGATCAGGACTGAGTTGCTCAAAGCAGAGCATAGGATCCCCCTGCAACTGTGGTTCGATACAAACGACTCGGTATGGTAAAACAGCCTGTCTCCTTGGGGTATCAATGTACAGAAAATTATGCGAAATCTTATCTGTTTATAAAAACAAAATAGGGAGTTTTAAAGAGGCAGCATGGGACTGCAAAAACTTTTCCAGTCTGCTTTTGGTTTCCCCAACATTCGCCCCTGGAGGAACATGCTTATCCTCCTCTCTGCTGGGAGTTTTAGAAGAGAAATATGACAAGTATTCTCTTCCTTCGAGCCTGACTTTTCAGAGCTCTTCATTCCATTCCTGACTGACTGTGTGTCCCACATGCCCCGAGACACTCACTGCTTCCCTTTCTGCAGTGGAGGGGAATGTCTTCTTGGGGACACAAGGGAAAGAGTGAAAACAGACAATTCAGACAATTCCTACCAACGGTTCTCAAGCCTGAACTGCATATGAAAACCACCTGATGAACTTTCTGGACGCCCAAACCCCACCATCAGACCAAGTGAGACAGAATGGGGGGTACGGGCTCAGGCTGGCATTTTTAGAGTCACTCCAGGTAATTCTATCACGAAGCCTAGGTTAACAACTCACTGCTGTGCATGGAAATGTCAGCACCGTGCTGGCTCATCATTGGCCATCAAGAAATGGTAGCTTAAAGTGACAGTGGACAAATGGCACTCACCTAAAATGCCATTCTCTTGCAAGCTCCAATTTACCCAACGTGGCAAAGAGCCTGAGGTTAACATGTCACCCCACCCATGTATTTGCATCACAGAGGCTAATGGTGCCCTTAAATCACATCATGGAGACAGCTGTTGGCCCCACCTAATGCCAGCCCCAGGTCTAAGGTGATTGCTGCCGTCAGTCCATCTGGGGTTGGACGCGAATGCCCCAGGAACGTTAATGCACAGGAACCCATGTCCTTAAGGGACCTGGCAGACACACTTCCTGCCCTTTGGGGGTCCCCAACAACCTGTGAGATGCTCTGAAAACACTCTAGAGCTAACCAAATTACCCTTTGCTCCACCTGCTTGCTACGGACATGGAACAAGTATGTGTGTGTATGTGTGTGTGCATCTGTATCTGTGTGTGTGTGTTAATTGAAGGAGTCCTGACCTTGGAGTCTGAGATCAGAGGTCTGGCTTCTCTCCCATCTTGTCCTAGCTTGGGTTCCCAAATGAAGGGCCTGAGTCAGAGTTTGCCGTGAGGTAGTTTACTTGGGAGGTGATCCCAGGGAACAGGAGAGAAGCACGAGTGAGTGAAACCAGAACATAAATATAAAATTATGCCATCAATTTGGTCACCACTTGGAGTGATTGTGACTTAGTCTCCCCCCCCGCCCATGTGTCTCAGAACCATCCACCTGGAAGGATTGGAAAGGGGACAGTTTCTCCAACAACTCCTGTCCCTCTATGGTCAGACTGGCCATTCCAGTGTCAACCTTTCAATGCAGTCCTTAAAAGCTCAGTGAGCCAGAGAAGTCCCAGGTGAAAGGACTACCCTTGTACAAAAGCTGTTGAAACTGCATGGAACTGTTTGCACAGAATATGGGAGCTGGGAGGAGGGGGAACGTGTAGAAAGCTGCTTGATCCACAGCTTTCCCACGCGGTCCCTGCCACAGCAGATAATGCAGCCCGAGCTAAGTACTGTATGTGCATTTCCTCACCCAGGTCTCCCCCACCCCCAAGAGGCTGGTATCTTTCTCTTCAATTTACAGATGAGAGAGCTGGACCTCAGAGACATCAGTTAACCTAAAGTGGCCCAACAGGGACCCAAACCTGGGCCACCCATCTTGGAGCCCCCTGCTCTTCATCACTGAGCTGAGGCCATCCTCATGGAGATTCTGGACACATGTCCTTGTCATTTCATCTTCTTGATTCTTGGAGTCCTTGTCTGTAAAATCATGCCCATGACCTCTGCCTCCTTCCTGGGCCGTGATGAAGACAAAATGACAAATCTGTGTAAACTACAAAGACCAGTGCATACGCAAGGACTGTAATTTTTTTCAAAAGGCAGAAAACAAAACAAAACAAAAAACATAATAGCACATTCCCGGTAGCAGAGGATGGGATGAACAGGTTTCAAAGCCACATCCATGACGGGTGGCTCTGCTTGAACAGACAGGCTGCCACAGGAAGCTGGAGCTGGGGCAGGTTCCTCCTGGTGTGGGGAAGGCCTTTCTCCAGGGTTCAAAGACACATCTAAGTAACTGGGGGCAGAAGGACAGTTGTTGGGTGTGCCTGCGGTTGTCCTGGAGAAACAAAAGCTGAGAACTCCAATTCTTCTCCTGTGATGTGAAGCAGCTTTGCAATTGAAAGAGAGAGCAATCCGCCCAGAGCAATTATGTTTTCATTATTATTCCCAAGCTGCTGTGTCACAAATCACATTTTCCATCCCAGGGCATGTTGGTGCAGAGCTGGGGACTGGAGTTCCCATCATTCCGCCAGCTGACTGCTCCAGCCTGGCTCTGGAAGCAGCAAGCCGGTGGCTCATTAACTGCAATACCTGCACACAGACTGCAAACCCAGCGGAGCAGATGCTGTGTATTTAAGGAAATGCTCCCCATTTGAGAGTGCCTACATAGTCCTTTTTTTTTTTTTTTTTTTTTTACTATCAAACTCCTTTCAGGATTGTTCTAGAAAAAAAGCCCGTGAAATCCTTGAAGATCTTCGGGTCGACCTGCACTACAGCTCAGCTGAGAGTGCTGATGCTGGGTGTAGCTTTGACTCACAGGCACAAACACAAACACACCCAGGCGCCCCCGGCTTTAACGTATGGGGATTTAAAGTGCCAGACTCTGGAGCGCTCAAGCGCTGCAAGGCTCATGCCGCCATCATGTGGCTGGAGGAGGAACTGCACCAGGGACGGAATCTGCCAAATTTGATATGGACTATTTGTCCTTGGGTCCGTCCGTCCTTCTGTCCTTTCTCCCTTTTTCCTGTATCTTCCTTCTTTCCTTCCTCCTCTCTTCCACTGTGACAAACATTGGGATACACAAATGCATCTGAGACAGCTCCTGCTTTCAAGTAGTCAAGTGAAAGAGAAGAGGAAAAGTGGGAAAGAAATTACGGAGTTAAATTCTGCTGTTTGCCAGCCCCCTTTCCTGGGCTCCTGGGACTCCCCACGTATTCTCACAAAAGCCCGGTGTAGTACCGGATGTTACCGACAAAGAGTTGTCAAATGAATTTAAGTGGTCATTCAATACATTCTTGATTATTCTGTTAAAATACTTTAGTGAATTCAGTGTCAAAATCACGCCCCTCACATTTAAGAAGAGCGGATTCCCACAGAACAGATCATCAGCTGTAATCTAGGGAGCACAGAAAAAATTATGCTTTTGCTTACTTACTGCTTTGGATTAAAAACATTATTTTACCCTCAAAAAAGGTTTTAAACTATGTTCTTATCCATTGTTCTATCAGATTGCCTTCTACTTCTTAATTTGTAGAAGGTCTTTGTAACCTGGAGATACACTTTGTATTTTACATGAGTTGCAAATGCTTTCTTATGGTCAGTATTGACCTTCTTTCTTTATGGAGTTTCTTAACAATTTATTTAATTATTAATGTTAATTTTTAACACAACCAGAGCTATTTTTTTTTTCCTTTGTAAACTCCTGCTGGGTTTCCTTTCCTTCTAGAAAGGCGTCTTCCACCTCAAAGTATGAATATAGTGTTTAATATTATTTTTTAACAAAGATTTTATTATTTTGTTTTCATGTTTATATTTACTCCATGTCAATTTATTTTTACGCTCCCTTTAAGGCAGGTTAACTTCATCTTCATCCAAATGGGAAATCAACTGTCCCTGAACCATTAAAAAAAAAATCCTTCTTTTTTTTCTGGCCCTGAACTGATATGAACATAGATATAATCATAGAATAAGTGCCCATATATAGATGGGTCTTACCTGGTCTACCAGCATACTTAGACTTCTTCACTACCATTCTGATCTTATCTGGTAGGACAAGCCATCCCTTGCTATCTTTCTTTTGCAAAATATTATTAGCCATTCCTAAACATTAACTTCTACACCATAAATGTATACATTGTCTGAATTTCTATAGCAAACAAGTATTGCTTTTGTTAATAAAAACAGGCTTCATTTCTGTATCTTTAGCAGAGCCGACATTGTTTATTTGGCCACTGGCAGAAGAAAGCCACCTTCCATCTCAGTTCCTGCCATGGGGAAGGCTGAGCCTACCTCTCAACCTGCTGGAGGGAATCTGACTGGCCCAGACGGAGTCAAGGTCTCAGGTAGTATATACATGCTGCCAGGGGCCCAGTCCTCCTAGTGAGCAGTGGTTTTTCTCAGTTAATGGGGGTGCTGTGAGATAAGCAGAAGTTCTAATGGTGTTGACCATGTCCCTTAAGCCCAAATTCATTAAAACATCATTTACTGATTGCTGTCTATATACTAGGGAATTAAAAGTAGTTCTGTTACAGTCTCTGCATTCGAAGAGCTCATGATCTAGAAGGGAGAGACACAGAAAAAGACAAAATGAGTTCCCTACTAGGCAAAGAAAGTGTAACGGAGACATGTGCATTGTGCCGTGGTGGCTTTAAGGGAGGAGCAATGAAGTCCCCTCCACCTGCTGCTGGTGAATCAAGAACGTGACCCATGAGGAGTACACATCATGAGGGTCATGGAGCACTCTGTCCCTTCCTTCAGGGGGCCCCCATCCTTGCTAGCTCAGTGGTAGACAGGCGTGTGATTCCTCTTGTGCGTATACGAGCTTGTGTGTGTGTGCACACGCGTGCACGCTGGCCCCGTCCTGCTCAGGAGCCTAGCCAGAAGCCACAGAGGCTGTAGGCCTGGGTTGAAGAGAGGGATTGAAGGATTTAGGAAGGAAGCAGCTCACACACATGCCATTCTTCTCGGCTGTCCTCAGGCGACAACACAGGCAAACACTCCACGCAGCCTTTCCAAAAAGACAAGGTTCTCACTGTCCCAGGAAATGGGAGCTTACGCCCTGAATAAAGACTCCGCTTCACAGGAGGCCGCCCTCTCCCGCCTCCCTCCTGACACACAAATGCTGTTTGTTTGAAAGTTTATCTCAACTGGAGGTTTTCAGGAAGGGCCCCTTGACATCGCCGTAGATCCTGTGTTATGCTTCAGCTGTTTTTTGATGTTTGTTCACACGGATGAAGTCATGAAGATCACAATCTAGGGCAAGATGATATTTTCTGCGGTAATTATTGTTCTTGGAAATTGGAGAAGAGAGCATGAGAGAGCTTGAGGGATGGAGGGGATTAAGGCAGCCATCCAACACCCCACTGGGTTAACCCCTGTGGGAAAAGAGACCCTGAGAGGTGAAGTGACTTGGCCAGGTTCACACAGCTAGTTCGTGGCGCAGAGATGCAGCTAAAGAAAACTGTTGGGCCGTTTCATCATCCCATCATCGTGCAATTAGATAGAGGCCTCCTTCTGACAGAATACTTCACCTCTGTTTTTCCAAACATCGCTTCAGGTTAGCTACAATTTTTTTTTTTTTTTGATGTGAGAGTTTGCAAATATAAAATTCCAATCAGGAGTGTGGAATGCTTCCAAAACCTTAAAGGATATCCGCTCTTTCCTCTCAAAACAAGCTTCAAAGAAGGAAAGGCTAATTAGATGGGGAATACTTGGTCCCCGCTCCACAGGTCTCCCTGAATAAAAATGCCCCCAAATGCTCCCATCCCTCTGCCTATTGCTCTCGATGGTGAGCCCCTAAAACCATCTGCTTGAAGAGTCTGGAACAAAGCATAGGGTTTCCAGAGCTCATCTTTCTGCTCCCCTTTGACATCCCATTTCCTGGGACAGAGGGCAGTTGTGTTCTTTGCCAGGTAGAATAGGTTCTACGTGTCCAAAGAGAAACCTGACTTTTCTAGCATATCGGTGGCTGATGGGAAAGCCAGCTTAATTCTGGGAAACAACTTATTTTTTTTAATGTTTATTTATTGGGCGGGGGCCAGAGAGAGAGGGAGACACAGAATCAGAAGCAGGCTCCAGGCTCTGAGCTATCAGCACAGAGCCCAATGAGGGGCTCGAACTCATTAACTTCCAGTTCATGACCTGAGCCAAAGCCCTACGCTTAACTGACTGAGCCACCCAAGTGCCCCCAGGGAACAATTTTAGAAAGCCCATTGTTGCCTGGATCTCTGGTATTGTCTCTGTCAGTAATAAAGCTGGCACTTTGTTCTCTGTCCGCCCCAACCCCCTACTCTTGTTGATTCAGAGCTCTGACGGGGAAAGGAAAGGGGGTGCGCTGTGTTCACCCCGTCCATCAGAGAACGTCACTGTGCATCAGCAGTGTCTGACTTAAAGACTGAGCCGCTCCCTCATGGTTTCTGCAAATGTCAAGTTGGTCCACAATTTCATGTGAAATGGAAATGCTTTTCTTCCTCACAGTTGAAAGATGTTTCAAAACTCAAACACTCTCTTTTTCTCCTCGTTGCCCTTTGGACAGAGGCAGAGCGGGATGTGTCACTGGTGAGAACTTAGCTCAGCCTTCAAACCCAGCCAGGCACCCTTGGCGGGCAAGAGCCGAGCAAATCCAGGAGGTCGGGGGAGCTCACGGATGCCTCCCACAGACCCCTGATTTCCCTCTTCGGTCTTCCTCAAGGCTCGTGGAATCTCTGATCTCAAAGGTCACCGAATCCAAAGCCCCGCCACGATACTGCTCACAGGGATTCCTCCAGCTTGGCTCCCCACTGCCAGGGATTTGGGGGTTCATAAGACCAAAGGTAGTCCATTCCATTTTCTGGCAAGTCTGTTTGCAAGGACATCTTGCTGTTTGTTTTCTCACAGCGGTCTGAAAGTGGCCTTCCTGAACTCCATCGAAACCCAACTCTTCGCGAAGCAATGCTGCCATTCATAAAGTCTAGGAGGCACGTTTTTTACGTCTTATCTTTGAACCTGGGGTGCCCCTTAGCGACTGAAGGGGTCTTCCGACAGTGCTTGGCAGGCAGTCACGTGACGCCACGGCTGCTCCTGTACCTTTGAGCTCCTTCGGTCATCAGACCATTTGGGTGTCTTTGGCATAAGGAACATGAGTCCCCTTCACGACCTAAAAAAACTTAACAGTTGAAACTTTCTGAAAATCACAAAAGCACCGCCAAGAACACATCTGGAAGGCATCTGGAAAAAAAAATCCTGGAGGCAATACTAAAGCGTTTTAAACACTGCATTACAGTGTTCTTATAAGGAGAGTAAAATTGATGGACAGTACAACAAAATTGCTTAACCAAGGTGCCTGGTACCTCAACCAAGGTGCTGGAATGCAGTAACTGTTTAGGAAATTCAACTGTGTGTTGTTGATTCAGGATGTGCTGGTAGCTGGGGCGCCAGGGTGCCTCAGTGGGTTAAGCATCCAACTTCGGTTCAGGTCATGATCTCATGGTTTGTGAGTTCGAGCCCCGCATCAGACTCTGTGCTTCCAGCTCAGAGCTTGGAGCCTGTCTTGGATTCTGTGTCTCCCTTTCTGTCTGTCCTTCCTTTTCTTGCGCTGTTTCTCTCTCTCTCAAAAATAAATAAATGTTAATTTTTTTTTTAAATAAAAGGATCTGCTGGTAACTGCTAAACCTTTTCCACTTAACCCACATGGGAACCGAATGAGGTAGTTGTTACACTACCCCATATCCAAAACTCTTGGGGCAAGACGCAGTTTTCATTTTTTTAAATGTTTATTTATTTTTGAGAGAGAGACAGACAGAGTGCGAGCAGGGGAGGAGCAGAGAGAGGGAGAGACACAGAATCCAAAGCAGGCTCCGGGCTCTGAGCTGTCAGCACAGAGCCCGGTGCCGGGCTTGAACCCACCAACTGCAAGATGATGACCTGAGCCGAGGTTGGACGCTTAACCGACTGAGCCACCCAGATGCCCCAAGATACATTTTTAAATTCACAGCTATCGGAACTATTTTACAAAAGTAATAGAGCATATATGTTGTATTTAATCTGGCCATTAGCAGGCCTGGGATAATGTGCTTTAATCAAACACGTTAATATTTTACAGCAAAACACACACATATTCACACAGAGCAAGAGAAAGACAGCCATAAGAAGCTCATGCCAGCTCCGGTCAAGTTTAGCCATCAAATGCGTTTGCCATGGGCTTACGAAAATATTTTCTGTTTTCAGATATTTTTGGATTTCCGAAATGCAGATGAGGCATTTTGGATTTGTATTACTGTTTCCATATTGCAAATAAAGAAAGTGAAGCTTTGTAAATATTTTCCCTGACACACACAGCTTAGAAGTATGAAGTCGGGTGTGAGACACAGGTCACCCTACCTCCATAGCACACCATGCATCGGGGTCTTGACCATGATGCTCGATGGCCTTTGTGGAATAGCCATCCGTCATACGGTTGAGGACTCTACCATGGGCCCAGTCTTCTCTTCTGCAGACCAACCAGCTGAGTATAACCATTGCTTCGAATCTCCTCTCTCTCCTTTGAACACACAGGTGTCCCCCTCGATCCCAACTAGACAGAGACAGCGTGCGTGGGGGAGGGGCAGAAAGCAAGGGAGAGAGAGAATCCCAAGCAGGCTCCACACTGCCAGCACAGAGTCAGATGTGGGGCTCAAACCCACAAAACCACGAGATCATGACCTGAGTGGAAACCAAGAGTCAAATGCTTAGCCAACTGAGCCACCCAGGTGCCCCTATAATGCTCATACTTTTAGAGGGAGAGAGCCACCAATGGTTCCAAACTCAGGTTGGAGAAACTCCCATCCAAGTTCTAGTGAAACCACAATTCCTCACACAACTTCTGGAGAAGTCACAAATATCACAGGAATTTCAGTAATTCTAAAGTACAGGCTCTGTAGCCAGCATACCTGAGTTGAATCCCAATCTGTCACTTCTTAGCCGGGTGAACCTGAGAAGGTTACTTAACCTCTCCGTGCCTCGGGTTTTCTATCTAACAAATGAAAACAATCCTATTTCCTACCTTTGAGAGTTGGTGTGGGGAAGAAATGATTTCCTACATGTAACCTCTTGAACTAGTATCTGGCCATAGTAAGGACTCAATGAAAGTGAACTTCATCATCCTCATAATGGATATAATTTCACATACGAACCATGATATCCCAGAAAGGAAAAGCAGCAGAAGCAAATTTATGAACCGGATCTCCCGACCTCTTAAGCTCAAGGTCTTAAGCAACAGGCTGCCCTGTTGCGATGCTTGAAAACCAGTCTACCAGTGAAGTTCAAGGCCACTTCCAAAAAGCACTCTATGGGGCAACACCATGTCTTCTCCTGTCTCAGAATTAGCAAGTTGATGCAAAACGAAATAAACAGGCATGGCCATCCCCATGGAGTCTCCTTGGCAAATTATTATTGATTACCTTTGCCTCAACACTATCCTTATTAGGCTTTCCTACGGGTAAGAATTTAGGTGGTGCTTTCTAAAGACTAAGGTAGCTCTTGTATGCAAAAAGATCTCACCTTAGCAGAAGTTACAAAACATACACTAATACATTAGAACATAGTACAACACATACATATATGTGTGTTAACTATATGTGATAGACTCTTGACACTGTGCTTAATACTTACTTGCTATGTCTGAGTCTGTATTTACTTGCTGATGGAGGATGATTTTTATTTATTGTCTCCTATGGATTCTTCGATTTTTAGGAGTCATGACTCACTCATGCCTGGATCCATATTACTTATAAAACGAATGCTTGATAGTGCATGGATAAATGAATGACTTGTGTGGTCTGCAGAGTCTCTGAAGGGATGCAAGTAATTTCCACCTGTTGGTTCCTGCTCCCTAAAATGGCCTCTAGAGCATACTGGGAGCAGGGCCCAGGCTCAGTTTCCCAGCCGTCCTTTCCCCACACCCAAGCGCCCTCATCTGGCCATGCTGGGAAATGTCCCCTCAGAGCTGCAAGCGAGAGCTAATCTAAGACCCTAAGAAAACAAAGATGACTTTTTTAATTGCCTTGCCAAGGTGGGAATGGGAAGTTGAAATACAAAGAGCTTGGTTCATAAATGCGCATTGCCTTAATAGCTCAGGCAAGCCCTGGGGGGTGAACCTGTTTTGGTAATTGGAGTGTAAATACGTTCTGATTTCCCCTGTAGTGTTAGAGAAATTTTAAGGGGATTCCTACTGAGCAACTTTTAACATGTATGCTCACATATCACCATCTTCAGCAAGCATTTCTTAGCTACTGTGCACCTCCTCTGATCGGTGCCTCCTCTGAACTCCTAAAATGGCGGTGTAGCCTAATGGTCGTGCCTGGGCCATGGAATCCAACCCAGGTTCAAATCCCCCTCTCATATATAGTAGCTATGAGACCTGATGCAATATCCCAAGCCTCTTTAAGCCATTATTGACTTCCTGAAAAATGTGAATACCAACAGCACCTACCTCACAGAGCTATTTTAGAAATTAAAAGTAGTCTGCATGGAAAGTACTTAGTTCATTGTTTGACAGTGTTGTCTTCAAAATATCTAAAACTATTTATTGGTATTATTGATTGCATTGATAACTTGCTTTGAATAATAGATATTCCTTAGGTTGTACTTGAAATATTTAATGCATGTTTGTTTTGTCTTTTTAATGGCAATAGCTACATACTGGATTTGTGTTGTAGTCTTGAGTGATTAATATGTGGTTTTTTTTTTTTTTCAGCAAGAAAGGGTGATTCCTGGCAAAACTGTGAAGTAAGTGACAGCAAGCCAGGTAATACAGTGGCAAGAATATTTCTGAGGCCTCTTTTATCCTCCCTGACCAATGTCTCCCCAAGCGATCTCCTGCCCATCTCTGGGTAGAATCTTTTCCCAGGTCTAGGGAACAAACCCTAGTGAATATGGGACCTGTGAATATGGGATATTAGCTGGCAAAGGGAAAATAAGGTTGCAGATGAAATAAAGGTTGCTAAAATCAGCTGATTTTATGGTTGAAAGAATATCCTAGGATATCTTGGTGACCCAAAGTAATCACAGGGTCCTTAGATGGGGAAGGGGAGGCAGAAGGATCAGTACCAGTAAGAAAGATAGCACTTGAAAGACCCAATGGGTGACGGCTTTGAAGGTGGAGGAAGGAGCCACGAGCCAAGAAACAGGTAGCTTCTAGAAGCTAGAAAAGACAAGGAGGCAGAATCTCCCCTAAATCCTACAAAAGAAACCTAGTCCTGTTGACAGAATGATTTTAGACCAGTGAGGTCCATTTTAGACTTCTGATCTCCAAACTGTAAGATACCTGATTTATGTTTTAAGCCCCTGAGTGTGTGGTAATATGTTCCAGCAGCAATAGGAAACTAATGCACAGACCCTTGAAGCTATATAATGCATGGGCTCCCAGGGATGGTGTTCACTCATAGAGCCTATCCAGATGGCCTGGAATAGTATAGTTAGAGAGAGAATGTTACCTGATGAGTCAAAGGGGAGGAAGATGAACAGAGCCAGAACAATGATCATAAGCACTAAGACAGAATGACAGGATGAAACAAACAGTAAGAAGAACAAATAACAAGGTATGAAGCTAGGAAGATGAACAGCAGGATGGGATAGGATGTAGGGAGCAAGGAGTGTGAGGTTCAAGACTGGCATTGTGAGCAGTGGGAGAGATGGGAGGCAGACATGGTTGGCTGCATCGTGACAGGGCGAGGATGTGCCCGCCTCATAGTTCTGGCAGCTCTCTCATAGGATAGGGCCTGACAATTTACCACGCTGGGAGCCGTGGTTCCATGTACCCTGTGTATCTGTAGCTCCTATGACAACTTCCATGGACCCTGATACCAAATCAGCTCTGACTATATGCTGACGAATGGTCTTCCCGCAGACAATGACAGTGGTCAGTGTGATGGTCCCACCCGTGAGATGTGAAGTCCACTTGTGAAGATACATTGTTCTCTTCATAGTATTCCTAACATCTCACGTCATGGGAAGAAAGCCAACATCAGCCATTCTCTATGATAAGGCATGTTCCCACAAAGTTTTACATTAACGGAGAAACAATAAGCTTCTCTTCCTTCCTTTCTTCCTTCCTTCATTTCTTCTCATAGTAACATTCTAAAAGCCCTGAACACACTAAAGAATGCAAATTCCATAGAGAGCATGGGACCCTGGGAGACTGGAGGCATGGAAGGTGGTGAGCGCGTTTTACAGTTTGCCGCGATGCCATGAACAACTTTACAGTCTTCTCCCCTGTGTTTCTTGTCTTCTCTTCTGACTTTTCTCGATCTCTCCTGGCTCTCTAACATAAGAGCACTTCTCAGCGTTCAGTGTACCTGGAGCAAGATGGTAGCATCCGACCCTGGGAAATAGGCATAATCCTCACCACATATAATTGCAGAAGAAAGACAACTTTCCAGTGCAATGTTGTCAACTACCACCAACAATACCTAATAATACCAGAGACAGGTATTAGGAATTTTAATTTTAAACTGGATGGGCTAAATAAATAAATAAAATGAGAATGTCAGGAGCAACTCAGAAATGCAGACAGTGTGAGTTATTCTATGACAGTTGCCTGAGGACATCAGGGCATATCATGAAAACCTGCACATTGCATTCATTTATTCTATGGAAGAAACGTGGACCTGGAAGCGAGCCCACAGGAGGTCTGGGCTCAAATTTCTTTCCAAATGACTGTGTGTTCTTGGATAAGTCTCTTCCCCTCTCTGAAATAAGGTCTTTTGGCTCTGTGGCATCCAAGCTTCACTCCAGCAATAAATCTCCATAGTTATACTACTCTAGCCAAAGGTCACTGTCATTTTTCCAAAGATGCCTTCCTGGTCAGGAAATCATAGGACCAAATACCAGTGTATCAAGATATTCTTCACCACCTGGTGGAATGGACAATGACCACAGAGAAGCGGAAATGCGTTAAGGAGTTGTATCATGCACAGCAGTCTCCGTGGGCATTTACTAGCTCCTGAAACTACTACTAATCTCTTTCACAAGATTCTGAGCCCCTCCCCACTCCTTAAACAACAACAACAACAACAACAACAACAACAACAACAACAACAGACCTGAACTTCAGTGCAGGCATTAGAATGAGTCAGGCAGTCAAGCAATCTTACAACGGAAAGAAATTTACAAGTAATTTGCATCAAGCCACTGCTTCTTCCCAGTGTTCAGCACACCCACTTCCGCATGAGGTCACCCCATCTCAAGAGAAGAATCTGGCCCATGGGTCCATTCCCATTAAGTGGCATAGCTTAACTTGATTGCAGGTGGCTCCCTCAGCAGACCCCTGCTCCTTCTGTTCCTGCAAAGACCATCCTTCGCTGGAGTCACTGTGTTTGGCTAGAATGCAGCCCAAGGAAAATCCCAATAACCTTTGGTTGGCAAAGGTTGGTCCATGATCCGGCAGCATCTGCATCAGCTGGAAACTTGTTACAAATGCAGAATATCAGGCCCCTCCCCAGACCTACTCAATTAGAATTTACCATTGTGCTAAGGCCCCCAGGTAGTTCCTGTGCACATTAAAGTTTGAGAAGCACCAACATAAACTGCCCTTAATTTAGTACAAACATCATGGTTCTCCACCAGTCTTCTAGCTTAGCTGTCCTACACTGGGAATTATTACAGTTCAGAGTGGTCCAAGAGGACAATCAGAGTCACTTATAAATCAGCATCAGCAAGTTGATCTTAGGGCCTCTGTACAGAAAGCTGTGACCTCCATGGGAGAGGCCTTTAACGATTTTCCATCTCTACTTGGGAATCAACATCCATTTAGGTATCTGAGAAAAAAGGAGGAGACATCATTTTTGTTATTATTACTAACATATCAGATGCCTGTGACCCTTTTGTTAACTTCTGCTTACTTCGCTTTGACTTTGGTTTCAGGAAACCCAAACCTCCTACTTACATAGGTGCATTGTTCTTTCCATGGCACAAAAAGACTGGGGACAAAAAAAGAACAAGAGCAAGGGGCTCAGAGTTCCCCGGAGCCAGGTTTCAATATTCAATTATTCAATTCAATTTCAACTATCCGGTAGCTGTGTGACCCAAAGCAGAACAGTTTACCTCTCTGAACCTTACACTTCTCGTCAGTAGAACTGTTATGCCAATAACAACTAATTTACGAGAGCCCCAAGAGATTATCTGTATGGAAGTTCCCAGCCTGTGGCACGTATTCGGTAAGATGCAGAGCTGTGTGATTCCGAAAGGTGGTAACAGGAGCGGGCAATAAATACTTCATGAGTATCCATAATGTGGGGACACACTGAATACAACCGTAAAGGAGACAGATATAGTATCTGCCCCAATAGAACCACTGTTCATTGAGAAAGACAGAAAATGATAGCAAACAGTGGTTCAGTACTTGCTACGTGCAAAGCACTGTTCTAAGAACTTTATATAAACCACCTGATTTAACTATCACTGCTATTCAGTGGATACTGGGTACTATCATTAGCCCATTTTATGGGTGAGGAAAGTGAGGCACACAGGAGTTAAGTAGCCTAGCCAACAGTGTGGGGCTCGATCCCATGAAATGTGAGATCATGACCTGAGCCAAAATCAAGAGTTGGATGCTTAAGTGACTGAGCCACCCAGGTGCCCCTAGAGCCCACAGACTTACGCTCTGTCCTAATCTGCTTCACCAGAAGTAGCAATTAAATATATACACAAATGTGCTCAAAAAAGCAGACGGCCAGAGAGCTAGGGGAATGTTCCAGGGGGGCTTAACCTAGTCTAAAGTATCAGAGAAGGATCTCTGAGGAAGTGATAAGGATGATAAGAAGGAAGAGAACCCAGGTAAAAGAGGGGAAGAATCATCCCAACGGGGCAAAAATAGGGCTGAAGACCTGGAATTAACTCAGAGATCGGCAAAGTTAACATCACGTGACAGAATAGGAAGACTGCAGCTGGAAACAAGCAAAACAATGACCAACTAATCCCCTTGCAAACAAACCTCTTGAATGCCACTCTGGTCACACACACATTCCCGGTTTTCAATCTTGGCCAGTGTCAACACCTATCATTTTAAGAGGTGAAGAAGAAAGGACAGGTGAGCTGCCAATGAGAAGGAGAAAGACTGAGGGCTTTGGCATGGAGTCTGGCCATGGAACCACTGACTTCTTCCTGCTCGACCTTGAGAAAATGAGTTGAAAGAACTTTCTAAACCTCAGTTTCCTCATCTGGAAAGTGGAAAATTGCCTCACTTACAAGAAGTAAGTCTGATACCTGCTTCTGACAGTCGTGGTGACTGTTAAATAAGCCGTGCACGGATGGCACCTGGGACATGGTAAGCGCCCATGGAATATTTCTCCCTCCCCTACTCACTGTTCAAAGTTAGAACCTGGCAGCTGTGCAGGGAAATCAGACACAATCTCCAAACCCAGGTCCCCTCACTCATTCTTTGTCTTCGAGGGTGTTGGGTTTTTCCGATTCTCTAACCAATACCGAGTTAGCAAGTTCTGTCACAGAGAACCTCATGAGACTATTTTTTAAAAATGTTTTTTTAGGAAAGATCCTTCAGAGAAATCAAAGCTCCAGTTTTGGAGAAGACATCCAAAGGCCCCACTGATATTCTTCCTTACCTATAAACTAACAAAAACTGAAACGGGCAATCAAATGATAAGAATACAGCTAAGACTATTAACAGGATTTATTTTTTCTAGCCGTCCATAATACAGGGACATGCACGACTTCCACCCCAGATGCCAGAGAGAGAGATGTGGAGTCGAAAAAAAGCAGAACTTAAGGGACACCTGGAACTTCAGAACTGGAAATCAACTTGAAGTTAAGTCCCCGTCTTCCAGCGAACGTGACTGATTTTTAAAGCTGGAGTGGGGGCGCCTGGGTGGCGCAGTCGGTTAAGCGTCCGACTTCAGCCAGGTCATGATCTCGCGGTCCGTGAGTTCGAGCCCCGCGTCAGGCTCTGGGCTGATGGCTCGGAGCCTGGAGCCTGTTTCAGATTCTGTGTCTCCCTCTCTCTCTGCCCCTCCCCCGTTCATGCTCTGTCTCTCTCTGTCCCAAAAATAAATTAAAAAAAAAAAAAAAAGCTGGAGTGAAGGTCATTTGGGGCTATTGGCAGGATGAGGACTTGAACTTGGGTCTCCTGGGGGCAGTCAAGAGGCAGCGTGTTTCAGTGCCAATAGCACTGATCCGCTAAGGAGATCTGCTGCTCCACACAAATAATCCAAGTTTCAACATTTATGCAGAATGCTATCAAGGGGGAACTAAAGTCCCGTCTCTGGAGAGGGAAAATGGAATTAAAACTGCTGTAGACCAACAAAGCCTCAATTCAACAAAGTTTAGAACATATTCTCTTTCCTAATAAGTGTAATAATTCTCACTGACCCTTTTGTGGGAAGTTAGTAAAGTTTGCTTAGATTTGCATGTGATTTCCCTACTGGTCACTCAATCCCAAACTCACATAAATGGGTGATCACAGGCCTGTTCCTGTTCTGGTTCTTGGTCATTAAGCAAGAATGTTGAGTGCCTTGGCCTCTGCCAGGCAAAGTCATCACCCAGGGAAAGCAAGGCCATTCACCATCACAGCCTCTTTGCTCCTAATCCTGGTGCCCATTGGATGCCTTTCAGAAAGCCACAAAAGACTCCCCAGTGCAATAATGCAGTGAGTGGTCTGAACAAATCAGCTATTAAAGACAACTGAAGACGTTTGAATTTGGACTGGGCATTCCATGCCACTAGGAAATTGCTATTAATTTTGATGGGTATGATAATTGTATTCTTGTTATGTAAGATACCAGCCTCCTTTTTTCAACTGCACTCAAACATATTTGAGAGAAAAATGTCATGATGTCTGTCATTTGCTTTAAAATACACACTTCTTTAAAATAGTACACAAATGTGGGGGTGCCTGGGTGGCTCAGTCGGTCAAGTGTCTGACTCTTGATTTCAGCTCAGGTCATGATCTCACTAGTCCGTGAGATCGAGCCCCACATTGGGTTCTGAGCTGACAGCATGGAACCTGCTTGTGATTCTCTCATTCTCTCTCTCCCTCTCTCTCTCCACCCTTCCCCTGATTATTCTCTCTCTCTCTGCCTCTCTCAAAATAAATAAATAAACACTAAAGAATACGAAGAAAATATTTTAAAAAGGGATAAACTAAATGCAGCAAAATGCTAGTAAGTGTTAAATCAAGCTATATGGATCTATTATAGGGGCATCTGGGTGGTTCAGTCAGTTAAGGGTCCGACTTTGGCTCAGGTCATGATCTCACATGTTCGTCAGTTTGAGCCCCACATCAGGCTTTGTGCTGACAGTTCAGAACCTGAAGCCTGCTTTGGATTCTGTGTCTCCCTCTCTCTGTGCCCCTCGCCTACTCACTCTCTGTCTCTCTCTCTCTCTCTCTCTCTCAAAAACAATAAACATTAAAAAATAATAAAAAAAGGATTCATTATAATATACTAAGTTGAATACTAAAAATTAAAAGAAATTAATAAAGTTATTCTATTAGAATTAGAAAGAGTTATGGAACGTCACCCTTGTTACACTGTTTAACTACCCTAATGTCAACTCCATAGGTAGATGATATGAGGAAGAAAACAAAAACTCCTTTCTTTTATGTAAAAAAGGCACACAGGTAACTCATACATGAATATTTTCTCATTGTAAATCTTCCAGTCATCGAAAAATACAAGGACTAGCAGGTGAAATCCCTCTCTGTGGATTTCCCTCTCCCCCTCACCTCCCCATCATCAGCAGTTTAGTGAAAGTGAGTAGGAAAATGGATTTTGTGTTCTTGGGCCAAACGCAGTGGCAAAATCATCCAGGAAAAAAAAATAACAAAAGCACAGCTACGAGGTGAATCAGAAGACGGGCAGAATGAGAGGAAACACTTCCTGATTCACTGGAACACTGGGTGCAGGTATATTATTTTTGGAAAGACACCGAGGTGCTCATTGTGCTTTCTCTCCAGTAGAAGAGTGTGGTGTCCCTAAAACTGAGTTCAGTTCATGCCATCCAGGAGACCCTGAAGTTTGCAAACTCTCCCTTACACCAAAATGCCTAGGTTGGTAAGGCAGTGAACAGGTTGGTAAGGCAGCAGTGAACATTCTCAGCACTGCTTTTTCAACATGGTGGAGCCCTACCTTGGAGAAGTGTGTCACCTTCAGCTTTCGGCCCCAGTGAGGATCCAAGGCTCCAGAGTGACGTGAAAGTCACGACAAGGTACGCTGCGTGGGGTCATGCGTGCCTCCCTTATGTTGCATATCCTTGCTTAAATGAAGCAGAAACTTAAACGTGTAGGTGTTAACCTGTTTTTACTAATCTCGTGTAACCTACTGAGAACTCTGCAAACCCTCTACAGTCCTTTCCCTGTGTGCTTACGTAGGCTTCATAATAGGAATAGTAATCACATGTGAACCCTTAGAGTATGGCAATATTCTGAGCACTTTGTACACATTAAATTATTTAATCCTCCAAACACTCTTCTAAGGTACATACTGTTTTTATTACCATTTTACAAATGGAGAAACTGATGCCAGGGAGGTTAAATAACTTATCCAAACTCACCCAGTTAGAGGACCAGTAGCACTGGGATTTCAACCCAGGTCTTCTGACTTCACAGCTCCCTTGACAGTCACATTATTCATTATATTTGTGATTCATCAACTGTTTTGTTTTTAGCTCTGTTTTTCACGAAAGGGATCGCACTATATGTGATTTGCTCCATTTTCACTTGAAACTATACCCCGGATTTCTTGATGTGTCAGTTCATACAGACTTGCCTCATTAAAAAAACAAAAAATTC
The DNA here is from genome assembly GCF_018350195.1 of Panthera tigris. NCBI lineage: Eukaryota > Metazoa > Chordata > Mammalia > Carnivora > Felidae > Panthera > Panthera tigris. The sequence goes on along the minus strand of NC_056676.1, from coordinate 68,799,553 downwards.
TATCTTTTATAGATAGGCCATGATATACAGAACCACATTCTAATTGTGGGAACTTAAATTATTTCTAGTATTTTTTTGTTATAAATAATGCCGCGATGGACGTATATTTTTAGGCATACATGTTATTTCCACGATTAGATTCTTAGCAGGAAAGTTGCTGGATCCAATGATAAACACATTTAAAATTTTGATAAACATCGAAATAAGATTTCTACTTTTCAACTTACATTAATGGCCAGGGACCAAAAATCCATGTCTTAGGAGGGAGGGTAAAGAAATGATATCAACCTTATGTATGGGGTGTCAGTACCGTTGTTTTTTCAGTCCCACACACTATAGTATAAAAATTGAGCCCCCAAAAGAATTAGTTCACAGACAGACCTTATATCTAGGTGACTCTAGCCTACTTCGCCAAAGGCCAAAAGGCCATACTAGAGAATTTGGTAGCACTTCACAATCATAATAATAAAACCATGATGACAGTAATCGTAACAGGCACCATTTAGTATGCACCAAGTTCTAGAAACCCTACTAAAGGGCATTCCCTGCCTCATTTAATCCTCCTAACAATGCACAGTCCCGTGAGTGCCCAGGGACAACTGCATGTGCCCAGTTCAGCCCTTTTCTCCCTTCTGATCACACGTCAGAGAAGCCCCAATCGACCTGACCAGCTCAAATTCCCCTGCAATACCCTCTCATAGCCAACACCTCTTCATTATAATGCTTTCCAGAGTGGTAATGTTCTATTAGATAGTATGATTCTTGGATTAACCTCTGTCTCCCTTTCTAAACTCCACAAGGACAGGGATGGTGAAAACTGAATGAGGGACGGAGCAAACAGACCAATGCATGAGTCACAGAGCACAAAGGCAGCGAGAAAAGCATCAATTCTAAGCAGGTATGCCGGAAACTTCGTGGAAGAGAGGACCTTTCAACCACATCTTGAGCTAAATACTGATGGTCGATACCATATAGGCAGATATAGATAGGAAAGTACATCCAGTCCAGTCCAGAACATGGGATCACAGGGACGAGGGTAAAAAAAAAAAAAAAAAAAAAAAAAGGGAAAGAAAAGAAAGTACAAAGCAAGTTCATGAAACAAGAAAAAGAATGATGTGGCAGAACTTTCTGCCTTGTTTATCTGAGTCCTCTAGCCGAGAGAAGAGGGTCAAATCAACCACTTATACTTTACTTAGTAACCTAGTCATATGTCATCCTCTCTTAGAAACGTAAGTGTTTAAAAGAGAATTAAAAGCAGAGTGCCTGGGTAGCTCAGTTGGTTAAGTGTCAACTTCAGCTCAGGTCATGATCTCCCAGTCCGTGAGTTCGAGCCCAGCGACAGGCTCTGTGCTGACAGCTCAAAGCCTGGAACCTGCTTCAGATTCTGTGTCTCCCTCACTCTGCCCCTCCCCTACTCACTCTCTGTCTTTCAAAAATGAATAAATGTTTAAAAAAAAAGTTTAAAAGAAAATTAAAGGTCATGGAATGCAAAATTTCAAGCACTGGAACACCAGGACTGGAGAAAACTTTTCGGAAAGCAATCCTTATGGATCCTGTAGACCATATTGTACAGTTACCCGTGACCTCTATCTATTAGCATACACTGTCCTTGCTAACCCTGGATCCAGAAAAATACTCTCTGATGTGTGAGCAGCAACAAGGGGAAACACGCAGTGGTTTCATGAGAATATACAATTTCAGCATGATTCATACCCTTATATTCCCTGAAACTTGATAAAGGCAAATTTTTCATAAATAGCCATGCACAGCAGTGCCCGTGTATAATAGTTTATACCTGAAGTGGAAAAGGAATCATCTACCCTAATCCCCAATCCCCTCAGAATGCTCAAGCTCACTTAGGTTTTAGAAGGAGGAATTTAGCTCCTACTGGTCTGGGGGGAGACCCTGAGCAAACTGTTGGAAATGCTTCACATTGTATTAAAACAATGGACTGGCTCTCTTCTGAGGGGCATTGGTGTGGTTTCCAGAAATTGGATGAATCATCAGTCTCCACCAGGTAATTGTCATTCCCACTTGGCTGGGCTCCAGGTGACCTTTCCTAAAAGCTGCAGAAGAAATGCATGCTATAAATAGGAACATTTGAGAAGTATTTCCTGGAAGAAACACCCTAGGAGATCAAGGTCTCCTTCTTGTCTTGCCCACCTCTCTACCAAACAAAGGGCTCCTTTTGGGTCTTTCTTCTCTGAGATCTGTGAGTGTAATTATATGAAGGGGATCAAGCAGGCCATGTTTTTCAGAGAAGGAAAAGAAAGTAGTATGTCTCAGTATTTTAGCCATGTATATCAGTATGGAATGTTTTGGGTTGCAAAGAAGAGAATACTGGTCTCTTATAAATATGTATTTATAATATAAAAACTTCTCCTCATTTAAGGCTTGGCTTAAGTCTTCTGAATGGACTCCTCTAGAAAGCCATCTCCAAAGACACTGTTAGCCCACAAAACTTATAGCTACCATTGACTGAATGTTTACTATAAGCCAGACATTAATACTGTAGACACTTCTCACAATAACTCTGCCAAATAGTTAACATCCCACATCATTGAGGAACTTTTTCCGAGTCACTGATTTGAACTCAAGTCTATCTGGAGTCCAAGACTTTTTCTCTTTCCCCTCTAACATATGTGGTTGTTTTCTTTTTTTCTCCACTGAATTTCTCTGGCACTTACCGTACTCCCAAAGCCTCTGTCCTCTCCTATAGTTTCTATGAATTATTGATTTGTGTAAATTATACAAAAAGTGTTCCACTTCCCAGGGGCTAATGGTCCTGGTCTAACCAGCCAAGCGAGTTTTCCTCATAGGTTTTTTTTTTTTTTTTAATTTATTTATTTAAGTTCAAGTTAGTTAACATACAGTGTAGTATTAGCTTCAGGAGTAGAACCCAGTGATTCATCACTTACATGTATCACCCAGTGCTCATCCCAAAAAGCACCCTCCTTAATGTCCATCCCCCATTTAGACCATCCCCCGCCCATCTCGTCTCCAGCAACCCCCAGTCTGTTCTCTGTTTTTAAGAGTCTTTGTTGGTTTGCCTCCCTCGCTGTCTTTATCTTATTTTTCTTCACAGGGCTCTATACACAGGGACAAAAGACAAGCTTCTCGGTGAGGACTTGCTTTTGGTACCCTTGCCTGATGAGGAATAAGGTATGCTTGTTAAAACTATGCTATCGCTCACAAGCCTGACTGATTTAGCTGGTCTGCAGTGGGTCCTAGGTGGATCCCAGACAATGGTATTTTTTAAAACCTCCTTAAATTTCCTTGTGCAGCTCAGATTGCTGTTCTAAGTTGACACTGAGACTTTACATGTTTACCCAGCACTTTAGGTGGTTCTAATGATCAGGCTCATCCGTGTGAGACTGACCCCGTATGTGACCTTGTTGAGAGAAAGGTAGGGACTCTTTCTTGGTTCTGGTCCCAGTGGAGAATTCATTCTAGTCCTAGGCTTGCGTGTGCCACTGGGATGTCAAAAGAGTTTTTATAAAACATAAGAGTTAACATCTATAGAGTCTCTACTATAATGCAAAGTACTATCCTAAGAACTTTAAACAGCTGATTATTTTCTTCCTTACGCTACTTTCTGAGTTAGATGTTTGGATTACCCCCATTTTTACAGACAAGGAAAACTGCCTCAGCTCACATCATTAGTAAATGGTGGAACTAGAGGTCCAATCCAGGAAGCCTGACCCTTGGTCTATGGTTTGAGCTCTGTACAGCACTCCGGCCCTGTGCCACATTGGAGCCTCCCAATGGCACTATGGAGTAAGTACTATCCTCTCTACTGAGCCAGAAAAGAGGATGGGAAGTTAAAGCCCAGGATTAGTCAGGACCTGCATCTTCGAGCAAGGGGATCTGTTCTAGAAGGAGCAGCCATTAGATGGGAGGGGACGAAAGATGCTATAAAGTCAAGCGAAAGAATCACGCTACCATGTGTAAGACTTCACTGTAAGTGCAAGGACCTGAACTTCTCAGAGGCACAGACAACAGTTATTTCTAGGCAGTATGACAAGGTGGATTAACCTTGGTCCTCAGAGTCTAACAGCATTTCCGTATCTGCTCCAACATTTATAAGTCCCGCAAGCAAATGCTTTTAACTTGCTGAGCCCCAATAGTCTCAATTGTAAAGAAAAGAAAAGAAAAGAAAAGAAAGCCTTCTGCTTCCAATGGCTCTGAGAATAAAAGGCAATCGATGATAAACATGGTGGCCAGTAAATAACCATAAATAACTTCCTAGTCCTGTTCCCTAAGCAACCACCATTCAGTCCAGCCATCCAAGGGTTAAGAACGCCAGCTTGAGTGCAATCACAGGGTTGGGATATTTTATTTCCGAACAAAGGTTCTATAATTTCAGCTTGGCTATGCCTATACCCAGCTCCTCACCCAATCCTCACAGCCACCGGTGGGACTTGTAAGCAGATCCAGAGCTTTGCAGTAATGCTCTTTGAAAAAGCATTGTGCTTTAATAAGTCACTTTTCTCTCCTCGGGCGAAGTTCACATGAATTAGATTGCAAGGCACTTTATGCAAAACGTCTGACCTTCACTGGCTCTGATTTGCATTGTCATCGTCCCTTTATTCTTCTAAAGTGCCTTCATTTTGCATAATGTTATAATGTTATTCAGGCTTCACAGTTAGCACTATTTCATTTCTCCAATTATAGCCATTTTAGGCAAAGCTATAGATAACCTTCAGAAACCCATGCCTGTGTGATATTTCATTCACAAGGAGGAAGCAAAGAAATTGGACTTGAAAAAAAAGGAAAATACTACAAAACTCATTTGGGGTGGACATTTAAAACTCCAAGACTAGATTTTTCCCCCTTTTTGAGGACTAAGAGTGTTGTCTGTGTACCATGAAAATCTCTGCATTACCAGTTAGTTATATGGGAAGAGCTTACTATTGAAGCAGGGGCATTCACCTAAGCAGAACAACCCAGTGTCACTGATGCATATTTTGAAGGATCTCTCAACCTAAGATCTGATCTCTCTTCTGTCTGTCCCAATAGGTTCCACCCCATGGTAGGAATTGGCCCATTTCAAGGCCAAGGATCCAAATCAGCTTATGGACCAATGTCTGTAGGAGGCAGGACATATTGTCTTGTTATCTGCCACTTGTTAGTCTAAAGGATATTCTGATCCTTTCTGCCAACCTAAAGTTGGCTGGAGAAAGACCAAGAACCGATTCTGAGAGACTGGGATGGAGAGAGAATGAGATGAATCCAAGCCAAATATCAACACTTTCAGAAAGACCTTTGCTAGAACCTTGGTTACAATCTGGATATGCTAAATAGGAGGAAACATTCATTTTTCATAATATTTATCAAATGTCTACTATTCATCAGACCTCAAGTTACATAGCAAATAATAATAATAATGTACTCACTTTTAATGGGACTTACCGTCCTAGTCCCAAGAATGTAGTGACCTAGGCAAATAATAAATGAATTATGGCCAAACAGAGAGATTGAAGTTCTACAGCAGAATTAAACTTTGATAAACAAAGAATGTGTGGCTCTTTTGTTTTTCTACTCTTATTTTACTCTTCTTCACATAAACCCCAACTTGCCAAATATTTTTAAATGTAGTCTATGCAAATTGAAAAATGAATCTAATCGGTAGTTAAACCATTCATTTGTGCTTAAGGCCATCTCCTTGAAATAATTGCTGTTTTCCCTGGTCTTCTCCCATCCCTGCTCATCTCTGGCTATATGGGAGAATAGCTGACATGACCCCATGGAACTGTGTGGAAGGACATTCCCCGGGTCTGATAGTTGAATGTATGGCGGGCAGCATTTCACCAGATTTCTTTGGTTTTGCTTCATTCTTGGTATAAGGGATGTTGACACTCACATCCAGGAATAATGAATTCTTCTATAGTTTTCTCAGCCCAGTTGAGTCAGATGCCTTCATTCCATTAGCCCTATAACACTGTCCTTAATGACACTACAGACTCTGAGTCTGAACACTCCCTTCCTCCAGCCCTAGCCCAGGAAGTCATCCCTTGGCTTTTGATGAAGGGTCCTTCAACAACTGGACCTTAGTTGGCCCCATTACAGGCCCAAGGGCTCTAAACTTAGTCTTTTTTTCCTGCTATCTGGAACCTAGTGAATCTCAAGACTGCTGATAAAACCCTCTTCATCTCGGACCGTTTTCTCAAACCACATCCAACTCCTCTTATTGGCTCTGCATTATGCTGTCCTCAGCAGAGGCACGGACCTAAACTAGGACCCTCTGTTCTACATAATCCCCCCAAAATAGTCAGCACATAAACTTTCCCCTCCAGAGTAGGAGGTGGACTTTTATTCCTGGCTGTCTTTCCCTCTCTTCTGGCTTCTTTCTCAGTCCTCTGGGCCCAGAGAGGGTGTCTTTCCCTTCATGGGACCCCTCTCCTTCCCAAGGGCACCCAACCCTCTCCCCTCCCATTCCCCTCCCATTCCCATACTGGCAGACAGGATGTGGGGAGGCAGAAATATTAAAGTAAAAGCAATTAATACATATCTAAAAATAATACTATTTTTATTCTTAAATGTCCAGATTCTCATTCACCAAATGCTAGAGCAGCAATTTTTCTTCCCGTTTTGCAGATAAGAAGACTAAAATGAAGAAAGGTAGACATAAAACAGTGCATATCAATCCCAATATATTAACACCTCAAGTTAAACATCTATCACTTTAGTGACACTTCACTTTGGAAATTTTCCAAGAAAATTGTATCTTCTGTTTTCTTCTTTGATGCTCTCCTTGCTCCTGACCCTTCAACAGAGGTGAATCTCCAAGGTCATTTCCTTAGCCTTCTTCTTCTTTTTTTCCTTTCCAATACTTTTGTGTGTGTGTGCAGGAATTCATCCACTCTCAGAATTTAACCAGAGTCTTTAAATATAGACTCAATATTTATTTCCTATCTTGCCTTTTTTTCCAACTGTCTGCTGGGTCGTTCCACTTTAGGGGAGTGTTGGTTTCTCAAACTAGACATTCAGAGAACTGAATGGTCCCCATAGCACTGATTTTCTAATTTCTATTTATATCACCCTTTCCTCAAAATTCTTACCATCTGTCATATTTGGGTCTTCATTCACCAGTCCTGGCCATGTTGGATCCCATAGATTCTACCCTCTTGGTCTCTGTGATAACCTACCATAGCTTTTCCTCTCTTTACCTCCTCCCCTGCCTTTGCTTCATAACAGGATCTTATCACATCTCACTGAAGTCCTGCCATATGGTCAAGTAAGTGTGGTAGAGTACAAAGGAAATGTGTTCATTTCATCTTCGTATCCTGACCTCCTAGATGCTCCAAGATTTGGCCTCAAACACAGTTCTTGTCTTGTCTCCAACACTCTACATCTTTTTTTTTTTTTAATTTTTTTTTAACTTTTTTTTTATTATTTATTTTTGAGACAGAGAGAGACAGAGCATGAACAGGGGAGGGGCAGAGAGAGAGGGAGACACAGAATCTGAAACAGGCTCCAGGCTCTGAGCAGTCAGCACAGAGCCCGACGCGAGGCTCGAACTCACGGACCGTGAGATCATGACCTGAGCCGAAGTCGGACGCTTAACCGACCGAGCCACCCAGGCGCCCCAACCAACACTCTACATCTTATCCATAGACCTGATGAAGCTGGCAGCTCATCCTTGAAAACGGGCTTTCCTATCACTATATGGCAGCTAACTTTTGTGTTTTCTGTCTGAGATGAGCTTGCTAAGCCACTCCACTTAGTGCAATATATTGACCAACCAAGGCCCATTTTAGATTCTATGTCTTTGTGAACTGTCTTTCCTGAAACCCAACAACACACTGTTTCCCCACCTCTACAAGTCCTCCTCAGCCACAAAAACAGGAAAATTCTTCAGAGAAACTTTCTTTGATCCTTAAGTTGTGGTTAGGCTAGGGATCCCTTCTGTGTTATCTCAAAGTTTTAAGGGAGAACCTTCATCTCTTTCTCGGACTCCCTCCTTCCATAAGGAGACACCTGTCCCACTCTACTAGAGGCTGGGTAGGTAAAATTAACTCTGGCCTGAAGTGTCATTAGTGAGACCCCTGGGTGACAAATCTGCTATCATCTCTCCAATCCAGTCTTTATCACTATTAGAGATGGCATGTGGCTTATCCATGGGTTTCTCTTCTGTGCCTCTCAACAGACTCAGAACTTGATGGGGGCATCTCTTCATGATGATTTTCAGTATGTTCGATGTCAGTTCCCTTCTCTGTCTCTTCTCCATAGCCTGTAAGTTTGTATAATACAGGGACCGTGTTCTTTTTCATTTTTATATTTCCAGGATATAGCACATATTCTGGTCCAATAAATATCTTCAGTGAATGGAGGTGTGAATGAAAACTTTACACCACCCTTACAGGCTTGTAATATAGAACAGAATTGTATGAATAAGCGAAGGAATGACAAATACTTGTATCCTCTCTGTAACTAAGTCTGATTCTTTGCCACATGATGATCACCAACTAGAACAATCTGCATCTCACAATCTTGCTTGGAGTAGAAAAATGCTTGAAGCTCTTCCTCACTGCTTTGATTTTTCCCTTGCCCAGATCTGGCTGGGGTGCAGGCTGGTCAACCCTATCAGCAAGTGCTGAATCACCCCCAAAGCACTACATCGAAGCTGGGTGACACCATCCCTCTTACCCATGGCTTCTCTTTCTGCTTTGCCGCTCTCCCTTTATAAACCACTCTATCTCTTGCTGCACATTGAACCATAATACTATCTCATGCAGCCTCCCTTACCACTAACAAGCTGACACAGGCATTCAGGAAGCCCATGATATCTACAGAAAAAGAAAGTCACTTTTTTTTTTTTGGCTGAATATTTTTTTCCTCCAAACTCTTGTCTTCTTTCCCAGAAATCCAGCTGAGCTATTTTTAGCCTGAATTAGGTGTGTCTCCTTCCAGGAGACTTCTTTTCTGTAAACAGTGATAAATACTTCAGTGAATGTATCCTCAATTTTAATATATTAGCAATCATATGATTTATTAATTAACCATCCCTCTGGGCTGGGTTGGTATTTTGATAAAGGAAATGCATGCTAATTTGAGCATGATTTTCATTTCTGGTCTAGACTACCTCTATTTGTTTAGGGAAGGAAAACATCAGATGACCCCAGAAAGTTTCAAACTAATTCTCTTCATTAACTAATCATTTACTAGTACTGAATGGATACTCCATACTCTCTCCCAGTTCCTTATCACTGTTCAACAAATCAGTCCATAATTTAGTAGCTTTAAATGACAGCCATGTTTATTTATCATGAACTTAGAGGTTATCCGGGAAGTTTTGCTGATCTGGGTTGATCTTGCTGGGCTCACTCATGCATTTGCAGTCAGCTGAGAGGTAGGTAGGCCATTTTGCTGATCTTGGCTGAGTTTCTACATCATGTTTGGGGGTGGGCTAGTCCAAAGTGACTTTGGCTGTGGCAACTCAGTCCTGCCTGATCTCTCATCCTCCAGCAGGCTGATGTAGGCTCAGTTCCATGGAGCTGGTAGGATTCCATATTCAAGCAAACTCAATCATGCAAGAACAGAGGAGACACTCGAGGGCTTTCCAAGCCTCTACTTGTGGCAGCTTTACTAGCATCCTAATGATCAAACTGGAGGTCACTTTTAGCCCAAAGTCAGAGGGAGAAGGGCTTCGAGTTACAGGATAAGGGCCATGACTAAGGAGAAGCCATTAAGTAGGGCCCATCAGTGCAATTGACTTATCACTTTCCAAACTCTCCTTCTGCAGTATGTACTGCATAAGAGTATAGGTTTAATGTCCTACCTAATTTAATCCCTGCTGGGAATAACATTATTATCATCATCATCAACAACAACAAATAGTCTTCATGGAGCAACAGCTGTCACGCTTAGACTATAAATAAATGTTCTTATTGAATTCACACAACAACCTTATAAAGTAGATATCATTATTATTTCAAGTCAGGTGTTCTAACTTCAATCCCTGTGAGCTTAAGTATGAGGCCAGTCTTCCTGTAAAAGCAGATTTGAAATTATGTCTCCTATAGGAACACTTATCATGACAATGGTATTTTGTTTCACTTTGTTCTTGGCTCCCAGTAAAAACTCGTTCGTAAAGAGTTGTGCACCAAATTTCTCCTTATAGTGCAACTTATTTTAATGGCCAAGGGCTGTGTGAATATACAGCATATATGAAATTGAGAGGTGCAATGAAAAATATAACTCGGGGATCATTTCTCAAAAATGGGTTCACACATCATTTTGTGTTAAATCCTCAGGCCCCTGGAATCTCTCCTGCCCCTCCCAAATTGTTGCTAAGCAACAACAAAAGTGGGAAAGAAAAAGTATCACTTCCAGGAGCATTCCTTTGCTCTGGGCCCAGCCCTTCTATACCTGCTTTCACAAAGATGCTGGATCAAGGAAGATAGTGATGTACCCATGCAAACATGAAGCAAAAATGGTAGGTACGATTGAAGATTAGGGGGAGAAGAGATGCCTGGCAATTAATAAAAAAGCCAGCATCATGTCATATCAAGTCTGGCTTAGGATATACTTTGACACAACAGACCCTTCAATAAATTACTTGAAGTAAGAAATCATATCACCTAACTAAAATTTCCTTAGCCATTGAGTAAGCTTCTGAATGACCAGGACTGTCCAGCAAGATAGTCTAGGTTGTTGTGGTTCATCACCAATACAAGCTACACTAAGAGGTGGAAAGGGATGCTGTAGAGGATATCACGGTGCTTATTAGAGGCTGTTTTGCATGTTCAGGTTTTTAATTGGCGTTATGTGTTCTATGGCCCCCAGGAGTACCCCAAATAAGAATGTAAGCCAAGGGTCAATAAAATCTTTCTGTAAAAGGCCAGATGGTAAATATGTTAGGCTTTTTGGGTCATACGGTCTCTATTACAACTCCACCATTTTGCACAAGAGTAGTCAGAGGCGATATGCAAACGAATGTCCACAGTTATTTTCCTATAAAACTTTATTTACAAAACCAGATGGCGGGCCAGATTTGGCTTGCAGGCTATCGTTTTTTGACGACTGACATAAACAGTCAGGAAGTCTCTGAAGATTTGGGATGTTTAGTCTCTAGAGACTAACCTTGGCTTCTGAGCGGAATGAAGCACAGGCAAATTTAACTAAAACTTCTAACTTCCTCCTTCTTGTGATACTCTGCAATGGGAAGCTGGCCCAACTTGGTTAAGAATTATGCGACAACCAATGGACTTGACAGCCAAGAAAGGGACTCCACAGGAGAAAGTGAGTGTCCCAGAGAGAACAAGACTAAGGCCACAGAGGAGCCCCGTTTCCCTCTAAGACAAATTCAGTGCTTTTCTCTGCCACAGACTTACTCTAAAGTGCTTGAAGACACAAATGCAGGAAGAACCAAAGGATTCAAGTGAAATCCTGAAAGAGTGCTAGATGCAAATAGACCAGAGGTCCGTTCTCAGCCTCGCCACTAACTATTTGGGTGACTTATTTGATGATTGGGACCAACTTTTCTCCACCTGTGGAGAGGGATTATAGTGTTTCTCAAAGTATCATCTGTACCCATCTGCATTAGAGTCACTTCATTTGCTTATTTAAACTTCTGCACCCCACCAGGTCTAGTGAATTATAATCTCTGAGGATTGGAGCTAGGTAATATGTATGATCATCTTGAGTTCCAAAGGCTCTTAAAATCCAGTGAACTTTGAGAACCGCTGGATAAGAAAGAGACTTTCCAGTATGCCTTCCAGCCCTGACGTTCTGTGCCTCTCTGAAACGTGGCATTAAGGTCTATCATCTTCTGTAGTTCTGACAACTCAGGGAGATGTGCCTGTCAACTGTGACACATGTGGCCTTCATTAGAGCTGGGTGGGATTTCAAGCAGAATAGCCAGCCTCACCTACACCTCCGTTTGGAGACATGGTCTCTTGGCCTGTGTAGATGTGTTACTTGACAATCAAAAAGGAAAAAAAAAATTACGTCCACACCCCTTTCCTCAGGCCAAAATGCAAATTTGGAACCCACTCTGCATGCCTTTCCAGGGAGGTGGCAAAGCTGATGAGGGACCTCGTGCTTGTAGCAACAGGCCCCAGAAGTTGAATCATATCCTTGAAAATGACATAGCTCCCTTCAGCTCAACAGAGCAGCTAAGGGAGAAGGGAATGGTGTATGTGTGTGTGTGTGTGTGTGTGTATGTGTGTGTGTGTGCGTGTGTGTGTGTGTGTGTGTTATGGTATAGTGTGTGTCGGGGGGGTAGTGTCTGCTATCTGTGGCTGTGTGCTTGGTGTGGGGTATATGCGTGAGTGTGGTGTTTGTATACGTGGTATGTTATGTTGTATATATGTGTGGGCATGTGTGGTATCTACAGTGTATGTGTGTGTATGCACGCACGCCAGAGGAGGGCAGGGGCGTGGTCAGCCAAGAGAGTCAGAGTCCACAGATTCAACGGCCCCTACTATGTGCCAGCTCTAGGCTGGGAGCTTAGAGTGAGGGTTTAGAACAAGCCCCCTGTCCTGAAAACCCTGATGTCAGTGAGTAGCCTTTCCTGAGCATGACAGGCCAGCCACGTTCCCTCACCCTCACAAAACCCTTTTGGGCTAGAGATTGAGGTCGTTGCCATCTTTACAGCAAGGAAGGCTGAGGCTAAGACGGGTTAATGATGCAGCACTACAACACAACTCAAGAACCCAGGCAGGTCAGATCGCAAAGCCCATCCTACAAACTGCGATCATCACAACAGCTAAGTTTTATTGAGGGTTTTGCAGACATCATGATCTCAGGATGTGTTCCAACAACCGCGTGAGATAGCCCCTGTTATTCTTACTGTGCCAATGAGTGAATGGCCCAGGGCCACAAAGTCAGTCAGTGAGAGACCTAAGATTTGGATCCGGGCAGTCTTGCCCCAGGGCGCATGCTCCAAGCCATCTGTCCCTTCGCCTCTTCAAGGTAGACGCTCGTGGAAATAAATGACAATGTAGATGGATGCACAAAGGTCAGAGAAAGGAAAGGGTAATGTTCTGGGGGAGGCCAGAGAAAGCTTCCCCAGGAAGTGCTGTCTGTTTTCTTGCATTTGCAAACCTGACTCTTGGAAGCAGAGAGAGTCTGATGGTTGTAATTTCATACCTGCTTGATTTGTCCTTGCTTGGGCGGGGAGCAGGGAGTCGTGTTCTATTTCTCTTCCTTTGAACATAAGGTCCCTGGATGAAATGTGAAATCCGTCTTTTGGCCATGTCAACAGCATCTTAGGGGACCCCTCCCCCAGGAGCCAAAGAGTAGTCAAGGGCAGGCAAGTTCACAAATGAGCAGAGGAGAGGGGAAAGGAAGTGCCTGTATATGGAGAGTAGTGTTGCCCAGACAGCAAGCTCTGGGGCACTGGAGAAAAAGCCTGGTTTTATATTTTGTTCCCAGATCTGCCACAGTCTCTAGTCTTCTTTCCAAAATAACCAGAAATTATTTAATAATAAACTCACAGTTACTATGTGTTTCTGAAACGTAGGTCTTACTAGCTATATTCCGAAAAGGGCAATCCTAACCTTCAGAGGCTTGGGTTTACCTGAACAGGACATTAGTGACTAGAGCCAGAGCCTGAAGTTTGTTGAAATTACAATGTGTTTGTTATTTTTAAAATCTTGCAAATAAAACAGTAAACACCAGAGAAAGTTCAGACCGAAATAAATATGTACAGATATTGCACTAGAAGACACTTTAGCAAGCCAACTAACTGAGTCATCTCAGTGTGAGTGTGTGTGTGTATGTTCACACATCACTCTGGTCACCTTGCACTTACATACTTCCAGAAATGGAAGGTCACTCCTTGTCCAGGCAGGTCACCCCTTTGTTTTATAACTCTAATAGTTCAAGTGGCACCTTACAATTAATCACCACTTGCCCTGGGTCTGACTTCTGAAGCTCCTCAGAGTTGATTTTGAATACTTTTCAGTGACTTCAAAACCTTTTTGGAAGAAAGGCATGCAAGGCAAATGTACATTAAGTAAAATAAAAAGACCGATGAATTCTTCTCCACATAAAAAGCCCATTGATTATTTGAAGATGTCTAATAAATTCCCCAGACCTGTCTCTTCTCCTTCCAATTTAAATACCACTTCTGCCTAGCGCCAATCTCCACATCCAGGGTCACCTGACTCTCTCCCTAGACACGCACATGTGTGCGCACTTGTGCATACACGCACTGCAAATTGGCAAGTTCAACTCTTCCTTAAAACTCAGTGACGGGGGTTATCCTTAAGTAAACTGTGAAGTGCTCACGGGACATTCTTCAAAGTTAGGCTTGCCGATGGTTCGGCTCAGCACTTATGTGGTCATTATTACAAATGCATTCCTTCTGTGCCCCTGTGCCTGTCTCTTCAACTTGTAGCTCAAGTAATCATGGGTCTTGTTGCCATTTTCTGAGTGTGTCCCGTTCTTAAAACCACCCTTCCTGGATCTAAGTCTTGGCCCCAGGTCCCTATCCAACAAGTTTTCCAGATTCCATGGCATCATATTTTAACAAGCTCAGTCTTCATTTCAACCAATCAATTAAATGTTTACGAGAGAGGCCAAGAACAGACGGAGATAGTGGGTAGCTCAAAATGACCCTGTTCTTCAACCAGTGTGTGACTATTGAAATTTACTATCATTCAGCCTTCATTTCTTAAGCTTTTCTTCCAAAATATTCTGAAGGAAGCTTTCAAGTCCTTTGCTGAAATTGCCACACAGCATCACAATGGCACCCAATGCTTTCTTTGCTAGTCTAGCAACCCCATGAGAAAGGACAGAGGTGAACTTTTCATCAACTTCCTTTTTTTTTTTAACTTTTTTTAATGTTGATTTTTGAGAGAGAGACAGAGAGAGAGAGAGAGAGAGAGCATGAGCAGGGGAGGGCCAGAGAGAGAGGGAGGGAGACACAGAATCTGAAGCAGGCTCTAGGCTCTGAACCGTCAGCACAGAGCCCTATGCGGGGCTCGAACCCATGAACCGTGAGATCATGACCTGACTGGAAGTCAGATGCTTACCTGACTGAGCCACCCCAGGTGTCCCTTTTCATCACCTTTCTTATTCTTAGGTAATCCATACCATTTCCTGGTGATCATTACTTCATTTTCTAAGTGCTGAGAAAAAAATATATATTTCTCAATTGTAGAGTTTTGGGGGGGATAGATACCCAATTTAGATGTAATTTCTAATATCTATCTTCCCTTCCTACCTAACACTGAGTAATTTGTCCATCTTCAGTCCTCTGGAATTGTCCTCTGCAGTTCTTTGGAAATTAGAGTTATGACTGTATTCTTGAGTTCTTAGTAGGAACAACATGAGATTGGGATATGAGTTCCAATCTTGCCTCTGTTAACAGTACTTTATTCAAGGTGGTGACGTGGAGCAAATGGCTTATTTTCTTTCTACTGCAATCTCCTTATCTATCAAATGGATTTGTGTCTTCCAGAGCTGATATGAGAAAGGAAGTCAAAAGCACACCTAACCCAGTACCTGACATGTCCTCTATAAGTGCCCGTCCCTGTCCTGTGGGGATCCACTTACTTTGTTTATGCATCCTAACTTCTGTGCTTCCATAGTATTTCCTCATGTATTCCCCATTCCATGTCCCATCCTTTCCAGTTGGAAGATTATTCCCCTTGACCAAGATGCTGTGTTCTATAAGATGTATACAGCTCTGTTTCCTTGCTGTCATCCGTCAGCACCATGTTTGCTGCCCTGGGCCCCGAGCCTCTTCCTTCCCTACTCTCCTTATTGTGAAAATAGCTTCTAAACAGTCCCACCGAAGCTCCCAGTACCTTTAATTCTGAGTATTCTTCACAAGTACCCAGCATGCACTCAATGTTGAGGATCCCTGACAGAGCCCCTGTCGTGACACATCTTACAGTGAGTGTTGGTTTCCTGTGGCTGAAGTGGGGTTTACCTCATGCCCCAAGTCCTGGGGTAAGATAACCACATGATCGAACCAGGATTCTAATCTAAGCGTCCTGTCTGCCATGTGATGTTGGCACAAATGAACTTTTTGAGAAATGTGAACACCACCAAGGAAGTTTTATGAAGTACATTGTGGAGAAGCCCCAAGATCCTCCTCTGACATCATCTGCCTTCATTTAGCTGATTATCAACTAATCCTTATTAAATGGTTATTGGATAGGGTCATTAAGGTGTAAGCGATAACAACAAAGGTGTGAACACTTCCAGTGGGAATGGAGTGGTGGCCTTGTTCATATCCGCCTACTCTGAGAGCAGGTGGGAAGTGATGTAAGTGGCTGTCCTTCCCACATCAATCACCAGTCAACGCTAATTTAATCTTTCCATAGCTCTCAAATGTTAAGCACTAAATGCAGTCAACAGAGGACCCTTATATTCTTGATTACACATCTTTGTGCCTTATAATCCACACCCTTCCTTATTCATTCTCCACACAGTGAGGTATAAAGAGGTCTTTAGTAGCCTACGTGGACCCAGGCTATTGTCTCTCTCCTGTCCCTAGCCCTCAGAGTGTGGCCATGGAATGTCATTGGACCTCTCTCGGCCTCCATTTCTCAACTGTAAAATCAAGGAGTTGGATTCTAAAATTCTTGAAAGAACGTCCCGTCTATAGTTCTAAGTGGTCAAACACCTGGTTCCAGAGACACTTGGCTGTGCACAGATGTTAGCAATCAGCATCATGTTCTAAGTGACATCAGCTCTGCAGAAACATGGACACAGATCTTCACGGGGGTTCCCACAGTGAGACCTGAATACTCACATTCTTGCTCAAGAGCTCGTTTATTCACTCACTTGGTCTTCGTGGGAAAACAGAATTGGAACTGTGGCAGCAGGCTTGCAGCCTGGCTTTGTCACTTATACCCTGGATGGCCTTGAGGAAGCCATGCCACCTCTCTAATTGGCTCTTCATCACTTCCTCTGTAATTTGGCATAATGGTACACCTTCAAAGGCAGCGGTGGGTCTAGCGTTGCTATAAGACTAAACCATTGATCTGATGGGAAGGTGGCCTGCAGTGCTCGACCCAATCCTCTGACTGTGAAGACGTGAGGCACAAGCAAAGTGCATTTACTTGTTTATTTGAGGCGGTCTGAGCGAGAGCCTTAGTGTAAGGGATGTAAGACGGTGGGACACAAGCTTCAAGTTACCCCAACAGCACAGTCATTATTCACAGAGCTATTGTGACAACACAATGTGATTCCATACGCCAAAGGGCCTGGTACATGCTCAAAAAAACAAAACAGGGGTGCCTGGGTGGCTCAGTTGGTTAAGCATCTGACTTCAGCTCAGGTCATGATCTTGCGGTCCGTGAGTTCGAGCCCCGCGTCGGGCTCCGGGCTGACTATTCAGAGCCTGGAGCGTGTTTCAGATTCTGTGTCTCCCTCTCTCTCTGACCCTCCCCCGTTCATGCTCTCTGTCTCTCTGTCTCAAAAATAAATTTAAAAAAAAAAACAACCTGCTGGTTATGAACGGGTTTGCTTTGTGCCTAGGCTCTAAGTACTATGCACAGAAGCTCTGTGTACACTCAATAAATCATAATAAAACAATAAACCACTCCCTTTTCTAAGCCTCAGTTTCCCCCTCGGTAGAATGTGAGCATTAAATTAAGATCTCCTCTCCAAATTTACTACCCCATAATAATTTTTAGAAAGAATACAGCATGAGCCCTTTTATGGACTATCCTACCAAGCTTAAGAATATTAGAGGAAGATGGGGTGCCTGGGTGGCTCAGTTGGTTAAGCGTCTGATTTCAGCTCAGGTCACGATCTCGCAGTCCGTGAGTTCGAGCCCCACGTCGGGCTCTGTGCTGACTACTCAGAGCCTGGAGCCTGTTTCAGATTCTGTGTCTCCCTCTCTCTCTGACCCTCCCCCGTTCATGCTCTGTCTCTGTGTCAAAACTAAATAAACGTTAAAAAAAAAGAATATTAGAGGAAGAAAAATCTAGTTGTAGGCACAATTAATATTTGTTGTGTACCTACTCATGCCAGTGCTAGGTTCTGGAAATAGACAGGTGACCTAAACAGAGACTCTGGCAAATATCAATACATAATTGTAAACAGAAAAAATATTTGCAAAGAAGAGACCTACATATTTTATGGCACCATGTATCAGGAGGGTGTTACCTATGAAGGAAGGAATACATGAGGAAGTGAGATTTCAACTGAAATATGGAGAACGGTTGGGAGTTAGCTAGGTGAAGAGCAGGAAGAAAGAAGCACAGAGAAATGTATCTGAAGTGAACTTCAAGGGCTCCTTCAGGAAAGTTGATCAAGATTATTGAGCCAGAATAATAGACTAATCGATTTCCTTTTTCCCAGAGGTGGTCCTATTAGACACTGATCCCTCCCAGCAAAATCTACACCCAACCCTTACTACTCAAGGTTTTCAATTCTGGAACGTAGGATTTTCTGGAAGTGGCAGTATCACTTGGATTAGATTCTCTCCCTTTTCCTGTGCATGGTATGTTCAGCTGACTCTTTACAAAGCAACATGTACGTATGATTTCATCTAATATCCAAGGTGGATGGTACTGTCCTCCAATACAGCAGCAGAAATGGAAACATGGTGAAGGAACCTGGCATGCTTGTGGTCAAACAGTCAGTTGTGGGACCTGGACATTTACCTCCCATCTATTTCCTGACCCAGCATTCTATTGACCCCTTCCTTCCTAGTGAGGAGACCTTGTGCAATAAGGGGAAAAATTGATTTAGTCCTTCTAGAAGAAAAATGGTGAATCCAATAATACCAGAAAATTGGTGAATCCAATATACTTGACTTTAATCAAGTCAAGTGATTTTTTACTTGACTTAATAAAGTCAAGTGATTTTTTTACTCCATTTAGGACATGATTCCAAACCACACGAGAGAATAAAGAAAAATTTTAAATCTGCCCTTTGGTGTTTGACCCCAAACATTATTACATGGCTTGATCCCAGCCTTCATTCAACAGAACTGGCTCTGAATAACACTTTGTTTCAAAAAGTCAACTCCACCCTCAAAGGATAAAGATTCGTCAACACAGGGAAGACTCAAAAGAATGTGCTGTAAGCTCTGAAGGCACTTCTCTGGAATGTCCAAACATCTTTTGAACAGTGGCGATGTCATCCGAGTAAGAGTTCAACCGCCCCTGAGCGAGATTATTGACGGTGATCAGTGGGTCTTTGAATGAATGGGTACTGATATGCTAAAATACACTGAATTATACGCTTTCATAGGGGTGAATTGTATGATATGGGAATTATATCTCCATTAACATGATTTTTTAAAAGTGACCTCATTGGTTTATCTTGGGATAGCTGCAGCAAAGCCCAGAAAAGTATGCCTATAGGTTGCAGATAAGTTGAAGAGACATAAATCCACCATTAACCTTGCTCCTTCCTGCTTATCAGACAGCTGGCGACTTCCTACCACCTCCCTGGGTTCCATGCGCTCATCATCTCCATTACTTCCCAAGAGTCCAAGGGTCTAGATTAAGCCTTCCAGTCTTTCTTCAACAAAGATCTTTGAAATTGGAGTCTTTTGAGAGCAATCTCTATGTCAGAGGCCAGCTGCCTTGAGGCCTGCCAAGTGTTCATAGAAACTGACAAATCCCCAAGGCCCCTCATGAAGACAATTTCCTCAAGAAGTTTCCCTACAGCGGAGTTCAAGGAAGTTGCTGAAATCTCCAACATGTGGAGGCCGCAAATGAGAAAACAAAGGTTGGAGAGGTTAGAGCTAATTACTCTGAGGAATATGTTTGGTCAATGCCCTGGGGCCTTTTAAAACCAACAGCAGAGTTCACTGAGTTAAGAGATTAATTTGAGTGAAAGGCATCGGCACCTTGAATTCAAGAGAACATTCTCATTAGCAAAACCCACTGAGAGAACCTTGGTGACAAACAGAGGAGTCTAGTTATCAAAAAGAACTTTTACCTAAAACTGACCTAAACACACACACACACACTTATATCATTTAGTACATACAATTCTCTCTTTGTCTTTTGTATCCTCTCTTTTTTCCCTTTTCTTCTTTAACTCATTCATCAAAGGACCTACTCTGTGCCAAGCACTGAGGGAACAACACTGCCAGGGAACAACACTGCCACAGCCCCGTCTCCCACATTGTTTATGGTTATTTGGATACTTCCAGATAAAGAATCTGGGGTGCCTGGGTAACTCAGTCAGTTAAATGACCAACTCTTGATTTTAGCTCAGGTCATGATCTATCTCATGGTTGTGGGATCGATCCCACCTCGGACTCTGCACTGGGCATGGAGCCTGTTTGGGATCCTCTCTCTCTCCCTCTCTCTCTGCCCCTCCCCTGCTTGTGCTCTCCCTCTCCCAAAACAAATAAACGTTTACAAAAAAAAAAAAGAATCTAGAAGCTGAAAAATTGCTTCTGGCACTCATTCTTGCCAGTGGTCCAGTCTAGAGCTCTGTGTTTAAGTGCTTCATATGTATGGCTCTGTCATACCTGGAAAATGCCCCCTTTGATCAAGATCCGATTGATTTTGGTCACCAAACAGTCTTCAGGTTTCTAGAGGGACCACTGAAGCTACAACAGTCATAGAAAGTCACAGACCCCCACCCAGGGAAATTCTAACTTTTGATATCCCTGGACAGAATGGGAGACCCCAAGTCACAGGAATCCTGGTTTTTAATATCTACCTGGCCACTAAGTATCCTGTTTGACTTTAGTTCCTCAAGAGTGTAGGAGACCCAAACATCACAAAGGATGATTTAGGAATGTGTAAAATCACAGAATCCCAAGATTACTGATACCCGTAGAAAAGTAGGTTGGGGGGGGCACCTGGGTGGCTCAGTTGGTTGAGTGCCCGACTTCGGCTCAGGTCATGATTTCATAGTTTATGCGTTCGAGCGCCACATCGGGCTCTGTGTTGGCAGCTCAGAGCCTGGAACCTGCTTCATATTCTGGGTCTCCCTCTCACTCTCTGTCCCTTTCCCACTCATGCTGTCTCTCTCTGTCTCTCAAAAATAAATAAACATTAAAAAAAACTTTAAAAAAAAAAAGAAAAGTAGGTGGGGACACAAAGTATCTTGGTATTGACTCAAACACCAGAGGTCAAAGCAACATCGGAATAGTATTTCCAAGGTAGAAAGTCATACATACAAGAGTTCATTAGGATTAAGTTTTGCTGTAAGAGAAACCTAGAAAATTATTTTTTAAATAAATAAAATTTTCTTTCTCACATTTCAGAAGTCTTGAGGCAGGCATTCCAGAGCTGATAGATGGGCTGCATGATGGAAACAGCCAATGTCCTGATATATTCAGTCCTCTATGGAAAGCTTCTATTCCCATGACATCTCAGATTCCAAACTTCCTTCTAAAGTCAGCCATTACATATATATTCCAGAAGCAAAATGGGTGAGTAATGAGAGAAAGACAAGTCTCTTCTATTTTTATTTGTTTTATACATAATTTATTGTCAAGTTAACTAACATACAGAGGAAGCAGTGTGCTCTTGGCTTTGGGAGTAGGATCGCATGATTCATCATTTCCACACAGCACCCAGTCTCTTCTCTTTTAAAGCAAGTTCCTGAAAGATCTCTGGAACACTGATGCTTAGATAACATTGGCCAAAAAGTAGTCACATGCCCACACCTCATTGTGAGGAAAGGCGGGAAATTTGGTGGAGCAGCCCTGTGCCCCAGTAAACGTTAGGGCCTGTTACTAAATGGAAAGAGAGAATGGATTAGGAGCTTGACTGTGGATAATCTCTATCATGGGCATCAAAGAATATTCTCTAAAAAAAAAAAGTTTCATAAGCCAGCTATGGTATTAACTGTCCAGGGTCCTTGGGAAGGAAAACTTCTGCCTTTCTGAGCTTGTTTCTTCAATTGTCAAATGAGGACATGTGATCATTTAGGTGGCACCCCCCCTCCCACTTTTTTAAAACCTGTTCAACTTGGGTAGATTATGTATTTTCTCAATTCCTTGGTGTTAAGTATCTTAACAACTATCTATAAAACCTGGGTATCTTTTGCTAATGTGTGTCTGTCCAGGACTAGCTACATTTAGTAAGAAGACAAAACTATCAGAGTGAGGTCAAGCTAATGACAAGGAAGCACAAGGTCCATTAAACCCCAAGTTAATTGCCAATAAGTGGTAAACTCCCAATTAAGCAGTGGACTTAAAAACCAGACAGTTAGGATTGCATTGGTCCTCATTTTTTTACCAAACTGTGCTCAACCATGAGCATAGAAGAGTCTTTGTGCTCCTGAAGTGCAGCTGATGGTCCCACCCAACCCGGGGAACCCACTGAGGATCAATAAGGGAACCAAAAAGACCTCCAGAGAATCTCGTGCCGCACTTCCAAACACAGATGCTAACTCGGCTTCTGGACATTTAAATCAGTCTGCATGGGCACACATGATTACAAGGGGAGAGAGGGCTGTCCAGGAGAACTCCACATGCCTGGGTTTCTCTGGTAATCGACCAGGGATGTTTCAAAATTGACCCAACATCCAGAGATACAAAAAAAAACTTTAACCTCCTCCTTCACGGCCCTTCTACCACCTAACACACAAGATTGCTTCCTTAAATAGCACCATCCAATTCTAGCATCTCAGATTCGGAAATTCACGTTTTTACACAACCAAAGGTGCTGTTATAACAATGCTGGGGCCAAGAATTCAGACTCAGGAATCGGATGCCTTGGGGGTGCCAGCTCCTGTTCTAAAATTTACATGCTGTGTGACATTGAGCAAATTACTTAACTCTGTACACCCCAGTGCTTCCTTCCGCTGCAATACTGGGAGTGGTACTGACATTTATCTCTTCATGGGAGTAGCAAGTACAAGAAATCCTGGAATGAAGGCACTTGATAAACGTTCCTTTAAAGAAATGCAAGCAAACTTTTATTCTTCTGCATTCCAGGTGTGCATTTCCATTAAAATTTCTCGTTGGCCTTACTTTCAACCCTCCCACTTCCCCAGGGGTATCATTCTTTTTTTTTTTTAAATATGAAATTTATTGTCAAATTGGTTTCCATACAACACCCAGTGCTCATCCCAGCAGGTGCCCTCCTCAACGCCCATCACCCACCTCCCACCCCCCATCAACCCTCAGTTTGTTCTCAGTTTTTAAGAGTCTTTTATGTTTTGGCTCCCTCCCTCTCTAACCTCTTTTTCTCCCCTTACCCTCCCCATGGTCTTCTGTTAAGTTTCTCAGGATCCACATAAGAGTGAAAACATAGGGTATCTGTCTTTCTCTGTATGATTTATTTCACTTAGCATAACACTCTCCAGTTCCATCCATGTTGCTACAAAAGGCCATATTTCATTCTTTCTCATTGCCACACAGAATTCCATCGTGTATATAAACCACAATTTCTTTATCCATTCATCAGGTGATGGACATTTAGGCTCTTTCCATAATTTGGCTATTGTTGAAAGTGAAACCTCTCTGACCCCAGCCGCAGCAATTTCTTACTTGACACATCCCCAAAGGCAAGGGAATTAAAAGCAAAAATGAACTATTGGGACCTCATGAAGATAAAAAGCTTCTGCACTGCGAAGGAAACAATCAACAAAACTAAAAGGAAAAGATATTTGCAAATGACAAATCGGACAGAGGTATCATTCTTGAGTCCCTTCTTGGTGGATGTCACGGGGGAGCTGTTTCAACCACAATCTTGCAAGCCTCTACTCTCTCAACTTGACCTTCCTTGTCGTCTGCCTTTCCAATGCCCACCCTGTAGTTCCAGGCCTTCTGAATACCACGGGAGAATGATGGTGTGGACGCTAATCAGCAACACTATAAACTCACATGCAGCCTCGGCTGGGCTCAGAATGCTGAGGGGAACCTGCCAGTCATATCTAGTCCCCACTTCTTTCCCCACTCAGAGCTGTGATGCCAACTTTACCGCCTCAGCATGAACGAATTCTTTTCTTCACACAGGTCCTAATTCTTTAAAATTTTTTTTTTCAACGTTTTTTTTTTATTTATTTTTGGGACAGAGAGAGACAGAGCATGAACGGGGGAGGGGCAGAGAGAGAGGGAGACACAGAATCGGAAACAGGCTCCAGGCTCCGAGCCATCAGCCCAGAGCCTGACGCGGGGCTCGAACTCACGGACCGCGAGATCGTGACCTGGCTGAAGTCGGACGCTTAACCGACTGCGCCACCCAGGTGCCCCACACAGGTCCTAATTCTTCGCTAATAAATATTTACTAATCTCTTCGACAAGCTAGATTAATGGTTTCCAAGAAGACCACTCCTACCAAGAGAAGTTTGAGACTCATTCATTCATTCATTCATTCATTCAAAATGAGCTTACTGCTGCAAAAAGAATGCCAGGACCTTTAATACAGTTCTCTCAAAGTTAATCCATACTCTCTTCTAACGTCTAAGGAAGAAACACTGTTGCTTTGTGGTCCATTTGCTCCCTCTGTGTTCCTCTCCACTCTCAGCTGTTTCCTTTGATACCTGCTTCTACATTCTTTATTTCTCCCCTGTGGCTAATTCCTTGTTCTTCAGTTATTTGGAGAGCTTCCATTCAGAAAACAAAACGAGCATTATTATCTTTTAGTTTTGTACTCCTTCACTCTTTTTCTCTCTCCTTTTCAAACATTCCAAGCATGTCTAACACTTTCTCAGGTTCCTCGCCCCTTCACTACATGACTCATAGGAATGTGGGTTAGCCCTCAGATAAAAGGCTCTTTCCAAGGTCACGAGTAGCCATTTCAATGTCAAGTTCTAGGGATCTTCCTCATCCTCTCATCCTCCTATCACCTCTCTGTGCTTTCTATATAGCATTTAGCGTTGGTCTCTCCCATGTGCTTAAAATATCAATCCCCCTTCCATCATTTTATTCTGAGGGCTTTTCTGCAACATTTCTGATGGCTTCTTCTCACTGCCATCCCCCACTCTTGCAAAGGGCTCTTAAATGGTCCGTTTTTGCAGTCTGGCCAAAAACGGTCATAATCCAGAGTGCCCATTATAGCCAAAGATATTCTTCTTAGATTCACATATATCAATGCCCCATTCAAAGTCCTTCTACAGAGAAAAAAGAAATGTAAAATCTTTGCCAACATAGTGCTCAAACACCTCCATGATTTGGGTCAAATCATCTTATTAGGTTCATGCATTCACTCATTCATTCATCCAGTCAGTCAACAAATATTTATTGAGTACTCACTACGAGCCAGGCACTATTCTAGGAATCACTGAATAAATAAATGATTATTATTATAACTACTATTATTATTATCCCTGCCCCATGGAGCACCAACTTCTGTGTGGGTTTATCCCCCATATATGCTACATTCCACCTAAAGTATATTATTCCCTTTTTCTGGCCCATGAAATTCTGTTTTTCACTTTTTCTTAATTTTTTAAAAAGTTTATTTATTTATTTTGAGAGAGCATGCACATGTGTGTATACGCACGCACGCAAGCAGGGGAAGGGCAGAGAGAGAAGGAGAGAGAGAATCCCATGCAGGCTCTGCACTGTCAGCACAGAGCCCGACTTGGGCTCAAACTCACGAACCATGAGATCATGACCTGAGCTAAAGTTAAGAGTTCCGTACTTAACCAAATGAGCCACCCAGGCACCCCTTGATTTTTTTTTTAATGCATGGAATGTCTTTTCTTCATTGCCTTCTCTCCTGTCAAAAATTGCCTTTTAGAATATCTACAACAACTATGAATAAAACCTCAGAAAAAGAAGTTTATCAAAGTCTATCAGGCACTCTCTCCCTAGCCTCACCCCATCCCTCATTCCCCAAACACACCACGTGTTTGTAAGAAACACACAACTCTTGTAGCTCCTGGGACAGCCATGTCCTCCTCCCACAGAGGTACAGAGGTACCTTTACTGTTGGGCCCATCCCTGTCTCGGGCATGCATTTCTCCTTTCTTTTCCCGGCTAACTCCAAGAGCACAATTGAACAGACGAATTCAAGTCTGAATGGGAATCCTGGCTCCACCCTTTCCTCACCTCCAGCACGATCTGTGTCTAATGTCTCAAAGTCACGGTTTCATCACCTGCGCAATGTGGCTAACATCAGCAGCTACATCACTGAGGTGTCACCATGATTAAATGAGATAGTACAGGGGAAGCAAAGGAACAGTGCCTGACACATGCAAGACCTCAATAGCTATTGGCTGTGGTCCCAGTCCAGTGGTAGAGATGAACCAGGGGCTAGAACACGCATCAGAAGAGCAGTTCATGTAACTTTGACAGGCCTATGAAGGTAAGAGGAGTCGCTCCTTCTCATGTGTATTCACAGCCCTTAGCTCATCTCTACTACAGACTGTGACTATACGTTTTCATTGAACATTTCCTTATCTCTCCACCGTGGGGAGGCTGGGAGGGCGGGGCCGTGTCTTATTTATATTCTTATTTATTACGCACAGCACAGGCATTGGCTTGCAAAGTCTCAATCATGTTGAGTGAAATAAAAGAATGCACCAAATTTAACTGCAGAGCCAGCTTCTCCTAAAGTGGGCATTTTTGGCTCTTCTCCACCTGCTTTATTCTCCACAGCATCTGACACTTCAGCGTTTTACAGATGTGGTCACCTGGGCAATATCTCACTACCCCCCAGACCGTGAGCTCCCTGAGAGAAGTCACTCTGTCCTCAGGCCATCGGTCAGTGTGGCTTGCTGAAAGAATGCATGAACAGGGCCGAAAACACGTCTAGAAATGGAGTTGCTAGGGATTCAGTAATTGCCCGGATGAATACCCTGGCACGGGCCTTGAGTGGGTAGCCAGGCCTTGCTCACACTTCCTGCCTTCCTCCAGAACCCCATGCTGTACAGCTTAAAAGAGGCTGCTCTCTGTGTGGCAAAGCTTTGGAATCTGGCTGCTAAAATCAAAAGAAGGGGAAGTGGAGGGGCCAGGGAGTCATTTGAAATGACTGTCCCGAGATCCCGTTTCATCATGTGGATGCACTTAGTGACACATCAGGAAACTTTTTTCCAGCAGCAGTTTTTTTTTTTCCCCCCTTCCACTTGTGGACATGTTGAAAGATCACACATACGTTTTCAATGAAGTCACTGACAATCACGGGAAGCCAGCGGCAACAGCTGGTGGGTCTGAGCTACCCTGAGGCAATTTAATCTCCTGGCCTCACATTGGGAAAACAGTTTGAGGAAGGTAAGGACTCAGCTTTAAAAAAAAAAAAAAAAAAAAAGAAAAATATATATATATATATATACATATATATATATGAATATATTTATTCACATATAAGAAAATACAAATATGTATACATATATAAATACCCATATATACACATATATTTTTTTAATTTTTTAAGTGTTTTATTTATTTTTGAGACTGAGAGAGACAGAGCACGAACGGGGGAGGGTCAGAGAGAGAGGGAGACACAGAATCCGAAGCAGGCCCCAGGCCCTGAGCTGTCAGCACAGAGCCCGACGCAGGGCTCGAACTCATGAACCGTGAGATCATGACCTGACCTGAAGCCGGACACTTAACCGACTGAGCCACCCAGGTGCCCCATATACATATATTTCTTTTAAGAAAAAAGAACAAGAACAATAAGGAGAAATTGTATGGCTTATGGAAGTTGCTGCCATCTCTGAGAACTAAGAAAGAATTCAGGAGGGACCTCACTGCTTGGAGGACAGTGAAGCTTCTCATTGGCAACCAGGGTAGCCAGGACCAGGGTTCCTGGGAGAATATCACTTCCTCTGTGGGAGTACCTGAAGATTTCCAACTCCCAACAGACAGACCCAGGGAGTCTGGGATGGGGGCGCTTTCTGATCCGGAACGCCCGGACCAGCATCACTCATGAGAGATGAGTAACAGGAAAGGGACAAGAAATAGGCCAGGGAGCCTGAAAACAGTCCTCAGAGCCTTGAAGGGAGCTTCAGGCAGAGGTGCTGTGCGGCTGTGACAAATGTCAGCAGGATTCGGGGAGAACGCTACTCCAGCCAACAGTTCTCACCCCACTACTGGCCCTGCGGGCGCAGGATCACACAGCAGAACTTCTCCCCAAAAGCAAAGCAAAAGAGAGGAAGATTGGGAGGTCTGTGATGCTCGCATACCTCCTGCTGAACACAGAGGTCCACAGATTTGGCTAGGATGTCATATTTTGCTATGTCGGCCAATTAAAAGAAACCACCCTTCAAAGGGAAAGCTTAGCTCTCTCTGAAATGGGCACTTTGCTAATCCCAAGGAATAGCTGGGCAGGAGAAATGACCAGCTCTGCTATTACAGTTGAGATTGAAACTCTCCTGTCGTACGGACGGATCGCCACATTCACAAAGATAAAGAAGGTGCAGTCAGTGACCTTGAGAACGTCAGAAGGGACAAGGTGGGAAGAGCCGCTAAACAGGCCATCACAACACCGGGGCGCGTGGGCTGCTGAGAAGGCTCGAGGATGCTGCAGAGGTGACAACGTCTGAACGTCGGTAGAGGAGCAGGAGAGGATAGTGCGGGCGCTGAGGAAAGAGAGTCAAGCCTGCCAAGGTGCAAAGTGGTCGATTTGCCACGACTTCTGTGCGTTTGTACTCGTGTGCCCCTTCATTGTTCCTTCGATACGTTGGTTGGAACTCTGCTCCCTTTCTGAATTTTTCTCAACACTTTCTCATTTTTCCTCTGATAACCTTACATTCCTGTCGTACTTATTCTTACCATATCCTTACCCATAGGTTTATCTCTATGCCGATCTCCTTCCCCGCATGCGGAATGCCCTCCCCGGTGTTCTCGGCATTTTAATCGGCCCACCATTCAAATCAAATCTTCCTCTGTCTCCCTCATCTTTAAACTTACCTTTGAGCAAACAGGGGACAGGTTTTTGCTTCCACTCAGTTTCAGTTAACAGGCAAGAGAAGAAATTTGGTTGTTGAAGATGCTACTATAAAAGAGGGTTCATATTTTTTTTCATAAACATTTTTCAGGAAAGAGGCCTATCTAAGCCTTTGAAACAACTCGGCTTTCATTGTTTTTTGTTGTGGTGGTGGTAGTTTGCTTGCTCGTTTGTTTGTTTGTTTGCTTCAGTGGATACTCAAATCATTTCTGCTCGAAGTATAGCAGAGGGGAGTCATATTTTGAACGATAGTATCTTTTGGCTTCCGGATACGAGAGAATATTTTGGTTACTTTTTATCTCCCATATTTTCATTTTAGAAATGCACCCCCGTCACCATCCTATTCCTTTTTAGTTGTCCAAGTAAATGGCTACAGAGTTGGGACCGTGATCCAACTCCTCCACCAGAAAAGCCCATTCTCCTGGCCACAATGATTGGTTTAGGCCTGGGGACAAGACACTGGCCCCAGACAGATCAAAGCTGTCCTCGGATGTTTCCCTGAAACCACTGGGAAAAACAGACCATCTAGATGGTCTGAAATGGCTAACAGCAGGTGAAAAGGTATGGTCGGTAATCTTAGACACTGTATGGAAAAGATGTAAGTGAGAATAAGCTAACACAGAAATCAGAGGTGGGACGGGGGAGAAAAAATGAGAGAGAGAATGATTTTTTTTTCCCCCTTGAGTTCAACATATCCAAAATGAAAATGGCCATTCTTGAACTTCCCAGTCGTGGAACTCTATTAACTCTGAGTTTTTGTGGCTTAACTTAGTTTCCATCGAGTTTGTGTCCCTTGCAACCATTTTTTACATCCGCTTGTAAGACAAATATCTTAATACGTTGGTGATAATAATCTCAAATGAAAACAGGAAATCAGCAGAGGAAAATGGAAAGATAATAGATTATATAGCAAAAAAAAAAAAAAAAAAGTATGGTTAGGGCATTGCATGATGGTAAAAGGCTCAATCCACCAGGAAAACAGCAATCCTAAATATAGATGCAGCAAACAGTAGAACCTCAAAACATAAAAAAACAAACAAAAAAACCCAAAATAACTGCTGAAAGGAGAAACAGACCAATACACATTATTGCTGAGGACGTTCCACCCCACTCATGGCATATATAAGGAATACTAGCCAGAAAATCAGCAAGATTATAGAATTAACAGTGCCATCAACCAGCAAGATATGACTGACATAAACAAAGCAATCCACCCAACAGGAGCAGAGTACATGTATTTTTCAAACACCCCTGGAGCACTCACCAAGATGACCACAGCCCGGGCCATAAAACCAGCCACAACACGTTTCAAAGAATTGAAACCATACAGAGTATGTTCTTTGACTACAATGGAATCACACCAAGGCTCAAAACAGAAAAACCACAGGAAAATCTCGAAAGGCTTAGAAATTAAACAACACACTTTTAAATAATCCATGGATCGAAGAGGAAGTCTCGAAGGAAATTAGAAAAAGAAGAAGAACTGAGTAAAAATGCAACATATCAAAATATGTGAGGTGCAGCTTAAGCTGTGCCTACAGGCTACTTTACAGCACCTATGACAGCAGAAAAGAGAAAGGTCTCAAATCAATAACCTAAATTCTTACTTTAAAAATAGAATAGAATAATAAAATAAAATAAATTCTTACTCAAGAACCTAGAAAAAGAAGAGCAAAATAAACACAGTGTGCAAGCAAGAGTAGGGAAAAAATAAAGATAAAAGGCAGATATAAATGCAGTTAAAAACAAGAAAATAATAGAGAAGATAAATGAAGGGAAAAGCTGGTTTCTTCAATAAAGTTAATAAGCCTCCCATAGGACTGACAAAGATACCAGATACACAGACACAAGTCACCAATATCAGGCATAAAACGGGGTATTACCATAGATCCTGCAGCTACTAAAAGGATAATAAGTGAGTGATACAAATAAGTTTCTGACTATAAATTTGACAACAGTGAAGAAATGGACCAATTCCTCAAAAACCACAAACTACCATCACTCAACCAAGATGAAATATGCTCCTGACTAGTCCTATAGCCACTAAAGAAATTTAATTTGTAATTTACAGCTCCCCAAAAAGAAGTCTTCAGTCCCAGAAGGTTTCATTGAAGAAATTTACCAATTAAAGAAGAATTAACACTAGTTTTTACACAATCCTTTCCAGAAAATAGACAGAAAAGAACCCTTCCCAACTCATTGTATTAGATATTACCTTGATACTAAATCAAAAAAGGACTGTATGAAAAGAAAGAAGAAAAGGAAAGAAAAGGAAAGAAAAAAGAAAGCTACACACTAATATCTCTCATTTAACTTAGATGTAAAGACCCTCAACAAAATATTACCAAATCGAAGCCAGCAACACATAAAAAGCATCATACGCCGTGACCAAATGCAAAGTATTCCAGGCATTAAAAGGCAACTGAGGGAATGGGAAGAGATACTTGCAAATGACATATCAGACAAAGGGCTAGTATCCAAAATCTATAAAGAACTCACCAAACTCCACACCCGAAAAACAAATCATCCAGTGAAGAAATGGGCAGAAAACATGAATAGACACTTCTCTAAAGAAGACACCCAGATGGCCAACAGGCACATGAAAAGATGCTCAACGTCGCTCCTCATCAGGCAAATACAAATCAAAACCACAATGAGATATCACCTCACGCCGGTCAGAGTGGCTACAGTGAACAAATCAGGAGATTATAGATGCTGGCGAGGATATGAAGAAACATTGGTGGGAATGCAAACTGGTGCAGCCACTCTGGAAGACAGTGTGGAGGTTCCTCAAAAAATTAAAAATAGATCTACCCTATGACCCAGCAATAGCACTGCTAGGAATTGACCCAAGGGATACAGGAGTGGTGATGCGTAGGGGCACTTGTATCCCAATGTTTATAGCAGCACTTTTCAACAATAGCCAAATTATGGAAAGAGCCTAAATGTGTATCAACTGATGAATGGATAAAGAAATTGTGGTTCATATACACAATGGAATACTACTTGGAAATGAAAAAGAGTGAAATATGGCCCTTTGTAGCAACGTGAATGGAACTGGAGAGTGTTATGCTAAGTGAAGTAAGTCACACAGAGAAAGAGAGATACCATGTGTTTTCACTCTTATGTGGATCCTGAGAAACGTAACAGAAGACCGTGGGGAAGGAGAAAGAAGAAAAAAAAGTTACAGACAGGGAAGGAGGCAAACCATAAGAGACTCTTAAAAACTGAGAACAAACTGAGGGTTGACGGGGGGTGGGAGGGAGGGGAAAGTGGGGGATGGGCATCGAGGAGGGCACCTGTTGGGAGGAGCACTGGGTGTTGTATGGAAGCCAATTTGACAGTAAGCTTCATATTAAAAAAAGACCTGGTTCAATATTCAAAAATCAGTCATTTATGGGGCACCTGAGTGGCTCAGTTGGTTGAGCTTCTGACTTCAGTTCAGGTCATGATCTCACAGTTCACGAGTTCAAGCCCTACATCGGGCTCTGTGCTGACAGTGTGAAGCCCACTTCAGATCCTCTGCCCCCCTTCTCTCTCTGCCCCTCCCCTGCTCACACATGCTCTCTCTCTCTCTCTCTCTCAAAATAAATAGACATTAAAATAAAAATCAATCAATGTAACCCACCATTCCAACAAGCTAAAGAAGAAAAAGCATATGATCTTATCAACTGATGTAGAAAAAGCATCTGACAAAATCCAACACCCGTTCATGATACAAACTCTCAGCAAATTAGGAATAGAGGGGAATGACTTGAACTTGATAAAAAAAAATGTACCAAAAAACCTGCAGCTAACATCATACTTCACGGGGAAAGACTGAAGGCTTCCCGCTAAGATGAGGAACAAGGCAAAGACTCACATTCTCACTGTTCTTATTTAACACCGTGCTGAAGTTCAAGCCAGTCCTCACCCAGCTGGACAGTCCAACTCAGGCCCTGCGCTGGCACTGGGTCTGGGGGACCAGCGACTGTCTCAGCACAGAGACACACAAGTATGAGGAAAATGACAAGTTGGGCAGAGCATCTGAGTCGTAGGAAGCGTAGAGGAGGGGTGGTAGGCTTGAGTGAATACCAGCAAATTGGAAACGCCTTGAGAATCACTTCTCTTCTCCATTAGCTAAGTAATAGGAGACGTGAAGCCAGTGTCCCCCGTGGCAAGTCCCCAGGCCCATGCACCCCACCACATCGCCCCGTGAGTCACAGCAGCAAAACTGCATTCTGTGCAGCACAGCAGAACCGGTGGCTCTTTGCACCCAAAGAGCAATTTTAATGTTATCAGACCCGCTGGGGCTTGTTTGGAGTCTGTGGAAAGATAGGAGGCTCTCAAACAGGAAGTTGGGGTAGGGTTACACTGACAAATCTATCATTTTGCTCATGACTTTAGGGCAGAGGAATGTTCCGCTGCAAAACTGCATGGCTACAACCATATTTAATATATATGTGTGTCGTTTATTTATCTATCTCTCTGCCTATCTACACACACACACACACACACACACACACACACACACACACACACACACATTTAGACACATGCATGTTTAAGCCAATTTGGCTGCTTGGAGCTGGTTCTGACTCTTAAGATTTGAGTGTTATCTTTGTTCTGTTCTAAGAACAACCCTTCCCTTATACAGAGAAGCTGTTCCCTTCCTGACAGTCTTCAGGATCCCCTTTCAAGGTTTCAGGCTCAAACGTCTGTTAACTGGATCCCAACACCCCCAGTTTTCCAGCATCTCTAACCCTCCTCTGTCTCCTCACATACTCCACAATCATCAAGTCCTGGCACTTTTGTTTCTGAAATGGTTCTTAAATGTATGACCTGTTCCCCTCAGGATTCTCATGACCCTAGTTCTGATCCTCACCATCTCTTACCTAGATTAATGCTGCAGTTTCCTGAATCAGCTTCCTGACTCTGGATCTACCTGTTAAACCTTTCTCCACCTTGCTGCCAGTGTTGCTGTCCCGGGATACAAATCTGATCGAGTCATTTCCCTGCTTAGATCATTCCTGGTGGTTCTCATCGTCAGCCATGTTGCTCCACATGTGGTCCATGGTCTGAAGACAGCCCGAGAACTGTGTTCACGTCTATGCTAAGGTAAGTACGGAAACTGAGAACACGTGTTTGGAAACTTTACAGACATTTGACATGGCCATGTTATCCAAGTGTGTGATGAGTGGACCTGTGCCATTGAACAAGTGCTGTTAGACCCACATGGTGAGTCTATGGCACAAACTCAATACTCCATTAGTCTATGAAAGATAGGCAAATAAAAACCAAGAACACCTTCTTTACCACAGATAGTTTAAGAAGCACGGCGCTACAGGATAAAGTCCAAAGACTTCACCTCAAATCCTTCATTATCTGGTCTGTGTCTGTGGTTCTTCCATTTTCTGGAACTCCTATAGCTTCCCTGCTTTTGTGAAGCCCCTTGACAGTATTCCTCCAAGTACTATGTACATATCAATTCTTCTTCCTGAAATGCCCTTCCCTGCCTAGTCTGTCTGGAGACTTTCTCTTATCCCTGAGAGCTCTGCGAAACAGCTTCTGTGATGCCACTCCTGATGTCACCTTGAAATCACCAACACGGATATCTCCTCCTTGCATCCTTCCACACTACCCGGTACACTCACTCAAGAAGCGATTTTGCAATGGCAAATTTGAGATGAATAGAAGAAGACAAAACTCCCACCATCCAATGATTTCTAGCCTCATGAATATTTTGTGTACTGTCGCCTTGAAGACAGTGGCCACGTCTTAAACATCGTTGTGTCTCCAAAGCCTCTGTGCTGTGAACACAGTGAAGACAGAGGAGGACAACATTCAGAATCAAGGTTGATAATGGTTGAAACATAAAGAGGTCCTGGAAAATCTTTACCCCCTCAGTTAACCTGTCTGGGATTTCATTTCTCCTTTTATCACATGCAGGATCTTAACTGTAGGACATCCACCCCTCCTTTAAAGCTTAAATATTCTACTTTAGAGCCAGGGAATTCACATTATCACAACTCCTTTCCTCCAGGTTCCTTCTTATTCTGCCAAAAGATGGTCCCTATCCTCCCCACATCCCCACACCAATTCCTCAGACTCTAAACACAAAAGTAGCAAACATGAGGGGCACCTGGGTGGCTCAGTGGGTTGAGCGTCTGACTTCGGCTCAGGTCATGATCTCGCGGTTGGTGAGTTCGAGCCCCGCGTCGGGCTCTGTGCTGACAGCTCAGAGCCTGGAGCCTGCTTCAGATTCTGTGTCTCCCTCTCTCTCTGCCCCTCCCCTGCTCACACTCTGTCTCTGTCTCAAAAATAAATGAACATTTTAAAAAAAGTAACAATCTTGAGAAGGCACGTGGCTTTATTTTCCCGACACTTTTCATCAAGCCTTTCTCAATATTGCATCCCTTTGGTGATGGTGGCCTTTCAGCTGCTTGTAGACTATTCTTTAGCCAGGCAATTAAAATAGAAAAAAAAAAAAACAAAACCCAGGGAATTCAAATTTGGGTTTTATTCTACTGACATCTTCCTGAGATGTTGCTGGGGAATTAAGGGGATGAGAAAGGGCAAGTTTCCACACCAACGTGGCACATGTCCCTAAGCTTGCCGAAGAGCATCTGATAGTCATTCACACATAAAACAGTAGATCTGCAACACCGCAAGTTAAACATAGTAAGCTGGAAATGAGCTGTCATTGTGGGCAATTAAGTCAAATGGTTCCCCATTAAACCTGCTGAATTGAGGTCAGTGCTCTTCTGTTCGCCCCACTCTCTACAGATATCAGATTTCACAGACATGTAGGTGCAAGTCCTTTCAGCTTTCAGATCAGATCAGTCTCTTGTCCCCACAAGAGTTCAGCCTAACAGAGAATTCTTTCTAGACTTTTCCAACATCTAATTTCTTGACTTGGAATACACAAACTCTACCTGACTAAACTCTTTCACTGCTCATATTTGATATCGTCGATGAATTGATTTAACCGTCGCTTTGGGTCACAACAGTGTCATGCACAGCGATCACTTTGCATTGCATTGCCTTTCTGGAAAAGTGGGCAACACGCTCCTAGAACATGGTCTTCCCCATGAGGCTTCCTCGTGTCCAAAACACGCACCCCAGACCACTCCATGCCTGACTGGAACTGGCTCATCTTTCCAATCCCAAACTAGATAACGCTTCCATAGGCCCCCTGAGCATTCTTCCAGCTGGTGTAACTGGCATTCTTCCCTGTTCCCATAGTGGCCTTGAAAACCAGCCTTTGAAAGGGAAGCGATAATAATGCAAATATCAAATTCTCTCTCACTGGGTGGTGAGCAAAGCAAACAGAATGCCCTCACTTTGAGGTCTTCTTCCCCAGTTCAGTCTCATAGAAGAAAAAATACTCAAACTCAGAAGGAAGACCTTGACATTTGTGTTTCCTCAAACAACTGTCAAAAATACTTGAGTCGGAAACATCTAATACAAAGATGCTGAAGTATAATTGCTCTACAAAGGGGTAATGTACCTCACCTGGAAGTGTCACGGAGAGGGAAACTCCTTAAATCATGTTGCTGAGGATGTTTGCTGAGGTGTCAGACATGAACCCATCAAATGTATCATCTCTTTTTGTATCCCCTCCTTCTCCACCGCCCTGTGCCCCCACCCCCAAATCTCCCACACATGTGGCCCATGAACCTTGACAGGCAATTCTTTTTTTTTTCTTTTTTCTTTTTTTTTTACGTTTATTTTTTATTTATTTTTGGGACAGAGAGAGACAGAGCA
The DNA here is from genome assembly GCF_018350195.1 of Panthera tigris. Classification (NCBI taxonomy): domain Eukaryota; kingdom Metazoa; phylum Chordata; class Mammalia; order Carnivora; family Felidae; genus Panthera; species Panthera tigris. Next base: position 68,763,077 of record NC_056676.1, on the reverse strand, counting down.
TGAACGGGGGAGGGGAAGAGAGAGAGGGAGACACAGAATCGGAAGCAGGCTCCAGGCTCTGAGCCATCTGCCCAGAGCCTGACGCGGGGCTCGAACTCACAGACCGCGAGATCGTGACCTGAGCTGAAGTCGAACGCTCAACCGACTGAGCCACCCAGGCGCCCCTTAATGTTTATTCATTTTTGAGAGAGAGACAGAGCGTGAGCATCAGAGGGGCAGAGAGAGAGGGAGACACAGAATGTGAAGCAGGCTCCAGGCTCTGAGCTGTCAGCCCAGAGCCCGACGCGGGGCTCGAACTCACAGACCGCGAGATCATGACCTGAGCTGAAGTCGGATGCTCAACCGACTGAGCCACCCAGGCGCCCCGACAGGCAATTCTTTAGTCCAAGACCACGGAGGGAATGATTCTGCTCCTGGCCTCTGGGGCAGGTCTCACAGAGATTCCTGTCACCACAGAAGGCCACCCCAGCTGTCCTCATCCTCCAGACTCCTTTCTCTTTAATCGACTGGCAGCTTGCCTCCTCCAATCTCCCTGGTGCCATACCCAGGGCCTGCTACACACACTCCTGTTTTCAAAGCAATATTCCCAGCAGGAGTTCCCAGAGGGGGCCACACACCCAGGAGGAAGGAGATAAAGGTCTGAAAACTCCGTTTTAATTGCATTTGGATTGGGGAAGCCTGTTTTGATTAACAAGTAACGCTGTAACAGCATATCACTTACAATTTAATGAAAAGTTTTTTTTTCCTCCTTTAGAAAGTGAATGGAGGAGTCAGATAACTCCACGACACCTCCCACCCCACCCCCCAAGCAATAATTTGATTCAGGAGGGCAGTGTAATTGGAAAGCCCAGACTCAAGACAAAAACCAGGTTTCAAAGGGCTCTGGCGCCCTCTGCTGGCAACTGGTGCGGAGACCAGTGACACAGAAAAGGATTCCTAGTCACTGAATGTTCTCCACTCCACTTGTTTCACTGAAAGATGAAGGTGGGGCTGAAGGGCCTCGCTCAATATGGCTATTTAGCTTGTTAAAAGGACCTGTACAATGGTCTGAGGAACACCTTGCCATGTTAGGAATGCCCCTTTTCAGATACGATGTATTTTTTTTTTTACTAGCTGTGTCCTTGAGCAAGTTATTGTCCCTCCCCAAGTCAACTTCCCATTTCTAAAACAAGATGGGTTCAAATGGCTCTGAAAGCATTGAAAAGGTACCATTCCTCGAACGATATTTACTTGGCCGTTTTGAGCTTTGGCATCATCAGAGTTGCTGGGATAAATGCATCATCCAGGCTCATGGGTTCACCTCCCTATTTAGTGTTCTGTGAGTTTGGCTAATGAGAAGGTGGACAGTAGGTGACAGTTGTTTGGTTAAAGTTAAATAAATAACTGTGGTCCTGCACACATCAGATCGGTGCCCGTATTTACAGCAAATTACAATCCGTATAACTTTAGGACTGACTAAAGCACAGATGTGGTGTTAATTACCAATTCTCCTTACTATTTAGTGGCACACCGCCTTCTTCCCGGGGAAAACAGTGACCAGATGCCCTCTCTTCTCTTTGTCTTTGCCTAATTCAGCATCATCACAACCAAGTTTGCATCAGCTCTGCCACTTTCTTATCTCAGAGTTAACATGCTAATTACAGGAAGTTCTTGGAATCTGTTTATGTAATTGCAAAGCAAAATCTGGGTGAGTTCAGAAGCTTTAAAAGGATGGCACTCTTCCAATGGGAACTTGCTCTGATAAATACCTTCTGCCTGTGAAAGCCACTATAAATATGTTGGCCCTGGTAAAAAGCATTTTATAGATCTTCCTGGCTTTAGGCAGGAAAAGTGCAATATTATACAGATATTCATCAAATATCAGCTACATGTAGGCATAATATATTGTTCTTAATATATGATACGCGGGGAGCAAGAGAGACCAGTTACGACCCTACAGACCCATAGTCCAGCAGGAAGGATGGTTGTTGATCAAGTATCATTTGATTATTTCCTTTTTGCTACCATAAATCGTTCTGCTGATTGCAAACTCTGTATTTAAAAGTTGGCTGTAAACTGTTTCCTGGGATTTTGCTATGAAATTATTTTCAAAATGCACACACATATTTTTAAATTATTTGAATACACATAAAAGCAAGTTCCAAAATATAGAGAGCTGTCCTAGATAGTCATATAATATGTTCCAGATATTGTATTAATATCCCAGGTACTCTGACTCCCAGCTCATAATCTTTTAACCATGCCGGTAGCCTTCAAGCTTTAGAGTTCAAAACACCTGCCAGAGGATTGCCATGGGCATTCCTGTGCTTCAGTCCCTGCATTTCTGATTTAGTAGGTGTGCAGTCAAGTCCAAGGTTCTGATGTACATGGCCCACAGACAACTCTTTAAAAATCATTGTGGTTCTGGGATGCCTGGGTGGCTCAGTTGATTAAGTGTCCGACTTCAGCTCAGGTCATGATCTCAGTCTGTGGGTCTGAGCCCCATGTCAGGCTCTAAGGTGACAGCTCAGAGCCTGGAGCCTGCTTCGGATTCTGTCTCCCTCTCTGCCCCTACCCGGCTCCCTCTCTCACTCTCTCTCTCTCTCTCTCAAAAATAAACGTTAAATTAATAAAAAAAAAAAAAAGTCAGGATTGTGGGTAAGACCAAAGAGAGTAGACCATCGGGGTTCAAATCCCAGCTCATTTAATCTCTCTGAAGCTCTCATCTCATCCGCAAAAGGCCAACAATAATAGTCACTTCATCACAGTGATTGTGGTGATGGAGCGGGTGATACATGTAAAGTGTGGGCACAGCACCTGGAATAGGAAAGCAGTCGCTCCCAGTACACATATGAATCTGAAGCTAAAAATGGCCAAGTGGATTGACCACGTACGCACAGCCGGTGAGTTGTATTCCTGAGATCAGATGCCACATAAACCAGAAGGCTGTTTTGAAACACATATGATCTTTACTCCCCCATCCCCCAGTAAGCCTCGGGACAAAGCAGGGCATTACTTTTGAGAGTAATGATGAAACACATCATGGTGTGCGCCAAAGTAGGCGGCAGAGAACAAGAAGCCTCGTACGCGTTTGGAAGAAAAATCTCCTTATAGACCTTGAAAGATCTGTCCACTGCCTGGTGAATAGAAAGACGTCTAAGAGTTTAGATTAGCTAGGAGCCCAAGTTTTCACGTACCCTGGATTCACAGTGAGAGCAAAATGGAAAGTTGCAGCTTCTAATAAGCGAAGTGTTCTCTGGACCCTGACGAGCGTTAAGTGCTGAAAAGCGGAGTCAGTCCATTCTGCAATGTGTTCTCACACTTGAGTGCAATAAACCTCATCTGGTCCAGAAGTTCTTTACTAGACGTAAAGTGAAAATCTCCCTTGTTGAAAATTAAACTAATTTCATATTCCTTTCCCACCACTGCAAACGAGACTCTCAAGTAAATCATATTAGTGCTTAAAAAAAAAAATGCATGCATTTCTCAACAGTGGTTAAGTGGTAAACATTTAATCAAGTGAGTGCTAAAACCCAGAGTAATGGCTTTTATTTCTGAACTGTCTCTGTGCTCTACCGTTTGACAAGTGCTGAACTAGACAGACAGATCATGGTTTGGGTGTAGTAACATTTTCTTACATCTCTGTATCACTCAGCACGTATACACAAAAATAATGCTTCTCCTGTTAACGGTCTTGTTTTCAAAAAATAAATCTATAAATGCCATGCCCTAAAGATGGGGCGTTGAGATCATGTAGTTAACAGTGATAAGCCATGGAACTCAAATCTGTTTGAATAGAAATATGCTTTCTATGTTTGAATATTTGAACTTGTTCCTACAAGCAATAAAGTTCTACCAAAGGCAGACAGCAAGTCTCCCAAGAAGAGCTTCTTTCTAAAACAAAGGGAAAATGTGCATTGTCCGTTTCCATTCATGTCCAGATTACCATCCCCTCTGAAACATTCTAATGCTTTCTCATCTGCTCATTCTTTTCAAGATTACTTCTTTCCCATAATCTTTATTGTTTCCAGATGCCACACTCATGATTTGTTTAACGGTTAGCAATTATAAAGGCCATGACTGAATTTAACCAGTAATTGTGCAAAAGTCTGCTATCCCTATATAACCCAAAAGTTATCTAGCTTTCAGACAACAGTTGCAAGAGACAGGATAACTTGACCAGCAAACAAAGGACTTTCTTTGTTTTGTTTTGTTTTGTTTTTTGTTTTTTTTTTGTTTTTGGTTTTTAATAAGTTGATTGGGGATTTCAGCTCTTAAGACAGGGAGGAGGATAAGACAGAGGGTTTACCTCATTGATTAGAGGGAATTCCCTTAGATTTAGTTGACAAGAATGGAATGTGCTCTCTGGGAAACATGATACAGAGAAGGGATTTCTGAAAAACAGGAAAACTTTCATAGATTTGCAAACCAAATTCAACATCAATACACTACCATGGAGTTAAAGAGAAAGCTCATGAGCAGAGAGATTGATCTGTAGATGCTTGGATTTGAGAGGGCCTTCACAGTACTGGGGGTAAAAAAAGTGTTACTTCAATCCAGATGCTGAGAAAAGTTAATTTAAAAGCCAATTTAAATAGTGTCATAGAATAAAATCAATAGGCAATAGCTAAGAGAAAATATTCAGGGCATTATAGAAAGATAGGAGTATAAAAGTAATTGTTACCACACACAAAAACAATCCTCCAAAATAACAAAAGCTATATAAGAAGAAAGAGCAAATTAAATAAATAAAATATTGAAGGGCTCTTTTATATATATAACTAGACATAATGACATATACATATTCAAGTAACTAAAATTATCAGTTTGTGATAAATATGTTTGATATATGACACATACAAATACGTACGTAACATTTGTACATATGTAACATCACATATTTAAACGTATACAGACGCATACACTGAATGTAATATATGCATATATATGTCAGAACTGAGACTAACCAAACCATATCATTGAATCAGTAAATATAAATAGACTTATATCACCTATTAAAAGGAAAATGTTTTCAGAATGGTTAAGAAAGCAAAATACAATGTTATGCTATACATAAGAGACATTTTTGTATCACAAAGAGATTCAGAAAGATTAAAGATAAAAGGATCGTATATGCAGACAATGGAATATTATTCAGTGCTAAAAGGAAATCGGCTATCAAGCCATAAGAGGATATGGAGGAACCTTAAATGCATACTACTAAGTAAAAAAAAGCCAATCTGAAAAAGCTGCATACTGTATGATTCCAACTGCATGACATTCTGGAAAAGCAAAACCAGGGAGATAGTAAATGAATCAGTGGTGGACAGGAGTCATGGGGAGTGAGGGGTGAATCAGCAGAGCCCAGAGCACTCAATCGAGCACTCAATCACAGAAATGCGACGCCGACCAGAAACTAGTAAGCACGTTCCAGACTTAAAACAACTGCCTCTGAGGCTATGAGTGTCCCAAAGCTCAGCACTGGGCCTCCCCTGGGACTCCTGCCATGTGAGGGGTACCATTCCAGGTGTAGTGCGATTCCCTTCTGCTGACAGGGTCTTGCTTCAGGCGCATAATCTCCACGCGCCTTTCACTTCCTGCTGCAGAAATTCTACATCACGACACTGGCAAGGGCCCACTTGGCAAGCACATGGCCACAGCCCCAAAGTACAAGGAGGGAAGGCCTCTGAGGATAACCCTCAACATCGGAGGTAATTGGTCATCACTCAACCAGAATGGACAAGAGTGAGAAGTCTGGCCCACAAGCACTTGGAGAGGCCTGGTGAGCACGAGGTCCTTGTGTGGCGAGGGGCATCCTCTGTAACACACCCACACGGACTGCTCTCACCCTCTCCAGTCCTTCACCCCTGCGCCCAGGGAGGACTTTGTAGAGACAATATGCACAACACCAGTTCTTGTCTTTAGGGTCTCTTCCGGGGGATCCAAGGATAACTATATAATCAGTAAAGTAGAATGCACACGCACACATTCTATCCAGACATATATTTATCCAGATAGAATGTAAATGTGTATATATATATATATATATATATATATACACACATATATATGTATATATATTCTAACGTAGACTGTATATATGTAAATATGTATATATGCATATATGTCTATGTTAGAATATATAATATATAGGGGCACCTGGTGGTTCAGTCGGTTAAGTGTCCGACTTCAGCCTAGGTCACGATCTCACAGTTCGCGAATTTGAGCTCCGTGTCAGGCTCTATGCTGACAGCTCAGAGCCTGGAGCCTGCTTCAGACTCTGCGTCTCCCTCTCTCTCTGCCCCTCCCCTGCTCATGCTCTGTCTCTCTCTGTCTCTCTGTCTCTGTCTCTCTCTCTCTCTCTCTCTGACTCAGAAATAAACATTAAAAATAAAAATTTTGGGGGGCACGTGGGTGGCTCAATTGGTTAAGCGTCCGACTTCAGCTCAGGTCATGATCTCACAGTTCATGGGTTCGAGCCCCATGTTGGGCTCTGTGCTGTCAGCTCGGAGCCTGCAGCCTGCTTCGGATTCTGTGTCTCCCCCTCTCTCTGCCCCTCCCCCGCTCATGCTCTGTCTCTCTCTGTCTCTCAAAAGTGAATAAAGATTAAAAAAATCTCTTTAATAAAAATTTTTAAAAAAAGAATATATAATATATAACACATCCCACTTTTGAACTATGATCTGTTAGAGCATATACTTTCTTTACAAGTACACAAGAAATATTCACAGAAATGAAGGACATGTTCCAAAGAAAATCTCTATAAATCCTAAAGAATAGAAATAGCAACAACAGCATTCTCTGACAATAATGCGATAAAACAATAAATTCGTGACAAGGGCAAAAAATGGCTCTTGTACCTAGAATTTTAAAAAATAGGCTATTAAACAAGTTTTAGTTCAAAGGAGCAGATAACATTTTAAAATTTCTCAAAAATAGTGATTATGACCACAGCATATCCATCTCTGTGAGAGACAGTTGAGGTGGTTATCAGAGGACATGTTATAATATTAAATAACTATATCGATGAAAAGCAAAAAAAAATGAAAATAATATAAATGTTCAACTCTAAAATTTAGAAAAAAAAGCCATCAAAAGAAGCAGGACATGGGTAAGACTCAATTATACTATAGTAAGTTAGAAAAGAGAAAAATGGTAAAAGTAGTAAATCTAAAAGGTGATTTTTTTTTAAGTTTATTTACTTATTTTGAGAAGTGGGGGGCATGCACCTGGTGAAGGGGCAGAGAGACAGAGGGAGAGAGAATCCCAAGCAGGCTCCAAGTTGTCAACATGGAGCCCATCATGGGCCTCAGTCTCACAAACCGTGAGATCATGACCTGAGCCAAAATCAAGAATTGGACGCCCAACTAACTGAGCCACCTAGGCACCTCTGATTCTTAAAAAAATCAATGAAAAAATAAATAAATCACTAATCTAAGAAAATGTACACACATAAAACTGGCAATGATTCAAACTAGAGAAAAAAATGTTTAAATCCTAAAATATAACTTCACAAAAACTAAGTGGAATCCATAATTTTTTTAAAAAACACAACCAACTGAAATTGACCCCAAGAAAGACAGAGCCTAAAAACAGTCACACTCATGAGAAATAGATACAAAATTTCCTCCATTCAGTACAACAGGCCCAGATAGTTTCAACAGGGAACCTCTTCCAAATCTTTAAAGTTAAGTTAAACCCAATGCTACTTAAAAGAACAAGCAAACAAAAATTCCTAATTAATTTAATGAAGTAAAATCATATTGATCCACAAATGTGATAAACATTATACAAAAAAAGAAATCTAGAGGCAAATCTAAATTTTAAATGTTGACACAGCCATGTTTAATAAAATATTTGCAAACAGAATATTAACAAATGTACATCATGACCAAAGATGACTTATTCCAGTAATTCGAAGGCGGTTTAATATTTAAAAATCCATTATTTCAGATAAGAATGTAGCCAGCTACCACCTTGATCCTATGAGATCCTGAGACCATTGGTGGAGAGCCTAGCTAAGCTGTGTCCAAATTCTCAGCTCACAGAAACTGAGAAAATAAATGGGTATTGGTTTAGGTTGCTAAGTTTATTGTAATTTTTAAACAATGATAACAGATAACTAATGTAAATACACTGTAAACTCTGAAGCAAATAAGTAAGCATTATAAATATTGGGCAGACTAGTCCATCAAATATTTGAACATTTTTTAAGACCATTATAATTAGAAGTTAGTTCAGGCACCTAAACAGACAGACGTATGAATGGAATAGGAAATCCAGAAACAGATCCAGTTATATATGACTTTTAATACATTAAAAGGCAGCATCTCAAAATAGTAGTATTGTGATAACTGGATGGCTCTATTTAAAAAGTTAAATTTGATTCATTGCTTATAATAAGATAAATTATAAATGTATAAAAGACTTAGGTATAAAAATGAAACCATGTGAATATAAGACGAAAGCATGAGTGGAGAAAAATGTCCTAACAATGCCTCCAAATCCAGAAGCAAAAAGGAAAAGTGTTGGTAAACTTCGTTAAATAAAAATTTAAAACATTTGTATGCCAAAACACAATAAATAAGCCAAGTAAAATACCGGGAAAAAAATTTACAAGTTAGACAAAAATTTACAAGATAAACAAGTAAAAGATGAAAATCTTACTGTCGGTTTGCAGACTTAGGACTTCCCAGGAGAAACCTGAACCTGGCCCCTGTGTATGGACCGCAAGGAGAGACTGAAGAAAGGAAGAAGAGGCAGCCACCCCAGATCAGTAGGTGGCAGATTTCACAGGCAACTGAAGTTACAAGGAGGTTTGTGTTGGGGGACCCAAGACAAGTGGATCTCTGAATCTGCCTGGAAAGAATCTGAGCCGTATATGTGGAGGCCTTAACAGGGTTCAGTCACATGTACCATCCAGAGGGTCTAGACAACACCTCACTCTCTCATTTATGTCCTTGAACATGGCTCCTACTGTGGAATGGTGGGCAGATTGTATATTCCGAGGAGGAGGAGAGGTGGTGAGGAGTAAATACAAGCTATTCACACACACACACACACACACACACACACACACACACACACACACACAAAGTAAATGGCTTTTAAATTCACGAAAAGATCCTTAACGTTGCTCATAATCCTAAAAATAAAAGTTAAAATTATACTGATTGACAAAATAAGTTGTGGGAAAATAATCACTTATAGAAATAAAGAAATATTTAAACAACCCTGAAGGAGAATTTGGTAAAATCTAGAAAAATTACATGTGCACTTGATCGTTGTCCCAGCTACCCTGCTTCTAGGAATGTATTTCAAAGATACATTGACAAAATTTCACACAAGTCTGTGGTATGCTGTATTATTCACCCCAACTATTCAGCTTTCCTTGTATCCACAGCCTTGTCATGGCCTTGCCATGGGAGCAGCACTTTTCCCCCTGTGACTTTGGGCTTGACCATGAGGCTTGCTTTGAATGATGGCATGTGAATGGAAGTAACAGTGTGCCAGACCCATCGCCGGGCTTTAAGAGATAAACAATAAACGATTATTTTTCTATATTCAACCAAGTTTTTGTGGTTATTTGTTGTATTTCATTTTGTAGCAAAAGCTGATACAAAGGAGGCATTATTTGTAAAATCAAATAATTGGAAACTACCCAAATGTCTACCAATAGGGAATTGACTGAACAAACTATGGACAAACTACTCAAAAGATTGTTATGCTTAAGGCTCAAATTTTTTTTAACAGCAAGAGCAATTGCTATTTAACCAGATCAATTTTAAATAATTGTAAACAACTGTGTTTCTCAAAAATCTTCAAATATTTTTTGATGTTTTTATTGAATTCCAGTTGTTAACAGACAGTGTAATATTAGTTTCAGGTATACAATATAGTAATTCAACACTTCCATACATCACCCGATGTGCATCACAGCAAGTGCACTCCTCAACCCCCATCACCTATTTCACCCATCCCCCCTCCACCTCCCCTCTGGTAACCATCAGTTCATTTTCTGTAGTTAAAAGTGTGTTCTTGGTTTCCCCTCTTGCTCACACACTCTCTCTCTCTCTTTTCCCTTTGCTCATTTGTTTTGTTCCTTAAATTCCATGTATGAGTGAAATTATATGATATTTGTTTTTCTCTGATTGACTTATTTCACTTAGAAATTACACTCTCTAGCTCCATCCAATTCTCAGCAAATGGCAAGATTTCATTCTTTTTATGGTTTAATGTATACATAGTGTGTGTATATATATATATATATGTATAGAGAGAGAGAGAGAGAGAGAGTGTGTGTGTGTGTGTGTGTGTGCATGCATATATATATATATGTGTGTGTGTGTATATATATATATATATACATATATATATATACGCATTCACACACACACAAATACACAACATCTTCTTTATCCATCCATTCATCAGTCAGCGGTCACTGGACACCTGGGTTGTTTCCATAGTTTGTCTATTATAGATAATACTACTATAAACATTGGGGTGTATTCCTTTTTTTTTTTTTTTTGTATTCTTCGGGAAAGTGACTAGTGTGCAATTGCTGGATCATAGAGTAGTTCTTTTTTCAACTTTTTGAGGAACTTCCACACTATTTTCCAGAGTGGCTGCACCAGTGTGCATTCCCATCAACAGTGCAAGCGAGTTCCCCTTTCTCCGCTTCCTCACCAACACCTGTTGTTTCTTGTGTTGTTGATTTTAACCATTCTGACAGATGTCAAGTGATATCTCATGTAGTTTTGATTTGCATTTCCCTGAAGGTAAGTGATGATGAACATCTTTTCATGTGTCTGTTAGACATCTGTATGTCTTCTTTGGAGAAATGTCTGTTCACGTCTTCTTCCCAGTTTGTAATTGGGTTTTCATTTTTGGGGTGTTGAATTTTATAAGTTCTTTATATATTTTGGATACCAACCCTTTATTGGATATATCACTTGCAAGTATCTTCTCCCATTCCATATGTCGCCTTTTAGTTCTGTTGACTATTTCTTTCACTGTGCAGAAACTTTTAATTTTGATATAGTCCAATAGTTTATTTTTGCTTTTGTTTCTCTTCCCTCAGGAAACATATCTAGACAGAAGTTGCTACAACCAATGTCAAAGTAGTTACTGTAAGTATCTTCAAATATTGAAATGTGCATGGCATTTAATTTTTTATAAAATCACCGGTGTTAATTAAGGGACCATCCCCAAGGCTCTGCTATGACCAGATCATTGCTTTCAGTCCTAGTAAGTCAGGAAGTATAAGTTTCAAATTTGAATTCCTCTATAGAGGAGAATCATGAATTCCGATAAGCCAAGAGTCTCAGACTTTTTCTCATCACAAGTGATCTCATTTTCTTTACGGCCACCATGAATGAATGAGTAAGGAGGAACTGACCGTACATGGCTTCTGACCACTTCCCTCCCTGATTGCTGTGGGAAGCAATATGTCATGGCCATAAGATGACACCTTTGTGGTCAGACAGACCAGCACTCTAATCCCCACTCCAACATTTCCTGACAATCTAAACTATGACCAACTTAGTTATTGTAAAACCCAAATCCCTTGTCCATCAAACAGGGTCACTAGTTCCTACCATGAAGACTTTTGGTGAGGATGAAAAGAAGCAATAAATATACAGGGTCTACACAATGCTTGCAGGATCAGGCTCCCAAATATGCTGATATGTTTGTTTGCTCTCTGCTTCCCTCCCTTCTCACCAATATTGTGGAAACCTGAATGTAAATGTGGGCTCTGAAGTCTAATAACAGTGAAATTCAAGACTTCCATTAATACATAATTAATAATTCATTAGCACATCCATTAATATAATACAATTATTTTCAAATAAGCTTACATAAACTATCATACTACTGGAATAGAAACATAAGAGAAAAACAAAAATTCTTCTTGAGAACTTGCTCACGAGAAACTCTGCAATCACATATAGAGGCTCAGAGTTAGTATTTGCATTAAAAGCTCCTCTTTACCTTACTTGATCCAGCTGTGTATGTTAGATTTGATTTATAATTGTGCACGCTTTCTTCCAATATAATGACTGTGGATCCCCATCTGCTGACACGATGTGACATGACTCCTTGTGGGGGAGCTTACATCTCTATCACATTGTCACACGTGATCACGTGATTTGCTTTGGCAAATGTTGGACCAATGAATATGACATAACACATCCAAGGGGGACCTGTAAGGGCCACCAAGAACAAGAGTGAAAAATCTCATAATAATAGGACATCAGTTGAAATACTAAGAATGTTCTTGCCTCAGTCCTAGGGGAAAATTAACCACGGCAAACTCCACATTCGGTCTCTGTTTTGTATTATTTGTCCTTTTACAATTTAAAATGTAAAAATCATTCTTGGCTTGTAGGTAGTCTAAGAAGAAGCCCCTGCCCTAAATCAAACACAGCTTTGGCACTACTTATAAGCTTAAAAAGAAAACTCAAAATGATAAAGCTCTTTCCAAGTAACTTAACTGGGCCCTAGAATAACACTCAAGAATATTTATAGGAATTCAGGGGCGCCTGGGTGGTTCAGTCGGTTGAGCGTCCGACTTCGGCTCAGGTCATGATCTCACGGCTCATGAGTTCAAGCCCCGTGTCGGGCTCTGTGCTGACAACTCAGAGCCTGGAGCCTGCTTCCGATTCTGTGTCTCCCTGTGTCTCCCTCTCTCTCTGCCCCTAACCCACTCGCATTCTGTCTCTGTATCTCTCAAAAATAAATAAACATTAAAAAAATTTTTTTTAAAGAATATTGATAAGAATTCAAAAATATCAGGACCCCACAAGGTAAAATTCATAACACTTGACATCCAATCAAAAATGCACGAGTATGAAAAAGCATAATAAAAAACCACAATGAGGATATAAATCAATAAATAAAAACTGACCCAGAAATAACAGATAATAGAACTTTTTCCCATAACCTGAGAGGTTCTGACTTGAGCTGTGGCTCATAACATTGGCTTTGAGATCTCTTTTTGTTTATAACACTTGGAAATTTTCTCCCTCTAGAATTCAAGATCAATGATGTTTCCAATAATTTTCTTGTAAAAATCTACCTAAGATTTTCCATGTGTTTGGAGTAGTAAAACAGATCTTTCAAGACATCTCCATCCATGATAGTGCCTGAAAGTCTGGATCCATTTCTCTCTTTTATCAACACATCTCAGTCCCAGACTCGAAGGACAAAAGTTTATCCTGATCCTTCAACAAGAATCCCCATTGTGTCAGGTCATATTAGTGATAACCAACCAAGAAAGCAAAAATTGATATAGATGTGCATCCAAGAAAACCACTAGATGGTGCAGTATCTTCACATTTCATTAACACCAAAACCCAGAGGGGAATTTAGTCCTTTACAAGGGACAACCAGCAGATTGCTGCCCTAATTTGTCATTCCAGCAGCCTGCCTTACTTGTTGATGATCCTGTGAGAAGGGAGTGAGTGTAATACATCTTTGCTTTGCCTAACTTGAAAGGGGGCTTTAAATTTTTTTTTTTTTTATGTTGATGCTGTGGTGAGAGTTTGAGTACTATCCAGTGCAGACCCTGAGATGAATTCTGATTCTGCCACCCCTGCCTCTAATTACAGGCTGCTGGTCTTGCTCGTCTGCCTGGTTCCAGATTCCAGTATTCCCCAGGGCCTAGGGTGGATTCCCCTCCTGTAATAAGTCTTCACTGACCTTGCTCATCAACTACTATCTCTTTTTTTCCTAAATTCTTACAAGACTTTTGCTTTGTCCCTTACTAGATAGAATAGGGTAACACTGGGGAAGCTATTTTACCTATTTGAGGCTCAATTTGCTCCTCTATATAATGGGAGCCACCGTATTACATCCTCAAGAATGTTTTAATGAAAATACCATAATTAGCACAATGTCTAATACACAGTATTATAGATACTCTTATAGATATATTTATTTACCAGACTTTTTCTATACAGGAAGTATCATTTGTCACTATCTTGTGCTTCATTCATAATCTGAATAACTATTTCCTGATCACTGGTAATGTGCCGAAATCTGCTTTCTAGTATAGATGGAGTAGTGAATAAAAACTACATAATCTTGTCCTTACAAGCCTTATAGCAGAGGAAGGAAGAGAGAGATAAATCGTCCCAGTAAGCTCTCCAAGACAGACAGTACAGGGTGCTATGGGAGCATGCAGCAAAATTAACATATCGTATAGAATTAGGAGGTCCCCCTCAAGGAAGTATTTATTATTTAAACTGAGGCTGGTAAAAATAGCAGTGGTTAGCCAAGTAAAGCAGAAAAATGGGGTGGGGTTTTAATCCAGCCTGTAAAACCCCAAAGGCAATAAGGCCAGGGCTTGGTGAATTTATGGCTTTCAAATGTTTTTTCCCACAACTTACAATAAGAAATATGTTTTACATCATGGCACATCCACAGACTCAAACACACATAAGTCAAACGAGGCTTCCCCCAACACTGTTAACCTTTCTGCAAAAATGCATTCTTATATTTTCTATGCTGTTTTCTTTTATTTGAAAATATTTAGTTGCAATATAACAAAATTATGTTATGGTGCTCATAACAAAGCACCAAAACACCTGGAGCAAAACGGACAGAAATTAAAGTAGAAATAAAAAATTCACATAGAAGCACGTGGAGACCTCCAAAACTCACTTTCAACAATGGATAGAATAAAACCAACAAGGAAACAGGATATGTCAGGTGGCCCCAACAGACATCTATGGAACAGGTTACCCAACAACATCAGAACATCAGAACATGAGAACAACATCAGAATACGATTGGTCCTCAAACAACATGGGTTTGAACTTTACGGGTCCACTTCCATGCAAACATTTTGGAAAAACACTAACAGTGTTTCCAGAATTTCACACTCTAGTATAGTACTATAAATGTATTTCCATATGATTTTCTTAACATGTTATTTTCTTCATTTTTGTTAAATGTATTTAACATACAATGTATGTGTTAATTGACTGTGTATGTTATCAGGAAGGCTTCTGGTCAACATAAAAGTTTTGGGGAGTCAAAAGTTATATGCAGTTTGTTGACTATACAAGGGGCTGGGGTCCCTACCCTCCACACTGTTCAGGAGTCAACTGCACATCCTTCTCTTGTGCACATGAAACATTCTCCAGCAAAAAAAATCATATCCTAAAACCATAAAATAAACCCTAATAAAATTAAGAAGAATTAAATTGAAATTTCATTCTAAAAACAATGGAATAAAATTACAAATCAATAACAGCAAGTAATAGGGGAAACTGACAAACACGTGAAAATTAAACAAAACACTCCTTTCTAACTAATGAATCAAAGAAGAAATCACAAAGGAAACTAGAATATACTTTTAAAAAAATGTAAATTAAGACATACTATTCCAAAACATAAAATACAGCTAAAGAAGTTCTTAGATGAAAATGTAGAGCTGTAAATACCTGTATTAAAAAAAAAAAAAGACTTCAAATCAGTAACCTAACTTTCCACCTTAAGAGACTGGAAAAATAAGATAAAGCTAAACCTAAAGCAAGAAGGAAGAAAGAAAGAAAGAATAAACATTAAAGAATAAATTAATGAACTAGAAATTATAAGAGAATATAAATACAATAGGAAAAATACACAAAAACAAAGTGGTCCTTTGAAACGATAAGCAAAATTGGCAAACCTCTGGCAAGACTGATCAAGAGAGAAAACTCAAACTGCTAAAATCAGAAAAGAAAGGAGCCATTGTTACCAACATTACAGAAATAAAAGGTCTATAAGGGAATAGTATGAACAACTGTATGACAGTAAGTGAAAAAAGTTAGAGAAATGGAGAATTCCTGGAACTGACTCAGGAAGAAGTAGACAACCTAAATAGACCTATAACCGAAAAGAAATTGAATTAGTAATTAAAAACAAAACAAAACAAAACAAAACTAGTCCAGATGTCTTCATTGATGAATTCTACCAAACATATAAAGAAAACTTAATACAAATACTTCATGAACTCTTCCAAAACAGAGAGGAGGAAACACTTCCAAACTCATTCTATGAGCTCAGTAATACCCCAATTTCAAAACCAGACATAGACATTATAAGAAAACAAAACTACAGGGGTGCCTGGGTGGCTCAGTCAGTTAAGCATCAGACTTCAGCTCAGGTCACGATCTCACAGTTCGTGGGTTCGAAACCCCGCATTGGCTCTAAGATGACAGCTCAGAGCCTAGAGCCTGTTTTGGATTCTGTCTGTCTGTCTGCCTGTCTCTCTCTCTCTCTCTCTCTGCCCCTTCCCCACTCATGCTCTGTCTCCCAAAAATGAATGTGTTAAAATTAAAAAGAAAACAAAACTATAGATCAATATATCTTATGAATATATGTGCAAACATCCTCAACAAATGCCTACAAACCAAATCCAGCTAGATGTGTGTATATATATATATACATACACACATCTATATAGCATTTATATATATACATGTATATAAATGTATATAAAGTGGGATTTATAGCAGGAATGCAAGATTAGTTTAACATCTTCAAATTAATTAACTACTGTAATACACCATACCAACATAATTAAAACAAAAATCAACATGATTATCTCAATAGGTGCAGAAAAGTAATGTTTGACCAAATCCAATACCTGGCACAATAAAGTTATACTTCTAGACAATGGAATACTATTCAGCATTTAAAATAAATAAGCTATCAAGCCATGAAATACAAAAAGGAACCTTAAATGCATATCACTATGTGAAAGAAGCCATTTTGGAAAGGCTACGTGCTGTATAACTCTGACCATGTGACGTGCTGGGAAAAAGTAAAACTATGAAGACACTAAAAGGATCCATGGTTGCCAAGAGTTAGGGGAGGGATGAATTGGCAGAGCAAAGAGGATTTTTAGGGCTGTGAAACTATTCTGTAGGCTACTATAATGGTGGATACATATCATTTTACACTTGCCCCAAACCCCAGAAGGTACAACACCAAGAATGAATCCTATATGAACTATGGGTTTGGGGCGATCATTAATTGTAACTAATGTACCACTTGGGTGGGGGGCATTGATAATGGGGGGAAGCTAAACGGGTGTGTAGACAGGAGGTATGTGGGAACTCCCAGTACTTCCTGCTCAATTTTACTATGAATCTAAAACTGATCTAAAAATTAAAATCTGTTAGAAAATAAACAAAATGAAAAGCCTACTTGAAGAGTTCTGTCAAAATAAAATTTTGTGGTTGCCCTTGGGTGGTGTTTACCTCGGGCTGTTGATCCTCTGTGTTTTATGCTTTTGCTAATGAAGCCTTGGCCCTCCTTGTTTTTGGTGAAAGGAAGTTTCCCCTTGAGATCCTCCCCATCCATGCGTTTCCTCTGGAAGCAGAAGGCTGAGAGTGAGCGTGCTGGAACCTGGCAAGCTGGGGACCTTGAGGTCTCCTGGTTGATTGGTGAATGGCTTTGTGCAAGGCATTTTAATCCACAAAGACTTAGGTTCCTCATTTTTGAAACAGGGTTGGTAGTGACAATTGTATTTAATTATTCACTTACGATCTGACTACTGTGCTGGAGAGCGAGGTCCACAAAGACAGGAACAATGTCTGTTTTATTCAGCATCGCTTCCGCAGAGCTGGCACAAAGCCAGCACTAAATAATGATGTATTAGATGAATGGACAGAGGAATACACAAAGGAATGATAATGCCTGGCCTGCAGGGTAGTTTGAAGGCTGAATGAGCGTCTGGCACATGCTAGGTGTCCCCTTTCCCTGGCCCTGTGAATTTGTCTCTTCACCCAGAGAGATCTTCGGCCGCTGCCCTGAGAAGTGTTCATGGCAATTAAAAACAAGAGACACCTAGACAAAGAGAGGCTTCAAGACTACAACTGACCTAGAGAGAAAAGAGACACCTGCTCCATTTTCCCTTAACAACACTTAACAAAAGTAGGTCTTTGTCTTTCCTAATTGCACATTGGGGAAAAGCAGTATCAATTTAAATGTAACACGTTTCAACCAAGGGATAGGCTATTTCTATCCCGGGTCTAACATAATGATTCCCAAGAAGCCACAAAACTACTGATTCAATTATTCAAAGAAAATTTCTCAACTTGAGATAGGCTTCATTTTAGTCCCCTTTATCATTTTCCTCGATCCTAAGGCAGGCAGAGTGAAGCAGAGAACTTTGCCTTTTTCTGTCTCTGGCAACAACAGGCTGTGTATACTCTGGGCACGTCATATCGCCTCTCTGGGCCTCAACTTCTGGGTTTACAAAATCTGGAAGTTAGCTGCATCAGTGAATCTCCAGAGCACATGTTGGAGAAGACACTGGATTAATATTCAGATTCAATTTTATACTTGGGAAAACAAACATACAAAAAAGAAGCCATCATTTAGAAATAACAAACTATATCTTGATTGGTGTTGGATTATGGCAAAGAGAATGATTATAAAGCAAGCTCGTTCTTCATCGTCACTCCCTCTCAACTCCAAAGGAAACATGTCTGCATTCTTTGTTTTTATGTTTATTTATTTATTTTGAGAGAGACAGAGAGAGAGAGAGAGAGAGAGAGAGAGAGAGAGAGAGAGTTGCATGCATGAGTGTGATTTCCACTGTTTACCACAATATAAAATAGACTAATTGTTGATTCTTTTATCATTTCCAGAATTCAGATTAAATGATTACACTTGAAATAATAAAGACGATCAGAATTTTAAATACAAGTATCCCCCACTTTTCAAAAGTCCATGTTATACCCCTTTGCAAAATTTTATGAGAGACCTACATTAATACCTGTTTTCCCTAACCAAAAGAAATCCAAAGAGGGCTTGGGCTTTTATGAAAAAGGCCGAATGTGAAAATGGCATTCCACATTTCTTTTGCAGCAGCCATTACAGAGGCAGCCGCATGGAGCCTGGAGAGTGGCCCCACCAATCTCCCTCCCCCAGAACTCAGCATCTCAGCCTCAAGCCACCAGAGCTTTGACCTGTGTCTATGGGCATCATGCTTTATCTTGATTTATTTTGTACATCCATTAGCAAGATGTGTCCTAAGGTACCAGAAAAGCCTAGAGATAATTTTGGGGATTTCTTTCTGAGAGCAGGGGAAACCTGTATTGAGTTCTTCCAGATGTGTAAGGTATTGTACAAAGGGCTTTATTTAGAACGTTGCACTTCCTCCTCAATGGCCACTAAATAAATTGACAGACAATATCTCAATTACATTCTGCAACATTTCTCTCCTGAGATTTTCAGGGTGGTGAATGTTATTACTTATTAAACTCACAAGTCAATTCCCAAGCAATAAGACACTGCTTTTCCCCACAAAGGCCCAAGTTAATGGACCAATAATGGGCTAGCTTCAGTTTAAAGCTATCATGAGGGAACTGGAAATTTATAATTCAGTGTAGTCTGTACCACCTTTCTTATATATGGGAAGGAAATTGGTATTTATTGACTTCCTGGAATGTGCCAATTTTCCTCTGATTTAATATTTTAAATAGCTCACATTACTGACACATAGTAACTGTTCAATAAATGCTTACTGAGTTAATAAATTAATCAGTTAATTTGTGTCCATGTGTTATAGATGAGGACATTGTGGCTCCTGGTGGCAATGAGTAGCTAAGCTAGGGTGCAGGCATGGCTAATGTCAAGCCCAGTTTTCTCTTTCCCTTTGAACCTCTTGGTTTCTAGAATCTGTTGCTGACTTCTCAGTAGCACAGTGCATAACACATGGTTACCATGTGCCTCAACATTTTTTTAGATAAAATCATCTTCAAAATGTGAGTTGCCTATAAAACAAAATGTTATAATCTGCAAAGAAACTTGCAGGGATGACAGGACAGAGGAGTAAATAAGAAGAAAAAAAGTAGTGAAACAAGTAGATTAATATTGATCAATTGGCAGAAGCCCTCATGGTGGCTAGACAGCCCCACCCCCCATTCCCCCCCCCCCTTGGTTTTCAAGCTTAGCCACGTTCTTCTGTAAGATTAATCCTACTGTGAACAGTGTGCAACTACAAATATTGAGGATAGTGTTGGTGGGAAACCAATAAAAGCAAAATTAATCTATTGAATGTCAGGAACAAGAGACTGAATTCACAAGATAATGTAATACCTTTCACAAATGGGCCTACATGGCCTTGGCGATCTGACAGCAGCTTTCTCCTAAGACCTTGTGAGCATCAGCCATCATCCATGTCTGGAGGGAGAACATTATAACAGCTTTACTTATTTAAAATCAGTAACAAAAATAAATCACTGGATTTGGAGATGGAGAATGAGAGCTAACAGTGGTAATGTGCCCTCCCTGAATAAGCCAGTTAGGAGACAGAGCATATCTGTCTCAGTTCTCACCATTTGCCATTTTTTTCTTTTGTTAAAAAGAAATGTAGTATAAATTATAGGGCCACTTTTTAGTTGTTTTATTTTGAAACTGATTTTCTGATGATGATGAATGTAAACTTGTAATTTAGTTCTAAGTGATCACTCAGAAAACTGAAACACATGCATGATTAAATAAAGCCAATGATAATGCAACAGTTCAGATATAACCACTGTGAGGATGTTGTTACACTCAGTAGAAATTTGGACAAGAAATATGGCTAAACAATTCACAGAAGAGAAAATCCCAGTAAGTATTTAAAAATTATAATAAACTGTGCTCAACCCTACTGGTTGTCCAGGAAGTTGAAAGTAAAACAAAACAAAGAACAAATTGAAATTTAAATTAATTTAAAAATAACATAGCAGACATAGCTGAAGAGAATATCAAGGAACTAGAACATAAAATCAAGGAAATTATCCAGAATCCAGCACAGAGTAAGGAAAATAGAAAATATGTAAAACATCTACCCTCTAGATGGAATATCGAATATTCCCCCTGTCTCTCATACTTTCCCTTTCTGTACCTTCTCTGAACAATGTAGATGTAAAGCCATTCACTGAGACAAAGCAATCAGACAGGCGGCTGGACGCGGGGGGAGATAGCTGCATGGAGTGTCAAAGTGAACAGGGAAAGGGGCATCTGTGCAGGAGAGAGGATATAGTGTTGATAATGAGATCCCAAGCGGGGTGAGGAAGGTACACCTGTGGAGGGTGGCCCGGCACCGAGGGTTAGTATCTGAGCAAGCTGAGGTCACCCTTGCATGAGAATGACCCAGTATGGGAGGACCTGGCATGGGGAGCCAGACCAAAGCAGGGTGGAGAGGGCATCTCTGTTTGTGGGCAGGTGGATGTGAGGATGGAAAACTGACTAGATACAGGAGGACTGAAGAACAGGAAGTTTTTCTAAGGAGAATGGCAGTCAGAACTCTTGTTGTTGGAAAAGGGACTTACAAAAAAGAGAGGGAACTAGAACAAACCAGGGAGACTGGATCAGAACCTCCGGTACTGCTATGGCACCCATTTTCCATCGCTGCATACTTTGCAACCCCCAGCAACAAGAATTTATTGTTTTCTAGCTCTATAAGTTAGAAATCCAACACAGGCATCAACGGGCTCCAGTCAAGCTGTTGGCAAAGCTGCACTCCATTAGAGGTGTCATCGCCTTTTCCAGCTCCTACAGGCTGCCCGTACTCCTTGGTTTGTGCCCTCTTCCTTTACCTCAAAGACAGCCTGATGAGTGGAGTCATGCTCATATCACATTGCTGTGACCTCCTCTGCCTTCCTCTTCCACTTTTAAGACTTTTTGTGATTACATTGGACAAAGCTCGATAATCCAGGATGATCTGCCTATTAAAGATCAGCTAATTGGCAACGTTAATTTGCTACTTTAATCCCCCTTTTCCAAATAAGATAACACGTTCACAGTTGGATTGGAATGTGGACATCGGTGAAGGGCCATTATTTTGCCTACCGGAGACGTGAACTAACAGTTTTCAATATGTATAAATAGAAAAGTATATACAGTTGTTAATATGTCTATGCGTGTTTGTATTTATACATATATGTGTATATATATATATATATATATATATATATATATATATATATACACTCTTCCTCCCGCCCCCAGCATGAATCCTTATTTCTTTTACTGGGAGATCCTGGGATCAAGGACACCCCGATAACAATGAACACACATAAACACAGATCTTGACTTCTAATTAGCATTCTCCATCATAAAGAATCAGAGATCGGGGCGCCTGGGTGGCTTGGTTGGTTAAGCGTCCGACTTCAGCTCAGGTCATGATCTCACGGTCCGTGAGTTTGAGCCCCGCGTCGGGCTCTGTGCTGACAGCTCAGAGCCTGGAGCCTGTTTCAGATTCTGTGTCTCCCTCTCTCTCTGCTCCTCCCCTGTTCATACTCTGTCTCTCTCTGTCTCAAAAATAAATAAACGTTAAAAAAAATTAAAAAAAAAAAAGAATCAGAGATCTGTGAAGATATGACTGATTCTGAGCTAGGACATAAAAAGTGCCAGATGAACCTAATATACCTGATCATGCCAGAAAGCAAGAAAGCACTCAAAAAATGAAAGGATGTGCTAAAAGGACACAGAAGCCACCTTGAAGGGACTCCTGCTGGCCAAACTGGAGAAACCGGAGCATTAAAATAAACAATGATAGTAGTACATTACAACCCACTGAATCAAATAGGAAACCACAAATCTGTATAGGTATTATTTAGCAAGGGAATACATTAAAAGTCTGACGAGGGATGAAATATGTATGCAGTTTTAAACCTTTCCCTTCAAAACATGTATTAATATTATAGGACAAACAGTAGCTTTGAAGTAGAGAAGCAGAGATGATACCAGGTAGTGTTGCCTGGGCATCTATTTTGTTTGGCCAAGCAGCCTGCATTAGCCCCTCATGTAAGCCCATGCCCTAGGTAACAGCCTGGAGAACACAAGCAAATGTAAATTCCTGATATGATCCCCCCAAAACACTTCTGATAAACAGCCTCCCCTACCTCTCAGGGCCTTTCCCTGTATGTCCCTTAGAGAAGACCCCCATGGAGCTTACCAAAACCCTGGGGGCTCTTTTTGGTTTGAAATGACCAATATGGAATGCCAAAGCACTCTACCGATGGACCCTCAGAAATACAGGTGCCCCACGTCTGACTCTCTCTGCCTCCACCCTGCTTTCACGTCCCACGTGGCCCTTCAAAGCGTGCAGTGTACTTCCTCCAGGACCTGTGAATAATGAACTTCTGTATCTCACTTTCTCTTGTGATCTTTTGCTGAACCACAGCTCACCACCCAGCACCCCAGAGCTCTACTCAGCAAATGTTAATGTAACAAATCATAACAGTAACTGTATTGGAAAGTCATTAAAGGAAGTGACATCAAACCCCAACTGTTAACCCCAACAGTTCCCACAAGTGTAAATGACAAAGAATTCTCCATACTATTATTAGTAAGTAAAAGGCGGCAAACACCTTATTAGATAAATGAACAAAAGCCTTGAATAGGTATTCCCAAGAAACGGAAATGTGGAAGGCAAATAAGCATAAATGGGTGACCTGTTTGATCTCACTTGTAATCCAGGAAATCAAAACTAAGGTGAGGTACCATAATGACAGATCATTAGAAGTCAACAAATTTGTTAGAGAATTTTAAAACCTGACAGCACCAAGTACAGTAAAACCTTAGATTGCAAGTAACTTGTTCTGCAAGGGTTCTGGAAGACAAGCAAACATTTCTAATAAATTTTAACTTGATAGGCAAGTGATGTCTTACCATATGAGTAGTACATGATGCCGAGCATCACATGATCACAACTGAGCCAATGGTTCTTGAAATTCACTTTGATATACAAGTGCTTTGAGTTACAAGCATGTTTCTAGAACCAATTATGCTCACAAACCAATTCACAGGCAAGACTTTGGAGAAATGGCAACTCATATAAAATTCTAATGTATAAATTTGTAACATCACCAGAAAATTTTTTGTTAAAAGTTATGAAGTGAAAACTTTTTATATCCTATAACCTAGTAATCTCACTTTTAGGTATGGAAGTACATGGAACTTTGACTATGTATCTTAAATGACACTGGAGAATCCAATTGATACTCGGGAATCTTTCAATGTACAACCTAAATGTACACCGAAAGGAGAATAAATACATTAAATATATTCACACAAGGGAATACTATTCAGTTGTGAAAAAAAAAAGAATTGTAGCCACATTGCTCAATATGGGTGAATTTTAAAAACACAGCATGAATAAAAGGGCAAGTTGTACAAGTATAACCATAGCATGATACATTTTTATCAAGTTCAAAAACAAAGACAACAAAGAATTTTATGTATCGGTAGGTGTGTGGTCATACAATTAAGAAAAGCAAGGAAACAGAATTGCATTTTTGACTCATTATACCATTAAAATAAAAGTAACCATTGTATCAAGTTCTGGTGCAGTTAGGGAAATGGGCATATTTACTAGGAGGGAGAAGCGATGCTACAATATTATTAAAGAGTAATGTGGCAATATCTACTACAATAAAAATAAATATATATTCTGATTCAGAAATTGTACTGATCAGAATTGATCCCCTCCAAAAATGCCTCTAAATAAATACATGTGTGCAAGGATACATCATCGTTGTGTTAGCAATAAAGTGGAAGTAACTGAAATGTCCATCGATAAGGGAACGGCTGAATAAACTGTGATATATCCATTCTTTGCAAAGTTATCTAACTATTCAAAAAACTGAATTAGACTTTGAGAGATAGTTATATTTAGTTAGATGAAAGTAAAGAATGGGAGAATAATGTAATATAAAATGATCCTACTTTTGTAAATAATTGACTTGTAAAATAATATTATCCCTAAGCACTTGTGCATATGAACATATAAACCTGTCTGTGGGGAAAGAAATGGATTAATGCATATCAATATGCTAAATTTTGTTACCTTGAGAGATAGAAATGAAAATGAGTTGGCATGAAATTAATTTTTAAGTAAAATCTTGCATTGTTTACTGGTTCAAAAGAGAGTATGGTATGTTACTTTGACAATAAAAATAAAAAATAAAGAACAATTTTTAAAACTTTTAATAATTTATGTCCACTGGGGACATTTTGGAATATTTAGTTTTCAAAGTGTGTTCCAGGAAATTATATTTGATAATAAATTTAAAGAATTCTCTTTCCAAATAAGTTTGGAAATTTGGAATTAAGAAAAACTTAAGGTAATTTTTTTACTAAATTATTTATCATCTCACTTGATAATTTTCCTTGTGATGTGAATTTCTGAGATGAGGGTTTCACTTGTAGAATTTCTTAAACATTTTGACAACTTGGAATATCTCAGGGAACTATTGTTTCATGAAACCAATTTTCTGAAATAATGTGCTAATCCAACTCCCCAGACATAACCACTCTCAACACGAGGTCCAATTCTTTCTAATCTATTTTGTTAGCGTTTTTACATAATGTAGATCTTATGCTACACACAATTTTTACATCCTTTCTCTTTGTAATGCTATGTCATAGACATTGTTTTATCACTGTACAGATCTGTATGGACATCAGTTAGTTATAGTTTAGTTAGAATTCCAACATCAATGTTTGTGAAAATGTAAACAACACAATCCTAAATTAGCAATGGAGGATAGTAAAGAATATGATTAGCCTGTAAATCATGTACTTGAACAGTTCACACTAAAAGTTTGAAAAGGACTGACCAGAGATGACGGACAGACATCTGGAGATAGGAGGAAAGGCTTCACTCAGGAAAGGAATTTGAGGACGCAGGATCAAGGCAGCCCTGGCCAGGACTAGAGCCTGCTCAGGACAGAGACTATACAGCTTCTATTAAGAGAATAACCTGATTGATTCATGTATAAATCACAAATGTGACTTAAGGGTGAAATCCAATTCTACAGAATTCTGTAGAAGGAAACAATGCTTGTTTTTATGCAGCTAGATCTAGGTTGTGGTAACTGAGACCTATATTTATATTTCTAAATACAGCGAGCTGTCTTCACTGTTCCACAACAAATCCCTTGTTCATGGAAACGGCTATCCGCCGAAAACAAAACTAAAAGCCTATCTCAGTTCAGGCTGCTATAACAGAATCCAATAGACTGGGTGTCTTAAATAACAGACTTTTTTCTCACAGTTCTGGAGGTTGGAATTCCAAGATCAAGATGCCTGTAGAGCTATGTCCGGTAAGGGCCCCCTTCCTGATTCACAGAAGGCTGTCTTCTCCCTAAGTCCTCACAGGTAGAGAGCAGACACAAGAGAAGGCACAAGCTCTGGTATCTCTTCTTTGTAAGAAGGCCACTAGCTCATTCATGAAGGCTCCACCCTAATGACCTAATCACCTTCCAAAGCTCCACCTCCTAGTACCGTCACATTGAGGGTTAGGATTTCAACACAGGAACATGGGGAGGGGGACACAAACAATCCATAACAAAGTCACTCTACTAATTTGATAGAAAGCTGGATAAACTCCTAGGTGAGTAATAATAAGTATTAACATTTTTAGAGTAATTTGTAAACCCTACTCACATGTAGTATCGAATTTTATCTCCTCAACCCATCTGTGAGTGTCGGATATCATTATCTTAATATTATAAATAAAGAAACTGAGACTCAAAGAGCTTGAACACTTTGTCCTAAGTCACAGAGCTAATTAGCGAATGAGCTCTGATTTATACTCACATGTTATCTTATGTTCATTCTGTTCCCCCATATTCCTTCTTGGGTATTAGGCACTCTGATGTTAAGGACAGAGGATATTAGTACGTCTAATTTGTTAACTTGACTATTTTTTATTTTTTTTAATGTGGATTTACTTTGCAGTTAGTTGGAGTATCTCTTCAGGTAATTGTTTTTTCCCAAAACAAACAAACAAACAAAAACATTGGTGGCATATTTCCATGCTGCTGCACGTTGGAGAATTACGTTTCCTTTGTCACAAACATGAAAGGTAACTGGGAACTGGGATAGGTGTAAACATTCGGGGTCACAACCTTCTTCCCTTAAAACTCATCAGCTGTCACTCTGTATATTCTAACTTTGGATGTAGTGAAGTCTGGGCCAGATGATTTGTGTTTTTCTGTTGGTAACCTGTTTCTTTCCCCGACTCCCTCAACTGAGGACTTGTCAAATTTTCTTTTATCCTGCCACATCATAAATTTGGCTAGGATATGTTTTCTTCAGTTCTTTTTCACTCATTTCATCAGAGAAGCAAAAGCCCTTTTTTCTTTACTTACTAATTACTTCTTGGGATTTAAAAAATTTTTATCTTTGATACCTCCTCTCCAGCTTCCCTTGTGAACACCTTTGGCAGTTAGGTGAGACCTCCTTTCTCCGTCCTCCATCTCTATCATTTCTGCTGTTATTTTTCTCACTTTTATTTTTTCTTAGAACTCCCAAAGTCCTCAGCTTAGTTCTTTGTGAGACAAACATTTATTAACTGTTACTCTGTGTCACTCATTATTCTAAGCGTTTGGGATATGAAAGTGAGCAAAAGAAACAAAACTCCTGTCTTTGTGAAACTTACAAGGAAAAAGAGAGATAGACTATTTTAGAGAGTGATAAATAATTTGGAGATAGATAAAGCAGGCAAGTGAACGCCAGGAGTGGGGAAGTTGAATGTTTAAATACAAAGGGAAAGCAAGCACTCACTAAGAAATATTGGAGAAAAGACCCAAAGTAGGTGAGAAAGCCAAGGGGGTGTCTCAAAGAGGAGCACACCAGAACAAGTAGATGTGCAGCGACACTGACTACTCCTATGTTCAAGGAAAAGCATAGATATTAGTGCTCCTGGTCTACAATGAATGACAGGGGGCGTAGTAGGAAATGAAGCCACTGTGGTCATCTAAAACCAGATCGTGCAATGCCATGTGGGTGATAGTAAGAGTTTTGGCATTTGCTCTGAAAAGGAAAGCCAGTGAAGAGTTTTGAGCAAAGAAGTAGCCTGAACTGATTTGTTTTTTTCATGGAATTACTCTACCTGCTGCAAATAAGGCCAAGGGCAGAAGGAGAGATACCAGTGAAGATTATGGCCATAGTCCTAATGAGAGGTGATGGTGACTTGAACCAGAATGATAGGGGAGGAGGTGGTGAGATGTGGTTGGACACCTAATGTATGTGAAAGGTTGAGTGAGTAAGACTTTCTAATGGATGGGATACAAAAACATAGATTTTTGTACCGGGCAACTGAAAGGACAGAGTTAAATTTTAACAAGGAGAAAATTCTAGACACAAGTGAAGGCGATCAGAAATATATTTTAAAGCATGTTGTTTATGTGACTTTTTTTGAAGGGTGTGGCTTATTGTTGCTCAAGATTTTAAGATTCACACATGTTAACAAATGTATCTGTAGTTAATTTATTTTCACTGGCCTATGCCAGGGTTTGGCACACTTTTTCTGTGCAGATATTAAAAATTTCTGGTTTTGCAGACCAGATGGTCTTTACTGCAACAACTCAACTGTGTCATTGCATGAAAGGAGCCATCGCCATTATATAAAAGAATGAGCATGGCTGTGTTCCAATAAAGTGCATTTACAAAAATAGGTGATGGGCCACAGTTGGCCCATGGGCTGTAATTTGCTGACCCCCCTCATCTACAGTATCCTATTGGGTGACTAGACCACCATTTGTTTATCCATAACACTGCTGATGGGCATTTGGATTGTTTCATCTTGGAGCTATTGCAAATGATGAACCTTCTGAGCATGTCTTTTGGTGCCCAAGTGCTTATACTTCTATTTGATATATAAAGAGAAATAGAATTGCTGGGTCATGAGCATGTTGATTATCAATTTTAATAATGTTACACTGTTTTTCCATAGTGGCTCTGATAATTTAACTTCCACCATCTGCATATGAGAGTTGCCCTTTTTTCTCTTCTCACCACCAACTCGCTTCTATCAGTCTTTTTGCTTCAGTATCCTGGTGAGCATTTAGAGGTACTTCATCTTGATTTCAATTTGTACCACGTGATTGCTAATGAGGATGAACACTTTCACATGGTGTCTGGCCGCCAATGTCTTCTTTCCTATAGGGCTGGTTAAAGGATTGCGCACATGTTCCTACTGGGTTGTCTTTTTTTTCTCATCATTTTGTAGAGTTCATGATAAATCCTGGTTATCTGCTGCAATTACATTTACACAAGTGTTTACTTTTTTGATGTTCTTTATCCATTCTTCCATTTCTCTTCTGTATGATATACAGTTCTTGTGCATTGAATGAATGCCTCTTTTTAGTGTTTCTACTAGTGCAATTCTGCTACTGATGAATTCCCTTGGCTTCTATTTGCTTGAAAATATCTTAAATTCACATTAGTTTTTGAAGGGTTTATTTTTTAAGTGTAACATTTTAGGATGTCTATCATTTTCTTTCAGCACCTGGAAGATATCTTCCTTTGTCTTCTGATTTCTATAGATTCTGTTGATAAATCATCTATCTTATTGCTGCTTATTGGAGGATAATAATCTTCCCCACTTTCCCTCTGTTATTAAGTCATTGGGGTTTTTTTAATCTTTGTTCTTGGTTTTAGCAGTTTTGTTATAATGTTCCTAGGTGTGCTGTTTTTATATATTCATCCTGCATGGGATTTCTAGGGCTTCTGAAATGTGTAGCTTAATTTCACTTGCCATTTTTGAGGAATTCATATTGCTTTTTGCCCTTCTCCCCCTCTCTCCTTCCCCTCTGGGTCTCCAATTATCTATTATGAGACTTTCTTCTGGGTCTCCAATTATCCGAGACTTTCTTAATGGATTGTCTACGTATATTACACACATACTTATTCATTTGTCTTTATAAATTTTATACTGGGTATTTTCTTTGAGTTAACTAATTGTTTGGCTTTGTTGAATCTGCTCTTTGACACATAATACATTATCTTCTTAGTTATCATATATTTGTTTCATATCTAGAATTTCAATTTGATTCTTCTTACAGTTTCCAAGGCCCTATCAAATTATCAATCATGTCTGCTATTAATTAAAAATATTTAGTACAGTTGTTTATTTTTTTTAATCTGTGGTTTATAGCTTTATTATGTGGATCACCTCTGGATCCATTTTTCTTATTTGTTGTTCCTCTTGATTTTATATCATATTATCCTGCATGTACATCAATGTGCTGTTTTTCTATGTTTGTTTCATTAATATTTCTTCCATTTTTTTCTAGGTTTTCTCAGCAGGAAGTTAATCTGAACCACATAGTCTGTCATTCAGAAAGAATTTCTGACCCTTCCTTTTTTTCCCCCAGTTTTAGGAATTATTTGAATTGTGTTATTCCTTTTTTTAAGTTTTTTCAGTTTTCCTGCCATCTTTTATATCGCTCATCTGTATTTTCATCTCATCCTAATATCTTTTATCTCCCCTGTCTTTATTACAGTCATCTGCGTCTGTTTCAGAGAAGCAATGTTTCCTTGCATTCCCCTGAAAATACCAAACTAGTCTCCATAATTTTCCTACCTTTGTTATTCTTCTGAGTCTTCATGACAAAGTTCCTTTCCTTCATCCTGCAATTTCCCCCTAAAAGTTATTAAAATTACTCTTTCTCTTTGTTTGTTATTTAAGGAGAAGTTCTTTCTAGACTAATCGACAGAGTTTACAGATCACTATTGTTCTGCTTTCTGTCAGCTGCAGGTCGGCTCGGGTCTCAGACCGTGACCTGTGTACATCTGGAGGGCAGTTGATGTGTACAATGTGCAGGCCAATTCTGAGTAGGCTTTCCTTGAGTGGGGTTTTAATTAGGTTGAAAGATAATTTCTTTGAACACATAAAAACGCAGCTTAAGAATCCCTGCGAATCCCAATATATGTACTCCGTCTAGTTCATCCTGTTTTTACCTTTCACATCCTACTCACAGCACCACATAGGAGCATGATATCTCCAGCATGAGGCACCACAGCCTGTCTGAGAATATGTGTTTAAGGCAGTCCTACCTTGACCACTTTAACAACCTTTCTACCTGTCGTATTATTTGTGAAATGGGGATAATAATATAATTGTTCCTGTAAGATTATGGGTTGAAAGGGTCCGTGTAAAGTTAACAGCACAATTGCTGGCACTTAGAATTGAATAATCATTAGCTACCATTATTGTTAATAGAAGAAAGTGGTAGTACAAGCAGTAATATAGCTATTCATTTGCTGCCATCTGCTTTCCATCCTGACCTTAACTTGAGGGATTTCACTAGAGATGACCCGATGAGATTGTTGGTGTCTGGGGAGTGGACCAGTCTGTTGGCTCTTTGAAAGGCAGGACCCGTGCAATAAGGAGATTGATATCCAGTTTTCTGATAGGTGCGGTTTCATATGTTTCCTAAGGGCTGGACAATGGAAGAAGCAGAAGACAGACTCAGATGCTGATAGGCGCCCAACATAATATAGATGAGTGCAGTAGGCCAAGTATAATCAAAAGGGATGGGCAGGGGGTGGTAAATCTGAGAGCACACACCTAGTGTTTATAGGCAGTTATATCTGAGCTTCAGCTATCTGATACTACACAGAAATGTGGGTAGAAATGTGATTTCTCCAGAAGGGTGGGATTTGTAAGTGAAATCATATTTCATTATTTATGTTAATTCATTCATTATATATATATGTCTGTATACACACACACACACACACACACACACACACACACATATATTAAGTTTACTTATTTATTTTGAGAGAGAGAAAGAGAGCAAGCAAGTACATGAGCTGGGGAGGAGCAGACAGAGACAGAATCCTAATCAGGCCCCATACCATCAGCTCAGAGCCCAACGCGGGGCTCGAACTCACAAACTGGGAGTTCGTCACCTGAGCCAAGATCAAGAATCAGACGCTGCATCGACTGAGCCACCCAGGTGCTCCATCAATTCATTGTTGAAAGATCCAAGAGAGCCAACAATCTGTATGGACTCTCTATATGGCTCATGGTATGTTGTTTTTTAACCTGTAAGATAAAGCCCACTACCTTGTCAATAGCATCCCATGACCTGGCTCCAGAAATCCACTTCAAAATTATCCTCTGCCTCTTCTTAATTTTAACCTTATACTCTGGTAATTCCAAAATGCTTCCAAGAATCCTCTGCCTCCTAAGCTGTAGACTCCTATGGTTGTTGTGCCAATTTGGGCATAAAGCCACCACAGCACTTGCAGCCCGGCTTTCAAACATCTGTTTCCATCATCCCTATTCATAAAACGGCTTCTTGAATCTGAAGATGATTCTTATCTGCCTCTCATCCCAGTGCCTTCCACACACTAGGCCCTCAGATAACATTTGTTAAACTGATCTGAAATTTGTGAAAGAACATGGTAAGTGTTACCACCAGCCTTCGCAAAGTAGAATGCATAGAGGGCATGAGCGCAGAACCCTCTTTTTTCATCGTTTTCGTTACTCATGATTTTGGGGTCTGAAGAACCAAAGACCTGTCGGACTCCTAAGGCAAAATATGCTTGAGAAACTTCCAATAGGCTGATTTCCCTATATTATAACATTCAAATAGCAAAATTGCTACAATAGTGACCATCACTATTATTGATTTGAAAGGCTATGAAATGAAGTTCTTTGTTAAGTAGCTTACAGGAAGTATGCTTATCAATCTTCATGCCATCCGTAAAAGGCAAATATTATTATTGTTTCTATTTACCAGACGAAGAACTCAAGGCTCACAAAGACACGCAGCTAGAAATGGCTGGATTCAGGATCCACACGCAGGTCTGACTCCCCCCCCCACTTCTTTATGCCACCTCACCAGTGCCAAGTGGCATCAGTGACCATGGATGATGGGGTTTTTTTTGTGCCAACAAACCTAAAACTCAGAATGAATCCACGCTGCTTTACGACTTTCTCATGACAGTTTCGAAGAGGTGAAGAACCACGATAGGATTAGAAGCCCCTGGATAAAAATGACTCCATTTGATTGCTCTGATTGTGCCTCTAAGCACTCTTTTGGTATACAGATCCTTTTAGAAAAAGAGGCACTCTAACTAATAGGGAGGTTTTCGAGAAGCCACCTCTCTCTGCCTGTGAATAAAGAATAAAGCAAGGACCCTGGAGTCATATCGTCTTGGTTTCTAATCCTTACTCTGTCCTCTTATGAACTGATTATATTCTTTCAGGCTGATTTTCCTTATATATAAATTAGAACTAATGATCCCCTGCTGGACTCACAGGTTTGTTATGAAAATCAAATGACAACATGCATAGGAAAGAGCTTTTGAAATTGTAGGACACTAAGCCCACGGGAAGAGCGGTTACTTTGCA
This sequence comes from Panthera tigris, assembly GCF_018350195.1. Lineage (NCBI taxonomy): Eukaryota > Metazoa > Chordata > Mammalia > Carnivora > Felidae > Panthera > Panthera tigris. The sequence continues at coordinate 68,729,944 of NC_056676.1, read as the reverse complement.
GAAATGACATTCTCCAAACCATGTTATGTGAAATGTGGAAACCTGGGACAGGGGCTAGGTATACACTATGTGGTCCTGCTTTGATGCCAGCTCAGTGGTTTAAGTAACCATCAAACCAGTGGAAATCAGGCTATTAACACCGGACACGTGTAATATATTGAAATAGACTTTTTCTTTGCCCGACACCTCTAATCATACCTTATAATAAGCCATACATATTTTTCAACATGTTAACAAAATGTATATCGATGAGCAATGAAAGAAGGCAATAACAAAAAGAGATGTTAGAAGGAAAGCACACCTCTATGGGGATGGATGGAATAAATTCTGTGTGCTTTTTATTAATACTTATGTAACACTTACCCAAGCTCATCTTTAGAAGAATCTCAAGCCAGAGAGACCTGATTTCCAACATACTAATGTCTGTACAGTAAAGAGGAAATTTCCACTCAACTGACAATTGAGGCCAAGAAAAGGAGGCAGGGATTTCTCCTTCCAGGTGCAGGCATTATGTGTACCAAACTCAGACCTTCTGATTTAAAGCTATCTTTCATATGAAAATCTGTTTTACAAAACCAAACCAAAATCTCTTACTCCTCCACGACCCTTTGATCTGGAAATAAGTAACTAATTTTTATCAATTTAGGTGTCCTAGATTCACTCTGAGAGAGTATCCTGGGACTTGGGGACTCTGTGCTACTGAATTAGCAGATGTCATTTCAATAGCCTTTAATAACATGAGAGAGCCTGTCTCACCAAAGATCCCCTTGTTGACTGTTAATTAACAACTAGTAGATGCTTCTGTGCAATAAAGAAGCCAGTGGGTGACAGACACCCTGGTAGGTGAAAGAATACACTCATTAAAAGAAAAAAAAGATAACTTGAAAGATTTAAAATGAAAATAAAAATGATGCTAAAATCATATTTATTTAATAGTTCAAGCACCATAATAAGAACTTACATATATCATTTAATTCTCCCCAAGAAACCGTGAGGCAAACAATTTTGCAGATGAGGACACTGAGACAGAAATAAGATAAGTAAATTTCTGAAGCCTCCTAAGCTGCAGAGGCACAAAACCTACAGACTCTCATTTGAAAAGGAATCAGTCATTCTTCTTCAGATAAACCCTTGGTGCTGCTAGCCCTTGGTTGGCACGAAGACAGGAAAAGAAAGAAAACATCATCCCCAGCTGCCGAGAGCCACTCTCTCTCTGCATCACTTCCTTTTATTTCCCTACCTTATTCTACTTCTATCACCAGCTCACCTTTCCACCCTCTTCCCACCTTCTACTTCCTTGGACATGAGCTCTCCTCTGCTGTACTCGTTCTACTCCTGGCAACAAGAGCTCACCTTTGTTCTTGTGGGCCTTGTTCTACTTCCTGGGTCATTAGCTCACACCTCTTAACTGACCTTGATTTGCCTCTTGGTTCTCCGTACTAGAATATAAACATGTTTGGGCACAGAAAACAAAATGAATGAATCGATTTTAGGACATCGCTGTACTACTAACTTGGAGTTATTTTTTTTTTTTTTAATGAACAAATGGACATAGAAAATAAAGAAGCAAGAAAATAAGTTATTACCTTCATCGTTCTTACTTTGTAAGTAACATCAAGAATGGAAGAGGACTTTGTATGCTTGAAATCTCTTTATCCTAAAAGTGACAAAGCACTGTGGAACCCAGGATTCGGGCTGAGGACACAGGGAATCTTGTGAGACTCCTTCTCTCTGAAGGTAAGAAAGGGGTTTTACAACTAAGAATTCAGACCTTGGGGCTGTCACAATTCAAATAATTGAGCCTAGAAGCAGTGAGGCCAGAATATCTCTCAGGTTTGTTATTATTATTGTTTTTATTGTTTTAATGGAGAATTCTATGCATGAGACCTCTTTGAGAGAAAGAAAAAAAAAGAAAGAAAAAAAGAAAGAAAAAGAAATCACATAAAGCTTCTGCCTAATATGATAATTCCTTGAATTTAAGACAAACACAGTATAAGAGTAGTGAAAGCAACAAGAATAATGTTTTGCTAAAAAAAAAAAATCATGGATATCAGGTCAGCATAAAAAAGTACAAGCTGAATAAACATTCCTAACCACACACTACTGGATAGGTAGCTGAGGCTTGGAATCAGAAAGACCGAGGTCAGGTTCTTTCACATCCCAGTTCAGATCTTTGAGTCTCAGATTCCCGTCGGTAAACAAGAAAAAATACCAACCTCCTAGCATCTCACCAAATGAAACAAATAAGAACAGTTAACCTTTACGAGAGCTTACTAGGTGCCAGGCTTACCTGTTAACTTACATCATCTGAGGCCTCCCACTGGTAGCCTGTGACATATTTTTTCATGTATTTGTGTGTGCTTTACCTATTACATGTTTCCATATTTGTTCATTAGTTGTCATCATTCAAAACTGGGAAAATTTCCCCATTTTCTCCATTTCTGGCTTCTCTTAAAAAATGGGGCTCCTCGGTGGCTCAGTCAGGTAAGTGTCTGACTTCAGCTTAGGTCATGATCTTGTGGTTTGTGAGTTTGAGCCTGGTGTGGGGCTCTGCGCTGACAGCTGAGAGCCTGGAACCTGCTTTGGTTTCTGGGTGTCCCTCTCTCTGTCCCTCCCTCAATCACGCTCACTCTCTCTCTCTCTGTCTCTCAAAAAGAAGTAAACATTACAATTTTTTTTTAGGGACGCCTGGGTGGCTCAGTCGGTTAAGCGGCCGACTTCGGCTCAGGTCATGATCTCGCGGTCCGTGGGTTCGAGCCCCGCGTCGGGCTCTGTGCTGACAGCTCGGAGCCTGGATCCTGTTTCGGATTCTGCGTCCCCCTCTCTGACCCTCCCCCGTTCATGCTCTGTCTCTCTCTGTCTCAAAAATAAATAAACGTTAAAAAAATTAAAAAAAAATGGCAAAGCTAGGGGCGCCTGGGTGGCTCAGTCAGTTGAGCATCTGACTTCGGCTCAGGTCGTGATCTCGTGGTTTGTGAGTTCGAGCCCCACGTCGGGCTCTGTGCTGACAGCTCAGAGCCTGCAGCCTGCTTCAGATTCTATGTCTCCTTTCTCTTTGGCTCTTCTCTGCTCGCATTCTGTCTGTCTCTCTCTCTCTCAAAAATAAATAAACATTAAATTTTTTTTAAATGGCAAAGCTGAATAGCAAACACCTGCTCTAGGCTAGACACGCACCTCCCCCCCCCCCCCCCAGGTTGCTTCTGGACCTACCCTTGCCCTGTTGCATGGCACTCCATTTATTTGCTCATGTACATGATCTTTTTTGACCTCTGCAGACTTTTGAATTTGCCACACCTGCATCACATCTTAATCCACAACGAAGTAAGTATTGCCTTTGCATTGGAACATATCAGTAAAGCCGATTTTTAAGAAAGGTTGTTCAATCCACACTAGCTAACTTCCTCCTTCACTTTTTATCTGCACAATTTGGTTGGGTTCCATTGTAGAGGGGAAGACCTGTTCTTAAAAATTTAATTAAATACAGCTGAAAATAGAAACTCTTTGGTGAAGCTTTTATTCAAAGACCCATAAAGTGCTATTCAAATTCAAAAATAAATCCACCAATGTCCACTCCTGCTATTAAAGGTAGATGAGACACATCATTACCTAATATCAACCAAAGAGCCTATTAAAGTAAGACTGTTTTAAGAATTAGAATGTATCTTGAATTGGAACTTAATTATTGCCTAAAGAGGTGACTGTCTGGAGAAAAAAAAGGTTGGGGGAACAAATTTAGAAGATGGGTTGTGAATTATTTATGGGCCTTTTGAAAAAGGTCAGCATTTTTGCTCAATTCCACCAGGACCCTCTGAGGGATGCACACTGCTACTCTGGATGCTCCTTCCTTAGGATGCCTGCTCTTTATCAGCATCCCTGTCTCCACGGTAATAGGTTAGTGCTCACGCCCCACCCCCACCCCCACCTCCACCACCCATAGCAAACCTTAGCAAGAGGAAGAGCCCTCTGGGGGGCCATGCACTGCAGCTCCAGGACATAAACAACTCCATGGGTGGTTGCCATGGCAGTTCTTCATCCACAGTATAATTACCCCAAGGTGCACTGGCGATGCACTTATGTGCATTGAAACAAGAACAGATACATTTCAATAAATCACTCCAGCCAGGTGGTCACCAAGCTAGTGTTATAAGAAGCTGGGGTTACAAGGCAACCGTGGCCATAATTCATCATTAGAAACAATGGCAGGTCTGGAGTCCAGCCCAGGCATGGAGTGCTTCTCCAGTTTTATACAAGAAAGCCACATGTCTCCATAAAAAGAATATTGGGCAAATTCAGATTTCCATCTAGGCAAACCTAGGGATGATGCCTGCTTTTACTTACCAGTCGTGTGGATTGGATCAAATCACTTTTCCTATCTGATTGTAGATTTGCTCATTTGTAAAATGCAAGTAATAAGATACACCTTACAAAATTGTTACAAGTACTAAAGGGGACTTATATGTGGACGGTGGCCAACATTTAAAGGCAGTTATTATTTTTAAATTTTTTTTAACATTTATTTATTTTTGAGACAGAGAGAGACAGAGCATGAACGGGGGAGGGGCAGAGAGAGAGGGAGACACAGAATCGGAAACAGGCTCCAGGCTCTGAGCAGTCAGCACAGAGCGCGACGCGGGGCTCGAACTCACATACCGCGAGATCGTGACCTGAGCCGAAGTCAGACGCTTAACGGACTGAGCCACCCAGGCGCCCCAGCAGTTATTATTTTTACAATGAAAGGAGTTTTAGAATGAATGAGAGACATCAAATAATTAAAACATAAAAATTTTCCAAATGAAAGGACCCGTTCGTCCCTCTTCTCCATACGACGATGTACACGTAAATAGCCACTTGTACTCAAGATATGTCCTGAGCATGTAGAGGTTAGGCAAATACTCCACATGTGTCATAGTTTAGTACCTTCATCAGACCCTCTACTGAGGTCTAGCACCCACTCTTTTGGCAGTGAATGTCTCACACCCCATACCTTCATAATAAGAGCAGTGTAGCTAATTCAGGTTCAAAATTGTGTTCAATGAAGAAATGAAACTCAGCTTGGATTAATCCTCCTCAAGCCAAATAGATGTCACCTCCAACATCAAATTCATCTTTGTCTTCCTGTGAGTCCCTCATCACCAACTCTTCTCCCTTTTCCCTTTCCTAGGATTTTAGTCAACATTCTCTCAGTCAACAAAATTTAGAGTTGAGTAAGCATTCTGATTCCCATTTTATCATGTGAAAACTATGCTCACAGAAGTTACATGACGTGTCCAAGGCCACACCATTAGTCAGTGGCAGGGCTAAAAGGAACACAGGTGTCTGACCCCTACACTTAATCCAGAATTCATTCAACTGCACCAGACTCCTCTCCTAATAGTGAGTTGAAAAAATTGTGACATTGCAAATATGCTGTTGATATTAATACTATAACAATTAGTCTCACTTCAAAAAGTCTCAGATATTTGAGACAAAACTATCAAGAAATGCCACTTGTAACAAAGTGGTTAAATTCTTTGAACACAGTGGTCAGCCATCAGGCCTGACACATCAGTTGCTATTTTCCAACCCCAGCCTCTCTTCTTGACCACAGGAATGACGCATTTAAGCACATGGGCAGTGATATTCATGCATGTGTTTAATTCCACTTAAAAAAAATGTCTTATTTATTTATTTTGAGAGAGAGAGACAGAGTACAAGCAGGGGGAGGAGCAGAGAGAGAGAGAGAGAGAACCCCAAGCTGATAGTGCAGAACCTGACCCAGGGCTCAATTCCATGAACCTTGAGATCATTCCTGGAGCCAAAATCAAGAGTCAGATGCTCAACCAACTGAGCCACCCAGGCACCCCTAATTCCACTTTTTAGCCAAACTGCCCCCATTATATCTTTTTGCAGCAGATTCTCTAAGAAGGATACAAATCTCTTTTTACAGGTTAATCTGGCTTGCCTAAAAGTTTGAACATTTTAATTTCATCAAGTTTTCCCTGGGCTTGAAGGATTCTGAATTAAAGGGATCCCTGATTATAACTCACTGTTTTATAAGATGTTTCTTTTGTAACCAGTCTTCTCAGCTCTGGCAGAAGTTTCATGTTTCCTATCTTTCAGGATGGACATTTTTATGATATGATGTACTACATTCTCTGAGGGACAATGTGGTTAAAGAAGAAATTAAGGATGGAATTAAAGAGTGTCTGTAACTGGTGTCTAAGTGGAAGCTTCCAGTTCCCCTTTGAAAATGGGATCACTGTGGGCAAATAACCTAGGAAAGACAGGCTTTTCTTTAACCTGAAAACTAGATTTCCAGTATTGAGGAGACTTGTAAGCTTTAATTTATTCTGACTTTTATTTTATTTCATTTTTAATGTTTACTTATTTATTTTAGAGAGACAGAGAGCTTGAACAGGGGAGGGACAAAGAGAGTGGGAGACAGAGAATCCCAAGCAGGTTTCAAGCTGTCAATTTCACAAATCATGAGATCATGACCTGAGCTGAAACCAAGAGTTGGACGCTTAACTGACTGAGCCACCCAGGTGCCCCTATTCTGACTTTTATTTTAATATGATAATGGTTTTAGGGTAGCGAAACTACTCTGCACGATGCTGTATTTGTGGATATATCTTTTACATTATTTGTCAAAACCCATATGATGTACATCAGAAATGAACCCTAATGTAAACTATGAATTTTAGATGATAATTATGTATCAGTGTAGATTCATCGCCTATCACAAATTCACCACTCTGGTGGGACATTGACAGTGGGGCATGATGGGGAGGGGGGGCAGGAGGTATATGAGAACTCTATGTACCTTCTACTGAATTTTGCTATGAACATAAAAATGCTCTAAAAAATAGTCTATTGGGGCGCCTAGGTGGCGCAGTCGGTTAAGCGTCGGACTTCAGCCAGGTCACGATCTCGCGGTCCGTGAGTTCGAGCCCCGCGTCAGGCTCTGGGCTGATGGCTCGGAGCCTGGAGCCTGTTTCCGATTCTGTGTCTCCCTCTCTCTCTGCCCCTCCCCCGTTCATGCTCTGTCTCTCTCTGTCCCAAAAATAAAAATAAAAAACGTTGAAAAAAAATAGTCTATTAAAAATATTGTAATGATTTGTATAAAAACTCTTTACTTGCAGGTACATAAATTATGCTTCAAATAAAAGCTCTGCTTTTGTAATCCTGTGTTTTCTTAGAGCCATTTTTGCTTTACTCTTGACCTTGTTCCTAGTTTCTATACAAAGATCTAGCTGTTACAATTGTGTGTGTGTGTGTGTGTGTGTGTGTGTGTGTAACACAATTTCAGTATAAGAATTATATGATTTTGCTCTCTCCCTCTCTAACTTTTTTCAGAGAGCCAAACCATAAGAGACTCTTAAAAACTGAGAATAAACTGAGGGTTGATGGGGGGTGGGAGGGTGGGAAGGGTGGGCAATGGGCATTGAGGAGGACAACTATTGGGAGGAGCACTGGGTGTTGTATGGAAACCAATTTGACAATAAATTTCATATTAAAAAAAAGAATTACATGATTTTAATCTTGTTATCAAATATTTGTTCATTTGAATGCTACTAATTGTAATTCATGCTAGTTGATACATAGGTTGCAATTGTTAAGGTGCAAAGGTGTGAGAGACAGAAGTATTAATATTATTATAAATGATTTTCAAAATATCTTAAAAATCTCTATCATCTCTCCCCTTTTGAATATAAACACATGGCAACTGCACATAATTCCTATTAACTCAAAAAAGCCAATTTAAGAATGTTTTGATGAGCTCACTTTGTTAGTTGCTGCATTGAATTATTGTATTTTATGGTAAATAATAAACCTGGCTGCTCATATAAATCACAGAGTGAGGAATGAATTTCTCTTAAGTTCTTTTGAATTAGTTATGTTTAACCTTACATGAGTTTCTCCAGGTTTTTGAAATTTTGATTAAAAAAGTATTTACCAATAGAGATTTTGTCCTATTCTTCAAACATTTACTCAGGATCTAAAATCATGTACAACATAGATGCATAGTACATATTTATAAATTGTTTGATAAATCCTATGTAAATTTTAAAATCTCTTTTGATAGCTTTGTCTAACCCAGGCTTCCTCAATCTTGGCACTATTGACATTGAGGCTGGATAATTCTTTGTTATGGGAATGTCCTATGCATTGCAGGATGCTTAGAAGCAGACATTGCCAAATATCTCCTAGGGTGGGGGGAATCTTCCCCAGTGAAAAAACATTGAACTAACCAATGATTGGGCTCACAAAGCTCTCCTTTCTGTAAAAAAAAAAATCTATTTTAATTATGCTTAGTTTAACTTGAGTTAGCTCAGCTCTTTAGAGCATAGTACTAATGAGTTCAAGGTCGGAAGATTGATCCTTATGAGGTTTAATGCATTCATTCGGCAATCATTTATTGAGTGGCCTACAATTGCATTGCACCATGCAAGCTGTTGAAAAGGAAAACAGAAAAATGCAAAAAGCGACCAATGCCCTCCAGGAACTTGTGATCCTACACAGCAAATGAAAAGATACCAAAATGAATGATGGATACAGTAAGATAATGATCCAGGGTGACACCAGGGGTTCACAAAAGCTATGCCTGAGCCTAATATTAAAGAATAGAAAGAATGTGGTAGACACAGAGGAAATAGCGTTGGTTCCTCCTACAAAGTAGGAATAGCAGGGACAATTATTTATTATAAACAATTAACATGTGCTAGGCACCACAATACTTATTATATCATACCCACTGTGTACAATGTAGATGTATATCACGGAAGTTAAGTTCCGGCTCTAAAATCATCAGAGTTGGGTTTAAATCCCTACTTCTCCTAGTTCGCTGGATGACTTGAGAAAGATACTTCTCCTCTTTGCTTATTAATTTTCTATGTATAAAATGGGAATCATGTATGGGATGGACGTTTTGAAGTCTAAAAGAGGTGATACATGAAAATTAATCTGGTATAAGTACCTACACTAACAATAAATAGTAAATATTTTTGCTCCCCTTATTTTTATAATTGCTATTAAATAATCATTTATTTTGACATTAAAGCCTTTGAAGCTGTACACTTTATAATTCTGCATCTTCCCAGAGCTCAGGGCTGCTGCAGAGAGCAATGAGAGTGCTATGCCCTGCCTGGAGGAAGACAGTGGACCACATAACAAGGAGTTGGCTCTGTTCACAAGCAGCAGGAGGTATCAGTGACTCTGGGCACTGCTTATATGAAGACTTCCAAAAATGCCACTGTAGCTGGAATGAAAAAAAAATTCTTTAAGAAAAGGAAAAGGAGAGCAGGGGAAATGTGGCATTAGATGGAGGGGAAAGATCACCCTGGTCATTTCAGGAATGGCAAAACTGGGAACAAGAGGAGACTAAATCATAAATTATGGACTTGGACCTGGACTTGGCTAGTGATGGAGAGATGAGAGAGGTAGAAGGATTTAAAGATGTTTTTGGTAATAGAATTGATAGGATGTCCTTTAGCTAGGAAGAGACAAAGAGACAAAGTATTTGACTGCAAATCTAATTTTAGATTTTATCCTACATTATAGCTACCTTCTCCTCCAACTTTCATACCTATAAGCATTGGACACTAAAAAAGCAATAACCATATGCATAAATCAGCACTGCATCCCCCAAAATGGAAAAAGAATTCAAATTTTATTTACTTATTTATTGCTTATTCATTCATTCACTCATTCATTCATTTGTCTATTTATTTGTTTGTTTATTTATTTAAGTAATTTCTGCATCCAACATGGGGCTTGAACTCATGACTCTGAGATCAAGAGTCATGTGCTCTGTAGACTAAGTCAGCAAGGCACCCCAAAAGAACTCAGATTTTATGGTTTTTGGATTTTTACTATAAATTATAAATGTCTGTGGAAAGACTAAGTGAATGGTATGGGGTCAATGATATTATCTCTGTAAATAAGGGAAACATGACTTGCCTGTAATGTGATATTTACTCTAATGCCCCCCATTAGCATCAAACTTTTGCCAGATGATCTGTTTCTTCCAGGACAAATGTGAATAAGTACCTATTTTTAAATTACACTGTGATAGTCTGGGTGTGATATGTAGTATCCTACCATCTTAAGATAAAATGGCAGCTGGAGAAATGTTTCCTATATCTTTGATTAACTTTTCATGCATGTACTGATTTATTCAATAATTATTTTGAGCCAGTTACTCTGCCATGTGTTATGTTGGTGATAACATGAATGCAAGATAGAACATTTCCTCCTTTAACCAGTTTACAGTCTGCAGAGAGAAGCAGACAAGTAAACAAGCTATTTCAAAAAGTCAACAACTGCCTGGGTTGAGTAGTATAAGGTGCTGGAGAATGAAAGGATACCTAATCCTGTCCTAGAGGAACTAATATGGAAGTAGAAACCTGAAGATGATTAGGTTTAGCCTGGAAAGGCAGAATGCGAGGGAGAATGAATGTTCCGTGGTGAACTCACAGTATATGCAAATTAAGGCCCAGAGATGAACATGAAAATGGCATGTTCCTGGAACAGCAAATATTTCAGCATGGCTGGAGAGGAAATGTTTAGAAGTGGTGAGCCCAAGGGGACAAATCATGAAGCGACTTATGGTCCATACTAAATACTCAGCCTGAGTTCATCCACGTGGCAAGGAACTATGAGAAGACAGTCAGCAGAGAAGTGACAGGATTAGGTGTGAAATTTAGAAAGATCACTGAGTGCAGGGTGGAGAATGCATGGGTGGGTGTGGAGAGGTCAAGTACAAGACCAGGCAAGTGAATGGGAAGCCTTACGTGTTATGATGGACTAGCAGCCATGTGTTCTAAGAAAACTGAATGGGAAGGGAGCAGTAGGCAGGTTTCAAAGAGAAAATTTTAATTGATAGAATCATCAGGTCTTGGTGATTGACTGGATGCGGTGGGTGAGTGTTAGGAGGTGTTGAAGGCAATTCCCAGGTTTTTGAATGGAAAAACTGAGTGGATAGTGGTGCTGTGAAGCTAGAGAACACAGGAAAAATGGTTAGGACATAGTAAGTTGTACCACAGACATGTCAGGTTTCATCTGTCTGTAGGTCATTTAAGAGAAGATGGCCACAAGTTAGTTGAATTCATTATACTCAAAGGAGATTTCTGTGCCAGGCTCAGACATCCCGTTGGCATGAGCGTACGCTACAGTATTTTGATTGAATATGGTCCAGGAACACAGAAGTCAGAGAAATGTGACACCATTCTGTGAATTAGCCTTTCACAGCTATCCTGGGGCTGCTCTCTTTCCAAGCAAACAACTTCCTAAGGGCCACTCTAATGACCTTGTTGCATTAATCTATTATTATGTTTTTACTGATTGCTGTTTGCCATGATTCCAATCTACAGCCAATATGCTGATCAATAGTTGTGTATCGAGTGCCCCACATACGTTCGGCACAATGGCTATCCGAACTATCTTCAGAGTTTTGGATGTGTTGGAACAGAATTAGGACCAAGAACCTTAAAGAAGGTGACCAGGAATAGGAGGAACTTGCAGAGTCAATCTCAGTTGAAGCACAGAAAACAGCAAGGGTCAAACCCAAAGAGCAAGAGTGTTGCAGAAACCAGGAAATAATACTAAGGGTGCAAAGTGTAAAGCCGGGAGACCGTGGAAGACCTGAGCCAACAGGCTTAAGCATCCATATATTGACTTCAGTGTTTATCAAGGACATGGCTCTTGGATGGGCCAAATCAGCTTACAAGTGTAAGTTGTGATAAACAGCACATATTTATATTGGTTTGATTCCTTCATGACTCTAGAATTTTAATCTGGACATTTCTTAGTATGGCAGTATTCCCATTGTCTAAATCCTTTAGGCAGAAATGCCTGAAATAAGCAGATACAACTTAGTGGACACTCACTGTATGTCACTGAAAGGGCATTTTGCATATTTTGTCCCACTGAACCTTACATCAATCTTAGAGAATGAGTATTGATTTCATTAATGAATTTGTTTTGCAGATGAGGAAACTGAGTCTTAGGAAGTTCCTTTATTTGCTTACTCCAAAAATATGTATTGATGTCCCCAAGTGTTTACCAGCACTAACACAGATCAGCAAATTCTATGCATTCATAGTGGAATACTATGAAGTAATGAAAACAAATAAATTGCTGCCACATGCAATGATCTAGAAAGATCTTACAGCTAACAGGATAAAAAAAAGAAGTTAGATCAAAAAGAGTACATTTTTTGTGTCTTATTCAATTGCTTTCCTAAGCTTTCTATAATTTTCAGGGTATAGATTTTTCACCTCATTGGTTAGATTTATTCCTAGGCATTTTAGGGTTTTTGGTGCAATTGTAAACGGGATCGATCCCTTGATTTCTCTTTCTGTTGCTTCATTATTGGTGTATAGAAATGCAACCGCTTATGAAAGAAATTAAAGAAGACACAAAAAATGGAAAAATATTCCATGCTCCTGGATAAAAAGAACAAATATTGTTAAAATGTCAATACTACCCAAAGCAATCTACATATTCATTGTAATCCCTATCAAAATAATACCAGCATTCTTCACAGAGCTAGAACAAACAATCCTAAAATTTGTATGAAACCAGAAAAGACCCCGAATAGCCAAAGCAATCTTGAAAAAGAAAACCAAAGCAAGAGGCATCACAATCCCGGACTTCAAGCTGTATTACAAAGCTGTAATCAATAAAGGGCAGTATGGTACTGACACAAAAACAGACACATAGATCAACGGAACAGAACAGAGAACCCAGAAATGGACCCACAAATGTATGGCCAACTAATCTTTGACAAAGCAGGAAAGAATATCCAATGAAATAAAGACAGTCTCTTCAGCAAGTGGTGCTGGGAGAACTAGACAACAACATGCATAAGAATGAACCTGGACCACTTTCTTACACCATACACAAAAATACGCTCAAAATGGATGAAAGACCTAAATGTAAGACAGGAAGCCATCAAAATCCTAGGGGAGAAAGCAGGCAAAAACCTTTTTGACCTCAGCCACAGCAGCTTCTTACTCAACACATCTCCGGAGGCAAGGGAAACAAAAGCAAAAATGAACTATTGGAACCTCATCAAAAACAAACAACAAAAACAAAACAAAACTTCTGCACAGCGAAGGAAACAATCAGGAAAACTAAAAGGCAACCGATGGAATGGGAGAAGATATTTGCAAACGACATATCAGATAAAGGGTTAGTATCCAAAATCTATAAAGAACCTATCAAACTTAACACCCAAAACACAAAGAATCCAGTGAAGAAATGGGCAAAAGATTTGAATAGACACTTCTCCAAAGAAGACATCCAGATGGCCAACCAACACATGAAAAAATGCTCAACATCACTCATCATCAGGAAAATACAAATCAAAGCCACACTGAGATACAACCTCACACCTGTCAGAATGGCTAACATTAACAACTCAGCCAACAACAGATGTTGGCAAGGATGCGGAAAAAGAGGATCTCTTTTGCACTGCTGGTGCGAATGAAAACTGGTGCAGCCACTCTGGAAAACAGTATGGAGCTTCTTCAAAAAATTAAAAATAGAACTACCCTACAACCCAGCAATAGCACTACTAGGTATTTATCCAAGGGATACAGGTGTGCTGTTTCGAAGGGGCACATGTACCCCAATGTTTATAGCAGCACTAGCAACAATAGCCAAAGTATGGAAAGAGCCCAAATGTCCATCGATGGATGAATGATAAAGAAGATGTGGTATATATATACAATGGAGTATTACTCAGCAGTCAAAAAGAATGAAATCTTGCCATTTGCAACTATGTGGATGGAACTAGAGGGTATTATGCTAAGCGAAATTTGTCAGTCAGAGAAAGACAAAGATCATATGACTTCAGTCATACGAGGACTTTAAGAGACAAAACAGTTGAACATAAGGGAAGGGAAGCAAAAATAATATAAAAACAGGGAAGGGGACAAAACATAAGAGACTCTTAAATATGGAGAACTAACAGAAGATAACTAGAGGGGTTGTGGGAGGGGGGGATGGGCTAAATTGGTAACAGGCATTAAGGAATCTACTCCTGAAATATCGGTGCACTATATGCTAACTAACTTGGATGTAAATTAAAATAAATTAAAATGCAAAAAAAGTTTAAAAATAAAAATAATTTTACACGCTTCCAAAAAAGAAAAAAAGAGTATACACTACGTAAGTTGATTCTTACACAATTCCAGAAAAGGCAAAATGAATCCGTGATAGCAGAGGTCAGTGTAATGGTTACCACCGGGGAGAAAGTAGGGCCATGATGAGCAGGGAGCCTGAGGAGGGCATTAGGTGCTGGTGGCACACTATCACTTGATCTGGGTGGTGGGTGCATGTGTGTGGACACTTTAGACACATTCATCAACCTATACACCAATGATCGACGTAGTTTTCTATATGTTTATTAAATTTCAATGAAAGTATTTATTTTAAGAAGTAGAGACAGGTTTTTCTTTCTGACAAGTCCTCCATGGAATACTACTAATATTAGGCACTGTGATACTGGTATGAATCTGCTTTTTGCTATTCATTATAGCTCTAAAGAAGGAAAATATTCCATAAGAAAACGGGTCAGGTTTTGTAAATGCACATTAAAAAAACCACTGGTGAAAAGTGAGACCAGTAGAGGAAGAATTTTACCGTTCAGAACATGGGCCAAGGTAATTGTCTATTAAAAGCCTACCACATACTGGCTCAGTGTTGTGTGATTTACAAATGCAGTCAGACTCATTAAGACTTCACCTCTCCATTTCCCTTATTTTATTTTATTTTATTTTATTTTATTTTATTTTATTTTATTTTATTTTATTTTATTTTATAAGTTTATTTATTTTGAGAGAAAGAGAGAGTGTGAGCAGAGGAGGGGCAGCGAGAGAGGGAGACAGAGGGAATCCCAAGTAGGCTCTGTGCTGTCAGTGCAGAGCCTGATGCGGGGCTCGATCTCACAATCCATGAGGTCATGACCTGAGCTGAAATCGAGAGTCGGAAGCTTAACCAACTGAGCCACCCAGGTGCTCCTCGCCCATTTTCAATGAGGAAATTGATGCTCCTGCTGTCACTAGGGAGAACACCAAAACTCTGGAGTCTGCCCACAAGATGTTTATTTTAGCTGTGACTTCCTCTTCATTCTCCTTTGGGAACTTGCTCCAACTCACACTTGTGTTCCTGGCCTTCTTGCAGTTTACCGGAGCCGCCATTCTCCCAGACCTCAGGATATTTGTACATGCTGTTTCCTTGGTCTGGACTTCCATCCTTTCTTTTACTTTCTTATCTCCTTTAGATCTCAGCTCAAGGAGAGCTTCTCAAACAAGCTTTCCCTGTCTTCCCAGTCTACTCACTACCCTTGGTCATGTGTTGGATGTGTTGGTGGACCATACTCCTTCCTGTCAAGCCCTGAGCTCAGAATGTAATTATACCTTTGTTAGCAAAATTAGGGAAGATTTTTCACCCTTCGTAGACTGTCAATGTCATAGGAGAACCCACCATGCATTTCTTTGTTTACCACAGCATCTCTGACGCCACACAGCCCTGTCACATGCTAATTACTCAATAAATATTTGTCAAAAACTAAATAAGTGGAAAATGTAATTTCCTCAAGGTCGCCCAGCTAGTAAATCTATATACATCATTTCATCAGACTCTACAACAGCAGAACTAGTTTTTGTTATTTGTAAATTATGAAAATGAAGGCGAGAAAAATTGTCACGTACTTAAGCTCAAACGGCTCACTGATTAGTTCCAAAACTATCGCGCGGAACTCCTACCTTCCTTGACCATTTTCCTTTAAAAACGGTAACCCCATTTTGCTTGCTTTTTGCCTTCCTCTCCATTGGGATCATTTGTATGGGTGCCCACAGGGAAATGCAAACAGTAAGTTTGTATCCTAACATTATTATGAACCCAATGAGCTAACCAGAAAAGTAATCTAATGCTAAAAATCAACGTTAATCCACTAAAGCCATAACTAAAAACACCGCTTCAATTTGGCAACTGCACCTGTCGCTTCTGTAGAGTGTAGTGTCTCTGCCGATTGCATATTTCCCTTCCAAGAAAATTAACAACTGCTACTGAGTTGTGCCAGAAAGAGGTGTAGCTGTGTTGAACATTCTACAAACATTCCTTTAAAAACATGTATCATCTTGACATTTTATTTAGATATATCTCTTAAAGAAGCAATTGTCTCCATGCTGTAAGCTGATGGAAAGCAACCGTAGTTTCTCTTTACAACCATTTAGGCCCTCAGAGCAGAACAATTCAAATCATAGCTCTACTGCAACCACATATGTGTATGGCTTCCCTGTGGCCAAGTTCTTAGTCAAGTCATGGATCATATTATTCCACATCAGTTGATACCTCTTTAAATGCCATCGCTTTGTGTTTCTGCCACTAAATTTAAAGATGAGCCTTTGCAGGAGTGTTCTACGAGCTCTTTTATTTCTTCTTGATTATTTCAGTTCCCTCTTTCTGCCTTGCTCTTTACCTTCCCTCATTTCAGGTGCAGATTATGAGCAGAAAGTCCCAAGCTGATAAATGAGAAATGCATTCCATTGACTCAAACTGTGATAATGCTCCAGTATTTTCTGGAGGGTTTCCTCCTTTTTAATCCAGCTTAGATTAAATCAAGTAATAACTCACTGAAGACAGTAGCTGAATACGGGCCACACTGATTTATCTTTCTCTACTCTTCTTTTTTTAATTTTTTTTATGTTTATTGATTTTTGAGAGAGACAGAGAGAGAGAGAGAGAGAATGAGTGAGTGGGGAATAGCAGAGAGAGAGAGGGAGACATGGAATCTGAAGCAGGCTCCAGGCTCTGAGCTGTGTGTACAGAGCCCAACGCGGGGCTCAAGCCCATGAACCATGATATCCTGACCTGAGGTGAAGTTAGACACTTAACCAGTGGAGCCACCCAGGCGCCCCTATCCCTCTCTACTTCTAAAGTCAATTAACAACCTCAAAAATCAGAACACTACTGACCCAGGACTCTTTGCTGGGAGAAAGGGAGTATATTTATTAACACTTAACCAGAAGGCCTAATGCACCTGCTCTTTAAAAGAAATGAGGAGAAAGGAAGAGGACAATTTGAAGTAATGATAATGAAATGCTTCAGTTATGCGCTCAGAAGAAAACAGGTGCGCATGAGCAGAACAAGTAAGGACAGCGGTCAAGAACGTTCCCGTGAACATCAGAAAACAGAGCAAGCGGTGTAACAAAAGTTCAGGTATATAGGCTTGAGTCGGACACACCTAAGATCACTGGCTCTTTCACTTATTAATGAATACACACATTTGACAAAGCAGAGACATTTCAGCCACGGTGACTGAAACCAAATCCCAGCTCTACCACAGACAAACGGCGAAGCCTTTGGCAAGTGACTTCAGTGGTTTCAGTTTAATGGTCTATAAAATAGAGCATGATAACGTATCTATTTCATAAAGCTGGTAGGAGGAGGATTTAATGCGTTCACACAGGTGACACGATTAAAACTGTGTCACATGGTGAGCACTATATAAATTCTGCTTTTACCATTATTTTTTTCCCCCGCATCTGCTATATTCCAACTTCCCCAATAGGTGCTGAGTATTGGAAAGGGATAGAGCAGGACTTCGCCTTCATTTTGTAGCCGCTGTAAATATTACGACAGATGGCGTCAAAGCTGTGAGAGAAAATAACGGGGCTGTGGTGTGACTTGATTGACTGACGGGTGAGAACACACCTCTCTGGACACGGTGTCACTGCATCTGAATGAAAACTGAAGTCTGAGGGGACGAGAGGCAGTCAGGTGACTTGAGGCAGATAAAAATAGAGAAGAGGACAGGTGCGAAGCCCTTGTTGAAGAAGTATTTGCTACTTCTGAGGAAGTGGGGCAAGGCTCTTAGGTCAGAGGCACAGAAGGGGTGGGGAAGAAGCCTGGGGCCACCAGCCCCTCATACTGTGTTCAAGGCCAAGAACAGTGAGAGGCTACTGAAGGACGTTATGCAGAGAAGCGATGTGATCCATTTTTTTAAGTAAATAGAGTTGATATTTAGGCCAGTTTTAGGTTTACACAAACATGACACAGAAAGTACAGAGAATTCCCATAAATCCCTGTTCCCTTTGCCCCACGGTCTCTCCCACTATTCACATCTTGTAGCACCGTGGTACACTTTTGACAAATGATAAACAACTATTTACACGTTATTATTATTAAGGTCCAGAGTTGACACTGTTATTATTACAAAGGTCCATAGTTTACATCAGGGTTCACTCTGTGTTGCAAAAATCCTCTGGGTTTTAACAAATGCCTAATGCCATGCATCATATAGGACAGTATCGAATAGAATCATACAGAATCATTTTATTATTCTATGCTATTTTTAGTTAAAGTAAAAGACTAACTCAAAAGTATATGGAAAATGTGGCTGGAGCAAGAATGGGAATGAGAAACGAGTTAGGTGGCTACTGTTACACTCTTGACAAGAGATGATGGTGACTTGGCCTAGGATGGTGGCATGGAAATTACGCGAATGGATTTATTTACAACATAGTTTGGTAATGGGTTCAATGGGGGGTCTGTTAGTCGTGGTAGGCTAACTGCTCGACATACAAAGGTCACAATCTCAGTAGCTTCTCATCCTAATAGAAGTGTATTTCTTGCACCCCAGAAAAATGGATTTGGGCACAGGGCAGGAGTACTGGAGATCACAGGGGAAGGGCACATCATAGCCTCCTGACCAAGATTCAGTTCTATAATCCTTAACTGTCAGAGATTTGAGGAAACTTAGTCTAGTTGTAGGCCAGGAGGAAGAGTAAATGGGATTTGTTCAACACATAGTCATCCTCACATAAGATAAAGGAAAAGGCATTGAGGCTGATTTCTGGGTTTCTGGCTTGGGCTACTGGATTAAACTAGATTTTGAGATTAAGATAAAGGAAGAAGAATGGGGCGCCTGGGTGGCTGTCGGTTAAGCGGCCAACTTCGGCTCAGGTCATGATCTCGGGGTCCGTGAGTTTGAGCCCCACGTCAGGCTCTGTGCTGACAGCTCAGAGCCTGGAGCCTGTTTCAGATTCTGTATCTCCCGCTCTCTGACCCTCCCCCATTCATGCTCTGTCTCTCTCTGTCTCAAAAATAAACAAATGTTAAAAAAAATTTTTTTTAAAAGATAAAGGAAGAATCAAGAATTTGGGGGGAGAGAGTACAGATATCGGAGTTCATTTTAGAATCCAAGATCTGTGTTTTAGATCCAAGAAACTGTGCTTCTTTAGGCAATATACTTAACCTCTTTATGTCTGTTTCATCATCCATAATACAGAGATAATAATGGCCCTTACATAGTAGTGTTATAAAGACTCCATGAAATAATACATGTAAAACACTTAGAATAGCGCCTCGTACAAAACTAAGCACTCAAAAATTCTTCATTTCTGTCATTATCATTATGATTTTTACCATTGTTAAGCAACGGGTGAAGCATAAGAGAGGTACATGATACATCATACACTTTTCTCTTCCTGAACTACAGAAATTCCAGGCATCTTCTTGTCCCCTTAACTGGCAGAACACAGTTAAGCCTAAAGAATCCACTTCTAATTTTCAATGAATTCCTTTGCATTTTGGGTGGCTTAATTTGAGAGTTTGCTGCTACTCCTTATGACATAAATGGGGAAAAGGAAGAAGAGTAAAGGCATTTTAAGTGTGCTCCTGGAGAAGGTTTTGACTATGATAGAGTCCAAAGGGAACATCAGTGGAATGCAAAGAGAAGAAATCTTTTGTAAATGAGGATTATTAAGTAGTGGGACCAGCAATAATGCTTAGCTGGTTGATGACTGTTTCTTCTCCTTTCATTTTGAAGAGGTGGTTTGTCCCTGAGTCACCCAAAGGGGGGGTTGACTCGGGGGAGGACAAAGAAGGCTACTGCTTATATTGGTTAAGAGAACACACCTTGGAACCAGACTTTATGGATTCAAATTCTGGATCTGACATGTATTCATGTGACTTTGGATGATTTAAACTTTCTGTGTCTCAGCTTTCTCCTCTGGAAAATCTGTCTAATCAGAGCACCTATTTCATAAGGTTGTCACAGGGGGCAAATGCATTACTAAAGTAAAAAACTAAGAACTGCACTTGGCACAGATAAAAAGCTGTACATAAATGGAAGCTATGATCATGAACGCTAAGTATGCATTCCTTGTTTGCTATTCAGTGCCTCCAAAGAAGTACTGCGCTTTGAGGTTGGAAAAACCCAGGTTAAATTTTTACTTACCCAACACATTACAGTCCTGTTACTTGTGAAGTATCTGGATTAGGATTTCATTTTCAAGGGCATAGAGTTTCAGCCAGTCTCCCCTGTCTACCTACTAAGGTGTCCTAACTCTACTTTATGAGTTGCCAAGTAGTCACAGAAGCAGGACATTCTTCTCTCCTGGTTTTAAACCAGTGACTACACACAAAGAAAGGAAAGAAAGGGAACTACTATTTAATAAACAGCTATTATTGTGATCCAGCTACTTTGTTGGTGATTTCTCATACTCTGGGTTGGAGAATTGAGGTTTTAACCCAAGGTAATAGCTCCAAACACATAACATAATTATGGGGGGGGGTGTTCTATGATTTAAGTGAATTTTGTGTTCTACTCCATAATATTCCCCATTCCTAAGATTCAAATTAAATTGGTGTGCCATGAATTTGACCTGTTCCCATGACTTGAAATCTCCCTACCCTTCTCTAGAATCCCTCAACACAGGGGTTATTCCTCTGGGGTACTTGTAATCCCTTTTAAGGAGCACAAATAATCTCTCTCTATATTATTTCTTTAAGAAATTCCATCTTTCAATATATTGGTTCCTAACCAACTACATGCCAATTACTGCCAAATTTCTCTTAGCATAGAACACACTTCTGAATCCTAGACTTCCATTGAGTTGACTAATGAACATATTCACTTAGAGTCTCAAATGCATGCATAAGCAAGACATTTCACTTTCCCAGATCAGCATGTTCAAAATATGAACTCAAGAACCACTCCCACCTGAAATCCCCCAATCAGTCTCCTTCAGCTTCTCCTCTCCCAATGAATGACACCACCCCATCTTCCTGTGCAAGCCAGAAACCTGCACCTTCAATGCTGAGGCCCCCTTCATCCCCCATAATCAATCTATCACACCACTTCCAAACAATTTAACTTCTTTGTCTTGAATCTACTTACTTTTCTCCCTCTTCACTGCTACTGTCTTGGGCTAAGCTACTATCAGTTCTTTTAAAGACCTCCAGGATCTATTCTTGCTCTGTTCCAATCTGCTCTCCATACCAAAAGCTAAATTACTATTTTAAAATGCAAACCCAGTTATGTCACATACATGCTTAAAACCCTTGGGTAGCTTCCCACTGCTCTGGGGAAAATGTCAACATTTCTTACCAGGACCTTTAAAAGTCCCTGTAATCTGTTTCTTGCCTACTTCTCCAGATACGTTACCCATTAAAGACTACGTCCTCAAAAGCTGTTCCTGCTGCATTGGCCTTCTCTGATTTCCTCTACAGAATGATACACTTTCTCACATTTTCTGTGGCTGCTTTTGAGCTACAGTGGCAGGGCCGAGTGGTTGAAAGAGAAACAGTATGGCCTATAAAGACAAAAACAGTTGGAACTTTGCCCTTTACAGAAAAGTGTTGCCAGTCCCTGACCTATGGCATGGTCATTTGTGTAACCACATTTTTCCCCCCCCCGGGAACTTAACTTTACCTAATAATAGGCAGACTACTGAATTGTGTGATTGGCAAAGAGAGGTTAATGATGGGAAATGGACATTTTAACGACCACTGTCCTCCTTGACCATAGTGAACTTGAAATCAAAACAGAGTTTTCCCTTTTATTATGGACACTTCCTCGATGCTTTCGTCTTCTTACAACCTCTGTGCAAGATGCCAATTATCTCTTAAACCATTAAAACTCCACACTACTTTATTAACAGAAGTGAAATCTGCCGTCAAATTTCTGGAGACTCTGAATATCAACTAAGCTGCTATAGGAGGGGGAGGGAGGGAGAGAAAAGAGGAAGGGAGAGAGAATGAGGATTACACAACAGACCAAACTGGAGACTTGAAAGCCACTTCTCGATTAAAGGGAACACAATCTTGAATTAGACATTCCTAGGATTTACCTCAATGTTAAACCTTATAGGCTTTAGATAAGCTGATAACTTCCTTGAAATAAAACATACTGAATTTAGTCACCAATAATAGTTTGACTTTAGAAAATTCACTTGTAGTTTCTGAATCTTAATGTCCTTGTCTGCAAGATGGGGATAGTAATAAAAATATATTCAGTAATAACTGTATATACATACTACTTATATGTTTCCATAAATGTAGCTTAAAATTCAACAATTACCTTTAAGAAGGTAAGTAAACACATATGTATATATTGTATCTATTTATAAAGTGTGAAATACTATATAATTAATAATAAGTATTATTCAAGTTAAGTAATTTTCATACATATAATTTTATGCAATGTTATTAATGCTAATTTACTAGTAAAAATGTGAATTTTCTATTTCTGGCTCATAATAAGGGTGCCATCATACTTGTTAAATAAATCAGGGAATATATGAATAAATGAAAACTATAGTATCGTATAAGAAATTTGTGCATGTCCATTTCTTCTGATCCTGCGTGCACTTTTAAATTCCTGAGGATACTGAAGGACAAAGAGTGACATACCAACATCTGATTTAAGATGCTGCCTGGTCAATTGCTAGCCGTTGAGAAAGAAATGTGTACAACTTATTCTTTTACCTAGGTTTATAAGCTGATGTCTCTTATGTCCCCTACAAAGATGCTGACCTAGATTTTCTGAGTGCAGCTTCACAACCTAGCCTAGGTGCCTGGGTGTGTTTACTACTCTATAAAAGGAAAAATGATCGCCAGGTATATCTACATGACTGTACAAGTCTATAGTAGATAGATAGTCTTAGGGGATCCAGTTACTATGGGCAGCCCAGAGTGATGGAAAGGTCATCGTTCTTTGTATCAAACAAACCCAGTTTCCAATCCCTTTTCCCCAACGTGCATGCTTTTTCTCCTGACAATAGTATCCTTAGTGTCCTTGAAGGAATCCCTTTTTTGCTAAAATTGAATCTCTCCCTGACTACGGGGATGAGCATTTGAAGATAGTTGTCTACTGAGTGGGTCTGGAAGCAGCAACATCTCAATAGCAAGAGGCACACCTCGAGTTTGTTGGTAAAATATCATTCTCTCTCAAAATGAACTAGGGATCCTTGGATCAGTGGCTGCTTTGGTAAGAGGGAAAGGAGGGAAGATGAAGTACACGATGAGGCTGAAATACTTTGCACCAAAGTACGGAAGTACTGAGAGAATAAATAACAGGGATGTGTCCAAAGGAAGCCAGCTTGTAGGCGCTTCCATTGGCAAAATTGGCTGTGACTGGAGCGCCGAAATACATAATGATAGTAACAGATTTGGTCCACAATAAAACAGGAAGCCATGCGTCCATGTGTACATAAATAAATAAACCTAGAACATAAACAAACAAATAAATAAAAGTTTGATGAGCAATGGGATACATACATAGTTCCAACAACTTCCTCACAAAATGATTACTAGCAATAAAGAATAAGACTTTGCAGTGAGCAGCTTGGCAAAAACCACTTCAATGTAAGGATTACTGTTAACATCATCAGTAACGGGACAAATCAACATCATGTGCCTCTGATAAGATACGATGAAAAAACGTATCACTTCTGCAATGTTCCTGCCAAAGATGCATAACCTGAATCTAATCATGAGGAAACGTAAGTAAAATAAAAACTGAGGGGCACTTTACAAAGTCGCTGACCTGTAACGTTTGACAGTTTCAACAAAACCAAAGTCAAGGAGAGGCTGAAGAACTGTTCCAGACGGAAGAAAACCAAATACATAACAACTAAATACAACATGCAATTCCAGACTGGATCCTTTGGTTGTGAAGATATTATTGGGACAAGCGGAGAAATTTGAATGGGGCCTGGGGATCAGATGACAATAATGCATCACCATTAACTCTGATTTTGATGGTTGTGACTCGGTTATGTGGGAGAATACCTGATGTATTGGAAATGTCCATTAAAAAATTTAGGGACTGGGGCACCTGGGTGGCTCAGTCGGTTGAGTGTCCGACTTCAGCTCAGGTCGTGATCTCACGCTCCGTGAGTTCAAGCCCCGCGTCGGGCTCCGTGCTGACAGCTCAGAGCCTGGAGCCCACTTTGGATTCTGTGTCTCCCCGTCTCTCGCCCCTCCCCTGCTCATGTTCTGTCTCTCTCTGTCTCAAAAAAAAATTTAAAAACTGTGTCACCAAAATGGTATACAGAAATGTTTCAGTGGAAATTAAATAAGAAAATGCATGCATGATCATTATAGAAATTTTGAAAATTGCAAATATTTTAAGGGTTTGACCAGATGTTTCAAGGAAGCACTTTGATGTTTTTCTTATTGCAATGCATCATTTTTCGTCCCTTAGTTTTATAAAATATTATGAGCTTGTGGTTCTGTGCTATATGAAATTTCATGTTTTTAAAACTAATGTCATTTTCCATGCTACTTAAAACTCTTTTAAGCATCAAATAAGTAAGTAAATAAATAAGTAAATCCCCTCCTTCAAGCTATACCTTTAGGCTACTTAATTTCAATTGCTAGCACTTATCATTACATGATGAAATATATAATAATAATAATTATTATTATTATTATTATTATTATTTAGCTTCAGATCCTGCACTAACATGTTGGCTCCTCCCATGAGACTAGGGACTTTGGTTTATTGTTTGCTGAGACTTTGACACTTAGTGCTACACCTGGCACATAGTAAGAACTCAATAAATATTTACATTAGAAAGAACAATGACAAAGGAACTTCCTTTATATTTCAGAACCTGTTAGGTAGAAATTGTTTCCTGGGCTGATATTCATTAAGTACCGACTAAACGCTCAGGCACTATGCTAAGTACTTTATAAGTATTCTGTAATTTAAAGATTTATGAACAGCCTTATGAAAAAGGACTATCACTATGTACAGATGAGCTTAGGTGCAAGTAAACTGACTAAGGTCGCAGTTGGCATTCAGGAACCTGAGGCTGAACCTACCCTGGCTGTCTCTCTTTGGCCTTCCCTCCATCTGCACTGCCTCATGGTCTTAATGCCTGTGGCCACCATATCAACAACAGAAAATATTGACCCTCTACCTCTTCCCTGGCTCAGTTCCTCACTGCCTCTCCTCTGGACTCCTGTAGTGAATGCTTAGCTTTCTTCTCAGGCTTCTACCCATTCTATAATTTCTTTCTGGATTATGTTTCCAAAGAAAAGCCAATGATGCCTTTACCACTTACTTTCAAGAGCCGTCCAGTGGCTAGAGCAGAATTCCCCAGAGTTTGTGGAACATTTAGTCCGTGAGAGGTGAAAGCAAAAAATTCTCTTCCCTAAGGCAAAGAGTAGGGGATCTAAGCAATATATCCAAACAGGAATGAAGATTAAGAGTATTCAAATGGCCATCCATTTAACTCAGTGCTTCCTCTTGCCTAAGTGCATAGCTTCAAAATGTCAATGGCCCACAATCCCCTCTCTTATAATCTGATTAAATACTAGTTGAGCATAAACTTTGGTAGTTTCCTGACTCTTGAATGAATGTTGAAAGATAGTTAGGAATTCTCTAGGGAAGTTATAGCGGGTTGAATGATTACCTCCCCCCAAGAAGATCTGTCTACATCCTAACTCCTGGAATCAGTGGATTTGACCTAACTGGGAGAAGAAAGGGAGGAGGATCTTTGCAGGTATAATTAAGTTAAGGGTCTTGAGGCAAGATCATCCTGGATTTCCTAAGTGGACCCTAAAGCCAATGACAAGTATCCTATAAGACATAGAAGAGAAGAAAACACAAACACAAAGAGAAGTTCATGTGAAGTCAGAGGAAGAGACTGGATTTAGGCAACCAAAAAGCACGGAACCCCTGGAGCCATTAAAAGCTGGAAGTCGTAGGGGGGCACCTCAGTTGGTTGAGCGTCCAACTTTGGCTCAGGTCATGATCTCATGGTTCATGAGTTCGAGCCCCACATGGGATCACTGCTGTCACTGCAGAGCTTGCTTCAGATCCTCTGTCCCCCTCTCTCTCTGCCTCTCCTTCACTCATTCTCTCGGTCTCTTTCAATAATAATAATAATAATAATAGTAATAAAAATTAATAATAATAAATAATAATAATAATAACAACAACAACAACATTTAAACAAAAAGAAAAGCTGGAAGTAGTAGGAAGGATTCTTCCCCAGATCTTTCAGAAAAAATACCACCCTGCCAACACTTAACTTTAGCCACAACCATGAAAGAATAAATTACTGTTGTTTTAGGCCACCCAGTGTGTGTTAACTTATGACAGTAGCTCTAGGAAACTAATGCAGAGGTGAAGAGGGAAGTGAAGAGAGAAGTAGCATTTGATATGGGGAAACTTGTAAAGTCACTGAAACATGCTAGAGAGTACAGCTTGATCAGGACAGCTTCAGCACTTCCCTAGGACTTCACATTGGCTAGAAAGGTGGATAAGAGTAAAACAAAATGAATCATGGAAGGGCATGCATTCCTCAATAAAGACTTTGGGTTTTATACAGTAGGTCATGGGAAGATAGGGAGTACCACTGACCCGGTGCACATCTTGGAATGATCGTTATGGTGGTGGTACAGACAATGGATTGGAAATAAAATGGAATGAGCTCCAGTGGGAACTCTTGTAGTCATCAAGGTAACAAATGATGAAGACCTGAGTCAAAATGATCATAATGAGAATAGAAAGGAAGGTGCTGGGTGTAAAGATATTTGGGAGATTTAATCCACAGAATTTGGTGGTTGGTTGAATGTAGGTTGTGAAACCGGGCTGGGAGAGTTGAATCCATCTCCAAGGTGCCTGGGTAGAGGGAAAAGATTTTCACCAGGATAAGAAATGCAGAAGAGCAGATTAGTAGGGATCATTTGTTCATGCAAAGACATATTTGAGGTCAAGATATTCTGAATAACATCCAGGGGAAAATGTCAAGTAGACAGTTGACAAAAGAATCTGGGTCTGAAAAGAGAAGTCCAAGTTAGAGATAAGCATTTGGGAACTGGTGAAATATAAATGATCCTGGAAAACATGGGGGAGATAGGATTACCCAGGAAGACACGCAGGGCAGAGGGTCAATGATGGAACCCCTGGGAATGGAAACATTTTTATCAGAAACGTCTATGATTTTATAGATAATGGTTTCTAACTACTGTCACATAAAAATGGTATCATTTTCCATGAAATGTAAAATCTTAAAAATTTTTTCTTCATTCTTAATGCTCCAGAATTCTTATTTTATAATAATAGCAAATGAGAAAATAGAACTGAATATATAAAAATTCTCATTAAGAAAAATTCCTTTTGTAGATCAAGACACACAATCTCTTGCTTTGGTCTTTCCATCCACATCTTTCTCCAATATCCTAAGCTCAGTAACTGACACCATCATCAGTCGCAGAACCCAGAAAACTGGAAGTCAAAACTGATACGTCCCTCTCCCTACGCCTTAGCTGTAACTAATCACCAAGTTGAATCTATTTCTCTTGAATCTCTACACTACTCTTCAGGCCACCAACTTCATCTAAGCCACCTTGTCTCTTTGCCAATAGCCTCTTCACTTGTCGCCTACAATCTCCCTAGGCTCCCTCCAGTCTTTTCTCCACACTGGAATCACAGCGATACAAACAACAATCTACATGGGTTTTAAAAATGTAACTTCTTCCTTAAAACACTTTCATGAATTCCCAACACTCTTAATTCATACAGCCTCCAACAGCCTGACACGGCCTATCTCTACAGCTCCACTGAGCGCATCTCTCCCTCCACCTCTAGACTCTAGTTTTTCTGGGTACTTTCTCAAGGATGTCATGCTTTCTTACCCAGGTATGGCTGCATTTCATTTGGGAAAGTCCTTCTTAACCTTCAGGCCTCAGCCTGCATACCACCTCCTTCGGGAAGATTCCCCTACCCCTATTACCTCTCATTGTAAATTATCAAGCATTCAGTCTCTCTCTATGATAGAAATTAAGACCATTTAATTAAATTATGTAACAGTCTTTATGTTCCTACATATAATTCCGTGAGGGGAGAAATAACAATGAAGGGAAGAAAGGAAAAGAAGTTGTTCTAAGGAGAGGAAGAAACTTCCTGGGCTGTTTTTGGCCTTGAAGCCTATCAGGGATTGGGTTCCAAAGAGGAACTTTTAAAAAGGCAGAGGTTGTAGGTTGTTTTCTATGGGTGTATTTGAGCTACTATTAAGGGAAATAGGACTTTCAGAATTAAAGCTAGGTCACTAGATCAATTAAGGTGATCCCCCAGGCCTCACACAGAAATGTCCTGCCCCTACCACACTCATAGTTCCTTTGCCTCCCACCCACCCCCTTTCACTAAGAATTTCATAGAGGATTACTTTGGAAGAGGGTGGAACTGAGTAAGTGTACTTGGCTTCCTGTCCTGTCTTTGTCATCTACAAATCATGAATTTCATTTCAATAAGCATTTATTAACAACCTACTTTGTGCCAGGATCTCTTCTGGGGGTGAGATTTTCAGAATTATGGTCTCTACTTTTAAAAAGGTCACAGTTTGAGAAAGACATGCAAAAATGAGATGTTCATGAGGTGTAAGTAGGCTCTCTGAGGAGGTGACCTATTTCCTCATGGCACCCACCACTATCGCACTATGTCACACATTATGACCAGCTGACAGAGGAGGAAGAGAGCACAGCTTGGTTGAGTTGATGGGTGGGCTTGGTGTAAGATTTGAAGCCGAACACAGACAGCTGCTGAACTGAAGACACAATGAGGGTGCCCCCTGAAAAACACGGAAGGACATTTTCCCAGTGAGCAGAGCTTTGGTTAATGCCTGGTGATCCACTTTGTGTTGGAAAAGAGATAGCCAAGATAAGGAAATATATGGACACACAATCAGGCAGATGGCCTGATTGGTCGGTCAAGGGTCTGAAAGATTGGAAGATCAGAGCCCAGGGGGTCTGGAGGAGAGGCATGAAGATGGGGTCTCTGTCAGGGGCAATAACATGGGCCATCTTTTAATTGCAGATTAATGCTCATGAGAACATTCATAAGGAATGTGGCCCTTAAGAACCAAGAAAGCAGAATAAATTGGCCCAGCTGACATCGGACAAAAGAAAATGGGAGTATACTTAGTCTCTAGATCCTGCTAGATATGTAAGTTGTTTTTCAATTTGAATTGGACGCCTCATAGTACCTTATATCTATATTCCGTTTCATAATTTCCTAGGCCTCACTCCCATTCATTTGTTATTCCAGACAGTAGAGACTAACAAACTCCCGGCCACTTATTTATTTTTTTAAGTTTATTTATTGATTTTGAGAAAGAGAGAGCGCAAGTGGGGTAGGGGAAGAGAGGGAGAGAGAATTCCAAGCAGGCTCTGCACTGTCAGCACAGAGCCTGATGCAGGGCTCAAACTCACGAACCGTGAGACCATAACCTGAGCCGAGGTCAAGAGTCAGGCACTTAACTGACTGAGCCTCCCAGGTGCCCCCTAGCCCACATACTTAGAATGTGTTGGGATCTTGTAAAAATTACCATGCAAGCTTCAAAACTAGGCAGAGACATTCTTTATACCTTTATTTACAAGCTAATTATCCTTGACCACTTTGGTTTGCTGCTCTGAAACTTAAATGGAGATGATAAAGCCTATGTGTAGGGTAGTTATAAGGATTATATGAAATAGTGTTTTTAAAGGGTTTAGTGCAGTGTCTTTTACATGATTAATGTTGAGTACAGGTCAGTGCTGTCCCTGTGGTCAGAACTTTACAGCCAGACGTCTCTGACCCTTGCTGCCCCTCTAGATCTCTCCCTCTCACCTTCAGCCAGACTCTCAAATATCTTCTTATGATGATTTTACACCCAGAATGGCAAAGAGACTTCTTCTTGCTTCCAATCCCCTGCACCCTTTCAGAAAGGCTGTATTAAGATATGTTCCAAGGATGCATCCAAAAAACCAGCCTGCATTGATTTCCCCCTCATTTTAAGTCTATGACTCCCCAAAGCACCTCTCAAGTTCCCTAGAGTAATGGCAGTTTGAAATACTGGCCTAGGGCAATTGTTGTGAGCCTGTAACAAAGGAAAGTTACTTAATGAAAGGTCTAGGAGATATATATATATCATTTAACAAAGCAATTAAACACATTACCCAAGACCATGCCACCTGGGTTCCTGTGGTCTACACCAGCAAACCTAATAACAGCATTTCAATTATGCACCCAGAGTCAGCCCCCAGATGTGGGCTAATAAAGAAATGCGAATGCAAAAAAAAAAAGGCAGCAGCTCACTCTATACAGGGAAAGAACTGTAATGGCAGATTAACATACCCTAGCCGGGAAACTGTACATTCTGCAAATTAATAAAGTTAAAAACATCTTATTGTCAGAGCTGTCCACACAACACTGGATTAATTTAGGAAACCCATAAAGTGGGGACACACACACACACACACACACACACGCATAGAAAACAAAATGGACCAAAAATCAGGGAAGGGGTGTGAGCGGGATTCTAGTTGTAACTCCATTGCCAACTAGTGATGCAAATTGAAAATATCCTCACCGGTAAGAAACAAATTATGAAAAATGTCTTCTCATAAGACTACCTCTTCCACTAGATCCTGGACAAATAGACCTCTTTTCTAGGTTTCTACCTTATTTTAAAGACTGGGGAAAAGGGCAAAAGAGGCTTGGGCAGGAAGGGGAGTGTTCATTCCTGAAAGATAATGCTAACACCGCAGGTCTCTAATCTGGTAAAAGTATTTCTTCAAGAAAATGCAGAAGCAAAGAGAAAATCAAAACAAAGCCGGTGAGCAGTTGGCAAATGGAACAGATTTTACATAAACTGTGAATCAACAAATATGATGAAGTATCTATTATCTGGGCCCAAAACTAATCTATTAACGAAGGAGAATATAAACAAGGGCTTGCTAAGTTCATTGAGAAGTTACTTTCAACCTCACAAAAACCCTATGAGGTGAACACTTAGAGATGACTGAGCACCATTTTGAGGACACTTAACCATCCACTGGAATACTTGGGCTGTGACTAACAGAAACCCCTATTCAAACTTGACCAACAAGGCAATGTATTTTTGTCTGCACCTGAGACTGCAGGGACACGCAGTCTCCAGGTGTCCTACAAGACCCAAAACCTCTCTGCCATCAGTGTAAACTTTGTCCTGTATCTGTCCCACCTGATGTTCACACAAGACGGGTCACAGTGACACCCTGAGCCACATGTTGCCTTGTTTCTGTCCGGCATGAGAGAGAGAGCCCTCCTCCTCCTCCCTGGATGGATTATCTATTCTTCCCTTGAAGCTCACAGGGACAACTTAGGTGATATGATAATTCCTAAACCAATAACTGTTGCTAATGGATTTCATACACTGAAATGCTAAAGCTAATAAGGACCATCTCAAGAGTTACGAGTGAGATCATGTGGCTCTGAATCATGAATGTGAGAGGTGCGCATGTGAACAAAAATAGGAAACTTACAAGAGCAGAAGGGAGGAAAGACTGGATAGGCAACCACTGGGTCCATGGCTTTTGTCCAAAGACAAATGCTTGGCGAGTGTCAGGGCCAGCCTTGAACTAATTAAATATGTTCTAGAACCATGGACCAATTTCTGCAACTTAGCAAACCACATCACCAGGCAATTCTTCTTGTTACAACCCAGCAAATCAGTTTTGACAAGTAGAGATGCATGGTAACCATATTTACCAACAAAAAAAATGTCAGGTGAATTTCTCAAGAATGGTAAACTTATCCAGACAACCGAATATAACATTTGAAATCCAGAAGGTCATAGAATATCCAAGGCATATGAATGTCATGCCAGTAGAAGCCATTTGCTTTGACTGAGAGTCAACTGTATTATAAATACATAATAATATCTGCACAATAAATATTCATGTGCCATGTGGCCCATCTTATTTTTATTGATATTTGCTCATGGTAGAGCAACACTGCTGTATTTAAAAATTGCAAAAAGTATGGAAAGCCTTTAGACATTTATAATTTTTTTAATGACTAGTCATAAACAAAACACCTCAGCCTGAAAAGGCTTCTCTAGTTTCTTCTGGCTGCCACTGATAATGGTCTGTAAATAATGCTGCCCCAGTATCTGGTGTCTCTAAAATATTTAACACTGGGACAGACATGAGCTGACTAGGTCCTGGCCTCTTTTTAGTTGAGACCTAGATCCCCAAATATCCCCTCCTCATCTAGGCTTATACCAAAGCCATGGAAATAAATATCACAAAGTATTTTTGTCCCTTTGGGGTAAAAGATGGACGGTGGCAGCTGAGGACAGCAAGTCTGCTTAGAAGACTTGTTCTAGTGTGCTCTGTGGAGGAAAATAAATAAGCCAGACAAGCAAACTTTTGGACCATCTCCCAATCTCTTCCTCTGCTTGAGGTCATTAGCATGCATCTAGTTCTCACAGATGGGGCTAAAAAGCTCATCAGGGGTCCTCTCTCTTCCTGGATAAACAGAATTCCTTCCCACTTTCTTCCTCTGAGTAAATAATCAGTAAGTCTTTGTGAATGAAACATCTTAGTATAGTCTTTCTAATGGAAAGGAAATGTCAAAATGAGACCCTTAGGAATGGGGAATCATCAAAATGTACATTTTGCCTTCAGTGTTTCTCCAGTGTTCCCCTTCCTCTTTTCCCCCACCACCCCCATTCCTGGCCAGCCCTTCTCTCCTTCATTGGAACTATCATGGATTCTTGTCCTTCCCACCTCAAAATCAGCTGAAAAATTTATTTTGTAAACATCCCTTTGCTCCTTACCTCCCTGTTCAAAACCCTTCACCGAATTCCCATTGCCAACAGAAGTCATGCTTAACCAGAGGTCATCAAACTTTCTCCATAAAGGGACAGATAATAAATATTCTTTGCTTTGGGGGCCAGATGATCTCTGTCATAGCTACCCCACTCTGCCCTCTGCTGTAGTACAGAAGTAGCCATAGACAACGTGTAGACAAACTGGCTTGACTACTTCCAAATAAAAGTTTATGGATGCTGCAATACGATTTTGACATAATGCTCATATTATCCTTCTTTTCATTTCTTTTCCCTGACCATTGAAAACCGTAAAAAACCACTCTTAAGTCATGGGCTATACTAAAACAGGTGGCAGACTGGATTTGACCTGTGGGTTGTGATTCTCGGACTCCTTGGTCTAAAGCTCTTCAGGCCAACATCCAAATTCATTCCCATTCACAATCCAGCCACCTCTTCGGCATTCTCTCCCACCGTTCCCAGTTCACCACCAACATACTACGGCTCCTGCTAAACTAAGCAACACGCTGTTCTCTGAATGAGCCGCATGCCCTTCCAGCCAGCTTTTTAGACAATGTCATTCCTTTCATCAAGCTTCTAAGCCTCAAAGTGCTACTCTTCTCCTGAAACTTCCCCTTATATCTTAGCTTGAAATAACTTTTTTATTCTTTATGATAGCAACTTCTGCCTAGATCTGTGTAAGCCATTTGCATACTTTATGCTCTTGAACCCTTAGACAATGAGATAGGTGTTACTGGAACTATTCCACAAACAGGAAATTGAGATGCAGCATGATGATGTACCTAGTGTCCCAACAAATGGCCAAGGCAGGGTTCTGACCCAGATATTTTAGACCTTACAGCCCATGCACTGCTTTTTATCCCACGCATGCTAACATTTTATTTGTACTTCTTTTATAATGCTGATTTCATTCCTACTCACTATTAGAGCTATTTGCGGGAATTTCTTCTCCTTTTCTAAAGCCTGGAATTCTCCAAGGCACAGTTTATGTCTTATTCATATTTATATCCTCAGAGGGATTTGCATAGAATAGGTGCTTAATACATCTTTGTTGAGAGAATGAGCACCATTCAGTTTGTACTTGTAGCAACGAATTGCTATTATTAACTTTTGGATTTGATTTCCTGTAATCACTATCTTTGATAATAAAGAATGAACCTGATTTTTTTTCCAAAAAGCAAACCCAGAGATAAATAGAAAATCAAAACTGGTTTCCATCAGCATGTGTGAAATGATTTTGTTTGTGCTCAAGTGAAAACTAGACACATACAAATACGAAATGCATTTGGCCATTCATCTTGGAGTTTAGCACTTTCTTTCAGAAAAAAAAAAAACACCTCAGAACTATTGGTGTGTTAACAAGCCTTTCGCATCAACAGCCACTGGCACCATTGGTCATCAGGCACAGAACCCACTCTTAGCCTTATTTATGATAGGGTCATTCTTTATCTCTAGGACACTTGGGTCATTTAGAATGGAACTTTTGTCTAGCTCTGGTATTTGGCAACGACGACAGAGCAATCAACCATTGCCACCCACTCTCAATTCAACTTGCTAAGTCCAAAAAGTGACTGATTCTCATGTCTTCTGAAGCTAAGTTGGATAAATCTTTTCCTCCTTTGGATGTGATGTCTGGTAAGCGATTAAGTAAAGAACTTAATACACTGAGGACCAGCATGGCATAATGGCACAGAGCCTGAGTTTGGGTCCAAGAACTACCATTCACTGGCATGCTGTACTTTGTGTGTTTCACTTGATGAATCCGACTTTTGTATTCATTATCTGTACAAAAGAGAAAAATAATCTCTTCGTAGAATTCTAAACGAAGGAGACGTTTACAGTATCCCTAGCACAGTCTCTGTCACAGAGTACTTACTCAATTACTTCATTCCTTACAATTTTACGATATGAGTTTTGGAAACAGGGTCTAACACTAATTCACAAGCTAGTTGTGTCACTACAGAGTTTTGTTGTTTTGTTTTGCATTGCTTAGTGGCTGTCTCAGGAAAAGAGTTAAATTTTGACTGTATTTACCCAGGAACTATGTCACAATTAGAACCTATTTTAAATGAGTGGTGAGCCTGAAGTTAAGACTCGAGATTTAAAATGGAGACTTTCAATGCAGAGAACAAGTCATGCTACAGAGACACTGAAAGTCCCTGGCTTACAAACCCCATCAACAGAAATGCAGATGGAGGCGTGAGGGCCTCCGGGTTCTGCCACCCTTGGCTCGAGGACCCAGATGTCACTGTGTCTTCAGCTAAGCTAGCCCATGGTGATGAATGTGGAAATCTACTCCCTAGAAAGCTCGTTTTCTGCCACAAACTCTTCTCTCCTTCCCCCTTCAGGATAAGTCACCCAAGCCATTCTCTTCCCTTGTTCCCCTCCACCTTTCACCCCCAGTCAGTCATCGTTAAGTGAACACCACCACAGGTCATTCTTTAATTCCAAAGCTATATGCATTCCCTGCAGCTAATTTTTTTTAAGTTTATTTATTTATTGAGAGAGAGAGAGAGAGAGAGAGCGAGAGAGAATGAGCAAGGGAAGGGCAGAGGGAGAGGAAGACAAATGATCCCAAGCAGGCTCTGGGCTGACAGCAGCAGGCCCAATGCAGGCCTGAACTCACACACCCTGATATCATGACCTAAGCTGAAGTCGGAAGTTTAACCGACTAAGTCACCCAAGTGCCCCTCTCTGCAACTAATTTTATTCTCTTCTCTCTTCTTTATAATTTATTCAAGTATTTCAAGAAACTCTATCTCATTTCCCATTTTGTTACTTTTCTGAACACCCAAACAATCCTAACTTCTTGGGCTTTCTACAAAAGGAGATCTATCAAAGAAGAGGAAATCTCAGGGCGCCTGGTTGGTTCAGTTGGTTAAGCATTGGACTTTAGCTCAGGTCATGATCTCACAGTTTGTGAGTTCAAGCTCCGCATCGGGCTCTGTGCTGACAGCTTGGAGCCTGGAGCCTGCTTCAGATTCTGTGTCTCCCTGTCTCTCTGCCCCTGCCCCACTTGTGCTCTGTCTTTCTCTCTCTCAAAAACAAATTAACATTTTTAAAAAATTAAAAAAGAAAAGGAAATCTCAAATTCATGGAGTAAAAGAAATATAATTTTTAAGGGTCCTCCACATCTAAAACCTATGAATATGGGCAGGATTCCCCTTCAAAAATCCCATACTCTATTTCTTTAAGCTCATTCTTCAATACATAAAATTATATTTCTTCATCAAGACTTACATACTTGGGATTATTCAATTGCAAAAATAATTTACTGATTTTTAAATACTATTTGTCTTGCAGCAAGAGTATTTATGTTACATTATGTTTAGGCAGTTTTATGGCCTCCATAGAATACTTAACCACCATTCACAATAATATTTATACAGGTACTGATAATAAATTTCTAATGACCCACTCATAATTACATTTTTGGGACATAATTCATTTTTTATGGTAGTTCCTACTTGGATAGAAGCTATTAGTAAACTTTAGAAAATTCATAGCTCACTTGATATAATACACATCATCTAATTCATTGTTTTAGTTATTTGTTGGAAAATATTTGTGATTGCTGTCATATACTTAAACTTCTGGAATTTTTAACTTCTTGAAATCCTCAGTGAGCATGAAGGGCATACTTTCATTGGCATTAGAAGATATGGCTGCTGACAATTAACAGTTTTGTTTTGTTTTTGTTGTTGTTGTTAGATGTTAGTGGCTCCCACGGTTGGAATTTGGGGAGAGTGATGGGTCTCCTCCTTGACGGTCTTTCAACCAGCTGTCTTGTTCCCTCAAAAGCTAGTCTCTGAAAACATTCAGTCAGGAGTTCAGATGTTTACTGAGAAAGCAGTAACAAAACAGCCATTTAACATATTGTGCAAGCTTGATAAAATCTCACTCTCTGTTCATTTATATGCTCTGACAAATGCATTTGATTAGAGGTTTTCTTAAGACAAGTTCACAACAGTCTAGTAGCAGGATTCAGCTAACCATCCAGAAAGGATGAAGTCACAGAATCCTGCATAAGGAACAACACACAGACATGGATGGAATCCCAAGGTCAAGATTTTATTCTGAAATAGATCAATTTTATCAATACATTTTTATAGTATGCTCATGCAGAGGCAGAAGGCCTTAAAACCCATCTGATCAGTCTATGTGTCCTGAACCCAGTCATTTGATCAACTTAAAAATCATGTCAAACATCCATCATACTAATTAACAAACTCTCTGGTGTTAATCACTGGTAAAGAAAGTTGAATCCTTCTAACAACACTGTTAATCTGTGGGCTTCTGAGTAGTCTTTCAAAGGCTAACTAATTTAGAGTTTGTATTGATAATCAGGGTGCATCACATGTTAAGTTATTTAGAATGAGATTCACACACACACACACACACACACACACACACACACACACACACACCAACGATGTAGTACACATTATATTAGACCCTCGAAAA
The DNA here is from genome assembly GCF_018350195.1 of Panthera tigris. Lineage (NCBI taxonomy): Eukaryota > Metazoa > Chordata > Mammalia > Carnivora > Felidae > Panthera > Panthera tigris. Next base: position 68,692,598 of record NC_056676.1, on the reverse strand, counting down.
TTCTAAAACCCAAAACATTAAAATTCTATAGATTCTTGTCTTGCACACAAGGGGTTTTATGCAGATTCACATATGAGAGATGGCAGCTAGGTGGATAGGGTTACACTATATGTGAGCCAAACCCTAGAAGACAAAATAAAGGGCCATGGTCATTTCACCCTAGAGAAATACTGAAGGCTTATAAATTGAAAGGAACTTAAAAATGTTTAAGACTTAGTATCTCTGGAAGGGTTTAAAAGAAGGGATAAGGATTTGGGGCCATAGAAAGCATAGGAAAATAAGACTTAATATAAGTGGTCTGAAGTTAAGAGAGAGATGATTAAATGTCCTGTTTTCTCACCATATGATATTCTTTTAATATTGAATGTGGCCTGTCCGTTAAGAAAATCAAACATGTAAAAGAATAACCATATAGAACACGCAGTCTAGGTTGACATATTTGTTTTTATTTTGCCAGCAACATTTATGCTTCTAGTTTTCAAGATGCCAAATTAAGATAAAATTAAGGTAAAATGCCACTAATAGTAACATATGTTAAGATCACGTGACCCTAAAGATTGCATTTAACATGGGCTGATTTATCTGAAATAAAGCCAGGATGGTTTAATTTTTAAATTATTGAAAAAATATTTGATTAGTAAAATCATTTAGTCATTAAATATAATTTAATAATTAACACGCATTAAAATAAATTATAAATATTTAATGATTGCTAACTATTTTTTAATCCAATCAATAAGGCAATTAGATACCTTTCTGTTAGCAGCACAATCTGAGATCTGGATAGGCAGAACATCATTCTTTTAAAATATGGTGGTAGTTACTCTTCATCTCATTATAAATGAGGCCCTGTTAGTGCTTCCCAAGAACAAAGCACGTTTAATTACCACCCAATTCTCAAATGCCCTCTACAACATCATTGCCAAGCGTTGTCTAGCCTAAGTTTGAACCCATCTGATAAGAGAGTTCTTACCTCATTCCACAGCCTCCAATTCAAGAGCTCTGGCTCCTATAGAGTCCATTATCATGTGCTTTTTGTTCTGAGGTATGCTCTGAGGGTGTCCTAATGTCAGGTATGGTCAGTGACGCTGGGACCCAACATTAAACAAATTACATGAATACCTTTGCCTTCATGGGACTTACTTTCTTGTTGTGAAAGACAGGCATTAAAAAGAAGTTTATGAGAGGTGCCTGGGGGGCTCAGTTAGTTAAGAGTCCAACTCTTGATTTCAGCTCAGGTTATGATCTCATCGTTCATGAGATCGAGCCCCGCCTCAGGCTCTGTGAGGACAGTGTGGTGCCTGCTTGGGATTCTCTGTCTCCCTCTCTCTATGCCCCTCCCTCACTCATGCTGTTTCCGTTTCTCTCTCTCTCTCTCTTAAAATAAATAAACCTTTTTTAAAAAGAGAGAAGTGTGTGAAATATGCAGTCTAGGTTGGAAGAGGTGCGATCTACAGAGAGAAACCAAAGAGAAGAGGGCAATAGAACTATGGTGTTGAGTAAGTTTCCAAAGAAAGAAAGTAAGCAGATAACTGGAGAACAAGAAACAGACCCTAGGAAGGAAATGTTGCCAGAGTACTTAAGTAACAGGACACCCATGTGGCCAGGGCAGTACACATGAGAAGAGGATACGAGGGAGACCAGAGAGGCAGCATGGTGGGACAGGGACAATGCAGGGATGGAGGGCCAATGAGATCAGTCTCTCAGAAACTACTGTATTTGAGGAGTAGAGATAGGGTCCAAACTAAGAAACCCCTAAATGGCAGATAATGAAGACCTGCCCCCATGTGTCCAGAATATTTTCTTCTGATTCAACAAATCTTTCGATTTCATTCCTCTGCTCTTCAGGTCTCTTGGTTTTGCACCCCTTCACCATACTGCTGACTCTCCCTTGAGTGTAATTCAGGTTGTCTGGTCCCTCTTCCTGTGTGGTACCTACAATAATTAGTCAACAAAGCAGTCTTTGCATTTCAGAAACAATATGGGCCTACACTGCCTTTGACTGTCCCCATGGCAGCACTTCCAGATTATACTGGCTGTCTGTTGTGCACCACCCCCAATACAAGGGGAACTTCCTCAGAGCAAAGACTTGATCTCATGGCAGTTATAATCCAGAGCCTCATGTATGGTTGGCTCACATATAGTTGAAGAGCCTCACACATAGCTGATGCTAATTGCCAGTAGGTGATGAACCTAGGGCCAGGAAAAGTTAAGCCACTTGACAAAGGTCACAGAACTAGAAAATAGAAGAGCTAGGATATGACCCAAAGCAAGCCGTCTGTCTAAATTGCCTGTCCTCCTGACTCCACTGTGGTGCATCCCACTGAAACTATTTGATTTCTTTGTCTGTCTTCCCCGCTAGACTCCAAACTTCCTTGGGCCAACTGCTATGTTGTGTTCATTACGGCATCTCTCTTAGTTAGCTTAGCGTCTGACAAAATGAGAGCTTAATTGTGGGTAAAGGGTTTAGTTTGGATTCTGCTCTTGAATTTATCTAGCTGAGGCCATAACTGATGACACTTAAGGAAAGACTGTATTTCTTCTGTATTGATCAGCATGACAGTAGATATGACACATTCAGTATGTTATTCAGGTGGTACAGAATCACCCACAACTCTGTATGTAAACACAAACACACACAGGTCACCACCCAGGGCTTTCTGGATGTATAAGATCAGGGGCACAGGCTCTATAGGATATAGACATATAGGATACATATCTCAAAGTACGCATGCTTAATGAATATGGACGGAGAGTCTGTAGAGCAGTAAAGTCATTTTTATTTTTAGAAGATAGAACTATAGATTTTTCGTTGATCCCATTACTCTCCATTAAGCAACAACGTCAGTGTGGCAAAGTGGAAAAAACTGAAACCCTGAAAACAGAGAACCAACCCTCAATACCTGGCTCATTCCCTCATTGCCCTATGAGCTTGGGAAAGTCTTTTTATCCCTCATCTACTTTAGTTTCCTTGTTTGTAAAGTCCTTTCTATTTCTGCTGGTGACAATGAAAACTCAATGGAGGAATGTGTAGGACATCAACATGTTGAACAAGCCCGTCTCACAGGATATAATCAGAACGTGATTTCATTTCTCTTTTCTACTATCCCATGAGACGTGTTAATAGGGCTGGTTTCCTATCAGTGCACAAAAGCTTGATCGGCCTCATGGCACTTCTGCCTACTTGCGGTGTTAGTGTAATCACTCAGTATAGTCTGCGTAATAATCAGAGCCTTGAGCTTCATCTGAAAGTAAATTTTCTGTCTCCACATCCAGGGCCTTGTGTTGGGAAGTCCTCAAGACCACCTCTGGTTTGAGGACTTCCCAGGAGGGTTCACGGGTCTCACGTACAGTTGTTTCCTCACGGCTCGGATTTATTGTGCCAAAAGAATACAGAACAAAACCAGCAAAGGGAAAAGGCACATGGAGTGAAGTCTGGGAGATATTCGATGCAGGCTTCCATCATCCTCTCCCAATGGAGTCACAAGGGATGAGCTTAATTCCCTTAGCAATGTGCCGTGACAATATGTATGAAAGGCTGCCAAGCAAAAGAACTCATTAGAGACACAGCACCCAGAACTTTTTCTGGGGACTTATCACACAGATGCCCTTGCCTAGCATGTACCAAAATTCCAGGTGCCCATAAGGAAGGCAGGAGTCCAGCACAAAACATATTGTTTGCATAAACAGTTTAGGCCAAAGTGAACTGCTCTGATCAGATGGAAGGCTAGAAACCTTCCCTGAATCCAAGTTCCCAGTCACCAGTCAACCATGTAAGCAGACCTTTCTAAGGTTAAGCGGTCAGGCTTGCTAGGTTAACTCTGAAGACCGGCCGCCTTCAGCGTGCAAAGAAGTGTGTCCTCCTCTTTCTTTCTTCCTTACCTCCTTCTTCCCCAACTAGCACAAACCTTGATTAGGAAGGGATTGAGGAGAGGAGGAGAGGTAAGGAGAATAGGAAGTTTCTTATTTGACTGATCGTTTTAACTTCACCTCACACACCTGGGTCTGACTGGTATTCAAAGGCACCGCGTCTTATTGGCACTCCTGTGGGTTCTTCAGAGATTTCCCCTGAGAACATTTAGTAGGGCTTCCTGTGATGCATTACACATTTTCCTTGGCCAGAGGCTGCCCCTCAGCCCCTGGTTTTTCAGTAGACCGCATGGACTCTTTGGAGCTCTGTCATGCCTCTGAGTGCCCTCCTGGTCAGGAAGAGAGCTGCATGTGATTTCTTTCTGGCTCGTGGGAAACACTCAGGCATTTTTACCCCTAATATACTCTGTGAGTGTAGATGGCCCGATACAATCACCTCTCCTTGGCTACAGGGGTCTCGACCGCTAGCCAGAACTGGCTCTCTCTTTCAGGTATCCAGCCAAGAGTCAGATGCTGGCCCTGCTGTCACACCGGCTGCAGGGCCTAAGCATCAAGCTTCCTGGATGGTCCTGCTGAAGCACCTCTTTTTCATTTGATGTAAAAAGTAGGATATCCTTTTCCCTCACCTTGGTGGCTGGGAGGGGGGCAGGGAGGGAAGGGGGGCAGGCTCATGGCACAACAGCTGGTCTCTCCAGAAGTCACTTGCATGAATGCTCTAGGGATTTCTATCACAATTTAATATCTAAAATCCAAACCTAGGTTTTTTAAGGGGCCTGAAGTTTATATAATTGTGGGGGAGATGTGACTTCTTTAAAAAAATCTATAGGGGCACCTGGGTGGCTCAGTCGGTTAAGCGTCCAACTTCGGCTCAGGTCATGATCTCGCAGTTCGTGGGTTCAAGCCCCGCATCAGGCTCTGTGCCGACAGCTCAGAGCCTGGGGCCTGCTTCAGATTCTGTGTCTCCCTCTCTCTGCCCCTCCCCGGCTCGCACTCTGTGTGTGTGTCTCTCTCTCTCAAAAATAAATAAACATATAAAAAAAGTTTTTTAATCTATAAAACTATGAATATGAAACTAAGTACATATGAAACTAAATAAATATTTATTTCAAATGAGGAATAAATCACAGCAAAATAAACATTTTAAATGCTGACAAATCCTACAGACATAAAACTCAGAAAAAAATAATACTATTAACTACCTGACACTCCTCTGTTAACACCTCTTCCTATATTTTTAGCTGTAGATTTAAGCAGAGACTCTGATTCCCTCTATATAAGATGACAAGTATGTAATATACTCAATAGTGAGAAAAGAAAAAGAATACAGTCTTTCTTCTAGCATGGTTGTTTAGAATTTATTTTTACTATTGACAGGCTAGATAATTTTCTTCCAAAGTCAACAATACATCATTGGTAAAGTCGTATACATTTTTAGGATTGTTATCAGAATTGAGAAACTCCCTGTCAAGTTTCCTTCATACATGACTTGTAAGATTTGGAAGAAATTTCCATAGACTGGCCTCTGACTCCATCATTTCTTTTTTTTTTTCAATGTTTATTATCATTTTTTTTGAGAGAGAGAAAGTGTTCATGCAAGAGGGTGTGTGTGTGGGAGAGAGAGAGAGAGAGAGAGAGAGAGAGAATATCCCAGGCAGGCTCTGTGCTGACAGCACAGTGGCTCTATCTCACGAACCCTGAGATCATGACCTGAGCTGAAATCAAGAGTTAGACACTCAACCAACTGAGCCATCCAGGCGCCTCGGACTCCATCATTTCTAACTTTTCTTTCGACTCCATCTAATGTGCTTCTCCATGGGTTTCCACACAGGGATCTGTCACCTGGTCCGGCACCTTGGTGTCATGAGACTGGGTAATTTGAAACTAACAGCAATACAGGTATTTGTGGAACTCATACCCATACAGGAACTGTTAGCGATAATGAAAACTCCGACACAAATATGACCTCGAGCCACACAGTTATATTACAACTCAAACTAAATGTATCCACAAATTAACCTCCCATTAGTTCGATGGTTCTCAATGGATGTGGGCTCAATTTTTCCCTCCTGAGGAAAGTTCGTCACAACTGTGGGGGTGTGGGTGTGGGGTTTGCAGGTTGCTACTGGCATAGGCCCCCAGGTTGCTACAAACATCCTTCAACGTACAAGAGAGCCCCCACAGCAAAGAATTCTCCGGCCCAAAGTGTCAAGACAGCCACGACTGAGGAGCCTTGCTAGCTGGATTGCCAAAATCTGCCCTCAGTCACTATTACCACCACTGGGCACTGGGGAGGTGTGAAAAAGAGAAAGAGAGTGGATACAGACCATGGTCTGAAAGCACTGCAGCTAAACTATGTTACTTTTTCAAATTCCACGAAACCATAGGGCCAGGGCTCTCCCAGGGCCTCGTGAGGGGCCTTGCAGTTGAGGATCCCGAGCCCTCAGCTTCACCAGCTACAGGATAAATCCTGTCTCCCCAAAGGCAGTCTTCAGAGTCCCGGGTTAGCAACCTGTTCTACGTCGAACATGAGCAAACACCTTTTGAGGATTTGCTTACGATAGACCAGTGTATCGTCCCAATTTTGTAAAACGTAGGCAGAGGGAGACCATAAAACAGCCATTGGCAGGCCGGGACCTGGTCTGCAGACAGGGTATGTGGATTCTCACATTGAACTTGAACGAACTGCCAGCACTTAAAATTTTTACTTTCCATAGAATCCCAGATTTCTGGGTTCGATCGAAACCTCCAGGAGGCACCGGGCACCCACTGCTACGTGGCACCAAGGGAGTTCATTTTAGCATGGTTACAGTTTGCCAAAGACCCTGCCCACCAATAGTCAATCCTCCTTGCGCAGCCCCCTGGGTGTTCGAATCCGCAAGCTTGCCCTGTGACATGGGCTCACTACTAAGGGCTGTGCAAATATTCAACAGGCTATTGGTGTTTACGCTTCAACATTCCCTTCCAGCCTCTTCTGAATGCTCGATACATACTCCCTCATTTATCATGGGTCATCTTTCTTTCCTTGGAGAGTCACAAGGTCTATATATTTTATTTTAATCGAAGTATAATTGACATACAAAATCCCATTAGTTTTAGGTGTCCGTCACAGAGATTCAAGGTATATACACTACAAAATGATCCCCAGGACGAGTGTAGCTGCCATCTGTTACCATACAAAATTGCTACCATATCACTGACTCTATTTCTTATGCTGTATATTACACCCCCCGACTTACTTGTTTTATAACTGAAAGTTTGTGCCTCATAATCTCCTTCACCTACTTCACCCGCGCCCCCCCCCCAACTTCTCCCCTTTCTGGTAGCCAGCAGTTTATTTCCTGTATCTATGACTATTTGTGCTTTGGTTTGTTTTGTTTTTTAGATTCCTTTATAAATAAAATCATACGGTATGTGTCTTTGTCTGACTTATTTCACTTAACACAATATCCTCAAGCACCATCCGTGTTGTCCCAAATGGCAAGATTTCTATCTTTCTTATGGCTGAGTAATATTCCTCTATATATATACCACACTTTCTTTATCCATTAATCAGCAAGGGGCACTTAGGTCACCTCCCTAACTTTGCTATTGTAAATAATGTGCAATGAACTTGGGGGTGCATGTATCTCTTCAAATTAGGGGTTTTATCTGCTTCAGATAAATGCCCAGAAGTAGAATTTCTGGGTAACATGGTAGGTCTATTTTTAATTTTTTGAGGAACCTCCATACTGTTTCCCAAAGTAGCTGCATCGGTTTATATTCCCAGTACAAGATCCGTATTTCAATAGAAGCCACCGGCCTCTGCAATTTGTCACACGCTATACTTCCTACAAAAATGCTAACTACTAACGGAAAGAAGAAAATGTCCTTTCTGTCAAATGCAGCAGGGCTGACCAAAAGGGGCAGGCCTCAAGGGGGTGATCTGTAGTCAACTGCTCCAGAAAAACCATTACTGATTTGGGTACAGAACGCCAAATCGATTTCAAAGCCCAGAAGGCCAATTAAATCATGTGAAAATCAATAAGCAAAATAAAAGGCAAGAAATAATAATGGTAACACAAAAACTGTAACGTGTCTAAACTTAAAATTAGGATGCCACCCACTGACATTTAGCAAAAAGTGAGAGTGGGCTCCTTTCAAAGCCAGCCCGCTGGCCCCATCCACAAACCATTAGCATTCCCAGCCAGGCTCCAGGTACTGTGTTAGATGTCAGACATCAAAAGAGGTAGAAATGTTTGAACATCCTTTGTCCCTGAATTCTGGACTCTGTTTTGTTAGTTTTGTTCCTAAACACGGAATTCATTATTTTAGTTGGCAGACATCAAACCCCACTTTCTTATTTTTCAGTGAAGGAATGGAGACCCAGGGTTACCCGGAGGCTGCCTGTAATGATTAATTTTATGTGTCACTTGGCTGGGCCATGGTGCTCAGCTGTGTGGCCAAAGAGTATCCTGGATGTTTCTGTGAGAGCTGTTTTATATGACTTAGCATTTAAATCTGTGGACTTTGAGAAAACAGTTTGCCATCCATAGTGTGGGTGGGCCTCATCCAATCAGTTGAAGATCTGCTGAAACAAAAGGCTGACCTCTCTCAAGCATAAACGAATTCTACAACAGATGGCCTTTGGACTTGAACTGCAATGGCTCATCCCTAGTTTCCATCCTGCTGGCCTACCTTTCAGATTTTAAACTTCTCATCTACCATAATTGCATGAGCCAATTCCTTAAGACAATCTCTTTCTGCACGTATACACACTCTATGGGCTCTGTTTCTCCGGAGAACCCTGACAGATACAATGCCCAAGGAGAAGATTTTAGACTAAGATGTGAGCCCTGGGCCTTCCTCTCATGGAGATTAATGTCCATTCAATATCTAATGGCCTGACTGCAAATGCCACTGAAAGCAATTGTTAAGTAGGCAAACAGTCACCCTCTCTGGGGAGGTGTCAGTTGTGTGTATTGTTCAGTTCCATCAACATGAATATTTTCCAGATCTCTCCTTCTGAGGGGACAAGGGGGACAATCAGATTTAGACGAGAGCCACAGGGCAGGAGAAGATACCAGTCCCAGGACACCAGGGAGCTGAGACAGGGAGTGCTCTCCCAAGATGACGAATGACCCTGAGACCATACAGGCAGATGGAGTGGGGGATGAGCAAGAGTGCCCAGCGATAAACTGACAAGAAGGAAACCAAGATGAGAGTCAAAGAATTCAGAACCGAGGATTCAAACCAAACCAGTAAAAGCAGGCACGAGCACAGATGACCGGCAGAGATGCAGTGATTCCTCCCGCAAATATCACCCCCATGTATCACGTGTCAGGCACTGTTCTGAACACTGAGGATGAAATGGTGGGCAAGGGCAACGTGATCCCTGCCTTTGGCAATTCCCTGGAATGGTGATGCTCAGCTGAGTGGAGAGGGCGTCCTGTGCTTCTGTCTCCAGGGGAACAGGGAAGAGATGTGTAGTTGTATAGTTTTTAAAAAGCACATTCCAGATCATTCCATACATTCCTACTGGGAAAGCAATTAAAGAATAGATTGTTTTCAGAACCTAAACTATGCAGAGTAAAGCTTGGGGAGTTCTTCCTGCAGACAGGGCAGTTTGAACAATACCTGCCAAGAATATTAGCGAGCATCTGCAGCTTAAAGTGGCAGGGTTGGGATCAGGAAGTTTGTTGATTCCCATCAGAGGACCAGAATGGAGCAGACAACGTGCATTCCCACGCACACGTCACTTACACATACTCAAACTGGGGTGTTCCCACCTCGTACTTCATGTGCATGCACACACTTCAACACACACATGCATGCACCCGCTATCTGAACAGGGTCTTTTATTCGAGCTTCATGAGCAAGCCATATGCCAAAGTCAGTGCTAGGTCCTGAGAATGTGGCCCCTGTCCTCACAGAGCTTACCACCCACCGGAAGAGGAAAGCAGTAAGCTGATGTTGGCACTGATGATAATACTGCAAACTGTATGTGCAGCTTCTGGAAAGGAAAGGGTTGCAGTACCTGGGGGTGCAAGCCAGGGAGATCAACCCAGCCCTGGAGGAGGCAGGGGCAATCAAATGACTCGACGTCTTTAGGTAAGAGACACGTTCCTCTTTTCAAAGCCATGGAAACATCTTATTATTCTTTTACATCCCATATTTTATCTACATATCAGACATGAAGGTGGCAAGAAGAGGGTGGAGGCCATTAAACTCGGTGTCAGAGTGATTGACGGAAGTGCCATAATCTTCTGAAAATGTTACCTGAATATCACTCACGCGGTAAGTGTGACTCTTCCAGAGTCCTTTAAGATTTTCATAAATCCTACTTGTAAGAAAGAGTGCTAACACTCACAACACCGAGGTTATTCGCAGCCTTTTGATTTTCACCAGGTGATGTGCAGTCATTACTAATTCAGGCAAATAGCTCAGCTTCAACAAGTCACAGAAAAACAAAGAACAAAACGTACAGCCTGGGCCTTGTTCATGACCCCAAAGCCAAATTCTTGACATTTCCTGATGTTCCTTTACACGATTTCCTTAGGGAACCTTACGGTTGTTCATTTTTAACCTCCTCCTTGTCCGATAAATGAGAAGACAATTAGGTTCATCCTGTAGCTCAAAAGCATTTATTTATTAATGAACATCTTGAGTAGCTACTATGAACCAGGCTGTGGAGTGTCTGGCAGGGACAGACATGCAAATAAATAAAAACAAGAAACCAGGGCAAGTGTGAAAACAGAGGCAGAGATTAAATGCTTGAGATGGGAGGGTGAGGGATTGTTCCACAGGGAAGGCGCTATTTTAGCTGCTGGGAAAGATGGATAGGAGTTTGCCAGGCAGGTAGGGGAGGGGAGGGCGGGCAGGGGAGGAGAAGCACTAGCAAAGGAAGCAGACTGTTCAAAGGCGCAGAACTGAGGAACAGCCCTGCCCATTCCTAAGCAGAGAGCTGTTCAGTGAGCCCTGCAAGCAGGAGACAGGAGAAATGAGAACGGTGAGCAGGGCCTCGGGGCCTTGTAGCTTTGAATGCCGTGTTTAGAAGTTTGGGCTTTTCCTGGAGTCAAAAACAATCTCTGAAGAATTTTCAGCAGAAACAATTTGCGATAGATTTGTGTTTCAGCGACATCACCCTGGTAACCGTACAAAGGATAAACTGGAGTGGAGAGATCTGGAATGAGGAGACGTACCAGGAGGCCGCAGAGACACGGGCTTGGGCTGAGAAAGGCTGTTTCACCTGGATTTATTACTCCCAGAACCTGTTTCCTCCACCTCAGTCCCTGCTCCAGGAGCATGCTTTTACCTGCAATTGTTGCGTTTATTTCAAACTTCTCTCCTGGGATCCAGCGCTGGGTATACCAAAATAGGCGAGGGCTGGTGGGGAGGTTGGTAAATCTTGGAAAAGCAAATATTCCAGATTCCTATTTGTGCCTCCTGCATACCCCAGCCCCGGAGAGGATCATGCCTGATTACTGGTAATCCCTGGCTTAGACTCTGAACTTTGTTAGCCCTTAACTAGTCTTTCAGGTAGTATCATGGGAACTTGTATTTGGACACGGAGGGCATCTAACCCACAGGCTATAGGAAATAGAGACCCAGGTCTGTGACGTGACCTGCCTCAGGGTATCACCTGTGGTTAGTGGCAGGGTCTAAACCGTGACCTTCACAGCATACTGGCTGATCTACTGCTCAAAAAGCAATGTGGCACCAATGTTAGCGGTCCTCTTGTGTTCTGAAATGTGTTCTTGTGTTGGTGAGAAACGGATAGGGACATACGGGAGGAGAGGGCAGGCTTAACCAGTCCTGACTGGGCAGCAGCAGAGGTAGCATCTGCATTATGGGGATGCTTGGTGGCCAGTGACAGATACCAAATGTTAGGTTAAACAGGAAGGACAAATGATCGGGAACTTCATTTAAATGCATGAAGGGCTGAACCACAGCTGGTCTCCGGAATAATTGGAAACACATTCCAAGCTACCTTCCATTCCTCATTTCTGCTTCTCTCTCCCAGAATAGAGTCACCTTTAGTCTCTCAAACTAGCTTCTCCCTTTTGGCAGAGGTAACACAAGGATGAAATACGGTGGCTGGAGACGTTCAGTCTTCCCTTCTTATATCTTTACCCCTAAACAGCAATTGTGTTTATCCTCCCATGGAAACTGAAAATACCCTCAGAGGACGAATTTGGTTGACTTGGTTTACAATACATTCCCCAACCCATCAACCCATTGAGGTCCTGTCACTAAGAGGCCACCAATATGGCCACATACTTGTCATTGGGGGCAGTCCCAGAAAAAATGATGCAGGAGGTGGATGTCTTTACTACAAATGGTTTCACTAATGTAGCAAATACAAATAATGGTATTCTCTTACACTTTATTTTATATATTTTTAATGTTGTTACTTATTTTTGAGAGACAGACAGACAGAGCGCTAGAAGGGGAGGGCAGAGAAAGAGGGAAACACAGAGTCCAAAGCAGGCTCCAGGCTCTGAGCCGTCTGCACAAAGCTCGACATGGGGCTCGAACTCACGAAGTGTGAGATCGTGACTGGAGCCGAAGTCGGACACGTAACCAACTGAGCCACCCGGGTGCCCGCTTACATTTTTTTAAGTTTTATCCTTGTAAGGATGGCAATGTTTTCTTTGTATGAATATCGTCTATCATATGCTTCTCTTTACCACTTATATTGATTTCTATTAAATATATAAAAAATTCTTTCCCCAAATGAAATTTTAAACGTAACAGAATGATAATTTTGCAGTATGTTTTTCTTATTCCACCATAACTCACTCACTGCTTGTGGAAACACTCGGACTGTGCAAATCCCAGGGCTGGGCATGGTTACACTAAAGTGGACCAGAAGCCTACTGAGGACAGGGAAGGGCAAATGCCCTAGGGGTGAAATCCTATCAAGAGAACTAACCCAGGGGCGCCTGGGTGGCTCAGTCGGTTAAGCGTCTGACTTCAGCTCAGGTCACAGTCTCACAGTCTGCGAGTTCGAGCCCCACGTCGGGCTCTGGGCTGATGGCTCAGAGCCTGGATCCTGCTTCCGATTCTGTGTTTCCCTCTCTCTCTGCCCCTCCCCCATTCATGCTGTGTCTCTCTCTGCTTCAAAAATAAATAAACGTTAAAAAAAAAAATTTAAAAAAAAAAAGAGAACTAACCCATAGTCATCGGTTGGATTCCCTCCTGGAAACTATGAAAGAAAAGGACCAGGGACTATTTTCTAATTCGCAGGACATGAAGAGCAAGTGAGGTGAAGGGTCCTAGGACCAGAAATCATAGCGGATTACAATGCAGTAATGCTGCCCATAACCGCCCCCACCCCTCCCCACCCTCCTCACCCTACCCCCCCCCCCCCCCCCCCCCCCCCCGCCGAGAGGAAATGATTTCCAGGCACAGGGATACTAAGGAATGCTTTGCAGTGCTGACATGTGAACAGAATCTTCAAGGGTGATTATGGGTTTTTCAGAAAATAAAGGAGGACAGAAATGTCAAAGGGGACCACCATAAACAAATAGATGGCACAGAGAAGCGTAAGACATGTGTGCTTGGAAAGATTGATTTTAAGGAAAATAAATCTACTAACCCAACCAAAAGAAGAAGGGAGGGAGGGAGGAAAAAAAGGCAAGGAGAGGAGAGGGGGCGAAGGGAGGGCAGGAGAGGGGAGAGAAAAGGCAGAGTGTTTGAGAGTGTAGCGTTTGTGTCGTGGGCACGGCGGGGGCCACGCATGCATGCATGGGGAATATGGCCATTCTGTCTGTCTCTCACAGACAAGTGAAAGCTCTCACCTTGCTGCTCTTTTCTTGTCATCACCTTCCTACGTGTGTCTGTTCTGTTCCAGTTTTGCTCAAAAGCACTGCTCTATTTAATCATCAGTTGCATGTAGCTTACAATGACCGCCCAGCCCCCAGCCCCAGGCCCCTTACTCCATACAACTTTTCTCTTCAAGTCTCAAAAGTCTCTGGAAAGCAACAGCAACAACAACAACAACAAATAAGCAAAAAGTCTGGTTCATTGTGCAAACTCTCAAAAAAGAAACCCAATTGCTTGCTGGTCACCCTGTGGTCTGTTTCCTTTAGACCGAGATGCATTCTTTGTATGTTCAGTGGAGCCCCTTAAAAGGGCCTACCCTAGTGTCTTTAAGGTAGAAGGCGCAGTAGCATGATGGGTGGGTTAAAGAGAATGCTTGGTAAGTGGGGGAGGAGCAAGGAGTGGGCCTGGGCACAAAACAGCGCTTCACCTGCGCTGTTGGGGAACTAAGAGGAAGAAAACCACGATCGAGCAGCATTAGGACCGGCAGTGGGAGCAGCTATCCATCCAAGTGGCAGTGTCACAGTGGACAATCAAAGACAACATGAGAGCAAAGGAAGATGCCGGGGTCCAGGCAAGGGTGGTGTCAAAGCAGGAGGAGAAAGTACCACTGAATTCAGCCAGCTTAGCTGAATGCGTGTGAGACTCCGGGGTGTTTATCCCAGATGATGTCTTGCTCACCTGGGATCCCACGGAATGAGCCAGTAGCACATGAATCAGTAACTGCTTCACAGTATTTTTCAGATTCCAGGTAGAAATTCGCTAGACCCGAAAAGCGGGCCATGATCATTCCAACATTTTGTAAGGCTCTCTTCCCAGTGCCCGTGGCCACGCTCACATCTGATCTCATGATACAAAGTAGGGCCCTCCCTTTCCATGTTGTGTGAGCTGATACTTATGGGGAAACAGCCAAGCAGCTAATTTTTCTTTTTTAAAATATATAGAGGCAGAAACAGGAATTTTATGTAACAAAAATCAAGCGGTCTGAATATGTTGTCTGAGCAGGCCCCTAGAAACTATGGAACCCAAGGTCCTCTCTGCCTCACGTTTCCTACCTTGTTCAAAGCTGGCAGACAGGGGAAGGGAAGAAAGTCATACAATAAGCATCCTTAACTGTGGAACCCACCGAGTGTTCCTCTCACCCTTGCTGAGAGCTGGATTTAAAGTAAGGCTTCACTTTCCTTTTTACTCCTTAATTAATTTGGGGACCGAAGGTTTCTTTATATTTTCAGGCAGAGGTGAGAAGAGACTTGGGAAGAGAAGAAAAACAAATGAGTCTCTCTTCAGTAGTTTTTCTACTGCAGGAGCTAGACATCAGTTCCATTAGATTGGAGGCTGCTGGCAGCACATTAACATTTAACAAACTTAAATGCAGTCAATTTATATCTAACTAAGAGTTAGAACCACCTCTTTTTAGCCAAGTGTTTCAATTTGGTGTTCACCTTGAGTCATTTTGGCCATATTTTGTCATGGCCAAATCTTAGATCAGAGAAGACGGGCTTGCGCCCTTTTAGCGAAGAGTGGACGAAAGTAGCAAGGTAGAAAACCATCATTAAAACCATCATCAACGACAATGTTGTCACCTCCATCACCACCATCATTGTTGCCACCGAGCTCCTGCTGTATGGCAGGCCTTCACGCAAGCTTCACGTGCACGCCGCCTTATAAAGAGATGGGCCTATTCTATAAGGTAGCTCTAGAACCTTTTTTTTTTTTTTGCAGATGAGTAAACTGAGGCGCTTAGAGGTAGTGTAAATTACCTAAGGTCACCGAGATGTCAAGTAGGGGGCTTGGACTGAAATCCAGGTCTTTCTGATTCCCAATTCTGTGTTCCTGACTAAGACACTGCACATATTCTAAGGGATCTGAATCCTTGGGACAGTTCAACTTCTGAAGAAAATCAGCTCACAGAGCACTGGACTAAGAGTCCCAAGGTCTGTGCTGCAGTCCAGCTCATCAACAAATAATTGTTGGGCTTTGGCGGGGTTACTTACCACCTGGTCCTCAGTTTCCCCATCTGCACCACGAAGGAGCTGGACAGGTTGACCTCAGAGCTCCCTTCCAGGCCTGCCATTCTGTGACGTGGTAATATTAGGGACTGCCCATTCGTACAGATTTCCTCCAAGCAAAAAAGTGATCCCGGTTTCTGCCTCTATAAGGTGGGAAGATTGAAACACTAAGTCTCTATTAAGAGGGGTCAAAATTCTACCCGATAAATTTTATGAAAATGTACTAATTAGGGTGAGGATCCAACCTTGTCCAGCAAGAACTTCCACTCCCACACCCCTTAACCACATGTAGGTGCACTCAACCCCCCCAAGTCTCTGCAGGGCTCAAAAGCCTGAAGCCGCAGAAGGATAAGCAATGCTTACTTTTATAATCACATTCTTTGCTTCATGAAAATGAATGGCTCTCCTACTAAATGGATCCTTTAAATAGCAATCTCTTTCAGAACATTTAAAAGTAATTCAATTTACTTCTTCAGAAACACATTTACCACACCAAGCGAGGCCCACCTTTATTTCCAACGAGAGTTTCCAGTTTAATGGAAGCCGGGACATTTTATGCTTATAAGAAAAAAGATACACATTTACTGACCGCAAGTATATTCATTGCCAGCCTATTTTTTAAGCACTGAACCCTGGGCTAGGTCCTGGAAAAGTAAGTGTGAGCAAGTGTGGCAACTTTCCACACAAAAATTTATTTTTTAATTTCAGAGAAAGAAAGAGCATGAGCAGAGAAGAGGGGTAGAGGGAGGCACAGAGAGAGAGAGAGAGAGAGAGAGAGAATCTTAAGCAAGCTGCACACTCAGCACAGAGCCCGATACAGGACTTGATCTCACGACCCTGGGATCACAAACCTGAGTCAAAATCAAGAGTCAGACACTCAATCGACTGAGCCACCCAGGTGTCTCTCCACACAATATTTTTAAGCCCAGTGTGTTAGTAGATAACTTTTAAAGTACAGCTTAAAACATAATAAGTGCTACCATGGGAAAAGTACAGATTTTATAAGTATGAGCGTACTTAGTGTGAGCATGTCATAGGAGACTGCCTAGGAGAAGTGGTATTTGCAGTAAGACTTGGGGAATCAAAAGGAAATGGGTGAAAGCAGATGAGTGGGTAGGAAGAGAAGATCGTCCCAGTAAGAGGGAAAAGCAAGCGTACAGACCCAGAGAAACCAGAGAGCATGGCATACTGGAGTAATTCATAGAAACATATGACAGAATATCAAAAAAAGAGGTTGTTCAG
Organism: Panthera tigris; assembly: GCF_018350195.1. NCBI lineage: Eukaryota > Metazoa > Chordata > Mammalia > Carnivora > Felidae > Panthera > Panthera tigris. Next base: position 68,675,676 of record NC_056676.1, on the reverse strand, counting down.
GTGGGTGGCGGCCATCTCAAGAAGGGCCATAAATCTTCCTGAAAACCTCAGTCTGCGTTACCTTGGGCTAGTCACTTAACTTCTCTGATTCACACTTTCCCAATCTGAAACATTAGGGGTTTAGTGGAGAAAATACCTAAGGTCCCTTCCAACTGTGAAATTAAATGCCATCGGTAAAGGAAGGGGATAAGACTAGGAAATAAATTTACTTGAACTTCAGTGGAGGTGTAGAGAAACCAAGTTAGGGTATATTCGTTTGTTTATTCAGTAGTTATATCATGTGCCAGCCACAAAATTAGGAATCCATGTTAGATTCTGAAGACGTATTCATTAAACATTAAATAACTACAAAAATAATTCTATAGTCAAATTTTATGAAGAGAAATAAGATTCAGATAAAGGACATCTATTGTAAACCTGCAGAAGGCACCATCCTACACAGTGAAATATTAGGAATATGTCAAGGGTAAGACAAAGCTATCATCTGTCACTTCCATTCAGCACTGTACAGGAGATCCTAGCCAATGCAATAACACAAGAAAAAATAAAAAGTATAAAGATCAAATAAAGATCAAAAAAGGAAGAACTAAAACCGCTACTTTTAGCAGACAATAAGATCATCCAGGTAGAAAAATCTCAGGACATTTCAAATAATTCTTTGGAATTAGTAAGAAAGCCCATCAAAATTGAAGGAAAACATTGTTATAATAATAAATTATGATGTTATACAATTGTTACATCAGAAACTGTAAGTTTATGTACTTACAATGCGATTTCTAATACAGGGTCTGCATGATCTTTAAGGGAAATACTCCACAAGTACATTTAAAAAGATCTAAATAAATTGGTGATATCCAAGTGTATTGGAGAAACCCAATACTGAGTTCCAATATGTCCAATATGTTCTAATATGTCAATCCTCCCCAAATTGATCTGCAGTTACATGTAACTCCAATAAAGATCACAAAAAAACTATTTACAAAACATTGGAAAGAGTTTCTAACACTTATTTGTAAAATGAAACTGTGAAGAATACACAGGACAAATATGATTTATAAGATATCAAAATCTTTGAGAAATCTATAACAATTAGAACAGTGTGGCAGTTGTCTAGTAATAGATCAAAATGACCAGTAGAACAAAAGAGAAAATTCAGAAACAGACCTATGACCATTTGACACTTAAATGTGATAAATAAGTGGGGAAGGAATGGACTATACAATACACAGTACTGGGGAAATGAGTTGTCTAGTTAAAAAAATTAGATCTCCATCCACTTTATTAGATATACATCCACTTTATTCCAAAAGATTACACATGGAATAAAAATCCAAATGTGAAATATCAAATCAACACACTGTACACTTTAAACTTACACAATGTTATATATAAATTATATCTCAGTAAACATTGAGAAATGCCTGGGTAGCTCAGTTGGTTAAGTGTCCGACTCTTGATTTCAGCTCAGGTCATGATCTCATGGTTTCATGAGTTTGAGCCCCATGTTGGGCTCTGTGAGGAGACTGCTTGGGATTTCCCACCTCCTCTCTCTCTCTCTGCCCCTCCCTTGCTTGTACTTTCTCTCTCTCTCCCAAAATAAATAAACTTTAAAAAACTATAAAAAAATAAAGATGAAAAAAAAACACCCAAAGATGTAATAAAATTAGAAGAAAAAGTACAATTTATGTACACAAAAGTGTATAACAATTTTTTTCATGCCAAGAAGTATATAATTTCTTGAACTGTACATAAAATGTCTAAACCACAAGGGATTTTACATTTGCCTATGTTAAAATTTTAAATTTCTGCTCAATAAAAGATAACATTGTTTTAGAAAAACAAATCTCGGGGCGCCTGGGTGGCGCAGTCGGTTAAGCGTCCGACTTCAGCCAGGTCACGATCTCACGGTCCGTGAGTTCGAGCCCCGCGTCAGGCTCTGGGCTGATGGCTGGGAGCCTGGAGCCTGTTTCCGATTCTGTGTCTCCCTCTCTCTCTGCCCCTCCCCCGTTCATGCTCTGTCTCTCTCTGTCTCAAAAATAAATAAAAAACGTTGAAAAAAAAAAAAAAAAAAAAAAAAAGAAAAACAAATCTCAAGCTTTTGAGAAAATATCAGCATACAGGATATGTAAATAATTCTCATCAATGAACCCAAAAGATGCAACAGACCAAAGACAAAACTAGTCAAAATGTATAAATAAACAGGTCACAGATAAAGAAATGTAAGTGGCCAAGAGACACAGAGCTAATGATTAAACAAAGACTATAACTTCAGATTCAAAGAAAGGAAGGAGGGATGGAAAGAAGGAAGGAAGAGAAGAGAAAACAAGCCTTGTAACACAAAAGACTGGTGAGGATATGAAGAAATGGGACCTTTCCGTGTACCTCAGATGGAAGTATATATGAGTGCAACCAATTGGAAAATATGTTGGTGATATCTAGAAAGCTAAAGATGAATGCATTCCCTAGAGACGTCTTATATACAGAGTCAAGAATTCATCTACAAGAATGGCAGTGCAGTGTTGTTAATAGGAGTGAAAAACTGGAAACTACCTAAATGCCCCCAAGGGGGAATTTATTAACAAATTGCGGTATAGTTATAGAATGGAAACTAGACAACAGTTAATGCGCATGTTCCAGTGCTACCTGTATCAACACAGATAAATCTAAACGTCCTAACACTGCGCCCACAGAAAAGCAAGTTGCAAAAAAAGGTCAAAATTACCCCAGAGGAAGGAATGTAGTTAAGAAGGAGAATGGGTTCATGAAACCCATTTTTTATATGAGAAGTATTTTTAAATAATTTTTAAAAGAGAAGGAAGACATACTCAATTTCCATGTTGGGTGCTATTGTGATTACAAGGAAAATGAAGACTAAAATATATCTTAGGATTCAGCAACATGGATGTCCCTTATGGTCAAACAAGTAGCTTCTTTCTTTCACAGAGCAAGTATACATGTGCATTGGATATTGGTAATCCATTGCTCTGTAGAAAACTACCCTAATATTTAGTAGCTTAAAATAGCATGCATTTATTATCTCAACAGTTTCTGATGGTCAAAAATCCAGGAATGACTTAGCTGAGTGGTCTGGCTTAGCATTATTCATGGGTTTACAGTCAATATCAGCTCAGGCTGCTGTCAACTGAAAGTTTGAATGGGGCTGGGAGAACTGCTTCCGGGGCACCTGGGGTGGGGGGCTCAGTTGGTTAAGTGTCCAACTTTGGCTCAGGTCAGGATTCCACGGTTCGTTGACTTCGAGCCCCATGTCGGGCTCTGTGCTGACAGCTCAGAGCCTGGAGCTGGCTTCAGATTCTGCGTCTCCCTCTTTCTCTCTCTCTGCTCCTTCCTTGCTCGCTCTCTGTCTCTCTCTCTCAAAAGTAAACATTAAAAAATTAAAAAAAAAAAAAAAGAAAGAAAGAAAGAATTGCTTCCAATGTGGCCCACTGGCATGGCTGGAAAGTTAGTTTTGATGGTTGGTGGGAGGCCTCCGTTTCTAACCATGAGTCTCTTCATAGGCTGCTTGAGCATCCTTACGACACAGCAGCTGCTTCCTCCCTGAGCAAGTGACCCAAAACAGGACAAGCAATACGCCACAGTGCCCTTAATAACAGTCTCTGATATCACACACCATCACATGTGCTTTATTCTGCTCATAAGAGCAAGTTGCAGAGCGCAGCCCACACTCAAGGGGAGGGGTATTGAGCTCCACTTCGTGAAGGGAGGAGAGTCAAGGAATTTATGGACACATTTTAAAACCATCACAATATGTCACAAGCTCTTTGTGTTGTGACGGGTACAAAGTTAGATGTGATTTCCGCTGTCCAGAGTATAATCGTGTAAAGCAATTAAATCACCAGCAAGGCAGCCCACATCCAAGAGCTAAAAAGGAGGGGCAACAGATGGACCAATGACAAATAGTTTCAGTGAACAATGATGGAAACAGCCTTACCCCAAGTGGTCAGAAGGCTTTGTGGAGGGAACAGTACCAGATGAGGATCCTGGTGAATACCCAGGATTATGAAGATTTTCCAAGCAAGAAACAGCATCAATGAATGCTTCAGGTCACAGAAACTATGCATTCAACACATACTTTCTTTACCTTTATTACAGAAGACACCAGATTGTGCTGTAATAGCCATTTATGAAGATTTTCCCCAGATAAATTGAAGTTCATACCCTGTCCTCAGAGCCTTTGTGTTCTCTTAGAGCCAGGATTGTGTGTTTTTCATATCTGTGTCCTCAGGAGCTAATCCTATACTTGGCACAAGGTAAACTGTCCACAAAAGTTTGTTGAATGAACTATGTGTTGAAAAGCAGAATGAACAAGCAAGTAAATGACTGGCTGAATGGATAGATGAACCCTTTGCTACTGAAATACTAGTCCAGACGACTCGTCTGTCTGGGTAGAAGGAAATAGAACAGAAACATGACAAGGGCAGAGCATTAGATTTCTTGGTCTATGCAAAGGCCAAAGCGTAGCTAGAATGAATGCCAGCCTCCACTATCTTGGGCAGGGGGCACTCCCTTTAATCTTCCAAACTTCCCAACATCAAGGGCCCAAAAGCCGACCAACTTCTAACTTCTGTCTCCAGACAAAAAGATAAGTGTGCATATGATCTGCCTCTCCCTGTCCTCTCTTTATTCAAAATTTATCATCTTTTTCTGTCCCTCAGTCTCCCACCCCCAACCCTACACTGTTTGTTGGTTTCTGATCCAAACTTTCGCTTTGCCCCCAGACCAGCATTATGGAAGTGTGACCTGGGAGATCATCAGAAAACAGAAACAAAGATAAAAAGCAATGGTGGTGAGGGTGAAGGTAGGTCTGTGCTCTAGGACATTGGAAGAGCACTGTACTGTTTATAACCTCCTGTTCTCAGAGATGTATAATGTATGTTGGAAGCTATGGAAATTCCAACAGTAAAGAAATCAACTTAACATTTTAAAAAATTGTTCCCCAAAGTTATTTGACTTGAGGATGATTTTTATTTTTTAAGGATGATTTTAATTTTAATATCAATCCTAATCCTAGGATAGGATATTATAATCATCATAATAATGTATAACCACTGCTTTTTATAAGGGAGGCACTATGCCAAGAACTTTATGTGACTTACCATTAACTTCTCAGAAGAACATTATTCCATGGGATTTCTACTATTAGCACTTATAGATGAGAATAACAAGGTGCAGAGAGATTGAACAAGTGACCCTAGGACAAAAAATCAGGAAATAGCCAAGGCAGGTTTGACTCTATGTATGCTTGATTCCAGAGTCTATGGTTTAACACCAAAAGAATAATTCTCTGCCAGAGAGGATTTTCTGAAAAATACTGCCCTAGCCTCTCTTTGAATACTGCCTCCTTCTTCCTCACCTCATCCTTTGTTGATGTGTCCCCTCCTACTCATCATTAGTGACCACCTTCTAGTCATCTTTCTAGGTTTCCCTGGTTCATTATAAGCTCTCAACAAATATTCTATGAATGGATGTATCCTGTCCAACTGATCACGCAATTGACATCCTCCCATAAGCAACATCATACCAACATATAGGTGTATGTCTTACCAGTCCAACACTGACAGAGGTATCACTATTAAAGAATATATTTCTTCATAAAAAAAATTAAAAGAACCCATGCTGAGCTTCCTGACTGCCTCCATTGCCTTGTGCAATGTTCTGTATTCCAGAAGGGTTCCAGGATACACTGTTTTCCTGATTACTCCTCTCTCCACACAATTAAAAAAAAAAAAAAAAGACACAGCCCCTCCCTGAACAGCTCTCAATTAGATAGGAATTTACACACACACACACACACACACACACACACACACACACACACACTGATGTCACAATGGTAGAGGGGTCGTCAGAAAAATCTCACCACACCTGTCTTTCAGTTCACAAGAAGCAAATGAACATCAAGTGACTCTGGGTTGACACACAGTTCTGAACTGGCAGGTGGTAATGAGCTTGCTAATTATTATCTGGCCACCCCTAGCTACTCATCCCGTCTGGCTAGCTGGAACACCCCTTCCGTCTGACCTTGGGAATCCCTAGCGCCTCTTCTCAGATAGACTGTCAAGCTGGTAACCTGAAAAAAAAAATCTCTCCAAATGACCCTCAGGTGCCTCTGCTAATAAAGGAATTCAATGTGAAATATTAATGCCCCTCACTGAGTGTGAACTTTTGACTGTGTCAAAGCCCTCACCAGCCTTCTCCACATGGTCTCTGCTTTCTCTGTTTTATTGTTATTGTTATTGGTATTATTCAGCCAGAATTCACACTGCCCTCTGAAAGCACTGTTACTCTCCCCCCACCCCCCAAAAAGTCATTTATGTGCATCTTATGGCTTTGGAGATGATTAAAGGATGATTTCTATTCTCCTTTAGTCATTTGTCATTTTGCCTCGGATCATAAAAGTCGAGGGTGGTTTCCAGGGAGATTTAATCAGGTGATTGGAGTGAAATTTTACAAGACGTCTCTGCAGAGATAGGTGGGGGAAGGATCATGAAGCTGAGTCAGACGGGAGTTCCCACCATTCTCTGGGTGTGCCATCCTGACCAAGCCCCTCATCTCTGCACCTTGGTCACCTCATCTGTCAAATGTTGGGATAAGTGACCTGTTACGATTAGCAGGTGCTCCATACGTGTTTCCTTCCCTGCTCACTTCCAAAGAGAGGCTCTGAGTACTATCACTGCAGGAGTGTCTGTAACCTGGGGTGGTGGGGAAGTCTGGTGCCTGCAGAAACACAGCCAAACAGACTAGGAAGGCCATGGGGAGGATCACAAGGTCTGATGACAGCAGAGTGAAATTTCAGCATCCCTTTGGGGGGCACAGTTGATGTGCACTGCAGGGGACTTTGCATCCAGATGGGGAACAGCATCCTTTTCTGTCTCTTGGAATTATGCATTCCCTAAAGTTGCCTATTCTTGGAGCCATCGCGGCATGAGAATGAGAATGGCCAACCTAGAGAAAGCCCTGGCCAGCTTCACTCTGGCCCATTGTTCTGAACCAATCAGAGGCTAACGGACCAACTCTGGAAGGGGAAAGATGTTGGTTCCCATGGCGCCAGCTGGGAGGGACCTCACACTGCGAGTGACGGTCCGTGCTGGAGGCTGGGGAGCTGCGAGATGAGTAAGGCGTAGCCCCCACGTGCACGCATGTGAGAGAGGCTGTCCCAGGACTGAAGGTGTCATGCTAGGAATGTGGTGCTGAGAGAGGGACGCCTTCTCCCAGGGAAACAAGGTGATTTGGGGCTGGGCCTTGAGGAACATACAAGACTTTTACTTAGACGGCCTGCCTAGACTGAGGGGAGACGAAGAGCCCAAGAAACAAGTGTGGGAGGTAAGGCTAGGAGGACAATTTGGGCCTCACGTGCAATGCTAACATGTCCTGCAGAAGGTCACCACAGAAGTGATCTGAAGCAGAGCACAAGATGAGATCTCTTTGTCCTGAAGGCCCCCACTTTTCTTCCTATTTTCGAATTTGATTAACAAGTTTATGGTCCTAGGAAAACTTATTTGAAACATTTATATTGTTCTCCAGAGTTTATGATGTATTTTCCCATACATTATCGTATTTATTATTTAATGAGGGTAATAACGTAACACATCTAATACAATGATGCATCAGTTAGTGCCCTAGGAGTGGAAACAAAAGAAACCTACCCCGGGGCACCTGGGTGACTCAGTCAAGTGTCTGACTTCTGCCCAGGTCATGGTCTCATGGTTTGTGAGTTTGAGCCCCACTTCGGGCTCTGTGCTGACAGCCTGGAGCCTGCTTTGGATTCTGTGTTTCCCTCTTCCTCTGCCCCTCCCCTACTCACGCCCTGTCTCCCTCCCTCCCTCCCTCTCTCTCTCTCAAAGATAGATAAACATTTAAAAAAATTAAAAGAAACCTGTCCTGCTAAGAACTGAGGAGGCGTCTGAAGACTCAGTTACCACAGGGGCAGGGAATGCGTAGTCCCAGGGATTCCAGGGTGAGTCAAGGAATGCATTGTCTCTAGAAGATGCCAACCTGGGGATGAGGCAGACTCAACCATTTCTTCTTTTTTCCCCCCCTACATTTTAAAGTATTTAAGACATAAAAAAAAAAACATGTAAAATAACATAATAAGCAGCCAATGTTCCCACCACCCAGCATTTCTAAATCAAGACCTGTTGCCATATTTGTTTTAATAAAATATCAATGATGCAATTAGGGATGCTATGCCGTTCCTCTCCAATCTCATTCTTTTGGATGCTTCTGTCCCAAAGGTCATGACTCTTTATACTCTTTACATATTTTTTTATTATTTTTATATATGTGTTTATATGTTTTTAAATATATATAAAAAAATTTTTGTAGTGTTTTGTGAGTTGTTTTATCTAAATAATTTTTTTGAGTTCATTTTATTTTGAGAGAAACAGAGAGAGAATGAGAGGGGCAGAGAGAGAAGGAGAATCCCAAGCAGGCTCCTGCAGGTCAATGTGCAGAATCTGATGCGGGGCTTGAACTCACAACACCATGATGGGATCATGACCTGAGCCGAAATCAGGAGTCGGATGTTTAACCGACTGAGCCACCCAGGCACCCTGTGGGTTGCTCTTTAGCTCAGCATTTTGATTCTGGGTTTGAGCTAGATTGATTCAGGTGGGTTCAGTTCATTCATTTTCACTGTAGTATAATACAGTCCATTATTGAAATATGCCCCTTTTTTTCTTGTTCTCTCTTTATGTCTTCCTCATTCTCTCTCTCTAATTTGGTTCCTTCGATTAGGCACTCTGGAACCAATCTCTGCAAAGGAGAGTTGTAAGACTTACGAGGGAGTACCCCTGGGAGACACACATAAGACAGTGAGGGAGGGAGAACTAGGGAGAGGAAGAGGCTGAACTGAGATGCGGCTGCAGCAGAAACCTTTGCCTGCCCCACAGGCTGCTCTGGAACCTTCCAAAGGGAGACCAGGCGGCCAGATCTTTGATTCACCAGATGGGCCAATCATTCGGGGTTATGCCCCCGGACGGGGAACTTAACCTTGGGTGAGCCAGTTCTCAGTGTTCAAGGACAATTCCCTGAGAGGTATACTGATGTGAGACCACAGCACCTGGAAACTCAATCACTGGGGAATGGGGGAGCCAGCTTGAAGAGAGGATCCAGGATCTCTGGCATCCACAAGAGACTGATACAGTGCAGGTCATGATCTCAGCATTTGTGAGACTGAGCCCCTTATTGGGCTCTGCACCGACAGGGCAGAGCCTGCTAGAGATTCTCTCTCTCCCTCTTTCTGTGCTCCCCCTCCCTTAAAATAAATCACCATTTTAAGAAAAATAAAAGAATAAATGTCCTATTTAGTAAACCCAGAGGTTAGGGTCAGAAACACTTATCATTTTATAATTCTCTCAGAACCATCCAGTTTAGAGCGTACTCACAAAAGTATCCCCGATGAAATGATCTTTGAAGGAACCCCAGTTTGCTCATTTGGAATTAAGGCTACATGCTTTCTAAGCTTTCATTCAACGTAACAGTCTAGCAGCTGAGGTGAAATTTTTTACTAAGCAGAGCCCATCAGAGAATCTTGATAAGAGAACACAGGGGTCTTAGAGACACAACTTTAAGGCATTAATTCATTCAATCATGTCTTAAACAAAAGTATACCGTATTTGGGGGATGTTTTTGGTACCAGCTAAATCGAGAGAACAGAGTGAACAGGACAGACACGCTGAGTGCAAGTAACGCAGCGTGCTGTGGGAGAACAGTGGCAATGAATACAGTGTTTACCATCTTACCTGGCCTGAGGGTTCATGCAAGACCCTTTTAAGGAAGTAACATTGGAATTAAAACCTATTGGAAAGACCACCAGGAACTAGTTTGGTAAAATCTCAGAGCGGAGGCGTGTTCCAGGAAGATGGCTGGCATATTTGAGGGCCACAAGAAAAAGAGAAAGACAGGGGGGAAGTGGGGAAGGACAGAGACTAAGAGATGGAGAGAGGAACAGAGACAGACAAAGACAAAGAGGTTGAAATTGAGATTTGAGCAGTAAAAGTGAGAGGGACTAGAGCCAGAGGTGAAACGGGAGGGGAAGTCATGGGACAAGTAAGACTGAAACCAAAAAAGCCACATCATGGAACTTGGGATTGACCTTAAGTGCAAGGAAGAGCCTTACAGAAGAAGTTAAGTGGTGTTTTTATTTGCTTTTGTTTTGTTTTTATTTGAGAAAGAGACACAGCACAAGCAGGAGAGAAGGGCAGAGGGAGACAGAGAGAGAGAGAAAGAGAGAGAGAAAGGGAGAAAATCTCAAGCAGGCTCTGCACTCAGCAAAGCCCAACATGGGGCTTGATCCCTTGACTCTGGGATCATGACCCCAGCTGAAATCAAGAATCAGACGCTCAACCAACTGAGCCACCCAGGCACCCTGTTAAGTAGCGTTTTGACAGGACTGGTGGCTGATCCGGACGAGTCACACAGAACTTACAGAAGGTTCTCTTTTTAGTCTATGATAAACAAAGCAGTAAGGGCAACTTAGAAGCCCTCAGTGATGATCCTGATTAAGCACATCTCCACTCAAGAACTGGCTTGTCACTAGCTACATCATAAGGTGAAAAATATTGACCTTTCAGGGACCTTCTCTTACTCGCTCTTGCCCCACAATAATTCTGCATAACAGCTACTCCAAAAACCAGTGGTTTCAATCATAATCATTAATTTTATTACATCAGTTGTGGATTCTCAAGAGTTGGCTGATGGGTCTAGACGTGGCACATCTGCCTCAAACCGCGGATCCAGAGATCCTGGCTCCTCACTGAGGTTTGGACTCAGGTCTGAGCCATGTGTGTTTATTTATTCTAGGGGTCAGTCCGAGTGGGTATCCGCCATCTTGAGACAACCCCTCCCTCGGTGGCCATTCAGGGCAGAAGCTCCAAAGAGCACGTAGTATCACAGGAGGCTTCTCCAAACCTAAGGTCACCGTGGCACACAGTCACTTCCTCCTCTTCTATGGCTGTTTCCACCTTCCTTTTTTTCTGATAAAATATGCATAACATAAAATTTGCCTTTGTGAGGGCACAGTTCTGTGGCTGACTTATCTCACCATAAGGTCTTCAAGGTTCATCCGTGCGTAGCACATGTCAAAATCTCCTTTTGGAAGGCTGAATATGTTCCACGGCACGTTTATACCCCATTTGGTTTATCCGTTCTTCCCTCAGTAAACACTAGGGTTGCTTCTCTTTTTGCAGTTGTAAATGATGCTGTGAACATGGCTGTACAAATTATGACTGAGCTGCTGATTTCAAAGCTTTGGGCTATCTACCCAGGGGAAGAATTTCTGGATCGCATGGCAATTCCGTTTACTTTTTGGAGAAACTGCCATACCCTTTTCCAGAGTGGCCAAGTTTACAGACCTACTAGCAATGCACAAGAGTCCCAATTTTACCACACCCTTATCAACATGCGTTATTTGTAATTTTTTTTTTTTTTGGTAATAGCAGTATTAATGGGTATGAAGTGGTATCTCGTTGATTTGGTTTACATGTCTCTAATGATTAGTAACTGTCTGCATCTTTTCAGGTACTTACTTTCCATTTATATACATTCTTTGAAGAGTCTGTTAAAGGCCTTATTTTTAATAGGGATGTTTGGTTTTATATTGTTAGTGTGGGGTTGTAGAAGCTCTTTTTATAGTCTATGTATTAATCTCATATCAGATATGTGACTTGAAAATATTCCTCCCCATACCATGGGTTGCCTTTTCATTCAGCTGATAGTATTCTTTGATATACAAAAGCTTTTAAACTTGATAAAATCTAACTTATCCATTGTTTCTTTTGTTGCCAGTTATATCTTTTGGGGTTATATCTAAGGAAGCATTGGTCATGAAGATTTTCCCTTGATCTCATCCCTTTCAAGGGAGGAACTACTAAGTTATACAGCAAAGGGGGTGGATAAACGGAGCTAAAAATCAATCTGGATACCTCCCTTCTTTCCTTCAGTTGCTCACTGTCCTAATACCCTTTCCTTGCTCTGTCCACGTACTTCTGTTCATAGGAAGGAACCAAGTCAACTCAGAGGTAACAGTGTAAAGACTTGTCTAAAATGACTGCAGCTCCCAGGGATACATTCGTGTCAACCATGGGAAGGAATCATAAACCAAGGGAAAGAAGGCATGCATTTGACATTTTCTCATGTCAAAGCATGTGACAGAAGCACTCTCACACCCTGAAGCCACAAATCAGAAAACTGCCCCAACCTCACACCAGTCAGAGTGGCTTAAATGAACAAATCAGGAGACTGTAGATGCTGGCAAGGATGTGGAGAAACGGGAACCCTCTCGGTGGGAATGCAAACTGGTGCAGATGCTCTGGAAAATGGTGTGGAGGTTCCTCAAAAAATTAAAAATAGAACTAACCTGTGACCCAGCAATAGCACTGCTAGAAATTTACCCAAGGGGTACAGGAGTGCTGATACATAGGGACACGTGTACTCCAATGTTTACAGCAACACTTTCAACAATAGCCAAATTATGGAAAGAGCTTAAATATCCATCAACTGACGAGTGGATAAAGAAGATGTGGTTTATAAATATCCAATGGAATACTACTTGGCAATGAGAAAGAATGAAATCCTGCCATTTGCAGCAACGTGGATGGAACTGGAAGGTATTATGCTGAGTGAAATCAGTCAGTCAGAGAAAGACAGATATCATATGTTTTCACTCATATGTGTATCTTGAGAAACTTAGCAGAAGAGCACAGGGGACGGTAAGGGGGGAAAATAGTTACAAACAGAGAGGGAGGGAAGCAAACACAAGAGACTCTTAAATACAGAGAACAAACTGAGGGTGGATGGGGAGGTGGGGGAGAGGGGAAAATGGGTGATGGGCATTGAGGAGGGCACTTGTTGGGATGAGCACTGGGTGTTGTAGGTAAGCCAATTTGACAATAAAGTATGTTCGTTAAAAAACAACAACAACAACAACAAGAAAACTACCCCAGTGCCCTACTTGCCATGCTTTCTGTATTCCAGCCTTTAGCACCAAACTGCTTTGTTAATAAAAGTTACCAGGACACCACTACAAACAGGATTATGTTGCAGGGGCGACCCATTAGCTGAGCAGACATCATCAATGAAATACGCAGACATAATTCTAACTCTCCCCCATAAAGCTGACTTTCTCTTCAAGGAAGAGTGACCCCGCCCCTTGTACTATGGCAGATAACTACTTTTCCTTCCCTTCCAGCTTTTATTCCATTATACTTCCATTTTATAATTTATTTCATAAAACAGAATGTATTTTCTAGGAGTCTTTTCCAGGTTTTGTCAAGTCTTTGCTTTTCCCTGCCTTCCACATGCAAAATCACAATGCTGAATGGGGTCTTTCAAGCGATATTCCCTTACTACAGACTCTGATTTTGTCTTTCCACCAACATCCTAAGGTGCCCACACACGCACACACGCTCAGTCACAAATCATTGGGTTCAGGAAGCAAAGGGATCAGCAGGGGGTTTTGTTGTTTATTGGTGTTTGCTTTGTTTTGTCACAGAGAACGGAGGCTATGCACATCAAACTTTACGCGTATGATGCTCAGAGGTTGGTATTAGAGAGGACAGCAATGAACCACGCTGGCTGTGGGAAGGCACGATGGTGGGGGGGGGGTCTGGAATGGCTGGAAATGATAGGTAAAGGTGAGTTTGTTGCTGACACAGACTAAGGAAAAGGCTGGCTGAAAAGGACACAGCTGGGAAGATAAGTTCCATCTACCACCTAATTGTGAGCCCTGGTCACCCCACTTCAGTCCCCCGTTGAAGTGCACTGTGAACACGCAGTTGTAGGCAAAAAAGCTGAGTGGCCTCTCCTGTGGCCTTGATGACAAAAATCCCAGAGAGTCTTAGGGATAATGTAGAGAGGCTACACACACACACACACACACACACACACACACACACACACACATGCATGACTGAGGTTAGAAGAAAAGCTTTTTATGCCTAATTTGTTGCAGAGATTATTCAAGAATCAGTCAACTGTGAAAATATGGCCATTGAGACCCTGCCAAGGTTAGTATGAACCATTAGGATCTGCTGAGCAAATGCTAGCTACGTAATCGGAAACTGTGTGGTTAAAGCTTTAACTTAAGTACCGATTTTTCTCGTCCACAGTTTTAATAAGGGAATGGTGTGGGGCGGGAGGGGGCAGGCAGAGGTGACCACGTTGCAGGTAATTGTGCTGAGCTGGATAAAGTGGCTCCTGGTCTCTCTGACAGAGAAGTATTTTTTTATTTCCCCTCTCTCCTTTCTCCCTCAGGACCTGGATATTCACCTCAGATGCCATACGAAAGTGATACAGAGACACTGGTTTTGCTGGGGTTTTACCAAAGAGCTAGGAGTAAGTCTCTTTTTCATTCACATTGGCCAATTCTTGGCTAGATAAAGGGGCATAAATAAGAGCTAAACAAAGCCTGAAAAGCAGAAATAAGGAGGAGGGGGGAGCCAAATTGTCTCGCATGGGCTATGAATTAATTGGTGTCACCAGAAGAAACTCATTTGATAACTCAGTGAATATTCTAGCAAGGGCATATTTCACATTGTCCCCAAATTTATAATTATGCTTACTACACTCCAATGGAAATCTCTCCCCAGATTTTGTACTCTCTAATGGCTGTGTAATAAAAAGTAATATATATTCTTATACTAAGCAATAAATAGGGAGCACTGAGCAGCACTGTGCTCCTGAGGAAATCTCAGGTCTTCTGGGATGCATATTCGTTCATACAATATAGGGAGACACAAATCAACATGGTGGCCAAGCAGACACAGGGTGAGTGATGGCTTTAGCTCCTAATGAAACCAAACCATGAAAGACATTAGAAAGATTGATTGGCATTAAGTTAGCTGCCAATGTTAGCTGGGGTACCCTAGGCTGTAATGAAACTGCCAGGGGTTATTTATGGAGACATAGGGTTTGGGGTGTAAGTTATGTCCAGCAGGCTGGTCTTACAGACACACACTTGAACCTCCACAATGAATGGAATAGCAAATGCCCATATTCCATGGGGTTCTTCTTCCACTGGTTGGGATGGCATGCTTTCCCAAGCATTTGCACCCGGCTAAATAAGGGAAGGTTCTCAACTAGATGGAAAATGGGCCATGGTTAACATATAGCTTGAAAAAGTTGACTGTAGGTTGCACAAGGTGTCAAAATCAACCGTAAGTAATTGTTGCTAAAAACAAGACCAAATAACGCACGCGCGCACACACACACACACACACACACACAAAACAATCCCTTATATAAGTCAAGAGCTGAGATATATACTTATTTTCAATATTTGTTCATCCTTTTTGGGTGTAGCTTGTTTTTTTTTTTTCTTAAGGCCACATCACCTATTCTTTTTTTTTTTTTCATCTTTATTTTTGAGAGAGACAGTGTGTGTGTGCATGCACACAAATGAGCAGAGCAGGGGCAGAGAGAGAGGGAGACAGAGGATTTGAAGTGGGCTCTGCACTGACAGCAGAGGGCCTGATGTGGGGCTGGAACTCAAACCGTGAGATTATGACCTGAGCCAAGGTTGGAGGCTTAACCGACTGAACCACCCAGGTGCCCCTGGATGTGGGCTCCCTTCTTAACAGCCAGAAAGGGGGAAGAGAGAAGGAAAACCAGCATTGATGCTGGGTAATGAACCAGGTGGTCAAGCTCTGGGGGCATAGAGCAGAGGACAAGGGTGACAGCAGATTTGGAATGGGAAGTGGAATAATTAGCATATTGTCACATTCTTCAACCCAGCTTTAAGGTGGTGCTGGTGTTCTGCTTTAAGGTGAATGTAGAAAACAGGATGGAAGCAACTTGAAAAACAGGACTTTTCAAGAGCCACTAGAAGCATGGTTACACAAACTGTAGCATGGCCAAGAGGCTGGAAATGTCATCCAATCAGAGAGTCTCTTTAATTCCCTGCTTGATGGCCTCCCACTGAAGAGAAAGGGAAAATGGTGTGAAGGCTTTGTGATCCAGGTGTGATTCCTCAGAAGCTGCCTCTTTTTTGATTTGCTGCCTCCCATTTTGCAAAAATGTAAAACATTGTGGAGAGACCTGGGCACCTGAAGGGACAAGCCAGTGGGCGTCATGATGGCAGTTATTGGAGCCACAGCATCTCAAGTCTCTGAAAAGAAGGAAGAGGGACCAAGGAGAGAATGAGGAATGGGCCTCACAGAGTTCAATGCTGTGTGTTCCATTCAGGGACCCCTCAGTTGCAGACCCTGCGATGGGGACTTGGGGTAATTTACTTGGAAGGCAGAAACAGCAAACATAGATGAGAAAATGGGAAGAGTAAAACAGAAGATAAAGAAAATCCAAGAACCTGAGAAACTCTATTGAATATATTTTGGGATCAACCCACTAAGGGACAAAGAGGTTGGGTCATTGACCCTCCAACTCTTATTCTTCATTAATTGAGAATTGTTCCCACAAGACATCTCCAGGTTGTTGATACTTGTGTTGGAACACGTTCTGAAATGTCACAGAAGCCAGCAGATGAGAAGAGAGACACAGGACGTGCAGGTGGCAAGCCGTCAGCAGGCCAGGAGCTGCCAACCAGAGCTGCAGATGAATTCAGGTGGGCCAAGAGGTTATGAACCAAACAAGTTATAACTCAAGGTCATCCTGGCTCATCATCTGAGAAGACTGAATCTGATGAGTGAGGCCAAGAATGGCCTTCATGAGGTAGAAGCTTCTGAGGCTGGTGAGAATTGGAACCAGCCATTCAAAAACCAACTAAAAATTAAGAGTCTATTAACATGACTTAACTCTTGCACTAACTCTTGCCCAGGAAAATGAAGCTGCTATGTGTCAGGAAGGTAGTAGGCTGAGAAATGGCCTACTCTACTGGGGTCTAGGGCCGCTGTAACCAATTACCACAAACTGGGTGACTTAAAAAGAAAAACAGAAATTTACTGTCCCATGGTTTTAGAAGCCAGAAGTCCAAAATTAAGGTGTCAGCAAGGCCATGTGTTCCTCAAGCCTCTAGAGGAGAATCTGTCCAATGCCTATCTTTTAGTTTCTGGTTGTTGCAGCGATCCTTGGCGTCCCTCAACTTATAGGCACGTAACTCCGGTCTCAGCCTCCTCTCTGCAGGGTGTTCTGTCCTCCCTGTCAGCATCTGCTGCTTTGTCTGTCTTCTTATAAGGACACTAGTCCCTGGATTAGCCCCCTCCCTGCCCCCCAAGCCAATATGACCTCACCTTAACTAATCGCATCTGCAAATACCTTGTTTCCAAACTAGGTCACATTCTGAGGTTCCAGATGGACATGAATTTGGGTAACACCATCCAACACAATATACCCCCTAAAAGTCAATGGAACCTGTGAATATTACCTTATATGGTAAAAGAATGGACATGACTTTATATGCCAAAATATGTGTGTGAATTAAGGATTTTGACAGGAGGAGTTTATCCGGGATTATCTGGATGGACCTAAGTGCAATCATTTGCACCCTTCTAAGAGGGAGGCGGAGAGTGTTTGGAGACAGACACACTCCTAGAGGAGCAGGTGATGTGATGATGGGGGAGAGGATGTTGTAGCCACAAGCTCAGGAATGCCAACAGCCCCAGAAACTGATTCTCCCTTAAGGCCTCTGGAAGGAGGCGTGTCCCTCACAACTTCTAGGTTTCAGACTTCCGGCCTTCAGAACTGTGAGAGAATAAATTTATATTGTGTTAAGTCACCCAATTTGTGACAACAGCCTCAGGAAACTAATATAAAGAACTTCCTGAAGACCATTAATTTGATGTTAGAATATCCCGCTTTGCCTAATGAGAGTAAAGACCCCTTCTTGGTGCAATAAATAACATCAAACAACTGTCTCTTCGAGATTTACCTCGAAACTGCCAACCCCACCTAGCTCTAGCCACTAATCTTCAACTATTCTGTCACCTGTTTGCCCAACCCGATAAAGCCCCTAGATCAAGTGACCCGGAATAAACCCAACCCCATAAATTACTTGCTAGGCCTTCCCACTTCTAATAAATCTATTAAGACTCTATCAAGGTAGTAATCTCCCTTACTGTAATATTTTTGGGAAGCCGGCTTTCGATGTCTAGCAGCATGGGACACAGCCTTAGTAATTGCCAAGGGCAAAATAGAGATTTGGGGCTCCCACCAAGAGACTAAGATTCCACAGATGTTGAGAACATTGGTCTTTAGCCTCGGAAACAGTGATCTGCAAATGTTGTGACAGCACATCTTCACTAGTAAATGATTTTTAAGTTACAAATATCTAATATGTGTATTTATCTTTATTTCTTCTATAAAGTATTTATAATTTCTACTATTTGAATACATTAAAAAAGACAAAAAGATAAAATGTAAAGGTTTGAAACAGAAATAAAATGAAAACAAGTGCTGTAAAATAATTTAAGAAAATCATGAAAGACTTTGAAATGTTACTAGGTGTCCTTTCAGTGGAATGCTGAACATTATCTAGCAAACTCTCCAGGGTTATCTGATTCTATAGAGTTTTACATCTTTGACTGCTTGGACTAGGCTGTTTTACAACCCTGGAAATTGTCAGAAACTGATGATAATGCAATTATTACTTTTTTGCACAGCAAAAACTGCAGAATTTTGTTCAGTAGAGATACAATTGATTTATATCCTATAGAAATATGTGGTTTTCTGTGCTATAGGATATTAACCAGTTCTGTAACCATTAGCAAATTCATTTTAGCATTCCTGACTGCCTATAAATGTCTGCTTTCCAGATTTTCCTTTGAACTGGATTAATCAATGTGCGGGTCCTCTCGTTAATTAATAAGATACATAAAATCTTTGACACACGTTTACTTTACATATTTATGCCAGTCGTAATTTTATCTTTTTTGAAAGATAAAACCTTTTTGAAAATTATCCTTTAACAAATGAAGACAAATGGGGTTTTTTTTTAATTTTTTTTTTTTTACGTTTACTCATTTTTGAAAGACAGACACAGCACAAGCAGGGGAGGGGCAGAGAGAGAGGGAGACACAGAGTCTGAAGTCAGGCACCAGGCTCCAGCTGTCAGCACAGAGCCTGATGCAGGGCTCAAACCCACGAACCATGAGATCATGACCTGAGCCAAAGTCGGATGCTCAACCAACTGAGCCACCCAGGCGGCTCAAATGTCTTTTAAAAGAAAAATGTGTCTTTTTAAAAAAATCTTGATTTGGGACTCCTGAGTGGCTCAGTCGGTTAAGCATCCAACTCTTACTTTAGGCTCAGGTCATGATCTCACGTTTTGTGAGTTTGAGCCCCACATCAGGCTCCGTGCTGATAGCACAGGGCCTGCTTGCAATTTTCCTTCTCCTTCTCTCTCTGCCCCTCCCCTGCCTGTGTTCTCTCTCTCTCTATTAAAATAAATAAATAGGGGCGCCTGGGTGGCACAGTCGGTTAAGCGTCCGACTTCAGCCAGGTCACGATCTCGCGGTCCGTGAGTTCGAGCCCCGCGTCAGGCTCTGGGCTGACGGCTCGGAGCCTGGAGCCTGTTTCCGATTCTGTGTCTCCCTCTCTCTCTGCCCCTCCCCTGTTCATGCTCTGTCTCTCTCTGTCCCAAAAATAAATAAAAAACGTTGAGAAAAAAAATTTAAAATAAATAAAAATTATTTTTAAAAATCTTGATTTAACCCTTTGTGATATACTTTAATCTTTTGCGATATACTCGGTTTAAGAGTCTGGTTCTTCATTTAGTTAATGTTGATACTTGGTTTTAATGGATGCCATAGCTGGAAAAAAATTAACTTTGCAGAGATAAGTTGGCCCAAATGTGAAATTATAATGCTCATTGTTCAATCCCACTCCAATCATGTAAATGTCTTTGACAAAACAACAACTCTCTTCCCTGATATTCACCAGTTATTGTAAACTAGTAAGAATGTGTTATGTTTTTCTATTTCAAGTATGTGTGTAATCAAATGGGCTCATATCCCAGCGAAACTTTTTATTTAAGAGATTTTTAAATGGGTTAAAAATGCAGTTTCTCAGTTTAATAACTGCAGATGTGAGAGTTACCATAGTTTTCACATATAATTCATTCTGAAGAGAAAAATTACATAATGTTAAAGTATTTCCTCACATCCAGTTTTTCAGTGTTCTCTCCATAACTCAAGTTTCATTTAAAAAAATAGTGATTTTTCACTCATTGTTAAATCATCACCTTTACCTTGAAGGCATAGGATAAGTATATTAATTAATCTTTATTTCAGAGAGAGAGAGAAAGAGAGAGAGAGACAGGACAGCACGTGCAAGCAGGGGAAGGGCAGAGGGAAAGAGACAATCTCAAGCAGTCTCCATGCTCAGTGTGGAACCTGATGCAGGGCTTGATCTCACGACCCTAGGATCATGACCTGAGCCAAAATCAAGAGTCAGACGCTCAACCAACTGAGCCACACAGGCACCCTAATTTATTTTTTTAAAATATATGCTGCGTAACATA
This sequence comes from Panthera tigris, assembly GCF_018350195.1. Taxonomy (NCBI): domain Eukaryota; kingdom Metazoa; phylum Chordata; class Mammalia; order Carnivora; family Felidae; genus Panthera; species Panthera tigris. Next base: position 68,655,248 of record NC_056676.1, on the reverse strand, counting down.
ATATCGGCCACACGATTTTCATCACAGAAAGACCAGAAATTAAAGAAAAAAAAGTGTTATGGCCTAAATTGTGTCTCTCTAAAATTCACATGTTGAAAACCTAAATCCCAATACCTCAGAATGTGACTGTTTGGAGATAAGGCCTTTCAAGAGGTGACTGAGTTAATATAAGGCCAATATAACTGGTATCCTCGTAAGACGAAGAGACAGCAGAAATGAGATGCACAGAGGGAAGGCCGTGTGAGGACCCAGTGAGGAGGCTGTCATCTGCAAGCCAAGGAGAGAGGTCTCAGGAGAGGCCGACCCTGCCGATGCCTTGATCTTCAACTTCCAGCCTCCAGGAAGGTGAGAAAATAAACTTCTGTTGTTTAAGCCACCCACTCTGTGGTATTTTGTTATGGCGGTCCTGGCAAACTAATTCACTGTGTAACTCCCCTTGAAGTTTGGCAATACTTCTCAATTATTTGCTGAGAAAACCAGGAAACACCTTGTGTTACAAAAGATGCTCACCTCTCTCTACAATATCATAGAGATCACACTATTTAGAGTCTTTCATATAACTTCTAAAGTCCCTTAATACGGGGATATAAACAACATAACATAACACATAGATTACAAAATGTTGCAGTGCCCCCAAAAAACAGAGAATGAGTAGGTCACCACTGTCGCCACGTTATGGAACTCTCATTATTCTATCTCTGACCCATATGATTATTTGACTTATGTCCTAGAAGAGGGCTCTGGATGCCAAGTTTCAAACCACAGATTAAATAATGCTCAATTTCTTTTTCTTTTCCTTAATAATAAAAACAAAATGCAAAGAAAAATTCCAATATTTTCCTGCCACACTCCAAAGAATCACTTTTTGCAAGCCTGGAATGCCCACGCTTGCCTTTGAGGCCATCACCGTAGACAAAGGGAGAGATTGAAAAGTTTAAACAAGAAAGACATGATTCCAAGTGATTACATTGGTGGCTCTTAAAGAAAATGAATTATAGGTGGATATAAATAAATGCAGTGAAGCCAGTTGAGAAAGAGGCTGATGAAATAATTTTCTAAGTGAGAAAGGATAAGAGTATAAAGTAAGAAAAAAGAGAACGAGAAAGATTCCCAACATGTTGTAAAGTCATGCTGACTGGAACTGAGCAACAGATCAGTTGTGGGGCAAAGAGGGAGAATGGTAAATGAAAATGTTAAAGTTGGATTCAGGGTTTTGGGGTTCGGGAATGGGGAAGGAAGGTGAGACATATTTTCCATTTTATTCTTGTTGAGTATGAGGCACTTTAGAACATCTAGGTGAAATTGTTCACTGTGGAGTAGGATGTTTGTGTCTGGAACTCACAGGGGGAAATACAGTTAATTTTGTATTAATTAGAGAAATGATGGGGTATGGAGAAAAGAAAATATCCCATGCAACTTAAGACGACAATTAAAACAAAATTAGAGTCAATTCTCAATATTCTAGTGTCCATTTAATCTTATCCTTAATTGTCATCCGTCCACAGGAGCAGAATTCTGTTACTGCACAGGACCTAACTGGTTTGCCAAAGATCTTCCCTTTACCAAAGACATGGGGGGAGGGGCACTGGGGGGCTCAGTTGGTTAAGTGTTGGACTCTTGGTTTTGGCTCCGGTCATGATCTCACAGTTCATGGGTTTGAGCCCAGTGTTGGGCTCCTCACTGACAGTGCAGACCTGCTTGGGATTCTCAGTCTCTCTCTGCCCTCTCCCCTCTCTCTCTCTCTCCCTCTCAAAAATAAAAAAACAAGCATTAAAAAGAAAGAAAGAAAGAAAGAAAGAAAGAAAGAAAGAAAGAAAGAAAGAAAGAAGGAAAGAAAGAAAGAAAGAAAGAAAGAAAGAAAGAAAGAAAGGGAGGGAGAGAGCTGGGTATAGTAGGACTGTAAGAAAAGGAGACCAAACCTTGCCTCTAAGAGAGTTCTGTGCCTGAGTGGGTTCTGTGTCCCAACACTAAATCAACCAGCACACCTCGGGGGAAGCTTGCAACACAACTAACTCCTTCTAGAGAAATACTTGGTATTTCTTGGTATACCTTAACCAACGTTAACCTGCCCCTTGGTAAGAAAGAGTTAACTTTGTGTATTTCAGAGTCATCAGGATACTAGTGACAGCACAAGTCAATGGCGTGGATGAACTCATGGAGCAAAGGTATACCAAGATTTTCAAATGGTACTTATTCTGTCTCTTCTCAGCTGAGATCTTGAGAAAAGAGATGCCGACGGTTCCCATATTCCAAAGCAAGTGACTGGCCACCTAGTCAGGACTTGGAAGGAAATTTCCAAAAGATGACTTTCAACCCCTGATCTAATATCCCTCTTCAGGTTTAACAGGGTTGAAGCTGAAAAGCTTCTCAGAGAGAATTCTTACACGATTTCCTTAGGAGAAAGTTGTTTGAGTCTGTGGCATTTCTTTGTCACCCACTAAGAAGGAATAAAGAAAGGAATAAAAGAGAATTTGATTGGTGCCCTCTGGTGTTTGGGGGACACACAGGACTGGTGTCTGCCTCAGACCCCAGGAATCTAAAGGTCAGAGACTGTGCTATGAACCTGAGGTTTCAGGGAAGAGAGAGATTGAGAGGCACAAGGAGTTAGTTACACTTCCACCAAGTGAGAACAAGGATGACTAAGTGTTTCTTGGGAACCAAAAGAGGACAACGGGGAAAAAAGTACCACACTCCACAATCATTTTAGACCATCCCTCAGAGCACCCAGGGAGGTGACATGATCTCACTCAGAGACAAGAACCAACGCAACATCTCAGGGAGGAAGTTAAGAGGCCACCCAGACATTAGCCTCATGCTGCCGGAAATGCAAGTGGACAGTCCTGTTGGTGGAATCTTCAAGGAACTCGTGGACATGCCCCATGAGGAAAACCAACATTGTACATAGAGCTAATCCAGAGAAAGCCGGTACTGGACCGAATGCCGGTATCACACAAGAAAGACCTTTCTTAGCTCTTTACTTCTTTCTCCAACAGCTCTGGATGAGAGAGAGAGAGAGAGAGAGAGAGAGAGAGAGGGAACACATGAGTAAGCAAGAGTGCTCTGGGTGAGAGGGTGATAAAGAGCAAAGCGCTAAGTAAGCAGTCAGAGAAGAGGTGTGCACTTGCCAGTGTAGACTTCCACTCAGAAGGAGGAGCTTGTCGAGGGAACGGACAATACGAGTTTCCAATGATCTATGGAATTCTAATCATAAAACGGGACTGGCTATGTTAATGACTCAAATGAGACCATTTTGTGACTAAAAACGACCAGAGTCGTCAGCAGTGTCACGGGCTGGCCCTCGATTCCATCCGAGGACAGGGAAGAACAGCTCTGCAAGGCAGATGGGAAAGGACGGCGCGGTGAGAAATCCAGTTCTCTTCTCCCGTACTCCCTGGAGGTCTTTCCAGGTAATGGCTCTATGAGTTTAGACTGAAAATAGAAGAGGTCTAAGAAAGGAGTCTCCTCGAGCTGTGCCGTCTTAGGTGTGGCCAGCACAGGTGAGGATGAGACACTAGGAAAGAAGTATAAGGAGAGTAGGAGGGGAGCCATGAGGCGGCGGTGTCAGGGAAGTGGATGCCTTTTTCTTTCTTTAAATGCTACCCTGTTTTTCCTGTATCCTCACACACCGCCCTACCCATATGCATATTTAATGCAATCTTGGGACATCTGGCGGGCTACTGACAGAAAACTTGTGAACAGAACTGACAGAGCAGTCCTGCAAATAGTATCTTTTTTTAAAAAATTTTTTTAATGTTTATTTATTTTTGAGCGAGACAGAGACAGAAGGCGAGTGGGTTCGGGGCAGAGAGAGAGGGAGACACAGAATCCGAAGCAGGCTCCAGGTTCCGAGCCGTCAGCCCAGAGCCCGACGCGGGGCTCGAACTCACGAGCTGCGAGATCATGACCTGAGCCGAAGTCGGATGCTCAACCGACTGAGCCACCCAGGTGCCCCCAAATAGTCTCTATCCAACTGTCTCACCCTTGAAGATTGTAGGACTTTCTACCAAAGCAGTCGTTGTTCCGTAGATATGTGAACAGTGAAATTGTGGGTCTCGGTTTATAACGTGCCCTGCTGGCACATTAGATGAAAGCACTCTGCTTTTCCTATGTCGTGTGAGCAGGTGAACGCAGCACATCACACCCTGATGAAGGGAGGAACAGGTGCCGTCTCTCCATTGGGCAGGTTGAAGGGGGTGGGATTAAAAAAGAAATTGACAGACTTGCTATCGCTAGAGCTAGGACAAGATACCAGGACTCTAGAATCTTGGAGGATTATTCTAGAACCTTTTGCTGTCTCCATGGGACACTGCTATTTAGTGATGCCTTTAATCTGCATGGCCCTTTACATTTATAGAGTATGGGTCACTCACTTTACTTGAAGTTTCTCCATTCCTCTGTAACATGTCAACTCTAGTTGTCCTAGGAGAACTACAAGCCAATATGAACATGATGAACATGGATGGAAAAATTCTCAACAAGATACTAGCAAATCGAATTCAACAGCATATAAAAAGAATTATTCACCATGATCAAGGGGGATTCATTCCTGGGCTGCAGGGCTGGTTCAATATTTGCAAATCAATCAATGTGATACATCACATTAATAAAAGAAAGGATAAGAACCATACAATCCTGTCAATAGACACAGAAAAAGCGTTTGACAAAATACAGCATCCTTTCTTAATAAAACCCTCAAGAAAGTCGGGATAGAAGGAACATACTTAAACATCATAAAAGCCATATATGAAAAACCCATAGCTAATATCATCCTCAATGGGGAAAAACTGAGAGTTTTCCCCGAGATCAGGAACGCGACAGGAATGTCTACTCTCACCGCTGTTGTTTAACATAGTGTTGGAAGTCTTAGCATCAGCAATCAGACAACAAAAGGAAATAAAAGTCATCAAAAGTGGCAAAGAAGAAGTCAAACTTTCACTTTTCACAGATGACATGATATTCTACATGGAAAACCCAACAGACTCCACCAAAAGTCTGCTAGAACTGATACATGAATTCAGCCAAGTCACAGGATACAAAACCAATGTACAGAAATTGGTTGCATTTTTATACACCAATAATGAAGCAACAGAAAGAGAAATAAAGAAATTGATCCCATTTACAATTGCACCAAGAATCATAAAATACCTAGGAATAAACCTAACCAAAGATGTAAAAGGTCTGTATGCTGAAAACTATAGAAAGCTTATGAAGGAAATTGAAGAAGATATAAAGAAACGGAAAAAACATTCTGTGCTCATGGATTAGAAGAACAAATATTGTTAAAATGTCAATACTACCCAAAGCAATCTACACATTTAATGCAATCCCAATCAAAATTGCACCAGCATTCTTCTTAAAGCTAGAACAAACAATCTTAAAATTTGTATGGAACCTCAAAAGACCCTGAATAGCCAAGGTAATACTGAAGAAGAAAACCAAAGGGAGAGGCATCACAATCACAGGCTTTAGCCTCTACTACAAAGCTATAATCATCAAGACAGTATGGTATTGGCCCAAAAACAGACACATAGACCAATGGAAAAGAATACAGAACCCAGAATTGGACCCAAAAATGTATGGCCAACTAATCTTCGACAAAGCAGGAAAGAGTATCCAGTGGACAAAAGCCAGTCTCTTTAGCAAATGGTGCTGGGAGAACTGGACAGCAACATGCAGAAGAATGAAACTAGACCACTTTCTTATACCATACACAAAAATAAACTCAAAATGGATAAAAGACCTGAATGTGAGACAGGAAACCATTAAAGCCCTAGAGGAGAAAGGAGGCAACAACCTCTTTGACCTCAGCCACAACAATTTCTTACTTGACACATCTCCAAAGGCAAGGGAGTTAAAAGCAAAAATGAACTATTGGGACCTCATCATGATAAAAAGCTTCTATACTGCAAAGGAAACAATCAACAAAACTAAAAGGCAACTGATGGAATGGTAAAAGATATTTGCAAACGACATATCAGATAAAGGGCTGGTATCCAAAATCTATAAAGAACTCGCCAAACTCCACACCTGAAAACCAAATAATCCAGTGAAGAAATGGGCAGAAGACATGAATAGACACTTTTTCAAAGAAGACATCCAGACAGCCAACAGACACAAGAAAAGATGCTCAACATCACTCATCATCAGGGAAATACAAATCAAAGCCACACTGAGATACCACCTCACACCAGTCAGAGTGGCTAAAATGAACAAATCAGGAGACTGGAGATGCTGGAGAGGATGTGGAGAAACGGAAACCCTCTTGCACTGTTGGTGGGAATGCAAACTGGTGCAGGCGCCCTGGAAACCAGTGTGGAGGTTCCTCAAAAAATTAAAAATTGAACTACCCTATGACCCAGCAATAGCACTGCTAGGAATTTACCCAAGGGATACAGGAGTGCTGATGCATAGGGGCACTTGTACCCCAATGTTTATAGCAGCACTCTCAACAATAGCCCAATTATGGAAAGAGCCTAAATATCCATCAACTGACAAATGGGTAAAGAAATTGTGGTTTATATATACAATGGAATACTACTTGGCAATTGCACCAACATGGATGGAACTGGAAGGTATTATGCTGAGTGAAATAAGTCAGTCAGAGAAAGACAGATATCATATGTTTTCACTCATATGCAGATCTTGAGAAACTTAACAGAAAACCAAGGGGGAAGATAAGGGGGGAAAATAGTCATAAACAGAGAGGGAGGGAGGCAAACCATAAGAGACTCTGAAATACAGAGAACAAACTGAGGGTGGAAGGGGGGGTGGGGGAGAGGGGAAAGTGGGTGATGGGCATGGAGGAGGGCGCTTGTTGGGATGAGCACTGGCTATAGTATGGAAGCCAATCTGACAATAAATTCTATTTAAAAAAAAAATTCTAGTTGTCCTACAAAATCCAGCCCTTTGTCAGCACATCTTAAGTCTTTACTGAACCCCTTGAGCCATATACAATCTTAGACTATTTTAGATGCCTTTATCTCATTTAAATAAAATGGGAATAATGCAATTTCCTATTACATAGGAATGTTAAAAGAATTAAGAAGATATGGTGAGTGCCCAACACATAGAAGGCCTTCAGTGAGAGATTTATGGACAACTCCCATAAAGAGTTCAGGGGACACCGAGTAAGGAAAAGACATTGTAAGGACTTTAGCTCAAACTTTGGGGGTATTCTTGTTCCCTCCCTCCTACCATCTAAATGGCAAGTCTTTCCCTACACAAGACCAACAGGAAGACACAATGCTTGTGTTCAGTTCCTGCAACATAAAAAGAAGGCTCAGGCGACTCCTCGGCCAAAGCCATTTCAAATGTTTCTGCCCCTTACTAAACTACAGCGATAAATACTATGTAAAGAGGCGAGGCTAAATGTCAAATGCAGAAACCAACTAGACAGTAGCAAAAACATGAGCTATTAAGCCCCTCTCTCTGATGTCAGGGGAACTTACCTGTTCATCTTTTTCAACAGGCACTGAAGTTGGAGTACTATTTGATGTGTTTCGTAAGTCAGCATAGCAACAGCAGGGATATATATATTTGAAGTATCGTGTATCTAAGCATCTCACCAAGTGCTTTTAACACCAGCTTGTACCCTACAGACCAGCAGGAGTTGGTATTTAATAAGACAGCTAGCAAGAGGTACAGTATCACAGAAAAATCCCACCCATTTCCAGAGTTGACCGGGTGCAAGGCATTTTCATGAACTTCCACTCCCTGACCTTCAGAGCACCCATGGAAATTTTCTATTACAGTCCCATCTTAGACACTGGGGAAACAGAAACCAAGAGGGTAGGTAAAGAACCAACAATGAGATTGGATGGTCAAAAGCAAGGGAGAGCCTATGTCTTCTGGACCCAACTTCTACAACCTTGATTCCACGATGTGGCTGTCTTCGTTTTCAATATAAATGCTTGTACGTCTCCCTGATTCAATCACAAACATTCTGGGGACTGCAGAAGAGTGTGGCTAAGTCTCCATAGAAACTCAGCAATGACCCAGTGTTTTTATTATTGTATTATTATGTTTTATTACTATCTAGACTATTATCTAGATTTTTTATTATTTAGATTATTATCTACAAAATAAATTTCATTGATGATCCTATCATATATAAAATAGATTAAAGGAGGACTGAGCTTCCTTAATTACAAATTTTTAGATGCCTTCTGACCTTCTCAGCAGCCCCTTGACTCTTCCTCACTACAGCCTGAAATAACCCAATGCTTGGAGCACAGTTTGAAACGACTGATTCAGACCAATTGAGGAAACTGAGTCCTAAAGAGAGGAAGGGACCCAGCAAAGGACTACTTTTTAAAAGCGTTCAGAGTCCTCTGACCTTTATTCTTTCATATAACCCTGTCATGTGTCCATGATAACATCATATTATGAGGAAATGGTCTGTGGTTTTCCCAGCTTTATCCAGAGAGTAAGAAATAGAGCTCAGCCTGCTTCGGATTCTGTGTCTCTCTCTTTCTCTGCTCCTCCCCTGCTCGCTTGCTCTCTCTCTCTCTCAAAAATAAATAAACATTAAAAAAAATAAAAAAGAATTGGAGCTCAGAATCTGACTCAGGGGCTCTGACTCCAGTTCAGCACCTCCCCACCACTCCAGAGCTGCATCGTGGGCCTCTCATAAGGAAGTGAAAGGTGTGCCTTTTGCCTTAAAGCAAAAGTTCACAAAGACCCAGACCTGTTTTGTGTGTTCTGAGAACCCAGCCTCCAGGGCCTATCAGGTCTTCGTATGTATTAAGCAGGCATCCCTTCACTGGTTTCTATTCCGGGTCACATTCTCAGGGTTTAAACTCAGTACGGCAGGGGCACCTGGGTAGCTCAGTCGGTTGAGCATCCGATTTCGGCTGAGGCCATGATCTCATGGTTCCTGGGTTCCAGTCCCGCGTCAGGTTCTGTGCTGCAGGCTTGCCCAGAGCCTGGACCCCGCTTCAGATTCCGTGTGTCCTACTCTCTCTGCCCCTCCCCCGTTCACGCTCTGTCTCACTCTACCGCTCAAAAAAATAAATAAATGTTAAAAAAAAAATTGTTCTTTAACTCAGTACTGCAAACATTCCTTGTGCTTGCCCCTCCTCTGCCACGCTGGGTGAAAATAATTATATATCACGTGGTTAATTTGTACCTGCTACTGCTCAGCGAGCTTACTCTTTCCATGTGGCCTGGAGGAAGGGGGCCTGGGGTGGGGGAGGAGAAAGAAGGCAACCGTGAGTTTCCAGGTAACCAGAGAGTTAGCAGCGCGGCAAGAGAACGAAGTAAGTGCAAACAAAGACGAGGGAAGGGTGAATCCTACGTGACCCCTGGCCCAGCGGTTCACCGATGTGGCCCCAGCATTGCTGCCTCGCACCCGAGTCATCTGTAGTCTTGGCTGCCGAAGAGCCAGAAGTGTGTTAGGGAAGCCCTGCTGCCCTTTGGCTATTTATCCCATGGGTGCTGACAGGCTTAAATGAAAAGAGCAGTGGCTTTAAAAAAAAAATGTGAATTGAGTCTCTCAGACAGCAAGCCACCATCTATGTATTTCGCCAGCCATTCTTTATACCTGATCTTAGTCAACAGGCTGCGAAGCGATCCAGCCATTCTTTAAATGACTCACTCACTCATCCATCACTGGCCTCCTATAAATATTTTCTGAGTGCTTATAAAGGTGTGCACTATACTAAGTGCCACAAACACAACAGTAATTTTAGCTCAACAGGACAGCTAATGCTCACTGAGTGCTTACGGCACAAGCACCATACTGGGCATTGTGCGAGGACTCTTACCTTTGATGGCCCCAAGTCCCATGATATTATTATTCCCATTTTCCAGGTTAGAAAGCCAAGATCTGCCGTCCACAAAGACAGGCAGCTAATAAGTAACAGAACCCGTACGTGGTCCTAGAGCTCAAGCAGTTAACCATCAGGCTAGACAGACAGAGTTTATAGTTTAATCCAGAAATAGCACTAGCTGACCCCAGCGCTAACCTTTCTTCCTGCATTAGTTTTCTATGGCTGTGTAACAAACTACCACAAAATTGGCAGCTTAAAACGATACACGTTTGAATTTCACAGTTTCCATGGGTCAGGGAACAGCTTAGCTGGATCCTCCATTCAGGCTCTCACAAGGCTGCAATCAAGGTGTGGACCAGAGCTCAACCATCTTTGGGATCTCTATGTACCAATGAAAAGCTCCACAATGTCTGTGTTATGCACTTGGTAACCCCCAGGACCACTTCATTATTTTAGTAGAAATTCAGCATTTAGCAGCATTCTGCTGCTCTGGCCATGCTCTTTTCTGCTTCGGAGCAAAATCCCATACCGGTTCTAGAAAGTCTGCCCTCTTTCTCTGGTGCCGACATTTCACTAACTTATGCCTCTTATCTCATGTCTCAACTTGGAACCCCCTCTATACCTTATGCCACAACCTACAGAGCTTAACACTAAAGAGCAGATCTTGCTGTAACAATATGTGGTGTATAAGTGTGTGTGTGTGTGTGTGTGTGTGTGTGTGTGTGTGTTCAGTAGTAGCAAAAATAAATGTTATACATTGATCAAGATTTGGGGCACCTGGGTGGCTCAGTCAGTGGTGACCCTTGATTTTGGCTCAGGTCATGATCCCAAGGTCATGGAATCAAGCCCCATGCTTGGGATTTTCTCTGTCTCTCTCTCTGTCTCCCTCTCTCCATCCTTCTGTCCCTCTGCCCTGCTCACACACTCTCTCTCTCAAATAAAAAAAAAAGATTTTGCAGCACATCTGTGAAATAATCGTGATAAAAATACTATTACATTTTGATAAAATTGTGATAAAAATACTAGTACATGTACTAGTAAGCTATTGCTGAGTAACAAACCATTCCAAAACTACAGTCAGCTATTTTAGCTCCCAATTCTACGGGTTGAGAAAAATCAAGATGTGCTGGGCTGGGCAGTTCTTCTGATCTTGCCTGATCTCATCTAGGTTCACTTACAAATCCATAATCAGTTGGTGGATCAACAAAGGACTAGCTGGTCTGGGATGAACTAGACTGGGGTGATTTGTCTTTCTCTCTGAACTTCTTCTTCAGGCACCTGTCCCTCCCATTCTTTCATTTGGGGACACTGCTACTCCCTAATTAGAAAATCCATATGGTTCTTGGTGGGGGAGGAGGCCTTCCAATCACAGAAGTATCCTCCCCAACCCCAGCACAGAACTGGACTCATGGCCTCGGTCCAGCTAGTCAAGTACCTCATCTCCTGGCCATATTGTTTGGTCCACAGCATAGATACATGACATAAGCAAGACAAATCATAAAGTTGTCCTATTTTCTCTAGATAGAGAAATATATAGAGATAGTAAGATAAGAGAGACACATTTATATCTATAGACAGAATGAAACAGGGAGATAGATGTTTATATATTTTGTATCTATCTCACTTCTCACTCTCTATACAGATATGTATGTCTCACATATTTTTCTTTTATTATATTTTTATATATGAGACTATATCTACAAATATGTGTAGTAGATGCAGTCACTTGTCACATTCTTGCAGAAGGCCAGCCCTATGGTGGCCTGTCTGTGCTTAGGGTTTGTAACATGGCCACATGGAGACCTAAGTGAGATTTTCCCATTTCCCACGAATTGGGATAGAAGCAACAGCTGAAGAACCAGAACAAGAGAATGGTAAGTTCCACCACAAGCACCCAGAAGGGCTGGGGTATCATATCCCAGTGAGCACCATGCTCACACTTTCTTAACATGTCAGAGAGGCGCTAGTGACAGGAAAGGAAGCTCGTCTCTTGAAAAAAAGAGTTTGTGGAAAATCGGCCATTTCTTATTTCTACCTACCGCTCAATGGGGGAGAATTGTCAATTCGTCTCAGCCCCTAACCTTCTGCCTAGAAGATGGGGTTGCACAGCACATGAGGCTCCCACCTCCAACAGCGTCACCACCATGACTCACGAGCCCGTGACTACCTGTCGCATGAACATTTCTGAGCCATGAATTGGCAAAGAGACCGAGGTTACTGGACTGTGAAGAAAGAAGACCCGTAAAGCCATGACAGGAAAGCCAAGTGACCCCACACTGCCTCCATCTGGGGGGAAAGGATGACATTTCCATGGGTGGATCTGAGACCGTAGAAGTTGTCTGGAGCTCACCCCATCTTGCTAGTAAACCCTGAGAGAACTGTACACAAGGCTAGAGAGATTTGGCAGCAAGGGCTGTGGGGTTGATCGCCCACAAAGTAGTTGAGGTGGGAAGAGGCTGAACCTCTATCAGGCCTCTCTCAAGGATGCTGACTATATGGGGTGCCTGGGTGGCTCATTCGGTTGAGTGTCCGACTCTTGATTTTGGCTCAGGTCATGAGCTCATGGTCCATGAGTTTGATCCCCTCATCTGGCTCTTCACTGACAGTGTGGAGCCTGCTTGGCATTCTCTCTCTCTCTTTCTCTCTCCTCTCTCTGCCCCTCCCCACCTCATGCATGTGTGCTCATGTCCGCTCGCACGCTCTCTCTCTCTAATAAATAAACTTAAAAAGAAGAAAAGGGATGCCAACTACGTAAGGTGGAGGCCTCCTGGAATCTTCCCCAAAGTGGAATCTAAGTGTACATCCACAGAAGAGCCAGTGTTTGGACTCCTGTGACATAGAGGAGACTTCAGGTCAGAATAATAGCAGTCACCAAGAAGAAAAGGACCATGAAAAAAACAACCATCAGCAACCATTTAAAGGAAACACTGCTTTCTGCCTCTTTCCTTCCCACTCCTAAGACCAAAGAAGCAATAACAGGGCAGAGGAAAGCATACAGAAGAACAGTTAGTGCATCTCATCACCTGTCTTGCTCCTGCCAGTGGGGTCACAGCCTCATTTACGCTTGGGAAGCTGGGGTAAAATAAGAGACAAGAGTTTTAGAATGAAGAGAACTACACCGTAGTCCTTGAAAGTGACCAGGATGTTATAAAATCTGACTAGGGTGTCATTAAGTAGGTGACTATACAATTTATTGCAGATTACAGGGCACTAATGAGAGTCAAAGGGGACACTATTTATAAATGCTAAAGAACAAGAAATGTACAGCAGAATAATCCCAAGCAAACAAGGGCATATGTCGCTGAGTCCATAAAGAAAGGGGCTTCTGTAGAGCAGATGTTAACAGATTTTGGAAAAATAATAGTGCTTCAGGTTTTTTTTGAATTTGAATTATGAAGCCAGTTAACGTCCGCTTAAAAACAATGTTTTGCACTGAAGCGACATTGATGGGTTTCTGCCACAACTGAAAGCCCCTCACTAAATAATATGCACATGTAAAAATAATTAGTCTGGGTGTAAGTACTGGGACAGAAGTAAGTGCTGAGTGCTGGGGGAGCATGGGTGAGAAGCCTCTAACCCAGCCTCCAGGGTCAAGGAAGAATTTCCAGAGCAAGAAACTCTGGGTTGCACCTTCTATTGTAAGCAGAAAACTAACAAATGCATGAGAAGGATGGGCAGAACAGAAAGGGGAAGGCAAAAGGAAGAAGCATATGAAGGTAAATAAATGCCAGGAGAATACTAAAGGGATAAAGCAGGGGCAGGCAAACTGCAGTCTGTAGGCAAAATCTGCCCCTCTGCCTGGTTTTTGTCAATAAAGTTTTATTAGCACATAACCAGAGACATTATCTTACATATTGTCCATGGCTGTTTTCACACTACAGTGGCAGAACTGAACAGATACGATGGAGACTGTCTGAATTATTTACATTAATAATAATGCCTTAGCTTTCTTGGAATAATGCCATTTCAATTACCTATGCGTGTACTTTTGAAAATAAGTATTTTACAAAATAAGTGTCTTGAACATTAATTTTATATATTTTACAAAAATACATATTTAAATTACTTAACCTCCAAAACGCATTTGTGAAATATGTATATGTATGTGCATATTATGTATATGCATACAGAACACATGCACTTACTTATGTGTATTATTCCCATTTTACAGATATGAGGAAAATGAAACGCAGAGCAGTAGCACATAAAGAAAAAGAACACAGGCTTCGGCATGAGGCAGATTGAGATTTAAACCCTAATTTAGACTGAAACCAGCAGGCAGTGTGACGCGGCGAAGTTCCTTGGGTTATCTGAGCCCCTAAACTGAGGATTGTAGTGCCTCTTTCACAGGCCTTTTAGGAAGACTAAACAAAGTATTGTTGTGCTAACAGTAGGCACCTTTCCGGGGAATTAGGACCAGGCACTGTGCTAACACTCGATGCACCTGACTTCATTTCGTTGTCTCAGTCCTACATAATATGTTTAATATTAAACCGCCATAAGGAGTAAGAAAACCAAGCAAATGAGTGTAACCTCTACAGAGCATTATTAGCACACAGGGGGAAGGCAACACAGAGTGGCCGGTCTTATTTATAACCCAAGAGGCTGCGTGACAAGCACGACCCAAGAAGAGCAGCAGACGGAGGAAAGGGAAGCAGCAGAGGGGCCCCTACGTTGCCACCCTGCTGCAGGAGAAGCTGGGTGTCCTGCTGGAGTCTGGGGAGCCGTCGGTCGCTTGACAGATTGTACCTTTTAAGCAACGTTCCTGTTTGTTTCTACTGCAGCGATAAATCAGGCGGTGTACCAGTAAAAAAAAAAAAAAAAAAAAAAATGTATTTCCTGCGAGGAAAAAAAATCCTATTTGCTTACAGGGCAAGAGTAACACCACCATGGTTTAAATAGACATTTATCATGGCAAAGATGGAAAATCAACTGGCGGTGGTCACAAGAGAGTTAGGACCTTGTGCCCAGGGCCATGTCAGTAATCACCAGCACGTGACTTTTCCTGGCCCCTGAGATACGTGGCTATTGGGCAAGGTTGCACCTCAAAAATGAACTCCGACAGAAATGCTGGCAGAAATGGAAAAGCTGGACTAGCTTTGTTCCTGGTCCTTGAACCCCTGGCACCCCATTTTGGGACTTGCTGTTTCTCCACCCGGAACGGTTTCCCCTCCCCGACCCCGAAAGCCACCTGGCCCACTGCCTCACCTCACTCGATGCCTTGATCACATGATGAGCCCGAGACCCCCCTCCGTCACCTTACTTGAAACGGCAACCTCCCACCTGTACTCACTGTGTGTCCAATCCTGCTCTGTTTGTCCTTCGCAGCTTTAACAGCAGCTGGCACTTTGGATTACTGTAATTGTATCTATGCACGCAGTTATTGATTGTTCTATTTATTCATGTATTTATCACGGTATGTTTCTGTGCACTGCCTGGCTCTCCACACTAGAATGGAAACTGCACGAGAACAGGAGCTGTCTGTTCACTGAAGCATCTCACACACCCGCAACAGAGCTGGGCACGTTGTAAAGGCGAGTAAATATTTTTATGGGCAAAAATGTACCCTCACACTTGCCTGGAGGCTTGTGTCAGTGGCTGACTTGTTTTTGAGAGTTACAAGCAAATGACAAAACTGATTAGATCTGTGCTGTCTCCCCTGCTTGTCTTGGGTCCCTTGGCTTGGGCTGTCTAAATGTTACCCTGAATGAAGCAAAGAAGCCAGATCCTGAGGTTTTATAGAGTAATTTTAAACTGATTGTCTTATGCCACACTAGGAGGGCTGGGCTGCTGTGACTGTACCTATTTGAAAGATAAGGAAGCTATGGTTCAGAGAAGTTAAACATGTGCCCAGGTAACACAGCAATTTAGTCACTGAGGGAATAGGGAGCTGAGGTGAGAACACAGAACTCTAGATTCTAATCTACTGCATGTTTTCAATAGGCACGAAACAGGAAAGTGACTACATGTACCTTACCACCACCTGCCACAGCACCTAGGTCCACAGAAAACATTATCATCCACCGGCAACTTGTGGCACAGCTCTCCCTGGGCCGCGGCACGGCTCCAGAGTTCTCTTCAAACACAGCGTTCCAGGCAGCCCCTATTGAGCAGTGGGTGTTAAGAGAGATTAACATGCTTTCCTCCCCTCATCCTATTGACTCCTTTGCCCTCTTCTGCCCCGGTTCCACAAGGTGGAGACAACGCATGCCTTACGTTCTAGAAAGGGTCTTTTAGGGACTACTCACTAGAAAGCTTTACCAGTTGCTCAACACCATCTCACGGTATGTACAAATACATTACTGTTATTTTGATACATTACACTGGAATGAACTGTGTATTTTATACACATACACACGTATACACACAGCCATAAAATAGTATTATAAATTATGTGTAAGGACAGGAGTAGATGCCTTAAAATATTTATTTCATTGCCATTACAGATACAGCTCATATTTATACTTTACAGAAACTAGAAAGAATGAATCTAATCTTTTGGTACTAGATGATTACATGTTTCAAATGGTCCTAAATCTTACATGCCTGTCCTATCAGATTGAAGAAACTGGACTTGATAAGGCATGTGTATTTATTTATTTGTTTTGCACAGGCCAGGACTGGAGAACAGCCTTCCTTTTATGGAGTATTTCCAAAGAATCTGATTTATAACCAAACCATAACTGTGATGCATAATTATTTTGCAAATAGGCAGTAAAGGTAAAATTTCTTTATACCTGATTTCTCGGTAACCACCTGGGGTTCTAATTAAAATTCACTCTTGGTCTATGGAATAGCATCACATAATGTTATCCTTACCTCATTATGTAATAATTACATCTGTGGCTTTTGGTTTTGTTTTTAATTAACTTTCACAGTTCTCTACAAATGACACAGGGCAAATGACACAATTCATTTTTTCTTTATGATACAAAAAAGCTTAAAGGGCAAGGAAAGTATGAAAGGCAATTAGGATGCCATGAATAAAATGTCAAAGATTCGAGATAAACTGAGTTTTCTGTTATCCACCCTTTTCTCTTAGTCATCAGTTCCTTTGACAAGGCTGTGCCCACCATGAGGGAAGCTCATAGATAGTTTGTAAAGGCAGAAGCCTGTGATAAGTTGGGGCTCTCTCCACTGATACAGTTGCCTAATAATGGCTTCCTGCTGTTTTGTCCAGCTTTATCCATTCTCCATCAGTATTTTGCACCCTACTTACCGTGGAACGCCGGGAACCCTAAAGAAATGGGGCTTCGTGGTAGGTAATGTTAGGAAAGAACCAGAACAATCAACAGCTGTGCTCAACCCAGGACCTGGTTGCAGATTTAAGGGCAGGAGGAGCAAGCAGGGGCGGGGTGGGGGGGTGGTAGAGGGATGCCATTATGTCTAACCTCATCTCAGCCCTTGGGCTGGGTGTGTGCAAGGGAATGACTTAGAGTCACTTACTGCAGGTTTCAATAAAATGCAAAGTCATTTTCTTAAAAAAAAAAAAAAAAAAAAAAAAGCTGGGGCACCTGGGTGGCTCAGTCGGTTAAGTGTCCGACTTCGGCTCAGGTCATGATCTCGGGTTTGTGAGTTCGAGCCCCGTGTCGGGCTCTGCGCTGACAGCTCGGAGCCTGGAGCCTGCTTCGGATTCTGTGTCTCCCCCTCTCTCTGCCTCTTCCATGCTCGTGCTCTGTCTCTCTCTGTCTCTCAATAATAAATAAACGTCAAAAAATTTTTTTAAAAAGCTGGGGAGGCCCGATGACATCTGGGCTATAGCAATTTTATATTCAAAATAAAAATTCAGCAGGCATATGTTGAGAACATGAGGCTCTGTGCCAGGGGATTATTCTTGAGTTGAACATAATAATGCTTTAGTTGTAGATAATGACTATCCTGTTTCCTAACTAATTTGCTAATTCAGTATTCTCCTCCATGCTTGAGACCTATCACTACTCTAAGAACCTTCAATGGCTCTCCACTACTTACAAAATCAATTCTAAATGACTAAGCTGGCATCAAAGTCTTCCAGTTAAAACATCAAACTATACTCTTTTTTTTTTTTTAAGTTTACTTATTTATTCTGGGAGAGAGAGAGAGCCCACTCATGAGAGGGGGAGGAGCAGAGACAGAGGGAGAGAGAATATCCCAAGCAGGCTCCATGCTGTCAGCACAGACCCTGATGTGGGGCTTAAGCCCACAAACCGTGAGGTCATGCCCTAGGCTGAAATCAAGAGTCGGACGCTCAGACCACTGAGCCACCCAGGGGCACTGCCCCCCCCAAACTATATGTTTTGCCTTAGCATCTAATATTTCTCTTTAATTAAAGAGGGTCCCTTGGGTGGCTTAGTGGGTGTCCAACTCTTGATTTCGGGGCCGGTCATGATCCCAGGGTCATGGGATCGAGCCCCACATCCAGCTACATGTTGAGTGTGGAATCTGCTTAAGATTTTCTCTCTGTCTCTCTCTCTCTCTCTCTCTCCTCCCATCTGCCCCTCTCCCCTGCTCGTGCTCTCTATCTCTCCCTCTCTCTAAAATAAATTTTAAAAAACATATTTCTCAGGTCGCCCTGGTGGCTTGGTCATTAAGCATCTGACTCTTGGTTTCAGCCTAGGTCATGATCCCACAATTCATGAGTTTGAGACCCACATTGGGCTCTGCACTGAAACTGCAGAGCTTACCTGGGGTTTCTCTCTCCCTCTCTCCCTGCCCCTCCCCGGCTTGCTCTCTCTCGCCCTCTCTTGCTCGCTCTCTCTCTCTCTCTCAAAATAAATAAATAAATAAGCAGTAAAAAATTAAAGTAAATAAATATAAATCTATAAATATAAAATATATACAAATATACATTTTTATCTTAGAGAACATTCCACCCTAGTCTAGTCTTTCTGGTTCTAAGTAATGTCTTACACACTTATACTTCTGTAATTCTCTCTCTCTCTCCCCTTTGCCCTCCATGTCCCTCCCCACACGAATAAGGGTTTTTTACTCTCAAGTCCCCTATGTAAGTCTGACCTATCCCTGTCTTCCTACTTCAAACCCCATGTGTCACTATATGGTATACAGGGACTCTGTCACTTAGTGCAAGAAAAACCTACTTAGAAGAAACGAAGAGTTGTCTGAGTGCTGCACTAATCGTAAAGCCACCGTTCTAAGTCTCTAGGTCTGTGTTAGCCAACCTGCCTTCAGCTCTAGAAAACACGTAGGCCCACATTCTGCGATCAATCTCATCCACCATGATGATCCAGTTAGGTCTTCCAAGAGATTAACACAGCAAACATTTCCAAGCACTGACCAAGCTAGATGCTTTGCTGAAACTCTGCATGGATTGTTGTGCAGTGGCCCTCACAGCACGCTGTGAGGTGGGGACTAAGTGTATTCTCAAAGGAGATAGGTAACTCGGGCTTGGCGAGGTTGACTTGTCCAAAGTCACACAGCCAGAGGGCCAGCAAAAGACACCCTAGCAAGGCAGGCGTATTGCCTCACATTCCTCACGGCTATTGAAAAGGGACCCCTTCCCTAGTTACTGCAGACCACTCCAGCAAGGGGACAGCTCTGACAGGGTCTCCCAGAACCTTGCATGGCTCCCTCTCTGCAGAACTTACAGATTCAGAGAAGTGAGGAAGCTTCTTTATTCTCAGAGCAGGTTGAACTGGGTGGCTTTATCTCAAAATTCCTGGAAGAATGCTGACCAACGGTTCATTCTATCCAGACCGCTATTGTTTTCCCAACATCCAGTCTTCCCAAGACAGTGAGGGCCATAGGGATGACCTCAAGCAAGATGCCTCTGCAGACCTCACACATCAATAAAACTGAATGGACATTATCTTGCCCATTTGAAAAGCTCCCTGCCATTTAGAAGCACAATGCTTCCTCACAAAGTACATTGTGAGATGGGGGCAGTGCAATGGCAGAATGACTGTCAGTGTCCCCAATTTATAGGTAAGGAAACAAAGGCTCTAAATGACAGAAAGCATCCATCAACTTGTAAGTAAAAAGAAAGGGTATGGACATTGTTCTATTTCTTGATCGGATTAGTACTCCCACAGTATTCATTTTGTCATGATTCACTGAACTGTATATCTGTTTTACGCACTTTTAAACATACGTTTCCCTTCCAGTAAAAGAGGTTGAAGATGGATAAAAAAAGCACATGATTAATTTAATAGGAATAGACCCAAATGCATGTGTGATTAATGATCTCTCCCTCTCTCCCCTCCTCCTCCTCCTCCGCCTCCTCCTCTCCCTCTCTCCCTCTCTCTCTCTCTCTCACACACACACACACACACACACACAAACCACTGCATTCTTTGTCATTCTTTGTCATAGCTGTGTAGTATTCCATTTGACAAATGCACAGTAGTGTATTCAACGGTGTTTTCCTAATTGAGTTTGTTCTAATCTTTGATATTACATTCTATACTGAAATAACCATCTACGTACACACATCTTTGCTCGTATGTACATGTGTATCAGTAAGATACATTATTTAAAATCTCTTTAGCATATTAGTCCCTAACCAAGCATTTTTTTTTTAATTTTTTTCAACGTTTTTTATTTATTTTTGGGACAGAGAGAGACAGAGCACGAACGGGGGAGGGGCAGAGAGAGGGAGACACAGAATCGGAAACAGGCTCCAGGCTCCGAGCCATCAGCCCAGAGCCTGACGCGGGGCTCGAACTCACGGACCGCGAGATCGTGACCTGGCTGAAGTCGGATGCTTAACCGACTGCGCCACCCAGGCGCCCCCTTAACCAAGCATTTTTATTAAAGCTTTGATAGTTAATGCCAAATTGCCCTCCAAAGTTTTGCACCAATCCTTGATGAAAACACTTACTTTTCACACCTTGTCGATATGATGATCAGCAGACTGATATTTTTGAATCCAGTCTGGATGAACTTTGTGTTTGTGTTGTAAAGTTCATTTCTTTCATTATAAGTGATGCTGAGCATTTTTTTCATTTGCTCATAAGCCAACTTTACTTCTATTTCATCAATTACCGTGTTCGTGTTTTTCGCTCTTCATGTTCCTATTGACCAGATGGTCTCCTATCGCTCTGTAAGAGCTCTTTATCTATTGAACAAATCAGTTCTTCATTTGTCATTTGTTATGCTTTTTCTCCTGGGCAGAGATGTTCCATTTTTATGTAGCCAAATATGTTATTTTTTTTCTCACACCTTTTGGGGGTTTCGTCTTGTTTAGAAGGGCCTTCTCCATACCAAAATAACTTGCGATATTTTCTCTAATGCAGCATTCTTTTTTTTTTTAATTTTTTAAATGTTTTTTTTTTTGTTTATTTTTGAGACAGATAGAGACAGAGTGTGAGCAGGGGAGGGGCAGAGAGAGAGGGAGACACAGAATTGGAAGCAGGCTCCAGACTCTGAGCTGTCAGCACAGAGCCCGACGTGGGGCTCGAACTCACAAACCGTGAGATCATGACCTGAGCCAAAGTCAGACGCTGAACCGACCGAGCCACCCAGGCACCCCTCTAAGGCAGCATTCTTACGGAGATTTGCCTAATAAGATTTTGCTCCTCTCTGTACAACAGAATGTTAATAATAATATTCAGGCAGATTCCATCCATGTTGGGTTTAATACCTAAAGGATTCTTTAATGTGAAACTAGAAACATGATCAAAAGAAATACCTGAACGAGACTAAACTGCCATATAGTATGGCAAATAGAGTTTACTGGACAAATAACTAAAGTTTTATTATGTACAGGAGACCACAGGCATTATTTGACAGGAAGTAGCAAGTTCTGCTACTTGCCCACAATTCCCCATCATGGGGGAAATGATGAAAACATGTAGTCAGATGTAATCGAAGTTTTCATGTAACTTTTCATCTTTCTGCCTCTACTAAGTTCCTTTCATTTGATGCTATGCCTGATCTTCAAGTGGATCAGAGATCTCCTTTACTTTTGGGGAACAGATCCTCAACCTCCACTTGTGCAAAAGGATCACAGTGGACTCAACGTATAGAGGCTTTACCTGCAGTATTCCAAGGAACTTTCTTTCCTTCTGCGAAGTCTGCAACATCTGCATCGTAGGAACATGTTGTTCCCAAGATATTACAGTTTGCTGTGGTTTCTTCGCCACCACCAGCTCTCTGCTGACCCTGGTATGGGGAAGGGAAAGGGAACGGGCTCTAACATTCGCGAGACCAGCCGCTGTCGGGAGGTCCTGCACACACACCACTTCCTCACTGACTGCTACTTAAATTATTTATAAAAAGAGAGAAGAGAGGCTCCCAGAAGTGGGGTAATATGCCCAACACGGCACCAGCCAGACAGAGATACAGACAGAACTTAAATCTAGGTCAGACTGCAAAGCCTGAACTCTTACGCATCAGACGATATATCCATGTGAGACATTAAAATGTACAAGGTGGTGGGGGGGGGCGCCTGGGTGGCTCAGTCGGTTCAGCGTCCGACTTGGGCTCAGGTCATGATCTTGTGGTTCATGAGTTCGAGCCCCGCGTTGGGCTCTGTGCTGACAGCTCAGAGTCTGGAGCCTGCTTCGGACTCTGTGTCTCCCTCTCTCTGCCCCTGCCCCACTCACGCTCTGTTTCTCTCTCTCAAAAATGAATGAACATTAAAGAATTAAAAAAAAAAAAGAATTGAAGTAAAGTTCTAAAAAAGCAAAATGTGCAATAGGACCTCAAAGGAGAGGCTCAAGAAACTTTGCCTGGAGGTCCACAGAAAGGGAGGCCCTTGGGAGGGGTCTCAGTAATCCCAGGCGCCCCCTAAGTTTGGCACAGCAATAGCCCCTTACAGAAACTCCCCTGCCTCCACCGATGGGAACAACCAGGGCGCCAGGGGGCTTCCCTTTCCCTTGCTGGCTTGTTCTCTGATGGCTGCAGATGGCAGCGTGGCTGGCTGACTTTTTGTCTAGACAAATCTACTCCTCACAGCTCCCATAATTTCTCCGATGCTGCCAGGCCACCTCTACCTCCTCATTTCCCTCCTCCTCGCTGTTCTGTATTCCCTGCGTCGCCCCGTCCTGTGCAAACGAAAACATCAAAGCCATATGGAGTCATTCTTTCTGGGCGCCCGTGTCCTTTCTCTCTTCTCCTCTTCCTGGAACATTAATATTAATAGCTTGTTTCTTCGCACTTGCTTTCTTCTCCAACCTCAAGGGACCGGAACCTTTTCTTGGTCTTTGTGCCAGACGGAGGCCTTGTTTGAAGGTGTGGGGAGGCGCTCGGGGAAGCGCGGGCACGGATGATGTCTCTGATGTAATCCCGGGCCATGCAGTGCAAGCATGTGACGCCGCTCCCCTGCCAGCCCAGTCAAACCGATCGTTCTTTGCAATACGTGTCCTTTTGGACAAGGAAGAGGAGAGAGAGATGCAGACGTTCCAACAAAAGCCCAGTGAAATCATCCCTAATTAATAATCACTGGTTCTGAAGCCAGGCGCCGCACTCATTTTGCATGCAACCCACTATCACAGACAACATCACAATTCTCGCAAGTTAGTACCGGTGTCCCCAATTTATAGACTTAGAGGCTCAGGCTCAGAGAAAGTCAGCCACTTGCCCAATGTCACACAGCTTGTAAGTTTGAAAAAGACAAATCACACACCCTCACGGATTCCAAAACCCAGATTGCAAACCTTCGCCATCAACTGTTTCCTGCCCTGGAGCCTCTATTTAGGCTGAATTCCCAGAAAATGGAGACAGGAAGAAAGGCTTCTTTTGTGTTCCATCAGCGGGCCCTGGCAGCATCGGAGCATGAGACCTGGCACGGTGGGACCCCGTCTCTGTGGGCCTGCCTTCTCCTCACTCAGGCACATCGCGGTCAAGCTTGGCACCACCTCTGAGGCTCCCAGAAGCTCTGGCAGGAGACAGAGTGAGGCCAGAAGCCCACGGCCAGCCCACTGGGGGGCCAGAGTGCCGCTGCAGGTGGGGAAGAGCAAGGGGAGAGGTGCCAGACTGACCTGGGGTGAATCCCAGAGGGTCAGAGGTCACATCGGAGAGGGGAGAGGCCACACTGTTGCAAGTTTGTAGGGATAACGAGATGTGGCCTTAGCACAGAGAGCATCCCCGCTGGCTGTGTTTTGTTTTGTTTTCAATTTTTAATGCATTCCCTGGACACTGAAAGTCTGATATGGTCAGAACATCTAGAAACTTCCTTGGTCGTGGCATACAAGGCTTTGCGTGATCTGGCTCTGGAGGGCTTTTGCAGCCAGACGGTGAATAAGTCTCCGACTTCCCCTTAGCCGTGACCGGAGCGGCCTCCTACCCCTTCTGCACATACCTCAGATTCCTCCCTGATGGAGGCTTTCC
This sequence comes from Panthera tigris, assembly GCF_018350195.1. NCBI lineage: Eukaryota > Metazoa > Chordata > Mammalia > Carnivora > Felidae > Panthera > Panthera tigris. The sequence goes on along the minus strand of NC_056676.1, from coordinate 68,631,210 downwards.
CAGGCTCAGGGCTCCTCCCTCTGCCTTGTATTTACTTGTTTATTCCCACTTCTCTTTTGGGCTCCGCTGTTCCTGCCATGTCAGATTAGGTGAGTTCACTGGACAGGGGAGACACCGGAGAGTTAATTTATACAGGGCACACCGACAGTGAGCAACGTATTTCCTGTAAAGGGTCAGATAGTAAATATTTTCAGCTCTGCGGCCCATCCAGTTTCTGTCACATCTGCTGGATCCTGTGGTTGGAGTGCGAAAGCCGTCAGAGATGACGTCCAAGTCTAAGTGCGTGGGTGTGGCTATGCCCAATACAACCTTATGAAAACAGGTGGTGGGCTGGATTTGGCTTGTGGGCCATAGCGTGCTGACCTTTGCTCTGGGACATCACTATAATCCCGAAGCAGTTAACTCAGGCTGGCACAGTAAACTTACAACACTGGCAAAATGTAAATTGCTCTTGATTCCAGAAAAGTCAATCACACCCTTGAGTGTAAATTGAAGCAAATATTTCTTACTGGGCTGAGCCCGCCTGTGGTGCGTTGTTTTTTTTGTTTTCTTTTAAGAGATGCCTATTATCAGCAGTCAGCTGCGATTCAGAATCCCAATAATCCATGCGGGGAAATGAGAGCAAATTATTTATTTTAATATCCATATCTTGGATCCTTTAGCAGGCCTCCCAAGATGCTTTCTGGCTCGGGAAATTGCAAAAGAAAACGTAAGTGAGAATAAGAACCGCGGGTACGCAGACAACATTTTGCCAGCAGTGTTCAGAATACCAATGCTGCTTTAGTCAGTGAAGTGAATTCACGGGAAGAACTATTTTGGTATATAATTGTGATCCGTTCAAATAAGTTGCTCGGAAGTCTGGCTACAGGCGGGCCGCATACCCTACGGCTGTGTCCTCTGTTTGTAGCGTGTACCGGACCCCAGCCCAGCCCAGCCCACAGGCTATACTGCTATCAGTGTTTCAATAAAAAGACTTCCCACCATCTTCCAGGGCCTGGTGGAGCCCAGCGAGAGCCAGCCAGAGGAATCTGACCATTGATTGGACACCTACGATGGGTCAGGGGACACAAGTGAGTGAAATACGGACCCTCCATTCAAAGAGCTCCTTGATCAGGCGAGTGTGCAAGTAATACTTATACGTGGAATATAATTCAAAGGAATGAAAATGACACGCGGCACTAAATGCATCCACATATGGGCACGACAGCCGCTCGCACGGTGTGACCCTTAGCCATACACCTCTTTGTGGTCATCTTGCTGCCAGAGGACTGGGCCGCCTGGATCCAGGTTGAGGTTAGGTTGGGGCATTAGAAGGCATCGAAGGTAAAAGCAATTGTGTTGCTAGAGAACATGGGCAACCAGAGCAAAAGAAGGGGACCTTTTTCATGAGTTCGGGCCCCCCGTGATTCTCGCACAAATGCCCATCACGTCTGTTAGCTGAGAACAGACAACCCTGCCAACACAGGAGTAATGGATGGGCTGACGGAGCCAGCAACAGACCGCATTTCTTTAATCTTTCCTCTTCTCTCCCACACCTGCTTTGGGATGGTCTCTGACGAACCCCAAATATCTCACTCAGTAATTGCTAGGAGTCCCTAGCAACGTCATAGGGGGCCACATGGCCATACCCACGGGCGTAGCAAGAAATAAGAGGGAAGCCGTGAGGTTATGTGAGATGCCTGAAGCACTCCACAAACTCCCTAGCTATGGCACAGGGAGAAATCTCATACCCAGAACCCAAATGTTAGGACGACGTCATTGCTCTAAACTTAGGTGAAAGGCAGGTGTAGACTCTTGACCTAGTGCATGGGTCATTCTGCACAGGCTGCTGAGACACGCTCTCCCCCCACCCTCCAAAAGGACACATCTGTAAAAGCATACCTGCCCGCATCAACACGTATTCTCTCTTGTGCATACCCTTCAGAGAGCCTGTTTGCTGTTTCTTTAAAAAAAAAAGGGGGGGGGGGTGAATTCTCATTTAAAGCCATTTTGTCCTGCTTCCATTAAATAAAAGGTAAACAAGTATTTTTTTAATCCATTTGAAAACATACCAACTTATTAGTCTGTGTGGGGCGTGTATATTTTTGAATTTCTCTGACACGCCTTCTCATTTCTTCTTATACATCTCTTTCATAGCCCTTTTCTTTTTTTTTTTTAATTTTTTTTTAACGTTTATTTATTTTTGAGACAGAGAGAGACAGAGCATGAATGGGGGAGGGGCAGAGAGAGAGGGAGACACAGAATCGGAAGCATGCTCCAGGCTCTGAGCCATCAGCCCAGAGCCCGACGCGGGGCTCGAACTCACGGACCGCGAGATCGTGACCCGGGCTGAAGTCGGACGCTTCACCGACTGAGCCACCCAGGCGCCCCTTTCATAGCCCTTTTCAAAATGACAATGAGTTAATGTTTTGCTAATTATTTCTGTACTGTCTCTTCTGATCATATAGCACATGAGGACAGAGGCCGTGTTTGTTATGTTGTTTCAGGGCCCTTCAATAGCATTTGTTGAGTGAACAAAAAGATGTAGCAGACTCTCCATGGCCTGCTTCATCAAGCTTCTCCTGGCGATGCCTACGTTTGGGCCGGTTACCGCTGACGACTATCGGAAGCCCATCCATACCAGATGCTGCATCTAGGAAGCCCCTCCCTGCACGCTGGACGGCAGCATCTCCGTTGACCCCAGGGTGTGAAAACAGAAAGAAAGGAACAAAAGGAAAGACTGGTTGGGAGGGAAGGCACTTGCCCACTGGCAAGTCAGATTATTAATATTCCACGGAAAATAAGACACCTGTTTAATATTCCATGGCAAATAGGAAACCCAACACGGTAACAAATAACTTCCTGCTGGACATTTCAAGTAACCCAGACTCTAATTCTGCTGCATGAAAAACTGTGTGAGTCCTGGAGTCAGAGAGCCAAGGCTGAGTTACAGTTTGCAAGGCCAACATATTTCTGAGATCGCTCCAGGAGCCCTAATGGGAAAATTCAAATGAGGACACCTGCTTTATTACGCGTCGAAAGGAGTTTCCCCCTCCTCCCCGAGTGCAATTTATTCTCCTAACCTTACAGCATGGGAAATGGGATTTTTCAATGGATTTTGCCTTCAAAAGTCATCACGTCTTTACCAAGCCACCAAGCTTTTTATTGAAAACGGATTTAGATAATTTGGGGTTTGGCGTGTCAGGCCTTTATATATATATATATATTTTTTTTTTTTCCTTTCAATTTTCTTTTTCTGTTCAGGAAGAGACCCATTCTGGTGTAGTCATGCCCCATTGAACAAAGCCAAACCTGGATATAATTATTTCCTCTGAGATGAAAGCAGCCTAATATGGAAGAAGCTATTGAAATTGAAATCTCAGAAAACCACCAACTCAAGGCAGTGGTATTTTTATCAATGATGCATTCTCCCAAGAGGCAGGTTATTAAAATTTCAATTTTATGTATGTGTGTGTGTGTATATATATATATGTGTGTGTGTGTGTGTGTGTATATATATATGCACATGCATATGTTCACACATATATGCATGTGTGCATATAAATACACATATAGTTTTATATATATATAAATATAGTCTTCAGAAGGAAGATATGTGGTAATTAGCAGAGAAAGCAGAATCACTAACGTCTAATTAAAATGGAGAGAAATTTTTTTTTAAAAACTGTCACATATTTAATTAAGAAAAATGAGCATTTGGATGCATGGCTACCAGTTGGTAGAGAGGTGAAGAGGAGTGGGTTTCAGGAAAACTGGGATGACATCTAAATGCACACGCTACCCCACCCCCAAGCAACCACGGACCTTCCAACTGGAACGACCATGTGGTAAGTTGAAACTCTTTTTCTATCAGGTTACTCTTCTCATTAAAGAGCCACTGGGGAAGCACATCTGGCCACACCAGGGCTTTAAGAGGATTCTGGAGTCTAGAAGTGTGCACAGGAGTGTCATGTGGGTGTGACACTGTCTCCTGCTTCCCTTCCAGAGACTAAGAGAGGCCGTTAGATGTTTACGGTCTGAACACGAAGTTCAAGCAGAAGTCTGTTGCTCTGCTTGGCCCTCACCAGGCAGGATTGCCAAGAAATAACAGATCGTTCCTTCTACCAGCTATACTTGGTTACTTGTTGGTTGTTTATGACTTATTTCTATCCACCGCCCCCTTTTTGAGCCCTAATATGTATTAACAGGAAATCCACCAGGACAGCTGTCTTAGTCCATTCAGGCTGCCAAAATAGAAGTTCATAGACTGGGTGGCTTATAAGCAATAGAGGTTGATTTCTCACAGTTCTGTAGGCTGGGAAGTCCAAGATCAAGGTACCAACACATTCAGTGTCTGCTGAGAACTCATTTCCTGGTTCACAGACAGCCACCCGCTCATGGTAACCTCTCATGGTGAAAGGGGCGAGGGATCTCTCATGGTCCATCTTATGAAGGCACTGACCCCATACCTGAAGGCTCCTTCCCCACCTCCAAAGGCCATCATACTGAGGATTAGGTTTCAACATCTGAATTTGGTGGAGGAGGGCCACAAACATGAAGTCTACGGCAACAAGGAGCTCTAAAACGTAGACCTTGTGCTTTAGGTCTTGGGACTAGAACATGTCAGACTTCACAGTCCTCACAAGGAGAACACCTGCTGCTTGCTTAAGGCAGGGCTTAATCTCCTTCTATTGTTCTCCCCCCTCTTTTCATTCCCTGGAATATCCTCTCCCATCATTTCAACCTGGCTTTCCCCTAGGCATCTTTCCAGAATCGGTTTGGGCCTCGTTCACCTTCTACACACCCCTCAGATGACATGCATGGCCTTCTGTGTGTTCCCACCAGACTTTGTGCTTGCTTCTCGTGTTCACTGACCTCCTGGCATCCAGTTGATTTGATCATGAGTCTGTCTCCCCCTGATTAAGCTCTTGGTGGGCAGAACATCTGCCTTTCTAGCCTTTATGTTCATAGCACCTAACAGAGTAGGCAAATTTTAAATGACTATTAATTTAATTTAATTTAAAATTTTGTTTCCTCTTCTGTATCTGTCACAGCGAGCTGGGTTATGCTACAAACAAACCCTGCAACCCAGTGAAGAACAAAAAATTATCTTAAGTCCGGGCGCCTGGGTAGCTCAGACGGTTAAGGGTCTGACTCTTGATTTTGGCTCAGGTCATGATCTCACAGTTTGTGGGTTCGAGCCCTGAGTCAGTGTGGCGCCTGCTTGGCATTCTCTCTCTCTCCCTCTCTCTCTCCCCCTCCCCCACCATCTCTCAAAAATAAACATTTAAAAATAAATAAATAAATTGGTCATGAGAAGTCTGGGAAGGTTTTAAAAAATTATCTTTTTTTAAACAAGTATTTTTTTTAACATTTATTTATTTTCTGAGAGATAGAGAGAGATACAGCAAGAGCGGGGAGAGGGGCAGAGAGCGAGGGAGTCACAGAATCTGAAGCAGGCTCCGGGTGCTGAGCTGTCAGCACAGAGCCCGATGCGGGGCTCAAATACATGGACCATGAGATCATGACCTGAGCCGGAGTCGGATGCTTCACTGGCTGAGCCACCCAGGTGCCCCTAAAAAAATTACCTTAAATCAAAAACATTCACTAAAACACAAACAAACAAAAACCATTTCTTTATCATTTGTACCACATGTCAATCGCATGCCAGTCGGGGCCTCTGTTCCATATCAACCTCACTGTGAGCCCCAGGATGATGGCATAGGCACCGCTAGGTTGTTGCTGCCAAAGAAAACTCTGGAGAACCTTATACTGGCAGGTAAATACTAACTTAGAAGTGACACGGCTGCCTTCCACTCACAACTCACTGGCAGGAAATAATCAATCATACAGCCCCCACCTAACCACAATGAACCAGGAGTTTCACTCCTGATCCTAGAAAGCAGAGTAGAGAATGTTTAAAAATTAGCTCAAATGATTCCAGAATAACCGTTGAATGGTTCACTCTGAAATCCTGCTGTGCAGAAGTGGCAGATGGCCCGTTACAGGGAAACACAAATCATGCCTTATTTGTCTTAGAACTGGGACCTTGCACTGTGCCTGGCAGGGACTGTCTATATGCCTTATTGGCCTCCAACTTATGCTCTGACCTCCGTGCTTTTATATAAGCTCTTCCTTGAACTTTGAGCTCTCATTGTACTGTGCCTGCTGTCACCTGATGATGTCCTACTTATTTCTCAGATATCTGATTATATGTGATTCCTCCAAGAAGCCTTCACCGGAAACCCCTTACACATACCATCATATTGCATTAAATATCCTTTGTCTCTCTCTCTCTCTCTCTCTCTCTCTCTCTCTCTCTCTCTCAGCCAAGAATTTAACACTGTATTTTAATTGCCTATCATCTTCCACTAGGCTAAATGTTCCATGTGAGTACGAATCCCATCTTTTCCAATAAAGGGTAACCAACCACTGTATCTCCAACACTAAACACATATTAATTGCTCAGGAAATATCTTTGAAGGAGTGAGTCAATTAGTGACTGAATGAATGAATAAATGAAATCTCAACGGTTTTCTGTACTGTTTCAAGGTGCTCTGATTCCTTGGATGCCTTTTAAGAGAGAAAGGAATCCATTCCCTTTATTCATCTTTGTGTTTAACCCAGAATCACTACCCAGTGCAGCTTTAGGTACACGTCTCTCTGGCCAAAACTCTAACTCACCATTTTTGTTTTATTTCTTAAGTTGAGAAATCCCCCTTTGGTTTATAGAAGATCTTTGCAGAGCTCTCCTCTCTGAATTCTATAAACTCATTGAACACATATGCACACACAGTCGGGGACTTGATTTCACACACATCAGATGGAAGACACGGCCTGACCACCTCTGGGGCTCCTGCTAGGACACTCTGATTTTATGACCTCATAGAGTTGCTGCATTCCAATCTCTTTATCAGAGTTTTGTTTTGTTTTGTTTTTACTTATAATAAATGCCTGGCCCTCTGACCAGCTGAGCTTTCTCTAAGCCATCTTTGGAAGTATTAGCCTTATCTGGAAGGAAGCAATACGTAAGGTCATTGCGCCCTGGGATGCGCAGAAAACTTTTTTCTTGTCATCAGCAATATTGCCTGAAATTCCAACATTCATTGATTCAATTTCCTTAGACATTAGTGTGTCAAATCCTATGCTAGCTGTCTTCCCACCAGTAAGTCACAGGTGCTAAGATAAACCTCTTCCCTTCCTCCCACAGCCTACTTCCTGGTGATGTAATCGCTCAGTGAGATATGCCGTCACCTTCACCCCGCCTGGAGAGTATGTTTTACTCCAACTCGTTCTCCCCTGGGGAGGCTTTCTGGGACCTTTAGTCTAAGACATCCACCCCTGCAATCTGTCCCCACTGCACACTTATTCCCCCAAACAAAACCCCCCTCAAACCTTGTAACTACCTACTTACAGTCTCTCTTCCCCAGTAGAGAATCCACTTCACTAGGAGTGTGACTTGTGGGGCACCTGGGTGGTCAGTTGGTTACGCGTCTGATTTCAGCTCAGGTCATGATCTCGCTGTTCGTGAGTTTGAGCTCCGCATCGAGCTCTGTGCTGACAGTTTGGAGCCTGGAGCCTGCTTCGGATTCTATGTCTCCCTCTCTCTCTGCCCCTCCCCCACTTGCACTCTGTCTCTCTCAAAAATAAATAAACATCGGGGCGCCTGGGTGGCTCAGTCGGTTGAGCGTCTGACTTCGGCTCAGGTCATGATCTCGCGGTCCGTGGGTTCAAGCCCCGCGTCGGGCTCTGTGCTGACAGCTCAGAGCCTGGAGCCTGTTTCAGATTCTGTGTCTCCCTCTTTCTCTGACCCTCCCCTGTTCATGCTCTCTCTCTGCCTCAAAAATAAATAAATGTTAAAAAAAAATTTTTTAAATAAATAAAGAAACATCAAAAAAAATTTTTTAAAAGGAGTATGATTCATGACTCATGCCCAAAATCACCTTCCCAGTGACCAGAACATAATTCAAGTACTTTCTTAATAGGCACATAGTAAATGTAGTAAATATTTGTTGAATGCATGAAGAGAACTTTCTGGTTGAGACTGAACTGGGAGTTAAATTCTATTACCAGCACTGGATTATCCAATTCTCAGGCTAAGCACGTGCTTAGGGCACAGGGCGAGGTGGTGGGCGGGGAGGTGAGGGGGATGGAATTGGGGGTCAGAACAGTTAAAAAGCATTTTAATAACTCCTTTAACCAAATATCCAGAACACTGGGCTCCACCCATCCCATAAGTAGCTATTTTCATGTTAGGATACCATCAATACCACATATTGTTTCAAAAATAGCAAAATTCTATTTGTAGCAATCTTCTAGCCTAAGAAAGCCACCATTGCATTTATTAAAATCAAGTTAATGGTCTCTGAAGTGTTGATCGAGCTCATAACTGAAACATCTCCAGATAGCCTTACTTAGCCTTTTATTTGTACTATAGTTACAACTTCGCAACTGAACACCTTCATGATGACAAGCAAAATGTTTAAAGTGAAAGAGAAACCAGGACCTGTGCGCCCAACAAACACCTGCAGGAAGGAAGAAGCTGGATCGCGACTTGCCTGGTCCTGGCCGGGCACCAAAGCGGCTGGGGTGCTGTGTAAGCCACTGCTGAGGAAGCGCTCCAATAAATCTCACCTGTTACTTCCTGGGTGTAAACCTACATTTAGCAGCTCCCAACTTCCAAATGTGTTTCAGTCCAAAAGTACACTTCTTTGTCAGATCCATTGCAGAATTCAAAGCCATTTTCCCACAGAAACGATATTGTAAGTGGTTCTAAGTTTTCTAGGCTCGCTCAACTGAAACCCATTTATTTTATAATGTAGCTGACACATGTTTTCATTTGCAAAAGTAGAAGACAGTGCTCTAAAGGGGATGTTTTCTTTTAATGCCATGCAACACGCCTAAACATGGAGAAGCGAGCAAAACACATTTAAAACTCACAATAATTTTTCAGGCCTCAAAGTTGAAGATACAGAACTTAAAGGAAAATGAAGAGCTCGGTGTTAGGTTGCCTGCTAAGACTTATAAAAGAGCGGGACACACAACTAGCTGTTTCCTAACACCCAGTCTCTTCCTCTTCCTTTAGAGAAAGAAACGCTTAGCTTTTATCTGGATACAAGTCCAAGCAGAAGAAAGAGCATATCCCATGATTCCCTGCGCAGCTAGGTTTGGCCATAGGATTCATTCTGCCAGCAGGTACGCGGAAGTGATTTAACTTAACCTCTAGGTTCTGCTCTTAAAGTTCTATGGTCCTCCTCAACTGGCTGGAACATAGAAATACTGGGGAGCCAACTGAAGACTGATACCCTGGAAAAGATGAAGTCCAAGAACGGTTTCTTAGACTGTCTTGTGATACAAGGCCACCATCAGCAGTGAACCATCTACTCAGCTGTCGCTGTGACACTGAAAAATAAAATTCTGACTTGTTTTATTGTGACTCTGTGATAGTAAACAAATGCATATCTTAACTAATACAAACAAAGAATGATCATATAATCCTGTGACGGCTCTGCAGAACTTCTGGGATGAAGCTAGCTCAAAAAAATGGTTTCTATTCAAAATTCAAGATGTTTCTCTTCCTTGAAAAAATACTATTCTTTGTCTCATGCGTATTTGTCAAAATAGGTCACAAGGATATTTTTTCTGGAGCATATTCTACAGACTAACCCAAAAGTTCTATTGACAATTAACTTCCTTCCTCCCTCCCTTCCTTCTATCCTTCCTTCCTTCCTTCTTTCCTTCCTTCCTTCTTCCCTCCCTTCCTTCCTTTCTGCCTTCCTTCCTTCTTTGAACCCCAAGATATACCAGGCATTAGGCTAAAAAATACAAAGTTCAATAAGGCACAGCATTTTGTCCTCAAGGAAGTTACAGGTTCATAGGAGAGACAGAAAAAGAAATAATAGCCTTGGTATGTGATTAAGTGCTATAATGCAGTTATTTCCAAAACCCAGCACACAAATAGAAATGCCTTTGAAAATTATCAAAAACCTTACCTCAAAACCCCAAAAAGGGGGTTTGGGGAGACACAGCTAACAGATACAAGTTTCTTTTTGAGCTGATAAAAATTTTTTAAAATTAATTATGGTGATAGTTGCACTATTCTCTGAATATAGTAAAAGCCATTGAACTATTTGAATGTGTGAATTGTATGGTATGGGTGAATTACATTTCAATACAGCTATGAGCAAGAGAAAGAAAGAAAAGAAAGAAAAGAAAGAAAAGAAAGAAAGAAAGAAAGAAAGAAAGAAAGAAAGAAAGAAAAGAAGAGAGAGAAAGAGAAAGGGAAAGGGAAAGAGAAAGAGAAAGAGAAAGAGAAAGAGAAAGAGAAAGAGAAAGAGAAAGAGAAAGGGAAAGAGAAAGAGAAAGAGAAAGAAACTACCGAGGGAAGATTCAGAGTTCCACTGGAAAGAAGTTTCAGTTAACCTGACTTTTCCAAGATGACCCAATGGGTATTCGTATACGTATCTGTACTTATTTAATTACATAAAAATAATACTCCAAAAGTTTGTATTTTGGATCTAAATTAGCTCCATGGTAAGAGTCAGAGGCAGCTCCCATAGACATCCTGATTCAGAATGTCCTGTTTAACATATTTAACAGAAAACCAAGGTGGCATGCACAATGGTCCCAGTTGTCCGCCCTTTCCTGGGTCTGTGTGGTACGCCCTGGAACATCAGTGGGCATTGCAGGATTCAAGTCTGGAAGCACTTGTACACTTAGCATTATTCTTGCACTTCTGATGCTGCCATGTGGAAAAGTCACCCCAGCTGTACCACTGGCCCAGGAGAAGGATGAGGGTCATGTGGAAGGGTTGGACCCAAGCCAGAACAGATCAATGAGCCAGCTCGGCTGAGGGAGGAGACCAGTGACCCTATGAGCCAAGTTCAGTCTAGATCAACCGACCCCCATCCAAGACACAGAAGACATGGGAGCTGAATAAATTCCACCAACATGCAGCCGTTATGTGACAAAAGCCATGGCTATTTAACTGACATGGGGCCCAAGTAGGATTTATGATCAGGCAAGTTGAGAGCACACTTTTCTGGTCCTTACCCACTTTTTCCCTCTCTTACCTCGAATGCCAGCAACAGATCCTGGCACTCCAGGTATAACTTTGCCACTTCTGTGAGGCTCACTGTTTTAGGTTTCACATGTACCACTGCTCTGAACTCGGAGACTGGAGGAACAGAGATAAATCAAAGTCTTCCTATTGGTGGACCGAGAAACGTCAAGTCACTTTCTCTCATTACCACAGCTTTATCCTTGGCCTTTTGCTGCTGGTCAACGTCTGCATCTCAAAGCTACTGCTCTTAGGAACCATAGTGCAAAATCGATGGCATTGATCCCAGGAAACAATGGAGGCCTTTGCCTACAGAGACAAACTCATTTTTCCCTCTAAAACCCATGCTTCCTTTTCAAGTTCATGTGACTTGTTCACTCAACGTGGAGCATGTGCTGAAAGAGAAAAAGATGGACGTGGTTGCTGCAACATTTTTCATTTCCCTTTATATGTGATATTTTTATGTGTCCGATGCTGAGTGATCCCCGTAAGGGATTAAAATAGGATTTAATAGCTCATATTGGTCTCCTAGGATTAACAGAAGTTAGGACTTCTCTTTTACAGCAATCACAGAACTGCAACTATTCGATTTGATCTTACAAGTGTCTGTTTTATTGCACCTGTATTCTCAATTTTAGGTTTCCAGTCTTTGCCACAAAGTCAAACACATACTCAGTAGATACTTTGGTGCATCTGAAAACAAATCAAAATCTTTACAGAGAGAATTTATATTATAGGTTCAAAATCAGATAATCTCTAAGTGGTCCTGAAATCCAGGTAATGAATGACAACTTCCAATGCCACAGATAGATCCATAAATACATAGATAATATATATATACTCAAAAGAGACAGGGTAGAGATTTTTTTTTTTAATTGTGAGCTTTGGAATTAGACAAACTCGAATTTGAATCCCGATTCCATTATTTTCTATTTGCTTTCTTGGCAAATTAGTTCAGCTATTATTCATACCTCTGTTTCCCCATTTGTAAAACGGGGATAATGAAGACCTCACAGGATTGTTGTAAAATTAAAATCGCTTGGGGCGCTTGGGTGGCTCAGTCAGTTAAGCATCCAACTCTCGATTTCAGCTCAGGTTATGATCTCATAGTCATGAGATCAAGCCCTGTGTCGGGCTTTATGCTGGGCATGGAACCTGCTTAAGATTCTCTCTCTTCCTCTCTCTGACCTTCCCCCCACCTCAAAAAAATTTTCAAATAAAAAAAATTAAAATCACTTATGTAAAACACTTAGTATATTCCTTGTGCACAGAAATGTAATAAATAGTTACAAATTGAATAACTTTTAAAAGACCTTCCAGATCATTTTTGTGTTTTATAGAAGACATTTAAAAATGCACTAGTTTTAAGGGAAGCGTGTATCAATTTAGAGACATTATTCCATTAGGCTTTAGAAACTTACTTTTGATGAATTAGTCACCCTGATTCACATAACCATGAAAACAGTGTATGTGTGGTTGTATCAGAAGCTCCCAGCCCCACCTTACGTGAGGAATGCAGACTGGATTAAAGTATCCATGGGGAGGAGGAAACCTGGAAGAGGTATAGGATGCGGGAGCTAGCTAGGTCCACTCTACTCCCAGGGCACCCTTCGCATTTCATGAACATTTTGTAAGTGATGTGGCTAGAGAACAGAACACAAACTCCTAACCACGTGTCAGCAGAGCAACAACCTCTTAACCTGGATGCATTTCCCCAACTACATTTAAAGCCTCAGTGGTCCCATGTAGGGCTTTAGTCATCCCTGAATCCCTAGCAGGAACTTAGTACGTACCTGCCACACAGCAGGGGCTAACTAAATATGGAATATTGAGGGGATGAATGAATACCTTTTACAACAGTCCCACAAAAGTCATGGTGGCAGATAGTGTCCTTTTTAGGTCAACAATAACAGCCTTCAATATTGAAGAAAGCACCCCACCTTATATGGTGTTCTATCTCCCTATCATTCAAATGGGATCACCGTGGGCCCCCCACATTGGGCCATTATCAAATGACATCTGAGATCATATGTCAACAGTTTGGAAACAACTGTCGGAAACACTGTGTGAGCGTGCTTACACACGCACACACATGCACACACACACACATGCACACGCACACACACACACAAACACACATACTTTCCTCACAGAAATAGTGGTCACCTTACTTAACCACTCATCCTAGGATCAGGAACAGACATTTAATTTCCCAAAGAGGCACAGTCTTAAACGTATTCTGACCTGGTTCCAGGAATCATAAATTCACATAGATTAAAATATTGAACCCGTGACTTTTAGAGAGAATATTCCAGAAGTGATAACTATATTTAAAATAACGAACAGAATGACGGCATCCACAAGAGGCCTGACTGGCACATTTTGTGTAGTGACTCCCTTTACGTGGGGCTTAGACTAGAGGTTTAAAAACATACAGATTGCTGGGGCGCCTGGGTGGCTCAGTCGGTTAAGTGTCCGACTTCGGCTCAGGTCACGATCTCGCGGTTCGTGAGTTCGAGCCCCGCGTCGGGCTGTGTGCTGACAGCTCAGAGCCCGGAGCCTGTTTCAGATTCTGTGTCTCCCTCTCTCTCTCTGACCCTCCCCCGTTCATGCTCTGTCTCGCTCTGTCTCAAAAATAAATAAGCGTTAAAAAAAAAAAATTAAAAAAAAAAAAAAGAACCATACAGATTGCCAATCCCTGTATACTGAGATTGTCCTAATTCTGTTAGTGCATCTCTGGCCCGGGTTTCTCTGGTTTTACAAGCCTCCAGGTGACTCCAGTTCCAGTTATGAGAACCACTCTCTTGAATCAACTCGTGCATCTTTCCATTCCTAATGTTCTGAGACTCGGCCAGGTAAGAAGCCCGCAACGTCAGTCACCCCACAGATCTTGAGGTGCCTGACTCAGCAATCTGGAGAGGTACACCTTACTTCTTCGGCTGTCTTTAGATGTCCAGCTGTGAGCCAGGTATGAGAGGATAACCATCGTAGCCAGATGTCAGCAATTCAGGCAAGAGTATGCATTTGCTATGATCCCCTTCCCAAACTTCAAAGGTTTTCTCAGGGTCCATGTTTGAATCTGATGAGTCTACCAGTCAATTACTCTCTACCCTCGGAGTTTCCCTCAGAGGCTAATCCCCAGAAGCTAAGACAGTCACTCAGAGGCAACTGCTAACGGGGAAAGATTCTACTCCACTGATTTCCACATTCTTTCCTTGTTGGAACCCCAAGACCCATTTCATCTGGGTCCCGTGATCTGAACCTCCTCCTGGGCAAGGATTCCAGAACCAGGAGACAAGGCTGTCAAGTGGATGTAGGGTCTGGCTTACCTAATAAGTCCCCCCACCTCACCCCCCTTCGCCCCAGGGACTATGACATTATGATGACAGCACCTAGCACAGAGCCTGACACACAGAAAGTGTTCAGCGAATTCTCACTCAGTAACACAAGGGAATGGTCTGGTTATGTTTGCACAAGGAAGTTGGTTTCCTGCCCTCTAGGAACATTTTCTTTCAGAATCAGTCGATTGACGAATATTCACTGCTCCCATCAATCATGGGAATTCTGGGCTCCCCTGGCTGCCTTCTAAGAGGATAAAGTAACCAAAAGATGCATAAAGCAGCTGAGAAAGCTGCAGATAGTTAGCTTGACAAGTTTAAGCCATAAACCAACAATCAACAGAGATGGGCTGTCTGTACTAGTTAAGGAAAAAGGGTGATGGGCAAGTTTAAAAGTCCCCTGTTCTGTTCCTCTGGGAAGTACCACATTGGAGACGTTGCAGGCAGGTGCACAGCACAAACCGAATGCCCTGCTTCCGGCCCAGGAGCATCCGAACAAAGCATGCATCCTGCAGGATACTGACTAGGGCTTGAGGAATCAGAGAAGGAAGGGAAATGGAGGCAAAAGGACAAAAGGAGAGAAAAATCTTAAGGGAGGAAGAAAAGTGAGTCCAAGAGTGTTTAACCAATCGAAGTATCTTTTCATCCTGACTTATAAAACACTCTTTTCAATAAGCGAAAATGTCTTTCTTAAACCCTCACCTAATATTTCATCACCACAGTGGGTTGAGATCAATTGTTCTTATTTTATAGCACCAAAGAAGTGAGAGAATTTGTGAGAACCCGGAATAAATCAAAACCAGAAGATTTAGACCTGGGATGGATTTTTCCAGAAATCTTCTGGCTCAAATGCCTGACTGTGGATAAATGATGTTTAATCCCCCGCCCCCCCTCCCCTGATTTTATAGGTAACACAAGCTGGCAGTGGGACTGTGCTTCTGTTAGAAGGACGTGAAGGGACTCAGAAGAACATAACTTGGTCCACTAAACCGTGCTTTGTGAAAATCTACTCATAACCTTAAATAAGTAAGGACCTGATCCAATCTGGGGACCCAGTGATTCCCAGAATCATCAGAATATCTTTCAAACATTAGTGAGTGATTTCCATGTGTCAAGTTCTGTTCAAAGTCTTTTAATCCTCACAACAACCTTGTGAGGTATAAGTAGGATCAGAGTTTCCATTTTACTAGTAAAAAAAAAAAAAAAAAAATGAAGCACAGAGAGGTCAAGTAACTTGCTTGCAATTGCACAGCAAGTAAGTGTCTGAGTCAGAATTATGAACCCAAATACCCTACCTGCTGAGCCTGGACTTTTCGTCTGTATGCTACCGCACCTATTAATTTAATATCCTATTGGTATATTCTGTTTAGGGAAGAAATGACTTTCTAAAAGTGCTTCCCCTCCCCCCCACCCCCACCCAAGGAAACCTTATACAAAATGTCCTGTAATCCCATTACAATAGAAACACCCCAGAGGAGGATGAGAATCGAAGGCTAAAAAAAAGCTAAACCTGGCACAAGGTCTGGCTCATCCCTGCTGCATTCTTCTGGTGACTATGGCAGTTGAGAGGAGGAAGTATGCCCAAACCATCACCGGAAAGACAGATGAGAAGTAAGCCCAGAGAATCATTTCCTTCGGCTCTGGTGCCCATTTTATACCCACTCTTCATTGGCCCATCTATTTGGGAGCCTAGGCGGCAGAGGCAAGACTTCCCAAATGGGACTCTTCATTTTCCCCACTTCTCTGTGGGGCCTTAGTCCAAAATGTATCATGTGTTAAGAAGTGGCTGTGTCTGTCCAGGGTTTATACGTTCCCAGAATAACAGGTCTGGAGGGTCCCTGACTCCTGTGTGTGCCCAGTGACAGCACCTGTCCTAGAGGTTCCCTCCAGCCTGAAGACACGTGTTCCCCACTAGACTGAAGCTCCATGAAGATGGTCCACCTCTGTGTCCCTGGTGCACAGCACACAGCCTTCCCAACCAGGTGTTCTCCATACATGTTGGGTGAATGTAAAATATGCTTCTAGCCAGTCGTTCTCAGCTGAGAATGACACCCCCACCCAGGGGACATGGGGACATTTGCCAATGGCCGGAGACATTTTTTTGGCTGTCACAATTCCAAGGGGTGGGGAGCAGGGGGAGTATGCTGCTGGCATCTATTGGGTAGAGGCCAGGGAGGCTGCTAAACTCCATGCAATGTGCAGGGCAGTCTCCTTAGTGACGAGTCACCTGAGCCAAAGTATCAACACCACCGAGGTTAGAAACCCTGTTCGAACCCAACATCGTCATTTGATACATGAAAAAAAAAAACAACAAACCAAAACCACACCAAACCAAACAAGCAACAAAACCCCTGGGGACTGAAGGGGTGACATTTCTTGCCCAATCTTGTGCATCTGAGTGGCAGCAAAGTCAGACCTAGGGCCTGACTCCCAGCCCGGCATCCTTTCCTCCTTCATAAATACTCCAGAGATCACACAGTTCTCTGCAGGGCACACGTGTGGTTTCTTAGGCCAAAAGGCTCAGGCTAAAAAGACAGCCTTAGATTATAGCACGATTCCTTGATATTTGTACTGAAAAAAATACGCGCATAGCTCGGTATATATAAACAAGGCAAATGTTGGGGCACCTGGGTGGCTCAGTCGGTTAAGCGGCCGACTTCGGCTCAGGTCATGATCTTGCGGTCCGTGAGTTCAAGCCCCGCGTCAGGCTGTGTGCTGACAGCTCAGAGCCTGGAGCCTCTTTCGGATTCTGTGTCTCCCTCTCTCTGACCCTCCCCAGTTCATGCTCTGTCTCTCTCTGTCTCAAAAATAAATAAGCGTTAAAAAAAAAATTTAAAAAAACAAAAAAAAACAAGGCAAATGTTGCATACATGTGTATCCTTAAGTATTTTTTTTTCTTTAGTTTCCCACAGACTGATGAGACATTGCTTCTTATCACTCATTTTCCTAAAGATGGGTTGACGGTTGAAGAGTGAAAAATTAAGGGCCAGCTCACATGCCCTCTCCCTCTCTCCCTCCCCCTCCACTTTAAAGAGAGTGACCTGAAACAAATATGGAAGTTGAAAGTCAAGTCTGCTAACTTCAAGTAGACGTTGCATTATTAATTTTGGTATTTTCCAAACTCGAAGCAAGACGACCTCAGCTCGAGCGCCTCCTAGAGCCGCCGCAGACTATCCCCAAACCACTCGCCTTCCATCTTTCTGCGGGTCCAGGAGGCAGAATGGACCACGAGGAGAAGCGAAATCTTTGGGTATCGACATCTCCGCCATTTATTTGGGCAAATTAATTAACCTCCCTGAAACTGAATTTTCTTTTCAAAATGGCTATTTTTAAAAAGAAAATAATTATAGCGATGTTAAAAAAAAAAGCCATTTAGAAGATGAATTAAGTTCCTTCTGAGAAGAGTGAGCGCACACTTGGAGATAATAGATGTCTGCTTTTTACTGTCAACAGAGCTTTTACTTTTTTTCTCCTTTTTTATCTTTCATAAGAAGACTAAAAATACCAGGCAAGAATTAACAGGTAAAATCTATTCCTCCTCCTTCTCTTCCTCTCCAGTCGGTAACCCCCAACTCTTCAGACACTACGACGTGTTAAGTAGGTTGCTCTGGGAGTTAACTCGGTGACTCAATCCTGTCACCAGCTCCACAGATCCCAAAGAACACTGACTACCTGGTGTGTGTTGGGCAGTTCCCTGGGCCCTGGAGGGGAGAAAGGGAGAAACGGGAATAACTCTAATTCAAGGAATAACTCTAATCCAAGCCCTGCCCTCGAGAAGCCACCGATTTCGTGAGGAGACAGGACCAGGGTACACAGGATCCTGAAACTGCTCATTCTATAAGGTGGATACAGGCTACCCATTCCCTAGTTCAAACAACAGATTTCACTTCTGGCCGAGCACTGAGGAGAAGCTTCACAGAAGTGGGGCCATCAGAGGTGACCCTTCAAGGAGGGAAGGGATTCGAGGAGAGCTGTCAGGAAGAAGCACATTTCAGCAAGAGGGAACAGCCTGGTTACAGAAGGTAGAGGATCCGCATGTAAGAAGAATGATGTCCCGGGGGGGCAGCCTCTGCGAGAGGGACTAAGTGAGCTGAAAATGAAAGGAAGACAGGCTTTGAAAATAGAAATGTGCTTTAGACTGATTGATTGATTGATTGATTCTATAGGCAGATGGGAGCTGCTTAAGATTCTGGAGCAGTGGTGGGTCTGAGCTGTGTTTTCAAGAAGGTTATTCTGCAGCACAAGGAAGAACAGAGGTGTGAACGGGTACAGGAAGGGAGGACACCATGAAGACGGCCTGACGCTCTTAAACTGTGACCTGTTCATTTATTCCTTGGTTTGAACTGGAATCAGGGTCTGATATTTGCAAGTGGGCCTTAAGGGTCATCTGGGGCGAGTTTGCACCCAGTGCAGGAGTTTCTGGGGTTACACACTCTGCCCCAACGTTGCCCGCGATGGGAGGGTCACTGGGACACAGAATGACCAGGGCGTGAGTGGACAGCTCAGGTCCATGGGCCCAGGAGGTAGGAAGGCACAGGGGAAAGACCACACAGGCCCGGACGCAAATCCCCCTTGGCCCTTACGAAGCGGAGCAACCTGGGACAGACTATTCTCTGCGCCGTGGTTTCCTTATAGGTGGCATAGGAATAATAACCTTTCACGTACGAAGATGCAGCAACATAGAATGAAACCTCTCACCCACTATAGCCAAGCTTGGTAGACACATACTCTTCCCCTTGGTCGGAGCCAAAATCTTCCTCTGTTTCACCCATTCATGGGACTTACTTTCCCCTTCTAGACATGCCCAGAACACATTTGCTACCAATTTCACAAGTCAGATGTTAGAAGATAAAAGTTATGTGGCCATAAGTCTTCTCTTCGCTGAGTTAACATCACCATCCTCCTCGGATAACACATTTTCCAAAGCACTTATCTACGCAATCCTAATACGTGCCCTGTGATGATGTCTAAATCCTTGGTCTTCAATATAAAACCATACTTCCGTGTGGGGCGAGGGGTAGAAGAAGGCTTTCTCAAAGGCACTCCTAATGATCTCATTCCTGCTAATGAGTAAGTTTATG
The DNA here is from genome assembly GCF_018350195.1 of Panthera tigris. NCBI lineage: Eukaryota > Metazoa > Chordata > Mammalia > Carnivora > Felidae > Panthera > Panthera tigris. Next base: position 68,611,753 of record NC_056676.1, on the reverse strand, counting down.
GACTGAGAGGGAGACAGGGGGCCTTGTTGATGGTCTCTAGAGACTTCTGACCTCTTTTTTATTCCTCCAGGCTCTGTTCTGACAACTTCTCAAATGCAGTCTAGGATGAGGCACCAGAAAAAAAAAATTGAGAACCACTGGTGTAAGACACATGGATCAGTGTTCGGCTGACTACCCGAAATAAACTAAGACTAACAAGACTAAAATAACTCCAACACTTCATGTTAAAGAGGCACCGATGAGCTCCCGTTAAGGCAGTGTACAAAACAGGGCTGAGGTTTTGGGTACAGTTGGCCTGGCCTGGGGAACCAAGCATGGCCTTGCACATGAGGGAAGAAATAAAAGCTTTGGGAGAGGCCCAGGGCTGTCCCACCAGTGTGGGGCACAAGCTATCTCTGCCTTTAGCAAACTGGAGCCCCTCTTCCAGCAGATCCAAGGACTGAAGCAAATACAATTAGCAACATTCTGTATCCCAGAAAATCCACGAGCCAAGAGAGTGAAAACAGAGCTTTAATTACACAGTGAGAAGAAGAGAAAAGTTGGCTGACCAATGAGTGGAATAAGGGGGAAACCTGAATGAATTCTGTCTCTATAACACAAACATAATCAAAAGCCAACAAACTATGGACAGATGATAAATTCTAAGGGTGGTCAGGAAGGAGAAAACAATCTGAGGTGAGAAAATGGGCTCGGCTGGTGGTCATCCCAATTTTAAGACTGAATTCTCTTAAAGGTGAGCCATTTTCTTTGTCTCAAATGAGAGACGTTTGGATTAGTTAATGGTAAAATCGCTTTTAGCCATCAGTTTCCTGATACATACCACTCATATGCACATAACTGAGTCCATTTTCCATTACCAATTCAACTCATGAATTTTCATGGCATCAGAGTATCTCCCTACAAGATGCTTCCTAATTGCAAAGGGAAAGCTTAAAACTTTACGGTGGGAAAACCTGATAGATACCACCTTAACCAAATGATCAAAGATTACCTCACCAGTAATAAAATGTATTGACATCATGTACCTTCTGATAGATGAACTGAGAAGGGCATAATATCACTTATGTGAGAGCCCATCCCAACCATTTAATCCGCATCAGTGCAGCGAGTTTGGGACCATCTTTTCTGTACATTGTCTTTTTTTTTTTTTTTTTAAAAACCTACTTAGACATTCATCCTCCTTAAAGCAGTGATACCTATGGGTACAGAAGCTGAAATACCATTAATTTAGCTGACTTTATCAACAATCATCACAAAATAGGATCATGTTGATGTAAAAATAAGCCCTCATTCTACTTGGGAAAAAAAATTCAATTAGCAACAGAATCATGTAGAGCCACCCGTGGTTATGGAGATTTAGTGACTCATTGCAATCGAAAATTGCCTGTAGTGGTTGGTGGTGATATTTCCCTTTTATTCTAGCTTTGCCAGCCCCCAGCAACCATGCCTGGTTTCCACCCATCACAAAGCAAAATGAAACAAAAATCACCAGGGGTTAAAAGACCTAAATTGGATTACAGTCACACCATTTAGAAAACAAGGTTTTACTGGTAATTGCATTCAGCTGAATAAATATCCTTGCATTAGCTTATGGCCCATTAGTATTCTGATGGTGATTATTTTTGCTTAAATGTGTCTGCCTCTGAATAAATGGGGAAAGGGTGGAATGATATGAGGTTTTGAGATGAAATGGATATTCTGTTCAGTAAACTAGAGTTTTTGGCATGGAGCTGGGACTGTGGGTGAGACTGAAATGACACAGACATTTGTTTAACATCAGTTCTTTGCAAAGTTATCTACTGGAAGCATGAACTTATGGTTTCCCAACTTTGCTGCATGCATCAGAGCCAGGGCCTAGAAATCCTGAGGCTGAGGCTCTTCCCCAGACATTCTGCATTAGAACCTCTAAGAGTGAAACTCAAGAACCTGTATTTCTAACACAGCTCCCAAGTATTCCAGCGAACAATCACTTTGAAGAATACTGGTTCCAAATGTTTACCAGTCTTATTCCAAGTTATCAGTAACGATTCAAGTACAGATTGATCTAAAAGGACCAAATCCACCACTGGAGATAGACCAAGGATCAGCAAACTATGGCCCCTGGGCTAAATCTGGCCCAACACTTGTTTTTGTATATAAAGTTTTATTGGAACACAGCCGCACCCATTTGTTTACAAATTATCTATGCCAACTTTCTTGCTAAAATGGCAGAGAGAGCAGTTGTGACAAAGACCATATGGCCTGCAAAGCCTAAAATATTTACTACCTGGCCCTTTATAGAAAAAGTTTGCCAACTTCTGGTGTCAATAGATGGGGACTATTGGGGGTATCAAGGGACTGAGAGACAAAGAACGTGGGTATGCTAAGAGAGGCTGGTAGATTAGCTGGCTTCTAGCAAATTGTCCTCTCCCTTCCCTGGACTTTTTTCTAAGTGATCCAGGGTGGGTGAACTCTATTTTTTCCAGCTTTACTGATACATAATTGATGTATGTGTGTGTGTGTGTGTGTGTGTGTGTGTGTGTGTGTGTTGAAAACACTTAACGTCTACTCTTTTAGCAACTTTCAACTATATAAGTATATAATACAGTACTGTTAACTTAGTCACCCGGCTGTATATTGGATCCGAGAACTTTTTCATCTTATAAGCTTGTGCCCTTTGACCAACATCTCTCCATTTCCCCCTCACCCCAGCCGCTGGCACACACTATTCCTGCTTCTAGGAGTTTGGCTTTTTTCCATATGTGAAGTAGGATTCCACATATAAATGAGATCAAACAATATTTGTCTTTCTCTATCTGACTCATTTCAGATGAAATGAGCACAACACCCTTAAGTGTCATCCATGTTGTTGCAAATAGCAAGATTTCCTTCTTTCTCGTGGCCAAATAAGATTCCATCATAAATATATATATGGTGGCTCTTCATCAGACATTTTTTATCAGAATCTCTAGGGGTGAGGCTCAGGAGCCTACGTTTCTAACACAGTCATCCATTCTTAGCTACTGTGAATAATGCTACAAAGCACATGGGGGTGCAGCTAGCCCTTGAAGATAGCGATCTAGGGGCGCCTGGGTGGCGCAGTCGGTTGAGCGTCCGACTTCAGCCAGTTCACGATCTCGCGGTCTGTGAGTTCGAGCCCCGCGTCAGGCTCTGGGCTGATGGCTCGGAGCCTGGAGCCTGTTTCCGATTCTGTGTCTCCCTCTCTCTCTGCCCCTCCCCCGTTCATGCTCTGTCTCTCTCTGTCCCAAAAATAAATAAAAAACGTTGAAAAAAAAAAAAAAAAAAGATAGCGATCTAATTTCCTTTGGACATTTACCCAGAAATAGAAATGCTGGATCATATGGTAGTCCTATTTTTAGTTTAGTTTTTTTTTTTCCAGTAACCTCCATACTGTTTTTCCATAGTAGCTTCAGTAACCTCCATACTGTTTTCCATTTCCGTGGATTCTCACCTCAGCTCTGCCCCATACTAGAAGAACTTAACCTCCCTGAACTTTAGTTTTCTTTATCTGTAAAACTCAGAAGGTTTAGACTAAATAAAACAACATTTAAAGGACAGGCCCTATTGCAGTCTTTGCACTAGATATAAAGAAGAAAGATGAATAAATCATAGTTTGTCTCCTCAGGTTGCTCAAACATGATCTCTGGGTTCTATTTTATCTTTAGCTTAAAAAGCTGAATGGTATAGTTATTTAAGAGTGTGGGTTCAGAGGTCAGATCTAGGATACTGTTTAAAATCTGGTTCTGCCACTTAGTAGCAATGTGACCTTGAGAGAGTTCTTTATGCTCTTTAAGCTGTGCAGAAAAATGGACAGTATTTACTACAGTATTTACTACAAAGTGCCAAGGTGAAGTTAAACTAGACAATGCAGGTAAAGTGCCTAACACAACGCAGGTCTATAATACCTTGTTAGTACTAGCTTTATTCACATTCTAACATTGGTTAATCAAGGGAGACCCCACTGGTTGGGGCCAGACAATTCTTCTTTGTGCAGACCTCTCCAGAACATTTAGCAACCCCGACCCCTAAATACTAATAATGTCCTTCAAGTCAATGGGATAACCAAACTGCCCCCAACATGTTCAAACGTGGAGAGAGAAGTGTTGTTGCCTCCTGGTTAAGAACGACTTAGGCAGTGAACTCCTTGAGGACTTGTTTATTTTTGTGTTCTCTATCCAACACTGTGCCTAGCACATAGACAGCTCAATAAACACTCCTAAAAGAAATGAATGAAGGTGAATGAATAAAACAGTACGACTTTGTAAATACGCTTCACATGCCACTATTATGTATTTATACCTTTTGTTGTACATGATTCTATTAGGTTTCTAGAATCCCTCATTAAATTGCAAATCGTTCCGAGGGAAAGTACTTTCAGCAGTTATTAACTAACATCAAGGTGGCTGAATGCCAGCTGTGACAAAAGCCCTACAGGAGTAGTTTACAGAACAGAAAGGAGATGGACTGGTGTTCAAGTACATGGTCAAAATGGAAAGCTTTGTATGATCTCTAATGATGCCTCTGCATGGGTCTGTGCATAAACATAAGAAAGTATATGTAATGGGGGCTCCCTGGCAGATACATCTCTTACCCACCTCCCCCTGTATTGTTAAAGAAATTGAAACCAAAGGTCCTTTGTCATTTACCATCATTTTTCTCCTTTTTTTTTTTTTAAAGAAGTAATCAAAATATCCAATAATAAGGATTTTGGAATCATTATGGTATGTCCATATGAAGTAATATTTTAAGACCATTACAAATCATGTTTGCATGAGGTAGTTAATGACATGGGAGAATGCTCATGATATAATCTAAATGCACAGAAAGAGAAAAAGAGAGAAAAACTCGGGGGCAAATATACCAAAATATTAACAATTATAAATCTCTTTGTGTTGGGATTACAAATTATTTTAACATTGTTTTTACTTTATCCTTTATCTTCTAAAATTTCAAGGACCTCAGTCAGTTGAACAACACAGATAAAGAATATAATATTCCTGACTGTATTTTCTCATTACCAGGACCAAACATCTAGGTTATGGCTGGTATATTCATATTGCCTTTTTCTTTCAGTCTTGTTTTCAACTATTATTTTCTAATTAAAAAAAATTTTTATTACATTTATTTATTTTTGAGAGACAGAGAAAGACAAAATGTGAATGGGGGAGGGGCAGAGAGAGAGGGAGACACAGAATCCGAAGCAGGCTCCAGGCTCTGAGCCATCAGCCCAGAGCCCGATGTGGGGCTGGAACCCACGAACCGTGAGATCATGACCTGAGCTGAAGTCAGATGCTTAACCGACTGAGCCACCCAGTAGCCCCTATTTTCCAATTTTAAATGTATACTTTCCTCCAGGATCCCCAAATGGGGTTCAACACCCTGTGGAAAGAAACAAGGGACTAAACGTACTGGCAAATGAGAACACTGTGACATGTAGGTCATGAGTGACTCCCCTACTCGGTTCTCTTCACTTTGAGTCCAGGTCATGTCCAGAACGTGGCATGGAGCCTCCCTCTCTGACGCTGGACTTGTTCTTAGATGTGTGATGAGCACAGGATGCTCGGGGGCCAGTGACTGGTCAAACTCAGAGCTCCTGGGAGCTGAAGCTCTTCTCATCCATAGGTCAGCTCTGGGTAAACAGCAGTGGCATTTAAGAGAGAAGGCACAGGGGCTTCGACTACATCTCACTCTCCACTTCCTATGTCTAGAGCTGTGCCTGGAAACTTCAAATATACCCAGTGTCCTCTTTCTTTCTTAGGAGCATCTATACCCCATATGCCTCTTTCCTCAATAACCAGTCTGCCTGAGATAACGAATCTGAATTCTCTTCTCTCCTGTTTATTCTTTTTTAATTAGCCAAACGATTTTCATACTTCCCTGAAAGCTCCTGGCCCAGCAACTATTTTTCTCCTCAATCCTCTATAAGTTACTGTTTTCATGACCACCTTGGTTTTCTTTCCAGCTCAAAGTGCTTCCTCTGAAGAAGATATCCATTCTTGTGGCTTTAACAACAACACATTATCTTTACTTGAATATATAACCTCAGAATCACTGAGGTTTTTTTTATATTTGGTCAATATAAAAATATTTACCCAAGAACTGACAATTTATAAAAATTCGTCTCAGGGCACCTGGGTTGGTCAGTCAGTTTAGCATCCAACTTTAGCTCAGCTCATGATCTCGTGGTTCGTAGGTTCCAGCCCCGCATCGGGGTCTGTGCTGACAGCTCAGAGCCTGGAGCCTGCTTCGGATTCTGTGTCTCCCTCTCTCTCTCTCTGCCCCTCCCCCTGTTCACGCTCTGTCTCTCTCTCTCACAAATGAATAAACTTAGATTTTTTTTAAAAAAATTCGTCTCCACTCAAGCATCCTTCCCTATTTAAAGCAAAAGTCTCCTAGTCCGTCAAGACAAGTAAGGCAGTCATTCACTGATTATCACATGTAAACATCTACTAGCACCATGAAATACAAGAGCAATTCTATTTCACAGTAAAATTGCACATCTTGTAAAAGACGCAGGATTTCAGGGCACCTGGGTGGCACAGTCAGTTAGGCGTCCGACTTTAGCTCAGGTCACAATTTCACTGTTCTTGAGTTCAAGCCCCACAATGGGCTCTGTGCTGACAGTGCAAAGCCTGCTTGGGATTCTCTCTCCCTCTCTCTCTCCACCCCTCCTCCACCTGTGCACGCTCTCTCTCTCTCTCTCTCTCTCTCTCTCTCTAAGTGAATAAATAAACTTAAAAATTAAAAAAAAAAAGATGCAGGATTTCATGAGGTCAGAGTATAGCTGAAACACATCTAAAGGCACTCATATAAGAGAACTTGGGAGAGGTACTTCAGTTAATAAATGAAAATCAATTTGTAAGGATGATGACAGAATAGTGACTTCAAAGTCTTCACAGAAAATTATCTGAATATCAAAACATTAAGAGAGTTTCTTAGAAAAAAAACTGGTGAACCCTCAAATATTTTTGCAATCTTGTCCTCTTTATAATGATGCCATAACTGTAAACCAGAGTACTTGAAGAGCTAAAACAATCTTGAAAAAGAACAAAGTTGAAGGTCTCACACGTCATAATTTCAAGCTTATTACAGAGCTACTATACTCAAAACAGTATGTTACTGGTATAAAGACAGACACAGAGACCAGTGGAATATAGTAGTCCAAAAATAAACCCTCACATATACAGTCAGGTAATTTTTTTTAAGCTTATTTATTTTTGAGAGAGAGAGAGTACAAGCAGTGAAGGGGCAGAGACAGAGAGGGAAACAGAGAACCTGAAGCAGGCTCCCTGCTGTCAGAAAAAAGCCTGATATGGGGCTTGAACCCATGAACCATAAGATCAAGACCTGAGCTGAAGTGAGGCCGCCCAACTGACTGAGCCACCCAGGCGTCCCGTCAAGTAATTTTTGATAAGGATGTCAAGACTATTCAACGGTGAAAGGACAGTCTTTTCAGTAAATAATTTTGGGAAAATTGGATATTCACATGCAAAAGAATGAGGTTGTACCCTTATCTTCTATCATATACAAAAATAAACTCAAAATGGATCAAAGACCTAAATGTAAGATCTAAAATTGTAAAGTTCCCAGAAAAAAAAAAAAAAAACCACAGGGGAAAAGCTTCATGACACTGGATTTGTCAGTAATTTCTTGGACATGTATGACAAGAAAAAAAAAATTGCCTCGACCCTCTTGGGACCCCTGGCTGAGGTTGAAAATTAAACTGATAAAGACAGATTTAACAAGAAATGGCTAAACCTGAGTATCATTATGCTGGGTCCGATGAAGAATGGACAGTTGTGGAGAAATATGACAGGGCAAAGAGTGCAGGGTAAGTGTAACAAACTGGGGGAAATTTAGCAAGGCCTGTTTGTAGGAATTCTTCTTGCATTCTTTTCTCTTCGGAGGTAAGAATCTCCTTTCCTCCAGTTCCTCCAGTGTGAGAGGACTTCTCACACAGGGTTTTATGACTGCCATTTTCTCAAACTCCTTCAGCTTAAAATACTGAATATGCCAAGGTGCCATACTTTGGGGGAGCGTCCTCTGATCTACATCAGATGTGACATGAAAAGCATAGTCAACAAAGGGAAATGCATATAAGTTGGGACACACAGAAATTGAAATTCTGTGCATGAAAGGACACAACTGACAGAGTAAAAAGGCAAAAGCACACTATGAAATGGGAGAAAATATTTGCAGACCACATATCTGATAAAATGTTAACATCCAGATTATGTAGAGAACCCTGAAGAATCAACAGCAACAAAAACAAAACAACCCAATTCAAAAATGGGCAAAACACTTGAATAGACATTTCCCTCAGTATAGATGAAATGGACATTTCTCCAAGATATATGGATGACCAATGAGCACATTAAAGGTGTTCATTGGGAAATGCAAATCAAAACCACAATGAGATATCCCTTCACAACAACTGAAACAGCTACAATTTCCTCAAAAAACTGAAAACTGAATTTCTGTATGTTCTACCAATTCTACATCTGGGTATAAAAAGAAGCTTCCAGGAGCTCAGGGGGAAAAGGGACATGGGGAGTTGTTGTTCAATGGGTATACAGTTTCAACTTGGCAAGATGAAAAAGTTCTGGAGATTTGGTTGTACAACAGTGTGAATATAGCTAACACTGCTGAACTGTACACTTGAAAATGGATAAGATAAGGGCACCTGGGTGGTTCAGTCGGTTAAGCGTTCAACTTTGGCTCAGGTCATGATCGCGTGGTTTGTGGGTGTGAGCTCTGTGTCAGGCTCCGTGTTGACAGGTCAGATCCTGGAGCCTGCTTTGGATTCTGTGTCTCCCTTTCTTTCTGCCCCTCCTCTGCCCGCACTCTGTCTCTCTGTCTCTCAAAAATGAATAAACATTTTTAAAAAATGGATAAGATAACAAATTTTATGTTATATATATTTTACCACAATTAAAAAAAACTATTTTAAAAGTTTAGGGGAAACCATTATAAAAATCTAAAAGGATACTGCATTCAGATTGCTTCCCAAAAGAGTTTAAATTTTCACTCCATGTTGAGGAAGCAAGATTGGCTTCTTTACTATGTGTGAGATCTGTGCATGAGAGACCAGTCAAAACTCTAACCAATATGCCAACGATTTATTTTTAAAAAAAGATTTAAAAATAAAAATGCATTTGCTGGTGGGAATGCAAGCTGGTGCAGCCACTCTGGAAAACAATATGGAGGTTCCTCAAAAAACTAAAAATAGAACTACCCTACCACCCAGCAATTGTGCTACTAGGCATTTATCCAAGGGATACAGGTGTGCCGTTTCGAAGGGACACCCCCTTGTTTATAGCAGCACTATCGACAATAGCCAAAGTATGGAAAGAGCCCAAATGTCCATCGATGGATGAATGGATAAAGAAGATGTGGTATCTATATACAATGGAGTATTACTCGGCAATCAAAAAGAATGAAATCTCGCCATTTGCAACTATGTGGATGCAACTGGAGGGTATTATGCTAAGTGAAATTAGAGAAAGACAAAAATCATATGACTTCACTCATATGAGGATGAGAGACAAAACAGATGAACAGAAAGGAAGGGAAACAAAAATAATGTACAAACAGGGAGGGGGCAAAACAGAAGAGACTCATAAATATGGAGAACAAACTGAGGGTTACTGGAGGGGTTGTGGGAGAGGGGATGGGCTAAATGGGTAAGGGGCCCTAAGGAATCTACTCCTGAAATCATTGTTGCACTATATGCTAACTAATTTGGATGTAAATTTTAAAAAATAAAAAATAAAATTTAAAAAAAAAAAGTAAAAATAAACATGCATTTATATGCTTTTTAAAGTAAAACAGAGTGAAGATTCTCCTAACTGGCAAGTTCACAAGTTTACTGGATGTATGGTAATAACAACAACAAATAAGCAATTAATTATTTGTTCATTCTAAGAATCAGTAACCAGTTGGAATTATAAATCATTTTAAATATAAGATACAAGCAATTATTTGTAATTATCTGTTTCTTTTGAGGTCCCAATTTAACCAGTTTTTCACTATTTATTGTTAAATATCAGTCTTGTCCCGTGTGGATTCATTTAAATGATCTTTTTGCAATATAAATCTTCGTTGGATAACAGAGACCTCCTTCAGTTATGTCCTCTGCGCAGATGACTCCCCACTCTATCTGTGGACCTGAGCAATCTAAGTTTTCCAAATGCCCCAGGACATTTTTACTTAAAGTGTCTCTCCATTAATTCAAATTCAAAGTAGAAAGTCAAAGCTATCATTGCCCCTCTAAATATCACTTTCCTATTTCGCAATGTCATTATATACACCCAACCAAGTGAAATGAGAACACCAGTGTCAGTCTGTCTACTTACATCCATCTACTCATCATCATTTAATCAGTTTCCAAACCTTGCTGACTTTTCTTTGCGAGGGCATCTGTCTCTGTCCTCTCTTCCATTCCCTCAGTGGTTCCCTAGTTCTCTGGTCCTTAGTGCTCATGTTTGGATGACCACAGTACACTTCTCTTTTGTCTTCTCTCTTCTTGGGTCTTTTCCTATTCTAGTTCTACCTAAATAGCACGCCCAGGTTAATCTTTCAAAAAGGTAGCTCTGATCTAATCGAAACATTTTACTCACTCTCCCTTGAACACATCTTTCTCTTCCTGTTTCTTGCCATGTGCATCACCCCTTCTCCCTCGAATTCCCTCTTCTGAGTCTCCTGCCTCTCCAAAGCCTACTCAGATCCCAGTGCTCTGTCCTGATGAGCTCAGGCTAAGTGTTTTCTCCCCAAGAACACATTCTGCCTACATCTTTCAGAAGAGAATTAGCCAAGCAGGTAAACTGTAGCTGTTTACAGCATAGAATCCAGAAGTAGCAGACCTGGGTACTTCCCAATTGTATAACCTTGAAGGAATTCTCAATGGGTATGATTACAAACATTTCTTATTTGTCGACCACCTACTGTATGTCAAGCACTTTATATTTATTAGAACAGCCATTATTTACTGAGTATTCATTGGGTACCAGATCCTAAATAACATTACATAAATCGCTCCACATAAAAAGCTCTATAAGATAGGTAGTATTATTAGCCCCATTTTTCAGATGAAGAAACTAAGGCAGAGAGAAACTTTATAACTTAACAGAGAAAGTTGCTTCTACTAAGTGGCAGAGCAAGGATTCAAACCCAGAGAGCCCAGCTCCCAAATCTGTATTCTTAACCACTACCCTACAGTACATTAGAACATGCCATTTAATCCTACAGTTACCCTACAAGACATGTATTAGTTTGCCCACTTTGAAAATGAAAAAAACTAAATTCAAGAAAGTTAGGAAATACTCTAAGATGTGGTGAGTTGATAATGCTAGACTCTATATCCAAGTCTGTCAGACTCCATTAAATATTATTTTTTGTGTTCTTGAGATTAACATCACTACTTCAAAGGTTATTATGGGAATTAAACAGGATCATGAATGTGCTTTACAAATGCTAATAAACCACACTGAATGTTGGGTTGAGTTCCCTGTGAGCACATTCTTATGGAGCCACCATGCCAATTAGTTTTAGATAGTCTCTGAACTTTAATCCCACACTTCTGTTGGCCTTTTTATTGGTTTAGAGTTGTAGTAATTTATGCATAAGTTTAATATATGTATTACTATACTAATAAATCTTGATTCTATCTCTTATTAGTTAATCAGTCTTATGCTAGTTTCGTATCTATGCCTCAGGTTCCTGATCCTTTAAATAAAGGATCCTTACAACACCCAAATATATCTTAGTATCCTCCCTCTCTCTCTGCCCCTCCCACACTCATGCCCTAGCTCTCTCTCCAACAAAACTAAATAAACATTAAATTTTTTTTAAATTAATATATGTAACGCATTTAAAACAATACCTGGTAGGGCGCCTGGGTGGTTTAGTCAGTTGAGCGTCTGACTTCAGCTCAGGTCATGACCTTATGGTTTGTGGGTTTGAGCCCCGTGTTGGGGTCTGTGCTGACAGCTCAGAGCCTGGAGCCTGCTTCGGATTCTGCATCTCCCTCTCTCTCTTCCCCTCCCCCCACTCAGGCTCTGTCTCTGTCTCTCTCTCTCTCTCTCTCTCTCTCAAAAATAAATAAACATTAAAAAAAATAAAAAACAAAAAACAGTGCCTGGTACACAGTAGAATGTATAAAATGCCAGATATAATAATTATTATGATTGTATCTATTGTAAAATACAAAAAAATGAAATGTAAGGAAAATCAAAAATAATAAATTTTAGTTTAGTTTACTGATTAACGACATAATCTTCTGTGCTGAAATATTACTGATATTTATTTTACTGAAATATATTACTGAAATATTACTGAAAATATTACTAATTATTGAAAATATTACTGATATTACTAATTACTGAAAATATTACTGAAAATTATTACTGAAAATATTACTGAAAAATATTACTAATATTAATTTTACCAAGAGAAATATGATTAAATATGCTTAGTTGCTTTTGAGTGTCTGGACACCACATTTCATGGTGCAGCAATTTCATGGCCTGGTTCAAAATGTATTTTGTTTCCTGAAATTACTAACTGCCTAGTTGCAAAAATATACTTCACAAAGAAACCACACAACTCCTCATGGAAAAAGCATATTCATATACAAGTGATCATATCAGCTCAAATTATTAAGTCTTGGTCCCTACTTTTGGTCCCATTTATCAATAATTCTAAGTTTAATGTTGATATGTGATCAATAAATTGCCATCTTATATAATGTCAGTCTCTTTGGTTGAAAATTAATGGAAAGTATTTAACATTTATATTTTTACAATTGGTCTTAAAACCTACCTAGAGTCTTCATTTGGAAGATTTTCTTTTAAAGCTTATTTATTTTGAGAGAGAGAGAGAGAGAGAGAGAGCGAGCATGAGCAGGGGAAGGGGCAGACAGAGTGGGAGAGAAAAAGTCCCAAACAGGCTCCACACTGTCAGTTGCAGATCCTCATGCGGGACTTGAACCCACAAACCATGAGATCATGACCTGAGCCAAAACCAAGAGCCTGACACTCAACCGACTAAGCCACCGAGGTGCCCCTGGAAGATTTTTGAACAGACTAGAAAATTCAGCTTGAAAGCCTTATTAATATCAAAATACAAGAGTTTTACAGGTAAAATACATCCATGTTCATCTCAGGAACAAAAATCACATAATGATGGAAATATTTTTAAACATATATTTTCAAAACTCTTTCTCCAAAGCATGAATTTCTTTCAAAAAGCTGTCATTTCCTCATTTATTGTCAAAAAATTACTTTTACCTCGAAGGGATCAATTAAGTTGACATTATTTTGTCATAAGGTCATTGTCAGATTATCTATCACCAATAGCCATTGTTTTCAATCCCATGGTATGTCTGGAAAAGAGTCCAAAATAGAAGAACGAGGCTTGCTATTCCTTCATTTTCTTGTTGTTATCTTGGGCTTGAATTGTTGGTATCATTTTTTTTTAAGTACAGCTCTATGCCCAATGTGGGGCTTGAACTCATAACCCTGAGATCAAGAGTCCCGTGCTACCCTGACTGAGCCAGCCAGGTGCCCCTGTTACTGTCATTTCGACCTGCAGTTTCTTTGCAGGAAATAGTTTAAGTCACCTGTATGTTTTAAGAGGGTTAGTATATTAAAATCAGTAATACAGGGACGCCTGGGTGGCTCAGTCGGTTGGGCATCCGACTTCGGCTCAGGTCATTGATCTCGCGGTCCGTGCGTTCGAGCCCCGAGTCGGGCTCTGGGCTGATGGCTCAGAGCCTGGAGCCTGCTTCCGATTCTGTGTCTCCCTCTCTCTCTGCCCCTCCCCCGTTCATGCTCTGTCTCTCTCTGTCTCAAAAATAAATAAACGTTAAAAAATTTTTTTTAAAAATCGGTAATACAATGTATAAACACATTTCATCAAGAATATGCAAACTGTAATATGTCACCATACATTCAGAGCAAATTAATGAATGGTGGCTGGCCACCACCAACCTCTAACTTACAGAGTTCCCGTTCTTGGAGTGTCCTTGCAGACTGTGTGACACAGAATCATCTGACTTACTGATTCGGTGATGGAACCAGTATGAGTCCATACATCAAACATTAGTAAAGTTTAGTATATTTCCATTTTCTGAAGAGAAAATCTAGACAGAAATTGAAGTTGTACTATTTTCTTCAGGGATATTCTTGCACATCCCTAGAATGTATACACCCCTCTTTGGAGAGGACAGCACTAAGCTGTCTCATGCCAACAGCGCCACCACGTGGTCACCAAAGAAAACCAAGATGCCTGCTTTTCCTCCTACCTCTATGCCCATTAAAGGGAGTCAAGCACTCACCCCTTCTTCTGTCCTTCCCCGTCTTTACTGGGAAACTCAAATTAAGACAAACATATCATTTTAAACGACATCTCTCTCTTGTTTCATATATATTCCCCGTAAATGTTCCCTCTTCTCACTCTTTTTTTCCTGTGAGCTGAAAATTTATCATCGCTTATAGGCATAAAGATAGTATTAGCTGTATGTCAACATTCAAGAAAATAGAAACCATCCATTTTTATCTAAAATGAAACAGTAGGTTCCAGTATTCTCAATTTCAAAAGGCTTCACAGATTTTTAGACATCTCCTTCAGAACTCCTAGTCTTCACTTACACTACCCATCTCTTCATCTTCCCCTAATTACATCTGTTTGCCTTAAGCATTCGCATCCTGTCTTTTTCTTACTCAAGTTTAATATTGTTCTGTTTCAGGAGTTTCCAGTTCCTAGTAAGATGAGTGACCACAATCCACCCTTTCTCTTTCCCTGGGCACAGCTACAAACGGGCAGAATACACAAAAGAGCTACTCGGAGGCTCTAAGAAGTGAATAGTAGCAGGACGACTGGGAAACAAGGTCAGAATTTGAACTACCACCCATCCATGTTGAGTTTTTTCATTTGTTTTCCCTTAAGTATCCCTCCACCTGGGTACGGTGGAGCCTGAAACCAGGAAGTGAGTGTCAGTACAGAGAGCTCCAGAAGAAGCCCTCAATTTGGTGTCGAGACGCGAAAAGAGAACTCTAGTGCCGGAATAAGAGCGTATATAAAGCTCTCACATTTCTTTCCCCTTCTGTTTTGCATCCCGGTCCCCAAGCAACACACCATAGTAGTAGTGGCAGAGACCCTCCACGGGAGCCCACTGAATGGGGAGGGCCTTGGGGTGCCCTACTCCTCTGGTGGAGGTGGAATTCCAAGAAGTTCCAACAAGGTTGGAATGCCAACAATTCCATTCTCCCTCTCTCTCTCTGTCCTCGCAAAAGTTGGCCCAGGCCACGGGCATAGTCACAGAAATGTGTGGTGGTGGTGTGGGGGGGTGGGGGGTTAACAAAAACCTCACTTTCCAGCTAAAAGAGCAAAGGGAACAAATAAACACCAGTAGATTGCAAAAAGGAAACACATGAAGAAAACCACCCCCATGAAGTTACTTATAAACTCCTATGCATTCCCTCGACCTGCACATGCATGGAGGTGATCCTGACCTGCATATCAAGAATTTGAGAACTGAACACACAGGACTCCACCCACATCTCAGCCTGATCCCTGGATGCCACACACATGGGACTGATCTAATTAGACCTGCAAAAGCTTTTCTTTTTTTTTTTTTTAATTTTTTAAAATGTTTCTTTAATTTATTTTTGAGAGAGGGAGAGAGGAGGGGCAGAGAGAGAGGGAGACACAGAGTCCGAAGCTGGTTCCAGGCTCTGAGCCGTCAGCACAGAGCCCGACGCGGGACTCAAGACCACAAACCGTGAGATCATGACCTGAGCTGAAGTCGGATGCTCAACTGACTGAGCCCCCCAGGGGCCCCGGACCTGAAAAAACTTTAAAAACTGAACTGACACTGGAAAGATAGCCCACAGAATAAAGGTTGGAACCTGTAGCCTGAACCTAACTGGACAATTACCTGATTTAAAAAACAAACAAACAAAAAAAACAACTCTCAATCCACATAGGAGAACATAATCAACAGATAGCAACCTCAAGATGACACAGTGTTATGGGATGAACTGTGTCCCCACAAAATTCTTATATGGAAGCCTTGACCCCTAGTATCTCAGAATGTGACTGTATTTGGAGATAGGGCCTTTTACATGTGATTAAATTACAATGAGGCCCTTAGGGTGGGCTCTGATCCAATCTGACTGGTCCTTATAGGAAGAAGAAACGACACACAGAGACACAGGGATCCATGTGCACAGAAGAAAGAGTGCCTGAGCCACCATAAGAACACAGCCACACGCAAGCCAGGGAGAGAGGCCTTGGAAGATCCTAAACCTGCCGGCACCTTAGTCTTGGACTTCCAGCTTCCAAAACTGTGACAAAATAAATGTGCGCTATCCAAGCCCCTAGTCCGTGGTAGTTGTTATGGCAGCCTTGGTAGATTAATACACACAGATAGTATAATTTTCTGACTAGAGGCACCTGCGTGGCTCAGTCAGCTGAGCGACCGACTTCGGCTCAGGTCATGATCTCGCGGTCCATGAGTTCGAGCCCCGCGTCGGGCTCTGTGCTGACGGCTCAGAGCCTGGAGCCTGTTTCGGATTCTGTGTCTCCCTCTCCCTGACCCTCCCCCATTCATGTTCTGTCTCTCTCTGTCTCAAAAATAAATAAACGTTAAAAAAAAAATTAAAAAAAAATAAATAAATGCAATAAATAAAAAAAAATAAATGCAATAAATAAAAAAATAAAAGCAATAGCAAACATTCTTGAAACAATTGAAAACTAGAAAATCTCAGCCAAGAAATAAAATATCACAAGAAACAAATGGAAATTTTAGGAATAAAAAGTACAATAGCCAAAAACTGTATCAATAAGCTCACTGGATGGGCTCTGAGATGACAGACAAAATATTCGGTGAACCTGATGACAGATCCATAAAAATCACCCAATCTGAACAACAAAGAGAAAGGAGATTGAGCAAAACAGAGTCATAGGGATCTGCAGGGCCATAAAAAACAGGTCACTGGAGTCCCAAGACAGCATGGTGCCGAAAAAAATATTTCAGGAAATAATGACTATTTCCTCAATCTGGCAAGAGACTGAAACCTACAGATTTAAGAAAACTAAGCAAAACCCATACAGGATAAGCCCTCAAAAATCCAGGTACTCCGTGGGGGACCTGAGTGGCTCAGCGGTTGAGCATTCCACTTCGGCTCAGGTCATGATCTCGTGGTTTCGGGAGTTCGAGCCCTGAGTCAGGCCCTCTGCTGTCAGCACAGAGCCTTCTTCAGATCCTCTGTCCCTCAATCTCTGCCCCTCCCCCAACTGTTCTCTCTCTCTTTCTGTCTCTCTCTCTCAAAAATAAATAAAAATTAAAAAAAAAAAAACTATAAAAAAAATCCAGGCACATCATCATCGAACTTTGAGAAACTAACATAAAGAAAAAAAATATTTAAAGCAGCCAGAGAGAAATAATGCCTTACCTATGGGGGGAACAATTTGAGTGACAGATTTCTCATCAGAAACCAAAGAAGAGAGAAGAAGTGGAGCTCTCAGAAACGAGACCCAAAGCACAGCTCATAAAAAAAATTATAAACCAAACTTCATTAAAATTAAAAACTTCTGTTCCACAAAAGACATTGTTAAGTGATTGAAGAGACAAGCTACAGACTAGAAGAAACTAATTAGACATCTGACAAGGGACATGTATATGTAGGTATAGAAAGAACTCTCTCAACACAACAGAAAGAAAACAGAAACCCAATTTTAAAAATGGGCAAAAGGACAGAGGATAGCAGGATGGCAGATACGCATATAAAAAGATGTTCCACATAACTAGCCAGCAGAGAAATATAAATTAACAGCATCAGAAAGATGCCACTACATGTCTATTAGAATGGCTTGGGGCGCCTGGGTGGCTCAGTCGGTTGAGCGTCCGACTTCAGCTCAGGTCACGATCTCGCGGTCCGTGAGTTCGAGCCCCGCGTCGGGCTCTGGGCTGATGGCTCGGAGCCTGGAGCGTGCTTCCGATTCTGTGTCTCCCTCTCTCTCTGCCCCTCCCCCGTTCATGCTCTGTCTCTCTCTGTCTCAAAAATAAATAAACGTAAAAAAAAAAAATTTTTAAATAAAAAAAAAAAGAATGGCTTAAAAAACAATGGTAGTTATTTTGAATTATTTTGAATTAATTTTAATTACGTGGAATAACTGAAATGCTCGTTTGGTGCTTGTGGAAGTGTTAAAATGGTACAGCCACTCCAGAAGACAGTTTGGCAGTTTCTTACACACATATGTGCGTCATATGACTCAACAGCAATTTCACTCCTGCGCATTTTCCCTTGAGAAATGAGACCTTATAATTCAGGCAAAAACCCTGTACCTGAATGTTTACATCAGCTCTATTTCAAATTGTTAAAAACTGGGAAGAAACCAAATGTCCTTCAGTGGTCATGCAGATAAATAGACTGTTGTATGTTCATATAACGGGATATGATGCAACATTCAAAAGGAATAAACCGGGGGCGCCTGGGTGGCTCAGTCGGTTAAGCGGCCAACTTCAGCTCAGGTCATGATCTCGCAGTCCGTGAGTTCGAGCCCCGCGTCGGGCTCTGTGCTGACAGCTCGGAGCCTGGAGCCTGTTTCAGATTCTGTGTCTCCCTCTCTCTAACCCTCCCCCATTCATGCTCTGTCTCTCTCTGTCTCAAAAATAAATAAACGTTAAAAAAAAAAAAAAAGGAATAAACCGTTGAGATATTTAATAACATGGATAGACCTCAGTAGGATTATGCTGAACGGAAAAAGATTCCATTTTTGGAATCCATTTTGATTCCAACCTCAAAAGATTCCATTTACACAATATTCTTGAGGTGACAAAATGATGGTAATGCAGTGATTGGTGCTTTGCCAGGATGAGGGGTGGGGGAAGCTATTTGAAAGGAGGGCACAAGATGGTTTTGGGGGCACCATAACTGTTCGGTAACGTGACTGTGGAGATGGCTACATCAATCATACATGTGTTCAAATTCAAAGAACTATGTACCCCAAAACAGTCCATTTTCCTCTGTGATAATTTAAGAAATAAAATTAATAAATGAAAAAATATATTCTTCTGTTTTATGTAGTTATTCATTTGGTAACATCACCACTTTTCCAAAAATGTCCATTGTCAGATATCACTTACAGTGTTGGAGAAATGAGCCTTTGGCAACTGGCCTGGAAATGTAAATACAACTTACCACAATATTTTCAGCAAAAAAAAATAATAATAATAATAATAACAATACATTTTGGGTTTCCACCTTTACTTGACAAAGAAGGACGACTTCAATTCAAAGTCAAAGAAAGTCAAAGTCAAAGCCAAATTAAGACTAACATGGCGGGGTGGGGCCGAAAAGAAAGCTGTGGGCAGAAAACACATTCAGCGCCAGTGAGTGGGGGGTGGGTCCTCAGGGAGACAGGAAAGGACAGATGTCCTAAGAGGGAAAACATCGGGCCTGCAGGGAGGTTGAGCTCTTAATCAGTGGCTTATTTACCTTAAAGAGTCTGAAGAAACTGTTTCAAAAAGAAAGAGATTGATATTTTCAGTCACCAAATGTTAGTATGGCTACTCTAGGCCAGCTGTCTCCCTCTGCTGGGGCTGTCTTAACAGACCACCACAGACTGGGGGACTTAGAAACGATGGAAACCCATTTCTCATAGTTCTGGAGGCTGGGAGGTCCAAGATCAAGGCCCCAGCAGATCCCGTGTCTGGTGAGAACCACTTCCTGGTTCATGGACGGCATCTTCTTGCCTGGACTTCACATGGCAGACGGGGCGAGGGGGCTCTCTGGGGTCTGTTTTATAAGGGCACTAATCCATTCCTGATGGTACTACCCTCATGACCGAATCACCTCCCCAAAGCCCCACCTCCTCCTACCATCACACTGAGGGTTAGGATACGAACACAGGAATTTGGGGGACAACATAAGCATTCAGTCCATTGCACCACCACTCAGTAGTTAAGGGCTTACCAGAGCAAGATGCAGTAAATTCCAGGTGTAACATCTTTTTATTTTTCTTTTTACCCCAAATACTGACACAGTATGTGTGCCCAGTGGATGAGGACTCCAGGGAAGTACCCAAGCAGCTGCTACCACTGAGGCTTGGCTATGAGCAGAATGTGTCAAGGACAAGGGCAGCCTACCTGTTGTGGTGATCCTTCTGCGGAGACTGTTTCAAGGTGCTTCCTGTCCACAAGGTCAGAGCCAGGCTTGGGAAAACCAGCTGATCTTTCCTGGCAAGAAGTTTCCGCGTGGGGGCCGGGCGCGGAGGTTGGCTGTGTCCAGCGCCTGAACCCGGAGGTCCTGGAGGGCCTGAGGGCAGATTCTGCCAAAAGACTGCACTTTGTGCCGGGGTTAGCCCTGTCCACGAGAGAGCAGCCTGGAGCCAGAGCTGGAGGCCAGAGGGAAAGCCCTGGAGGAAATGAAGCTAATCCTGCAGGCTGCCGGCTTCCCACGCAGGCGTTGTCGGAAGAGGTCATCCGGAGGACACGACTTCCGGTTGACCCTCGAGCAATCAGAGGTTCTCACCCCCTCCTCTGTCCTTGAAATATACACTCAGCCCACCATTGCCACACTAGGAGCCACTCAAGGATGCAGCTGGAGGGAGGGAGGTGCTGGCGGGTACCATGACTGAACCCCGTTAAGGCCTCCGTGTAAACCGCTAAGATTCTGGCTGGCGGGTGCGGAGATCTACGGCTCTTGGCGCCCAGGATGGTCCCCTGCCTGCCTCCTAAGTTCCCCTGCTATTTAAACCCGTCACCTACTGATCTGGAGTGGCCTGCCTCTTTCTTCCTTCCCCCTCCCCTCCCCGCGCAGAGGCTGGTTTCGAATTTTACCTGGAGATCTCCTGAAGTTCCAAACCACCCCAAAATCAACACACATTAGAAGAGATGTTTGGCCTGGGGCGCCTGGCTGGCTCAGTCAGTTAAGCGTCCAACTTCAGCTCAGGTCATGATCTCACGGCTTGTGGGTTTGAACCCCCAGCTGGGCTCTGTGCGGATAGCTCAGAGCCTGGAGCCTGCTTCGGATTCTGTGTCTCCCTCTCTCTCCGCTGCTCCCCCCCGCTCACGCTCTGTCTCTCTCTCCTTCAAAAATAAATAAACATTAAAAAAAATTTAGAAGAGGTGTTTGGCCTGCTATGGTGTCCTGGTGCTTTGGCCAGGAGCAGGTGGGGACCAAGCGGCCCAACAAGGCACCTGCCTGTGAACTGTTTTCCTCCAGCAGCAGCAGGTGCTGAGGGCAGAGGGGCCAGGGAGAGCCCAGGCCTGGCCCCGGCAGAGGAGCTGCTGCCCAGACCGGGACTCTGTCCAGACTGTTTGACTCAGTGTAGACACCCATGGACCAGGGTGAGTTTCTGCAGACCCCGTGGACACATTTGATTCTGTAAGTGGCCTGGACACTCCTCCATTGAAATAGTAGAGTTTAAATCCCTTCATCTGGGGGCACTGAGTGGCTCAGTCGGTTAAGCCTCTGACTCTTGGTTTTGGCTCAGGTCATGATCTCACAGTTTGTATGTTCAAACCCTGTGTTGGGCTGCACGCTGATAGCACAGAGCCTTTTGGGGATTCTCTCTCTCTCTCTGTCTCTGTCCCTCCCCGCCCCCCATCTCTCTCTCAAAAATAAATAAATAAACTGAAAAAAAAATAATAATAAATCCTTTAGTCTTGAATGTGAGCTGAAGTTAGTAACTTCGTGACTCCTTTTCAACAAATAGATGTGGTGTAGGTGATGGTATATGACTTAAGATCCTAGGTCAGAAAAAACATACACCCCTGTGCCTCTCTCTGCTCCCCCCACATTGTTCTGGGGGGAGACAACCACCGTGCCATAAGGCTTTTCAAAAGCCCTACAGAGAGGCTTACACAGACACGCATCGAGGCTTTCCATCAATAACCAGCGCCACTGTGAGTGGAGTGGACAACGTGGAAGGGCCACTCTCCAAGTGGATTCTCCAGCTACAGCCAAGCCTTCAAATGACCACAGGTCCAGCTAATACCTTATTGCACCCTCATGAGAAACCCCAAGCCAGTGGGGCACCTGGGTGGCTCAGTTAATCATCTGACTCCTGATTTCGGCTCAGGTCACGATCTTACAGTTCATGGGCTCGAGCCCCGCGTTGGGGTCTGTGCTGACAGTGTGGAGCCTGCTTAGGATTCTGTCTCTCCCCCTCTCTCTGCCCCTCCCCCCCAAGGTAGATAAACCTTTTTAAAAAAACAAAGGAAAAACAACAACAAAAAAGAAACCCCCAGCCAGAACAGCCCAGCCAAGCTGCTCCTGAATTTCTGAGCCACAGAAATGGTGAGGGATAATAAATGAGTATTGCTGCTTTTAGTTCGTAAGTTACACAGCATTAGATAACCAGAGCCTGTCTGCATCAGCCTGCATATATGCTACCTTATTTCTCTTAAAGCGCAACATCTCATTTTACAGATCAGCAACCTGCTGCCTGGAATTATTGAAGAACTTATCACATGGTCCTGGAGCTAATTTACAGCCACGCTGGATTTCACACTCAAGGCATACCGTACAGGTCATACGACTGAGTGCCAGGCACTGGACAGAAACACAGACACAAAAACAGGTAAGTGGGGCGTCGATCGGAGAAAGAGGGTATGGAACAGGAGGAGAAGGGTCATCGAGCTCAGCTGGGAGAAATGGAAGTGCTAAATGAGCAAATCCAGTAGGGTGAGGAGTAAGATCTCAGGCAAAGAGAAAAGCACAGCAAGAGGAGAAAAAGGAGAACAAGGGAATGGTTTGTTTTCTTTTAATGGCAAATGAGGGGACAGCAGAGACCACAGCAGGAACCAAAGTGGAGAAAGAGGCTCTGGCAAAGCTAGCCTGCTTATTTTCTGTTACTCATTTTCTGTCACCCCTGGCAATAGGACCTCCCCCCTGTAGTAATGGCATTTAAATGAGAAAAGTATATACAAACGAAGTAACTTGTTATTTTATTGGTGCTAATGTTCACATTCCTCAAGTTAGCTCCACCTTATCCAGAGACAGGAGTAGGAATCTTGAGAGTTTTGTCCCAGAAAAAGAATGAAACCAAAAAAGGGAACGTGGAGAATATGACAAGGGCCTCCCAGGAAGGTCTCCATAAGCCACGGATCTGATTGTTTCCCCCATAACCCTGGTAAGGAATCAGGGTTAAGTAATAAATTTTGCAGTTGTCCATGCTTGATCCATTCTGGCATTAATGCTGAGGGAAATCCTAGAACTCAAGGCCCCGGGCTGGCCAGCCAGTCACTCCCAGGGCCCCGTGTAAGGGGTCAGAATCCTGTAGGTGCCCTGCCTGCTTTGGCCATTTCTACAGAGAATTAGGCTGCCCACGAAGAATGTATTAATTTCCTAGGGCTGCCTTGCCAACCGGCACAAACTGAATGGCTTAAAAGAACAGAAATTTATTATCTTAGTTCTGGAGCCCTGACATCCGAGATCAAGGGGTGATCAGGGCCATGCTGTCTCTGAAGGCTCGTGGGGGGATCCTTCCTTGACTCTCCCTCGCTTCTGGTGGTCCGCTGGAAATACTGGCTTGCAGTTATAGTCCTTCAGCCTCCATTATCACATGCCCATCTGCTCCATGTGTGTCTCTGTGTCATCTTATTAGGACGTCAATCGTGTTAGATTTGAGACCACCCTAGTGACCTCACCTGCACAGATTACATCTGCAGAGATCTTTGTGCATAGTAAAGGTCGCATTCTGAGGCGTTGCGGGTTAGGATTTCAATATAAGAATTGGCTGGGGGGAAGCATTCAACCCATGACAGAAAGGGAGCAGAATCCAGAGTCAATGAAAATAGACCAACGGAGAAATGACCCCAAATGAATAGCCCAAGTTGACTCACACCTTATATGTACCCACCTGCACTCCTGTGACAGTCCTTCCTCTGTCTCTTCACATCACTTGCAGTCCCCACAATATCACAGTTAATCTGTGAGATAACGTGCCAGACATCGAATGAGAAGATTTGGCTCAGCATGACTCCGCCGCTGACTGAGTGTGTGACTTTTCCAAGCTGCCCACCTGATCAGTGACCTTCAAGTGAGTGTCCCCCAAACACGAAGCAGCTCATGGGTCACTTGAGCTTTGGTGAGGCATTCACACTGGGCAGGAATTTCAACATGGGAGACACCTACTCCTTAAACAGGTGCTGGTTCCAAGATGTATCTCTTAGCTCCCATCATGGCATCTGCCACTCAACCTTACAGAAAAGAAAGGGCAAAGGGAGCATCCACCCACAAATAGTTACAGGACAATCTAGAAATGGCACACACCCCTCCTGGGGACATCCCATTGTCCAGACCCCAGCTATGTGATCACACTTGGAAACCAGGAAGGCTGAGAAATGAGGTTTCTAGCTGGGTGGCCATGTATTCAGCTAAAAATCAAGAGTTTGGGGGCACCTGAATGGCTAGGTCAGTTAAGCATCTGACTCTTAATTTTGGTTCAGGTCATGATTTCATGGTTCATGATTTCATGGTTCATGGGAGCCTTTACATAAGGCTCTGTGTTGACAGTGTGGAGCCCACTTGGGATTCTCTTTCTTTCCCGCACTGTCTTCCGATCCCCCATTCTTGCTCACATGCTCTCTCTCTCTCTGTCTCTCAAAATAAATAAATAAGCTCCAAAATAAAATTTTTTAATAATAAGAATAAAAATCAGAAGTTTATTATTCAAAGTAAAAAGGCCGAATGGATATTAGTGGAAAATTGTCACATACTTTACATATATTTTTTATATTGTGAACATTTTCTGTGTCGTGATCTTTAAAAATATTATTTTAGGGGCGCCTGGGTGGCTCAGTCAGTTGGGCGTCCAACTTCGGCTCAGGTCACGATCTCACGGTCTGTGAGTTCGAGCCCCACGTCGGGCTCTGGGCTGATGGCTCAGAGCCTGGAGCCTGCTTCGGATTCTGTGTCTCCCTCTCTCTCTGCCCCTCCCCTGTTCATGCTCTGTCTCTCTCTGTCCCAAAAATAAATAAACATTAAAAAAAAATTTTTTTTAATTAAAAAAAATAGACACTTCTCTAAAGAAGACATCCGGATGGCCAACAGGCACATGAAAAGATGCTCAACGTCACTCCTCATCAGGGAAATACAAATCAAAACCACACTCAGATATCACCTCACGCCAGTCAGAGTGGCCAAAATGAACAAATCAGGAGACTGTAGATGCTGGAGAGGATGTGGAGAAACGGGAACCCTCTTGCACTGTTGGTGGGAATGCAAACTGGTGCAGCCGCTCTGGAAAACAGTGTGGAGGTTCCTCAAAAAATTAAAAATAGACCTACCCTATGACCCAGCAGTAGCACTGCTAGGAATTTACCCAAGGGATACAGGAGTACTGATGCAGAGGGGCACTTGTACCCCAATGTTTATAGCAGCACTCTCAACAATAGCCAAATTATGGAAAGAGCCTAAATGTCCATCAACTGATGAATGGATAAAGAAATTGTGGTTTATATACACAATGGAGTACTACATGGCAATGAGAAAGAACGAAATATGGCCCTTTGTAGCAATGTGGATGGAACTGGAGAGTGTGATGCTAAGTGAAATAAGCCATACAGAGAAAGACAGATACCATATGTTTTCACTCTTATGTGGATCCTGAGAAACTTAACAGAAACCCATGGAGGAGGGGAAGGAAAAAAAAAAAAAAAAAAAAGAGGTTAGAGTGGGAGAGAGCCAAAGCATAAGAGACTCTTAAAAACTGAGAACAAACTGAGGGTTGATGGGGGGTGGGAGGGAGGGGAGGGTGGGTGATGGGTATTGAGGAGGCCACCTTTTGGGATGAGCACTGGGTGTTGTATGGAAACCAATTTGACAATAAATTTCATATATTGAAAAATAAATTTAAAAAAAAAGAAATTTCATGGGAAAACCTGAAAAAATAAAAAATAAAAAAATAAAATAAAATAAAATAAAATAAAATAAAATAAAATAAAAATTTTAAAAATTAAAAAAATAAAAATATTATTTTAATATTTGCATAGTTTCGACCACTGTTACATAGTCGTATAAAAATTTACATCATTATTTCCTTCTTGTCGAACATTTATAATGTTAACTTTTTCACAGTATAAATGCTGTCGGAAAGAACAAACTCACTTATCTTTTTAAAAAATTTTTTTAATGTTTATTTATTTTTGAGAGAGAGAGAGACTGAGTGCAAGTGGGGGATGGGCAGAGAGAGAGGGAGACATAGAATCCCAAGAAGGCTGTGCTGTGTCAGCAGTGCTGACTGCTCAGAGCCTGACACAGGGCTTGAACCCACAAACTGGGAGATCACGGCCTGAGCCAAAGCCGGACACTTAACCAACTGAGCCACCCAGGCACCCCCAAATTCACTAATCTTTGTGCAATTGTTTGATCATCTCCTTAGGATGAGCTTCTAAAAGGCTTCCTTGAGGCCCCACGACCCAAGTGTTTGTTACAGGGACCAAATTAGCCTGAAAAACTGCTGATCCAAGTTCTGAGAGAAGTGAATCTTCCACGTTCTTGGTACACCTCGCGCCTCCCCCATGCCGCCTAGCTTTGGCCAGTTCTTCTAGGCCCGGAGCTGGTTAGGAGCACCAAGGTACTTGGGAGATAATTTGTTTGTAGCTGGAGGTGCCATTGCTGGATGTGTTGAAGGAGTCTGATGTGAAGGACTTGCTTTGAAATTGTGTGCCAGGCACGTCTAGGCCGTTGGTGTGTGTTCTTTTACTCATCAACTCTATTTGATTTTGTTTAACATTTATTTATTTTTGAGAGACAGAGAGAGAGACAGAGGGTGAATGGGGGACGGGCAGAGAGAGAAGGAGACACAGAATCTGCAGCAGGCTCCAGGCTTCGAACTGTCAGCACAGAGCCCGATGCGGGGCTCGAACCCACAAACCGTGAGATCGTGACCTGAGCTGAAGTTGGCGCTTAACCAACTGAGCCACCCAGCTGCCCCAACCCCCCACCCCTGCATCAACTATATTTGTATACTTCTCTACAATTTGCAAATACTTAACCACACATGATCTCATTGGCTGGCTCCAACAGTGACTTTTCTGAGACACAAATCTGATAACTACCACTTCCGTGGCTCACACACTTTGAACTAACCATGGCACTCTCGGATTCAAGTCCAAATTCCTTAACATGATTTATAAATCTCTATGACTGCTGTATCAATTAGTTTTTACTGAAGAAAAAAAAAACACTCAAAATTTAGCTGGTTAAAATACTAGCCATTTATTTAGCTCATGATTTTATGAGGCAGCCACTTGGGCTGGGTTCAGCTGGGCAGTTCTTCTCATGAGCTTTGCTGGACTCACTCGTGCATCTTTTGGCAACTGTAGGAAGCTTATATGCAGGCATTTTTCAAGCCTCTTCTTTGCATCATATTTATTAATTTCTCATTGGCCGAAGCAAGTCCCATAGGTGATTCAGATTCAAGCGATGAGATGGGAAAGTTGTTGATAAGAGGAAAAGAACATGTGGCCATTTTGCCATCTACCACGACTTCCTTTTCTTTCTTTCTTTTTTTTTTAAATTTTTTTTAACGTTTATTTATCATTGAGAGACAGAGTATGAGCAGGGGAGGGGAAGAGAGAGAAGGAGACACAAAATCCGAAGCAGGTTCCAGGCTCTGAGCTGGCAGCACAGAGCCCAACGTGGGGCTCGAACTCACGAGCCGCGAGATCATGACCTGAGCCGAAGTCTGACGCTTAACTGACTGAGCCACGCAGGCGCCCCAACTTCCTTTTCTAGTCTCCTCTCTTTGGGTCCCTTTTTTCATCTCCACAGACTGCTCCAGCCAAGCTGACCGGCTTATAGCTCCCCATCCTGCCTTGTTCTTCTAGGCTTCCAGGCTATGGTTCAGGCTAATGCCTTGCCTACTATGCTCCTGCATTATTCACCTAGCTTAGTCCAGCTGGGCCCCATCCCAGATGTCCCTTCCTCCAGGACGCCTTCTCTCATCTCTAGATAAGAGTAGGTCTTCTTTTTTGGCATTCTGTGTGCTTCCTCTTCCAACCCTTACAAGGCTCTGTTACAAACGTCTGTTTTCTTGTCCCTTCCTCCCACAAGACGGTAAGGGACTTGACAGCAAGGTTTGTTTACTGTTGCATACTTGATGCCTAGTACCAGATAGTAGGAGCATAGTAGCTATTCATTGGTCTACTGACTAACTGCATACGAATGAGCAGAAGAAAAACAGATACAGGAAAGCCTTTTGCACATCTGTAAGCACCAGACGTATCATGAGGATAGAATCTTTGAGTTGGAGGGGACCTTAGTTACCTTCTTGTCTCTGCATAAATCCTTGGCACAACATGGTTAAAAACTGCTCCTCAGTCCATCTGGCACAGCCATAGGGAGGAGAAAGTCTCCTGTTCATCAGAGCTCATTCTATTGCTGAGCTGCTTTCAGGCTTAAAACTCCCTCTTTCGGGTTGAACCCAAATCTAGTGCCTCCTGCCTGTTGCACGAGAGGAGCCTCATGGTAAAGATGAGGCTTCTGTCTGAAGCCTCAAAGGTAAAGATTAATCCATCTCCCACACATCAGGCCTCTTCATCCGAGATCTAGCAACTGTTGCTCTTAGCCCATTCTTACAGCCCTCACCGTCCTGCCGGCCCCCCTCTGGACATGCCCAAAGTGTCTCTGCTTCTCTTGGAAAGTGACATCCAGGGCTGGTCAAGATCTTCCCCGGGGGATTGAGAGATGCATCTCTCTGTGAACCAGTCATCAAGACCGTGATGGCAGCAGCGAAGTCTAGGAGTGCTGGGAATCGCAGCTCCCATAGAAACGGAACTCAGGCGCAAATCAAAATATTAGGATGACATTTCTAAAAAGCACGGTTTTATCTGGCACCGGCATGAGGACAACCTGAGTCTTTTTTTTCCCCCTTTTTTCATGCGTTCTTACCATTTGTATCCAGGTCAAGCCCCCCCCCCCGCCCCAAAACTCAAACTTGCCAGATTTCGAATACGTGTTTCTGGTAGAAAGTGGCAAGGGATATTGAGGTACATTTCATTATGAACAGATTGTAAGCTTTGGAATGAAGCAAACAGGGGATCGGACAACTAGGTCCAAAATGCAGTAGGTGTGTGCATTAAGGAAGGGACTGAAATTTCCTAAGGCTATGCCTTTCCTCATCAACCCCCATAATTGTTAGGACCGCGTGCATATTTAGAGCTCGTCAAGGGTCACGCTGAGTACACTCATGCATTTTATGCATTTTAACATGTACCCCACTCTAGGAAGAAGGCTCCAGTATTATGCTCGATTCATAGAAGAGGAAATGGAGACTCAGAATGTTCGTAGAAAGTCATTTGCTAGACTCCGCAGAGCTCGTAAGGGGCAGTCCTGGGCCGTAATCCCCCGCTTCTCCAGCTCCAGATCCCCTGCAGCCGTGGAATACTCTAGCAGCCTTCGCACCTGCATCCCCACCTTGAAAGTCAGAGCCATGGGTGATTCCTGCCAGTGACGGTGACGGAGAGGAGCTGCCACGGCTCCGTGACCACGGGGCTCCCACGGCAGCTTTGCGCCACCCCCAGTGGTGAAGGCCTGGCAAAGGCTGCTCTGCATAATACTCCGTCCGTCTCTTCAGGGTTTTGCAGCAGTGACCAGCTTTGTTGCTATATTGGCACACTTTCCCAGAAATAGATTAGAAAGCAGGGAAAATTTTAAAAACGGGGGTGGGCGGGGGAGAAAACCCACTCTGATGTGTTAGTTTGCTAACGGCCTTAACTCCGTAATAAATAAAGACTGCAAATGGGAAGCAAATGCATGAACTGAAAATAAGCTGGGTGAATCACGGCGTGCAGTTTGTACAGTGTATAAATATTCATGTTAAATTACCTTTTACTCCAACACCATGGTTCTCCTGTGTGCACTTAGGGCTGAGTGGTTTCTGTAGGCCTTAGTTACTGACACAAATGCGTGTGACTTTTGTGAGAGCTCAAGGAGTAACTAAGGACTATTAGCACAGGCCTGAAGAATGTAGGATCCCGGTGTAAGCCCCAGAAGCTCAAGCACCCTCTCTGCTTTTGGCAAGAGAACAGTAATCCATCTCTTGGTCTTTCCTAGTCAACGGAAACTGAGCTGGGGGAAAAAATCCTTAATCTTAGCAACAGCAGGATCTGGTATTTGAGCTGCAGAGCTTAAAGGAAAAAAAAAAAAAAGCCTTGTTGAAAAGTTCAAATCTAGGTAACTAGTTTCTGAAAGAGTCTTTTGTACGAATTGGAGACAGGCTGCATGGGGAAGGAGGAGTGAGGGCCATGCAGGGAGGTCCCCAAGCTTTCCTGGCTGCTGGGTCTGTTCCCTTCCTGTGAGGAGAAGCATGGCGGCCCCAGGAAGGGCTGGTACAGACTGTCACAGCACTCCATGGAAAAGCCAACAGGGGGAGTGAGAGTGCCAGAGGTTCAGCTGGCTCAGAGGCCCACATTCCTTCCCTTGTTCTCCTCTGGCCTCCCAGTGACCTTGGGGTTAAACTCCAGTCAAGTCCAATGGCCATGATAACACTTATCTCACTCTGTGCAGCGTGAGCGGCTTCCCACCAAAGGCCACACTCTCCGTGTGAGCTGTTGGAATTTCCTTACAAGGACACAGAGAGATGTGTTGCAGTCTTACTCCCCCCCAGCCATCCCCAAGCGTCCCTACCTAGGAAAGGGAAGTGTGCGGCATACGTAGTTCGTGAGTGATGTGTATGTTTATATCATGCTGGGTAAGTGTCTTCGTGGAAAAAGATTCTACACAGATTGTGTTATACAGACCGGCAGAGTGACTTTCACGTGTTAAACCTACCTTTCTCCTTTGCCTCATGGGTGCAAATTCATTACATCGGCATTTCCTTTTTTTTTTTTTTTTTTTTTTAATGTTTATTTATTTTTGAGACAGAGAGAGACAGAGCATGAACGGGGGAGGGGCAGAGAGAGAGGGAGACACAGAATCGGAAGCAGGCTCCAGGCTCTGAGCCATCAGCCCAGAGCCCGACGCGGGGCTCGAACTCACGGACCGCGAGATCGTTACCTGGCTGAAGTCGGACGCTTAACCGACTGCGCCACCCAGGCGCCCCTATCGGCATTTCCTTCAAATAAGGGTATAGAGTCCATGAAGTTAAAACTTTCTAAGTATAGCTTTGGATGTTTGTTCCAGTTAATTCAACAAGCACTTCCCGAATACCTAGGATGAGGCAGGGATTACATTCAGAGCCAGGAGTGCGAGCATATCTGGTGCGGAGAAGAGAGGAGACTCTCAAGTCGGACCTGATTCACATTCGGGCTCTGCTACTTGGATCTTGGAGACCTGAGGTAAAAATGCTGAAACTTTTGGTGTCTAAAGTTTCTTCACCCATAAAGTATGTTCACAATGCCCCAGAAGGCAGATAGGAGGATTCAACGAGAGAGCATGTCTGGAACCAAAGAGACTTTCTGCATGTTTGCTGGTATTAAATCCCAGGTGCTACCTGCACAGAGGGCACAGCCTAACAGGGGGCCTTTTGGGCAGATCGGAGCATCTCAGGGTGCGAGTCTTGAATAGAGCATGACTGCAGTTCTAGGGAAGGACAGACACAAGGAAACTAAAGAGAGAGATGCTGGTGTGGGGCAGAAGGGCAGCCTTCCAAAGAAACGACCAGCAGGAACAAGCGGAAGGAGCTGGGAACCTGAAGGCTATGTTCAGAGAAGTCGTGTCAATCCGTGACACTTGGATATAGGAGAATTGGGAAATATTTCTATTTCCTGTTGGTGTTAGAGAACCTTCGTGGAGTATCTCTTGCTCCCTGTGACTGGAGCATTTATGGATGTTTATAATAAAATATATAATTAATTAATAAAAATAAATAAAACATAAAATAAAATAGATTTCAAGAGAGAGAGTCATATATTGAGTACCCACGGGTCTTTTGCATACATGATTTCCTTTCATTCACTCCAAATAACGCATGAGAAAAATATTGTTATCTCACCTTAACAAATGAGGAAACTGAGGCTCAGAGAGGTGACACAGCTCACCCAAGTTCACACCATCAGTGAGAGGTGGAACTGGGGTGCCAAACTACCTTGACTAATGAACTTTGGCTGTAGGCAGAAGCAGGGCGGGCAACCTTCTCCATGCAAAAAAAGACTCACCTGTTTTCTGTATGTTTGTTAATCTATAGAATATTCCTGGGAGGTAAGACACAGAATTCACAGAAATCTTAAGTACCACAACTTGTTCATGCTCGCACAGAAAGTTAAGGCAGAAGAAGGACCATATGTAGGGTGCCTGGGTGGCTCAGTCATTGAGCGTCCAACATCGGTTGAGGTCATGATATCATGGCTTGTGGGCCTGATCCCCACATCAGGCTCTCTGCAGTCAGCATAGAGCCTGCTTAGGATCCTCTGCCCTCTCTCTCTCTGTCCTTCCCCTGCTTGTGCTCTCTCTCAATCTCTCTCAAAAATAAATAAACACTCAAAAAAAAAAAAAAAAAAAAAAGACCATGTGGAAGGTCTGTGAATACCAAGACCGGAGATGGATGTATCTCTGTGAGTCAGCCTCTTTGATGATAAGAGCTCATATCATCTTCATACATTACATTCCACACATTCTGCACCTTGGCAAGTGAAGTCCCCATGTTCTGCCCCTCCAATAACCCAAATAACCCTTATTCTCTTGAGAACCATTGCTTTAGTGATTAGTAGCTTAAATCACATTTTCTCTGTAACAGCACGTTTCCACACAACCTGAAACGGCAAAGATAAAGATGAGAGAAGCCCAGAAAGTGGGGTGGGTTCAAAGAAGTGTTTGAGCATCCCTCAGCACAGGAGACACAACACTTAAATTTTCCTTTTAGACCCACAGAAGCACAAACTCATCATTCCTTGGGCTTGGGGAGGGACCACATGCCTAACCCCAATTATTCCAGTTAGGCCCTGCTTCGTGCACTTAGCCCTAAAACGTCACCAACTCTTGAACCTTTGATAGAGAAAACAGAAATACTAACAGTCATGGTTAACTGTCCGTAAATACTCAGTGCCAGGAACGGTGCTGAAGGCCTGAAGGTCATTGCATGATGTAATCAGCTCAGCCATGCTGTGAATTGCTTTGTGCTGGACATCTTCCTTTCACCCACCACGGCCACCGCCCCCCACCCCCCGCCTCCACTTTGCTCTCCGCCCTGGGAGGCTGGTGGGTACAGCTAGTATCACCTGCCCTCAATGCCGTCCAGCTTCTCCTTGGGTTTGGCCAAGAGGCAGCCTCGGGAGAACAGGGTTTTGGAGAAAGGAAGGTAAGAAAGGTCAGATTCTCTTCCTGTGAGGCCATTTCTGGTAGACTAAGGTCTTGGCTTTTCTCAAAGAGGCCTTTTCTAAGCACCTCTTCCTCCTGGTTCCTGTCACTTGTCTCTTCCCTCTTTCCTACTAGCTTATGTGTAGCCACAGCTTTATGCAACTAACCTGAGTTACCTCACTAGCTTGTGTGGCTTGCACGTATTTATAGCTTCTCTTTTTGTAAATAAGCCCTGTTTGAATGACCCTAAGTTGAGGGTGGCGCCTATTTCCCATCAGGATCCTGATAAAGGTACTATTATTATACCCATTTTACAGACAGGTCTCAGAGAAGTAAAGCAACTTGTCTGAGACCTCACAGAACTGGGTATCAAAACCAGATCTGCCTAAGTCCAGAGCCCACGTTCTTAACTGCTCTAGTGGAAAAGCAATACGTGGTTCTGGACAACGCAGGCAAAAGCTGGGAACCCTGGGGGATGTGGCCTCGAGCACCTCCTCATGGGAAAGTGCGGTGGGCAGAACGGCACAGTGCAGACAGTGCGTTCGCGCCAGCCTCCTTACCAGGCAGGGAGAAAACGAAAGTGGGCAAGAGACAGACATCCTCACTGGGCCTGCTGCCCCGGGAATCCCGGACTCACTCTACGATGCCGGGACAGACCACATCTGCTGGTGCAGAGAGGCTACGAGGGGACAGCAGACACATTTAAATCCCGGTTGGGAATCGTATTCCAGACCCCCATCAGCCTTTCTCTAAGGGTCCTGGCTGAACCAAGAGAGGCTCCCACTGGGGCCCTTGGACGAGGACAGGCTATGGTTGATTCTTTATTCCAAAAGGCAAATCAGGGGCTACATTTGATCCCCAACATCTAATTCATTCACTAGTCCCTGGGAGAATTCATAGCCAGAACTAACTGAAGATGCTGCTTGCATCTGAGCAGGTCTGACCTCAGCGTGCTGGCTTCTGTCTTCCACCCCAGGAAGCCGAATGATCTTCATTTAATTCTGCAACATTGAGCCTCCCTCTGCAGAGTGAGGAATTTATCATCTCAGGCCTCAGATTAAGTGCAAAGAATGTTTTAGCCAAAATAGTTACATATATGCATTTCCATAAATTACTTTACCATAACTTAGGAAGAAGTCTACTTCCTCTGACTAAAGCCAAAAAGATTTTAAGCGAGGATTCTCAACAGTGCCTTCTTCCAAGTAGTTCTGTTACCTCTGACACCTATCTTGGCAGCCGCTGCCCTCAATTACATTGATAGGTCATCTCCTGCACTAGAAAGTGAGGTACAGATCATGTACCTCCTTCCTCTCTCCATCCCTCGCCCAGCACAACGCCTGGCATACAGCAGGCACTCAATACATATTACAGGAGGAACACACACGGATGCCTCAGAACACCCTGCGAGAGCTGCCGTTGGAGTGCGTTCTGCGATTATATGTTGACTCATCAGCCTCATCGATGAAGGGAGACACCATATTCTATTTATTTTTATAACTTCCCTGTTTGGAATACCATGACTGCTCAAAATACATTTTGCAGGAAGAATGGAGACGGAAGACGCAGCACGCAAGAAATAAAGCTTCGTTGTCTTTGACCCTCTTGCATTGCGTGGAGATACGTAGACAGCCCTTGGGGTTGATGTCAGAGAGTCATATCCACCGTATGCCCCCATCGTTCCAAAAAGGGCTACATTTCCATCACGGAGTTGCCTTATAGGGAGGACAGTGGAAAAGAAGAGTCTAATAAGCAGGATTCGAGTGGAGCTGGTCACAAGAGTAGCAGTTTTTTCCCTCACCCAAGTCTACTCCGACTTATTCCTGAGATCTCGGTCAAGTGCCCCTTCCTATAGGAAACTATCCCTGGCTCTCCAATAGCAGTCGTGTTGCCCTCCTGCAGAACACGTCGTTGTGTAGGTAACTGTATATTCCCTGGCATGACCTGTTCGGTGAGCGCCTGACTCTCCTGAAAGTTCCATCAGTTGCAGCTGTTTTGTTCATTATTCTATTCCCAGTATGAAGCGTGACATCTTCCAACAAGGTGTCTAGTAAATAAGTGCTGAATGGATGAATATATGAATGAATGAATGAATGAATGAATGAACAAATTGTCACTCTGTGCTCAACTCCTATTGGACCACATTTTCTCATTCCTGTCCAATGTTCTTCCTCTTAATACCAGCCATTTCAAATAATGTCTTTTATGTGTATGTAGGAATTGAGGTTTTCTGTGAACCAATCATTCTTCCCCACCCTCACATCTGTTTACATGGGTGGCCTCCCCAACATCTTGGCCGCCTCATAAAACCATAAAAATCAACAAATCAGGAGACTACAGATGCTGGCAAGGATGTGGAGAAATGGGAACCCTCTTGCACTGTTGATGGGAATTCAAACTGGTGCAGCCGCTCTGGAAAACTGTGGAGGTTCCTCAAAAAGTTAAAAATAGATCTACCCTATGACCCAGCAATAGCCCTGCTAGGAATTTGCCCAAGGGATACAGGAGTGCTAATGCACAGGGGCACTTGTACCCCAATGTTTATAGCAGCACTCTCAACAATAGCCAAATTATGGAAAGAACCTAAATGTCCATTAACTGATGAATGGATAAAGAAGTTGTGGTTTATAGATACACTGGAATACTACTTGGCAATGAGAAAGAATGAAATATGTCCTTTTGTAGCAACGTGGATGGAACTCGAGAGTGTTATGCTAAGTGAAATAAGTCATACAGAGAAAGACAGATACCATATGTTTTTACTCCTATGCGGATCCTGAGAAACTTAACAGAAGACCATGGGGGAGGGGAAAGGGGGAAAAAATGTTACAGAGAGGGAAGGAGGCAAACCTTAGTAAGAGACTCTTAAACACTGAGAACAAACTGAGGGTTGATGGGGGGTGGGAGGGAGGGGAAAGTGGGTGATGGGCATTGAGGAGGGCCTGTTGGGGATGAGCACTGGCTGTTGTATGGAAAACAATTTGACAATAAATTATATAAAAAGAAATAAAAAGAAGAAAAGAAAAAATTACAAAATAACAATAAAGAAATAAAAATTCTTATCCTTTAGGGAAAATAAATAAATAAATGGGGGGGAAAAGGCATAAACTCTAAACTAGTGTTGTCGTTGTTTCCTAAAGCAGTGGTTTTTAAACACACTTTCCCTAGAAGACCTCTTTTAAAGTCTGCACCCAACAAACTGTACTATATCCATTCAATGGAATATTATCCAGTGATAACAAGAAATGAGCTATCAAGCCACAAAAAGACATGGCAAAAAACTTAAGTGCATAGTGCTCAGTAAAAGAAGCCGATCGGAAAAGTCTACATGTTGTATGATTGCAACGGTATGACACAGGGAGCGCTATGGGGACAGTAAAAAAGGCAGGGTTTCCAGGAGTTCGGGGAGGGCTGACTAGATGGAGCACAGGGTGCTTGTAGGACGGTGAAACTATTCTCTATGACACTATAATGTGGATACATGACATTATGAGTTTGTCAACATTCATAGAATGTACAATAATGAGTGAACCCTAATTTAAACCATGGGCTTTAATAATAATGTATCAGTATTAGTTCATCAGTTGTAACCAATGCACCACACTAGTGCCAGAT
This sequence comes from Panthera tigris, assembly GCF_018350195.1. Taxonomy (NCBI): domain Eukaryota; kingdom Metazoa; phylum Chordata; class Mammalia; order Carnivora; family Felidae; genus Panthera; species Panthera tigris. Next base: position 68,574,890 of record NC_056676.1, on the reverse strand, counting down.
GTTAATAATAGAGGAAACTGGGGAGTGGAGAGGAAAGGGATTATGGGAACTCCGATTTCTGCTCAGTGTCTGCGTAAATCTAAAACTGCTCTAAAAAAGTCTACTAATTTTTAAAAATCTGCATCCTGGCTGGTCAGTCAATATATAAAATACAAGAACAGGCAGATCCTGGCTGAGGTAGGAGTGCAGTCCTGCCTACTTTCTATCCCCAGGCACACCTCAGATCTTACTCTCCTCCTTGTGGGTCCCTGAGATACCACTGTGGAAAACTCCCCATTGTACTAGGCAGTTATGTGAACTCTTCCCTGGCTTTGCCTACCCCCCGGCTGCCATCCCCATCCCCAGCACCACAAGTGTGCCCCAAATAGTCTGAACTGGCTCCTTGCTCCGTAGCCCAGCCTGGAAACCCACCTCAGGCCCACGGTGCTGTTTTAGAAAGGCACGACGTGGTTCTCCTGTGGGTTCTCACAGGCCATAGCACAATTTGCCTGTTTGAACTCTGTTCTTCTCATTTTGGCTCTTCCATTGCATTGGCTGAGAAATCCCAGTTTGGGCCCAGCCATCTCCCAGAAAGGTCTATCCAGGACCCGTGGGTATGGGAGACCACGGAGGAGGGTGGAGAGAGGATACGTGGATTGCAAACTGGGTGTGCGTGAAGCCAGACGGTTTTCATGTTCCAAAGTCACTGCCGAGACTCCTCAGCAGTCCTACTTATAAACACACTCTAACTGCTAACAAAGAGTCCAAAAGGTTTGAACTCAACAACCCCTTGAAGGCAAACCGGAGCCTCTTAACTAGAAGCGGTGACACCACAATTACTGGCAATTGTTTGCTGGGCAGAAGGGGGGGGGCGTGAGATGCCGCAGGGCACCGAGACCGTTAGGGCCCGGTTCCACCGGTGAATGGAGTGCTTCTGAGTAGTGGTGGTGTCTGGGAGAGTCTCTGAGATGAGCCCCCGGCTGCACCGGCTAAGTAAGGCCCCTGGAAAGAGGAGAGCAAGCTCACGCCGTTCTGCAGCAGGGAAGCAGGCGACACAGCATCGCTATGGCTACCCAGCAGAGCCTGCCACAAAGCCTTTCAGGAATCTCCGCTATTTCTGGAAACTGGATCGCATCCCCCAAAGGCCAGCATTCCTACGCTGCATGTGCCCTCAGTGGTTGCTTCTCTTGATTGTCCCTCCCTCCAATTAAAAAGGCCAGAGTGGGCCCTGACACTCCGCTCCTGCTGGGGCCCCTCAGTGACACTCACCTGGAAAGCCATGCAAAGCAGAGGCAATCCCAGCAATTTTCATGCCCATATACTCACAGATCATAATGTGGAACGTCATTAGCATACTCTCGAATTCCTAACGGGAATGGAGGGGGAAAAAAATAGACCCTCACTGATATGGCCAATGGGCCACTTAAGGACTCAGGTCTTTCTTCTTTTGCTCTTCTGGGTTCTGTTATCCCAACACAATCTCAGGGGCAGGTGAGTGACAAGACAATGTATTTGCTATTGTATATTTGCCACAAAGAACACCCAGTTAGAAAGAAACCTTCCCACTGGGGCCAGCAGCGGATGTTGGTCTGCATTTTTTCAAAGAAAATAGGGGAAATGTGTAGATTGGTTTAGTGTTTTTGGAAAACGATAGAAACTGCATTTATTAAAACCAATCCCCCCCTCCTGACCAGCTAACAAAACAAACAAAAAATATCCACAGAAGAGTCCGTGAGGCTTTCTGTTCAAATGGCCCCTAAAATCATCTGTGCAACTATAGTGGTCTTTTCTGGACAGCAGACCTCTATTATTCCAGAAGAGACACCACTTTGTTTCTAGGGTAGCGTCTCCAAAATTGCTCTATCGGCACCCCCTGTCCAAATATGCCATTTAGAGGCAACTGCCAGAAATGGTACCCTTATTGCTTAGCCACAGGAAGGGCATTTCGCCGAAAGTACATCAATCAGAGTTCTTCCCAGTAGCATTCAGAATGGCGCTGAAAGGGGAAAGACCCTTTTCCCTTTGCTGGGAAATTGAGAAAAGTGATTCCTGGAGCTGAGGGCAGGTGTGGCTCCAGGCTCAGGGGAAGGCTTTTGCCTAAAGGAATGAGGAAGACAAGTAAAGAAAAGCAAAAATGTGATAGAGAGAACACTGTGGATATCCAAGTCTTCGGCTTAAGGTACACGCGGGAGACTTAAATCCTGTCTCCTCGTATACGCAACCTGCACAGTCCCCTCCCATGCTGATTCGCATCTTGGCCACAGGACTCGCTGAGGCTGGTGGGACACCAGCAAATGTGATACGATAGAGGCTTGGAACGCATTTACATGTTGGGACCTACTCTCTCCCTTGCCGCTTTTAGAACTTGGTCAGCATGTGAAGAAGCCCAGGCTAGCCTAAGGAGACAAGCGGCTCAGCCAATAGACAGCACCATTTGCTGGACATAAAAGGAAGACCCTCGTGGATCATCTGGCCCCAGTTTTGTCACATGAGCGATACCAGAGATCAGCAGAAGAAGTATCAAGTTGAGCCCAGACCAAAATGATGGTTCACGGAGCTACGAGCAAATGTAAGGGTGGTTGTGTATTTCTCCGTGTTTTAGAGTGGTTGTGTTGCTCAACAATAAATTTTAACTTGTGACTCTCTGGGACCTTCCTGCCACCATGTGAAGAAGGTGACAGTAGGACCAGAAACCATGTAGACAAAAGATCGCAGGTATCTCAAAGATCTCAGCTATGCCAGCCATCTGGCTAAGGTCACAGATGCAACACTAAGCCCAGCTGACACCATATGGAGCACAGGTGAGTCTCTCAGATGAGTTGCCAATCTACAGATTCATAAACAAATAGATGCTTACTTAAACTTTATAGGACAGCAAATTTTGGAGTGGCTTGTTTTTCAGCAAAAGCTAACTCGTATAACTTTCTCAAAGCCACCCATTTTTGCCTTTCTCCTAAAGCTACTGTCTTCTCCATTTTGCCCAATCTGCTGTGCAAGACTGTTCAGTGCATTCTTATATCCAATCACTCCTCCTCCTTTGTCTGAAAAATTGGTTTTGTGTAGGGGAGGCAATGTATCACCTCTAAATACTCTGTCCATTTCCCTTGCAGCTAGAAGTAGTTATATGACACACAGTTGAAGCCTTTAAGAGGGATATACCAACTGAGGAGGTAGACCACATCCCTTCCACTTTCCGCCTTCCTTACTAGAATATAGATGTGATGACTGGAGCCACAGCAGCTCTTTTAAGACCAGGTGTTTTTACAAAAAGGAAAAAAAATCCCAAAGATACCGGACCTGATATTGTTGAGCCGCTAAGGCAATGACAGTGACCATCTACCTCCAGAATTGTTGTCCGAGAAAAACAGAAAATTGGTTTCAAGACACTGTTTAAAGTGAGCTGCTGTTTCACACAGCCAAATCTGATTGTAAGAGAAAGGAGTTAGATTTCTGTCACTTGTGACCTGACCAGTCCTGATCAGTGATCTGGTCTTTCCCCTACGGAGTCCTGTGGTCGGCTCTCCAGGTACCTTTAAGGTACATTGCTCTCCCTTCTCTCTGGCTCATGTGCCAACACAGTCATTTCCCTCTTTCACCTTAAAACAGGAAAAATAGGTAAATATTTTCAGAAAGTACTTCATTAAAACCCAAAGAAAAACACAAATAATTGCAAGAAATATAAACAGCATGAAATTGCCCTGTTCCTATCACATCTGATCCTCAACTCAACAGTTAAGCTTTATGAGCCCCCTACTCTAGTCTCTTTATGGCAGTGGTTCTCAAAGAGGAGTCACCAAACTAGAAGCATCAGCATCACCTGAGAACTTGTTAGAGATGCAGATTCCCAGGCCCTACCCCAAACCTATGGAACCCAAAGCTCTGGGGATGGGGGCTAGCAACAAGTGTTCGAACAACGCTTGCAGGTGATTGTGATGTAGCCAGGGTTGAGAACCACGACCTCATGATAAATATTTGCCAATATAATAAGACAATAGCCCGAGCTCCTTTTTTTTCTCTTTTTTAAATTTTTTCAATGTTTATTTACTTTTTGAGAGAGAGAGAGAGGGGGGGCACAGATGGGGGAGGGACAGAAGGAGAGGGAGACAGAATCCGAAGCAGGCTCCAGGCTCTGAGCTGTCAGCACAGATCCTAATGTGGGGCCTGAACCCATACAACATCATGACCTGAAGGGAAGTCAGACGCTCAACCGACTGAGCCACCCAGGCGCCCCCCCACCCCCACCCCAAGCTCCTTTTCTTTAGACAGTATCGGGGAAAGCCTAGGGTTTGGAATCAAAGAGAATCTGGTGTCACATTGTGAGTCTGCTATATTAGCTGTGACATCCGGGGCCAGCTGATTAACCCCTAACTGCATTATGGTCTTAAGTTCATTCGCAGGTAAAATTCACTACTTGTTAGGATTGTTTAAGACCGGCAAAATGCCTACCCACCATCCGGCCCAGGGCAGGTATTAAATACAGCCAGGTAACTCTGCCTTTAAAGCCTGCACCTTGGTTCTGTGGCCACAGGTCAGTCCAGCAACAAATGTTTGGTACCTGCAGCCAAATTACTTTCAAAACTAAAAAAGAAGTTCCATAAGTCCAGTTCAAATCTCCCAATGCTCCTACTAAATACTCCCCTTCCAGCCACGTGCCAAGACGAAGAGTCCACCTCATGTCTTAACTGATTTTCTGGAATTACCGGCACTCATCACGCCCCAGTGGTCTGGTCTTTCCTGGCTGAGGTGGGAGAAACAGCCCCCCTCTAGGGCATTTCCATCCTCCGCACCTCAGGGGCCTTCCTTCAGTCTACTTCTTTCTGATGAACCCTAAACAGCCTTCAACTGTATTATAAATACTTTGCGAGTTAATCACATTCAGAAACAATCATCTGCTCGGAGGAACCAATTCAGGAACAGCGGAGTGTAAGACAGACACTTGACCACAGTTTATTTTTTTAATTTATTTTTTCTTTAAGTTTACTGTTTTGAATAAGGAATCCGTATCCATGATTAAAAGATTCAAAAAATATAAAAGAGGATATTATGCAAAATTATTCTCTTTCGTACCTCTGGCACTCAGATCCCTACCCAGAGGCAACTATGCTTCCCAGCTTTGTGAATGAACTTTCAGAATAGTCTACGTAAGGAAAAATCATGGGGAAAAAATATATAGTGATATATATATATGCGCATATATATATACGTATATATACACACACATATACATTACTCTGTTTTCCAAAAAAGTAATATATTATACATACCGTCTGCACCAAGAATATGGAAAGCATGGGCAGAGGAAGACTGAGTAACAGAAGACATTCGTAATCTTCAAAGTCCTCTATGGGGATGCCGGCGAGTTTGGATGATATCATCTGCAACGTAAAAGAATCTTATCCTACGTCTCTTGTGTCTCTGGCTACACACACTCTCTTGATGATTGTATCTGTGTGTGCATGAGTGTGCACGTGTGTGTGCCTTACTCTGCAAACCCACAAACACGACCACGCCATCTTTAAGACCACGCCATCTTTAAAATCAGACCAACGCCGGCCTGGTCACTCATCCGTTGCAGGTTAGACTTCTAGGCTCCGGGATGAGTTGCCTCTTGAAGGCCCTGTGCTACTGACTGGCTCCCTATTCACTTTTCTCACACCCAAGGCTGTGTACTGGGGACTCACACGTGACGTTGCTCAAGCCTTGAAGCCCAGTCTGCCTGACTGCACACCTCCTCCTCCTGCACCTCTGACGCCACTGACGAGCAGCTGATGGGATCTTAATCTGTCTCTCCCCATGTTTTACAGTTGGGGAAAATGAGAGGCAGGCCCAGGCCCAGGGAAATGCCCAAAGGCACACGGATAGCAATATACCCTGGCTCAGGACACTGGGATCAGCTTGGGCTTTGCTACACAAGAGCTGTGTTTTCTTGGTTCTGGGGCCTCAGTCTGAGTCTCTGGGAAGGGGATGATAATAATTACATACAGAATAATTAAGATTATAAAAAATATATATGCAAAACACTAAATAATGTACACTATAGAATAATAAGCTTTCCAAATTTTAAGTTGCACCCCAATGTTTTTTAAAGAGGTTCAAAAACAAACAGAAAAAATGGGGTGCTTGGGTGGCTCAATCAATCAGTTAAGCATCAGACTCTTGATTTTGGCTCAGGTCATGATCTCCCGGTCGTGAGATGGAGCCCCGCGTTGGGCTCCATGCCGGGCATGGAAGCTGCTTAAGATTCTCTTTCTCCCTCTCCCCAACTCATGCATGTACACTCTCTCTCTCTCTCTCTGTAAAAAATAAACAAAGGGGCATCTGAGTGGCTCAGTCGGTTGAGCATCCGACTTCAGCTCAGGTCATGATCTCGCAGCCCATGAGTTCGAGCCCTGCATCGGGCTCTGTCCTGACAGTTCAGAGCCTGGAGCCTGTTTCAGATTCTGTGTCTCCCTCTCTCTCTGCCACTCCCCCGCTCATGCTCTGTCTCTCAAAAATAAACTTAAAAAAAAAAAAAAAAAAAGAAGTGGAAGGTATGGGAGAGACAGCCAACTAGTTCCTGGAGCCCAGCGAAGGCTTCCTTCCCTGGAGGTGTGATGAGCAACTAGGAACACCGGACACTTACCTACTTGCCGTTGACGTTGTAAAGGGAGAGCCAGGGCGTACGTGACTGCTGCACCAAGGCCAAGCATGAGGTGAAACAGAAACTCACATTTCCAGGCATGTCTCCTCAATCATGCCCAGGGATCCCACGGAGCTACTCAATGCCACCGCAGCACTGTGGTCACTTTCATTTCTGGGCTTCCAGATGCACAGGAACACAAGAGTCCCCCTCCTCTGCACCCAGGCCGGTCCTTCCACCTTTCATACTCAGGCCCGGGCATGACCGCTAGATGAAGTCTCCAGAGAAATAAGCCTCTGAGGATAATTTGTCAAGCACGCGATTCGGCGGCAGGGCAGGGAATCTTTCCTGACTTCTGCAGATAGGGGCTTACATCACAGCATGAAATTTGTTTACCCTTATCTTAGCACACAAGAACAAATTATCTCACCCTCGTTATAAATCCAGCAGCACTGCCTCTGTGAGGAGGTTTCCACGTAAATCTCCAGCAAACTCTACTTGGCTGACTGTTCCCTTTGTCTGCCGCCTTTTCCTGGCCCCAGCTCACAGGAACGTTAGCCTCACCAGTGGACACGCTGGTTTTCATCTGTAGAGATAACAGAAGAAAAGAAGGCAATCCAGCCGTGACTCTGAAACCTGACAGAAACCCCACCAGGCAGAGCAGAGCGTGTGTCCTTTCTCCCAGCTGAACTGCCATGGGTCCCTGACCCAGAGAGTGCCACCAAGCCCCAGTGAGATCTGCCCTCAACCTTCTGGGAAACCAGAATTTCCCAGTTTGCAAGGCCCCTTGTAGTCTTACTTGTTCAGGATGGGGGCTAGTATGAACAGATGGTCCTGAGTGGGGTGAAGAACCTGTCCAAGTGGGTTTTAAATGGCCTCAGCGGCCATTTAAATAACATGGATCAAACAGGGGAAGGGGGCCATACAGCTAAAAAAAAATGTGACCGTTGACGGGGTTTTGGGGTGATGGTGGGATTCGGAGCCGATGGTCAAGAAAGAATGCTTGAAGATGTCTTTGGTGCAAAAGGTGACTTTATTAAAGCATGGGGACAGGACCTGTGGACAGAAAGAGCTGCTTTCTTTCTTCTATATAGCTTCAGGTTCAGAGGGGGTTAGGGACAGTGTAAGTCTGTAAGGAATTTTGGAAGCAAGGTTTCTAGGACCTTGAGAAGCTAGCTGTTGGTAGGAAAATGTCATTTATTACTGTTTAGTAAAACCTCAGTCATGAGACCCTTCAGATGTATATCAGGGGCCATATGCATGGAGTATAATTGCCAGCATATACTTGGGAGTTAAAGATAAAGGAGATTTGCAAAGGAATTTTTATGTGTTTGAGGAGACTCACAGGATCCTAGGGGGGTCAGGATAATGTTAAGCTAAAATTCCCTTTTGCCCCTAGCAAAGTGTCATCATCGAGGCAGCTGAGCTCCTAGAGGAAGGTCACTCTGCCTGTTTCAAGGACTTGTCAATGGGCTGTAGGCAGTAAGGAAATTTCATTTTTCATTTGCCTTTGTTTCCGCATCACCATGGCCAGCACTCAAACCCCCTTACATCTTGATGAGGGTGTTATTAGGGCTCCAGGAAACGGATTCTACAGGTTGCTGGAGATTAGGCTATGGATAAGATTGCCTTTTTCTTGCCCTTTACTCAATTATCTGTAAACTGAAAGAGACTCCTATCAGTTTAACCATTTATTTTCTGTCCTTTCCTTTGTTCTTAGGCAGCGGGAGTGCCTGAGGAATATCACATATATTTCACCCTTGGGGGGGTGGCGGGGGAGGCGGGTAGGCAGCAGTGCTGGCTTGTGCTTTGCCCTCTGCTTGCCATATGCTCCCTTATCAACCATCAAAGTAAACGTCCTTGGCCTGGATGCTTAGGCCTCAAAGACAATAGGCTGGCTTAGAAAAAAAAAATTTTTTTTTAATCATTAACAATAACAATAGCTCCAGAGCCATTACCTTACAATGCAGGGCTCAGTAGGGCTCAGCTCATCTGGCTTTAACTCTCCACGTGTATTACCTGGCAGGGCTCACAGTAGCCCAGAGAGGGGTACACTGTTCACACTAGGGAACTGAAGCACAGAGAGGTTAAGTGAGATGCCCAGGGTCACACAGAAGTAAGAGATAAGAGATTGATGAAAGCAGGTGGTCAGACTTCAGAGCCTATGTTCTGAGACAGTGCTTCCTACATGCTAACGTGCACAAGAATCGCCTGGTGACCTTGCTAAACTGCAGGTTCTGATTCAGTAGGTTGACTAGGAAGTGGGGGCCTGGGGGCCTGAAAGCCTGCATTTCCAATGAGCTCAGCTCCCAGGTGAGGACCATGCTGCCAGGTGAAAGACCACACACTGGGAGGAGGGGCAGTCTGACCCAGCACTGATGAGGGAGCAGAGGCAAGCTAGGGGCAAAGCACAAGCTAATAACACCCCCACACCCAGGTGTGGTATATGTGATATTCCTCTGGCACTCCCGCTGCCCAAGAACAAAGGAAAGGGGAAAAAACCCAAATGATTAACTGATCGAGATCACAGTCTTGCAAGACAGGAGTCTCCATCAGTTTATAAATATCTTAGTGAATTACAAGAAAAAGACAATCTTATCACTAGCCTAATCTCTAGACACCTGTAGACTCAGTTTCTGGAGCCCCAACACCACGTTCCCCTCCCTAGTGATATGGGGAAAAAGGCAAGAAGGAAGGGTCAGGTAAAATTAAATTTCCTTATAACTGCAGCCCATTGACAAATACTCGAGGCAAATACAGAGTATAACATTTCTCCGGGAACTCCCTACCGTCATAATGTTAAAGCCTTACTAGAGGAAAAACACACTTAGCTTCACAATAGCTAGGCCTCTGATGTCTTTTGAGTCTCCTGTAGCATAAGAAAGTCCCCCTAGGGGCTCCTGGGTGGCTCAGTCGGTTGAGCGTCAGACTTTGGCTCAGGTCATGATCTCACGGTTTGTGAGTTCGAGCTCCACGTCGGGCTCTGTGCTGACAGCTCGGAGCCTGGAGCCTCCTTCGGATTCTGTGTCTCCCTCTCCCTCTGCCCCTAACCCGTTCGTACTCTGTCCCCATCTCTCTCAAAAATAAATAAACATTAAAAAAAAAAAAGTCCCTCTGGAGGCGCCCCTTTTGACCTCACCTCCCCCAACTCTATAAGATATAAACAGTGCAGCCCTTCCTGCCCACAGGTCCTGTCCCCTGCTCTAATAAAATTACCTTTTTTGCACCAAAGACGTCTCAAGAATTCTTTCTTGGCCATCAGGTCCGGACCCCCATCACTCCAAAACCCCATCAGCACTCTGAAGTGGAATGGGAGTAGGTCCACCAACTGTTACCTGTCCACAGGGAAAGAACAAAAACTGGGAGTGAACCACTCGAAATTCTATAACTATTTGACAACTATTGCATATCTGTAAGTCTGATAATCACTTTTTAAAAATTAGGGCTTGTACTCCTGTTATTATTTTTACTTCATTCTTCTGGTAATTGGTATCTATGTTCTTTTGCAAAGGTACCACGCACAAAAAGTTAGAAATTATAAACAAAGCAAGCCAACAAAACAGCCTGGTCCTTCCCCACAGATAATGGGAAAATTCCTTCTCGCAATTACAAAACTGTACTGACTCCCCAATCGATGGGAAGTCTAGGACCATGGGATAAATGTCTGTCTTCCCCACCTCAATTTCGCTTCTCATAGGTTCCATTTTCTTGTGGTTTTTGGAGCAGTTCTGGCATATCTAGCCTCTCATGCAGAGGAAAACTGCCATCCATAAATAAAACCCCTCAAGTAATGTGAATTCTGTTTTGTGCCTTCCTACTAGTTTTAGAACATATGCCCAGTCACTCAACCTCTCTGAGGCTCCTTTTCCTCATCTGTAGAAGAAAGCCCACCCACCGTGTGGCAAAATGCGGTGAAATGCTGTAAAGCATGCACAGGGCTTAGTGCAACACCTGGAACTACCATTAGCAATCAATAAAGACCAGATACAATTATTATTGGGGGGGGGGGAATCTGCAAGAAATAAATTCATAGCAGGTAGTCAATGACTCCACCAGCATTTTTGAGAAAAATACCCCTGACACTCTGCTAGGCACCGGGAAGGCAAGATGCTGTGTTTCTCTTAATAAAACTAAATTAATTTCTTTTCAACTAAGGAGAGTTGGCACCCAATTTCTCACAAAAGTCTACAACTACATGGAGATTTTAATCCTAACCACGAGGCAAGAAGAGTGCCCCGAGGCACCGCAAGATGTGCGATCACCAAGCAAAAATGTAATTATTTGTATTCTACTCCAGAAACTTAGGCAGGTAGGTGAACTAACACAGTTTAGGAAGATTTTCAATAACAAGGAAGGAAACAAAGCAGATTTTATTTAACCTTCGGTTAAGCAGAAATCCAGCTAACTAGAGATGGTCAAGGTGGAGTGTTCCTAGTTAAAGGCTATCATATTCTGCCAGTAACTCATTTACATAATGACCCAGGAGGGAAGAGCCCCTGGGGCTTGTGGACAATGGAAGGAAAGAGGCTGAGTACAGTATTGGTAAATGTTGATCCAGTCCCTGACCACTTGGGCAGGAATTTGTAAATCACGAGGTGAGGGAAATTTGCCAGCTGGGAATGGGAATCTTTTCGACCTTGCCAAAATGGCAGACTTCTTCACGCTCAGGTTTGGTGTCGTGTTGAAGTGCCTACGGGGATGTAGCGATTCGGTACAGCACGCTGAAATCCAATTTATTTATCATAGTTGGCATGTCCCCAAAGCTCTAATGACTCAGACCCTCCCACAGTAATACGTTCATTTGTCAAATTAGTCAGGGTCCCCAGGTTGTTTCTTTTTGCCTCTCCCTGGGCTATCCTGATATAGAAAGTTCAGGTTCCTTTTCCCAGTGGGGCCAACTTCGATCAGGCTGCTACTGAAATCAGTATGGGTGTGCTAAATCCTAAGAAACCAGTCTGAAAACCTTGAGCTAGCTGCTCTGGGTAAAGCATGCCCCACTTAGAGGAGGAGGAAGAGGAGAAAGAAACACTTAAGGGGTGCATTTTGCCTTACCAAGAAGCTCCTTCCTGTTGTTGTCACATCAGTGGGGCAAATAGTGGTTGGAGCACCGGGGTTCCGGGTCCAGTGGGACTTGTATTCAGACCTGTCTCGGTCCATATTCTGTTGGTTGGCTGCTTTGCCAGCTCTGTGTTAGGGACGGGTCCCTTTAGATGGTGCACTTTCCTCAGCTATACAGTGAGTATTAGACTCCTGATAGAACCTGCCCTGTGAGGTTGTGAGAAGGGTTAACCAGATAATGATTACAAAATTACCACAGTTCCTGGCACGGAATGAATTCTCCTGCTACCTCAGAGATAGGATCTCATCGTTTTGCTAGTTCATAGTAAAGAGTAGTATAACACACCGTCCCAAAAGATGTCACTTTGGCACAAGGATTGAGTTGAAAGCAACTGAGAAGAAGCAGATATAAGAAAAGTTCTCTGCCCTCTACCTCTCTGCCTGAAAACAGAACATAAATCCCCCTCGTTAAGGTGTCCCCTTTCCCCACTTCCTGTACCACTGGAGTTAAGATGGCACTGAGGAAATTTCCATTAGTTTCCCCATATATTTGCCTTCCCACAATTTGCTTTCCCTAGAAGCTCAAAGTCCTTTTTCTTTGTCACGTCACTTCTCTACAAAATTACTATACTTTGCTAAGATGTTATACAAGCCCAGGTTCCAACCACCCTTTTGATCTACTCATCACAGAGCACTCCTGTGTAGATGCGTGAAGCACACGTTAATAAGCTTTTATTTGTTTTTCTCTTGTTAATCTGTCATTTGCCAGTCTAATTTGAGGACCCCAGCCAATGAACCTAAGACAGGTAGAGCAAAATCAGTTGCTTCCTCCCCTACAATAGCTATGTACGGAGTGATTATAGCTTCTCCAGTTTGCAAACGCTAGGTAAACATAGCTATATAAGCTTATATAACTTATCCTTTGGGCTCAGTCTCTAAATATACTTCGTCTGGCATCCCCAACTGCGTTTAGGACTCTTAAGACAAAGGCTTAATTCTATGCATTCATTAATCCGTTACTTAAAAAAAAAAAAAAGTTTACTAAATACCTCCTGAGCTGTTCAGTAGATGCTAGTTGGTGTGATGGAGCCGTGAGCATCTAAAGGGCAAATATTAGGTTTTGTTCCCTCTGCATAGCAAGGGAGAACAACGGATGGCATAAAGTAGGCATTCAATATGGATTCCTGGAGCTGCACTGCCAGGCACAGGGGCTCACTGCCATGTGCAGCAGTGCACATTCAGCCCCTGCCACAGGGCCCAGGGCAGGGCTAGCCCGCAGGCGGGTCCTCACCATGTAGAGGGAGAACTCCATCCCATCTTTCGCTCCCGTAGTCTAGTCCGAGAACTCAGCCACCAAACTGGCAATCAACCCAAATGATGTGAACTTTAGCAAAACCCTTTCTTGATATTTGTTCTCCTTAATAGGTCCTTATTGTATTCCTTTCTTTGTTTTTCTTTTCTTTTCTATTTCTCCTACTTCACCCATTTTACTCCATCTACTTCTTCCTGGTTCCCCTTCACACCTGGGTTTTACGAACTGAACACACACTTGAAACTCAAAATCATTTTTTGGAAGAAATGCTTCTCCTGAGTCACACCAAATGAGAATATCAGGCTAATCTAAAGAAGGGTGTGTTTACTCAGCACATATTTGTTAAGCATCTACTGTGTGTAGGACACTATACTGGACAACGAGGGTTCAATAGTGACACATCAGTCTAGATTCCTTGAGACACAGGCAATGATGAAATAAGCAAATATAATCACTACTGTAATAAGTGTTATGTAGGAAACAAGCTGAGGAAGGGTGAGGTGTGTAACAAGCTAGTTAGCAAAACCCCCTCTAAGGACTTGACTTAATTGGAGGCATAAAGAAGACAAAGGATTTAGCTTTGTTTAGAGTGGAATTCTAGAACATTCCAGGCCCAGGGAATGGATCTGTCAAGGCCTGAGGTAATCACAAGCCTGGTGTTGACAGGAAACCAAGGACTGACGTGGCTGGGACATACGTAGTGGGTAAGTGGGAAACTGAGAGGACATGATGTCGGAAGGGTGACGAGGAGTCAGATTCATGAATGAATGCAAAGGTAACAGGTGAGGGCCTCATCACCCACAGGTGGGACCAGGGGGAACGTGGAGTATGAAGACAAAGGAACTCTGCCATACTGGTTACTATCTGGGCCTGCTGGGCAGCTAGCTCGAGGTTACCCCTACTCTGTGGCACTGTTTTATGTCTGACTCTTGACTCCGCAAGGCACTAGCTGTGTTGCCATGGGCAAGATCCTTGAGGATAATGATAACAATGCCTACCTCGTAGGTGAAGGTCTTAGAATGGTGCTATGCATAGTAAGCATCTCACAGACGTTAGCTGCTACGATCTTATTTATTTGTTTGTTTACTACCACCTCTGTGAATTCTCCATCATTTGAGGCGTATGTAATCATCAAGCTCAAAGGCTCAGAAACCAACTCTGACAACTCACGGACAGTGGAGGGACTTAGCCCACAGAGTCAGAGGCATAAAGCCAGGCCCTCACCTCTCAGCTTACTGATTGACAAAAGGAAATATAATTATTAAGTCAATTTGTATTCTTTGTAAGCATGTCTTATGTGAGTCCCCAGATGCCTCTCAGAAGGTTGCTTAGCTGGCAGGGAGTAGCACATGCTCAGTAATGTTAATGGCTGGTGTCCGGGCTCTGTAAAAAATATCTTTTGTTTAACCCAGGAGATCTAAGATATCACAATTCCAACATGTAATCACTCAGAAAAAAAAAAAAAAAAAAGTAAGATATTTAAATTTTTTGTGTCATAGTGTAAGATTGGTGTGCATTTTACATTTACAACCCATTTCAGTTCAGACCAGTTACATTTCAGGTGCTCAATAGCCACATAGGACAGGTGGCTACCATGTTGAACAGGACAGAGCTATAATTTCTTGGTGCAATTAGCTGCATTACCTGTGCTTAACTTCTTAATCCCTCTGAAATTCAACTGTCTCGTAGAGTGCCTGGCACACATAGGTGTTTAGTAAATTTTATAAGTAATTGCTTATCTCTAAATTAAGAACAATCTTTTCCATGTGTCAAACACAGTTCTGGAAGCTGGGGATACCTCAGTGAACAAAACAAGGATCCCTGACTTCATAGAGCTTATGCTCTAATTAGGAGAGATAATAAACAAAAATAATTAATAGAGAAATTAAAGTAGAATCCTAAAAGGTGACAAATGAGTTGAGTGATCAAGAAATTGATCAGGAAAGAATAAGGGGTATGTATGGGAAGCCATCTGGAATTTTAAATAGAGTTGTCAGGGAAGGCATACGAAGAAGCTATCATCTGAGTTAAGACCTAGCACACCATGAAGATATCTGGGGGGAAATGTTCCAGGTAGAAGGAACAGCAAATGTTAAGGCTGTGAGAGAGGAGCATGCCCATCACAGGAGAGGAATAGTAAGGTGCCCGTGTGTCTGGAGGTGTGCGTGAAGAGGTGCCAGAGAGGTAATGGGGAAGGCGGGCCAGGGCTTTCGGGACTATTTTAGGGACTTTGGCCCTTCTCCAGGGGAGATAGGGAGCCACAGGAGGGTTTTGAGCAAAGGAGTGATCTGGTTTGGCTCATAGTCTCATGGGATTGCTGGGAGCTGCTGGGTTGTGAACAGATTATAGTGGGGTGAGTTCCCCATGGGGTTCCCTTGGTCCCAGGCCTAGAAGTGGCTTGGGGAAAGCAGACAGAAATTGACCAACCAGATTTGTTGAGCCCTGTACCCCAAATCCTGGGTGGGTGGTCCCCCTAATCTGTCCTGAAAAAAGCCAAGCTGAACAAATGCTGCCTTCCTCTCTCATGTCATCCCTTTTCCCTGGAAGCATGAAGAATGCCCAAGGAAAGAAAAGGGGGTTGGGTTCGCTGTGCTAAAGCTTTTCTCATTATTGACAGCCTTGTCTCCTCTCTAAATATCTCATCCTCCCCATTTTGCACAAGAAGTGCAAAATAAGATTCTTAGAATTTAGACTTTTTTTGAAATCTCTACATTTGGATTTGCAGAGATGCCAATATTTGGATTTATGGAGCTGTAATTTAAGCCAGTCTCTCCCCTGGAACCGCCTGGTGAAATGCATCTTTCATGAGGCTTCTGCAGGAGCCCAGCTACAAGCTCAGACTCCCGAGCACAAATCAAACTCTCCGGTTCAACATCAACAGTATGTTGTCAGGGGCCTCCCAAAACAGCAAGGATCTGGGGGGGACAGGCCTCCGTGTTTTCCCACTGGTGAGCCCTCTTCTGGAAAAAGGATTCAAAGCTTCCTCGCAGTTTGGCCACAGGGTGAATGAATGCACGGAGAGCTGATGGTTTGGGGTGGGTGGGGTGGGTAGCCGCCCCAGAGTCCTTCTCGGGGCATCTGGTCTTCATACCTACCCACAGGGCAGACTAGCTGTGGCCCAGCCTGCTGGGGAGATCCCGCTCTGATTGTCTGGGGGCGGGGTGGGGGGAGGGGACGCAAATAAAATATGGGAGCGAGGAAAAGGATGCCACTCCCACTAGGCGGCTTCTGTGATTCCTTCCTTAATCTGAAGGTCAAGGAATAATTCAGTTAAAGTGCAAAACTCCTGCAGGTTTTAAAGCCCAAGAGAGCCAGCCTAGGAGGGTGGGAAGAGCAGCTCACAGGGGAAGAGAGACCCAGCCCTTGCCTCCTGCGGAGGAGCCCATAACAAAAAGAGAAAAAAGAATGAATGCCAAAGCAGGATATCTGTGTTGTCTTTTTCATGGGCTGGCCCTGCTCATGCAGTTGCTGCTGTGTGTATACAACCTCACCTCTGTGAGGTAGGTCTGGACTAAAACACCTGACTCACCTTGCTCCTGTCCCATCCCTGCTCCACCCCGGCAACACCCCACGAACGCCCTTGATTCAGGGAGGGCAATGACATCCATGTAGGGCAGCCAACTGTCCCAGTTTGCCTAGGATATGGGACTTCCCGTGCTAACATAGGGATCGTCACAGGCACACCAGGACAAGGTGGTCACTCTACATCCAGAGGACATACCAGCCCACACCCTGGCCAATGTCTGAATGAACATATATGCTGGTGTTCCTCAGGCAGCTTGATGCAGCATGGAAAGTAGACTTGGAACCAGCCGGATTTGGATTTGAATCCAGCTTCTCTCACAAGATTCAGATCCCTGGGCCTTTGAGTGCTCATCTGGGAAATGTGAAAACACAGGATTGGTATGGAAATTTAGGAAGACCATTCCCATGACAAATGGTTATCCTTTTCCTCCCCATGTTAAAATCATCATCTGGCTCTTACATGATTTGTGAATAATGCCTGGCATCTCCACAGTCTTTAGGGTTTACAAGGTACTTCCACATAAACGGTCTCACTGGAGGATTCATAAGACAAGGAGTAGCATCAGCCCCATTTTAGAGACTGGGAAAGGAGGCCAAATGGAGAACAGAGGCTCCAAGGTCATATACCTGGCAAACAGGACGCCAGCCCAGGTCACCTGTTTCCATTCTGCTACCGCTCACTTCTTACGATCTCAACAAAACCTCAGCAGTGGGTAACAGGTGCAGGTAAGTCTGGGAGTTTCCCCAAATAAGAAGGTGTGGAGGAACCTGTTTTCCAGCAAATTCTCTCAGCTATCTGCTGCCACTGTAAGCCTGGGGCCCAACCCCGGGGGAACAGGCAGAGTTCCAGACTGCCTAATCAGATAATTCTGCCCTCGTGCTCCTGTTTTCTACATTCTTGGAGTGAGCCATTCAAACCACTACACCTGCAGAGTCTGTGCCCATGCCTTGTCAGGTAGAAATGTCAGCTCTCGATTATTCCCTGCTGCTCTGGACAGGGATACTGTGAGAGTGACTAACTGGCATTCAACACAGCTTGTTTTTATTGAGCGCCTCCTCCAAGAAGGTGTGTGGGATGTGACATTTTGGGTCACTGCCGGGCTGGGGGGATGAAGCTATGGTGTGGCTGAGAATCCAAATCCAATGAACATGTCTTCAGTGAGTGGCTGCTCTTTGGGAAGATGCCTTCACGGGGTTTCATCCTTTGCCTGCCAGGCTCCATTTGCATGGAGTGCCTTTTCTCACGCAGCCTGGCCCCTCTACTGGACGTGCATCCTCTCCCATAATTTTCTGGTCCATTTTCCAAGGGCCTTCAAACTTGAAAGCCTCCCACCTCTCTGACTGTACCTCCCAACCCAGCCCCTTGCTCACTGGCTCCTTTCTTTCTCCTGAACATCCCAATTCCTTCCCACCTTGGTTAGGAATGTGAAGGGAATGCCAAGGCCAGCTCAAGTTCCCCTTCCGCAGGAGTCCATCTCTGACCATCTTATCCAAAGTAGGTCACCACCCCAACAGCCTCTCTGTAGCCACAGTTAATCCCATTACCCTATTTTAGTTTCTTCATGGCCCTTATCTCTCAGAAATCCTAATTCATTGACTTACTTGCCACCCCTCCCCCTGTCAGTGTATAAATGCCATCAGAGAAAGGACTTTTTCTACTGCGTTTTGTCTCTGGTGCCCAGTAAAATCAGCAAAACTCAAGAATTTGTCAAATCTTAAAACAAAGTGGTTATGAGCACAAGCCTCCAAGTCAATGGGACCTGTGAAACTGTCCCGCTTGCTGGGAGAAGTCATCTAGCCTATCTAAATTTAATAGAATAATAGAGTCAAGAGCTCACTGGTCATTGTCATTATTAATCTAGGGTTGTGTCACCCCCATGAGTCCAATACCCTTGATGGCAGGCATTTTGACACTCATTTTTATACCCACATGCCTTGAAACTTCTCAGCACCCTCTACTTCCTCTTCCTTCAGGACATGTCATACTGTCCTAAGAAGTCTACTTATTTCTCTGTCTCCTCCACTACACTGAGTTCCATGGGGACATGAATATGTATAAAACCTGGTTTGGTGCCTGTTGAACTTGTAGAATGAATATGTGGTGGGTAAGACAAGGAGGTACCTAGTAGGTCTTCAAGAAACATGTTTTCAATCAAGCTCTCCCTAGAAAAGACATTTTAAGTACATGAATCAAAGAATAATACCAGGTGGTATATGATCCACTGCTGAATTATATATAATGAAGTGATAAAAGGGATAGTGGTAGAATTTGAATGGCAGAGATGGCCAACACAGAGATTCTCTGGGTCGATCAAGGAACCAGGTAGGTGAGGTGGTAGGACAGGACTGGGGCCAACTGGAGTCTACATCTTGTCTCCAAGGCAACCATCACTTAGTTCTAGCTCTTTGATGTTATCGTGGAACGTGGGCCTGATGGGCTCATATAGTTTTTTCAAGTGAAGTTGGAAATCAAAACATGAGATTTCCCAAGTGTAATTAATTAAATGATTATTGGAGATGAGCAAAGTATGTTTGGGAGCCCTATACAACCTCTGACCAAGATGATCAGATGGCAGTTGGGACCCCCAAACAGGAATTAACAGAAGCTACCCAGGAGGCAGGTGATGGCCAAGGTTCCAGCAATGCATCCATCAAGCATTTATTGAGCACTT
Source organism: Panthera tigris (assembly GCF_018350195.1). Lineage (NCBI taxonomy): Eukaryota > Metazoa > Chordata > Mammalia > Carnivora > Felidae > Panthera > Panthera tigris. The sequence goes on along the minus strand of NC_056676.1, from coordinate 68,555,725 downwards.
ACTAAGTACCAAGCAAGCATTGGGATATAAAAATGACTCAGCACAAGTTTTCTCTGAGACTTTATAGTTGGTCAGTTGAAGAAACATTGCTGAGCCACTATCACATACCTGAACAGAGCTCCTCAAGACAAGGGGACAGACATCTAGACAACGAGGTGTGGTTTCCTAATTATTAGATCTTTGTCCCAAAGTGCTGGCAGCAAACTGTCATACCACCGCATCCTTCTATGGATTCTCCCATCCCTAGCCAACCTACCTACCCAGTAGCAGCTAAGAGCAAAGTGGCCTTATCACTGCTGGTGCCTGTTGAACTTGTAGAATGAACGTGTGGTGTATAAGACAAGTCTCCCAGTCTAATAGACATGGGATGAGTCACCATTGCCTCTAGAAGCCTAACCCCTCCCTATAAAATGGGTACCTACATTGACACAAAGCTTTCAGGTAACAGCAGCACCTCAGAACATGTGCCTCAGGCTGTTCAGAAAATATTTAAATTTAATCTTCACAGCAGGCACACGGAAGTCTCTTTTTGGTCTAACTTGTACTGTGATTTTAGACTTGCTGAAGGACTAACTTCCATCACAGCCCCACCAATATTGATCGTTCGGGCTCAAAAGGACCTAAGTAGATTGATTTTTTTTTTTTTTTCTCTCTCTCAAACTAAAAAGGATCGCAGTAGCGTTAGTATATGCCTGTTTCCACTGGTTGGTATGCACACTGAATAAATAATAGCGTTACCTGGAAAAATTTAGTTAAAAGAAACAGTGATGGAAAACAGGGTAGAAGAGGTCTTAAATTGCATTCTTAATTCCACCACGCATTAGTCTGGTGTTCCAGTGACTGCCTAAGCTTGTCTATTAACAATGCCCCACCCCCACTCCAATCTAGACCTATTCTTTTTTAAAAGACAAAGAACATTTTGGTAACCTGCATCTTAGGTACAAACAAAACAAAACACAAAACACACATACACAAAGAAACAAAAAGCAAAATCAGCATGGAGGAAGTGTCCCCTGGTAGTGAAGGTTAATAGGCAATGCTCCTCTCCTGTCACTTCCTTCTGTAAACCAGCAAATAGGAAATACATCTAGGAGGGGCCTCTGCTAATTTGTTTTCAATTTAAGGACAATTAGACAATCCCTATGTCCCCTAGCCCCAAGAAAAACAAGGAGAGCTGAATGCTTTCTCTCACTACCGGATGACCTGGTAACATTCGAAACAAAGAGATTATGAAATCAACTTTGTGCTAACTTCCAGGGACATCTAATAAATGGAGCGCAGGGCTTGAAAGCAAGCCAGCAACTTAGTCTTTGTTCTGTTTTTTTGTTTCCTTTCTGTGAGCTTTTTTTTCCCGTTCTAGGAACACCTCTAAACTGAGCTGTCCTAGCAAAACATTCTTTTCTGTGACCTCTGGCAAGAAATACAATCTAGAGAAGAGAAGAGAAGAGAAGAGAGAAAAGAAAAGAAAAGAAAAGAAAAGAAAAGAAAAGAAAAGAAAAGAAAAGAAAAGAAAAGAAGCAAACGTCTGTTTACTACCTAATGACTATTCCTCCCTCTCCAGGTACTCTAGGAAAGAAGAGAAGAAACACAACAAACACCAAACTCTTATTTTCTCTCTCATCTCTGCAAAGGCAGGTGGCGTATGCCTTCCAATTTCTTCTTAAAGCCATCAGCTGGGAAAAATACAAACTGAGCAAGCAGCAAAGACCCCCCACTGCAAGCCTTTGCTCTAAGAAGGCAAGTAGGATTCCCAGTGGCTAGCGCAGACTGCGGCGATCAGTGTCAACCAGCCCGCCCGCTCGCCCGCCGGTTGATTACTTACCAGTTGGATTTAAACCCGCTCCGACGTGGGGGCGTGGTCTGGGCGGAGCCTCGCGGCCCGGGTGGGCGGGGCGGGGGCGGGGATCCCGGAGGCTCTGCGCCGTGTGGGAAAGACCTGGGCTCCGGGAGCAAGCGTCTGTCTCTTTAAATGCCAGGGGCTGCGCTCCCGCCCGGGGAGCCCGGAGCCGGATCTACAATCCCGTCCCTCCCGCTCCGGCGCTTGTTGCTCGCCGGGTCCGAGCCGGAGCTGCCGCCGCCGGGCAGCCTGGCTGCTTCCTTCTCCGCCTTCTCGCGTCCCACCTACCCCCGAGAGCAGGTTGAGGGGGAACAGGAGTCCCTGCAGGAGGGAGGGGGTCGGTGTAAACAGGTATTGCCCCCCACCTTCATATCTTGGGGCGCTACGTACCCGCGGGGGCAAGACATGCGTCGCTTCCCGCTGCCCAGCCTCGCTGCCACCCGCGCCTGGAGAGGAGGGATTGCGGATCCCACACCTGCAAACTCACCCTAGAAGTCTCAAGGTGCGGTTGGGGGGGAGGGAGGGGTAAACTCCCCAAGGCCTCCACCTCTCTGCGGGTGAGTTTTCGCAGGTAACCCGAAGCCCTAGGGCAGGCGCGCGGGGGAGGGGCGGGCGAGACGGGTGGAGAGAGCGCCGCAGGTGAGCCAGGTAGGGTGGTTCACCTGCCCCGGACGATCTGCGGGATCCTCGCCGGTTTCCCCGAGGATGGAGGCCTGGGGGGCGTCTCAGGGACTAAGTTAGGGCCCAGGGGTGAAAAGAGGATGAAGAAAAGGGGGATTGGAGTAAAGTTTCTCGTCTTTACTCCCTCCTGCCTGGGCTCGGCAGGTAGGGCGCCGGCGGAAGCTGTTGGAGCTGCTGATGCAATGGGCTTTTGCCCGGGCGAGGTGAAGTGCTGGGGGCGGGGTAGAGCTAGAGTTGCCCGGCCTCGCGTGACCGTGACCCTAGAGGTGGAGAAATGAGGGAAGGCTCGCCGCAACCGAGCCTCCCCGTAAAATGGCTCCAGCTGCTGGGCCCCCAGCCATTCTTCCTTCTCTTAAGAAATCGTCCCTTTCACGGAGGGTCCTACATGGCTTCCTTGCTTTCCTCTTCCAACAGGTGGCCTCAGCCCCTGTCCGGGGACCCGTGCCAATGACCCTAGTGGTGGTTTCGCTTTCTCCCCTCTCGGCTGTGTGAACGTGTATCCGCAGCGTGATGGGCAACCAGGTGGAGAAACTGACCCACCTAAGTTATAAGGAAGTTCCCACGGCCGACCCGACTGGCGTGGACCGTGACGACGGGCCTCGCATCGGGGTCTCCTACATTTTCTCCAACGACGATGAGGACGTGGAGCCGCAGCCGCCGCCCCAGGGGCCGGATGGCGGCGGCGGCGGCGACGGCTTGCCCGACGGCGGCGACGGACCGCCACTGCCGCCGCCGCAGCCGTACGACCCGCGGCTGCACGAAGTGGAGTGTTCCGTGTTCTACCGCGACGAGTGCATCTACCAGAAGAGCTTCTCGCCGGGCTCCGCGGCGCTGAGCACCTACACGCCCGAGAACCTGCTCAACAAGTGCAGGCCTGGCGACCTGGTGGAGTTCGTGTCGCAGGCGCAGTACCCGCACTGGGCTGTATACGTGGGCAACTTCCAGGTGGTGCACTTGCACCGGCTGGAAGTGAGCAACAGCTTCCTGACCGACGCGAGCCAGGGCCGGCGCGGCCGCGTGGTGAACGACCTGTACCGCTACAAGCCACTAAGCCCGGGCGCCGTGGTGCGCAACGCGCTGGCACACGTGGGCGCCAAGGAGCGCGAGCTGAGCTGGCGCAACTCCGAGAGTTTCGCCGCCTGGTGCCGCTACGGCAAGCGCGAGTTCAAGATTGGCGGCGAGCTGCGCATCGGCAAGCAGCCCTACCGGCTGCAGATCCAGCTCTCGGCGCAGCGCAGCCACACGCTCGAGTTCCAGAGCCTGGAGGACCTGATCATGGAGAAACGGCGCAACGACCAGATCGGGCGCGCGGCGGTGCTGCAGGAGCTCGCCATGCACCTACATCCGGCCGAGCCGGACGAGGGCGACAGCGATGCGGCGCGGACTACGCCGCCTCCCGGGCGCCCCCCTGCGCCCGGACGGGAGGAAGAGGCCCGAGAGGCGGCGGTGCACTGAGGCGCGAGCCGAGGGCCGAGCCTTGAGAGGGAGCCGTTCGCCGCGGCCGCCACCCCCTCCCTCCTCTCACTCCCTCCTCCAGCACCTTCGGGGCCCCATCTGGGCTCCTGGGCCCTTTGGGAAAAGGAGAGGTGGCGAATTGCGCAGCCAGCTGTGGCTTGAGCTTTTATCTTGGACGGAGGAGGAAGAGGGAGCAGGTAGGAGCACTTTGGCCGGGGCGGGGGTGGGGGGCACGTCCTGCCTGCCCGCTGGCTCTTTCTTTCTGAGGTGGGCCAAAAGGTGGACTTGCCTGACACTTCATCTCTGCTGGCCCTGGCTCCAAAATCGACCCTTAAGCACTCGCCCTTGGGGGTGGAGGGAAGTTCGGAGTACTAGGGCCGGCCGTTGCCTAACCCCCCCCCCCCGCCCCGCCCCACTTCCTCCCCTCCTCTGAAGGCCTGAAGGGTGCCCTGTACTGCGGCCTGGGTGGCGGCGCCCCGCCAGCTCGGAGAGCCACAGATCTGCTACCGCCACTCCCCAGGGGTGTGTGTGGTACCTGGGAAACTGGGGATTCCTGGGGTGTAAGGCCGGAGACCAGGCCCAGGTCCAGGAGCAGCAGACTACAGCAGGGCAGCCCCCGCCCCGTGAAGGGTGATAAATAGTTGGGTAAACTTGGGCTACAAAACAAAGACTTTGCTACCTCCCCCCTCACACCCCCCGCCCGCAAGTAATTCATCATCTGGCGCTGGCTTCTAGCAGAGTCTCCTGCTCCTTCCTGCTCCAGCCACCACTTCCCAGGTTCCAAGTAAATCATTGTCACCGACCAGCTAGGGGAAGGATTCAATTATGGTTCTGTTTTGCCGCCTTTGTTTCTCACCTGCTATCGTGGGCACTTGCAGCCTCGTTGTTATCAAAGGAGGGAATAGCCCTTTGTGTCTCAGATCTAATTAAACCTGCTTGGCTGTGTTCCTCGGCAGGTCACCCAGGGGCTTGGCTGGTGCCACCCCATAAAGTATCCACTACAGAAGCAGCCAAATGGGGTTGCCCTGGCAGGGATTAGTTAATCTCCCACCCATCACCCTAACCCCCTTCCTGAACAGTGAAGGTAACCTTTTTTAAAATGTAAGGCTTTGGTGGTGGGCCTGTAATTTTTTTTTTTTTTTCCTCCTCACTGTTCCTCCCCCTCACTTTCGCTTTTATTCTGCCCCGGATAAAATCTTAGGCTTGAAGTGGGCTCAACCATAAGGTGTTTGTTTCGCTAGCCACACCTGATGCAATTTAATTCGAGATGCAAAGTCTTGTTCTGTTGCAGCAGTGTCTTTGATCCTTGGAGAACACCCCTTCAGAGCGCTTTTGCAATTCAGAGGGGTGACAGCCATCACAAATTAAATGCCACCTGGTGTAGTCAGCACCAAATCTGGTGACAGTCCTAAGGCACGGGTTAGGGTTGTGAGATCTGTCAGCCACAGGCTGGCCTATACCGTTTGGATCTGCTGCTGATCCTGTGTGCTTTACTGCGGGACTTTTAGAGCATTTTTACAACCCATCTCTTGTATTCCTGTGAGCTCTTTGATAGTGTATGCCCTTGATTTCACAGTTCTTCTCTGCTGCAGATTGGCATTGCTAATGCCGTCTCAAAAGTTGAGTGAAGTTTTTCTTTCTCTTGGGAATCCTTATAGATGAACACTAAACAAGTCCTTTTGTGAATGACTCACAGTTGGATTGGAATTCTGTGTGAACATCCTATTGTGGTCCTTGGGCCTTCTCCCCCGGGGATTTCTAACTCATGGCAACAAGACTTGAAGGACGTCCTGGTATACTTTTTTCAAACTTGGAAGCTGAGGCCATAATTTTTAAAAGCCTAGACCGTCGTAGCACCTCAATATGAAATAATTTAATTTCAGGGACATTAGCTGTGTTCCCTGTTCTCACAAGGATCACCAAACAGGTCCTGTCACTTTGCTAAAGATGAACCACACTCAGCCCTAGTCTGGAACTTTGGAGAGCTACCAGTCACCTGTGGAAATGTAGATCTAGTTTTCCATGCTTAATAATGTCACAGTTTCACGTCTACATTCTTTTGCTCATGGAAAAGCCGAGCCAGGTAAGAGACCTTTAGGAGAGGCTAACATACCTAACAGATCTGGATTTTCTTTTATGCTTAACGCAGTAGTCGAAAGACCAATGTGCGGACAGCCAGAAGGAGAAGAACAGAACGGCACTTTCTAGCAGTTTTGGGCTGGCTGGCCAGCTTTCACTCCCCCATCTCTGTGTCCCTCCTTTGCCCTCAGTTGGAAAGTGAATGTCATTGGTCACATGGAGGTAACAGCAGTGACAGTCTGTTAAAAAGGAACTGCTTTTGTGTTTGTTTTTAAGTTTTTACTTATTTATTTTGAGAGAGCGAGCACGAGTGGGGAGGGGCCGAAAGTGAGGGAGAAAGAATCCCAAGCAGGCTCCGCACTGTCAGCGCGGAGCCTGACACAGGGCTTGAACCCTCGAAGCCATGAAATCATGACCTGAAGTGAAACCAAGAGCCACCCGGGCGCCCCAGAGGAACTGCTTTCTGTGAGAAGTCTCACCTTGAAGGAAGAACTTGTGAAATCCGCGCCCGTTGTATCATTCTGCCTCCAGAGAAGAGGTTTTTGTGAAAATGAACCGGACGAGAAAATCTATCTACTCCGGATACGGCTTTCCCATGTAACGCATGTGTCTTTACTGGCTACCCGAGAAGTGAAGTGTGTAAATACAAAGAAGGATTTCACTGGAAGTTTTGTTAGAGTTCTAATGCTTTAAAGGAGCAACCAACCAATGAAGGCTCCAAGAAAAGGGGGGGGGGGGGGGGAACTCCATCAACTCAGCTCTTTCCTCAAGGTGGCAGTGTTGTGGATAAGTGAGTTCTTCATGTCCAGGCTATGGCTACATCCGGCACTTTAAAAAAAAAAAAAAAAGATATATTTAATAATTTCTGTTTCTCCCTTGTAATAAGACTTCAGAACTATTTTGCGCTGTGAAGTATGTATGTTCTCTGAAAGAAAGAAATACTGATTCTGACGTTCTTGAGAAGCTGTGGCAGGGATGAACAGGGCCGCGGACCGGACCGAATACTAAAAAGTAATGAAACAAATTCTATTTTCTTATTTGAGCAAATATTTTATTGAGACTGCTTATGTATGTCAGAGAAGCCCACAACTTCAGCTACACGACTTTTTGTATTGAAAGAACTACTTTTTGTAGCTTTTATTCCACATGTGATTTCAAATGACTTTATAGCACTAAAATGCCTAGCAGAAGACTTTACACCAGACCTTTAAGAAAGTTTTTAGTTTTTATGAAAAAAATGACACTTCGGTGGTTAACACTTCTCGTGTGTTTGGTGCTTCTGGCCCTAAGAGCACCACTAGACAACACGACAACCACATGGAAACATATTTTTGGAAGCAAAACTTTAATTTTATATGACATATGCTATGGAGAGTGAAGAAAATTTAATGCTACTTGTTTTCTATTTTTTTTTTCTTAAGATGGAATTCACTGTGTCAAAGACTCTTGATATTATGTGATTGTCTAACCATTTTTTAAAATATAAATGAGAATAAAATCTCTTGTGATCATGGTCCTTGAACGGTTTTGTTTGAAAAGTTATGTTTTATTTGTGAATTTTTTTTTCAAATCGTGGTAGCTATGAACTTGACTGGTTTATTCAGATTTTCACCATGTTCTCTTCTTAGCTCTAATTCCCGTGACCCATGGGGAATTCCTTTGACTAATACGGCAAATTCTCTGTGTGTTTTATTTCCTGGTGAATTGTGTAAACTGTATTTTTGTTGAAGATTGTACGTTAAATCAATGTTACGTTCTCATACCACTTCTTGAGAAGGAGGTTCCGATTTGAAATTGTATCATTTCCTTCAAAATGAAGGGCAGTGTTTAGTTAAATAAAAGACTGATGACCTCTTTTGAACTACTTCCTCTTCACTATCTTATTAAAATAAAATCTGTCAAGTCCTTTTGAAAAGCGCTCTGAGGGTTTCCAATAAACCATCCATTAGTGTTAACCGGATTTATATTTTTTTCCCACTTGTATACCTTTTTCTGCCATATGCGGTCCAAAATCAAGCTGCAATTTTTCTGAGAATGTTAGTGTGTTTCATCGTTACGTTGTTCAGTAAACATTTTGATGAATTCATTTAGTGACAAAGCCCGCCCTACGTTTGCGGTGTGAGAATTTCATCACCCGTCGCTTCTAGGTTATCAGTGTTCATGAAAAATGTCTCATAAACATAAATTTTCTGAGCGCATTGATTTTCAGAATCAATGGGAACATTGCTGATCACTCCGCTCCCCTGTTGGAGTCTACACTGGGGCATTTTGGTATTAAGATCAGTTGCATCTTAAGTAGTTTCAGAGTCTCAGACAAAGGGAGTATGCTCCTTGGGTAGCTGAGTTACAGAAAATGGGCAAATGTGACCATATGGCCCTGTTGGCATGGTAAGGAGGCAGGTGCCAGTAGTTGGTAGAGGAGCAGATGTGGCATCTGGGACTGGTGTGTGGGAGGTGGCCAGCACCTGAAACCATTGCCACAGACCTGTGAGATTCAAAAGCCTGGGCTTTGTCAACAGGCTCCTATGAAGAATGTAAATAGGAAGAAAGGTGAATGCAGAAGGGAGTAGGAAGCTTCATGGCAGGGAGCCCATTTATCCCCAGAGTGGGAGTCCTCAATTTATCATGGTTCTCACTGCACAAAGTAAAGGGAGGGGACCCTAATACGGAATGTGCATTTATACTTGGGTGATCTTGGTGTAGGCTGCTGTTCCCATTTCCTCTAAGTGGACTGAGCCTGCCTAATGTAGGAAAATGACATGTTTGGAGGCATTTAAAAGGACCTCCAAAATGGACAGGCCCAGAATATGTGCAGAAGGGCTTTTATTTCCTTTTACTGAATTAACTGGGAAAACTGCTTATTGAACGAATGTAGCAATTTTATCTGCAGAGTAGATGCAAGAGTGATTAGGGTATATTTGCAAGCACAACAAGATACTACTAGCTATTTATGAAGGGCTGGAGGATGTTGAGCTCTAGTCTAGGTACTAGAACACAGGTTTCAAGCAACACCTTGAGAGATAGTCCCTGCCCTGGAGTTTGTTTCTCAGGGCAAATCAATTTCACACCTATGTTTAGGACAGATTCTAATCAAAGATAGCCCTGGAAAGTGCTGATGGTTGGTAGGTCTTCAAAGAAAGCAGATGGGTGTAGGGTTTTTTGTTTTTTTTTTTTAATTTTATTTTTTTATATTTTAAAATTTACATCCAAATTAGTTAGCATTTAGTGCAACAATGATTTCAGGAGTAGATTCCTTAGGGCCCCTTACCCATTTAGCCCATCCCCCCTCCCACAACCCCTCCAGTAACCCTCAGTTTGTTCTTCATGTTTATGAGTCTCTTCTGTTTTGTCCCCCTCCCTGTTTTTGTATTATTTTTGTTTCCCTTCCCTTATGTTCATCTGTTTTGTCTCTTAAAGTCCTCATGTGAGTGAAGTCATGATTTTTGTCTTTCTCTGAGTAATTTCACTTAGCATAATACCCTCCAGTTCCATCCACGTAGTTACAAATGGCAAGATTTCATTCTTTTTGGTTGCCGAGTAATACTCCATTGTATATATATACCACATCTTCTTTATCCATTCATCCATCGATGGACATTTGGGCTCTTTCCATACTTTGGCTATTGTTGATAGTGCTGCTATAAACATGGGGGTGCATGTGTCCCTTCGAAACAGCACACCTGTATCCCTTGGATAAATGCCTAGTAGTGCAATTGCTGGGTCCTAGGGTAGTTCTATTTTTAGTTTTTGAGGAACCAACCTACTGTTTTCCAGAGTGGCTACACCAGCTGGCATTCCCCTGGGTGTAGGTTTAGTTGAAGTACTCCCTTCGGAGAATTCAGACCAAAATTGTACAAATGATGGCAAAAAGGAGGTAGCTAATAAAATACTCTCAAAGTACTTAACCGGGAGGCTTCTAAATTCCCAGTGCCTAACCTACAAAGATAAACCAGATCCATGGTTTCTGTCCTCAATGTAACTTACATTCTGACAGGTAAGACAGGTAACTACTTGCCAAAAAGGAATTCACAGTAAGGAATTTCATTTCAGTCAATGGGAATGTACAGGGTATACAAAAGAGGATCTCTCCATCAATGAGTCAGTGGAGGCTTCCATGAAGAAGCATTTATGCTGAACTCTGGAAGAGGTGCAGGAGAGAGCCAGGGGCTTCAGAGTGTGCACAGGTTACATTAATTCGGTGGGGGGTGGGGAAGTCTGGGGAGTGAACAAAAGAATGTTGAGTGCTCTCAGAATGGCTTTGCTTCATACTCCAGTAGGACAAAGCAGAGTTTGAGTGAGTGAATGAATTTGGGGATTGGGTTTGCTAGAGTAGAAAGCCTTCCTATCATCTAAAGGTACTGTCATAGCTCTGGTTTGAATAGGGTCAGGCAGCAGTGGGTTTAGGATAGAATGAAAAGTGGGAGCAAGTGAGTGATACTGTCTTTCCCTCTCCCAGAACTCAAATGCCAGCCAGGTTATGAAGTAGAGTGAATTTCGGTCTTTTCCCTGATGCTATAGTAAGTCTTTGATGCCTTGCTTGTGAAGTGTGGCCATAAATGACTCAGAAGATGAGCTCTGCTACTTTTGGGGAGAAACTTGTACAATAATGTAATTAACCCCCAAGATTTGATTGTCTTGATAGGTGCATTTTTTTTTTTTTTAAACCTCATAACTGAGGATTCTCAGTAGTTGGGCTAAACTGGAGGTAGAGAGTCTGACCTAGGTAACAAAGAACTGAATAGTGGTTAAGGCCTGACTGTCAAACTACCTGGGTTTCTCTCCTCTGCGCTCTGCTTACTATGAAGCTCGTAATCTTAAGCTTCGTGGGAGAAGTTAAATACTTGCTTGGAAGCTTTAGTTTATCTTCTGTACAGTGTGGCTTACGACGGTGGTCAATTCATTTCAGTCATTCTTGGAAAATAAATATATAGTGTGTATAATAATATAATCGGACTAAAATAATAGTATCTACTTCAAGTGGCTGTAAGCACAAAATGAAACATGCACATAAAGCGCAGATCAATAGCTATTATGATTGACTAGAGAAAATCTAGGATATTGTATGTGTTGAAAACCTTATTCAGAATGAAGTGACTCTCTGGGAGAGAGATCTTCCCTTTAGTTCTGGAGAATTTCTCAGCTAGATACAAGAAATTGGTAAGGTAAAGAGATAACTAATTAGTACTTTAGTTGTCTCACTACTGCTATAGCATTTGAAATGTTTTCTTGAGCTTTGATTTTTAGTAGATGTACCGTTTAACTTGTTATTACGTTTTATTACGTTTACTCATTAATTCAACAAATATTTCCAAAGAACTTTTAAGGTACTAAGGTGTTGGAGAGCTGAGGAAGAATTAGAAGTGATTGTGTGGTGAGAATATTAACACTGATGAGGTCACCTTGTCCACAATGTCCAGTTTGAATCATCACAACAGCCTTTCTGGACAGATGCTCAGATCTCCATTTTATAGTTGAGGAAACAGGTTTAGGGAAATGAAGCGATTTGTCCGTGGTCACGTAGCTAATAAGCTACAGCTTCTGGCCTGGAACAGGAATGCTGGTCTCCAAAGCCCCAGGCTAGGATTCCCCCACTAGAAGATCATCTGGTCACTCCCCACTTTTGGCTGCCCCTCCCTCCTTACCCAAAAAGAATACATAGAACGTTCTTCTGCTCCGACATTTGGCTTGTTGCGTTATCTGAGTAGCAGGTAGATTTTCATCCTGTTGCAGCAACTCTGAGGGCAGTGTGACCCTGGAAGCCAGAAGAGTCAGGAAGAGGAGAAGCAGCTCTCCCAAGAGAGATTTTACATCCTTATAATGAGTAACGATCACCAGCCCTGGGTGAATGTTGACCATCCCCTAATTACCTCCACCCTCCCTGTGGCTGAGCATTGTGACAGTCCTACTGAAACTGTCCCTCTCTGTGCTTCTGTGACTCCCTTTCCCCCTTAAGGCCAAAGTCAGGTCACACAGGCCGACTTCATATCATGGCTCCAGCCCCTGGCCTGCTATGTGGCCAGTGGGCAAGTGAATAACTTCTTGAAGCCACTTTGACGGACCTAAAAATTGGAGCTAGTAGGACGGTGTACTCCAGAGGTCTGTTTACCGGCTTACACGAGATAACGTAAATCGAGTGCATCATGGAGCATGTAGGTATGGAGTGGTGGCCATATTGGCTCTGCCACAAATGGTGTGGCTACAAGTATGATATATGACCTTGAACAAGTCCCTTTACCACACTAGGACCCTGAACTTAGGACTCCCAACAGCAGTCCATGACAAGATTCCAAGTACAACTTTATCCTTTGAGATGGTTCTAGAAGTTGCTAGTTGCTTTAATTGATTGTAATTAATTAATACTTATTCCTTGGCTATAGCCCTAAACCTCATTCATGTAAAAAATTAATATGCAAAAAAATTACTATGTAAATGTAAAAAAAGTAATACTAGGATGACTGAACTTCAGGGAGTACTTTTATTATGAAAAGTAGAGACTATATAATGTTTTTATGAACTGGCAAGTTTTGTTACAATATTTAATGTTAGAAACCAAATCTGGGCCATTGATGAAGTAAAAGGTAATGATAAGAGTAAATCTGTATCTCCTTTAGAAATAGTATTTCCTAGAATAAGTTTTTTGTTGCTGTTCCATTTTTAATTTTTTTTAATTTTGCTCTTTGAACACTGATTTTTTTTTTCTTTTTTTTTTTTTTGCACGCTAGGGTACACTTTGCTATCTGGCTCTACTGTTGGTGGATACATCAAAGCCCACGGAGAGAGAATTCTCTTGTATCTCAATGGATACACATGATTTATTCTACTTTATTCTAATGGGGTCTATTTCTTTTTATATTTCAGTAAGAGCAAGGTTGTTCATAAAGCCATAAAGCATCAAACGGTGGCAGTTCTTTGTGCTGACATCTCTTTTAGTACTTTAAAAAAAACTTAATAGACTTTATTTTTTAGAGCAAAATTTATTTTTTAGGTTCACAGCAAAATTGGGTGGAAAGCACAGAGTTCCCATATCCCCCCTCTCCCAACCACAAAGCCTCCCCCAGGGTCAGCATGACTATCAGTTTCGCACATTGTTCCACTGGATGAGCCAACATTGACACATCATTAGCAACCATAGTTACATTAGGTCTCACTCTTTGTGTTGTGCATTCTATGGTTTTGAAAAGTATATCCACCATTCTAGTATCTGGGAATAGTTTTTCGCAAGACATGTCTCCTTCCTTCCTTTCTCTCCCAAGCTAAGAATTGGACTATTTTCAGCTCTTTATCAAACCTTAAGGGACACTTCTCTGCAGGACCCTTCTGTTTTCTTTGCCATTCCGAATGATGCGTCTGGCTAGCATTGTGTTCATTCATTCTTTACGTATTGAGGCTGACCAGGCAACCTGCTACCCACTGGGGCTAGAAAGAGGAATACCACGTGGTCCCCGTGTCCAGGTGCCTACCCGCATTCCGCTGAGCAAGACAGGCACATAGTAAATAGGACGGAGAACGGGCAGGCTCCAGGCGTTATAGCAGCACTGGCAAGGGGTGGGGGTGTTAGCAGCTAACCCCATGTGGTGGGATTAGGGAAGGGGGGCCAGAATGAGCTTCCTAGGCAAAGTTAAGTAGATAGGAGGAAGTCTTATCAGAGGAAGGTTCTGGCATAATCCTGCTCCCATCTCATCAACCCTTTATTTTGGGAGCAAAACACACATCTGTCTCTGTACGAGGTTGGGGGAGTGGGGGGACATGAGAACAAATACTATAAATTGCTTAGTAATTCCTTCTTTTCTTTTTTGTAGCGCGCATACAGATTTCAGCCAACCAGGGCACATTATTGAAAGCTCTGAAAGCATAATTGCACTGCGTTAAAAGTGTTCTGTTCTCTTTAGCCCCATCCTCCAGCTACCTTTAGGCATAACCAAGCAGTTCCAACACAGGTGAGGTTGAGGCTGCTTTCTCTGTGTTTCGAGGGAGCTGAGAGGCTCTCATTGGAAAGGGAGTGGAGAGCATTGCCCGGTGCTGGAGTCAGGCCTGGGTTGTCAGCCCGGCACCTCCCCTTTCTGTGCCGCTTGGGCAGATGGCCTCGCCTGGCTTGGGAGACTGGGGTGTATTCATTTGTAAAGGGGGAATGATGTGTTACCCACCACGCGGGGTTATGGAGTACCTGGTAGTAGACAGAAATCACTGGGAAATAGTCCTGGGAGGAAGCTTGATGCTCAGGGATTGGTTGCTGTCATTATCCATTCTCCCCTTTTCCCTTTTGCCCTGTGTGCACGACTCACCCAAAACCCACAGATGAATTTAGGATTGGAGCAAGTTGAGCCAAAGAAACTTAACCAGAGTTAAGATGGTCGGAGATGATGTGACATTTAGTTTTGTAATGGTTAAAACTCTCTGGCTCCAGGTGTTTGAAGAAAATCATAAATAGATGTGCACATACATGTATGCTCACATGCACACACACCCCAACAAGCCAAGCGCATCATTTCATCGGAATCTTTAGTTTCTCCCCAACCTGACAACGTAGGAGGTGAAGCTCAGGCTTTGACATCATCATATCCTCATAAAGCTGTAACTGTTTTATTACCTCCCGGGTTAGTGCTTCTCTCTGCCTGCCCTTTAAGCCTATGAATATTTTTTTATTAATATAATTTTATTACTTTTTTTTTACAGTTCAAAAATAATATGTGCTTAAAAGAAGTTCAAATAGCAAAGTCTATAAAGTAAAAGAAAGGACATCTTCCATTGCCTTTTTTCACCTTGTTCCACATGTGACCAGGGGTTATCAATATTACATGTGTTGTGTATTCCTTCTAGAATTTTTTCTATGAATATTCAGATATGCTTAGCTGCCCAGTTTTTTTAATTAGCTCATGCTACCCATATTACTGTGATAGTTCTATTTTTCACTCGTTAATAAATCCAAACCTTCTTCATATTAGTACATAAAGTTTCTAGAACGTTCTTTTTAAATAGCTCTTTAATATTTCATAGTAAAAAGTTTCTGTTTCTTATTTATGCGTTTTTTCCTTAATGTGCATTTCAACTATATCCATTTTTTCTTAATTATAAATGATACAAACATTTTTGCTATACATGTTCTTGGCATGTATGGGAGTGTTTCTTTAAGGAAATTTTTTTAAATGTTTATTTTTTGAGAGAGAGAGAGAGAGACAGAGTGTGAGCAGGGTAGGGGCAGAGAGCGACACAGAATCCGAAGCAGGCTTCAGGCTCTGAGCTGTCAGCACAGAGCCTGATGTGGGGCTTGAACCCACAAGCTATGAGATCATACCTGAGCCAAAGTCAGACGCTTAACTGACTGAGCCACCCAGGCACCCCTGTATGGGAGTATTTCTGAAGGACATAATCATTGAAGTGAAATTTCTGGATTAAAGGTTATGCAAAATGTAAGTTTTGATAGGAATGACCACGTGACCCTCTAAAAAAGATTGTGCCAATTACAGTAAAGCTGTTTGAAAATATTCGCTTACTTACAGGTGAAAAATAGTACATTGTTGTTTGAGTTTCTATGGGAGTTTTATTTTTTACCGCCCGAGCTAATCTCATTGGTATCTCCAAGAATTCAAATCAGCGGTTTACAGTGTTATTCCATTACAAACATTCTAATTCTCTCCAAAGCACTTGGTTATTGAGTGGGCCTGACAAATTCCAGAGTCTAATATGTGAACTTGAGCAAACCAAAACTGTGCTTTTAAAAATGTTAATCGGAGTGTGCAACATGCTGCTTTACACCCTTTAGTGGCTTCCAGTGGTGCTTAGAATAAAATCTAAGTTCTTTACCGTGACCTGTTGGCCTGCACAATCCGGCCTCTGCTTAGCTGCCAACTTCACTTCTTATCACTCCTTCTTGCAGCTGTATTCCAGCCTCACAGTCCTATATTTTTTTCCCTAAACACACCAAGGTCTTTCTAACTTGCTTTAGAACAGTATTTTCAGACACTCTATCGACCTGCAATAAGAAATGAACTGTGTCATAACTAAATGCCTACATATATGTATGTGTGTGCCTGTGTGTGTATATATATGTGTGTGTATGTACATATCTGAAACTAAATTTGACCAAACAATTCCTAACTGCACTGTGATACCATGTCACAAGATGATGCAGAATCATGGCTCCCCAAAGCTGTCTGCACCCTAATGTTTTCTGACTCGTTGAAATCCTGAAATTGAAGATTCACTCGTAAGGGGAAAAAATATCCAGAGCCTCATAGTTTCACCTCTTTACAGATCACTTTAGACAAACGTTTCATTTGAATGCCTGTCACCTCCTTAGCCTTTCCTTCAGAAATGCACATGTTCACCACACATTTGGAGCTTAAAGACCTGGGCGAGGCATGATAGGGAGATGTGAATTGTGTCATGAGGCATATATAATGCTTCAATAGTCATGTTGGAAGAATCAGGTTAAAGAGTTGAAAGACACTTGAAAGTAATAAGGATAAAATGGGACATTCAACTGTGAGATGTAGCTAGGGACAAGAGGACATTTGAGCCACCTTCATCATCTCCCTCTAGCAATGAAAACACTAATTTAACGTGTTGGTAATGTTATGCATTGCTAAAGCATGTTTCACAGGTTATTGAATTAAATCTCTGCACCCTCTCTTTAAGATACGATTACCATTCTCCTTGAATAGGTGTAGAAATTGAGCTTCTGAGAAAAGGAAATAAAATGTTCACTGAGCACATACTATACTCCAGACCCCATGGTTGCAGCCTTACAAGTGGTATTTCATTTAATCTCCAGTATAACCTGGGAGGTTGCCACGGTGATTCTTATTTTAATATGAAGTCATGATTTGTCCAAGATGGCTGACCTGTGAAATAGGCCAAACAAGATTCAGCCCACAGTTATCAGAGTGGAAATGCAAGCATTTCCAGGTCACACAATCACAAAAGCTTGTCTTCAGATTTCCTCGGTGCTGCTGAAAGTTGGCGAGGTGGAACATTCCACCTATACCTTCTTCAGTGGCCCCTGGTACTCTGAAAACTGAGTCAATGAAGGCAAGAAACTGAACAATCCAACTGACAGATGACCAAGAGCTGAGAGAAGACAAAGCCCTCTGTACAAAGGGTTATGATTTTTTTTTTTTTACTTGAACTTATTATTTGGGCAGAATTTCAAAGTTGCTTCAATAAGCATAATGCAAAAGAAACTCTTATCTACCCTTGATGCAGATTCATCTGTTGTCAGCATTTTGTTCCATTTGCAAAATGGGAGTGGTATACATGTTTTTAATGTCATTCTTGCCAAGGACTCCGTGAGTCTAGCAGCTCTGTTATTCCTCATAAGAAGTGTCCTGCAGCCCATCTCTCTTACTTGTCCTTTCCTACCCATGTTCTCAACTTCAATTTTGCACTATTGCCCAGGATTTCCTGCTCTCACCTGTTGGAGGTGCATGGCTGGCTCTGGCATGGGCCAGCATGAATCCAGATCACTGGTCTACCACTTACTGCTATTGTAGCTTTCAGAGAGGCAGTTTCCTCGTCGAAAGAAGGGGCCTGAGGTGGCCCCTTCCAGAGTATTTGTGAAGATTATGTGGAATCATGTGAGAGAAAAGAAGTTTCGCCACAGCACCAAGCAGAGTAAATTCCCCTATAAATGCAAACTCACATTGCGAAGGACCCCTATTTCATCCTGTAGCCATTTGAACAGCCTAGCAGATGTTAAAATCTTAAAACACTTCCATAGCAGTTAATAAATATCTGCTTCCCCAAAACCTGCCCCTCACCCCCTCAGCACTCCCACTTTCCTGGCTACCTTGCCTCTGCCCTGGGACCCCCCCCCACAACATCCCCAAAGACTAACAGGTACACGCCTGCAGAGTTGGGGCCTCCAGCACTCGGCTGAAGTTCTATGTGCACCACTTTGATTGGTTGATGACTGCTGAAAAATGTTAATATCACTGCAGAATATTAGCTTAAGTACCTATAAATACTACCACCCCCATTTACAAATGACGAAGGAAGTGGAGGGAAGGAGGGAGTAACTTTGCCCAATGTCACACAACTGATAATGACTTCAGCCTGAGACTATTTAATTTCCAAAACCTTGTCCAGTCCCCACAGAGTAGAGTCCCAGCCTCCAGGCTGGGTTCAGCACCTGTGACCTTGAGCAGGGGACTTCATCTCCTAGAGGGGCAACAGAGTGAGAATGATTCTCTGGCCTCCATACTCTTCCAGGCATGGAAAAAGTGCTGATTTAGGGAAATTTTCCTTGTCTTTTTGTTCATGGCAAATATTAAGTTCAGTGGTCAGTTTTAGTCCAGAGATCAAACTCAACTTGTTAATTATTCACAGAGTTGATGATAATTCTGCTCTTCTCTGGAAACTGTTGAACCAGTTGGAACAAGCCAGAACTACAAAGCTGGTAAAACTAACTTTTTAAAAATAACTCGTTGAGGCAGAACATAGGAATATTTTTAGAGACAGAATATGAGCCAATGAAAGCAAAGACACAATGAGAGGAGCATGTCCTTAGGAGCCAGAGAGACTCCTATTAGTGGTGTGCTATTGGGCCAGTTATATAATAAGTAATCTGTATTTCATCACTGGGAAAATAAGAAAAAGTCCCTTGAAGACTTATTTAGAGTCGAATACAATGGGTGCAGAGCCCTGAGCTCAATGCCTAGCACCAAGAGTGAGTCAAAATATTTACTAACTTGGATTACAGGCGCCTAAAGAAACCAGTCATGGTGAATCAGCATCCCAGAGGCTCTCAGAGCACCCCCAGCAGGCAAGGAGTTAATGCTTCCTTACTGGATAATGGGGGCAAGGAGGCCATGTACCAAGTAGAACGGAGATCTTTTAGCTACTCTACTCATGTGTCCTGACTGAACAACAGCCTTGGCTGGCAGTAAAAGAAAGTGCTCACCTACCATTCAGTCTAGCCTTCATTATGTGAGAAAGAGGGAAGGGGTAGAGCTAATGATTCGGGGGTGGTTTTTCCCAATGGCACCCGAGGGGTAAAGGGAAGGTTGAAGCCCTTCTCTCTTTCACTTCCCACTCTTACTTCCCACTCTCACTCCCCAGAAACAACAGCTAATAGCAGGTTCTTATATCTTTTCCCAGAAATTAATCAATTAGCCTTCTTCCTTCCTTCCACACAAATGGAATTATAATATAATAATGGATAATATTTATCACATACTTGCTATGTGCCTGGGAAGATTTTAAGCATCTTGTATGGACTATATGCCATGTAACCCTCATGACAACTCTGTGAAAAACGTCCTGCTTTTATTTTCATATTTTAGATAGGAAAACAGGCCCAGAGGGATTAAATCACTTGCCTAAAGTCACACAACACTTAGGGATGGGAAGAGAACCCAGGAGGTTAAAAAAAATCTATCTTATTCTGTTTTGTGCCTGAATAGTATCTATGGGAATGAACCATAGTTTGTGTGACTTATTGTTGGATATGGAAGTCGTCCAAATCTGTTCTAACAATCACACGGGCATCAAATAAGTTTGTATATGTATCTTTGATGTCCAAACTCTTAATCGATGTCTGCTTTGTGCCATGCACTCTGGGACACTCTTTATATGTATTTGTCATTTAGTGCCCACAACTACTCCATGAAATTAGGAATTCTCCCCTTTGCAGGTAACGGACATTGAGACTCCGAACAGTTAAGTAACTTCCCCAAGGTCCCAAGTTCATGATTGGCAGAAAGTGGAATTGAACTCAGGCTCTGAATTCAGGACCTATAACATGACTGTTACTATGGAATATACATGGATGTATATGTATGGATGGCTGTGTGTGAAAATGCCCATGAGGAATTCACATGTCTACAAGAATATTCTCCTCTTAATACCATTGTCCTTTTATAGTTTTTCATGTACTAATTTCACTGAGACTCCATTTTCATGGAGTTAATAATACCTACTGCTATGGACTGAATTGTGCTCCCCAAAATTCATATGTTGAAGCCCTAACCCCCAGTGTGATGGTGTCTGGAGGTTGGGCGTTTAAGAGGTAATTAGGTTTAATGGGCGCCCAGGTGGCTCCGTCGATTAAGCGTCTGACTCTTGATTTCTGCTCAGGTCATGGTCTCACAGTTCGTGAGTTCAAGCCCCACGTTGGGCTCTGTGCTGACAGCATGGAGCCTGCTTGGGATTCTCTGTCTCTCCCTCTCTCTCTCTCTCTCTCTCTGCCCCTCCCTGCTGTGCTCTCTCTCTCTCTCTCTCTCTCAAAATAAACATTAAAAAAAAAGAGGCAATTAAGTTTAGATGAGGTCATGATGAGATGAGTGTCCTTATAAAAAGAGACACCAGAGACCCTGCTTCCTGTCTCCACCACGTGAGCATACAGCAAGAAGGTAGAGTCCTTGCAGAGACCTGACCACACTGGCACCCTGACCTTGGACTTCCAGCTTTCAGAACTGTAAGAAGTTTCTGTTGTTTAAGCCACCCAGTCTGCGGTATTTTGATATGGTAGCCAGAATAGACTAATTACCTAACTTATGAAATTGTTTTAAAATTAATACAAACAACTATGGAGTTATCCTACGCCTGGCATTGTTCTCAGAGCGTCGCACGTACGTTAGTTTCCTAGGGCTTCCATAACAAAATGCCACAAACTCAGTGGATTAAAACAATGGAAATGCATTGTTTCACAGTTTTGAAGGCTAGAAGGTCCAAAGTCAAGATGTTGACAGGACCAAACTCCCTTTGAAAGTCTCTGAGAGATGTTCTTCCTTGCCTTTTCCTAGTTTCTGGTAGTCACAGGCATCCCTTGGCTTACGGTAGCATAACTCCAATCTCCATCTCTGTTGTGACATGGCGTTCTCCCTCACGTGTCTGTGTTGTCACTTAGTTACCTTTTTATAAGGACACTGGTCATATTGGGGGAAGAGCCTACCTTACTCACGTCTTACTGTCATCTTAACTAATCACATCTACGATGTCTCCATTTCCAAATAAAGTCCCATTCTGGGATATTGAGGGTTAGGACTTCAGCATATCTTTTTTGGAGACAACAATTCAACCTATCCTAATACATATTTTCTCATTCAATCTTCATAACAACCCAATGAAGCAGATATTAACATTATTCCCATTTTATAGATGAGGACATTGAGGCTCAGAGAGGTCACATAACTTGTCCAAAGTCACATAGCAATTAAACATGCGCTTATGTTCGTGGACAGAATAGACACTCGGGAAAAACTGTGGGTTTGCTTTATTTTGAAATGCCTCCCAAATAGCAAAAACCTTTAGACTAATATCCCTCATCAAGATAAATGCAAAAATTCTTCACAAAACATAAGCAAACCAAATGCAGGCATATATAAAAAAGGATAACACATCATGACCAAGTGGAATGGAATATATCAGTGATAACTGATTTAAGTCTTTGCCTAGTGAGTCCAGTATTTTGGGCTTTCTCAGGGACAGTTTCTGTAAACTATTTTTTTTTCCTGTGTGTGGGCCATACTTTCCTATTTCATTTCATGTCTTGTATTTGTTGCTATTGTTACTGAAAACTGGACATTTAAAATAATATGGCGTGTCAGTTCTGAAACTCAGATTCCTTCTCTTCTCTGAGCTTTGTTATTGTTGCCACTGTTTGCTAATTTAGTGACATTCCTGGACTCTTTGTGTAAAATATGTATTCTATGTCATGTGTAACTTACTGAAGTTTCTATTCATTTAGCCTAGTGGTTAACTGATGACTGGACAAGAGGTTTCCATAAAATTACTCAAACTAATAATCTTCCAGCCTTGTTAAGGTGTGTGTGTGTGTGTGTGTGTGTGTGTGTGTGTGTGTGTGTAGAGTTATGTTTTCAGTGCTCTGGCAGGCAATTTACAACTCTAGTCTGTGCTCAACTCCTTGCTCACACAGAGACTGAAGATAACCAGAGGTGAGAGTAGGACATTCTCAAGGCTTTCCTGGGCATACCCAACAGTCCTGAATATGCACATGGGCTTCTAGACTCCCGGGAATATGCTGGAGCTTTTCAAAGATGCCTATGATATCTCATTACCCAGTTTTGCTTTTCTTTTTAATACTTTTGGTTTGCCACTTGTTAGCTCCAACTGTTAACACATCCTCAGGCAGCTGTGATATTAAACAATTGCCACTGATTATATTTGACAAATACTCTGTGGGTGGGGCTCCTCAGAAAGCACGCTCTGATTAGATTAGATAAAGGCATTCTTGAAAGTGGAGCTTTTCCGTGAACTGCCAGACAGATCACATGGCGACAGTTTCTAGGAATGGGACTTCCTAGAAGCTCCAAAGCCATTTTGCCTTCTTCAGTAGCTGCTAATCTGCTATTTTTCACAGCTACTGTAATTGTGAGGCTATTGGCTTTCGATGCTACTGAAGTGCTGGGGAGAGGGTGATGGGCTTAAGTCCCGTTAAAATGCCACGATACTCCCTGTCCTTGTTGAGATTCGGCCATTTTTCTTGAGTAAATGCTGCTGGGGTTGTTGCAAGCCACTGGTGATTTTTCAGTTACGAAACAGTTAATTTTGACAGTTTTCACTAGTGTTCTCATTGCCGTTATGGAGAAGCGGGTTTCAGAGGTCCTCAATCAACCATTTCAGAACAACCAGTTGTATATCCACTTTCTATAGTTACGTAACAAATTAGCACAAACTTGGAGGCTAAACCAACACCCATTTATTATGTCATGGTTTTCATAGGTCAGAAGTTTTGGCACAGAACAACTGGATTTTCCGCTCAGGGTCTTATGAGGCTAAAATCAACGTGTTGGCTGGACCGAGTTCTTTCTGAGCCTGGGCTCTCCTTTCATCCTCCTTGAGGTTGTTGGTAGATTTTGAGTTTTGGTTGCGGTACTGAGGTCCCTGTTTCTTCGCTGGCTGACAGTCCATTCGTCTCCTCAAGGCCACCCTCAGGTCCTAACATGGCCTAGAAACTTACTTTCTTTGAAGCCAGCAGGAAAAGCCTCTCCTCTGTCTGTTAAGATAGAGACTTAAGCTACATAGTCTAATCATGGGAGTGACTAGCCTATCATATTCACAGGACATACTCACACTCAAGGAGGAGGGATAATATAAGGTACATACACCAGGGGATGGGATTCTTGGGGGCTGTCTTAGAATTTTGCCTACCATAGTCTTAATTGTAGGGTTTTGTGTAGCACTGTTGTATATAAATCATATCTATAAATTAACCTAATGTAATCATCACGACAGTTCTTTGAGATAGCAAAGAAGGTGTTCCAAAACACATTTCAGAGATGAGAACTTAAAGGCTCAGAGAGACCATATGACTTTCTCATGGGCGTACGACTAATGAGAGGCAGATTAAATCCTCTGATTCCTGTAGAACACCCGCTGTCCTTCTGCACACCTGTCTGCCATGTTAAACTCAGGCCTTTCTAAGTTTTGTTTGTTACACGGCAGTAAGGATGTTAGTATCTGAGGCCCCTTAAAGGAACTTTGTTCCCGGCACAGTCTCCCACGGACTCCTGCATCTCCTGCCTGTGTATCTGGGGAGAATACTTGAGCATGGAAAATAGTATTAACCAGGAGTTTTGATAAAATGGGAGTTTTCAGGGGTGAATTGCAATTTAAATAGCTGAGAAATTCCATTTACTCCCAGCAATGTATTCTGAATGCTCCCTCCGGCCCAGCTCTAAAGGAGCAGACAGTCACCTCCCGCAGAAAGTAATGGAATTTTTATTTTTGTCTTAGAAGTGCCTTGAAATCAGCAATCTCAAGGCTGGCAACGGGGCCTTCCTTGAAGGCTTCATCACAAAGAATAGCAGAAGGTTCTGAAGGTAGTCAGCCATGGACCAAACTCATTCTCACTTCACTTCAGTTGAATGGTTTTGCAAGTGGTAGAGGAAATTAACCATTTAGGACCAACTTTCCCACCTCCCTCTACTTAATCTCCTTATTCAGCGTGTCCAAGCATCTAAAAGGTAGCAGGTTTTCTTTAGTTCCAATTCGATCTTTTTAATGATGCTGCGGCTTTCCATTGTAATGCAAATGGACACTTGTGGCCCTCATCAATCAGTCCTTCAAATGTTCGAGGACAGTGGAGCTGGGATGTTGGTTCCCTTTCCAGATTCCCTTTACTTGGTCCCACACAAATTCCCCTACTGCTGTGAGAAGGTATCTCTCGTCTTTCCACACTGCCTCAAAGCGGCAATGACTAAGCAGGTGTGTTTCATGCTCCAGAGCTCCCTTTTTGATCAGGTGAAGGCTGGATCCTGCCGAGACCAGAGACCACATCCTTGCTTAGAATCCTCCTCTGCCCATCCTGCTCCCTGCATTTCTTCTCTCTCCAGGGCCTTCTGCAGGCATTGAATCTACATTCACCCAAATCACTGTTGCAAGGGCTGCTTTGATGTCACTGACCTAAGGCAGATAGTAACGAAATTCTGCTGGATCTTTCCTCTAAGTCCAAAATAATATCATAGCCAGGAATTAAAGGTCTTGCTATAAAAAACCATCGGCTAGTCCCCCTTGTCCTTACGAACGTGGAGGTCATTTACCTTTCAGCGTCAATTACCTTGAATGTAGCCACAGACCTAGAAAAGGCTTATGAGTAATGGATCTAGATATTGTAAGATAAAAGGCAACCTGTACCTTCGTCATTAAAAACAAAGTGCAGGTGTTGGGGCGCCTGGATGGCTCAGTCGGTTGAGTGTCCTACTTCTGCTCAGGTCACGATCTCATGGTTGGTGAGTTCGAGCCCCACTTCGGGCTCTCTGTTGTCAGCTCGAAGCCTGCTTCTGGGTCCTCTTTACCCCCCTCCCTTTGCCCCTCCCCTGCTGGTGCTCTCTCTTTCTCTCAAAATAAATAAACATTAAAAAAGAAAGAAAGAAAGTGCAGGCTTTGATGCCTGACAGATATACATTTGTATACCTGGGTAAGCTGGTGACCTTTCCCGTTCTCTGGGTCCCGTCTGTCATGCAGGGCTCACCCCATCCATCTCACAGTGTTGCTGGAAAGACAAATGGAACAATTCGTTAAATGAGTTAGTACAAATCAGAGCTTCAAAAACCAAGAGGTTTTTTTTTTTTTTTTTTTTTTTTTGTAACATTAAGGTCTTTGTGTGACAGGAAGCATGCTATTTTAGGCCGGGTACAAGCCAACTTCTGTTTCAAAGCTGAGGCTCAGAGAAGATCCTTTTGCTTACACATGAAAACAAAAACTCACCAGCTCCAAGAGAAACAAAAATGAACTTTGATGTTCTGCCTCACCACACTGAGTTCCATTCGGAGAGGAAGGGGGTGGATTGCTAGAACCGGAGGAGAACACGGGCTGCAGTTGTCCAGGCATGGTGCGGCGGGCGTGGGCAGTAAGATGGGGTAGGCATTGTCCCGGAAGTCGGCTGAACCCAAGGAGCTGGGGCGGCCGTGTTTAAACACAGGAGGGGTGGCCAGCGTGGAAGGTGACATACATCCTCTTTGGTTAAACCTGGGGAGCGAGAGCTCTGTCGATGTCTATACTCTCTGTCCTCTTACGTAAGTTGGAAATATTTAAAAATAAAATGTAAAATTGGGGCACCTGGGTGGCTCAGTCGGTTGAGCGTCCGACTTCGGCTCAGGTCATGATCTCGTGGGTCGTGAGTTCGAGTCCCACGTCCGGCTCTGTGCTGACAGCTCAGAGCCTGGAGCCTGCTTCGGATTCTGTGTCTCTCTCTCTCTGCCCCTCCCCTGCTTGTGCTCTTTCTTTCTCAAAAATAAATAAACATTTAAAAAATTAGATGAATAAAATGTAAAATAAGAGTACAGGTAACAACGGGCTGAATGAGAATGATTAAACCCACGTTGTGAAATGAACCAGCCATGGTATAATTTACAGTACCCTAAACTCGAATTAATGCTTACCCACCACATGTTTGCATCAGTGAATTTATATACATGTGTGTGTTTATCTCTGTGTATTTTTCACATAACACATATAACCACACATGAGTTTAACTGAATCTTCTTACCTGGCATCGGCCCCGGGGTAGTAAATGAGCAAATTCTTGGATCCTGTGTCTCCTTTACAAATGCCTGCTTCTCCCAGATTCCAGGACAGCCCTGTGCCCTCCCCGCTTCTCCCCCTTTGTCCTTTCCGGTTCTCTACATCTCTGAGCTGACACCAGAAGTCTTTTCATTTAACCTGTGAATCTAAAAATGTGTCCTGGCTTAGAAAGCATTCCTCATTTCTTTAAAACCATTATTGCTATTTAATTTCCTTTCTTCGGTTACCAGTGAAGTTGAACATCTGTTCTGCTCAGCCCCGCCCTGCCCCAGAGCCAGTGTGGTCCCAGATCTGCTCTCAGGAGTCCTGGGGGGTGGCAGGGGAGGGAACCTGGAGGTGCTAGACAGGGAGGAAGATGTGGTAGGGGGATTTGGGGAGGTATGAGAACTGAGGTAGGTGGTTCCTGATTCCATTTGTCAGCTCTTCCCTTAGGATTTGTTCATCTCTAGGGCTAAAATCTCCTTGCAACATTTCCCTTTATTCCTTCAGGACCTATCGTCCCCAGGGTAATTTATTTTAACTAGTACTTCGTTCTCAATTATCCTGCCAACAGAAATTCCAACCAGAAGACAAGAACTTCAAAGCTGGACTCCGGCCCTCTTTTGGAGCAAGCAGCAGCATCTCAGGCAAAGTGAAGGGAGTGGCTTCAGTCTTGTTCCTGGGAGAAGACATGCCCTTCAGGTTAGTCACAGTCAAGGCGAGTTTCATGGAGAGACTCCTGATGTCACGTGTGGGTATAAGGAAACCCTGAGGGCCAGTACCAGGGCTGATAAGAACAAGGTTCCTTTGCATCCCCAGGTCCAAGGGAAAGAGGGACAGAGTGGCATATCGAACAGAAACAGAGAGGGCCTGACCAGTATGGAGAAAGCTGCCTGACATGAGACAGACCCAAAGAGGAAGGAGGTGGCCGTCTCCAGGTGTGACTCAGAATAAACACCCCACCTCACACTCCTCCCTCTTCTGCTGGTGTTGATAATTAGCCAAAGCCTACAAGAAGCCGAATGGCAAGAGAACCCATTGATGGGTTCCTCCAGGCGGCCTCCTGGGGCACAGAGAAGAATGGAGAGTGGATCTGGGCCAGTCACTTGCACACGCCCAGCACAAAGGCCACGGGGACCACATGTCATCGCGTGTTCATACGGCAATCTAAGACTTTTTCAATTAAATGGCAAAGTACCGTACAACGGTAATTACTTTGCTCTGATAATTCAGTCACTACTTTGAGTCACCCTGTAAGGGATTTATTATTATTAACTCCCCAGAAACCAAGGCAGACAGCGATTAATTACTGCTCCAATATAGCTAGAAAGACTTCTGAGAAAAAGTTTGTGAGACGCCCCTGTTCAGTCCTTGCTTATAACCACTACACTCTACAAACTTATTCTACCCTCTCCTTGGGCACTTCCTCAGAGCCAGACGCTTCTTCAGCACCCTAAGGGGCCTTTATGACCTGGTTCCTTGACTTCCCCCTCCTCTCCAAAAGTTGTCTGAGTCACTGGTCACAGGATTCAGAAATCGGGTCCAGGCGCTAACAGGCAAGACCGGACCCGGTGAAGGCCCGCGGTCGAGCAGCTCGTGGTGGACAGACAGGGCCACAGAACAGTGACCAGGGAACCAGCAGAAAGGAACATAGAGACCAGATGCAGACTTTCACCTGCAGCCTGGAGGTCGGGCCCAGAGGAAAAGCGATAAGGAACATAAAGGTTATACGTGAGGTTGGCACAGCTCCTCAAGAAATGGGTGAAAGAGGAGAGTGACACATTGCTTTAGTGCAACCACGGCAGCCACTATATGTATAGTGCTTTAGTGGTTAAGACAGATTCCCAAATATTTCAGCAGCTGATAGTTTCCTTTACTAGACTGTGGGCTTCCTGAGGATGGTGGCTTGTCATTTTGGTGTCCCTACAACCCAGCAAGACGTCTGACACTTAGTAGCTACCATCTGCAAATCCATTGGTTAAATCAGTCTTTGGAAACAGAGCAAATAATGGAACCCTGAGGGTTTTGGTAGCCAATGACATCAGGAACATCATTCTGGTGCTATTGATCTTTGAGTGAAGTGAGAGTCCCCGGGGAGGCCATCGAGTCTTCGGGAGCCTGAGTGTGCTCACACATGAAAGGACAACTAAACGTCCCTACATTTGCAGGATTTCTGGGAAGTTGTACACACACACACACACACACACACACGCGCGCACGCACACTCAATACTGTTTTTGCATCTGGCAAGGTAACCATGATGATATGATGACAGTGACCATGATAACGAGGACGCAACCTCCCCTGGGGAAACGTTTCGCTACCTCCATTATTTGAACGCATTTGCTTCCAGACAGTCCCGTCTAAACAACAAACAGGTCTTAAGCTTCCCACTTGAGAAAAAAGCCGACGAAGAAAGCTGTGCAGGTAGCAAGGTGACCTCTGTTATTAAATCAACACAACGGAGCAGGCTTCTCACCCCACGTGTAAGGGTTACGAAGGAAGGTTTAAAAGCCACCCCTCCTCGTCCTCTCTGAGGTAAAAGCTCTTGCTGCAGGGGTTTGCTGAGCCTTCCTAAGCCCGGGGTGACACCAGGTCATGAGATGGTGCTTAAGTAGTTCATCTCTGGGTTAGTTGTGATTTTTTTTTCTTTATCTTTTTTGTTTTGTTTTGTTTTTCCGGTCAGCTTTCTCAGCCTGTAAAAGTTCGAGTCTTCTTGCCTTCATCATTCTCACCACGAGAGTCTCATACCTTGCTCTCGTTCCTATGCTTCCCACCCCTCATTCCACCAAAAGCAGTGTGTTTAGTGGTAAAGCCGGTGAAGACAGCATTTAACAGACAAAATGGCGGACATACTCCCCCTGGCTCTCTGTATCAGCTCCCTCGCTGACACCCACCTATGGTCTGACAAGGAGGGACTCTCTCTACAGGGACTGTCCCTACTCTGTGTTCACTGTGTTTCTAACATGAGCTCATCAGTCTCCTCTGCATCCCGGGTGGTGGAGGAGGAGGGAGGATGCAGGAATCAGGGGCCACAAAATATGAGGCATTTGGCAGCTTTCTTTCGAGGCGTTATTAGCTAAACATTAAAACAAAATGTGCTCATTAAATCCAGCAGCCAAGGATGGTACTTGGTTCCTGTGCATGATGGCGATCCATATAACATGAATCACAGTCAGGAATGCAAGCTGGACTTGAAGCAAACTTCCCTGAACTGTGTAGCACTGGTAAACATTGCTGTTTGCTGAGTGAAAGTGCCTGGGGAAGGCTCAGTCGAGGACTTCCCGTAGGGCACATTTCAGTAGCGTTGATCCAAGAGACCTTGTCCTCTCTTCTCCTGCCCTGCTTGGAAGGGGAACCATGATGGATTCATCGATCCTCTGGTTCTCTCCCACTTGTATGAGTGCAGGAATCTCAGCCTGGAGTTTACTGATGTGCAAAGATCTATACATAGTGTTCATGAACCTTCTGATACTTAGACCAATTTTGTGTCTCTGTCTTCCATGGGCTTCTCTTTCTGAGAAAAATTTCCAAGTCTTTCAGGAGAATCCCATGGTTGTGCACATCTTCCAAAACATTAAGAACCACTAACGTGGAGGGTTAGTTGAAACATTCTGTAAACTGTACAAAGTATATTTTAGGCAAAAAAAAGAGAGGGGAAGAAACTCCCTTTTTCCTTGGCTTACAGCAGTCTTACTCTCGTCGCAAGACCCACGCACAGGGATGGTGGTGGGCGTGGCGAAGGAGTAGTGGCAGTTGAAGCTCAGTTGTAGCCCCCACTCGGATACCAGCTGGCTTTCTGAATCTGTGTGGTCTCCAAAATACTAGCCATGAAGTGGTTAAAGATGGGCACTCACCCTCCGTGCCTGCCACACGGGTACAGCCAGGAAGGGATATGTTGATTACACAGAAGCTTTGATGGCTTTTGTGTATTGCCACAAATGTGCTCTTACGAGAACAGCCACTCGACATTCGCTGAGTGTGCAAAACCAGGGAGTGAGTCTTCTCAAAGTCTCAAGGTCTGTGTCCTACATGTGAATTTTGACGAATTTCTTAATGCCCCAGCCTGCGTTTCGTCACCTGTTCAATCCAGGCAAGCCTGCTCACCTAACTCGCCTTTAAAGGATGTAATAGTTAAACGATAGAGTTAGTGAATTACTAAAGGGAGGTGAAAAAGAAGCCGAAAAGAACATAGACACCTAGGTATTCTATTCTTAACGGAAAGAATTTGATTGTTCTGAAAGGGCAACCAGGTCCAAAAAGCAGGACAGGCTGCTTCCAGGAGGAAACTGGGATCCCCTAAAAACAGATCCCTGGAGCAAAGCTCACTGTGGGCAGCCAGTCTTCTACATCAACTGTTGGGATGTGACTACTTCGTGTGTTGTTCACTCACACTG
This sequence comes from Panthera tigris, assembly GCF_018350195.1. NCBI lineage: Eukaryota > Metazoa > Chordata > Mammalia > Carnivora > Felidae > Panthera > Panthera tigris. Next base: position 68,525,314 of record NC_056676.1, on the reverse strand, counting down.
TAACATATACACTGGAATCTTAATACTGTTGCTTTTCACAAGTATGCACTGTTCCAGGCACGACTTCATGTCATTTCACTTATTTTTGACAAATACTCTGCACGGTAAATACAATAGGTTTGTTGGAAATAGGTTGGACCTGGTTGATAGTGTCAGGAAATAGCTTTCTTTTTCTCCCTATCGCCTTCACACTCATTTGCCTCTTCCTTCCCCTGATGGCATATTGGGGACAGTCTATAGCTTCCTGGTAACTTGTAAGTATTAAAATGTCCAGTCCAATTGAAATCAAAATTTAATCTCATATCCAGTTCAGAGCTTCTCCCTTCTGCCCGGCTCAGGTGTATTCAGATGCTCAGGTACCAGAAAAGACATAGCGCCTTTGATCTGTTCTTCAACAATCTTTGCTCCACCTCTTACCTGACTCGCCTAATTGCCGATGGATATTCCAAGGTTAGAGTAGTGAGAAGGATGAGAGATCTCATGGCGGATGCTGTTCTTGGTGTCCTTTTAGCTGTTGAAGGCCCTACAAATAGTAGGATCCAAATGGTGGCTTTCATTCGAGACCCTGACTTGGCAAGGCACTCTACTAACCTCTTGTGACTTCTCTCAGTGTCTGTACCTCGTGGTACCCCAGTCCATTTGAGCAGATAAGTTAAGCTGGCTGCTTTCCATGGCATTCACCTGGCCCTAGTAAAATGCCCACATACCTGCTTTGCCATCGTGGGCAGCTTTCACGAGCCCCAGCCCCAGCCTTCTCCAAGCAAGTGCTAGGCACCAGTCTCTTAGCAACCAATGCCAACAGAACATATTTGAAGATCTCCCAAGAATTCCACTATGCTCCAAGACTGGACAGCTTGGGACCAGTCCCTGCATCTCCACATCCTACAAGCATCCAGCCTGCCCTCTTCAAATGAATCCTCTCTCCAAGATCAATTATCTTAGATGTCCTCATCTTGTTGTGGGTGAATGGAAGCAATGCCATACCCAATACTACTAAGCTCCTTGGAAGAATTCCTTTTCTCTAAGGAAGCTTCTAGCCTTCCTATAAACAAGCTATTGGGAATGTTGATTTGGATACAGACCAGGCATTCTTGTGGAGAGGGGTCGAGGTCCTGTCTTTAGAAGACATGGCTACTTAGCTTTGTCCCCATCTTTGAGGTTTCAGCCAAAACTTCGTCTTAGTAAACATTGGCTATTATCCTTTTACCCACAAGGAACTGAACTGCAAAGAAATTTGTTGCCAAATGCCAGTAGTCACTCAACTTGTGAGAGCAGAAATCAGATCTGAACCCTGATCTGTCCTTCTCCCTGCTCAGTCTTCCCTGTACTCCAAAGCCTTCTCCTAACCGAAGTTGCCTAGGACCAAGAAGAGATTACACTTAATCCTATTTTACAGATGAGCAAACAAAGTCTCCAGAAGTTTAAGAGTCCACCTTGTAGACCAGTCAACGTCCATCTTGTGGTCGAGTCCAAGTTCCAGCAGGAAACAGGTGGCTCACACAAAGGAAGCAGCTCGAAAACAGTTTAATAGAGAATCATTTAGAAAGATGTGGGCAGCATTAGGAAGCCACAGGGGATAGTGCAGTTTTTCGGGACTAGTTAGCAGCAGGGCTGTTACCCCCAGGGCGAAAAGGAGGAGGGAAGGAGAAAACGGTCTTGAGGGCCACTTTGAGAGGAGCAGAGAGCTCAGGTTGTAGGAGCCAGCAGGTCCTAAGTCATGGCTCAGGAAGGAAGCCAGCCTGCCTGCCTCTACTCTCTGTCTCCAAGCTCCTCTGGGAGTCAAACCCAGTAAGGAGCCAGCAGGCACTACCTGTGCCTGTTAAAGCTGTCCCTATATATGGGTCTCCCAGAGCCATGAGCAAGGGGATTTGGGGTGGAGAGTGGATCTGACCCACTCAGCCAGTAATGGCGGAGCTGAGGTTTGAAACCGTGTCTGCCTACCCCAACCCCTATGTCACATTTGGTTGCCTCTGCCTTTATTTCATGATGCACCTGTGACAGTTTGGCTGCAGTGGAAATCCTCTCGGGGCAGGGACTTTCTCTTACTGTTTATAATTGCTGCCATCCTGAGCACACACAGATATTCAGTAAGAGTTTGTTGACAGCATTAATGGGTGGAGGGGCAGGTTACAGATAAGCTTGAAACACAGGAGGACAGTATGAGCAAACGGAGAGAAATGATAAGCATTGCAGGAACTTAGTGTATAGGTATTTATGTGAGACAGTGTAAACAAAGTTATGTATACATACGATTTCACATTACTTAGTTCATAGACATTGTCTCTTTTGAAGCTCACCTCAGCTCTTGGATTATCATTCCTCGACGAATCACACAAGCTTATTTGTGTAATGACTGTAGCTGATAGGGATATGTGCTCAGGTCACCTCATAAAATCAGCACTCTTTCCAGTACCTCCCAAATGAGTATAACATGGTGAGATAACAGCATAATCATGGTTTGTTCTCAGTCTCTGTCTCTGTCTGTCTGTATGTTTGTCTTTCCTTTTTTTTTCCTCCTGCCATTGACTCCTTGAAGAAATCAAGTTATCTGTCTTTTACGATGTCCCCCATTCTGAATGTGTGTTTCTTTCCTTAGAGTTTTATTTAACTTGTTATCCTTTCTCATGCCCCTTTCCTATAGATGAGCCCTTGAGGATTGATTTGATTCAGATTCAGAATCAGATTTTTGTTTTGTTTTGTTTTTGGCAAGAATACTTCACGAGGGCGCTTTGTGTGTGTCTCATACTAAGCACACCAAGCTAGACACAAAGTCTGACTACTCCACCTCTCCTGCGGCTCAGATGAATTGGTGGATTCGGGTGATTTACACAGTTTTAATTATCATCATCAATGACCGGTATTGTAAAGTTAAGTATCAGCAAGGTAGCAGGCACTCAGCTTGGCATCACGTGTATGTTATCTTCTTGAACCCACACAAAAACTGCATAAAAAGGTCTCCTCGTGCTCGTTTATTAACGAAGCGAAACAGGCTCAGAGGTTAAGTGGGTTGCCTGAAGTCATACAACTAGTGAGTGACAGAGGCAGGGTATGGAGTAAGGTCTGATGGACTCTGGAGTCTATGTTCTGAACAATTAGGTGACATCATCTGTAGTTTTATTTCTTTCCAGTGCATTCTCACAGACTTGCTCCTAGAGATTTCGATTCTTGTCCCTTGAGTGGATGGTCTGTGTAGAGTAATTTAGACTTTTAACGTTAGAGCCAGTGTTGGGCAAAGGGCCAAAGAGGGAGGCCACTTCGGTACCAAGCAGTCCACAGGAGGAGGAAAGGAAAGATAACAGGTTATAGGGCAAGGTGCTTAGAACAGGTGGCATAGGCAGCGAAGTTCAGAAAAGCAATCTATTCAGATGCTTTTAATTGCACTTTATAAAAACGCAATCCAAAAATAACTTAAGAAAAAAGGATCTTTGATTTAATCAGGTCACCAAACTATGGAAAGGCCAGAGATAGGCTGTCCCCAGGAATCTACGGAGCCAAGTACTAGAGTTCCATTGAATGCTCTCTCCATCTCTCAGCTCAGCTTCTTCATGCATGCTGGTTTCCTGCTGTCAGGCTGGCTGTCTCCACACGGCAGTAAGCAAAGCTACAAGCAGCTTATCCTTACAGCTAACTGCATGAACAGAGAGGAAAGAGAACTTTCTCTTCTTAACTCTAGTGGAAAAAATTCCAGGGAAAAACTCTGATTGGCTGAGCTTGGACCAATCACTATGGCCAGGGAAGGGGAGCCCTACCATTGGGTGACTTGGATTACATGTCCCTTCTATGACCAGTAAGGCAGGTCCATTACTGTAAGAAAGGAATTAATCACACAGATAATGGCACTACGAGGGGGATTGTGAGCTGGATTGTCACTCCAGACTCCATTTTCCTCCTTCCTTCTTTTCTTTTCTTTTTTCTTTTTTCTCTTTTTTATTCTCTATTCTTTTCTTTCTTTCTTTCTTTCTTTCTTTCTTTCTTTCTTTCTTTCTTTCCCTTTCTTCCTTTCTTCCTTGCTTTCTTCCTTTCATCCTTTCTCTCTCTTTCAGGTGTAATCGACATACAATATTATATTAGTTTCAGGTGTATGACACGATGATTTAATATTTGTGTACAATGCAAAATGATCACCAATGTCTAGTTGTCATCTGTCCCCTTCAAAACTAGAATTTTTTTCCTTGTGATTAGCTCATTTTCCATATATTCTTATTAAGAAACAAATGACAACAGATGATACTTAGAGGCAGGCTCTTTTGACTAAAAAGAACAAATGTAAGGGGGAGATAACGGAAGTTAATTAAATACCCACATGTACTACGTAATATTTCCAAATGCTACATTGTGGCTCGTTTAATCTTAAGTAACACTACCAGAAACTCAGCATTTGATTCTCTCTCTTTCTCTTTTGTTTTTAAAGACTAAACTGAGGCTCACAGAAGTTAAGCGACTTGCCCAAGATCAAAGTTAGTAAATGTGAAGTCAAGATTTGAATCCAAGTTTTTATGATCCTAATGCCTATGCTCTTTCCTCTGGGTCAGACATCTTTCAGTGCCAGAGGGACTGAGGACAGAGGGATAATACTTAGCTACAGAAATTCTGCATGTAAAAGAGATGCTTCTTCCCCAAAATGAGGCAGGGCCCTATTAATGTTATAGGTAATCTGGCCAAAGCAAAATCAAACTCATGGCAGATACATCATAGAATAAAAACCGTTTTTCATCACTTAAACCCAAATGGAGGGACATTCTACAAAATATCTGATCCATATTCCTCAAAGCTGGTCAAGGTCATCAAAAACAAGGAAAGGCTGAGATGCTGTCACAGACCAATGGAGATTAAAGAGGCATGGCAGCTAAATTCAATCCCGGATTGAGTCTTGGAACAGAAAAAGAAAAAGACATTAATGGAAAAATTGGTGAAATCCAAATAAAGTCTGGAGTTTCACTAAAAATAATGTACCCATGTCGGTTTCTTAGCTTTGACAAATATTACCATGATAATGTAAGTTGTTAATGATAGCGGACGCTGGGCGAAGGACATACAGGTGCTCTTCGCACTATCTTTACAGTTATTCTGTGAATTTAAAGTTATTCCAAAATTAAGTGTTTGTTAAAACAAAATTGTGTGTGTGTGTGTGTGTGTGTGTGTGTGTGTGTGTTCATTTTCCCCTGAGTAAACACATGATCAATTGTAGAGCCTGGGGCAAACCTGTAGGTGGGGGGAGCTCCTGACACAAGGTGTTATAGACTGAATGTTGTATCCACCCCCAGATCCATATGTTGAAGACTTATTCCTCAATGTGCTGGTATCTGGAGGTGGTGCTTTGGGGAGGTAATTAGGCTTGGACAAGGTCATGAGGATGAGGCCCCTGTGATGAGATTAGTGTCCCGATAAAAAGAGGAAGAGATCCAGAGCTCACTCGCCCGCCAGCATGTGAGGACACAGAGAAAAGGCAGCCATCTGCAAGCTAGGAAGAGAGCTCTCACCAAGAACCGAATCCACTGGCACCTTGATCTTGGACTTCACAGCCTCTGGACCTGTAAGAAATCAGTGTTTGTTGTTCAAGCTACGCAGTCTGTGGTATGTTGTTATAGCAGCCCGGGAAAGACCAAGACAGAGGATGACATCCTTTGTTCAGGGTGGCAAGCTAAAGAAACGATACTTTAAAATGAAATTGCAGTAACGTGGGGGAACTGGTAATGGTTGATTTTGACTCGTATCTCACATTCCACCCAGGCAAACCTTTCTTCTATGGTTGCTCGCAGTGCAGACTAGGATGTCGCTAAAGCTCACTTCCTTCTGTGCCACGTTTGAGTCACCAATCCAGGGTTGGACCCCAAACGGTGTTGAAACATGTGCCGCCCCTCTAGAAGTTGTCCCAGCACGCCCCCCCCCCTTCCCCAGTGCTCCATATCTCAGCTTCTGTCCATGGCTTCATTAATTCTCCGGGTTTGCAAACAGCACAGACCAAAGAGAGACTTGCTAATTTCTAATGGTGCCTGATCTCAAATGTACCATTTGGATGGCTTACTAAAAATGAAGAATGTTCTCCCCATTAAAGTCTTCGCAGATGATAAAACTGCATGATCCACTGAGAATATTATGGCTCCTCATTCCTTCCAATGGTGTCTCATTTTTCACATGTTTTCCTTAACCAGCTATAGGAGGTGGGTTAAAAAGAGAAAATAGTGTGGGTGACTTGGCTCCAATTGAGAGAAGAGTTAGGATTCTAAGCATGCGCCCAGTTGACCCTCTTCTTTTCGGGGTAGGACAGAGGGTCTTGCGTAAAGTTTATAAATACACAGATTTCAGAGTTGAAAGTAGGGTGACTGACATTCCTGGTTTGTCCATGACGGAGGAGTTTCCAGGCATGTAAGACTTTCAGAGTGAAATTGGGACAGTTCCAGGCAAGCTGGGATGGTTGATCATCCAGATGGAAGGGACCATAAAGCAATCTTCTCAGACATAAGGCTCCAAAATATATTCTCTCCTCTGGGGGTTCTGACTAGATAAATATTCAAAGGGGTCTGTACACGGTAGATGTGGTGTCAGGAAGCAATGGGTGTCATTGACAGAGATGGATTTGGGCTGGTCATGGGGGCGGTACGAAGCTGGTCTGGCAGAGTCACAGTCAGAACACCTGGGTGCAGGTACCAGCCCTATTGCAAAACAGCTGAGGACACTTGTATACGTGATTCGTCTGTGCTACTCCAGCTTCTTCATCTGCAAAGTGGGAATAGTATTTAGTACCTCCCTCATATGTTTGCCTTGAGATTGAAATTCAATAACTCAGGTAAAGTTCTTAAAATTCCACTTCGCGTATACAAAGTGCTGGCCAAATATCACCTTTTATTATTGCTGTTGGTACCATTAGCGGTCTGGATTTTTATTCCTAGCTCTGCCGGTTACCAGTCCCGTGGCCCTGGTGATCGCAGCTTCCTCATCTGTAAATGGAGAAAATGACACCACCTGACGAGGGATCAGGTGGATTTAGTGACAAAGCAAACGCACAGTCCTCGTATAGATCGTGGAGGCTGCTTTCTCCTCCCGAGGAGGTCCAAGTGGTCCAAAGCTCACGTCCTCTTGTCTCATATTTAGCTCCGTTAGTGGAGTAGAGAGACAGCAGGATTTGTAGACTGGGTCTTAGTCTTGGCTATGCCATGACTAAAGTGTTCATTTAGTGACTTTTCCTTAAAGCAAACAAACAAAATGCTCTGCTTTTCTTGAAAGCCTGGAAATTGGCTGTGGAGGCAGTTACCCAAAAAGAGTGTCAGTCATGCTTTGATAGAGGGAATCATCATTGGAAGAAGCATGTAATCTCTGTAATTATTCACGCTATAACCCACATGTTACCTTTGTCCTCGTTCTTCAGTTCTCGTCCCTTTCCAGATATATCCACTCAGGCACAATCATGACTAAGCAGTGTCATACACTGATGATTCTTTTTTAAGGGACCGTGGAGTTGAGGCTGTAACTGTAACTATAACACAATTCACCACGATCTCCTTCTAGTTCTCCTTTGCCGTTTCCTTCTTCTCTCCTTTCTTTTTCCTTTTCCCTTCTTCATTGCCCCCATCTGCCCTTTCTCTGCCTTCTGTCTTGCCAGAACACTTCCTCATTCTTGATCCTCTCCGTCTCTCAGCCCTCGCAGTAGAGACTACCCTGTGTTCCTCAAAGGTGGTTTTCTCTTGCGCTTGGACCCATGGTGAGAGTACATTTCCCAGGGTCCTTTGCAGTGAGGTGTAGCCATGTGACGGAGCTGATCCACTGACATATGAGTAAAAATGGGGAGCACCGCTTCCTGATGACCTGGCCCGTAAAAACCTCTCATGGACGGTCCACTCTCTCTTCCCGGCACTACCGGCTCAGTGTTGAAATCCAGGGACTGTTGATGGTGTTGAAGCCTCCAGCAACCTGTCTACATGTGGGGCTGAACTACTTCTAACTCTGGTCTACACCTCTACCCCTTGCCATCACAATCATCTCTTGGGGGCTTACGTGAGTGAGAAAGTTCTTGTAAATGAAAATTAAACTTTATGTCTAAATAGCCCGAGAAGACTCCTTTCCCACTGTTTCGGATCTTGTGCTTTTCCAAGTCACTCTCTTTCTCTTTTTGCCATTGGTCAATTTTATTAGGAAGTGGATATTACAGCCATATGAAAAGGGCTGTTACACAGGAAAAAAAGCCACAAAGGGCAAAATTCAATCTCTTGGAGGTTGGGGGGGCGGGGACAAAAATGGAAGGGACAACACTATTGCTTTGCTTTAGTGACACTTTATGAGCTAACCTCCCCGAGACCCGGGACCACAGCACTTTTGCTCTCTCTTTCATCTTTACTGCCTGGCACAGAGTAGGTGTTCAATAAAAATGTGTTCAGTGGGGGTGTCTGAGCGGCTCAGTCAGTTGAGTGTCTGATTCTTGATTTTAGCTCAGGTCATGAACCCAGGGTCATGGGATGGAGCCTCACATCTGGCTTTGTGCTGAGGGTGGAACCTGCTTAACGTTCTCTCTTTCTCTCCCTCTCTCTCTCTCTCTGCCTCCTCCCCTTCTCGTGTGTGCTCTCTTTCTCTCTAAAATTATTTTAAAAATGTGTTCACTGGATGTGCATGTATGGCCTCAGATCCTCTAGCTACCTGCTGGAAGAACATTTCTCTTCTTCTTCTTTTCTTTTTTTTAAAGTTTTATTTAAATTCCATTTAGTTAACATACAGTGTAATATTAGTTTCAGGTGTGCAATACAGGGATTCAACACTTCCATACATCACCCAGTGCTCATCACAAGTGCACTCCTTAATCCTCATCACCTATTTAACCCATCCTCTCACCCACCTCCTTCTTTCTTTTTTTAAATCGTTTTATTTTATTTCACTTTTTTCTTCATGGTTAAGTATACTCTTTAACCCCCATTCCCTATTTTCCCATCCCCTCACCCACCTCCGCTCTGGCAACCATCAATCTGTTCTCTATAGTTAAGAGTCTGTCTCTTCGTTTGTCTCTCTCTGTTTTGTTTTCCTTTGCTTGTTTGTTTTGTTTCTTAAATTCCATATATGAGTGAAATCATGTGGTATTTGTCCTTCTCTGACTGACTTATTTTGCTTGGGATCGTCTTCTCTAGCTCTGTCCATGTCCTTGCAAATGGCAAGATTTCATTCTGTTTTATGGCTGAATAATACTCCAGTATGTACATATGTATATATATACACACCACATCTTCTTTATCCATTTACCTATCAGTGGGCACTTGAGCTAATTCCATAGCCTGGCTATTATAAATAATGCTGCTATAAACATAGGGGTATATGTATCCCTTTGAATTAGTGTTTTCATATTTTTTGATCAGAGTAGTTTTAATTTTTTGAGAAACCTCCATACGATTTCCCACAATGGCTGCACCAATCTGCATTCCTACTAACATTGCAAGAGGGTTCCTTTCTCTCCACATCCTCACCAACACCTGTTGTTTCGTGTGTGTGTGTGTGTGTGTGTGTGTGTGTGTGTGTGTGTAGCCATTCTGATTCTGACAGGAGTAAAGTGACATCTCACTGTAGTTTTGATTTGTGTTTCCCTGATGAAGAGTGATGTTGAACATCTTTTCATGTGTCTGTTGGCCATCTGGATGTCTTCTTTGGAGGAATGTCTCTTCATGTCTTCTGCCTATTTTTTAATTGTGTTATTTGTTTTTTAGGTATTGCGTTGTATCTGTTCTTTATATATTTTGGATACTAACCCTTTATCAGATATATCATTTGCAAATATCTTCTCCCACTCAATAGGTTACCTTTTAGTTTTGTTGATTGGTTCCTTCACTGCACAGAAAGTTTTCATTTTGATATAGTCCCAAAGGTTTAGTTTTGCTTTTATTTCTATTGATTCAGGAGACCTATCTAGAAAAATGTTGCTACAGTTGATGTCAGAGAGATTACTGCCTGCACTCTTTTCAAGAATTTTTATGGTTTCAGGTCTCACATTTAGGGCTTTAATCTATTTTGAGTTTATTTTTGTGTATGGTGAGAAAAAGTGGTCCAGTTTCATTCTGTTGCATGTGGCCGTTCAGTTTTTCCAACACTATTTGTTGAATAGACTGTATTTTTCCCATTGTATATTCATTCCTCCTTTGTCAAAGTTAACTGACCATATAACTGTGGCTTATTTATGAGTCTCCTATTCTATTCTCATATCTATGTGTCCATTTTTATGCCAGCACCACACTGTTTTAAAAGCTACCACATTGTAATATAACTTGAACTCTGTAATGTATCTTGAACACCTCTAGTTTTGTTTTTATTTTTCAAGATTGCTTTGGCTATATGAAGTCTTTCATGGTTCTGTACAATTTTTTTAGGATTGTTTATTCTAGTTCTGTGAAAAATGCTGTTGGTATTTTGACAGAGATTAAGTCTATCGATTGCTTTGGGTAGTATGGACATTTTAACAATATTTGTTCTTCTCCAAGTCTCTCTTTTCTTGATTATGTAGATCTCAGGCAGCTGTTTCCATGCTGGCACCCTCACAATCCGTGCAGTGCTCAGCAAAGAAGCCTTCAATTACAAAGGAAGAGTACATTCAATAATATTTATTTTTGGTGATATACTATCTTACATTCAACATATAATCACAATACACTATGTTCTCTCCCATTCTCTAGAAATGAGATAGAGCAAGGAAAGTCAACAGCTGCCTTCAGTGTTCTAAAATGGATAATACAATATAGTTTAGAAGTCAGAGAGCCTTATGGAAGTCAAAGCAGGGATAACTAATTCAAAGTGGACCTGGGGTGCCTAGGTGACTCAGTCGGTTGGGTGTCTGCCTTTGACCCAGATCATGATCTCATGGTTTGTGAACTGAAGCCCCACATCGGGCTTTCTGCTGTCCACACAGAGCCCTCTTTGTAACCTCCATGTCCCCCTCTCTCTGCCCCTCCCCTGCTTGCATCTCTCCCTCTCTCTTTCTCTCTCTCTCTCAAAAAAATTTTTTTAAAACAACACAAAACAAACACAAAAACAAAGTGGACCTAAGTCAGGCAAGTCTTCCTAAGGAAGGACCTGACTTGAATCTTAAAGAATGAGTAAGAACCAAGCAAAGGGTGAAGGAAGGGCGAGCTCACATGAGAATTATAAACAGGACGGCAGTGAGATGGCATGACTTCCCCAGAAACTTCATTTTACATCAGGCCAGAATGAAAGGTATAGATGACTTGGGTTTGGATGATAAACCTGGAGATCCCAGCTGGGACCGGATCCTGAAGGACATCACATTGAAGGTTAATGTGCATTTGACACCATCTGTTCTTGTCTCCTTATTAATATACCATGTCATGATTCCCCAGTCACCACATCGAGAATAATCCCTGTTCCCCATACATGGCTGCCCCTGTGTGCTAAGCACAGTCCCTGAGGTGGGAGAGATATCAGTGCAATGACCGAGCTTTTCCACAGTCGCTCTGAAATGTCACTGTCTTGGGTGTTCTTAGGGTCAGCCTCACTCTGTGTGAATTTGCTGAGGAGCTTCCGTGAAGAAAAAACCGTGTGGTGTGGGAGAACGTGACACAGTACCTTAAAACTCTTCTTTGTGTGTGGGTCGTGAGCGTTTTCATCTTCAACCACAATATCATCACCGTTGCTGCATTTTGTCCTTTTTACTTATACAGCCCTTTACTGATGATAATGGTTTTACTTAAATTTGATCTTCCCTACTCTCCTCTACAATGTGCAAAATGGATTCTGTGATCTCATCGTGTAGGCCTGAGGTCTAGAGAATTGAGATATTTTGCCTCTCATCATTTGTAGGTGGTTGAGCCAGGATCAGAATTTCGATTCAACAAGTGTTTTCTAAGGCTTCACCTCCTTGAGACCAACCATCACATCTCTTAAAATATTGGCACCTTACCAGTGCTTTAAATAGCCACTTAACCTCGATTTGAGATTTAACTTAAAATAGTGATTCAGCACATGAGCTTTGAAACAGAGGCTAACCTGGATTCAGAACCTGGTTCTCGGCATATTTGGGTGAAACCTAACCCTAGCAGAGCAGCGGGTTCTTACGTGTAAGTGGGACTGTGAATGTTTTCCTCATAGGGCTGTTGTGAGAGTCAGATGCGGCATTTAGCATACTGCCTGGCACACAGAATTGCTTAGTTTATGCTATTGTCTCTTGGTCCCTGGGTCTCTATTTGCAGTCATTATCTTTACCTTACACGAAATTTTAAATGTATTCGAGTGTAGGCAGAGTTGCACAGTGACCACCCCATACCAAACACACAGCATCTACAGGGCTCAGCTCATGACCAGTTTGACCCCCGGTACCACCTTCTTTTCCCCGTTATTACTTTGAAGGAGATGTCAAGCATCCTATCCTTTCCTCTGTAAGTTATGCAACATGTACCCTTGAAAGATAAAGATTAAAAAGTAGTAATAACCATGGGGCACCTGGGTGGCTCAGTTGGTTAAGCATCCGACTCTTGATTTCAGCTCAGGTCACAATCTCACCGTTCGTGGGTTTGAGCCCTGCATGGAGCTCTGTGCTGACAATGCGGAGCCTGCTTGGGATTCTCTCTGTTTTTCTCTCTCTCTGCCCCTCCCCTGCTCACACTTGCACTCTCTCTCTCTCTCAAAATAAATACATAAACTTAAAAAAATAGTCATAACTACAGTACAGTTATCACTTGGCCCTGAAAAACACAAAACCAAAGAAAACCAATAGTCGTAGCAGACTGAATAGTAACTCCCCAGAGATGTTCATGTCCTGATCCCTGAACCTGTGAATAAGTTATATGGCAGAGGAGAATTAAGGTTACATATGGGTTTACGATTGCTAATTGGCTGACCTTAAAATAGGGAGATTATCCTGGATTATCCAGGTGGGCCCAAGGAAATCGTAAGAGTCCTTAAAGGGAAGAGGAAAGCAGGGAGGGAGAACCATAGAGATGGCAGCAGAGGAAGAACATAGTTGTTTTTTTTTTTAATTTTTTAATGTTTATTTATTTTTGAGAGACAGAGTGTGAGCAGGGGAGGGACAGAGAGAGAGGGAGACACAGAATCTGATGCAGGCTCCAGGCTCTGAGCTGTCAGCACAGAACCTGATGCGGGGCTTGAACTCACAAACTATGAGATCATGACCTGAGTCGAAGTTGGACACTTAACTGACTGAGCCACCCGGGCACCCAAAGAAGGACATAGTTTGGTACTGCTAGCCTTGAAGGTAGAGGAAGGGGGCCAAGGAATGGGGGTGACCTATAGAAGTTGGAAAAGGTAAGGAAACAGTTTTTCCCTCAAAGCCTCTAGAAAGAATGAAATCATGTGGATACCTTTTATTAACTCAGTGAGACCCATTTCAGATTCCAGAACTATAAGATAACTTTGTGTGGTGTGAAAACCCCTAAATTTGTAGTAATTTGTTATAGGGCCGTAGGAAAAAAATATAACAATAATTACTTAATATCATCAAATATTCAGTCAGTTTAGCTCAGTGTTTGAACTCATAGCTGAGAATTCTGGCCATTGTACTTCTCTGTTTGGATTAAATGTCTAAAATATTGCTCTCATAAAAATATTTCAGAAGGCTTTAAGTCTATTTTTGACCAGAGAATCCAAATGAAGTATGTTGCTTCTAAAATGAAAGATAATTCTTGATGAAGAATATTTTATTTTATGTTACTCATTTTTTTTCATTCTTCTTCTACTATGAGTTATCTAGTTTGCTAACCCTTGGGAGGGTAGATATACTATGACCCACTCTTTCTCCTTCAAGGCTGTGGCAGCAAGGATAGCACAGAGATTAAAAACATAACTTCTGGGACCATACTTTCTGGTTAATTTCAGTTCTGCCACCGGCCAGCTGCATGATCTAAAGCAAGTTAACTACTTTCTCTGATCATCGGTTTCTTCATAGATAAAATGGGGTTAATAGTGGTACCTACGTCATAGGAATGCTATGAAAATCAAATGAGTTCACTGTTATGTGTGGAATCCACAGAATGCTGCCTGAAACCTATTAAGCATTCCATAAATTTTTTTTTGTTTATTATTATATAGTGCTTGGGTCAGAAAGATCTTGTTCAAGTTCTGAATCCTTACCTTCAGGTCGACACAATGGGATTAATAATGAAAACTTACTATATTTAACAAAATAACTGAAATATTTAGTATACAGCTCATAAAACACAGTGAGTAGTAGATTCATGTGATAATCATTTTTATTGTTCATTTAGTTGCTCACTTTACCTAGGAAATTCCGGGCTCAGTGATGTTCTATGAAATATTTACTGAAGTAAGGAAAGGAAAGCCAGGCAGTGATCTTGCATCTGTTAGTTTCTTCCAGGTTGGTCATCCACTTTTGCTACTGTGCTCTGGTGGGAGGAAGCAGAAGAACAAGGCTGGGAAGGGGTTCAAAATTATTACAAGCATCATAGGAACACCCTAAACTAACTCCCAGTGAGGTCTCCCTTGTATAATCCCCTCCTCTGCAGTGTGGACAGGACCTGTGACTAGCTTCTAACCAACAGAATATGGCAAAGGATGTCAGTCCCTCGATTCGGTTCCGCTATATGGCAGAGCATCCCTGCTGTCTAAGACGTAAGCATAGAAGCATTTTCTAGGAAACTTCTAAGTTAGCTGGAAAGTCATTATCTGCTCTTACTATGTCACAATAATTTTCTGGCATTACCTGACTCTTCAGTGAAAAACTTCTTGTATTGTTGCAGTCTGCTGCATTTGACTGATGGGGCCGATCAGGAAGGGGGCCAGAAGAGACCAATTTCTCTATCCAATTTCATTCCAAGTTTTGGCACAAAATTTCTCTAGAGTGAGGATATCAGTCATAGCACAGAGACTCCCAAGCCGTGGGGCTGTGGAGAAGCTCCAAGTACTAAGTAAAGTGGCCCCAAGTCATACTCTCCACAATAGTAGAAATTAAAAGGCAGCCTGGAGAGAATAGGAAGGATTACTGAAGCACCTGCTTTTCAAAGCTTAATGACCACCCCCAAAAAGACTGAGAACCTGCTTGAGAGTCCAGGGAAACTGAGGCTGGGGCACCTCCTGTGTGATGTAGGTGCGTGCATGTGCACACACACACACACACACACACACCCCTCCATAATCATAGAAGCTTGAACAAATAATCCAAGATTTGCAGTCAGAAAATCTTTTATTTTTTTTAATGGTTTATTTACTTCTGAGGGAGAGAATGTAAGCAGGGGAGGGACAGAGAGCGAGGCGGATAGAGGGTCTGAAGCAGGCTCCCAAATGACAGCAGCGAGCCTGATGTGGGGCTCGAACTGATGAACCGCGAGATCATGACTTGAGCTGTATTCAGCTGTTCAACCGACTGAACCGCCCAGGAGCCCAGAAGATCTTTTTTTGTTTGTTTGTTTTTTGTTTTTGTTGTTTGTTTATTTATTTTTGAGAGAGAGACAGAGAGACAGAGCTCGAGCAGGGGAGGGGCAGAGAGAGAGGGAGACACAGAATCTGAAGCAGGCTCCAGGCTCTGAGCTGTCAGCACAGGGCCTGACGTGCGGCTCGAACCCACGAACTGTGAGATCGTGACCCGAGCCGAAGTTGGTTGCTTAACCAACTGAGCCACCCAGGTGCCCCCAGAAAATCTTTTATTTTCAGCATACATGTAACTTTTGTATTTTATCATTTACTAACGAGAATAAGGAACAGGCACTATGAACTTTTGTTTGGGTCCTTGAAGATCTATAAAGACCCTCCTTAGGGTACATACCCTATCAACACTTGGAGATGCTCACCTTCCATGGCTGCCTGCCCTTCTCTGGCAATGGCAAAGGTACAGATTAAGACTCACTTCCTGCACTGCCAGCCGTAGCTGATCTCAACCTGGCTCCCCCTGGTCTCTATAGATACTCAGACCTGCTGATACTCTGAGCAGGAGGAATCTTGGGAACACCCGGGTCGTCTCTACCATTGACAGCAGAGGTCACCAAGCCTCAGAAGAGTGAAGCCACGTATTCAAGGTCACACAACCACTCTGGTGCAGGAACAGGACCAGCAGCCAAAGCCTGGTCTTCTTTCCAGCTCTGCCCTATTGCTATTCTGCATCTGCTGGAAGAAGGAGGCAGTGGATGTTCAGGGAATGCAAAGTCATGCTAGTGTTTGGATTTTAAAATTTAATATTGCAATTTTAGCCTAAAATAAAACCAAATTAAAAAGGTACATCTGCTGCAAAAAAAAATATTAAATAATGCACTTTGGGCGCTAATACACACAATTGTGAATAATTTACCTTGTAGATTTATTCCTAGTAGTAGGGCGGGCAAAGGCCCCAGGGGCAGGAAGGCAGCAGGGCTTTGTGGGACGTCTTTCCTCCTGGGCATTGCCCCCTCTTCCCTATTCCCTTCCTCAAAGCCATATAGTGACCTCAAACTTCCCTGTGTTCTTAGGGGTACCCCTTCCCGCATCACAATTGACATTTCTTATGTTCACCAGGCGGCCAGCTGTATTAGTTTGCTAGGGCTACTGTAACCAAGTATCACAGCCTGGGTGGCTTAACCAACAGAAATTTCTTGTCTCATCTCCTGGAGGCTGGAAGTCCCAGATCAAGGTGTTGGTTGGGACGGCTGGTTCTTTCTGAGGGCTCTGAGGGAGGGCTCTGTTCCAGGCCTCTCCCCTTGGCTTGGTTATCTTCATGTTCAATGGCATTCTCCCAGTATCTTCACCTGGTCACATCGTCTTCCGTCAGTACATGTCTGTGTCCCACTTACCCCTTCTTAGAATAAGCACAACAGTCATATTTGATTAGAGCCCACCAGAATGACCTTGCTTTATCTTGGTTGCCTCTGTAAACACCCGGTCTCCAAATCAAGCTATATTCTGAGGTACTGAGAGGTTAGGATTTCAACACGTGAATTTGAGCCAGGGATACGATTCAACCCTTATTGCCAACTGCACTGGTAGACCACGTGGCTGTGAGCTGGCCAGAAGATAGGACTTGTTTCTCCCGGCTCTGAGTTCCTTTCTCAGTCTCACCATCGTCTGCCTGAGAGAACATGAATAGGTCACCGCTTCTTTCTAAGCTTCTACTCCTGTGTTTTCAAATTAGACGAAATCACACCTGCTTCTCAGAGCTGTGATGACAAACAGGATAGCATCCATAAAAAGTTCTAGGACAACACCTGATACATCAGACCTTTTCAGTACCTGTTTATGTTCCTACTTTTGTCCACACCAAGAAAATACCCATACGTAAGTACTTACTCTGATCATTATTAAAGGAAACTGAGCAAAATACAACTACATATCTGCCCTTGGGAGCTTTCGTTCAAAGAGAATGTCATATATAAAAACAAACAAAACCAATATATAAAATAAAGCACGGTAGTGGGAAGGATGGGACCAACCACCAAGGATCCTTCTTCTCCCCAATATTTACATATTCCCTGAGAACACTCAGGAGTAATTTCTTCCTTGTTTTTCGAGGTGTGCAGGGCAATGGCTTGGGTAGTTTTACTTTATATTTAAAAATAACAAGGGGCACCTGGGTGGCTCAGTTGGTTAAGCGTCCGACTTCGGACAGGTCACGATCTCACAGCTTGTGAGTTCAAGCCCTACGTTGGGCTCTGTGCTGACAGCTCAGAGCCTGGAGCCTCCTTTGGATTCTGTGTCTCCGTCTCTCTCTCTGTCCCTCCCCTGCTCATCCTCGGGCTCTCTCTCTCTCTCTCTCAAAAGTAAATAAACATTAAAAAAAATAACAAATGGGATCTATGTATGGTTATGAAATGCAATAGAAAAGTTGAAAATATCATTACATACTTTTTCATAAAAATCTGTTTATTTGTCTTTGGTAAAAAATAAGACCGTATAATAAGTGTCGTTTGATAAATCTTCACATTCCCTATGTTAACAACACCCCTTGAACATTGTTCTATGTTAATGCATGTCCTTCCCTAAATCATTTTCAATGGCTAAATAGCTTTTTGTTATATCGGTGAACCAAAAGTTGATGGGCGTATAACTTTTGGCAAATTTTGAATTATTCTGATAATGAATATCATTTTTAGACCTTGTATATAGCTAATATTATCCAGTATTATTATTAGTAGTAGTATTATTGACCAATGCTTTGATGAGATCCTTAATCTTTCTACATCTCCTTGCTCTTTCCACTGGTATGATCATTAATCTTCGCATATATAGACCCAAACCGAATAGCTGGGGTTGTGGAAGATGAAAAGGACATGTTATACACAGAGCTCTATTCACAAGAGTTTTAAAAATCCAACACAAGGATTTGTAAATATATCTGGAGAGACTTATTATGCTCGTGCTTCAAATAAATTAGTTACCAAACTGCTGCTGAAAAAAAAAAAAAACAACCTCTTCCAGCAGGACATTTGAAAATAGTAGGGAGAGAGGATATAACAATTAGAATTCAGAAGAAGGTACTAATGAGTCATAGAGGAATCTGGAGAAAGGGTTTTGACTGGGAAGAAAAATGGCTGAGGGAACATACAGAAAGTAGAGCCTGGAAAGGAAGTAGCCCTTGTCCATAATGTAGCACAAAGGGGGAATCCCGCCCAGAAAGTGGTGCAAAAAATCAAAGATCTCGCCTGAAGTAAGGAACCCCTTTATGATTGCTGGGGCTTTTGTCTTTATGGAATTTTGTGAGAAAGTGCTGGAAGGATGTGGGTTCTGGAGTTGAAGCTCATTGTGTCGTGCAGACTTAAGCAAGTCAGTTACTATCGCTGGGCCCAGCTTTCTCAATCTGTAAACTAAGGACACTGGGTTAGAAAATGAATAAGGTCCCTTTTAGATTCTATTTTTAAAAATCCTTAGTCTTTTAAGATTGCACAGATAGAAAACTAACAACTTAATGAGTAAAGAGGCTAGGAGGTTAAAAGTGCAAAGTCAGGGCTTCACCAAATGTTATTAAGCCTCGGGTCCCACCTCTGCTAAAGCCCCATCACTCCTGCCCTCTCTTCTGGCTCCTGTCAATTTACTATTCAGATCAACTGACTAATTCTGTCTGAAAAGAGAATGGAAAATCTCCGTGTCATCGGATACACTTTCGCTTTGATGGATGAGGCTTAAGTTCCAAAGAGAGTGTTAGGCAGGAAAATCCGGCTCTTTCAAACTAATTACTGCATATCTGATTTATTTTCCTCCTTAATGCTGTTTATTTTGTTTTTATTCAAAATATAAAATTGCTCCCAGAGTTGGGAGATTAATGGCTTTCTTCTCCTTTAGCAACAGATCATTTGTGGATCCAGGTTATAAATAGGAGGTTAGAATCCATGACTCATTGTTTTGTTTTGTTTTGTTTTGTTTTTTCCTTGTTCATACAGGATGTCCCTTGAGATTAACTGTGGCTTTTTTTTTTTTTCCTGTCAAGTTAGAAACATTAACATCTAATTATTTGTGGGCTGCTGTGTGCAAGGTTTTTGTTTTTAGGAAAATGTAATGCTTTTTTTGTGTGTGCCATTCTCCTGGAAAATTTCATATTTTGATAAACTAGAATTTCAAACATCATTGAGCCACGGCCTGATTGATCACATTTTTGCTTGATTGATTCATCCATCCATTTAACAAATGTGTATTTATTGTACACTGACTCCATATAAGGAATGTGTATGTTCAGTGTTTCAAATACAGCAGGCTCTGATACTGAGGCTGGAAGGAACAGAGGTAGGGAATTGCTTCTTGGGTCAATTTGTTGTATGCTTGGAGTTTATTCATTTGTTTATTACGTGTTTCCTACTCATCCATCAAACATCTGCTACAGTCACCCATCCTGCTGGGGTTTTTGCACGAGTATGGTGCATTTGCCATTCGTCCGTTCATTTATTCAGCAGCAAAAGCAAGAACAAAATACAATCCCCTACCAGGTGTCACTCCCCAACTAGACTGTGAGATATCAGGAAAACCGTTTTGAAGGGCTTTGAATGACATATTTAAAGAACTTCGACTTAATTTAGTATCTGTTGTTGTTGTTGTTGTTGTTGTTGTTGTTGTTTTCCCCTGCTTTATCCATGCTCTGGTATACTCCCTGGCTGTTGAACTTGAGACAAGTTACTTAACCTCTCTGTGCCTCAGTTTCTCATACATTAAGTGGTGTACCCATCAGTATGCAGTCAAGAAAATAGAATGCACTGCAGATATTTCCAGCAGAGAAGGCTTCAGTGCAGGTGATTAGTTATAAGCCTTGGGAAGAGATCGAAGAATAAAGGGGAGAAGAGAACGACCAAGAGGGGAGTAGGCGCTTGCTTACCAGACTTGGCGGGAGCGCAGCCTGCGCGTGCTGTTCATCTGCTAGAGGCATGGTCGCTGCCACTGCTCTCAGGCAGTCCCCGCAGCTGTGAGGACCAGAAGGGGCACCCCCACTAACACCGCTACCACTGGGGCGGGATGGGGGGGGGAGACACCCGCGGCAGCAGGGAGCAAGCAAAACAAGACAAAGGCAAACTTCTCCCTTCCTCCAGTGTTCCAGTCTCTCCCAGTGCCTCCCACTGGCAAAGCCCAACCAGGAGGCAGCTGACCAGGGGGCCTGGGAACTGTAGTGTGCAGGCTCCCACGCGGTGTAAAGGAGAACAGCAGAGGGCAGGAATGGAGCTGGCAGTTGACAGGCAACCAGCACAAATGGGGACAAGGACCTTGTCTGCTTGCTGTGAGTTAATGAGTTCAAGTACGCAAGGCCCTTTAAAACAATACCTGGTGTTAGTAAGCGGTTGCTTTTAAGAATTATCGCTATTATCTAGTGACTCAGGGAGTCAGGGAGGGCGTGTAAACAGAGTGGTAACAGAAGCAGATTTACATCTGAGAAAGTGCAGCTGGGGGTCATGGAAAAGGAAGAACATTAATGGGTCACATGAAACGCAGGGACCACTTAGGAGCGGGTTGGAATATCTGTGCAATAATGGGGATGGAAAAGAGGGAATTGATTATAGGGTTATTGAGGCAATAGAATTATCCAGACACAGTGATTGGTAGGAGGATGTAGAAGGATCCTGTTCCAAGATGGTTCCAAACTTTGGGTATGAATGACTGTGTGGAGAGGGGATGGTCTCATTACCCATCATTATGTCATCCGGACGAGGGTGGAGTGTGTCTTATTTTTTAAGTCTTTATTTATTTATTTTTGAGAGAGAGAGAGAGAGAGAGAGAGAGAGAGAGAGAGAGAACGAGTGGGGGGAGGGGCAGAGAGAGGAGGACTGAGAATCCAAAGCAGGCTCTGCACTGACAACAGCGAGCCAGATGCTGGGCTCAGACTCATGAACTGTGAGATCGTGATCTCAGCCAAAGTCACACTCAACCAACCGAGCCACCCGGGCGCCCCTGGAGTGTGTCTTATTGATCAATAACTCGTTGCAACGAGGAGAGCGCACAGTAGTCTTTGTGTTTGTGCCTGATTATTATTTATTGAGTGAATGAACCAATGAGTAAATTACTTAATGCCTTCACTTTATTAAAGATGAAATTGAAATATGGAGACAGTAGTTCACTTTCCCAGAGTTCTGTAACTAGTAACTAGCTAAGTCACAATTGTGAGTTTTCTTATGTCCATTGCCCTTTGCAGTGACCACACAGGGGACATAACACCACAAGCACATGAAACCACTGGTCCCTGTGCCAACTGTGGTTCTAGAATAACTAGAGACCAGATTCCTACTTTTAAGAGAGAAATTAGGATAGGCAACCTATATCCACACAAATAACCATGATGGCTGCTGACATTTGGACACTCTTCAGGAAAGAAATGGAGATCAGTTCCATTTATTTAAACAAGCATATGTAATCTGCCCAGGCTGTTTCTGTGTTGGGAGCTGGGGTATACCTTCAAATAGGATGCATCCCTTCTCTCAAGGGTCTTGCGACAAGGGATAGAATCTGAAAAATTATGTTGCAGGAGCTTTTCTGGATTTAGAAAGGTAGAACACTGGAAAAGAATATGAAAACTTACCCTGCGCACCATACCCATCTCGCAGTGGGTGCTGCCCCCCCTGGGATTTCTTTGCAAATAGCACAGACCAGAGTCAGAGCACCTGTGAGGCCAGCCTGGGTACCGAGACATCTCTACCACACCTCCCAAGGAAGACCTGGGAGATGATGTCCCATATCTGTGTAACCTAGAATATTCGTTAGAAGTGTAGGTTCTTGGGTCCCAACCAGACCTGCTGAATCAGAATCTTGTGGGCTAGGAGCTTCTGGCAAAAGTTCATGCCTGAGAAATGCTTCCTCTGGCCTCAAGCCAGGACCCTGCCCTGTTCATCTGTCACTGACTTGCTCCTTTCCTGAAAGGCAAAAGTAGTGTCTACTTCATTCAATCGCTTCTCTTTCACCAGAGCCCTCCTCATGTATTATGCATGCCTCTACATCTGTGTGCCTTCCCACTAGCCTTTCTTTGCTCTGTGATGACAAAAGTCACTGTCTAATTGCAATCCCCCAACTCCCCACAATGCATGGGACTAGGTTCAAGTTCCCGGATGTACTTTGCTTCCTCTTGATCTTAAGCATCTGCACAGCTAGTCCTCACTTGACCATCATCTCCATTTCTTTGTTTTGTTGTCTCTTAATCAACCACCCGAACAGCTCAAACATGTTCTCCCCCAGGAACCCATTCCATACTTCTCAGATTGCCACAGGTTCTTGGTGCTCCCCTTATCGGAGTCATTCTTTTTATTATTGTAGCTTTCTCTTTGTTTACCTGACACTTCTGTCTCTCATGCTTGACCGTGCACTTCTGTGAAGGGAGGGAATTGGGTCAGATTCTTGGGACCCCCAGATTCTGGTCTGTAAGGTTAGTCTCCACTGAGTTAAAGGACAGCGGAGTTGATGAGCTAACTACATATCCTAGCCTCTGGCACACGAGCTCTACCCTGGGTTCTGGGGAAAGAGAAAGAGAAAGTTTCCCTCCAGACCACGGTGTCAGCTTAACATCTGCCACTTCTGGACAGTGTCCTACGGCTGGGTGAGCCTTGTATCTTTGTACCTTTGGGTGGTTACCCCTGTTTGAAGAAGGTCTTGAGGGTAAAGGGGAAGTCCCCACCAGGGGTCAAAGCCCTCTGCACATTCCGAGAAACTTGACCCGAGGAAGAGGTAACACTGCTTTTCCCTTCCCCCAGTCATTGCAGAGGGCAAGCTTCTCCACCCTTCAATCTCAGAAACAGAAGCCTGTCCCCAACACACCCAGTCATTTGTTTTCCAGGATTTGAAGCAGAATTAATTAGCTTGGAAAAGCATGGGGAGAATGCTAAGCATCATTAATGGCATAATTAACAGTTCCTTCCTACAGGGGCTGGGTGGCTCCGGTCTCCCTTGGACAGCTCTTAAAGATGGACCCTGTTCTCCTCATTTTCACCCTAATAAACTCTGCTGAGTGCCCTGGGACTCTGTTCCCAGCCACTCCCTGGCAAAGTTGTTACCAAGGACCCACCTGTACCAGGATGAGGTTGAGTCCCAGGCTGCTGCTCACTCTGTGGCAGAGGAAGTGGATGGACACCAGGCATAAGTTCTCAGCAAAGGAGGGAAAACCTAAGGGATGCAAAAGGGAAGCAGACAGAACGTGAATCAGCACTGTGTCCCAGGATCTATGCTTGATGCTTTATTCGCTCAATATAATCCGCATCACAGCCCCATAAGGTAGACACATTGCTATCTCCATTGTACAGGCACAGAAAGGGAGGCTCACAAAGGATACATGCATTGTCCAAGGACACTTTTCTAGTAATTATCAGAGGATTTACCAAAAATCTCTTTTGGTTTGGCTTTGAAATAACAAGTGTTCAACCAACATGTAGTATTGATAGATTCTCTACAAGGACCTAACACTTTACTACAGGTCCTGTGCATGGGGCTTTGTCCCCCTCCCCCACCCAGACGCCACCCCCCTCAATAAATCTCTCTGGGCTTAGCACTTGCCTTCACCACGGATCTATCCCATTTCCTTTCTTTCTTCTATTTGTCCACTAGTATTGCCGCCTTTTCTGGATTCCTATGGCAAATGAGAGATGATTCAAGTTAATGATTAAAGAGACCTGCCTTGGAGTCAGTGTGCATTACAACCAAATATCAGCTCTGTTAATTGATAACTTTGCACTTTGGGAGATGTATTTAACCGTTCTGTGCCTTTGTTTCCTCATCTCTAAACTGGGGATAATGATAGTTAATTCGATTATTGCTGACCCCTAGAATCCCCACTCTTTCCACATTTTCAGCTGAGTCAAGCCTTAGCTCCTCCAGGGAGCTTTATGTGGCCCGTTACATTGAGTTAAGGACCCCGCTCTGTCCTCTGATACTATCCTATATGCTTTCTTGGATGACTACCCCCACCACATTATTTTATAAATGCCTACTGCACTTGACTAGTACCGTGTGCTGTACCATGAAATACCATGTGTTGTTCATCTTTGGATTCCCCAATAAACCAGGATGGGTCCTAGCATATGATGGGTCCTAGCTAGGATGGGTCCTAGCATATGATGAATCTCCAACTAACATTTGTTGAAAAAGTGAATGAATAAATGAATGAATGAATGAGTGAAGTGATTATGAAGTTGACTTTTGAAAGATGAGTAGAGAGGCAAGCGGACAGGGAGGCAAGAGGTAGAAAGAAGGACAGCTTAAATAGAAGGAGCTAAATGAGCAGAGGCTTGGAGACATGGAGCCTTTGGGGATCTGTATGGGAACTGAGAGTAGCTGAGGACAACAGGGTTACAGGCTCCAAGTTAGGGGGACAGAGTGGCATTAAGTCCAGGGTCCTTTTGCTTCTGGGATCAACACTTCAGAAGCCTTAAGTCTCAGGATCCATCGAGGCTTGAAAGGAACAAAATATTGGTTCAGCATGAAGGATGTTTTTGTTGTTTTGGTTTGTTCCAGTTGAATCACCAGATAATGCATTGATTTGGTCACACTTTGAAACCATCCAGTAGGCATATTTGTAGAAAAAACAAACAAAAAAGTACTTTTCATTCAAGTCACAGTTCAAGACAACAAAACAAAACAAAACAAAACATGTTTCTTTAATTAAAAGAAGCACTGAAACCATTTTGGCATTTCTGAAATTGTCATCCATCGTTCAAACTACCGTGTCTGCGTTGCCAGGGCAAGGGTCCTAGAATGGGCATTTTATCCCTGTACAAGGTATCAGAAAGGTGAGACTGGTTTTTCTCTCCAGCCCCATCACCAAATCCTCCATAAGGAAGGAAGAGTCATTTTTCTGATTGATGGGAGAAGATTTCTTCCACTAGTTCAGAATATTTTCAGACTGGAGTGGTGACTGATTAAAGGTTGAAATCAATAAAAGGTTGAGATTTACATCACATAAATATGGAGGATGTTGTAAATATAGTTTCCACAAGATTTATTTCGGGTTGGGTGTGCGCACACACATGTGTGGGATCATAACATAAAACATATCTTTATTTATGTATTTATGTATGTATGTATTATTGTATTGTATTTTAATTCCAGTTAGTTAACATACAGTGTGAGGTTAGTTTCTGGTGTACAATTTAGTGATTCAACACTTCCTTACATCACCCGGTGGTCATGACAAGTGCATTCCTTAATTCCCATCCACAATTTCACCCACCCCCCTGCCCACCTCCCCTCTGGTAACCATCAGTTTGTTTTCTATAGTTAAGAGTCTGTTTCTTGGTTTGTCTGTCTGTCTGTCTGTCTCTCTTTTTATTTTTGTTTTGCTTTGCTCATTTGTTTTGTTTCTTAAACTACACACGAGTGAAATCATATGGTATTTGTCTTCCTCTGACTTATTCTGCTTAGCATTGTACTTTCTAGCTCCCTCCGTGTTGTTGTAAATGGCCAGGTTTCATTCTTTTTTTATGGCCGAGTACTGTCCCATTGTGTATATATACTATATCTTCTTTATCCATTTATCTATTGATGGACACTTGGCCTGCTTCCATAATTTGGCTATTGTAAATAACACTGGGTGCACAAACATAAGGGTACACAGGATGTGAGGGTGATCTGGCTGTGACACCCGTCACCCCATTGATCACTAGCGTTGAGTTGGCCGATCTGGCTGGCTGGGCTGAGGTCCCCTTCCTCCATCACTGCTCCTTGTGCATCCCTCCCGAAACTGCACGATCGGTCTGTCGAAGAGGATGACCTTCCCCGATCGAGGAGGATCATTCTTCAGGCGAGGCTGTAGGAGTAGTTGCACTTGCCTCTAGAGTCTCCAAATAAGCTCTCAAGGTCCTTTCTCAGGAGAACACAGGGTAGTCAAGTTTCCAAGACTCCGGACACATCCAAAGGAGGTGCTGCATGACGCAGCCTGCCTTTCTTTTAAAACAACAACAACAAAAAACAACAACAAAAAACCCACAGAGGGGTGCATATATCTTTTTGAATTAGTATGTTCATATTCTTTGGGTAAATAGCCAGTAGTAAAATTACTTGATTGTATCGTAATTCTATTTTTAATTTTTTAATTTATTTATTTATTTTGAGAGAGAGAGAGAGAGAGAGAGCACATGAGCAGGGAAGGGGCAGAGAGAGAGAGAGAATCCCACGTTGACAGTGCAGAGCCTGATGTGGGGTTCGATCTCACAAACCGTGAGATCATGACTTGAGCTGGAATCATGAGTTGCATGCTTAACTGACTGAGCTACCCAGGTGCCCCTGTTTTTAACTTTTTGAGGAACATCCACACTGATTCCACAGTGGCTGCACCGGTTGGCACTCCCACCAGCGAAAACATATCTCTTCTTGTAGGTCTTGGTCAAAACCTTTTATGCTTCCTTACTAGTTGGTGTCCCTGGACTGAGATGGCTCATCACAGGCCATTACTCCCGCAGGGTCTGCCTGTCTTCACTTCCTCAGGTCACTTGGCCTGCTTCATGAGCACGATGTTTCCTTTGTTTGCTTCATGTCCAATGTAGTAAGGACATCTGGATCCAGGGCCTCTTCTGGAGGCAGGTTTAGAGGCCCACGGTTTCAGTGGTGGTCGGTTAGGGTCAGGAAGTTAGAGCCAGGCTGAGTTTCTCGGTGCTGCGGACTGAGGAGCACGTCCTTCCTTGGCAGAACAGCTGCAAGGAATGGAGTGGTGAGGGTATGAACAAAAGCATGGCCAGCCATGAGGACCAGCGGGGGCTAAGAGGCAGCCCTCGCTCTGTGTGCCAGGCCGTGTGCCCATGGGGCTGCTGTCGCCAGAAAGGGCCCCTTTTTCTGTCTCATCTGAAAGCTCCCCTGTGGGCCCTACGGCTTTGCAGACTCCACCGAGGAAAATGTACAACCCTTCCTCTTGGCAGCATATCCAAGCTGTAGTTGTCCAATCCAGTTTCGTCCACGACGAAGTTGAGATTTTTATTTCTGGACACCGGTATCTATCGTCAATGGGCTCCCAACTCAGAAGATGAAGGCTTGTAATTGTTACCTCCGAGAAACCACAACATCTATGTGCCCAGCTAATGAAGGGTTGGTTCCCTGCTCCCCACCCCTTCCGGAAGTCTGTTATTAAGTCAATGTGTATCTAACAGCCAGAAATGTAAGCCATGGCATTTGAGCTTGGCTCAGCCCCATGCATTGTTGGGGGGTTTTCCATTTTGGACTTGCTTTTTCCTCCTGTTCTCAGTTGGTGCCTCAACTGAGAGCTGGAGCCTCTGAGTCTGTGAGGGACTTTGTTCTGTCCTGTTTCTTTTTCCTTCCTTCCTTTAACGCCGTTCTTTTCTTCTTCCTCTCCTTTCCTTCCGCAGCTCCTTCAGATCTGTCTCTCCCATGCTCTAGTGTTTTCTGAGTACCAACTTTGGTTAACCGCTGCTGTTATTCCGTGCAGGTCACACCCTCCCTTGTGATACACACACAGAAACAACAAAAATTGAATGCGAAGAAGGGCATGACCCTGGTCTTTTGATTCTACTCCACACCTCTTTCTATTTTGCTTATATTACATAGGGCATTTATTCTGATTACGGCAAGGAGACATGCTTAGAACCAGATACACATGCATTAAAATTTATTTTCTCCTATTAATTTCTCAGAAAGGCTTACCTTTCTGAGCCTCAGTTCTTTAATCCTTATGTTGGGAATAAGTTGGAAAGACTCACTGAAGATCGATTGATTTTCTTCTCTCTTTCAAATGATGCTGCCCCCAAACAGTTACCTGGTACTTTCAGGGTAGGCAGAGATATAATGTCACCTTCATGCTGATCTTTAGGGCGTTGTGTTAGGCATGTGGGCGGATGTCAGATTGTCGCGGGATTTTTTACCTCAACACCTGGGGTTCGTCGTCTCGCCGCTTTGAAGAACGAAGAGGTGGACACAAAATGAGCAGAAGGCAGAAGTTTATTAGAGTGTAAGATCAGAAAAGAAGAAGAGTAGAAAAACTCTCTTTACAGAGAGGGGGTGTTCGAAAGCGAATGCCCACTACAATAGGCAAGGGACTTTGTTTTATAAGGTTCTGATTGACTCTCCCCTGTTCTCTCCCCCCACGTTCCTTCTCAGGTCCTACCCTTACAGGCTTGATAGTTCTAGGTGCTGGGTTGTCCATTCCTGATTGGCTCAGTTCCATTGTATGAGGGGTGGCCTAAGGCCATATCATTCCTAGTGGGTCATACATTTTATGGTCCACTATTTGTTTTTAGTTAGGTCTTTTGTCAAATTCCTGAGGGAAACCTGAGGGGGTGCAGGTGGTATCTGTTACTTTCCTAAGAGGAACCTTAAGCCTAAGGGGGTTTGCTGTGGTCAGACACTCCCAGCATTGTTCCAAAATCTGTGTTCCTTCCCCCCCCCCCGCCCCCCCGACCCAGGGACCTCAGTCCTAATTTTTCCCTCCCTGCCGACTGAATCCTATCTTCTCCTATCATAAGATGGTCCCACCCAAGGAGAGGGTGAATCCAAAATTGTATTTCTGCTTAATTCCATTCCCTTTAGACAGCAGCCAACAGTCCATGACCTCCTTACCTCTGCTCCTTGTGACCTGCAGAGCTCTGGGGAGTGGTGGGCCATTTTGTTTAAGGGACCCAGATGATATTCTGAGGAAGAAAAGACTGGTACCAAAGACTCCAAGTGGAAAGAGCTACTCAGAGGACAATGGGAACGTGACCTGCTCAGAGGTGGACAAAGGCAGCGGGGCCACCAAGTTCATGTTGGTATTATTTTCCCAGGGCCGCTGTTACCCTGGAAAATAAAGGGAGTTTTCAACCCACCCCAGTCCCCCAACCCACACCCCAGGAGGCTGCAGGGTGGAAGACATAGGAGGGCAGGGCTGAAGGGAGGACCAACGCCCAGAGGTGATGCCAGGCTGAGACCTAAGGAGAACTAGGCCGACAATGTTCGTCCTTGGGGCTGGCCAAGGAAGTGTTGGGAGAGTGATAGCCGATACTCGCTTTAAGGGGTGCTTTTGTTCTTCATGGTAGTCACTTGACATTATTTTAATTAAGTAATTTTTAAAATTTTTAAAATGTTTATTTATTCATTTATTTTGAGAGAGAGAGAGAAAGAAAGACAGCAGAGCAGGGGCAGAGAGGGAGGGAAAGACAGAATCCCAAGCAGGCTCTGTGTTGTCCGCATGGAACCCGATGCAGGGCTCGATCTCATGAACACTGAGATCATGACCTGAGCCAAAATCAAGAGTTGGACACTTAACTGACTGAGCCACCCAGGTGCCCTGACATTATTTTTAAAAACTAACTCATTAAAGACAAGAATGGCTTTATTATGTGGTACTTTGCAGAATCGTGAGACTCTTCAGACATCTTGGGAACATTTCGGACTTCTCTCAGTCTTGTAGAATGGGGACTTGAGATGATCTATTTAGGTATTCAAGGAAAGAGTGACATGAGAGAAGGCAGGGGAACTCAGGGACATTAAAACATTGTCTCTTCTAATCATCAAGAAGATAGGAAGTGATGTGTGTGTGTGTGTGTGTGTGTGTGTGTGTGTGTGTGTGTTTAACTGCAGTGTCTGTCTTTGCTACCTGAGTTGTAGAGGATGTCTTCAAATCACTTCTCAGAGCATACAGTGGTATAGAAGGGAGTCCAAACATCTGGTCCTTCTCCTTCTAAGGAATCTCCACGTGCCTCATGTGGAGGGGAAGCTTGGCTCAAAAAGGTTATCTATTTCACGGAAGGTTAGGGAGTTTTCACATCTGGTAAATTCTTGAGTTGGTAGTAACTTCTGGAAAAAGTTTGAAGGTCAGTGAGAAAGGGTGAGCGAAATGCAGAAGAAGGAGCAGGAAACTACATAAGAAGAAAATTTCATGTTCTTGTTATCACAGAAACAGAGTAAGCCAAGAACACGTAATCCGATTAAGTAGAGATGGAGTCTCCATAAAGACTGTGTGTATGCATCATTCCTGGTTACCTTGGTAACTCCTTCTTGGGGATCAGGATGTTATAATGAGAAAAAAAAAAAAAAACAAAAAAAAAAAAAACCTTGTACCTGTGACCTAGCAAGAGCTCCCTGGAGGAAGGTCTGGGGAGAAGTGCGTTTGGCACAGTTCGGCCAAGAGGAAAATCTTGGGTACGGCAGACCACTGTGCCCTCTGCCAACTTGGATGCAGTCAGTGTAAATGACAAACTAAGTGCATGGGGATCCACAGTGCTTCTCCCGCCCCCCTCCAGGCCCCCTGGCTGGTTGGTGGGGGACTTTGCAAACACTGAGCAGGGGTGGTAGAAACCGAGGCTCAGATGGCTATACCTCCCTTTATTATCTGCACAGCAGGATGGGCCTGCGGGAGTTCAGGCCAACAGCCTTTCATCTCTCACTGAAAGGTGGGCATGTCACCAGCCGCTATCTTCAAAGGGGTTTATGAAGATTAAATGAGTTAATACACAGAAAGCACTTTGAACAATGCTTGGCATGCAGTAAGTTTTCTTAATATGGTAGCTGTTAATATTGTAGTTGTTCATAGTATGTGACAGACAAAGTTGGAAGAGAACCCAGAGTCAGCACTTCAGTCTCTATCTGAGCATGATGTCTGGGATGGCAAAGAACAGAAAGGGAGGAAAATGTTGGTTGCTAAATAGAAGATGGTCTGGGGCCAGGTCAAGTCCAAAATGCAGAGCTGGGTCAGAGTCCCTGGCTCCCAGAGAAGATCGTTCTTACACCAAGGACAGTGATTCCTGGGTCCACTTCCCAGGGTTATACTCTGTGACAGGGACCCCACACCCCAATGGGCTCAAACCTCAGGCATGATTGCTTCATTACTGGTTTGTTCAGCTCAGGCCCAGAAAAAAAAAAGCTGTTCTCAAGTATAAGCCAGATTCGGGAGGCACTGACCCCAGCATCTGTGACCTTACAGACCTGCCAACGTCATACATCTTCTCATCTTCTGACTCGGTTGTCAGGGCCAGCCTGACTACCATGAAGAACAAAATGCACCCCTTAAAGCGAGTATCGGCTATCACTCTCCCAACACTTCCTTGGCCAGCCCCAAGGACGAACATTGTCGGCCTAGTTCTCCTTAGGTCTCAGCCTGGCATCACCTCTGGGTGTTGGTCCTCCCTTCAGCCCTGCCCTCCTATGTCTTCCACCCTGCAGCCTCCTGGGGTGTGGGTTGGGGGATTGGGGTGGATTGAAAACTCCCTTTATTTTCCAGGGTACTTTATCCCCCCTTTGGTTTCAACCTTCTCCTTGTAAATCACAGTTGCGTCTTGTCTTTCCTAACCCCAAAGGACATAAGAATGTTTTCCTAAGTTAGTGAGCTATTCATCACGTATCGTTAATCTTAGCAAGGCAGAAACTTTGAAAAAAAACTTTTTTTTTAATTCTCCTATCCCCTGTTCTTTTTTTTTTTTTTTAACGTTTTATTTATTTTTTTGAGAGGGACAGAGAAGAGTGTGAGTGGGGGAGAGGCAGAGAGAGGGGGAGACACAGAATCCGAAGCAGGCTCCAGGCTCTGAGCTGTCGGTACAGAGCCCGACACAGGGCTTGAACCTATGAACCATGAGATCATGACCTGAGCTGAAGTCATACTTAACTGACTGAACCATCCAGGCGCCCCTCTCACCCCCGTTCTTAAAGAAAGTCCAAGATACTCTCTCCCTTTTAGCAGCATCTGCTGGTGGAAGGAGAGAGAGGCCATGAAAGAATGTCTTCACTGTTGTCCAGAGAAACTTCTAGTGGCTATGGGGCTTTTAGCTTTCTTTTTTTTTTTTTTTTTTTCTTGCTATTTCAGGGAAAACACATAGTAGATGATTGCAGTGAGTCAATAAACATTGGTCCTCCCCATGGCCTCCTCTTTACCCTTCTTCTTCTCCCTGAAAACAAGGGGAAGGCAGAATCAGACAGCCCTGGTGCTAAGGCTCTGTCCAATCATGACATTTACCAAACCTAGTGCGTTTCTGAGGATGGAACCCAGTTGTCTTGCCAGGAAATTTCACGGGAAACTTGGGCACTTTTACAACTGTCTGTGGTATCTGGCATCATGCTGACACTCGCTGCAGAAGTCAGAAATCTCACCCACAGTCTTTGGTGTCAGCATTTCTGTGAAGCTGGTGGTGGGAAATTTATGCTTCTCTCTGGCTACTGTGCCTTCTCAATCCCCAGCGCATCTTCTCGGTTTTTTTTGTTTTTGTTTTTTTGAGACCATCGTTTCACTGCAAGAGTCTGGGTCATTTATCACTGTCTTCCAGATTCAGCAGGTTTTAAGGAGACTGGGAACCCAGTACACAGCCAAGGAAGGAGAGGATGTGGGAAGCCAACCCGAATTCACCTTAGTATGGGTGGCCACCGAGTTGGTTGTGCTCTTCCAAAGAATAAACCTCCAGGATTTTTGCTGCAGTAAAGCAACTGACTCCTGACTGTGATTCATAGAGAAATCAATGTGGGGTTTCACTGCTTCTTAAGCCTATTTTAAAGGAATCCTTTTGTTGTTAGCCTCCAAGGTCCCCCTCTCCAGAGATACACAGTGCCACCAATTTCTGGTTCTCTGGGGACCCAGCATAAACCAGCTTGTACAACTGGCTTTCCCACTGCAGGCTTTGGATCAGCCCTTTGCAGTCACTGTCATATCAATCATCCATCTGCTTTGTAGCTTCTCAGATTATGCCGCTATTATGTCCTCTCCTGTTTTCTTTGTCCTTGAGGGTTTGTACTTAGAATTATCCTTTCACTCTCTTTCGACTGCGTTTGGGTAGCTGAAGAGAAAAATGAGTGCGTGTTTCCGTCTTTAACTTTATTTTGTTTTTCAGGACAAACAGTATGTAATTTTTCTCCCCATCTAATTGCAGAAATTCCTCAGCACAAATTAGAGAAGCAGCGTGGAATTGGAAAAGTAGCGAGGGTTGATCATGGCAGTAGCCCTTTTAGCCGCTAAGCACAATCTTTAGCCATGTGGGTTTCATGTAACTGTCAAATGGGGACCAGAGTAGCTCCCTCAAATTTCAATGAGATCAGGTATATACGGTATCTGGATTGCAGGATATATATATGAAATTTAGCTCTTGGTTCCCTTTGAACCCACAAAGGAATGTGGTTTATAATTAAACGTGAAGAGGTCAAATAAAACACTTGAAGTAAGACTGTGGGTGGCATGCATATTATCTCCCTTTGTGGCTGTCGTCTCTTCTTTCTTTGGACACCAGCCAAGGGGAGATCAGCCTGCCAGAATGATCCCGGAGCCCCAGGTCCCCACCTTTGTTACCAGTGGAGCCCTGGTTTCTTGGCATTTCCTGCTTCCTTTTGTCTCTCGAAGCTCATTTGTTTTCATTCCTATTCTTGGCCTGGATTTCAGGCTAATAAGAGCCATAGCACACACATAAATCCACTATTGTCATAAACCCTGGTAGCTTTGCTTCTGTGATTTAACAGTGACTGTAGGAAGTGAGGAATAAATTACAGCTGGGTGGCTAAGTGGTATGCATTACTCGTTTATGACTTTACATTTAAGTTTGAGAGTGTGACATTCCTTGTGCTGTGCTTAACAAACTTTCTCAAGAAGACTTGCGTATTAGGCCCAGCTGACTTTGCCGTCTCATTTTTATGCGCTGTTGCTCTGTAACACTACGTTGCACCCCCAATTCCTCCACATTAGGGATACACACGTACGCACACACATTCACACACACATATGCACACGCATTCATAGATACACATACACACACATGCACACCCACGTACACACACACATTCACGTACACACGTACACACATATGCACACACCCACATATACACATACGTTCACATATACACACACACACACACATTCACACCCACCTTCTACCCCTCCACATTCACACAAACACATACACACATTCACACCCACATATACACACGCATTCATATATACACATACACACACATGCACACCCACGTATACACACACATTCACATACATACGTACACACATACGCACACACCCACATATACACACACGTTCATATATACACATACACAAACACACACACACACATACACATTCACACCCACCTTCTACCCCTCCACATTCACACAGACACATACACACATACACACACATATACATACGGATTCATATATACACACACACACACATGCACACCCACGTATACACACACATTCACGTACACACGTACACACATATGCACACGCATTCACATATACACATACACAAACACACACACACATACACACATTCACACCCACCTTCTACCCCTCCATATTCACACAAACACATACACACATACACACACATATACATACGGATTCATATATACACATACACACACATGCACACCCACATATACACACACATTCACGTACACACATACACACATACGCACACGCATTCACATACACATATACACACGCATTCATATATACACATACACACACATGCACACCCACGTATACACACACATTCACGTACACACGTACACACATATGCACACGCATTCACATATACATATACGCAAACACACACACACATACACACATTCACACCCACCTTCTACCCCTCCACATTCACACAAACACATACACACATACACACACGTATACATACGGATTCATATATACACATACACACACATGCACACCCACATATACACACACATTCACGTACACACATACACACATATGCACACGCGTTCACATACACACGTACACACCCACACATATACACATGCATTCACACATACACATACACAAACACACACACATACACACACATATATACATGCATTCACACACACACACATAGATATCCACATATACACACGCATTCACATATACACGTACACAAACATACACATACGCATTCACATACACACACGTGCATACCCACATATATACATGCATTCACATATACACGTACACACACATACACACATATTCATACACACACTCACACCGACCTCCTTACTCCCTCCCCCACAACCACACAAACACATATACACATACACACATAACCTACACCAGCATCTCTCAAAGTTTGGTCTCTAGACCGTTAGCATCAGAAATACCAGGTTTACATATTAAAAATGGAGATTTTTGGAACTTACCCTGTAAGAAGTAATGGCACTTTTTTGTGCTCAGACCCCTCCCTTGGACTCCCTTCTCACAATGCACACAATTAAATACGTGGGACCTACAAGGGGAAATAATTATATAGTTTTCTATCTCTATAACTATATATCAATTTTCTGATGTGGTAATATATATGTTTATTTATTAACACATGAAATAAGATTTAACATCAAGTTTAATAGCTTCTGTTGTTTCAGCATAAACATTAATTTGCGGTATCTACAACAATAATAACATGACTTCAAAATATTTGGGGTGTCTGTTGGTGGCATCACAGATACTGATACTTCCCGAGTTTGTGGCCTACTTTCAAAATGCTAAACTTCACTTAAAGGTTAGTGAAAAGAGGCACCTGGGTGGCTCATTCGGTTAAGCGTCCAACTTCGGCTCAGGTCGCTAACTCAGTTTGTGAGTTTGAGCCCCGTACCTGGCTCACTGCTGTCAGCACAGAGCCTGCTTCAGATCTTCTGCCCCCCTCTCTCTGTCCCTCCCCAACTTGCACGCCCTGTCTCTCTCTCTCTATCAAAAATAAATAAACATTAAAAATCATGTTACGAAAAATAAGGGTTAGTGAAAATAAAGATGTGAAATGTTTTCCATCCAAGGTCAGGGACCTCCTGAATTTGAGTTAGGTACACCAAGTTTTAAAAAAACAACAACCCTCCTCTAAACCTCAGAGAGTCAAGTCTCAGAGAGAAGGTCTAAGAATCCGCATTTCAGCAAGTTTCCAGAACAGGAGACCCTCTGCCTGAGCATTGTGTTCCAAACAGCTATACTTTCAAGGCTCCTTCTGCTTGCAGGGCTTGCCCCAACATTGCCACATTTTCCCTGATAATTGTCTTCATCCTACACCCTATCCTCAGGCAGATTTCCTTTCTCTTTTATCTGGGCTCCATAGCACTTCTGGAATGTGCTCATTGTTCTGTTCTCTGTCCCACCCCACCATGGAAGACAAGGATAGAACAGTCTGTCAGAAAATGTTAAGATCAGCAGAAAACACATAAAGAGCACATGAAATCCTGGATAAGATATTTCGCTTTTCTGTTGAGTGAGAATCTATAAAATAACGGGCATTTGGGAATGGCCTTTTTAGATCATCTGCCTTTCTCTGAGCTCCATATCATCATGGGTTTGGGGTTTTGTCCTTGGATTTCCAAGCAGGTTCCTGGGCCACCTTCGTCACCTGCAGGGTGTGACCCTTGGGACCCTTCCCACGTACCTTCTTTCCTCCCAAATCAACACCCTGAGCCCTTTAACCCTGTCACCCACTCTGTCCTATCTTCAAAGTCCACTCTTCCCCGTTAAGTATCCTTTTATGTTTGTTTCTGCAGCTACTAGAGGCCTAGCAGGGGTTTGGGGTTTGGGGATAGAAGTGGGAAAGAGAAGCAGTGGGTTTCACAGTTCACTGGTCTGCCAGAGGGTGATTATATGAAGAAAAAAAATCCACAAAGGTCTTATTCCACAAAACCCAGCTCCTATAGACACATCTTCTATACCTTATTATATCCTGTATCTTATGCTGAAGAGGGTCTGTCTCCTTCCCCAGTTTGAGTGATGTTGTCAAAGTCACCAGCTCCAGGAAAGATAGGGGTGGGAGGAGTGTTGGGGGAGAAAACTGGATCAAACCGCATAGAGGTGTTTCTGAGCTCTGTTGTTAGACTGAATTCCACCCCCCCCCCCGCCCCGAGCAGGACCCACTATTTAAAACCCAGTGATTTATTTATTTTTATTTTTATTTTTTTACTGTTGATCAAGTTAACCTCTTTAGGCTGAAATTCTCTGAGTCAGTTATAATAATACGTTCCAGGGTTGTGTTATATAAAGCACTTCACTCCGTATCGCATACATACTAAGTGTTTGATAAAGGAGCTTTATTACTATTTGTCTTTTATTTCCAACACCCAGCAGAGTGCTGGCACATAATAGGTGCTCAGTAAACTCTTAAGCACTTGAAGTGCAAGAAAGAACTATAAGAGCTGAGAATCAGGAAACGTAGGTCCAAGTCTTACCTCTGCCACTGACTTGCCTTTGACCTTGGTTGCCCAAGGTCCCTTATTCTTTCTAGCCAATGACCTAATCCGTCAATTGCAAGGATTAGATGATCTAATTTCAAAAGCAGGGGTTCCAGTGTTTCAGGATTAAGTAGAGATCTAGCTACCGATTCCACTACGACAAAACAGTAGTATTTCGGACCCCCATCCTAGAATTTCACAAGGAAATCGATATTTTAACTTTTGAGTGTGATTTTGATCACTAATCAGGTTGAGAGCTACTATTCCA
This sequence comes from Panthera tigris, assembly GCF_018350195.1. Lineage (NCBI taxonomy): Eukaryota > Metazoa > Chordata > Mammalia > Carnivora > Felidae > Panthera > Panthera tigris. Next base: position 68,487,622 of record NC_056676.1, on the reverse strand, counting down.
AGGCTCTTTTATCTTGAGGCCTCAAAGATTATAGTTTAGGACAGTACAAGGAATTACACAAATAGCCTTTGCAGGAAAATAGAACCTGGAATCTTTCCAATACACAGACTTTTTATATGATGAGAGCATTTTTTATTCCTATGGGCCCTACCCCCTCATTTATTCAATAAATAACTGAGCCGTTATGTACCAGGAGCTGTGGAAAGACTTGGAGTCCCATAGGGAACAGCACATCGTCCTTTCTTTGGAGGAGCTCGGAAGCTGGGGGAGGAGGAGAGACCAGAAAACCAGGGATCTCAATACAACCGCCCCTGTGAGGGTACAGGGAGACGGGAGGCAATGGCCCCAGGAGGAGCTCAAGACTCAGTCCTGGGTGTTTAGAAGTGACCTTCTGAAGGAAGTCACATTGAGCTGCCTTCTCTCTTCCTTTTCCAAACACAAAGGGAAGCCTTCCTTGATGAATCAAGGCTTCTTCACAGCCAACACAGCATGCTGAGGCACAACCTACAGATTGATTAAATGTCCCAAACTCTCCTCTGTGAAATGGCAAAACAATTAAAACGTCCACGCTATTAAATTAGAGGGGGGAAAAAAGATGGCTGCTTCATTCTTCTTCCCCTTCCTTCCTTCCCTCCTTCGTTCCTCCCTCCCTCCCTCCCTCCCCCCACCTCTTTCTCTTTCTTCTAAATGGCAGCTGAATTGAATTCTTAAGCATCCACTAAGTGCTCATTACATACTCAGGCCAAACTCTGCTTTGCCTTCCAGAGGAATGGGAGTTTGCTTTAGACTGGGCAGCTTGGAATAGGCTAGGGGTCTTTTTCCTAGCCGCATCATTAAAATTTCCCTAGTGTGGACAGAGCAGTTACTAACTGGCCAATGAAAAATACTTAAATATCATTAAAAAGTTTCGACTCTTCGTAATTCTCCTTAATGGTGCAAAAATCAGCTCCAGACTCCAGTTCTGAGATTGCATTTTCAAAAGACCTTGCGCTAAAGTCTCAAATTACCTAATTACCATATTTATTGCCAGATTCTGTTTTCTAATCCCTGGTGACTCCGTCAGTTAAATTTATGTGCTGATCCTTTTTTTCTTTGACCATGGGTACTGAGTGGGGCTTGTTGTGGCCTGAATGGGAAAGCCTTTTGGTTATGGACAATAGAAAGAAGCCTGGGCAGGAGGGGCTCTGAAAGGCACACCCGGCCAGAGCCTGACAGAGGGAAAGGGAAACCTTGGCTGGCTTCCAAGCCATCATTACCGGCATCAGACTCACCATATTGTAATTGTAATGGATATAAATTAAGCTACGCAAATAATCTGGCTCCTCTCCCATTTAGAAGACCCAAGCCAGGAGCCCCCTTGAATTCTGCTTAGATCCAGAGAGGCGTGGTTTCTCTTCATTCTTCCTTAATTGGAACTTTGTTGCAACAAAGTTTATCATCACCAAGAGGGAGAAAACAAATTAAATGGTAATTATATTTAGGTATCCTGTGGTTCTATCCAAGGGAGAGAATGGCTATGACTCTGAAGGTTTTTAAAAGAACCATGGCTTGCTTCATGGATGCCAAAGTTCAGTTTCATACAGGTCAGTGGGCAGAGTGGTTTTGTTTTTGGTTTTGTTTTTAAGGAGGTTGGGCATGAGGAAGAAAAACAAAATCCCATTTTAGTTTATTTTGAATATTCTGGAGGTACCCCGATTCTCTGAAAAACAAAAAACAAAACAAACCTCTGATGGGCTAAAATGAACATAACTTGACTTAGCAATTCCTACTCTATTTTCTTTTGCTTCTTCTCATTAAGTAAAGATAAAAGGAAGTACTATACACACACAGCTAAACAGAATAAAATAGAAAATCAAACCTGGAAAGTGCTTTCTCTTTTAATGAGCAAATATAATATCTGGAAAGGCTTTGTGTTCATACACTGTTTGTGGCTGGGTAGTTTTCGTATCTGCTTTTGAATTATGATATTCCTAGCAATTTTTTTTCTGCATACTATTTTATCTGCATACTAGAGAGATATCCCCTCTCCCCCCTTTTAAAGGTTAAAAAATTTTCTTCCTTTAATGGCTGAGTGGGTTTCATATATCATTTAAAATTGAGATATTCTTACCCACTTTCTCCCTAAATTATTGCAATATGCTGATGTTTCCCCCTTCTAGGTTAAAGACTATCTTCTTCTATATATACCCTGTATTTTTTCAAGGACCCCACTTGTCATCCCAAATAGATGCTACACTTAACACTCAACCATCCTTGGCAAGGAGGCTCTTTGCTTATAACACGAGAATAGAGATTTGCTCCCTGGAATACATTGCAATACCGCGATAAAATAAGACACATAACAGCTAAAAGCACAGACAAAAACTGAGCTGAGGACTTCTTAAAAGTGTCCAATTACTACAGTAAAGCAACATATAAAAGATAATGACGTCATAAACCCCAGAGGCAAAATGGAAGCCTTTGTATTTAGCAAATGAACGGAGGAAACTTAGCGTTTACTCAACAGGGACACAGACTAGGAACTGTGCTCCCTCTTCCCTCCAGTTTCCTTCCTTATTTGCAAGAATCCTGAAAGGTCGGCCTTATTAGCCTAACTAGCTATTTATTTGTGTATTCATTCATGCCTTATTTATACATATAGACTCCCACAAACTCATCCACTTACTCACTGGATGCCTGCTACAGGCCAGACACTCTACCGGGTTCTGTTGTGCAAGGTGAGTCGACCCTGCCTTTGAGGTGCATCCAGTTTAATAGGGTAGGAGAAGGCGAGGGGGAGAAAGCAGCAAAAAGATAAATCCTGCAATGTTGAGTACCACTACAGAGATATGAATAAAATGTTGATGAAGCTAAGAGCAAAACCTGGAGTCATTGAGAGATCAAGAGCTTTCTCTCGCCTTCTTTCCTTAGATAGAAACTACAGAGAACAAGGGCCTTTGGCTAAGAATTTAATTGAATCCTTGCTAGGACAGCGATTGCACTGATTTTCTTCCAGTAATGAAGGAAGCGGCTCTTGCCATGGGGTCTGTTCTTTTTCCCTGCAAGCTCCAAGTGGCCCAATTTAGAAGGGGGGAAGGTTAAGTAAAAAGGGCTTCACTCTATTCTGCAGGATAATGTGATTTACAGATGCTATGGGCAGAGATGAACTTTTCAAATTATGAAGCACTTCCAAAATTAGTTCTTTCGTTCTTGTGGCTGAGAAGATTCTTTCCCCAGATATGTCCTGGGGAGGTGGTACCTTGGGAGTGTTTAGCCTAACAAGTGTGTCTGCACTCCCATTAGTGGGTGCTTGGGAAGGAATGAGAACTGGAGAACCCGGGAATGCTTGGACCATGCTGGGGAAATCTCTTCCCCTGTTCTATGAACTGTCACCAGCAGTCATGAAGGGTGTTGTGTGGTGTTTTCTGACCCCACTTCAGATATCAAATGTGTGTCATTTTCCCATCCCAGCTCTCTAATTCCCCAATCCCAACTGGGTATCCAGCAATGCAATGCAATTATGACACTACCCACCCGGAGGTAACACAGACCCCAGAAGACTGCCCCTACCTCAGATGCCAGCTACGGATGGAATGGCCAGGCCACCCACACTCCTGGCCAGCTCACTCCAGATTTGGAGGCTCCCATGACTCCCTTCATCAGGTTCTATAATCTACTAAAATGACTCACAGAACTCGGAAAACACCTATTTACATTTATGGTAAAACCCTGAGTTATGAGTACCTTGATCTGCGAGTGTTCTGCAAGATGAGCAAACATTTCTAATAAATTTTAATTTGATAAATGAGTGACGTCTTGCAATATGAGTAGTACGTGACACTGAATGTCACATGATCACAACTGAGCCAATGGTTTTCTCTCTCTCTCTCTGTCTCCAGGATTGTGGGTGATCATCTCCCATGCTTGGATGCTCCGTCTCAGACGGCGGTGTTTGGCAGAAATCAGTGATTTTTCAGAATATCGGAAGGTGCCTACAGCTGGCACTAGTGTATTTTGTCTCTTCAAAGCGCCTATGAACAGTCCTTTGCTTTTCCAGACACGAGTAAGCTTAGGAATGCTTTGCTTCACTCTAGGTCAGGCTGCCTGTAGATATAGACCCTTTCCTCTGCTGCCTTATCGCTAGTTGCATTAAATACAGTAGATGACAAGAGTTTATTAATACTGTACTATAGTCAACATCCGTGCGAGCACATAAAATGGCTCCCATGCAGAAAAAGATTGAAAAGAAACGCAGTAAGAAAAAGGAGATGATTACAGTGGAAGTTAAGAAGGAAATCATCGAGAAGTATGAACGAGGTATGCGAGCCGTCGAAATTGCAAGATTTCACAAGAAGTCTACATCTACCTCTCGTCTGCAGAGGAGGAGGAGAGAAAGGTGGAGGAATCCTTCACTTCAAATAAGATTAGGGAGATGTGTAAAATTTGGGAACCTGCAAAATTTTGTGGAAAAGCACCACCTGAATAAGGCTGTAGCAGGGCAAGCGATGAATCTGTTTAACGACAACGTGATGTCACATTTGCACAAAGTCCTCAAAAGGAGGCAAAAGCAAGTGTCACTGGACAGTTTCCTTGTTAAAGTTGAACGAAGAGAAAAGGATTCCATCGAGCCAATAGATAGCAGTGATTCCGTTACTGATAGTGAAAATTGTCCTACACAATAACCCTCCTCTCTCTTGTCTCCTTCACACCCGCACAAAGGTTTTCAAAGGTAAGTGCAAGTTGATTTGTTTACTTTTCTTTCTATTTTCTTTACATTTTTCTTTATTATTTTGTAGAGTATTACAGTGTCGTCATCCTTTTTTAAATGAATATTTTTAGATCGTGGAACAAATCATCTGAGTTTCCATTATTTCTTATGGGGAAATTTGCTTTGATATGTAAGTGCTTTGGATTACAAGTATGCTTCCAGAATGACTTATGCTCGCAAACCAAGGTTTTCCTGTACCAGTTTTGCATAAAGACTAGAACTCAGAAACAGACAAATGGAAGAGATGTATAAGGCAAGGTATATGGTGCATGGAGTGGGGGAATATGAGGAGCCCGTTGGGGTGCACCACTCTCCAAGCACATCGATGTGTTCTTCAACTCAGAAGCTCTCTAAATTTCGTTGTTCAAGAGTATTTATAAGTGAATCTACAGCCCACCCCCCCCTTCCCTCCCTTGACATTAGGGTGGGGTGGATGGCTGGAGGGGCTGAAAGTTCTTACCTACTGATCACAGGTTGGGTTTTTCCCATCCTGATGCTATCTGGGACCTCTACCCTGTAACACTTCATTAGCATAAACTCAAATATAATCAAAAGGGGCCTTGTTATGAGTAATAAAAGACACACCTATCACTCAGGAAACCCCAGGGTTTTTAGGAGCCCTGTGCCAGGAACTGGGGACAAAGACCAAATAAATGTTTTATTGTACTTTGCTGTACAACGGGTAGTAGAGGAGTTGGATTTTAACCTAGTTATCTGATTCCTGAGTCCTTCTTAGTGTTGTTCTTTTATTTTTATGGCTTGTTACTTTATTATTATTTCCCCTACCTATCGTTGGCGTTACATCTATCATACCTTTAAAGATTCAGAACTCAGTAGTGTAAAAACACAGGTGAAGTAAAAGCCCCAAAGGGTCACAACTGGCATCTTGTGATTCATAGTCTAAGACTCCAGGATAAAGATGTGAACAGATATGCAGCTGGCCAAAGCTGCCATGCATAGTGCTTTAGACTGTTCACTGTACAAGGCCATCCAACCAAGGGCAAGTAGAGACCAGTAAAGACTGAAATCTAGTCTGTGCTCTGCTTATCCAACAGTGGGACTGCCTTGGCTTGGGAAAAGGACAGTTTAATTCCCTCAAAGTTACCATTCGGGTTAGCTGTGTCCGGCCTGCAACTAACCGATGGGTACGAAGGCTATAAAATAACACAGAAAAATGTTTTCACCAAGCAGGTGAAAATTGCGCTGTGTGACTTTGTTGAATGATACGAATATACCTAAAAAATGAGTACAATTCTGAAAAAGCATATGCTCAGGAAAAGTAAGGTCTGAAGTGGGATATTGGCTTTTTTCTCTTTTATTTCCTTGTTTCCCCAAATTTCAATAATATGGTAATATGGCATTTATAATGAAAATAAATATTTAAAAACAAAACAATACAATGCTATTTTTATATATATCAGGCTTTCGTAAAGACAAATTAAAGTGTGTGTGTAGGTGATGTAAATGTGTATTGGGCTGGAGGAAGCAGAGGGAGGGTTATTGAATCATCCTAAATGGGAGTAGTGAGAAGTATGTAAGGTGACATTGACAAGGGACTAAGGGCGGACTGGTTCCTGTGCACAAAAATTAGGTAAGTATTCTTTTTCTACCATCATTGACCAATTTCCCTTCTCCATCATATACTTATTTCAACAACTAAAGATTTATTTGGTGAAATAAGTAACTCTGTTAATACAAAAATGCCTCCTCTGTGAGGGTTAAGCCTTGTAGACTCTCTAATGTGCATAAACTTAATTAGATCAGCATCTCAGTGAGAGCCCAGTATACAGGTTCCCTGTTATCAGAACTTCGGACTGAGGAGCCTGAAAGGGAGTTTTACATGCTTTCCTGTTATCAGCTTCTCCCTGTAATCACCGTTTCAGTAGAGGACCCACTTTAGAGAGATTTCGAGTTTCTGAACTGAACTTCAGAAGAATCACTTTAATAATAAATGACAAAGATAACAGGGATGATGATGTAGACACTGATAAAAACCAACACTTACTGAGTGCTTGTTATGTGCCAGGCACACGCTTGAGTGCCTTACGTGTATCTTCCCTTTTAATCCTCATTGATATTCTTACAGGGCAAGTGCTATTTTCTCCCATTTAATTGACAAGCAAATTTGCGAGGGGTATGTAACTTGCCCCCAAATCACCCAGCTTTGAAGCCCCACAGATGGGGATTCCATCCAAGTCAGCTTGCTAAGACATGAGTTTCTAACTATGACATTACAGTTTTTCTCCATAACAGGGGAGAAACAGCTCTTTAATGTAAAGAGCTAGGTAGTAAATATTTTAGGCTTTGTAGGCCAAGAGGCAAAATTGAGATGATTATATAGGTACTTATATAAAAAAAGCAAAAACTAATTTTTACAAATTTTTAATCAATGAAATTCAAAACTTTATGCATGTTGAAATTTGAATTTCATGTGCATGTGCTTTTCATATGCCAAGAGATACTATTATCCTTTTGATTTATTTTCAACCATTCAAGAATGCAGAAACCATTCTTAGCTTGGAGGCCATACAAAAAAATCTGAGTAGGGGCTGCAGTGGTCTGATGGCCACTGTTGCAGCTGGGATGTCCTTGGATTGGCAGCTGTGGATGGGAATGGACAGGATATTTAACCAACAGTTAGGGGGAATCGGTGATCTGAGAGTTTGTGCTGGAAAACAACAATGATGCAGAATGCCAGGAAAGAAGACTCTACCCATGTTGTCAGTCAGCTGGAGCTTCTCTGGCACAGCTACAAGGACTGCCCACCTTTCCTAGGAGTGGTGAGGTTCCCATTTTGAGTGTAGCATTGTGAGAAATTCTTCAGGGAGAGTGAACAGAATCGTTGAAATTGGAACTCATCTAGAAAATCTAGCATATGTTTGTTTAGCTGTAGGTTAAGTTTAGATGTTATAATTAGTTTGGCACTGTGCCCACTTCCCTCTCTCTTACTGTAACCCACTTGTCAAGCAGAAGGAGGGGGAGGGAAGAGGAAAGAGCAAAGGAGGACAAAGAAGGGGTGAGAGAAGGGCTGTACATATGGCCCAGGTTTTCTTCATTCTGTCTTCAGCAACTCCAATATTTTATCATACTCCATAGAGAATGTATGTACTACCTTGTGTTCTGGAAGTCAGCCAATTCTAGTGGAGCCCAAGTGATGGAGAGGAAGGGCATGGTGAGGAACTTCAGGACATGGTCTCATCGCCTTCTGGCTGGTTGGCCTTCAGCACATAAATTACTTCTCTGGATCTCTGCATCATCCCGTATGAAGCAAAGGATGAGCTCCAAATGTAGTGATCTTTATGAACAGACATCCTTGATTGTAATCCAAATTAGGACTAGCAATTGCTTCCAAATATATATATATATATATATATATATATATATATATATATATATACATCTCACAAACTGAGAGTGCAAATAATGTGAATGATCACATTTGGGCCTCCAACATTAGGTACACTCTTAAATTCACTTTCAAAGAGACAAACCTGGAAGTCCCTTGGGCACCCTGCATCAAATTTTAGGAGAGAACATGAAGCTCTTACAATTAAGGTTCAACTACATTACATTAAAACACTGTAATCAAGACCCAAATAGTAACCACTGAACCTAGAAGAAGAGGCAAGACAGCACAAAAACCACCTCTAGCTACTAAGGAATTTGCACACATCACCAGGTCATTTCAAATTCTTGAGATATTAGCACTGAAGTTGACATGAAGGACACAGTCCTTACTTACTTCCTAACTTCGAGGAAGTTATCTAATATCCCCAAGCCTCAGTTTCCCCATCTGAAAAATGAAAATAATATCTACTGGACAATGTTGTAAGGCTCTGGTTTATTCATTCTCTCACCTATTCAGTGAGCATTTCTCAACTTTCCTCTATGCGCTCTTATGCCCTAAGGATGAGAATATATAATACATGGCCATGTTATTCAAGAAGTTCACAGATGAGAGGGAGGTGGTAGAAAGTAAGCACATATAAATCAGCATGCCAAATGGTGCCAACTGGGCACTGTGGGAACAAACGTAGGGATACCCTGCCCTGCCTCTCTAGGCAATGAGGGTCCCAGAAAAAGTAATGTAAGTATCGGCAAGACTGAATATGGACGGATGAGCAGGGATTAGCCAAGGCAGAAGGAGAGTGAGTTCTAGGCAGAGACAGCAGCATGAACAAAGAACTAGCAGGATGAAGAATGCGATACGCTTTGCAAATTGCCTGTCTTCTGCACCCCCAGGAAGTGTAGTGAAAGAAGTTTTGGCAACGGAAGTGATTTACACATGGTTAAAAAGTTTTGCCATTTTGATTTAATCCATGTCTCAGCCAGGCGATCAGGGTTATCATCAGCAATAAGTCATGTTGATCACAAGAACCTTCGAAATATGATGGGAATGGCATGTTAGCTCTGCAGGCTTCCTCTCCAAAACCCATGACCCCAGTCTAACTGTGAAAAAGATAAGAGACAAGCGCAGAGTGAAGGCCAATGTATGGACTCTCCGACCAGGAGTCCTCAAAACTGTCAAGGTCATCAAAAACAAAAGCAATCTGAAGGAATCGTGATAGGTCAAAGAAGTATAGGAGACGGGATGACTTAATGGAACATGGTTTCCTGCATGGGACTCTGGAACAGAAAAAGGGCATTAGGGCAAAATTAGTGAAATCCAAATGAAGTGTAGAGTTCAGTTGGTTATAATGACCAGCCTTGGTTCCTTAGCGGTGACAAATGTCCCACGGTATTGTAAGGTGTAGGTGATAGAGGATACTGGGTGAGGGATATGTGGGAGCTTTCTGTATTATCTTTGCAACCAAAATTAAGCCCCAAAATATTCTAAAATAAATACTTAAATAATATTCAATATTGCATCCCTTTGACTATTGGTTAAGAAATGTAAAATGCAAAGAACTCTCCAAGTCATATTACTATCCCCGAGCACACTTCACAAACTTACCATTCTAAATCTCTTCCCAATATAATCTGTGCTGAGAAAAAGTGGCTATTTCTGAGATCAGCTCCCATTAAGCTTTATTTAAAGTGCAGGAGTTCAAAGAGAAAGAGAGTGAGATGGAAAGGCGCTCTTGGATTGAAGATTCCCTGGAGCTCTTTTCATCTGACACTTAATTTGATGTGACAGTGTTGCAATCTTTCCTCTGATATCTTGGAATCTGGGAGAAGGCCAATAGAATTTCACGCTTTCCAGTTATCTCCATAAATCTCAATCCTATAATTGGGAGGAATGTTCTCTCACAAAATTAAAGAAGAAAACTAATCTGCAACGAGCAAAAGATAAGGCAGTATGGTGGGAGGCAAGTGCCCCAACACGAAAGGGACAGGACAGGTTCTGGGCACAGCCTGGGCAAGCAGTACCCTGCCTCCTTCTCTATATGATCAGATGAGGACTTTGGGGCAGTTTCTCTTTTTCTTCTACCTCTAATATTTTAGAGAACCATATTGTAGACAGTTGAAAATATTTTCAGGGGCATGGCATCTCTTTTCACAAGACTGAATATTTGCAGAGCCAAGAGGAATTTCTAAACACTGATGTAACACAACTATATTTTGAAAGGCAATTTAGTTTCCAAACTAATGAGTCTGGATGGTTCAGCCTAATGGGGCACATTTTTCACAGAATTAAGCAATCTACTCACCTCTTCTTTTGGTTTTGCTTATATCAGCTGGGCTAGTTCTAGGGAAAGTTTGTTTCTTTTTTTCCTTTCCAGAGTTTCCCTTTCAAAGTGTACATTTCTTGGAGTCCCCCTGTTGCCTGGATGAAGACCACAGACAACAAGGTCTCCCCTGCTTCTCCCTTCTCTTTGGGATGTAACTACAGGTCTAATGGAAAGATGAGTCTCTAGATCTGGATCTCTCAAGAAACCGGGAATTTGGCCCTTACTCCCACTAATTTCCAGTGAGACCCTTGGAAGTGACTCCTCTTCTGTATCCACTTCCTTATCCTGCCCATTGTTCCTTCTAGGTATAGGTACCTGCTTCACTCTAGAGGATCCTAAGACAGGAAAAGCTTTACTCATTTATTCATTCTGTCAATCATTTCCTTAGTTGCTTATTGATTTCTTTCTTCACACATTTAAATATGTAGAGGGAACTAATCTGGTAATGAATGAATACTCAGTGAGATCTGAAAGCTTCCTGGAGGAGATAGGTGGTTAATTCCATTGTACAATTGAAAGCATTGAACAGGAGTAACCAAGGCAGAAGCACAGTAAGAACAAGAATGCTAGGTAGAAGAAATAGACGAGCAGAACCCTGTAAGGATGGGGGAGCTTGGATTTTTCCCCAAACAGCAACTACACTGGTGTGGCTGAAGCTTAGGCAGGATGGCAACAGGAGTTGTTAAAAAGATAAACTGAGGCACATCAAAACTTTCAAGAGTTTATTTGAGCATACATTGATTTGAGTTAGGTGCTGCTAAACCAAAGGTGGTTGGGAACCACCCCCCCACCTCCATAAACAGGAGCTTAGGGTTAAGTCCTTATAGAGATGTGGAAGCAAAGCAAGGAAATTTTTTGGTTGGCTATAGCCGTAAGCAGTTGACTTATTTGGGGAAGTCTGGTTGGCTGTCTCGGATAATTGTTTTCCGGTTTCATTTTCTCAAATTTCAATGCATTGAGCCTGGCTTGGGTTTTGGTTTGCTCACAGGCTATCAAGGCATTAGAGTCACCCCAGCCTCATGGCCTCCTTGTTTCATTACTTCGATGGAGTGGTCAGCCATGAGGCTGGGGATGTCACAGGCTCTATCTCACATGACTGTGTGTGCTCAGCAAGGAAGGGGGTTGCTGGGAAATGACGAGGAGGAGCCTTTGAAAGAACCCAGTTAGGGAAGAAGTAGGATTCACTCATCTTCTCAAACCTTATTACAGCTCTTTCTTCAAATCCCCAACCACTGCAACACCCTTCTGTTGACATGGTCTGCACTGTGGTCTTTCAAACCTTTTTGACTATGACTCACAGTCAGAAGTAGATTAAACGTGAAGTCTCAGTTCATAGATAGATTGACACATGATTGACTGATTGATAGAGGATAGATAGATAGATCATCCTGACCACATGCAATACGCTTTCTATTCTATTCTATAATTATTTCATTCCATTTCATCCCCTTCTATTCTAATTAATTTTTAAAAATTTTGGTTGTACTCACTAAACTGATTTCTCTACCCACTGTTTCCAAACACACTTGTGGCTGGGTCACGACATAAATATCTTTTTTACTGAAGATTGCATTTTAAAAAGTCTGAGCAATCCTGCTTTACAAGCCAAGGCCCAGGCCCAGACATTCTGCATCAGAGAGCATACCCCAGGCAAATGGCCTTTGACTTGAGATCACTCAGATCCCACGCTGGGGAAATTCTGTGATGAAGAGCCGGGAGGCTAGTTAATGGCCCTTGCCGTCAGCAGCTAGGGCTCCAGGAGTGGGCTGCCTTCGGACAGTGCCATTCTGAGCCAATAGCAGTTGCCTTTCAAGGCATAGTTGTATTAAATGAGTTCTTAAAATGACCTGATTCCAGGCAGGGAGCCCCAGGGGATGTATGTGATGCGTGTGTGTGTGTGTGTGTGTGTGTGTGTGTGTGCGCGTGTGTGTGTGTAGATCATCATTGTTGATATCAGTTGTCTCAGCAAAAGGCATTTAGCAGACTTGCGTTTGTCTGGTGTGGTTGCAGTCTGCCTGGTTTATGGATTGTTGATTACAACTTGCAAGAGGGAAGGCAGGTATTTGAAATAAATCCTGGCCTAAAGCAACCTTCCAGGTCACCTTTAGGGAGGGAGAAGGCAGTGTACTGATGGGAAAGAGCCTAGCATTAGGGGTTTGAAGATGTGGAATTAAGTATAAAACTGTCTCCCTGCTTGTCATCAAATCTCTTTAGACTCAATTTCCTTACAAATCAAACAGGTGTAACAATACCCTCCCTTGGCTTCGCAGAGGCATTTTAGGGATAAAAACAATAGTGTATGTAAAAGTGCTTTACAATGTCTCAAACTCTTATACAAACGATGACAGTTTCTATTGAATTTGAAGGATAGTAATTAATAAGTGCCTTCCAAACAGTAATAAAACTTAGAAGATGAGGGAACGCAGGCCCCAGAGAGATTAAAAGCTAGATAAATGAAACAGAGCAGTAAGTGATGAAGCCAGAATTGAAACCCAAGGCATTCTTGTTTTAAAGTCCTTGCTGTGAAGCAGTATGTTGTAAAGCAGGCTTTTCAGAGAACGTGAGATGAGCTCCAAGGCTGTGTGCTCCTTGATGAAGAGGCTGGTACAGAGAACAGAGAACATGCTCCGTCTGTGTTCGTTGAAAATAAATATCCTCTCTTGTCCTCCTCTTCCTGTTTCTTTTTGGGGCTCTTAAATTATTGTTGTGATTTTTTTGGGTAGAAAATTACTCTGTCACCCCGCATAGCTCACTGTCGCATTTGGAGTAGCGAAAAACAAGCTGGGCTGGATTCAGGAATAAAATTTGTTCAGATTTAAAAATATGTAATTAACCAAATGCCTGTTTTGTTCATTTTCAAATATGGGCACGAACAAGGCACAAATGCCATTAGGAAGTCATACGGAAAAGGCTCACACTACAATCGCTCCAGGGCTGCTAAAATGAACTTGAAGGCTGAGACCAGTGTCCAGCATGGTTGACTCACGTCTGACTCCATTTGGGACAAGCTCATTTGGAGTTTCTTGCCCTTTCTGTGAGGGCTGTGACTTGGCTCAAGCAAGGCAGAGATCATAGCTTCCTAATGGAGAGTTTTCCTTGTATTTATTATGTACCCACTGCCCAGAAAGTCACTATTTGAGTCTTGTAAGGGCTTCCATAATGAAGGGCCACAGGCTGAAGGCCAGAAGTTTATTTTCTCATGATTTTAGACCAAGGTCAAAGCGTCTGCGTTCTGTAGGGTATTTTTTTCTTTTTTCTATCTTTTTTTTAATGTGTTTTTTTTTCTTTACTCTTCGGAGACAGAGAGAGACAGAGAGCAAGTAAGAGAGGGACAGAGAGAGAGAAGGAGACACAGAATCCAAAGCAGGCTCCAGGTTCCAGCTGTCAGCACAGAGCTGGATGCCGGCCTCAAACCCATGAACCATGAGATCATGACCTGAGCCGAAGTTGAACGCTTAACTGACTAAGCCACCCTGGTGCCCCATGTTGTTTTTTTTCTTAAACACCTTTCTTATTGGCTTGCAGGTGGCCATTTTCTCTTTGTGCCTTCACAAAGTTTTATCTCCGTGTGTGTCTGTGCCCAAATCTCCTCTACTAATAAGGACATGGGTCAGATTTGAATAGGGTCCACACTAATGACCTCATTCAACCCTAGTCATCTCTTCAAAGACCCTATCTCCGATAATAGTCCCATCCTGAGGTAGCAGGGGTCAGGACTTCAACATACACATTTGTAGGGGATACAGTTCAGCCCGTAACAAAGTAGTAAAAAATAAAACAAAAATGATGACAGTTGGGTCTACAAGTGACACTTCTGAGCTTTAATAAAATCTTAGGTCCTAGAAGTAAAAGGGAGACACAATTCTTTAGTTTTGTGTATTTTTTACTTTGTGCGAAGAAATTTATTTTAATTCCTTTTTAGGCCTCTGTCGTTCACCAAAAAAATGTCTCTTTCGCTTCGAGAAGAGCAGGTTATTTCCCAAGGAAAGCAGCTATAACCACCCCATGAACTTGTACGTGTACTTTCCCACAGGAGCCATGGAGAAGGAAGAGAAATGTTTCTTCATCAAAGGGAAAGCTACTAGAGGTCAGATTGATTCTGTGTTCTTCTAGAGCCTGCCGGATGGAGAGTGAGGACAGGACTTCGTGGTGGTTTTAGATGTGGCTTGTGCTTTCATTAGGGCCTCTACCCAACTTGATGTAAAACCCGTAACTCTGTCTAGACTTCATTGCCTGAGAACCTTCTTTGGGCTTGTCATCTGAGCACTCTCTATGTTGAATTTTGCTGTTTCAGACTCTGCCTGGATTTTTGGTTCCCAAATAGTGGCCACTTTTCATTTTTTCTTCATCTTTCTTTCTTCAGGTTTTTTTTTTAATGTTAATTTATTCTTGAGAGTGAGAGAGAGACAGAGAGACAGAGAGACAGAGCATGAGCAGGGGAGGGCCAGAGAGAGAGGGAGACACAGAATCCAAAGCAGGCTCCAGGCTCCAGCTGTCAGCACAGAGCATGAAGCAGGACTCGAACTCACGGACTGGGAGATCATGATCTGAGCCAAAGTCAGACATTCAAATGACTGAGCCACTGAGGCACCCCTTTTTATTCAGGTTTTTAAAGATATAATTTACATGTGGTAAAATTCACCCTTTATTTTAGGTGTATAGTTTGAAGAGTTTTAAAAGATGTACACATTATGGAACTTGTACCGTAACTAAGATTACAGATTATTTCTGCTCAAGCCCCCAAAGATCTCTACTACTCCTTTGCATTCTTTCTTACATGTTAAATCTAGAGCTCAAAAATGAGAGCATTAGAATCAATTTGTAAGGATGTAACTTGAAATTCAACTTTTTAGACAGATATAAGACTATTCAAATTATCTAATTCTTCTTTAGTCAGCTTTGGTAGTTTGTGTCTTTCAAAGAATGTGTCCATGTATCATCAAATTTATTGGCATAAAGTTGTTTAAAATATTTCCTTACTATCCTTTGCACGCTTGTTGGCACTGTAATGATACTCCCTCTTTCATTTCTATTATGGATCATTTATGTCTTCTCTTTTTTTGACTTGATCTGTCTGGTTAGTGGTTTACCAGTTTTGTTGATAAAGTCTGCACTGAACAAATAAGATATTACATGTGGGAGCAGACATGACCATTTTTAACAGTTTACCTCCTAATCCTAGGATGCTCTTCAACTGAACTGTTACTGAAGTGTGAAAAAACACTGGTAAGAAATTTGACTTCAAAGATGAACCACCAGCCATGACAATGATGATGCTTATTATTATTATAAAAATAAATAAGACTTTGTGTGTAGTATAGTTAGTCCCTGTGATTAGTGGCTTCATGGGTTATGTAACAACTACTTTAATTTGATATTGTAAATATAAAAATGAGACAAGAAGTACCCCAAACTTACACTAAGTACAAAAGCTACCTAAATGTTGTATATGCTTTTACTCACTCGCATTCTTTTGACATGTGAGGTACAAGCAGGGAGCACGGATTGGGTGGGGTGCATAACAGTGGTATTGCTGTACCCCTAGGTAACATCCTACTGAGGCCTCAAAAAAATAACAAGTGAGCAGAAAACCAGTTACTGGTCCACAATCCATCTTCTGAAACTGTGTGGTCACATGTGTTTTGAAAATCAGAATTTTCATAAGGCAATAAGGCACGTGTCTTCTCCTTTGTAACACCTTCAGCAGGGTCTGGGGCAGCATCTCATAATCACACACACGGGGAAACCAATGACCATGAATAACCTCACAGAATTTGCTGCCATATGAGTTATTCCCAAATGCTATTTTTCAAAGACTTTTTACATTTTGAGACTGTAGATAAAAAAAGAACTATAAACATACATGGTCAAATTTGGCCATGAAAAATACCCTAAATCTCCCATAAAAGATGGTATATCAGTTTTGTGTAGAGTGTCCCATTTTTCCACTAAGTCTAATACAGCCAATTGTTCCTCCAGGGTGGAACAGATTGCTGTTGCTTAGTTGAGCACCAGATGAAGTAATTGGCTTGCATTCAGGGGCCCATGTTGAATGAAAATTATGCTTTTTCTCTTTATTTTTTTGGCCAAGCTTGTAGAGTTGAATTTGGGCAGATTAAATCAATGTATGTTTGATACAACTCTACCATGGAATACTTGCTTGAACAGTTTTACATGAGCCGACAGGAATAGACAAGAATAAAAATAAACACCAGTGCCAAACTATAGCCTTCCGAATCAGTAACACATTTATAAGAAGTTAAAATATATGCAGAGATGGCAGAAGATGATGTATTCTGAGGTCTGCACAAAACAATTTAACGTGGCAACACAAGTTAATGAATTGGTGGTAACCAATGTGTTAACGCTTCTCAGTGTGAGGCTTTGTGTTGCAGTTTTTAAAATAATTCACATATATTTAAAAAATGAAGTCTGTACCAAGTCCTAGGGCTCCACATAACACAGTTTGGTTGCCTCCATAGTTTATTCTAGATGTAGACAGCAAGGCAATAATAATAATAAAAATAACACATTCATCAAATGTAACATTTTTTGAGTTCTTACTACGTGCCAAACAGTGTTCTATGTACTTAAGACATTAACTCATTTAACATTGATTTATTCTTTCAATAAACATGTATTGAGCATTTGCTTTGCATTAGGCATTGCTTTAGATCAGTGATACTCAACTGGAAGATATTTTGCTTTCCAGGGGGTGTTTGGCAATATTTGGAGACTAGTTGTAACTGGGGAAAAGCATCTGATGGGCAGAGGCCAGGGACACTGCTAAATAGCCTTCAATACACAAGATAGCCCTCTGCTATAAAGGATTATCCTGCCCAAAATGTCAGTAGTGCTGAGGTTGAGAAACCCCATTCTGGGCAACAGAGATACAACAGTGAACAAAACAGACAAAATTTCTGCCCTCCTGAAATTTGTATTTTAGGGAGGAGAGACAAACTACTTAAAAAATAAATATTTGTCAATTATATTGTAAGGCAATAAAAGTTTTATACTGTGAAGGGAAAAATAAAACTAGGGAGGAAGGATAAGGAGTACATTTGTGTGCTTGGCTGGAGGGTTGGTGGTTGGAAATTTAAACAGAATGCTCAAGAAAGACCTAGCTGAAGAGGTGACTTTGGAAGAAAGCCTTAAAGGAGTGGGGGGCATGTATGTGGATACCAAGGGGGAAGAGTTACTTCCAGCCAGAGGGAAAAGCAAAAGGAAAGGCCCCAGAGAAAAGCATGAATAGCAAGAGTTTTTCAAGGAATATAGCAAGAAGACCATTGTGACCTAAGGAGAGAGAATGTGAGAGGGGACACAAACTTAGAGGGAAATGGGGGAGGGACAGTGTGTAGGGTTTGAATTTATTCTGTGTGTGGGAGAAAGCCATTGCAGGGTTCTGGGCTGAGTGTCATAAGCTGATTTCTATTTTTAAAGGATTCTTCTGGTCACTGCTTTGAGAATTGACTATTGAGGGCCAAGGATGGAAATAAGGAGACCACTAAGTAGTCATGGCAACAATCCAGTGACAGATTATAGTGATTGAACAAGGGTTCTAGCAGGTAAATATGTGAGAGGTGGTTGGATTCTGGGTAATTTTCAAGGTTGGCATGACAGACTTCTGTTAATGCATATGGCAGGGGTTGTGGGGGAGAGAATCCAGAAAATTTATTTTTTGTTGGCTTGTTTTTAGACTGAGACCCTTGAAAAACAGAACTGCCATTTATTGAAATGGAGAAGGCTGGGTAGGAGTAGTTTGGGGATGAAAATCAGAATCATCATATTTAATTTGGGTATGTTTGGATGTATCTCATTCAAACATTCAAATGGTGCTGTCTCAACACTTGTAACAACTCTGTGAAATAGGACTCCTCTTAGCCCCATTTTGCAGATGAGGAACAGGGAAGAAAGACATTATTTAACTTGTCTAAAATCACCCCAGGAGGATTCTGACAACAGAAAGTGACATCTTGCTAAGAGTTCATCAGCCCTTCTCCTGAGATGGCACGTTCTGATCCCCATTTCTATGGACGACCTTGACCAGCTCAGGAAGAAGTCATGTCTTGAGATAGAGTCTTTTACGCAGTTGGTACCTGAAAGTCAAGTTGCTATCTCTGCCCACTTTTTCTTTTATCAGTTGTGCTAAAGCCAGCCATAATGTAAAGCCTAGAAGAAGAGGAAGATTCTTCAGCTGCAAGCAGCTTAGAAAATGATCATTTATTGAACATCTCCATTAGAATAACTGCTGATTTGGGGGTCCCACAGACCTGAAAAACACAGCCGCCATCACTCACTAGACACAGTATCCTGAGGCCAAAACTTAACTTTTCTGAGTCTGTGTTGGCTAAATAATGTGAGACCATTTTCTCTATGATATGTCTAGATGTCCCAGTGGCTTCTTCACCCCAAGGGTCAGGTTTGTATCTGATCAGCCCAGTGAGGAGGTCCACTCTCCACTGCTTTAGCACCTATAGAATCTGTATAGTTCTGCCACATTTTTGTTTATTGTCTAGTCCTCACTTTAGAAGGCAAGTTTTCTGAGGGCAGGAGCTTGTCCATTCCTCTTATTGTTCAGGACAGTGCCTGGCACAGAGCAGATGCTCACTGAATATCTTTCGAATGGAGAAATGAATAATCCTCACATTAATTATCCCTTGGAGGTTGCCTCTATTTTTATCCTTATTTTACAGATGTGGGAACTGGGGCTTAGAGAAATGGAGCCAAGAACTGGGAGCCAACCAGCAGCAGGAGGCAGCACCTGGTCACATGGTAACAAAGTGGTTGTGAAGCCCGGACAGCCCACCACTGAGTATACTAGCGGTAGCAGAGTCTAATAATTAAGTCTTCTTAAATTTGATACCCAGCTCTTCTGTCTGCCCTCCTGGCTCAGAGGTCCATCTGTAAATGGGGGTTGATACTAGTAATACACCCACATCATAGAGTCTCTGTGATGATGAAATGAATTAATACAAATACAGTGCTTAGAATAGTGTAGCAAGTGCTATCATAAATATTAGATAATAGTAATGTATTTTGTTCTTGAACTTGTGACATATATATACTTTACTCCCATCTTCCCCCTCCACCACAGTGTAAATATTTTGCATTTTCCAAGTGTATCCAAACCTTAGCAAGGTATTTGTTTACACATATATTTGGCTAATTTGTGTGCCTCCGTGTGTGTATGTGTGTGTGTGTTAAATTACCTATTATGTAAATGGTTTGGTTTAGGAAGCAGAATATGCTGGGATACGGTTTAGTGGAAAATTGTTTTGTGCAACTTGGAAAACAGAAGAATCATAAAAGAATCCTCCAGAGAGACGGTCTGATGAAGGTGTAGCCAATACATTTGCGAGTTTTTATTTTTAAGTATTAACCAGCCACTAATGCAGTAATGGCTCAGAGCAGAACATTGATTTATCCACAGCGAAGTGGGTTGTGTTTCCCCGCTACGCTGCCAGCTGTCGTTTCTTGATATTAAGCTGCGTTGCTTCAATCCAATATCTGTCAATCCAGCTTTCAAAGAGGAAGCTTTGCACAGTGTGGAGGCTTTGTTATTTTCGTGGATGGGTAATGGAAGTATTTTTGTGCCTTGTTTGGTAGGAGCCATTCACTCTTTAGCTGAGCTAGAATCTAGTTTGTTATGATGCTCCGTGAAGTCAAATTCCTTAGCAAAATGGTAAGGCTCTCAAATTCTTTCTGAGAAGGCTCTTGGAGTTGGTCCTTGTTCAGGTGCTGTCCGATGCCTCAGGCAGAACTCTTCCTTTGATCTATGTAAATCTCCTTCTTGTCTGGAAATACTGTTCTCTGTGCGGACGGGGAACAGTATTATTCTGTGCAAGTAGATCATAGTGGAACAAATCCCTGAAGAAACTTTTATAAAAAGTGTCTAAAAAGTCAAAACAAAATCGGGGCACCTGTGTGGCTCAGTGGGTTAAGCATGCAACTCTTGATCTCCGCTCAGGTCATGATCTCGCGGTTTGTGGGCTTGAGCCCCGTGTCGGGCTCTGGCTTGCAGTTCTCTCTCTCTCCCTCTGTCTCAGCCTCTCTCTCTCTCTCTCTCTCTCTCAGAATAAATAAGTCAATAAATAAACATGTATAAAAAATTTAAAAAGGCAAAATAAAATCTTACTGTTGAGGTTTCCCCAATCTCTTCTTTTCCAAAAAAATTAAAAAAAAATAAAAACAAGACTAAAAAACTTAGCTTAATATGCAGATATCAAAAGAGATCATCAGTTGAGCCTAAGCGGAAAATTCTTCCATTCATTCATTCACTTATTCATTCAGCATGATTTATTTGGGCTCACTATATGTTGGGTGTTTTGCTAGGTGGCAGAGGGGTGAGGTGGGTACAGTACAATTATTAGCAAGATGTACAATAATTAGCAATTATTAGCACTTTCTTTCCTTATTTTCTTTATGAAGTAGAGATTTCAAGGAAGATGTCCCTAAAGAAGCCTCATGTCCCTGTTTAATAAACTCACATTAGGGGCACTGAGGTGGCTCAGTTAAGCCACCGACTTTGGCTCAGGTCATGATCTCACAGTCCGTGGTTCGGGCCCTGCATCGGGCTCTGTGCTGACAGCCGGAGCCTGGAGCCTGCATTGTATTCTGGGTCTCTCTCTCTCTCTGACTCTCCCCTACTCATGCTCTCTCTCTCTCTCTCTCAAAAATAAATAAGCATAAAAAAATTTTTTTTAAGTGAACAAAAATAAAAAAATAAACTCACACTAAATACTTGCTGTGTATAAGTAAGTATACAGGCACCAAGAGTATATGAATGGGATCTTGTACAGATTCAAAGCTATCCTCCAAGGGGTTCCTAATCTGTGGTGGGCAGAATTTTAAGATATCCCCTTCCCCAGATATCCAACCCTAATCCCCAGGAGTGTAAATGCAATGAGATATTGTACTCATGATTACATTACATTTCCTGGCAAAAGGGATTTTTTAGGTGTAGTTAAGGTTTCTAATCAGTTGACTTTAAGTTAATCAAAATAATGACTGTTTCTGGCAGACCTAATCTAATCACTGTAGAAGCAGAGTTTTCTGGGGCACTTGGGTGGCTCAGCCGGTTAAGCAACCACTTCAGCTCAGGTCATGATCTCATGGGTCATGAGTTCAAGCCCCACGTCAGGCTGTGTGCTGGCAGCTCACATCCTGTAGCCTACTCTGGATCCTGTGTCTCCCTTTCTCTCTGCCCGCGCCACCCCCCCGCCCCCCCCGGCTTGTGCTCTGTCTCTATCTCTCCCTCAAAAATAAAATAAACGTTTAAAAAATATTTTTAAAGCAGAGTTTTCTTTGGAGCACATGGGTGGCTCAGTCAGTTAAGTGTCAGACTCTTGGTCTCAGCTCAGGTCATGATCTCATGGTTCGTGGGTTCCAGCCCTGTGTCAGGCACTGCACTGACAGCACGGAGCCCGTTTGGGATTCTCTCTTTCCCTCTCTCTCTGCCCCTTCCCCACTTAAGCTCTATCTCTTTCTCTCTCAAAATAAATAAATAAACATTAAAAAAAAAAAAAAGAGTTTTTATGGGGCACCTGGGTGGCCTAGTCGGTTAAGCGTCCAACTTAGGCTCAGGTCATGATCTCACAGTTCGTGAGTTCGAGCCCCACGTCGGGTTCTGTGCTGACAGCTCAGAGCCTGGAGCCTGCTTCAGATGCTGTGTCTCCCTCTCTCTGCCCCTTCCCCGCTCATGCTCTGTCTCTATCTCTCAAAAATGAGTAAACATTAAAAAAAATTAAAAACAATAAAAAACATTTAAAAAAAAGAGTTTTATCTTGCTGGCTGTAGAACAGGAAGTCAGAGGGAGAGATTATGATGCAAGGAAGGCTGTTGAGATGAAGGAGGCCACAGGGCAAGGTCCTAAGAGCAGTCTCAAGATGCTGACTGTGGTATCTTACTGAGAGTAAGCAAGAAAATAGGGACCTCAGTCCTATAACCTGGGAATTGAATTTGAGCAACCACATGAATGAGCTCTAGAGCTGTTCTTCCTAAGAGTTACCAGATAAGAACCCAATCCAGTTGTCACCTTTGACTTCAAATTTGTGAGGCCCCAAGCAAAAACCCAGGTGAGCCTGCCTGGACTTCAGACCTCCAGTACTGTAATATTATACATGGGTGCTGTGTTAAGTAGCTAAGTTTGTGCTCATTCATTGCACAGCAACAACAACAAAAAAGAATATATCATTCCTGGTTATTCTGCATTTTTTATAGATAGACTGTAGTTATGATGTTTTAACACTTGAGCAGATGCTGAGTGACTTATGTAGATCTTTATGATTGTAAATCAGATTACCTCCTTATGTTTGTACAAACCCTTTTCCAGAATGCTTTCACATATAGTTTTCTCTCTTGATTTTTCACAGTTTGCGATGAATCATCACCTCCATGTTAAAGGTGAAGAAAGTGACATGGGACATGATGGGACTGGCCAACTAATCATCCTAAGTGGTAAGAGCGGGCTTTGAGTCCCTAGTGCTCCCATCTTCCTTATGCTTACTCATCAGATAATTGGTAGGTTACCCCACATAGGTTATTAGCCCATCTTGTTTTTCTCTTCTTTACTCCACGGTCAGCATCATTGCTGTCATTCTCCTCCTCCTGCTGCTTGTTCACTCAATGCTCATTAACTAAATAATGACTGCTAAAACATTTTTTTTTTAAAGCCAAAACATTTATTGAGTATCTTTTATGTATCATGTCACTTCCTGTCTAGCATGGCAAACGAAATGACAAGTGTCCTCTTGTTTAAAAAAAAATTTTTTTTTTACGTTTATTTATTTTTGAGACAGAGAGAGACAGAGCATGAACGGGGGAGGGGCAGAGAGAGAGGGAGACACAGAATCGGAAGCAGGATCCAGGCTCCGAGCCGTCAGCCCAGAGCCCGACGCGGGGCTCGAACTCACGGACCGCGAGATCGTGACCTGAGCCGAAGTCGGACGCTCAACCGACTGAGCCACCCAGGCGCCCCAATGCCCTCTTGTTTATATACATGGTATTGAGTATGGGAAATAGAGTCACCAAGAGGACATGCTTCCGTTGTGTGTGAAATATCTAAAAGGTAGAAACAGACTTCTTTTTCTAGAGCTAGCTCACAAAATAAATAAACCCAGGAATAGTTTCTGCCCCTCTGTAAAATTTTGTCCAGTTTTATTGAGCTATCATTGACGTGTAAAACTACATTAGCTTAAGGTGTACAAAATAATGATTGGATATGGATCTATTGGGAAACGATTGCCACAATAAGTTTGGTTAACATTCATAGCATATATATAACAATTGCGGCATAGTTCAAATTTTTTCTTGTGATGAGAGATTATGATTTTTTATGATGAGAAACTGTAACATTTTGTGATGAGAATTATAACAGTAATTTTTTTTTTCTTGTGATGAGAACTTTTGAGATCTTAGGAACTTTCTAATATGCAATGCAGTATTGTGATCTATAGTCAACATGCTCTACATTCGACCCCAGAATGTATTAGTTTCATAACTGGAAGTTTGTATATTTTCATCACCTTCACCTATTTCCTCCAGTCCCCATCTGGCAATCACCAACCTGTTCTCTGTTTCTGAGTTTGGTTTGTGTGTGTGTGTGTGTGGGGGGGGGGGGTTGTTTGTTTTGGTTTGGTTTGGTTTTTAGACTCTGCATATAAGAGAGATCATACAGTGTTTGTCATTCTCTGACTTCTCTAAGCATGATACTCTGAAGGTCCATCTATGTTGTCCCAAACGGCAGGATTTCCTTCTCTATGGCTGAATAATGTATGCCACAATACGTATATTACATTTTTCTTTATCTTTTCATCCACCAGTGGATGCTTAGTTTGTTTCCGAGTCTTGGCTGTTGTGGATAATGATGCAGTGAACATGAGGGTGCAGATATCTCTTGAAGATCATGATTTTGGGTTTTTACTGTTGCTGTTGTTAACAAAATATTGCTGTATGATCTTGTTTTTTTTTCCTCTGCAAAAATGGTTTTTGGAGAGATGTTCCTATTTCCATATTTTTCTTTCAGAAAAATGGTTAGGGCAATTTAATTTGTGCTGGGGAGACTGGCCTCTGGGTGTTAAGACTGACTGGAGAGACCGACTCCAGGCTGTAAGATGGGACTCCAGGCTGCCATCCTACCAGTTCCATAAACGTAAACCTTCCCAGCCCTCCTGCCACCCCAACAGCCCCTTGAGAACGGTGGGACAGTGAGCAGGGCTTGGGAAAGTCAACGAAACCTGCACACCCACTCGCACGCAAGACGCCTTTGTTTCTTTGAATCAATCCAACAACCCCGGGGAGCTGTCTAACTGAGACTAACGGCCAGACTGCTCTCGGCTTTGGGCAGAACATCCACGACCCCAGACGACCCCAAGTGGCAGTCTTTTGTGTGTTCTTCCCTATCTCTTGTAACGTTTTTCTTTCCTGAACGATGTGTTTGGGTGAGAAGAAATTAAAGCCCAAGAGCAAATTAGGTTTGAGTTGTGGCTTAAGCAGCTATCCAGTTGTACCTGTTATCATCTAATCAAACAGTTTGGAGTTAATATAGTGGGGCCTAACCTGTCTCACAGTATCTACTGCAATCTGCCCCTGTAACAGCTGTTGTTATGGGAATGGAATCATGGGGGAGTGGACATCCCCGCACCAAAGAACATCCCATGCTTAGATCATGCTCAAAGGATCTGTTGGCAGTCATTGGGAGGGCTTGAAGAAGACATTCTGCAACCAGGGCTGGCTCTGGAAGACCTGTTTAGGACAGGCTAATGGGCTGCAGTCTGTGGAGACTTGTCTTGAAGCCAATTTCTCATGGCTTGCCCACAGGTTTGCTTGGATTGGAGCAATATCTGGGGTAGGTGAGGCTAACTGCCCCTCATGTCCCCTGTTCAGCCATCACTTTGTAGATCATTAATGACAAGCCACTATCTCACTGCCTGTAAGTCTGAGGACGCTCTGGGTGTGCAGCTCCCACAACTTCTCTGTTGAGCCAGATGGAAGGGACACGGGGGCCAGTAACCTTCATCTTGGCTGGTTGATGAGAAAAGAAAGGCCCGGTCCACCAGAGACTCCCTGTTATAGAAGGGATCAATGACAAACAAGGAGAAAGAGCCAAAGGACTCTCAGTCTCAGATATGCATGTGAGGAAGAAAAAAAAAAAAAAAGGAAAGAAAAACCCTCCAAATCAAGAAAAAAAATCCATTGTGCTTATTTCTCTTCTATCGAGAACAGATTAAAAAAAAATCAAAGTCCCATCTGTTCTGTGTCAACATTAGAGATCGTACATTGTGTTTCATCAAAGGCAGGTTTGCCATGGCGGTGGGGGTTATATTTTTGGAACGTGCTTAGAAACCCAGAAACCCAGAGTAACTGAACAGAACCTGGCCCTCCGGGCCCTCTCCTGCTGCCTGCGTTTGTGTTCCTCCAGTAGATGATGCTTTTAATTGATTTATCTGAGCAGGAGGACCCCGGAAGAAGGCAAGCAGGTGAAGGCCGCCGCCTGGGCCTCTGGAACAAAGACAGGGAAGGCAAACGGCTTCCGGCACAACAACACACTTTGCCTACGCGAACTTGTCCTCTGAATTCACAGCAGCAGCCTCGCCAGCCCTGGCGAACCTCAAGGGTTCACATTTGAGGACCACGGGCTCGATCGGGCCATGAGTCACGCTGACGTAGAAACTCCATCCTGGAGCCTTTCTTTGGCTGGCTGTCGTCTCCTTCCTGGGGTCACCCTCTGCGGGTCAGCCGCTCACACAAGCAAGCTGTGCTCTAACTGCCGGGCTTCCAGGCCAGAGGAGAAAAAGTGGACGAGGCCATGTACAATCGCTCTGCTGTTGTGGCTTTGCCTCCCTGCCCCGACCAGTTTGTCCAAAGTGGAGTCCATGCCCCTTGGGTTTCGCTGTGTTCTGGTGAAAGGCAAACAGCTGCCACTCCACTCATGCCCTCTGGCACGTGTACGTGCTGCCTCCAGGGTGGAGATGATGAGGGAGATCCTGAAAAAGAGGCCAGACTCTTCTTGAACTGGATGCAGTGGTGAAAGTCCTGAAGGAGATCTCCGTTCAAAGGAGAGGCTTTGATGACTCTTTGGGTGGCACAGACTCGGAATGAATAGGCGTCCATGAGGAGGAGGGGTAACCGAAGGCACGCCCTTGATGAAGGTGTCCATCGCTGAGACCCCTGGTATGCAAAACTGATCCCCGAGGAGGAAGAGGGGGACCAGCTTGCATTAATTGTCCAAGGACAGAAAGAAGCCAGGAAAATGTGAAGCTAGGAAGATGGGCCACGAGGGACCAGGGTGGTCCAACTGAAGCCCAATGAAGGAGACGATCAAAAACGTCTCCAACAGAGGTAACTTAGGTAGGCGGCCCAGGTTCATGGAAGCACTCCGCGTGGAGAGGGATAAGGGGCAGCTGGGTTTGGCCAAGTAGTGGCTGAAACTGGACCCGGGCACCCTGGTTAAGCCCTGGGGTCAAGTGGCCAGACTTGTGGTCCAACCTGGGGATTCTCTGTGCTCTGGTCGATGACCTGGGTCAACAAGGTCATGGGCCAGTCTGATAGTGGCACAGTGTGGCAGCAAGAAGTGATAGTTGGCAGACTGGATATGTGTTCTCTCTGCTCTCGCTGTTTAGAAACAGAATCAACCCCCACCCCTTCCTTGCCCTTTAGATGGGGTGAATATGGCGATGGACTCCTCCAGCAACTGCTAGGGAAGGCTCCAGGTTTGGCCTTTCTGCTAATAGGCGGGATGGGTATTCTGGTGATTACTTGGAAACATGAAAGAACTATGACCATATTTGGAAGTCACGTTGTTGAAGCAGGCATATTTTATAGTTTTACCTCGCACACTCTGAGCTACATAGTGGAATTTATAGCTGAATTTTAAGAGTTATTTTAAGAATAAAACGCCATCGTTAGCATTTTCTAATTGTAATCTCATGGGTTCTAGCCTCCAAACATTGGAGAACAGGTCTTCTGAGATGAGTCTGGCCCCAGAGGGAGTAGGTGTGGAACGCTTGACTACATCCCTCCTTCATCAACGTTACCGTGAGGACTGGCTGAAAACCTCTAGCCGATACTGAAGAGCGTGCTGACCGCTGCTGGGCTCCAAGAGGGCTGAGAGACTCCTGCTGGAGACCTGGCATCAGAGAGCACAGTTCTCATGGCAGAGGCACCACCCGGTCTACTGAGAAGAAACCTCTAAGGGGTCCCACTTGACCCTACATTTAGTGGAAGCAGGGGGGTTTGAGGTTGTATTAAATCAGGCCACCGAAATAGATGAACTTCCGGAAAGGGAAGGAAAAATACGATAAAAACAGAGAGGGAAGCAAACCGTAAGAGACCCTTGAACAAGGAGAACAAACTCAGGGTTGCCAGAGGTGGGGGTGGGTGCGGGGATGGGCTAAATGGGTGATGGGCATTAAGGGGGGGCCCTTGTTGGGATGAGCCCTGGGTGTTACGTGTAAGACGTGAATCACTGGGTTCTGCTCTTGAAACCAATGCTACAGGGTACGTTAACTAACTTGCGTTTAAATACATAAAGTAAAAAAGAAAAGGCTGTAATGTAAATCAATCAATCCGGGACGACTACCAGTGGGACTGGAATGGAATGGCCCTCTTCACGGGTGGGGGGCAGAGGAGGTGGGAGGGGCCCTGGAGAGCGAAAGAGTCCTCACTTCAGCTGGTACCTGGAGGGCTCTTGGTGCGTTCATATTGGAACACAGGCTGGGGGCTTGAAGCAGGTTGGAAGGTGTTTTCTCTGGACTGTAACTGGTTCTTGAGGAGAACAACAATGTCTTTGTATTATTATCGTTATGATTTCCAATCTCTAACACTTAATGTTAAGTGTTTATTGAATAAAGAAAAGAATGAATATTGATTATACGGTCAGGAGGCCGTATAATTATTGATTATACGGTCAGGAGGTCAGATTTTAATCCAATCTCCACCATATTGATTTTTAGTCACCCGATGCCATCGCTCTGATCAAGTGCACCTCATACTTTTTATCTTCCTAAATGTTAATGATCTAATTTACATGTCAGTTTCCTCAAAGTAGCCTGAGAGCTCTTTAAGGAGAAGGGGGCGTGTGTGTCTCACAAGCTCTTTCTTTAGCAGGAGGTTGTGTTTATTAGAGCTTACTAGTAAGAACATGGGGCTCTGGAGCCAGACTGCTTGCGTTCACATCCTGACTCCTCCACTTCCTAGCTGTGCTGCCTCGGGCAAATTGCTTAATGTCTCTGTGGCTTAGAATACAACTGGGTAACAACTATCAACAACTTCACAGAGTTGTGTGAAAATTGAATGACAAATATTCTTAAAATGCTTGGGACTGTGATAGATGCTCAGCAAATATGAACAGCTACCACTTTCCTTATTTTCATTGCTGACAATATATATGTGTCAATAAAAACAATACCACTCTATCTCACTGAAACTGCTTTCTTATCTATATTATAGGGACTGTAATCTAGTAATAACAATAATAATTTGAAGGTTCTCGAGAGGGACAAGTGAGACAATGGCCAAGAGCCAAAACGTCTTTTTGAAAACCATGAAGTATTTTGAAACTCTCTGGCCCCATTATTTCCAATATTAACTGCAACACAGCTAGAAGAAATGATATGCTCAAAATTCCACAGTATGAGTGAGGCAGACAGAGCTGGGCCGGAACGTTCCTGGTGCTTCCCTGAGTTGCCAAAATACTGCTGAGCTGTGATGCATGCTGCTGAAGCCTCTGGGATTACTGTGCCTTTCTAGTATTTACGCTAAGATATAGCCACAGGTCTTTCAGCAAAGCACCATGTTTTAATCAAATCTGTCCTGGCTCTGCTGTGTTCATCCTTAGTGCCCTTGCTCAAAGGTCTGGTAACTCTCAGAGCTGCCCTTGATTTCTGAGACACCACATATCAACCGTCAACTCTTTAAGTGCACACTGGATGCCCTACGCATAGATTTTGCTAGGAGCTATCGAGAATCCAGAAGAGGGAGGAAAAAAAGCTTACACTAGGAGTTGGAACACATGAGGTGGAGGTGTGATATTTACCCCTAACAAACCGTGGGGCCCCGGACAAGCCCGTGGGGTTGTTTGCATTCAGATTCCATATCTACAAAATAAAAGCAATTAGATTATTTCCTTGCGGAGGAAACGCCGTTGGAGCCACACATCCTATGTTCTACTTGTTACTGCTGTCATTCACTTGCACAGCGACATTGGTCAAGTTGCGGTCTCTCTTCAGTCTGTAGTGTCCTCACTTACAGGCTTTTTTCTTGAAACATACAATTTTTGTGCTTCTCATGTCAGTCACTGCACCAGGCAATGAAAATGCACATGTACACACTCACACAGGTATTTACACGTGCTAACAAGTGTCAGTGCTTATTGTGTGTAAGGAATTATGGTTTAGTGATTCACGTGCATTATTTACTGTAAACTTTGTAGCAAATCTATGAGGAAGGTATTCTTGTCCTCATTTTACGGGTGGGTGAACTGAATCTAAGAGTAACCAACTTACCCAACGGCACACTGCTAGTGAGTGGTACAAGCTAACATTTGAACCCTGTGAGTATAACTCCACCTAATCATGATGTTACATGGTCACCTGTAAAAGATAAGGAAAACATCGTATCTTCCCTGGACTAACCTCATTTACTTTTTAGTAAGATTAGTCAACTAGTGGGCATGTGGGGATGTTGATTCGTCGGGTGCCTAGGTTTTCAACTGAGATATAACACATGACTTAGCTGGATTCATAGACAAAGAGAACTCCTGTTCAGTGGGGATACTGTCTCTGAATCCAACAGAAGCCTGAAGGGTTCTGTCCTTTTCTTTCTTTTAAAAAAAAATTTTTTTATGTGTATTTATTTTTGAGAGAGACAGAGACAGAGACGGAGCTCAAGCCGGGGAGGGGCAGAGAGAGAGAGGGAGACACAGAATCCTAAGCAGGGTCCAGGCTCTGAGCTGCCAGCACAGAGCCCGACACACGGCTCGAACTCAAGAACTGTGAGATCATGACCTGAACCGAAATCACACCCTTAACCGACTGAGCCACCCAGGCTCAGTCCTTTTCTTTGTTAAGATTTTAAATAGTGGTATGGATGAGGGTATGAGCTGGGCAAATTCACTGTGACATGCATTTGGAAGGACTGGCAAATCAACTAAGTGACAGATTCATAATGAGAAATGATGTGCCTTGCTAAACGTTATACGCATTATCGTGTTTGTTTATTATTATTATTTTAATTAAAAAAAAATTTAACATCTATTCATTTTTGAGAGACAGAGAGAGACAGAGTATGAGCGGGAAAGGGGCAGAGAGAGAGGGAGACACAGAATCTGAGGCAGGCTCCAGGCTCCAAGCTGTCAGCACAGAGCCCGACGCGGGCTCAAAAATAAATAAATAAACCCTCAATAGGGCTGTTCTTCTCTCCATTTTATTGACGAGGAGACCCAAGCTTAGGGCGTTGCTAGTCCAAAGATGATACAGCCTGTGAGTCGACTTTTTTCCCCAAACTAAACTTTCTATTTTGGAATAATTCTATATTTATGGAAAATGTGCAAAGATAGTGCAGAGAATTCTGGTATATACCTTATTGTCGATCTCTTATGGTAGTGCACTTGCCAGATTAAGAAACCAATGTCAGCACTTTATTATTAAACTAAAATCCAGCCTATATCTGGATCCCGCCATTATTTTTTCCAATAATGTTCTTACATTAGTGTTCTGGGGCTACCATAACATAGGACCTAGGTGGCTTACACAATAGAAATGTATTCTCTCACAGTTCTGGAAACTAGAAGTTCAAAAGCATTGTGTCTAGAGTATGATGGTCTCTCTAAAGACTCTAGAGAGGAAACCTTCTAACATCTGATGGTTGCGGGCAATCCTGAGCTCCCTGGTGCTGTGGTCTGAATGTTTGTATCTCCACGAAGTTGGTAAGTCGAAATGTTAATGTGGAATGTGATGGTATTCGGAAGTGGGGTCCTGGGAAAGGAAATGAATGTCCTTATCAAAAGAGGTCCATGAGACTTCTCCTGCCCCTTCTGTCATGCGAGACTATGGCAAGAAGTCTGTGACCCAATTAAGGAGGTCACTTGTTGGGATGAGCATTGGCTGTTATATGTAAGTGATGAGTCACTAAATTCGATTCCTGAAATCATTATTATACTATACGTTAACGAATGGATTTACATTAAAAAAGAAAGAGAGAAAGAAAGAAATCTGTGATCCAGAAGGGGGCCCTCATCTGCCAGGGCTGGCACCCTGATCTTGACTCCCAGCTTCCAGAACTGTGAAAAATAAACTTCTTTTGCTTAAAAGCCACTCGGTCTGTTGTGTTTTGTTATAGCAGCCAAAATAGACCAAGACACTTGGCTTGTAGACATATCGCTTCAGTCTCTGCCTCTGTTTTCGCACGGCCTTCTCCCCTTCGGTCTATGTCTCTGTGTACAACCTTTCCTCCTTTCCCAAGGACACCAATCATACTGACTTTATGGCCATCCTAATCAAGTATGACCTCCTCTTAACTTGATTACATCTGCAAAAAACCTATTCCCACACGAGGCCCAGTTCTCAGGTACTGGGTAAACATAAACTTTGGAGGAAATGGGTGCACTATTCAATCCAGTATTGTTCTCTTTCTATTTCAGCATCCAATTAGGGTACCACATCGCAGTTAGCTGTTATGTGCCCTCATCCTCTTCTGGTCTCTTGCAGTTTCTGTTTTTCCTTGTTTTTCATGACCTTGACAGTCTTCTTGAGGAGTACTGTCCAGATATCCTGCAGAATGTCTGGGTTTGTCTGATCTTTTTCTCATAATTAGCATGATGGTTGTGGAGAAGAATACCATGGACATGACATGCCCTTGTGAGTCGGCCTTTAAATTCATTCCAGAGATGAAGTTTGTGTTACAAAACCTGTAACTAGAAAGACAAAACATTCCTGAGAATCTGCTGTTGGCTTACTCTCTGGCCTCTCTTTTGAGGGGCTTGCATAGCACTGGACTTATAATTGGGGGCTCGTTAAGTACCCAATCAATTGACCGATGCAGGATCTGCTGTTCCCCCACCCCCACCCCTTCTCAAGTACCTTTCCCCAAATATGGAACTCAGCATTCCTGCTCACATATACCTGACAAACCTATCCACATTGCTTAATGTTAATTTCTGCTTTTTTGCGATCCACCAATGTATCAAGTGCTACTGCAAACACGGAGGTGGGCATGACCCCTGCCTGGTAGCCTTAATAATCCAAATGGCAGGAAAGCAGAGGTCACCTACAAGAGTTGAGCTGTGAACAAAGATTCCTTAGCTTGTCGTGGCCCAGATGAATTGATAGGAGAGAACACGAGAACTCGTTCTCCTCTTGCAAAAGGTAGATTGTGTGGATTCAGATCCTCTCTTGAATATTAATGATAACCAAACAAAACTCTCTTATTAAGCATACCTCAGCCTTCACTTCAATTTAGTAGTGAAGAGAGAGTTTATATTTATTAGTGGATTAAAATTCCAGAATTCTTGCTTTGTCATGTACCTGTTTGCTTACTTATTTATTTATGGATTTACTCGTATATTCATTTGCTGACCCTGGAACTGGGCAACCTGATGCACTATGGGGTAGCTAGAAAGAGCACATCATTTAGAATTAGCAGAACTTCTTATAAATCCCGCATCTCTTAAATCACCAGCTGCACCTAAAGCTAAGACTCAGTTTCCCCAACTATAACATGACAATGAGGCCTTCCGTTGTGGTGCTGTTTCTGCCTATTCAGCATTTACTCCCCCTCCCCTGGTGACAGCCTCTTGATCTGTCTCCAAGGCACTACCCACCCACCCCTACTTGATGCAGCCTTATTCCAGGCATCCTGGACCCCTTAAGCTCTAAGGAATAGATACGTGCCTCAAGCCAGCTTCATTGTATTCCATCTTGGAAATCTGAGTCTCAAAGGGAGTGCTATAAGGGAAGAAGTGACTAGAGTGAATTCACTTTGGAAGGGACATTTGGAAGGGGCTCTCCATGGGTTTCTGCCACCCAGACCCCTTGGAATGTTTTTATTTTATTTTATTTTTTATTTATTTATTTATTTTATTTTATTATTTATTTTATTTTTATTTTATTTTTTATGCTTTTCTCACACCAACTTCATCCTTTTCTTGCATTCTGTAAATCTTCTATTCTTCCCACTATATATATTTTATTAATCTGCTTATGGAAGCCAGAGTTGGTCTCTGTTGGCCACGGCCAAGAGCCCTGAGGGGCATTCCTTTATCTTCTTCACAGCCCTGCCCCATTCCAGGAGCTGGAGGTAATTCCTTCCTCTTTTCAACTCCCACATTAATTTGTTTATCCATTCCTGAGAGCTTACATAGCTTCTTCCCTCACATTCCCATTATTTTTGTATCAATCTTGTCTAGCCATGAAAGAGACAGTCTTAGCTACTGGATGTGGAGGGGCTGAATTGTGTTCTCCAAAACTTCACATGTTGAAGTCCTAATCCCCATTACCTCAGAATGTGAAGGTATTAAAAGGTAAGGTCTTTAAAGAGATCGTTAAGGTAAAATGAGGTCATTCAGATGGGCCTTAGTCCAATATCTCTGATGTCCTTATAAGAAGAGGAGATTAGGACACAGACACGCACAGAGGGAAAACCATGTGAGGACACAGGGAGAAGATGGTCATCTATAGGCCAAGGAGAGAGGCCTTAGAAGAAACCAACCCTGCTGACATCTTGATCTCAGACTTACAGCTTCTCGAACTGTGAGGAAATATATTTCTGTTCTTTAAGCCAACCAGTCTTTGGTGTTTCATTATGGCACCCCTCACAAACTAACGCAGTGGTCAAGGATAGAGACTCTGGGGTGAAGCCACCTGGCTTCAAACCTATAGGTAACCATGGACGCATTACTTAGCCATGTGGTGGCAATGCTTTTAGTGGTGATGTGTGGGCAAGGGAGGCCATGGAGGAGGACAGCAGGTGTGCTTTGAGACTAGGTCAAGTCTCAGGAGGCAGGGAAAGAAAAGGACTAGGTGTGCAGTTTCTCCTTTCAAACTGCTAGTCACCTCGAGTCACTCTTCTGTGTCTAGAAGGAGTAGAGAGGTTGGTCATGTTTTGTTCCTTGAGTTCCCTACACAGGAAGGATGATATATAAGGAATGGGAAAGAGGTTCCCGTCCTGACAAGGTGATGATTAAAGAATAAGAGAAAAGATGTTGAGAACAAAAGAGGAATCCTATTTGTGTGCTTGGACAAGTCACCTCAGCTCCCAAAACCCATTTCCTAATCTCTAGAATGGGGATAACGATACCCTGCATCTCATAGCATTGTTGGGAGCAACGCACAGGAGAAATGCATCCAGTCTATAGAAAGTTCTCTGTCAGTCTAAAAATTCCTTGAGGGTAGGCACTATAGTTATATTATTCACCCTTTTATTCTCACCTTACACTTCGGAGTAGATATGTGGTAGGCATTCTGCTTCTATTTTCGGATGACTAAGTGACAGCTGTTACTAAGGGGGAGAGTAAACAGAGGGACAGCTACTCCAAGCTGGAGGTGCTGTCTGTGGGTTTTATGTGCTAGCCCCAGGCTAGTGTGGGGGATGGCAGAGGATGATTTAAGGGTCGGGATGGAGCAAAATAATGACAAAGAAAAAAGATATCTGGTTTTCTAAATCTGGACTTCTTGCTTAGATGTTCAACTCTAGAGTGGGTGGGAATTTGTAAACTCATTACAGTGAACGAGCCGTGAACAGAGGAGTGTGTCTATGGGATTGGAGTTGGGGGAGCACGAATGAAATCACCTCCCTACCTGGCCTCCCCCAACCCCCCAACACACGCACACACAGCAAGCAGCCCGTCTGCCACACCATAGTAGATGTGAAGGTGTAGCCCTGTGTGAGTAGTTCCTACTGTCCCCCTACTTCCTATGGGGAAAAAGTAAAGTCCTTATGCCCGCACACAAAACCTTATGTCAGGCTCCCTGCCCATTTGTTTGTCTTACCTCCTCCCCTGCCTCTTGCCCCCAGAAATAGTACTATTTTCTCAGTCTCCTCCCCCGTTGCAGGATTCATATTCTGCCCGCCTTTCTCTTTTCCCATGTGTCCATCTGGCAAATGCCCGTTCAGCTCTAGCATCACCTGCTTAGATGCGGCGGGGCCATTGCAGACCATGTCGGCCCCCTCGGGCGAAGCCCCACTGCTCCAGAGTATCATTGGCGGTGTCTACGCTGGCCTCCCACACTGAGCCTTGAGCTTTTCCAGAGCAGAGTCTGTTCCCTTCATCTCGATGCCCATAAGTTTCGGCAAATCTGATGCAAAAGTGAATGACTGTTTCTCAGCTTCCATTAACTGAGGTCTTACTACGTGCCAGGCACCCTGCCTGACAATTTATGCTCATAATCCCATTCGGCCTCCTGATATGAGGAGAGGAAGACTGAGAGAGACTAACTCCCCTCAAAGCTCCCAGCAAAGCAGCGGGAGGCGGGCACTCGGGTTCAAGACTCTGCCCCTGACTTGGTCATGTGTTTACTGAGCATTTAACTAATGAGCACCTACTATGTAATAAGCGTCTACTGTTTTCAGAATTAGTCACTGTAAACTTTGTTGGTTCTAGCACAATTTTTTTCAAGTTTATTTATTTATTTTGAGAGAGAGAGAGAGCGAGCACAAGCGGGTGAGGGGCAGAAAGGAGAGACAGAATCCCCAGCAGGCTGTGCCATCAGCGCAGAGCCTGGTGCGGGGCTCGAAGTCACAAACAGTGAGATCATGACCTGAGCTGAGATCCAGAGTCAGACACTTAGCTGACTGAGCCACCCATGCAACCCCTAGCACAAAAATTTTTTAAACATCTTTTAAATAGCAGGACCTGTGGAGGAGGGGTGATATCTTTTATTCAGAAAAGTCAGAAGCCCAAGTCAAAGGCAGCAAAGAGGAAGGAGAGAGAGAGAGAGACTGTCCTGATAGGCACTCCTGATAAGAAGGCTTCTCGGCATTCATTCCCATAGATGGGAAAGAAGTGGACCTAACATTCTCAGATTGGCTCTGAGTACTTAAAAAAGGAAGTACTTTGATCCGGAAGTCTGCAATGTGTCCATGAGGTGAGCTGCTGTGTGTATCTGATGCTAAGTGCCCACTTTTCCAGGTTCCAGAACCCAGATTTTATCAGCCAGTGGGAAATTTTGTTCTTTCTTTTTCTTTGTTGAAAGAATTTATTTAAATACTGAACCATAATTTTAAAAATTAAAAAAGAGAGAGAAATTTTCCATGTCAATAATGTTAGAAAGCAGACATTATAATGTAGTCAAAAATACGAATTGGGTATTCTTTTTTAAAATAATAATTTCAGGAATAGAATTTAGTGATTCATCACTTATGCAAAACACCCAGTGCGCATCCCAGCGAGTGTCCTCCTTAATGCCCCTCACTCCTTCAGCCCTTCCCCCCACCTGGGAATTTTATCTTAACATGCTTCCCACCTACAAATACATTTTTGACCATAGCAACCAATGCATAGTAGTGCTGTTATCCCAAATTCACTCCCACCCGACTCTTTACTAACAGAGCACGGCCCTTGTCTGGCCCCCTCCCCCCTCCCCCTAACTAACTGCTTGAGTCTCTGAACAGTGTTGTGTTTTGCAACTAACGCTGTTTCATTGCTGATGAAGCATCTTTGCATCCTTGGTATTTAGGGCATCGTTTGGTAGCACCTTCTTTTTTTACTGGCAAAAACTAATGGTGTATCTTACAGTGCAGGTTCAGTCCGGCGTATACCCAGGTCCTGTAGGGAAAGTGAAGGAAACATCTGGAAT
Source organism: Panthera tigris (assembly GCF_018350195.1). NCBI lineage: Eukaryota > Metazoa > Chordata > Mammalia > Carnivora > Felidae > Panthera > Panthera tigris. Next base: position 68,450,414 of record NC_056676.1, on the reverse strand, counting down.
CCCCACCTCTCCGCAAGTCACATTCCTGCGGCTAACAGAGCTGTGGGAATGGAAGTTGGTATCACAACCCGGCAAGAGGCAAAGTGCCAGGCCACCGCCTGGCTGTTTCGTGTACCAAAGATGAGATGTCCCTCTCGGACCCTTCCCTGGCCTGTTCTGTATAGATTTAGGAATGACTCCTAGGTGCCCTGAGAAAAGATCACCAACAGCAAAAGGCTGATCTTGAGGCATCAAGAAAAGGTTACCTTATGTTTTGTATTCTCGGTTTAAAACCTAAAGGAAGAATGCTTCTGGTTTTTTGTTTGTTTGTTTTGTTTTGTTTTGTTTTGTTTTGGTGGCCCGTACAGGGAGAATGCTTCTGTTTTTGAAAAATATCCTCAAAATTAGCATTTCCAACAGATAGGTCTGTCTGTAACCTGGGACAGTTTTCATTTATTTATGGATACCTCCCCACACTTAAAAACTGCTGACTAGGAGTTAAATCATGGTGTGTACATCATTGGTTTCTTCTTTCAAGGAATTTCTCTCTCTTTTTTTTTTTAATGTTTATTTATTTTTGAGAGAGACAGAGACAGAATGTGAGTGGGCTAGGGGCAGAGAGAGAGGGAGACACAGAATGCGAAGCAGGCTCCAGGTTCTGAGCTGTCAGCACAGAGCCTGGCGCGGGGCTCGAACTCACCAACTGTGAGATCATGACCTGAGCTGAAGTCCGACGCGATGCTCAACAGACGGAGCCACCCAGACGCCCCTCAAGGAATTTCTTAAATCTTTGGAGGAAAACATGCAGGACAGTTGCCCACTCGCTGAAACTTCTCATTCCCGATGGTCCCTGATCACTTTCGCGTCTGGGAGCACAGGAACCTGTGTGCGCATGCGCGCGCCATTTGTCCGGGGCTACGAGTCGATGAGTCCATGCTTACGTGTACTTTAAGGCTTCTCCATCCAGTCCTTTAACCTATAAACAAGGGACTATGCTGGACACAGAGTCTCCCGTTTTACATCTGTGAAATCTGGAGGATACCTTGCACTCTTGCCAATGCAGGGCTATCACCAGGACTAGATGTAGAAACCTTGTGAAGATGATAAAGAATGTCAGACGCAAGGCATTTTAACAAAGAACAAAGCTTTAAACACACATAAAAACTCTGTTTCACAACATCAAAAACTAAACTGTGCTGCACGACCAGTTAACAACACTGGACCAATTCTGACAGGTGATGCAATTATCCCCCCCCCTCCCCCCCCCCCCCCAATTTGTCCATTTTGCTGTCATTAGAATCATTTCCCTTTTAAGGCAAAAGCCTATAATGGACTCCACTTTGCCTATTTGAGTCAATTCTCACAATGACAAAAACTGCCCCTGGTCGTTAATGAGACCCTCCTTTGTACCTGGCACTGTGCTGGGCGCCTTAGCTCAAAGCATAGTGACGTTCTTTTGGTACAATCTCAACCAAGTTACTTAATCTCTGTGAGCCTCAGTTTTCTCATCTGTCCAATGGGGATAGCCATCATATCTGCAGGCTTGCTTCATGCAGATATGCAAGCTGTGCAGTGCACAAGGCACCAGATCTAAGGGAACCCCAGTCACCTCATCAACATGAAAGGCTGGTATATTTCTTGCTGGAGTTTCCCAGCAGATGCCAAAAGAATATCCTATTCTGACAGAATCGTTTACTATGACAATTTTCCAAAAGATGGAAGTAAAATAAAGGGGGCTTTTACTGTTTTATACATAAGCTCCAGAGAGGCAAGGAGCAACCCCGAGTACCTAACTCGAGGGTTGTTATGAGCATTGGTTGCATAAATAGATAAAAAGCACAGAGAACGGTGCTAGGAAAACATAAGAATCCATAAGTGGCAGTAATTATAATTCTTCTGTGTCCTCTGGAGTAATCGCCTTTATTCCTTATCACAACCTCAGAAGGAAATACTATTTTAAACGCTGTTTGACAGAGAGAATTAGTGAAGGGTGGAGAGATCAAATAATATCTTAAATTTCAGCAAGGGAGTGAGCAGTCGAGCTTGAGCCACTAACTACAGCATGGACTTATTCCATGTGTGCTAGGGTGAATCTGCCCCCCACTATCTGCCTGAGCTGTGGCCCCTCCCATGGTGTCCTCATCTGTAAACATCACGTGGAAGACAGTGCAGCCAGGGTCATCCTCACTGCCCCGGGCTTCAGCCTAATTTGTCCTCCCCCACAGTGACCTAGCCTGGGTGTTAAGGCTTATTATTAAACTGCCTCATTAACCTGTATTAAGGTTACTGCTCTGCTCAAAACCCTGCCATGGCTCCCCGTTTCACAGAATTAAATTCAAAGTTTGATCATGGCTTTCAAGTCCTTACAGGGTCTGACATCTCACTACCTTGTTAATCCAATCCCTTCTCTGTTTCTTTTCCTTGCTGTTTTTCTCGTCTTCACGCTAATTAGGCTATGATACTCATGTATTTGTTTATTGTCCATCTCCTTCCCATCAGCGTGTATGTTCTATGAGTGTGGAGACCTCATCTGTTTGCTTGCTGCCCTCTTGCTCATGCTTGGAATAGTGTGCCTGCCTGTAGAGTCTGCTAGAGCGTCCACAGCAAAATATCACCGACAGGGTGGCTTAAACAATAGAAATTTATTTTCTCACAGTTCTGTAGGCTAGACGTCCAAGACCAAGGGGCTGGCAGTGCAGGGTTGATGTCTGGTAGAGCCGCTCTTTCTGATTTGTAGACATCGCTTTTTGGATATGTCCTCACCTGTCTCCACGGACAGAGGAAGAGATTGGGAGATCTCTGGTGTCTCCTCTTCTTGGAAAGACACCAGCCCTAGTGGATTAAGACTCCACCCTTACGATCTCACTTAACCTTGATTACCTCATTATACGCCCTATTTCCAAATAGAGTCACACTGAAGGTTAGGGCTTCAGTATCCGAATTTGGGGTGAAGAAACAATTCAGCCCATAACACTGGCACGTAGGGGGTTCTCGATAATCGTGGAGCTGGATTGCATTCTTTTCAGCCTCTTCCTTGTTCCACCTTTTGTACCATTTTTAAACATTTTGCTGTCATTCAGAAATCTCTACAGATTGATTTAAGGGTTTCTTCTGCTCTATAGTACAATGGAATTATTGAAATACTGAGGCGTCTTCATTCCAGGTATCTTTTCATCAGCAGCCATAGGCTTCTGAGGCACTGGAGGAGGAAGGTCACCTTTCCAAAGTATATGCTGAGACATTAATGTGCAACTTGCTACTAGAAATGTGTACTGTCACCAGAAATGTTGAGCATGAGGGAGATGAAAACACCATGCAATTCATCTACATAATACTTCGTAGAAGGGGCAGTTGGGAGGTTTTGTGTTGGCCAAGAGAGCATGCATTTGGGACTAGGTGTGTATTTTGGGGCAGAAGTGGGAGAATACATAGGTTGAAAATACATGATATCAAATTACTTTTTTGGAGGTTAAAAAAAAACCCCACCTAATATGGGCAATTTCATATGGCTCAATCTGATGTGTAAGGTTGGACACGTGTAGGCGGTATAAGTGTGGGTATGTGGATTTCTGTGTGGAGGAGTGGGCACGTGCTGGGAGTGTGGGTTGTATGGATGGAATGCATATCTAACGTGTGCTGGGAAGAGGGTGTGCATGTGAATGGTAGGGTAGAGGTGTATGTGGTAGGAGAATCAAGGAGGGCTTCCTGGAAGAGTTGACGTCGATACTTGAAGTGAAAGGACAAATGGAGTTAGCCAGGCACACTGGTAGAAAGAGTGGAGAGGGTGAGCCCACCAAGAGAACTGGCACCCCACCAATGGCCAGGGATAGATGCATACATTATCATGACTAGATTAGAAAGAGATGGGAAGCTGGCCTCAGAGGAGAAAATTAGCAGAAGATGGAGTGTCCTGTGAACCCTAGCAAGGAGCTTTGTCCAAAAGGAGGGAAGACCAGGAGTCATTCACAGGTTTTGCAGGAAGTCTACTTTTAGCAGTTTTGTTTGATGCAGAATAAAGACTATAAAATGGGAGCAGGAAAAGGTTGTGAAATTGTATCGAGTTTCAAGAGAATGTTTGCCCTGGGCTACCAGTAGCCTTCATCTTCCCTTGATAGTGTCCCTGGAGCCCTTGATCCAAAGCAGGAACTGTCCAAGTGGAGAGAAGCAGGAGCCAGCGATTACTGTCGAATCTGATGATCCCGAGGGGGTTCTTTTGAAGTGTGGAGGAACAGAGCCCCCCATTTGAGGGGTCTGCACAATCCCCACGGTGAGGTCTGTGGGTTTTGTACTCAAAGCTCCTCTTTCCCACCAAACCACTGTGTTAAGTGCATGTCCTGCGCTTACAGAGGGAGTGGAAAGAGAGTTTCCCATTCTGTTTCTGATAATCGTTGTCCGTTTGTTCCTTGTTAGTAACAGAAAAATGAGTTGAACAGAGTCCCAGCAGCTGGAGCACATCAAAGAGGCAGAATGAGAGGAGGAAGGGAGAAAAAGGTGGGTGGGGGCTGGAGAAGGATGAAGGGAAGAAGCAGTGGGAGTGAGGGCGATAGATGGAGGGTCAGAGGTGGAGGGAGAGTGGAGGGAGAGAAGGGCTGCGTGCCAGAAATCAGGTGGATTCATGCAACCAGAGGACAGAGGAGACCTGGGAAGAAGTCAAGAGGGAGGGTCTATGTGAGGGAACTCATGTCGATTGGGTTTGTCTACTCAGACCAGTCAGGACAGTCCCTAAGAAACTTATACTCAAGCCAGTTCAAAGGGAGTTGATTTTCCTTCCATTTTGTCCTGAGCGACAGCCCTAGGGCATCACCTGCCCCCCATGGGAACAGCAGCCTGATTCACAGCCCCTGGGCCTGCAGTGTGGTGGCTTTGGTACTTTTTTCATGGACTTTCCATGTGCTCCAACCATCACAAATCCAATTTCATATTCGGCATAAAGTAAATCAATTTCAAGAAATACCTTGTCATCATCCAAATCAAAATGACACATGTAAAATGTTCAGTGCCAACTACAAATTGTCAGAAGGGGTTGAAGAAATAGGAAAAGAGTTGTGCTCTAGACAGGAGGGGTGAAGAGTCCATATACTAATGTGACACAGTGGCTCTGCCGTGTCTAAATCATTCACATGAAGCTGGAAATTTGTTGTTGTTGTTGTGGTTGTTGTTGTTGTTGTTGTTGTTTAAAGCTTGGCCAATCTGTTCTGCTACTACCAGTTTTCCCCCAGCGCCCAACCCCTCTGTTCTGGAAGCTTCGAACAGCGGGGACTACTTCTGAGTGTGAGCAAGTCCATTGATTTTGAGTATCTGAAAAAGTGAACCCTGTTTGGCCACAATTACTTGGCCTGTTCCAGGAGCTCTGCTAGGATCTCGGGAGACAGGATGCCCTCTCTATAACCTTGGAGCTTTCCATCATCAGTTCTTTGTGAAGTAAGCCCACAGCTCTCTGTGGAGGCGGCCTTACCACTCATAAAAGAAGGTCTAGAAGTGGGAACTGGTGGTCGTCAGCATCCAGTCTCTTCACACACATCTATGCTTCCTCCTGAGCTGCCTTAAATGCCCTTAGTTTCATTTATGGAATTATGTAAAGCTTTAGAGACACGATTGTCTGGGTGAGAGTCTATATTAGCAAGTTGCCAAATAAAGCACTTGTCCTTTTCTGTGGTGTACCACTGGAAGAGGAACTGGCAAGTTTTGAAGATAAATGAAAGGGTTAAAAAGAAGGAAGATAAATACTATGGAGAGCCCTGAGGACATTTGACTCCATTCCTTTATGGTGGCCGCTACCATTGCCTTTGAATTGCTTCCCTCTTGATCACTTAGTGAATTCACTCAAGCTCTAGAATATTCAAAGCCATATTCCCAGAAAGTCCAGACTGTGGTTGGTGCTTGGTAGGTGCTCGATAAAAGCCTGCTGAAAGAATGAACGTACGAAGCAAACATTCCTTGTCTTATTTTGCCAACTCTCCGCAGCACCACCCTAAGGTTAAGATTATCACTTCGCATTGATTCACTTTTGTATATCTCACCCTCCTTTATTATGATAAAACAATCCTTTATCATGTGAATTCCTTAAATGTAAAAATTCTGTTTTGTTTATTTATTTATTTTTTTTTGTCTGAGCATTGTGAGAAGTAAGGGAGATGATTCAGTTTCAGAAATACCAAATAAGAGCTGGGCTGTCTGGTTAACAATAGGTTTATGACCTACTGGAAATATGTACCAGCCCCCGCCCCGCAATGGAGTCCCAAACCCTCAGACACTTCACTTCCTGGTTCCTCCCCTCTCCATTTCACAGACTTATTTTTCACAAGCTTTGCAAGGAGCGTGCCCCCAAAGACCTGAAGTCTCTGCCTCACCTCAAAGAGCATACATTTGTTCCAATCAGACTACTGTTTGCCTTACATGGGCATAGGTTACCACTGGGGAAGGCTGTAACCCCTGTAAGTAGTCAGCCAATGAGGAATCGGGGGAGGGGCTTGCACGCTAGGAGATAAATTGCCTGCTGTAACTGCCCTGAGTGTGCCTGTCCATCAGACACCCTCTCTTGCAGGAACGTTGATTTAAGCCTCATTTCACTGTGCTCCCAGTCTCCGCGTCCCTCCTTTGTTTGGGTCAGGGGGGTTATTTCTCACAGCACTTGGCACAGCGTCAGCATCCGGCAGATGTTCAACAGATGTTGGGTCAATTGTGAACGAATGAATGAATAATATTTGAGCAATTAGGTGTAGTATGAGGATGCCAGATCTCAGTGATAAGGGATTAGATCAGTCTAAGAAACCGGAAGTTCTCCAAAATTCCTATCTCTCCTCAGCATACCCAAAGAACTGGAAATGAGGTGCAGAGTAACCCCCAAGCAAGCCTTGGCAGGACCAGTGAGCACTACTGGGGGTTTCTTGACCTTCCCACTCACCGGAGCTCTGGAGCTACCAGGCTCTAGGCATAGACAGTTGGAGGTTTCATGCTGGGTATGCGGACAGATTTCTTAGGTGATCTGACGGAGGGACACCGGAGTCTGCTCCTGTTCAAAAATCCTTCCCCACTCAGCACTTGCAGGAGGAAAATGCCCACGGAGCCTCTCTCATGTGGGAGAAACAGTTTCACATTTTGGTGCTTTTAACAGCTACCCTCATGACCACCGGCGTTATTGATTAGGCTCTCAGCAGCCAGTAGGGTGGCCATTTCCAATGAAGGGAGGGTCCAAAGCCCTAGAACTCAGAGTTCATTTGAACCATTGATTCATTAAATGACTCATTTAAAAGCTCGCTGAGTGTCATCTGAGTGCCAAACACTGTAGGAAGGGCTTGGAATATGTTTGTAATCAAAACAAATATGGTCCCACTCCTCTAGGATTATAGGCAAGAAGCTTAGGGTGAAAACCACAGATTTTAGTGGGTACAAATCACTTGGAGAGTTTGTTAAAATAAAGATACCAAAGTCTCACGCCTCTCCTCTAAATTTTTTTTTTTTTCTCATCATATAAACCTGGGCATCTGCATTTCTAACAAGCTTCCCAGCTGATTGTGATTGGGTGGTCCAGGATCACATGCTTAAAAATACTGATACAGAGGGGAAGACTTTTTGTAAAATGGAAGTTGGGGAAAGAAAAACAAAGGAGAACGTAGCCCCAAGGCTTACCTAGAAATGAAGTTTAGTCTGAGCATTTCTGCAGTTACTTATTGAAACCCCATCATTATGTAGATGTGAGGTCTTAAGATGGGGCATTATTTCCCCAAAGCCACAAAGATGAGGGAGTGAGGAGCAGACCTTTAGCCTTCGGCTCTTTCTGTTATACTTTCCTCCTCCCCTTCCCCTGTGTCTTAAGTGTGTTCACAACAAGCACTAAGGAAAGTTGTTGGAGAGACCATTGTGATGTGTGGATAGATACACAAATTTCTATGGAGCTTACGAAGGCCATAGAACCAGACATAAAGGGTTTCACTAGAGTCTACTTTAGGAAAAATATGAAAAAGATACAATCTCTCAAAATTTCAGTCAACACAGCTCAGCGTTTCACTTGATTCTTACAACCTCCGGCCATGAAGTGTCACTTGAATGATGAGGAGAGAGATTGCTTAATGGTAGAGATGGTCCTCGGGTCCTAGTCTTCTCATTCCAAGGCCAGTGCTTACCTCAGAAGTCCAGAAGACTTCAGGATCTTAAGGAAGAGGGGTCGTTGGCAGTCTGCCTATAGGCATCAGCACGCCAGGCTACTGGTGTTATGCCCAGAATTCATGATCCCCAAAGACCGCCAGGGAGCCGAGTCCGATGTAAAAGCAAAAGAGCCTTTATTCGAGCTAGCTCGAGCTCAATCCCCTACCTGCACCTATGCAGCGGTGAGATACCGGGGAGAGAGAGCGAGTTTCAAAAGGACAAAGGTTTTATTGGGGCCTAGGGGCAGTTGGTGAGGTAATGGCTATGGCCTCAGCCGATTGGCTGGGGAAGGGTCCTGGGGAAGGGTCCGAGTCCTGTTAGGCAGGTGAGGGGGGGGGGTTACTCAAGGGGAGGAGGTGTGGTCAAGGTGAAGGACAACAGAACAAGATGGAGTCGGCCGGCATAGGCCCGCCCTTTCACTGGTAAGTAACGTTACCAGGCCAAGCTGGAAGAAATAGGGTCATGGGGTGTCCACTGCACATGAGGGGACACAGAGAGAAGCAAAAACACTTGTGAAAGATCCTCCTCAGGGTGTGGGATTTTGCCTGGATCAAGCCCTTTCTTTTGACTTTCCTTTGAGCACTGAAAAATAAAATGTTAGGATTTGAAAATGACAGAGACTATCCTCCCAATGTGTATTCTTGAGGGCCTATTGAGTCTAGAGTGTTAAAACACAGCCGTTCTCATTCACTCAAGTGTTGTCTGTGTCTACGTTCACACTCTAAGCCCCAAACTGAGTCAGTGCAACAGATACCGTATGGCTCTTGAAGCCTAAAGTATTTGCTGTCTGAGCCCTTACAGAAAAGTTTTCCTGACTCCTGTGCTAGAGAGTTCCAGGTAGCGTATCAATTTGTCTTTTTTTTTTTTTTTAACGTTTATTTATATTTGAGACAGAAAGAGACAGAGCCTGAACGGGGGAGGGACAGAGAGAGAGGGAGACACAGAATCCGGAGCAGGCTCCAGGTTCTGAGCTGTCAGCACAGGGCCCGACGCAGGGCTCTAACTCACGGACCACGAGATCATGACCTGAGCTGATGTCCGACGCTAAACTGACAGAGCCACTCAGGCACCCCTGGTTGTTAATTTTTTTCAATAAAAAGTGTTTAATACTGTTATCTTTTTAGTGCTGCTCCGTGATAATTATTCTAACCAAGAATGCGGTGAAAGGGAGGCAAGAATTTATCTTTCCAGCTCATGATAGATTAGAATATTACAAGAATTTAGTCTAGTACCGCTTATCTCTGCAGGAACTATCCAGGATGGCAAGGCCTTTCTGTAAGCAGAGAGCTCTTAGTGCCTTTCTTACCATGTCTTTCTCTCCATTTCACTGTTGTAGCTTATTTTTTTAGTTTATTTATTAATTTTAGAGAGAGAGAGAAAGAGAGAGAGATGGAGGGGCAGAGAGAGAGAGAATCCCAAGCAGCCTCCTCACTGTCAGCACAGAGCCCAGTACAGAGCTGGAACTCAGGAACCATGAGATCATGACCTGAGCCGAAGTCTAGAGTCGGACACTTAACCGACCGAGCCACCCAGGCACCCCTGTTGTACCTTCATTTAAACCATCGCCCTCTCTCACTTAGACCATACAGTAGCTTCCCATTTCACTCATCAGCTTTGGCCTCTACTTTTCATTTTCATACTGATGCCAGAATGATCTATCCAGAGCACAAATCTGATTGTAACAGTCTCTTGCTAGAACATACTGAGTAGATGCTAACTGGCCTGAGAATCTGGGTGCAGTTTTTAGTGGGGCACACAGGTTTTCCACACTTTGTTGCTGTCCCCCTCTGTAACCTCATCTCCTCCCTCTGTTCCTCTACCCACCCCCACCCCCCATCTTTCCTTTCCTCTTTATTTATGTAGCACTGGAGTATTCTCAGCCCTATTGTAGTTATTTCTGCTATGGAAAGGAGAGAGTGTTTTTCCTGCCTTATCCGACATGATAACTCTTAGCGTTTATATGTCAAATTAGCATTAATGATAGTGGAAAAAAAATAATAATAGCATCTATTGAGCCTTTTTGATATGACAGTACACCTTGAAGAATACCTAGGATATTTAGAGTGTCACCATATCACAATAAAGTAATCTTGACAGATACTCTCCCATTTTATAGATGGGAAATGTGAGTTTCAGAGAAGTTGTATGATGTGCCCAAAGCCACAGAATTGGTAAATGACAGAGCCGGAAGAGAACTTAAGTTTCTCTGACTTTGAAATTCAAGCCTTTGCCATAAATCCCTATCCTCTCCACCAAATGAGGAGATGTCCTGCTTGCCTTGGAGGGCTGGCAAATGTTCGACAATGGCTGTCGCTTTAGCAGAGTAGACTGTACATGTGGGGTGGGGGGGGGGGGAGCCCTGATCTGTGGTGGTTTCCAATTTTGTGGAAAGAAATACTACCATGGCCAATTCCAAGCTACAAATGTCATGTCACTAAACGCAAAGCTGGGGAGAGATGCAGGTTCTCCGTCACACAGAGGCAGTCGATGCAAATAAACCCAAGAACACAGAGAGTAACCAAATATAGTACAATAATTAGGAAGTGATGTTTGGAGAATTTATTAAACCTTTATGTTTTAATATAATTGATTAAATTTTAGGCTTATGTAATTCAAAATGGCTGTATTTATCAGTCGGCTCACAAAATTCCTGAAGGTTTAGCAATCAGCTTTCCTGAGCTGGTACAAGCCATCTCCAGCTTCCATGGGAGGGAAAATTGCAGACATGTAAAATGACTTCTGCTATTACAATTACAAAATGAAATGTGAATATTCTCTGACAAGTCTGGAGATTAGGAACAAAAGAAGACCGAGTTACATTTTCAATAGCTTCTGCCCATATAAAACGAGTTTAGGGTCAGTTCAACAATGGGATTCTTTGGTATTTTTAAGAGGGTTTGAAAAAGTCTCTAAAGCTCTGTCTCTCTCTCTCTCTCTCTTTTTTTTTTTTTTTTTTTTGAGATATAACTGACATACAGCACTGTATAACTTTAAGGTGTACAACATAATAATGTGACTTACATATATTGTGAAATGATTACCACAATGAGTTCAGTTAGCATCCATCACATCATATAGATACAGAAAAGGAAGAAGAGAAAAAAAATGCTTTCTTTTTCCCCTGTGATGAGAACTCTTAGGATCTACTCTCTCAACAACTTTCAAATACACCACACAGACGTGTTAACCATAGCTATTATGTTGTATGTTATGTCTCTGGTGGTTCTTTATCTTATTATTGGAAGTTTGTACCTTTGGACCACCCATCCTATTCCCCCTTTCCCTCTAAATTTTAACACAGCCTTAAATAAGTCCCTGGACTTTTCCTTGTCTCCATCTCCTTTCTTGGGAACTCAGGAATAGTGATTCCAATGTAGAGTTGGGAGGAAAATGAGACTTTCCAGCTCAAAAGGAGCTGGCCAGACATTGGAGGGGTTCAGTGAGTCCAAGTTCTTAGGTAACCATGAATATGAATAGATGGTACCATTGCATTTCCTGTCTTATACTTTCAAAACGAGGAGAAAACCTAATCTTTTTAGGCTAGACCCTCTTTTTTCCCCCATTAGAGTTCTACCTGGAGTTCTAAGAAATGGAAATTTCCATCTTTTCAAACCACATTACCAAAGCTTTTTACCCGTAAACGCCTCAAATCCACCATATTATAATAGTGCCTAATTGAAACCAGGCATTAACAAGGAAATGAGAAATCATTTACAATAAAATACTGCAATATTTTTTTCTTCAGATGTAATTTTCGCTTAAGTATCATTCCTTTATTTTTCTCCATTTAGATATGTAACCACTAAAGTTTGGGTCTCAGTTTGGGGGAATTGTCAAAACGTTGTGATACTATCTCCAGAGCACTAATCATTGACTTACTTACGTGGTGAGTTTTGTTTGTTTGTTTGTTTTGTTTTGGAAATTCCAAGACAGTAGATAGCAGGAAACATTACTTTATGTTAAAAAATACCCATGACTTTCATCAAGTGAAACAAAACGTAAGTTACTCTGATTTTAGTCAAATGACAAATGAAAGAAGTTCAACCTTACTAGCTTTCAAAAATGCAAGCATCACTGATCATCAGGGAAACACAAATCAAAACTACAATGAGATATCATCTCATATCTGTCAGAATGGCTAAAATCAACCATTGATTGGCAAGACAAGAAACAATAGGTATTGGCCAGGATGTGGAGAAAGGGGAACCCACTTGCACTGTTGGAGGGAATGCAAACTGGTGTAGTTGCTCTGGAAAACACTATGAAGTTTCCTCAAAAAAGTTAAAAATAGAACTACTTTACGATCCAGCAATTATACTACTGGTCTTTATGGAAAGAATATGAAAATACTAATTCAAAGGGATACACGCACACCAATGTTTATAGCAGTATTATCTACAATAGCCAAAGTATGGGAAAAGTCCAAGTATCCGTTCATTGGTGAATGGATAAAGAAGATATTTTATATCTTTCCATTATACATATACATACATATGTAATATATATATATTTATACATATATATTTATGCAGACATATTTATACATTTTATATAAACAGTTTATTATTATATGTGTATAATTTATACATACATAAACAAATATTACACATATATACATATATAATGGAATATTACACAGCCATAAAAAAGAAAAATCTTGCCATTTGCAATGACGTGGATGGACCTAGAGAGTATTCTGCTAAGCAAAATAGTCCGAGAAAGACAAATACCGTATGATTTCATTCATATGTGGAATTTATGAAACAAAAATGAGCAAAGGAAAAAGAGAGAGAGGCAACCAAGAAATACACTCTTAACTATAGAAAACAGACTGATGGTTACCAGAGTGGAGGTGCGGGGAGGCGGTTTTAATAGGTGATGGGGATTAAGGAGGGCACGTGTGGTGATGAACACCGAGTGTTGTATGGAAGTGTTGAATCACTACACTGTATACCTGAAACTAATATTACACTGTATGCTACCTGGAGTTTAAGTAAAAACTTTAAAAAATGCAAACAAATATGAACTACTATTTTTTTTTTTTTTTAATGATTAGATTGGTAAACATTGAAACAGTGACAGCCATGCTATGGTGGGGAAAGACAGGGTGAAATAAGCACAGAGGCAAAGGTGAGCGCTTGAGGTCCTGGGTGGGGAAAACCGGATTTGAAAACAATGCTGGGAGCATCTAAGCAAAGGCCCTCAAGGCATGAGGTTTCTCCCAAGAATGTAACAGACACCATCCACTCCCCCCTCAGGTTTTCCTTGGGAATTTGACAAAAGACCTGACTAAAAATAAGTAGTGGACCATAAAATGTATGACCCAGAAGGAACAGTATGGCCATAGACCACACCTCATTCAATGGAAAACAAGCCAATTACAAAGGAATGACTAAGCATGTAGAGTTACCCAGCTAATAAGGGTAAAACCTGAGAAGAGCAAGGGGGAAGGAATGGGGTGAGGGGTGAGGGACTGGTGGTAGGAACCTCCGACCAGAACCTTATAAAACAAAGTCCCTTGTCTATTGTTGAGGGCATTCACTTTTGAATGCCCCCTCTCTGCAAAGAGAGCTTTCATAATGTTCTTACTTTCTGATCTTATATTCTAATAAACTTTTGCCTGCTGCTCACTTTATTCTGTGTCTACCTCTTCATTCTTGGACGTGGCGAGACAAAGAACCTTGAGGTATTGAGGTAAAAAATCTTGCAGCAATACGAGGAGGGAGGCTGTGCAAGAAAAGTTTGATAGCAGAGGAGAAAGAGCAAACTGTGACCTTTTGTGAAACTGACTTGTCCATTTGCATTAAGAATCTAAAACACACAGATGTTTATCCCAGGGTTATTTATATTAGCAAGCAATGAAAACCACCAACATATACAATAATAAGAGTGTGTACAGATTATTTCATATATTTGTATGTTATTATTCATATATGTTATATGTTATTTATGCTTATGTCTCATATATTTGTATATTTATATGTTTTATATATTTTATATAAAATAGAACATCATGCTGATATTAGAGTACTTTAACAGAACTTTAAAAATATAGGTAAATGCTTTCCATGTAATGGAAATGAGGATTCAAAGTTGTATGTGCCACGTAATCTGAATTATATTGCTAAATCTGAAAGGACTTGAAGGAAACAAGCCCAAACATTATTAATAGGACTCATCTCTGGATGATAGAATTACAAATGATTTTTCTTTTTCTTCTTTTACCTTTTCTATTTTTCCCCAAGAATTCTATGATCAACATGTATTACTTTTATAATAAAAACATAAGTAGTGCAGTTCCTGTCCCTGGCCCTCTAGAATCCCTAAGGCAATCAGTATACTAGAAATAGAACAAATATCCCACCAATCCGTACATTAACAAAAGAAACAGTAAAATAAATCATGTCACCATTCAAGTGAGCTCAGGTGCAGGGCTGGCTCAGAGACAGGCATTGGATGAAAGGAGGGGAGGGTGGAATGAATAGCTTGGGGATGTTGCCTGCTGGAGGAATTGAAACTTACTTATTAGTTCAGAGAAAGGAGGAAGAGAGGATTCCCTGGGGGTAGGGTGGGGAGGAAATCAGGCTTAAGGGGCAGCAGAGCTAGGAGTTAATCCTTGGGATGAATCAGCTCTTAGTTGTTTCTCACTCTCTGGGGACTTAGGTCTCTCATCTGTATTTCTCCACACACCTTCTCATTCTCCTCTCTGCGGATGACTACCTTCCTCTGTGCATTTATGGTTTCTGCTTCTTTATAACTTCAGCATGCTTTTGGCTATAGTTGGCTCAGCTAACTTTAACAACTATGGTTTTTCATCCCAGATTCCCAGAGCAGATTCATTTTCTCGGTTTTTGAGATTCCTGGGGGAGAAATCTGACCAGCTCAGTTTAGGTGTCTAATCATACTGTCCCCGTGGCTAGGAGAGAGGGTAAAGTAGGACAAAAGTGACTGCCCAGGACGAACTCTTCAGCAAAGAAAGTGGGGTGGGGGCCCCGTAAGAACTCCCCAGAATATATCTGGACTGAGGCAAAGGTTGCTTGGGGGGATTGGTTCAAAATGATGAGTGTTGGGGGAAGCCTGGGACTAGTGTCAACTCCCGACTGGATCTAGCGGGGCAGGGCTGAAAAACCACACCAAAGTCAACAAGGTGTAAATTCAATTTTACACTTCAAAATGCATGCAGGTGACATTCACGAGCAGGCCACCTACCTTTGGCTCACCTAGGTTCTTGGTAATTTCTGGTCTTCCAATAAATTCTCTCCCCAGCCCCTCATCCCTACATCTCTCCTCCACCATACACTCTCCTGTGACTCTTACTTGAGTGGGCGTCATTTTACTGAACTAACATTGAATCAGCACCAATTCACTTTTCCCCAAATAGTAAATTTGAAGTTTTAAACTTATAGGAAGTTGAAAGAACCGTACAACCTGCACCCGTATTTATTTCATCGAGAGTCACAAATTAACATTGTGCCACATCTGATTTATCTTGCGCCTCTATTTTTGGACCGTGTAAAAAGAAGGAGCATATATAAATGATTCTCAAACCCAAAACCCTTCAGCATGCGTATCCTAAGAACAAGGACTTATTCTACACAGTTACAATACAATGGTCGCACTCAATTAATTGAACATCAATACAGTTCTATTACTTAACGATACAGACAGTCCCTACTCAGAGATCCTCAGCTGTGTC
The DNA here is from genome assembly GCF_018350195.1 of Panthera tigris. Taxonomy (NCBI): domain Eukaryota; kingdom Metazoa; phylum Chordata; class Mammalia; order Carnivora; family Felidae; genus Panthera; species Panthera tigris. Next base: position 68,434,594 of record NC_056676.1, on the reverse strand, counting down.
CACAACCACTTTCATAGATATCTCCATCACCATTCACCCCTTTCAAGATCCAGTCAGGGGTTACACAGGCTATTGGGTTGGCACGTCTGCTTAGTCTCCTGTAATCCGTAACAATTTCTCTGGGTTTGTCACTCATCTGATGTGATCCAGGTTAAATCCTGTTTGGCAAGCATGTACTATGTCCGTGTGTCAGAGCAGGAGGCCAAGCCATGTCCATTGGGACTATTCTTATTGACACAGCCTGATCACTGTGCTTAATTTACTTCTTCATTAATCCAGAGACATTTAATTACTCAGTAATAAATTTAATTTAATTACTGTTTAATTAGTAATAATCACCTTCTGCAGAACTGGTAACTGATGGGAGGTTGCACTTGGGCAGAGTGAGGCCCTTGTTGAAAACTATAATGCTAGCTAACCTCCATGAAGCGCAATGCTCCATCAAACTTTTCTGAGTGTTTCCTTGTTGGGGCCGGACAGGCAGCATAGTGCACTAATCAATTCAAAGTTGGAAGCGTTAGTATCACACTGTCTTGTCTGTGTTCCAATCCCAGAACCACCCCTTACCAGCTAAGTGACTTTGAACATGTTCATTGAGCTCTACGAACGTCAGTTCCTACTCTCCAAAATGAGGATAATGACTGGGCGCCTGTTAGAACTGTTAGAAGAATTAAATAAAATAATAAATGCAAAGTGCTGAATACTGTGCCTGGGATAGAGTTAGTGTTCAATACATGTTATGTTATTATGTACCGTGTTCCTTGTAAAAGACTTTAAAATCTTTATAAATCACAACACTCCAGAAGCCTCGATTTGTGGGTGTCCATGGCTTTGGGAACAATCCATATTATGCCTTGGTGCCCTGAACCAATACTTCTCAGACTTTTAATGCAAATGAAGAGTCTGATCCAGTAGCCCTAGGGCAAAGCTTGAAACTCTTAGAAGCTCTCAGGTGAATGTCAATGCCAGGGGTCCATGGGCCCTACTTTGAGTAGCAAGACCCTAAATGACTCCTGGAAGGAAATGCCCTGCCAAACTTCATACCTCATACTCTGAGGTATAGTGCTATTCGCTTATATTGAATCATCACAGGAAACGGCCACCACTTTTATTTTGTTTGGGGGATATTAAACCACTATGACCACGACTGTGTATCACTTTATGTTTCTGCAAATATGCCCATATCCAATACATGCCCAAGAAGGATGAAACGCTGGAAAATTCTTTAGAGTCAGGCTGATCAGAGTTTAAGCGCTGACTCTTCCATTTTTCAGCTGGTTATCAAGGTCAAGTTATGTAATCTCTTTGAACTTCAATCACTTCATCTTAAAATGGTTATAATAATGCTAACCCCAGGGCTCTTGGTGTGAAATTAGATCTATATCTATCTATGTCGAGAGAGGTAGGGAGAACAGAGACAGAAAAAGAGAGCTCTGTTTAATATTTCTTGGCATATGGTAGGTGCTTATAACAAATAGCTTGAGTAACTTCCATTACTAGTGTTTGTGAACCTATTGAGGCGAATTTCTACTTTCATGCAGTAATTTTTAGGGATCACAGGGTCATAGACCCATAGTCACACCATTTTAGAGCTGGAAGCAAGCTCTCGGATTTCTTGAAGACCTATCCTGCCCTGAAGATGAATGCATTATTCCTCTTTCTCTCGAGTATTTGGCAATAGAAGGACCTGGGTCCCAAGAAGCTCACAGTCACTCATTTGCCTGCATGCAGGTCTTCAAATTAGATTAGCCACCTTCATTCCTTGCGGTCAAGATTCCAATTTGCTTCAAGCTCAGTAAGTACAGATTTGTGCTTAAAATTCATTTCCACACACACTCTAAATGAGGATAAGTCCCTAAAGTCTCTGAAAAGTGAGGTTGTCTTTGCTTTTATTTCCCAGTGGACCATCGAGAGCCTTTGGTGAGCAATTCAGGTCTGTATAACAGGGCAGGTAAACCACCTCGTTGCAGGGGGAGGATGCCATTCTGAGGTGTGTAGGTCATCTTTCGGTTAAAACTGGATTTCTCTCCAGGGTATTTTTTTCCTTAGGGAAGACCTATGTGTTTAGCCACATTTTGCTGAGAAGACAGAGTGCCAAATTGTGTGACAGAAAAAAATTGATTCCTTGAGTGCTTTGGGCTAATTGCTAGGTTTGGTGTAGGGAGATTTTCCTCTGTTCTAGATATAAGATGACTGGGGGTGGGAGGGGGTGCAGCTTTCCCCTGGACACTCAGGTACATCCCAAGAACCTTGGACTCAGATTCCCAATGCCTCGGATAGGACAACCAAAGTTACTACCAAATTCAACTACTTGACCTCCTGGATGCGGATTCTCCAACGAAGTCCACCACTGATTTTATAGATGAACGTTCAACCGGCAAAGCCTGGTTTGAGATCCACGGCATCACATGGAGGGCAGAGCTGGGTCTAGGAACTGGACTCCTGATTCCTAGCAAGGCACTCCGTGATAGAATTCTGCCCTTCCCACAGATCGAACCTTGCATACTTTCTTGTTAGCTGCAAGGATGAGCAGTTTGTAAATCCATGTGTAGCCGCTGTTTCCCATGGCACACCAGCTGGAAGCATCAAAGGGTCACGACAAACAAGCCACAGTTTCTGACTTCATCCTAAATAACGAAATTTATGGGCCCTCGCTCCTTCCTAATCTTCCCTTTATGGTCCATGGATCTCTTGGATTGTCTTTTGTGGACCCACAGATGGCTTTGACCCTCCTGAGGAAGCATTTCTGATGCTTCTGTCATTTTGCCTTGTGACTCTCTGATCCTTTGTGTCTGGGAGCAGCTGCATCTCAGATCCTATCTATGAAAGAGTTCCCCCTCTCCCCTCCCTCCAGCCTTACACAGTGTGGCCACCACCTTGAGAGGAGGAGGAAAGTCTCCTCTCTCATTGGTATTCAACTCTGACTTGGAGCAAAACAGTTGCCTCGGCCTCAGCATCTTACAGCCCTTCGTTATAAGAACACTTTTACTTAGTGAACTTCTTGCACTGAATACAATCCTCCTCTCTAGTTCGTCGTACATCCTAGCGAAACTGCACCAGAAACGAATCCCCTGTGAAGCAAGAATTATTCTACCCATCTTTTTAGAATAAACCAATGAGGCTTAGAGATGGTAAGGGTCCCCCATCTACTACAGGGAGGAGTCAGTATTTGATTCCACATGCACTTGCCTTCTTTGTCCATGGCCTATGCCTTAATACACGTGGTTTTCCTAACTTACTCTGGCAGGCCAGTTGGAGTGGAGAGGATATTTGTTGACACATGAGTCTTCGATTTCTATAAAATCACAGCCCATGCTCTTTAAGGGAAAGACAGGCAGGGAAGCATATTTTCGATTTGCACAACCCCCTCCATAGCCTTCTAGATCTTTGAACTAAGTCTTTGTGAATGCTGCTATTATCCACTCAGTCTTGGAAAGTCTATGAGGACCCAAAACCTCTGGGGAACTTCTCACTTTTCTCTAGAAATAAGAGACTGAGAAAAGTTCTCTCCTCCTGCCAAAGCATCCCACAGAAAGAATAACCTAGAATCCTCTTTGCCACAAACGAAGAAGAGTTTAGCACATATCCACCAAAGCCGTTCATCGCCCTACAAAGAATGACGGTGGCAGTCATGATGGTGATGGTGATGACAGTGATGAGGACGAAGAGGAAGAGAATGATAATGATGATAGGCAGGACTTCTCATGAACCAGGCATTATGCCAAGCACTTGCCACAGAAATTTCTAAAGTTTTTGATGTCTCTATGAAAAAAATATGATGGCCCTCATTTTACATGCAAAGAAACTGAGTCTCAGAGGAGGTCACATTACAACGCAAGTAAGAGGCAGGGCTGGGACTACTTCAGAGGAGGGGGTCATTCTCTTCCTCCTTCCACACTCCTCCCATACCCATTTGGCACACTAATGGTCCATTACTCTGGACTTGTAAGTGCCTGCGGCAACGGAAGCTCATGTCACCTCTCACACGTGGGTTCCAACAATTGCGGAAATGTGGGCTGCTTCAGAGGATTCAGTCGTTAATGACTCAACTGGGCCCAAGGATTCTGAATCATGCCCCTCACCCAGTCAACTCTTTTGTGCCCCTTTCTCCAGGGCACGTGAGGATTTTGACTACAGTAATTCTAGCATAATTATTCAATAACCTTAACACAAGAAGAAAATGTCAGTCAGACTTGTTCTCTTCACCATTACACGCCTGTCCAAGTTACCTCAGCCTAGCTGCCTATCCACCCTCCATTCTCCAGGGCATTAGGGGGACAGCCATGGAGGGGAGCAGGCTAGCTGGCTGATTGACACGGAGCTTGTGTGCAGAAAGCGGCAGAGGCTTTTCAGCAGAGTTACTGAAGTCTGCTTGCTTCACTGATGAAGGATCTGAATGAAAATTGCCTTTAAAGAATTCGAAAAAGGGAGGGATAACAATAGATCAAAGCCAGCCCCCAAAAGAGAGAGCACTTTATTTATAGTTTCCACATTAATTCAAAACAATCTGATGAGCAGAGATTTGCCCATGCACGCACTTTCCACAAAAACAAATGCCTCTCAGGTTGCTTTTATTCTAATATAATATCAGTGCCCAAGGCGAAAAACGTTCTGTACTTCACTCAGCAGAGCCTGTCCAAATTTACAATTAAATAGAACTGACACAGCTGATCATACCGAAGCTTGTTTCCTTTTCAGCTGGGGCCTCTCTTTTGGAAGCTTGGATATTATGCTGGCTATGTCCCAAACTGATGGAGCTTTACTGTACCATTTTCCTCACAGGCACTGGGATGCTGTGTGTACTTAAAGCAGTGGGTCTCCATTCCACATGGGATGCTGGGAAATGTGGGAGGGATTGCTGCTGGCATCTAGCAGGTAGGAGTCAGAAATGCTGCTAGCCATCCTACCATGCCTAGGACAGCTCCCCCACAAAAGAATGATCTGGCCCCAAATGTCAATAATGCTGAGGCTGAGAAACCCTGAGTTAGGAGATGGCTGGTTGGGAGACTCTCCAGGGTTGGGGGATTGGAAAGGCTCTCCTCCCTGAAGCTGTATGCTTTCATGAGAGAGAATGAAATTGTGAGCTTCTGCTCAAAATTCCATGTGGGAAGGCGGTATGGTAAGCCCAGGAGGGAAACCAGAATGGTACAGAACCCAGAGAACAGTAAGCAGATATTGGACTGAAGATTATGGAACCAGATCTGTAGAACCATGGGAATGCACGAAGGAAAAGGAGGTTGAGTAGGTTTGGAGCAGCATTTGGCAGTAGGTCCTATTGTCTATGTCTCAATTTTATTGTCTACTGCAGTGTGGAATGTAGAAGACTTGATGTCTTTTGGGAGGTCTAATAATGAGGCAGATGCCTTTGTAATATTTTCATTATTTTTTTCCCTAATGTATCAGAATGTCTTGAACAGGGGTCTTAAACAGGTGACCCATAGATGAGGTGAGCACACAGATTAGTCTCTCATTCTGCCAACGTGATATTTAAGAAAGAAAGGAAGGAAGGGAAGAAAGTAGAAAAGTAGGGAAGGAAGGAAGGAAAGAAGGAAAGAAGGAAGGAAGGTAGGAAGAAAGGAGGGAAGGGACAGAGGGAAGGAAGGGAGGGAGGGAAGGAGGGGAGAGTGGGAAGGAGAAAAAGAGTTTGTTTAAATGCCTATAGGCAAGGCACATGTTTTTTAGTTCCCCAAACCCCACCCCTGTCTATTGTTATGCCTGGTCTCAGCCACACATTTATGTTCCTTGCCTGACCCGAAAAGCCCCCCATTTGATTTCTTCCCTCCTTGGGTCTTAGATTTCATCATTACCTGTCAGATGTGTAGCAGTAGAAAAGTTCCTAAAACCATGCTATGACTTGGTCAGTCCCAAATCCACAGGCTGGCCTGGATTCCTTCAACTATACAAAGAGAAAGATTGGTATTCAGGTGGCTTTTCATGAGAGGTATGGGAAGCCATCCCACTGTTTTATGGCCACCCTTGAAACAAAAGATCATAAAAGGAATATTAGAGGTGGAAATAACAAGCGTCATGTAGCCCAGTGGGAGCTTCCTATCAGAATGACCTTGGTAGCTTGTGGAAAACACCCATACCCTGCCCCCTCCCCCCACTTCAGACATTCCAGTTTAATTGGTGAGCAGAGGGCCTGGGCATCTGTATTTTTTAAAAGCTCCCAGATGATCCTAGATGCAGCAAGGTTAAGACACCACTGATCTAGTCTGTCTTCCTCATTCTCAGAAGAGGAAAATGAAGGTCAGAGAGGCATAAAGTTTGCTTAAAATATATTTGCTAAATATGCGTGTTTCTACTGTTTTGCATTCTCGCTCCCATCAGGTCTAAATATGCAGTGGTAAAGATAAGAAGGAAACCCAAGAACTGTGCGCTAGGAGTGTTTTAAGCTCTTGTTGGCAGAAGGACCAGCTGGCAGTTCCTGATGGAAACAGGCTCTCTTGAGTTTCACAGCTGGGTGGGTAGCCTATGGGTCCTCCGGTTCCCAGAAACATCCTATGGCCTTGAAGGGTGGCTTGCAATGCTACCTTCACTTGAGGAATACCTTCAACTACTTGCTTTATTTAAATCCAGTATTTTCCACGCGTTGAATTTCAGGCATACCTGTATTGTCCAAGGCGTGGATGGAGATGTACTTTGAAAGGATGTGGATATGTCTATCCTCATGGAAAAACATACACTTCAATCTGTCATCAGAGTGACGTTAATAGGGAAGGAAACACAGCCAAATTCCCTTTGAGCAACACGATAGCCCAGGGATGCGTGATGGGAGAGACAGCGAGCAAGGTTCATACTGGGAATGGACACAGCATCCCAGAGCCAGTGCTGGTGGCCGCTGGACTCACCTGTGAGAGGCAGTCGCGGAACCAGGTCTCCTGGGCCCAAATCGCAGCTTCCCCAACTACACATTCGGCAAACTTGGGCAAACGTTCACTCCCACCAACAGAGGAAAGACCGTAAAAACACGCAACCCCACAGACTCCCTCCTCCTCCAAATATTTCACAAAACTCCAAAGAGGGTGAAAGAGGGTGGGTGACCAATAGGAGAAGGGTTCTATTGCTGAGCCCTCCAAAGCGAGTAGGCCCTTTAATGTATCTTCTCTCATTCTTTCCCACAATGAGCCGTGTGTGAGGTTTGACATTCAAGACCACATTTTAGGACAACAGAAATCAAGGCTCAGAGATTAAGAACCCTCTGCCAAAACTGCATGGCTAAAAAAGCAGAGCTGGAATTCAAAGCCACTGGTCTTTGAACTACAGATGAACGTGCTTACCTGTAGGCCTTGTGTGGTTTTAGGGAGCACTTGGCTTGTGTTTAGAAAGTGGGTTTTGGTACTATTGGATCGTCTGGACTTGGTAAAATCCAACCGGGAAATAGGTTTATTCTGCTCCCATATTGTCCTCAGATATACACTCTGGACCTTCATTCCCATCCTTGACAACATTTCAAGATCACATGGCTTTTCTAACCTCTTCCTAGTTATTTACGGTTATTTTTGATATTAGAAATAGCAAAACTTAATTTCTAGTTCAGTTTTTCCTCCCAAACTCCCCCTTGCCTGCCCCCGCCCCCGGCCAGCCTCTGCCAACTCTCCTTCCCGCCCCAGCTCAGGTCAGACTCTGCAAAGTGGGAGGGGGTGTGCACTTTTCATCTGGCTCCCTCGTCTGCGTCTGGTTGTTTTTTTTTTTTTTTTCATTTGCTCTTTCTCCCCTCCTCCCACACGCCCCCCGTGGCCTCTGCTCTCCCCAGGATCTGCTCAAGGAGAAAACCGAGCAATTAAAATCTAAAAATGGTTTTCCATGATCGATGTTATCGCGTCTGACATCTGTGCCCCTGTATCTGGCCGACACCCAAATGCTGGCATTGCTTCTCTTGGGGGCTATGTGAGTTCTTTGGCAACACCGTCAGATTTGGGGAATCACGAGGAAGACGCAGAGACTCAGCACAGAGTAGCCCTCACAGCTATAATTCATTACAGGGCAAGGATGAGGACCAAGACCAGCAAAGGGAAAAGACACGTGGGGCCTCAGTTGGGGAAACCGGATGCAAGCTTCCAAAGGTCCTCCCTGGTGGGGTCACCCGGGACACGCTTAACTCTCCAGCGGTGAGTTGTGACAACAAGCTCATTAGAGACCATTCACCAGAGTCTTCACTGGAGGCCAGTACGGACGTGCCTCTTCCCGGCACAGCCCCCAATTCCAGACTCCTGGAAGGGAAGCACGTGTTTGGCATAAACCATGCCGTTTGTGCGATCAGTTTATGCCTAGACAGCCAGAACGGCGGTCAGTCCTGGGGATGCTGGGAAGGGTCTGATTTCCCAGTCACCAGCCGACACCAGTTAAGGGCCACCCTTGTAAGCAAGGCTTTCATCAGAGAGCGGTCAGGCCTGCCATGGTGACTCATCACCCCTTCCAAAGCGCTCTCATCCCGCACCTCTAAGCAGCCCTCTCCAACCGCCTCTCAGCAGCTGCCAGCAGCACAATGCAGCCTCTTCCTGCGGGGAAGCAGCAACCCAGGCAGGCCGTCTCTTAACCATCTGATGCCTTTGCTATGAACTCAGAAGCTCCTCGTGTCTCCTGCTGCGGTATTCTGGCTCTGCTGGCAGGTCCCACCAGCCCTCCCCCAGAGTAACAGTCAGTCACCTCATTCTGTCCCACCCAACTCTTGAGAAGACTGTCATGTGCTCCCAAGAATTTCCCCACTACTCTGGTGTCCCGTTGATCCTGGGGGCCACTGAGTTCCCTCTCTTGGCTTGAGAGGGGAGAGCATTCCTCCCTTATATTGCCAACAATGTTCTGCGAAGAAATGTCTCCCGGGGAAATCTCTAGGCAGCTCTTATCTGGGGAGTGGAGGTGGTGGGGGGTGGGCTGAAGGGTTCAGAACGGGGTCCGGTCACTTCTCAGCTTCTTTGTCAGCGTGTCCAGCACGGGTCTCAGAACTCATAGTACTTGCTTTTTATTGTTCAGAGCTTTGGGCTTCTGCCAACACTCTGAGAAATGGAAGTTCCGATCATCGTCATGTCCCTTGATTCCTATTTCTGTATCTTTCATTCTATTCCTACTTCCATGGTTCTTGTCCAGACGTGATCACCTCCCAGCTTTACCTGGACACGCACAGCCCTTCTATTTCTCCCACTTGCAGTCTGTCTTCCATGCAGTTTTCAGAGTTGTCTTTCTAATATGATGTGATCTTGTCATTCACCTGCTGAGGCTCTGCGGGCTGTCCCGAGGCCATGGCACGTCCACACTGCTCCACTCGGCACATGAAAGCCCTTCATAGCCCTGTCTCACCTGCCTTTCCAGTTCCAGGTCCAGCCGTTCCAAAACTCTTGCTTCCTGTGTGTTGAGCTCTTTCTTTTTCTGGACCGTTGTTCACTCCCTTGTCTACACGGGGAACTTTGCTTGTCTACATGGGGAACTTCCACTCACTCCTCAGTGGCCCCAGATAGAATGATCCGCTTCCTTTGCTGTGTCTTCGTAGCAATTTGTGCACCTCAGCTCCACCATTTGCTAGCTGTGTCACCTTGGGCAAAAACACTTAGCCTCTCTGTGCCTCAGCATTCTCATTCGTAAAATGGGGAAGATCATCTTACCTACCTCCCTGGGGACTTTGGAGGACTACGTTTAAATAAATTAATATTGTAAAGCCCTGAGAACTGTGCCTGGCATTAACCACACGCTACAACATTTGTTGCATAAATAAATGCCTCAACTTTGCATGTTTCAGCAGACCCATGTTTCCCTCCAAGCTTTGTGAGGGCCAGAGTCTTCCCCATCTGTTTTTGCCTGGCCAGGGTAAGCCTATCTAGAAGGTGCTCAGTGTACAGCTGGGATGAAATATTATGGAGTAAATGATATGATGTCTGAGATCTTCCTCAAAAATAGTACGGGAGGAGGGAAAGTGAGTGTAGGTAGAGGCAGAACAAGATTGAATAATTGTTGAAAATGGTTGATAGACTCACTGGGTTATTCCTTTTTTTTTTTTTAATGTGTATTTATTTATTTTGAAAGACACAGAGACAGAAAGAGACACAGAGAGCAGGGGAGGGGAAGAAAGAGAGGGAGAGAGAATCCCAAGCAGTCTCCACACTGTCAGCACAGAGTCTGACACGGGGGCTCCATCCCGTGAACCATAAGACCATGACCTGAGCCAAAATCAAGAGTCAGTAGCTTAACCGACTGAGCCAATTAGGGGCCCCTCATTGGGTTATCCTATTTTTACACACGTTAGCAATGTTCCAGATTACAAAATTAATTAGCAAAAAGGAGGAAAACAGTCTGTTGAAGGAATTAGGGAATTAAAGATAATACTCTCTGTTGTTTTGATTCCTCTATTTCTGTCCTTCCTTTTTAAAATCTAGCTTCAAGCTCTGATTTTAGAAGGGAGGAGGAAAGCGGAGGGAAAGAGTAGTCAGGAATCTTCTCTTTTCCGTGTAGGGAATGTTCTTTCCTTCCCTCTGTCTTGGAGCCACTTGCACTGCCACACACGTTTGGGAATTTTCTTTTTTTAGGCAACAGGTTGCTATCTTACTTGAAATGAGGTAGCTGTCATTCTTGAGTCATTTATGAAACTTTTCTTGGGAATTTGTGAGTTTTTCCTTTTTTCATATTTGCTCAGTTACTAGCTGTCTTGGAGCAACCCTAATCTGACAATTGATAAAGTGATTTCAAAAGCCACACATTTCCTGATTTGCATTTTTTTTTTTTTTTTTTTTTTTTTTTTTTTTTGCTGTCTGCTAAAGATGTGGCCTCTGGAAGGGGCAGTTCTGTCAGACGGCAGTCTGTCCCTGATGTTGGCAGAAGCCTGACAGGTCTGGCTGCAGGAGACCCTGAGTACTCACTGCTGTCCATCAAGCAAGGGAAAGGACCACCTCACATGTCCAAACGGGGCTGGATGTTGTCAAATTCCTCGAGGCTGTGTAAGTAAGACGCTTTCTTTACGCGCTTGGAAAATAATAATGAACTACCGTGCACGTGTAAGGGGGGGTGTTTAGCAGGGAGGGAAGTGAATTCATCGAGCCCCCAAGTGAACTGTTCTAAATGCTCTGCATACTTTCCCTTATTTCTTCCTCACGTCTGTCAGGAAGGATTCGTTCATCCCTAAATTGCAGATGAGGACTGAAACTCAGAGAAGTTCAGGAACTTTCCTTTTTTCTAAGTCATGAATCTGCGATTGGAACCCAGGTCTGATTTCCACACTTGAGTCCTTTCTACGGTGATTCTCACTGCTTTCCGCAGATTTCTAATACCCAAAGGGAGCACAGGGGCTCTCTCCAGCACCATGGGACGAGGCGGGGAGGTAGAACAGATGGGGCTGTGTATCCCCCAACTTGATGCAACCACACCGGCTTTTATTTTAATTACTTCTTCTTTTTACGTAGCAACGATTGCTAATATTTCGCGTGTACCTGTAAGTGCCAGCCACTGTAATTAGCTATTTCTATACACTGTGTCATTCAGTGCTCGTGATGGCCCTAAGAAAGGGATGCTGTCACAATTCCTCATTTATCCCCAAGAAGACCGAGGCACAGAGAGTATGAGAAACTTGCCAAAGGTCATACAGCTAGCTAGCTTGGCCAGGAATTGACACTGTGCGGTCTGAATCGAGAACCCAGAATACCTGATCCCACCAGATTTGACTTAAAGAAAGAGATGTGTGCAGTATCCCATGCTGCCTCGTGCAGCAGACTTTTCCTTCCCTCTTCCTTTTTCCCTCCCTTCTCCCCTCCCTCCCTTTCTTCCATCCAATCTATACCAAGTAGGCTCTGGGGGTAAGAAATTGAGACTGAGTAAAACAAAGTTCTTACCTAAGGAGAATCTCAGGGTTTGGAAGAAGGAATCGTATATACAAAGCAGAATGTGAAAGTGGAGCCATATTACCCAGGCCCCGAAGAGAGAGGATGCTTCACAATCTGGCAAACAAGGTGTTGGGAGACTTTCTGAGACCACTCCCGAGGGGCAGGTCCGAGACTTGCCCACTAAACTTCGATTCACGGTCACTTCTCTTTCCTGTCTCCCCAGAGGTGCATTTGAGTGGCAGCTCCCTGAGTTCTCAGGGTGACCCTGGCAGAGGGAACTGGAGGTGTGATAGGCCACTCTCATTCACCCATCCTCCTTCTCATTTCCTATTTTGTGTTTGTTTGTTTGGTTGGTTGGTTTTTGTCTTTTTTTTTTTTTTTTATTCCAGTTAGCTAACATACAGTGTAATATTGGTTTCAGAGGTAGAATTCAGTGATTCATCACTTATGTACAACACCCAGTGCTCATCACAACAGGAGTCCTCCTTAGTACCCATCACCCATCTGGACCATTCCCCACCCACCTCCCTCCATCAACCCTCGGCGTGTTTTCTGTCTTTAAAAGCCTCTCATGGTTTGTTTCTCTTTCTTCTCTTTCCTCCTCCACCCCTTCCCATATGTTCATCTGTTTTGTTTCTTAAAGTCCACATAGAGTGAAATCATATGGTACTTGTTTTTCTCTGATTGACTTATTTTGCTTAGCATGATACACTCTAGCTCCATCCACGTCATTGCAAATGGCAAGATTTCATTCTTTTTGATGGCTGGGTAATATTCCATGCTATTGTTTTGTTTTGAATCAGAGCTTCCAGAGATATCTTCTCTCTGTCTCTCCCATCTTCTCTGACTTTAATGCCCATGTGTACACCCGGGTATCTTTCCTACTAAGGGAAAAATGGTTAGCAGTAAGGAAGGTAGCGAGGACCACTGAGCTCTCTCCATCTGTAACATGCTTAGGAAGCGAGCCCACCGTATTGCACTGTGAGTGCAAATTTGCAGCTTGCTGAGTACCAGAAGCAGCTGCCACCCAGTTCCCTGGGGGCAGATGGAGTCTCCTGGGAGGAGAGAGCCCTAGGGGATCCCAATTCCTGGGGTGGAGGTTGGAAAGCACCTCCTCTGTCCCACCACCCAGGGCTCTGCTTTGCAAGCTTGAGGCCTACTTTGTGGTATTAGCCACCTGCTCTCCGGGCTGTCCATGCCATCTAGTCCTGTCAACCGAAGGTGTCAGGATTGGGCAGCCGTTGAGTCCCCTCTCTACAGCAAGAGGGGGTCTGGAAGACTTCTGCTTACCTGAGTCTAACTTCTGGGAGGAACTTACTATTTCCAGAGGAGTCTGCCTGGGGTTATGTGTTCTACCTCACTGCCAGACCGGCTCCTCCCTGACTTCTCTGCTCACACCGCACCCCCCCCCCTCACCCCTTGCCCCTGACCCTGCTGACCCCTCCTCCATCACAGCCCCCTGGGTGTCTCTGGAAACCCCCCCCCCACCCGCCGACCCCTCACAAGAGTGATAGCCACCCTCCCCTCCAGGATACCTCCTTTCCTAGAGAAGAAACACATTCCTTTTGTCTTCCCAAATCTTAGTCTACCCGAGGGAGGCACGGCTAAGTCAGCATGAACTCATGCACCCTCTCTCCGTTCGTTACATGAAAACTGGGCCTATCGGGGGTGGGGGAGATGTGTTTTGTCACGATCCTCCTGAAACCATGTGCTGGCCCTGCTGACTTTCAGCTGTGGCTCCCAGTTCTCAGGCGGGGCAGAGCCTTCTCTGAAATGGGAAGTCAATATAAGGGAGGTAGGGGCAGGGCATGTTCTAGATGGCGTTAAGCTGTTGTCGGTTCCACGTGGACTCCTAGGGAGGCCCGTCTTACTGAACACAGCCTTGTCTTGTTTCCTTTCCAGCAGTCTCCTTTTCTCCAGCCTGGCGACAGGTGTCCCGACAGAGCCCAGTTACCAAAGGCAGTCACCGACTGCTTGCGTGCCTTCCAGAGGAGCTCGTGTTCCAGCATCAAAGACTGAGGCTTGTGCATTGAGGTAACGAGCTGCTCCCAGGCAGGGACTGACTCACTTATTTACCAGACTTTCTCCTTTTCCTTGACAATAGTGCCAGCCCTTAAGAGCTGCTCAGTAAATGTCTTTTGAATGGACTAAGGCACAAGCATCTGGTGCTTTCAATGCTATCGGCTTTAATAAACACCATTGAGTGGCATCTTGTGAAGATTAGCTAAAACAACCTGGCAGCGTCAGCGGGTAGTTATTTTGGTCCCCATTTTATTTAGGAGGAATCTGCAAGAAGTTAAGTAACTTGCTCAAGAGGCACAAAGCTTGTTAATGGCAGAGTCGGGATCTGAACTCTGGTCTGTCCATTTCCACACCGCGGGGAGTTTGGTGCACGTCACTGAGAAGCACTGTGGCACTGATACCGTGCAAAGAGCCGTGGAAACACAGAAGTCACCGCTTATTCTGCCTGGTAGAATGACGACAGCCTTCACAGAGGAAATACTGCAAGTTTTGTGAGCTGAATATTGAGATGCATTCTGCAATGTGGAGAAGGGCCGGGGGGCATTCAAGTCAGCGCTGCATTTGCAAAAGGCAGAGCATGGGTAGGAAGAAGCGAGACTGTGCGGCTGCACACCGGGAACAGGTTCTAAGTCAGGCAGGTAAGAGGATGGGGGATGATGTGCTCGGGCAAGTTAGAGTCAGAGTATAGGTGAGGCACGATTCTATCCAACTTGGACAGCTTCCAGAGAATTCTATAATAAGCCAGCTGCATGGCCGGAATGTGCACTTGTCTTTGCAGAGTTTGGCAGTGGAGAAAAATCTTCTGGGGAATAGTTCTCCTGGAAGGGAGACCCCTCCCTTCCCCCCACCTTCTTTGCCACCAGTACAGCAAACGTGTGACCTCCAGCAGTGTACCTTCCAGAAGAAAGTACTAGTTACATTCTCTTAAGGAACTTAGGCAACCAATCGGACCCTTAAGGTCTTTGGGTTTCCTGCTTATAAAGGTTCTGTCTTTGATGCCCTCATTGCTGGTAGCGGCTGCATGGCTTGTGGAAGTTAATGTCCCTTTTCTCATCTCTGCAGATTGAGGACACCACAAAAGAACGCTGCGGGGCGTACAGCCACAAACTTGACATTTCTAGCTCCAGATCTGCACAGGCAATGGCTGTGCTGCAGGGACTGTCCCCTGTGCCTACTCCCTGGTCATCTGAGTGGATCTGTATTGCTGTTTGGAAATATCAGCCTCTGTTGCACATCTTGCAACCAGCTGGCCGGAGTGGGAGGTGGAGTCCCTTGCTATGAAACAGAGCTTTACTTTGCTGGTAACGTGTGTCCGTAATGTATTGAAGGTAACTTAGAAATGCTGTGAGCCCAAACTTCATTTTATGGAGGAAAATAACTGAGGCTCAGAGACGTGGAGTGTCACGCTCAGGGTCACCCAGCAGCCCTGCCTTGTCCTATGCAGTAGCCACTCCCCTCCTGTGCCCACGAAGCCCTTGAAATGGGGCCACTCTGACCGGAGTGTGCTTTCAGTGTAAATACACACAGGATTTCATTGATTCCGTAGGAACGTAAGTATCTCATTGATATTTTTTACATTGATTATATGTTGAAATGATGACATTTTGGAAACTTTTGGCTAAATTAAATGTATTATCAAAAATAAGACCACCTGTGTCTTCTTTTGCCTTGTTCTCGTGGCTGTTAGAAACTATAACATAACAGACGTGGCTTGCATTATGTTTTTACCTGACGGCATTCTTCTAAAGCTTGGAGTAGAACACAGGCCTCTTGCCATCCATGCTAACCCAGAGCAGCGTGGGGAGTGCTGGCTGGATCCACGAGAAGCCAGAGGCACGGACACTGGTTAGGAGGCCCCTGCAGCAGGCATGTCCACCCCCCTGTGGGGGCTGCGATGCTCCCCGCTAGTCAGGAGAACAAACTCCTGTTACTGTGCCTGCTGCCCCTCTCATGCCTCCCCTCCCCCGCTCCCTTTCTAATCTTCCCTGCCTGCAAGCTTGCTTCGTCTTTCTGTCCCACCCCAGGTGTCTGAGATGTGAGGCAGCCCAGTCTCCTTCATTGATCTGTTTCTGCCTCCTTCCGACCTGGTTCGATCTGTGGCCATTCCTCCAGCCGTCTCTGCAGCCTTGCAACTGCCTTAAACAACCATTCACTCTTCTTCCCCACAGAGCTCTCACTTAGGAATGATCTCAAAACAGCTCTGTACTTTAAAAAAAAGTGTAGCAAGTCCATTTACTAAAGGAACAAGAGCCTGCTTTTCGCTCCTTTCCTCGGTGTATCTTATCCCCAGCTGCCCAAGTCTGGGCTCTGCAAAAAATGTAGGGGAGCTTGTGGAACCAGAGATCAGGCTGGTCACGGAAAACGGTTTTGAGGATTAAATGGTGCGTATTAAGCGATCTGTCCCTCTGCTGGCTCCATTCCCGTCTGCAGCTCTTCTAGGTTTAGTTAGCTTCTACAAATATGAAATAGGAATTCTTCATTCATTCTTTAGTTCATTCCACAAGGGCTGAACCAGCATCAGTCTCCCAGGCACCGTGCTGGGCTCTGGAGATACAGTGCTCACGGCAGATACGGTCTTACAGCAAAAAGAAGAAAAAGATGAAAATGGATGGGGGGCGGGACTGGTGCCTGTCAGGTCCCACAGATACTGTGGCTTCCGCGTGGGCTGGTAGCTCACCCCCCCTGACCAGGATGGAGTTGCTGGTAGAAATGGGACCCAGCAGAACCTGTGTGCTGTGTCAGTTTGGACATTGAATAACTGTTCCTGAGTTCCATTCAGAAGTTTGAGGTCTGTTGCTTAGACTCAACTCCCTCTGTCCCATCCTTCCTAATGCCCTAGACGAAAACACCTTCGGTCCTTCTGGACTAGGGTCACTTCCTCTGGATTCACGTGCCTTATTTCACAGAATGTCCCCACCTGCTCTTCTGTGGGATGCTGCTAACACCATCACTCTGTGGCCCTCTGCAAGAGAGGCTGCCCTCCTCCTTTGCCTCTGTCTGCCCAGAATCTGATGACTAGCTTGAGCCTAATCCCAGGGGAGACTGAGTCTTCCTCCTTCCACGATGCTGCTCACAGATCATTGTGCTTTTTGTCCCTTAAACCTCTTTTTATATATGCTATGGTTTAAAAGGTGCAGAAGATAGACATACAGTTTAAATAATTACTATACAGTGAATACACAGGAAATACCACATAGGCCAAGAATGAGATGGTTGCCAGAACCCAAGAAGACCTCTGTCCCTCCAACCGCTCACGCTCATGGACCCCACCCCCCCTTATGGAGAGAACCTAGGATTCTGACATTTGGTATAATCCTATCCCTTGCTTAAAAAAAAAACAACTCATTTTATCAAAACTAAATAAATCAAAAAAATCATTTTACCATTTTTATATGCATTCCAAAAGAATATAGACTAATTCTGCCTTTTTTGAGCTCTACATAAATGAAATCACATTGTATGTCTCATTTGGTGTCTGGCTCAATATCCTGTATGGGAGGGTCATTTATGCTGTTACCTGTTTCTATAGTTTGCTCATTTTTATTTTGATTCATTGATTCAGTGATTAGTTACTTTTTATTTTTTGATTCATTGTGATTAATGAATTAATTTTTATTTATTTTTTCATTCACTGTTATTCATTTGTATTACTGTGTTGAATCACCATTACTTTTCAACTGTTTTGAAAATCTACCCTCCTGCTTTGAGCCCAATGATTTTGAGTAGCTTGTCTCATAGTCCTCAAACACAGTACAGACACTACCCTCATCCTGGATGATACTTTAAAAACTCTTTTATTTTTTATTTTTTAAATTATTTTAAAAAATTTTTAATGTTTATTTATTTTTGAGAGAGAGAGAGAGACAGTGTGTGGGTAGGGGAAAGGCAGAGAGAGGGAAACACGGAATCTGAAGCAGGCTCTAGGCTCTGAGCTGTCAGCACAGAGCCTTGATGTGGGGCTTGAACTCACAGACCACGAGATCTTGACCTGAGCCCAAGTCGGACACTTAACCAACTGAGCCACCCAGGTGTCCCTATTTTTTATTTGTTTTAATTTTTATTTATTTTTATTTATTTATTTATTTATTTATTTATTTATTTATTTATTTTACATCCAAGTTAGTTAGCATATAGTGTAACAATGATCCCAGGAGTAGATTCCTTAATGTCCCTTACCCATTTAGCCCATCCTCTCTCCCACAACCCCTCCACAGTAACCCTCTGTTTGCTCTCCATATTTAAGAGTCTCTATGTTTTGTCCCCCCTCCCTGTTTTTATATTATTTTTGCTTCCCTTCCCTTGTGTTCATCTATTCTGTGTCTTAAAGTCCTCATATGAGTAAAGTCGTATGATATTTGTCTTTCTCTAACTAATTTCACTTAGCATAACACCCTCTAGTTCCATCCACATAATTGCAAACGGCAAGATTTCATTCTTTTTGATTGCCATGCAAGACTCCATTGTATATATGTACCACATCTTCTTTATCCATTCATCCATCGATGGGCATTTGGGCTCTTTCCATACTTTGGCTATTGTTGCTAGTGCTGCTATAAACACTGGGGTGCATGTGCCCCATCAAAACAGCATCCCTGTATCCCTTTGGGTAAATACCTAGTAGTGCAACTTCTGGGTCATAAGGTAGTTCTATTTTTAATTTTTGAGGAACTTCCATACTGTTTTCCAGAGTGGCTGCACCAGTTTGCATTCCCACCAGCAGTGCAAAAGAGATCCTTTTTCTCGGCACCCTTGCCAACATCCGTTGTTGCCTGAGTTGTTAATGTTAGCCATTCTGACAGGTGTGAGGTGGTATCTCATTGTGGTTTTGATTTGTATTTCCCTGATGATGAGAGATGTTGACATTTTTTCATGTGTCGGTTGGCCATCTGGATGTCTTCTTTGGAGAAGTGTCTATTCATGTCTTTTGCCCATTTCTTCACTGGATTCTTTGTTGTTTGGGTGTTGAGTTTGATAAGTTCTTTATAGATTTTGGATACTAACCCTTTATCTGATATGTCATTTGCAAATATCTTCTCCCATTCTGTTGGTTGCCTTTTGGTTTTGCTCCTTGTTTCCTTCGCTGTGCAGAAGTTTTGTTTTGTTTTGTTTTGTTTTTGTTTTGTTTTGTTTTGATGAGGTCCCATAGTTCATTTTTGCTTTTGTTTCCCTTGCCTCTGGAGACGTGTTGAGTAAGAAGTTGCTGTGGCCAAGACAAAAAGGGTTTTGCCTGCTTTCTCTTCGAGGATTGGGCTGTGGTGTTATCATTTTCATTGGCTTCCATGTACTTTTAAATTTACTCTTTAACTTCTTGGTTAGCCCATTCATTCTTCAGTAGGATGTTCTTTAGTCTCCAAGTATTTGGTACTTTTCCAAATTTTTTCTTGTGGTTTCTTTCGAGTTTCATAGCATTGTGGTCTGAAAATATGCACAGTATGATCTCGATCTTTTTATACTTGTTGAAGGCTGATTTGTGTCTCAGGATGTGGTCTATTCTGGAGAATGTTCCATGTGCAATGAAGAAGAATGTATATTTCACTGCTTTAGGATGAAATGTTCTGAATATATCTGTTAAGTTCATCTGGTCCAGTGTGTCACTCAAAGTCATTGTTTCCTTATTGATTTTCTGATTAGATGATCTGTTTATTGTTGTAAGTAGGGTGTTGAAGTCCCTTACTATTACGGTATTATTATCAATGAGTTTCTTTTATGTTTGTGATTAATTGATTTATATATTTGGGTTCTTCCACATATGGAGCATAAATATTTACAACTGTTAGGTCTTCTTGGTGGATAGACCCCCTAATTATGATATAATGCCTTTCTTCATCTCTTGTTACAGTCTTTATTTTAAAGTCTAGATTGTCTGATATAAGTATGGCTACTCTGTCTTTCTTTTGGTGACCATTAGCATGATAGATGGTTCTCCATCCCCTTACTTTCAATCTGAAGGTGTCTTTAGGTCTAAAGTGGGTCTTTTGTAAACAGGATATAGATGGATCTTGTTTTCTTATCCAATCTGTTACCCTATGTCTTTTGATTGGAGCATTTAGTCCATTGACATTTAGAATGAGTATTGAAAGATATGAATTTATTGCCATTATGTTGCTTGTAGAGTTGGAGTTTCTGGTGGTGTTCTCTGGTCCTTTCTAGTCTTTGTTGCTTTTGGTATGTATGTATGTATGTATGCATGTATTTTCATCTTTTCTCCCCTCAAAGAGTCCCCCTTAAAGTTTCTTGCAGGACTGGTTTAATGATCATGAACTCCTTTAATTTTTGTTTGTCTGGGAAACTTTTAATCTCTCCTTCTATTCTGAATGACAGCCTTGCTGGATAAAGAATTCTTGGCTGCATATTTTTCTGATTCAGCCCACTGAATATATTTTGCCACTCCTTTCTGGCCTGCCAAGTTTCTGTGGATAGGTCTGCTGCAAACCTGATCTGTCTTCCCTTGTAGGTTAAGGACTTTTTTTCCCCTTGTTCCTTTCATGATTCTTTCCTTGCTTGGGTGTTTTGTGAATTTGACTATGATATGCCTTGTTGATGGTCAGTTTTTGTTGAATCTAATGGGAGTCCTCCATGCCTTCTGGATTTTGATGTCTGAGTCTCTCCCCAGGTTCGGAAAGTTTTCTGCTATGATTTGCTCACATAACCATTCTACCCCTTTGTGTCTCCCTTCATCTTCTGGGACCCTTGATTCTGATGTTGTTCCTTTTTAATGAATCACTGATTTCTTGAATTCTTAAATAGTGCTCTTTTGCCTTAGCCTCTCTCTTCTTTTCTGCTTCATTATTCTCCAGAAGTTTGTCCTCTGTATTGCTCTTCCTGCACTGCCTCATCCATCCGTGCCGCCATGGCATCCATTTGAGATTGCAGCTCAGTTATAGCATTTTTTATCTCATCCTGACTAGTTTTTACTTCCTTTATCTCTGCAGAAAGGGATTCTAATCTATTTTTGACTCCATAATAAGTATTTTCGATAATAAGTATTCTTACTATAATGATTCTAAATTCTGGTTCAGACATCTTGCTTGTATTTGTGTTGCTTAAGTTCCTGGCTGCCATTTCTTCCTGCCCTTTCTTTTGGGGTGAATTCCTTTCTTTCATCATTTTGAAGGGAGAAAAGGAGTTAATGAGGTAAAAAGAAATTAAAGTTAAGAAAATTAAAATTAAAAAATTAAAAAATTAAAATTAAAAAATTAAAAAATTAAAATTAAAAAATTAAAAGCAACACACACCCACACAGAAGTCAAATAAACGATGCTAGATCCTAGGTGTGTTTTGGTCTGGGTGTTGAAAGGGGCTTGATAGATAGAGAAAAAAGGGGAAAGAAAGAGGAAAAAAAAAGAAATCATTTGAAAATTTGAAAAAATGAATACATTGAAATAGAATAAAATGAAATAAATGGAAGTAAAATAGAATTTGAAGAAATTCACACAAAATTAAAAAATATAGTAGAAAAAAATTAAAGAAAAATAGTTTTAATAAAAATTGAAAATAAAAATCATTTTGTTCTCTTTCTGTATCAAGAAAAAGAAAGGAAATGAAAAAGGGGAAAAAAAGAAAATTAAATAGATGGACCAGCGAGCAGACTGAAATAAGATGGAAATTACTCCGTTTTCCCCTAGAAGTCAAACTATGAACCGCTTTATAGTCCGTAAACTAAGCGGGCGGAGAGATATGTGTTCCTGAAGAGCGAGGTTAGCCTATTTGGGCGGGGCTTAGTGTAATGGCTCCATTCTCCACTAGATGGCGCTGCTAGCCTACTGGGGTGGAGTGCCGTGGCACTCGTGGGTGCGTATGCGCATGCGTGGGAGCGGTAAAAAATGGCCTCACCCAGCTACCCGGCCTCTAGTGTCAGAATTCTGTTCTTCCCGATCAGCAATCGCGCACCCGTCCTTTGTCTTCAGCTTCCGTCCACTCCCCGCTTTTACACTGTCTGTGATCAAGCCCCAGGCAGCACCTCCCTCCTGAGTTTTATCTCAGGTGCGGCTGTGTTTCCTGACCCCTAACTTCCGAGAGACTGAGGCTTTGACCCGCTCAGCCCCTCTGCGGGAGGGTCTCACCAGCCAGGAACATTCACGGGACTGTGCTGCTGCCGATGCCCAGAGACTGCGGCCGGGTGCCAGCCCGCCCCAGAACACGTTCACACAATCATGTAGCGGCAGCGTTTCAGGGATTATGGAAAATCACAACACGCATCTGGCACCGGGCTTCACCCCCAACGACCTTGTTCCAGCACCAGCGAACGTGGTTGTTCTCCCGGCCCCACTGGGGCCTTTGCCTGTGTGGGGGCCACACAGCCTCTACCAGATGGCCTCCCAGCAGAGGAACCGCCTCTCCCGTGTGGCCCCAAGACCCCTGGACTTCCCTCTGCTCCTGGGGATTCGCCCTTCCAACCAGAGCACCACCAGGTATCAGCTGCTGAGTTTCAAACTCTGTGCTCCCCCTGTAGAGAGTCTTAATGGGATTTAGACCCTGTCCTTTCTCCTTTTTTAGTTCAGTCCCTGCGGCTGTTTCCACTTTTCCACTTTCTCTCCAGCTGCTTTGGTGGGGGGGGAGGTGCTTTTCCCGTTCTCCACCCTCACCCCCACCTGTCTCTGTCCTCTCTCCACCCGCAAAAGCACCTCCCTTCTCGCTCCCCAAGTTCACCTCTCCGTGCCATGTACCTGCTGAATTCTGTGGTTCAGGTTGTGCAGATTGTTGTGTTAATCCTCAGATCAGTTTTCTAGGTGTGCAGGATGGTTTAGTGTTGATCTGGCTGTATTTCATGGACGTGAGACACAAAAAACTTCCATGCTGTTCCACCATCTTGGTTCCTCCCCCCTACAAACTCTTTTATTATGAAAACTTTCAAACATACACAAATTTGGGAGAGCAGTTTAATCAGCCCCCTTATACCTAGCAGCTAATTCCACCAATCATTCATTTACAACCCAACCTGTGGTACCTGTATCCCCATGTAGTTCCCTCCCCTTATTTTGAGATGAATCCCAATTATCATATTATTTTCCTCATAAATACTTCAATTTTTTCCGCAAAAGTTAAAGACTCTTTTTTTTTTTAAATATAATCCTATATCATTATCACACATACATACTTTAAGACCAGTGGAATTTTCTTAATATAAAAAACAAGCTGATGTTCAAATTTTATTATTTAAAAAATTTTTAATATTCTTTGGGTCAGAATTAAAATAAGATTTATAAATTACAACACAATAGTTTGTATTTCTCTTCAAATGCTTCAAACTATAGAGCCCTCATTCTGCTTGGTCATTTGTACAGGTTACCTCTTTCTCTCTCTCCCTCTCCCTCTCTCTCAATCACTATCTCGTGATTTTGATCTCTCCTTATACTTACAGTTTATTTATTTCTTAAAGAAACCAGATTATTCATCTCTAGAGTTCCTCACAGTTGGGAATTTTCTGTTATTTAACATGTTCTCTGTCACCTTTGTTTTCTTTAAATTGGTGGTTGGCCATAGAGCTTTGTTCCGGATTTAGTTTTATTTTTGGCGAGAAGTCCCCATAGGTCGTGTTTCTTGCTTCCATCAGCAGATGATCTGAGATGTCGGCATCTGTCACGACAGCCTATCTTCATGGGTTGGAGATGGCAACATTCCTTCATTTGTTAGCTAAAATGCTTCTAGAGACAAACTTTTCATTGTCAACTACTTGATTTCCCTGAGATAAGTTCTTATAGGAAAGAAAGAATAAATGTTTGATGCTTTTCCTCTATTATTTTTCAAACTATCTGAGATTATTTTATCACAAGCTCCAGAGAAGAATGAGGACATTTTTCTTTTAGTAACTGTGAGTTCATGGATACAACCATGTCTGCAATGTTTTAATCCATTGTGACTATTCTTGTGATGCCCAAATTATCCTGTTTTTGACCGGTAGGAGTCTTTTAATGGACTCCCGAGGTCCTAAAACCTTTCAATATGACGTTTGTAGACATTATAGCTTCTTTGTTTTCTGGCATCATATCATCATATCATCTCATCCATAAATATTTCAGAGTCTCCTGAGTTCTTCTAAAAGTGGAAGACCGCGGTCTGGGTACTAAGGGTACTCCTTGGCTATTATTTCTAAGCCCTTTCAATGGACAGAGCCGGGAAATAAAGACAAATTGTCATGAGTTGATGTGGATACTTATCAATCAAATTAGGACTACATAGTTTTTACCTAATATGTTTAAGTGTACATATCCTTTTCTGTTATGCCAAGCATTGCATTTCTCAACACTGATGTAATTACTCATTTTCTTTCTCACATAGTTCACACACGACAGACTCAGAAAAACAATATAAATGCTACCATTAGCGATAGGATTATTAAAATCAATTTAAGATTTTTTGTACGTTTTTTTATATTTTTGGCCTTAAGATGCATCCCACTAAAGATGTTTAGTAAATTATTATGTCATAAAGTCATCTGAAATATTTTCTCTCATGTGTTTATGACACCAACTCAGTATTCTATTAAGTCATTTTATTTTTTATTTACAGAGATTACTTATGTATTTATATAATTATGCAAAATATTAGCGTATTCCAAAATCATATCACATGATAGAGTATATTCAGAGAAATTTAACTTCTAACCTCATTCCCCTCTCCTGTTTCCTCCATTTGAACCACTTATTTGGGTTCTTTGAGGAACTGTTTCTTTTTTTTTTTTTAAGTCTATTTATTTATTTTGAGAGAGAGACAGATCATGAGAAGGGGAGGAGAGAGAGGGACACAGAGGATCTGAAGCAGGCTCTGTGATGACAGCAGAGAGCCAGATGCAGGGCTCGAACCCACAAACCTCAAGATCATGACTGGAGCTGAAATCAAGAGTCAGACACTCAACTGAGTCGCCCACACGCCCTGCAACTGTTTCTTTTCAAGTTTTTGTTCTACTTTTTCTTTTTTCTTAAAAACAAAAAAAGGAAAAAATATATATGTATGCCTCCCCTCCTCCTTTCTTAGATAGTTGACAGTGTACTACCCATAGTTTTCTCCATTTAGGTTTTCCACCCTATCAAGTATCACTTTAATAATATATAAGTGGGTTAGATGGTGTGCAACTTTATGGGGTTAGTTTTTCCCAGTGAGCATATTTCTCTGGAGATTGACCCAGGTTGTTGAGTATAAAACGAGTGTGTTCATTTTTATTGCGAAATAAGATTTTGTGGTGTGGATGTACCCCAGCTTGTTAAACCATTCAGCCATTCAAGGACATCTGGGTCATTTCCAGGTTTGGGCTATTACAAATAAAGCTGCTCTACATGTATGTAGGGGTTTGTGTTTGAACAAGAGTCATCATGTCTCTGGGATAAAGGGCCAAAAATGTAATTGTTGGATTTATGATAGTTGTGTGTTTCGTTTCTTTTTTTTTTTTTTAATGTTTTTTTTTTTTTTTTTACATTTTATTTATTTTTGAGAAACAGAGTGAGACAAAGCATGAGCGGGGGAGGGGCAGAGAGAGAAGGAGACAATCTGAAGCAGGCTCCAGGCTCTGAGCAAGCAGTCAGCACAGAGCCTGATGCGGGGCTTGAACCCACAAACTGTGAGATCATGACCTGAGCCGAAGTCAGAGGCTCAACCGACTGAGCCACCCAGGTGCCCCGTGTGTTTCGTTTCTAAGGAAAGTTCCCAACTGTTTTCCAGAGGGATCGTACCATTTTGCATTTGGACCAGGAATGTATTAATGATTCAGTCTGGCATCCTCACCAATATTTGATGTTGTCACACATTTTATTTTAGACATTCTGATAGGTGTGTGGTCATATTTCATCATGGTTTTAATTTGCAGTTCCCTAAGGGCTAATGATGTTAAATATCTCTTAGATGCTTTTTTGTCATCTGTATGTCTTTGGTGAAATATTTCTTCAGGTCTTTTATCTTATTTTATTATTTCTTGGCTATTGAATTTTGAAAGCTCTTTATAGAGTCTAGATACTAGTCTTTTGTCAGATGCGTGGCTTGCAAAAAATTTCTATCACTCTGTAGCTTGTCTGTCCCTCTTCTTGACAGAGTCCTTCATAGAGAAAAACACTTCTAATTTTGATCAAGTTTTATTGACCAATTTTCCTTGTATGAATCAAACTTACGCTCAAAACTGTGAACTCTTTGTCTGGCTCTGGATCCTGAAGATTTCCTCTATTTTGTTTTCTGTAAGTTTTATAGTTTCTAGCCGGCCTGCCTTGTTCCTTCCACTTTTCAGAGTATTAAGATGCTTATTTTCCATACGCTGTCTGGGGCGCTCAATTGTACCACTTTCTCTGGCTCCATAGTTTATGATGAGAGTCCTGGCGTCATTTGAATTGGGTTTTTCCCTGGAGATGAAATACCATTTCTGTCTCATTGCTTTCAAGATTTTTTTCTTTGTCTTTAGATTTCGAAGTTACACCGTAATGTGGCTTGTGGATTTGGGGAGCAGGTTATTCAGTACAGGGTTCACTCAGCTTCTTAAATCCATAGGCTTCTGTCTTTGGGGAAGTTTGGGAAGTTTCTCAGCCGTACTCTCTTCCTTTTCTCCTCGGTGATGTTGATGACAGAAATATTGGGTCTGTTGTGACAGTCCACAGGTCCCTGAGGTTCTGTTCCTTTTTTTGTTCTGTTTTGTTCTCTCTCTGTTCAGGTTTAGTGATTTCTATTTTTCTGTCTTCAAATCCACTGGTTCTTTCCTCTGTCTCCCTGCCTCTGCACTTCGCTCTGGGACCCATCCAGTGAGGTTTTTAAATTGTAGCTATTGTGTTTTTGTTTAGTTCTAAAATACCAATTTGTTTGCTGAGACTTTCTGTTTCTTTGTGGAGACTCTATTTCTTGATTTGTCTTGTTTGTTTGTAGCTCTCATTGTATCTCTAGGAGGAGTGCTTTAAATCTTTGTCAGGTTATTTCAGTATTTCTGTCACCTTGGGATTGGCATCTGTTAATTGTCTTTTTCGTTCAGCTGGAGATTTTCCTGGTTCTCGGGATGTTGTGTGATGTGCAGTTGAAACCTGGACACTTTTATATTGCGCTACAAGACTCCGTGCCTTATTTAAACCATCTGTTTTGGCTAGGCCCTCTGATACCACGCTGGCAAAGGAAAGGCAGGGGCATTGTCCTGTGACTGCCAGCTGGGGCTAGAAGTCCAGATTCTCCACTCAGCCTCCTTTGACACCCAAGGGGGAAATTCAGTGTTTAATTTTGGGTGTCAACGTGAGTGGGCTTGGGGGTGCCCAGATTAAAGATTATTTCTGGGTGTGACGGTGAGGGTGTTTCTGGATGAGGTTAGCATTTGAATCAGTAGACTCCGTAGATTACCTTCCCCCATGTGGGTGGGCAGTCTGTTGAGGGCCTGAATAGCAAAAGGCCTCTGCCTTGGCCAGTTGCCATTTTTTCCTGCTTCACTGTATGAGCTGGGACACATCATCTCATATCATTTAATTTTCTTGTGCCCTCGGACTGGGATTTATCCCATCAGCTCTCTTGGTTCTTAGACCTTTTAGACTCAAGGCTGAATAATACCTCTGGCTTTTCTGGGTCTCTAGCCTGTAGATGGCAGATTGTGGGACTTCTCAGCATCCATAATGGCATAAGCCAGTTCTTCATCATAAATTGATATAGATTGGGATGCTTGGGTG
This sequence comes from Panthera tigris, assembly GCF_018350195.1. Taxonomy (NCBI): domain Eukaryota; kingdom Metazoa; phylum Chordata; class Mammalia; order Carnivora; family Felidae; genus Panthera; species Panthera tigris. Next base: position 68,407,152 of record NC_056676.1, on the reverse strand, counting down.
GCTCCATTGGTCAAGCTTTTGATTCTTGGTTTTGGCTCAGGTCATGGTCTCGCAGTTGGTGGGTTTGAGCCCCACATCGGGCTCTGTGCTGGCAGCGTGGAACCTGCTTGGGATCCTCTTTCTCCCCCTCTCTCTCTGTCCCTTCCCTGCTTGCACTCTCTCTTGTTATCTCTCTAAATAAATAAATAAATAAACTTTAAAAACTAAATAAAAAATAAATTGATATGGATAGATACAGATACAAACACAGATACAGATATAGAGATATAAATATCTCTTGTTGGTTCTGTTTCCCTGGAGAACTCTGACTAATACAGGGACTTGTGACTTTGGGTGGGTTGTAAGTTAGACCTACTCTTTCACTTTATCCAAAAACAAATAGAGGCCTATATATACCTGGTTTTACTTCCTGTTATGGGCACATATAGTTAGATATTTCAAGATGGATTCCCAATGTCCACTTGGTAATTTTGGTTAAATTAGTGGATTAGATCAACACTAAAGAAAAGGACGTCAGGCAACTCAATAGGTAATAAATCACTGGCTATGCCATCTGTTTTCCATTTCCAAATACCTTTGCCCCTTTGAAGGCAGAGGCCGATTCTTTGGTCCCCAAACCAGACAGAACCAAGTGAGCCCTTGGTAATATTTGCCTCAGCAACGTAGAAAGAATGTGTGTAAAGTAACTCCACATTTCTAGGACTCAAGAAATGGCAATTCCATCTGTCATTCTTCTATCCCTTCTTTCCTTAATGCGATGTATAGAATACATCCAAATTTGAGACGCTTTTTTAGAGAAATGGTAGGATCCTCTGGCTAGTCCACACAACCTGTTTTACTCCTTATAGCTTTTAATAATATTGTTGACGGGTATAGTCACAATTTTCCTAATCACTACTGGCATGTTGTTTCTAACGATAAAATTGACTTAGAAAGAAACTAGCCAACTAATGTCAGGGCTGTGTTTCAAAGTCTTCAGAAAAAAGCCAAGAGGTTTAACAGTTGGCATCCTCCCTTCCACTTTGAACACTAAACTCATCGTCTCCCTTTAAGGTTGGATAAAGCCTTCTTCTGGCTTCTTCAGGTGACAGCCTGGTGAGATTCAACCCTTCCTATGTGGATCTTCCTTGGATATGGGCGTATTTTAATAGTTGAGATATGGAGAAAATGTTTTTGTCGTTGCTGCTGCTACTGCTGTTTTAACATTAGAGAAACCTCCCCTCCTTCCCCACTGAAAAATTGGTTTTGTTTTGTGACTTCTTTAATTAGAAACGTATGGTAGAGAACCCTAAAAAACCTACTCACTAAGGATAGGTTACTAGACCTCATCCTAAGGAGGGTAGGTTGGGTTAATCCCAGGAGATATGCACAGAGCCACTGGGTGCCTAGTCACTGGGTGCAAATAGGTCCTGAAATCCATCCCAGCCCAGCTGCTTTCCTGCTAAATCAGGATCTATGTCCTCTAGAGGTGGTATCTTGTCTAATTTGCACTGGTGCTAGAAGCTTGGAGTCAGGGCGTGGGTGCTGAGAACAATGGCATCCTTCCTGTGATGGAGAAGGGAAAGTGAAGAAGCCTCTTGAGACAGCTAGTCACCAGAAAGGGCCATTATGGGTGAAGAATCAGGTGTCATTTTTTTTTGCTTTTCATTATTACTAATTTTTCACATGGTAAATGATGTAAATGCTACCTATTAATAGTTATGAATTTGGATGAGGGGACCAGGGTACACGGATGCAATGAAGTATTGAGTCTTAATGCTAAGTGCACTTGAGCCAAGATGAGAGGTTGCCCACTTGGCTGGAGTGGGCGGCAAGACTATCTAGAAACACAATGACCAGATATTGGATATTTTTCGGATCTATTTCATTCAGCAAAATGAATGTTCATTCAAGGACACAACAATAGGCAGCCCTTATGTTGATCTAACTTCTGTAACGTACTGTAAATCTCTTGATGGTAAGGGGTGTTGGTGGCTAGTGAAGGTTTATCAACCTTTTCATACACGTGCAAAACACTTGTGCCACTGCAAGTGAATTATTTATAGGCACTGACAAACTAGATCTACTAGAGGTCACATTTTATATTAACACTGAATTTTGATAAATGGTCACCGGAGTCTCTGGTTAAATCCTAGCTGTTCCTTATTCCTTGAAGTTCCACATTAGCTGGTATTTGGCAAAATATAAAATTACTATTGGAGTTGAAAGAAAACTTCTATTTTCTCTATTTGTTTCTGAAAGCATGTTAGACATAAGTTATCTGTGTTATGCAAATTGACGTCAAGCAAAAAGGAAGATTTAGTGATCATGAATATCTCTTCTTTTTAAATTCTGTTCTTTATTTAAAATAAGGCCAACTTCATCTTGCAAATGGAAATATGCCCCCACAAAGTCATAGATCATGTCAGGAACAGACTTCTGTCCACAGAAGCAACATCCTATCTTACTCCCCCTATGATGCTAGATGAAGGAGGGGGCCAAATCTCGAGCAAATTCAATGTTCAGACTCTATGCAGCTATGAATGTTATTCAAGGTTTCATCACCTGTTTCTTTAAATCATGACAGTGCTATAATCAACTCCAGAGTTGTAATAGAAGATTAAAATTCTACTCCTAATTATATATTATCTTTTCTTGTAACTTTTTGTAAGAGCCAAAAGAATTGAGATACTAAATAGAAAACTTAAGGAGTCATTACAAAAATACTATTTATTTAAAAAAAAACATTTTGTAGTTGCTGTGTGGAAAAAGAATTACTATGCAATCAGAAAGATATGGGTTCAAATCTCAGCTGTGCTACTTGCTGGACAATGCAGGGTCTGCACTTTAAAGCTGATTTGTGCTTCGGCTTCATCACAGTATTTGTTCGAAAACAAGGCTAAAAAATTTTTTTTGTAAACCTATAAGACGACCTCATGCTGCCCCCATGTGTCTATGGAAAGAGCAGAGTGCTGACCCCAGTTTGCACATTAAAATAGTCTGGAGAGATGAAAAATTACCAGGCTCTGTTAGTTTCTTGCTTGCGTGTTTCTTGCTTCTTTCCTCCCCAGGTGATTCTCCTTGTGCAACCACGTTAGAGAAGCACAGAAATAGATTATAAACTCCGGAAGGGCAGGAATTTTGATCGTGCAATTTGTGATTGCATTGTTTGTGTGGACAAAAGTATCCAGCTGACAGTAGGGCTCAAGTAATATTTATTGAGCAGATAAATTGATAAATGAATGTGTACTTGACTTTATTAAAGAAGTGATAGAATCAACCCTCAAGTCAGATCCTGCTGTAATAATTATAGTTACCATCAAGCGGGTCCTAACAATGTTTCTGGAGTGGCTCTTAAAACCTCCTAATGGAGTCCTATTGAGTTTAGTAAAAATCTGAACTTTTTACCGTAGCATCTAAGGTGCTGAATGATCTGGCCCCTTCCTTCTTTTTCAGCCTGATTTCTTGGCATCCTCCCTTTTCAGTCACATAGGCTCTATTTATTCTGACCCATCAGGCTAGTTCTCACCTCAGGACCTTTGCTTTTACTGTTCCTTCCACGTAGATTATTCATCTTCAGATCTTCATGTGCCTGATTCTTTCTCATCATCAGAATATCATCCCACACACATCATCTCCTCAGATCCACCTTCCGTGGCTACCCTGTCTAATGTGCCTCCACCCTGCTGTCACTGTTCTGTTACCTTGTTTCAATGTCCTCTCTATGGGGAATTAGCTTTTTATTAATATGCTAATATTAATGTTATGTTAATATGTTAACGATTTGATAGTCTATGGTTCTTCAATCCCCTCTAAAACTGAGGTACCATTAGGACAAAACTCTAAGCCTTTAATTTTTTTTTTTTCAGGCAGTATATTCAGCACTCAGAGCAGTGCCCAGCATCAACACAAACTTCCTAAATATTTGATGAATCCATACAATGATTTTTTAATGTCTTTTATTTATTTCTGAAAGAGAGAGAGAGAGAGTGGGGGAGGGGCAGAGAGAGAGGGAGACACAGAATCTGAAGCAGGCCCCAGGCTCTGAGCTGTCACCACAGAGCCAGATGCAAGGCTTTAACTCGTGAACCCTGAGATCATGACCTGAGCTGAGGTTGGATACTTAACAACTGAGCCACCCAGGAGCCCACAATGAGTTTTAAAAGCCTTATCTGTTATCTATTAACCTGTCTTGCCTTTGGGAAAATCATATATTTCCTGTAATATGCATAACTTGCTTTGCACAACGGCTGGCATATAGCAAGTGCTCAGATAATGTCAGCTTCTCTTGACTGTGCTTGCTTTTTTTTTTTTTTTTTAAGTTTTTAAATTTATTTTGAGAGAGAGAGGGAGCACATTGGGGGAGGGTCAGAGAGAATCCTAAGCAGGCTCAGAGCTGTCATTGCAGAGCCCAATGCACAGGCTTGATCCCAGAAATCATGGCTCAGCTGAGCCACCCGGGTGCCCCTTGACTATGTTGCTTCTGTTCTACCCTAAAGGAAAGTTCTTCAAGGCATCCTGTATAAAGTCATCTAAAAACAATAGTGGAACTTAGGTTTTCCTTTTTCTTGTGTAAATACCTAGGGATGGAATTTCTCAGTAGTTATACATGATTGGTTTTCAAGAAATTGTCGCACAATTTGCCAAAGTGACAGTATCGTTTCACACCTCCATCCCTTCCACGTTCTCCAGCATTTAATATTGTCAGTATTTTTAATTTTAGCATTCATGTGAGTATAAAATGGTATATCATTGTTCTTTGATTTGTCTTCCCTCGTGACTAATGATGTTGAGGATTTTTCGTGTATTTATTAGTCATTCACATGCCTTCTATTATCAGGTGTCTTTTCCAATCATCTGCCGAGTTTTTACTAGTGTGTCTTCTTATTCTTGATATGTAGACCTCTTTATTTATTCTGGACACAATTCCTCTGTCAAATATATTGCCAATACATTTCAATGCCTCTAATACATTGACAATAATTTCCCAGTTTTTAAATGGCTTGTTTTGATGAGCTTTTATTTTCATGAGGTATAATTTATCAACTTTTATTTTATGTTGAGTGCTTTTTAAGTTATACCTAAGAAATTTTTCCCTGCTTCAAGGTCATGAAGATATTCTATGTTTCTTTTTTTAAACCCTAGAATCTTTATGGTTTTAGCTTTTACATTTAATTTTATAATCAATCACAGACTAATTTTCACATGTGATTTGATGTAAGGTCCCAAGTTTGTTTTCCATATGTATATCCAGATTTTATAAAAAATGTCTAGTACAGCCCTGTTCATAATAGGGAAAAAGGGAAATAATCCAAATATCCATCAATAAGAGAAATGGAAGAACATATTGCAATTATTCTAACAATGGCATACTAATCAGCAATACAGAAAGTTACTATAGATATATGCAACAGCATGGATGAATCCTGAAAATGTTATATTGAGTGAAAGAAGCCAGACATAAAGGGCTACATACTGTTGATTCTATTTATATGAAATTCAAGAGTAGGCAAAGTTAATGTGTGGATTGAAAATCAGCACAGCGGTTGCCGATGGAGGAAGTGAGGCTTCACTAGAAGTGAACATGCGGGGACTCTGTGCAGATAGAAACATCCTATGTCTTGATTGGGGTGCTAACACAGGTGTAACACTTATCCGAACTCATTGAATTTCGCACTTAAGGTCTGTGTATTTCATTGTGTGTAAATTTTACCTTTTTTCAATTTTTTTTAGAGACAGAGAGAGAGAGAAAGAGAGTGTGAGGGGGCAGAGGGAAAAAGAGAGGGAGAATCTCAAGCAGGCTCCACATTCAGCATGGACATGGAACTTGATCCCATGACCCTAGAATCATGACCCAAGCCAAAATCAAGAGTCAGTCGCTCAACCAATTGAGCCACCCAGGTGCCCTGTAAATTTTATCTTTAAAGCATCACATAGCTGACAGTGACAAAGAGATTATAAGCATGGACATGCCATTACATGTAAGGGCAGGTGTCTATAAATATTTCAATAACCCACATTCATCCCAGAGTCATCTATGTTTATGATGATAAAATTCAGGAATGGTTAATTTTTTCTTCAGAATCTTCTTTTAATAATTCAGAGAATCTGCTTAGAAAGTTTTTTAAATGTAAAACCTTTGATATTTAAGACGTTTTGATATTTAAAGAGGGACACTTTACATAGGACGATTTATGAGTCAGAAACCTCTGGTAGCTGACGTTGTGTGATATGCTTATATAAATATATAAATTCACAGAACAAATATATATGTGTGTATGTATCCACTTTAGAGTCCTAGAACAAAGCCACAGAAGACTATATAATTATACTATAAAGGATTGATGTGCTTTTGGCTTCATAGTCTTTTTTTTCAAATTGAATTGAAATACTCAATTCTAAAACCCCTGCTAGAATTGCACATTAACAACAGAATACTTGCAACCATAAATTTATAACTGCTTCGGGACTTTCCAGAACAATCCCTTTGAGCCGCTCAGGCTCTGACAGAAAGAGTGTACAACCCGCCTGCACCACTTCTCCCTCAGACCAGTCAGCAGAATCCTAAGCAGCTTTATTTCATGCTCCCGGATTCTTTTTGTGCCTTGCTATCCAAGCTCAGACCTACTTATGTATTTATTAACGATGACTGTCTTTGCATTTCTATCAGCATTCACTGGGGCCACCAGGAGCGGGGGAACACGGTGTTGGAGTGTGTGGCTTCCATGGAACTTGTCAAACCGAGCCTTGTACTGGGTCATGAAAAAGATTCAGGGGGCGAGCACACTTTGCATTGTTTTATGGGGAATGGGGTATCAGACTGCAAACAGAATTGGGGAATCCCGCTTTGTTGGTGGGCAATGCTTATGTACTATTTCTCCCGTTTCTGGGTGAGAAGTTTCCATTGGCATAGCTCTCTTGGTCTTTCTCACCCTGTCGCTGCTCCCTTGCGAAGAGGGTCTTTTCTGATTGGTAATTTCGGAGGATGCTCCTTGATCGTGTTTCAGCTCCTTCTCATCATGCCTTCACCATGCCACAGGCACAACAGAGCTGGTTCGGTCCTTGTGGAGATGAACTGCACTCTGGGGGAAATTTTCAATTCAGGAAAGTAGTAGCAAGCCGATTTGTCCCAGCACTTAAGTCATCATTTTTATCTGACTTTTGTGCTTATCTTTCAACTGGATCTATACTCAAGTGGGAAGGAAGAGGTTGACATTTTTGGAACTGAGCACTCCCGCCTAGGGGTGGAGAAGAAAACACTTTTGATCTTATCTCTCTTGTTTTATAAAAATGTGCATCTTCTTGAATTTCAGCATATGAACATAGCTGACTCTTGGGTGTCTAAGAAAAGGGGTAAATGTCATACTCCTGCTGGCCACAGCTTTTAGCATGGTCATTATACATGTATTCTGAAAGCCTCCCAATTTACATGTAATTTAAGGGTTCACTCAACTAGCTTCTTATTGAAATCTTGGAATGATCCCCACTATAATTTTTTATTATGTAGCTGGATAGTCATTAATAACTCATATTAAATAGGAGTAGTTTCACATTTCATCAATACCTTAAAATTGTTTTCCTCATTAGTTTTCTAATGTTTATGTCCATATTTTTTTTCTTCTTATTGGCCATCTTCTATAGACCAAAGACTTTAGCTGATTAATAAGATCTATGAGGGCGGCTCAGTCGGTTAAGCGTCCATCTTTGGCTCAGGTCACGATCTCACGGTTCGTGAGTTCAAGCCTCACATCGGGCTCTGTGCTGACAGCTTGGAACCTTGAGCCTGCTTCAGATTCTGTGTCTCCCTCTCTCTCTGCCCTTCCTCTGCTCATGCTCTGTTTCTCCGTCTCTCTCAAAAATGAATAAACATTTAAAAAATTAAAAAAAAAGATCTATGAGGAATTTTTCAAATACTAGAGAGAATATATTCAAGTAGCACTCTCTCACTGATGGCAGATTATATGAAGTTTCAAAAAAGAGGTATAAACAAAGTTCCCCAGGAGCACAGACTAAGGGAATATCACCTTTATGACTATGGGATTGGCCTCCCATAAACTGAATATCACCTTTAGATGATCATTTTTTTTTAAATCTTGATCTCAGATATGTGTCCCACAATAGCAAAGAAATTTGTTTGAAAATAAACAGATAATAAGTGAGCACCTGCAAGTTTTGATGAAAGTTCCATATGTTCCAAGACATTCCCTATCAGGCTTGTGGCATGACCATCCATTGGGTTAAGACTTTGAAAGGCCATTACCTATTCCCAGAAAAGCAGTCTAGCTGACAACATAGTACAGATTACCTTGGATTGTTCAGCCCTGTCCTGGCAGAAAGTAGGGTCTGAGGGAGTACATGATGGACAGTCAGGCCCATAGACAAGGCCCAGAATACTCTTCACTGAAAATATTCTAACAGGGGCTGGATGATCACCTGCCAAAGATACTGGGGCAGATTTCTGTCCTTGGTAAAAAGCTGGTAAGAGTGCATGACCTTGCAGATGCTTCCCATTCAGAAATTTCATGGTTCTTTTATAATAAGGTGTATGTTAGGACCCATAGTAGTGGGGAACTCTGGTTAGCCAAAGAGAAGCATGAAAGAATTAGGTGTTTGGACTATCCTGCCTCTCTCCAGTAGAAATATTAGTGCTTATCTTCACTCCTTTCCAGAATCAATCTTGATTCAAAGATCAACCCAGCGTAAATAGGGATCTGCCCTGTGCACTTACATAGTTCTAAATTGCAAAATCCCTACTCCTTTTCCAGGATCACAGATTAGAATTCTGATTCATTGCTCTTGAATATTCAATACAGAAGAACTGTTTTTATCCCAGTCCCCTTGATTAGAGCCCCTGCATTCTGTCTAATTACTTTCCTAAGCTTCTTACTGTCTTATGACATACTTCAGAAAAAAAAAAAGCCCATAAATTTTTGAAGAAAAATGTTATAAAATATAATAAAAACTTATATATGCATCCCAGCTTAAGAAATAAAACACAACAGTGTAGATGAAGCCTTTCATTTCTTCTCTCCTGAATACACTTCATATTCAATCCAGTGGCGATCACAATGAAACCTACTCAAAAATTCCGCTCCCCCTTTTTTTTCTTCTTTGACATGTAGGTATTACTATATGTGCCAACTTCCCTTGCTGTAGGTCAGAGCATGTGATAGAATTCTGGCCAAAAGAATGTGAATGGAATGGAAGTACACCACTTCCAAATCTAGCTCATAATCCTGAGTATTCTCCAAGCTCTTTCCTTAACTGGCTGCATAGAGAAGTTTCCGAAGTTCCCAAAGGGAGATGGGGGACAACAAGGAACAGAACTGGGTCTCTGAGTGACTGCATGAAGCAGTTTTTCACTACCAACCTCACTGGACTGAAACATGAATGAAGACTGGACTTGTTTTGAGTTAGCCTCCTCTCACCAATAGACTAGTCATTTCCATGCAGTTATATAAACTTTTACCCCCTGAAGAGGAATCCCCAATCAGCACATAATTTGCACGTTTTCCAACTTACAAAAATGGAACTAAATTGTGTGTGTTTCTTCAGCATCTTGTTTTTTTACTCACCATTGCTTGTGAGATCCTCCCATGCTACAGGTAAGGTACTGTTCTCTCAGTTTATTTTCACTGCTGTAAATTTCTCCATTGCATCATTTGTGTATCTATATCCCTACTGCTGGCTATTTAAATAGTCTCATATTTCTTGCTATTATAAATATTTTTTAATGTGTATTTATTTTTGAGAGAGAGAGAGAGAGAGAGAGAGAGAGAAAGTGTAAGTGGGGGAGGAGCAGAGAGAGAGGGAGACACAGAATGTGAAGTAGCCTCCAGACTCTGAACTGTCAGCACAGAGCCCAACGTGGTTCTTGAACCCCATGGACCCCGAGATCACGACCTGAGCTGAAGTTGGATGCTTAACCAACTGAGCCACCCAGGTGCCTCATATTTCTTGCTGTTATAAACAATTTTGCTATGAACATTCTTATACCTACTTCTTTATATGTGTGCGTGTGTGTGTGTATGTGTGTGTGTGTGTGTGTGTGTGTGTGTGTGTACATACACACAGCTAGTGAAGATAGATAGATAGATACCCCTAAGACACTTAATGAATTGGCTTTTGCTGCACGAAATCACTTCAGAAGTTAGTGACAACACAACAGTCATTTATTTAGCTCACAATTCTGTGGGCTGGCATTTTAGGTTGTGCTCAGGCTCTGTTGTTTTGAGGTGGGATTTTTATGTTTTTATGATCAGCTTGTAAGATGTCTATTGGCTGGTGGTCTCAAATGGTTAAGCTGGGATTGTTCATCTCTGCTCTACATGGTCTTTCTCTCCTCCTCCAGCAGTCTGGTTCAGCCTAGGCTGTCAAAGTTTTAAGAGTAGCAAGAACAAAAATTGTAAGGTCTCTTGAAGCCCAGGCTCAGAACTGGCCCAACATCACTTTTAACTTACTTTCTTGGACAAAACAAATCTCAAGACCAGGCTAGAATCACAGAGTGGGAGAATAAACTCTACTTCTTGATAGAGGATATGAAAAATATTGCACTGATTTTTGTAATCTATCACACCTAAGAATACAATTTCTGGGGGTTCCTGGCTAGCTAATTGGTAGAGCATGTGACTCTTGATCTTGGGATTGTGAGTTCAAGCCCTATATTGGGGGTGGAGCTTATTTAAAAAAAATAAAAATAAAAGAGTGCAATTTCTGGATTGTAGAATATACATATGTTCAACCTTACTAGATTTTTCAGAAACTTTTTCCAAAAGGGGCTATATACCTTATTGCAAAACTAGCAGTGTTGAGTACTGGTTAAGAGCATGGACTCTGGGAGCCCTATAGATTTGCTTGGATCACAACAGTGCTGCCTGCAACTGTGACTTTTGCCAAGTTTTTCAAACATCTCTATCTCTTAGTTTTTTTCATCTGTGAATGTTCTTGGTTGCAAGACTCTAGCCAGTTTAGGCATACAAAGACTTTATTGGAAAGCTATTGCTTGGCTCTCTTAATCAATTGGAAGGCTGCACAACCAGGCTTAGCATATGGGCAGAAACCAAGGCAAGTGTTGGGGGATATTGTTAGCAAAGAACTCAGCCAAGGCCAGTTTTTATTAGAGAGAAGAGAAACTCCCAGGCACTGGTCAATACTATGAGGTTCAGATTGACACATGACTTTGCTTCACCCCTAGTAACCCCTTTTGAAACAGCCTATAAAGAGGTCACTTCTCCACTTCTGTCTTACCATCCCACACCCAACTCTGAATTCTGTTTTCTACAGAGGCTCACACACCAGTGCGAAATCAGCTTAGCAGAGATCCACTAACCTGTCTCTTATGTTTTAGTGGATATTTTACCCTCTTTCTCTACCTTTCCCCTGAAAACTTGGCTGTTCTGTGTCTGTCTCCCATTAGGTGAAAATTCGGAGTAGAAAGAATCCCTAGAAACAAATATAGACCACAAGCAAACTTATGGCAGAAAGGGAAAGCTATACACTAATGGATAAATAACTTGCCAATGGCAGAGTTAACATAGAAATGGAAAAAAAATAAAAAGCTAGGTAAAAAAAAAACAATGAAAAGATTAACTGACTGACTTTTCTTATTCCTAGTTTATGAGTTGGCCATCCTGGAATTGTGTGTGTGTACATATAAATATATATATATATATGTATACAGATTATATATATGTATAAATGTATACATATTATATACATATATACATTATGTACACATGCATATACACAGATTATATATTATATTTCATATTGTGTGTATATATATATGTATGTATGTATATGTATGAGTATGTATATATATTTATTCTGTTTATTGACTGGGTTCCCCAGTTTTTGTAAGAGAAATTATTACAAAATTATTAGAAATCATACACGAAGATTGCTGGAGATCAGTTTGGGAAATCAATGCATCCAACAAGCATTTATTGAGGATCTGTTATGTGCCAAATAGGACTAAAACTTCACAGGGGTTCACTGAGCTGACGATGTGATGGAGTATTCAAGGGGCTCATAGTTTGGGGTGGACTTGAGGAGAGAGAGTGAAATTAGAAAATATACTTAATGGATGAAACAAATAGGCTAACAGCAGTAATCAGAACTGACTGTTGAGATTTTTCAAGCTATAAAAGACCACTGATAATACCTAACTGATCGCATCAATTTCAAAAGATATTCTATAGATATTTTCTTTATTACATTACCTACCAGGGACTCATTTGCATGCGAATATCTGCACTACACAAGGAGTCTGAAATGAAGAACATTCTCTATATTTAAACATTAAGCAAATTTAACTCCAGAATGGTCCATATTACTTTAGATATTCTATTTCACTCTGCAAATATGGCTTTAACTAAAGGCTAGGAAACATCAGTGTCTGCCCTGGGCAGATGCCAGAGTCATCCCTCTGTCCCTCTGAAGGAGCCAGTACTGGTCCAGTCACTTTGCTGTAATTGTTTCCTACCATTACCTCTTCCAAGAACTGTTCATTTTCTCCTCTGATGATTCTTCATCCACTATGGGGTGTTTGAAAAGAACTAAATGACATTAATTGTGTTTCTCACAAACAAATGCCTTTTCAGAGGACCATAAAACAGCAGGTGCAGCATCATTGGAGCGATTCCTTCAGATGGCCATTCTGAGTTTGGATCAGTTCTGAGTTTGGATTAGTAATGCAACCAGGCAAATTGCATCAGAATCCACTCTTGAAACTGCTCCTTAAAAAGACAGTAACTGGGAAAACGTTCTCTTCTAGAGCTGTCAAAATTCGGGGTTATCAGTAAGGTATGTGTTACTGGCACATTAGGTGTGGGAGATGGGGGAGAGAGAGAGAGAGAGGGAGCCTTGCTGCTCCTCTGGGATCTTACAGGTGCTGCTGTGGACCCTCTAATGCTGAGAGATCTGTTACAAACATGGCCACAGCCAAAAGCTGTGAGACTTTGCTGGAAAAGCAGGCATGAAGTCAGATACCTAATTCTCCAAAAAGAGTTCTAGTGTAACTCCATTCACTGAAGCAGGCTATTAAAACTAGCTCCTTCAGTGGCCAGAGACTTCTTCCTCTTATAACTTAGCTGATGACTGGCGTTCCCCAGGTGGCTCAGTTGGTCAAGCGTCTGACTTCAGCTCAGGTCATGATCTTGCAGTTCGTGAGTTCAAGCCCCTCATCACGTTCTGTGCTGACAGCTCAGAGCCTGGAGCCTGCTTGGGACTCTGTGTCTCCCTCTCTCTTTGCCCCTCCCCATTCATGTTCTGTCTGTCTGTCTCTCTCTCTCAAAAATAAATAAACATTAACAGAAACATTTAAAAAAACAACTAAGCTGATGACCAAGAACACTAAAACTTTGATGGGTATAAAAGGCAAATAGTCAATTAAAATCACACTGAGTTTTTACAGAATTGTGAATGGTGTCAAACTGTCTTTAAAGTCAGAGAAACCTCATTTTCAGTAAAGACTTCAACCACACTTGGGTCTTGTGACCTTGAGAAACCGACCTGGGCTCAGTCTTTGTTTACTTATTTGTAAAATGGAGATAGCAATGTCTTCTCATTTATTGTGAGCATTCAATAAGACATCACGTGTAAAGTGCCCAGTATTTGGCAAATGCTCAAAGTACATTTGTGTACTCATTTACATGTGAATATCTACATCAAAGATGGAGTCTGACAATGACTCCCTTTCTATCCAATCCTTGCCTCTCCTTCCTGTGTCTAATTATTTCTACACTGTTCTCAGTGTTTGAATATTCCTTCCCTACACGCCTCTTTTCTCAGTCATATACACCTCATTATAAATGAAGTGGGATCAACTCTTTCTCCCAAAGCTACATCGTACGTATATTGCCAAAGAATAAAACAAAACCAGAGGCGGTTTTGTTTGTTTTCATTTGTTTTAAGGAGCTCAGTCAATATACCTGCCAGATAAAGACTGACATCAATGACGAAGCTCCCCAAATCGTTCTTCAATGAGTGAAGGTGATGGTGGCACTTGTGATGTGCTAGAAAAGCCAGAGTGGGGGTTGGGGGAGGTTCATGGTGTTTGTGCTAATTCAAAACTGAAAACTTAAACTCTAGATAGGACAGTATGATTCATAAGTCTCTCCATGGTTGCTCGAAATGAGTCTTATAATTCATAGGTCAGGAAATGTCTCCATTTGGGCCAGGAAGGGTTTGGCTTCCTGATTCTAATTCAAAATTCAAAATTATTTAGCAGCGCTAGCTGGTTAGTGCCAGCTGTGGTGAACACAGCATTTGGTTTCCATCTATTCTAGACAAGGTCTGCTATACAAGGAACATATTAGGGTTGAGACTACAGTGATCAAGGTTGGTGCTTAGGGAGCAAAATTTAAGGAGGAACTTGCTCTTGGAGTTGTGCTGTGTGGCTTGGCACAAGGAGCCACTGACTCCTTGTGTACTCTGTCTTAGGCTTTCCACTTGCCTCATCCAGGTCTTGACTCTGCTCTGAATACAATTGCAGGGACTTTAGACTTTACCAAGTACCAAGAGGGGGCATTTCCGGAAATGAGGCATAGAGTATTTCTGAGCTGAAAGAAACCTTAGATACCATCTCTATGCTATTTTTATTGTTGGAAAATGACAACAACTGAGACCCAGCACAGACACATAAATTATTCAAGTCACAAAGGTGACACAAGTCTTCTTGGGCTAGCTGGGAGCTCCTGCCTTCCTCAGCATGGAGTCTGATAGTGGTCATGGGATACTTCAACATCAGGCTTTTCATGGGTGCATTTTTTCCTGATTTTATCAATTCTGGGAAAGCAGCCAGTGTGCAGAACTTTACCCTGGTTGGGCTGGGACATGCTTCCTTAGTGAAGGACAGTGGGGCCGTACATCGATCCCTGCCTTGGGGGCAGACACTGGGCAGAGAAGCTTGAGTCCATCATCTCATTTCATCTTTACAATATCCCTGTCAGGGGGATATTTCATCTTTGAAAGTTGAAGAAACTGAACTTTAAAAACAGAGCTAACAAAAAGCAGAATTGGGATTTGAATCCAGGTTTCTCAGGGACTGCATCCTCTCGAGATCTTTTGGGTGCACGTGACAGAAAATCCAACCAAACTATCGTAAACCAAAAGAGATTTGTTATCTTACATTGCCATTGAGGCCAGAAAGATCCATGGCTTCAAGGTCGGCTACATTGGTCATCTAGTCTCAGCCCCCCTCCCTCTCCCAGTTCTCTCTTCCCTGTCACCTTTGTTCTCAGGCTCAGGTTTGACAATAAGAGGCTGACAGCAGTTCCTGGCCAACATCCTCTCAAGTTCAAGTTCAGAAGAAAGAAGGCAAACAGTCTCTGCCTGCTGCTAGAGCCGCGGGTGGTAATATACCACCTGAGGCTCGTGATCTGACAATGGAGGGGCTAGTTTCTTCCTTCTGCTAACAGAAGATGAGTGAATGACTAAAAAGAAAAACCTGCCACTGACACTTCAGCCTCCTAAACCTGATGCCATTAATGCCATCCAAAAAGAGCACATAAAAACAGACCACTGGGGAACTGTACTTGAGGCTTAAGACTTGTAGCAAAATCTCCCTAATATTGCAGGCTTGTGCACAGTTGGGGCACAGAAGAGGCAATGTAATGTAACCTCCTAAGGGTGGCATGGTGATGTAATTGAATCAGACTTCGAGACAAAAATAAATTGCTGTCACGTTTCATCAGTCACCAGAGAGCTAGGATGTAATATAAATGTTGACCTACAGATAAAATATGCATCTGATGTAAAGTCATCTCAGTTTCATCTCAGGATCATGTTAAAAATAAATTCACCAGGTGGCCCATTGGATTTGAGTCATCAGGTAGAAATGCCACAAACGTTCCACGAGTACTCCGGTGTGAGCTCTACCCAGTGGCAGGTGGGGAGGGAAGCTTCAGTTGCAGGAGAACCCAAAACAGGAGACTGAATCAGCAAGGTCGGATGCTAGGAAGATCGGGCTGAGGGTGGCATTGGGAGCCGGCAAAGAGGAAGGAGGTTTGGCCCTGGGTTCCGTGGGGCATGTGGCAGACACCTCACAGCCCCCCCTACCTCACCAGCTCAGTGTGCATCCAGCTGCCAGGTCCTGCGTGTCTTTGCCTGAGGGCTTTCTTTCTTTCGCTGCAGGAGACTCACTTCCATGCATGGCAGAGCAGAAGCATCCCATGCCAGAGGGCCATGCCACCCGCCCATGCCACCCACAGCCCTCACCAGTGATGAGGGAAATGGATGTCGGAGCACCGCCAGCTTCCTTGCCCTCTGTGTAGTACCGTAGGGACATATATTTCACACTGGCTCCCCAGGTTTCCTCCGTGGGATGAAGTTCCAGGCACCCATAGCAGCAACTGGCTTGATAATCCTCTCTGTGTTGTCTGTCCTCCCTTCCCCTTCTCACTTCTCCACTCCCCTGCTGGTCTTCACATCCCAGATAAACTACTTGCTCTCAAGCCCTTGCTCCAGGGTCTGCTCTTGGAGAAACGCAAAGATTGAAGATGGAAATGGCCGCTACTGAAGATGTGAGTATGCGAGTGATAGGTTAGGCGATGCTCAGGGACCAACAGGTAACCTCATGTGCTTCATGAGCTCAGGGTTTGCCCCAGGAGGCAAGACGTGATTGTCCAGAATTCCAAAGGAGGCTCTGTCAAGTGAAGGGATTGAAGGAGGGTGTCCTGGCTTGGAGCCCTTGATAGATGTCAGAGAATCTCAACAGTGAAAGTCAAAGCAACTTCAGCTTCCACTCTGACACTCTTCGCCTTGCCCTTTGTATCACCTGCAGTGCTATTTCTTCCTTACTTGCTGTGTTGCTGCTGGTGATTTTTTTTTCTCCTGTCTGAAGAATATTCATTCCCTTCTCGGCCACGTAAAATCCTCCTTTAAAACTCAGCTTCCCAGCCTTTCCGCAGCAGCACATGCTTTCTCTGTAGGAGCACCTCCATATTGTACTGACTGGCTGTGTTGCACCCTACTCTCTCCAAATGCTCCCAGCCAGCCTGTGAAAGTCAGGAAGGCAGGAGCTGTGTTCATCCCAGAATCCTCGCCTTCAGCACAGGCATTTTGTATGCTTCACTAAATATTCAAAAGAAAGAAAGAGTGAAGGAGAAGAAGAAGGAGAAGAAGGAGAAGGAGGAGGAGGAGGAGAAGGAGAAGGAGAAGGAGAAGGAGAAGAAGGAGAAGGAGAAGGAGGAGAAGAAGGAGACAGACTTAAAGTGTTCCAAGAGCCTGCAAAAGTATCAGCAAGTACCATTAGGGGAAGAAGGAATTGCAGACATACCCTTGAAATGAGGCTGGCAGCATGGCAGAATAGAAAACATTTTTTTCTTCTTACTGCTACACATTGGGAATCATAGGGACCTTTTAGGGGTGGGGGTCGGAAGAAGCAGAGCACAACATCTGGTAGGAAAGAGCAAGGGGTTAGGAAAGAGCATCACCTAGGAGTTTGTGAGAAATGCAGAATTCAGACCCACCCAAACAGAATCTGCTTTGTAACAAGATTCCCAGGTGGCTCCAATCTGCCAAATCGCATTAACTTTTGAGATGCTCTAGGGAGTCCCTGCAGATTTTGGAAGCGGGATGAGCTGAGACAGAGTAAACAAGGTCTTCTCCATCATCTGGGCAAACAGCACCTTTGAAATTCCTGACAGCCCTAAGATCTGCTTTCCATTTCTCTTCCTAATAAGGCCAGAGATGAACTTGACTGCATACTGTCAACAACTTGCTTTGTCACCTCCCTTTACAGATGGCTTTTGTGTGGGAAGCTGTTTGACAGAAGGGAATGGAGCAGCACAGCAGAGTGTCTTTTGAGTGTAAGGAGAGGTGTGTCTATTCTCATTAAGTCCTCCCTCTTCTATGTTGTCCTCCCCACCCCCCATCCTCCCCCCTTCCCCCACCCCCTGGCCCAGTCCTCCTTCTTTCCTCATCAAATGCATGGAGATGACTCCTGGCATTCCAGGGATCTGGAGAGGCCAAGGCTCAGATGAAATTAATGAAAGTATATTAAAAGAAAAAGGAATCCAGATTGAATTGTCATTTCATTTAACTTCAAATGTATACCTTTGTGCTCTCATTTCAGAGACTAGACTAGACTAGGCTGGCTACCACAATAAAAGTTCTAACGTTGCATTTTTAGAGTAACAATGATTTCAAAGCATTGTTTTAACATTTTAACATTTTAACATTCAAAACATTATTTAACATCTAAACCTTTTCTTGGCTTCCCCTCATTCCTGAAATTACTACTTTTCCATCATTGTTTTATACGTGGGCAAGGAAATGCCTCAGAAAATTTACCAGAGGCAATATATCAGACAATATTATGGCAATATCTTGACATATTTTTTACACTGTTGTATTAATCAGAGGGTTCACGTAGCATCTCGAGGCGACCCAATAGTAATCCTAATTTGGTTGTTTTGGTGGCTACCTGCATAATGTCAAGCATGTCTGCAAAGGTCTTCTTCTCAGCAGCATTAAAAAAAACATTACTTCATTCTGTCTTTGTCAAAATAGCTTTGGGCTATATCTGTACGAAGCCAGCTATAAGTCAATTATCCACCTACCAGGAAACAGATATACCCACTTGGATCTGAGTAATTGAATTCTTCAATTTGCATCCAGATGTTTCTGTGTGGAAGCTGCCTATGACCAGAAAATATATACAATGTAGATCAATAACTTGATAGGATAGCATTATTTTAAATGCATAGTTTCCTCTGTACCACACCCATAAGAAGTGAAACTCATTGCTTAATATCTTGCATATAGTAGGTACTCAGTGGCATTATTGGGATGTGGGCATAAAGAGAGCAAGCGTGAAAATGGCACATCTATCAGCCAGTCTTTATATCCATTCAGTGCTTTTCTTTGAATAGCCTGCATTGATTTGAGTACATACAACCATTGTGTGACTTGATTTTAAGTGCCTTTAAACTTAAATAATGATGCTCTACGGGAATATGCAAATGAGATTCAGTGGAAGAGCATGAATGCTGATAATAGAAGAATTAATTAAGTCATGGGAGCTATCTTTGCCTCTATTTCAATGTGATAGACTTGGGCTGATCACCCTATTTGAACATATTGCCGGAATTTCTTTTTTAATGCCGGGAGAGTTCTGTATTCTGAAATAGAGGACCTCTTTCCAATTCAAACTAGACCAGGGAAGTTTGTGCTTGCGAAGGGGATTAGATTCATAAAGGAGATGCTGTGTGAGTCCTCCCAAGAGGGGGAGTTTTTCTGGATGGAACTCTGGACTGAAGAGGTATCGATGTCTGGACAACCAAAGATGAGAAGAGTGTTGAGAGGTCAGTAAATGCAGTAGAAGGAAATTAAAATTCATTAGATCCCTTCTCTGGTGGGTTGGGGTTTGTTGATCTACAAATGAAGCCCTTTTTTTTTTTCCTGTGTACACATGATATTAATTAATCAAAACTTTTAATTAGGCTTTTATTTATATCTAAGAGGGAAAAAGGCACACACAAGCTTTGAGTGACACAGACCAGGGTTCTACCCACATCCAGGCAACTAACATAATTTCGCTGAGCCTCTGTTTGCTTGTTCGTAAACTGGGGTTGTTGTAAAGCTTAAATGAGATCATGTACACAAACATCTGTCACGACAAATGCCTCGTACATGGTCATAACAATGCTGATATTTGTTCCCAAACAGGAAACTTCTATGATCTGTGTGGTATTATAATTTACAAGAAATACATATTTTGTTATTTAGACTACCAAACTATAGTCCTCTTACGTATTTGGTCTTCCTCCAGGGTTCCTGGCTCCTAAAACCCTTGGAATTTCCTGTAAACAGAGCAATAAAGACGTCTTTTGTTATGTTAATGACAGTGGTTTTTGGACTCCACCCAAGGATAGGGTCTGGTTGCCTGAAGTGCCCTGGTGGTTGGAGTCCCACTCCCTACCCCATTTCTGGGGAAGAGAGAGGGACTGGAGATTGAATCGGCCAAGGCCAATATCTTAGTCAATCATGACTATGCAATGAAGCCCCCATAAAAACCGAAACTACTAGATTCAGAGTGCTTCTGGGGTGATGAGCAAGTGGAGATGTGGAGAAAATGGCACATCTCCACACTCTTTCCCTGTACTATGATAGGGAAATACAGGATAAAATAGGCAGAGAGGGAAAGGCCAGGACTCGAGGTCCCTGGGTGGGGAAAACACAGATTTGAAAACGATGCTGGGAGCATCTGACCCTAAGCAAACTCCCTCAGGCATAAGGTTCCTCTTAAGAATGTAATAGACACCACTTGCTTTCCCTCAGGTTTCCCTCAGGAATTTGACCAAAGACCTGAGTAAAAATAAGCAGACCATAAAACTATGACCCACAAGGAACAGTATGGCTATAGACCACCCATCATACAGTGGAACCG
Organism: Panthera tigris; assembly: GCF_018350195.1. Lineage (NCBI taxonomy): Eukaryota > Metazoa > Chordata > Mammalia > Carnivora > Felidae > Panthera > Panthera tigris. The sequence continues at coordinate 68,386,781 of NC_056676.1, read as the reverse complement.
ACCCGATCCAAAGGGAATGACTAGAGTTGTCAAGCCAATAAGGATAGAAGGTGAGAAGGAACATGGGGGAAGGGAAGGGGTCACCCCAAACCCTATAAAGCAAAGTCCCTTGCCTATAGTCCGCAGGTATTCACTTTCGAACGCCCCCTCTCTGTAAAGACAGCTTTCATACTATTCTCACTTTCTGATCTTATACCCTAACAAACTTTGGCCTGCTGCTCATTTTGTTCCGTGTCCACCTCTTGATTCTTCAAAGCGGCGAGGCAATGAACCCTGGGTGTTGAGGTAAAAAATCCTGCAACAATACCTCACCCTATGTATCTCTTCATCTGGCTGTTGATTTGTTTCCTTTAATAAACTGGTCAATGTAAATAACTGTTTCCTTGAGTTCTGTGAGCCGCTCTGGCAAATTAATTGAATTTAAGGAGGAGGTTGTTGGAACCTCCACTCTGTAGGCCGTCAGTCGGAAGTATAGGTAGTAACATGCCGGGGCTTGCAACTGGCCTCCGAAGTCAGGGGTTGGAGACTGTCTTATAGGATTGAACCCTTAACTTGTGGAATCTGATGCTTTCTTGAAGTAGGTGGTGTCAGAATTGAGTCGAATCCTCAGCCTGCTGGTGTTTGAGAGAATTGCTTGTTGTGGTGTTTGGGAACCACCCTTGCCTTCACCTTTGGAAATTGAGTCTGGAAACCCCAAGAGAATCTGCACTAAGATTACATAAATCCTTAACACTTTCCTAGGAAAGCTATGTGGTATCCTTCTGTTTTTGTTTCATTATCTACAAAACGTGGAAAGTGGAAACACCTATTTTATGCAATTATTTTTGGAAATAGCTGAGAAAATACATGTAAAGAAATGATAACAAAGTCAGGAATACAGTAAATCATTGACAATATTGGGTGTTTTAATTACTTTTACATATTTTTGACGGCCTCAGCCATAGGAAAATCGATATGACTAGTAGTTGCCTTTAATTTAGTGTCTGCCGTGTTTGACCCCGTTAAACACTGTAAATATATTTCAATTTAATCTTTACCACCACACAACAAGAGAGGTGTTATTCCCACTTTACATGAAAGGAAACTGGGGCTCAGAGTAGTTATGTAATTTATCTGAAGCTATGGGGCTGGGTAAGTTAAAGTGATATAGTTGAGATTTCTAATTCCAGAGCCAGTGTTCTTTATACCATGGCAGAAAGTGCTATATCAAGACATAGTGTGGGGGCGTCTGGGTGGCTTAGTCGGTTAAGCCTCTGACTCTTGATTTCAGTTCAGTTCTTGATCTCATGGTTCATGGGTTGGAGCCCCAAGTCGGGCTCTGTGTAGAGCCCCCTCGGGACTCTCTTTCTCCCTTTCTCTCTGCCCTTCTCCTGCTCGCTCTCTCTCTCTCTCTCTCTCTCTCTCTCTCTCAAAATACATAAATAAACTTTAAAAAGAGATGTAAGTGTGACTCTGGATAAGGAAGCACCATGGCTTACACATACTCTATTGTAAGTGAAGAGTAGCAGATAACTTCTGGAAAAAAATATTTTATTTTATTTGTAATTTTAAAAAAATTAATGTTTATTTATTTTTGAGAGAGAGACAGCATGAGTGGGGAAGGGGCAGAGAGAAAGGGAAACACAGAATGTGAGGCAGGCTCCAGGCTCTGAGCTGTCAGCACAGGGCCTGACACAGGGCTAGAACTCATGAACTGTGAGATCATGACCTGAGCCTAAGTCAGACGTTCAACCATCTGAGCCACCCAGGCACCACTGGAAAAAATATATTGAATAGGACAGAGAAGAAAAGTTGTTATCCCTGTACATGTGAAAGGTACGTATGAGGCTGGGGCTGGTGAGTGCAAGAACAAGGGAAGGCAAAGGAAGAGCTGAGAATTCTGAAAATGAACTTGGCTTGTATATAATAATATTGGATTGAATATACCATGGTGTTTCTATGCCTTTCAAATGACAGCATAACTTAGTGATTAAGAGGAGGCTCTGAAACCCCGTGGGACTTTGTCTGGGTTCAAATCCTAGCTTTGCCTCTCATCAGCGGTGTATTCTTGAACATGTTATTTTTTTTTTAATTTTTTAATGTTTATTTATTTTTTGAGAGAGAGAGAGACAGAGCATGAGCAGGGGAGGGGCAGAAAGAGAGGGAGACACAGAATTTGAAGCAGGCTGCGGGCTCTGAGCTGTCAGCACAGAGCCTGATGCGGGGCTTAAACCAACGAACTGTGAGATTATGACCTGAGCTGAAGTCGGACCCTTAACCCACTGAGCCACCCAGGCACCCCATTGAACATGTTATTTAACCCCACCTTCCTTTTCACAAGATGGGAATAGAACCCTAACCATCATTATTATTACCTCAATAAACATTGCCTACCTCATGTCTAAGAAATTCTTATTTGACTCGTCTGGTATGGAACCCAGGCATTGCCATATTTAAAAACATCCTGGGGGTGGCCTGGGTGGCTCAGTCAGTCAGTTGAGTGTCCAACTTCAGCTCAGGTCATGATCTCACAGTTCACTTTGTGAGTTTGAGCCCCTTGTTGGGCTCTGTGCTGTCAGCTCAGAGTCTGGAGCCTGCTTTGGATTCTGTGTCTCCCTCTCTGCCCCTCCTCCCCTGCTCGTGCTCTGTCTCCCTGTCTCTAAAAAATAAATAAACCTTAAAAAAATAAAAATAAAACATCCTGAACTGATTCAAATATGTAGTCAGGGTTGACACCCATCAACTGAGCATTAGAATATAAGTTCTTGGCAGGTAAGACCGTCTTTTTCCCTGGCGTTATGGCCTCAGTGTAGTTCATTGCACAGGACACAAGTACTCAATAAAAGTTTGATGCATGACTAATAGATGAGTGCATGATTGGGCTTAGATTCAACTCTGAGGTTTGATTCTATGTCCAGCGCTCACTCTACACTCTATAATGATACTTGGATACTGTTAGATGACTGTTAACTCTCCTTGAACAATATGGCTCACCCTCAGTTCTTCAGATAACCCAAACCAAAAATATAAATTTGTTGACTCACTAAATTGAGGAATCCAAGGATGACCTACCCTCAGGCATGGTAAGATTCCAGAGCACAGATAACCTCATCATGGCTCTGGTTTCTTTCCCTTCTTCTCTTGGCTTCTTTTCTCCCTTTGACTTCTTCAGATATACTGTTCTTTTGAGGTGTCATGATGGCATCCCCTGTGTCTGCTTAGCTCAGGGCTCTGTGTTAGCTGTTTCATCCTTGGAGTCAGAGGTAGGGGCTTAAAGTCCATGGACTGATGCCCAAGAGAGAATCAGAGTTTCACTATCAAAGAAGAATGATGGCCTCTTGACTACTAAATCCAACAAAATAGATGGAAATGTCTAGAACTCGGCTATCTGTATGTTTTCTAGGAGAAATGTGATCATTTTAAGAAGAATCTACCTGTCTTCTTTTGAGGAGACCTACTTCCATATTGTGTACCAGTCATGCTGCACAATAACAAATGGCTGTTCCCTGTGGTAAATCACTTTTGTTAGTGTCCTTGGTATCTGACCCATTCATCCTAAAAACCATCACCTACGATTATATCATATTATCTATCACCTGGATCCGTCATACTCAGAATAACTGAGGGTGATTTTGTCCTGCAGGAGATAGTAGGCAATGTCTAGAGAAATTCTTGACTGTCACACCTTAGGGGATAGGTGCTACTGGAATCTAGTGGGTAGAGCCCAAGAGTGCTGCTATACATCCCACAATGCACTAAATAGCCACCCACAATAAAGAATTACCAGCCCCAAATGCTAATGGTGCCGAGGTTGAGAAATCATGAACTAGATAATTATAGTAGCTTCTTAAACATTCTCTGTACCTTTATTCTCTTTTCTTTCTCCAGTCTTCTGGTCCACCGAAGTGGTTTTTGTAAAGTACACATCTAATATCACTACCCTCCTATTTAAGTAACATGTAGCTCTTCTTGGTGATAGAAACTACAAATTCTTCATTATGATTCAAGTCCTTTGAAAATCTGACTCCAGCTTTCAAACCTTCCTTTTCCTATGTTTCCCATATACAATATGCACTTAACTGCCTAGATGTTTTCTTTCTCTTATGGAACAATGTATCTGTGTTGACCACACCAGGCTTTCTTTCCTTTTATGTCTTGATGGTGTTTCTCCATACCTGAATTGCTATTCCCACTTTTACTTCTTATTTTTCTGTCACTCATTCATTCATGCAGTGGGTATTTATTGAATGTCTGCCTTTTGCCAGGCACTGTACTAAACCATGGCAGATGCAATGGTGGATAAGTCACCTTCAGTTCCTTTTCCTGTGAGCTTAGAATTTAGCAAGATAGACAAATAAGTGATGTGATAATGGAGAAAGGACAATGGGAGCATGTAACTTGGTTGGAGGATGGGATCAGAGAAAACTTCCAGGAGGAAGTGATTATTAAGCTGAACTATAAAGATAGTTAGGGTTAGCTAAGGGTTGGCCGGGTAAACAGGGTTGAAAGTGTCTTTACCAACCTGCCCAGACTTCAAGGCCTTATTCATATGTTAACTTGTACTTGGGGCCTTCCCAGATCTCCCCAGTGGAGGTTAATTCCTTCTGTTTGGTTCTCATAGCACCTTCGAGGTCTATTATAATATTTATTACCATCTGCCTTGCATTATGTATTCATGGTAAATACGACAAGTGAACCCACGGTAAATATTTAAATTGAAAATTGCCAAACTGCGCAAAGGATTCACAAGCAATGTTCTCTTATTTCAGAAAGACAGTTTGAATGCTGTGAAGTAAAATTTTCACGCTCACCAGCAAAACAGCTCCACCAAATATCATAAATATATTTTTAGAAGGAAGTTATTCTGGTGCACGGTATTGGAACTGGACGCTGAGAGATGTAGGAGACGGCTTGCCCACCAGAGTTCAGGCTTTGCTATAATCAGGGTAAAGCCTAACCTACATACTCATTTACTCAGGGATATTGGTTGAGCACCCTGCTGGGTACCAACTGGCGGTAATCGGTATGAAGAATATACTGCTGAGCCAAACTTACGCGATTCTTATCCTGTGTCTAGTAGAAGACAGACACTTAGCAAAGAATCATGCAAGCAGATGTATGCTTACTAATTGTAATGGGTCCAATGAAGGACCCATTCAATTATAGACTCTGACGGGTCCAATGAAGGTACTGTCAAGGGGTCTGACTAGGAGATTGACTTGGTGTATGTGTGGGGGGAGGAGTACGAAAGAAGGTGACACTGGAGCTGAGGTCCAATCGTGAACAAATTTGGCCGGTGAAGGGACAGGAGGGAAAGAAAATATTGGAGAGAGAAAACATACGAGCTAGAGGAGCATTCACAGAAAGGAGCACCATGAATTAGGGAAACTGAAAGAGCTCTATTCTATATAAGAAAGTCAAGGAGGAGTGGATCCTGAGATGAGGCTGGGGAGATGAGGGAGAACAGTACACAGGGCCTTTAAAGCCATGAAAATTTGGGGGCTTTATTCTAAGTAATGGGAACGCTTTGGATAATTTTAAACAGCGCGACAGGGTCTGATTTGCATTGTAAAAGACCACTCTGGCTACAGTGTGTGGGGAACCAGAAATTGTACTTGTAACGCACCCTGGAAACTTGCTCCTTTAATGGCCCTCAGCGGCTATAAACGTCAGAGCATGACATGTTTCATAAAATGGCTGAGTCATTTAATACAGTCATAGCGATAACAAGCCCTAACCCTTTCTATTGAAGACAGAGAAAAGGAGTCTAGAAGGAAGGTGGTGTGATTTTTCAACTCTCTGACTCACTTTTCTCTGGTAGTAGTAGTAGTAGATTCAGCAAGAAAATCTAAGCCCAAATCCTGCAAGCAAAAGAGAGAAAAAGTTCCCAAATCTGAAACTGTGGGTTTTTAAACATTTTTTAAAAAAAATGTTTATTTATTTTTGAGAGAGAGAGACAGAGTGTGAGTGGCAGGGGGGCAGAGAGAGAGAGGGAGACAGACACAGAATCCAAAGCAGGCTCCAAGGCTCTGAGCTGTCAGCACAGAGCCCAACATGGGGCTTGAACTCATGAACTTCGAGATCATCACTTGAGCTGAAGTTGGATGCTTAACCGACTTAGCCACCCAGGTGCCCCTGAGACTCTGGTTTTAATGCATATTTACTGCATTCTGAGAGGGTCCCCAGTGGCTGTGTGCTTTAAGAGTGTTGTCAACACAGGTATTGACCATGGAGTTAAGGCCAGTACAGGTATGTCTGGACTTTAGGATAACACAGCCTCGCCTGAAGGCTTCCCAAGAGTTTCAGACCACATTAATGGAGAAATCTTGACAACAGCTGGAAATTTGTCACTTAAGAGGGTCCATTAGAAGGAAATAAAGAAGACCTCTTAGGGAGAGAAGGGAGAGGAACGTGCTTCTCTGGACGTTGAGTATTATACCAGGAGACCGAAAGATTGCACTTGCCAAATGGTTTTACTGAATTCTTTGTCAGGAAAAAAAGCCGGGGCCCAGAAAACAGGCAGAGTCCTAGTAAAGGGTAATGGGAAGAGACCCAAACTCCTGGCCTGGGGAGCAGGACGGATGAATTACCAGGCTCCATTTGTGGCCCAGCTGGGAGCGGAGATGGGAATCGGCAGTCATCTTGCCCTGATCTCATGCTCCATTTCAGTTCATTTACATTAACATCAAATGGAGAACTGCAGGATGTCCAAGGGAAACCAAAGTCACTTAAATATCATGGCTCTTTCTTGATACTTAGGCAAAAGTGAGGCCACAGGTATTAGTGGCTCATAGGCTGCATCTCACATGCACACCATACCATATAGTTAAATGTACAAAAGTTAGGATATGATGAGCAGAACATATGTATAAATATGCATTTGTACATATCAAAGTATACACTGAGCTGCACTGAACCTAACCATGCTTTTTCGTAGACCACATGCGTGTGCACACTTGCACAGGTGTGAATGTATAAATATGTATGTAGCGGTGGATGTGTAGAAGAGTACACATATTGGAACATAGAAAATTTGTACATACACAGCTGACCCTTGGGACAGCACAGTTTTCAACTGTGTGGGTCCACTTACAGGAGAAGTTTGGTAAATACAGTACAGTACTACAAATGCATTTTCTCTTATGGTTTTCTCAACATTTTCCTTTCTTTAGCTTACTTTATTGTAAGAATACAGTATATAATACATATAACATATAATACATGTATTAACTGACACATTATCAGCAAGGCTTCTAGTCAACAGCGGGCTATTAGTAGCCTTTGGGGAATCAAAAGTTACACTGGATTTTTGACTGTGCAGGAGGTCACTCACTGCCGCTAAGCCCCCAGTTGTTTAGAGGTCAGCTGAATACATGTAGATAGATGTATAGATAGAGACACATATTCACATATGACATGTCCTTATACTGAACCTGTGGAACTCATGGTAGTTTTTTTTTTCTTTTTCTTTTTTTTCAATATATGAAATTTATTGGCAAATTGGTTTCCATACAACACCCAGTGCTCATCCCAAAAGGTGCCCTCCTCAATACCCATCACCCACCCTCCCCTCCCTCCCACCCCCCATCAACCCTCAGTTTCTTCTCAGTTTTTAAGAGTCTCCTATGCTTTGGCTCTCTCTCACTCTAACCTCTTTTTTTTTTTTTTTCCTTCCCCTCCCCCATGGGTTTCTGTTAAGTTTCTCAGGATCCACATAAGAGTGAAAACATATGGTATCTGTCTTTCTCTGTATGGCTTATTTCACTTAGCATAACACTCTCCAGTTCCATCCATGTTGCTACAAAGGGCCATATTTCGTTCTTTCTCATTGCCACGTAGTACTCCATTGTGTATATAAACCACAATTTCTTTATCCATTCATCAGTTGATGGACATTTAGGCTCTTTCCACAATTTGGCTATTGTTGAGAGTGCTGCTATAAACATTGGGGTACAAGTGCCCCTATGCATCAGTACTCCTGTATCCCTTGGGTAAATTCCTAGCAGTGCTATTGCTGGGTCATAGGGTAGGTCTATTTTTAATTTTCTGAGGAACCTCCACACTGTTTTCCAGAGTGGCTGCACCAATTTGCATTCCCACCAACAGTGCAAGAGGGTTCCCGTTTCTCCATATCCTCTCCAGCATCTATAGTCTCCTGATTTGTTCATTTTGGCCACTCTGACTGGCGTGAGGTAATATCTGAGTGTGGTTTTGATTTGTATTTCCCTGATAAGGAACGATGTTGAGCATGTTTTCATGTGCCTGTTGGCCATCCGGATGTCTTCTTTAGAGAAGTGTCTATTCATGTTTTCTGCCCATTTCTTCACTGGGTTATTTATTTTTCAGGTGTGGAGTTTGGTGAGCTCTTTATAGATTTTGGATACTAGCCGTTTGTCTGATATGTCATTTGCAAATATCTTATTCCATTCCGTTGGTTGCCTTTTAGTTTTGTTGGTTGTTTCCTTTGCTGTGCAGAAGCTTTTTGTCTTCATAAGGTCCCAGTAATTCATTTTTGCTTTTAATTCCCTTGCCTTTGGGGATGTGTCGAGTAAGAGATTGCTACGGCTGAGGTCAGAGAGGTCTTTTCCTGCTTTCTCCTCTAGGGTTTGGATGGTTTCCTGTCTCACATTCAGGTCCTTTATCCATTTTGAGTTTATTTTTGTGAATGGTGTAAGAAAGTGGTCTAGTTTCAACCTTCTGCATGTTGCTGTCCAGTTCTCCCAGCACCATTTGTTAAAGAGACTGTCTTTTTTCCATTGGGTGTTCTTTCCTGCTTTGTCAAAGATTAGTTGGCCATATGTTTGTGGGTTTAGCTCTGGGGTTTCTATTCTATTCCATTGGTCTATGTGTCTGTTTTTGTGCCGATACCAAGCTGTCTTGATGATTACAGCTTTGTAGTAGAGGCTAAAGTCTGGGGTTGTGATGCCTCCTGCTTTGGTCTTCTTCTTCAAAATTACTTTGGCTATTCGGGGCCTTTTGTGGTTCCATATGAATTTTAGGATTGCTTGTTCTAGCTTCGAGAAGAATGCTGGTGCAATTTTGATTGGGATTGCATTGAATGTGTAGATAGCTTTGGGTAGTATTGACATTTTGACAATATTTATTCTTCCAATCCATGAGCAGGGAATGTCTTTTCATTTCTTTATATCTTCTTCAATGACCTTCATAAGCTTTCTATAGTTTTCAACATACAGATCTTTTACATCTGTGGTTAGATTGATTCCTAGGTATTTTATGCTTCTTGGTGCAATTGTGAATGGGATCAGTTTCTTCATTTGTCTTTCTGTTGCTTCATTGTTAGTGTATAAGAATGCAACTGATTTCTGCACGTTGATTTTGTATCCTGCAACTTTGCTGAATTCATGTATCAGTTCTAGCAGACTTTTGGTGGAGTCTATCGGATTTTCCATGTATAATATCATGTCATCTGCAAAAAGCGAAAGCTTGACTTCATCTTTGCCAATTTTGATGCCTTTGATTTCCTTTTGTTGTCTGATTGCTGATGCTAGAACTTCCAGCACTATGTAAAACAATAGCGGTGAGAGTGGGCATCCCTGTCGTGTTCCTGATCTCAGGGAAAAAGCTCTCAGTTTTTCCCCATTGAGGATGATGTTAGCTGTGGGCTTTTCATAAATGGCTTTTATGATGTTTAAGTATGTTCCTTCTATCCTGACTTTCTCAAGGGTTTTTATTAAGAAAGGGTGCTGAATTTTGTCAAAGGCCTTTTCTGCATCGATTGACAGGATCATATGGTTCTTATCTTTTCTTTTATTAATGTGATGTATCACGTTGATTGATTTGTGAATGTTGAACCAGCCCTGCATCCCAGGAATGAATCCCACTTGATCATGGTGAATAATTCTTTTTATATGTTGTTGAATTCGATTTGCTAGTATCTTATTGAGAATTTTTGCATCCATATTCATCAGGGATATTGGCCTGTATTTCTCTTTTTTTACTGGGTCTCTGTCTGGTTTGGGAATCAAAGTAATACTGGCTTCATAGAATGAGTCTGGAAGTTTTCCTTCCCTTTCTATTTCTTGGAATAGCTTGAGAAGGATAGGTACTATCTCTGCTTTAAACATCTGGTAGAACTCCCCTGGGAAGCCATCTGGTCCTGGACTCTTATTTGTTGGGAGATTTTTGATAACCCATTCAATTTCTTCGCTGGTTATGGGTCTGTTCAAGCTTTCTATTTCCTCCTGATTGAGTTTTGGAAGAGTGTGGGTGTTTAGGAATTTGTCCATTTCTTCCAGGTTGTCCAATTTGTTGGCATATAATTTTTCAGAGTATTCCCTGATAATTGTTTGTATCTCTGAGGGATTGGTTGTAATCATTCCATTTTCATTCATGATTTTATCTATTTGGGTCATCTCCCTTTTCTTTTTGAGAAGCCTGGCTAGAGGTTTGTCAATTTTGTTTATTTTTTCAAAAAACCAACTCTTGGTTTCGTTGATCTGCTCTACAGTTTTTTTAGATTCTATATTGTTTATTTCTGCTCTGATCTTTATTATTTCTCTTCTTCTGCTGGGTTTAGGCTGCCTTTGCTGTTCTACTTCTATTTCCTTTAGGTGTGCTGTTAGATTTTGTATTTGGGATTTTTCTTGTTTCTTGAGATAGGCCTGGATTGCAATGTATTTTCCTCTCAGGACTGCCTTCGCTGCATCCCAAAGCGTTTGGATTGTTGTATTTTCATTTTTGTTTGTTTCCATATATTTTTTAAAATCTTCTCTAATTGCCTGGTTGACCCACTCATTCTTTAGTAGGGTGTTCTTTAACCTCCATGCTTTTGGAGGTTTTCCAGACTTTTTCCTGTGGTTGATTTCAAGCTTCATAGCATTGTGGTCTGAAAGTATGCATGGTATGATTTCAATTCTTGTATACTTATGAAGGGCTGTTTTGTGACCCAGTATATGATCTATCTTGGAGAATGTTCCATGTGCACTCGAGAAGAAGGTATATTCTGTTGCTTTGGGATGCAGAGTTCTAAATATATCTGTCAAGTCCATCGGATCCAATGTATCATTCAGGGCCCTTGTTTCTTTATTGACCGTGTGTCTAGATGATCTATCCATTTCTGTAAGTGGAGTGTTAAAGTCCCCTGCAATTACCACATTCTTATCAATAAGGTTGCTTATGTTTATGAGTAATTGTTTCATATATTTGGGGGCTCCCGTATTTGGCGCATAGACATTTATAATTATTAGCTCTTCCTGATGGATAGACCCTGTAATTATTATATAATGCCCTTCTTCATCTCTTGTTACAGCCTTTAATTTAAAGTCTAGTTTGTCTGATATAAGTATGGCTACTCCAGCTTTCTTTTGGCTTCCAGTAGCATGATAAATAGTTCTCCATCCCCTCACTCTCAATCTGAAGGTGTCCTCAGGTCTAAAATGAGTCTCTTGTAGACAGCAAATAGATGGGTTGTTTTTTTATCCATTCTGATACCCTATGTCTTTTGGTTGGCACATTTAGTCCATTTACATTCAGTGTTATTATAGAAAGATACGGGTTTAGAGTCATTGTGATGTCTGTATGTTTTATGCTTGTGGCAATGTCTCTGGTACTTTGTCTCACAAAATCCCCCTTAGGATCTCTTGTAAGGCTGGTTTAGTGGTGACGAATTCCTTCAGTTTTTGTTTGTTTGGGAAGACCTTTATCTCTCCTTCTATTCTAAATGACAGACTTGCTGGATAAAGGATTCTCTGTTGCATATTTTTTCTGTTCATCACATTGAAGATCTCCTGCCAATCCTTTCTGGACTGCCAAGTTTCAGAAGAGAGATCAGTCACGAGTCTTATAGGTTTCCCTTTATATGTTAGGGCACGTTTATCCCTTGCTGCTTTCAGAATTTTCTCTTTATCCTTGTATTTTGCCAGTCTCACTATGATATGTCGTGCAGAAGATCGATTCAAGTTACGTCTGAAGGGAGTTCTCTGTGCCTCTTGGATTTCAATGCCTTTTTCCTTCCCCAGTTCAGGGAAGTTCTCAGCTATAATTTGTTCAAGTACCCCTTCAGCACCTTTCCCTCTCTCTTCCTCCTCTGGGATACCAATTATGCGTATATTATTTCTTTTTAGTGTATCACTTAGTTCTCTAATTTTCCCCTCATACTCCTGGATTTTTTTATCTCTCTTTTTCTCAGCTTCCTCTTTTTCCATAATTTTATCTTCTAGTTCACCTATTCTCTCCTCTGCCTCTTCAATCCGAGCCGTGGTCATTTCCATTTTATTTTGCATCTCATTTATAGTGTTTTTCAGCTCCTCCTGACTATTCCTCAGTCCCTTGATCTCTGTAGCAAGAGATTCTCTGCTGTCCTCTATACTGTTTTCAAGCCCAGAGATTAATTTTATGACTATTATTCTAAATTCACTTTCTGTTATATCATTTAAATCCTTTTTGATCAGTTCATTAGCTGTTGTTATTTCCTGGAGATTCTTTTGAGGGGAATTCTTCCGTTTGGTCATTTTGGATAGTCCCTGGTGTGGTGCAGACCTGCAGGGCACTTCCCCTGTGCTGTGGTGTATAACTGGAGTTGGTGGGCAGGGCCGCAGTCCGACCTGATGTCTGCCCCCAGCCCACCGCTGGGGCCACAGTCAGACTGGTGTGTGCCTTCTCTTCCCCTCTCCTAGGGGCGGGATTCACTGTGGGGTGGCGTGGCCCGTCTGGGCTACTTGCACACCGCCAGGCTTGTGGTGCTGGGGATCTGGCGTATTAACTGGGGTGGGTAGGCAAGGTGCACGGGGGCAGGAGGGGCAGGCTTAGCTCGCTTCTCCTTTGGTGATCCACTTCAGGAGGGGCCCTGTGGCAGCGGGAGGGAGTCAGACCCACTGGAGGGATGGATCCACAGAAGCACAGCGTTGGTTGTTTGCGAGGAGTGAGCAAGTTCCCCGGCAGGAACTGGTTCCCTTTGGGTTTTTGGCTGGGGTATGGGCAAGGGAGATGGCGCTGGCGAGCGCCTTTGTTCCCCGCCAAGCTGAGCTCTGTTCCGGGGCTCAACAACTCTCCTTCCCGTTGTCCTCCAGCCTTCCCACTTTCCAGGCAGAGCTGTTAACTTATGACCTCCCAGATGCTAAGTCCTGCTTGCTGTCAGAACACACTCCATCCGGCCCCTCTGCTTTTGCCAGACTTGGGGACCCTGCTTGGCTGGCGGGCTGCCCCTCTGCCCCGGCTCCCTCCCGCCAGTCCGTGGAGCGCACACAGCTTCTCCGCCCTTCCTACCCTCTTCCGTGGGCCTCTTGTCTGCGCTTGGCTCTGGAGACTCCATTCTGCTGGACTTCTGGTGGTTTTCTGGGTTATTTAGGCAGGTGTAGGTGGAATCTAAGTGATCAGCAGGACGTGCGGTGAGCCCAGCGTCCTCCTATGCCGCCATCTTCCCTAGAATCTGGTAGTTTGTTTTTTAAGGCCATAAGGAAAAATCTCTCTTACTTCTTTTTTTTAAGTTTATTTCTTTATTTTGAGAGAGAGAGAGAGAGAGAGAGAGAGAGAGAGAGAGAGAGAGAGAATCCCAAGCAGGCTCCATGCTGTCAGCGCAGAGCCTGATGCAGGGCTTGAACTCATGAACCATGAGATCATGATCTGAGCTGAAACCAAGAGCGAGACACTTAACCCACTGAGCCACCCAGGTGCCCCTCCCATACTTTTTCCATTTCTAATCTCCAGACCTTCTTTTAAAGGGCTCATGTGATTAGTGATTAGTAAAGGCCCATTCCTGATAATCTCCCTTTAGATTAATTTCAAATCAATTGATTAGGGACCTTAATTACATCTGCAAAATCCCTTCATCTTTATCATACTGCAAAACACAGTCATGGGAGTGAAATCCCATCATCTTTGCTACATTCTACTGGGTAGAAGTAAGTCACAGGTTTCACCCACACTCAAAGAGAGGGGATTACACAAAGGTGTGGATCACTGAAGACCATCTCAGAATTCTCCCTGCTGTATAGGAGATGGACAGGTTTGACTTTAATACAGGGAAGTCTTAGCTGGTAGCAAATAAATGAATTCACTGCTGAAGTTGCATACAGAGCATTCCCCTTGAGTTCTGAGCATAGTTCCAGCTATGTTATTTTACTACATTTTGGCTATTCATGCCCACTACAATTTCCATGATATCTCTAGGTAGTTAAAATTAAGATAATTAATTTTCATATCAATAGGGTAATTAGTCCTTGAAAGAACAAATATGACTAAGATTGGTCTAGCCAAATTGCTTGGTGAAAGACAGTTCTACTTCCTGAGTTGTTTTTTGAAGATTTACTCGTATTGATGCTTAGTGTTTTGTCAGATACCTGAAACAATAAAATCCATCCCATCTTGAGTTGCAAATTTCTCAGGTTTGCTTTGCAACTTTGCAGGTCAATGTCGCTATATTTCAAGTCCAGTATCGTGTTTTGGAGGGGGAGAGGGAAAATGATGAAATGTGATGGCCAAAATAGCAGACTGGACACTGATGTGACACACAGATCATTGCCCCCCAGGAATGAAGCACTTGTTAATTCACCTATTGGGAGTGTTACTGGAAGATGACCCACATCTGTCAGCCCTGCTTGAGGATTGTCACAGGTTGAAGAGAATTCCCTTCTTCAATGTCACATCTCTTTCCAAGGACAGCCCACATCTAGTGGGCTGATAGAGTCAGGGGCCTGAAAGTATGAGAGGTCATTCCAGTTCTAGAGCTAACTGTGGGGTGATCTGATCCAGTCACTGGGATCGTGTGTAAATTCAACTTCTTTTCAATCCTGTTTCCTTTTCCTCTCTTCTACAGCTATCAATCCCAAGAGTACTCCCTAATAAGTGGCCCACATGTTAATATCTTATTCAGTCTGCTTTCTCGGGAGCGTACGTTCTAACAGCCAACTGAAAGAATTGGGGGAGGATAAGGATTTGGGTCCTCTTCTCTGCCCAGACACTCCATACTACTCACTGTTCCCTAAACATGCAGCTCTCTATTTCCTTGGCTTTGCACAGGCTGCTTTCTCTGCCCCCGCTTCACTCTGTGATTGAACTTCCATTCATTCTTAGAGACCTATGTGAAATGTGAACTTTGTGTATCCTCTTCGTATCTGCTGGATGAAATTAATTCCCCCTTTCTGATTTCCTAGGTTTTTGTACATGCCTGTGCTACATACATAGTACCCATTGGATTTTATTCCACTTGTTTGCCCATGTGTTATTCTTCCCCGCTCGATTATATATCTCTTGGAGATCTAGATTATGTAAGGAGAGTTGGTTAAGAGGTATCACAACATTTGACAGAAAACATTGGCTTTCAAAAGGACTGGGTTAGTAGAATTCAGCGAGGTGGAAGGATTCCTCATTCCACCTTGGAGGTAGGGCATGTCCAAAGTTCAACACCAAGAATGACCATGGGGCAGTGAGATGGTTAATCTGGCTGTAACAGACATACAAGAAATGGGGGATGACAGATGTAGAAGGACCAGCATGTTAAGGTGAACTTGGGAAAATATTTTAATACCATGTTAAGGTGCAAGCCAAGCACTGCCAACTTCTAGGGCTCAGGAATGAAGCACGTAATAGGAATGAATAACAATGTTTCGGGGTATAAAAATCTTTGACACTGGAAATTATATCTGAGTATCATTCCTCTTTTTCTTTGTCACTAGAAAAACAGTAATGCAATTGTGATGATAAATGACGCCCACCATTCATCCTTAGTGTTGGGAAATAGAATCAGTAAGATTTATTAGAGTGACATTTTTATTCCCATTGTACACATGAAGAAACTGAGGCCCAGAGAGGTTTTTACTGGTTTTCTTTACTATTTTCTGTTTTCTATTGCATTGACTTTTGCTCTAATCTTTTTTTTTTTTAATTTTTCAAAAAAATTTTTCTTGATGTTTATTTATCTGAGGCGGGGGGAGAGAGAATACCACACGTGTGCACGCAAGATGGGGAGGGGCAGTAAAAGAGAGGAAGACACAGAATCTGAAGCAGGCTCCAGATTCTGAGTTGTCAGCCCAGAGCCTGGTGCAGGGCTCGAACTCAGGAGCAGGGAGATCATGACCTGAGCTGAAGTCAGATGCCTAACTGATGAGCCACCCAGGCACCCCTACTTTGCTTTAATCTTAATTATTCCCCTTCTTCTGCTTACTTTCGGTATAATTTCTCTTCTTTTCTAGTTTATTAAAGGTGAAATGTAGATCTTTTTTCTTTGGGATTTTTCTCCCCCTTCTCATTTGTTTTAAGAAATTTGATCATGATATGACTTGATATCGTTTTCTTCATGTTTCTTTTGATTGATTGTTTGTGTGTTTTTGATACTCTTGGATCTGTGACTTTATTGGCTTCTTTTTTCCACATCTGGAAAAATTTTTAGCCATTATCTTCAAATATTTCTATGCACTTTTTTAGGGGGGCTCCTTGAATTTGTCCCACAATTTATTGATGCTTCATTCTCTTCTGTTTTCAATCTTTTCCTTTCTGTATTTCATTTTGTAGAGTTTCTTTGCTATATTTTAAACTTTTCTAATCTTTTTTTCTGCATTGTCTCATCAACTAATGTTAGTCCTATTTAGTGTATTATTCATCTCAGACATTATAATTTTTATTTCTTGAAGTTCAATGTTGTCATTTTATATCTTTCATTTATTTCCTTAACATACTTAACCTTCTACTTTTGTGTACATTATCCTGGTGTAAAAGCTGTTCTAACATCTCCGTCTTTTAATATTGTCATCTCTGCCAATTTTAGGTCTGTTTTCATTAATTGCTCTTGTTATTTATTATGTGTAGCATTTTGCTGTCCCTTTGCATGTCTGGGAATTTTTTACTGGATTCCAGACTATGTGTGTATGTATGTATGTATGTATGTATTTTTAATATTTATTTATTTTTGACAGAGAGACAGAGCATGAGCAAGGGAGAGGCAGAGAAAGAGGGAGACACAGAATCCAAAGCAGGGTCCAGGTTCTGAGCTGTCAGCACAGAGCCCAACACAGGGCTCCAACTCACAGACCATGAGATCATGACCTGAGCCAAAGTCGGACGCTCAACCGACTGAGCCACCCAGGCGCCCTGGATTCCAGACAGTTTAAATTTTACCTTGTTGCATGCTGGATATTTTTGTGTTTCTATAAGTATTGTCCTGGAATGTGAGTAAGTTACTTGGAAACAGTTTTACCCTTTTAAAGCATTGTTTGGTGGGATCAGGAAGGTGTTTAGTCTAGGGCTAATTTTCCCTGCAGTTCTAAGACAGTCTTTCTATACTAGTTCATTCATGATGCACATGATATGATATGATAGGTGTTCCTCTTCTCTAATTGGTGAACAGACCCTGTGTGAGCTTTGCACGTGTTCCTTCTGGTCTTTTTGGATGGCTCTTCCACTGGCTTTGAGGAATCTCCTCATTAAGCATGCACTGAGTAGCATTTAGCTGAATCTTTGAGAGGCACCTTCAAAGTTCTCTCTTACATACCTATCTCTTATCTCCAATACCCTGCCAAACTTTTGGTTGCCATGGTTTCTCAGGAGTCTCAGCTCTGTCACCTCAGCTCAGGAAGTCCACTGGACTCTGCTTGGGCTTCCAGTCCACGTGCTACAGCATGGAGACCTTCCATAAGTAGTAATAGGAGGCATTGGTGGGGATCACCTAATTTGTTTCCTGTCTCTTAGGGATCACTGACCTTTGTCAATTGAAGTCCAATAATTTGAGAGTGATTATTTCATATATTTTGTCTGGGTTTTTAGCAGTTCCAGGCGGTTGGGTAAATACAGTCCCTGTTACTCCAAATTGGCTGGAAGTGGAATTTCCGCACCTGAGAATTTCTCCATATTTAAAAATTAATTTTTAAAAAGCAGGGGAGCTAACTGGCTCGGTCCATTTCACAGATTTGAATTACTTTGTTATTATTTTATTACTTTTTGTTGTTATGGCTCTTCTTCTGCAGAGCCCACATTTCCTCTGTTGTTCCAGCACCTGCAGGCCGATGGGTCTGTAATACTGTAACATCGTCTTCTTTTGCCTCTCTAGTCCTGAGGTGGGTGGTGGCTTCCTCCTGTTGCGAATCTCTGGGTGTCCTCAGTGTGGTCGCTATGGAGAAGTGCTGCTTAGATGTTCCCTTTCACTACAAGGGGACTATGGTTGACTGACAGGCCCAGCTGCCCCACCACTCAGTGGATCCATCTGCTGTGAGACAAGATCACGTTTTTCCCTACGCTTCTCCCAGCCAATGGCTGCAGATGGCAGGGCAACTAGATGCAGGTCGTCCTTGTTCAATGCAGGATTCCTTTAATGATCAACTGTTGTGTGGAGACCCCTATTCACCTGTTTGACACTTTGTCAGAACCTTATCTGCAGCCTGAAGCTCTTGCTACCCAGTCCTTCCATCCCTTCTTGTCTCATGAATGTTAGATCCGCCTGACTCTGAAGGCTCTGACTGCTTGTCTGTGCTCCCTCTTACTTTGTACTTGACAGAGATTTTTCCCAACAAATCTTTAGTATACCTAATCCCACCTTGATATATGCTTCTTGTAGGACCTTTTCGTGTTTGGTTTTTCAGTTACCGTAGTACTGTCATAACAAAGTCCCCCATATTAAATTCCCTCTGTTGAAGCACCTGCCATGGCATCTTCATTGGCTGACTAGACCTTGATTAATATGAAGTTCCATCTGCTCAGTGGCACCTGGGTGGCTCAGTCAGTTAAGCAGCATCTGATTTTGGCTCAGGTCATGATCTCATGGTTCATGAGTTCAAGCCCTGCATCAGGCTTGCTGCTGTCAGTGACGAGTCTGCTTCAGATCCTCTGTCTCCCTCTTTTTCTCTGTTCCTCCCTGGCTTTCTCTCTCTCTCTCTCTCTCTCTCTCTCTCTCTCTCTCTCTCTCTCAAAATAAATAAACTTAAAAAAAAACTAAAGTCCTGTCTGCTTATAGAAAGCACTTTAGTAATAATACATGGGTATTTTATTACACAGAACTTGTGCCCCTCATCTCTACTTCAGCCAGATGAGGACCACATTTCAGTGTTGCTGCTGGTCTACGACAATGAAGTTCTGATTATAAGTAGGTAGCTTTCCCTCTCACACTTTTAGTATGCTCACTGGCCACTCACATCCCTCATTTATAGCCCGGGTCTGCCATTTGTCCAGAATGCCCTAATGAAATCTTCATCCCACCGTTAGAAGGCTTGAGGAAAATGCTCAGGGAATTTCTGGAAACCTCAAGTACAGGCTCTAGGCTTGAAGCTTGTCCTGCTTTACCTCAAATGGTGTACAAATAGCAGAGGGTTTATTTGGCATCCTGGGGTTTAGAACTATTTATAAACAGCACACACTGAGTTTGAGTCATGAATAATGTGTCCCACTGGCTGGACAGGGGTAGGGGGTTGACTTGATTGTCTTTTTATTCCCCTTTCTCTCTGGAAGTCCAATCGATTGGGACTAATTTGCAAGCTGCCTGTTTTAGACAGGTGCAGGCTCTCAGACACTACTGCTAATGTAGTTCTTTATTCTACTCTGAACTCTTGCCTCCTTGGGAAATAAAAAGATATTTGCCAAGGAAAGCAAGCTGTATCAGTGGTAGTGAGCCTGTTTCCACATATGACCACAGTTCTAGGTAGCATCACCCTAGAACTTCAAGATAGTGCCCTCCCAAAGAGGGGTGGGTGAGGGGCTTGCACATTTTATCAAAGTTTGTGGAATGAGAGAAGAATTATTAGTAAAGTTTCTGGCCTTGCCCATATAGATACTTCATTACACACAGTACCTTCTTCTTCCCCAACCAAACCTCCCAACCACAGTGTTTATGACTTTCTTGTGCCACATACTTTGTATCTGAGCCTCTGTTTAAATACTAAAATAAGAATTATGATGATATCTGTCCATCCTAATTTCATAAGACTCTTATAAGCATCAGACTCAAAGCAAAGTAACGTATGTAAATGGACTGTTAGTAAAATGTGTTGCCCAAGTTAAAATAGCTTTAGACCTCAAATGATACAGTAGAAAAATAGATGAAGCGTGAGATGTGGAATCAGGCAGATCGGTATGCCAGTTCCAACTGCATTCATCTATCAGTTGTGTGGCTTTGAGCAAGATCCCTAACTCTCAGAAGCTGGTCCCATCTGAATATAAAGATAATTTAATCTACCTTAAAGGATTGGCCGACACAGCAGTCTTCATTGTGCCTTCTCGTGTGATCTTTGTTAACTTACATAAATTGTTATCTTCATCTATGCAATAGAAATAATAATATCTAATCTGCTACCTAACTGGTATTGCTGTAAGATTAAATGAGGAAAAAAAAATCTAAATCTAAGATTTTAGAAGGGTGCAACTATAAAGTAATATGATTATATTATGAACAATAAGTACTATCTTTATCAATTAAAAGCCAATGATAGCAATAAACGAATGAAGTCTGCAATAAATGATGAATGAATTTCACTGGGATGGAACAAAAGGAAATAGAGTCTTGACAAAAATAGATTTTTAAGACAAAATTTTACCTAATTGCATAGACATTAAAATGAATCTGTGTATAAGTACCACATGTGTGTCTACAATATAGAATATATGATTGGTGATTTAATTCTTCAGGAAGTTTTTACCATTCTTAAAAAGTTTCAGCTACTCATAAGACCTGACATTTCTAACACTTAAAATTCATCCTTTACAGGAAGGGAAGTGGGAAAAGTAGTATTAATGGAATGTCCCCTATGTGGTAGATACTTCTTAAGTGTTATGTAATTTAATCTGGAAAAGTGTTTTATGATACAAGTCTTATTATCACCAATTTAAAGATGGGGAAATGAAGACAAAGTGTGTTAAGTCATTTGCCCAAGGACAGTCACAGTGCATAAGTGATGGATTCTTGTACTTAAAACCAAATATATCTAAGTTGAAAAGGGGTGCTCTTTTTTTTTTTACAGCCTTCCATTTTGAGGTTAAGACTGAAATACCAGGAGTCCTTTGTTATAATGGAAATACAAACATTTGTTGACTTACTAACATTCACTTTATAATCATAGCACACAAGAAGTCCTGGAAACCCACACATTTCTTACAGTCTCAGGGTCCTTTCTTTTAGCCTATGGATGGTGATGTCACCTTTGTGGACAGGACAAGACATTGGCAAAAGCAGTATTTCTTCTCTAGCTCATCTTTCCTCCCTCCCTCATGGCATTTTTGCTCCCCTCACCCCCGACTTGAGTTTCATTGATTATAGTACAGTTAGCTTCCGATAAGCAACCTTTCTGACAGTAAGGAATTTGAGATCCTTATAATGGGGAAGGTATTTTTGAAATAGACTTAAAATGACAAGATGAGGACCAGCGTGGCTATTAGCCTAAGGAAGCTCTTTAAGGAAAGTCAGATTTTGCCTGGATTCCTCTGTCAACTTCCTAAAGTCTAAAGGCAAGAGTATGATGTTCAAGCCATGGTTATCCTCTCAGGATAATGCTATAAGGGAGTATCTTAGTCTGTTCAGGCTGCTATAACAAAATACCATGGACTCGGTGGCTTATAAACAACAGATTTTTTTTCTCATGGTTCCGGGGGCTGGAAGTTCAAGATCTCGGTGCCAGAAAGATCAAATTCTGGTGAAGGCCCTCCTTCTGGCTCAGAGTCTAGACCTTCTCACTGTGCCTCCCATGGTGGAAAGAGCTAGGGAGCTCTGTGGGATCTTTTATTTTTTTTTTTAATTTTTTTTAACGTTTATTTATTTTTGAGACAGAGAGAGACAGAGCATGAACGGGGGAGGGGCAGAGAGAGAGGGAGACACAGAATCGGAAGCAGGCTCCAGGCTCTGAGCCGTCAGCCCAGAGCCCGACGCGGGGCTCGAACTCACGGACCGCGAGATCGTGACCTGAGTTGAAGTCGGACGCTTAACCAACTGAGCCACCCAGGCGCCCCTGTAGGATCTTTTATATAGGGTACTCATCTCATTCATGACTTTATGACTCCAGCATTTCCCAAAGGCAGCACTTCCTAATATCATCATCTTTGAGGGTTAAGATTTCAACATATGAATTTGAGGGAGGGAAACAAGCATTCAGACCATAGCAGATAGGACAGATAGTGTGACTGTGAACTGAAGTTGTTAGATAAATGGCTCAGCTGTCACATGGGATAAAAGCAAAGATGGGTTCTTTGCTCTAATGATCTCTATTTATGATCATGTGTCAGCAAAAGAACAAGTATTAGTTACTGATGGGAAGTTAGCCAATGACACACAAATGGCACTTAGAAGATAGAAGGGAACATGATTACTATTGTTATCATCTCTGTCTAATCAGGACCTAGGGTGATTAGATCATTAGTCTTAGAGCACAAGAACAGCATGTGGTACTTCGTGAAGATCAGGATTTTCTCATGAGACACAAGCAGATTTGCATCTGTCACGTAAAGAAGCACATGGACGAGAGGTCAGACTAGAGCTTTGAAACTCAAATTGTAGGTTATGTACCTGCAGCACCAGCATCACCTGGGACCTTTTAAAATGCAGTGTCACTGGCCTAGCCCAGACTCACTGAACCAGCATATTCATTTTAACAAGATCCTTGGATGGTTTTTATGCTCATAAATGTGGGAACTGGTTTAGTGGAAATCATATCTCTCTATCATCTCTCTCTCTCTCTCTCATCTCTCTGGGCAGGCCTTCTTGGGGGAATATCTACCTGCAGGAGAATGATTAGCTCCAAAATGACTCACCATGCACCTTACAGAAACTGTATGTCTACTAGCAACTAAAGTCCCCTAGGAAAACTCTTTCCTACCGGGTCACAAATAGAGATGATCTTAGCTCTGGATTCCAGGAGAGGGAACTTCTTCACACCTGGATGATTCCTTTCTTAGCCTGATTCTTACACAACACCCATCATTTTAACACCAGCCTTTTTTTAAAAAAAACTTAAATTTCTCTTACATTCTTTCTTCCTCTTTTTCTTCACTCTCTCCTCACTCTCTTTCCCAGTGGTGTCCTGGAGCTGGCTAGTCAGGCTCCTATCACTTGCAAGAGCCAAAGACACTTTTCTTTGCAAGTCTATATTCAGGGTATTGTGCCGGTAGCTTGGAACCAGCGACATCAAGAATATTTACACTGCGGAAATTGCAAACCACACAAGTCATGCATCTGCCTCACCTCAGCCAGTTTGCCAGTATAATACTGCTTCCTCTCGCCTCTGCCTCAGCTCTGCTTCCCTTTTTTCTTTCTTTATTATTAACCTCTCTTTCTTCTCTCCTACTTTTACTTTCTTCTCTCTCTTTCTTGTTTTTCTTCACAGAAAACACCACATACAACATGACAAGAAAATAAAGAACAGTCAACATTCTGTTAACCCAAACAGCATTTAAAGCCACAGAAAGCAAACACACACACACACACACACACACACACACACACACACACACACAGTGGAAATTGTGCTAGGGATAATGCCCTAGTTAAGGAAACACAAAGCACTGAACTTTTTCTTTTTATTTGAGAGAGAGAGTGTGCGAGTGGGGGAGAAGGGCCGAGGGGGGAGGGGAGAGAGAGAGAGACAGAAAGAGAGAGAGAGAGAGAGAGAGAGAGAGAAAGAGAGAGAGAATCTTAAGCAGGCTCCACACTCAGCTCAGAATCTGACACGGGGCTCAATCCCATGACCCTGGGATCATGACCTGAACCAAAATCAAGAGTCAGACACTCAACTGACTGAGCCACCCAGGCTCCCCAAAGCAATGAATTTTGAAATGAAATTAGATGTAGTCAAGTATCAGGCTTCTCTAGCCAAACACATGTCAAAGTGCTCAGAAATACTCTGTTATTCATCTAATACATCATTCTGCTCTACTAAAGCCTCCTTTGTCCTCAAATAGTGTATTCAAAATGATGGAGAAGTGATATGCTAGTCAATTAAATTATCTTCTTTAAATCCTAAATGTTAGAAAGAGTATACTAGGTTATCAGGACACTATGCTGAGTGTCTCTTGAATCTGTGATCTTCTTCTACTTTATTGCATATACATGTTCTCAAATATGTCACAGGATAAAGAGATTTGAGGGGACTGAACTTGGAGACTAAACCCTTTGCATCTTATTCTTAGTCTGGGGGAATCTGCCTGAAGTTCTAATCAACCAGTTGGCAAATTCACTTTGAGACAAAAACATATTTATGAGTTTGGATATTGTGTTTATTCTTTTTCCTTGGTCATCATGTTTTTTTGGTGCCCACTGCCAATTTTTATGCCAATAATCATAGATAGATGTTTTTTCATTTATTCATGTTCAGCTTCCCACGTAGAGGGTCTATGAGAATGATCTAATTGATCAAAATATGTTTACAGAGGATTAAGTCTATGATTCTGCTGGTGAGATTGTAATTGCCTATTCATTCCATCATTCAATGATTCATTCACTCCACAAACACGGGATAGAGACTGGTGATGCACCAGGTTCTAATCAAGTGATGTGTATGCAAAAATGAATAAGAAATGCCCTCTAGGAGGTTACTGTTTGTGTTTGACAAAAAAGATGGACACACAGGTAGTAAGTATGTGCAGTGTGATGAGTGCAATTCCAGCAGTGCTGGCCAGGTGCTGAGGGAGCACAGAAGAAGGAATATTTACCTTGACCTTGGGCATTTAGGGCGATGGTCACAGAAGTAACTTTTAAAAAATGTTTTACTTATTTATTTATGAGAGAGAGAGAGAGCGTGCATGCAAGTGGGGGTGGGGGGGGGGCAGAGAGAGTGAGAGAGACACAGAATCCCAAGCAGGCTTCAGGCTCTGAGCTATCAGCACAGAGCCCAATACGGGGCTTGAACTCACGAACCGTGAGATCATAACCTGAGCTGAAGTCGGATGCTCAAGCAACGGAGCCACCCAGATGCCCCAGAAGTAACTTTTTAAAATGCATGCTAATAAATGAGTAAAAAATTAACGGTATGAAGAAGTGAAAACAGTTTGCATGGTATACCACACAAACGGAATAAATGGCAACATTGAGACAGAAATGTGCAGGATGTTCTCAGTGAGTATATATTCATTCAGAAGGATTGGAGGTGTGTGCACCTGTGTGGAAATGGACAGTGCTATTGTCTGAATGTTTGTATTCATCCCAAATATATATGTTGGAAGTCTGATGTCCAGTGTGATGGTATTAGGAGGTGGGGGCCTCTGGGAGGTGATTGGGTCTTGAGGGTGGAGCCTTCATGAATAGGATTAGTGTTCTGATAAAAAAGACACCGCACAGAGCTCCCTCACCCTTTCCACCTTGTAAAAGATGCAGCAAGAAAGTACCATCTGTGAACCAGAAAGCAGACCTTCACCAGAACTTGACAATGCTGGCATATTGATCTTGGATATCAAGCCTCCAGAACCGTGAGAAGTACACTTCTGTTTTTTGTAAACTACCCATTCTGTGGCATTTTGTTAGAGCAGCCCAAAGGTGATAAGACAGAGGATATTGGGGAATGAGGAGGTATTGATAGATGTTGAGGCTGGTTAGGAAGTTCGTTACCTACTTTAAAGTATCTTGAAAGTTGTTAAACAGTATTTTTTTAAAAAACAGTTTTAAAACCAGTTTTGGCATTCATACAAATTAACACATGTCAGAGATTTTATTGAACTCATTAACTGAGGGGATAGGGAAGATGTTTATAGTTGGTTCAGAAGGAGAATTCAAAGAACCACACCTATGAGCAGTAAATGGTGCCAAAATGAATTTACAAATATACGTAAAGCTAGATTGTGTCTGGGATGAGGCTGAAGGAACAGGAGAAAAGAGAGTGTGAGAATCAATTGTATTGCTTGCTGTCTATCACATATCTGCAAATTACAGAGTTGTAAAATGGCCGGAAGACAATACAAAGCTTAGAGATACCACAGAGTGAAAGAACCCTAAAAAGTAGGCTTAGACTAAGCCTGGCTTTCCACCAAAGAACCCCAAAATCTTGTTCTTTGTTTCAAAGCATTTCACAAATGTTCTCCTGTGAGAACCGTACCTGCATTAAAGAAGAGCAGTGACACGAATGGAAGAATATTTTGTGGGAATGTGCACTTTCCATTGACTGAAGTTCCTTAAGAGAGAATCGATCTTGCATCATCAGAGCCTGGCACGTAGTAGGCTCCCCCTAAATGTTGTGTGAATGAGAGTGGAGAGGGTTGATTTGGAGGGGAGGGGTGGCCCACTTAGAGAGCAATGATACCGAAAGTGGTCATCATGCTGATAATGTGGTGTCGCGAGTGGAAAAATGTGCACATATCAAAAAGCATGCACTGTTTAATAATACTAATATCTGTAAATACCCTGTAAGAGTAACAATATAAAACAAACTCTTAGTAACTGAAATTTTATTCTAACATGCAATAAAGCATGTGTCAATCTGACATATGCACAGGAAGGGCCCAGAAAAGTAACAGCGACTTAGTTTGGGCTAATATAAAATTCCGATTCATGTACATCAAACTGTCAGACTTGTTTGACCTTTATTTTCCCTCTGGTGTTAGCTTTTGTTCTTGCCCCTCGTAGGTCTCTTGAGTAGAACTGATTGGCAGGTGTGGCAAATCCCATTGTGGCAGCTCTTTTTAAGGAGGATTGATGACCATGTAAGAACAGACATTAACCTTAAACATGGTTTATTAACCTGGAAGCCTGAGGCTATGTGCCGAGGTGCCAAAGCTTCCTTCAGGCTCAGCGTGTTGGGCCCCTGGGCATTCACATTTTCAGTAGAGCCCTGGTTCTACCAAGAAAAAAACAAAGTTTCTTTTCCTTGAACATGAAATTCTTGTTACTGAGTTTGAAAAGGAAGGAACAATTGCCAATAATGCTCAGTGTTTGCAGCAAAAGTATTTGAGCAAGTGGCCAACATCTCTTCTTAAATAAAAGCTTTTTTAAAAAATGTGTGCAAAAACAGCAGTAGATATTTTAACATGGTTTGGGATTGAGATTAAAGATCTGGGATTTACAATCTAAACTCCTCGTCTCCTTTTTCGAAATGCCTAAATCCAGTTTGTCCCTGCCAAGTAGTTTAGTTTGCTATTCTAATAAGAGTTATCTACCCGTCTAGTATTTGGACAGAATTATCAAAAGTCCTATTTAGAAGCCACAAGACATCTTCAAATGTTTCTTAAGAAGTTTAGATGGCTCTGAACTGTAACTTTCATACACCAGGGATTCTTATAATGAGGAATATTTTATTTATTATAATATGTAACATCAGTATTATATAGTATATATAATGAGAATAAGTATGTTTTTATATATTATAATATATAATGAATACTTAGACACTATATCATATATATTATATGATGTAAATGTTATATATTTATTTGATTAGAAATATTAGATATGATTGCAAAAATATGTATTATACCTAACATAAATATTATATTATAAGCAAGCCAATAGTAAAATAGGGATGAAGACTCAAAAAAGCCAGTCGTTTGCTTCTTCTAATTGGCCCTGAGGAGGACATGGAAGGGAAGTATCTGAATTCCCTATCTGAAAGAAAGTGATAGGAGTTCTGCATTTAAATAAAGAAATGACTCTCAAATAGCCTTCGGAGAGCCAGAGAAAGCACAGCCGAGGGTGCCAGATGTATAATGCCGGCCCAGAGTGGTCCCAGGGGTCAGTTTTCTGGTGAAATTGTAGGAATACGCTTTTAAATTGGTCATACTCTTTAACATGATGGACACATAAAGTCAGGGTTGGGAGCTTATTCAAATGAAAACCATAACACTGTGACCTCTGAAAAATCTGTAGTGCAAATTCCAATGGGAAAAATAGCATAATGAAGCAAAGCCAACTCCATACTTACTATTTAGAATATTCTTCAGATTGGTGATGATGGCTTCCAGCCTGACATGACTAAGGAGGGCCAGGATAATATTTTTTCTCCAAATAAATACTGGACAATTCTGCACACCGTTAAAGACCATTGTTTCTTGGGGCGCCTGGGTGGCTTGGTCGGTTAAGCGTCCGACTTCGGCTCAGGTCATGATCTCACGGTCCGTGAGTTCGAGCCCCGCGTCGGGCTCTGTGCTGACAGCTCTGAGCCTGGAGCCTGTTCCAGATTCTGTGTCTCCCTCTCTCTCTGTTCCTCCCCTGTTCATGCGCTGTCTCTCTCTGTCTCAAAAATGAATAAACGTTAAAAAAAAAAAATTAAAAAAAAAAAAAAAGAAAGACCATTGTTTCTCAGCTGTCAGAGACAGCCCTATGCTCTAGGCATGAATTCACATATAAATTTTAAATTTTGAAATGATTCTATTACATGCCTGACTTACAGAGGGTCCTGCTGATGAAGACGGCAGCTTAAGTATTATTTGACCCTGGTCAAGATGGTAAGTCGGCATGGCTTTCTCATCCAAAATCAAGTCTAGAGGAACAGTAGAAGCAATAGAGAAGCATGTGCTAGAAGAAAAAATGAATAGTTGCCAGATATAGAAGTTCCTGGGAGACTGAAGGCTTTCTGGCTTCCACAGTTGGGATGGAGGGGGCCTCACTACAAGGGGAAGTAGGGTTGGAGGGAAGCCTTTACCTTGTTTCTGCCCAAGTGGTCTCAGAGCAGTAGTTGATCCGCTCTTCTCCAGATATTGTGGGGAACATTCCAGGCCACTGAAGCCGGTAGAGGTGATGTTAGGGCACAGCATGGCCCTAAGGGGGTGAGGAATTGCTAAAAATGACAGGAATTGACAAGTTACCCTAGGATTGTTTCTTGTTCACCTTCTTTCTCTTCAAACTCTTAAGACAAGTGGACTGAAAGGTCAAGATTGCCCCATTCCAGTAATACTTCTCTCTCTCTTTTTTAACATTTATTTATTTATTTATTTATTTATTTATTTATTTATTTATTTTTAAAGCGGTAGAGACAGTGCAAGCAGGGGAGGGGCAGAGAGAAAGGGAGAGGGAGAGAATCCCAAGCGGGCTCCACACTGTCAGCACAGAGCCCAATGCGGGGCTCGATCTCAGGAACCTGAGCCGAAACCAAGAGTCAGATGCTGAACCTACTGAGCCACCCAGGCACTGCCAGTAATGCTTATTTCTAAGAACTTACATGTGTATCCTGAACAGATGAGTTCTATAGTGGTAGCAATAGTAAGGGACCAACTCTGCAGAACCCAGAGCTCCCTTGGTCCCTCTTCCTACTTACTAAACTCAGATGGGGGGATACAGACCAGGACCTACCTTTTGGGTCTTCCCCAAGACGTTTTACAAGATGGAGTAGCTAATTGATGCCTCCAGGGGAACATGAGCTCATGGGCCAAAATAATCAGACCCTGGGTCGATATAACCATCACAGAACATACACACGTATGGAAAACATTTACAACTGAAGAATTATTGGAACCGAAGCCTCAAGAATTTAAAAGAGGTTATATATATATATATATATATATATATATATATATATATATATATGTAACAGATGACATAAAGCCATAGTTAAAGCTATGAGAAAGACCAATGTGAAATATTAGGTATGAAAATTGTAAATTTGATAGCAAAAACACAGTACATAGAATAAGTAGCCAGAGAATGAAATAATTTGGTGGGAATCAGGTTGAAGAATTTCCTCAGAAGCCAGCAGAAAAGAGGAGCATTATAGCCTGGTGAAAGGAACAGAAGAACGAGAAGGGATAGGCATCATGACAAATATATATTCAACAATATGAAAGCTCAAACTGGCACAACTGAAGGGAGGGAGAGAAGTCAATAACTGTATATGGCGATATTAAAACACTCCTCTCAGGAACTGATAGATTAACAAAATAAAAAAGCAGGCAGGGAAACAAAACCAGAAATTACATAGATCTAAATACATCTCTATATACAGACACAGATTTATCTCTATATCAATATCTGTATCACCTATATTTATCTAAATTTATATAAACTCTTTACTCAGCAAATAAAAACTATATTTTGCTAGTGAGCAAGTGTGAAATTTGTTTTCAAAATATAGGTTATAGGGGTGCTTGGGCGGCTCAGTCAGTTAAGCATCTGACTTTGGCTCAGGTCATGATCTCACGGTTTGTGGGTTTGAGCCCCTCATTGGGCTCTGTGCTGACAGCTCAGAGCCTGAAGCCTGCCTCAGATTCTGTGTCTCCCTCTCTCTCTCTGCCCCTCCCCCACTTGTGCTCTGTCTGTCTCTCAAAAATAAATTAACATTAAAAACAAACAAACAAAAATAAAGATTATATGTTAGATCAGAAATGAAGTCTCACTTTTAAACATCAAAGATCAGTTTCATGTAGACTCTATTCTTAAAGATAGTCCAATAAATTTAGGGATGTACAATAAAAATAGCTAAAATTTCCACAGGTTATGAACTGAAATAAAATAAAGTAATCGTCTTACTTAAAAAAGAAATCATGATGGAAATTATGAAATGCTTAGAATTGAGAGGCAATGAAATGTAAGATATTGATGTTTGCAGGAGGCTGGTACAGCTGCAGCGAGAGATAAAAGTATTTCAAATGCATCTGCCAGAATACATATCAAGTTTAAAACAAACAAGCTAAACATTCAGCTCAAGAAGAGAGAAAAAGAAAAAAAAAAAAAACCAAACTCAAAGAAAATAGAAAGAAGGAAATATAAAGAAAAAAGAAAAAAATGAGACTTTTTTGGCTCACATCATGATCTCATGGTTTGTGAGTTCAAGCCCCACGTCAGGCTCTGTGCTGACAGCATGGACCCTGCTTGGGATTTTCTCTCTCTCTCTCTCTCTCTCTCTCTCTCTCTGCCCCTCCCTGCTCACACTCATGCTCTCTCTCTCTCTCTTTCTCTGAAAATAAATAAACTTTAAAAATAAATAAAAGGAAGGATTAATAAAACTAACAGCTGATTATTTGTAAAGATTAATAAAATAGACTTTAGCCAGTACTGTCAAGGAAAGAAAAAAGTGTGAAGCCAATAAATAAAATACTAAATAGAGAAGAATGCAGAAACAAAATAGATTTTTAAGTACTATAAAATATTTTAAATAAATATATGCATATGAATTTGAAACATAAGATGAAAGGGACAAACTCCTAGAAATGTGTAAATGCCAAACTTGGTACAAGAAGGAAGAGAGAGCGTGAAGCTAAAGTCAGTACTAAATGATGCAAGGCAGTCATCAGAGACCTTCGCTCCCAGTAAGTTCCAATTCCAGATGATTCTTCTGAATGTTGGTGCAGTTCATGCTTCTCTTAGGTAAATCATTCCAGAGACAGAAAAAGTAAATGCTGCTCAGCTTGCCTTATGAAACTAGTTTCATGTGGTTTCCAAATCAGAAAAAAAAATAGGAAAAGAAAAGGAGGAAGGAAGAAAAAGGAAGGAAGGAAGGAAGGAAGGAAGGAAGGAAGGAAGGGGAGAAGGGAAGGGAAGGGAAGAAGGAAGGAAAGAAGGGAGGGAGGAAGGAAGGGAAGAAGGAGAAGGGAAGGGAAGGGAGGAAGGAGAAGGGAAGGGAAGGAAGGAAGGAAAGAAGGGAGGGAGGAAGGAAGGAAGGGGAGAAGGGAAGTGAAGGGAAGGGAGGAAGGAAGGAAGGAAGGGAGGAAGGAAGGGAAGAAGGAGAAGGGAAGGGAACGGAGGAAGGAGAAGGGAAGGGAAGGGAAGGGAAGGAAGGAAGGAAGGAAGGAAGGAAGGAAGGAAGGAAGGAAGGAAGGAGAAGGGAAGGGAAAGGAAGGGAAAAGAAGGAAGGAAGAAAGGAAGGAAGGAAGAAAGGAAGGAAGAAAGAAAGAAAATAATGTCTCTTTCCTATAATATACAAATACAGGAAAAACTTCAGCTAATTGAAACCAAAAGTGTATTTTGAAATAATACAACATGATTAAGTATTCAATATTAGAAACTTCTATTAGTGTGATTAGCTACAAAAGTATACTGAAGAAAAGGAAAGAAAAGGAAAAATAGCACCTTTTCAAATTCCCTTTCTTCATCTCCTGCTGCTGCTTGCAAATAAATGCAAACACTCTATGATGTACCCTTTTGTTTATTAACTCTCCTCCTTTGGTGATCTGTCATATAGTTTATTCCATCAATGGGGAAAGATCTCAAAGTCAGTCACTTTAGTCTTGAATTCTCTGAATTCTCAATTTCTTAATTACTTCATTTACTCATATAGAAAGTATTGATTGAGCATTCATTATGTGCCTGGCACTGTTCTAGGCACAGAAGATACAGTAGTGAATCCAACAGACACATCCCACTGTCTTGTGGAATTTACATTCTAATACAGGGATACAGACAATAGATCATAACAAAATGTAAGAAGATGAGAACGTCTAGGGAGAGAAACAAACACATCAGAACGGAAGGGGAGTGGTTGTGTTGTCAAAGGACTGCCTGAACCATCAAGGAAGGTTTCTCTGAGAAAATGGGTGAAGGTCTCAAGGAAGAGAGGGAGGAAACCATATGGTTATCTGAAAAAGGAGCTTTCTAAGTTACAGCAAGTATGAAGGCACTAAGACATGATTATAGCTAGTGCATTCTGGGAAGATCAAGGAGGTCAGTGTGGTTGGAATGGAGAGTTGAAGGGCAGAGTAGCACAGAGTAAGGTTGGGTAGAGAGTGGAGTGGGGCAAGATTATGTTCTTCTGAGCCATAGCAGGTCTCTGGCTTTTCCTCTGCATCAAACTGTAGTGATTTGAGTGGGAAAAAAAATTAAGAGTAACTCTAACTGCTGTGTTGAGACTGCAGAAAACTGTAATTGCCCATTAAAAGGCTATTATAATAATACAGGTAAAACATGATGGCAGTCAAGGCCACAGGTTAACAAAGAGGTGGTGGAAAATGGGTTGAATTCAAAATATGCATTGAAGGGCGAGCCAAGAAGATTGGCTGGTGGATTGCAATGCAGAGTGTGAATGAAGTAGATATGTCAAGGACAGCTGCCAAGTTTTTGGCCTGAGCATTTGGACAAAAGGCCCAACTAACCGAGATAGCTAATATGTCCAAAACTTTGTTATCTCCTTCAACTTATTCCTTAACTTTCTTAGTTTTCCTTAACAGCACCAGCATTTCCTATAACTCTAAAACTTGCGAGTTACCTTTGTTTGCTCCTGACTTGCCTCCTTCTGTGCCTTCCTTCATGTTCCTCTGCACTCAGTGAATGCCATTCGTGATGTCATCTTGAAGCATATCCATTCTTTAATTTCTCTGATGCTCCTGCCCTGATCTTGTCAACTAGATTTCATTTTTCTCATCATAGTATAGGAATGAAATGTGTTTTGAACATTTATTTTCTGAGATAGGGCTTTGGTAATAGATGGATAGCATAATGGAGAACCCAGCAGTCTTTGCTATGTTCAAGAACTTCACGGTCTTGGAGAAAAATACAGGACCTTCATCAAGCCAGATTTCCAGTCCAGTAGATTGTAGCCAGCACCTGTATCCAATTAGTAGGTGTGTCTGAGGGTGGTGGCAAAGAGACAATAGAGTG
Source organism: Panthera tigris (assembly GCF_018350195.1). Taxonomy (NCBI): domain Eukaryota; kingdom Metazoa; phylum Chordata; class Mammalia; order Carnivora; family Felidae; genus Panthera; species Panthera tigris. The sequence goes on along the minus strand of NC_056676.1, from coordinate 68,353,435 downwards.
TAAGACTATGAAAAGAGGGAACTTGCTTTCTGGGCTCTCTCAGTGGTGGCCCTGGTATTTGAGACATCATGGACCTTGGTAGCAGACAGATACGTAAGCAAATGTACCTTTGCTATTTGTGTTTGTGCCCTTGAGAATGTTATGCTATCTCTCTATCCTCCATTTTCTTATCTGTAAGCTGTGGGTATTAACATCTATTTCTAGATTGTAGTAAAAATTAAATAAGACAATGCACGTAAGGGTATAATTCATACTGCTGGAACCATAGTAGGTGCTCAGTACATATAAATTCTACATTCCCTTGGTGAGTCATAGGTCAACTCCTCCCAGTAAATTAAGCTCTCAGAAAGATGAATGAACTAAGTCTCTGTGGGGTACTTTAGTGCTTGGCAACAATAATACATTTTTCTGATGGCCTGAATGTGTTAGTGTTGCTTCCTGCAACACTACCCAGAAATGATTTGGACCCTGGAGAGAATCTGCCTCTTTGAGTTGCAATCTCCTTCTTGTTTCCTTCAATGAGATCATTGTACCATACTTTCTGATTGAAAGTAATCATCCTTGTGGAAATTTCATGGCTAAAGAGTTTCTCCTTAAGAGAGCTGAATTTTCCGTGTAGTTGACGTTGCCCTTGCTGCTACAGAATTTAGCAAGAACCATTTCCAGTTCTTTTGACATTCTAAGGGTGCAAGATCAGCAGTTACTTTCGTTAATGAAAAGCCTACACCTCATTGACCAGCTGTAGGTCACCGACTTTTGAATGATGGAATGAAATATACATGCAATCTGATTGAGTCATGATGGATACTATGTGGGAGATATTCATAAATTAAACCGTCTTGACACACCAGGGAATCTGTAATGTTATACCTTCTCCCAGGGAGACAAGAGATTGAGAATGATCTTTTTTCTTTACTTCTCTTTACAAAGTGTATTCTTCCAGTAACACAGAGAATGATGGCACTAACTGATGAATACATTATATTCATCATACTTTTAATTTTCAAATAAGAGAAGAGTGTATTGAAAAATCATAAAATGATAATAACATAATGATATCTTTAAATGTTATGGTATATTTACCCATAGGAATTCAGAGATTTTCACATAAATTCTCTCCTTTATTACTTTTGTCAATTTTGAAGTCTGGTTGGTAAAAAACGCAAATTAAAAAATGTAAAGCATTTTATGGGGATTCTATCGATATATTTATGACTTCCAAGCATCTAAAATTTTTCCAAGCTCAAAATAGTACAATTTAGAAGTCTAATTGAAAAGATTATTTGGTGAAATAAGTGATATAAGTCAGACAAAGAAAGACAAATGCCATATGATTTCACTAACATATGGAACTTAAGAAACACAACAAACAGGGGTGCCTGGGTGGCTCAGTTGGTTAAGCGTCTGATTTTGGCTCAGGTCATGATCTCATGGTTTGTGAGTTCGAGCCCCACGCTGGGCTCTGTGCTGACAGCTCAGAGCCTGGAGCCTGCTTCGGATTCTGTGTCTCCCTCTCCCTCTGCCCTCCCCTTCTCATGCTTTGTCTCTCTCTCTCTCTCTCTCTCTCTCAAAAATAAACAAACATTAAAAATAATTTTTTAAAAAGAAAACAAAGTGAAACACACACACACACACAGACTCTTAAATACAGAGAACAAACAGGTGGCTACCAAAGGGGAGTTGGGGGGGGGGGGATGGGTGACATAGATAAAGGGGATTAAGAGGTACAAACTTAGTTACAAAATAAGTAAGTCATAGAGATGAAAATTGAAAAAAACCTCGGTGACAGATGAGGACTATGTGTATTGTGAGCACTGAGGAGTGTAAAGAATTATTAAACCATTCTCTCGCCCATCTGGAACTAATATAATTCTGTATGTTAATTGTACTTCAATTTTAAAAAAAGGTTATTTGGGCAAATGATTTTATTCTCTCTGCTTCTTTTCTTAGCTTTCATGATAGAGTAGCTATCACTCACATACATCTACACTTAAGTATTTGCAAAGACGTTTTACAACTATAGTATTTCAGTTGAACATTATAGTCAGGGCAGACATATTTCTCAGTTTTATAGGTGAGAACTTGTGGAATGATAATGTTCAATAATTTCCTCAAGTTCATAGAAACAGGTCATCTCACCCCGAAATTCCAAGATTTTAATGAATCTATGCCCGTTTTACAAAAGGCAATACCAAAGTTCGGAAATAAAGTTAAATGCTCAAGATCACAGAGTTATCAATCCTAACATTTAAAATAGGAAGACAGAGGAGGAAGAAAGAAACCAAAGTTGTTGTACCTCTATTATTTATAAACACATTCCAAGAATTGTCCTTTCATCCCAGGATACCATTATGTTGCTTCAAATCCTTTTGGAAGTATGGTAAGGTCTAATAAATACATGAACAAATGAAAAATAATGAAGAAAAATACAATTACCCCAGAAAGGTTGGTATTATTATCTTTTTTTGTCGTTACCATTTCATTTCAGATGATGAAACCATGACTGAGGGGAACCAAGCAATTTTTCTAGGGACCAGCATCCAGAAAGGACAATCATGAAATCAAAATTTATTCCACATCACACTTACTCCAGAACCCCGGGCTCTGTCTTTGGTAACTCCTAAATGTGTTAAGAACAAGTAAACCAAATTTTAATCTTCCTGTCCAAGAGGATGTTTGATGATAGAATAAAAATAAGCTCTTTTGTATCACCATCTAAAGTTTTTTTTTTCCCATTTGAATTCATTTTATTTTGTCTGCAGAATGCTAAAAAAAAAAAAAAAATGTAGAACCCATAATCATTCTACATTCTAAATAGCCTCTAAACTAACCAAATACAATGCCTCATCCACATATGAGTTCCCAATTCACACATTTATGGAAATAGTCTTGTGCTTAATGACATAGAAATTCATTTTAAAGCATTTCTTGAATTCATGGGTGCATTTGTCATTATGTATTTTTTTTAAATCAATAGATACTAGAAACTGACAATGACAATATTAGTAACTTTTTTCACATTAAAAAGACATCTTTTACTTGAGAAGACTGGGACTCCTTGATGCAGGGTAAGTCTGACATGGAGACCAAATGGAGGTTATTATGTACAAATAGTTGATTGACGTGTACCTCCTGCATTAAATCAATCTGTCCGTGCATCTGTCTCTCTCATATCTGTCTCTAAGTATATTAGCATCTTTGATTCATATATTTTTATAGCAACGTATTTAATATGTATTGTTTCTTACACTCGTTTTTATAAGCATTGTTTTATTCTAAAAACAGTGTTTTACCTTTTTCCTTAACTTTTTTTGTACCAAAAGTTGCAAATCTGTTTTAAAAATTCATAGTTCAGTGGACATGAAACTATGAAAATGGTTTAAGAAAGATTTATGTATTTGTCAACTAGATTCACCAATTAGTTAACATTTTGATCAATTTGTTCTCTGTATGTGCATTATTATCTTTTTCTTGGAAACATTTGAAGTATGCGGGACATGGTTACATGTCAATCCTGATACTTGAGCATCTACAGCCTGATGTGGAAAATGTTGGTGTTGGCAGCCGGCGAAGGAGGAATTCTTGAGATGTGTTCGGTGCAAAAAAGTGTGTATATCAAAGCATGGGAATATGTCCCATGGGCAGAAAGACCTGCATTGGGTTGTGAGGAGTGACTGATTATATACTTGGGAGCTGGGGGAAGTAAAGCCAAGGGGAAGTCTCCCAAAAGGACTTTCAGATGCTAAGGAAGACTCACAGGGTCCTGGAGACCTAACTATAGCCAAACTAAGGTTGTTTTTCCCTCTAGTAAAGCATTAACATTAAGACAGTTGGGAGTTCCTGGAGGAATGTTTCACTCTGCCGGCCTCAAGTATTTGTCAATGGGCTGCAGGTTATAAAGAAGTTTAATTTTATCTACATTTCGTTTTTGCCTTTGTTCCTCGCACCACGACCTAAGACTGAAGAATTTTACCTATATAACCACAAAACCACTATGAGTTAAGAAAATTGACACAGATTCAATAACATCAACTAGTTTGAAGTCCATATATTATTTTTCTTGAGTATCCTCCCAAATATATTCTGTATTTTTTGTTGAATCCAGATCCAGTCAAGGTTTATCCACCATATATAGTTATTATGCTTCTTATTCCGCTACAGTCAAGAACATTCTCCCTAAGTTTTGTAGTTTTTCATGACATCAACTGTTTTAATTGGGCTGAAGCTAGATATTGTATAGAATGTGCTATATTCTAGTTTTGTCTGACCAAATTCAGATGAAATGTTTTTGGCAAAAATGTTCCATTATTAATATTGTACATTTCTTACTAAAACGTTGGGCTTCAATTGAAAACCGTGCACTGTCTAAAGGAATCCCTCTGGGCCATCTGATTCTGATTCTATGGAAGCTATCTAAACAGTGTGTAAATTACAGATAACATAACAATGTACCCTAATTCTTGACTATAGATGCGCAAATTATGGCCCCAGCCAAGAGGTTCAATTGTGTTTCCCTTCCTTCCGCTCTCAATCTCCCAGCAGGAAAACCAGCATTCCCAACATTTGCATGTCAGTTTCCATAATCATGATCTATAAATGCATCTGTTCTTGAATTCTCTTTTTTAAAAATTTTTCTTAATGTTTTATTCTATTTTTGAGAGAGAGAGAGAGAGAGAGAGAGAGAGAGAGAGAGAGGATGAGGCAGACATATAGGGAGGCACATAATCCAAAGCAGGCTCCAGGCTCCAAGCCTCCAAGCTGTCAGCACAGGGCCCGACGGGAGGCTCAAACTCTCAAGGCGAGATCACCACCTGAGCCAGAAGTCCGTCCTTAACTAACTGAGCCACCCAGGCACCTCCCTTGAATTCTTTTATGAGTCAATTATAACATCTGCCTGTTTCTCTCGCTGATTAATAAGTTAACTAAATTTTTTGATGAATTTGTTTTATATCTGAGTAAATCATAATCTGATTTTTAATATTTAATTGTTTTTAATATTATCTTTTAACATTCACATCAAGAGGCACATGATATTCATTTATTTTTGTTTGTGTTTTCAATATCAGTGATGCTGTTTGATCACGTGATTAAATTGTTCTTGTAATGAGACATTTCCCCTTGTAATTAATAAGTAACCAATAACATAGCACTTTGAATATCCTGTAAATATCCGGTTCTTCAAAATCTTTTACCCAAGAATCACCACGGATGACTGTTTCCTCAATCACTTGTTACATTGGGGTGGGTGGAAGGGAGAAGATGCAATTTTTTTTTTAATACTACCTTTGTTTCTATTTTTACTTGACATTCTTCTTTAAAAATAACTTTCTTGTTGGGGCACCTGAGGGGCTCAGTCGGTTAAGCTTCCAACTCTTAATTTCGGCTCAGGTTATGATCTCTAAGTTGTGAGATGGAGATTGAGCCCCTCTTCAGGCTCTGTGCTGTGAGTGTGGAGTCCGTTAGGGATTATCTCTCTCTCCCTCTCTCTCTGCCCCTCCCCTGTTTGCACACTCACCTTCTCTCTCACAAAATAAATAAACATTTATTTATTTATCTCCTTCCTTCTCCCCTCCCCCCTCATGATTAAGGAATATCAATCACTACATGGTTCTAACACCATGGTGGACTAATGCCACAAAATCCAAAATCTAAGCCTGCCTCAAAGTTAGGAAATTGAAACCTAAAGACAACAAATCACTAACAGCCAACAAAGCTACAAACTATAGCCAATCAATAATTTCCTAACTTTGCTTCTACCTTTTCTCAATAAAATCTCCCCCCTCAAGGTCCCATCGTGGAGTACTTCTAACCACTTCCAGTCTGATGCTGCCTGACTTGAAAGGACTTTTACTCACACTCTTAAAATTTTAATATGCCTCATTTTATCTTTTAATACTAGAGACTTTTCAAGAAAAATAGTCAATGTGTTATATTTTTTTTCTTTTTCTTTTTTTTTTTTTAGTGATCAAATTGTCAACCATTTAGCCTTTCAGTGTCCCTGTCTTGACATGTCACTGTTAGTCTTGGAGAACTGCTTTGCTTCAGGCACAACAGAATGTTCTAGACTCGTGTATTTTCCCACTCTCACACTAGAAATAAATCATGTCTCTCAGAATCTGGGACTCCTGTTAGGGGGGCATGATTAATGAGTGCATGTTTGCTGTGGAAACTTTGGTAGATTGTGGTAAGTATGAACTATTGTTTGAAGTAAAAATCTACTAAGAGTAATCAATGTTGTTTGTTTTGATGGAGCACTGGTGTATATATAGTGGCTTCTGATGGCAGTTAGAAGAAAATCTGAACTCCTTACTGTGACCTGCCAGATCTGTCCCCTGCCTAGTTTCTCCTCATGTGGGACTTCTGGTTGACCATGCTGTAGCCATACTGGTCTTCTCTTTGATCTAGTACACTGCCAGCTTCAACAGTCTTACTCAGTTTGCAGTTGTTGCTCCCTCCAGCTTGATGTCTTGACCCCAGATTTTCCCACAGATGGCTCTTTCTCCCCATTCCTGTGTCAGCTCAAACTTAGCCTTCCCAGAGGAGCTCTCTGGAACAATGTTGCTGGAGCAGTTTCCCTTCTCTGACCTTGGTTCCTCTCCATCTTTTCATGTTGTTCTTCTTTTGGGTCGCTCTTGGAAATTATTCATTTTTTTTTTTTTGTCTGATTTTGCCTTTCCCCATGTTGGGGCTCTTGGGGGGCTCAGTCAGTGGAGCGTCCAACCTCGGCTCAGGTCACGATCTCATGGTTTGTGAGTTCGAGCCCCGTGTCGGGCTCTGTGCTGACAGCTCGAGGCCTGGAGCCTGCTTCGGATTCTATGTCTCCTTCTCTCTCTGCCCCTCCCCAACTTGTGCTCTATCTCTCTATGTCTCTCAAAAAATAAATAAATGCAAAAAAAAATTTTTTTTAATCCATAAGAGTAAGAGTTATAGATCTTATCTATCATGTTTACTGCTGAATGCCTAACACTTAGAACTCTGTTTGGCATATAAGCAAGCATGTTATAAATAGGTGTTGAATGAATGGGTGTCCTCCCTCAGAAAAGACTAGAGCGGGATTGGGGGGAGGAGGCAGGAATAGACAGTACTCTTTACCTGGGCTTGAAGGCACTGAGTCAATAAAAATTAGCTTTCAAGGGACAGAGCACAGGCCAATTTTAGGGAGTTCAAGACCAATAAGCAACATCCCTATTGACATTTTTTGAGAAGTAAAATATAGTAATCTTAATGAAGAGAATAAAGAATCTGTATTTAGAGAACTTGATTGCATTTATGTTTGTAATGATTCCCTTACAACTTTTCATTATGTTGTCCCTACTACTGAGTAACATTATTTTGGTTATTTAATACTACTCACGATTGTTAAGGGGAATCAAAGGAAGGCTTTCCCTATTCCACCCCCAAATTAGGCCACAATATTGAAGGCAAAGAAATTGACCCTGAGATCAACAAGGTGGTAGAAATAATGAAATCTTAAAAAAAGCAAAGGAAATATGAAACTTGGGAGGAAAAATGTCAGGCTGCTGCTTTAAAGATTCTCCTTCTATTTCAATTGTTAGGTCTTCTTGGTGGATAGACACCTTGATTATGATATAATACCCTTCTGCATCTCTTGATCCAGGCTTTATTTTAAAGTCTAGATTGTCTGATATAAGTATGGCTACTCTGGCTTTCTTTTGGTGACCATTAGCATGATAGGTGCTTCTCCATCCCCTTATTTTCAATCTGTAGGTGTCTTTAGGTCTAAAGTGGTCTCTTGTATACAGCATATAGATGGATCTTGTTTTCTTATCCATTCTGTTACTCTATGTCTTTTGATTGGAGCATTGAGTCCATTGATGTTTAGAGTGAGTACTGAAAGATATGAATTTATGGCCATTATGATGCTTCCAGAGTTGGAGTTTCTGGTGGTGTTCTCTGGTCCTTTCTAATCTTTGTTGCTTTTGGTATTTATTTATTTATTTATTTATTTATTTATTTATTTATTTATATTTTTATCTTTTCTCCCCTCAGAGAGTCCCCCTTAAAATTCTTGCAGGGCTGGTTTAGTGGTCACAAACTCCTTTAATTTTTGTTTGTCTGGGAAACTTTTAATCTCTCCTATTTTGAATGAGAGCCTTGCTGGATAAGGAATTCTTGGCTGCATATTTTTCTGATTCAGCACACTGAATATATCCTGCCACTCCTTTCTGGCCTGCCAACTTTTTGTGGATAGTTTTGCTGCAAACCTGATATGTCTTCCCTTGTAGGTTAGGGCCTTTTTTTCCCTTGCTGCTTTCATGATTCTCTCCTTGCCTGAGTATTTTGTGAATTTGACTATGATATGCCTTGCTGATAGTCGGTTTTTGTTGAATCTAATGGGGGTCCTCTGTGCTTCCTGGATTTTGATGTCTGTGTCTGTCCCCAGGTTAGGAAACTTTTTCCACTATGATTTGCTCACATAACCCTTCTACCCCCATTTCTCTCTCTTCATCTTCTGGGACTCCTTTTTAATGAGTCACTGATTTCTCTAATTCTTAAATCATGCTCTTTTGCTTTAATCTCCCTCTTTTTTTCTGCTTCATTATTCTCTATGTTTGTCCTCTATATCGCTGATTCTCTGTTCTGCCTTGTCCACCCTTGCCGCCGCTGCATCCATCCGTGATTGCAGCTCAGTTATAGCATTTTTTATTTCAATCTGACTAGTTTTTACTTTTTCTATCTCTGCAGAAAGGGATTCTAATCTATTTTCGACTCCAGCTAGTATTCTTATTATTGTGATTCTAAATTCTGGTTCAGACATCTTGCTTGTGTCTGTGTTGGTTAAATCCCTGGCTGTCGTTTCTTTGTGCTCTTTTTTTGGGGTGAATTCCTTCGTGTTGTCATTTTTAAGGGAGAAAAGGAATTAATGAGGTAGAAAAAATTAAAATTAAAAAAATTAAAATTAAAAAAATATTAAAATTACAAAATTAAACACACACACACAAAATTGAATAAATGATGCTAGATCCTAGGTGTGTTTTGGCCTGGGTTTTGAAAGTGGTTTGACAGATTAGAGAAAAAAAGGGGGGGAGGAAATCATTTGAGAATTTGAAAAGATAAATACACTGAAGTAGACTAAAATCAGATGATGGGAGTAAAATAGGATTTGAAAAAATTTACACAAAAGTAAAGATATTGTAGGAAAAAATTAAAAATATTTTTAATAAAAATTAAAAATAAAAATGAATTTTTTTCTCTTTCTGTATTCAAGAAAAAGAAAAGAAACAAAAAAGAGAAAAAAGGGAAAAAAAGGAAATCGTTTGAAAATTTGAAAAAGTGAATACACTGAAGTAGTCTAAAATAAAATGATGGAAGTAAAATAGAACTTGAAAAAATTTACACAAAAGTAAAAATTATAGTAAAAAAATTAAAGAAAAATATTTTTAACAAAAATTGAAAATAAAAATGATTTTTTTTCTCTTTCTGTATTCAAGAAAAAGAAAAGTGAAAAAGAGAAAAAAGAAAGAAAGAAGATTGAATAAATGGATCTGGTAACAGATTGAAATAGGACTGAAATTACTTCATTTTCCTCCAGAAGTCAGACTATGAAGTGCTTTATAGTCCATAAACTAAGCAGGTGGTGAGACTTGTGTTCTTGAAGAGCGAGCTTGGCCCAGTTGGGCAGGGCTCAGTGTAAAGTCTCCGTTCTCCACTAGATGGCGCTACTAGCCTACTAGGGTGGAGGGCTGTGGCGCTTATAGGTGTGTATGCGCATGCGCAGGAGCGGTGAAAATGGCGTTACCCAGCTACCCAGTCTCTAGTATCGGAACTCTGTTCTCCCTGATCAGCAATCGCGCACCCATCCTCGGTCTTCAGCTTTCGGCCATTCCCCGCTTTTCCACTGTCTGTGACCAAGCCCCAGGCAGTACCTCTCTCCAGAGTTTTGTCTCAGATGCGGCTGATTTCCCCGGCCCCTTGTTTCGGAAGGACTGCGTCTTTGACCCGTTCTGCCCCTCTGTGGGAGGGTCTCACCGACTGATGGCCAAAGGAGCAATGGCTGAATGTTGGCTGCACCCAGGAACGCCTGCTGGACCCTGCTGCTGCTGGTGCCCCGAGACTGCGGCCAGGTGCCAGCCCGCCCCAGAAAAAATTTACAAGATGGTGTAGCAGCAGCGTTTCAGGGATTATGGAAAATCACCCCACACATCTGGCACCAGCCTTCACCCTTAACGACCTTGTTCCAGCACCAGCGAATGTGGCCGTTTTCTGGGGTCTGCTGGGCCCAGGTGGCCTCACAATCTCTACCAAATGTCCTTCCAGCAGTGGAACCGCTTTTCCCCGTGTGGCCTGAGAACCTCCCGGACCCCACTCTGCTCCTGGGGATTCGCCCTTCCCACCAGAGCACCGCCAGGTATGGAGCTGCAGAGTTGCAGCCTTTGCGCTCCCCTTGTTTACAGTCTTAATGGAATTTAAACCCTCTCCTTTCTCCTTTCTCCCTTTTTAGTTTAGTCCCTGCAGCTGTTTCCAATTTTCCACTTTCTCTCCAGCTGCTTTTGGGGAGGGGTGCTTGTCCTGTATTCTTCCCTCCTCCAGTCTCTGTCCTCTCTCTGTTCACAAAAGCACCTCCCTTCCTGTGCATTCCCGCTCCCCAAGTTCACTTCTCTGTGCCACGTACCTGCTGAATTCTGTGGTTCAGGTTGTGCAGATTGTTGTGTTAATCCTCCAATCGGTTTTCTAGGTGTGTAGGATGGTTTAGTGTTGGTCTGGCTGTATTTCATGGGTGCAAGACACAAAAAACTTCCATGCTGTTCTGCCATCTTGACTCCTCCTCTCCTTCTATTTCAAATAGTGGGTGTTCTACTTCATTTATGGCAGTAATTTCATAGCATTGAACTAATAGGAAAATTTTGCAGTATGTTTCTATGTTTTCTTCTGCTAAAACCAACTTGTTTATATGACCAAACATTCTACACTGAGTAAGATAATAGATAAAATTAGTCCTATATATATTTTTAAGTGTTTACTTACTTATTTTGAGAGAGAGAAAGAGAGAGAATGCAGGGAGGGGCAGAGAGAGAGGGAGAGAGAGAATCCTAAGCAGGCCCTGTGCTGTCAGCGTGGAGCCCAACACAAGGCTTGAACTCACAAAACATGAGATCATGACCTGAGCTAAAACCAAGAGCTGGATGCTTAACCGATTGAACCGACTAGGCACCCCTTATATATACTTTTAAATTATATTCGAGGAGTGCCTGGGTGGCTCAGTCAGTGAAGTGTCCACCTCTTGGTTTCAGCTCAGGTCCTGATCTCAAGTGTCGTGAGTTCAAGCCATGCATCAGGATCAGCACTGACAGTGCAGAGCCTGCTTGGGATCCTCTCTCTCTCCCTCTCTGGCCCTCTCCCACTCATGCTGTCTCTGTGTCTCTAAAAATAAATAAATAAACTTAAATAAAATTATATTTCAAATTTAAAATTGTTCACTGTATTATAGTAGATGAGGGTTCAAGAGCGATATGTAAGCTCTTACTTAAGTTAACATAAAATGTTTTATTAAAACCAATGCATGGATTGCCTTGAACTTGGAAACGTAAGTAGAAACACAATGAATGTGCTCCATTTTCTCCTTTGAAATGGATATGAAACATCAGTTAATTTTATATAAATACATAAATGGTAAGTGTGCGTGAGAGCTATTAATGGTTAATTGAACCTGGGAAATAGATGTGAAGAACTGAATGGTTTATATTTTTGCAGAAAAGCTAGGTTAGTAGAACAAAAACCTTTGTTCTTTTGAAACCATACACAAAGTGACAAGACATTCACAAGTTCTAACAAACTTAGAACAGCACCCATCTCCTCAGTTCTAATAAATTTATTCCAGAATCTTTGTATTTTCCCCCAAAGAAAATTTTTCTAATTTTATTGCCAGTATTACCTTAGTGTTTTAGCATGTTAGAAAAATCTCCTGTTTTAGAAGGAAAATGACAAAAGACACAAAGCAATGCTTCTTCCTCAAAGCTGTCCAAATAAAGGAACAGACTCTGTGGGGTTTGGCCTCCCTCTCTTCACCCCCCTACCCCTACTCACAAACTTGCTTTATATGAAAAGAAACAAAGGGATATTATTCTCATTTTGCACTTCTGGCCAATTCCTAACAAGTTGGCACTTTGGTGTTTGATTCAGTCACTAAGGATTCTTTTTAGAAGGTACCCAATGGACGGATAAAAAGACAAAGAAACATCCCACTGAATGCCAGAACTTTTGATAATATTTGTTCAATAATGTTTTTAAAGTCAATGGAATCACTTTCAAAAACTCCCTAATCCCCATGTCTCCAAAGGCCTAAGGCCCATAGCCTGGTAACTCCCTTTGAATGCTAAATAGTTATTAGAATATCTCAAAAGTGATAATAAAAAATCCTAAAATGACTTTCCTAGAGAGAATACTAGTAAAAGAGGGATATTTTGTATTCTTACAGACAGTGTACTCATTACTAGTAATACAAAAGAAAGTTTGGGACAAGGGGTTGATTTTATCTTTTAATTATAAATGATTGGAGAATTGACAAGCCTTAAACATCTAATTCCATCCACGTTCCATAATGTTGGCTTTAAAGTAAATATAGATTTTAGAGAATGTGGAAGCAAATGGGATGGGAATAAGTGTTCTGAATCAGTGGACACCAATCTTCGTGTGTGTGCATAGCAATTCACAGGATTTGAAATCAGAAGGGCAGTGAAAAGAGTTCCCCAGGGATATGATTCAATGGTATATAGGAATTGAAGGTTGCCACCCCAACATGGTCATGGTTTCTGGCAAAGCATACCAGGCTCTAATTCCTTGATTTTACCATCATTTAGCAGGAACTTGAAAATGTAAGATCTCAATTTATATTTCATTAACAAAGCAGAAGAAGCTGCAAAATCAGTACATGATCCCTGAATCCATTTGGATAACCAGGCATGACAACATCTTTCCCAGTTGGGTTGACCTGTTTGTATATTTCCTTCTCCATCCCCTTAACAGCATTGCCTCATTTGTGTCTTAGGATCTGTAGAGTTATCCATACTATGAAGAATATGAACATATCTGAGCTGATAAGGACAGCAGGGAATGTGAGAGGGTTTCAAAGACATTGGTTTGGCCACCATGTGATCAACTAGTTTGTTGTAGTTGTTAAAAGTTATACCTTTAATTCCAGACTATTTTTTTCTTTAATTTTTGTTTTTGTTTGTTTTTTAGCCAATGCATATAATAACTCACTTTTGAGAACGAATCAGTATGTGTGCCTTAAACTCTTTTTCTTCACAGAATTCTTAGTCTTATTCCTCTGTGCTTCTTTTTTCTCTTACCCAATTTCCAAGTGTTCTTCTCTCTCAAGTTTTTCTTCTGTACCTACTAGAATCACTATCCCATCATGAGTCATCAAACTCCCACTTGATGTTCCCTATAATTCCTGATCTTAACTGATACCTGGCTGATCTCTGAGGATGCTGACTTCCCTACCCTCTTTTCAAACAAAGGCTTCTCATTTCTTCTCATAGCAGGTGGCAGACAGCCCCTAATATGATCCCCAGGGACTCCTGCCTCCTGGAATACACACTCTTGTGTAATCCTCTCTCTTTGAGTATAGCCTGGCTTAGTGACTTGTTTCTAATGAATAGAAATAGCAAAAGTGATGGGATGTTATTTTCACGATTAGGTTACAAGATTATGAGTTCCATCTTGCTAACAGACTCTTCTTCCATTTTGACTCTGATGAAACAAACCGCCATGTAGGAGGGACCCACATGGCAAGAAATTTGCATCCTCCAATTACAGTCACTTAGGAACTGAGGCCCTCAATCCAATAGACATTGAGGAACTAAAATTCTATCAATAGCCATGTGAGCTTGAAAGTACATCCTTCCCCAATTGAGCCTTCAGATGAAACCCCAGCCTTGGCTGACATCTTGATTGCAGCTTGGGAGAGATCCTAAAGCTGAGAATTCAGCTAAACCATGGCCAGATATCTGACCCTCAAAAACCACGAGTTAAGTGCTAAATGGGAAGTAATATGTGCTGCAGTCACACATTACATACCTCACAAATCTCAAGGTTATAAGTCAAAACTCACATCTTTCTTGTCCAGTCATAAGTCTTCTCAGACAATTACTCTTCCAGTCTTAGGAGAAAATCCCTAATTCATTAACTTTGTCTCATTCAGCCCTATATATTCTATATCTTCTCTTCACTGTTTTCTACCCTGACTTCTCCTTTAATAAAGATTTTGGAAATAGACTTACCATATCCCCTCCAACTCAATGGCAGCCATTATTCTGGTAACTTGAGCCTCAAAATGGATGACATAGCCAATACCCTTGCTTCCCACTTCTTTTTTCTCCTTTGCAAAAAATGTTTTTATTCAACGCACTTTAATCACAGAATTGGTCACTGTTTTTATTGATAATGGGACCATTTCTGAAATCCTAAATTTAACCTCCAATTTCTATTCAGATCTCTATTCCTGTGTGTGTGTGTGTGTGTGTGTGTGTGTGTGTATGTGTGTGTGTGTATGTGTAACTAATGTACTCCTACTAATCCTATTGTTCAACCATACTGAGACCACTTCTCCACAGACCTGTTCACTTTATCTTATTCATTCCCTCCTACCTCTATATAGTGAAGCAGTCAATGTGTGACATTAACATCAGAGAGACCACAGTTAGAATATCAGCCATTACTTACAGCTGTGAGACTATAAGCAAGTTATTTACCCTTGCTGAAACTCAATATCCTTATCTATAAAATAGGGATAATAGTAATTACTACATTCTTGGGGTGCCCGGGTGGCTCAGCCAGTTAAGCGGCAACTCTTGATTTTAGCTCAGGTCATGATCTCATGGTTGGTGAGTTCGAGCGCCACTTAGGGCTCTGCGCTAACAGCATGGAGCCTGCTTGGGCTTCTCTGTCTCCCTCCCTCTCTCCCCTTGCCCCATTCATGTTCTCTCTCAAAAATTAATATTTTTAAAAAATAATTATTGGGGCGCCTGGGTGGCTCAGTCGGTTAGACGTCCGACTTCGGCCCAGGTCATGATCTCACGGTCTGTGAGTTTGAGCCCCGCATCGGGCTCTGGGCTGATGGCTCAGAGCCTGGAGCCTGCTTCTGCTTCTGATTCTGTGTCTCCCTCTCTCTCTGCCCCTCCCCTGTTCATGCTCTGTCTCTCTCTGTCTCAAAAATAAATAAACGTTAAAAAAAATAATTATTATATCTAAGAACAATTTTGAGTATTAGAATATGACAATGTACACAAAGCCCTTAACACAGTACTGCCCTATTATACTCCTGTCATTCTTGCCTAGTGAAACTTCAAATTACTTTAGCAATTCAGCTTTCTAAATTTTCTGCACATGTACTTGAGTTGCATATAAATATTGCAGAAAACATCACATGACCTGAAGACTGGTGTCCCAGTAAATGTTTTGTCTCTAGGCTTCAGTTGGGCCATAAAGGATGCCTACAATTACTTCTATCTTTACCTAGTAAGATCTTGTTCTCATTTACAATAGTGGTGATTTCAAGCTGTAATGACAGCAAAAATCTTTTAAAAAACAGATTTGGAGGATTTTTTGTTTGTTTACTTTCATTTGTTTTATTTACATTTTATATAAATGTAAATGTGTTATGTGATTTTCAGTGGAAATCTCCTTTGATTTTCTTAGTATTTTGGAGGTTGGTAATGGGAGTGGAAGCCCATGAGAAGTTGACATTATGACCAAAAAGTTCTAAAGATTTACATAGAAATTACAAATTATTTGTGTTCAGCTAATCTATTATTTTCTATTTAGTTTCTGCTTTTGAATGTTTATACTATCAAAGAGGATGGTGGTGGAGACACAGACGAAAGCTCAGAAGTCATATGAACATGAACCCTGGCACCTCAATAATCTATTTCAGAAATATAGTATTGGAGTTTTAAACAATGCCTTCAGAATCTCAAACAAGATGAGGTGAGAGTTGCTTTCCATTCAACTGCCCATACCAATATGAAAGAACCTGGCTTAGCTTTCACCTGCTGTTAGCCACTGTTGGGAAGCATGATATAGACAAGGGCAAATTATTTAGACCTTCCTAAAGATAATGCAATTTAAAAGAACTTTGAAGGACCCACAGAAACATGTGATTTGGGTTCAAAGGAAAAGTTAAGAGGATGTTTTATCGGTGAGGCTAGATTATGTAATCATGAAATGTGGACAGAATGAAGTATGGAAAGACTCGATGGGGGTGAAAATCCCATTGCTAAGAGCAGGCAAGTTCTTCTCTGAACTTCTCACTCCCACAGGAACTTGAGGACGTGTCAGATAGTGAGCTTTGCAATCTGGCTGCCAGGGTATTGGAACATTGGACAGCAGCCTAGGCCTACACTTAAATGCCAAGCAGTATTAAAATGTTTCAGGTAAAGATATGAATTGATATTTCCAGGTGGAGCCTTCCTTGGGACTTCTGATGCCTGAGAAAATGTCTAGAGACCCTTAAGGAAAGCAGTTTAAGTGAGCCTTTTCCTGCTTCCACTACATTTGGAATGAAATAAAGATGTCCTCTTGTGTAGACTGAGTAGGGTCTTGGGCCAAGTAGGAATGTGTCAAGGAAGTACTGTACTGGGAGGAAGAGAAAGCAGAGGTGCAGAAAGAGAAGCCAGTAGAACATTTAGAGAAAAGTTCCTACAGAGGCCATTGCAAGGTAACCAAAGTCCGAAGGTGTCAGTCCCCAGATGTTTGCAATTGGGAGAGTCTGGGAGCTTCTGTAAGTGGGTTTCTGTAAGTCTGTGCCTTTGTGCTTTGTAATGTAATGTAAAGTAATATATTTTGTTGAGGTGTCATCTTGGCCCTTTAGAAAATGGGCTGAAAAAGACGGGAATTACACGTGAGTCGCATATAACCTGTTAGAAAATGTTGCTACCACTCTTCAATTCTTTCTTCTCCTGGTTTTCAGATTTTGTCAACTTCTTTGAAATAGTGTGTTGGGCATTCTCACTATCCAAAAACATCCTTCATAAGAGATAGTTGTAAATGAGTAGATTTACTGTGACCCATTGGGTCCCATTTAGTTCAGTTTATAGTCTTTGTGTGAAACAGAACCAAAAATCCTTCCTTAGCAATACTAGCAGAAAGCCCTTCCTTGTAGAAAGGGGCAGAATTTAAAACACATGTATCTTCAAAACACTCTTGAACTTAAACATATGAATCAGTATGGTATGGTTGGTTATACACTTTATTTCTAATACATTTTGGAAAATAAACAAGCCTTTGTTTAGAGAAAAACCAATAATCACCACTCTTTGTCTTTCTGAAAGCTCATAATTGGAACTCCTTTTAATGATAATTTTGTCTTAATAGGTTCATTTTAAAAATCGCTCTTGACAGGTAAGGTCTTAGTTGTTACACAGAGGAGGCAGGAGAGGAAAAGGAAGTTCACCGTAAGTGCATAGTTAAAAAAATTAACCAAAAAAGTGGAATAGATACGTGTTATGTTATTCAAACAAAGAAATGTGTGTTAGGGACTACTACATAATCAATTTTGGTAATTATCCCATTTGCACTTAAAAATCAAATATATTCTGTCCTTGATAAAGGGTCCTATACCCATCAGTGATAGAATTTGATAAGCATCCTGTTCAAATAGCCTATGCTTTTATTTATTAGAAACAGTTTTATTGAGATACAATTGCTATACAAAACTTGCACCTTTCTAATGTCTGCAATTTTATGAATTTGGACATATGCATACGCCTGTGAAGCCATCGCCACAATCAAAGTAATAAACATATTTTTCACTTGAACTTGACCACATCCCAAACAATTCAAGTTCACAATAATACTTGAATTCCACATAACCTCTGGCCTGGGTTGAATACTTTTTGTCCTCCAAAGTTCATATGTTGAAGCTCTAACCCACAATGTGATGATACTGGAGGTGGGAACTTATTATTTATTTTATCTTTTATTTTTATTTTTTTGAGAGAGACAGTGTGTGTGCAATCAGGAGAGGGGCAGAGGGAGAGAGAGAGAATCCCAAGCAGGCTCCATGTTCAGCATGGAATCTGTCAAAGGACTCAATCCCACAATCTGGGATCACGACTTGATCCAAAATCAAGGGTCAAACACTCAAATGACTGAGCCACCCAGGTGCCCTGGGGCCTTCTGGAGGTAAGTAGGTTTAGATGAGGTCATGAGGGTGGAACCCCCATGAATGGGGTTAGTGCCATTCTGAGAAGAACCCAGAGAGCCTGTGTCCTCTCTCTCTCTCTCTTTCTCTCTCTCTGCCATTTGAGGACACATTAAGAAGGCAGCCTTCTGCAAACCAGGAAGAGTGTTCTCAGCAAGAACTCAGTTTTGCTGGCACCTTGACCTCAGGCTTCTAGGCTCCATGACTTTGAGAAATAAAGGTCTATTGTTTAAACTGCCCAGCCTAGGCTATTTTGTTATAGCAACCCAAGCTGACTAAAACAAACCTTTGTCCATCTTTTTTGCTCTTGTTTTTATGAAATTTAATTTTAAATATACACCTCACAAGCCACTGCTATAAGTGTTTAATGGAGTAAATGTTCTTTTACATTTATCCACACGTTTACTCCTTTAAGCAGATTATATTTTTTTCTGAATTTCTGTTTCTCTCTGGAATCATTTTCCTTCTGCCTAAAGATGATACTTTATGTTACTTTGAATTTTTTTAAGTTTATTTATTTACTTTGAGAGAGACAGAGACAATGTGAGCAGGGTGGGGGGGGGCAGGCAGGCAGAGAGAGAAGGAAAGAGAGAGATTCCCAAGCAGGCTCCACGCTGCCAACGCAGAGCCCCATGTGGGGCTTGAACCCACGAAACTGTGAGATCATGATCTGAGCTGAAACCAAGTCAGCCACTTAACCCACTGAGCCATCCAGGCACCCAATTTTATGTTTCTTTTAACTCAGATTTGCATTCTTTTTTTTTATTTAAAGTTTATTTATTTTTGAGAGAGGAGGAGAGAGACAGAGAGAGAACATGAGCAGGAGAGGGGCAGAGAGAGGGGGAGAGAATCCCAAGCAGGCTTGGCCCTGTCAGCTCAGAACCCTACACTGGGCTGGAACTCACCAACTGTGAGATCATGACCTGTTCTGAAATCAAGAGTTAAACACTTAATTGACTGACAAGCGACCCCTAGATTTGTATTCTTATATATTTTATTTTATCTGAAAACATTTTTATCTTCCCTTCATTTTAATTTTCCCCCTCATTTTTAAAGGGCATTTTCACTAGGTATAGAATGCTAGGTTTACAGTCCTTTAAAGACTCGAAGGATCTGATGTCAATCTTTTATTCCTTTGAAAGTAGGATATCTTTTTTTTTTTTCCCTCTAAATGCATTGATGATGTTTTGCCTTTCATTTTTAGGAATTTTACTGTGATGTGATCATACTTGGAGTTTCAAGACTCTGTTGAGTCTGTGTCTTGAGGGCATCTTTGACTTTGGGAATATTCTTGGCCTGGAACCCTTTGAATATTATTGCCCCCATCCATTCTTTATGTCATCTCATTATGGGACTCCAATTATCCACACTTTAGATCTTTCAACTGTGTCCCATATGTCCCTTATTCTCTTTTCTTTGCTATCCTTTTTAGTTTCCACTCTGTGACTCAGTCTAGATCAGGGTTTCTCAACCTCGGCATTACAAAGACTTTGGGCCAGATCATTTGTGTTCTGTGGGTGACTATTCTGTACATTATAGAATATTTATCAACAATTCTGGCCTTTATGTAGATGGCAGTAGCATCCCCCTAGTCATGGCGAAAATATCTCCAGACATTGTTCAGTATGTATGGGTCCAGTTCACTCTTGAGAACCAAGTGGTGAGAACCATTTAGGCTTTCACAGGTACATTTTAGAGCTAACACCCTACTTATAATTCCAGGCTAAATTGCCTTCTCTTGAGAGTCAGGAGGTTGCAGATGAGCTCCAGCTACCAGCTTCTCTGGTGTCTCTGTAGAGGGAATACAGTTCTGGAGAGATCAGACTTTCTGGGAGGAAAATGTTTTAAGTGTGAGACATTATATGATGAGCACTGGGGGTGGAGTCATGGAACTCGACTCCAGGCTCAGCTCTGGCATCAGACAGTGAGGGAATTTTGATGCAATAACTTAACTTTTCTGAGCCTACATCATCTGCTAGAAAACCAAGGGGCTGGTCTAAATACTTTGCACTAATCGACCACGCCGTTCTATAATTCTTTCTTCTTTTGCATTCATTCTGCATTCTTAACTATTAAGCTCTGAATTATCAACCGCTTTTTTCAATGCTACAATTTGTATTTGATTCATTTCTCAGGTGATTGTACCTATCTTGTATTCTGTTTTCCTGAACATGTCTGTCACATGATTTTAATCTCCTTGTTTGATAACTCCAATATTTGTATCACCTGAAGTTTTTATTTCATTTATTTCTTCTTTCTATATGCCTGGTGATTTTTATTGTATTCTGGAGTTGTGTGCAAAGAATTGAAAAGACCGTGAATAATATTTTCTTTCTCCAGAGGATGTTTATGTTTTGCTCTGATGGTGACAGAGAAAAGAACAGATCAACTAGATGTAAACAGGTATTGAAATGATTTAAGGCTGAGTGTCAGCCTGGGTGATGATTGGTCTATTTATAGTTTTCCCACAATCATAGGATAACACCCACAGAGTCTCAGCTAAAATTTACATGAATTGATTAAAATGTTTCCAAAAATTGGTAACCTTTAAGCTTTCTACAGGTTTTCATTCAGTGTTGTCTATGTTTGTGTTTTTCCATCCAATATCATTCTTGCTTCCAGTAAGAGCATTGGTGATGCAATTTCTAGAGGAATGCTCTACTGTTGTCCCTGAGATTTTCTTCCATACACTGAAACCTGCAACTTTTCATGCGCACACATCAGCAATGACAGTTGCATTATGACTACTGCTTGGCCAACAATAGTGAGATACAACCCAATTTAAATAATGTTAAAATGTGGAAAGATAAAAAAAAAAGTGCATATTAAAAATTAAAGAATGCCATATGAAAAGCACTTAGAACAATTCCTGGTGAAGCATAAATATGAGTTATTATTATTTTGAGGATAGCAGTAACATGACCTAACTAACATACATTTTATTATTTATTTATTTTTATTTTTTAAAGTTTATTTATTTTTGAGAAAGAGAGGGAGAGAGAGAATGAGCAGGGGAAGGGCAGAGAGAGAGGGAGAAAGAAAGAATCCCAGGCAGGCTCCACACTGTCAGCACAGAGTCAGATGTGGGGCTCAAACTCACAAACCACGAGATCATGTCCTGAGCCGGAATCCAGAGTCAGATGCTTAACCCACTGAGCCACCCAGGTGCCCCTATTTTTTAATTTAATTTTAATCTAATATACAGTTTAAAAGGCTCTAAAAATTCAATAAGAAGAAAATGAACAATATGATTGAAAATGATCTGAACAGAAATCTCATACAATAAAATATACAGATGGTGAATAAGTGTCTGAAAAGATGCTCAACATCATATGTCACTAGAGACTTGCAATTTAAAATAATGAGATAACACTCCATATTTATCAGAGTGGTGAAAATCCATACACTGGAAGCTAAAAGCATCAAATACTGAAGGTGCTGAGGAACAGAAATTCTCATCCCCTGCTGGTGGAAATGCAAAATGGTGCATCCACTTTGGAAAATAGTCCGTCACTTTTTACCAAACAAAACATACTCTTGACAGTATGATTCAGCCATCAGACTCCTTGGTATTTACCCAAATGAGTTGAAAAAAAAATAACTTACTCACAGATGTTTATAGGAACTTTATTCACAGTTGCCAAAACTTGGAGGCAACCAAGATGCTCTTCAGTAGGTGAATGGATAAACAAACTGGTATATCTAGACAATGGAATATTATTTAGTGCTAAAAAAAAAAAAAAAATTGGCTATCGACCCTTGAAAAGACATGCAGGAAACCTAAATGCATATTGCTAAGAAAAAAAGCCAATCTAAAAAGGCTGCATGGTGTATGATTTCAACTCTATTACATTCTGGAAAAGGCAAAACTATGGACAGAGTCAAATGACCAATGATTGCCAGGAATTCGAGGGAGGCAGGGGTGAATAGACAGTATACAGAGGATTTTTAGGGCAGTGAAACTATTCTTTATGATACTACCATTGTGGATACATGTTGTTTTGCATTTGTCAAAACCCGTGGAAAGTACGGCGCCAGGAATGAGCCCCAGTGTAAACTATAGACTTGGGGTGATTATGATATGTCAATGTAGGTTCATCAACTGCAGCAAACAGACCTCCCTAGTTGGGAGAGGCTGTGTATGTACGGGGCATGGAGAACATGGCACCTTTCTGTACTTCCTGCTCCATTTTCCTGTGCACCTAAAATTGCTCTACAAAATAAAGTTTATTAAGAGACGGAAAACAAACAAAAAACAAAAACAACAAACAAACCTCTAGCTGTGATGTAGAGAATAGGTTTAAGGGGCAAGTTTAAGGAGATCAGTTAGGAGGCTGTACAAGAATCCAAAGGAGAAATCCTTAAGTGTTGAAACAAGTGATGGCTGCGGGGTGGTGTTTGAAGGCATATTAAGCAGGATTTCTGAAAGACTGGACATCGAGTTATGAAGGAAAGTGGGAATTTTAGATGAATCCAGCGTTTAGGTCTGAGCACCAGGAGAATGGAATTGATATTCCATGATGAAGAAAGCAAAAGGAGGTTCATGAGGGTGTTGTGCAGGTAGAGGAGGGAAGGTCAAGATTTTGAGTTAGAATATGCAAAGTGTTTATTAAACATTAAAATGTAAACATGGAATAGATGATTGCATACATGTGTCTAGAATTCAGGGGACAAGTTCCAAGGTAGAGATTAAATTTGGAAATCATCAGCGATCGGATGGTATTTCATGTCTTAAGAATGGTTGAGATTACCTGGGAAGTAAGTTTAGATAGAGGAGAGGTCTGAAGACATAGCCTTGGCAAACTTTAATGCCAACGATTCAGAAAGTGAGGAGAAAGCAGAAAAGAAGACTGAGAAGGAAGAACTCCTTAATGAAGAGGAAGATCAAGAGAAAGTGGTGTCCTTTAAGTCAAAGGGGGAAAAAAAAGAAAACAGAAGAAAAGAAAAAAGGAAGAGGGAAGGAGAGATCAGTAGTATTATAGGTTGCTGCTAAGTTGCATTATGAAACATCTTACACTCTTCTTAAATATTCCTTTTTAAATAATTATTGAGCTTCATCACCTAGTATGTAAGATTTTTATGATATGGTCATTTATAAGTGAAATGAAATCATCATTCCCTCTCATTGCTCAGTCATTATTTGAAGATGAATGTTAAGAGAGCCTCTTGAAGTCAGCTGGGCAAGATTACTTCAGTGAGCAGGGCATGTAGGGGACATAGGTTACCAAAGTTTTCCATGAGTTGAGAACTGGTAGAGCAGGATTATGGATATAAGGGAGTCTCATGTAGTAGTCTTTATTCTTGTCTGTGTTTAAACTATTCTATAACAAAAAGTTAAAAATAACATAGCTCCCCCTCACTCTGTTCCCTGACTCTGGTACTAGCATCTGCCTACCCCACACTGCCAGTTTCCATCCACATTAAATCATGAATCGTCTTTTGTCCCCCCGAATGTATTTTTCACAATTTGTTTGTATGTTTGTTTTGTGGTTAGAGTTGTAAGTTCCTCAGATCCATGCTTCTCATTTCATAGATCATCCAGCGTGATGTTTGGAGGAAGGACCCAGAAGCCAGTTTGTTTATTTATTTTGAGAGAGAGACAGCATGCAAGCAGGGGAGGGGCAGAGAGAGAGAATCCCAAGCAGGCTCTGGGCCATCAGTGCAGAGGCCGACGTGGGGCTGGATTTCATAAACCCATGAGATCATGATCTGAGCCGAGATCAAGAGTCAGATGCTGAACAAACTGAGCCACCCGGGAGCCCTGCTGGTGAAATTAAAAAAAAAAAAATTTTTTTTTTTTTTTGGAGATAATTGAAATCTTTAGCATATTAAGGAAAACTCTCCAAGGATGTAGTAATCTCTCCATTTATTCAGGCCTATGTTATGATTTTTAATGGGGTGTTAAAGTTTTCTCTTGTCAAAGGTTCAAAATAGCCAGTTAAAATCAGTGAGTCACTGAAGCAGTAATTAATAAAAATTTATTGTGCACCCACCAAAAAGTTTGCAAACCAGGGCACTTAAACCAGAACATGGAAGGAGGCTCAAGGGTATATTGTTATAAAGCAGCTAATATAGCTAGAAAGCAGTGACTGTTTCTTCTTTGCAGGGATTGGTTACAATATTACAATTTTCAGTGGTTACCTTATGTCAACCTTGGGAAACAGTTCAAGTTTTGCTTATCATTTCCAGAGTCATAAGCAAGAAATGATCCAGGTTAGCCTTGCAAAATAGGCTAACTTATGCTTTGTTTGTATGATTTAACTGGTTTTGTCTGCTCGGGGAATTTTCCAGGTCAGTCTCCATTTGTTTCTGATTTTTAACAATTCCTATGTTTTGGTCATTCACTCAGCTGGCTAAGAATTTGACCAGCCACAATAGTATTATTTTCCGTTACCACCGTTGATGTAGTCGGACTGAGGAATCACAGGTTTGCTGTTTCCATTAGTTGAGTCATCAGGCCAAGGGCTATGTAGTCACCGTCTTCATCATTCGTGGGATTATTGTTGATTTCATCCAGTTGTCTGATCCTGATGGATACCATTTCCTGTCTGTCAGTTGCCGACAGGCATTTAACACCTTGCAGGGTAAAAATGCACTTAGACAGGTCAATATGATGACTGTAAGAAGAACAATAGGCAAGGATTGAAAAATTCCCCAGGATTTGCAGGAGCCAGCATTTAGCCAATCCAATAAACCAAACTGGGTTATAAGCAGATTCGGGCTTTACATTTCTACATCAGTTTACGATTTTCAGTTATTTGCTGCGTGGGCACCCCGTGGTGTATTAGCAAATGCGTGTCTTAGTGAGCAGTTAGGACTGGCTGAACTTGAGGATGTTGTATTTCAGGAGACAGTGTTGCAGGGGGGCGGGGCTTTTGCCTACAGTAGGCCTCTATGTGATGTGAGCAAGCAGGGAATTTACTGAGAGGCATTTCTATGGAAACAAAAGAAAAACAAAGATTAATAGTGTGAGCAATTTATAAATCGAATTTTCTGAGTTTGGAGAGCAGCCAGGTGAGATTTCTAGATGTCGGTTTCTGAGAGTCTTCAGATAGAGCAAGGGCAAGCAAGCGGTGGCATTCAGACAGTTTTCCTGGTTTGCAGTGTGTCTCTGGTGATCTGAGTGGCTGCTGCATAGCAACAGACACAAAGGTAGTCCACACATGAGCTGTTGTGGTGATTTCTCTGAAGTTTATATCGAATTATCCATTGTTAGGTTGCATGGCTTCAGGAAAAGGGCAGTTTCAGTTTCACAGTGATTCCTCAGTAGAGTGAGAGAAAAATGGAAGCGTTAGTTGGGAGAGTTTTAGCCAAATATTGGAGGAAGCTAGAAAACTCTGGGACTCCATTCAGCTTACAGGTAGAAAACAAAACCTCAAAGACAATCAACAGCCCTAGAATCTAATATCCGCAAGTATATTATCAAAACATAATTTTCTCTCCACAATCATTTCCATTTCCATGAAAGACAAACATAGCAAGACTAATTTGTTTGCAAGTTAAGCTAGTTTATTACTTTTTTCCTATCTTTTTTATGTTTGAGAGAGAGAGAGAGAGAGAGGGAGAGAGGGAGAGAGAGAGAATGAGCAGGGGAGAGGCAGAGAGAGGGAGACAGAATCTGAAGCAGGTTCCAGGGGCTTGAACTCATGAGCTTTGAGATCATGACCTGAGCTGAAGTCAGATGCTTAACCGACTGAGCCATCCAGGTGACCCAAGTTAAGTCTAGTTTAAATAAACTTGGCCTGATTATTTACAGAAGTGCAACAAGAATAGTGACCGACCATATAGATTCTTTTGCATTTGTCTTGCTGGAAGTTTTCATAAGGAATCTCAGGCTTTTAAAGTCTCTTTAAAGACTTGTCCAACCCAAGCTAAGAACTTGTCCAATTGTGTCCTGTTGCAAGGAGAGCAGATTCTTACTGAGTTTATGTAAATACAGATATTGTTAACCTTTGTTGTAAAGACACACTTTCCTAAATTGCTGTTAAGTTAAAGACAGTTGAAAAGAGAGAAGAGGGGTCCTTTAAATCTAGAAAACAAAATATTAAAGAACTAACAATGTTTTAAATGAAGTCATAAAAATCATAATCCTCTATCTCCATTAATTCATTAACTTCCTGTGATTAATTCTTCCTGATCTTGTGCTTTTGTCACCAGTTTTATGAATTTGCCAATTCTCCATCAAAGTTTTAGAAATTCTTACCCAGTTCAAGGGTGATGATCTTATTAAAGTTATCAGAAACTTGCATTCTAGAGTACTTATCTGAATCTTTTCTGTGAATCTCCTCGAAGATGAAGCATTTTTGCAAAAACATCAGAGTAAAATAATAACTCTATAAATGTCAAAAGACTTAAAAATTAGCAATGGTTAAATATCAGTTGAGAGTTCATTATAATGTGATTGGCAAGGAGATTTGGTTATTTCTGGGATACACTATTTTAAAACAACTGTAGGAATTATGATTGATAACATTGTACCAGGGAACACCAGATTCCCAGGAATTTCACATACTTTCTGGGACATTTATATTAGTAACTTACATATAAATATTTCCTAAGGAAAATTTAACATTACTCCTTCTTTGACAATTCTTCCTATGGAATTTAACATACAAAATGTTGCATAGTTGTAAAAAAAACACTTAGCTTTATTAATAGAGAAGACTCAGTTTTCTTAAGTAATCAAAGACCTGCTGTAACATAGTATCTTTGTTTTCTTGGCAGATTATATTAAAGATAAAGAAAATCCTGTATTTTTTTAGTTAAGAGCAGACCAATAGGCTAAGAAAACTTTGTCCTTTTAACAGACAAAAGACCAAATCCTAATTTTGCACCAGTATACTTTTGATATTAAAATTCTTCCTTTTTTTTCCTTTTCACTTAAAATAAGTCCATTCTAATCTTAGCTTGATCACACATAAAATTCCTTCTCAAGATTTCTTTTCCATAAACCTTCTATAACTTTCTATATCCATTTCGGTTTCACACTATCTTTTCCCTTTCTTATTTAGGAGCAATCATTTTTACTTTAGGACAAAATTACTTTCTTTTTTCTCCCTTACCAAAAATGCATCTTCATTTCTCATCCCTTCTTTTCCCAAAAACACACATCCTACTTTTCATATATAGTAATTCTCTGTCATCTTTATTATTTCTCATAGTTTTGTTTTTTTAAAGGCTCTCTTTTTTGTTTTATTAGTTCAAGCGCTGCTTTCTCAATTTCAAAAGCTTACAAAGCTTGTCTAGAAAAGACATGATGTAAGGCAGTTGCTACAGAATAATTACAGTTTTACCCTGAGAGAATCACATAATTGCCTATGCACTACATTGAGTATAAACTCCTTCCACATAATACAGTTAAAGTAAACCATGCGCCTTTTGTCTTACATCATGAGATTCACTGGTGTCTCTAGGTTTGTCCTGAGACTGCTCTGCTAGACGGCGAATGACTGTACAGTCGGGGGCCCCAGGATCCCTACATGACTGATGAAGAGGTTGCTCTAAGTTGGGGAAAGGATAGAGATTTGAAATACGGGACAACTTCTAAACTGATAGTAAAGCTATAAATATCTGGGAAGCCACCACCAGAATTCCCAGCCTTGCAAGCAGAAAGAAGTAAGAACTAAGGCAGTAAGAAATGGAGGAAGTTCTTTTAAACAAAGATTACCGGATGGTTGCAAGTCTGAAAAGCCAAGGCAACAAAGTAGGAGCCTGTCCAAGAGTGATCACAGCCTGGATTTTGAGGAGTTATCACTGTGTGTGTACAGGACAGAAAGAGTTCTTGGATTAGCCTTTGCAGCTGGCTGCATAGACCTTCTTGTTACTCAATTTACCGTGGTAGGAGAGCAGCAGCTTTCAAATATGCTAGGTCATTGCACAGCAAGAAATATAATGTATAGGGGCACCAGAGTGGCTCAGTCGGTTAAGCAACTGACTCTTGGTTTAGGCTCAGGTAGTGAACTTATGGTCTGTGCGATCGAGCCCTGCATGAGGCTCTGTGCTGCCAGTAGGAAGCCTGCTTGGGATTCTCTCTCTCCCTCTGTCTCTGCTCCTCCCCTGCTTGCCCGTATCTCTTTCAAAATAAATAAACTTTTTTAAAAAAAAGAAATAAATATAGTGTATATTATGGCCAGCACTTATATATGAACATTAAATCATATAAGTAACTGGAATCAAAGCTTAATAAACTGACACATATTTCTTATTTTCTGTATATGCCATGCATGGACTCTATTTTGTACTTTATGAAATTATTCTCTTTATTGACCTATAAATAATAAACAAATCCACCTATAAATTATAGATGAAATTGAAGATATATCATCCATTTATCTATATGCATAGATACACATAAATCCAGATACTATGCACATTTTCTATTTAAATAAACGTTAATCGTGACTCCCCAGTGGTGCATGGCCACAGTTTGAAACACAAGAAGTTATAGCAAATCCTTCCACAGTAGGAGAAAGCTCCCATGAGAGTCCCTTTGCTTCTCACCTTAAAAAAAATTTTTTTAATTAAGTTTATTTATTTATTTTGAGAGAGAGAGAGAGCAAGGTGAGTAGGGGCAGAGAGAGGGGGATGGAGAGAAAATCCCAAGCAGGCTCTGTGCTATCAGCACAGAGGCTGACATGGGGCTCGATCTCACAAACTGTGATATCACCACCTGAGCCAAGATCAAGAGTCAGACGCTGAAGCAACTAAGCCCCTAAACCAACCAATTTAAATTAGCCTTTATTTATCAAATGACTCCAGATCATGTGAACTTGAAAAACATTTGGGTTAGTTTATATATTTCTGAGAATGTTCTTGATTTATAAAAATGCTTACTTTTTAAAGCCAAAAAATAGAGCTCTTTACAAATTAATTTTGTCAGTGCCATCCAAAGCTGGAAAAATAGCACATTTCTATAACATACATATACAGACACACATAGCATACAGATAGACACCAACAGAGATCTTACAGCTTTTGTTTTAAAAGTGTTCACCACGTCTGGGGCACGTGGGTGGCTCAGTCCGTCGAGCATCTGACTTTGGCTCAAGTCATGATCTTATGGTTCATGGGTTCAAGCCCTGCATTGGGCTCTGTGCTGACAGCTCAGAGCCTGGAGCCTGCTTTGGATTCTGTGTCCCCTTCATCTCTCTGCCCCTCCCCCCCCTCAAAAATAAAGAAACCTTAAAAAAAAAAATGTTAGCCATGTCTCAGACACAAAACTCAAAGGAACAGTTGGATCCGAATTGTATTTCTGGCACATGAGCTAAGATAATGTTACCCACTCAGGTGAACAAAGTTTTTGCTAAAGGCTTTTTATTTGCATTGCTATAAAGATCCTTGTAGATCTGTTTTTTGAAGTCCCTTTGTGCTTTAGAAGTTTCAGCATACCAATGAAAGAATGGATCCCACACTTTCCCACACTGTGTTAGAAAAAATTTTTTCTAATTTAAAAAATAAAAAGGGGCATCTCAGTTTCCTATAGCGCTTTGGGTCTCTTGGATGTTAGCCTTATTGGTTTCCTAAGCCAGAAATTGTGGGGGCTCCTCGCTCCTCTGCAGATCCGGGATATGGGGTGCCTGATGCAGGCATGAACCCCTCACTCCTCCAAGAGAAGTGTGGATTGGTGAGATCTCTCTTGTGTGTCACCACACACCAGGGTGGGGCTCCTGGTGAGATTGCGTCTGTGCCTCTTCTCCCTGTCTTTGTGTGATCGTCTTATCCTTTGTTGTGAGAACAGTTCATCTACTTTTAGAACCTTTTTAAGGGGTTGTGCTCCATATGTGGCTGTATATTTGGTGCGCCCTCGGGACGGGAGTTCAGGATCTTCCTACACCCCCATCTTGTGGTCCTCATAATTTTCTTGATATAACCCTTACATCATCATTATGCAGCTACTTAAATAATACTGGGTTTGCTTATCTAATATTTGCTTTAAGATTTTGGCAATTATATTCATAAGTGAGGTAGGAGTGGGGATGTGTGTGTGTGTGTGTGTGTGTGTGTGTGTTTTAACAAACTTTGTTTTCTGGAGAAGTTTTAAGTGTCAGAAGAATTGAGCAGAAGATACAGAGCGTTCTTATACACTGCCTCATCCCTCACATCACCTTGTATTAGTGTGATACGTTTATTTAATCCATGAGTCATTACTGATCTGTTATTGTTAACTGAAATCTATAGGGGCACTGAGTGCCACAGGAGCTAGAAGAGAGGAATAAGCATCTGGAAACTAGACAGAGAAGTCCTTTCCTCCTGCACTGTGCCTCCGCAGCATCCCACTGGCAAAGCTTGATGTTACGCCAGCGGGCAAAGAAGAGATGTTTACAGGGTGCAGCTCCAGTATCATGAGGCCCAGCAATAAAGGGACAATTTGGAGCTGAGAGACAATGCAGTTCTAGCTGATCCAGGGGCATTATTTCCCCTTGGGAAGGAGGTCAGAGGTACAGAGAGATTTTTGATTACCATTTCCTTTTGTGTTCATGTTTGTCTATTGACCATATTTAATTTCTTCTTGTTCCAGTGGTGGCATTTAATCTTTTTCCAGGAACTAGTTCAAGACAGCTGTCAAATTCATTGTTGTTTGAATAGTTTTCCAAATATTCCTTTAAAAATAATGTAAAATAATAATACATTTTTTTTAAAGTCTGTTTATACTTTTTTAAATCTCTTTTACATTCTGTATTTACTTTTCTTCTTTCTTTCATTCCTTTTCTTTTCTTTCTTTTCTTTCTTTCTCTCTCTCTCTCATTTCTTTCTTTCTTTCTTTCTTTCTTTCTTTCTTTCTTTCTTTCTTTCTTTCTTTCTTTCTTTCTTTCTTACCTTATTTACCTGGCCTCTGTACAGGAGAGGTAGGGAGGGACGAGAAAGAGGCAGACCATTCCAGATGTGTAGGTGGCAGGTTTAATAAGCCAGGGAACTCACATACAAGGTTTGTCTGGGATGCCGCAAGACAAGTAGGGCTCCATACCAGCCTGCCAGATTGTAAGAGTTTAAGAATTTATATAGAGGCCTTAGTTAGGTTCGTCATGTATACTGTCCAAAATGGTCTCAACAACACCTTACTCTCTCAAGACTACACCCTTGGAATAGCACCTGTGGTGGGTAGAACTTATATTCCAGGGGCACGGGAAGGGGTAAGTACCCTCCGATCGCCTGGGTCCAGCTTGCTCAGGTCAACCAGCAGTGACATCCTCTTGGTGACCTCCTCCAACAGTTGCAGAGGGTGTCGTGGTCACTAAAACAATGTGTGTGCTTTACTACGCCCTCAGCCTCATCATTGGGGGTGAGACATGTGCTATTGGTTGGTCCAAACCAAAGAAAGATAAGCAGATCCAGGAAGATAGGAGCCAGTTTTCATCCTTCTCTTCCTTCTTCTGCCACATATTCCACGGGCCCCTGCTCACTGCTTGAGGAAACTGCCCCGTGGATTCCACTGACCAACAACTGTGATGTAAGAGAGAAATAAACATTATGTTATGCCAATGATTTTCAGGGTTTATTTTGTCAACTATCCCTAATTATCCCAAAAGAGCAATGCTTCTCTCCCTTCCTCCCTCTTTCTCTCTCTCTCTTTCACTCTCTCTCTGTCTCTCAATCTCTTTCTCTCCTTGATCAGTCTTTCTGGGAAGTTTATCTACTTTAAAAGTCTTTTCAAAAGGAAAATCAGCTTTTGGGTTAGTATAGCACAGTTGGTAAAAGCACAGATTATACATCAATCTCTGCTCCTTATTAGCTTTGTCATCTTGGGAAAGTTATGTAATCTCTCTGTGCACTGCTTCACTCATCAGTAAAATGAGAATGAATAATTTTACCTTCTCTAACCATTGTTGTGAGGATTGAAAGATCCAATATATGTAAGGCACTTCGAACAGCCCTTTGCTACAGCATGTGCCGTAAACGTGCTAGCTGTTATTGTTATCTCTATTTTCTTCTCTATTAGTGTCTGTTCTTTTCTGGATATGTCTTTCCTTCTTCTTTGAATTTATTCCCTGTTTTTCTAGTGTTTTGGGGAATATTCAGCTCATTTATTTATTACCTATATTGCCTTATGATAAATATTTTTTGTATATATTTGCCTTTCATAGTACTGCTTTCCCTAGTTTGTAGCAACTTTGTGTGTTTCTATGTTTCTATGTTTTATTTCCATTTTGAGAGCGAAAGACAGAGCTTGAGTGGTGGAGGGTCAGAGAGAGAGGAAGACACAGAATCCAAAGCAGGCTCCAGGATCTGAGCTGTCAGCACAGAGTCCGACGCGGGGCTCGAACTCACAAACTGTGAGATCATGACCTGATCTGAAGTCAGACGCTTAACCGATTGAGCCACCCAGGCACCTCTGGTTCCTAGAAACTTTAACAGGGAGTGCTTTTATGCTCACTCAAGTGTAAATTTTCTTACTTTCATGTATGAGTTTCTCTTTAATGCAAGTGCTGTGTAGTTATATGGTTTTTTGGTTTACAGATATTTGGGGGTTCTATAAACTTTACATTTGGTTTTGATTTTTTTATTTCATTGAATAATAGTTGGGGAACCCTGTAAGATATTGCTTCTTTGCAATTTATTGGGGCTTTTATTGTGACCCAGTACTTGATTGAATTGTATGAATGTCTCGTGTGCTTGGAAAAGAAAAAGTGTGCTCACTGGGTATAAAGTTTCTTATGTATTTTTTGGTTCATAGTTATTAATTATCACATATATAAATTTTTAATTTGTTTCCTTGAGCTGTTTCTAATGCGCAGGCTTTAAAATCTCTAACTACAACTACTGATTTAGCTATTTATCCTCATAGTTCACCAGTTGCTGTCAGAGATGATGCATATATTTTTATGTGCTAATGTATTCATGATTATCATATATTTCAGATCTTTTGTTCTTTTTATCAGCCCACATATAAGGTAAACTTTTATTTATATATTTTTTGCTTTAAATATTATTTAGTCTGAAATGAATGTTGCTATACCATATTTCTTTCAGCCACATTTGTCTGGTATGTTATTTTCACTCTTTTCTTTTTCATTTTATGTGTGTTCAGTGTTCAGTGTTGCACACAAGGCTCTGAACAGTGCACACCTGCTATAATTGTGCGGTTGATAAATTTATAAATTCTTTATTTATTGAATAAGAGCATCAGAGTGTAATGGGATGAAGCTGGTAAAGCAACCAAGAGCAGAAACATGCCTTTGCAGGACTGTTTCATTGCCTTGTTTCTATGTGGTGCCATGCTGCAAGGGACACTTTCCATAAAGCCTGTGTCCTTCCAGAATTGAGCAAAATGCTGAATTTGTATTGAACTTCTGTCTTTTTAGTCCAGGCTTACCATGCAATTCCAGAACAGCTTACCCTAGAAATCATTTTGCTTTAGTTAATGAGAAAGCATATAGACATAGCTTTCTTGATTCGCCAACCAAACTCAACACCAGTGTGGGGCTGGGGATGGTGTCCTTGAATAATATCTTCGCTTTCAGATTTCCAGTGTTCTGAAGAATCCTGCCTTATTCAGACTGTTTCTTAGAAAAAATTATGGCTAGAGCTCCTCCTTGATATTAGTGAAGATAAAAGTATACTAATATGTGTTTAGAAATAAAACTCCAAAAGAATGCAGCAACGACTCCTTATTTTCATGCCCATCGTGAGGGAAACATGGCTGTTTTGCATGGTTCTACTCCAAAAGTGATTCCGGGGCAGGATGGCTACAAGAACTGTAACACACAGGCTCTTGGGTTGATCAGCAGGGAAAGGAGAGTTAGAGCATTGTATTTCCAAGGACTGAGAGTGCCTTACAACACTTCTGGCCCATTAACAGTCCAGAACTCAGTCAAATGTCCCCAAATTAGCTGTCAGACAGACTAGGATATGCCTTCCTTCTGTGCCCAAGAAGAGAAAATGTGGGTGAATGATACCATTGTTCCTCTCAAATTATCCAGTTGAAATCTTTGTCTTTTGATTGGTATATTTACTCAGCTAAATTTGTTATAAATTTTAGTTATTTCTGAATCTCATTTCACGTTTTCTATTTATAAGACTTTCTTACTGTTTTTATCTTTCCTTTTTACTAACTTTCATAGATAAATTAAATTTTATTCTCACAGTTTGAAGATCTTATGTTCTACTTTAATTTTGTTACTTGTCTCTAACTTGTTGAGGACTTTAGTTATTGTTTTCCACCAACCAACCTCTTCAGTTTGTCAATTTTTGTCTTACCTTGAAGTAAAGTTTTCTCATACTATCTCTGGTCTTTGTGCTCGGTTCTTCTACATCATCCCATATAGTTATCACTCAGAAATGCACTCTGGATACACTTTAGTAATTTGTGGTGAAGGGAAGTCTGCTATTGGTTAGTGTTTACTTATACAACAACACATTTTATTAAGTAATTTGTCACATGTTACTGCTTTCATTGTCTTACTGCTGGAGTACTTGCTGTAAGACTTCTTTCAAAGAGGCTCTAGCTACGGTAAAATCTCTGAGGCATTCATTATTAAGAATATTTGTATTTCAGTCTCCTACTGAAATCACTTACTGTAAGTGATAATTTAGCTGGCTATAAAACACTTTATTTGCAATTCTTTTCTTTACTACTTTGTTATTATTACTCCATTATTTTGCATCCCAGGTATACATGATTCATGCTATTTCCTTTCAGGTGGTCTTCTTTATTTCATGGTGATCTTTCCCTTTCATTTGAATATACTTTAATATGGCAACTAGTTGTAGTTTTTACTTTTCTAATCTCCATGAATGTGTTTAATCAGATTCTTACATATTTCTTTACTTGGGGGCTATTCTAAATTATTTATGTATTTCCTCCCCCCTTAATGATTGTTTTCTCTGCTTTTATAATGCTTGTTATGGGACTAGGAACACATCTTTTCCTTACCCTTATATCACTTAACTTTTTAAATTATGCTTTTTCACTTACTGCTATATTTCTGCCTTCTATGAATGTCTTAGACACAATATTTCAGCTCAGTACTTCATTTTTTTAATGGGATATAGTCTGTTATTTAGGCCATCTATTTGGTTTTTTATTTCAACAATTCTATTTTTATACCACTTTTTGTCCAATGAATTCTTTCCTATAATTGCTTATTTTTCCTTGGCATTTCCAATACCCTTACTTCTCTGTTTCAACATGTGAGTGTGAATACTTAAAACTTTTCCTTCTCTCATGTGCATTTATTCTACTTCAACTAGAAAAATTGCTCAGTATGTGGCTTTTAGGTTGTTTTTTTTTTAATATTTATGATTGTCATCTCTGTTTCCCCCCTGTTGTTTCATATTTCATTGGTAATACCTGTTATTGTGGTTGACAATGTGAACTTGGGAGCTGTGGCTAAATCCGAGGCCCTACTCCCAGGGTACTGAGGAGGTAGGAACAGTGGGGATAGTGTTTATGAGTGGAGAGCCTTGGGAGTTAGCCTCTTGGCTCAGTTGTTCTCCATTTTATCACACTAGTCCCAGCCTTTGTTTTGAGGAAAATTTCTTGTTTCTTTTTAATGCTGTTTTATCTACGCCAAGAGACAAGTCTCCAGACTGTCAAAGCATGGGTGTTTGTTTTATGGTGATAAAGGACAGAAAAAAAAAAAAGAAAAGAAAAGAAAAGAAAAAGAAAGAAGCAGATATTAAGTCAGATTTAAAACATATGACTGAAAACAATAGATATTTATTTGAATATGCATGAATATGCAGGTCAGCAATCCAGTCTGGACAGCTCTTCTGGCCTAAACTGAAATTGCTTGCTTGTCTGAGTAGCGTCTGTCAGATGGTGACTGTGGCACCTGTGAGTTGTCTGGCACCTGACTGGAGAGACTTGACTTTGCTCCACATTATGCCTGTCCCCCCAGCAGGCTAGCCTAGGCTTGCTCTCATGGAACAGGCAGAGGTGCAAGAGCTAGGGCAGTCCCCATGCCTAAACACTCTTCTAACCTCTGTGTCACATTTGTTGCCATCCATTTGTTCAAAGCACTTCATACCATCAAGTGTACCATAAGAGTGTGAGGGCACTGCAGAGTTATGTAGCAAAGGATGTGTGTATAAAGAAATGTGGGAGTATGTGCTGTATACGTTTGCAATGAAACTATTATACACTGAGGTGAAAGCCTTTGGTGAGAAAAGATAGATATTGATGGGCCTTGGAATATACATGCCAGGCATTTTCTAGTATGAAAGTGCTATTTAGTAACTTTACCACCCTTTCTGAAAATTCTCACCTCTAGGAACTCCTGTATTTGGAAACGTTCAGGCATTATTCAACCATAGTTGAATCACAAAAGTTTTTGTGTACTTTAGAATTCTCTGGTTCTGGATTGGGACCATTCAGGACTTCTAAATTCTGTCTACATACTTGGGAATTTAAAATGCTTAGCTGTATTTGAATTAAATTTTACTAACAGATGCTATAATCTAATACTTGCTATGTTCCAAATTGAGAAGGCCTTCAATGTTGCAGTTTTTATGATATAATTTTTTTTCTACTGAATAGTTCAAGTTTAAGTTTTGCATAGAAAGTTTACTTAATTTGGGTATTGCCTTTTATTTTATAAGCTTTGATCCTAACTTGTGATCACACTCAAGACTGAGAAAAATGGATAATGCATGGAAGGATTCCTTCTAGAGGAAAGAGGAATGTTTCTGAGTTATGAAAAAGGAATTATTGTGTTCTTTTAATCTAATTAAACCACTTACTTTACTATCAGGTTAGCATATCCCTGATAGGCAATAATATTGATATAAAAAAATGTTAGAGACATTGAGTCCTTTATCATTGGAGATATTCGAGCAATAACTTTAATTCTTGCTTAGGATCTTGGAGAAGGGATATAAGAATTAGGCTAGACTAGAAGATTTAAAATTTTTTTCCACATTGTGAGTCTACAATTAATTAAAGCTATATTCTTCTCTACTTCAAAGGTATGGACATTATTATGTCCTATTAATGTCCCAGATGCCATGTGGTTAAGCTCTGTAGTGGCTCAGCTGTGTGTTCACACAACATTGTAATCCTAGAAGAATTAAGGCACATGTGCTTGTTAAGAGGAAAAACCAAATTCAAAGATTGTGTGTTCTCACTTCAGCAAACTGCATATATGTGACCTTGAAAAATAAGCACTTTTGTCTTGGTAAATAAAACTCCTCAACAGAGTAGAAAATTTGCCTTCCCGTTCCACAAAGTTTAATGTGGCAGATTGGCACTATTTCTAGAGTGCGATGAATATCACTTACGTGGAAGAGGAGAACTAGGCAAGCTTGTTAAAAAATTAGCCTCATTCAGTGGTTTAGCTCAATAATTATTTACTGAGAGCTTGTCTGGCAGATACAGTGGTGGCAACAGGAAAAACATAGATGCATAACATCTACATCTTGTCATTGAGGATCTTAAAAAGCTGATAGGAGAGGTAAATAAGGAATCCGAAGCTACAATATTGAACAAAGCTGTGCTTAATCATACGTGGAATGCAACGACAGCACAGAAGGAGACACTTAGCCCAGTGGCCAGGAAGACTTCTTGGAGAAAATGAATGTCTGAGCTGACTGAGGAATTGTGAGCAGGATTGCAGGTTGTAAGCTTGCATGTAGAGAACACCAAACCCAATTATCAGTTACCTGTTATGTAAGAACCTATTTGATGTTATGTGAGAATTGGTCACATACTGGCCCATAAAGCAAGTCTCAACCAATTTTAAAGAATGAATATCCTATGGATCACATAATGCAATTAGGTGAGGATTAATACCAAAAGAAAACTAGAAAACATTCATGTTTCAGGAAATTAAGAAACTCACTTGCAAATGACTCACGGTTCAAAGAAGAAATCAAAAAGGGAATTTAAATTAATTAGAATTAGACAATGAAAATTCTCTGTATCAAAATTTGTGGACCCACGTAAAACAGTATTTTGAGGAAAATATTTAGCTTTCAATTCTAATATTAGAAATGGGAAAATGCTGATGATAATGAATTTAGTATCCTATTAAAGAAGCGAAAAGTACATAAGGAATCAATATTACACAAAAGGAGGCAATGATACAAATTAAAACAGAAGGTATTAAGAGACTTGAAAGGTGCTTCTTTAATGTGGTAGGTTGAATAATGTCGGCTCCCCCCATACATGTTCTCATCCTAATCCTGGAATCTGTG
Source organism: Panthera tigris (assembly GCF_018350195.1). Taxonomy (NCBI): domain Eukaryota; kingdom Metazoa; phylum Chordata; class Mammalia; order Carnivora; family Felidae; genus Panthera; species Panthera tigris. Next base: position 68,315,142 of record NC_056676.1, on the reverse strand, counting down.
AATGTTACCTTCAGTGGCAAAACAACACCACCACCACCAACAACCACAAACCATGAAAACTTTGCAGATGTGATTAAATTAATAATCTTGAAATCTTGAGATTGGAAGATCATTCCGAATTACCTGTTTGTGCCCTAAATGCAATCACAGGGTCTTACAAGAAAGAAAAGAAAGTCAAAGGAAGAAGACAATGTGACAACAACAGCAGAAGTTGGAGTGATGTAGCCACAAACCAAGGGTGATGATTAATTTTATGTGTCAACTTGACTTGGCCAGAGAGTGTGCGGACATTTAGTCAAACATTATTCTGGATGTGTCTATACTGTTGCTCCTGAATGAGATTAATGTTTGCATCGTAGACTGAGTAAAGCACATTTCTCTCCCTCATGTGGGTGGGCCTCATCGAGTCAGTTGAAGACCTGAATAGAACAAAAGGGCTGAGTAAGAAGGAACTTTTCCCTGCCAACAGCTTGAGTTGAGACATTGTCTTTTCCTGGTTTGGGACTAGAACTGAAACATGGGCTCTTCTGGAGTCTTAAGACTATCCACTTTCAGACTGGAATTTACACTCTTGACTCTCCTGGTGCTTAGATCTTCAAACTCAAAGCCAGACTCAGACTTGGAATGGAAGATACATACTATCTCATGTATCTTCTGGTTGGCTCTCCAGCTTGCCAACTGCAAGCCAACTGCTCACCCCACATAGGGTGAGCTCAAACCCAGCTTTGGGTGAGGACGACTCCCATTCTGGGCTCCGCAGTCCCTTTCTCTCTTTCTCTGCACCTCGTGGAATTCTCTCTCTCCTTGCACCTTGCTCACTCGTGCTCTCTCTCTCTCTCTCAAAAATAATAAATAAATAAATAAATGAATTTTAAAAAAGAAAAGATGGGTCAAAAACAAAAGAGAGAAGGAACAAATACACAATATGAATAATAAAAAAATAGGAAATAACTGGAAATAACAGATATTAAAATATGATAAAGGGATATTTTGAAAAACTTTATAAAAATAAATTTGAAATATTCGGTGAAATAAAAATTCCCTAGAAAAATATTATTACTAAAACTGGCAAAGAAATAAAAAACTTAAATAATGATATAACCATTAAAGTAATTGAACAAATAACTAAGATTTTCAAACAAAGATCTACTGAACGTTCAAGAAAACATTTTAATCCTACACAAACTATTCCTGAGCATAGAAAAAATAAAAAAAAATTAAAAAGAAAGGAAATACCACCCAGTGCATTTAGTGATATTATCATAACTTTGATACTAAAACCTTACAAAGGCATTATGATAAAGGAAAATTATAGGCCAGCTTAACTCTTGACCATAAATGCAAAATTATAAATAAAATATTAATAACTAAATCTAAAAATCTAATAAAAAGAAAATACATCATATCAAAATGGGTTAATTCCAAGGAATAAAAACAGAAAATCAATATAAAACTTACAGGAGAAAAACAATAAATCCTAAAAGTATTTCATTAGCTGTAGAAAAAGCATTAGATATAATTCAATACTTATTTATTTTTAAAAAATTAGCAATAGAAAGGCCTTTCAAGAAGCTGATATAGGGTATTCAAAAGAACAAAGAAAATATCATATATAATGGTGAATGAAGAATTTACTTTAAATCAGGAATAAGAAAAGTATAGGTAAAATTATTCCTTCTATTCAACATTTTCCTAGAAACCCTGACCAATATACTAAGACTAGAATAATTTATAATGATTGAAAAGGAAGAAATAAACTTTTCATTATCTTCTGATAAAATTGGCTCTCTAGAAAATGCAAAAGAATATATTGACAAATTATTGTAATTATAAGAGAACTTAGCAAGCTTGCTAGAAAATATAAAATTAATTACAATTCTATATGAAAGTACTAGATAGAAAGTAAAATCTTTAAAAATAATATTTATTATAGAATATAGGAAAAATAGAAATATGAAAAAATATAACAAAAGATATAAAATACCTTTAAAGAGAAAATTATGAAACCTTGTCAATAACATTAAAAAAAACCTGATTAAATAAAGCAACATACTATACCTATGGATTAGAAGACGCAATGGTCATAAAGTTGGTAACTCTTTCCAAATCCTTCAAATAATTAAGAACAATTCTAATCATTAATATGTGGGGTTTTTTTTTATAAGTACATGTAAAAGTGTCTCATTCTTTTACCCAAAAAAATGAAATTTTGACAGTGTTTTTACCCCACTTTGTTAATTATAAAACATATTGTGCTTAAGAAACAGCATAAACTTTTTATGGAACACTTGGTTTTGAACATGTTTTTGAGGAGAATTTTTTAAAAAGCAAAATACATTTACACCTGAAAATAAAGTTCTACAAACAAGGTATTGGTATTTGAGAGAAAATAGAAGAATTGACATTCCTACTTTGGCAGCTGTAGCCTAGTCCTGTGGTGAAAGTCATGGTGTTAAAGTCCAGCCTGCGGAGGATCACTAAGCATGGAATACCCATCCTCCCGTGTCTCTCTGGAAAATGCCAAACTGAGTTTTCTTTGGAGCACAACACACAGACTGAGAGATGACTCCGGTCTCCTGGGAGCACCAGAAGAAACCAATCTTGCTAGAAGAGGTCTCTATGCACTCCTGCCAGGAGTCAGCAGCAGCCCAAGCAGAGACTGGCTGGTCCCCTTAAATAGTGTGTGTCTGAAACCCGTGCCTTCCCCAGGAGTCAACTGCCCGATTAGCTTGTCGAAGCTTTGCACCGTGTGTTTACGTGTGTGCATGTGTGCATGCATGTGTGTGTGTGCTTAGTAATTTCTTTTAGTACCAGGTATCCTTTGACATTCTAAAACTTGAGTTGATACTCAGAACAAAACGCAATTAAAACCCCAAATATTATGAGTTGATTCTAAAATTTTGGAAGCTTAAAAGGCTAAGAATAATTTTTTAGAAGAATAAGAACTTAGAATAATTAGAATAATTTTTTTAAAGAATAAGAATTTACCTTATCAGACAAAAATGATTATAAAAGTCTAATAATTGTAATAAATAATTCAGTGCAGTGAGACAGTTTGACAGATGAAACAGAATCAAGAAGCCAGAAAATGAAACGTGTAATTGTCAGCCTTATTTATAAAACAACTGGCCTTGTGACTCCACATAGAAATGATGGACAATGTAATTAATAAAGTAATAGTGCTCTAAAAATCAATTAACCATAGGGAAACAATGGAATTTAATTTTTACCTCACACCAAACATAAGGTTATATCCCACAAGAGTAAAAATTTGAATAAGAAAGTCAAAATTTTATAGCTTTTAGAAGACAATACAGGAGACTAGCTTTCTGACCTTAAGTAGGGAAGCATTTTTTTTTAAGTTTATTTATTTATTTTTGAGAGAGAGAGAGAGAGAGAGCCCACAGGGGAGGGGCAGAAAGAGAGGGACAGAGAGAGAATCCCAAGTAGGCTCCATGCTGTCTGAGCAGAACCTGACTCAGGACTTGATCCCATAAGCCATGAGATCATGATCTGAGCTGAAATCAAGAGTCAGTTGTTTAACTGTCTGAGCCATCAGGTGCCCCAGGAAGAATTTCTTAAAGAAGACATAAAAAGCAGGTCATAATTTGAAAGATGGATCAAATGAATGATGTTAAAAAGAGCATCTGTTTTATCAAAATGCACCATAAAGAGCATGGCAGGCAAACCAAAAAATGTAATAATCGGGCTCAAAATACATAAAGAACTCCTCTACATTAAAGAGATTGCCATGAGAAAAATGGGCAAAAGACTTGGCTAGCACTTTCCAGAAGAAGCAACTTGAATGGTCAACAAACATGTAAAAAGATGTTCCACTCATCGGTGATTAGATCACTAACCATATCTGCTACACTGGCAGAAGTTAAACAGCCTGGTGATATGAGGTGGTGATAAGCATATAGAGCAGTAGGAAGATTCATCCACTGCCAGAGGAAGTGTATTGGCATAAACATGTTGGAAAACTCTTTGATGGCATCTAATAAATTTGAACATCACATATCAAGTGAGCCACCAAATTCATTCTTAGATAGAATGATAAACATTTTCACATGGACGCCATTGGACACACCCAATAATTTGTGGCAGGAGTGACATCAGTAGCAGAAATTCTGGAAGTATCCCAGATCTACCAATAAAGGAGTAAACACATAAGCTGAGATGTATTTAAAAAAAATTTGCTGCTGTATAGTAGTGGAAAGGGATGTATTTCAGCTACTGGGAACAAAATGGGTGAAACTCGGGAATAACACTAGGGCGTGATTCCATAAAACACACCTAGCTAAGCCACCTTCTTATTTACAGGTATAGGCATGTGTGTTACAACCTTAGATAAGAGCAAGGGAGTTATAAACACAGCATTTAGGATTTTGATTACCTTTGTGAAGGAGTGGAAGGGATGGGACATGGGATTAATGCAAGGAAAGTTCAAAGTTCAAGGTGCTGTTCTCTGCTTAAGTTAATTGGTGGGTTATGGCTGTTTTATTGTTCTTCTTTGTACTTGACACTTTAATAAACATGCCTTATAAACATTGCGTAAGCATTTCTTTGAATATGGTCAATAGTTATTACATTTTTAAAAGGAGTACGTGTGTCTTGGGGGACGGTGGGAAGAGAGAACAGAATCCACCAAGGACAGGGGTGGCAAACAGCCCAATGCTTGGGGAGAGATGTGGGCTTTGAGGTGTTAGAGGAGCATGTGTAGTGAGTGAGGTGTGGATGGGTGCAGACAAATCCCAGGTAGAGGAAGTGACTCAGGGACTTACAAGCAAGTACAGAACATCCACCCTGTGCTGCACGTGATCAAAAATGGGTGACAGGATTTTAAATAGAGAATGACAGTCCCACTGCATTGTACATAAATCACTCTTACAGTGACAGACTGCAGAGGCTGTGGCTCTCAATGCTGGCTGCATCGTGAAATCACAAAGGGATGCCTTTAAAAGTACAGGGCCTGAGCCCCGCTTCCAGATAAGCTGATGTAATGAGTTGGAAATGGATGTGGGGTTGAAATGTGACCAGGGGAAGGAAACAGATTTGACAGGAACAGTAATGATGGTGGTTGTGACAGGCAGGCTTCCAAAGTGGCCTCCAGTGATTTTTGCCACCGGTACTCATGCTCGTGTGCAAAACCCTCCCCTTGAATGTGGGCTGGAGCCAGTGACGTGCTTCTAATAAATAAAAGATGGCAACGGTGACGGAATGTCACTTATGAGATTTGATGGCGAAAGACTATGACTTCTTTTAGCGTGTGCCCCATCTTGATTGCTCACTCTGAAGAATCCAGCTGCTGTGTGGTGAGGGGCCCTCTGGGGAGAGGCCCATGTGGCCAGGTACTGAGGGAAGCCTCTGGCCAATGGCCCATGAACTGGACTCTGCCAACCACCGTATGAGTGAGCTTGCATTGGGCCCTCCCCCAGGCGAGCCCTGGGCTCCTGCAGCCTCGGTGGACACCGTGGTTGCAACCTGGGGGACACCCTGAATCAGAGGGCCCGTTAAGCCACACCCAAATTCCTGACCTAGAGAGACTGCGGGACAAATGTCGTTACTTTGAGAAGCTGCCATCTGGGGTGATGTGTTACGCAGCAGTACGTAACAGAGTGAAGATGAGGCAGAATAATGGCCCCAAAGACACCCATGTCTTCCCTTCTGGAACCTGCAAGTATGCTAATGGTCATGGCAGAAGGCATCTAGTTTGCTAATCATCTGACTTTGGGATGCGGAGATTATCACACTGGGCCCAGAGTAATCCCAAGGGTCCTTAAAAGAGGGAAGAGGAAGGCAGGAGAGGCAATGCCTGAGTGATACAGTGATGCAGTGCTAGCTTTGAACATGGAAGGGGGCCACAGGCCAAGGAATGTGGGTGGCTTCTAGAAGCTCGAAAAGGCAAAGAAACAGCTTCTCCCCTAGAGCTTTCAGAAGAAACCCAGTCCTGCTGACACCTTTATTTTAACACAGTGAAACCCATTTGGTCTTCTGACTTCCAGAACTTTAAGATGGTACATTTGTGTTGTCTCAAGCTACCAGGTTTATGGTAATATGTTACAATAAGAAATTAATGCACTGATGCTAATTCTAATGCTGATCACAAGAAGCATAATATCACCATTTAGTCAATACTTACCCTGTGCCTGGAAATGTGTTACAGGGCTTGAACTGACTTGCCGAAGTTACATCCTTGGTGAAATTCATGCTTAAAAAAATAGCAACGACACTTTTGCCCCCAGTGTTTTGCCATGCTGCCTCCCATAATACTTTCAAATGGGTTGGACCTTGAGGTGAGAAGGGATGGAATGTGGAAAACAGAAAACAAGTTTCTATCCAATTTATGTCCCATGCAGACAGATATGGTAGTAATCACACCAGAACTGCTTTCTGCAAATGAGTCTGGCTGCTTTCATCGTGTACTTGTTTTGATAATGCTGCCATTGCCCAAAGTACTATTAAAAATGCCTCAGTCAGTAATCATCATCAGACCCTGCAGCACATTGCTGGGAGCCTCTTCGTGTGAGAAATCACTCATCCTTTAAGAACTACTTTAATTCTCAGAAATAGTCAAGATTCTTCCAGGGCTAAATCAAGGAAGGTGGTTATTTGTCTATAAATGCCTGGGAAAATAATGATAGGTAAGATGTGTTGATTCCTGACAGTGGTCAGCACTTAATAATCTTTAAAAAATTTTTTTAATGTTTATTTATTTTTGAGAGAGTGAGACAGAGAGACAGAACGTGAATGGAGGAGGGGCAGAGAGAGAGAGAGAGAGAGGAAGACAAAGAACCCAAAGCAGGCTCCGGGCTCTGAGCTGTGAGCACAGAGCCCGCCATGGGACTTGAACTCAAGAACCATAAGATCATGGCCTTAACCAAAGTTGGACGCTTAACCGACTGAGCCACCCAGACACCCCTATAATTTTTTTATTTAAGCCTCAGAATAAGTCTATATGGGAGGTGTGTCATTATCGTCCCCACTTAAAAGTTGAGGCGACTGACCCTTAGGGAGATTAAACAGCTTGCCCAAGATCCGAGCCAAAAAGTTGGTGAGACACATGTGTGAACTGAGGCCAGCTGGCTCCAGGTGGTGCACTTACAGCCGCTGTGTGTACTGCCTTCTGGGATTACGTGTGAGCTCCCTATGTCCAAGGCTGCCATGACCTAGACTGGTAATATACTTACTTTATAGAAGGTTGGCTATCGTTAGTTTCAATCCAACGTTGATCACATAGGCTAGATCAGCTTTCTCAAAGGCTCCCGAAAAAGCTAGGGACATGAAATCCTCAAACAGGGAATCTTGTGGGCGTATGATGTTTTTCACTGATTCTGAAACACGTTTCATTTCTTTCAAATTTTAATATCTCTAAAATTAAAACGCACCTTACTATCACTGCTTTCTAGGTGGCAGTTTTGATGTGCTTGTTTTTCCTCCACAAATATATCAACGCTTGCAGAATAGGTGCCTGTGGCTTGAATAAAAATCGTGGTGGAAGTAATGACGCATGCCTAAAACAGCAACATATTCTTGGTGGCACAGATAATGATATCATGTGGAAAATATGAGTATCAGTTATTCCACGACAAAAAGTGACTCAGAAGAGTTGGGATGTGTTTTAGAGGTTTTAGAAACTCCTTGAAGGACTTGTTTCATATATAGATATATATCCAAGAAGAACATATAATAAAATATTTGTCAAAATAATTCTAAAAGAATTATTTCAATAAGCATAAAATAAAAATTCTTCAAAGCGTTAAGAAAGTATCCAGCCTCAGCTTAATTGGCAAATTTTTTCGACATAACTTCTACATAAATTAAAGATGCATCTTGAGTAGATGGTGTCTTAGATGTGATAAAATGAACTTGGAGATATACTCGCCTACAGCGTTAAATAAGTTGACTTCAGGGCTTCTCAGAGATTTGGATCTGCTAATGCTCATCATTAGCAGATCCTAGGTGAGCCTAGGTAGATTTTTCTTAAATTTATTTGACCATGGAAGCATGTTTCATGGGGCAGCTATACAGCCAACCATGCAAGGCAATACATTTTGGGAAGAACTGAGCTAGTTAGTATAATTTGATAAAATGAAAGACAGCCACACTTTTTTTTTATTACTTGCAAATATTCTCTGAAGATAACTCTAAGAGGAAAGTCTAAGATATTGTAAGTAACCAGAACACAATTGTGACATGTATTCTTGATTTCATAGTGATTATTTGAAGAACAACGCTCATTTGAATGGGTAAATTCTCTAATTCCAGTCTAAGTTAGTGACACTCTCCCTCCCTCCCTGCCCCCTCCCCCGGCCCAAGTTCAGCACCCATCGCTTTACATGAGCAAATGTTTGTCCTGGGAATTTTCTCACGAGGCCGCAGCTCCTTTAAGTGAGAATTCTCATCTTTCATCCAAAACACCAAGCACATGGTGAGATGCACCAAGCTGAGTGAGCATGAGGCTGTAGCAACTCTTGCAGGAGGGAGGGAGGAAGAGGGAAATCCATGATATCACGGTATAGACGACATGCTCTAATTACTTTTCCCGTGACAATCCCTATGATACTAACTTGTTGGTGATACAATGATCTCTTCCCGTTTCTGAAAGATGGAACAGGGAACTGGGCATTAACTATTTTTCTTCATTTCTAACAGGTACTTAAATGCTTCACACTATGAATTTCCCTTAATTTCTCAGGGCAATGAATTACATAAGCCCTGAGGCTTATGTATCAGGTTTATTCAGTGTGCTCAGACAGACTGTAACAAATTGAATTTCATACTGATTGACCCATGCAGTTAGCACACAGTACTTGGAGCCCCTGTGATGGGGGAGAGATGATAAAGTTTCTGAAACATCTGAGTCAGTGCTGGGCTATCATAGCTCAGTTCATGTTTTGTGGGAGCATTTCAAGTTATCCATGTTATCCCCACAGAATTCTTTTAAACTCTCATAGTGGGCAAGGATTTTTTTTTTAATGTTTATTTGTTTATTTTTAAGAGAGAGCACGAGTGTGAGTGGGGGAGGAGCAGAGAGAGAGAGAGAGAGAGGAAGAGAGAGAGTCCCAAGCAGGCTCCATGCTGTCAGCACAGAGCCTGACACGGGTCTCGAACTCACAAACTGTGAGATCATGACCTGAGCTGAAACCAAGAGTCTGTCGCTTAACCTACTGAGTCAGCCAGGTGCCCCTGAATTCTTTTAAATGTCATAAAACCAGGGGCACCTGGGTGGCTCAGTCGGTTGAGCATCTGACTTTAGCTCAGGTCATGATCTCGCAGTTCGTGAGTTGGAACCCCGCGTCAGGCTCTGTGCTGACAGCTCAGAGCCTGGAGCCTGCTTCCGATTCTGTCTCCCTCTCTCTGCCCCTTCCCTGCTCATGCTGTCTCTCTCTGTCTCTCAAAAATGAATAAACGTTAAAAACAAATTTTTTTTTAGTATCATAAAACCTATTGCCCTTGCTGGAATAAAAAGAAACAAATCGGTCTTACTCAACAGGTATAGCTCTGATATACTTACTCGTTCACTCATTCGTTCATTGACTGATTGGTTGAGGTCCTCTGTCATGCTTGGTCATAGTCCTTGGGGTAAACTGACCACCCATTCTCCAAGGACAACACTCACCTGTGTATGTTCTCTGCACCTCTGTTTTCCTTACAGTCTTAATATTATCTTGACTCCTTTATCATCATTCTCCTGGTTGCCTAGGTTAGAAACATGGGCACTTTTTTTTTTGTAAATCTTCCCTCTTTTTCACACCATAATCCAGCACATTGAGGTACATGAATATGCATCTATGCACCCACGTCCACAATCTGTCAGGAAATCCTGTTAAATCCTAAACTTCTCATATATCTTTATCTTTAGTCCTCATGCTATGCTGTGTTTGGGGTTTGCTCATCTTTTGCCCAGATTATTGTAACTGCTTCCTAACTTTCCTTTTGACTTCCATTTTCTCCAACCCATTCTGGATCACGCAGCCAGATAATCCCCGTGCCCCTCCCCTCCCCCACCAAAATAGATGTGAACTTTTTGCTCCTCAGCTCAAAAATCTTCAATGGCTATTTTTTTTCTTATTTTTCAAAATAGAATGGAAAATTTCCAGGTTCCATTTAGAATGGGGAAAGTTAGAAAGAGCATAGATCTCACTGTTACAACTAAAGAATGTAAAATCACAACTTTTCGCAATCTACCAGAAAGATGAGGTTTCAGGACAACCAACGAGTAATTTGAAATCTCAGGAAAGATAAATCTCTCCAAGGAGAAATATAATATAAGTACTTGCCACAGATGCCATCTGCCATGCAAGCCAGAAATAATTCAGTTAAAAATGCTAACAAATTGCTAAAGGCTGAGTGTGGACCACCATAAAGTATCGTGCCCCCAGGAGCCACGAAAGTAAAGAGAATCTGCATCCACCTGCAGGCTCTTCTCCACAGATCCCCACTGGTTTATCACAAGAAGGTCTAGGGTCAGGGTGAGAGTGAAGCTAAAGCAGCCTTTGTGAAACAGCCTTGGAAGAGGAGACTAGCAGCTGTTGAGGGAAAGGCACGAGCCCTGCCTGGATTATCGTCTTCTCTTTCCTCCATGGAATAAAAACCTTTAAAGTATTGAGGCAAGGGGATCACAGCCTGTTGCCCTGAGGACACAGGTCAAGACCCATTGCAAATAAGGGAAGGGGAGAGAAAAAACAAAACAAAACAAAACAAAAACAAAACTCCTTTGGAAGAGGCAGGGCTATATTCTGAGGCTAGACCATTAAGGACCCCCTACCTCTGGGGGAGGGATAGATTCTCTACCTATTCCTCCCCGAGTGGTAGATAAGGATTCCAAACAGACCCCCAGACCCAGGATAAGAACACCTGCCTAAGAATGAGGCTGAACCACAGTGAACCACACTTACAACCCACAACCTCTCCCCACACATACTGGGCTAGTATTAGAGATAGTCAAGGACACAAGAAGGGGTGTCCTGGGATATGCAGGAGGAAAGGAAAGGAAATACAGAAAGCTGAAGGTGAGAAAAATTACTGAGAAAAATCCTCTGATAAACCAGCCCTCAATTTAAACACAAAATATTACTAGGGGAATTTGAAGCTGATACTGGATATAGCCATAGAAACACCAAAATCCAAATCCATCTCAACTCCCTGTACTAAAGCCTAGCAAACAGTTTACCCATTATTTCCAGGCACAAAATTATTTATCTGACTTGCTAGTGTCTACATAAAATGTCAATTTCTAGCCACAAATGGCAACACACAAAGAAACAAAAGAAAAATAAACACACACACACGCACACACACACACACACACACACATACACATATAAATGTTTATTTTGAGAGAGAGAGAATGTACACGCAAGTGTGCACGCAGACTCGCATGCATGCACAAGCAGGAGAAAGAGAATTCCAAGCAGGCTCTACACTGTCAGCACAGAACCTGTGGGGCTTGCTCTCATAAACCATGAGATCACGACCTGAGCTGAAATCAAGAGTCAAATGCTTGACCTACTCAGCCATGCAGGTGCCCCTATAAACATATATTTTTTTAAGAAACAAGTCAATCAACAGATCTATATAGAATTAGATATATACACGGATGTTGAAAATGTTAGAGGAAAATCTGTGTCACCTTTGGCTTATTAATGAGTTTTTAGATGAAATACCAAGTGTGCAATTCATAAATGAAAAAAAAAAGGATAAATTAAGCTGTAACAATTGAAAACTTTTGCTCTGTGAAAGACAATGTTAAGAGAATGAAAAGACAAGTCATGGATTGGGAGAAAATATTTTCAAATCGCATAGCTCATAAAAGACATGGAACCAGAATAAAGAACTCTTAAAATTCAACCATAAGAAGACGGTCAACCCAGCAAAAAATGAGCAAAGATATACTTCTCAAAGAAGATACTGAATAGCAAATGAGCAAATGAAGAGACAGTATGGTTAGTCATTAGAAAACGGAAATCAAAACCACAATGAGATACCACCACCAAAACATACCCGTTAGAATGTCTGGAAGGAAAGAATTGATGATGCCAGATCCTGGCAAGAAGGAAGAACAAAATGAAAAATGGTACAGCCACTTGAGAAAACAATCTGTCATACATTTATCATGTGCGTATCCTGTGATCCAATAATCTTACTTTTAGGTATTTACACAAGTGAATTGAAAACTTACGCGGATGCAGTATCTTGTAGGCAAATGTTCGTAGCAGCTTTATTTACTATCACCAGGAACTAGATACAATCAAAATGTTCTTCGACAGGTGGATGGATAAAATGTGGATAAAAAGTTTTATATTTAAATAAACTAAATATATTTTGGATATAATTTGGAAAACATTTCTTTCAATGTGGCACATCTGTAGATAGTGTTTCAGTGTAATTCCGGTATTTTTTTTTTTTTTTCCATTTTCAGTTGTTGGTGCTGTCCATATACAGCCAGAATGACAATGTCTAAGATCTCCTTGGGTCTCAAGTATGTCATGGCTATCAGATTAGTGGGGCATATATGCATAGTGATAAGACCCCTATTAACTATAACATAGTTATTAAGAGAACAGATTTTGAAGTCAGATAGCACTGGGGTTAACTTGTGGCTTTGTCATTTACTTGCTATGTAACTTTAGGCAAATTATTTAACATTTTGTAGTGTCTGTTTCTTTTGTAACATGTCTTTAACAAAATCAGCCTCATAGTAGTTGGTTCTCAAATTGGCTCCCTTAGGTGGGGGGCAAGGACAGACAGAATAAAGAGGCAGGCTACTTCCGATTGGTAGATGGCAGGTTTAATAAGTGGGGGAATGTTTACATATAAGGCTTGTCTTGGGCGGCTGCAAGATAAATAGATGTCTGCATCTGCCTGGATAGAATCTGAACAGTTATATAGGGACCTGAACTTGTTCAGCCGTGTATACTTCCAGGGTGGTCTCAAGGACACATTGCTCTCTCAAGCTTGCATCCTTGAAAACGTCTCCCACTATGGAAATGGTGGACAGAACATACATCCCAAGGACAAAGGAGGGAATGGAAGCCTCCAGTTGCCCGGGTCCAGCTTGGGGGTCAATTGGCAGTCATGTCCTCTAGATGACCTCCTTCAACGATAATATGTTGTAAGGGTTAAATGAGATAACATGCGAAAAGTGAGTAGGTCCCAGATCCACATGTGGTGAGTGAGCAGTGAATGGAAGTTATAGTAGCCATTCAGACTGGCTGGTTCTTGGGCTCCAAATCCCTAAGGAGACCCCTCACTCTGGTGAACCTGAGAAGATCCCCCATGACTACAGTGATACACTTTGCCTAGGTGAGAGACAAGATTAACTTGCTTCCACTATACCTCACTCTCCCTGGGATGCACTTTCATTCTTATTTGCTTTTATAATATGTGGCTTGGGAAGGTCTTGTCTAGAGGGCACAGAACAAGCAAAAATAAAAACAAAGATGGAGTAAGCACCCACTTCAAACCACAGCAGACATAATGTTCAAAATGAATAATCAAATCACAGAATCAAATGTTACCACTGTCACAACTATGGTAAAGATGATGATTTCCTTATTCAATGTAATTTCCAAGTAAAATATATAGTGTCCCAAAGCGCAGTATTTATACTCTGGGGTCACATTAGAGTTACTAGTCATAAACCATGGCAAGCAAATAATGTTTTCTGAGGATTGTTGTAGTGCAGAGGTCAACAAACATTTCTGTGAAGGGTTGGATAGTAAACAGCTTTGGCTTTACGTGCCACGTAGTTTCCAATGCAATTACTCCGCTCAGATTGTAACATGAAAACAGTCATAGGTAATGTGTAAGCAAAGGAATGTGCCTGTGTTCCAATAAATCTTTATTTATAAAAACAGGAGGAGGACTGGATTTTGGCTTGTAGGCTATAGTTTACTGCCTCCTGGTGCAGAGATCAAAGGTAAACAAGAAAATCCCTGTGGATTTAGGTTCTCTACGGCTATTGTCAATCCTCGCCAATTGTCTAGCAAATTTAAAGCTCAGTCAGGAGAATTTTCCCATTGAGACATTCATTATGACACTCCGTGTTTCATAGGTTAGGTACGGAATCCTATGTCTCTTGGCAAGTGGTATTTGAAACACTAATTCACTATCTAAAGTGGGAAAATCCATGGGTTTGCAGAGCGACACGTATCTTCTCTGGTTCTTTTCCTAAAACTCTGTTCTCCTCCACACTTTTTATTCCTAATTCAAAGTGCAATATGCTAATTTCTCTTTTCATTTTCCCTTGACCTCTCCATTTCAGGCACCTCAATGTTAAGTTGAGGACAGTTTCTGCCTTGGGACACAGCCTCACTCTCTTGTTCTGTCAGATAGTCAAGAGATCTGGATGAGAGGACGTGCGTGTATCACACTTTATGCAGTGTTGGGGGGGGTGTGTAGCACTGAGCTGCTATCTACTTTTATATCAGGCAACTTAGTTCATATCATCACCTCAATGGGGACTGAAAGAAAGAATCTGAAGCCTGTGGAGAAATCAGATCATATCACTTAGGAACAACATTCTTCTATTTTAATACGGTATTCCCATGAAACACAGGGCAAAGGAGGTTGAGTGGGGAGGAACTTAGTTGAAACAAAATACCCGGATCACACAATTAAAAGCAAAACAGAGAAGAAGAAAAACAAGATGGTGAATGGCAGTGTGGGAAACAGTCTCTGAAAATGACCCCAAACAATTCCTCCTCTTACTTGTTCAAGTGTATCAAAAGGGGAGTCTAATTGTCCTCCCCTTAAATCTGAATTGGTCTTCGTGAATTGTTGAACAATAGAACTCAGCAGAAGTGATGTATTCGTCCTCTTGAGAATAGACTATAAGGACCTTTGCAGCCTTTTTCTGGATGTCTCAGAACATTGGCTCTTGGGATGCTCTCTCCTGGGTACCTGAGACCGTACATAGTGGTCCTGACCACTCTATGGGAGAGAGGCCACATGGGAGACACCGAGTGACCAGATCTGTGAGTAAGCCATCTTTCACATCCAGACCACTCAAGTGTGCACAGGTAATGTAAATGCCTGATAATTAGCTTTCTTTGATTGCAATGTAAGCACCTGACATTAAGCTTTTGCCTACTGAGGCATCCATTTCAAAGACATGCCTCTCTAGCAACCACATCACCAGTTACACAACTAGATGAAGAACGATGCTATTCCACCCATGAAGTTCCCCCTTTAGAAAGCCCTGGGTGACCTAGACAACCGATCACTTGAATGACCCTGTTTCCCCTCCCATGCTTTAACTCCTGCTCTTAGGTTTTAAATTCACCAATAAAGAGTGAATCTGTGATACCCTAGTCACCCGACCTGCAACCCCAGTAAAGGCAGAACCCAGGTCTGTGCTCTCTCTGGGTCTACCTTCAACCACGCTGTATGGCCAGGGTGAGCTGTGTATCCTTCAGGACTCATGAGTAATAATCCTTATTTTTTCAAAATTCCCTGATGGTTGTTGCTGAGGTGTGTCCTGAAATCATAAAAAGAACCACATGAGCTGGTCCATTCACAACACTGGCTCTTGTCAGGGAAATGTCTGTGGGGCTCATCACAAGTCGTAGGGCCCAGGTGAGTCCCATGCATTCCTAGCTGAAAGCATCACTATCTAGACCGAGAGGCACACGTACACACGGGGTACCACTCTCAGCCACCATCTGTCGCAGTTACACCAGACATCCAAGTAAGAACCACCTGGCTAAACCCCAGTCAACCCACAGAACTATGAGAGATAATAGTAAATGTTGTACGCCACTAAATTTGGAGATGGCTTATTATGCAGCATATGGCTTAGTGTGATAACTGAGGTAGCCAGAAAAAGTCATTAAATCCCCTGTTCTGAGAAACATAGGCAATTGATTGATATGTGTGCCTCACACGGAGAGGACACTAGGAGCATCTAAACTTACCAGGGGGGTTGGCTTTTTAGAAGATGAACAGTGAACATTTGACAAGACAAATAACCAGAAATGTGAAACCACGCTAGTCAAATACTGCCAGCGGGGAGCAGAGATGACAGTTTGAGATGAAAGTTTTATCTGGCTTCTTTCTTGAATCAGTTCCTGCAGTGATGCCCTGGGAATCTGGGAGGCTGTGCTTGGAAACACGTTTACCCCAGGGTCACTATGTCTATGGAAGTTCCCTTCTTTTGTGTGTGCCCTAAACTAAATGTCTCAAGTTGAACAATAGACTTTCAGGCATAAGAGGAAGTCCTCTCAGAGAACAAAACCTACTATAAAACGGCTAATAATGACTCCTGTGGGTCCTATAAGTCTAGGTTGCAGATCATACAGGACGGTTATGCAGCGGGGGTATGGAAGGTGGAAACAGACTCTGAAAAGTTGTTTAGTAGATTCAATGCTCATGGAGAAAGTGTAGCCTCTAGCAAGCTGGGTGTGGGAACTCAAGTACTTTCTTTATTCATTCTCTTTCTCCTTCCTGTGTTCAGATCCTTGGTCCTTCTTTCTATTGTTCTCTTAATGAGTTTTGTTGTTGTTTGTAGGCTTTATAAGATTTACTTAAGCCATTTATGTACTTAAGATAGGCATTATTCGCTCTCATATTTAATGGTAAATCCTTTTTACTATTTCTTTAATCGGCTCTATTGTAGGGACATATTGAAGCATATCATTTTAAGAGTTAATCTTTTTTGTTCTTATACATTTTTCTTTTGCTTTTAAAAAGTTCTCCCCGATGCTATAGGTTAGAATAGATATTCTTTTTTCTTTTTTTGAGATTACAAAATATTTAAGTGAAAATCATTTTATCATCTTAATATTGCTGCTTTTGACAAAGCTAAAGCAAAATTTTCCATAATAAATGATCAATTGGGTATATCCATTTGTCTTAAGCTTAATCGAATATGTTATTTAAAAACAACTAAAAGAATGCATTTGGCAGAAGACATGTTGATTTTATGACTTCATGTAAATCCACATGAAATGAGAAAATGTCCTAATGATCTATTTATTTCTTGTTCTTACTGGTTTGGGAGTTCTTCAGAAGTTGCTACATTTGTGCAGTATTGTCTTTTGCAAAGCTTGTAGCATCCAGATGCTAATTCTGCAGAATGTTAATTTATATTGTATGATAAAAGGGTTTTGTGGTAAAACACACTTGGGAAATACTGCTTTGAACAAAACTGAATTGTTTTTTCCACTCAAGGACTTCTCAGAGTATTTAATGTATATTGTGAATTTCTAAGAGTGTGCTGTAACATAACGAGCAGCATGACTGAGCTTACTCTTGCTGCTAAGTCTGACAGAACTCAAGTTCAATGGAACATACTTTGGGTAATGCTGATGTGTTGAAAACAAATCCTGAACTGAATGTTAGGAAATCCTGAATAAGGCTCCTAGCCAATGCAAAGCAGGTTCCTCATCTGTATAATAAGCTCTGAACTTACATAATAATTAGAAATCTATAAAGTTGTCTCCAAAAGTTCTGTCTAGGTGCAGATCCATTGTCTCAGTGAGGTCCCTTCTAAAATGGAAAATGTTGAAGGAATATTATGTGACCTCTAAGATCTTGTCTACCTTTGACATTCTTGGTCCAAAGCGCAACACTTTGGATTTTATTACAGAAATTACTTATAGTATCTGGCCTATATAATGCTATTTGACTCTGGAATTTTGTCTATGACACATCTGGGAAGTTTGAATAAACAAGGAAACATGTGTAGGGTCTTCTGTATGTAGGATCATCATACTTTGTGGTTTGTCCCAAACATTTCTCCCTTTATACTTAGTGCCCTGCAAATCATTCATGGCATCCCCTTTCATTTCAAAGGCTAAATGATTTAAATGGTAACTTATTTGCTCACTCTGTCTGTACTCCAAGTTTAACCATTCCCTGGCTCCTGACGATTTTTTAAAAATGTAACAGTTATTGTTCTTGTTGTTGTTTTAATGCCAACCAAGTGTAGGTACCATTCTAATGGGATGTTTTATGTACTGTTTTATTCAATTCTCACAAAACTCTATGAAATTGGCGCTAATACTGTCTCCGTTTATAGATGGAGAAGCTGTCATGTAACTTGTTTAGTGAGTGATGGAGATGTGAACTCCAAAAAATCTGATTTTAGACTTTCTATCTTAAATATGTACTACAGTATTCATTCCAGCCTCTAATACCAACTATTATAGCTCTAAAACGTATGGCCTACTCCATGCCTTTGCTCAAACTTTTTCTCTGTAAAACATCCCACCCCTCCTTTCCTCCTTTGTAAATCCTTGTTATTCTGTAAATGTTTGCTTATAATGGCCTTCACCACATAGCCTTCTTTTTATCCTCTAGCTCATAATGACATGTAATTCATTGGGATTTTTCTGGCAGTTTTTGACTCTGTCCTCATTTCAGCATATATTCAGATATCTCCTTTGAGGGTCATAAATGATTCAGTGATGGTGCGTCTATTTCCAATCCAAATGAAAGTCTTTGCAGACCTGGGGCCACAACAGGATCCATGCTTGCCCAAGTGCCCGCTAAGGTATAATGTCACCACACTGAATGCCACCTTGACCCTCTTTTCCCACAGGGAAGGAAAATTGCAAAAGAAAGAAAGAAAGAAAGAAAGAAAGAAAGAAAGAAAGAAAGAAAGAGAGAAAGAAAGAGAAAGGAGAAAGAAAGAAAGAAAGAAAGAAAGAAAGAAAGAAAGAAAGAAAAAGAAAAAAACCCACAGCTCCAAAATGCCTATGTGTTATTGGCTATTATTGGTTCAACATGAGTGGTATTTTAAGAGTCAGAATTATTTAGGTTTGACTTTGTTCTTCGGTGACATTGGACAATCATTTTCTTTAAGTCCTGTTTCTTCATCTGTAGATGATTATCTTTCTGATAGCATATGCCCCACCCGGCTTAAAGGATTTCATGTGAATCTAAAGAGATAACTTGTGAAGAAGAGCCTTGTAAATTGTAATATGCTATTCAAATATACAGGGTTGATTACTTACAATGATAAAGTATCTTGAATCTACAGGCATTTCTTTCTGATTTGGGAGAAGACAAATTTGTAAGCAACAATTTTTTGAAATCTTAATCCAGTTTGAAATCTGATATTGTGTAGTTAGTTCTAATGAACTTCTAGGAAAGGCAGGATCTAGGAAAGCCATAAATAATAAGCCGTTTTCAGGGCAGCCCCAAGCAAGTTATAGGAAGTACTTAGTGCTAGGAGCAGATGCCTACCTCTCCCATTAAAATGCAAGTAAGCTTTCTAGAGAAGTTGATTTGTTTCAGGCTGTTTGTCAGCAGGCAACAAAATCTTCTGCATTGTAGAAACAGGTGAACAAGGTTTCCAGGGGTTACTAAGATCTTTGCCTGTTTGGATGTCTTTCTATTACTCACCATTTGATGTTTCCATCCACTCGGCTCACCTATTTCCCATGATGAGCTCCTAACCTGTCCCAGGCGGATTGCTGAGCTACAATCCAATAACACTTGGAGCCAGGAAATTAATCTTCTGATGTTCCTACTTCAACCTTCTTTTATTGCACCTTACATTTGCCTTAGATTTTCCCTCACCTCCCCCGATTCCATATATACATATTTCCTTCAATATCCTCCCATCCTAGGGAAGGCTGTAGGGCAAAAGAGGTTAGTATATCAGGGCTTGAAACGTTGTGTCAGGGCTAGTTGGCAAAAGAACCCAGAAGAACTGGCTGCAGAGTGGATGGTCTTTCTTCACTCCTGCCTCCTTAGTGGCTTGTGATAAGGACAACAGATAAACTTGATGTACTAAGCAAATTATAGGTCAAATTGGCCATTACCCTCTAAGGGCACTACTGTTGCCTCTGTTTCATGTTTCCCTGCCTAGTGGAAGCTTTCCCCAAAGAGACCATTTCTGAGTCTCTTTGAACTCTGTTGGGAAGATTATTTTTCATCCTGGTAACTCATCTTAATTTTTTTTTCCCTCAAGGCAATTTGTACTGCAGACCTAGCCTGACATTTCTCTCCTTCTTGTATCTGGCTTTATATACAAAATAAAATAAGAGTTCCCATTACTCAGAGTGGGAAAGAGATAGAAACTCACATTTGTTGAACCCTCGTAATTTACTAGGCAATGTTCTCTGTGCTTGCATTTAAAAAAAAAAAAAAGAAAGAAAGAAAGTCATTTATTCTGACAATCACCACTACTGAAATATCCATTTCTATATCTATATGACAGTAATATTAAATTATTAAAGACACAGACACAGATACACAGTTATGCAAAATATGCACATAGCTTCATGAGCTACAGTAGGATTCTTTGTGTGTGTGCGTGTGCACTTTGAAATTAGTAGGCTTATCACAAGTGTGTTCTTGCGTAGTTCTCTCTTGCAATTCTTACATCAACTCAGTGAAACAGATATTATTATCCCTGCTTTTAGAACAAGATAACCAATTCTCAGAGGTCCAAAAGAGATGTAGGGTTTGAACCTAGGTGTGCCCTGGCACAAATACCCTCTTTTTTGTGATGTCAGCTGAAACTGACTTCTGGCTTCTTAAACTTTCTGATTCAAAGAGAACCAGAAAAGTATTTTTATTGTAAACCATTCTTGATAATGGTGTTTCTAAAAAGAAACAGTTGTTTGGTAGGTAATGAATTCTCTTTGATTTAAAAAAGATTAAATTCTACTTTGAGATAATTACAGATTCACATGCAATTGTAAGAAATAACACAGAGATATGGTGTACTCCTTACCCATTTTTCCTTAATGGTAACAGCTTTCAAAACTACAGTTGACCCTTGAAGAACGTGGGGGTTAGGGGTACTGATGCCTAGCACAGTCAAAAATCCACCTGTAAATTTTGACTTCCCCAAAACTTAACTACTAATAGCCTACTGTTAACCAGAAGCCTTATCATAACATAAACAGTCAATTAACACATAATTGGATAGTACATGTATTATATGCTGTATTCTTACAATAAAGTCAGCTGGAGAGAATTATTAAGAACATCATAAAAAAGAGAAAATACAGTTGCATTATCATACTGTATTATTCAAAATAAATTCGCCTGTAAGTGGACCTGTGTCGTTCAAACCCGGGTGCTATTCAAGGGTCAACTGTGTGATAAAATATCAAGCCAGGAGATCGACACTGATGCAGTCAAGATAGAGAATATTTCATCATCATAAGCATCCTTAATGTTTCCCTTTTACAGTCACATTCATTTCTCTCCAGCCACCCCCACCCCCGACTTAACAACTAGCAACCACTAATCTGTTCTCCATTTCTATAATTTTGTCATTTCAAGAGAGTTGTATAAATGGAATCAGACGGTATGTAAACTTAGTGGATTGGTTTTTTACATGCAGCATAATTCTCTGGAGATTCATCCAGGTTTTTGCATATATCAATAGTTTGTTGCTTTTTATTGCTCAATGGTATTCCACGGTATGGATATCCTACAGATGGTCCAACCATGCATATATTGATGGACATCTGGGTTGTTTCTAATTTTTAGCTGTTTTGAATAAAACTGCTGTGAACATTTACATACAGGTTCTTTTCTTTCTTTCTTTCTTTCTTCTTCTTCTTCTTCTTCTTCTTCTTCTTCTTCTTCTTCTCCTTCTTTTTTTTTTTTTTTTTTGTATGTGTGTGCTTTTCTCTTTGGGATAAATGTAATTGCTGGATCACATAGTAGTTGCATATTTAGTTTTTAAGAAACTGTCAAATTGTTTTCCAGAGTGGCTATGCCATGCCACATTCCCATAGCAATGTATGAGTGATTCAGTTTTTCTGCATCCTTGCCAGCATTTAGGGCTGTCACTACTTTTTTTTTTTTTAATTTAGTCATTTTGATTGATATGTAGTCATACTCATTGTGATTTTAATGTTAATTTTCCTAATGACTAATGATATTGAACATGTTTTCATGTACTTATTTTCCATCTGTACTGTCTATCTTATCCATTAAAATGTCTCTTTATGTCTTTTGCCCATATTTTAATTGGATGATTTTTTTTTTTCTGTTGAGTTTCGATATATTCTTGACATTATTCCTTTGTCTGATATGTGGTTTGCAAATATTTTCTCCTGTTCCAGAGCTTACCTTTTTATCCTATTAATAATATCTTTTGCAGAGTAAAAGTTTTTAATTTTCATGAAGTTTTTATTTAGTAATTTTTCATTTAGTAATTTTTCGTTATGTTTTTGTTGCCAAGTCTAAGAACTCTTTGCCTACCCTTAGGCAAAGATTCTGTAGCTTTGCCTGCATTGAATTTCTTTTGCCCCTTTGTCAAAAGTCAGTTAGATTTGTCTGTGTGGGTCTGTGTCCATTTCTGTCTGGGTTTATTCTGCTCCACTGATTTAGATGTCCGTCCCTCCACCAATACCATAGTCTTGATGGTAGACAGGTAGACAGTCTCTCCTGGCTTTTTTTTCCAAAAATGTTTTAGTTATTCTGGCTTCTTTGCTTTTTCATATATGTTTTTCTCTCATAATATTTCTGTTATCATACTTTTCTGATTTTCTTCTTTTCTCCTCCAAAAAAGTTACTTTTTTTCTTTTCTATGAATATTCACTAATAACCTATTAATCAAGACATATTTTCTTTTCCTTATTCTTCTTGGCCAATTTTATTTTCTTAACTCTGTATTATAGATGCTTCCATCAATCTTTGTTTTTGGCAATAAAGTGTCTAAAACTGAACTCATTGTTCTCCATTCAGGACATTATATATTTGGGATCTGGGGAGGATATTGTATTTCACTAACTTGAACTATGTCATTAAATACATTTTAATCACCATGCTATGAACTGTGGGCTATAAGAGATGTTTACTATACTATATAACATATAGTCTATATAGTATAGATATATTTATATATGATTCTTCTTGACGATACTTCATTTACAAAGCTATTATTTTTTTAAGTTTATTTTTGGAGAGATAGAGAGCAATTGGGGGAGGGGCAGAGAGAGAAGGAGATAGAATCCCAAGCAGGCTGTCAGTGCAGAGCCCGAGGCAGACTCAAACCCACGAACTGCGAGATCATGACCTGAGCCGAAGTCAAGAGTTGGATGCTTAACCAACTGAGCCACCCAGGCATCCCTACAAAGGTATTATTTTCAGTTCAAATGTGATCAGTATGATTTCATCCTGTTTTTGTCTTTGAATTGGTTGTTGAGTCATTTATATGGACAGAGACTACGCAGAAGAACATAAAACTTAGGAAACAGACATCAACAAACTGTAAGGCAAGAAAGTTTAACTGAACATTTATGAGAAGGAACTAAAAGACACTCTGGAACCATCATTTATAGGCTTTATGATAAAAATAATTCTCTTCAACTTCTAGATTCTACCTTTGGTAGTCCTAAGTTAGAAGAGTATAAACTGAAGTTAGTGAATAGGTAAATATGACCGAAAGTGTAGTGAACAAAAAGTACATGGAGTGTGACAATCAGTGATTTCAGCTCACTGGGATAGTCTTTCCTTCTGACGGTTTAGGTAGATGCTGTCTATGTCATTAGTTTGCTCCAATGAACTTGGCTTTGGCTATTGGACTTCATGGACCAATTGTTTCTGGTGGATCTCCAGAGAAGTTTAGTTTAAAGTCTCTGCTTGTTGCAAATATTAAAATTCTGAAATCCTATCCATGTTTTCAGAGGTTTTTGGCTGATAATGAGAGTGATGTTTCAGAGTAAGGGGCAAAGCCATGTACAATTCACAAGCACCTGTCACTGAAGCTTTGCTCCATCCCTGTCTGGATAGGTTCTTAAGCCACATGTAAGAACACGAAGTTTAGCAGCTTGTTGTGGTGGTGGTTTGTTTTTTATCCACAGTGAGTGATATGACTTTTGATAATAGAATGCTTTATCCCATTCAGCAAATAAACATTGGTATGAAACATATATTCATAATGGCATGAAGCTGCGACAGGAGGCAGTGTATAAAATCTTTTAAAGAATTTTTTTAATGTTTATTTTTGAGAGAGGGTGAGAGACAGATCATGAGGGGGGGAGGGGCAGAGAGAGGGAGACACAGAATCCAAAGCAAGCTCCAGGCTCTGAGCTGTCAGCAAGAGGCCGGATGTGGGGCTAGAACTCACAAACCATGAGATCATGACCTGAGCCAAAGTTGGTCACTTAACTGACTGAGCCACCCAGGCGCCCCAGTGTATAAAATCTTTTAGATCATGGTTCCATTCCATATCTACCTTTACAGTTCTTATATATACAGGTATATCATGGATGGCGCACATCTTCTAGAACATTCTCCCTGTCAGTGTTTTATATTATGGACCCTTTTCCTCTACTGTGATGCATCTCCTGGGAGATTTTGGCAAGTGTCCATTTGAGCTTTCAATTAGTATTAGAAAGCAGCCATCTTGGCTCTGCTAGAATAATTCTTATGAATCTTAAAACCCATTTGCTTCTAGTATTTATTTTAGGACTTGGTTCAAACTTTGTGTCTCTACTGGAATCCTTTAACTTTTCCATGGAATTGCCTTTGTATTAAAGAGATTTACATGTAAGGACTGTGTTTAGGGAATCATATTAGCATGCTGATATGCTAAAACATTTTATGTAACTTTGATGGTATCTCTTTTACTGTAATCCTCCACCTTTAGGATAGCAATTTTTCATTTTATGTAACTTTAATGTTTTCTATTTTACTATGAGTCTCCACCTTGAGAATAGCAATTCTGGGGGAGGAAGGAAACTTCTTAGTTTGAACATTATCCTAACCCAGAAAAAAACTATTTCAGAATTATATTGGCTATCAGAGAATATATTTACCCTTTTACTTTTAACAATTTGATGTGTTTTACAAAGGACCATTGTTCAGTTTTTGAATCAATTTGATTTCCAGTAAGGGATTAGATTTTACAAGAGACCGAAGTAATTACTGCATATCCAACTTGCTATTATCCTTTTTCATTTTTTAAGTTTATTTACCCATTTTGAGAGAGAGACCATGTGCACATGACTGGGGGAGGGGCAGAGAGAGAGAGAGAGAGAGAGAGAGAGAATCCCAAGAAAGCTGTGAACTGTCAGCATGGAGCCCTATGTGGGGCTCAAACTCATGAGCTGTGAGATCGTGACCTGAGCTGAAACCAAGACTCGCATACTCAACCAACTGAGCCTCCCAGGTGCCCTTATTCTTCCTCATTTTTAAGACAAGACTTGATAACAAAAATATATTAAGTTAAGACTTAAGGAAATGTCCAAAACACCTGTTCTGGACATAGATATTTCTTGAATCATGGAAACACAATCAAGAAATTTTTTTTGTTAAGTAAATGTAGAAAAATTTTTAGATTGAGAGACAATTAACAATATTTCATAATTAGGTAGTTGTCTAGCAAAAAACTGTTGGTTGTTATTAGTTAGGAATAGAGATTATGTTGCATGTGGTATCATCAGATTTAAAGACGATACTGCTATGAAATCTGAAGATACTTTGAGTAGTTTAGCTTAGTCTGAAATTGTTGAGGCAAAGAAGTACCTTGACTCCTGGGTCAAGGCATAACAGTGGATCTTTGAAGTATAACATGTGATTGAGTTAAAAGCTCTAGACTATGGCCTACCATATTAATAAATACAAAAAAGAATTTTATGGTGATCTGACAAAAGTCAATCTGAATTCTTATGTACTCTGGACTAATTATTCTATCTCAGTACACGAGGTTTTTACCCATAAGAATTCTGGAATTATAGCTAATTATTTATTTCTTTAATCAAACGTAATATAGAGATATTAATCATACCCAAGATATTTTCCTGAGACTTCTAATGATAATTATTCTATAATACATTTCATCTGGAAGTGCTATCTGTAAGGTAAATTCTACCTATTAAACTGAGGTGGTTTTGATTCCTAGCTTTTTTACTTTCTCACAAGTTTTTGGAAATGTTTGGTTATATGGTGAAGACACTCTAAATTGAGACTTGCCCCCCAACTTTTTTTTTCTGAAAAAGTCCCCTAATTCAGGTCTGAGCTTATATATGAAAAAAGAAGATGAGCTTCTCTTTTCTTAAATTGTTGTGTCTACCCAAAATTCTATTTGGGAATTTTAAAGGCTATTTTTTTAAAGACTCCTATTGATTTGCCTTTATTTGGCTTACAATTTTTATTCCTTATGCAATCTAATTCTAAGAGAAAGCCCTCTGGAATTGCTTTCGTGTAGCATTTATTTATTTATTTATTCATTTATTTATTCATTCATTCGTTCATTCATTCATTCATTCATTTAATGCCTTGTCAGGGCCTTTTTATTTTTATTTATTTATTTTTTTCATTTTAACTTGTTTTATTTTTAATTTTTTTAAAATTTACATCCAAATTAGTTAGCATATAATGCAACAATGATTTCAGGAGTAGATTCCTTAGGGCCCCTTACCCATTTAGCCCATCCCCCCTCCCACAGCCCCTCCAGTAACCCTCAGTTTGTTCTCCATATTTATGAGTCTCTTCTGTTTTGTCCCCCTCCCTGTTTTTATATTATTTTTGTTTCCCTTCCCTTATGTTCATCTGTTTTGTCTCTTAAAGTCCTCATATGAGTGAAGTCATATGATTTTTGTCTTTCTCTGACTGACTAATTTCACTTAGCATAATACCCTCCAGTTCCAGTTCCATCCATGTAGTTGCAAATGGCAAGATTTCATTCTTTTTAATTGCCGAGTAATACTTCATTATATATATATAATATATATATATATTATATATTATATATTATATATTATATATTATATATTATATATTATATATATTATATATATATATATATACCACATCTTTTTTATCCACTCATTGGTCTATGGACATTTGGGCTCTTTTCATACTTTGGCTATTGTTGATAGTGCTGCTAGAAACATGGAGGTGCATGTGTCCCTTTGAAACAGCACACCTGTATCCCTTGGATAAATGCCTAGTAGTGCAATTTCTGGGTCATAGGGTAGCTCTATTTTCAGTTTTTTGAGGAAACTGCATACTGTTTTCCAGACTGGCTGCACCAGCTTGCATTCCCAAGGGCCTTTTTAAAAATAAGCATAACAGGGCTATTTAAATTCTCTCCTGGTTTTTCCGTCTTTGGTACTTTACCAATTTTTCCTGTCTAAAGAGCTAACAATTTAGTGAACAAACCAGGATAGCTATGAGCATCCAGGAAAAAAGCTATCTAGTAAAATCCTGAATTCTATTGCAAATTCTGGTCAAACTTCTAGGTGTAGGAGAAATTTTAATTGTAGCCCTCAACTTTTCCCTAGACCGAGACTTACATTCAGCTTTTATATATTGCTTTCTGATGTAGGAATAAAAAGACATTGTGGGCAATGTGATTGTTTCTTTCCTGAGAACATGTCTGCTCCCAGAGGGGAGCAAAGATAGAAGGTCAGAAGAAAGAGCAGGAGGCAATGGAAGGTAAGATATGATAGATAAGGAGAGATGCAAAAAGTGTACATTTCAAAAGATTAACAGGAGTGAGCAAGGGGGCCTTTGTCAGAGATTTTCTTGAAGTCAGCATTTTGTTTATTTGAAGTCAGCATGCAAGCTGAAAAAGCTGACTATTGAATGATTGATTTTCTTGCTTCCTATTTTTTTCCTGAAGCTCTTCTAAATTTTGACATGTAAAAAGTTCCACATAATAGCTATTGTTATTCAAAATAAAAATAATTTTGCCATTCACCAAGATAAGCACAAAAATTAATGTGGCGAGAGCAGCTGTTCTCCCAAGAGCGGGTTATAGCTTTGTGACTTGACTGATAGACTCACGACAAACAAGGAAAGGCCACCACGATTGGCCAAGAATGTGTATTTATGAATAATTTTGGGTTCCCTAACCATAAAGAGGCTAGGAATGGGCTGTGTGATCAAAATACAAGTGTGTAACTTGGAATATGAAATAAACAAAATGATCTATTTTCATGAACTGGCAAGATGGATTGGAGACTGATCAAGCCTATGTCTTTGTTACTTAGGGAACACACTCTTATACGTGCAACGGAAAGATGAGTCAGGACAAAAGAAGCCCAGCCATCTGCTCACAAAACACACTCACACTATGCATATATAACAACATTATATTAAGGGACAAACCAAATAAAATGCAAAGTAACCGGTGAAGAATAAGCACATTAATAGAAAAAAAATTTACCAAATGGTGTAGTTTCAAATCAAAAGGTCTCCAAATTAAACTCAAAATGTATTATGTGAGGGATGCCTGGGTGGCTCTGTTGGTTAAGCGTCTGGCTTCAGGTCGGGACATGATCTCATAGTTCATGAGTTTGAGCCCCACATCGGGGTCTGAGCTGCTTTGTATCCTCTATCTTCCTCTCTTTCTGCCCCTCTCCAGCTTGCGCTTGCCCTCTCTCTCTCTCTCTCTCTCTCTCTCTCAAAAATAAATAAACATTAAAAAAAAATTATAGGAGCAAAGATATCCAGCCACCAACCAGTTAAAATTCACATTGTCTGTCACTCCATCCAAGGTTTTGAGGTATGCAGAGAGGCAGGGAAATGACTCCTAATGAGGAGACAGATCAATTGTCTGAAAATGACCGAGAACTGAGCCAGATGTTAGAATTACCAGAGGACATTAAAGCATGTATTATAACTATATTCCATCAGATGAAAACATTAAGTAGATAAATTAAAAATATTTTTAAAATGTATTATTTAAAACATACCTTGGATAGGGGCGCTTGTGTGGCTCAGTCGTTTAAGTGTTTGACTTTGGCTCAGGTCATGATCTTGCAGATCATGAGTTCCAGCCCCACGTCAGGCTCTGTCTGTGCTGACATCTCAGAGTCTGGAGCCTGCTTCGATTCTGTGTCTCCCTCTCTCTCTGCCCCTCCTGCGCTCACACTCTGCCTCTGTCTCTGTCTCTCTCTCTCTCTCTCAAAAATAATTAAACATTTACAAAATTTTTTTTAAATAAAACATATCTTGGGTAAATTCCTAGTAGCGCTATTGCTGGATCATATTTTTAATTTTTTGAGGAACCAGTTTGCATTCCCACCAACAGTGCAAGAGGGTTCCCGGTTCTCCACATCCTTGCCAGCATCTGTAGTTTCCTGAGTTGTTAATTTTAGCCACTCTGACAGGTGTGAGGTGGTATCTCAGTGTGGTTTTGATTTGTATTTCCATGATGATGAACAATGTTGAGCATCTTTTCATGTGTCTGTTGGCCTTCTGTATGTCTTCTTTGGAAAAGTGTCTATCCATATCTTCTGCCCATTTCTTCACTGGATTATTTGTTTTTCAGGTGTTGAGTTGGTAAATTCTTTATAGATTTTGGATACTAACCCTTTATACAATATGTCATTTGCAAATATCTTCTCCCATTCTGTCGGTTGCCTTTTAGTTTTGTTGATTTCTTCCTTTGCTGTGCAGAAGTTTTTTATCTTGATGAGGTCCCAATAGTTCATTTTTGCTTTTATTTTCCTTGCCTTTGGAGACGTGTCAAGTAAGAAGTTGCCATAGCTGAGGTCAAAGAGTTTGTTGTCTGTTTTCTCCTCTAGGGGTTTAATAGTTTCCTGTCTCACATTTAGGTCTTTCATCCATTTTGAGTTTATTTTTGTGTATGGTGTAAGAAAGTGGTCCAGGTTCATTCTTCTTCATGTCGCTGTCCAGTTCTCCCAGCACCATTTGCTAAAGACACTGTCTTTTTTCCATTGGATATTCTTTCCTGCTTTGTCAAAGGTTAGTTGGCCATATGTTTGTAGGTCCAATTCTGGGTTCTCTATTCTATTCCATTGGTCTATGTGTCTGTTCTTGTGCCAATACCATACTGTCTTGATTACAGCTTTGTAGTAGAGGCTAATGTCCGAGATTGTGATACCTCCCATTTTGGTTTTCTTTTTCAACATTACTTTGGCTATTCAGGGTCTTTTGTGGTTTCATACAAATTTTAGGATTGTTTGTTCTAGCTCTGAGAAGAATGCCGGTGCAATTTTGATTGGGACTGCACTGGATGTGTACATTGTTTTGGATACCAGAGTGCTGATTCATAGGGGCACATGTACCTCAATGTTTATAACAATGCTATCAAAGATAGCCAAATTATGGAAAGAGCCCAAATGTCTATTAACTGATGAATGGATAAAGAAGATGTGGTTTATATATACAATGGAATACTACTTGACAATGAGAAAGAATGAAATCTTGCCATTTGCAACAACGTGGATAGAACTGGAGGGTATTATGCTGAGTGAAATAAGTCAGTCAGAGAAAAACAGATACCATACGTTTTCACTTATATGTGGAATTTGAGAAACTTAACAGAAGACCGTGGGAGAAGGGAAGGGGAAAAAATAGTTTCAGAGAGGGATGCAAACCATAAGAGACTCTTAAATACAGAGAAAAAAACTGAGGGTTGATGGGGGTGTGGGGGGGGAGGGGAAATTGGGTGATGGGCATTGAGGAGGGCACTTGTTGGTAGGAACACTGGGTATTGTATGTAAGTGATGAATCATGGGAATCTACTCCCGAAACCAAGAGCACACTGTATACACTGCATGTTAGCTAACTTGACAATAAATTATATTTAGAAAAAAAATTAATAAATAAAACCTACCTTGTTTTCTGCAAACCCTAGGATAACCAAATGAGGTCATTTATGAGAGCCCAATGTAACAATTTACAGTTCAATTACTGTTGAGGTGCCAATGGAATTTTGGCACAAGAAAACCAAAGAATGTTTCTGTTGATCCACTGGTCTGTGGAATGCTTACAGTAATCTTGATGGTACCTCCAGAATTGCCTACAGACAATCTCACCACTCAATATCTGAAACAAAAATTCAAAGCTCAATTTATTGCTTATTTAAGTAAGGACAGCTACGCTCATCAAGTATGATCTCTTCAAGGAAAGCAGACTTATGACCTTAACGGTGTTTTGGGAAGAATATGGGCATTCAGCAGAATTGAGTAAATTAGAATCAGTTGTAAAACCATGACTATTTAGATGAGATTGGTGTTGAATGCATGTACATAGGAAGTTTGTGTGCCCACTTGATTGACTTTTTGAAGTAAAGAGCTATTCCTGACTAGTTGGTTTTAGGAAGCTTGTTCATTGAAGTGAATCACTGACTGATTAAGTGGGTATAAAACGAGTTGTAGTGATTGCTTTTACCATGACTGTACAACTGTAATTGATTAATTAAGCAAGTATAAAATCTGTTTGATGACTACTTTTTACCATGGCTACTGAATATTCAGGCTTTTCCCAAAATTATTCAAATTACTATTTTAAAAATTTTTTAAGGTTAGAGAATAGTTATAAATAATAGGCAGTTAGGATAAGAAGCAGTCAGTCAAGGAGCACTCACGATGACCAAAACCTGGAGTCTAAGACCACACTACTGAGTGGTCCATTCCCACTACTGAGGCCTCACCTGTACAGGTTATGATTCAGTCAGACCAGTGTGGAGCCTGGATATTTCTGTTATTTTAAGGTTTCCCATGTGATTATGGTGGAAATCCTTATTCTCTGGGTGTAAAAGAGATACTGTTAAGGTAATCTAGTCCTATACTGCTGTTTCATAGGTGAGATCAGAGGGATCACGAAAATTGTCTAATCTAGCTAGTTATTGACTCAAACGAGACTAAAAACCTAACTCCTTACTTCATGTCTTGTGACCTTAATTTTGGTTTCTGAATGCAACTGTGGATGGTCAAACCTAGAGTTTGGTCAGAAGAGCTCTAAGACTTTTAGGGTTTGATTCCTGATTATGCTTCTGGATTGTTTTAATCAAAGTGTTCCCTGAGGATAAGAACTTTTGTTTATTTATTTATTTTTGTATAGCTCATTTCTTAATGCCTGGAATAGTGATTAGCACATAGTGAATATATATTCTGAATGAATAAAAGAATAAATGAATTAATGAATTACTAGTCTTCCAATTGTATGACTAAGGCTTGCAGGCCCCGGTCCTCTCCTTTTTGCCCCTTCCTGTCCTCGTCTCTCACATGAAAATGTAATAGTGCTTGACCTTGAGGATCTTTCCAAATCTGATATTCTAATTAAGATGGAATCTGTGAAGTGTTTAGTGTGGTGTGTTTTGGGAACAATCAGAATGGGAAGCTTCTGTAACAGAGGAAAAAGTTGTATCAAACTTAGGAAGTCAAAATAAAATGCATTAAAGTAGATAGTTAAAGTTATAAAGTTATAATCCACCGTTGGGCAAGGTAAGCAGTCTGAGGAATAATAAATATGAGGGCTTGTAAAACTTTAACTTTATATTGAGATATTGAAAATAAAAAGATACACTGCTGAAAGTTATGGTGAATGTGACCTGACTGGTAATACAGCCCTTGTCCATCAGATAGAGAGGAAGGACACTTCGCTGTTGCCAAGTCGTGTACCCTTAGGAGTGCAGTGAATCAAGAGCACGTCAAGAGTCCCCTCCAAGCATAGGTCCCAACAAAGATGAGCCAGGACAGACATTATGCCTGGTTACCTAGGTAACAGAGTCCCTTGCTGTTATATTATAACAAGAAAAGCCATGGCCAAATGAAGAAAACAATAATCAAGGGGATAAGAGATGTGATTTGGATAAAATCTCCCTGTGAAGAAGGTTCGAGGAATTATTCGGAAGAGGTTTGTGCTGCAAAAGATGAGATCACAACTGGAGCAAAACTGAGTTCGGATTACAGGATAACACTGAATTGCACGTTCAAGAACATCTAACATGAACTATCCCAAGCCTTTTTCCTGCTGGTGTGGTCATTGACATTGCCAGTAAATTGAGTTCATTAAGCCGGGTTGTCTCACCCGGTCTATCTGCCAACAGCATTCCATATAATTCTCGAAATCTCTCTCAACTCTGTTCTCCAAGGGATTGCAGTGAATGTGTGCAATGATACTCATTTGCCATTCTTGTCCTCCCCGCCCAAAGGTTGGGGACTGCTTGTTATGGACAGTCTCTTAATTTGTGGCGAAATAGATTGAAGGGAAGAAGGGGAAGAATCTGAGCCATTCTCAAAGTGATAGTGAACAAGGCTTCAGGCTCTAGAAATAATCTCCCTTTCATCTCTGCATTTTGGCCTTTCTTGGATCAGGAATAGATGGTCGGTTTAAGGAGATGGGCTGTATACGTGACCTCTGAAGAAATGAGAGTCAAAGCGGATGCTGTCCAAACAGTGGTTATCTGGCTTGCCAAGAAACAAAGCAGGTCTCACACCAACATCCTAGATTTTTGATAGAGTGGCTGGGAGCCTACAATAAAGGTAGAGCTGGGTTCCAGTCTCACCATTGCTGCTTGCTAACTAGGTCACATTAAGCAAATTTCTTAAACATTTCAAACCGTGATGTCTTCATCGGTAAAGCAAGAGTACTAGTATCCACGCTAAAGATTCTTATGAACAATTAAAATCATTATAAACAAATAAGTGAATTGATATACAAAAAAAGAGAAAGGTTAGCACAGCGTTTAACACATTTTAAGTAGTTATTAAATGTCAGTTGTTGCTGATATTCTCGGTTGGTCCGTTTCCATAATAACTTAGATTTTTGTGACAATTTCCTTTTCTGTTATCCTGCAGTTTATTGAATACCATACTGAAAAAAAATCCATTAACAAAAGGAATATTTCTTTAATTGTTTTTATTCTCCACTCCTCATCAACCTCTGGCCATCCTCTACACAACTGAGCTTCAGAAACTACCACTTTGCCACCTCACAATCCGTGTCCCTGTGGGTGTCATCCCCTAATACGTATTACTTTCTAGGCATTCCGGTGATTGTATTTTACTCATGTACTCTCTGTTCATGTTCAGCCAAATACCTGATTAAATGTTGCCCTAACAAAGAGAGGCCTGCCAGACTGACCCATACGTCTGAAATATGTTCCTCTCCAACCAAGGTGCCTTCTAGGTCCTGACTCTTTTTGATTTGCTTCATAGCACTTGTCCTTACTAAAATTATATGTTTGTTTCCTGGCTTATTGCTTGTTTCCACCAAAATATAAATGAGGACAAGGTCTTTATTTAAGTCTTGCTCACTGCTGTGTATCCAGAACCTAGAATCTCGTCTAGCACATAGTAGACATGTATATATACACACACACATATATGTGCACACACACGATGGATAAAGTGACAAGTGAATTGTCATAGGTTTATTCCAATGTGTCTCTATTTTTATTTTTTAAGTGACTATTTTTTATTTTAAAGAGAGAGAGAGAGAGAGAGAGAGAGAGAAAGTGCACACACGACTGGGAGAGAAGGGCAGAGGAAGAGAGAGAGAATCTTAAGCACGCCCCACACTCAGCCCAGAGCCTGATGCAGGGCTCAATCCCATGACCCTGGGATCATGACCTGAGTCAGACACTCAACTGACTGAGCCTCCCAGGCACCCTCATCCCAATTTTAAAATTCAATTTCAACTACTCTAAACAGTGCTATAATGAACAGTCCTATAAAAGCTGCCTCATGTACTATGCAGACATTTTTTTCAGAGAAAACACTTAGGAATGAAACTGCTAGGTCATAGGTTATGTACATCTTCAACTCTGTTAGATATTGTCAAATTGTTCTCCAACATAGTTGTATCTGTTTATACCCCCACTTGTGTGTAACAGTTTTTATTTATTCTTATTTTGTCAACATCTTGTATTATGGAATTTAAAAATTTGCCAGCCTAATGGTGTTTGTGTGTGTGTGTGTGTGTATGAAATGATGTATCATTATTACTTTAAATGTGTGCTTTCACAATTATTACTGAAGCTAAGAAATCACCCTAAATTCTCAAGTGTGCTGTGCAATGATTTATAGCGTTACCACAGTGGTATCTAAGGGGCTGAAATTTTTTTTTTCTTTCTCTACCCAGAGCCAGGATTTTTAATGAAATGCTTAATCCTCACTTTCAGTTGAATTTTTATTTGCAATCTCTGTCCTCTGCCTAAGTTATACTGGGAAAAACTGAACAAGCACTGGGCCGTTTTGAATTCTCCGTCTAGCAGTCCTTGGCTTGGGCAAGGCACTTAGCTTCTCTGGAAGTGAGATGAACCCACACTTCAGTCCTCCCTCCCCTGCAGGATTGGTCTGAGAATTAACGGAGATAACTGATGTAATGTCTAATGAGCTATGTGAATCTTCGTTATTATTACACTTCTTCTGCTAGCCATGATGAGGCTCCTCTGGGAGAGCCCTCCTCCCTGCGGAGAAGCACATGCAGCCTCTTTTAAGGGTTCAGTGTGGGATTCAAGCTGATCTTGCCCTATGACTTCTTTTTTTTCTTAGCCGGTGAATGGTTCAACTATACACAGCCTATAAATCCAGTGGGAGTTCTATTCAATAAGGAATTTCCTCCTCCAATAATGAACACTCCGCTGGTACCTTTGGGTCTGCCCTTCCCATATTAAAAGAAAGCTTACAATTTTTGGTTCCCATGTGATAGTGCCTGCCTCCCAGGATTTCCCAAGGTGCTGGGACAAAGAACCCTCAGTTAGGTCCCCTGGCTCAGTGAAGGGCCAGTTTTAAGTGAGATTTGCACATGATGGAAGTTTGTCTTTATGTTTTAGAGCCTCTTTTCCCTTTTCCAAACGCAAGGGTACTACGCTGTCTACTGCATTCATACACACACCCACGCACACAGACATTTGCACGCGTACATACATGTCCCAATTGTGTTAAATTAAACTTCTCTGGACTCCTTCATTCTGCTGGAGCTCCTGGGGATTTTCATTTCTGCAGGGATCAAAGCTTTAATCTTTATAGATTAAGTCCTAGGAATTACAAGTCCCAGTTTTTAAAAAAATATTTATTTATTTTGAGGGAGAGCATGAGCAGGGGAAGGGCAGAGAGAGAGAGAGAGAGAGGGAGAGAGAGAATCCCAAGCAGGCTCCACAGTGTCAGTGCGAAGCCTGATGCGGGGCTCGATCTCATGAGCCATGAGATCAGGACGTAAGCGAAAATCAAGAGTGGGCCGCTTAGCCGACTGAGCCACCCAGGCACCCCAAGAGTCTCAGTTTGTACATGGAGGACGTCACTGAGCCACAAGAGGGCCTAGACCAGGAGGGACCTTGCTCAGATATAGCAGGTGAGGGTCTGACTGAGTGGAAGGCATAGTCAAAGTACAGTCTCGGGGGGAGGCAGTTAGAATGAAATGCTAATTTCCGGGGCGCCTGGGTGGCTTATCCGGTTAAGCATCCGACCTTGGCTCAGGTTATGAGCTCGCGGACCGTGAGTTCCAGCCCTCGTCGGGCTCCGTGCAGACAGCTCAGCACCTGGAGCCTGCTTGGGATTCTGTCTCTCTCTCTCTCTCTCTCTCTCCCCCTCCGCCACTCAACTCTGTCTCTCTCTGTCTCAAAAATAAACACTAAAAAAAAATTAACAAAAATAAAGTTTTAGTTTCATTAGCATGAAACAGGGTGTTTGGGGAGGTTGGAGTCGAATTTGCAGTCATGCATACTCTGAAGTGGAAAGCAATTTGAATGAATGAAGTACTTTTTCTTCTTCTTCTTTAAAGAGATGTTTGGAGAAAAAAAAAACTGTGCTACTGAGCCAACTTTATGAAAAGGGACCATTGCAACCTATGTAGTTAGTGGGCGGGGAGGGGGTTCCTGATGTGTTCCCACTGCCTTTCTCTGACAGAAGGGCCCTGTGATACAAAGCAAGAAAATGCCTCACAGTGGTATTTCCTTTCTCGAAAAAATTCTTAAAAGCCTCCAGTGCATGAGCCCTGTGTTCCCATGCCCTGCAATGTCCACCACCATGTAAACTAACCAGTATTGTACTGAGAGCCTCATATATTCTGTTCCATTTAGTCATCTGCATTACTCTGTGAGGAAGATATGAATATGCCTGCCATGTTAAGGACCGAACTGACGTTTGGAAAAATCAAGTGACTGGATCCAGGCTTACAGCTAGAGAATGACTGGTGTAATGATTGATTTTATGTGTCAACCTGGCCGAGCCATGGTACCTAGATATTTGGTCAAACATTACTCTGGCTGTTTTGTGAGGGTGTTTTTGGATGAGATTGGCATTTTAATTGGTGGACTTTAGGTAAAATAGATTATTCTCTGTCACTTGGGTGGGCCTCATCTAATCAGTTGAAGATTTGAATGGAAAAAAGAGTGGTCTCTACTGAGCAAGAGAGAATTCTGCCAGCAGAAGGCCTTTGGCCTTGAACTTTAACATCAACTCTTTCCTGGGTCTTTCGCCTGCAGGCCTGCTGTACACATTTTAGACTCAGCAGACTTCATAATTGGATGAGCCAATTTCTTAAAATTAAACCCTCTCTTCATATATATACGTATTTTATTAGTTTGATTTCTCTGGAGAATCCTAATATGAGTAGTCTAGGATTACAGTGTAGCTCTCTCGGTATCTCTCTCTTTCCACTACACCTCGTTGCCTTCCAAGTCCACTGTTAGGCAACAACTGTACGTAGTCCTCGACTGGTCCACAATGGAGAAGGATAGCTTTAAAATGAGGTTTATTGTGCAATCAGTTGTGCAAAGTTGTGCAAGGTTTTAGGTTTCCCTGCAATCATGCTCACTAGTGAATGAAGAAATGTGGAGTGCACAGGGCTAGAGTATGGACACTGGGATTTTAGCCTAAATCCAATACTTACTTGCTCTGTGAGCTTGAGGAAGCTGCCTCACCATTTCTGAGCCCTCAGTTTCTTCATTTGAAAAAATGGAGATGCTGCTTCTATCTTGAAAGTTGATGAGTCTTTTCATTCTCTATCACTGGACAACAAATCACTCCAAAACTTAGTGCCTTAAAGTGACCAAAATAATTTTCATTCCCAATTCTGCAATTTGGGGAGGGATTAGTTGGATATGGCTTTTTTTCTGCTCCACATGGAACATCTTAGGCTGAAAACCCCAGGATGGCTTCTTCACTCCCATGCCTGCTGGTTGCTGGGATAGTTGGTGAGGCATCTCTATTTTTCTTCGCTTAATCTTTCCACAGGACTAGCTGCGTTTCCTTCACAGTATGGCAGTATGTTGTATTTTGCCTGACTTAAAGTGAAATAAGCTTCCGGGCTCTTAAAACCTAGGACAGGACTTGGCACAACATCCCTTCTATCTCATTCTATTGGTCAAGGTCTGTCACACAGTTTAGCACAGAGCCAATGGGAGGAGAGGACACAGGGGCTTAAGTAGCTTGATGTGTGTCCCATCGGGAACTGCAAAAGTAACAGTCTGTCACAATGAAAACCAAATAAAAGGACAGACTTACAGGGTGCAACTCAGGACCAGGTATAAAGAAGGCAGAATTGATTCACATAAAAATAATGCTTATTTTCCTGGTTCTTTGCTCTTTACAAAAAATAAGCACAGACATTTGTTTGAGCCTCAGGTTGCCTCTGTGGACCAGGAAGAAAAAAGAGGGAATTATCTTTATTCTATTAAAGCAAGGTTCAGGGAGAATAAGTAACTTACACAATGTTACACAGTTGTGGTAATGCAGGTAGGGGGTCAATGTCAGACAGCTATGTGCTCCCAAACCAACTCACCAAAAAAAAAAAAAAAAAAAAAAAAAAAAAGGAAGGGGAGGAGGAGGAAGGGGAGAGGAAGGAGAAGGAGAAGGTGAAGAGAAAAGGAAGAAGAAGAAGGAAGAGGAGGAGGAGAGGAAGAAGGGGAAGGAGGAGGAGGAGGAGGAGGAGGCGAAGAAGAAGAAGAACAAGAACAAGAACAAGAAGAACAAGAACAAGAAGAACAAGAACAAGAAGAACAAGAAGAGGAGGAGGAGGAGGAAGAAGAGCCAAGTTGTAGCATTTCATGATTTCTGTTGTGTAAATACTCCCAACATAGCTGATTCTAACCCAACTTGGGAAGAGAGGCACATAATCAGGCCTGTGAGCCAGTGATTCCAGCTCTAACACATCACTGAGATGGGGGAAACAAACGGGTTGCTCAGAAAGTCAAGGTTCTGAAGTCAAAACTTATGAGAAAAGATGTATTTATGAAATTTCAGTGACCCTAAAGCAACTAGCCCTGAGACTCCAAATGGTAAACATTGAGACTCATCTTGTATTCTATATGAAGCATGATATGTCCCCATATAAAATAAGAAAAAAACACAAACAAATAGATAAAATGAAATATGCAATTTGTCTTTGATACCCTCCCACTTTCTTTTGACGTCCCCACCAAAAAGTACACTCCTGAAATGTCTCCGTGTGCTGATGTGACAGCATGCCTAAACCTGTAGAGTTCAGGTCTTACCATCCCTCCTCCAGATGAAATGCTCATAAGGGAATTTAATCATTGGTAATGGCTTAATCTATTAAGATTCCAGAGTATCAGGCAGACCCAAGTTTATTGATGACTCTCTCTAAAACGCATTTGTAAGTCATCTGTAAGTCAGTTGTTTGGAACTTAGTGCACATTATCCCATATAAATTACAATATAAACAGTCCTTCCACAAAAGTGTATTTTACTAAGATCAATGAACCCTTACAGATTTCCCCTAAAAGGTAGAAAATGATAACTGCCGTAGAAATCAATACATTGAATAGACAACCAAATTGAATGAGATATTTTGAAATGATTTCTTTTTTGTTGTTGTTTCTACAGCTATATTAGGTTTAATGAGAGGAGACTAGGGGTGTCACTGGATGTTGTTGTGAAGATGGAAGATTTCTTGACACGCGTAGTTTTACGGACGGATGGTCTTAGTATTGCTTTTCACCAGTTTCAATTCAGTGTGTTTTTAATGCTATGGTTCATGCATCCTAATCATACCTAGTGTTGTGTCTGGGGAAATCACAAGTGAAACAAAGAATTTTGAGATGGAAACAGAAGGAGATATCATCCCGATGAACTGGTTCTTGAGTGTGGTCTGTACGTCACTAGTCCCACAGGTTGCTCCATGATCAGTTAAGTTTGGGAAACTGAACACTAGGTCCCTTTGGGTAGTCGCATTGCATATTAACCTAGCAGTCATTTAAGAATAAAGGGGGACATCTCAGTAAATTTCAGCCTGTAATTTCTGAAACTTTTTAGACGACAGATTCCTTTGCTTAAAAAAATATTCACTGACAGCCAACAAAACTGGTAAATTCTAGGGCAATGTTTTTCCAGCTGTAGGTCATGATCCAATAGCGGGTCATGAAATCATCCGAGTGGGCTGTGTCAGCATCAAAGAAGAGACTAGAATAAAAATTTTTGGAACGCATTGCCAAGTATGTATTGTTCCATATGAAAATGTGAAGTACACTCTGTTGTAGGAAGTTGTGCATATCTGCGTGTGTATTAGGTCACAGTGAAAAATGTATTTCTTGTTGCGAGTTGAAAACTGTTTTTTAGCACATACTTTGGGGAAACCTTTCTTACAAAATCGAAAAATTAGAACAAAGGATGTCACTTTATTCATTGTTATTTTTACTGGGATATTAGATCGATAGAACACAACATATTTAAGATATATGTGAGTCATAAAGCATAACAATAAAATGAACATCCACTATTTTAAGATACAATTTAAAACGTTACTGACACTATTTTATCTAAGACCACCCACCTCCTACTCTTTTATTGCATTTGCGGTCTCTCTATGAGAGGTAACCATCATCCTGAAGTTTGCATTGAATCCTCTAGCCTTTTTCCCCCCTAAAATTTTTATCAAATATTTTATTCCTATATTTAGTTTTGTTTATTTTGTGCATTAAAAAAGTATTGTACTAAATATAGCCTCCTGAGGGGGTTTCTGGGGTTTTGTTGTTGTTGTTGTTTGTTTTTTGGGTTTTTTTACTTAATATTCTGTTTCTCAGGGTGCCTGGGTAGCTCAGTTGGTTAAGCCTCTGACTCTCGATTTCAGCTTGGGTCATAATCTCACAGTTCATGATACGGAGCCCTGTATGAGGCTCTGTGCTGACAGCGGAGTCTGCTTGGGATTCTCTCTCTCCCTCTCTGTCTTCCTCTCTCCAGGGCTCTCTCTCTCTCTCTCTCTCAAAGTAAATGAACTTAAAAAATATTCTGTTTCTCAAATTCATCTATGTTGGTTCATGTAGCTGTGATATGTTTACCCACTGTGGTATCTTCTTTATTGCAAACATTTCAGAAAATGTCTCCTGGTGAACATATAAGCATTTCTCTGAGCTATATAACAGGAATTTCTCTGTGCTTTATCTCTAGAATTGGAATTTTTGGATCATAAAATATTATAATTTTCAACTTTACAATAAATATGAACTTGTTTTTATGAAAGATTTTTTATTAATATACATTCTCATTAGTATCTCAATTGTTCCACATCATCAACATTTCCTGTTATCAGACTTGTTAATTTTTGCCAATCTATTGGACAAAGAATATTATTGTTAATTATCATTAACAATTAATACTAATGAATTTCCATTTCTATTATTATTATAAAACAATAGATTATAAGTATTGTTTCATGTATTTATTTTCTGTGAACTTGTATTTTCTGAATTGCATTGTTATGCCTGCCTTTTTCTACTTGGTTGTTTCTCAGTGTTTTGAGACTTTTTTTATACATAATGGTTACCAACCATTTGTTGAACATATGAGATTTAATACTTCATCCCGTCTCTTCCCTTTCTTTGTAGTTCATTTGTTGAACGGAAATTCTTAATTTTAATATGGACACACTTACCAATTCTTTTTGGATTGTCCCTCTCATGTCTTTTGTAAAGAAAACTTATTCCTATCCTGAAGACATAAAGTATCCTCTTACATTTTTTCCTAAAATTTTGAAAGTTTTGTTTCCAAATGTAATCAGTCTGGGGTTAAGTTTTGTTTATAGTGTGAGGTAGTGTTCCAATTTGGTTTTATTTGCCTAAGAAAAATCTTTTTCTTGGCACTATTATTAAATTGTCCCTCCTGTGCCCCAGGATTTACAGTTACACTTCTATCATATATAAGCTTGCATATATATACGGACCTGTGTATCAGTCAGGATTAGGGTGACCGTAGAAGTCATGCTATATTTTGGATACAATCATACTGAAAAGTAATTGTTGTTTACTTTCAATTAAAATTCAACTGGATGTTCTCTATTTCTCTTTAATATGCTATTTTTATTAAATATGGCAACCCTCATCAGAATTTACTCAGAAAAAAAAAAGGGAGAAATCACTTGAAACTGAGACCATATTAGTATTTCCCAACAGTGTTAAAGTGGTAGCTTTTTAAAAAAAAATTTTTTTTTAACGTTTATTTATTTTTGAGACAGAGAGAGACAGAGCATGAACAGGGGAGGGGCAGAGAGAGAGGGAGACACAGAATCGGAAACAGGCTCCAGGCTCTGAGCTGTCAGCACAGAGCCCGACGCGGGGCTCAAACTCACGGACGGTGAGATCATGACCTGAGCCGAAGTCGGTCGCTCAACCGACCGAGCCACCCAGGCGCCCCTGGTAGCTTTTTATCAAAGGGTGGACATATTTACTTTGTGAGGAGAATTTTTTAAGATACAGACTCCAGAGGAGCCCTACCTCAGATCTATTGAAAGAAAATCTCTGAAAAGAGGCCATAGGCACCTTAGGTCTTTAAAGGCAGTTCTTTAACCGGAATCTCATGTGTCATTCTTGTTAAGAACCACTATCTCAGGGGCATATCAAGAAATCCTTCGAAATGAGTTTTACTTTAGTTAACTCAAGCTAACAAGTTTTGTGTGTGAAATAAATTGATCCCTGAGTGACATGTTTGAGATAGGATTTAAGTGCATGGAACAATCAGTGAAAAATGATGACTTGGTCCATATTCTGGTGTTAGATTCTATAGTGCCTGGTCTAAAAAGAGAAGACCATCATGCACTTAAATTCATCAAGAATTATATATTTCTGGAAAATGTATGGTTTGAGCTGACCCTTGAAGGACATCAAAGATTAAAGCTTTCATTTTCTAATTAAATCAGATAGGAGAAAGATTGAACCTAAGCCAAGGAGAGCCCCAATCACAGTAATTTTCAACTTTTAGCTTAACAAAGGGTCACAGAAGTACTGGGAAATCTAGAAAGTTTAGGATTGGCCTCCCAATCCTAGAGTTTTCACAATCTAGAACTAGAAATTCAAATTTAGGAATATGTATGGGAACGAGGAGAGCCATGGCAGGTGGGGATTAAATAGTATGAAGAATAAAGAGATAATAAAATCAATAATTTCTGTGATCATCATTTTCTCATCTACCAATAATGAATGTGCAATGATTACTGTTCTACCAAGTAGAAAGCAAGCAGGACAGGGGTGCCTGGGTGGCTCAGTCAGTTGAGTGTCCGACTTCGGCTCAGGTCATGATCTCGTGGTTTGTGAGTTCGAGCCCCGCGTTGGGCTCTGTGCTGACAGCTCAGAGCCTGGAGCCTGCTTCAGATTCTGTGTCTCCCTCTCTCTCTGCCCCTCCCCCGCTCATGCTCTGTCTCCCAAAAATAAACATTAAAAACAATTAATAAAAAAAGAAAGCAAACAGGACTCAAGCAGATATCCTATTCCCAAAGTACTATGAGAAAAGAAGTCCTTAGTCTGGAGCACATGTGACTTCTCATATCTTACATTTCCAGCCTGAACATGGGCAGAAGAACAAATATCTTGTTCATTAGAGTCCTTCCTTTCTGAAGCCCATGAGGTTCACTTTATGTTTGTTCCGCCCATTTTGATGGCTCTGTTCCCAATGCCATGCTTAATAAAAATCGCTAGGACCTGACTGAACAAATAATCCTAAGCTCTTAGGTATAATTACATGATGCTATAAGCAGAATCCCTTATCCTAAACCAACAAAAGTTTAGATTCTCTGCCTTTCCTAGACTTTAGCCATTGTTGCTTCTACCCATCTTTTCTCTACCTCATGTGTGATATATGGTTGTTAGAAGAAAGTTTAAAGCATGACTGGTAAGTGCTGGTTAATTTGCATTTTTGAAAAGAAAAGCAAATGTAATT
Source organism: Panthera tigris (assembly GCF_018350195.1). Taxonomy (NCBI): domain Eukaryota; kingdom Metazoa; phylum Chordata; class Mammalia; order Carnivora; family Felidae; genus Panthera; species Panthera tigris. Next base: position 68,271,349 of record NC_056676.1, on the reverse strand, counting down.
ATATTTAAAAACATACAAGTAGAGGTTTGTTTGTTTTTTAATGTGTATTTATTTCTGTAAAAGAGAGAGAGAGCCAGAGCGTGATGCGGGGGAGGGGGCAGAGAGAAAGGGAGATATAGAATCTGAAGCAGGCTCCAGGCTCTGACTTGTCTGCACAGAGCATGATGCTGGGCTCAAACTCGGGAACCAAGAGCTGAAGTTGAAAGCTTAATCAACTGAGCCACCCAGGTGCCCCCCACAAATAGAGTTTTTAAGAGAAGGACTTGGTGAAGGCAGAAGAGAAGAGGGAGCTTAAAAATGAAGGTCCATCTGATTCCATCTTCGCTATAATTATGACCGATAGAAAGCTTCATGAATGGAAACTATGAGAGAAAAATAATGCATAGATGTTTTAAGATTGTTTTAAGGATAAAGCATTAAATTGCAGTGTAGTTATCAAAAAGACCAGAGCCTATCTCTGGATATGGGGTCATAAAACTCAAAACAAAAATAAATTGCACAAAAAATATCTATTTGCACATAAAATTGAAATAAATATTCCTCAGGGTTTGTTCCAAATTGCACTTGTTTAAACTGTAATTAGAGAGAAGACTAGCCAATGTGCAGATAATACTAACAATACTGGTGAGATGATTAGCCATTGGGGTATCCAGCCAAAGATTGCTCTTCTGATAATTAGCTTCAGGATAAAAAGTCTAATATTTGCCAAGACAAATATATGTTGATGAAGATCCCCATATGGGCTGGCAGATATGTGCTTGGGATATAAAAGAAATTAGGAACTAAAGAACTAGGCTGTGAATTGGGAGATTTGGATGACATTTTCAAGCATATTAGTCATTCTGATGGTCAGTTCTTGACACTTTCAACATACTTGGGGCAGCCACAAAGGTGCACGCTTGGATCTTCATCCCAGAAGACTTTGCCATTTTATTACAAGACGTGCAGTTATTTGACATCCTCTAGCTGTTAGTGCCTTTAAGATCTGCCTCAGCTTTCAAGTAAAGGACTGGATATTCTCGGGCAGTTTCCATCAAGGACTGAGCATGGCAGGGGTATTTGGTCCAGGCCATTTCTGCCCAACATACGGTGCCTTCAATAGGCAGATTCTGCTCCAAAGCTCTCCATTGAGATGGCAAAGTCTGCTTCTGGTATGTACTTCAGGCTGAAGTTCTCACTCACTAACTATGGTCTTTAACGTATTAAAAACTCATCATTAAACACAAGGCAGTCCAGATTTTTTCCCTGTGCTCTATATTGTATACATTTTATATATTTTTTGAAGTGTTGTATTTTTGAATTTTACATGTTGGCCTATGATTCATTTTGAGTTAGTTTTTTTGTGAAAAATGTAAGACCAGTGTCCAGATTTTTTATATATGGATTTACAGTTGTTCAGCACTATTTGCTGAAAGGACTATTGTTTCTCCATTGAAATGCCTTTGCTCCTTTGTCAGAGACCGGTTGACTATGATTGTGTGGGTGTATTTATGGGTTCTCTATTCTCTTCCATTGAGCTATTTGTCTGTTCTTTCATCAATACCACTGTTCTGATTCCTGTAGCTCTGTGGTAAGTCCTGAGGTTGAGTATGTCAGTCCTCCCACCTTATTCTTCTCCAATAGTGTGTTGGTCATTGAGATTTATACTTTCCATATAAGCTTTAGAATTATTTTATCAATATCCAGAAAGTAACTTGATGCAATTTTTATTGGAATTTCATTGAATCAAGCTGGGAAGAATTAAATCTTAATCATAATGAGTCTTCCTATCCACAGCCATGGAATATTTCTCAATTTATTTAGGTCTTTTTGATGTTTTTCATTAGTGTTCTTTACATACGTCTTGTACATGTTTTGTCAATTTCATACCAACACATTTAATTTTTAGGGGGGGGTGCTGGTATAAATGATGTTGTGTTTTTAATTTCAAATTCCAGTTGTTCATTGCTAGGATGTAGAAAGCCAATTGGTTTTGTGAATTAGTCTTGTATTCTGCAGCTTTGCTGTCATCACTTAATAGTTCCATCAGATTTTTTGGTCAGTTCTTTCAGATTTTCAATACAGATGATTATAATATACCATCTACAAACAAAGACAGTTTTATTTCTTCCTTTCCAATCCATTTACCTTTTGTTTCCTTTTCTTTCCTAACTGCATTAGTAGGACTTCCAATGCAATGTTGAATAGGAGTGGTAAGAGGGGACATTCTTGCTTTGTTCCTGATCTTACTTGGAAAGTATCTATTTTCTCACCATTAATTATTATGTTAGCTGTAGGCTTTTAGTACATTAAGTGTTCTTTGTCAAGTTGAGGAAGTTCCCCTCTATCCCTAATTGCTGAAAGGTTTTTTTTTTAATGATTATAGGTGTTATATTTGGTCATATACTTTTTCTCCATCTGTTCATATGATCATATGACTTTTCTTCTATAGCCTGTTGATGTGATAAGTTTCAGTAATTGATTTTCAAATACTGAACCAGCCTTGCATACCTGGAATAAATCTCATTTGGTCAGGGTGTATGATTATTTTTACACACTGTAGGATTTGACTTGCTAATATTTGGGGGGGGCATTTTTGCATTGATATTCATGAAATATATTATCTGTAGTTTTTCTTGTTTTTAATATCTTTATCTGAGTTTGGTATTAGAATAATGGTGGCCTCATAGATGAGTCAGAAAATGTTCCCTTTGATTCTATTATCTGGAAAAGTCATATTGAATTAGCATAATTTCTACCTTAAATATTTGGTAGAACTCACCAGTGAAACTGCAAACATGATTCTGTTTGGGAAAGTTATTAATTATTATTAATTCAATTTTTAAAAAGTTATTAAGGTTTGGTTTGTGGTCCAAAATGTGATCTGTCTTGATGAATGTTACATTTGAACTTGAGAAGAACGTATATTCTGCTCTTGAACTATCCCTAAAGTAAAAGCTAGTCGAGACCCAGCCTAGCAAAACAGGTGTTAAGAGGATCAAATTTATCTCTAAGTTACTTAACAGCCAGTCAGAAGAATACCCAAAAATCTTTAGAGCAAGACAACAAAATCAAAACTTCAAAAATGTAAATTCACTCATTTATAATGTTTCCTATCATGGATCTTCATAATGTATTGTTTGTCCTATTTTAATGGAAATTTTTTTGTTTTCTGTTTTTTGTAATTATTTAATTTTTTTTTTCCTGAACATGGCTAATGTGAACATCCTTGTACCTGTCTGGAGTACGCATGTAAAATAATCTCTAGCATAAATGCCTAAACGTGAAATTACTGGTTCTAGGGGTATGTTTTGTTTTTTGTTTTTTGTTTTTTTTACTTTTTGAGATAAGGTCAAATTATTTTCCATAGTGGTTTTGCCAATGTACATTTCCACCAACAGTGTGTATAGTGTATTTGTTCTTCCCCATCCTTATCAAAACTTGTTAGAATCAGAATTTTTACTTTCCAATTTAACAGGTCTCTCTTCTTTTGAAATTTCTTCTTTCACTAACGTCTTCTACCTTCTACTGTTATTATTTTCTTTTGCAATAATTTCTCTATCTTTATATTTCCTCTAGATTATTACATTTTAAGAATAGGTCCCATGGGAGGCCTAGAAAAATATTTGGATATATTTTTGTCTCCATTTTATTGAAATTTTACTCTGTACCAAACATTGTTCTAAGCATAATGCATGCATTTATTATTTTATTTAATTATTAACATAACACAGCCTTTTGAAATAGATGCTATTATATTTACTAGTATTGTCCCTACTTCATAGATTTAAAAAACAGTAACTTAAAGATATAAGATATTTTCCTAAGGCCACACAAGGTCATTGGCACATAACATATAGTTTGCAACTACAGTGCCAGTGACAAAACTGGATGGGAAGCCAGTTTTGATTCATTTCAAAACCTTTGCGCTTTAGTGTAGACTTCACTGCTTGTCGAAAAATGCTTTAAAAAAAACTAGATGCCATTTTTAAATTCTTTACTAATACAATCCTTCTAATGTATGGATTTCATGGTTCTGAAAGTTGGTTTTATTAAGAATTCTGACCACTAAACACCCACATTCACTGAGATCCAAATGCTCACATCACTTTTTTTTTTTTTTAAACGGAACATTCATAGTTTTCTACATTTGGGCAAGGCTATTTGGCCATTTACAAAAGAGCCATACTCTAGAGATGGTCCTGTAACTATAGATGCATATATTTTTATTGCCCTGATTTTAAATTCAGACTTCTTTATATCCTCCCAAGCCCTAGTAGGAGTTGCTGTGAAGTTATACCTCCACACAGAAGTTCCTAAAAAGAGGCACTGGCAGAGAAGACGATTAAAATTCTAGGTTCCAATAACCTATCACACAAAATCAGGGTGGATATGGTACACATTCATCATTTTTAATTTATAAAAAGTACAAGCTCCCCCAATATGTTTTTGTGAAGTGTGCTGGTTAGGAATTCCCAATGGGTGAAGTATGCTGTCTAAATGAAAGCCATTACTAGAATCCTCTTTGCTGTTTTGGGAAAGCTTATTTATGTGCCAAAATTCAATATTCTATCTTCTCTTATCAGCTGTTGGCATGGGATTTTAAATGTAAATTATCTTGTAATATAAATGTTTATATTTGTCAAGCTGAGAAGAATAAGTTGTTAAGACAGTATGCTAAGGTGTTTGTTCATAAATGACACCAGCTTTGTATTCACATGCAGCTATCAGCTTGGATTAATGTAGTTACATTTAGGCTCAGTGAAGGCAGATGGATTTTTCAACACACTTATGGTTTTGATAGAGAACAAAACAATCTTAACAGAAGACTAAAATAAAAGTTCAGAATTTCACCTGGGGTTTTTAATAGGCATAGTAAACAACACAATGTAGAAACACAACAGTATTCCCTTTGAATTTGTTTTAAAACTAGAGCAGCAAGTGTTTGCTATAATGATCTTTTTCTCTGGTATACAAATAAGTAAAAGATGCTACATTTTGTTTCCAAGCATGACAATTTTCCCTGATAACGACAATCTGCTCTATTGGATATCTTCGTAAGGTCAGTACGTAGTACAGTAACAGATTCATTTGCGAAAACTGTGGGAATTGAATGCAACTTCAAACTTTCGTCATTACAATAATTTGGCAAGTATATTTTCTAGCATTCAGCTTCACAGAGATTATCTCTCTATGTCTTCTAGCAATTTCCCAGAGATTGGATTTGAGATTACCAACAGGGGAAAGGATAGTTTTAGGTCACAACTCCTGCATTGGTTGTATTATTCCCAAGTTTATATATAGAAATGGAAAGAAAGGCTGATTTTTTGCTTCGATGGTTGTCAGTTTATTTAGAAATAGATTATTGTGAGGTCATTGCTGGGCAACATGTACTAAAATGTACCATTGCCAAAAAACAAAACAAAACAAAATAATAAAAGAAAATAAAATTTATCATTGTCCATGAACCTCCTTTGATGAGTTTACAGTTCTTGGGGGAAAAAAATGCTACAGTGTCTTCTACATTATCTGCGGCAGTGATTTTCGGATGTTACTATGCATTCTAATTGTGTGAGGAGCTTAAAACACAGCCTATTTTGCATCCCAACTTCAGAAATCATAATTCAACTGCTCTGAGATAGAGTCCAGGTACCTGCATTTTAAAGAGCACATCACCTTTTGGACCATACCGTGGGACCCAGTCTGTGCTCTTTGTTAACAAGGCTATAACAGGCCCTTCCTGTTTCCCAGTCTCTATTAAAGTCTTTTCCCTAGCTGGAGAAAGTAACTATCACTCTCTTTCTCTTACAACCTAAAGGCATTTCTCTAAAGGTGGTTAAGGGACCACCTGCACTAATCTCTTATGTATAGAAGGTTTCTTATATGTAAGGTCCTTACTAAATTATATGTTCTGGAGCCCCATTACAGACCTACTAAATGAGATACATTTGGATGGTGAGCCTCAGAATCTTCCTTTGAACTCACCTGTTTCCCCCCCCACACTCAGCTTTACTTCCAGGAATTTTTTTTTTTTTTTCCTTTTTAAAAGGAGCATTTTGAAGATAGCTGTTTTGATTTTGTGTTTTAGGCATTGTTGCTACAAACCACACTGATCCATTTAATACTTTAAGGCAGCCATCCCAGTAAAATTAATCTTGAGAACTTGGATAAATTTGCTAAAATAATACCAAATCCTCAATTTTCTTCCCTTACCTTTGCTTTTTATTTCTTGATTATTTTCTGGATATATTTGATGTTTAGCCTCCTTTCTCTTTCCTCTCTGACTCTGTGAACAACACTCCATGTTTAGAATCTGGAGTAAATAAGAATTTCCAAGGCAGGAAAAACAAAACAAAACAAATGTAGGGGGAAAAAATCTTATTTTAGACATGTTGACTAGAGTATAATCCTATTAGATTGGGATCCTGATAGCTGTAGAGACCTAGCAAGAAAGGAAAAAACATCAGCCCAAAATCAAAGTCATGTAGAGTGGCTACTATACAGGAAAAGTTAAAAGGAACATCACTGCAGAAGATGTTTTTATTTTTTATTTTTATTTAATTTTTAAAAATTACTAATTTGAGAGAAGGAGAGAATCTTAAGCAAGTTCCACGCTTAATGTGAAGCCCAATGTGGGACTCGATCCCACAACGCTGGGATCATGACCTGAACCAAAATCAAGAGTTGAATGCTCAACTGATCTAATTAGGCACCCCAGAAAGTGTTTTAAGATTGAGAAATCAAAAATCTCATACCTGAAACAGATCTCAGCTCTCAGAACAATCTCAGAATTGAACAGATCTCTAAGGCATGATAAGCTGCTTTAGGAAACGAAATCATTTCCCCTTTGCCTCACTACCTGTTGTCTCTTTGGCCCTGAGTTTTGAGAAAAGTCCTTATGGTGGGTTTGGTAGTGTGATGCTCCCCACCCATTCCTCAGTCTTTCTGGGGTGTCCAGAAATGGATACTGAAAAACCCAAACCTGTATTTTCTAGATTCTTTTGTAACAAAGGTATGGATGTGATCTAGGCTCAGTCAACCTGGTGGATTTGTGAAAGATTCAGAAAGCAGAAGTGAGGTGGAATGCTATGGCTTCCTTCTGAAGTGTCCACCAGCAGTGTGAACATGGAGATTTTGGGGTCACCGGTAGATTATCAGTGAGTATCCCACGTCCAAACACTAGCTTTGTGAGGGTGTTCACAAAGTGCAGATCCTTTAGACAAGGTGTGGCTTTGGAGTCACCAGTTCTGATGGCATTGGCAGCTCTTGGGAAAGTAAAGTGTGGGATCTGGAGGAGCATCTGAAGTGACTGCGTCTCGATGGTAGATCATGGAGGGGCCAGTGATTAACACAGATATGCCCCAAACCCCTGTCGGTTTCCTTACCAGGTCTATTCTCTGGTATTTTCCCCAAAGTCGTTACAGTTCTACCCTAGAACCTACTCCACCAGACTTTCCAATGATTCTGTACAAACTTGCCCCTGTTGAAATGTTTAAGGTAACTGAATTATGCTTGTTATTGGCCTCCAGTGAATAATTCTGGACTTTTTCTTATAGACAATAAGGGACAAATAAAGACATGACGTAAGTGAATGTATATATTATAAATACCCATGAAACAATTTCTTAAATCAGGGACTACTGGCTGAGCACTTACCTCACTGTGGTCAACAGTGAGATCTATTGAGGAGCTAGAAAAATAATCTGATTAGTCAAAAGCCTGAACACAATTTTGAGATGATATCTAGGCTGTAAAAATTTTCCAGGCAGAAAATCATAAAATTCTATTACATTTTTCCCCAAAATGTGTGCCACAAGTTGTTATTGTTGCTCTTAACACACACAACATGAATATGTGTTTAAACAAAGTCGAGTTTACATTGCAAGATTTCTTAAATCTTTGAATAGCTACTATGTGTGTGGCTCTCCAAGAAGGAAAGTTAATAGGCAGCTTTTCCAAAGGAGTCTTGTCTTTGGTTTTCCTTTTTTTCCTCTGTAGTCCTGTTGGTATCTGGAGGCACTGGGGACACAAGGTCTAGTAAGTGATTGGAACATTTCTTCTCTGAACATTGTATGTTTTAGATCCATTACTATTGTTGTATGTTCCTATAGTTCCTTCATTTTCACTGGCATTTAATGTTTTATTTGATGAGTATCCTCGGTTTATTCACATGTTCTCCTGCAGGTAGACATTTAGATTGGCTTTTTTTTTTTTCCTGCTAAGAATGTTTTCAGGCGTGTGTTCTGGTACCATGGGCACACTCCCTAGATTATACAATTGACAGTGGGTTCCTGGGTTGTAGAGAGAGCACATTATGACCAGCTATACTAGGGAATATGAAGCTATTTTCCAAGTAGTTCTACCAAATTATATTTTCAAAAGCAATGGGTGAGAGTGTCCATTTCTCCATATCCTCAATACTTGTTATTACTAGATATTTTTAGTTTTCCTTTCAGGTAGGAGTAGCTTTAATGTTTTAATGTAGCTTCAATGTTCATTTCCCAATTATGAATGCTACAGTGAGAAAAATAGCACTTTCTTTTTTTCATTTAAAATTTTAAGTGTGTATTTATTTATTTTGAGAGAGATAGAGAGCAGGGGAGGGGCAGAGAGAGAGGGAGAGAGAAAATCCGAAGCAGGCTCCACGCTGTCAACATGAAGCCCAATGTGGGGCTTGAACCCACACACTGTGAGATCATGACCTGAGCTGAAATCAAGAGTCAGACGCTTAACCGACTGAGCCATCCAGGCACCCCCAAAATGGCACATTCTTGTATGCACCCAGTAAATATTTCCTGAGCTAAAAACTGGGAGGACAGCCTTGAACAAGAAAGAAAAGACCCCTGTTTTGATGGAATAAACAATAAACAAACAAAACAAGCAAACAAAGAAGTGATGATGTGTGCTGTGATACCTGTAAGGTGGGGGTGGGGTGGGGGTGCTGGGATAGAGAGAAAAGGGGAGTCTACTTTTGGTTAGGTGGACAGGAAGTTCTCTCTCACAAAATGACTTTTAGTAGAATAGGTAGGAAACTGGGGTTGATGGTATTCAGGGTAACTATAGATTATCATCCAAACCAGGGCACGTTTGAGAGGACAAAATGCCAGGACAATGGGTGTAGACTGGGACTTCCCAGGACAAATAATTCTGCATGGTCACCTAACAATCCTAATTTTACTTGTATCCACTTTTCCTCTCCTGGGCTCAGGGAACCCCATGAATACTGAGCCTTGGGCTTTTTTCATTCCCCACTTCAGCCAGAAAAGTAGCAAACCATTCCAGATGGGGTGGCAACAAGCTACAAGATGATGGAGACCCCATAATTCTTGGACCTCGAGTAAGTAGATGAGCAGAGCCCCCTTAAAGTCCTGCTGGAAACAGAATAAGTGAGAGATAAACTTTTGGTTGCTGTGTTTTAAGACGTTAGTAACTGGGATTTATGGGGCACTGGGTGGCTTAGTCAGCTGAGCATCCAACTCTTGATTCTTGGCTCAGGTCATGATCCCAGGGTCCTGGGATCAAGCCCCGTGTTGGGCTCTGTGCTAAGTGTGGAGCCTGCTTAAGATTCTGTCTCTCTTCTCTTTCTTTCTCTGTCCCTCTTCCCCACTTGTATGCTCTCTCTCTCCCTAGAAAAAATATAATAATAATAATAATAATAATAATAATAATTCATTTATTAATGACTATCAAGTATCATGTGGAGCATAATAATGGCAATAATAGTGAAAGTTCACGTACTTAAACTCATGCTGGTCATATGGTATTTAACATACATTACCTCATTTTATCTTCATGACAACTCTATGAGGTAGGTAAAATCATTACTCTATAGATTAAGATTTGCCATAAGATACAAGTTGAAATTGCAGAGGCACAAAGAGGTAAAGAAATGTTGCTTTCCCTATTTTTTTTTTTGTACAGAGGGAAGAGAACAAAAGAGTGCTCACGAACATGGGCATACACATGAAGATATACATAGCTGGGGACAAACATTGTCCGCTGACATTTACAAGTCATTTGCTACTGTTTAGATCACATGACCTCTCTGAATCTCAATTTCCACTTCAGCAAAAATGGAGAGAGTAAGCGTATGCAGCCTGTAAAATTAGCGTGAATATCAAATGAGATAACTGAGTTCTTTCCATGTCTGGCACATAGAAAGCTAATAACAAGTAGTAGTGTTTATGATTTTTGTCATCATCAACATTGTAATCACAAGTGGTCATGCCACATCTGGAGCTTTGTGTTCAGTGACCACATTTTACGTTGGACGTTTGCAAATGAGAGTGCCATGGGGACTATATCATTGTGTGACATGAGTGAGAAAAGTTAGTGTGGAGAATTTAAGTTTCAGATAATTATCTTCTAGTATTTGAGAGGCAATCACAAGAGGAAATATTGGGTGTGTTATGTAATTCCAGAACAATGGCCATGGAGAGGAGTTTCAGGGAGAACTTACTAATAGGCCAAGTTATTAAAAATTCAGTGGGTTGCCTTGTGAGTCTGTGAGATTGCCCAGTGCTTGATGACTCAAAAGCAGGTCATGTCCTTGTAAAAGTGAATCTTACGTGGAGTTAGAGGTTAGACTAAATGGACTGTACAAGTAATATGAGTCTTCAAGGAAGAGCCTCTTCGGTGCACAAATGGTGCAGACTCCAAACAATTTATATAGACAAGCAGTCATCTGTTCAAAAAGAATTCCAGAGTACTGGCGTCTATGTTCTTTTTTGTGCAAATAGAAATTGAGGGCCATTTGGGGGAATTTTTCTGAGAACAAAAATGCAGGAGAAACTGAGTCAGTTCTAGTCCATGCACTATGAGGTATGGATTGCAGATTCCTTTTTTTAATATGTATTTATTTTTGAGAGAGAGAGAGAGAGAGCATGAGTGGGGGGAGGGCAGAGAGAGAGGGAGATAGAGGATCTGAAGTGGGCTCTGCATGGAGAACCGAAAGCTCGATGTGGGGCTTGAACTCACGAACCATGAGATCGTGACCTGAGCTGAAGTTGGATGCTCAACCAACTGAGCCACCCAGATGTCCCTGCAAATTACTTTTATTGATGTGTTTTTTATTTCATTTTAACTGTATCTCTCAGTAATGTATTCTAAGCTTCACTGAGGCAATGCCTGTGTCTGTCTTATTTACTTCTCCACTCACAGCATCCAGCAGAATACATGATGCACACAATAAATATTTGCTGAATGAATAAACAAGTTAATGGCAGTAGAATGGACAGGATTTGGTGAGCTTTTAGATGGGAGATGAATCCAAAGGGGGAAAAGCCAAAGATGGTCCCCAGGTCCTGAGCTTAGGTAACTGATTACATGATAGAACCACCTAAATTGGAAATGTAGGAAGAATAGATATTTTGGGGTTGTTTGAGGATGACAATGAGTTAAACTGTTGATATGTTGTATGTGAGGTACTTGTGGGACATCCAGATGGAGACCTCTAAGTAGGCAGTTTTACATGTGCATGAGGAACTGGGCCTAGGGACATGTCCAGCAGTCACCAGTGTCTGTGGTGCAGGTGGAACCTTGGTGATAGATGCCATCTCACAAAGACCATACCATGGACAGCTATAGGGTAAAGGCTGAACAAAGCAATTGGAAAAGGAAGACAACCTCTTGAAAGAAATCCAGAAAAAATGCAGCAGAAAGGTAGTAATAAACAAACAAACAAACAAGCCAGAAGTGAAATCAGAAACATCACAGTATGAGAGATTTTTATATCTGGACAAAGTCTGAGAAATTGAGGCAAGGCTCCATATATTCTATCACCACAACAGCAAACCCATTTAATTGCCAAGAACTTAGAGTCAAAATTCATATCTTCAGAATACATACCTGAAACTTGACCTCGCACCTTTGCTTAACTAATTCCAGAGGTAAGGAACTCAGTATCTCAGAAGGCAAATCATGGGTAACCCTGATAACATGTGTATATAGAAAGTTTAATAAAAGTTGAGTAATTAATTCCAGTTTTTATTTAGACTTCTATATATAAAGTCTAAACAGTAATTTATTACATGATGCCGCATCCAAGCAGAAGAAATATAGGGAACACATCCCCTACTCAAAGCAAATGTTCCACCAGGGAAAACTTCCAAATTGTAGGATTCTGACTTAATAAAGGGCTGAGATCAGACCATCCATAGTGAGTTAAACCTATCCCAAGAGAGTTAAAGGAATATAAATGCATTTATAAGAAAAAGAAAGAAGCAGCAGTAGGGGCTGAGGAGATAGGCTACTAAATGAAATTAATGATGACTTTAAACTGGATTCTCTCCTGAATTTATTTTAGCATCTGTCTTGAACAAAGGAAAATAAAAGAGCGATCTGGATAATTGGAAAATAATGAAGATACATTTTAAAAACTCAGTGGCAATAATAACCTTATGTATACTTAAACATACACAACTTTGGAGTTTTGTAGTCCTATAGTACGAATGAACTGCAGAGTAGACAGAGTATACAGCTTCTAATAGTTGAGGGGTGCTGGAAAGTTGGCTGTTCACATAATAATTTCCCCCATAACCTCTCTTAATGTCTGAAATTTTATAATTTCAGACTGTGCTATTTAGTACTGTAGCCCAATCCATATGTGGCTATTTAGATTTGAATTTAAAATAATTAATATTAAAATAAAAGTAAAACTTCAGTTGCTCAATTGTACCAGCCACATGCTGTAGGTGCTCAATAGTGGCATGTAGCCAGTGACTACTGTACAGGATGTGCAGATAGAAAGCATTTCCGTCATCTTGGAAAGGTCTGTTGGATACTTCTGGCTAAAATGGAGTCCTTTGTGTTGGAGATTTCTAGAGATTTTCAACTAAAAGGCAAATTGTGTTAAGTCATGGAAATAAATTAACACCTGGTAGAGATCAGCATGTGAGATTGCTTTGAAGTCACAGGGATGGAGTGGTACTGAACCAGGCATCGATGACATGATGAACATGAACATCGACTTAGGTTTATTCCTCAAAAGTAAGCACTCAGGAATGTTGGAAATCAAACTGCGGGCTACCAAAATCCACACTCCAAAATCCAACTGTGTGCTGCCTTCCCACTCCTGTGTAAGAAGAATGTAGAACTTTTGAGTGGAAGAGTCAAGTCTCTCGGCAGGTGGCATAGTTTGGGACAGAATAAAAGAGGCTATGCTCTGCAAAGGGCTGGAAGTGTTAACATAAATGTCAAGAGAGTAAGGTAGAAAATAATAAGATGCTAAGTTTCTCAAGATCCACATATAAGTGAAAACATATGGTATCTGTCTTTTTCTGCCTGACTTATTTCTCTTAGCATAATACCCTCCAGTTCTATCCACGTTGCTGCAAATGGCCAGATTTCATTGTTTCTCATTGCCAAGTAGTATTCCACTATATATATAAACCACATCTTCTTTATCCATTCGTCAGTTGATGGACATTTAGGCTTTTTCCATAATTTGGCTATTGTTGAGAGAAGACCATGGGGGTGGGGAAGGGGGAAAAAAGTTACAGAGAGGGAGGCAGGCAACCATAAGAGACTCTTAAGGACTTAGAACAAACTGAGGGTGGATGGGGGGTGGGGGAAAGGAAAACTGGGTGATGGGCATGGAGGAGGGCACTTGTTGGGACGAGCACTGGGTGTTGTATGGAAATCAATTTGACAATAAATTATATTTTAAAAAGAAAATAATAAGTTGCATAAGTACATGATGAAAAGGAAAGAAAAAACGAAAACAAAACACCAAAGATCAAATTGACTCTGGCCGCAATTCTGTTTTGTCTAAGAACTCATGAAATAACCTCCCAGGCTATTGTGACAAGTGCTTGGGGCCATGTATAAGCTGCAGTTTTGCATTCTAGTAGCTTTGAATCTTGGACATACAGCCCTGCCCATTCTTGGTCAGGGACTGGAGCATCCATGATGAGCTGATATTACTTCCCCAGTAGCAGCAAAGATAAAAACCAGTTAGGGCTTGGGTCCATTAAAAGAGATCATTTGTGTACAAAATGGGGGACAACATATAGAAGCAGAGCTTGGGTCTTGAGCAAGTTCAAGGTCAAAAGCAAGTAGAAGAAAAGGACACGGTGAGTAGAGGTAATTCCCCTTTTACAGAGCTGTGAGAAGGTAACAAAATTGTCATTAACATTGTAGGAAAACAGTGTCAAATTTATACACCTTTTCCGAGCATGAGTTTCTGCGCTCTACATGGGGACGATTTTCTGTAAACACTTAGCATTCACCAAGAAAATACTCACTTTTCTGCAGGTCATAATTCATGAGAAACAGAACAGAATTATTATGAAAATGCCCCAGCTTATCCCTGTCTGTGTCCATTAAAGGAGAATTCTGGATGAGCTCGTAAAATAGTTATCCCTTCTTGCTTTCCAAGTTGCCAAGTGCTTGACAACTTCACAATCTCATACTCTGGACACTGAATGCAGAACCCCGACAAAATGGGAAGGGAAAGAAGGACCATGGCAAAGGCACCTGGCTGGGTAGATGTACAATTAGAGGGGGCTCTGACATATGAGGTGTGGGAGTAGCTGTGACGTGTGATAGAACTGAATGGAAGAAAAAAGAGAAATAAGCAGTTTCTATCCCATTCACAAAATTTGGGGGAAATATTGACTGACTTAATTTGTTGCTGTTGAATATGTTCTTGTGACCCTGGCACCTCCCTGGGATGAAGAGGCAGGTAACCCAGCTTTTTGCAGCGTTACATCAGGCACTGTCACTACAGTCAGTCATTCGCCCCCAGCCAAAATCTCTTTCTTAGATGCTTCTATTTTGTCTTCAGCAGCATTTTGCTTCAGCTTTCTTTTTTATGAAGAAAAACAAAGCCATGATATCATGAGTATGTTAAATGGTTAACTAGGCTTACTAACTTGTTAAACGGCTATAACACAAGTTTTAAGATCTTGTCTCAGCAAAATTATGAATGATTTTAAGTTTTGTGTCGTCGAAGTCACTGGTGCGTTGATAAAACACTTGGTTAAGCCAATGACAGTCAGGGCTATGTTGTGTTAACAACCACATCACAGGGCCTTTACCAGGTTTCAGTGAGCTAGAGTAAGTACAGTGCAAGCTGTAAATTGCCTATACAAGTGTAGGTTTTATGCTTAAATACAACATAATTGCAACTTCCCCTTGATGAACAAATCAGCAAATATGTGTTGAGTATCTAAATTAGCATATTTGTCATAAAAATAAATGATGTATTAACTGGCTAACTGTGCATAGCTCTGTTCTTGCTGCTTAGCAAAGGTTCCTTCTGGCTTACCTTTCTGTATGAATCATACGTTTGTATAAATTACTTGCATGTGAGAATAGTGGGTATTATGAAAATAACGTGGCCTTTACATCCAGACTTTTACTCATTTGTATATGCATTCATCTAGCAACTATTTCTTGAGACTACAGAGTCTTTCTCATTGAACAAATGCTTTTGAGATCCCAGGAGTGCAAGGAAGGGGTGATATGAAGAAATGATTGAGCTGAGATATGAAAAGCGGCAATAATTAGGGGCACAAGAGGGAATTTTTTTCCACGCAGAGAGAACACCATGTGCAATGGACCCGCAACAAACCCAAGGATAAAAGGCAGTGAATATACTATAGTTCACTGGGCTGTGCCAAGGTGGAGAGAGAGATACAACCCATCTATTCAGTGTCCTGCAGACCACACTAATAACTGGGAACTCACTGAAATAAGGAAACTACTTGGTCAGATTGACTGTTGCTGCAGAAAAGAGAGCGGATGAAAGCCCATCACTTCAATGGCAGATAAGGTAATCCCAGGAAGATAAGAGTGTAACTGGTTAGAGGAAGGTAACCTATAACCTAGGGTAGTAGGGTAGTAAGTTACCTACTAGTAGACTAGTAGATATTCTAATAGACGTTCCTGGATATGAAGTACACTTTGATCTTCCATATCTTAGCAGAGACATCAAGACCGTTACATCTTTAAGGCTTCGTTTTTTTCATCTTAAAACTGGAATAATAGGAACTTGAAGATTTGTGGAATTAAATGAATGAATATATGTAAAAACACATTGTCAATTCCAAAGTGGTATGTAACCTCAATCACATTGCTCACTGGCCCTGTTCACTCTAGAACTGCATTTTTCAGGCTAGTATTGAAAGACAGAAAATTGAAAGAAAACTAACATAAGCTCTGAACACAGGTCAGTGGCCTCACAGTATCTGGTTCCTGTTTCCCATCTCTCCTTGTCCTCTACGTCTCGTCTTTGAGCTCTCTCCACTCCAGCCACATTGGCCTCCTTGAACACACAGGCACCTCTCCTCATACCTTCTTCTCTCTGTAAAGTCTAAGGTGCTCCATAGCACCAGTAATCCCAGCCAATTCCTCGTACGTGGCTCAACATTGTCTTTTTTTTTCTTTCACCGCACTCATCATTTTTTATGCATACAATATAATTTACATATGTCCTATGTTTATTTTCTGTCTCTTCCTATAAGAATATAAGCTCCATGAGAGGAGGGAAACCTGAGTGTTTTTTTTCACTGATGCATCAGGCAGAACAATGGTTGGCCCATAGAAGACATTCAACAAGTATTTCTTAAGTAGATTTGATGGGAATGCACGTCAAATGCTATGTGTCCTGGAATCAATAAGGAAATATCTCTGCTCTTTTGCCTTTCAATGATATCCATCAAACTTGTCATTGCCAATAAATGTTGAAATGAGACTTTATAAGGAAGGGATAATGGATATGATTAAGCAAAGAAATTCTAATTTTCAACGTGTCTGTGGACAAAATAACCTGGAAGTTAACATAAACCAAATATCATTTCAGAAATTAGTGAGTAATTGAATAAGTAATAAAAGAAAATGTTCAGAACCTAATGAAATAATCGATAATGGATGCTGAGGGACTATGAAGAAAAAATTATGCTCCATGAATCTGATTTCCCTTTGAAGGACTTGTTAAATGAGCCTATGGGAAGTTTCAATAATTGGTTGAGAAAGTCTTGGCACATTCTAACTGCACTATCTCTGTGTGACTTCATTCCTCACAATATATGCATCTCAGGTCATAGAGCACACTCACCGAGATGCCTTTCCCGGCCATCTGGCGACAATTAACTTCTCATATTGCTACCCTATCACTCTAAGACCCTTACCCAACTTTATCTGTCTTCACAGCACCTACCACCGCTTGAAATATGTTATTTTGTTTTTGTTTATTCATTGTTTGTCTCCTTTAGTGAAGGATAAGCTCTATCAAGTTGAGAACTTTGTCTGTCTCGTTCTCTGTTATATCTCCACCCCCTCAGTAGGAACTGGCACGTAGCAAGTGCTTGATAAAATATAAGGTAAATGAATAAATAAGCATTTTTCTCTTTTTTGTGTGTGGAGAGGGGGAGAAAGAGGGGGCAGATGGTGGTGCCCCTCTGTCGTCCCTTCCAACAAAGTCAAACTTAGTTCTTCCATCATTCTACTTAACAACAATTCACTGATGTGTGTGCATAGGTTGAGGATAATGAGATACAGTTTCAGCTTTCAGGAAGCTTGTAAGTTAGTGAGGAAGAAATGCACAGTTAATAACAGCAGGTCTAGATGGCCCAAAGAAACGCTAAAGATTGTGGGAGCAACAGAACAGGACCATTTCCTATTGAAGTGGGAAGGCTGCATGGGGAAACCAAAGCTTCGAGGATTAGTTGTTGTCGCGTTCTTTAACTTCCACTGCCTCTCCCTAAATTGTATCCTGCTTATTTGTTCATCCACGAAAGCACTGTTGCTCCGTCTCATTCTCAAAGCAGTGGCCTCGGCATTTCCTTTATCAAAGCACCCATATTCCTCACCTTACCAAGTTAACATTCATTTCACGTGAACCTTCCTTTGAAAGCCCACTGTAATGAATTCCTCCTTACTCCTTACTCTAACTTTAATTGTTTAATTAAGTGGTATTTACTATAGGTAGTACATACAGGCTCTGCACTTTGAATCTAAGCTGAATTGCCCAGGGAGGTAGAGATACAAGGAATCGTAATGCAAGGCAGAATTAAGACTTATAATAAAGCACTGTGGGAACGGAAGAAAAAGAATGAGCTATTTTCCAAGGAAGCAACACTAAAGCCAAGATTTGAAGGATGAATACGTTTTCACCTGGACAAGAAGGGAGATATGGGCAGAGGGAACAATAAGGAACAGAGATATGAAAGTGTATCGCAAAGTGTGAGTAGTTTAGTGGAGCTGATCTGTAGTGCAGAGTGCTAGAAGATTGGATTAGAGCTGTGTTTTGGAGTTTGATTAGGAAAACCTTTAGATGTCTTGCTAAGAAGTTTAAACTTTGTGCTACAGGCACATGGGAAATATATTTAAGAGGAGAAAGTGATAGAATCAATTCTGGTTGGGGACAAATAACTCTGCAGGAGAGGAGCAGAGTAGGGAGAGATTAGAAGCACATTCATCACCCCGGGGATGGCAACTTTTACAACATTTTTAAACGATTGTCCAAAATGCTCTGATGTAAAAATCAAAAAGCTATTTTAAGGAGTGGAATTTTAGATGACTGTAATCTTTAGGTTGGTTTCCTTAATCTCTTTTAAGGCTAGCATTATTTCTCTTCTGCTATCATTTTAAAAGATTGTTTTTAACACTTTTAAGTTTGTTAAAATATTTGCCAGTTATGTCCAACATTGAATTTTATGCTTGCTGGGCTCTAAATTCCTGGAATTATTACAGTAAAAAGGATCCAATGGTATAAGAAAAAGAAGGAAAGAACATAATACTGTTTGAAAGTTTCCTATGTACCAAGTGGTTTTTTTTAATACTCTTTTATTTTCTATGAAGTCCCTGTGAAGAAAACATTATTATTTTTATCTTACAGTTATGGAAATTGGAACAGAGATTAAGGAAATTGCCTAATATCCCACAGCCTCTGAAGAGACAGACTTGGAGGTCTGGTCCATATTGAGCTAACTCCAAAGCCCACTTATTTCCATTTGCCATTTCTGTTAAATAAGCATGAATTGAAGACCTACTATGTGTCCTTCGTAGACGCTAGACCTTGAGAATATACCACAAGTAAGCTGGTTATTCTTAATTTTCAAAGTCCCCACCCAAAATAATCAATTTGCCACCCTTTAACTATACCCTGTGCCTCAGGAAGCTGACTTCACAAGGTTAGAGGTTTTGTGGATCTCTGGTTCCTGAGAGTCCATGGTAGGACTTTAGAGAGAGCAAGACAGTCTATCTCCCGCAACTACTCCCTCTCTGCTTTGCTGTGGTTTTCCTGTCTCTGGCTATGTTTCTCTGCAGTCAGAGGTCCTGTTAGGAAGCCTTCTTCTGAGGTTTTATTTTCTTGCCAAGTTCTGATCACACCATTCTTTCTTCTTGCCTCTTCAGTCCTAGAGGTGGTATTAGCTCCTCACTGCTGTAAGTCCTAAGGTGCTTCCCTGTTCCTTCCATTTCCTCTCACTTTGCTCAGAACTCAGTAGACCCTTCATTAAATGCTCTCCAGTAAACCCTTGCACCATGCTGTTGCTTTCATTCTGGGGCCCTAATGGATTTAGGCCCTAATGGATTTAGGGCTGACAGTGCAGAGCCTGCTTGAGATTCTTTCTCTTAGTCTCTCTGCCCCTCCCCTGCTCGTGCTATCTCTCTCAAAATAAATAAATAAACTTAAAAAAATATGTCTTATTGTGGAAATTTTCATGTTCAGATATATACTATTTGCCTACCTTGCACCCATCTCTAGGGTTTTTCCAATGTGTTTTGTCCAGCTGTATTTATCCCCGGATTTATGCTTGCAACATCTATTCACAGGCCATTTGACATTCCAATGTAGAGTAAAATTCTACTTATTTGGGGTGGTTGGGAAAGGGATATTCTGATTAAATAAATGTCAAGAACCCCGTTGTGACAGAATACTTGCAAACTAGTTCACTGTTTGCCAGTTTATCCCAGTTTCAACTGGGACGTGTCCTTCAAACTTTCTGAGACTCTCTTTTTGTATTTGTATAGACAGAATAGTATAATACTAATATATAATCATTTCCATTTATTCTTGTGAAAATGGGAAGGTTCTTCTTTCCCTTCAGGGAACTCGGGTAATTTCCCCCTGCGAGCCCCAGGCTTACAAATATACCAAGTTTCTTTGAGCCAGCATGCCTCCCACACCAAATGCATGTTCTTAAGTATTTGTCAGCTTCCACTCTCCAAGATGAGAAGCCCCAGCCATATGTTCTGAGCTGTTAGACCTTGACTGAGCAGTATAAACAGATGGGCCCCCAGGAAAGATGCCGAGACACTGGCAGAACCAGCTCCTGGAGCTTGGGTGCTCTCTTTGAGAAATGAGAATTTTCTGGATGATAGTAACAGTGGTGGCAGTAAGGAGGGTGCTGAGAAGAACCAGCCTTGTTAAAAATTGGCTCTCGCCCATGTACAAGCTGTGCAGCAGCCTGCATCCTACAAGGCAGCCTTGAAACCTAAATCTTCATGGAAAGGAGTTGTGAACATTTGGGATGATAAGCATTCGTGGCAGTAGAAGGAAGCTTTGTCAAGTCTAGTCTATTAGTTTTAACACATATATGTATTTTAAAGTAGGACTTATTTATAAAAATACATATTATAGGGAAGTCCAATATAAAGAAAGTAATGTCTTTATCATGTCTTTGACTTTGGAAAATTACTAGAGGACATTATTGTAGAAGATTTTATTACCGGCTAATTGTCAAACAGAATCTGGAAAGACGTGGCAATCAATCGATAATAATAACAGTAACAGTTGATATTTATGAATACTTTACCGTATGTCCAGTAATGTTCTAACCTATGGGTGCATAAACTACAACTGCAGGCCAAATCTGGCCCACCATCTGGTTTTGGACACAACGTTTTATTGGAGCACAGCCACACGCATTTATTGACATATTGTCTAGGGCTGCTTCCCTTGCCACAAGAGCAGGGTTGAGTAGCTGGGACAGAGACCGTATGGCCTGCAAATCTGAGAATATTTACTATCTGGCCCTTTGCAGAGAGTTTGCTGACTCCAAGGACCTAAGCTCCTCACATAATTTTTTTTTAATTTTTTTATTCTTTTTTTTTTTTTTTTTTTTTTTTTTGAGAGACAGAGAGAGAGAGAGAGAAGGGGAGGGGCAGACACACACACGCACACACACACAGAATCCGAAGCAGGCTCCAGGCTCTGAGCTGTCAGCACAGAGCCCGACGTGGGGCTTGAACTCACCAACTGTGAGATCGTGACATGAGCTGCTTAACCAACTGAGCCACCCGGGTGCCTCGCCCCTCACACATTTTACCTTCTTTCTTTCTTTCTTCCATGGACTTAAGAAGCATGTAGTATTTTCATCTTCATCTTGTAGATGAGAAAACTGAGACACGAAAGAGCTCATTAGCCTAAAATCTTACAGCTGGTAAGGGATTCTGTCTCCTGAGAGTGTGTAGGTAGCACCTATCTAGTCCACTCTTTCTTCAGGTTTATTTTGCCTATTATAATAATCCACACTGAGTCAAGGAATTTGTGGAGAATTGGACATGTTCTTCTATTCTATTCTATTCTATTCTATTCTATTCTATTCTATTCTATTCTATTCTATTCTATTCTATTCCGTCCCGTCCCGTCCCATCCCACCCCATCCCATCCCATCCCATCCCATCCCATCCCATCCTATCCTATCCAGATTGGCAGCTCCTAGGGGAGCATGGAGAGACTTTAGCTTTAACTGGCATGGCCCAGCTCTTCCCCTCACTGAGTCCCTCCTCCTTACAACTCCTCCTTTGCCATGCCCTTGACTCCTAAACCCCTCTTCTCCTATCCTACCCTTCTCCCGGATGTTCCGCCATACCTGTCCTCTTAGACCCATGAGTCTTTTCTTGAGAGGGTTTGGGTTGCAAATAGGTGGAGAAGAAAGGTGAAGAGAATATTCCTTTGCGAGAGTCAAACCAACTATAAGGCAATCTGGACCCTAACAGGCTCCCCTCCGCCATGCTCTTTGGTGTTATTAAGCTAAAAGGGTTTCCATTTCTTTTCTGTGCTTTGAATTGTAGTATAAAAGGCTTCCTCCCTTTTTCCTAATTTACTATATGCCTGGCCGACAAAGGAAGTGGGAAAGTTTTAGGACCCAGGTAGGAGGTCAGGGTAGAGAAACTCCTTATCCTGTAACTATGTAAAATCAATAAATGTACAACCATTCCTTTAAAATTTTGGGTGAAGGCGGAGCAGGAACTGAGCCTGACATGCTCAGCCACCTGGTCATGACTGAAGTAACGATCCAAAGTGCTGGCACCCAAGAATAAAGCTTTAACAGAAGCTGCTTGAAATTCTTGTGATATGACATGCATGAAGCTCCTAGTTCTGGTTACGGGAATGTGCAAGTTGTTCAAGATACTACAGTTACTGATAGGAAGATGATAATAATGATGTTGGTGGTGATTATCCTTGGGATTCCCACGTCAAGGAAGTTTCCATTAGAGCGCACCAGTAGTTCCTTAGGGCTGTGTTCTCAGGAAGAGAGGCTTCCAGAGGAGGTAGAAGCCGTTGTTGCAAAGGACTCTGAACTGATGGCCTGCCTTTGTGCAGAGGTAACGTGATCAAGACACCACCTTGCTTCAGCACCCATCCCAGGATTCTCCATTAGCACTTGGGCAGAACAGAGTGGCTCTTCTGTTGCATGAACTGTAAAGCTCTTTAGAGTCTTGTTCTCTCTCCAGAATTATCTGCTTCTATTAAATAGCTATCTTGCCAACTTTATGATCTGTTAAGCCCTCATTTATTTGTAATTTCAAGTATGCACTCTGTTTTCACTCCTCTGTGCTTTCTGCATGCTTTTTTCTGAATCTTGAACAGTCATTTCTATCGCTGCTACCTGCCATTGTTCCCACGGAAAATTACAATTAAAATATTTTTTTAATGTTTATTTTTGAGAGAGGGAGAGAGACAGAGTGCGAGTGGAGGAAGGGCAGAGAGAGAGGGGGACACAGAATCTGAAGCAGGTTCCAGGCTCTGAGCTGTCAGCACAGAGCCTGACGTGGGGCTTGAACTCACAGACTGTGAGATCATGACCTGAGCCTACCTAAGTCGGATACTTAACCAACTGAGCCACACAGGCGCCCCACAGCTAGACTTTAAAACTTATTCTGGAATCACCTTTTCTGAGAAGTTTTTCTTGAACTCCTTTCCCCACCCTCCATGGCCAAAAGAACTACTTCTGCCCTATATTATTTAATACTTTGTGTATGATCATGTTATTAAATATAGTGTAGTATATATCTATTTGTTTTAATTCTTGTCCTCCATGAAAGTCAATGAACTTACCGGGGTAGATGGAGTTTTATGAAGCACAAAACTAGAGACAATTGCCTGGACGGAGTTTGTGAGCCTGTTTCTCAGGTGTACATTTAGATTCTTGGGACTAGTGAGCATGTCTATTACAATAGCCCCTAATTCCTGCTTCCATAAAGACTTGTCTGAGTGACTGTAGAATAAAGACTAGATGTAGATATGACATTGATGGAAGATGGGCCGCTATCTCTGTCTGCTAAAGTGATAACATATTTTATTTTCTATGATTTTCTGAGCTTTTCTAGTTCTCCGCAACAAACATGTGTTTCTTTTATATCAGGGAAACAATGAAATTCTAAGGTATCCCTTCTAGGGATTTTTCCTATAGGGAGAAAATTCTTATTTTATATTATAGATTATGTCAGACATTGTTGGTTGACCAACCCAATACGTATTGCCAACTCCTTTCTCTCTTGACCTCATTTTATATGGAGGTTAGAGGAGCTAAATATTCACTTTCCCAGAGTCCTTTGCAGCTAGAGTAGATACATGGATATCACACTGTTGGAGTGTGGCCAGGTCATTTGCTACCACTACTTCCTTCCTTGGGTACATATGTGATGTCTGGAGCTAAGAGCTCCAAAAGCGTAAAAATAAAAAGCAAATACTCAGCTTAGGGGTGAGAAAAGATAGAAAGAGCTTGAGTCTTTCTTTGGTGTCAGTCATGTAGCCACTGCCCCAGCCGTGGTTTTCTACCTCCAGATGTCTTGTTATGTAGGGAAAATATCTGTATCATTTAAGATACTAGTAGTTAGTTTTTTTGCATTTTCAGCCAAAGATAATCCTCACAGATACAGCTGTGTATAAAACTTTGTATACAATGATATCTTTGAGTGTTATTTGAAAAGTTATGAAGTGAATAAGAAAAATCTAATGGGAAATTAGTTTTTATTTTTTTTATTTTTTTTAATGTATATTTATTTTTGACACACACAGAGAGAGACAGAGCATCAGCGGGGGAGGGGCAGAGAGAGAGGGAGACACAAAGTCCGAAGCAGGCTCCAGGGGCTCGAACCCACAGACCACGAGATCATGACCTAAGCTGAAATCAGACGCTTAACCAACTGAGCCACCCAGGCATCCCTGGGAAATTAGGTTTTAAAATTATGAAGCCAAATAATCAGCTTTTAAAAATAAATTCTTAGAAGATACAAATGACTTAAATAAGTCTTTATGATATATTACTAAGTTTGAAAAAGCAGTTATAAATTTCTATAGAAAATACCTCTGATTTGTTTAAAATATGTGCCTATGCATAGTAAAAAACTTCATACACTATTAATTGTCTTTGTTTCTGGGTATTTGGACCACAGTGATCTTTATGTTATTAATTTATAAATTTCCATATTTTCCAAATGTACTTCAGTTTACATACATTATTTTTCAATTAAGTAAATTATATTAAAAGTTATTGCTAAGATAAAAAAATACCACAGAACTGACACCTGGAATGTGGACAAGTTTGCCATGTGGCCAGTATCAGGTGAATTGAATGGTAATTGGGAAAAAAATGGAAATTGGGTTAAAATATTCTACATTTTACTAGAGTTGCATCCATGCCAACATTGATAAAAAGAGCCAATGATACTTCAGAGATATAATGGGATGTTAGATCTGCAAAAACAATAGATGCTTCCATTCACTGTTGAATTAAAAGTAAGTTAAAATCCATTAACAGTGAAATGGAGTCTTACTCTGCCTTTATTCTTCTTCGTGACCCCCTCTGAATGATTCAGACAATGGGCAAGAGGCCCATATAAATGCATTGTTTTTGTTTTCTCTTTGAGTTTTGTCCACCTTAGGTGTTTGGTTTCCTAAAAGGCTTTCTCAGTGGCTGCCAACAGGCATTGGGATCCACAACCTGGAAACCCAATCTCGGGACCCAAGGCATCTTTTAGAAAGAGGCAAATGGCAACCTCAGTCTCAAAACGATGAAACGGGAACCGTAGAGAGTAAAGAGAAGATCTTAATGTCAAAATGTAGGAGTTTGTTCTACTGTGCCACTTGGAGGCTGTGTGAACTGAGGCAAATCTTTTCCTCTCTCTGGGCTCCAGTTTCTTCATCTGCAAAATGGGTTGCTACTTCCTCACAGTATTTCTGAGAGTACTGACAGGAAGAGTGTCCACATGTAATGCACATTGTTATGTCAGTAGTTTTGGGAAATGAATATTTTAGTAACTCCTACAAAACCGAAGCATTTTGAGATTTTATTAAAGCCCCAATTAAACAAGGGTCGCTAACGGGGGGGGGGGGGGGGACACAGGACCGACACCCCCATAGGACAGCGTTCTGTGAATCAAATCATTGGGAACGCCTTCGGTTTTACTAGGTGAAGGGTTGTTGTGGCTCACTTCAACCACAAAGGTTCCAAGAGGTTGAGTTCCTGCTAAATTGTTTTGGAGCCTGAAAGGGGATTTATATCCTAAGTGGTTTTCCACTTAATGGGGTATCCAGAGCCAGCCCACTCAAAATTATGACTTGTACCCACTTCATTTTCAAAAGCATTTCGGTTCTATATCACTCAAATCTATTCTATCCAGATTGTCTACATAGAAAGTGCTAGTGGAAATGCCAAACAGCAATTGGCTAATGTGGTTAGCTAGCACAATCTACTAATGTTTTCTCTGTTTAGATAGATTATGGAGAGTATTTTTATAATAATATGAAGAAAATGTCTTTTAAAAAGCTATGCCCTCGATGGAAAGAGAAAATAAAGGCATTTGTCGTTACTATTTGTTTTTCATTTGTTTTGTTCTGTTTTCCTTTAAGTGTGATTATCCTTGAAAGTCTAAGAGTTTCTGTTTCACCCAGCGTAGTAGAGCCATTTCCAAGGTGTTTTGAGCATAAAGAATGACAGGCTTTGAGCTCTCTCCCTCCATTTCTCTCAATAAGTATTTTGCTTATATCTTAGGTACTTTTCTTCTCTTCCTGAAGAGAAATATCTAGAAGAAGTGATTGACCATCTTTGCAAATGTGCCTTGGACCAGCCATGGGTGTCTGAGATGTATCCTACTCAATAAGGTAACAGCAGTGACATTATTGGTAGTTTTAATATTACTAGTAATAAAAATGTCATCTACTCTGAGGGCTATATAGGCGCCAGTCTAATGACATGTGTTATCTAATTTAACCCATACATATAAGAAGCCTATGAGGTAGGTACAATGAAATAAACTGAAACATGTATATAGGTTCAGTAATTTGCATAAGGTGACCCTCAGTATGTGGCTGAGACAAGATTCAGTCAAGCTGTCTGGCTACAGAGCCCATACTCAAGAGACAACACAGATAATCCTGTTTCCCAAGCCCATGGCTTTCTTCTATCCAGAGTGACTACGTGCATGTTGGGAAGAGAAGATGCACATATCCACTTGTGCATTCAGACTTCCTTGACCTCATCAGAAAGGGTTGCAAGGCAATAGTCTGTCTGTGGACAAAATGCTCGTGGAGTCAGGAGGTCATGAACCCTGTCCACTGAGAGTTCACGATGTCATATTACCAGGGCTCCACAGAATCATAGAGCTGGAAGAGGCTTAGAGGATGCGATGGGCCTTCATTGTTTTTTGCCTACCCAGTATCCATTACACTTTCTTTTGGAAATTATACTTTCCTTTCCTCTTGAGGAATAACCTCTTGAGTAGTTACAGTCTGGTTTTCCAATTAATGCATAATCTAATCAAAAGGCTGCGTACATGGCCCAAGAGATGAGGTCCATCAGATGTTCCCTTTCTGGAATTTGAGTATGAGTTAGCATGATGAAAATACTGAACGAACATAGCTGGAGCTTGCATTCATTCCAGAGATGGTAACTGGAGCCCGAATCCCATACCAGCTCATTGACCTCTCTTTACTCCTGTGCATCCACTTCTGTGAATTAGCCTTTCAATAAAATTTTCTTGAGGTCCCCAAATTCTGGAGCCTGTTTGTGACTTTCATCTAAAATACCCCAACCATCATATAAGCCATGAGTTAAAACTTTTAGAAAACACACGAGTCATCTACCCAGTATTTCAGGTATTCCGGCTTTCATTTCATTGAAGAAATGTTTATACAATAGTCTTATGTGTCAAAGCTCTACTCTGGGTACTTTGTACATATAAACGCACTGAATATCTCCAGAGTTGGAGGAAATAACTATTTTATGAAGCTACTCTTTCATTCTCGTGTGGAGGCTCATGTTGCAGGACAAGCATTTCTTATCTGGCTAAAATCTGTTTCCTTGTTCTTTCTACCTTGTGACCCATGTCCTGCCATTTTCCATGCAGAATAATGCCAGATATGCTCTCCTTTTGACCCCTTGTTTTTATGTAGCCAGTTGTAGATTTAGACATGTGGATAAACTACTCACAAAGACTCTAACTCTAGTGTAAGTCCTGAACCTCTAACTTGTATGTCTTCTGAGTTAAAGGATTGTCCCACTTCTGCTACCTTTGTCTAGCATACAACCATCAAGAATATTGCATTAGGGAATTCATAAAATCCTAATAAAAAAAACAGAAGTTCCATTTGATTTAAATTCTATCACTGTCAATAAAAAAGAGAGTCTCAAGGCTTTATATCTTCAAGTCCTTTTCATGTAATATCATCAGTTACCCACATCCATGCGTTATATTCATTCATGAATTTATTCATTCAATAAATATTTATTGGGTATATATGCCAGGTGCAAGACAGAGTGCTAGGGTGTAAAATGATAAATCAGATGTGGGCATCTAACATCCAGATTAAAACATAAAAAATAAAACATCTATTTACTTAGTGTATATGGAACCAGTACCCAGACCATTGTTTTTTGTTGTTGTTGTTTATTTTACTTGTTGTTTGTTCATTTTGTCCCCTCCATCTAACTCTTTGATGCTGTGGAGACACAGCTAGTGAAGGTGTAATTCTTGGAAAAAGGAGAATGGATGAACATACTATTTCAAAGCACAAGAAGGGGTACCTGGGTGGCTCAGTCGGTTAAGTGTTCAACTCTTGGTTTCGACTGAGGTCATGATCTCATTGTTTGTGAGTTCAAGCCCCACATCAGGCTCTGTACTGACAGCCCAGAGCCTGCTTTGGATTCTCTCTCTCTCTCTCTCTCTCTCTCTCTCTCTCCCTCTCTCTGCTCCTCCCCTGCTCACTTGCACACACTCTCTCACTCCTTCAAAAGAAATAAATCAACTTTTTAAAAAAAAATTAAAAAATAAAAGCACAAGAAGAAGCTTTTTCTTATTCCTGAAGGATCTCCCATGATTACTCCATAAGAATTAGAGATTCTTCTCCAGAACTGGTTTTAATCTTTATTTGTTCCTGCTCTAAAATTAGCTTTGAGAATACAGGTGTAGCACTTTTATAGAAACCTCCAAGCACAGCAAAAACAATCAAAGCACAGCAAGATGAAGAGGAGAGGAAAGAAGAAGGCAGGAGGAGTAGGAGAAAGAATTTTAACTGTTTATGTTAGTATTGCCAGCGATATCCCATGGTCTGTGCCTATTTACTGCTCACATACCACCAAGAGATGATGATAGCAGATACTTTAAAACACACTGGTGGTAAGATTGGTATAAGAATACTGTTTATAAGAGATGCCCATGTGAATATCTCATCTCTCTTTTGATTTAAGTTTTTCATGTTTATTTATTTTTGAGAGACAGAGAGAGACAGAGGACGAGTGGAGGAGGGGCAGAGAGAGAGGGAGACACAGAATCCGAAGCAGGCTCCAGGCTCGGAGCTGTCAGCACAGAGCCTGACATAAGGCTTGAACCCACAAACCGCGAGATCATGACCTGAGCCGAAGTCGGATGTTTAGCTGACTCAGCCACCCAGGTGCCCCACCTCTCTTTAGATTTTAGAGGACAGCCTATATAATATCTTGTGTCAGACAATTTGACAGGTCAATGTACATGAAAGCATGTGCCCGCTTCCCTACCCTCCAGTCTATTCTAAAGAGAGAAGGTAGATGAGCTCTTGTTCAGATTTGATGTGTTGGGGAAGGCTCTCACCATTGCACTTTAAACATCGTTTATTTTTCTTTCCTCTGCAGAGTTGTAGGTCAGTTATTTGCTCTTTTTCTTAATTAAGGATTGTATTCCCCAGAACTTTCTATATCCATCCTTCGTCCATGCCCAAGTATCAGTTAAATAATACCAGTCCCCAAAGGTTAGCGGTATGGCAGAATGGAAGTGGCAGTGCCGAAAACATTATATCCACTGCCAGACAGCCCACAATATTCACAAAGTTCAGGTGAACTTGTTTTTATGCATGAAGAACAGTCATTCTTGTCAAGTATTTGATGACATTAGCACACGCTCGGTCCAAAGATCAGGGCTGGACAACAGAGTAGAGGAGAAGGGTCAAGTGCAGTGGAGGGTTTGAACTGGTTTGGTTTCCAGCTTCTCTTTCCCTCATGGACCTACCTCTGTCAGGCCTCGAGGGAAGAAGAGACTATAACAAGGAGGAATGAGCATCTCCAGTAGACGTGAAGGACCCCAAAGCAAGGCTTCTTTGTATCGTACATGTGTTGTCACCAGAAATAGATCTGACAGAAACCCATACTACTCGAACTTATAGGTAGGTGATGCATGTAACAGTAGAAAACTGCCCTCTAAATTCAGCCAGACCTGGGTCTGAATTAAAGCTCTTGGTTCTCACTCTGTGGCTGTGTCCCCTGCAGCCTGTTATTCTTTATTGTCCTCATCTAAGAAATGGGATCAGAGTCACAAGTCATAGGTGGTTGTGAGGACGTGTGTGAGGTGTGTGAGGATTACACGTGCAGAGGGAAGGGGTTTTCTTCCTTCTTTAGCCTATTCTCTTCTTTCAATCTGTAAGAACAGTAATGATTTCAACTCATCTTGTCTTTAAAAAAAAACAATTAGTTATCCTGTGACTTTTGGTTTAGAACCAACATGCAGACCGATCAATATGAGGGAAATTGGGTGATTTATAGTATACTCGATACCCACATTATGAATGGTAATATCCCAAAGGTTCATTTGTATGGAAGTCATTTCCCATGTTCCAAGCACTGAGCAGATGCTAATTGCTGGGTGCCTTCCAGATTAGAATGGCATCTGGCATTTGAGCAGTTCCTAATGCAGCTTTGTCCATTCTCCTGCTGCCCATCACAACAGCGAACAAGGCTAAAGTTCGCCCTTTCTAAAATTAAGACTTAAATTTTGAAAGGATTCATAATAATTTTAAATTCAATGGAATATATTGTCATACAATTAAAAAAAAAAAAGAAAAAAAAAAACCTCTACCTGGTCTCCAGCAAATAGTTTTAATTCATGTTCAAAGTGTGCTTCAAAGAAGATTGGAAGAAAATTCTCTCATTTTAGACTATTCTCCTGATAAAGACACTCAGGTTTCTAGAAAATTAAAACTAGACAAGTACACTTCTAATGCATGAGCACTGACTCCACTCCCCCACCCAGGTAATCAGTTATCATTCTCTTCTCTTCCATCTATGCCTTCTGTCCCCAAAGAATACAGTCAAGCAGAAAGTGTCAGGACTTTGGGAATTGGAAGTATGATAGTCAATAGTAAGCAGTGAAAACGAATACAAAAAATATGTAGAAGCAGTGAATTTTGGAGATTAGACACAACATGTTATGTATGCAGTAGAGATGGAAAGGTTCCCGGTTTGATAAAGTAGAGGCATGTTACCTAAACACGTTACCTAAATATCTTACAGAAAGCAGAAAATGGTTTGGGGACCTTGCCTATCACTCCAGTTGTGGATTGGGAGATGGAAATCTGGTTGTGGACAAACAGGTAGCAGAATTAGGGAAATTTACCCATTACTGGCAAACACCTGGTCTGCAGATACCTTGCTTCATCCAAGTCTGAGTGAAGAGTATTAAGAAAATATTAGGCATATAAAATTGTAAAAAAGAGGGAAAAATATAAGAACAGGTTTCCAAAAATGAAATCTTGTAACCCAAAAGAAAATTTTTAAAATGAATACAGAATCAAATACACCAAGAAAAAGAACAGTGTCTCATTAAATAGGAGAAAATTTTACAGAAGAAAAGTAGCCTGAAATAAAAGAAAAGCAGACTGGAATGAAAACAAAGTTGGGTGAGCTAAAAACAAAGAAATAAAAAAAGGTAAAGGTACCAAAATTCTGGTAGCAGAATTCCAGACCCTAATGAAGGCAGATGGAGGCAGAAAAACCTGAGGAAACAGAGACGGGAGAGTAAAGAGAAAGGACAAGAGAGAAGGTGATCACACAAGAACAGGAAAGAGAATGATTTGCCCATATTTGCAGAATTTCCGTGTCTGCAAAGGAATTTTGTTGATAAAAGCAACAACTTTTGTTGATAAATGGAACAAATGGACTGCTGGAGTATTTAAGAGATCTCTGAGCCGACGACAAAGGATGCAGACGGAAAGAGGTTGTGTATGGTCCTCAAAATCAATCGAGTCATACTTGCAGACACGTCCAGGCAGACACATGAATTTCAAGTTTGAAAAAAGCATCCTACAAAAGCGTCTAGAGAGAAAACTAGTTTTCCTCACATAGGAACAAAAAGTAGACTAGCTCTGTTTCTAATGCAACCCTTTTCTTATAACAGGACACTGATCTATAAAATAGAAGCCAAACGCTGCTAAGGCAACTCAACCATGATTAAAAGCTCAGGTTCTGAGGACTTGGTGGAATTAAATGCTACCCAAAATGGAGCTCATGAGTCAAATACTTTTCTCGCCCTAAAGGAAAAAATATCTATTTCTCCCCTTTCAATATTATGGCATGCAAATTATTTTAAAACAGCCCCTATGGTCTCTCCTGCTGCTAAGCTGTACCATATGTGGTTTTAATTAAAATTTCCTTTTTCTTCCTCCCTTATCTGTATTTCAAAGATGTCTTAGTTATTTTTTTTTTTTTTTTACTGAGCTCATATAATCTTGACCATCTCCATGCACAAACAGAAAGCAAATGCCTTCCATAAGAGTTCCCTAGTAAGGGGTTTCAATCAATTCAGAGGCCACGAATGTCTCCAATAGGTCTATTAAATCTTCCCTTATGTTCATAGTCTTTATGGCGAACATATTGAATCCTGTCTACTCCTTGTCCTCCACGGCTCCCAATCTTCCCCAGATTGGATGAATCTACACTATGTCATCTCAATTTATTCTTTGTTTTCTCCATCTTCCAGTTTATCAGTGGGGCAACCTTAACTCCATCAACTACCTTCCCTCCATGTGCTCAACAAATAGACTGCACTCTCCCGGGGCTGATGAGAGAGGCCATAGTCTCTTCGGAGTCCTGGCTTCCAACGTCTTTTCACTCAACTACAGAGACTCTGTTTTCTTTGGGAGAGAATGCGGCGTGCAGATTAGTTCCTGCACTAAGTCTTGAGCGGAAGATGGCCTTCCCTTGGATTAAGGCAGCGCGGTAGCAGAGAAAAAATAATTAGCTGCACAGCATATGTCCTTAATGGTTTGATAAAGGACCGCAAGGGGCATTGTGAAGAAGATGAGAATGGAAAGGATTTCCTTTTATTAAGCTTAGCAGGGGAGGGGGTTTAAGATATTCATTTCCATAGATAAACAAGCCAAGGAAAGGAACATCTGCCGGGAAGGCTCCTCCAACGTGTAGCAGATGTGTTTCAACAACAAAGCATATCCAAGAAGCATTTTAGCATTTAATTATTTAGCTATCTCACTGAGTTGAGGAGCAAGGAGGTGGGATGGATTGAGGAAGCATATTGTAAATTTACTGAGCCTGGAAATTCAATTCCGAATGCCGTTTAAGCCTCCACATGCTGAGGTTTCTCTCAGAACATATGCTAACTGCTTTTTGATACACAGACCCCAAACGCACCCACCCCTTCCCACACGTGTGGCGGCTATCACTGTGAAGCATCCTCCCCTCCATCCTCCCCACGACTCCCTCTTCTCTCCCTTGCGTTTCTGTAACTCCTTTTCGCCTCTCGTTGCTTTCAGTTTTCCCCTGCTTGAAACCCTTGCCCGGGTAACAGTCTTTCTAAAATGCAAATCTGATCACTGGATCTGTAAGAGAGAAAGAGAGGGACGTGGCATGAGGGCTTAAGGAAGGATTAGTGCAAAGCAAAAGAAAATTGATCAGGGGCAGGAGGAAGGAGTAAAATAAAGCAGAAGCTGTCAATTAGCCACAGGGTTCAGGGAGGAGAGAAGAGTTTGGAATCATGTGCAATACGCCTCGTCCTGGGAGGGGTGCAGGTTCCACAGGGGTGCGTCAGTAAAGAAAGCTATGCAAGTCTGTGTGCACTTTCCGGCCCGGCTGGTCAGGTAGAGGACCAAGCAGTCCGGTTCCGGCGGCCTAAGAGAAGCCAGACGACCCGGTCCAGATTCCGTCACGCTCTTCCGTTGCTCCAGTATAGAAGTCCAAGGACTTTAGTGTGGTGTGCTGGAACTGCCCCTTCCCTCTCTCTAGACTCTTCCTCCAAACTTGCGGCAAATATTTGCATTTCCTCAAATATCTATCATCTGTATGATTGCGCTTGCTTCTCTTATCACCGGATTTCCTGTAATTTCTTAACTCCGTGGTAGATTCCTGCCAGTCCTCTCAGGAATAATTCCATCTCTTCCCTTCTGAGGCCTTCTCTGCTCACCTCCATACCTAGTCTGTCAGTTACAGTGCCTGCAGGGGCCTTTCGTAAGGCCTGCTACTTCAGTGTACCTTCAGCCGTTGCCATTTCGTTGTTCAATCCTTCCCGTAAGTAGAATATAAACTTTTGGGGGTCAGAAAGTGTTCAGTGTATGTGTATTGATGAATGAACGGCTTAGTCAGTGTTGCAAAGTCCGGTGTAACTGAGTCACACAGTGTGAGGGTGGGATGGGGAGGCTGGGGTATGCAGGGACATCTCTCTCCTGCTAACTTATCAGAGGAACAACTCTGGCCCAGAAGCACTTGGGGACGGTGCAAGTGCCCCATCCCTTTTATTACATTTATGTTTTTCAGTCAGTACTTTAGTTAGGATGCTTTGAATTGCAGCTACTGGAAAACTCATCTCGTCGAATTTGAGCCAAAACATCCAGAGTTTGTGTAGCTTCAGAGATGGCTTGATCAAGGACCTGTGATATCAACGAGTAGGATTCAGTTTCTCCCATCTCCTGGTTGTGTTTTGTCTCATGGTGGCTTCATGTTCAGGCCCCCTGGCAAAGTGTGTACCAGCTCTGGATGCCCAGCCCCTTCATTGTTGGTGCATCTGGGAGAAGAGAGAGGCTCTTCTCATTTGGCATGAGGCTTACTGCTCTGATCACAGCATGAACCCATCCCCAACGTGGTCCCTGTTCCCAAGTGAATGTGATGTTCTGGTTGACTATGCCCAATATACATGCCTGTCTCTGTAGGCTACTTCATTCCAAATGCTTATACAGCAAGTGGAGAGCAAAGGGGTCTCTTGTAGGTGCAGAAACTATATAATCTATATAACTCATTGAACAAACCCAGGCACTTTTGAGAGTGAAGGGGGTACTGTTAATAATTAAACCACGGCATAAGCATAAACAGTACTGTCCCAGGTGACTCAGATGTATCATCACCCTAGCCGTATATGTATATGTATATGTATATACACATACACATATACATGTATATATACATGTATACACATATATACATATATATGCACATATGTGTATGAGTAGTTATAAAGTGTTTTAAAATTTTTGTTTTACATAAGATCACAGAAAGGACTCTGGCTTGCTTCACTGAAACGCATTCTTAGTTTTACCTCTTTTCTAACTGACAACTTTGAGGAAATCTCTTCACTTCTCAGATCCCTGTTTCCTCATCTTTTAAACATGGGTGCCGTACTAGGAATCTCTAGCATCCTCTCTGGTCTTGTGGTTCTCTGGGAGGACACTATGATTCAAAGGCAGGACTAAACCCAGATGGGTTGGGAGATCACTGACTCTTGAGACAGATTTTATCACATGTGTGTTATATTGTTGGCTCTATGTGATAGATTTGATATTTCCGAAGCCATAAAAACAAAATGAATAACAACAACAACCCTGTGTCCATGCTAATTATCTGCCAGGAACAGTATTGAGCTCTTTATATGATATTTCATTTGTCCTCACCCAGCTCAACTTAGGAAGCATCATCACCCCCATTTGTGAATGAGGAGTCTATCACTTCCATCAGTCACTCAGCTAATATAGAATGCCTCCTGAGTGCCAGGCCTGTTCCAGGTACTGAGGAAACAGCAATGAGCAGATAGTCTAGGTCTCAGACTTCATGGGATTTACGTTCTTCGGAAGTAAAGACATTAGGAGTTTGCCGAGTTCCAATTCTTTCATAGTTGAAAGGCGAGACCAGCTCCCAGAGGGATGCAGAGGTCTGTGGAAGGCCATTTGCAACTCAGGACTCCACCTCTGTGAGAGCTCAGAGCTTAGAGCAATGTCTGGGGCTGGGCCTGCGGTCATGGTTGGTTAGCAGGGCTGGATGTCAGGGAGCAGACTCGAATGTGGAGTGAGGAAAAGTGAGGACAAATTAGACCCTGCTGCCCTCTGCTTCTGTCCCTCACCACCTCTAACCAATACGGTGACCTTCAGAGAACCGTGACTCCTCACTCCCACCTCTCAGATCTCCAGCAAAATGCTCTGAGGGCCAGCCCTAACCTGGTTCTTTAAGGGAAGGGAAGTCCGAGAGGTCCAGCTCCAGTTTTGCTAGATGGACACGGCACAAGACCACCGTAGAGACGACGTGGAGGTTTGGGTTTGTGGTGAGTTAAGAAAGACAGAAAACAAACAAAACGATTTTAAAAACTAAAAATATCAGGTACCAGCATGCAGACAATCACAGTGTGGGGTTGTGCCAGAGTCACTGGTGGCTACTTCAGACGGGCGTAGCAAAATTTCAGTCGATATGGGAAGAAGCGAGAGTCAGACCCAGGCAGTGTGGCTCTGGGGCCAATTATTTTGTCTTCCACACAAATTCCGTGCAAACCTGCATGATGATAATAATTTCCTGGGGGCAGAGGATATGTCTTTAAAAAGCAAATTCTCAGGCACCTCGCGAGAACAACGGGATAAGAATCTCAAGGTCCTGGAACTTGTGGTTTTAATAAGTACCTGGGGTGGGATTTAGCAGACCAGTTGCGAGAACACCGAACCGGTGCTTTGCAAAAGAGTAA
Organism: Panthera tigris; assembly: GCF_018350195.1. Classification (NCBI taxonomy): domain Eukaryota; kingdom Metazoa; phylum Chordata; class Mammalia; order Carnivora; family Felidae; genus Panthera; species Panthera tigris. Next base: position 68,234,944 of record NC_056676.1, on the reverse strand, counting down.
TAAATTCCTGAAATGGACTGCTCACGTATTTCCAAAAAGAAGACCAAATTATCCCTGGGTGAGTTTGAACCACCAACCTTTCCGCTAGCAACCAAATGTGCTAACCAGGTGCACCACAGAGACAACTGTACAGCTTAGCTAAGGCTTTAGCTCCAACAGAGAAGCCACCTCTATGTGCCATTTTGTCTGGAATACCATGCAAGCGCCCAGTATTATGCACACACACACACACACACACCATCAACTTTTCTAGTTTATCATAAAAACTGTGTGTGTGTGTGTGTGTGTGTGTGTGTGTGTGTGTGTGTGTGTGTTCATGTTCAGGAAGCAGAACCAGCAAAGCTTTTTAACTCCTCAAAGGTACTTAAAAAGCACTGTGTTTAGACATCTCAGCAACTCCCTCATACACCTGGGAGAGATATGGGAATGAAAATGTGCTTCATTTATATGGAAAGGCTTTCAGGCTTTAGAAGCACAGGCTGAAAGGCGAAACTTCACCAATAGCAATAGACATTCATCAACATTAATGGAAATGTTCACTTCCCCCAGTGCTGAGGGCTTCCAGGGGGATTAATTGTTTAATATTCACAAAGGACTTTGAAGATGAAAAGACCCACATAAAGGCTGAAAATGAACACTCACTTTGTTTGCTTTTCTTATCCTTTAGTTGAATCTGCAGAGCCACCATGTCTTTGAAGCAGCTCCAAGATTATAATAATGATGGCCACCCTTGGATTTGGGAGAACAGAGAGAGCAGGGAGGAATAATTTACCCTTAGTCTAATTCGAGTGACTGCAGAAGCAAGGACTTTGGTATCACACAGAGTCCTGACTCTACCACCTGCCAGCTGTGTGACCTTGGGCAAGTTACTTGCCTTCTCCGATATTCTATTTCCTTAGCTGAAAAATGGTATAATGATATCTGCCTGGTTATGATCGAGTGAGAGGTGTTTAAGGACTTAGGTAGCACCTGGCGTATTGCTAGTAGCTGTGCAATTAAAATTACTGTTTCTGTTGCCAGTGTCTGAGGGATATTAATAAGTAAAGTTTCCAAGGCTTGATACGACAAAATTCAACACTGATCCTAATTAAATAACAAATGACAAAACAGTAAAATGAGCCAGGCTGACGGGCTAGAAATCTTTTGAATCATTTGTGGGTATGTGGACCTAAGAGAAGACTGAGCTATTATTTACTCAAGATTAAATCATTTTAAATTGTCCTTTATTTCATAATCGCTTTATTTTTTCCCTTCTAATATCCCAGCTAATCTCTAACATAACTCCTCTATCGACCCGCCTCTTCTACCCTCACGGTACTCGGTACTCGTTAATGTTATTGCAGTGTGGGTCAAAGTTGAGAACGTAAGGTGTTAGTTCTGTGAATTATCTGGGCAACTCTGCATTGAATGGAGACTCTTGAATACAGTGACCCTAACCTGTAAGATCCTGTGCGAGGAGACACGTCTGTTTTAGGCCCAAACCTGCCTGTATTTCGTTTGACATTGGGGATTATCTTCCCACTTTTTCCAAATCGGGAGCCTTCCAGGGAATGAGGTGGGAGTTGGCAAGAAGGGATTGGAGAACTACAATATTCACTCTGCCTGAGGTCCACTGCCCAACTCACTGCCCCCTTGGGTTGGGGGCTGCTTCTTCAATAATCTCAAGGAAGTGATGACATAGGGATTTTCTTCCATGTGCCAATCACACTGATTCTCTGGACACAATGGTTATGGGGACATGGATTAGACCATACAGCCTTGGGGAGAAATAAAAAGAAAATCAAGGACCCCAACTGGCATACCTTCTCAGATTTGGAAAACATTTTTCTATAGCCCACTGATTTACAGGGTAAGATACCCCACTTCTCTGATATGTACAGGTTAGGTAACTTGGGAACCTAAAAATTGCAGTGCCAGAATATGATGCTGTGCATCTGTGGCGGGGCTATGGCTCTTCGGAAATCAAGAAGGAGTTAGGAAAAAGAACAGAAGCCAAGAGTTTCTCACTGGTCTCCCATGTAGATTGTCGTGTTATAGGAGGGAGTGGAATTAGAGGGGGGCTTGGAAAAGTAAGTTATAAGGTCTTTAAGAAAATGTTCTCCATCCAAGTCAGGTCTGAGGGAGAAATTTCAGGGCCACAAGAGTTGGGTTGTTGTGTTTGTGTGGTGATGCAGAGGTGGGGGGTGGGGAGGGAGGTCCTTATAACAATATTAATAATATTGGAACAATATTAATAATAAAGAGCTCACCAAAAAACTCTCTAATCGTTTGTGAGTCAGGAGAAAAGAAATTTTAATTAGGATGCAGAAGACCTGAGTTTGAGTACTACCATTAACATTAATTAGCTCTGTGATGTTGGGAAAATCAATTAAACTTTGCTGGCCTTGTTTTTTGTGTGTTTGTTTGCTTTTTTTTTAACTTGTAAATTGAGACACCAAAAGAAGGTTTAACTAGACTGCTCACAAAGCTTTAGCAGGAATTCCTCTGCATGTGAATATTTTCCTCCAAGGACAAAACACATAGTTATCACTATTTAGCTTCTCGGTGTCCTTACTTGGGAGTTTGGAGTATGCTGGATCCCTATGATTGCATGTTGGTGCAGAATGGATCCAGGCAGAGCACGGAGGGTAGAAATTTGGCTCAAGCATCCAGGGCATTGTAATACGGCCTGTCTTGGTTTGGTAAGGATAGATATCCATGGATGTCCAAATGAGGAGTACGTAAGTAGTAATTAGGAATACTTAATCCAGAAATAAATATACTATATAGGGAATGCCAAAGGCAGTAGTAGATCAACAACTGAACACCCAGTAACAACCCAGGATAAATACTGAATACAGGCGACGTGTGCAAGGTATGGGGCCTGGTCAGAAATTTTAGGGACTGGTCTCAATGGCTTCAGAGGAGAGTTCTACTGGGAATGTAGAGCTGGAAAGGAGGAAACTAAGGCAGAAATCCAGGCAAAGAGGACAGAATGGTGGCAAAGATGGCACAATGGTAAAGAAAAGTACCATCGAATGGGAACTTGGGCTATATATTTGACAGAGCATTGAGTAGATCTTGACCCTTCTCTCCAGAGAACCAAAGTTAACAAATGTCTAAGCTGAGGGCACCATGAGAAGCGAGCTGCTAGAGATCTGCCTTCAGCCAAGATGGAGTAACAGATGACATTTACCCCTGCACCTAAAACAAATGCAAAACTGCACAAAATAGATGAAGTGATGGTTGTAAGACAATGGAGGTGGGTAACGGCAGTGATTTCTAGGATTCAGGAGACAATTTGGTGAACCCTACAACTGCTCTAGTGAGAAAATTTTCAGTCTGTGGTATGTACAAGGAGGTGAAACATAGTCGAAGCCTGGTAGAGTCTTTGAGATGGAGAAAGAGTCTGGAAGACCCAGGTGACCATATTTTCAAATGCCAGAGAGAGGAAGGCTACACAGAGAGAACTTTGCACCCATAGAGAGAATCTCCATTGAACATCCAGCAGAATACTGAGTGCTTGTGAGGCCAAATACCTGAGGCTAGGGAGAGATCCACCCAAAGGTATTGGTACTTGGTACTCACACAGAACTGTTAATACTGCCTGCCATGATGATTATCCTGAGTGTAACAGGGAACCAGTAAGGAGCCTGAAATAGAGCAGTGATGTGGTCAGAGTGGCCCTTTAGAAACAGAGCTTTGGGTACAATGTGGTGAACTGCTCAAAGAGAAGGAAACCCAAATCTAAATAAATGTACAAAATAAAAAGAGATCATTAACTTTTTAAAAGTTATTGTATTGTATTGTATTAATTTTACAAATACAGGTACTTACTATGTTCCAGGCGTTGTGCTAGGTCAAAAACATGCACAATCTTAATCCAATCACTAACTGAGGTCAGAGAAGCAAATAAGTTCCTCAAGTTCACTTGGTTAAAAGTAGATGAACCATGACTCAAATGTAAACATGTGGTTCCAAAATCTCTGCCTGGTCCCTAAATCATGCTGCTTTCCTGGCGTTGGCTAACTCAGTCCTGAAACTACAAATCAAAGTCCGAGATTTGTCCTAGAAGTAGAACTTTGAGAGCAAAGCTCTTGACTTGACACTTGACAACACAGAAAAATAATATTAATGTGACAATAGTAACAAATAGCATTTGTTTAATATTTAATATGTATCCAGTCTAAGTGCTGTACCTGCATCCAAGCATTTAATACTCCCATCAAGCAAGAAAGGAGTCTATTTATTTGTGCCTTGGAAGAGTCTAGCTGTCAGAGCCCATATATTATCCATGCAGGCATTTCACAGTTGACTGCCTTTGTATCAACTGGCCTCCTGACTTCATTAGCCACACACCCAAGATTAATGTAGTAAGAAAAGGCAGCGCTAAAAGGAGAATAACATCACAAGTAATAAACAAGCTTCTCTTTAACTACTTTAAGATCTTTATTCAATGTACAAAATGCAGAGACCCAGAGTGGTTCCTCCATACTAGGGGATAGTTGGAGCCTTAACAGGATAATGTGAACTTTGATTCTTTTTTCCTAAGAACTGCATGAACTTCTGAGAACTTCTTTTCCTAAGAACTGCTGAGACTTCTTTTCCTGTTTTGTGATCAAGTCCAAGGTTTAGCAAAACCTACTAATCCTCAACATGAATATTTCCACGATAGAGAATCTCTGTTTTTAAGTCCCAGCATTCCATGTTTTCACATTGTTCTAATTGCTTGAAGTTCTTTCCTGTATTAAATGAAATTCTACTTTCAGTTCATATCTACCCATTGGTCTTAATTCTGTTTTCTGGTCCAAGTGGAAAAATAAGTGTATACTGCTCTACACCCTGGAGATGGCTTTCATAATCCTATCTGCAAATATCCTTATTCCATTCAGATTCCTTCATCTTTTATTCAAGAATGGAGTGTTTCAAGACACAATTATTCATTGAGTATCGTATTTGCTAGTGGAGGTAGAATAGTGAGAAAGCAAACTTTGTTCTTGTTCTCATGTAACTTTCTATCTTATAGAAGAGACAAGAAAATGGCAATTACAGCAAAGTGTGACATGTGCTAAGATAGGAGAAGTGTGGAGGGTGATGGAAACATAAAGGAGGGGCCAAGAAACCCTGAAATCTGGAGTGAGCGCTGGCAAGAACTTTCAAGATAAAGTGATGCCTGAGTTAAGCCATAGAAGAATGAACAGGAATTAGCAGGCAAAAGGTGGATAGAGGGAAAGTGTGTAAGTGGAAGTTGGGGGTAGGAAAGCAATCCAGTAAGAGGAGGAAGTGGGAATCAGCAAGATCGGCTATGGGGTGTGTGTGTGTTTGTGTGTGTGTGTGTGTGTGTGTGTGTATAGAAGGAAATGTGTACAAGAACCTGAGGACTTTTTGTTTTTAAGTTTATGTATTTATTTTGAGAGAGAGAGAGACAGAGAGAGAACAAGTGGGGGAGGGGCAGAGAGAGAGAGAGAGACAGAATCCAAGCAGGGGCTCTGCTGTGCAGAGCCCAACGTGGGGCTGGAACTCGCAAATCGTGGTATCACGACCTGAGCCAAATCCAAGAGGCAGACGCTTCACCAACTGAGCCACCAGGACTGACTTTTAAACCGGAAGACTTTTAAAGCCTAATTAGGTGATTTTAACATAATTCCCAAGGCTTTGGGATGAAATGCAGCAGGTACAACATGAGCACCTTCGTGTTAGACAGACCACCCTCCCGCAGGATCGATAATGCATGGCGAGACCAGGAGCTCATAAAGGCTATTACTTTATGAAGCAAGAAGAGGTGGGCCGACCGTAAAAAGAGACTCTTAAATACAGAGAAAACCCTAGGAGTTGCTGGAGGGGAGGTGGGCAGGGGGATGGACTAGTGGGTGTCGGGCATTAAGGAGGGCACTTGTTGGGATGAGCACTGGGTGTGTTATATGTACCTGATGAATCACCGGGTTCTACTCCTGAAATCAATAGTACACTGTATGGTAACTAACCTGAATTTAAATAAATAAATACATAAATTACAAAAAGAAGATAAGGTGGGCAAAAATCAGGATAGTGGCATCATCTTGTCATCATGAGGGTCACTCACATCTCATTAAGTTCAGTTTTCCAAAGTTCCTCTGATGATCTAATACTCCACATTGAATAAAATATTCCAGGTGTAACCTGACTATTGCTGAATAAAGATGGGTTATCCCCTTACTTGTTTTGAACACTGCAGAAAAAGGTCAATTTATTTTTTTATTTTTTTGATATCTGGACCACATTGTTTATTAATATGATTGCAATAGGCTAGAACACATTAATCCTGTTGGGGCTATATAGACACATATATTCTTTCCCTGACAGTTGTACAATTTTTGTTTTTAGTTCAGGTACAAAATGTTGCATTTATGTTTGGTATAATACATGCTTTTTAAATTTGGCCCAATATTCCAGATTGCTGAGAACATTTCAGATTTTAGTTCTGCTATCCAGATGGTAACTCAGATTAAAAAGACTATGGTCTTTAAAGTCAGAAAGTATATTGGTGAATATACTGGCCTGGCCACTTAAATCAGCATTAGATCCTGAAGGACTTAGCATTCCTAACTGTAGTTTACTGTTGATTTAATGTAATCAAAGATTGAGTATAGTATCACATGACATATCACGCAGGGATTTTATGACCTCACATCGTCACAAGAAGGGTGAATAATTTCAATAAGCTATACTGATTAAGACTACATTCACATAACTTTTATTACAATATATTGTAATAATTGTTATATATATATCTGTATATATACAGTAGTGCCCCCTTATTCAGGGAATACATTCCAAGACCCCCAGTGGATTCCTGAAATCACAGGAAGTACCTAAACACACGATGTTTTTTTCCTATACATACATACCTATCATGAAGTTTAATTTATAAATTAGGCATGGTAAGAGATTAACAGTAACTAGTAATAACATAGAACAATCATAACAATATGCTGCAATAAAAGTTATGTGAATGTGGTCCCTCTCAAAATAACTTATTGAGCTGTATTCACCCTTCTTGTGATGATGTGCGGTCATAAGATGCCTGTGTGATGAGCAAAGTGAAGGGAAATGATCCCTCTGTCCCCTTATCTGGGAGTGGGAGCTGTTTCCTGCAGTTACTGTCTCTGTGTTACTGCTGTGCTTCCTTCTTGGCTTTTCAGTCCTCCCTGATTAACCAGTTCCCTATATTAAATTCCCTAAGTTAGGGGGCACCTGGGGGCAGAGAGGGCTCAGTTAAGCATCTGACTTCAGCGCAGGTCACGATCTCGCAGTTTGTGGGTTGGAACTCTGTATCGGGGCCCTGTGTTGACAGCTCAGAGCTTGGAGCCTGCTTCAGATTCTCTGTCTCCCTCTCTTTCTGCCCCTTCCCCCCCCCAAAAAAATAAATAAACATTAAAAAATTATAAAAAAATAAATTCCCTATGTTAAAACCTGGTGTGAATCTGATTTCCTTACTAGACCCCCTTTTCATCCCAATGTCCTATCACTGGAAATTTTTATATTCTTTGGGCTAAATAAAAGGCAACCTTGGGGCACCTGGGTGGCTCAGTTGGTTAAGCATCCAGCTCTTGATTTCAGCTCAGGTCATGATCTCACAGTTTGTGGGATTGAGACCCAAATCAGGCTCTGTGCTCATAGCATGAAGCCTGTTTGGGATTCTCTCCCTTTCTCTCTGCCCCTCCTGCTTGCTTTCTCTGTCTCTCTCTCAAAATAAATAAATAAACTTAAAAAAAAAAAGACAACCCTGACAGACTGTTGACATTTCCACAATGGAAACCTTCTCTTAGTACTAAGGCAAAATAGCTACAGAAATGTGGGCAGAGTGCTCTCCAGAGTGCATATTCGCCCTGCCATCGTCATAAACAGGAATTTATTAGCTCTTGTGCTTTCTTGTCTTGGGTTTTGTTAAGAGAGCTTTGAATTAACCCAAGAGCAGAAATTAACAGCTCTTCAGAAGTTAACTCCCCATTATAGCAAATATTGTTTAGCAAAGAATACTTGTTATTTACCAGCAACTCTTTAAGTGCTTTATATGTATAAACTCATCTATCCCCAGTAAACTTATGGGGGAGTTTACCATCATCATCATCATCATCATGCCCATTATACAATAGGTCACAATGGACACTGTACAGTTAAAAAATTGCTTTTAGTTTGTTGTAGTGCGTTGAGGGGTGATCCTCCAAAAGATATGTCCATCCAAAACCTGTGAAGCCAACCTATTTGGAAGAATGCTTCCTGTAGATGTAATTAAGTTAAAAACCTCAAGATGATATCATCCTGCATTAAACCGAATGATAAAATTGAATGAGACGTGTCCTCATAAAAGAAGAAAAGGTGCCATGGAGATGGCGGCAGAGATTGGATTGATACATCTGCAAGACAAGGAAAGCTAACGATTGCTGGCCACCACCAGAAGCTAGGAGAGAGGTGTGTATTTCTTTTTATTTTTTACTTATTTTGAGAAGGAGAGCAAAGCACAAGCCGGGGGGGGGGGGGGGAGGGGCAGAGAGAGAGGGAGAGAGGGAGAGAGAGAGAGAGAGAGAGAGAGAGAGAGAGAGAATCCCAAGCAGGCTCTGCACTGTCACAGCCAGAGCCCAACACGGGATTCAAACTTACAAACCATGAGATTGTGACTTGAGCCAAAATCAAGAGTCAGAGGCTTAACCAACTGAGCCACCCAGGCACCCCTAGGAGAAAGGTATGGAACAGATTTTTCCTCAGAGCCTCCAGAAGAAACCAACTCTGGTGACACTTTGATTTTTGGATTTCTGACCTTTAAACCGCGAGATGATAAATTTCTGTGTTCTTTTTTTTTAATTTTTTTTTTAACGTTTATTTATTTTTGAGACAGAGAGAGACAGAGCGTGAACAGGGGAGGGGCAGAGAGAGAGGGAGACACAGAATCCGAAACAGGCTCCAGGCTCTGAGCTGTCAGCACAGAGCCCGACGCAGGGCTCGAACTCAGGGACCGCGAGATCATGACCTGAGCCGAAGTCGGACGCTTAACCGACTGAGCCACCCAGGCGCCCCTCTGTGTTTTTTTTAAAGTCATGTTTGTGGTAATTTGTTATGGCAGCGCTGGGAAACTAATGCATTCATAGAGTTAGTAAGCGTGAAAATGGGGCTTGAACCCAGCTAGGCTGCTCTGGGTGCTCAACAATTAAGGTATACTTCCCTATTTGCAAAAAGCAGGTGACATGATTTATGCTGAACTCTCCCAGCAGGTGGAGCAGAGGAGATGAAAGCTATAGGATTTGAGAAAACCTTTAGAGTTTCTCCCCTAGAGCTGGGATTGGAATTGGAATTTGGGAGGGGTGGGGAGAACTCAAGGATTAGCCAATAGCAGTCCCCCATCCTCCTGCATGGTCACCATCATCTGTTTCCCCTGGAGGTGATAATACCTCTGATGGAGTGGCTTGGTGATGCTGATGTGACAGAACATGAGGAGTGAGAGCTTCTAGAGCCACACGGAGAAACTGCCTGCGCAGGGTTGGCAACAGGAGCTTGTGGCCCTGGACCACGAACACATTAGCCGTAACTAGTATAAACACTCCTGATGGTCTGCACTATGAAAGACCCAGGACATAATCCTGGGGGAATGGATGCGGTAGCCTTCTTAATGAAGATTGAGCTGGACTTTTCTACAAGCCTAGTGAGTAGGAGCTAGAAGTAGATGCAATTTAATTTGGAAAAATTGATAAACTTATGAATGTGGCATTTATTGCACTTTACCGTTATAGGGAGTAAACTTCATAGCTGATATCCACACTTCTTTGTTAGTGCATACAAGATTTCATTAATGGGCTTCCGTGGATGGATGAGAGATCATGGATGTCCTCCAGGGAATACTGTCATTGAAACTGTATGTAAAGTGTGTGTGAGTGTGTGTGTGTGTGTGTGTGTGTGCCCACAACTTTGAAAATGTACTTCAAAAGTTCACATTATTCAGCATGGTAGGGACCACTAGTATACATGAATTGAAAGGCACCTTCCAGTTCTGATATTTTTTTTGATTCAGTTATTTTCCAATGGCAAAGATTAGGAATCTGTACAATTCCTTTTTTTTTTTTTTCAAGCTTCATTTATTTCGAGAGAGACAGAGACAACACAAGTGAGGGGAGAGAGACAGGGAGACAGAGAGAATCCCAAGCAGGCTCCATGCTGTCAGTGCAGAGCTAGACATGGGGCTCGAACTCACAAACTGTGAGATCATGACCTGAGCCAAAACCAAGAGTTGGACACTTAACCGACTTAGCCCCCCAGGTGCCCCAGGAATCTGTATAATTCTTAATATCAAAGTACCCGTGAGGTAAATAGATATTAAAAAGGTACCTTCTAGTCTTGCTCTAGTTGAATAAAGAATATAAAGACATATTCTGCTATTCTATTGTTCCTGTTCTTCTACAGCTAAAATATCCTCCCCAAACTGTATTTCAATGAATTAACCTTTGTTCTGATCATGGGACTCATGGGTTTTCAGGGTTGTTAGGCTGTTTAATCCTGGATTATAACTAACAATGGCTAAATTTAGAAATCAGAGGTTTTCAGGTTGGTAATATTCTTTCAATTAAATAAACACAGCTCAGAGTATTAATTCAGGGAGATCTTATGTGCTCATAAAAAACATCATACTTATTTTTTACCCCCCCAGGATATTGCAATACTTCAATGAGACTACAGTCTGTGGTCCATAACGAAGCTGGATAAGGCTCAGAGACGTGATGGTTCTGTAGAGAAGTGGGGCTCAGAGGAATGGTTGACATATAGAAGTCTCAAAACTTCAAGTAGATGGGTAGATGGATGGGTCGATATGTTTGGCAGCGAATAATGGACATTGGTTCAAAAAGGTCAGGGTAACAGGGATAAGATTTTCGTCCTAGGAAGGATGGGAGAAGGAAAGAGACTAGGGAAGACTCCAATTCCAGTCCATTCAATTCAACATACAATTCTTGAGACCTTGTGTGCTCCATACCTAATGCTTGGCACTGGGGATACAAGGTAGATGAGGCCTTCTCCCTATCCTTGTAAAACTCATGTTCTGCAGAAAGAGAAACAGAAAGAGAGAGAGAGAGAACATTATGAGCAGTTAATCTAATCCAATTGATAAGGGCTGCCAGAGAGATATAAACTAAGACAGGAAACTACTGCTTCTGCAGAAGTTAAGGAAAGACTTTGGGAGGGAGTATATTGGTTAGAAACATGCTATGTGCTATAAGTAATAGACCCCAGATGTATAAGTTTATTTTGGCTCATGTAACAGTATCAGTGATTGAATGGGTCTGTAGATTGACTCCTCACCACGGAGTATTTCAGAGACCCAGACTGACAGGTGCTGGGCCATCTTCAATGCAGAGCTCCCCAAATCATCCTGTGCTTCTCTGTGTCAGCAGGCAGAAGTGGAAAAGACACATGGATAAGCCAACGCAAGAGATTTTTATAAACTACGCCCAGAAATGGTAGTATCACTAGGAAGTGATACTACATTCCATGCCTAGAACTAAGGCACTTGGCGATACCTACCAACACGGGAAGCTAAAAAACGTAAAGTAGTTGCGTGATCATGAAGAAGAGAAGAGAATGCAGTTTTGTGAACAGCTAGCAGTATCTGAGCAGAATTTTGTAGGACAAGAAAGAGTTCACTAGTTCACTAGTTCACTAGTTCACCAGTTAGAAGGATTGAAGGTGCACTGTGATTATATACAGAAACATTGCAAACTCCCAAGCAAAACTGAACATTCTGTACATCCCTTCTCAATTACCTGCCACCCAGCCCTGCCACCTCTGAAAAGTTTGTTTTCATAATTGTCTCCAAAGACACTCTAGAGAAAGGAGAAAAATAAAGACTTATTTATGTGTTCCTAGTGTTACATACATTTATATCAGGGTAAATAATCACGTGGCTGTATTTTTTCCATGCTGTAGTGTATAGTAAGGGCAATCAATCTTTTCTAAGACTAGAGAATCAGAAAAACTTGGAAACATTTATGTCTTCTTCCATGCAGAGACAAACTAATTTAACTTACTGATTCAATAAGGGCCCATCCAGAAAACAAAAACACGCCAAGTAAATTAAATAGAGGGACATTAATATAGGGAATTAGTTACAAGGATGCTGGAAGAGATGAAAGAAGAAAAGGGAAGGTGAAAAATGAAATTAGAAACTCTAGGAGGACACTTCCATCCTGAGGGCTGGTGGGAAAATGGAGGTGGGGGTGGGGAGTGCTACCAGAGTGGGAGCCAGGACTAGAGGTATCAGAAGAGGGGAGGGAAGGTGCTGCAGCCACAAAGAGACACCAACCAGGGCACAGAAAGGGAGATGTACCCCAACCCTGTATCTGCCCTTGCTTCAGTCAGCCCCTGGGGATTTCAACTGGCTCCTCTAACACCTCTGTAGGTTTATTTTAATATTTATTTATTTTTGAGAGAGAGACAAGAGTGTCAGCGGGGGAGGGGCAGTGAGAGAGGAACACACAGAATCCTAAGCAGGCTGCAGGCTCTGAGCTGTCAGCACAGTCTGATGCGGGGCTGGAACTCAGGAGCTGTGAGATCATGACAGGAGCTGAAGTCCACCTCTCAATCACCTGAGCCACCCAGGCACGCCACACCCCTGTAGTTTTCAAGGACCTGCTTTCCCATGATACAGATCAAGGAAAGAGCAGGAAATGGATCTGAAAGCAAACAAGCAAGTGGCTGGCCGCCTGTCTTGATTGTATTCACAACAGCTAATTTTCCGTTTAAGTCAACAATGAAGAGTAAGTTTCATTCCCTGCTTTAAGGGTTACAATGGCTCTGCACTGCTTTATGGCTGTTGTTTTCTGAAGCGGTGGAAGCTTTAACAAGCTAGGTTAATAGAAAAGCAGAACATGGAATTCTGTTTGTTTTTGTTTTGTTTTGTCATAGTCTCTGCAATTAGGTTAGGAAAAGGATAGAAAGTTAAACTTTGGAAACAAATAGCCATTTGATTTCTTCACTCCATATTTGAAGATTCTAGCTGATGTAATTGAAAACTAAAATAATCAGGTTGGCTTATATTTCCACAGTCCTTTGTGACAATGAATTGAACAGTGCTAGACGGCTCAAAACATTTTCACAATCATTTTATTCTCAGATACTCACTATCCCTCTGAAAATTAGTAGATCCGGGAAAGATTCCCTTTTTTTAGGAGAGAGAAAAGGCCTAGGGAAAGTCAGTACCTTTCACAGAGTCTCAGTTTTGGATGGTTACAAATCAAGAATGAGATCTGTTAACCTTAAAAAATAAAGTTGTCAGCAAACTTTATTTGAGCAAAATGGGTTATTTGAGAATAGCAGAGAATTACAATTTGAGAAAGCAAGCTCTAGGCAATCCAGGAAAACAAAGGCGAGAAAAGGGAGAGGTAAGAGGAACGTGGTAAACATAAAGGTCCATTGGAGGACAGTGGGACTCTGAAGTATGGTGGCTTCTCATTGGCTGAGTCGTGGCTGTCTCTCATTGGCTGGGCTATTGCTGGGGGAGGAGGAAAACCTTTCCTATTCCTGCCGGGAAAGTAAAGTAGTGGTTAAAGTAGTATTTGCTTACAGGGTAAGTCTTCCGGTTAAGTCTTCAATTGACAAGGAGTGGTAGGGGGTAGTGCTCCCCCTGCTGGCTTCCTGATTCTATTTTAGTGATGAGGTTTCCTTTTATTAGTTTTCACAGATCCTAGCTCTCTAATTTTGAATACTTGCACTCTTTGCACTAAACTGGTGGATGGGGTCCTGTGGAGAACTTCCCTGTTTTCTAACCTCATCCTTATCCACATTTAGTAAGCGCTCCCTTCCCTTGAAACGCTGGGGAAAACGTACTAATGCATCTTTCATTTTGAAGCCATTTCACTCCAGGGACCATTGAATTGGTAATGAAACTAGATATTCTCCCAAACAAATCCTGTATTAGTTTCCTAATTAGGGCATCTGCACAACTGGGCGGCTAAAAATAACAGAAATGTATTGTTTCACAGGCTTAGAGGCTAGAAGTCTAAAATCAAGATGTCAGCAGTCCCAGTGGCTTCCCCACCTCCCCCCAAGCTGGCAGATGAGAATTCTTCCTTGCTTCTTCTACCTTCTTGTGGTTGCAGGAAATCTTTGGAATCCTGCATCATCTAGTCTCTGCCTGTGTCTTCTCTTGTCCTTCTTCCCTGTGCATCTATGTCTGTATGTCCAAATTTCTCTCTTCTTGTAAGGATACCAGCTTTATTGAATTTACAACCCATCCTAATTCGGAATCACTTCATCTTGATTATATCTACAAAATCTTTATTTCTAACTAAGGTTCCATTCACAAGTTTTGGGTAGACAAATTTTGGAGAGGAACTATTTTTGCCTCTATCAGTGCAAAACCCAATGTAGTAGCAAATTATATTCCAAAAATCCATAAGGACAAAGCAGGCTTTAGCTAGTTTTAAATATTAGTGTTCCATTCTTTATGCCCTGTTCCAAAGCCCCAGAATTTTCCGTTTTAAGTATTTTAGAATAAAATATACTAAGCTCTAGAGATGCAGATACCAAAAGCATTGAATTTCGAGTGAAATAAACTTGAGTTTGGTTTTTTGCTTGGCTACCACCTGGTTCTCTAGCTCAGTTTTGTATTTGGAAAAGCAGGAACCTTATTAATTGCACTATCAATATTACAGGTATATGTACATCATAAAAAGTGTTAGAGTTATCCAAGATATGGAAACAACCCAACTGTATATGTATGTGTGTGTGTGTGTGTGTGTGTGTGTGTGTGTGTGTGTAATCTATGTCTGTCTATCTCTATCTATCTATCTATCTATCTATCTAATCTTCTTTATGTGTGTATGTGTGTATATATGATGGAATATTATAGGTATGTGTACATCATAAAAAGTGTTAGAGTTATCCAAGATATGGAAACAACCCAACTGTATATGTATGTGTGTGTGTGTGTGTGTGTGTGTGTGTGTGTAATCTATGTCTGTCTATCTCTATCTATCTATCTATCTATCTAATCTTCTTTATGTGTGTATGTGTGTATATATGATGGAATATTATAGGTATGTGTACATCATAAAAAGTGTTAGGGTTATCCAAGATATGGAAGCAACCCAACTGTGTGTGTGTGTGTGTGTGTGTGTGTGTGTGTGTGTATACACACATCTTGCCATTTGCAACAACATCAGTGGACCTAGAGGTTATAATGCTGAGTGAAAGAAGTTAGTCACAGAAAGATGAATTGTATATGATTTCACGCATGGAATTTAAGAAACAAAACAAATGAAGAAAGAAGAAAAGAGACAAACAAAAACACAAACTCTTAAATACAAAGAACAAACTGGTGGCTGCCAGAGGGGAGGTGGATGGGGGGAAGGGTGAAATAGATAAAGGAGATTAAGAGTGTGCTTATTGTTATAAGCACTGAGAAATGTATAGAATTGTTGAATCATACTGTATACCTGAAACTAATATAACACCGTGTATAAATTCTACTTTAAAGAAAAATGAAATGAAACAGTTAAGTGTGTTGCAAATTCTATAGGGTACAAAATTATAGGTCCTAATAGTATTAGGGAAGGCAGCCATCACTCAGTACTTTACAAGGTAACATAATTGGGATTAAAGGCAAATAGGAGAGAGCCTTCTATTCAGGCCCCTTTAAACTTAGTGTAAATTTTGACATGTCCAGCAAAACCTTGTTGGGAGACACAGTAAACAAACTAGATGGGCGCACCTGAGTGGCTTAGTTGGTTAGGCGTCCGACTCTTGATTTTGGCCCAGGTCACAATCTCACAGTTTGTGAGATCGAGCCCTGTATCAGGCTCTGCGCTGCCAGCAGGGAGCCTGCTTAGGATTGTCTCTCTCTCCCTCTCTTTCTGCCCCTCTCCTGCTCTCTTCTCTCAAAGTAAATAAATAAACACTTAAAAACTAAACAAACAAAATAGATGAAAATGGAACTATTCTGTTTGAAGTGGTTGTGGTGAGACGGAGCCACCGTGACTTCTCTCCCCCACCCCCATCTCTCTAGACAGCTTTCAAGCAACTCTTCACAAGTGCCAGGGCTCAACTTAGCACATCTTAAATACCACTGGATAAAAAGACATTATAGATATTAGAGTTTCATCCATTGCTAACATTTTGATGAAATATTTTGATACTTTAGTCTTGGGAATGCAGAAGTTCTCAGGTTCACCTATATGCTCAGCTGTCTTTGGCCCCTAGTAATAAAGAATTTATGTCCAGACTCTAGCTTGCTCCATCCATCGGTATGTCTACCTTGACGCCAACATCACACTTGGTAATTACACACGGAATTGTTTTCTTAATTTCATTTTGGATTGCTCTTTAGAAGAATATAGAAACAAAACACGTTTTTGTCAATTCTCTATTCTGCAACTTTGCTGAAATAATTTATTAGCTTTAGTGTGTTTTCTGTGGGTTCTTTAGGATTTTCTGTATTTAAGACCATATCAAATGGGAAAAATATAATTTTACTATTTTCTTTCCATTTTGGTTGATTCCTTTTTTTTTTTTTTTTGTCTTATGTAATTTCTCTGGCTAGAACCTCCATACAATATTGAATACATATCACAAAAGCAGCCACCTTTGTCTTGTTCCTGATCTTAAATTTTTTTAATGTTTATTTATTTTGAGAGAGAGAGAGAGAGCGAGAGAGAGCATGGGGAGGGGAGGGGCAGAGAGAGAGGGAGACACAGAATTCGAAGCAGGCTCCAGGCTCTGAGCTGTTAGCACAGAGTCTGACATGGGGCTCAAACTCACAAACTGAGATCATGACCTGAGCCAAAGGTGGACACTCAACCAACTGAGCCACTCAGGCGCCCTTGTCTTGTTCCTGATCTTAAGGGGAAGGAAAATGTCCAGTGTTTTAGCTGAATGTGGTCTTACTTGTGGGTTTCCATCAATACATCATGTGGAATAAGTTGTATTCTCTTTTTAGTTTGTTCGGTGTTTTTATCATGAAAAGGTGTTATATTTTGTCACATGCTTTTTTCTTCATGAATTGAGGGGTGTGTGTGTGTGTGTGTGTGTGTGTGTGTGTGTGTGTGTGTGTGTGTTTCTTCATTCTATTAATGTGGTTTATTACATAGAATGATTTCTTACTACATTCCTGGAACAAATCCCACTTAGTCAAGATGTATAATCCTCTTAATCTGCTGCTGGATTTCATTTTATAGTATTTCGTTGAGGATTTTAAAATCTCTTTCTTTTTAAGTGGAATGAAGTTATAATTAAATTGTGATGCAACTAATATTTGTTAAGTGACTTTGTGTCAGCCACCAACTCCTAATCACAGCTCATTTAGATAAATTCCAGTTTCTATCTGAATTTTAAAGTAATACCTCTATACATTGCTTTATAATGTACTATAATTTAGATTGTTTACTCATCCACATGGCAATTTCCCCCAAATTAGCCTGAGATCAACAGCCTACCTTGTCCAGATAAAAGTGATCTCATAGAAAATGAACTGTTTCATTTTGATATTAAAATTTCAGTTTTGCCCATTTTAAAATGTCAGGGATTGTCAGTTAAGAACTCTGAGATTATTTGAAGGTCATCTTGTTGAATTACACTGTTGTAGACTTAGGTTCTGGAATCAGGCCTGGATTTGAATCAAGGTTCAAATACAGTACTTGTGAGTTTTTAGACAAGTTATTTAACATCTCTGTGCACCTATTCCTTCATTGTTATTCACATTATAACAATGGTATCTACTTAATAGCATTCTGGAAGCATTAAATGAGAAAATGCAGGTGAGCCATTTAGAATCATGACGGGCACACATTGAGCATTCAATTAAGGATGGCTTTTATGGTAATTATCCTATTGGATTCCAGACAATCCACTTCTCTATTCTCACTTAAGTTTAATTCCATTTAGGGAGAATCGGTTACTTACTGAATTATACATGTTTGTAAATTTTCTGTAAATATCTCTGAGAAAATATTAAATAATAGGAGGAAAGGGATAAAATGATGGGCAAAACAATGATACAGGAAAGAATAGTGCCACTTTCCCCAGAAATATGTAATATGACACTAGGCTATGAAGTCAAAGTAGCCAGCCCGAAGGCTTCTTAAATGGAATTAAGAGGAGTCAAGTTGGGGAGAAAAGGAGGCGTTGCCACACATGGCAAAACAAGTGGGATACCTTAATTCTTCCCGTGGAAAATGTATTCCACATTAAATCAATCCTGTCCATTCACAGATTGACACACAATTCTGAAAGTGGCCAATTAAAAGAGCTAATTTGTATCTGGATAGAGTTTATTATGTTAAAAATAATTACATCCCTTTTCCTATTGTGCCCTCTTTCTGAGAATTTTTCTTTTCGTTCCATTGACGTCAGGTTTGCCCATGTGTCTGGCTTTCTCCAATGAAAGGTGAATGGATGTGACATGTGACTTCTCAGCAAAAATTTAAGGACCATTGAGTGGTAGCACTATCTCTCTTCCCTCCTCTGTTATAAGACTTGCACTGTCCAAACAGAGGTTTGCTCCTTCAGCCCATGTCTGAAATGAAAACAATATGGAGTAGAACTTGTCTGTCAACTTGCAGTAGAAATGAGGCTTGGTTATTGTAAGCCACGTGGCTATTGCGGTTACCCTTGCTGCAGTATGACTTTGCCTAAGGAAAAAAAATGTCCTTCCAAAACAGTGCTAAAGAGACATCCACCACAAAAGGATATTTTTAGTGATACAACTACATGACTTACATGATTAGAAAAAAACCGTATTTACCGTGTGCTATAAGACATCGTCTTATTTTTTAATTGCAGAAATCTGATTCTGAAATCCATATGGCAATGCAAAGGACAGAGAGTACCTAAAATAACTTTGATAAAGAACAAGTCTGAGGACCTAATCTTCCAGTTTTTAATACGTGTCATAAAGCTAGAGTAATCAAGATAGTCTGGGGTTTTTGTTTGTTTGTTTGTTTGTTTGTTTGTTTGTTTTGCTGAAGATAGACATATCAATGGAACAGAGTAGAACATCCCGAATTAGACCCACACATATGCAGTCATTTGAATTTTGAAAAAAAAAAAAAGTGCAAAGAAAAGACAGTGGAGGAAACAAGTCTTGCTGGAATAACTGAGTTCACTGATAAAGACATGAACTTCAATCCATGCCTCGAATCCTTTACATATGTATGGAAATAAGTCAATATGGATTACAGACTAAAACCCAAAACTATAACATTTCTAGAAAAATAATTGGAAAAAATTTTTGTGACTCTAGGTCAACCAAAGATTTCTTTTTTTTTTTAAAGTTTACATATTTATTTTTAGACAGGGTAGAGGGTCAGAGAGAGAGGAAGAGAGAGAATCCCAAGCAAGCTCTGTGCTGTCAATGCAGAGCCCGACCTGGGACTCAATCCTACAAATTGTGAGATGATAACCTGAGCCGAAATCAAGAGTTGGACACTCAACCAACTGAGCCACCAAGGCACCCCAAAGATTTCTTACGTATGACTCCAAAAGTATAATCTATATTTTAAAAAGTTATAAATTTGGATGTCATCAAAAGTTAGGAACTTCTCTTCAAAAGATACTGTTAAAAGAATAATAAGCCAAGTCACAGCCTGGTGGGAAATAGTTTCATAATAAATATCAGATAAAAGATTTCTATCCAGAATATACAAATGACTCCAAAATTTGATAAGAAGGCAAACAATGCCCTGAAAAATAATGAGTCAAGTACCTGAACAGACACTTCACCACAGAAAATATATTAAAAAGATTCTCAACATCGCTAATCATGAAGGTCATGAAAATTGAAACCACACGTTTCCATTGGAATGTCTAAAATGAAAAGAGTGACCCTATCAAGTGTTTGTAAGGATGTAGAACAGTTTTCTTACACTATCAGCAGAAGTGGAAATGGTTCGACCACCTTGGAATACAGTTGGGACGTTTGTTAAGAAGTTGAACATACACATTATAGTGGAAATGTAAATGACTCAACCACTTTCGAAAATAGTTGGGAAGTTTCTTAAGAAGTTAAACATACACATTATAGCCATAAAATGCAATACTACTCATCAGTAAGAAGCAGTGGGCTATTGATGCACATAAAGACATTGATGGTTATCAATTTAATTATTCTAAGTGAAGGAAGCCAACCAACAAAAGAGTATATAGTATACGGTTTTATTTACACAAAATGCCAGGAAATGCAAACTACTCTGTAGTAAAAAATCAGATCAGTGGTTGCCTGGGGCCTGGAGTGGGAACAGACATGTGGGGAAGATTTCAAAGAGGAATGAGGAAACTTTTGAGAAGATTGGATATATTCATTATCTTAACTGTAGTGATAGTTTCACAGGCATATACATATTTCAAAATGTGTCAAATTGTACAATTATAATAGTGCAGTTTTTTAGATGTCACTATTACCTCAGTGAAACCCTCAACTGCTACTTAATTTCCAACCAAGGAGATGAAATTTAAAATCCTCATGTGAGGTCTTCCCAGATTAACTCTGATACATGATCAATATTTGACCATTTCTAGACTTTCTTATTATATCCTGTGTCATGTTAAGCCTTCTTTTTCTCAGGAATAGGTGGCCTGTTCATAACAGATTCTTGGAGGAGAAAGAGTTCCCTATAGCTCTCTTTTCTCACCCCCTTTTTCCTCCCACCTTCCCTCTGCCCCACATTTACCTATAGAAATTTAATGTGTACCAACCATAAACTATTTATTCCACTCATTCCTGTAGCTGTGGACTTGAAAACAAAGCAAAACAAAATAGACAAACAAAAAGTTTTTGCTAGGGGTTGGCTCAGTCAGTTGAGCATGTGATTCTTGATTTTGGCTCACATCATGATCCCAGGGTCATGGGATGGAGCCCTGCTTTGGGCTCTGTGCTGAGCATGGAGATGACTTAAGATTCTCTTTGTCTCTCTCTGCCCCTCTCCTCTGCACGTGTGCTCTCTCTCTCTCGTGTGCACGCACTCTCTCTCTCTCAAAAAAAAAAGCCTTTGCTCTCAAAAGGAGCTTGCAGTATAGTAGAAAAATGAAAAATTATACTCTTATTTTAAGTATTCTCCCAAAAAGTTCACTCTTAAGGAGGTAATGTTTAATTTTTTTCTGGAAAATCATTTTTTATATACTTGAAAATAATCGTTTGAGCTTGACCAATAACTAAAATATAAACAAGCAAACAAATAAGTAAGTAGATAAATAAATAAAATAAAAACATCCATTATTCCAAAGTCTTTTAAAATTTAACCTCGGTTTGGGAGAAGTATCTTTATACCGTAATTAATGAAAAGACTGAAAAGAAAAACATCTAGTTGCTCAGTTTCAGATCACTGTCCCTGCCTTTTACTAAGTCCTGTGTTGCCAAATATGGTTTCTACCACTCTACAGTTTAGAAAGTGGGAAACAGGAAAAGTCCACTCAGAAGAACTACCTTCCCATGGGAACCAAGAGTCCCAGTGCAGCCTGCTACCCGTCATGCCCACTAGAGGGTTGGAGGGGACGTTGGTAAATGCCTTCGAAATGACCAAGATCCCCCTTATGGTCTAAAATAGCACCTCCACATTAGAGGGAAACATTAACTGCACAAGTATGTGTTGACATCCTGCTGTATGCTAGACATTGTGCAAAATTTTCCAGGTGAAGAACAATGAGAGAGGGTGTTCGAGACAAGGGCAGGATTTATGCATCTCTTAGAAAAAGTAGAAAAAGTAGAAAAATTCCTTGAGGATCAGGTCATTATGCCCTTCTGAGAACAAAAGGAGTGCCATTCATCTTTGGGAAAAAAAGGCCAGAAGAATGCACGCGGTCTATACCAGTCAAGCAGCCGGAGAGAAATGGGATTCTTATGCTCACCTATGGTGTAGCTGAGGGAGTGGTTTTCTCCCCTGAAACTGCTTTAACTCTGTCTTTGTTGAGACCACACCAGCCTTTGTCTCTGAGTTCTGGAGAGCCCACTTCCCTCTGCATTTATTTGCTCTCTCCTCCTCTGCCACCCACCCAGCATTTTCCTTTACTTACAGGAGTCCTAAAGACCTGAAATAGCAGCGAGCTGATTAAAAATTAATAAGAGCCTCAGAGGGAAAGTACCAAGAGGCGGTTGGCTCTGTGATCGGCAATTTTTTGAGATTCTTTAAATACCCAATTATTTTCGGGACACCTACAGAACAGAAACCATAGGACATGGGAAATAGCTTTTTGGACCAGAGGGAATATATTTTTAAACAAAATTTTTTAACTTGGAGAAGAGAAGAATTATGTTTACAGTACTACTCTTCATTAGCACGCCCGTGCCCTCCTCAAATCTCCGCATATTTTTTTCCTTTTTATGGTTTCAGGTGACTGGCCCAGCGGCAGCAAGAAGAATTTATTTTCAGTATAAACTTCATTATTCTACAGCGGCTCTTAATTTGCCCAGAAGGTAACACTGCTATGTAGAAAAACAAATGGCAGTGAGTGAATTAAAATCAGGCCTGGGAATACTTGATGATATATATTACATCCAAACTCAACCAGGAAGCAAATGTAAACCTGATATGTCAAGGAATTGAGAAGCACAGGTTTATATTACTCTGTTTCTTCAGATGAGAAACAGTTTCTTAATGAGCCTAATGAACGCACCAAACCATAACATGGCATCTAAATCCTGTAAAAATGAATCCATAGGAAATCTTTACCACTTTCATTCTGCCTTATCCTACAAACCTATATTGTGGTTAGTAAAATATTTATGTGCTGCACTTCAGAAACGTATTATTTATGACTCTCAAACAGGAAGGATTGCATCTGATGACCAGGTTTTCATTTAACCATGGGAAGGAACAAATTGCAGTTGAATTACAAACATGGAAACAAATCAGGCAGGGCGCAGATGATTTGTTTAGCCAGAGACAAAGTTGTCAGGGAACTGTGCTGTAATATGGCTCAAAGGAAAATCTGTGCTATCATTACCTTCCAACAGGTTGTCAAAAATCAGCAGGCAAAGAGGGAGTTTTCCACAAAGACAGGAAAGATAAAACAAAGGATTTTTTTTTAATATAGTGTTAATTGATGCTAAATTATTACCATTGCAGAAAAAAATAAATGTAAATTTTGGTACCTAACAGCCCGTTGGACTGTAAATGTTTTAATCATATGTATGTTACTTTTCAATCAAATTGAATGTTCTTTTCCACCACTAACTGTTAACTTTAAAAAAGTAGAAAGCTCAAGAGATCTGAATTGTTTTTTCAGAATCGTCTCATAGGTCTTCCAGTAAATCACTTAGCTCTCTGAAGCAAGATCTTTGCACTATACTCCTGCTGTAGGAAAAAAAAAAAGATTATGGATATGTTCCTACATGCCACAATTATAAAGTAGTTGGTGAAATCACTTAGAAGAACAAAACTCAAAAATGAAGGAAATTAACTACAAAATAATACCCCACTTAACATTTATTGACCATTTATCAAGAGCTTTTGTAGGGAAAAATTATTTGGAACTCTGGTTGGCTATGATTTATATGACTCATGCTTCTTGTTTCTCTGGATTTATTATTTATTTATTTATTTACTTATTTATGTATTTACTGGAAACACACTTTATGTATTTGTTTATTTTTTGTTGTTTATACTTCTATACATTTATTGTCTCCCTCTTTCTAAAAAAAAGGATTTGAAAAGATTAACCACAGTATCCTTCTCCTCCTGGGACAAAAACAAACCAAATTCATTAGTGAAAAGACATTACCAAAAGGTGATAATACATCAGTCTATTGCTCAAAAAATGTCAGTGGCTCCCTGTTGCCTACTGAATAAAGTTGAAACGCTTTCAGCATAACATTCAAGTTACTTCATAGGCTTTCTTCAACCAGCATGATGGAAAACACAGAAGTCTTAGAAGTCTGAAATCCACCGTTGGTCAATTGGGTCCCAGTTAGCAATATACTTAGTCTTTCTGTATCCAGAAAGAAAGCACAACGTTTCCATGATGTATAGTTCTGATTGTGATGTCAGCTCCAAAGCAATAACCTGGTCTTCTAATTTTTGTTGCTCTTGTGACTGGTCTTTGTTTGTCTTAGTTGTGTCTTTCCGGGTTATCAGAAAGGCCTGATTTGCTTCTCCTGGGGGTTCTAAGCTTCCATCTGGCATGCTTCCTAGTGTGCAGTCCAGATTGGTGGACTTTGCTGCTAAACCCTGCCTCATTTTGGGGTGGTCTCACTGTTCTCCGTGCCTACTCTTCTGCCAGCGTCTGTCTTCCCCAATATGTTAGAGTCAGGCTAGGAATTCAAATCAAGGAGAAAGGCAACAATCGCCCGGGACGCAGACTCATCTTCAGCACAACGTTGCTCCCAAGTTGAAATCTAGTTCCCCATTCAGGACCCTGGTGATGGCATTTTGAAATCAGTAGGTGTCAAAGGGATGTCATTGCCTCGTTAGAGGTTTGAGTATCCATGTTTATTCCATTACCAAAATAAAATGTATTTTACAACACACTTGCTGAAAGAAAAGTGACCTGATTTAGGTTGGCACTTAGCATCATGATGTAGAAGAGTGTACATTTCTTCATGTAAAGAAACGTGTGTGTGTGTGTGTGTGCATGTATAAGAGCATGTGCTCACATGTGCGGGTGCATGTATGTGAGTACACAGGGAAACTTGGCAAAGGGAAGTTTCTTTAGTAGTCTTCTGGGTTTAGGATGTGTGTGTGCGCGCGTGTGTGTGTGTGTTTTCTGTGACTTTGGAGTTTGGTTATTACTAATTCCCAACATCAGAACTTCTCATTTTCAAACTTAAGTGTGATAACACATTACAGACAAATGAAAATGCTTGGAGCATTATCTGTTATTTCTATTTATTGCACACCTGTCACCACCCACTGTAAGTTCTGCCGCAGTAGTTTTAAACAAGAACAGGCTAGGAATGTATTGAAATAAAAGTTGGCTCATCAAGTTTTTCTTGAGAAAAACTTCTAATTATAATCTAAACTAGCTCGGATAGCATCAATCAAGTTATTTGTGGGAATAGTGAGTACTTTTGGGTCTGAGCTGAGATCACGATTGTTATGTGATTCTGGCTCACCTGGGATCTAGAATATTAGATTCTAAGGACAATTCTGAATTTGAGTGGATCAGAATTGCTCCAGACATTGACTTTATGAGTAAAGTTTTCACCAATCTCAGACAGAAGAAATACAGAAAACAGTCATTTTTCTGAGAGTGGATGGGTATGACCTTGGTGGTCTTAGATGGGCAGGTATAAAAGTAGAGTCTAAGAAAGGGTGGTTTGGCCCAAGACAAGAAAAGACAGAGAGCAAACCCAAGTTGAGGCAAGTGATCAATGGTAAAATTGCAGGACTCCCCAAAAGAGCTGGAGGAGGAGGTCTGAAAGCCAGGAATGACTATGGTGGGGGTGGGGGGGGGGCAGGGAGACACCTGCAGACAGGGTCAAAAGGGGGTCACAAATCAGCTTTAAACTCTCTATCTTGATACCCATCAATTGGCACCTGGCGTGGGAAGACCATAATAAAAGATTTAGCAGTTGGCTAGAAAATCCCACTGTCTCTCATCCAGTTAGGGAGACTGCACTCAAGAGAGTGGTCAGAGGGACATTTGTTTGCTAGTAAACCCACCAACAATGGTGTCACAAGAGATAGGACCAAGAATATGGTCTTTTATGTTGCACGTGAGAAACCAAGCGGACACAGAGCATTAAAGGTGGAAGGGATCTCGGATACAATGCATGAGACCTAAAAAGGGAAAATGATTTGCCCAAGGTCAAACAGCTAGTTAATGGCAAGAATATTGATTTACTGGCTCCAACTTCCTTGTTCTTGCCAGGATTGTAGCACAGCTGCTCTTATTCCCTTACGTTTATTTCCAAGGAGAAGACGGCGTAAGAAATGAAGGTGGCGTGTTTCTGATCACAAAAGAAGGAGATTTCTCAAAAATAGACAAGTTTCTTTCTTTGTTTTGGATTTTTTGTGAGAGAGACAGAGAGAGAGACAGAGAGAGAGAGAGAGAGAGAGAGAGAACATGCACCCATAAGCAGGGGAAAGACAGAGGGAAAGGGACAGAGAATTTTAAGCAGGCTCATGCCCAGTGCAGAGCCCAGTGCAGGGCTCTATGTGGGGCTTGATCTCATGAACCATGAGGTCATGACCCGAGCCAAAATCAAGAATCTGACACTTAAACAACTGAGCCATTCAGGTGCCCCTGGTTTGGTTTTTTTGGTCTGCTCTTTTGTTTGGTGGTAGTGGCTTCAGCGATTTCTTCAATGCTTCTTTTTAAATGCTTGGCTCTTGTGATTGTGTGTGTGTGTGTGTGTGTGTGTGTGTGCATATGTGTGTGCCTATGTGTGTGCATGGGTGTGTTAGAGTTAAAGGGGGACTTATAATTTTCACTACTGACATGATAACAAAAGCACAGGCAACAAAGATAAAACAGATAAGCTGGGCTACATAAAAATTAAAAGTGTCTTTGCATCAAAGGACACAATCAACAGAGCAAAAAGGCAACCTATGGAATGGAAGAAAATATTTGCAAACCATCTATATGATAAGGGGTTAATACACAGAATGTGTAAAGAATACCCGCAACTCACCGACAAGAGAACAAATAACCCAATTTTAAAAATGGGCAAAGAATGGGGCGCCTGGAGATCTCAGGCAGTTAAGCCTCTGACTTCAGCTCAGGTCATGATCTTACAGTTTGTGGGTCTCTGTCCTGACAGCTCAGAGCCTGGAGCCCACTTCAGATTCTGTCTCCCTCTCCCCTCTCCCTCTGCCCCCCTCTCACACTCACATTGTCTCTCTCTCTCTCTCAAAAATAAATAAACATCAAAAAATTTTCAAAAAAATGGGCAAAAGACTTGAAGAAAAGTTTCTCCAAAGATATGCAAATGATCAATAAGCCTATGAAAAGATGCCTAAACACTAATCATTAAGGAAATACAAATCAGAATCACAGTGAGCTATTACCTTATACCCATAAGGATGGCTACTATCAAAACCCCCCAGAAACTAACAAGTGTTGGCGAGTCGTGGAAAAAATAGAACCACTGTGCACTGTTGGTGGAAATGGAAAATGGTGCAGCCACTACAGAAAACAGTATCAAAGTCCCTCAGATAATTAAAGGGAGGATTACCATATGATGTAGCAATTTCACCTCTGGGTATATATCTGAAAAAATTGAAAGTAGAGTCTCAAAAGAGATATTTATATGTTCATGATCATAGCAGCAGCTCACAATGGCCAAAAGTTTGAAGCAACCCAGTGTTCATGGATGAATGAATGGATAAACAATTTGTAGTATAGGCAGTGAAACAATATTCAACCTTAAACTGTATACTTCATATGATATTAAGGAACAGGGCTTGATTGGAATTAGAGGGTGGAGGAAGAAGAAAGCTGGAAGGGAAATAAATATTGAGCACTTGCCATGTATGTTTCTGTGCCAGCTACATCTGATACACTGTCCTCTTCGGTATTCACGACAACCTTGTGCAGTTGAAGTATTATCACCATTTCCCAAACGATGAAACTGAGGCTCATGTATGCTAAGACTTTCTAAAGATTATCACATTAAAAATGGCAGAAGTAGGATTCAAACCCAGGTCAACTTGACTCCTTTATCCGTATATCCCATAAAATATATGTCCCCGGCATGTCATACTTTTATGGCAGCAATTATGTCTGAAACTCATAGGAAAGATCAGGAAGGTGCAGGTAGGTTGGAATTTAAATAGGGTGGTCATGATAGGCCTAATTTAGAAGGTAACTGTGTTAGACAGAATAATAGCCCTCCAAAGATGTCCACATCCTAATCCCCAGGACCTGTGAATATGTTATCTGACACAGCAAAGGGGAATTAAGAATGCCAATCAACTGACCTTAAAATACGAAGAATATCCTGGGTTTTCCAGGTGGGCCCAATGTAATCACAAGAACCCTGAAGTGCAAGTAGAGTGGGAGGCAGAAGAAAAGTCAATGTCAGAGTGGGAAAGACCAGACTGGCAATTGTTGGCTTTGGATATGGCAGGGACTACGGGCTAAGGAATGCAGGCAAGTGTCTAAGAACTGGGAAAGATAAGGGAACAGATTCTCCCCTTGAGCCTTCAGAAAAGAATGCAACCCTGGTGACACTTTCATTTTATCCCAGTGAGACCCACATCAGACTTCTGACTTTCAGAAATATATGATAACAAATCTTTGTGATTTTAAGCCACTAAATTTGAAGTAAGTTGTTGATAGCAGCCATAGAAGAGCAATACAGTCACATTTCAATTTCTTTTGCTTAACCTGCTTTTCCCTTGAAATGCAGAATGTTTTCAATTTTTTTAGAAAGGCAGTATCAATTGTACCCCAAATATGGCAAGGTTTAGGCTGTTGTTTTGTTGTTATCTTTCCTAATTGGTCCTCTGCCAAGAGAAATGTGTAAAAGACTCACCTGGGCCTAGAGAAAACTTGAATATCATCTGTGTAAAGGTGAGAATTGGAACAGAGACCAGAATTGTGCCCTTGACCTACACTCACAATTACTGCTCTGGGCTGGCAATATTTAGGAAAGATCACTGGGACCCTGAGAAAGAAAGCAGATGAAGACATCTCTACTTATCATGATCGATGGGGAGCATCCCCTTTACCTAGAGGCTTCTAGAGGGATCAGGAAGGGACCTGTACTTATTTGATATATATGCAAGACAGTCTTCTAGATGCTGGGTATGCATTCCATCATTTTGTTCTTACAATACCCTATGTCATTGGCATTGTTATTCCTTGCACAACATACCAGGAAAATTAAAGCTGGTAATAGCTTAATAAAGTGGGTGACAACCATGAGTTGTTAGATCTCAAACACTAGACTATTTTTCACTGTATTGTTCTTGAACCATTTCTTATGGAACCTTACACCATTCTGAGAATTGAATGAAATCAGTAGAGTCTCTTCTCAGAAATGTGCACACATAACCACAAACATGTATGCATATCAGTGTATAGACATTTTTATATGCAATCCTCAGGGGCCTTGAAGGTTACATACGGGTTAAAAAATCTTGCCTATATGCCATTTCCTGCCATTGGAGGCAGTATGTTCCAGAGCGAGGGAGCTATCTATAAGGAAATGCCACATTGCAATCCCTTGCTCTACCATTTGCTATATTTGAAATAAGAAATTACTTAACCTCTCTGTGCCTCATTTTCCTCATCTATAAAGCAGGATAGTAGTAGATCTGATCTCCTGGGGTTGTGGTGGGGATTGAAAAAGTTTTTACACAAAAAAGCACTTTTAGAAGAGTAAGTGCTTAATGGTCTTTAATAAATGCTTTCTATTATCATTGATGTTGACTTATGAGCTCCAGACTCAGGCAATATGTTTTCAAGGATAGCCTTAGTATGACGGATAAAGCAGGAAGAGTCCAAAGCATCAATAATTACAATACTTGGAGAAGAAAAATCCATGTTTCAGGTAATGCACCTGCCATCTCTACAGATATTGACTCTTTGAATAACAGGGTCAGTGGAGACAAAGGAGCAAATGCATTTTTATCTATCCAAAAGCATTTTCATGACACTTGTCTCCAGAGAATCAGTATGCTGAGAGAGAGATTAGACAAAACATCAGAAACTTGTGACTTATAACTTCAGGGGAGAAAACATTTCAGAACACCCAGCAATTTATGATGAAAGAACATTACTGAGAAGTTCCTTGGGGATGGAACAGAGAACCTTCAGAAGGTACTTGATGTGTTTCCCTCTGTAGGAAAAAGGTAGAAGGGAAAAACTGGCAATGCTTTGATCTGCTGGAAAAAAATAGTTTAGCAATCTTCATCCTCTATAAACATATCTAGTCTCTTCAGTATGAGCACATTACTAAGTGTCCAACATTGCTGATAAATTTAAATAAGAGTAACCATGGTGATAAGAGGAGAAAAATGGAAGCCTGTGTATTACCTGTTTCCTGTATTTAAGTAGTCTGCCTAAAACATCTAGAGATGTTCCAACATAGGAAAAAATAATATTTACAGGTTTCTTGGACATGTTGATTGGTTACTTCAACCAAGGATTTGTTGGAATAGATTTTTTTCCCTAAAGAATTGCCTTGAATTCTCATTATTTCCTTTCTCTGTTCCTTCCTGTATATTTTTCCCTTTCCCTCTTTCATTTCTTCACGTATTCAAGCAAACTCAAAATATTTATTCTTATTTAAGGTAGCGTTCAGGGTGTGTGGGGAGTGCAGATCTTCACCTGATATGACCACTTAAGGAAGAGTCATACCTGCCCAACTTGTAGGTAATTAAATTCTTCAAGAACCAATTCAAAATGATAATAGGAGGAATCTTTAACCCGGGACTTTATAAAGACAACCAAAGGACTTCTTGGATATGACTGAAGCCTTACACACTTATCCGCCTATATTGAGTGTTTACTATGTGCCCCAGGTGGCCACTTGCTAAAATTCTAGCAGCATTAAAAGATGATAAAGCATCTTTCCTGTCTTCAGGAAGTTCACAGTTTGGTCGCACAGTTAACAAGTAAAACTAAAACATGAACCTAGGATTTTTGAGGATAAGTTCAAGGCTATTAAGAATGAAAATAACTTCAATGCAATATTTGTTTTACAGAACTTTTGGGGAAACCACCAGAGCATTCATTCAGAGATCATTGTTTTACTATCTCTGCATCAGGGCATCATAAGCATTTGGAATGATTCTTCCTGACCAGAATACACAGGTGGCATGTTTGGTAAGTGAAAGAATTCATGTAGCCTATACAACACAACTGCTTTGCAACCAGTGCTTTGTAAAGTCACATAAAAACCAATAGTCCGGTAACTAGAAATAATTAAAAACAATGGAAATATTTAATATAGTACCTCTCAAAAAAAACCCAAAAAGTAATGGTAGCAGAAGATTCTAAAGTGGTGGCTGTGTTCTTGGAAGCTGGCAAAACTGCTTTAAAAACCCCCTTCCCCGTATCACTCCTTGTCAATTTCTCTTTCCCTCTCTACAGTTGTCTCAAATCTCTTCCGTCTCCCACTCCATGCACCTCAAAAACCCCTATTCTCTTCAGCTGAAACAGCCCCATCTGTCCTCTAACATTGGCCTTTTTGGCTCAGGCCTTTTTTATGTTTTATGTTATCCTTTGCCTTACTCTTGTATTCTATATAAATAAAGGAGGATCCCAAATTGACCTGGCAAGTAATATGTCTCTATCCTTTGGGAGAAGTAGGAGAGAGAAGATGGTACATGTTGATAATTTAATGTCATTCCTTTTATGCTCTTCACACTTGGGTTTTTAAAAATGGAGTTAATGTTGCATGCTGTATCTTCAGAAAGGTGCTAAAAGGCCCAATCTCTGCTTTTATTTTTACTCGCATAAAAAATTGTCGTTCTGAGTCACTGAGAACCTAACTGTTAGGCCTGGATATACAATAGATTCATTGGGAGTTCACTAACTTCTTTAGTAGCAGATGAAATTTCCACAGAAAATACAGGCTTATGGCTCTCACAGAATGGATTTCACTGGTGTGCTGGCAGGGGAAGGACATTTAGAGAAGACTTCACACGTTTCTCCACCTCTCAGAGGCCCCAGAGCCATAAGCTGAGTCTATACTGGAGGAAAGGTGGAAGGCGAAGTTTGAGATTAGAGCTTTAGAATGGGCTGGACTGAAAATAGATTGTTTTAATAATTGTAATGCTTCAAATGGCTGCTAACCAGTGGGAAAGGAAGATTCAACAGTAACAGTTAACAGTAACAGGGAGGAACACATCTCGTGTTTTTATACCTTACAGCATTCAAGCTCTTCCTTCACCAGGCCAACTATCCTTCTCGTCCTGCACCACAGTGATTTCCGCGTGTGTACGTAAGTGTGCAGGTGCATGTAGCAGAACAAAACCTCTCCTATTTCTCTTCTTTAAAACGAAAGGGCTATTTTATTCTTTTCTTCTAGCTGAAATTTAGAATAATTTTTCAAGTTCTAAAACAAAAATGTCAATTTGTTTTGCAAGTGGAAATGTGGTTAAATTCATAGATTATTAGAGAATTTGGCATCTTTCCAATGCTGACTTCTTCCAGCTAGAAATATGTTAGTAGCCTCCTTTTAGGCAAGTTTTCTTTGTGTCTCAACACAGTTTCATTTTTCCGCTACACATTCTGCACATTGGAAGGGTCGTTTATTCATTCATTAAATATTAATTGGACATTTACCATGTGCTAAGCATTGTTTTAGATACTGGGGACATAGAAGTGAAGAAACTGGACATGATGATCCTTGCTCTGATGAAGCTGAAATCCTACTGAAAAAGAGTAAAAAGGAAACTAGAGTTTTTCTAATGGTCATGCTTAGGAATTTTATGACTTTATATGGAAAGATTGGTATGTCCTTTTGGATTATTTGCTTCCAGTAGACTTTCAGAAGTTAAATTCCTCTATCTACAATTATGAACAGGTGAAGTTCAATTGCTTTCTGAAGAAGTTTATATTTAGTAATATTCCTTAGAGAAGTAATCAGTTGTGACTAGATGGCATGCAGGCCACATTTCATCTAAGCCTTAAAGAACCTGCAGGATTCTCAGGGCAGAGAACAGGGGGTGGCTTTCAGGAGTGAAGAGTAAGACACGTGGCTGTAATCACCAGAGGTGCGGAGACTTGGTCAGAGATGTGGACGTAATGTGACACATCACCCAAGTTCTAAAACCCTAAGATGGTTGTTCTCTGCCCTTCATACATGACACCCCTACGAAGTACAGTGATGTGCTGTGTGATCTTTATACCCAGACAACTTTCAGGAATGTTCTCTTATTGACATGGAACCTGGAGGGCGACCTAGGACCAGAGGGACCCAACTCTAACAGGAACGCTCTGGGAGCCTTGTATAGTCATAAATAAATTGGGAGGAAGAAACTCCCTAAATGCCATTTGGCGAATGGTCATTAAGACTTTTCCACACTGTCCTGAGCCTTCAAGACCCTGGAGATAAAGTAATGCTAAGGGATGTGCTCATTGAGACCTGGATCTCTGCCAAGACCACAGACTTAGCCTCTGACGACAGCTCAGTTACTCCTTGGAAATCAACAAAATAGTTGCATCCTGATGCTCATGAAAGTGCTCCTGATATTTGTTAAGCCCTGATGTATTCATTGATACTACAGCAAATATTTGATAAGTCATTAGAGCCCTCTCGGAAATAGGGAGATTAGCTGGAATTATCTGCCACAACAAAGATGCACGCTCTACCCCACATTGCAGTTTGGGTATCCTAGGAAATAGACTCCGAGGCATTGATGTGCGTGCAGTAAATGCACTGGGTAATGCTGTTGGGGTGAATAACTGTGGTGTCGTGAAAGCAGAGGAGCAAGTTGAAAGAGAAGGAGACCCTAGCAGCCTGGGATCTCACAACAAAGGCGGCAGTTCTGGGGCTGGATGCTCTCCTGGAGTTGTCCCCCTCCCCACTGATGCAAGGGGAATGCAGGTATCCTGCACTTTCCAGAAGTTCCTCTTGCACCACATCACATTTAGGAAGACCTACTTTCGTATCTATCTTGCTAACTGGAAGAAATCCAAAGAGGAATTTTGCTTTTTCAAAAAGAGCCTTTACCATACTAATGTAGGTCTTTCCTAAAAGCAGAGTGGCATATTGTGAACTTTCAGAAAGCAGGGAGATACTCTTTGCTTTACCCCATTTCTGCTTACAAAAGTTTGCATAAGAAAGAGCTACTTCAGAGAGCAGGGGAAATCTGCAGTCCTTTGTACTTGGGTATTGACCAGTCATTGGATGTGAGCTGTGTCCAGGAAGGAGATTGACCTTGGAAGAGTGGGTTCTCTTCATCTCATAGCAGTGTTCCAAGGGGATTCAGCTGAGAGCTGGCGGCAATCAACACTCCCAGCAGTTGGGGGAATAGATACCTTGGTCCTCCAGGGAAGGATCTAGGTGACACAACACGGCATACACTGCATTTCTTAAAAAAGAAAGGCTACAGATTTTAATTGCTTTCTTCTTTCTTGTACTTCATGCATATCAATGAAGGTGTGAGTACATGTTCTCTCCTCTGCAGCCTTTGCTCCCAAGACTAGACTTGAACTTATAGGATTTAAGGTCCTGTTCTATAATTAAAACAAAGAACTGTGAGAGCACATTTGAGTTGTTGGTGGGATGGGATTTATGCTCAGTGCTCTTTAATTCCTTTTCCGTCTCTCATAATTGTTACAATTATGGACATTCTGACCCTAACCCTATTTTACTCTGGGTGTTATAAATGCTCTCTCTGGTCCAAAGTAATGTGGTGTAGTAAAAAGTTTTAAGAATAGACCAGGATTAAATCTCACTTTCCCACTTGTTAGCTTTGTAATATTCAACCACGCTGAGTCTTGGTTTTCTAACCTATACAATGGAATAATAATCACATTTCTAATAGTTAGCATAGGATTTTATGAGAGAACAAATCTGTGACCCAGATGAAATCTCTCTGAAAAGTAATAATAAAAATGAAAATAATTCTAACAGCAGCCTGTATTTCTGAGTATTTTCTATGTACTCGGTACAATACTAAAGGCTTTACTTCGGTTAAGTAATCTTTACTGAATCTTCACACAAAAATCATAAGTTATGGTTATTTTGACAGAGATGAGAATGATGACGGCCAGAGGGGAGGGGGGTGGGGATGGACGAAGTGGGTGAAGGGAGGTGAGAGATACAGGGTTCCAGTTATGGACCAAATGAGTCCTAGGAATAAGAAAGCACAGCATAGGGAATACGGCAATGGTAGTGTGACAACATTGCATGGTGACAGATGGTAGCTACACCTGTGAGCACCACATAACATAGAGAATTGTGGAATGAATGGATTATGTCGTACACATGAAACTAATGTAAACATCATGTGTCAACCATACTCAAATTAAAAATAAATAAGTAATGATAAAAATTAAAGTTAAAAAATACGAATAGAATTGGAATAAAAGAAATAAAATTGAAACCGTTCAAAACCTTTTAAAGATATGGCTATTTTATGGTTATGTGGCTAGGGCAGTATCTAAAATATTTAACACGTGATATGGCTTGGTTACAGATCAGTCAGCATGGAAGCAATTGAAACAGTTGTCGTAAGCATCTGATTGTACCCATTTTACAGATGGGGATATTGAAATATGGAAACTTCAGCTACTTGCCTAAGGACATAAGGCCTACAGGTGGCAGAGATGGGTTTAAATAGTCCGATTTCACAGACTATAAACTTAAAGGGTTTTCCTAAACTGCCTCCCAATCTCAAGATCTAGCTGGGGTTGCTTGAAACCTTTAATTTTATTATCTTGAGAATCCCTAATCTTACTGAGTTTTCAGTATAGCTCTGACCCACCAGACCCAGCCATCATAGCTATTTTCTTACTAATACTCTAGATCTTCTGCCAAATACAGTTGCCAGGGTTTATTGGACTAAAGGCTAATGTTATGAGTCACTCAGAGCCAAAGTGGTTACTGTAATTATAAGGGACAATAGCAGTTATTAAGAGTGATTGTGGTAAAAGCAAGCTTAAAATTAAGTTTATTTAAGTAGTTCAATCAGGAGAAATATTAAAATCCAGACTTGGGTGGAGAGTGACTTGGGTGCAAAAGAGTGAGGGTGACATTAATGACAAGGAAACTCTCAGTAATAAAATGACATAAAATACCATAACCAGGTTAATTCCACTTCCCACAGGCTCTTTGACAATGGCAGAATCTGGGGACTAACACAGAAGGCTATTCCCTGAAGCAAAATGGATTGATCCAGATGCAGAAAGCAAAACAGATCATCGTGATGGAGACATGGGGTAAGCATAGAAACAGATGCAAGTTTCTTTTACTTTGTCTGAAAGAAACACAAAATGGAATTCTTAGAGGAGCATCTCCTGGAAACCACAACTGAAATCTCTACATCCACTTCAAAAGACTCATGCTAATTATGAACTGTTGAAGTAGAATTGTGTCAGATGTGTGTGTGTGTGTGTGTGTGCACATATATGTATATCTTCATGTAGTTTGTTGAGTGACTAGTGATCAAACATGTGTAAGTACCTGTTAAACTTGTGCAAGTAAACATACATACATGTACATCTCATAAAGTTACACATATGCAGAGACAAGAGGCCAATGTCTATGAAGCCTTCTCTGGAAAACCCCATTCTATATCTAAACATTAGACCCATCTCTTCCTTCCCTGTGTCTACATCCAAACACTTCCTGTACTTTCTTTGGATACTTTGACTTTGGTTATTTGTGCTTCTGACCCCCCTCGATCAACACTTTATCTCCTGCTCATGCCTTATCTCACCCCAACTGTTATCTCAGTCAATTGGATCTAACCTACAGCACCTGACCTCTGGCTGACTTCAGGACCCCAATGAGTTCCAAACTGATGCCCCCCCACCCATCTTACATTGTCTGGTTCAACCCAGCCAGGCAAAACACACTCACACACCACAGTAAAGGCAAATCTGGAACACTCCAATACTATTTATGGCAGTCACTCATACCTTCAATCTCTATTTTTATCATTCATCCAATAGCTGATTCTTTAAAACATATATTGATTACCAACCTACAGTAGGCAGTGTCTAATAGGGAAGAATTAACAATTTAGGGAGAGTTTAATAAAGGTGGGGCCAGGGTTAATGGAACCAACAAAGAATTGTGCAGTGCCCCAGGGCAAGAAAGAGAACCCCTTAATCACTCATAGTTTTGAAGACTCACGGGGAGGGACCAGTAGCTCGAATCCTGAGATAGTCTGTGGCCTTAAGTAGAGAAACAGAGGCAACCCATGGAGGGTTGGCTACGGGAAAAAGCCAAGGGAAAAATATCCCAACCTCACCATCTCATCTTTTATGTCCTACCTGTGCTTCCCACTAGCCAAACCCAAGTGGAATCACAAAGCAAAAGTCCCCACTGATGCCATTCTTACAGTTTCCGTGATATAGAGTAAGGAGTGCAGACAGTAGATTGAGGGTGGGTGTGAACAAAAGATACCCAGCACATCTGTCATGCGCCTCATCTGTGATATGTGTTAAAAATACAAATACTTGTGGGTCACCTTTATCTTCAAGGAGCTTACAGTCTAGTGGGAGAGAATCATAGGACCACATGGCATATGTAATGAGAGAGGTAAGAGGTGGTTGTCATGGACACACAGGGGAGCCCACCAGGTGGAACTGGGGTGAGGGATTGGCACTGATAGATGGTAAAATGCCAAAGCTGACCATTAGAGCCTGAGTATGAGTTGGTCAAACAAAGGGAGCTGGTGCAGCAGGGAAGAAGGCACAGCTTTCCCCGCTGAGAGAATGGTATAAGCAAAGTCCTCAAAAGACACAAGAGAATTAGCTCATGTAACCAATATATTTGGGGGTGGGGGGTGTGATGGATCCGGGGGTTTGAATTATATTTTCTGAACCTTTATTTCGTGTTGGTTCTATTCTTGGATGGCCTCTCACCTTAGAGTGGTAGGATGGAGCAGTGGCTCCAAGCTTCTGCCTCCAGGATTTGGATTTAAAAGAGAGAGATCATTCTCCTCTAGCCCTTCAAAGATCGCGGGATTTCTCATTCCATCTGACTTATACATGTGCTTATCTCTGAATCCCTGTAGGCAGGCAGATGCCCTCCACCTCCCAAGTGGACACATAAAATGGGAACTGGGGATGATATACCTGCAAAAGATCCTTTGGGTGTATTTTTCTGAAAAAAAAAAAAAAGAGAGAGAGAGAGAGAGAGAGGCAATACAACCAATTGTTCCATGACAGCCAGTTTCTACTGTCTGTTATTTTTTCTTTTCTCCTCACTTTATTCCCACTTAACTATCGTTAAACCCAACATTTTGCTTGGGAAACCAGGACATTTCTGACGGAAGGGATGCCGATGTGGATATGCTCACATGATAGCTTTGATCTTATTACATAACATTATTTCATGTCATTATTATGGACACATTCTGATGGAGCAGCCCAAGGTTCGCCTAATGTCTGTGAGGTTGCAAAGAGGAACCTCCAAGATCAGATTCTGAGTTCTAAAACAGATTGTCCTACCTCTCCACACTGAGGGAAGGTTTCCTTTCTTTATCTCTCTGCCTTCCTATTTCTCTATCCACACCTGCCTTGGCTTATGGTAAGCTAAGATCTATTTTTTTCCTACTGCTCTTTAAATATAGCAATAATGGATTGACGTCACTATACATTTATACCCACTTGTTTTCAAAATGAGGAGATACCACCACCACCACCAACAAAAACTAACGAAACCATCAAAAAACCACTGCCTAAGAATACTATTAACGCGAAGTAATTTTCAAGATGTCTGTCTATATAGATATAACTATGAGAATAAAAACCGGATTACTATCTTACACCCTGCATGCTTTTAAATGTTTCTATTTTGGATTATTTTACATGCTATTTTAAATAAAGTATTACTTTCAATTGTATTTAGCAAAAGTGAAGGAAACTGCACTGACATCAAAATTATTTCTAAACTTCAGACAGCATTTATTTACTACCTTACTAGTCCTCTTACCATGCCCTTTGGTTGGCAGGATTTCATTAACTCTTTTTGATAAAAAGGGCTCAGGTTTGAGAATATCTGCCTGGTGCTCCGTATTTGAGATACTATTTGATGGTGTTTAATTTTCTTTAGAATTGTGTAGACTTATGTAAGTTGTCTTTGGCACTAATTGGTGCCACAGAGAACTTCTAGATAAATCTGATTTTCCTCCTTATTAGCAAATTTCTCCTATGCCTGGATGCACAGTAAGTCTGTCTTACAAAAGTCATTATTTTCTGGGAACATACAGTATTATTTTATTCTGAATATTCAGTTCTCCCCTGATTCCAAGTCTTCTATTTCACATACACAAATTCCACTTTATCTATGGTTGAGTCTATAAGAATGTCCCCCTTTCCGTAGACCATCACCGTGTTACCACAAACTCTCTTTCTGTCACTCGTTAAAATTCTCTAATATAACTTACTTTTTTCTTTTTGGTTTAAGTTTATGATTTTATGGTGGTGTTTTACTGTCTATCACTTTTTTCATATAATTCTCTTATTTTCATGCAATTACCTTATTTAGTGATCTTTGAACTCTTGGTTATTGAAAAAAATATATGTATGAACACTTAGAGAAAATGTTATTCTTTCCTTTGGGTTATGTTTGTTTTTCCAGACTGGATTAATCTTTTTCGAACCATATTCATTTCTTGAGTGCACATTTGAGTGTTTAGCTGTAGCTAATTTTGCATCGAAGGTCATGCTACTTTGTTGAATATTTTTCTCAAGTCTGTCTTGCTCAGCTATGGCTTTCTCTTGAACTCCTAAAGTATCTGGAATCTGTCTGAGCTCTCCTAGATCTATTCTGAGGCGAGGTTGTTTCAGTGGGAGGGAGAGGGCAATCTCCATGAGGCTCTTTAGTTTCACTTATGTTAGGGTATTGCTTTCTTTTTCTGAAATATTTTTAATTCCCTATATCATCATTTATATCCCAGAGTTGGAAGTGTATATCTTATTTCCATGAGTTGATATGCTTAAGTTTTGATCATTCTTCCAGTTCACCAGTGATCTCTAGGAAAATACTGTGACTCCTAGCAGCAGTGTGTGTGTGTGTGTGTGTGTGTGTGTGTGTGTGCAGACACAGAGAGAGAGAGAGAGAGAGAGAGAGAGAGACCAAGAGAAAGAGAAAGCAAGTACCTCTGCTAAGATCTTGAAATCTTCAAGGATAGAGTTTTGGGTCCTAGGGATTTGAAAAAAAAATATGTCCTTAGTCTGTCTATTAATAATAATTTCAGATTAGGGGGTATTGATGAACCTTTCCAGAATTTTATTTACTTTCCCTATTTTTCTGTCACTAGGATGGGAAGTAGGAGCTGTCAAGTGACCACTTCTACTCCTTGTGAGCCTAACATTATATCTAGTTTCTTGCTTACTTGCTGCTGATGGGCTTTTTGCTGACACTGTTTTGGGGGTGGTGGTTGTGTTAGGTAATAGGAAGGAAGACTGTGTGACCCAGCTTTACCCTCCCATCGTACCTCCATGTTTTCAGAGCTAAATTTCATGCTTACTTGCAGCAATACTTTTCCTTCTGGTTTTTGGCAAAAGAATTTCCCTGCTTCGTCTACATGGTGTTGAGGAGGATAGTCATCATCCTCACCCTTATTGTATTCATCAAATTGCATCCATGCTTTAGGTCAAACTTGCCTCAAATAGCTATTGGTACAGGAATGGGGAACCCTAAAAAGTCAGAGGAAAAATAGATATCCTCTAGTTCGTATCCTCCAGTTTGCCGTTGAAGAAAATGGACCTAGAACAATTAAGTGGAAGTCCCATTCACACAACTGATTGTCTTCCAAGAGAGTTCTAGATTACGAATGAAGCCAACTTTGTATTAAGGCTTAAACTTATTCTCAAATTATTTCTGTGACCTGGGTCGAAATATTTAATTCTTTTACAATCATTTTCCTAATCTTGTTTTCCAAGAGAGTTCCAGATTACGAATGAAGCCAACTTTGTATTAAACTTATTCTCAAATTATTTCTGTGACCTGGGTCGAAATATTTAATTCTTTTACAATCATTTTCCTAATCTGGAAAATGCAGTTAATCACCTGCCATGCAATATCGTGAGGCTCAGAAATAATTTAGCATATTGTCTGACACATCATACTTACCAGTCAGTAGCTCCAGTTGGTGTCACCTCTTACTTTCAGTACGTAGTCCTTTCCTTTAGACAATATCGGGATAGAAAATTTTAAAAAAATTCCCCCTCTATGTTGAACAAATTTTATTTTCATCTTCAGAAAGAGAAAAATAGTGGCTAATGTTTATCATCCCTGTTTGCCTCTACTAAATGCAAACAAGTAAATACTGTCACAAATGAAAGCATGTGTAATGAAAAACTCAGCTTGATTTATTTGCTTATTAGTACCGGTTACACTTTGAAGGGACAGGCGAATGATGTGTTCATAGAAATATCTGAATGTGACAAAGCCGGTCAGGTTTGCAGACAAGGGTTAGTGCTGGCCAAGCCAGGTGCTGGGGAGATATGCCCAATTTATGAGAATTCACTGAGAGCATGAGATGGCATGCACTTTGCATAATGAGAGGGTCAAGACAACACAGCACAGCAGGGGGTGAATAGAAAGAGGGGATGAATGGTTGGAAAACACCATTAATCAGGGGAGAAAGCTGGCATTGTGAGTTATGGATGTGTAAGCAGTTCATTTAAGGTGTTTCCATGATCTTGTAATTTTGTGGGGTTTACCCAGCACTTCACTTTCAGAAGGAATTCAGTGCAATTCAACAAATGTTTCCTGAGTGCCTTCAACACATCTGCCATGAAAGATATAAGATATAAAATTCCAGACAGAATCTGTTCTTTTTTTTTTTTTAATTTTTTTTCAACTTTTTAAATTTATTTTTGGGACAGAGAGAGACAGAGCATGAATGGGGGAGGGGCAGAGAGAGAGGGAGACACAGAATCGGAAGCAGGCTCCAGGCTCCGAGCCATCAGCCCAGAGCCCGACGCGGGGCTCGAACTCACGGACCGCGAGATCGTGACCTGGCTGAAGTCGGACGCTTAACCGACTGCGCCACCCAGGCGCCCCCAGAATCTGTTCTTATGTAACGTATAATCTAGTGGAAGTATCAATACGTATACAAAGACATCAACTAATAGGCTTGTTGTGATGAATGTTATAATGGGAAGAGTAATAAAGAGCTATGGAAACGCAGACAAGAACTAAGTGAATTCTGAGTATATTTAAACTCAGTACTGATTAATGAAGAACACTTTTAAATATTTGGGAAAGGTGGTAAAGTTACGAATAATCAAACTGAATCACTCATCATTGGGGAAATACAAATCAAAACCACAATGAGATACCACCTCACACCTGTCAGAATGGCAAAAATTAACAGTTCAGGCAACAGCAGATGTTGGCAAAGATACAGAGAAAGAGGAAATATTTTGCATTGTTAGTGGGAATGCCAACTGGTGCAGCCACTCTGGAAAACAGTATGGAAATTCCTCAAAAAATTAAAAATAGAACTACCTTACAACCCAGCAATTGCACTACTAGGTATTTATCCAAAGGATACAGGAGTGCTGATTCGAAGGGACACATGAACCCCAAAGTTTATAGCAGCACTATCAACAATAGCCAAAGTATCCAAAGAGCCCAAGTGTCCACTGATGGGTGAATGGATAAAGAAAATGCGGTGTATGTATATATATAATGGAGTATTACTCGGCAATCAAAAAGAATGAAATCTTGCCATTTGCAACAATGTGGATGGAACTAGCGTGTATTATGCTAAGCAAAATAAGTCAATCAGAGAAAGTTAAATATCATATGATTTCATTTATATGTGGAATTTAAGAAACAAAACAGATGAACATAAGGGAAGGGAAGCAAAAATAAGATAAAAACAAAGAAGGGGACAAACCATAAGAGACTCTTAAATATAGAGAACAAATTGAAATTTGCTGGCAATGTGTTGGGTGGAGGGGATGGGCTAAATGTGCAAGGAGCATTAAGGAGGACACTTGTTGGGATGAGCACTGTGTGTTATATGTAAGTGATGAATCACTAAATTCTATTTCTGAAATCATTAAAAAAAGATATGGATATGGTGTTTCCCAGTCTCTCTCCCTGCTAGAAGTGGTCAAGGAGACATAAGTGAAAATCACTGGCTGAGAGCTTCCATGAATTTCCTTTAAAGAGAGCTATTTGGCAGGAAGGGGTGCCCTTTCCCCCTTCCTTCTTTGTATTGCCTGGATTGCAGATGTGGTGGCTAGAACATCAGCAACAATGCTGGAACCATGAGGCACACTTGAATAGAAGCCACATGTTTATGACAGTGAAGCAGAAAGAAGGAACCTTTATGTCAACCCTGTACGCTTTACCTGAGGACTTCTTTTACATGAAAGAAAATAAGCACTTATGTTTTATCCAACAACAGCAACAAAACCCCAAATAATCAAATTGATATGGTATTTCTGGCTATTCCAATGGATGAGGAGAGGGGTTGAATAACATCGGTAGTAGAAAGTTGCAGAGTTAAGGGTTTATCAGGGTATTTTGCCTGAAATGTGCTGAAACTATTTAAGCATTGCACTGAGCAGATATTGTTCTTATGTCTTTTGTGCTTCTGTTAAGGTTGGTACAATGGCTGCAGGCTACTGGGGACCAAAGAAACTAATGTTCTCTGATAGTTTGAAGTGGTGAACTCAGTTCATGATGACCTATGTTCCAAGAGGATAACTGATAACTCAATCAGGACAGAGAAATAGCCAATTGACAATATGGTACCTGGTTTCACTGAGCTTATGTCCCAATGGGTATGACAGGTCGTAATCAAACAAATAGAAAAGATAAGAGCAGATGACAATACATGCATTGGAGGAAATAACAGGGACAGCAGAGAAAACCCGCAAACCACTAAAGAGTGGTTGAGATAGAGTGTTGAGATAGAAGGATTGTGAAAACCAAGGAGAAAACCATTCTGGACAGAGGGAAGAGTAAATATAAGAGTTCTGAGGTGAGAAAATGTTTGGCATATTGAATGAAATAAAATGAAATGAAAACCAATGTGGCTGGAATATAGTGATTAAAGGGAAGACTGGAATGAGACAAAAT
Source organism: Panthera tigris (assembly GCF_018350195.1). NCBI lineage: Eukaryota > Metazoa > Chordata > Mammalia > Carnivora > Felidae > Panthera > Panthera tigris. The sequence continues at coordinate 68,191,338 of NC_056676.1, read as the reverse complement.
GGAACAGGTAGCAAGAAAAAGACCAAGTAAGCTTTGCAGGTCATGGGGACAAGTTTTGGTTTTATCCTAAGAGAAATGGGAAGCCACTGAATCATTTTAAGCATGGTTGTAAACTCATCTGACTGCTGGGTGGCAGATGGTGGGGTGGGCTGTCTGCTGTCACCTGAGTGCCACCCTCATGTCCTTGTAAGGTTGACAACTTTATTCATCCTAATCACCTTCCATGGTTTTGTCAAGGAGTGCAATATCTGTCTGTGGTGTCTTGAAAATAGAAGTGAATTGAAAGCTTTATTCTCTAGCAGTGGTGGCAGATAGACAAATGTGCAGATGTGAGCATCAGAGAAGCCTGCCGGCAAACGCTTGAAACCCACTTGCTCTGTGACTGCAGACCATGACGGTCTAGGAGACATTCTGAGAATTGTAGCAATTTCTAGGCAAGCTTTGGAGAACCACCACATTTGGTGCTGTGGGCTGAGACCTTCGGTGTTGACTTTGATGACCGTAAGCTTCAGTTCCTCTGACATCTGCCCCCACCTCTCAGCTTTTCTAACAATCACATAAACCCCTATTGTGTGTTAACCCACTCATTTCTGGAATGCATAGGATAGGTTGTTTCTCAACTGACATAAAAAATGTTGGAGAAGATTAGAAGCCACGAGAGAACATAGGACATTATAGAATACTGGAGAAAAATGATAGATTCGAGACATGCTTGATAGAAGCACAGAAAATATTAACACATGGATTGGATGAGACAAAGAAGTAAAAGAAGATATGGAGGATGTCCTCTAAGCTTTTGGCTTGATGATGGTGCCACTTGATGAGATGGTGAAGTTTAAGAATGCACAGGTTATAAGGATGGATATCCTCAGAATGAGGGGAAACTTCAAGAGAGAGATAACTAGCAAGAACCATGGATTTCCTGGAATGAATTTGGGCTCCTGCGATCCCTGGAGGTGCAGGAGACCTTTGAGTCAAAGAGTCAGTGGGTCAGGATATATTTTGCTATCTCTGGAGAGCTTGAAGGACCAAAGGGCACTAAAGGAAAGGAATAAGGAAGCTGACTTGAGGAATCTTGGGAACAGTTCATTTGTGGTGGGAAGAGTAGATTTTCTGGAGCTGAAGAGAACTGAGTCCAAATCCCAAGTTTATAACTTATTAGCTATGTGACTTTAAAGAAGTCACTCAACCTCTTTGAGTAATAGTTTCTCTACCTGTGTACGGGAGATAATCTTAGTGTCTATGAGAAAACATCAAATTAAATTATGGATATCAAATAGCTGGTCATTGACAATGTCCTTCATCTATGCAACACATATTTGTTGAGCAACCACTGAATACTTGACAGTGGTTTTTTTTTTATATCCAGGCAGTGTGGATATAAATGTTCCTAAAAAGTACAGGGTGTTCCTAGTCAGTTTAGGAGGAACCCTGATCTACTCTGGGGAGTCAGAGAAAGCTTCCTGTGAAGTGATGTTGGAGCTGAACTCTGGGAGTTGAATAGGAATCAACTAGGTACATACATAATGGGAGTTTTTTGTCAGCTGGAGGCGGGTAGAGATGAAGATCATTCCAGGTCACAGATACAGCATTGTTAAAAACACTGAAATGGGGCACCTGGGTGGCTCAGTCGGTTAAGCGGCCGACTTCGGCTCAGGTCACGATCTCGCGGTCTGTGAGTTCGAGCCCCGCGTCGGGCTCTGGGCTGATGGCTCAGAGCCTGGAGCCTGCTTCCGATTCTGTGTCTCCCTCTCTCTCTGCCCCTCCCCTGTTCATGCTCTGTCTCTCTCTGTCTCAAAAATAAATAAAAAAAAAAAACAAAAAACAAAACAAAACAAAAAAAAAAACACTGAAACAAGATGCAGGAAAGTACATTTGGTGCCCGGAACTCAGACCAGTGTGGCTGGTGCAGAAAGCCTGAAGGCAGAGAGAATGGGAAGATTGGATTCCTTCTCCCCAGTCCAGTCCAGCTCCCAAGAGGATGATAACGACAGTGCACTGAAGTAGGTATTGTAATGAGTCAAAATCATAGTCACTGTTCGGTAAATACTTACTATTTACCAAGCTCTGCATTAAGTGCCAAACTCTGTTGTGAGTATGTCCAGGCACTAGGACATGATGATTAAGATAAACAGCCCTTTCATTTTCATTCACATTTTACTTATTTAGTTCTTTTTTTAAATGTTTATTTACTTGGAGAGAGAGCAGGCATGTGAGCGGGGGAGGGACAGAGAGAGAGGGAGAGAGAGAATCCCAAGCAAGCTCAGTGCTGTCAGGGCAGAGCCTAACGCGGGGCTTGATCCCACGAACCTGTGAAATCATGACCTGAGCTGAAATCAAGAGTCAGACATGTAACCAACTGAGCCACCCAGACACCCAACTTATTTCTTACAACAATCCTCTGGTGTTATAGATGATGCTTAGGTAAGTCAACAACTTGCCCCAGCTCATAGAGTTAGAAAATATTATAGTTACAGTCAATTTATTCATTCACTTTACACATATTTATGGAGCACTTACTATGTGCTGGGCATTGTTCCAGATTCTTGTGACATAGCTGGGAGCAAAACAGAGGTCTCTCAAGGAAAGCATTCTATCAGGATTGTCACACAATAAATTATAGAGGTGATAAGTGAATTATATCAGGGGTTAGAAGAATGATACATCTTTGAACAAGGAATAAGGGCAGAATGTGGAGAACCTGGAATCCTGGCATTGCAATTTTAATAGAATATTGTAGGGGGACTTGCTGAGAAGATGACACTCGAGAAAATGCTGAGGGAGGTTGGCAGTTAGCCTCATGGAGATCTAGTGTCATTGTCTGCCTGGCTACCATAACTGAATACCATCAGTTGGGTGACTTAAACAACATAAATGTATTTCTCACAGTTATGGAGGCCAGTAGTCCAAAATCAAGGTGCTTGCCAATTCAGTTGCTAGTGATGATTTTCTCCTGCTTTGCAGATGGCTGCCTTCTCACTGTCTTCACATGATGGAGGGAGAAAGAGTGAGAGAGAAGAAAAGAGAAGGAGAGAGGGAGGGAGAGGGAGACAGAGATCTTCCTGTGTATATAAGGCCCTAGTCTTGGGTTTAGGGTCCTATCCTTATGACTTCATTTAACTTTCATTACCTCCTAAAGACCCCATCTCTAGATACAGTTCCACTGGGGGTTATTATGTGGGGTAACACAATCCAGCCCATAGCTCCTGAGGAAATGCCTTTAAGCAGAGAGAGGAACCGTCATGGCAAATGCACTAAGGCAGGAGTGAGCCTGGCGAGTTAAAGATAAGCAAGGAGCCTGGTGTGGCTGCAGCTTCTGGAGGTGTGGGAAAGCATGAAGTCAGAGGGGCAAAGGGTATTAGCTCGTTAGAAACTAGACAGCTGGGTTAGGGAATCCGAATTGTGATCTGAGTGAAACAGAGCCGATACAGAGCTTTGAGCAGAGGAATGACCTTATGTGATTTTGTTTTAGTGAGATCAGTGTGACCAGTTGGGGCATTCTCCCCGGAGGCAGAGACCGATCTGGTGCTACTGCGGTTACCCGGGCAATAGATGGTTCCAGGTCAGTCTAGGCAGGAACAGTAGAAATGGTGCAAAGTAATCATTTTATGGATATATTTTTTTAAGTAAACAGAGTTTCATGAAAAATTGTATCTGGAATGTGAGAAAGAGGATCAAAGATAACATCAAGCTGGGGCACCTGGGTGGCTCAGTCAGTTAAGTGGCCAACTCTTGATCTCAACTCACAGTTGGTGAGATCAAGCCCCACGTGGGGCTCTGCACCGACAGCATGGAGCCTGCTTGGGATTCTCTCTCTCTTTCTCTCTCTGCCCCTCCTCCACTGGTGCATACACATGCACGTGTGCTCCTTCCTTCTCTCAAAATAAATAAATAAATAAATAAACTTTAAAAAAATGTTAACAAAATTAACATCAAGCTCTCTGAGCTGGGCACCAGGAAGTTTGGTTTGTCATCACATAAGATGAAGGAGGAAGTGGAACAAGTTTGAGGGCAGATAATACGGCGTTCGATTCAGGTCATGACAATCTTGCGATGTCTCTTACACTTCCAAATGATGATGTCAGGTAGGCAGTGGGAATGCATCCTGAAGCATGGAGAAAATGCATGCTCTGAAAAGCAGAGTGTGGGAGCTGTCAGCTGACAGATGGCCTTGGGCCCCAGATCATTCCAACTTAAAAAAATCCTTGGTCTTGACTGCTATATCACTTTCTGATAACAGAAGACTAAAGGATTCTCTTTACTGAAACTTCCTGCGTGTTATAATCCAGAAGGAGGGCGATGACCGACAACGTCAGAAAGAATCTACTGAGTTTGAATCCCACGGAAATTGTAATTTGTCATGGACAAATTTAAACAGATGTGTGGGGAGAACAAAACGACACCCGCCGGGAAGGGTCTTTAATGATGGGATCTTAGACAATGTGACATCTGATTGGGAGAGGAAGCTGTGAGTTTTGGAAACTTCTAGGTTCCCCTCAAGCTGTACCACATAAGGCCTAGCTCTCTGTTTGCAGGATAACCTTCTTTGATGCTAACTCACCTGTCAGGCTACTCTTTGCTGCCTCAGAAGGAAGCCTATACAACATTTCAAACATGGACTTGACAGTTGGCACTTCTGGCTGAGAGCCGCTTAAGTGGCCCTCTTAGAAAATCAGCTCTCTCTTTCAACCTGCCAGTGCCAGAGACAAGCCAGCAAAACAGCTTCTGAGCTGAAATGAACCTTAGATATTAATGACTTAATGCATATATCAGAGTCTGTTCAGGCTGCTATAACAATATACCAAAAAAAAAAAAAAACTGGCTGGATATAGACAACAGACATTTATTTCTTGCAGTTCAGGAGGCTGGAGGCCTGAGGTCAGGGTGCCGGCACGGTTGAGTCCTGCGATCCTCACATGACGGGGAACTCCCTGGCGACTCATATAAGGGTCATAAAGTCTCCTTCATTAAAATCTGAATTCCCTCCCAAAGGCCCCACCTCCTAATGCCATCACATTGGGATAGAACCTCAATGTAATAATTGTGTGGGGGACACAAACATTCAGCCCATAACAATCACGTAAAATAATTAGAATGGTGCCCAGAACACAATAAGCAGTTACTATTCATTATTACTTTTATTGCTGCTGCTGTCACTCTTATTATCGTTATCCTGCCTCTTTTGTCTTATGGATGTGGAACCTGAGGCCAAGAGATTTAAAATAAATCTCCCAATGTCACATCGCTAGTAGACAGCAGAGCTCGGACTGTCTTTTCACATTCTGGAACGTACGGAACATAAAAGAAGAATCTTAAGGGGCTCCTGGGTGGCTCAGTCGGTTAAGCGTCTGACATCAACTCAGGTCATGATCTCACCATTCACGAGTTCCAGCCCCACGTCGGGCTCTGTGCTGACGGCTCAGAGCCTGGATCCTGCTTTGGATTCTGTGTCTCCCTCTCTCTCTCTGCTCACACATCCTCTCTTTCTCTCTCTCAAAAGTAAATAAATATTTAAAAAACTTTTTTAAAAAAAGAAGAAGAATCTTAGAAAACATCTAGTTGTGTGATTGTCAATCTCAGTCCAGTGGAGCCCTGGGGTTCCTCAGAAACAGGCAGGTGGTAGTGTGTGAGCAGAGGGTTAGGGTACCACTGAGGACATTGCTTCTGTCTCCTCAAACCTTCACTTAGATTCTAATTGAGCAGAGGGCTCCCTGGGTAAAAACTTCTTTGAAACCCACTTATATATTTCAGTCACTCTGTTTTACCAGAGAGAAGCCTGGAGCCTATACAGATTCAACAGTTTATCCAGTTATGTTACACGTTTGGGTAAGGAGAACACAGAATTCCTGATTGGGCAGCGTTCTTTCTACAGCAGAACCAACAGAGAATTAGTGACCCGACTTTGAAGATGGGACACAGACTCGGATCTGAGCTGGTATTTTTTTAAGTTTATTTATTGATTTTTAAGAGAGAGAGCATGAGCAGGGGAGGGGCAGAGAGTGAGGGGGAGAGAGAATCCCAAGCAGGCTCCATGCTGTCAGCACAGAGCCCAATGCAGGGCTTGAACTCATGAAATCATGAGATCATGACCAGAGCCGAAATCAAGAGTCGGACGCTTAACTGACTGATCCACCCAAGCACGCCTTTGAGCTGGTATTTTAATGGCCTTTTACTTACCCAGTTAGTGAGGGAGGGATCCCCATCCCAGGGTTATGAGGATGGTTGGGCACATGACATCCAACACTGCATAGATGAGACAGACAACTTGTTAGTCGCAGAAGCACAGCCCAGGAGACAAGGACACCGCACGCCACACAAGGACATTGCGTGCCATGCAAGGTCATGTGTGGGTTTCACTCAGGAACCCGATAAACGGTAAGGTCCATGGGAGGCGGGCTTTGCGGTATTGAGAAAGGGGTGCCTCCTGGCTCCTGTGCGAGGATGTGACTGGCTTGTTTGAGTCATTCCACAGACTGGCATGAACTGAAACCTGCTGTTGAGAGGTGAGCAGGGGCTGTGCCCGGTCCTTTGATGAAGGAGGTTGTTTAGCGAGGGGACCCTGTATCCAAAAGAGCAGAGTGAGAAGGGAAACTTGCAGTTACACCTTGGGAAGCCCTGCTGGTTTACAGCGTATAAGATTTTGTACCACAACCAGGAATATGTGGTCATCTGATTATTGCCCCTCCCCACCCCCGAGAGCTACAGGTAGGCCAGGCAAGGGTGGGCTTCCTGTTGGACCGTCTCCCTGCGATTCCGTTGTATCATAGGATTCTCTCCTTTTCCATTCCCCTGTGACCCGAAGGCCAGGGAAAATGATACAGACTCAGTGGGCTTGTCACAGAAATATGGACGCATGATGCAAGAGGTTACCTGGTGGATGACAGCAAATCATGGACGCGTATTCTGAGCACTGTGCTGACCCCGGCGGTCTAGTTGGGAGAGAGAGTTTACACACGTGAAAGGATTGGCCAAAATGTGTTTAGAATAGAAAGAGAGCTAGAAGCAGGCAATGGGTCTGATCCTCGCTTGGCCAAATAACGGCTAATGAATCTGGCTAAGTCATTTAAAACCTCTGGGGCGCTTGGGTGGCTCAGTCGGCTAAGTGTCTGATTCGATTTTGGCTCAGGTCATGACCTCACGGTTGCGGGATCAAGCCCTGTGTCAGGCTCTGCGCTCGGCATGGAGCCTGCTTCAGAATCTCTCTCTCCCCCTCTGCCCCTCCCCGGCTCGTGCTCTCTCTGTCTGTCTCTCACACGTGAATGAAAATAAAATCTTAAAACTTCTGAGCTTGGTTCCCTCATCTGTAGAAGGTGAAGGGAGAGATGTAATAATATAAGCTGCACAGAAGCCCCAAATATGTTGCCTGGCCTGACCTGAAACAGCATCTTGATTGCTAAGAGTCCTTATCAAACAGTCAAAGTGCCCCTGTGTCTCTTGGGAGGGCTAATTTCATTTATATGGTTTAAAGTTTAGAAGTAACAGAAGTAAAACCAAGGAATCACTAAAGTAGTAATTAGTAAGAGTTTATTGTGTACACACCAAAAAGACAGTTTGCAAGCTGGGAGCGCTCAAACCAGAACATGGAGTGAGGCTCAGGGGTTTACTGCTATAAAGCGGCTTAGCTAGTGAACTGAAGCAGTAACTGTTTATTCTGCCTAGTGATTGGTTATGGTATTAGAATTGTTTTAAATGGCAAGGAATTGGTCAGTGGCTAACCCAGATCAGCCTTGAGAAACAGCTTAAGTTTTACTTACGGTTTTGGGACTCCTGGGTGGTTCAGTCTGTTAAGCATCTGACTTCGGCTCAGGTCAGGATCTTGCAGCCTGTGAGTTCGAGCCCTGTGTCAGGCTCTGTGCTGACAGCTCAGAGCCTGGAGCCTACTTCAGATTCTGTGTCTCCTCTCTCTCTGCCCCTCTCCTACTCACACTCTGTTTCTCTTTCTCTCAAAAATAAATAAACATTAAAAATTTTTTTTTAAGTTTTACTTACGGTTTTCAGAGGCATAAGCAAGAAGTGACCCAGGTCAAGCTAGTCTCGCAAAATAAGCTAAATTAAGCTTTATTTGCATGACTCAACTGGTTTTGTCTGCTCAGGGAATTTTCTTTCTTTTTTTAATCGGCTCTATTGAGACATCCACGTACAATTCAGTCACGTAAATTGTACAATTCAGTAGTTTTTAGTATATTCACAGGGTTGTGCAACCATTACCACAATTCCAAGACATTTTCATTGCCCCAAAAAGCAACTCTGAACCCATTAGCAGTTATCTCCCATTTCTCTCCAACAGCAGCCGCCTCCCCATCCAGCCCTAGGCAACCACTAACACACTTTCTGTCTGTAGGATTTGCCCGTTCTGCTCAGCGAATTTTAAAGATTGGTCTCAGTTTGCTTTTTATTTTAGCAGTATGTTTGTTTTGTCCTATTTTTTTCTCAAATTTTCCTAATCATGAAAGTTATCCTGTAGGTCACTCAATAAAAATACAGATGCCTAGGGACCTGCCCCTGAAGATTCTGAAAAGTAGGTCTGGAATGGGAACTTGTTAATGGCTCTGAACATGAACTTACAAGGCCTGAGTTAAGTCAAATCTCTGCCTCAGATTAGACCCATGACATTGGTCAGGCCAACTGGCTTCTTAACATAGATGTAAGCAGGGCTGATGTGAGGAGAAAATGAGAGCATATACCTAATGCACCCAGCATCCAGCACCCAGCCCAGTACATTGTGGGTGCTTATTGAGCCAAACCTGAGCTCTTGATATTTGGAGCTAAGGTCAACACACTGACCTTTTCCATTGGTCAGATGGAGGCACATCTTCCATTTCCTTTAGGAGCCATCGAAGAACTATGGACTGGAGTCCTCTTCCCCTAAAAGTCTTACAGCTGGAAAGGTTTTCAGTCAGAAGCACTGACTTTGCTGCTTCTCTTCTGAGACCAACACCACTCCCATCATGCCATGTAGCAAGAACATTCACAGACAAAATATCCAGAAATAGATGAAGGAAATTTCTGTTCAGTCTTAATATTGGGCATTGTAAAGAAGCAATCTCTCCAATACTGTAAGTCGGATATACATACTGACGAGGGAAGGAGTACCATCGACTGAGTTCCAGGCACCCATACTGTATCATTTAATTGTGCGGCAACCCAACATCACAGATAAGAAAAATTGAGGCTTTGCAAGATTAAAAATAAGTAGAACTTCAAATGTGATTTAATGGACACAGCAGGAAAGTACAGAGTGGAGGCTACAACTCTTGTCTCTCTTATCCTCAATCTCACATTCTTTTCACTATGCCAGGAGGAATATAGCACCATTCTTTTATTTTAAGTACTGAAATATAACCCATGCCCCTTGTTAGAATACTGATCTGGAAAATACAGACCGAAGTCCTACGATGTGGGTATATTATTCACTGATAGGTGACGTGGAGAACAAAGAATTGAGTTAGAATTCATGATATAAACCATAAGTGACATCCCTGGCCGCAGAGCCCTTGTCAAACAACATTTTATCCACTGGACAGCTTGACGTCTACTAGCTGGTGTCAGTGGCATGGGGACTTTAAGAAGGAGGAGAAAAGTGTGTGGTATAAATAACATGCATGAATTATTGGGTGCTCAATAGCTCATGAAGAACAAGCCTTTGTGATATATAGGGCCCCTCCTCTGGGACCATAGGGCAGTCATAAATGCCATGGAGTGACAAATGACTATAAAAAATCTCCAAGCCAAGGCTTCTGACTCCCCAGCTTCAGCAGGTGGGGGGTCAAGCTGTGGGATGACAGAGGGCAGCCCGCTGCCTGCTCCGTGAACTCATCACCTCCTTCATCACTCCCGCATCCCCCATATAACTGCTCTTTCTCGTACGCCCATCATTTATTTCCCCTTTTGTTTCTGCTGTACCCTTGCCTGGAATCCTCTCTCCTCTTGTCACTGTGGCCAGCGACTTCTCTTGCTTTAAGATTCAGTCCAAGCCCCACCTTGCCACAATAAGCTTTTCCTGCCCCTTCCGGTTAGTTGTCCGCATTTTTACTTTCCTCATTTCTCACGCGTTATCTCCTCGCTGCATTTACAATGCACCGATAATATATGATTATGATTGTGTTTGCAGGCTTGTCTCCTCTGCCAGACTCTGAACTCCCTGAGGTCAGGGAATCTATTTTTTTTTCCTTCGTAAATCTGAGTGCTTAGCATACAGCCCACGTGCCAGTGGCTCGCAAACTTTAGCGTCCATCCGAGGGCTTCTTGGGTCCAGCTCCCACAGTGTCTGATTCCACTGGTCTGTGGCAGGGCATGAAAATGAGCATTTCGAACAAGTTCCCAGATTATGCTAACGATGCTGGTCTGAGGACAAATGGCAAGAACCACGGCTATGGTTGGTCTTTACGAAGTACACCTATGTTAGTGCCTAAGTGGACATACGCGTAGGCTATGGAGTCACCCGGAACCTGGATTTAAATCACAGTCCTCCAAGCTGGAAGACCTTGGGCAAGTGGCCTAAGCTTTCTGAGTCTCCACATCTCCCTTATCTAAAAAGTGGGCACAGTAAGAAAATACTAAAGCACTTACCACAGTGCTCCTACTAAGTAGAAGCACTAAGAGGAGGGAGGGGAGAGGGAAGGCAGGATACAGCAGTCCAATAATTCCCGGGTGAGGACCAGCCCCAACACAGAGCCCGGCAGTGAGTTTAATTAAATAGTACACACATTTACTTACTGAAGGATCCTATTTTCTTAACATGAACAGATAAGAGAGCAGTAGTACATGACAGCCTCCAGGGTGCTGGAAAGAATCTGTTTTTGAATTTTTTTACATCAATCAAGTGATTCACAAACACAACTTCTTCAGCGGATGGCTTGCAGAATTGAGTCTAGTGGGTTTCCCACCAGGCCTCACCGCTAAAACCCTCTCATTAATAAGTAATCAGTTTCTACTGATCTGCTCCTAAGCTGCCTTCCAGAGCAGCTGTTTCCCCCTGTGCTGTGATTTAAGCTCTGTTTAACAGTGATGAAAACAGATTTGTGTTGCTTCTCTTCTCATTAACCTTATTATAGAGTTTTGTTCCCCAGGTACACACTTCTACAATGTATATCATATTTATAAAAGGGTGAAATTTTTTAAACCAAGGTTGGCTTGGTATTTCTCAACGGCTGGCTGAAGAGTAAATGATTTGGTCAATCGTCAAATTACGGGCTAGATAGCAGGTGATGGGTTGTCCATAGTCCAGACTCTGATTTTTCATGAGTGAGGAGAAAGGAATTTCAGAGAATAACAACATATAATAACAATTTAATTCTTACTGTATAAAGTTAGGCACTGTGATTTGTGTCCCATTTTCCTTCTTTTTTTTTAATTTGAGCATCAGAATCCTAGCATGTAATATGTATCAAAATTCCCACTTTGCAGTTAAAAACAGTGAGGCTTGAATGGGTAAATGTTTTGCCTAAGGCTGCATAGCTGATAAGTCAAAGACTTGGACCTCGATTCCACAGATGTGAAGCCTGTGCTATAAAACCATGCTTTAAGCTTAATGTGCACAGGAATGACCTGGAGATCTCTTAAAATGAAGATTCTGATGCAGAGGATCTGAGGTTCTGCATTTCTCACAACTTTCAGGCCAAGCCTGTAATTCTGTCCAAAGAGTAGCTTTGGATACTGAGTATCACACTTCACAGAAAAGTGGCTTTTCTCTTTCCTTGGGTCAAGTGAGTTAGCTCCGTCTTGTTTCCCGGTCATCAAAGCTTACAAATATTCTTTTGGCTTCTAACTTTGACTTGATAAATATTTTGAATTGTCTATCCTGTGCAAAGCTCCATTCTAGACCTTGGATGGGAGAAATGGAAAATTATTCAATTAAAAAACACTGGCTGCTACCCTAGGCCATTTAGAATCTAGAAGAGACCCACACATACACTTAGCCATAGACGGAGTATAGAGTTTCCAATATCTAGCTTCTCCATTAGATTTATATTATAGTAAAAAGAGGGGAGGATCCATTGTTTTTAATGTTTTATTTTTAAGTTTATTTACTTTTGAGAGAGAAAGCACAAGCAGGGGAGGGGCAGAGAGAGAGAGAGAGAGAGAGAGAGAGAGAGAGAAAGACACAGAATCCAAAGTAAGCTCCAATGTAGGACTAGAACTTACCAACCATGAGATCATGACCTGAGCCAAAGTTGGATATTTAACCAACTGAGCCACCCAGGTGCCCCATGGATCCATTTTTTTAAGTAGCAAAATAGCACTGTGAAGATGGATCAAGATAGATCACAGGTCATCAAGTCAAGTCACATAGGGCAGGCAGTGTGATAATCACCTGAAGTTCTCTACCGGTCTTCACTGAGCCCATACACCACATATGTTAACTGCTCATGGGTACAGGACACTAGAATTCTGCCCAGTAAGAGTCTTGCCAATGTTGTATAGGGTGTTCCTTTACACCAGAGCAATAGTTCTCAACCTGGGATAAATTTTGTCTTCTGGGGAATATTCTACAATGTCTGGAGACATTTTTGGTTTTCACACTTGGGAGAGCCTACTGGCATCTAGCCGATAGAGACTAGAGATGCTGCTACACCTCCTATGATGCACAGAACAGGCTCCCCTTCTCTCACTTCCCCCACCCTTGCACCCCTACCAAAATGTTAATAGTGCTGAGCAAAAAGCCCTTCAACCAGAGCCTTAACTTTCGCTTGATACATCTAAGGGATCTGGAGCTTCAACAGTGCAATTAGCAGTTACGCACACTCATTTGCAACTATTCCTACAGACCCCAGTGAGTCCCATAGGGACTCAGCAGGTGAGTCTGACCTTCTGGGGCGTTGTCTTAGCTGTCTGGAACTTCTCCGCCTGGAATATAGTCCGCCTGAATTCTACCCAGAGGAGAGGTTAGAACCTAGAATAAGAATTCAGGGAATGATTGGGGTAGGATGGGAGGGGAGAGGACATTTGAGCTGAACCTTAAAGGGCAGGAGAAATCAGTATGAGTGGAACAACACTCCAGGAAAACAAACCCCCATACACAAAGGCCAGGGAAGAAAGAGAACCTGGTGCCTTTGAGGAACCACCAATAATTTAATATTACCAGAGTAGGAGAATGATAAGATAAGAAAAGAGTCGAGAACAGGTCAGAGAACTCTCCATTTCCAAAGAAGGATCTTGGGTTTTATCCTCAGGACAATGGGAAGCCAACAAACACTTCTATGTTATCCAAACTTCTGCTCTTTCCCTGCACACCAACCTAAAAACTCAATACCCTCACCCTACAAATGTGTCTCTTCCCGGTATCACTAGTCCCTTGTTCAAGGATTAAAGCCTTTCCCTAGAACTTCGGCCTGATATACACCCCACTCCCACTCCACCCAAGACTGTGGGTTACCTGCTTGAGCTGGTAAGTATTATTTGTCCTGGATTCTTGAGGCTTGAGGCTCGTTAGTTCATTCTTATAATCCTTCTGACTGCTTGTTTAGGTGCTTCCTAGGGCACTGTTCCTCTCCTTTAGGCTGACTTTCACATCTCTGCACCATTTCTGGGGTGGTCGTCCTCCGCAAACCACTGGCCTGCCTCGCTGGCTTATTGAATGATAGCCGGCTAGACCTCCAACCCTCCCCAGAGTGACCAACTCTCTGTTTGCTGGGGGCAGAGAGCTCTCTGAAAGTGAGGCTTCCAGTTTTAAAACCAGAAAGGTCTGGACCAGCCAGATGAGATGGTCCCTCCCTCACCCATCCCGCACTTTGCAAGTACCCATGCCCTCCTCGTCCAGACGCCAAGACTGTTTCCGGGTCATCTTTACACTTCTTGCGTCATGTAGCTTAGACAATTGTGAATTTTCACGCAGCTTTTAATCATCATCTCTTTCTCCTGTTTCTACTTCCCATACTGGTGACAGTACTAGGCAAAGGTATAATTAATTAACCGTAAAAGCAGGGTGAAGATTATCATAAACAGCTTTAAACCCAGCCCCGGGGAAATCAGTTGTCAGCAGTTCAGAAAGATATGCAGCGGTGTGGGGGATGGTGGTAATGTTTCCCCTAACACATTTCTAAAAGGCTGGGTTTTTTCGCCTCTGTCTTGTCCTTTATATGTTCGTTAAAAATAATGCATATGCCCTGCATCCCTTTCAGCCTCGTTGTTGTTCCAATGCCTACAGCTATTTGTACTCCAACCGCTCCACCGCAGCTAAACTTTGTTTGCATATTTCAATTTTGAGATGAGTCAGCCTCGGGCTGATTTCTTCTCCTTCCTGACTTCCCAGCCCGATTTTCTGCTTCCACTTTCTGGGGCTTCGCGGAGCCTGACCCAGCAGTGGGTAAGGATGCACGCAGGTGCAGAAAGGCAGAGGATGAAAAGCTCGCTGTACTTTGTAACAGCTTGAAGATATTTTACCCAAATCTGAAATGTGCTCAGGTAACAAATTTGAAAACATCCATTCTGATGCCTACCCGCTTCACCTCCCCAGTATCATCTCCCCGGACTGTACCTTTCGAAGCAAACTGATTCCAGGCATCCGTGAAAAGGAAGTCCTGTAGTGAAGTGTGTGTGAAAATGGTTGTAGCTTTGGCCAGCACACGGGAAGCAGATGTTTTCTGAAAGAACTGATGGCATCCTAGGCTCATCACAATCTGGCCACAATCTGTCTTTCCAGACATATTACCCCCCACCCCCATACATGTTATACTCAGCCACATAAAATGATTCTCCAAAACCCACGATGCCTTTTCATGCCTCCATTTCTCCTTCACTTGCTATTTTCATGACCTAGAATATCCTCTACACTGCACTTTCCCTTTCCTTGACTGCTAAATGCCTACTTATTTTTCAGGATCCAACTCAAATGACGTTGCCAAAGCCTTTCTGGACTCCAGCAAGCCACTATTCATTCATGCTTCTTGGATTCCTTAGCATGTTGAACATGCCCCTGTGTATCTCTGGCTCCAACAGGACGTTAGCCTCTGGAACCTATGTCAGTCTGGGCATGTCAGGGAGCCCCTAAAGACATAGTATGACAATTAATGGCGAGTAGCATGACGAACTGGAAGCCCTGTGTGAAAGGGGAATTATGATTACTTGAAACTGATAGCTTATCCAATAGCTTAGACTCCTTGGAAGTTGAACATTATTTCCCCCCTTTAACCTTACAGTTAGCTGTGGTAACTTATATTTTTGCCTCTCTAATAGGCTTTTTCATGGCTCTTCTTCCAGTACCATGTAGACCCCACACTTGGCCACAGTGGTAGGCTGTCCAGAAGCCCTGCCGACCATAGAACCTCTTCTTTCCGCAAAGAGCGACTGGCCCAGAGGATGGGCACATGACCCAAAGAGTCGATCAGAATCCTTCCCTGGGATTAATGTGTAAACAGTGGGGAGAGCCACTCAAGAGGTCAGTTCAGGGCGTGAAAAAAGAAGTTGGATGTTGAAGCCAACCAAAGGGCCGTTGCCATGGTAACAGTGAGAGACTGGGCAAGCCGACAAGGAGCAAGTTCCTTTTCCCTAAACTTCTGCCTTACCTTCCTCCTCCTGTGCCCCCTGCTGACAGAACCTAAAAGGAAGCCGGCTGGCAAAGGGGACATTTCCTTTACAGTTTCAGCTCAGATCACAGAACAGAGCTCGGAAGGTTGGTTTGCAGCTGAGGTACACGAAGTTATACAGAGAACAGACAAATTTATACGTGCATTTTGCCATTGGCTTATATGGTTTCTCGGATGTCTGTGGAAATATGTAGGTGTTCTGGGGCCTCTGGGCACACAGGTACAAAATAAATGGTTGATAGAGTGATCTGGGAACTAGAGGGTCATGAAAGACCATGTTAAAAGACTAGAAATGTGAAACCACCCCCATATTCTATTTTCAATTCCTTTCCACCTTTCCTATTTTAAGTAGCAGATCAATGATCTCATTACTGAGAGCAAATCATGGAATATCCATATAGCAGGATAATTTTGGCAATATTTTCTGCTACCTTATTAAATCCCCAAACTTGACAAACAACATTTCCATCTCCAATAATAGCCCTTTCTCCTACTGCATTGAGTGTTTTAATGTCCATCTCCCCCACCAGACTATTAATACTTGTATAGAGATCCTCTGTCTTACTCATTTGTGTGCTGGTTTAATGCCCAGGATTTGTTGAACATTCACTCATCCATATTCATTCAATAAACATTTACTGAGCACACTTTATGTGCCATATCCCAAACTATGGGTCAGGAATATGGCGAATCTTAATTGCTGCCTTTAATATGCTCATAGTCTAAAAGAGGAAACACTGATTAAGAGGCAATATTGATGCAATCTATGTAAGTGCCCGGACAGGAGATGTTCAGGGCATAACAACAACACAGCCCTGGGGGCTCTAACCCAGGCTGAACCAGGGAGACCAGAGAGGGTATCAGTGAAACAATCCACATTAGAGATTAGAGGGGTTTTCACCAAAGGTTGGAAAGAGATTAATAGACAGAACCGAGACCTCTTGGATCTCAAACTTGACTGCCCATAAGAATCACCTGGAAGCTTATACAAATCCCACTGGCCAGACCTCTTTCAAGACCAGTTACATAATACTCTCTTGAGGTGGGACCCAGACACCAGTATTTTTTAAAGTATCCCAGATGATCCCAGGGTGCAGTCAATCGTCTTAAAAATATGATATCAACAGAGCTTGATGACAGATTTCATGTATGGTGAGGAAGGGGGAGGAGCTCAGGATGAATCTCTCTACCATCTACATAGATGGTAGATGCTAAAATAAAGTTTGCTAGTATGATTATGTATCGTTTTGTCATTTCCAAGGTGACTGTAAATACTATGTAAACAGCAACTTCTCAATAAATCTTTTTAGGATAAACAAGTAACTGGAATGTGATGTCTGTTCAGAGAGGAAGATAAGAAGCTGAGTTTTGGGTAGGTCTGGTGTCTACCAGTAAGCACAGCTGTGTAGTAAAGGTTTGGAAGATAATCAGTGGGGATGGTTGTGAGCAAGGCATCTCATGTGCAAAGGTAGCTGGCTTAGGTAATAGACACTCATACATGCAAAAATTCACACAGGTTTTTATCAGTAGTGGGATCTTCAACTGGAAGTAATATTTAGAAAACACAGTGTTTTAAAAATATTAAATCACTAAAAATAAGTTATGGTAGACTGTTGTAAGAATCACATGGTGTTAATGACTACCGTCATTCACCAAACATTTCCAGATTGCCCTCTTCCCAGGCACATGGTAGAATTGTGCTTCCCGCCCACGTTGTGTTTGCAAAGGTTTCTGTTCAACAAACGACTTGAAAATGGAAGGGACTCTGAGCCACAATATTTCAATCCCTGAGCATTTGATTAATTTTATTAGCCAAAAGACTCTCCAGAGCTTGTATCTCTTGGCATGGAAACCAACAACATTGAAGATGATGGCTTCTCCATCAACGTGGTGTTCTAAGCTACGATGTGTCCAACCTGTGAGGGCCATGAGTTAAAAAAAAAAAAATCTGGGTGGCTCAGTCAGTTAAGTGTCTAATGTTGGCTCAGGTCATGATTTCGTGGTTCATGGGTTCGAGCCCTGCATTGGGCTCTGTGCTGACAACTCAGAGTCTGGATCCTTCTTTGCATTCTGTGTCTCGCTTTCTCTGTGCCTCTTCCCTGCTCATGCTCTGTCTCTGACTCTCAAAAATAAATTAAAAACTATTAAACATTTTTTTTTAAAAAATCTATGTTTTAACCACTAAAATGTGCGACCTGCAGCATATAGCAACCTATCCTGATTGATATACACTTTAAGCCAGGAAGATTGCTCTTCTAAATTCCTGATCCTTATCATCTGTATTGACTTGATTAGAGATCCCATACCTGCCATTATGGTACTTTTTAAAATAATTAACATACAATGTTATGTTAGTTTCAGGTATACAAGGTATCAGTGCAACAATTCTATACACTATTCAGTGTTTGTCACAACAAATGGAGTCAGCACCTGTCACCACGCAATGTTATTACAATATTATTGACTCTATTTCCTATTCTGTACTTTTCATCTCTGTGACTTCTTTATTTTATAACTGGAAGTTTGTACCTCTCAATCTCCTTTATCTATTCCACCCATCTCTCCACCTATCTCTCCTCTGGTAACCACGAGCTTGTTCTCTACATTTAAGAGTCTGGTTTTTGTTTCTTTCTTGGTTGGTTGGTTGGTTTTGGTTTTCAGATTCCACATATAATTGAAATCACTTATGATACTTTTTAAAATACCGTACAGCTTTTTGGATCTTCAGATAGATATTACTTATGCCTCCAATTAGAATACGAGTTCTTTCAGGGCAAGACCTGACTCTGGATGAGGTATTTAATTTCTCTGAGCCACAATTCTAAATGTGTTAAATGGGAATATTAAAAACTTCCTCAGGTTTTTAGGAAAATTAAGATGAGCCCACAGAGAATAACAGCCACAAAGCCTAATACAAAATAAATAATAAAAAAAAAAAATGATGCTTTTGGGGGCAGTCAGTTAAGGGTCCAACTTCGGCTCGGGTCACGATCTCAGGGTTCATGAGTTTGAGCCCCACGTTGGGCTCTGGGCTGACAGCTCAGAACCTGGAGCCTGCTTCAGATTCTGTGTCTCCCTCTCACTTTGCTCCTCCCCCGCTCTCACTCTGTCTCTCAAAAATAAACAATAAACATTAAAATTTTTTTTTAAACTATGCTTTTCTTTCCTTCCACTTATCTTTGTAGTCCTCACAAAATTTGGCACAATTGCTAGCTCAGAAAGTACAGTTATATTTTGAATACCTACTAGGTGCCAAGCCTTAACTAGATGTTATTTTAATCCTTATTAAATATGTATTATTGTCTCCATTTTACAGGTAAGAATATTGAGGCTCAAAGATGTTAAAAATGGTAAATAATGTATTCAAATGATAAGAGCCAGTATTCAAATCTACCCTAAGTCTAAGGCCTGCCTTTGCTCTTCCCAAAGTACACTGCTTTCTTTGTTGACTTAATTATCGGTTTATGATTTAATTATTAATTATATCAGAAAAAAATGTAGTTTGGGACAATAAGAAACGTGATTTTTTTTAAGTTTATTTATTTTGAGGAGGGGAGGGGCTGAGAGAGAGGGAGAAAGAGAATCCCAAACAGGTTCCACACCATCAGCACAGAGCCAGACTCGGGCTCAACCCCACGAACTGTGAGATTGTGTGACCTGAGCCGAAATTAAGAGTTGATCGCTTAACCTCCTGAGCCACCCAGGCACCCCAGAAAAGTGATATATTTAATCTAGCCACCTATTTTTTTTTTATCTGTCTCTATAATATTCCTCATTCCAAAGAAGTTGTTGAATGTAAGATGCACTATCAATTAAATATGTTTAGCAAAAGTACATACGGATTTTAAGTTTCACCCAGATTTCAGAAATTCAAACTGGAAGGAGAAAAAGAGATAGGTTAAAATTAATTACTCTAGGTCTAATTATTTAGACCTAACGCCACTGGCAGATTGAAAGTGAGGGGGTGGAGAGACATTTATCACAGAAATGGATGTCTAGGGGCGCCTGGGTGGCTTGGTCAGTTAAGCGTCCGACTTCGGCTCAGGTCATGATCTCACGGTCCGTGAGTTCGAGCCCCGCGTCAGGCTTTGTGGCTGACAGCTCAGAGCCTGGAGCCTGTTTCAGATTCTGTGTCTCCCTCTCTCTCTTACCCTCCCCCGTTCATGCTCTGTCTCTCTCTGTCTCAAAAATAAATAAACGTTAAAAAAAAATTAAAAAAAAAAAGAAATGGATGTCAAAAGAAAGTCAGGATAGCAATACTTATATCAGACTAGACTTTTTTGTCCTTGTGTTGTTTTTATCCTGCTTTGCTATCAAGCTACTGCTGGCCTCATGGAATAGTTTGGAAAGCGTTTCCTCTGTTCCATTATTTGTAAGATTTTGGTACAGATCGTCATTAATTATTTTTTAAAATGTTTGGTAGCATTCACCAGTGAAACTATGTGGTCTTGGGCTTTTCTGTGCTGAGAGATTTTTGATTCCTAATTCAACCTTCATTCTTGTTATTCATCTAAGAAAATTTCCTCTTTCTTGGATTTAAGATTCATGATTCAATCTTGGTAACTTGTGCACTTTTAGGAATTATCTGTGGGGTTTTTTTTCTAAGTTATCTGATTTGTTCTTATAGAATTGTCTATAGTAGTCTATTATCATAGTATGTCTTTCTGTGGTTATCTGTTGTATTGTTTTTTCTCCATTTCTCATTTTGGTTTTTTGAGTTTTCTCTTTTTTTTCTTAGTTAATGTAGTTAAGGCATTGCCATTTTTGTCATTTATATTGGAAAAACTGGACATTACTTTCAATGTTTTGTTATTGTTTATTCTGGTCTCTATTTATTTCTGATTTTTCTTTATTATTTCCTTCTGCCACTAAATTTCAGCTAAGTTTCTTCTTTTTCTAGTCCCTTGTGGTGTAATGTTCATTGTTTCCTTGAGCTTTTTTCTTCATACAAGCATTTATAGCATAAATTTGACTCTAACATTGGCTTTTGCTGAATCCCATAGGTTTCAGAATATTGTATTTTCTTTTTCTTTTCTTTTGAGATATATTTTGATTTACCACTTGATTTCTTCTTGGGCCCATTGCTTGTGCGTTAGCGTATTGTTTAATATTTAGATATTAAATATTTAACATTTACATTATAAAAAAGAAAGAAAATTAAAATAGCTGTGGTATGGTGATCACAAAGCAAGAATTATGTTCTTAAAAATGAAAAGCTACAGGGGCACCTCGGTAGCTCAGTTGGTTAAGCGTCTGACTCTTGATTTCGGCTCACGTCCTGATCTCATGGTTCATGAGATCGAGCCCCACCTTGGGCTTCCTGTGCTGACAGTGTGGAGTCTGCTTGGAATTCTCTCTTCCTCTCTCTGCCCCTTCCCAGCTCATGCTGCTCTCTCTCTCTCTCTCTCAAAATAAATAAATAAATAACAACAAAAAAAGCTACAGTATAAAAACCCTCAAGTTTAAAAGATAATTTTATAATAATAGATTGGGAGACTCCTCTTGCCCTTCTAAAATTCAAACAAAAAATTAAAGATGAGGCAGGTAATGTAAGCAGATTAATTATCTTACCTTTTGTAGGTGGTGGGGGCATAAATATTGTTTCATTTCTAAAGTTGGCAAATTTAGAACTATAAGTTACAACATTTTATTTACAGATAATTTTACTTAGTTTGATCTAAGAACAAATTGGATATATTTTCTTCCAAACTGATCGCCAATAGAGGGGAAGTAAAAAAAAGAAAAAAGAAAACAGACAATGAGGCAAAAAAAGTTAAATAAAAGAAACAGTACAGAAAAGTAAAGGATAATCTATAAAATAGAGATGATGCAAATCCAAGCATGTATTTTATAATATAATATAAAAAGTTTAAATCCCCCTCTTAAAGAAAAGTTATACAGAAAGTTGTATCCAGCCAAATGCTCTCTACCAGAGATACACCTAAAATTAAAAAAAAGTTTTGACAATTGACATTAACGACATGCTACCCAAGAGAAAATAGGGATTATGATGTCATATAATGTTGAGATCAATATTTATTAAATGAGGGGAAAATATTAAATATCTTGATATAAATATAGATAGTGGGTGACAGGTACCTTACTCAGATGGCACTTTTCGTATATGTTAATGTCTTAAATCTTTAAAACAACTCTGAGAAAAAGTATCACCGTCCCCACTTGGTGTAGGGAAAATAGAGTAATAAAGTTACCTCCCTAAGTCACATAACCAGTGAGAAATGGCCTCAGCAGCATATCAATCCCTTCTTACATGTTAGGCAGAATTGGTGTCTGTTTGTGCAGAGTGATTTGAGATTTCAAAGTCACAGGTCAGTCTCTTAAAAACATTTTCTCACCTATCCGTAGGTGAAATCAACTATAAGACAATTCCCGAGACCCTGTGATTTAGTGTGCCGACTACACCAGGGTGTAAGCTCCCCAGGGAAGAGGGAAGTGTCCACACAGAGCGACGGAAGGAGCATCCTGTGCCTAAGCCCTCCTCCCCCAGGCTTCCCACCAATCTACCCAGACAAAGGGTTATCCCTGTGGTGTGTGTCTAAAATCTTATGAGATAAGGTCAGCTTGGGAAGGCTGGAAATGTCAGTTTCCTCAGCCTCACAAGATAAGAAACTTTGAGCTATAAAAGAAAGAAATTAAAGTCACAGACTATTTGGCACCAGGGAACCAAAAAGATCAAAGTCCTTGGATACCAAGAAATTGATAATATCAGGAGGCTTGTGCTAATAAAATGGTTCAACCCAGAACAAGGACCTTTGAGAACCAGGGTGTATCACTTGCCCATTACTCCCAAGACCTTCTAATGATATCATCTGTACTATCAATATCTAAGTCCCCCACCCCCCTGAGCAGGGAGAAGCTCTGTGACTGACAAAGGACAGAGTTGTCTGGAAATAAGGCTTTTAAGGGAGGGTATTCAATTCCACTTTGCTCAATACTCCTAGAAATTAACTAGTAAGTCTCATGTCAGCCAGCCCCAACTCGATTGCCTACCAGGCATGTGGGTCTGTTTTTAACTAGCCACATGGAATAAAACTGTTCCCCAGGTGCTTGTCAGGCACTGAAACTCTTTGCTGCCTAATATTTATCAGAGCTCCACCAAAGGACACAACCAAGAATGGCCTGATGGATGTGCCAACCCCACATTCTACCAAAAAGGTTGAAACGGACTTCCAGATTAAGGTCAGTCTTTGTAAGCCTGTACCAGACTACAGCCAATCGGTTCCTTAGAGAATCGTTTTTATTGCCTTGCGCTTTTATTGACTTGTGTCTTGGTGGGAGACCATTAAACTGGTTTGAGGGTTACTGTAAGAAACATGTCATGATACTCGTCACAGAGTCCACTGAGAGGATGTGAGGTATTGTTCAGTACCACAATCATTACTTAGCATATTGCGTTCTTCTCAAGGATCCTGGGGAGAACGTCCTGTCTGTTCCCAGAAATGAGAATAGAACTAATCTATGTATAGCTTATAAGCACTGTAAACTATGGAACAGGCAGGGTTTTTAAAATCTTCTTTTGGTTGCCAACTCTCACAAAATAATTTTTGGAAACATAAGTATTTATAATATGCACATTTAGTTTCATCCTAGCTATTCTTAGTTCTCTTGCCTGTTTCTCTTTATTCTTTTACTCCTAATTTTAACCTATTCCATCTTGCTCTGTATGAGGCAAGTTACCTTAAATCCCTTTTGCAACAAAATTGAAGTTCCTGAACAGACTTATATTGTGTGGATGGTAGTATTTTAACAGGGTCCGTCCCTTCATCTTTAGAGTGTTTTTCTTTTACAAAATTCTACTATTCAAGTGAAAATGCTTCATTGGACAGGACTAAGTGAGTAACACGGGAAATTGTCAGAGACATTACATTCTTATTCAGCATCACACAGCCTGCAGGTGCTGAGTTAGACAACCGTGGACAACCCAGGGATCTAGAGTTGAGGGTCTTGTTTGTTCCACGGTGAAGCAGGTATGCTGTCTCGGAGAGGAAGGGGAACAGGTGTAGAAAACAATTTCAACTCTTGCCCTCTGATTCCACCTGATCTCACTTTAAAAGTTTTGCATACGCACACACCAGTTTCTTCGTGCTTTGCTTCTCCTGATCAGCATCTGCGATCTTCTTCTGAATGTTGCCTATGAACTACCAGGAGCCACTTGAGTTGGGAGCATTTCTTTGTGGGTGTCACTGTTTTGTATTTCACAAAAGAAAATTATTCTTATAAATTCTCTCCTAAGTCATTGTCTTATGTTACCTGTTCACCTTTCATTGCAAAAACATTTAGAAAAGTAACTACCTGACAAAAGGAAGTGAGACAACTATGATTTGTTTAGCAGGATTGATTTATCTCATAAGGCTGGGAACATGGCTTATAAATCGGGGTTTTATAAACTTAGAAAGAGGCATATGGTAGTTGGTAGGAAAAAAGTGTTTACTATATGGTGAGAAATGAATCAGAAGATGTAACTTTCTGTCCTCTTTCTCCAAATCCAAGTAAGGTCCCAAAGTCCATTTTGATACAGGGAATGGCTCCCTCCCAAAGCTGTGTGCTGAGAGTATTTCAGAGAGCAGGAGTTTGGGGAAGGCCCTGAAACATTGACATCTGACACTTTGTCACTCATTTCTTGACAATACTGGGGATGAGAGTGAAGATGAGCAATAAGAGAAGAAAGAGAATTTCCTGTTTTCATTCCATTGCAACTACCAGCCCCAATAACACACGCCCTGAATGGACAAAGTTCAGCCCCAGTGAAGCCAGCACATTAAATGAGCACAATATTTTTAGTAAGAGCAGTGACCAAGTACAATGGTCAATTGATTTCTTTTTTTTCAAATGACAGCCCTAGTCCCTAGAAACTCATCTCTCTTTGCTGCCATCTGGTATCACCCACCATGAACTTGACCTTGGCACAGGTGAAGAGAAGCCCATCTTTCATTTGAGGAAAGCTTTAGAAAGGGAGAGAGATTGAGAGTGTATCAAATCCAGTTCTGGAAAAAGGACAAATGTGGAGAATTGGCATCCTTGAAACAAAACTTGACACACTGAGGTTTTGAACAATGATAAAGGTCCAGGGCTTTAAATGTTAAGTGGTCAGGCCTTGCTGCCCTGCCCCAAATCGGACTTTCATGTGGTAACATTCTCATCAAATGGAAGAGGCACCTCCCCAACTCCAAAAACGGCTCACTTTTCACCTTAAGGCCTTTAGGAATTAAAAAAATTTTTTTCTTAATGTTTATTTGTTTTTGAGAGAGAGAGAGAGAGAATGCGCGCGCAAGTTGGGGAGGGGCAGAGAAGAGGGAGACACAGAATCCGAAGCAAATTCCAGGCTTCGAGCTGTCAGCCCAGAGCCTGATGCGGGGCTCAAACCCATGAACCATGAGATCCTGACCTGAGCCGAATTCGGAGGCTCAACCGGCTGAGCCACCCACGTGCCCCTAGGCCTTTAGGATTTATATAGATTAACATAGATTACAGTAATAATAGAAGACATGCGTTAAATATCATCTGTATGCTCAGTTTTGTCTTAAGCCCTTTAGCTATATTAATTCATTTAATACTTACAAAAACAACGCTATGGAAACATACACTCTTATCTCTGTAGTACAGAGGAAGAAACTGAGACACAGAAAGTTCACAGAACTAGTAACTGACAGAGGCAGGATTTGAACTCAGTCAGAGCCTGTGTCAGTAGTCTTTCATTTTCCAGAGACTGTTGGGAGATCCATACTCCATGCAATCTACTTTAGGAAGCACAGGTTTAAAAGGCAACCCCATGAAACTACTCAGGAATAACCCTCCTCGAAGGAGCAGTCATAGATGCTTTGTATTTATCAGCCCATTCTAATCTTGATACTATGACAATAAATAAAACAATAAATAATGATAGCATTAATATCTGTGTTTACAGTGTTTTCAATGTGCCAGGAATGACTATAAATGGTATCTGTATGATATCTCATTTTTATACCTTATTCGTAACTTGATGACATCAGGACTATATTATTCCCATTTTACAAATGAAGAAACCAAGAACCAAAGAGGTTACATAACTGGGCCAAGGTCTCAAATAATAAGTGGCACCAATATTTTAATTTGGTCAGATTGACTTAGTTTAAATTCAAATCAGATTTTTAAAGGCAACACAATTACCTGGAGAGCTTTAATTCTAGCCTCTAGAGAACGATAGGATTAACTAAGAATGACTAAACCTTCATAGTGGGATTATAATAGTCTATATTTTACGAATGCTCTAATTTTAAATAAAAACACATATAAGATAAAATATTAATACTGTGGAATGTTGGCCTAGTGTTATTTTTTAATCCCACCGTGTTCATACAGATGAATTCTTTAGCGAAGTATAACTATAGGCAACCCTCCTCTGCTTGTCTTTTCCAAGAGATCATTTTGTTTTATAACCATTATGGTAGTCCATGTTTTATATGTTTGGACCCGAGTACACAGAATTAAGTTCACTGTACTCTTTTTTAAAAAATTTTTTAATGTTCATTTATTTTTGAGAAAGAGAGAAAGGGTGAGCAGGGGAGGGGCAGAGAGAGAGGGAAACAGCATCTGAAGCAGGGTCTGGGCTCCCAGCTGTCAGCAGAGTCCGACGCGGGGCTCAAAGTCACAGACCGTGAAATCATGACCTGAGCTGAAGTCGGATGCTTAACCGACTGAGCCACCCAGGCGCCCCAAGTTCATTGTATTCTTAAGCTCATGGCATGTTAGTATCATCATTGTCCCTGCCAGGACTCACCTTTACCTTATTTTATTTAACTATTATTTTTGGTTACCTGCCACCTCCAATTCTACTCTCTGTCCCTCATAAAATTCACTTTAGTATATCATGTATTTTTTTGTTTGTTCATTTGTTTGGTTTTAGAACAAGGTGTACTTTGGCCACTGTTGCTGTTTGCCTGGCAAATGGGCCATTTCTCTTTCGTGAGCACTGTGGCTCTTGGGTCAGTGCCTCTCCCTCTCTTTACAGACCCATAGTATCCGACTTATGAGAACTTTCTGATCAGAGCCACTCTGACTTTTGCTGAAAAGGATGAGTTGTTTTATTTATTGTCTTTGTTCTGTTTTGTTTGTGTTGGGGCATATGTTGAGTTAGGCATGAACATCTCTCTCCCATTTTGCTGGGTAACAGGTTCTATGATATGTACAGAAAACACTACTAAATATTCCTCTTGTCTACATCTGCTCACAGCTTACATTTTTAACAGTTTTATGCCACTTTGGGTGGGTTACATACTTGCTGCCATTTTTTTTTCTGAAATAAACGTTACCTACAGTTTCCTAAGTTGACTATGTTCTCTTCCACTGTAAGTCTCCGAATTACCGCCCCAGCTACCCGGAGCACATCCCTTCCAGCACTCCCCGCTCCCCATTCACACATATTAATTCATTCTGATCTGTGGAATGAGTGAACTCATAGATGAATGAACAAACAAATGAATTAATGGGTGAACAAATGAATGACAAGGAGCATCATCAAAGGAGAGTATGTGTCACCCAATCTGATGACCCCTGTAGAGATCACTGGCAAACAGCTCTGTCTGCCTTATATTTTGTTGTCCAACCTAACAGAGGGACAGGCAGAAGGGATGTAGTGACACCCATGAACTGTTACCCAGACGTCTGCCTTCAAGGGCGTGCCTGCAAAATATACCAGGTTACTAAGGAACAGTTTCAAGTCCAGGATGGATTTTTCAAGCAAGTGCAGAATTGCAATTGTGAACAAGAGTGTAATCGAGGTTAATGATACATATCAGAATTAGAAAGATACTGCAGCTACTTGAGATTTGGTGTCTGATATCTGGAAACAACATGCTGTTCATAGGAGAACACCTAATTGGATGACAATTTGATATTTAATGGTGCAGCTCATCCTGCTGTTAATTTTCTCTTCTGCAGTCCCTGTTCTAATGAGGTTAGCACTAAATCAGTATGCTGGCTCCCGAATCTCCTGAGAATCAACCAGTGGTCTTCATCATTAAGATTTTCCACAAGGTAATGAGGAAATCTTCTCTGAATATTTGGTTGGGATACCAATAAAACAACTGGAAGAAATCAACATTGGCTGGAAATGGGACCTCAGAGGGTTTGGACAGTTCACGGTCCTCACACACCCCTCCTGCACATGACAATGGCTTTGCCGAGAACCAGGCCCTATGCCCACCTGTAAGGCTAGAGCAGCCCAAACCTGGACCAAAGACCTCGCACAAACTCTATACCCTACAGGGAGTTCCTGCTGGCATGACTTAATTTGGAACAGAGCTTGGGGAACTCCATGCTTAAAGACATTGTCAAGAACAATGGAGACCTGGTGGGGGCAATGAAGGAATCTGGTAGCTCCATGATACGGGCAAAATGGCAGAGCAGTTTGAAGTTTAGCAGGGACAATGGGGGAAAGAGACAAGGAGACCCTTGCTGAGATCACAGTCAACTCTTGGGGTCCAAAATCTGTGCACATACACTGGGCTGCACTCAATGCAGAAGCAGTCAGAGCAGGATGTGAGGCAGATTTCAAAGGATTCCACAAGCCACACACAGACTCATGAACACAGCGTAGAAATCTCATTGGCATAAACCCTGACCAAAAAAAAAAAAAAAAAACTCACTGAACAACAGGCTACTGTGACCCAGGGGAGACTCCTAAGAAGTGAGGCTTAAAACTAAAATCACATTCTTCCCTGGAAGTCTTGAAGATTATGTGCATGCCCATAGCTTCACCCTCTCAGGAGCAGTCAGAAAGGGGATCTCCAAGTTCTTGCTCTGTGGCAAAATATATAAATGCCCTGAGCTGTGAGAGCAGCCCTCAAGATTCATGTGAATCCTATAGTAAAGAGCAAAAATGTAACTGGCTAACAGAGGTTAAGCACAATCTTTGACCAATAAGTGGCTTATGGTGACCAGAGGCAAACCCCAAGTAGCCAGGCTAAAAGATAAAATCAAGGGGAAGAAATCTGAACATAGATATCAGAGGCAGCAAACTGCAGGAGAAATAACCTTGGCAAGATTAGTTCAGCCAAGTCATTAAGCAGATAAACAAATGGCCAGATAAAACAACAATCCAAGGGATGGCAGTTAGTATCCAGAGTTGTTACATTATCTACCATGTAGACTTTTCAACCAAAAACTACAAAATGTGCAAGTGAAAAAAAAAATACAAGAAATGTGACATATATATATATATGAAAAAAAAACATATCAAACAATAGAAACTGCCCTTGAAGGGACCAAAATGAGATTTTCTTTATACTCATTGGGATGGCTATAATCAGAGAAGCAGAGAGAAAAAAAGAACTGGCAAGAGTATAGAGAAATTGGAACCCTTATACTTTGCAGATAAGAATATAAAATGGTTCAGTTGCTGTGACACAGTTTAGTGCTTCCTCAACAAGTTAAACATAGAATTATCATATAACCCTACGATTCCACTCCAAAGTATATACCTCAAGTAATTGAAAACAGGTATTCAAGCAGATACTTGTGCACAGATACTCCTAAGAGCACTAGTCACAAAATCCAAAAGGTGTAAATAGCTTAAATGTCCATCAGTAGGTGAATGGATAAACAAAATGTGGTATATCATGCCATATTCCATACAATGGAATATGGTATGATTGGAAAAAACAAATGAAGTATTGTTACACACCACAGCGTGAATAAATCTCAAAAACATTCTGCTCACTGAAAGAAGCCAGACACAGAAGATCACATATGTTATGATTTTATTTAAATGAAGTATCCAGAATAAGTAAATTCTTAGAGATAGAAAGCATACTAGTAATGGTTGGGGTAGGATGGAATGGGGAGTGATTGCATAATGGGTTCTGGAAATCCTGTGAGATGACAAAAATGTAATGGAAATAGACAAAGGTGATGGTTGCACAGACTTAATGCATTAAATGCCACTAAATCATACATTTAAAAAATGGTTAATTTTATGTGATGTAAATTTTACCACAATAAAAATAGGAATCAAGTAATGATGCATGCTATAGCATGGATGAACCTTGAAAAGAATCAATGATATATTTGGGCTGTGCTTGTAAAAAGCCAAAAAAGTTAATATAAATTGAGAAAGGAGATGTATGAGGTTGAATGGGAAAGGAAGGTGTGAAATACATGAAATAGAACTTTCACTCTTCTCCTCTACTCTGAATATTTTTTGTTATACCACTTATTACCATGTAATATTTTGCATATTCATTGTATATTGTTGACAAACTTTGTTTTTTAGAGCAGTTTTAGGTTGACAGCAAAATTCAGCAGTAAATAGAGTTTTCATATATTTCTTTTCCCCATACAAGTAGAGCCTGTCATACTATGGACATCCCACACCAGAGTGGGACATTCATTATGATAGATGAGCCTACATTGACACATCATTATTACCCAAAGCCCATAGCTTACATTAAGGGTTACCGTTGGTTTTTTATATTTTATAAGATTTACCAACGTGCAATGGCGTGTATCCACCATTATAATATCATACAGAGAAGTTTTATCGCCCTAAAAATCCTCTGTGCTTCACCAATTCACCCCTCCTCCCCCAAATCCCCTAGCAACCCACTAATGTTTTTACCATCCTCATAGTTTTTCCTTTTCCAGAATACCACATCATCGGAATCATACAGTATGTAGCCTTTTCAGGTTGGTTTCTTTCACATAGTAAAATGTATTTCAGGTTCCTGTATGTCTTTTAATAGCTTGATATCTCAATTCTTTCTAGGCTGAATAATATATCATTGTCTGGATGCACCACAGTTTATTTATCCATTTACCCACTGGAGGGTATCTTTTTTGCTTCTAAGTTTTGGCAATTATAAACAAAACTGCTATAAACATTCATGTGCAGGTTTTGTGTGGACATAAGTTTTCAGCTCCTTTGGGTAAGTTCCAGGGAGCATAATTTCTCGACTATATGGTGAAAGTATGTTTAACTTTGTAAGAAAGTGCCAAACTGTCTTCCAAAGTGGCTGTATCATTCTGCATTCCCACTAGCAATGAAAAAGATTCCCTGTTGCTCTGCATTCTCATCAGCATTGGGAATTGTCAGTGTTTTGGATTTTAGCCATTCCAATAGGTGTGTAATGTCTCATTGTCTTAATCTGTAATTCTCTAATGATATATGATTCCATGTGCCTATCTGTTCTCTATATATCTTCTTTGGTAAGGTACCTGTTCACATCTTTTGCCCATTTTTTAAATTGTTTTTTGTTTTGTTTTGTTTTCTTATTGTCGAATTATAGATTTGGAAAAATTCCAGTCACTATTACTATTATTTCTTCAAATATTTTTTCTGTGCCCCAACTCCTACTTTAGGGACCCTATTTACATGTATATTAACCTGCTTAAAGTCATTCTACAGCTCACTGATGCTTCGCTCATTTCTTCAGACTTTTTTCTGTGTTCATTTTGAATGAAGACATTACATGTCTTCAAGTTCACTAATGTTATCTTCTGCAGTGTTTAATCTTCCAATAACCCTATCTGGCATGATTTTTCATCTCAAATATTATATTTTTCATCTCTAGAGTTTTAATTTGATCTTCATTTATATCTACCAAGGGTAAGGTATTTCAGAAGGAAGTCAATGGAAAGCTGGAGGAGCAGGCTCTAGGTTGAGTTTCCAAAAAATATTCCTAGTCTTCAGAGTCACAATACCTCTACAGTGGTTGTTAGAATTCCCATTAGCAATGTGGGAAATTGCCAAGTTGAGACGCTGCTCACCACGGAACAAAGCTGCATATGCCATATTTAGGAAAGCTGCCACCTCCACTACAGAAAATCTCTGACTCAGGGAGGGACTGTGGGGAAATAAGCTTAGGAATCTCCCGGGCTTACACCAATGGATTAACAAGGCATAAAGAATTACAAAGCCATAGGGCGCTGTCACCCAAGCTTGGGTGAACAAGATAAGACCCCTAGAATGAAGTAAGGAGGGGCAAAGCCTCCAGAATAGAGAGGGGGCAAAGGCCCCCAATACAAAAGTATATGAGGTAAGCAAGATTAGGTATCAGGGCAAAAGTGCCCCCCCCCAATTTAGTACTATAGCAGAAAGCTGCTTTCGCAGGAGGAAAGGACCAAGTTAGGTAAACAGGTAAGTTGG
This sequence comes from Panthera tigris, assembly GCF_018350195.1. Classification (NCBI taxonomy): domain Eukaryota; kingdom Metazoa; phylum Chordata; class Mammalia; order Carnivora; family Felidae; genus Panthera; species Panthera tigris. The sequence goes on along the minus strand of NC_056676.1, from coordinate 68,159,673 downwards.
GCTATAGACCTCTGTGCTGCAGGTGAAGCAACCCAGAGTGGAGATGATTAACAAAAGAAAAGGTGCCTTGTTAACCCTGAGGTCACATGTCATACCTGTCTCATTCCCTAGGCTAGCTAAGATAAACAGAGGTGGTGCCTCATCTCCTCTGTAAACAACCTTCTGCCCGACTGCCTGGCACCAATATTTTGTTTTGTATTAACCCAAACCCCTAACCCTGAATATCTTCAAGAGTCCCTTTCCCTCACATCCTTAAGTTAATGTTCACAGTTTGATTGTCTCTTTGTGCATGTTCCATCACCATGTTTGTAAGCCTTCTGATCTTAATAAAAATGGGCCAAGAACCCTTATTCGGGGCTCTTGTCTTTTCCCGGACATCTCTTGCTTTTCATCCTATGTTCTGCTCTTTTGCTGGCCAAAAGAGAACTTTAGACTTAGAGTCTACGACAAGTGACTACTGATGACCTACATTGCCTTAGCCATGATCCATGCCAGGAAAATGGGTATCTAACACTATCCACTTCTTATCCAGTTCTAAGTCTGTACCTCATGCAAATGCTATGGGTTGGGATAACTTAAATCACCTCTCCACAGCCACAAAGGAGGCAAAAATGCAGTTTTGCAGTTTTGGGTGTCACAGTTTCTGAAATATAAGACATTCTAGAAGAAAGCATGACTAAGTATTGAGCAAGTCAGTCTCTGCATCTTCCACAGTTTCACAGTATGAATTAAAAAAATGGAATAAGTCAACTTCTGAAACTCTGACCAGGCTACATATAACTACAGAGGACCTACATTGGTTTTGTTTTTGTTTTTGTTTTATTTTGTTTATGATTTGAGTCAGTCCACACATCACTTTATTGGGCTTACGCCAATTTCAGTTGTGCTTTTGTCACTTGCCAGAGTCCTAATTGATACACACTTTAAGGTTCCTTAAAACTCTAGGGTTCCATGGTTCATTTTACTTTACTCAGGAAATTTGCCAGCGATGGTTTTGGTGGGAAAGAAATACAATATTAAGCAGGGGAGACCTAAATCAAAACTGAATAACCTGGAGCCTCTCTCTCTCTCTTTCTCTCTCGTCCTATAGTCCCTCCCCCTTCTTTTGGTCTACCATTCTTAGAGAGAGCAGCATACCCTAAAAAAGCCATAGGAGGACAAGTTTGGCAAATTTAGAAATGATTTAAGCATGTTTACTGCCTGGATACAAGGATTCTAGGCTTGTCTAATCAGTAGGAGTTCAACAGAATGAGTCTGAGGGTGTAGACAAAGGGATAGTTGGGTTGAACTTCTCTTCTTTGGGTGAGAGGATAGAGATAAGATTTTTTGGGTAGAGGATAGTACCCAATAGGAAAGTTTTACTAGGTATAAATAAAACAATGCAATATAAATGCCCTTGTACTAAATTTGGGGAATACAAAGACAAGTAATTTAGAATCACCAAAAGACTAACAGGAACTAGTTTCCCCAAATAAGGAAAGAATAGCAAGATTTTGGAAAGTACAATGAAGACAAACTCTTCAAACTTCACATTTCCACTGGAGATGAATATTTATTCAGGGAGTAGAAAGCCATGATTTTAGTTAAATTTCCTGTTATATTTTGGCGAAGCATGCTGCATTTTCCCTTGATGACATTTTATTATAATTGTGCATAATTATTTCTACAATTACCTGGTTAATGTCTGTGTTTTGTGATAAATATCAAGTTTTTTTTTTAATTTTTTTAATGTTTATTTATTTTTGAGATAGGGAGACAGAGAATGAGCTGGGGAGGGACAGAGAGAAAGGGAGACACAGAATTTGAAGCAGGCTCCAGGCTCTGAGCTATCAGCATACAGCCAGACGCAGGGCTTGAACTCATGAACTGTGAGATCATGACCTGAGCTGAAGTCAGAGGCCCAACTGACTGAGCCACCCAGGTGCTCCATAATAAATATCAAGTTCTAAGGGCCAAAGATGGTAGTTCTATATCCCCAGAACTAGCACATAGCCTGGAAAATAGGAAATCAGATAATAATTTTTTTAAATATAGTTGAGTGAAACTAGTGTCCCAGTTTTAAAAATCAGGCCAATAGTTGGAAGCAATTACCTTCCAAACTTCCTTTCCTCTCTTTACGTTCTAAGCAAAATTTTCTCCAAATACCGAACTCAAGATTAAGCAAAATCACATCTTTCCCCTTAAATAACCAAAAGTTTAAAGATAAATATTTGGAAATCACTAAACTTTCTGTCACATCCATGTTCCCTAACAACCATTTATGTGCTTTCACTATGTATCTGATACCCAGACATCATCTTTAAGTATATAATTCAATTATCCTTTATCACTACATTCTAAGACTTCCTAGGTGCCTGAATAGGTACCTCCATTTTGCAGATGCAAAAAATAAGACCTAGAAAGTTTGAATAACCTGTTAGGAATTGACAGAGCTAAGATATGAACCCACATCCTTTTAACTCCAAAGTTAGAGTCAGTCCCACGTTGACTGGGCATATCATTTCCTAAAACGAATTAGGCTCAGGATTCTTTTCCCATTGATTTCACTACAGAAAAGCTAGTATAAAAACTATTTCATCTCTGGCCCTAAGAATTTTCAGATGTGACTTCTAGAAGTGCAATAATTATGCCCTAATCCCATTACAACCAAATAGTTTGGACAACGAAGAAGTTTATTCTACTGGGATTTTATGTGGCTCAGGAAAACCCAACAACTCTCCCAAGAGGACAAGACAAATGGTATACACTCTGGTTATAGACTGCATAGCTCCATTTCTGGAAGAAGGGGTTTATTTTAACTCTAAATCTCTAAAAGCTCTTCGGTAAGGTCATAGCAAACACTCTTGGTTTTGTTTTGTTTTCAGAGTGGACAGGTCGCCTGCACTTTTGAAATTACGATCTCTTAGAGGATCCCCATCCCTTTGTTACACAGCACAGTGAGAACTGAACACTTTTATTTTTAATTTTCCAATGACACTGGCAGTCCAGACAACTCAGATGAAATATGCCTTTGAATTACTAGGTAGTTCCACAGGAGGTAGAGACGTATTATTTTTTGATGCAGGCATGCGCTTTAAAAGCAAGATGCAGCAATCCCATTTTCTAAATGCCTGGTGAGAAAGCAGAATAGAATTGTAACTTTTAGGGTGTTATAATTAAAAGTGAAGGCCATAGTCAAAGAACTTCATTTTTCCAGCATAAGCTTTGCTCTGCTTTCTAACTTCTGAGGCTCATGGGGCTGAATTCCCTGAGCTCTGTCAATAATGTGGCTCACTGGCAAATTTGATGTGTTTTCTCAGCTGTAGCAGAGCATATTAGCATAACATTTGCACATAGCTCCCAAGAGATCAGAAGGAGTCTAGAGGTTTATATTAGCATTTTGAAGATTGAGATTATTTTAAAGTTTTGTAAGAAGGTAGAGAACACTGAGCGAGAACCATTCGGAACGTGAATAAGATTCTGTCCGACTATTTAATCCAGTGTACAGCTGCAAAAAGTTCCTCTATTGCGGAGCCACAGGGACTTGGAAGGAAGAACAGCTTTAGTCTCATCTAGCATGGTATGAGTTTTATAGTGCATGTGAACCAATCTACACATGGAGAAAGACCATCTATTTCATCCATTAACAAGGGTTCTATTTAAAAATCTGCTGTAGTTAAAGACTCCTGACTTTTGGGAGCTCTTTGTTCTGTGCCAAAGCCAGTGGTGCATATTTGAAAATGGTATATATGACACCTGCATGTGTAGCTTATCTCTTCAAACTTTGAACAGGCATCCAGATTCCTAGAGCCAGGATACCTAAGTATGTGATCACCTTTGGGAGACATCAAACTCTATGTGAATATCTGAACACCAATGAGGGCTCTTTTGGATTCAAGTGAACCAAAACCCCAACCCAAACTGATATAAACAACCAAAAGCATTTATTGGCTCATATAACTGAAAGGTGCAGGGATAAAGTATATGTTAGAAAAGCCAGTATCAGGGGCTCCTGAGTGGCTCAGTCGGTTAAGAATCTGACTCTTAATTTTGGCTCAGGTCATGATTTCACAGTTCATGGCATTTTCTCTCTCTCTCTCTCTCTCTCTCTCTCTCTCTCTCTGTCTCTGTCTCTCTGTCTCTCTCTCTCTCAAAGTAAATAAAATAAACATAAAAAAGATAAGCCAGTATCCTTTTTCTGTTAGGCACATTTAGATTTTCTATGGTATTTGAATTGTGACCATTACTTCCCTTGAGAGATCTCTCTCTTTGCTTGACTTCTATGAAAATGAGTTCATTGTTCTTGTTCTTTCTAATACCTCATTCGTTTTCCTTCATGGACCCCTCCTCTTCCACTAGCCACCCAAATGTTAGTGGTCTCCAGGCCTTGGGGCCATGTTTTTGCTTAATGATCTCATCTGAAAACATATGCCCAATTACCATCTATATACTAATGACTCTTAAATCTGTATTTTCAACTCTAACCTCTCTCTAGATTCATGTCTCCATCTTTCTCCTCAATATCTTTACCTGACTGCTCTTCAGGTACTACAAATTCAATGTAATCTATCTGACCCATTCTACCAGCTTAAGATACAGATGAAACCATGTATCTTTTATGCTTTCAACTAATGGTTCAAAATCTCACATGCATGCATTAATAGATACACATAATTGCAAAAAAAACCTCAAAAGTTCACTCATCCCAAATACATCTAGTCCTCTTTTCCAAACTCCAGATGGAAAAGAAGAGTTACAAAGCCCTCCTACCCCACTAATAGCATTTTCGTTTCATGCTGGCCACATGGATCACTTTTGAAGCTGGTCTTGCTCTTTCTTCTGGACATTTGTTCACTTGCACTATTATGCCTTTATTAGTTTAAATACTTGCCAATAGCCAAAAGTTTACAGCTGTTTGACCCAGTCGCATACTTAAAAATTACTTCCCAGGTAGGCCAGTTAAGCCAGAACCAGCCCTCTTCCATGAACTCAGGCCATTTTGTTACCCCTGGAAAACGAGTCAGTCAGTGGACCAATCCCCCTTCCCTTTGGAGTCCAGGTACTTTCCTCCCCAAGGTTTTTGGTCAGTGTCTTATCAGTCCAATGAGTTTCTTGAAATTGCAATCTCAAAGAGGAGAAGTTGAGTATGTCTGATGCTTGCCTCGTTAGTGCTGTGCTTAGAGTTTCAAAGGGCACAGATACACCCACCTCCAATCATAGTGGATGACTACTCTCCTTGCATGTGCATAAACTAAGAAGGTATACTCTGATGACCATTAGGAGAAATAGAAAGAAGAAAGATGACTTTTTTCTCTACCCATATGAACATGTTGACAGAGTGTCTCACCAAATAAGTAAACCAAATCCACGCTCTACTTCAGTAGGTGCCCATTACATCAATATGCCCACTTGAACCCATAGTCTGTCCCCCAAACCTGCTCCTTTTATGAACTCCTCATCTTGGAAAATGTCTGTATCTGTAGCCCCAGCCTCAGATGTAGGGAACCTTATAGACTTTTCTTACACAGGCACCATCCGCATCTTCTCTTCTATTGCCAATACCTTCATCATTAATGCCTGAAGGCATTATAAGATAACTAGTCCTTCCACCTTCCTCCTTCATCATCCATGCTGATTCTGAAATGAATGTTTTCAATACAAAAATGGTCATGATATTTCTGGGATTAATCTTATCAGTAGATTCCCACAACGCTCAAAATGAAGAGTGCACTCATGGCTTCTAAGGCTTCCATGTTCCATGACCTGGGCCATATGCAACTGTTTATCTTCATCTCCAGCTATTCATCCATATAATTTATATAAGTTTTCCAACCTCCACCTCTATGACACTTTTTCATATCCCTGCAACTACACACAGGCTATACCTGATGTCAGCAATATTCAGTTTTCCCTTTTCAACTAATTGACCTTATTGTCCTCTTGCAAAACTTAGTTCAAGTACTCCTTAATTTGGGAACCATCCGTGGACTTTCTATTTGATTTTGATGTCCTTCTCTGAGCAATAGAACTATTTATCACATCACAACATGAATGCCGACCTCGTTGTTCATCTCTACCTCTAAGCTATAACTTCTTTAAGGAAAACACCGTGTCTTATTTCTATTGACAGTCACATCCAAGAGTGCACTGCCTGTCACCCAATAGGTTTTGCATAATGTCTACTCGAAAGAATGAATAACATGCGCAGTGTCTAGTACACTGTCCAGCAAATTATCAGTGCTCAACAAATGTTAGTTCCATTTCACATCTCTCCATTTTCCCTAACACCTGTTGCTTTGCTAAGCTCTAGAATTAATTTTCATTTACACTGCAGGAGCCACTTACCCAAAGAAAAGAAAATTGGAGATTTTGTAGTTACTGAGATTTGCTCATCTGAATTTTCCAGTTCAACTCTCTAACATTTGCCAGATGTTTGCTAAATACCCACTTCCTTTATGCTGTCCAGGTATAGTTTCTGTCAATAAATTGTCACTAAGACAGAGACTACAAATAGGAAAGGTGGTGCTTAGACTTCCTATAGACATCACTTCAACCATTTATAGTTGCTATTAGAAGCAAGATCTAATACAATTTAAGAAACTATCCATTCGAGAAACAGAACTGGGAATTTGGAAAGCAAGACACCTTGGCACCCTCCATCATGATAAATCAAGCCAAGTTTTTGTTGAATCTTATTTTTTAAGTTTATTTATTTTTAGGTAATCTCTACACCCAATGTGGGGATTGAGCTCATGACCCCGAGATCTAGAATCATACACTCTCCCAACTGAGCCAACCAGGTGCTCCAATTTTTAAAAATTTTTTAAAAGTAAGCTATCCACCCAACATGGGGCTTAAACTCATGAACCTGAGAATAAGAGTTGCATGCTCTATTGACTGAGCCAGCCAGGCTCCTTGAATCTTACTGAGTTTCCATCTTCCCCATCCTAGGAGCAATTCTGCTGTGCATTATATTTGAATAAGGTGATTATTGGAGCCATTTTGATGCCATAAAGAAACTAATCCTGAAGTCAAAACCAACACAGAAGAGGACAATACCCTGACTTAACCATGCTTTCTCTAGCTCTGAATTTTTTCAGTTACAAGTAGAAACTATTTTATTATTATTATTATTATTATTATTAATGCCAATCTGATCAAAAAATTAGGCTAATCTGTAAAATGGGGGTACTGTTGATAGTAAGTTATTTCAAATATCTCTAGGGACTAGCATAGGGATTTGGTACAGAAACAGAGTTAATGCTTTACCTGCCACCTTAGATCCCTCTCTGCTGAGATCAATTGGTGTGCATGTACAGGAGATTTGAAAATGTAAAGGTCAATCTCTGACCTTAAAGACATCTATTTCTGGAAATAAAATTTAGTGTATAAAATATTGGAAAAAGTTCAGAGTTTTGGTGACTTTTTAGTGGTAGTAAAATGATACTATGGCCAAGTACCCAGAAATACTGGGGTGTTGACCAACCATTTCCACCTCCAGCTCCCAAGGTTACTTAGGGGGTACACATAAGGAACATTAACAAATGAGAATCTACACTACCCTTCGGTAACAGCTAGACCCTAGCCAGGTAGTCCAAAATCAGAACTCAATTATTCATATGGCTTAAGCTCAAACAATAAATAAGCCTTCTGCCTACCCCACGCTCCAGATCAAATCCAAATGCTATAGCCTTATCATACTTGGTCTGGACACCTATAGCAGAGGCATTCTCAGCATATTCAGATGCAAGGAAGTAACATAGAAGGCCAAGTATGGATGTTCTACCCCACAAAGATCTTGCTCTCTAACAAATATGACCTAATCAGTGTCTGGCAAGCTGACCTATGGGATTGGTGACTTTTCTTGGAGGGAGGAGGTGAAGAAAGGCAGAAAGGCATGCAGTGCAGAGGAAACATCTCTCTATCCATACCAACAGCAACAAAAATTAGTATAAAGCATCAGTCTCCAATTCTCTCCAAATCACATTCCAGTGAAAAGAATGGGACACAACCAAAGATAAAGACATCCTGAGAGTGCTTCTGACCCATGAAGTGCCTCCTGCATGGAAAGTGCCTTTCTCTTCCATTTACACTCCTCTGAACACCCCCAGCTTACTATGAAGGTACAAAAACAATATACTATGAAGACTGAGGATAGCAACTTGGTTTTCCATTTCTGAGTTGTGGTTTTTTTTTAAGATTTTTTTTTAATGTTTGTTTATTTTTGAGACAAAGAGTGTGAACAGGGGAGGGGCAGAGAGAGAGGGAGACACAAAATCTGAAACAGGGTCCAGGCTCTGAGTTGTCAGCACAGAGCCCGATGCAGGGCTCGAACCCACGAACCGTGAGATTGTGACCTGAGCCGAAGTCGGACGCTTAACCGACTGAGCCACCCAGGCGCCCCTCCATTTCTTGTTGAAAACAAGATAAAGAAAAACAGAACAGCATAAAAATTATGAGTTTTAGAGTCTTACAGACCTGGGTTCAAATTCTGCCTCTACTATTCATTAGCTCTTACAGTAAACTTTTGGAACACTACTAAATTCTGTAAGCTTCAGTTTCTTAATCCGTAAAATTGAGATAGTAATATCCATGTTTAGGGTACTGTGAGGATTGAACGAAATTATGCATGGCACCTCATAGGCACTCAATATATGTTAGTTCTCCTTCCTCCCTTAGCTTTCCATTTCTCCAGTTTATTATAATTCTATTACTCAACAAAAGCCCCTGTTCTTAGCATTATCTTACTTCTATAGAAGGCTTTCCTTTTACAAATGAAAACTTTGGTCTTTGAGGGAGAATTCTAGGATTGTTTCACCTAAGCCTTAATTTCTATTTTATAACAGTCTGTGCATAACAAGCAGGGAGAGAAAGAGAGAGAGAGAGAGAAAGAGAGAGAGAGAGAGAGAGAGAGAATAGAATATAGAACTCTTGGAACACCAGATTGGTCAGTTTCATCTGCCTGAAATTTCTTCCATTACTGAGACACCTCAGGCATTTGGTAAAGCTACCCCTTTCCTCCTGAGTACACATGGATGATGTCATGTCTTAGAACAAACATGCAAGACAACTTCCCCATAATTCCCATTCTCACAGAACTGCTTGAATAATAAATATTGTTGTGAGGGTTTTTTTTTTTTTGACAGGGAGATATACATTAAATTTCATTTACTGCATCTGAGAGTCCATTGTGGGCTCTGAAGAATAGATAGGTGTATGGAATATATAAGAAATGGAGTTCCCTATGAAGAAAGAATAAAGTGAGCAAAAATACTTAGAAAATTCAAAAGTTCTGGGGATATGAAGGAAACAGCTAACATCTAATTATCTGAGGATCAGAAAGATCAACAGTAGAGCCATTATATGTTGAGTGCTTACTACATACTAGGCACTGTACTATTCCCCTTAAGTTTAGGTAACTTAATCCTAACAAATGCCCAAGTTAAGTGTTATCATTTCTAATTCTCAGATCTAGAGTCTTGGAGAGATTAAATACCTTGCCCAAGGTCACCCTAACTTTCCAGGTCTTAAATAGGCTCTGAGTGAGGCTAATAAGAGCAGCTTAAGAAAAATGCAAAAAAAGCCTCGGGTGTCAGCACTGAAAGCCCTATTAGACTCTAGATAATGAGTTCCCAGAGGATAAGATCCGGACATGAGGTGTCTGGGAATACTAAATATTTATGCATAGTAGGGATCTCATAGTTATGTAAAGATATTTTAGGTAGGCCATGGAATATAATTTTGGGAAGTGATATATTATGATTGTCTACATATTAAGGTTGTTTATTTCCTTCCTAGGGCAAAAACCATGTCATGTTTGGTTTCATATCCCTCCCCCCCCCCCCCCCCCCCGCTTAACATCTGATGCAGACTTCTACTCCCATAGTACTCCCTTCAAACCCTTGTTCCAGAACTTTAATTAATCTGCTGTATGTCCAAGTCATGGGTGCTTCTTAAATACAGTGTTATTGTTCATTTGTGTAGGTCCATAAACCCCCAGGAGCATAGTACTTTAGGTGCTCACTGAGCATGTGTTATACAAATCAGTGAATAATCTTAGGGGTGAATTTATCACGTAAATGTATTTATAAATAAGTAGAATTGAACTGAGTCAAGTTAAACTGGAGAATGACATTATTAGTGAAAGTGAACTTATTCTATTCACCAGTACCTGGCACAGTGTAGAATACTGAGTACATCTTTAGATATCTGCATTTTAAGATGGGATCCAAAAGAGTGAAACCTTCACAGAAGACTAGGAAATAATGGAATAGTAGAAGCAAAGGTTCCATAGTTTATGGTGGATTTCTAAGCGAGGAGGGAAGCAGAGAGAGAGAGAAGTGGTGTATTCTGCATAAAAGTGTGAACCAGTGGGCTCAAGGAGGGAATGAGTAGATGGCCATCTCAGGTTATACCTAGAATAGGTCACTTCCAGTGTCTGATCTTCATTTCCCACCCGAGCAAGATGGAGATAAATATCCACTAAGCAATTCAAAACTACTTAAACAATGAAAGGATTCAGAGAAATCTCAGGTAAAGAAACCCCAGAATTAGTTAATTAAGCAAGTCAATGGACCAGAGTCTCTCTACCTTTTTAGCTTGAGGGCTAGCTCTCCTTGTGGTCCTAAAATGGCTTTAGAAATTCCAGGTACCACAACTTTACTCAAAAGCATCCAGCAGAGATTACAAATTTGATATGTCTTTCCTTTAAGAATGTTTCCCAGAATCTCCCCACAGCCAACATACTCCTACATTTCATAGCCTGCAACGAAGGGGGTCACAGAGCTCCTTTCTATGCCAATAGTATGTGAATAGAATTTCCATTGTTGGTCTTAGGAAGATGGCAGCATAGGAGGACTCTGGGCTCACCTTGTCCTGTTGATCACTTAGATTCCACCCACACCTGCCTAAATAACCCAGAAAACCACCAGAAGACTAGCAGAACAGACTCTCCAGAGCCAAGCGTAGACAAGAGGGAAGAGAGTAGGAAGGGCAGAGAGGCAGTGTGCCCTACCCAGACTGTCGGGAGGGAGCCAGGGCGGTGGAGGGGCAGCCCACCAGGCAAGGCAGAGCCCCCGAGTCTGGCTTGCAAAAGCGGAGGGGCCGGACAGAGTGAGTTCTGACAGCCAGTGGGACTTAACATCTGGAATGTTATAAGTCAGCAGCTCTGCTCTTGGAGAGCGGGGAGGGCGAGGGAACACCAGGAGGGAGAGGTGTTGAGCCCTGGAAGACAGAGCTCAGCTCAGCGGAGAACAAAGCTGCTGGCCAATGGCATCTCCCTCTCCCATCCCCCAGCCGAAACCCCAAAGGGAACCAGTTCACTGAACTTGCTTGCACCTGCAAACACCCAATGCTGTGCTTCTGTGGATCCATCCCTCCGAGGGGTCTGCCTCCCTCCTGGTGCTGCAGGACCCCTCCAGCAGGGGACCACAGACGGCAAAGTGAGCTGAGCTAGCCCCTCCCACCCTATGCACTTTGCGGATCCACCCCGGCTAATACGCCAGATCCCATCAAAGCAGCACCACAAGCCTGGCAGTGTGCAAGCAGCCCAGACAGAGGCCACACCACTCCACAGTGAGTCCTGCCCCTGGGAGAGGGGAAGATAAGGTACACACCAGTCTGACTGTGGCCTCCAGTGGTGGGCTGGGGACAGACATCGGGTCTGACTGCGGCCCCACCCACCAACACAACTTACTCCAAACAGCACAGGGGAAGCGCCCTGCAGTTCCGTGCCACTCCAGGGACTATCCAAAATGACAAAACGGAAGAATTCTCCTCAAAAGAATCTCCAGGAAGTAGCGACAGCTAACCAATTGATCAAAAACGATTTAAGCAATATAACGGAACAAGAATTTAGAATAATAGTCATAAAAGTAATCGCTGGGCTTGGAAAAAGTATAGAGGACAGCAGAGAATCTACTGCTACAGAGATCAAGGGACTAAGAAGTAGTCAAGAGGAGTTAAAAAATGCTATAAATGAGGTGCAAAATAAAATGGAGGCAACCACAGCTCGGACTGAAGAGGCAGAGGAGAGAACAGGTGAATTAGAAGATAAAATTATGGAAAAAGAGGAAGCTGAGAAAAAGAGAGATAAAAAAATCCAGGAGTATGAAGGGAGAATTAGAGAAGTAAGTGATGCAATCAAACGCAACAATATCCATATAATAGGAATTCCAGAAGAGGAAGAGAGAGAGAAAGGTGTTGAAGGTGTACTTGAACAAATCATAGCTGAGAACTTCCCTGATCTGGGGAAGGAAACAGGCATTGAAATCCAAGAGGCACAGAGAACTCCCTTCAGACATAACTTGAATCGATCTTCTGCATTACATATCATAGTGAAACTGGCAAAATACAAGGATAAAGAGAAAATTCTGAAAGCAGCTAAGGATAAACATGCTCCAACATATAAAGGGAGACCAATAAGACTAGTGACAGACCTATCTACTGAAATTTGGCAGGCCAGAAAGGAATGGGAGGAAATCTTCAATGTGATGAACAGAAAAAAATATGCAGCCGAAAATCCTTTATCCAGCAAGTCTGTCATTCAGAATAGAAGAGATAAAGGTCTTCCCAAACAAACAAAAACTGAAGGAATTCATCACCACTAAACCAGCCCTACAAGAGATCCTAAGGGGGATTCTGTGAGTGAAATGTTGCAAGGACCACAAAGTACCAGAGACATCACTACAAGCATGAAACCCACAGACATCACAATGACTCTAAACACATATCTGTCTATAATAACACTGAATGTAAATGGACTAAATGCTCCAACCAAAAGACATAGGGTATCATAATGGATAAAAAAAACAAGACCCATCTATTTGCTGTCTACAAGAGACTCATTTTAGACCTGAGGGCACCTTCAGATTGAGAGTGAGGGGATGGAGAACTATTTATCATGCCACTGGAAGTCAAAAGAGAGCTGGAGTACCCATACTTATATCAGGCAAACTAGACTTTAAATTAAAGGCTGTAACAAGAGATGAAGAAGGGCATTATATAATAATTACAGGGTCTATCCATCAGGAAGAGCTAACAATTATAAAGGTCTATGAGCCAAATACGGGAGCCCCCAAATATATAAAACAATTAATTACAAACATAAGCAACCTTATTGATAAGAATGTGGTAATTGCAGGGGACTTTAATACTCCACTTACAGTAATGGATAGATCATCTAGACACAGGATCAATAAAGAAACAAGGGCCCTGAATGATACATTGGATCAGATGGACTTGACAGATATATTTAGAACTCTGCATCCCAAAGAAACAGAATATACTTTCTTCTCAAGTGCACATGGAACATTCTCCAAGATAGATCATATACTGGGTCACAAAACAGCCCTTCATAAGTATACAAGAATTGAGATCATACCATGCACAGTTTCAGACCACAATGCTATGAAGCTTGAAATCAACCACAGGAAAAAGTCTGGAAAACCTCCAAAAGCATGAGGTTAAAGAACACCCTACTAAAGAATGAATGGGTCAACCAGGCAATTAGAGAAGAAATTTAAAAAATATGGAAACAAACGAAAATGAAAATACAACATTCCAAATGCTTTGGGATGCAGCGAAGGCAGTCCTGAGAAGAAAATACATTGCAATCCAGGCCGATCTCAAGAAGCAAGAAAAATACCAAATACAAAATCTATCAGCACACCTAAAGGAAATAGAAGCATAACAGCAAAGACACCCCAAACCCAGCAGAAGAAGAGAAATAATAAAGATCAGAGCAGAAATAAACAATACAGAATCTAAAAAAACTGTAGAGCAGATCAATGAAACCAAGAGTTGGTTTTTTGAAAAAATAAACAAAATTGATAAACCTCTAGCCAGGCTTCTCAAAAAGGAAAGGGAGATGACCCAAATAGATAAAATCATGAATGAAAATGGATTTATTACAACCAATCCCTCAGAAATACAAGCAATTATCAGGGAATACTATGAAAAACTATATGCCAACAAACTGGACAACCTGGAAGAAATGGACAAATTCCTAACACCCACACACTTCCAAAACTCAAACAGGAAGAAATAGAAAGCTTGAACAGACTCATAACCAGCGAAGAAATTGAATCAGTTATCAAAAATCTCCCAACAAATAAGAGTCCAGGACCAGATGGCTTTGGCTATTTAGGGTCTTTCCTGGCTTCCCAGGGGAATTCTACCAGACATTTAAAGCAGAGATAATACCTATCCTTCTCAAGCTGTTCCAAAAAATAGAAAGGGAAAGAAAACTTCCAGACTCATTCTATGAAGCCAACATTACTTTGATTCCTAAACCAGACAGAGACGTAGCAAAAAAAAAAGAGAACTACAGGCCAATATCCCTGATGGATATGGATGCACAAATTCTCAATAAGATACTAGCAAATCGAATTCAACAGCATATAAAAAGAATTATTCACCATGATCAAGTGGGATTCGTTCCTGGGCTGCAGGGCTGGTTCAACATTCGCAAATCAATCAATGTGATACATCACATTAATAAAAGAAAAGATAAGAACCATATGATTCTGTCAATCGATGCAGAAAAAGCATTTGACAAGATTCAGCATCCTTTCTTAATAAAAACCCTCGAGAAAGTCGGGATAGAAGGAACATACTTAAACATCATAAAATCCATTTATGAAAAGCCCACAGCTAATATCATCCTCAATGGGGAAAAACGGAGAGCTTTCCCCCTGAGAACAGGAACACGACAGGGATGCCCACTCTCACCGCTGTTGTTTAACATAGTGTTGGAAGTTCTAGCATCAGCAATCAGACAACAAAAGGAAATCAAAGGCATCAAAATTGGCAAAGATGAAGTCAAGCTTTCGCTTTTTGCAGATGACATGATACTATACATGGAAAACCCGATAGACTCCACCAGAAGTCTGCTAGAACTGATACACGAATTCAGCAAAGTCGCAGGATAAAAAATCAATGTACAGAAATCAGTTGTATTCTTATACACTAATAATGAAGCAACAGAAAGACAAATAAAGAAACTGATCCCATTCACAATTGCACCAAGGAGCATAAAATACCTAGGAATAAACCTAACCAAAGATGTAAAAGATCTGTATGCTGAAAACTATAGAAAGCTTATGAAGGAAATTGAAGAAGATATAAAGAAATGGAAAAACATACCATGCTCGTGGATTGGAAGAATAAATGTTGTTAAAATGTCAATATTACCCAAAGCTATCTACACATTCAATGCAATCCCAATCAAAATTGCACCAGCATTCTTCTTGAAGCTAGAACAAGCAATCCTAAAATTTGTATGGAACCACAAAAGACCCTGAATAGTCAAAGTAATTTTGAAGAAGACCAAAGTGGGAGGCATCACAATCCCAGACTTTAGCCTCTACTACAAAGCTGTAATCATCAAGACAGCTTGGTATTGGCACAAAAACAGACACACAGACCAATGGAATAGAATAGAAACCCCAGAACTAGACCCACAAAAGTATGTGCAACTAATCTTTGCCAAAGCAGGAAAGAACATCCGATGGAAGACAGTCTCTTTAACAAATGGTGCTGGGAGAACTGGACAGCGACATGCAGAAGATTAAAACTAGACCACTTTCTTACACCATTCACAAAAACAAACTCAAAATGGATAAAGGACCTGAATGTGAGACAGGAAACCATCAAAACCCTAGAGGAGAAAGCAGGGAAAAGCCTCAGCCGCAGCAATTTCTTACTTGACACATCTCCAAAGGCAAGGGAGTTAAAAGCAAAAGTGAACTATTGGGACCTCATGAAGATAAAAAGCTTCTGCACTGCAAAGGAAACAATCAACAAAACTAAAAGGCAACCAACGGAATGGGAAAAGATATTTGCAAATGACATATCAGACAAAGGGCTAGTATCCAAAATCTATAAAGAGCTCACCAAACTCCACACCCGAAAAACAAATAATCCAGTGAAGAAATGGTCAGAAGACATGAATAGACACTTTTCTAAAGAAGACATCCAGATGGCCAACAGGCACATGAAAAGATGCTCAACGTCGCTCCTCATCAGGGAAATACAAATCAAAACCACACTCAGATATCACCTCACGCCAGTCAGAGTGGCTAAAATGAACAAATAAGGAGACTGGAGATGCTGGCGAGGATGTGGAGAAATGGGAACCCTCTTGCACTGTTGGTGGGAATGCAAACTGGTGCAGCCACTCTGGAAAACAGTGTGGAGGTTCCTCAAAAGATTAAAAATACATCTACCCTATGACCCAGAAATAGCACTGCTAGGAATTATACCCAAGGGATACAGGAGTGCTGATGCATAGGGGCACTTGTACCCCAATGTTTAGAGCAGCACTTCCAAATTATGGAAAAAGCTTAAATGTCCATCAACTGATGAATGGATAAAGAAATTGTGGTTTATGTACACAATGGAATAGTACATGGCGATGAGAAAGAATGAAATATGGCCTTTTGTAGCAACGTAGATGGAACTGGAGAGTGTTATGCTAAGTGAAATAATCCATCCAAAGACAGATGCCATATGTTTTCACTGTTATGTGGATCCTGAGAAACTTACCAGAAGACCATGGGGGAGGGGAAGGGAAAAAAAAAAGAAAGTAAGGTTAGAGAGGGAGTGAGCCAAAACATAAGAAACTCTTAAAATCTGAGAACAAACTGAGGGTTGATGGGGGGTGGGAGGGTGGGGTGGGTGGGTGATGGGCATTGAGGAGGGCACCTGTTGGGATGAACACTGGATGTTTTATGGAAACCAATTTGACAATAAATTTCATATTTAAAAAAAGACAAATGCATTAAAAATAAAAATAAAAAATAAAAAATTTTCCATTGTTGGCCTTCTCTCTCCCTCCCTCCCTTCTTTCCTTTCTTCTTTCCTCCCTTCCTTTCCTTCTTCTCTCCCTCCTTCCCTCCTTCCTTCCTTCCTTCCTTCCTTCCTTCCTTCCTTCCTTCCTTCCTTCCTTCCTTCTGTGGAAGAATTACACAGATGTAAAATGCAGAGCTCTGGGGTCAGAATGACCTGACTTAACTGTGCCCCAGCACTTACCAACAGCATAGCCTTAGGCAAGTGAATTAACCAGTCTGAGCCCATAGGATATAAGAAATAATGCAATCTACCTCATGTGGTTATGGAAATTAAAGGAAAAAAATAATATGTAAAGCACTTAGCACAAGGACTGACCCATAATTATCACTTGAAATTGAGTAACTCTTGCTATTGTCTTGCCATTTGGCTCTAGATTTCCACTGACATGAGGATATTTCTGATAGGCTACAACTGCCACCACCTTGGAGTGAATGTGAATGAAACAGCATTTCCTGTGTTTATCCTAGAACTTCCTAGTTGAGGAACTTGTACATTTGCTTCATATCCTTTGATAATTATATATACCACTTCTCTCTCCTCCCATATTGATATGCATGCCCAATTTATTTTTGGCAATAGCACATAGACTCTCTCTCTCCTAGACTATGGCTAAATTCTTATGCTGAGTTCTTCCTGCTCTAAAACATTACCTTTTATGACTTGCTGGTTTGCTGTTCTGCTTCTTACTGCTGGCTGTCAGCCAATCACCATATTCTTAATCATACCAAAAGTCATTCCTTGAACTGTTACATTGTCCACTGTATTCTTTTCAATCTTCCAGTGACTACATATCTTTGTTTTGACATACAGCCCTAACATCTATCTTCAAAATGCTATTCTAGCTAGCTAACTCTATTTTACATTAAAAAAAATACATATCTTCAGTGACCCTTCTCTCAACTAAAAAGCCACATCCTAAAATTTTGGAGTCCTTACTAAATGTGCTTATGATCTAAACATGACCTGTTCCAAGCCACATACTTCCTACACTGCCAATTTTCTTGAACAAAGCATGGCCTACGCCTTTAGAAAAGTGACATTTGTGGGGCGCCTGGGTGGCTCAGTCGGTTAAGCGTCCGACTTCAGCTCAGGTCAAGATCTCGCGGTCCGTGAGTTCGAGCCCCGCGTCCGGCTCTGGACTGATGGCTCAGAGCCTGGAACCTGCTTCAGATTCTGTGTCTCCCTCTCTCTCTCTGCCCCTCCCCCATTCATGCTCTGTCTCTCTCTGTCTCAAAAATAAATAAACGTTAAAAAAAATTAAAAAAAAAAAAAAAGAAAAGAAAAGTGACATTTGATCTTTGGGCAATAATGCTATACATTATGTAATAGTACCCGTTTTCTGTGGCCCCACATGCCAGTATATTAGAAAACAGTATATTCAGCTATATTTAAGGACCAGGAAAGAGACAGTGTTGAGTCAGGGTTAAAACCACAGATCTTGAAATAGGCAGACCCCGTATTCAAATAATCTTAGCTTTCCTGCTTATTACTAAGTGGCCCGGACTTGGTTGTTAGCCTTGCCAAAGCTTCAGTGCCCACATTTACAATGGGGGGATTTTAAGACTATCTATCTCATGGGACAATTGTCAGAATCGATTGAGATGACGCATGTGAAGTATTTAAATGATTACTGTCCTTTAGACCTTGAATACCTGGTAACTACCATTGTTCTCACTTAAAGGATCAAAATCTATGTGGCCAGTTGAAATGGGGCTTTGCCTACCTACAGAATGACTATGACTATTCTCTGAGACCATCATTAATTTTTCTATGTTGAAGTAACTCCAGGTATGACTGTTTCCAAGAGGCAAAGAAATTTACATGCATCTATTATCATTCACTTAAAGAATTACCCAAATTAAAAATACCATCAGATGTAAATGGATGAGGAACATTCACACTCGTTCCCATAAATACAGATTGGAAAGAGCCAATTAAGATTACTTTCTCCTATGCCCTAGCAAGCATTCTGCTCAAGAGGATTTTAAATTTCTCGGGGGATCAGGAAGAGAGAAAGAAAGTAGAAGAAAAAAATTCTTTCTGCTCTCAGGCAGAAATTCAAAGAGGAAAAACCGCTTCTTATGTTGATCTCCTTCTCTGGATTTTTCTTGGTTTTATAAAATGGACTTAAAAGTCCCCTCTAGTTTTGATTTTACTTTTATTCAAGCACTGGGAAGCCAGGGAAAATTGCATAACCAAGACCTGATACAAATTTCAAGCTATGTATAAGGAAAAATTAAAATAAAGACTGCAAATAATAGGCCTTCTCAGCTTCATTACTTACCATCCTTTGCCTTATCCAGTCCCTGTACACCCTTCTGCCTGCGACCCAAACAGATCCACACCTCTGCTCATCTTTTCCCCTCCAGCTTACAATGTCTTTCCCTTCTTTACTCACTCAGCTTTCTTGGTTCAGGTCAAATTTCACATCCCCTGCTAAGCTGTTCCTATGCAGACCTGCCCCCCCAACCCCCGCCCCCCCCCCCCCCCCCCCCGGGCACAATCAATCATTCCTGGTGCTGTGTTTCTATTGTGGGTTGGTAGCGATGTTTTAACAACTTTCACATGTTTTCTAATTTCTTACTTATGTTTCTGTTTCTTTAATATTCCAAATATTTCTTTTTTTGCCCCCGCTCAGTCAAAATAGCCATTGCCGCCCACTGCTCTGGCCTGGGAACCTCCTGAAGGCTATGGTTATTTGGCCTCGGTTCTCTTTGGAGAAAGAACAGTATCTAGAGCACTGGTTATCAACTAGGATGATTTTCTGCCCCCACCCCAGCCCCCCCCCCCCAGGGACATTTAATAACGTTGGGAGACATTTTTGATTGTCACGACTGGGATGCTGCTGTCGATGTCTAGGGAGTAGAGGCCACAGATGTTGCTAAATACCCCACAATTCACAGGACACCCCCCACCACAAAGAATCGTGTAGCCCCAAATGCCAGTAGCACATTGTCTTGATTACTGTAGCTTTGCAGTAAGTTTTGAAATGGGAAGTATGAATCCTCCCAATATGTTCTTTTTCAAGAATGTTTTGGCTATTCTAGCTATTTGGCTGCTATTGATTTCTGGGGGGCAGGGGGCGTGTCAATTTCGATGATGGTAAGGATTGCATTGAATCTGTAGATCAATTTGAAGAGTATTGTCATTTTCACAATATTAAGTAGTTCAGGTGCATGGCTGTGATATGTGTCTCCGTTTATCTAAATTTCCTTTAATTCATTTCTCAGTGATGTTTTGTAGTTTTCTTGGACCTTCAAGTCTTGTGCTTATTTTGTTAATTTTAATCCTAAATATTTTTTGTTAATTTTCATTGTAAATATCTTATTATTTTTAATGCAATGGGATTATTTTCAGTCTTAAGTTTTTTGGTGTTCATTAATACTGTTTAGAAATACATTTGATTTTCATATATTGATCTTATACCTGCAATCTTGATGAATTTATTTATTGGTGCTAATAAATTAAGTTATTTTTTTAAGTTCATTTATTTTGAGAGAGCAAGGGCAAACACACATGCATGGGCATAGATGGAGGGAGGGCAGAGAGAGAATCCCAAGCAGGCTCCACGCTATCAGCACAGAGCCCAATGCGGGGCTTGATCCCACAAACTGTGAGATCATGACCTAAGCCAAAATCAAGAGTCAGACCAACTGAGCTACCCAGGTGCCCTAGTAAATTAGGTTTTTAGTGGATTTTTAAAGGATTTTCTTTAGATAGGATCATGTCATCTTTAGAGATGTTTTACTTATTAACTTCTGGTATGGATGCTTTTTCTTTCTTTTTTTTAAATTTAAATTCAAATTAGTTAACAGATAGTGTAGTCTTGGCTTCAGGAATAGAACCGAATGATTTGTCTCTTACCTATGACACCCAGTGCTCATCCCAAAAAGTGCCCTCCGTAATGCCCATCCCCCATTTAACCCATCCCCCTACCCACCCCCACTACTGCAACCCTCAGTTTGTTCTCTGTATTTAAGAGTTTCTTATGGTTTGCCATGTTCTCTGTTTTTATCTTATTTTTCCTTCCCTTCTCCTATGTTCATCTGTTGAATTTCTCAAATTGCACATATAAGTGAAATCATATGATATTTGTCTTTCTCTGGCTGACTTATTTCGTTTGGCTTAATATGCTCTAGTTCCATCCATGTTGCTGCAAACAGCAAGATTTCATTCTTTTTCATCACCAAGTAGTATTCCATTGAATATATATATATATATATATATATATATATATATATACCACATCTTCTTTATCCATATATATATATATCCATATATATATATATATATCCATATATATATATATATATATATATATATATATGGATATATATATATACCACATCTTCTTTATCCATTCATCAGTTGATGGACATTGGGCTCTTTCCATAATTTGGCTATTGTTGATAGCGCTGCTATAAACATTAGGGTGCATGTGTCTCTTCGAATCAGCATTTTTGTATACTTTGGATAAATACCTAGTAGTGCAATTACTGGGTCATAGGGTAGCTCTATTTTTAGTTTTTTGAGGAACCTCCATATTGTTTTCCAGAGTGACTGCACCAGTTTGGATTCCCACCAACAGTGCAAAAGTGTTCCCCTTTGCCCATGTCCTTGTCAACATCTGTTGTTGCCTGAGTTGTGAATTGTAGCCATTCTGACAGGTGTGAGGTGGTATCTCATTGTGGTTTTGATTTGTTTTTCCCTAATGATGAGTGAGTTGAACAACTTTTCATATGTCTGTAAGCCGTCTGGATGCCTTCTTTGGAAAAGTGTCTATTCATGTCTTCTGCCCATTTCTTCATTGGATTATTTGTTTTTTGGGTATTGAGGTTTTTTTTTCATGCTTAATTACTCTAGCTGGAATCTCTAGTACAAAGTAGATATACTTATTCTATTATGAACCTTAGGGGAAAGCACCCAGTCCTTCACTATGATGTTAGCTATAGGTTTTTCATAATTACTCTTTATTAGCATGAAGAAGTTCCTTCTGTTCCTATTTTGTTAAGTGTATTTATCATGAAAAGGTGTTGAATTTTGTGAAAAGATTTCCATCAACTGAGATGATCATACGGTTTTTGTCCTTAATTCTGCTGATGCAATGTATTACACTGATTTTCATATGTTAAACTAATGTGGCATTCTGGGATAAGTCTTACTTGGTTGTGTGTATGATAATTTTTATATGTTGCTGGATTCAATTTGCTAGTTTTGTTGACAATTTTTACATCTATGTTAGTAATGAATTTGGGCATATAGTTTCCTTTTTTTTTTCAATATATGAAATTTATTGGCAAATTGGTTTCCATACAACACCCAGTGCTCATCCCAAAAGGTGCCCTCCTCAATACCCATCACCCACCCTCCCCTCCCTCCCACCCATTTTCTTTTCTCATAATATCTTGCCTAGTTTTGATACTTAGGTAATACTGGTCTCACAGAATATGTTAGCAAGTATTCCCTCTTCTATTTATTGGCAAGAATTTGTGAAGGATTGATGTTAATTCTATTTTCAACGTTTAGTGGAATTCACCAGTGAAGACATTTTACCCTGGGTTTTTCTTTGTAAAAGTTTTTAAATTACTAATTCAATATTTGTAGTTGGGATAGGTGTATTCAGATTGTCTTATTTTTATGAGTCAGTTTTGTGTAACTTGTGTTTTTCTAGGAATTTCTCCATTTCATTTCACTTATCTAATTTGTTGTCATACTTGTTTATAATATCCCCTTATAATTTTTTAAAATACATGTCTGCAAGATCAGTAGTAATATTCTTTCTCATTCCTGATTTTAACAATTTGACTTTTGGGGCGCCTGGGTGGCTCAGTCAGTTGAGCGTCCGACTTCGGCTCAGGTCATGATCTCATGGTCTGTGAGTTTGAGCCCCACGTGGGGCTCTGTGCTGACAGCTCGGAGCCTGGAGCCCGCTTTGGATTCTGGGTCTCCCTCTCTCTCTGCCCCTCCCCCGCTCATGCTCTGTCTCTCTCTCTCTCTCTCTCTCTGTCAAAAATAAATAAACATTAAAAAAATTTAAAAAAAATAATTTGACTTTTTTCCTCTGTTTTTCTTGGTCAAGCTAGCCAAAGTTTTTCGAATCTATTGATCTTTGCAACTAACCAACTTCTGGTTTCACTGTTTTCCCCTTTGTTTTTCTATTCTCTGTTTCATTAATTTCCATATATTCTTTAGTTTTCCTTCCATTTCCTGGCCAGATTTATTTTGCTCTTCTTCTTCTAGTTTCTTAAGGTACAAGTTTAGCCAACTGATTTGAGATGTTGCTGTTTTTTTAATACAAGTGTTTTAGATATAAAATTTCCCCTATGCTCTGCTTTTTGTCACATTTTTTAAGCTTTGGCATATTTTTATTCTCATCCATCTCAAAACATTTTCTAGTTTCTTTTTTGAATTTCTCCTTGACAAATTGGTAAGTTAGTAGTATATTGTTTTATTTCCACATATTTGTACGAAATAATTCTACCATTGATTTCTAATTTCATCCTATTGTAGTCAGAGAGCACACTTTATTTTATTTCAGTTCTTTCACATTTCTCAAGGCCTATTTTATGATCTACCATGTAGAATATCTTGGAGAATGTTCTGTGTGTGCTTGGGGAGAATGTATATTCCACTGTTATTGAGTAGAGTGGTCTAGAAATGTCTGTTAGGTCTATAGTGTTGTTTAAATCTTCTATACCCATGGTAATTTATCTAGTTCTATTCATTACTGAAGTTGAGTAGTGAAATTTCTAACTATTACTGTTGAGCTGCTTATTTCTCCTGTCAATTCTGTTAGTTTTCACTTTATGTTTTAAAGACTCTATTTTTAGTTAAGTGTATCTTCACAATTGTTATCTATTCCTAATGGACATACTCCTGTATCATTTGAGATGTTTGTCTTGTCTCCTGTCATATTTTTTTTTTCTCTTGCAATCTATTTTGTCTGATCTAAGGTAACCATTCCAGCTTTTCTGTGGTTTCCATTTGCATGTTATAACTTTTTCATCCTTCTACTTTCAATCTATTGCATGTTTGAACCTAAAACGTACCACCTATAAGTAGCATATAGTTGAATCATATTTTCAGTTTGACATATTTGCTTTTTGATGAAAGTATTTAATCCATTCATATTAATGTTAGTGTTCATTCAGCTGGATTCACATCTGACATTTTGCTTTTTTATATGTATCAAGGATATGATTTTAAATTTGACTTGATTTAAAGTCCTCTTTAAGTATGATTCCCTTTTAGGTAATGTGAAAAGCATATGTTTTTGTCCAGCACTTCAGGATTTGGGTCATAGTTTCACATTTTGTTACATTCGTGAAGCATTTAAAATTCCTAGATGTTGCTTTTTTCATCTGTCAAATGAGGGCTGCCATTCCTGCTTTGCTTAAGCCATGGCACTTTCGGGTGGAGGTAAAATTTTAACATGTACCTTAAAGGGTTTCTGTGTGAAAGATGGCTATAACTAGGAAGACCAGGGATTATGGAAAAGTCAGGAGGTAACACGTTCACTATAACTACTCTCTAATTCTGGCACTTTGTGTGGCCCACCTCACCTCTGCCTCAGCAGGGCTCATAAGCACAGAACAAAGGTTCTTGCATTTGTATAAATTTGAATCTTAAATGCTCCTATAGACTTGAGCACTGAGCAAACATATAGTAATTGTCTCTGTCTGGACAGTATTGTTCTACCTCCTCTCTCTTACAAGATTGTTGCTTTATTTGAAACCAGGGGCTTCAGAAACATGAACAAAGGTGAGCTAATGACAAAGGAGAAAAAACACCTTTGGACTCATTGCTTGAATGAGTTTTTCATTCAAAACCTCGCTCTTGCAATGGGAACTAAGTTTAATACCCCATCCCTGACACTGGAAGCAATTTACCTTCTTTTGACCAAAAAAAAATCTTCTCCTCATGCCTGGGCATTAGACTTCTTTGGACATAGGCCACTTACTTGAGT
The DNA here is from genome assembly GCF_018350195.1 of Panthera tigris. Classification (NCBI taxonomy): domain Eukaryota; kingdom Metazoa; phylum Chordata; class Mammalia; order Carnivora; family Felidae; genus Panthera; species Panthera tigris. Next base: position 68,134,877 of record NC_056676.1, on the reverse strand, counting down.
TTCAATTTTATCAACTGTAAGTTGTGAAAAGGTGATAGAGTTTACTTCATGGTGTCATTTTTGAGATCAATTTTAGGTGACCATATAGAAAACCACTTACACATATTTGGTACCCAGTGTGGATTATCTCTCCTACCTTCTTGTACTTTCTTACAAGAAAACCCATCTGTGTGGACTCTATATGATGCCTTGTCAATAATTCATGCCTCAGAATAAGTAAACACAACACTCATGTCGGTGAGTGCTTCCTTCATTGTCAAGGGTACCATTGGGATCAAAGATGAGGAGAAAATCTCTCACTTAGCTTTGGTTGAAATCTCACTGATGAATGGGGGTTAGTTAGACAAAGAAGGGAAGGACAACCTACTTTACATAGAGGAAGAGGTGGACACTTGGGTCTGGAGAGGAGAAAATGTGAAAAAAAAAAAAAAAAGAAGCATGCCTAGGAACCAAGTAGAAGAATAGAAAATACAGATGAGGAAAATTAGAATAAATTACTGTCATACATAATGACTTCTATTCATGACCTCTTACTCTAGGATTTTCTTTCCCTAGCATGCATTCCCTAACTGACTTTCCATTACCTAGATCAACCAGAAAGGGGCCTGGAGGGGTGGGGAAGGAGCAAACTATTTTAAGCCAAAACTCTATTCTATTAAATTTTCTAAAGCAAGGCTTATTTTGAGAAGCATGATTAAGTATTTGCTAGGAATCCTTTGGAGGCCTCTACAGGGCAGCCAAGTTGTCAAAATTCTAAAGACACTGCATCATTCTTAGACTGTGACCTTGAAGGAAATTAATTGTCACTCCTGCTCGTCCTTCCTTGAAGACATTCCAAGCCTTCAGGTTTTGTGGTGTTTTGGGCAGCATCTACCTGAATTTTTAGACTGTTAAATCTTAGTTGAAAAATGTCAATGTGAAATGAGATTTATGCCAGCTTGTCTAACAGGCCTGACAAGTAATTCAAATATTATTCTAACCTGGATGCTCTCACATCCACCGAGATGAAAATTAAGTACTACATGGGCTCAAGATGAGTGTTTCCAAGGCAAAGGCTTTCCCAACTCCTATTCTCCCTTCCTATGTTTTTCATGATTAAGTAATAAGCATTCTGCTGAGAGGAAACATTTAAAATTCTAGGTAATGGTGTGCATAATGTAAAAACAAAGGGAGAATCATCAAATGTGTCCTATCTGTCATTTTAATATTCCTGCAATGCTCTTTTTATACTGTTGTTCCCTTCAAAGCTGCAATGGCAACCCCTTAAAAAATAAATTCATGAAGCACCTTCTGTGTCCCAGTTACTTTGTTCAGTGTTGATGGGAACACAGGATAAAAGCAGATATGATTCTTACCTTCAAAATGGTGTAAAAAGACAGTTTAAGATAACAATGGAAGACATTTGTCAGGGAAATATTGGAGTTTAAAAAAAAGTCTAAGAATTGAGGGGCTACAACATTCCTGGTTGTTTGGGAGAGTTATTTGAAAAGAAGATGAACATTTCTTAGAAAGCAAAAGGCAAGACTCTACTTCTACTTGACTGTTATGCTTTTTATTTACTAGGTTTAGATTTATAAGAATGGTATTACACAAATTATTGTTACTTTTTGTTTTTCTCTGCTTTTAAAAAATCTTGCCCCATCGCTAAGCTAGTTGTGTAACCCTGGACAAATCACTGCACCTCAGTTTGTTGATTTATAAAGTAGCAACAATAATACCAACTCTTTAGGATTATTGAGAGACTATTTTAAATAAAATAACACCTGAAAAGCTCTTTGCACAGTGATAGGCACAGAGCAAATATTCAGCCGCATCTAGGTTGACTATGGGGCCTTGATTTTGCATTTATGATCTTAGTCACCAAGTTTTTGTTAAGAGGGCCAAAATGTGAACAATCTTAATTAATTATTCCTTTTAAAAAATTTCTCCATTCAGCTAGACAGAGGTAACTATAGTAGATGCAGCTGGTGTCCCCCTCAACTTTTGGATATGGCTGTAGAAACAAAAGGGATATGTGACATTTCCGTGTGGAAAAATTCAGTTGTTGATACTTGAACCTTCAGTCTATGCCTCTCAGCTGGAGTGATTGTGGCTTCATGTGGAGATTCTGGGCTAAGCTCTAACATAAAAGCAGCTACTGTAGAGAGAGGCCCAAACCTATAACAGACTTAGAACAAGTAAGAAATAAGGCTTTGTTGTTTTAATTAAGACATTGAGATTATCATAATAAACCTCAAAAAAATATTGCTGGTAGCCTCACATATGTAATCAGTCTTCAGACAAGATTAATAAGATTAATATAATATTATTAATAAGGGACCTCATGCTCAAGCTAAATAAAGGGAAAATATCTGGGTGCTACCTGAAGAAATACATTACTCTCCCAAGTATGAAAATATCTGACTCAAATCTCAAATAGTGAACATAAATCATCTGAATTCTATAATGAAATGCAAGCTCCTTTTCTGATTTCAAAATGTGGCTTATGCTCATTGTGTAGATATGAAGCCTAAAGAAAAAACAAAGTGGATTGCGACACCCCTTCTTGCCAACAATACCATCTGGCTTGGTAAAATTAATTCTTGGGTGAGAAACTCATGGAATTTCCAAGATAAACTTCTTGGAAACTTTTGGCAACCAGGAAGTATCCTTGGCCAGAACTCAAAGATCTGAGAAACTGCTCTCACAAACAGTATAACTTTCAATGTCAATGCCATGGGTTAGCTTCCTGGCTTGGTCAAACCACTCTTCATTTCTCCAGGCTTTAGTTTCCCAGCCACAAGATGAAAGTGTGGATTAATTATATCCAAGTTCATTTCCAACATCTTATCAATCTATAACCTATAGTTTAAAATGAGGAAATAAAATAGAAATCTATCCCCATAAGTTAGAACTTGTTACTCTAGAGAAGTTGAATCACCTGATGAAATCTAAAACTATTTCTCAATGTGGACACTAACAAATCACAAAGAAGTAATCTGAATTACCATTATTGCATATCAAGTAAAAATATGAAAAAATAGCCCTTAGTTAAGACCATCTTCCTTTTTGTATATCCATGGAAAATGGTGCCTGGTATACATAGTAGGTGCTCAAAAATTATTTACTAAGTTGATAAATGGGTTGATAAATCTGTGGATGCTAAATGGGATAGATAAATAACGAAGAAAGTTCCTCGGCATTTTTGGTCTTTTATGTTTAACTCACTGTCTAAAATGCTGTTTGTGAGGAAACACATTGTGAGTATAAACTTTAAGGGGTGCCTGGGTGGCTCGGTTGAGCATCTGACTCTTGATTTAGGCTCAGGTCATTATCCCATGACCGCAGCTTGTGGGATTGAGCCCCACATAGGGCTCTGTCCTGAGCACAGAGCCTGCTTAGCATTTTCTCTTTCCCTCTGTCCTTCTCCCCCACTCGTGTGCTCTCTCTCTAAAATGAATGAATGAATGAATGAATGAATGAATGAATGAAATGCTTGAGTAAGTGGGATGCAAAGTCAAGAGACCTTATTGCAGAGCTGACATCATCGTTAATTAGTGATGTAACTTTGGAGAAACCACTTGACTGTTGAATCTCAACGTTCTCATCTATAAAATGACTAGTAAAAATGTATCATGTCTCCTCAGTAAAAGTTGCTGTGAAAATAAAGTGAGATGAGATATGAAGGGACCTTGGAAAATGAAAATATGTGTCACTATAATTGGTAACCGCCCAATGAAGAGCAGTTCATATTTGTGAGGTCAGGAGGCCATCCTCAGAAGTGACCCCAAGTACCTTTAGTGAGGGCTGGGAATCTTCATTTGCTTCTTCTAGTTCCTTGAAACTTGCTTTTTTTTTAGGACTTCTAGGCTTTCGGTTCTTCCTTTAGCAAAACTGCCTTTTGGAATATCCCTGTCCTTAAAATAGACATTGGCATTAGTTTTTCTACTAACATCTTTTTTTTCTATCTTGAAATTCTCTGGTCAGGTTGCCTTCCCTTCCCAAACTCTAGATGTCAGTGTGTCCCCAGGTCCACTCCATGGGCTTTTTCTCTAGTATACTCACTTTGCTATGTGATGTCATCCAGACCTGTGAATTCAGTCACTCCCAAATTTACGTCCACCTTTACCTTGCCCTGAAATCTGGATTCTCACTTCCACCTGCTCGTTCAACATTTCCAGGTGTTTCTCTAATAGGCATCTCAAATTGAACCAACTCTCAACCCCATCTGCAGCCCCCATCTTTTCTCATCTCTGCAAAAGGCACCAGGTTCCCAATATTTAAGGCCCCAAACTTTGACACCTTCTTTGGCATTTATTTTTTCTCTCTCATTCTGTACCCAATCTCGCCATAAAATGTTGTCTACTTGCTTACCCCCTCTGTCACCTCTCCTTAACTTAACTGGCCTTCCTACTTATACTCTCACTTCACTGCCAGGAGATTTTTTACACAATGGACATATGAATCTTTTAAATATCTAATCCAGGTAAAAACATGACCCTGCTCAGTATCCCCCAAATAACTTCCCACTAGACTTAGGACTAAAATCTAAAGTCCTCAAGGTAAGCTAAGGATCCTTCAACATTGCCACCGGGCCACTGCCCTCCAGTCTCAGTGGTCTCCTGGTCAGTATCTTAACAGCCCAAGTCTCCTCTCATCTGGGGATTTTGCACACACTATGCCTCTGTGACGGTATTTCTCCAACTTAGTAGTGCATTCTCTTCCTCCTTTTAGGAGCTTCTCAAAAGTCACTACTTTGGAGAATCCTTTTCTATTTTTTTTTTAATGTTTATTTTCAAGAAAGAGAAAGAGTGAGCAAGTGGGGGGAGGGACAGAGAGACAGACAGAATCCTAAGTAGGCTCCGCGTTGTCAACGCAGAGCCCAATATGGGGCTCAATCCCACGAACCATGAGATCATGACCTGAGCCAACACCGAGAGTCAGATGCTTAACTGACTGAGCCTCCCAGGTGTCCCTGGAGAATCCTTTTCCGACCATGATCTTAGAAATTCCTCTCCCGGTTATCTTTATCTCCTTACCTTACTTTACTTTTCTTCATTGCACTGTCACTCCTGGCTTTTCTTTTCATCTCTTTTTGCAGATTGTTTGCTTTTTTTCCCTCATATATGTGTAACATACAGATTTTCTTTTGTGTAAAGAAATAAAGATAAGCTTTAAGAAGTCAAAATAATTGAGCTCTGGTCTACCTGCTCTGAGGCTCATTTGCAAAGAGATGACGTTTGGAGAATGAGTAAGAAGCATAAGACATGCAAGCTCATAATTCCCTCTTCTTGAATTAGAAAACCTGAGACATAGTGCAAAGGAGCTTAGAATTTCAGAACTGGAAGAGGCTCTAGTTAATATGTATGTATGCAGAGAGAGAGAGGAGCCCAATCCTAACATTTTACAGAGGAAACATCTCAGAGGTGAAGGCAAGGAGGAGGGTCTTATCCAGTGCCATTCAGTAAGTGAAAAACAGTATGGTGTTGAGGTGGGGGTGTCTCTGGATGTTCCATCACATTTTGGGGGAGGGGCTAATGTTTTGAGAAACAGTGGAAGGTCGTTGCGGCTCTGGAAGGAGGAGAAAAGTAAGATGTGACTATAAGAATACTTTTCGGCAAGGATTGAGCTGTGCTGTGTGGCTAATTAAAAAAACAAAAACCAAAATAACAAAAATGTTTCGCCTATCTCCAAATACCATCCAGATTCTGATAATGCTACTTCCCAGTTTGAACGCTATAGAATGAATGACATCATTCTAGGCATGTCAAAAAGTTAAAACAAAGCCGGATTGGATTTTATTCAGTTTCATTTCTGTCTGAAATCCTCACTCAGTTTAATCTGAAATCGCAACAACAAAAAAAGGTCGTGGATCATGTCAGAGTTTCTCAGCAATTTTTTGAGTTTGAATTACAACACAATGTGTCTCTAATCTTCTGAGAAACCACCATTGCATCTGCCACATACTACATAAAGCACCGTTATTAAAAATTAACAAGGTTTGTAATTTAACTGGTATTGCCATGCATACTCGTATTTCTTATAATCATACTATTATTCTAATTCCATTAGGCCTTTTGTGCAGAGCCATGTTTAGCCTACTCTTCTGTCATTTGTATTTTTAACTCGTGACTGAGTTACTTTGTACATTTCAACTGCTTATAATACAAAGTGATAACATAAAATGCTAGTCCATCATATTCCCTCAGTCAGTGAGATTTGTTCCTTTTATTAGCACTTGTAGCAAAGAATCTGACTCCATTTAGATGTTCAATTGCTGACTGCTATTAAGCCACACTTCTTCTTTCCTTCTGCCCCACATCTGGCCAAACTGATAAGAAAGCCCCATTCTCTCTCCTTTGGCATGAACGGCAAATTCAAGCCACACAAGCTCTGGCCTGGACATGGGGGCCCTTACCTCTACACACACACCCAAATATCATAAAAACCCCAAGCCAGACTTCTTTCCATACTCTCAAGCCAGTTTTGGACCAGCTTGGGCTTCCTGGCCTGCTCCCCAGAGAGCGGCATTACGCAAGTAATAAATAAACCTTTGTCTACCCGCTAGGGGCATATGCGGTAGCCTCATTCTCAACATCTGACCCAAATTTGGGGATGAGGTCCTTCCTCATCATGCAGAGTGGCTACAATAACACTTCATTTTGGCATGCTGGAGGTTCCTTAACAATTATGTAGAGATACTACCTAAACGGTAGAGGAAAAGATCTCCACTGGTCTACATTATTTTACTGAAGAGACAAAACTTGGCATCATGTTAGATTGAAATTGGGTACAGCAACCCTTTCATTTTATTGGCAATTATTCGTAAAGAAATAAAGCAGATAAATTTCCTTTTTCCTGAATAGAAGGAAGGTTTAAGTAACTGACAGCAATAAGCATTACTAGGACAGTTGTTTAAAGCTTAAATAATTGAGGGGCACCTGGGTGGCTCAGTCGGTTGAGCGTCCGACTTTGGCTCAGGTCATGAAGTCGGGGTCCATGAACTCAAGCCCCACATCAGGCCCTGTGCTGACAGCTTAGAGCCTGGAGCCTGCTTCAGATTCTGTGTTTCCCTCTCTCCCTGCCCCTCCCCTGCTCATATTCTCTCTCTCTCTCAAAAAAAAAAAAAAAAAAAAAGAAAGAAAGAAAGAAAGAAAGAAAAGAAATAAGCATTAAAAACATTTTTTAAAGCTTAAATAATTGAATTCTATTCTTTTTGTTTTATTTTATATTTGAGCAAGAGCGAGAGAAAGAGTGTGAGCAGGGGAGAGGCAGAGAGACAGAGACAGAATCTGAGGTAGGCTCCAGGCTCCAAGCTGTCAGCACAGAGCTTGACGTGGGGCTTGAACTCACAAGCTTTGAGATCATGACCTGAGCCGAAGTCAGATGCTCAACGAACTGAGCCACCCAGGTGCCCCATAAATAATTGAATTCTAAATTTTTTTCAAGTTTATTTATTTTGAGAGAGAGAGCGAACATGACAGAGAGTGAGGGAGGGGCAGAGAGAAAGGAGAGAGACAATCCCAACCAGGCTCTATGCCATCAGGACAGAGCCTTCACACAGGGCTTGATCCCACAGACCCATGAGATCATGACTTGAGCCAAGATCATGACCTGAGCTGAAACCAAGAGTCAGACACTCATCCAATTGAGCCACCCAGGTGCCCCTTAAATAATCAAATTCTAATAAACACACACAATCTGTAGAATAACAAATGGTGCTTATTTAATAAGGTTATATTTCTGGTAGGCTAAAATAACCTTTGTGTTTAATATTTAATAGAGGTGCTCAAGAAGAACATTGTGGTGAGTAGCTTAGAGTGGAATATGACTATCTCAGCAGGCAATTTGTTTCTTCCAAGCAAATAAAACCAAGGACAGATCATTTTTCTCCACATGTTAAACTACTTGACATAATAGAAGCATTTTCTGCCAAGATTTTGTAAGATACTTTCAACCTACGATTTGTACACTAACATAATATACCTAAAATTATATAATTTGATTATTTATTTGCTGATTTATTTTTTTTAATTCCCATGTCAGAACTGAGTTGGCAGTAATTATTATTATTATTATTATTATTATTATTATTTTGGCAATAGTTCTCAGGCATAGCACACAGCCATTGTTTGTTGGTATAAGACCTTTCTTTCTTATTTTCTTTTTTTTTAATGCTTCTATTTATTTTTGAGAGAGAGAGGGAGAGAGAGCAGGAGAGGGGCAGAGAGAGAGGGAAGCAGAGGATCCAAAGCAGGCTCTGTGTTGACCACAGAGAGCCTGATGCAGGGCTCGAACTCATGAACCAGGAGATCATGACCTGAGCTGAAGTCAGATGGAGCCCAAGTCAGACACTTAACCGACTGAGCCACCCAGGCGCCCCCTTTCTTATTTTCTTACTATGTTACTGTTTCTCTCCATGTTATGGCTGCCAGATAAAATGCAGGACGCCCACTTACATTCAAATTTAAGATAAGTAACAATTGTTTTCAAGATACACATTTAGTCTAAGTATGCCTCATGCAATATCTAATATGTATCTTTCCTATGTATGTATATATTTTTAAAAGTATCCATAACATATGCAAGTTCTTGCTTGAATTTTCAGTAAATATTATCAGGCTTTCAATCACATTCTCCTCTCCCTTTAAGTATCGTTACTTTATTGCTTTTCCCATGTGGATATAACTCATTTCATCTGGCCAATACATAGTGTGCTACCAAGCTAGGGACTACAATACATGCACGTTTTCCTTTAAGGATAATACCTAGGTCATCTCAGCTCTTTGCAAACAGCAATGCTTAAATTATATCCTTGTGCATGTGCCCTTCTGTTCCTACGTTATACCTTCTCCAAGGTGCATATATGTTTAGGAGTGAGATCCTGCAGGGGGCACATAGTTGTTCCTCGTTTTAATATGAACTTCTATTGTCAGATGGTTCTCCTAACAGCCACTTCAGTTTATACTCTTAAGAGTGTGAGTAAATTCTTTTTTTTTTTTTTTTTGTTTTTTAGACTCCACGTATAAGTGAAATCCTACAGTATTTGTCTTCCTTTGTCTGACTTACTTCACTTAGGATAATATTTTCCGGGTCCACCCATGTTGTCTCAAATGGCAGAATGTCGTCCTTTCTGTGGCTGAGTAATATTTCATTGTTTATACACCACATCTTCTTTATCCATGCATTTCAGATACACTCTTAGGTTGTTTATGCATCTTAGCTGTTATAAATAATGTAAATAATGCTGCAGTAAACATAGCGGGTACATGTATCTGTTCAAGTTAGTGTTCCCATCATCTTTGGGTAAATACCCAGTAGTAGGATTATTGGATAATATGGTATTTCCATTTTTAATTTTTTGAGGAACCTCTGGACTGTTTTCCCCAGTGGCTGCACCAGTTTACATCCCCAGCGCTGCAAGAGGGTTCCTTTTTCTCCACATCCTTGCTGACACTTGCTATTTCTTGCCTTTTTAACTCTAGCCATTCAAACAAAAAGCAGAATTGTAGCTACAAATACAGGGCAATAACTGATGTTTGCCAGCGGGGAGGGGGTTGAGGGATGGGTTAAATGGGGAAACTATTAGAAACTGACAATGAAAAGATGCCCAATCTCATTAGTAACCAGAGATGTGTAAGTTAAGAGAATACTTAAATCTTTTATATTCACTATACTGACAAAAAACTAAAGTTTATTAATATCAAGTGCCGGAGAAGACAAAGAGAAAGGAAATTGTCATTTTATTGTATTTCATTTTCTTTTTCTTTGAGTAGGGCTGACAATGTCACATTAGTTTCAGGTGTACAACATAGTGATTCAGCAACTCTATATTGTTACTTTGTATTATTTTATTTTAGTCCCAATATCATTAACATACGGTGTTATGTTCAGGTGTGCAATATAGTGATTCAACTGTTGCATGCATCCCTCACCCGGTGCTCATCGCAAGTGCACTCCTGAATCCCCATCACCTGTTTCTGCCATCTTCCCAACCATCGACCCTCTGGTAACCATCAGTTGGTTCTCTGTAGTTAAGGGTCTCTTTCTTGGTTTGACAACTCTATGTGTTACGCTGTACTCACAAGTATAGCTACCATCTGTCACCATAAAACACTATTACACTGCTGTTAACTATATTCCCTGGTCTATACAGTTCATCCCCATGACTCACTCATTCCATAACGGGAAGACTGTACCTCCCTCTCCCCCTCACCCATTTTATCCATCCCCCTAAGCCTCTCCTTCTATCGATTACCAGTACAATTCTTAATTTTTACGCAAAGAATCTCACATTTTCATTTTGCACGGGGCCCCACCACAGCTGCCCCTGGGGAGAGCACACATGAGTTACATGTGAGGACATGCCTAGAGCCACAAGTTGTAAAAAATACTACTGGAAAAATACTACTGGTTTTTGTTGAAAGTACTTACCTGGTGCAGGGGCAGAAACAAATAGACTCTCCCATTGCTTGCATTTTTAGGGAGATAGATTCCCCCCATCCCTGCCCACATACTCTTAAGTACAGAGAACATACTGATGTTTACCAGAGGGGAGGTGGGTAGGGAGGTGGGTGAAATAGGTGATGGGGATTAAGGGGGGCACTTGTGATGAGCACCAGGTGTCACATGTACACCTGAAAATGATAGTTAACATTGCATGTTAACTAACTGGAATTTAAATTTCAAAAAAGAAAATACACTCTGCATAAAAACAATAAAGATATATTCATGGTCTGGTATGATAGATTTTTGTGACTGTTCCAATTGTTACAGAAAGTTCTCTGTGTATCTCTGAATTGTTCTCATTAATCGACTCGCACAAATCTACGATCCTGCTTGTTTTTGTCTGTTCTGTCAATTTCTGAGAGTGATCTGTTAAAATCTCCAGTACAAGATTAATCGCTACGTTAATCTCTCACTTGTCGCTCTAATGTATCTTGGGTTTACATATGTAGCTGCATGCATATATTTGCTGATCTGTCTTCTGGATCTATTACTGTTTTTCCTAGTAAGCAGTGTTGCTCTTGGTCACTGATTATACCCTGCCATTAAAGTCTGTCCTGTGCTCTACTAAAATTCCTACTCTAGATTTCTCTTGATCTACATTCCCATCACATTTTTAACTTTGCTAAAATCAACTCTGTCTTTCACTCTTGTATGTCCATTAAGAATGTCTCTTACAGAAATCAATGCTGAAATAGAAGTTTGCTACATACTTGTCATTGTTGTTGTTATGAACACAATCTGAGTGCAGACAGTCCCCAACTCAATGTCAGTTCGACTTATGATTTTTCCACGTTGTGGTGGTGTGAAAGCGAAACACATTCAGTAGAAACCATACTTCAGATTGTGTGTTTTGATCTCGACCTGGGCTGGGGATGGGTAGTACTATCCTCTTCCGTGATGCTGGGCGGAGGCAGCGACCACAGCTCCCAGTCAGCCAGCTGGCCCTGTCTACGAGGGTAAACAACTGATACGCTGACAGCCATTCTGTTTGTCATATGATATTGAAAATATCCCAAGTTTCACAAAACAAATATCATGTGTCACTGAACTACAGATACTCAGTCAGTACACCCTGGAAGAGAAATTTGATCAACAAAGTTACAGCTAGGGCAAGGATTTCACACTAAGCGGGATTTTTTTTTCTATTAAGAATTTGTTGCACCCTCGTGGAACTTCTAAAAATGTTAAAATAAATTTAGCTAATAACAGCATTAATTGAGTGGTTGTTCTGGGTGAGGTACTGTTCTAAGAGCTTTACCTGAACTAACTTGTGTCATCCTCACAAAGATCCAATAAGGTCCTAGAAGCTTCAATACTGTCACATGATGCTGCCATAAGTCAGAGAAACACTATAATCTATTCATATTGAGTGGTAAAGAGCAGCTCTTTAATTATTGAGACCACAGGTCACCAAATGATGTCCCTCAGCAGTAGGGGGAGAGATGGGTAATGGGACCTGGAAGTGACGCTGGGAGGCAGGAGACAAGATGGCTGTTGAGCCCAACTAGGGCTACAGGGATGGGTGTGACCGCAGGGGTATCTTCAGGACCTGCTTGCTGCCCCTGGGAAGCACACCACTGGCAGGGACATCTGACCAGGTGGAAAAACCAGCTGTCATTGTCAGCATGGACCAAGGTTCAAGCAATATAGGATGCATCAACATCTAAGTGAATACCTGGTTATGCCTTACAGGCACTGCGTCCGGCCACCTTCTGGCGGCAGCAAAGCGCTAGGTTCCAAGGACCTAATGACAATGTAATCGATCGGGCTGTTGGGAAGTTTTGATTCAGTTCCTATGTCAAATTATGGCTCGACAGGAGTTTCCCTTAAATAGTGACAGCTCAGTTAAGCAAAAGGTCACAATAATAATTTTTAAACATTAACAAATGTTTTGGGAATTAATAAAATGATCTGATAAAGAATTTGTAATGTTTTACTTAGTAACACTTTACTATATACTCTATGTGCATATTTAGAAAATAAAAGAAAATATATTTGAATCTATGTACTTCTTTAAATAGCAATTTCAGCTACTTTACTAGCAAGTGAGTATTTTGAATACTGCATCTGCCTCTTATTTTACAGATGAACAAACTAGGCACAGAATAGTTATTAAGTAGTTTGCCGAGGTTATAAACCGGTCAGTATCAGAGCTGAGATTCAAACACAGACAGACCAGCTTTGGTATTTCTGATCTTAACCACTACGTTTTACTGCCTGTCAAGCTATCATTCTGCTAAGTTATTTTCCACTGCTTGTTATTTAATGTGTCATTTTAATGTTATTGCATGATACTAAGTTTCCTTTTTAGGAGAATTAGTGCACATTTGAGGTTCTATTCTTTTATCGTAAATATTGATAAGAGACTACATTTATGTTCTTTTTTTTTTTTCTTCAAAAAAGTTTCACATACATGTAGATCAACCCAGAAGCAAAGCTGTAACAGATATTTTCATTCTTTAATGGATGGGCAAGACATATTTAGGTAAAATACAAGTTTTTCTAAGCCAAATATCCTTCTTAAATTTATTTTCATTTTTAAATCCTAAATTTATACTAAGGCAGAATCACTGAAACACATAATACATATTTTGAGGTTCAGATTTCTAAACCCCAGAAAAAATTCTGAATCCAAACAGGGCAAGTATTGGATGTCCCAGTTGAACGATTTTCTGTTCAGTTGCTGTGGCTGATGTTTTTTCTATTATTCTCTTTTGTGCTTCTTTTTGCCCTTCTATGTGTGTTTTTCTAGAAGAACAAAGTTTCGTTTGCTTTTATTTTCCCAGTGTTTGGAGCATTGATATGTCTTCTTTCTGTAATTCTGCACATACAAATTGCCAAATTTTTAAAAAAATGCCTCTTAAGCTCTACTTCTCTATCAGTGCTATACTTTATTTCTAAAATATAAGATACATTGGGGCACCTGGGTGGCTCAGCCGGTTAAGCGTCCGACTTCAGCTCAGGTCATGATCTTGCAGTTTGTGGGTTCGAGCCCCGCATCGGTCTCTGTGCTGACAGCTCAGAGCCTGGAGCCTGCTTTGGATTCTGTGTCTCCCTCTCTCTCTCTGCCCCTACCCTGCTCACACTCTGTCTCTCTCTCAAAAATAAATAAAGAATTTTAAAAATTAAAAAAAATAAAAGTAAGATATAGAAAGTCAGTACATTTTATTCACTTCCACCTTTATCCCACCCCTACAGTATATAGTATATTTGCACACTGTTTGCAAAAGTAATCTGGAAATGTAAATTGGTATTGTTGTAGTCATATATTATTGTTTTAAATATTTCATGCTTGCACATGGTATAAACAACCATAAAGACACCAATATGCCTCCCCTTGTTTATGAAATAAAAGTTTATGAAGACGAATGAAGGTTTCTCTATAACCACCAGTGTAAATTACCATCTGCAACTGAGTATTTATCTTTCCCCACATTTAAAACTTACTACACATACACTTTACTATACATATATCTGTGTGTATGTACGTATGTGTATATATATACATATATACACGCAATACATATCCATAAACTATGTATTTGTGCTTTGCATGTTTTTAAGCCTTATGAAAATGATATACTCTACAGACTATTTTACCACTTGCTTGTTTCACTCAACATTATGCTTTTTGAGATTATTTATACTCATATATGTGTCTTCATTTGAATAACTTAAAAGTAGTATTGAATAGAACACAACTAATATGATCATTCTCCTGTAAATGGTCATTCAGTTCCCTTCTTACTATTGCAGACCATGTGGCTGTAAAGATTCTTGTACATGTTTACTTGTCTAAGGGCATCTAGAGTCCAAAACTCAGAATGGAATTATCGAACCATAGGTTTGACTTTACGCAGACTTTGATTTTTTTTTTTTTTTTTTGTAGACAGTACTGACTTCTTCCCAAAATAACAGCAGCAATTTACATCCCCAGAGCAGGTGTACTTTCCAACTTCATTTATGTCCCTGTGAATACTTGGTTTTGTCAGAATGCTTCATTTTTGCTTGTCTGCTGCATGTAAAATGTATCTCATGATGGGTTTTAAGGTTTTAGTTTTACTTCCCTCGTTATTAGCAAGTGGGGCATCTTTTCCAATTAGTTTCTCGTCCATTAAGGTTTTGTTTTACCTGTGCATTACCTATTCATTTTTTTTTCTTTTTGGTTGCTTTTTTCTTATGAATTTTTATGGCTTTTTATTCAGGATACAAAATACTTGTCAGTTATGTGTTACTGACACCTCCAAGTCTCCTGCTTGTCATTTTTATAATGTTTTCTGGGAAAAAAAGGTACAAAATTTGAAAATAGTCACTGTATCCTTTTTTATTTAGTGACTTGGGTTTTGTGGAGTCTTCTTCCCTTCCTCCTTAAGGTCACAATACTGTCTTCAAACATTTTTAAAATTTACTTTACACATCAAGTCATTAATTCACCTAGAATATATTTTTGGGTATCGTGTAAAGTAGAATTATAGCATGTCTATATGTTCCTAACAAATTATTAAAACGACATTATTGAATTAGTCTACTCTTTCCTTATTAGTTTTAATGTCCCCTCTGTCATATACCATATTTTTGCATATTTGTGGGTCTTTTCCTGAGTTCTTTATCCTATTCTTTTTTAAAAATGTTTATTTATTTTTAAGAGGGAGAGAGAGAGAGAGAGAGAGAGAGAGTACACAGGCAGAGGAAGGGCAGAGAGTGAGGGGGAGACACAGAATCCGAAGCAGGCTCCAGGCTCTGAGCTGTCAGCACAGAGCCTGACACGGGGCTTGAACTCAGGAACCATGAGACCATGATGTGAGCCAAAGTCAGACACTTAACCAACTGAGCCACCCAGGCGCCCCTCTTTATCCTATTCTATTGATCTAGAGCTATGTATCCATTTCTGGGACAGTTTTAGACTTGCTTCATTATTATGTATCATAATACACTTTGATATCTGATAATAAAGCTTATATCTAACATGACAATTCAAAAATTTAGAAGCATCCCCTCACATCAATTTTGATTAGACTCTTTTCAGTCTGAATACAGGGGTCTGCGGGGGGGGGGGGGCGGTGCGGGGAGGAATTCAGTTCAGGATGCTTTTCTTAAGTCTTTGATGATCAATGTTTCAGAACATTTGCCACTCTACATTTCCAATCTTGTCCTCAAGTCGACAGCCTTTGTTTTCCATCCGTTTGTCCTTTTCTTCAATATTTCTGGGAAGCTTGTCATTGTTTTTGGAAAGCTTATTTCCACATATCCGAGCTCACATTTTATACTTTCAGTTTGGCTTTCACTTTCTCCATGATAGCATTTGACCTCTATCATGTGCATTTCCTGTGGTCCTTCTTTATATCCTCTGCCTCCCCTTGGCGATTTATTTTCTTAGAGTTCCCAGTCAGCTTATTCTATCCTAATGGCATTCTGTGCCTGTCTCCTAGAGCCTTCTCTCTGCATTCTAGGATTCCAAACAGAGTCCACACCTTTCATTCTGAGTCCAGCGGTAGATAATTCTCAGATCTATCTTTCTCATAGTCTCCAGGATTTTCTCCTAATTCTTATGCTCTATTATTTTGTCATGTATATCGGCTGTCCTCTGTACTCAAATGAGATAGGGTTTTGAGAGCCGTCAAGTGTCGCTGTTTGCCAACAGGCAGGGTATATGAATTTTCGGGGCTCTGACCGTTCACTCTTCTCACATCCATACCAACTGGACAGGTTAGTGTTTTTAGCTTCCAGTGTTTCCCAGGTAGAGCAGCCATTCATTCAGTGGAATTCGTCTACATTTAGACAGGAAGAGGACATAGTGGTATCCTCTCCGTTCTATTACGTGTTTCTTCTTTTGTTTTGTTTTTTACTTTAAATGAATGGAATTTATGAAAATCTGTCATCCCCGGCATGTCCTGTCTCACTAGACCTTTAATCTCAGAATGGCTATGCACCCCGTCCAATGGACTTTGACACCTCTATGTCTTACCGCAACATAGTAGTCTCTACTCTTTGTCTTTAATCTCCCATTCCATGCCATTTATCCACTCCCTTCAGACTGCATCCCAACACTGCACTAAACCATTCATGATAACGTACCAGTGACCTTCCTCCACCATGGCAAATCCAGTGATCAACCGTTAGTCCTCATTTTACCTGACATCTGTAGAATTTGACACAGTTGATAAGGTCTCCCTGTTGAAAGTCTTCTTTAATTGCCTTCTAGAGAGCTCTGCCTTCTAGTTCTCTTCTCAGGTTGGTGTCCCTCACTGTCCCTTTGCATTGGTCCTCATGTTACTGACTTCTTAGTGTTGAAGTGATGCGGTGCTCAGTGCACAGAATTTTTCTCTTCTCCATAGACATTCACACCCTAGTATCACTAGCCTCATGAATTTAAATACAATTTATACACATATAAATTTTTACATCTACCCTGAGTCCTCCCCTGACTGGCAGTCATGTATCCAACTGCCTGTACAGTATCTTTATTTTAATAGTCAATATCAAACCATATACATCTCAACTATTTTCTCCCTCATATCTGACCCAAAAAATACCCTTCTACTCTTGGTTAGTGACTAAATTCATCTGCTCAGGTTTCCGTAACAAAATATCATAGACTAGGTACCTTGAATGACAGAAATTTATCTCTCACAGTTCCAGAGGCTGGGAAGTCCAAGATCAAAGTGTCAACTGATTTGATTTCTGTTGAGGGCCTTCTTTCTGGCTTATAGATGGCTGCATTCTCACTGTGTCCACACATGGCAGAAACAAAGCCTTTTCCTCTTTTCAAAGGACACCAGCGCTTTGGGATGAAGACTCCACTCTTATGACCTCATTAGCTAGCCTTAACCATCTTCTTTAAGGCCCTGATTCCAATACAGCCACACAGTGAGGGTTAGGTTAGGGCTTCAACATATGACTTTTGGGAGGACACAATTCAGTTCATAACAATGACATTTTCATTCATCTAAGTGCTTGATCAAAATACCTTAGAATACCCTTGATTTCTTTTTTGTTTGTTCCTTTTATATTCTATATGCAATTTGCCAGCAAGTTCTTCTGGCTTAACCCTTAAAGATGTTTCTAAAGTCTGCAGCCCTCTCACTACCATGCCTGCTATGCCAGCTGCCATAATTCTCCATGTAGGAAGAGCCTCTTTGCTTCTGTTCTTGCCCATCTCTCTGCTGTTCCTTCATCACACAGCAGCTGGGGTCACC
This sequence comes from Panthera tigris, assembly GCF_018350195.1. Taxonomy (NCBI): domain Eukaryota; kingdom Metazoa; phylum Chordata; class Mammalia; order Carnivora; family Felidae; genus Panthera; species Panthera tigris. Next base: position 68,117,193 of record NC_056676.1, on the reverse strand, counting down.
ACTGGAAAAGGTAAGCAGGATTATAGCATTCTTCTCAACACTCTCCAGTGGCTTCCGATCTCACTTAAAGTAAAAGTCAAGTCCTTACAATGAACTCTCACTCTCTACAATCCAGCTGTCTGTGCCTCGATGATCTCAATCCTACCAACCTTGCCTTTTCTTTATTGCTATTTCCTGAGCATCTGAACCAAGCCCCCACATTAAGGATCTATGGTTTGCTGCACCATCCATCAGAAACATCCCCATACTCATACCCTCAGAAATCCCCTGATAGCCTTAAATAAAAAGACTAACTCTCAACATTTCCTTTCCCCCCTATCATGTTTATTTTTTCCCACATCACTGACACTTGTTATTTGTTGTGTTATCCCATAATTAGAATGTAACCACCATGAAGGCGTGGTTTATTTCTTTTGTCTTACTACCTGCTTTATCCGCACCACCTAGATTACATGGCACACGATTGATGCTTCATAAATAACAAGGAATTAATAAATGTATTATAGGAGTAGCTATTCACAATCCTGCTTGGTATATATGGTGGAACGAGTTGACCCCTACATTTTTAAGCATGCGCTCCTTTGTAAGAGGAGATCAGCAGAAGGTCCACGAGACAGAGTGAACTATGATGGTTAATGTTCATCCATCTAGCTCACCTAATATTGGTTTTCTCATCTTTTTCTTCTTATTTCTTGATTCTTTTTAATGGAAACTTGGGACCTGCTTCATGAGGGGCTGCTAGCTATTTGCAATTTTAAAATAGAAATTGAAAAAGAGAAAACTTGTCTGAAAGGATATATTGCTCATGCCGGGTCTAAGCTATGAGAAGGATAGTAAAGCTGGGGAGGAGTCAAGGTCATACTTTGAGTCAATTCTGCTGAAGAAAGAGTCAGAAAGGCAGTGACAGCCAATAACAAGGGAAGATAACCCCTAAAAGTGACCGGCCAGATGTCAGTGTGTGAAAGCCACTGCTCCACTGTCCAAGAAAGGCAGGCTTCTCTGAATCCAACACAGAAAATAGATTATTTTGGTGCTATCCTGAAAAATGGGAGAGAAATGACTCACTCGTCTTTTGGAATGGTGTTAAATGAATGTAGAGATTTGCACCACCTGTTTAGAAAGGGAAAACAATGAATACTGTCAACTGACCAGGAAGACCATTAGTGTTGTCTTCCTTTAACATAGAGAGCACCTAGTTGCTACAGGCCAGTGCCAGTAAGTCACAAATTACTGTAGGTAGATGTCTGTGAATCTTCCCTCAACGCTGGATTTGTGGAAACACGTTCCATAGATCTAGAAGATGGATTACAATTCTCTCCATCTTCCCTTGAGAAATGTATACAGCTAAGGAGTAAGGCAGTCAAAACAAGTGTCTACCACAGCTCCAGAACAGACATTGGGGGACATGAAGAAGACAAGTCTAATATGTAACTGACATGTTTTGGTGAACAAACATATCCTTTCTTATCTTTAAATGCATGTGACTTCTGGATCAGTTAATCTCCCCTCTGGCTATCCTGGACATATCTCCAAGCAGAGTGACAAGAGGTAGTGAATTTTGACAGTCCGAGAATATTCCTGCATGGAAAGGTGGTGTGCATCTTTCTCCTATTGGTTTTTGAAACGTATCCTGGATTGTTGTTCCTTCAAATAGGTCCTTCCACACCATCCAGGGAGCCCTTGAAGGTGGACATTTCATCTTATTCCTGTTTGCAAATTACATCCCTGGCACAGACTAAGTATTCCAGGGTACCCACAATGTCTGCTGAGTATAGATTTAATGGATGTGGATGTCCAAAAACTGGATCTCCAAACATTTATTGAATAAATAAAGGAAAAAATGAGTTTAGCATTTATTGCACATAAAGTATTTGCACCCCTACTCTTCCCCACCTGCAAGCTGTGATTCGCCTCCATTTCCAGAATCAATCACCATGTGACATACACTTTACTTGTTTATTTGTCTTCTAGCATACTCCTAAATGATAAACTCCATTAGAAATTGATGAATGCAGTCTACCGTATTAATAGAACTATGTACAGAAATTTTGCAACATCCCCCTTGATGAGAAATATATTTGACAAAATTCAACACCCATTCATGTTAAAACATCAAATAAAATATAAACTGGTAGATACACCTTTAACATGATAATAAGTACCTTGCCCCCCAAACTGACATCGTATTTAATGGGAAACACTATAGGCTGTATCACCTTGTCCACTAAAGTTAGGAGAAATACACGGTTACCCACTATCACCCCTATTATTTAGCAGAACATTTAAGGCATTATTAGCCAACACAATGAGATAAAAGGAAACAGTGGCATTTGGTTTGGAAAATAAGATGTAAGTCAATCATTATTTACTAACGATACGGTGAAAAATCAGGGAAGTTCTCCTTTTCTCTTTTGGACCCTCTGCTGTCAGCACACCCACACGAGGCCTGGATCTTTAGAGCAAACCACTCCTATTTGGCTTGCCAGTGACAGTGGAAAAGGGCCAGGATGCCACTTTGCTTTGAAGCCCTAACTGCCTGCCCAAAGTTAATTTGCTTCCCCTAAATTGAAGGCTATCACACATCCTCCTGATTGCACAATTTGCCAATTAGCCCTCGTGAGGGCAGATCTGCCAGTCAGTGTAAGGAAATGAATGGGAAAAGCTAAGATTCCTGGATGCTCACCCAGAAAACTTCATATCAGCTGCATAACAAGTGGCTCTCAAAGGGCTCTAAATTTCTACTGTAACAAATTACTACAAACTTAATAGCTTAAAACAACACACATGTATTATCTTATAGTTCTGGAGGGCAGAAGCATGAAAGGAGAAGGCAGGGCTAAGATCAGGTGTCCACAGGGCTGCATTCCCTCTGGAAGCTCTAGGGGAGAATCCCTGTCCTTGCGTTTTCCAGCTACTGCAAAAGCTACACGGGTCCTGACTAGTGGCCTTTTCCTCCAACTCTGAAGTCAGCAAGGTCCTTCTCACACTGACTTTTCTCCGGTTCTCTATCTTCTGCTTCCTTCCTCCACATATAAGGGCTCTTACGATGACATTGGGCCCACCCCAATAATCCAGGCTACTCCCCTCGTCTCGAGGTTTGCTGATTAGCAACCTTAATTTCACCTGCAACCTCAATTCCCCTTTCCACGGAGCCTAACATATGCAGATGCTGGAAATTAGGACACAGACATCTTTGGAGGACCATTATTCAGCCTGCCTCTCTCTTAGAAGAGAGGCCCCTAATTTTATAAATCAGGAATCTGAGATAAATAAAAAAGAGCTGACCTGCCTCAAATCACATAGCTAACTCTAATCTTGGCTGGGTATGGATGAGAATTTAAAACGCCCATCTCTCAGACCGGATCAGTCTTCACAGAGCAGACACACACACATCATATACTTTAGTCCTCCCTCCATTAAAAAGAATAACTTAGGGGCCTCTGCGTGGGTCAGCCGGTTAAGCGTCCAACTCTTGGTTTCGGTTCAGGTCGTGATCTCACAGTCCGTGAGTTTGAGGCCCACATCAGGTTCTGTGCTGGCAGAGATTCTCTCTCTCTCTCTCTCTCTCTCTCTCTCTCTCTCTCTCTCTCTCTCCCCCCCCCCCCTCCTGTGCACTCTTTCTCTCTCTCTCAAAATAAATAAATAAACTTTAAAAATTTAAAAAATAAAAAGAATACCTTACTCCATTTGTAGTATATAGACCATTTTCAAAGTGTAATACACCATATGGAAATGCTGCACGCTTTTTTATTTCTAAATTCAAAACACAACGCCTAATAATATTTTTAGTATACCAGGTGGCAGTGAAGATGACAGCAAGCACAAATTATGGAATTGAAATCTTCATGACTATTACTGCCAGTGTAACAAATCTGAGCCCTGAGACCAGAAGGAAGTTGTTCTTCTATGAAACACACGTTGAACCTGCACATGTCTGAGGGAACTCCTGTCACAGCCTTGAAACTGGGTGTTTGATCTCCAGGTTCAAATTCGAGCTGACACTGCAGTTACTCTCTCTCTCTCTCTCTTTTTAATTAATAACTGTCTGGGCTTCTTTTTCTTGAAAAGGTCAGCATTCAGTAATATCATTAAGAGACACCTCTTTTTCAGTGAGGCAGCGGGGAATGTTTGCTCTCGGAGCCATAGAAATTAGGGAACTGAAGAGGTCAACGTATTTGCCAATGTCACACTCAGGACTGCCTTACATGGAAGCTCTTTCGTGATTTGTTCTGTTCTATTTTGACTCCAGAAGAAAAGGCGCTGTCAACCCCATATAGAAGGCGATTCCACTTTTCTAGTTACACGGTGCTCTTTTCATCTAATTTCTTCTCATTTTATTATAACCCAGTGCTCTTGGTTATTATCTTTCACTTCCATTCATACATTGCCCATGAACTTATCCAGATAATTTGATCTGCTGAAAGAACCAATTAGCTTCTGTATTCTCTAAAGAGGTCTCCCGCCTCTTTGGAGAAAGAGGAGGCAGGAGGAGGAGGGAATTAGAAGACTGATTCCATGGTGGAGTTTGGAGCCTGAGGTTAGAAGAAACAGGATTGTTCTCTCAAGAATAATCTGCTCAGGGGTGCCTAAGTGGCTCAGTTGGTTAGGCATCTGACTTCAGCTTGGGTCATGATCTCGTGGTTCATGAGTTCAATCCCTGCATCAAACTTTGTGCTGAGAGCTCAGAGTCTGGAGCCAGCTTCAGATTCTGTGTCTCCCTCTCTGTCTGCCCCTTCCCCTTCATTCTCTCTCTCTCTCTCTCTCTCTCTCTCTCTCAAAAATAAACATTGGGGCGCCTAGATGGCTCAGTAAGTTAAACACCCGACTTCGGCTCAGGTCATGATCTCCAGGTTCATGAGTTCGAGCCCCACATCGGGTTCTGTGCTGACAGCTCAGAGCCTGGAGTCTGCTTTAGATTCTGTGTCTCCCTCTCTCTCTGCCCCTCCCCAGATCGTGCTTTGTGTGTGTGTGTCTCAAAAATAAATAAAAACATTAAAATTTTTTTAACTAAATAAACATTAAAAAAAAGAATAATCTGTTCATTCCTGCCCCAGTGCTGACTGGGATTCCATACCTATGACTCCTTGAAAATCTCAGGCTCTCAGACAAGGAGGATTGAAAGGATGTTACTGGGCTACTGGAGAAAAGTCAATCAACATAATTCTGCCGCAAATCCTGAGGTCCTTCTCTATGCACCAAAGATTTTATGATGATAATATATAAAGTACACAAAAAAAATTGTAACCATGTGTGTTGATGGATGTGAACCAAATATATCGCAGTGATCATCTTGCAATATACACATATATTGAATCATCGTGTTGTGCACCTGAAACTAAAATAATGTTATATGTCAATTATGTAACAATTAGAGATATATTTTATATACAATATATAATACTAAAATATAAAAATAAATTTGTATACATACAAAATATTAGAAACAAAGGAAAATAGACATCAATTCCAACATCAGCAAGGGGAAGGAAGGGATAAGGAGCAGAGACAGCTTTATTGAAAAAAAAAAAAAAGCCCTTTGAAGGTCATGATTCGTTTTTCATTGTCATCCCAGTACTGCATAGTGTGGGGAGCCTTGAGTGTAATACTAAGAAGTGTGACTTTTTTTTTTTTTTTCCTATCTGGAAAGGAGGTATGACTTAACAGATGGAAAAGAGACTTTGTAGTCATATAAACTTTGGTTTGAAAATCACGGTAATACTCGGTAGCTGGGGGAGGTTTCAAAAGGTATTTAACTATTGTTAGCCTCAATTCCCTCACTAGGAAGGATAGTGGGTAACAGTGTCCAGATTATAGACTTGTTTTGTCAGTAAGATAAGAAACTATCCAGATACTTGGAAACACCCAGCATGAATCATGCAAATCTCCAAACATTTAGCTCCCAATTCCACATGATCATATCAAATCTTATGAAAACATTTGTCAGATCAAAATAAGGGCTCTTCAGTGTGGGATTCAAACCATCCACAGCCTGGTGCCTATCTACTGCTCCAACTCAGAGACGTAAGACTATTTACTCATTCATTCAACAAATAGTGATAGAACATCTAGCACGAGTTAGGTACTACATCAAATGTTAGGTGAGTAAATTTTATTCTGATGGGAAAAGATGGTGGAGATGGAATTTTATAGATTTAGATTTTCATTATTCCAGTTTCTTTTCCAAAATAAATATGTATTAGTTTATAATTATTTTTCAAAACCATACCAGGTCTATATTATCCCTCTTTTATTGATGAAGACAGAAAGGCTCAGGGAATTAAGTAAATTTCGCAAAATAGAACAGGATAAGGAAAATGCAAGCAGAATTTGAATTACAAAATTTTAAAGTGTGTAATTTTTGTTTTGGTTTCTCCTTGGCCTTTAAGTTAAAGACAATGTTTTTTTTTTTTTATCTGTGTCTTCCCTAATTAATTTTGATAAAGAAATTTGTGTTTTCAAAAATATTTTTATTAAGGTGACATTTAACCAAACCTTGAGGAACACTTGTTTTTTTTCTCCTCTGTGCCCCCATAAAGGAATTTCCTGCCTTAGCCAGAAAACATTGAATGATACAGTTGAGCGATGTAGTTCCTGAATCTTGGTAATTATTTTCTGGCCTGGAGTTTTTCTCCTTGGGAGGTTCAGAAGCATTATTTATACATGACATTTTGAGGTTGGTAACCCTCTTCACAAATTTTCTTTCCTTCCAATGTCAAGGAAAAGAAAATCTCTTTGCATACTTTTTTTTCCCCTTAATCTCAAGAACTCTTCAGACATGTAATCAATTTTGATCCATTTGGAGAGCACTACATCCATTGAGAAAACATGGTTTCTCTGACCTCTATAACAATTGCCCCAATTTTCCCGCCAGAACCAAGGAAGGTCTTAATGACATCAAACTCTTAGCAAAATGTTCTCACTCATTATGTTAGCCAGGCTGAGCAGTGGCCTAATTGTTCTGGAGTTTGTTTTGTTTTGTTTTGTCATCTTTTCTCCTTGGGCTCTAGTGCAGACTGAGATAGTCTTGCTTCTGAGAACCAAGGGCATGAATGACAAACCAAAGGATCAGAATATGCCCCACATTATTCTAAGGAGACTGTTTCTCCTCTAGGAGTCTCCTAAGTTGGAATCTTTTCTCCTAATTGTAGCTCTGAGGCAGCACATTTGACCAACACACAAAGCTGTTGGATCTCCTAAGCTCCTTCTCAGTTTTCCTCAAGTGTTGTCTTTCCCCGGATGTTTAGGGATTCCAAGTTGTATGTTAATTTTTGTATGTGAAGTTTCCCATCAGACCGTCTGATGCATCTCTCTGCAGTGTCGGCTGGAGGTAACCACAGAATGTGGCTCTGGGGCTGTCTTCACTGAGAACACTACGTGTCCGAGAGTGACTGCCAACCATTCTTTCCTGGAGTGACCAGACATCCAGGGTACTGTCTCTTATATGTGACACAAGCTCCCACACCCTTTGCTTGCACCTGCAGGCAAACATCCAGGTGAGGTTATGTGGCTGTATGGTCAAGGGCCAAGCTATTCCTATGGGCCAAACGAGTGCATTGCTTTGCTGGTTGCCACGGAGTTGGTTCTTACTCTGAGTCTAGGTCACTCCCAGGTGTGCAAACTTTTGCTGCCAACCTCAAATTTGTTATCAGACCTCCTTCGGTGTTTTTTGCTGTGGTTTCCATTTTCAATTCTATGTTGTCTATTTCATGTCTTTCAGGGTTTTTTCATGGTTCCCAGTACTGTTGTTCAGTAAAAAAACAATTAAATGTAAAGGAGAGTTTAAATTGTAGGAAGCTGAGACAACCCAAAAGATCAAACTGCGTAATGAGACTCAAGAATCAGAGATTTCTATCTACTACCAGACCTTACTAATGTCTTCAAGAAGATAAGTTGTCACAAAAACACAGGCAGAGCAGGGAAAGGCCCAGGCCCCCCGTGCTACTTCCCAGGCCCTTTCTGCCTACATCAGATGAGTTATGGCCCAGGTTGACTGATGTGGTTTCTAAGTAAAATGTCACTAACTCTCAAAGCTCTTTCACTTTATACTCAGAGACTTACCTAGTTTATCCAACCTCTTCCAGGGAGGCACCTCTCATGAATCCATGCATCCCAGATTTGTTTGCTGTAAACAAACCTAGACAACCAGGCACATTCTACTAAAAACATTCCTTAGATAAGTATTCTGCTAGCAGAAGCCATTGTTTGATTGACAGGAGGTCTAGTATTAGTAGGTTAAAAGGCAATTAGACTGGGACACAAGGCTTCTTTCTCAGGAATGTCTCTTCCCAGTTGCCCCTCCACCACTCCCTCCATAAAAGGAGTAAATGGGTTGACTTGCTGCTCCTCTCTTCCCTTCCCAGCAAACAGTCAACATGAAATCAGTTTTATCTCATGTGGGCCACTGTCGCATTCAATTCTAATTCAGCAGGTGTAGAAAGAACCTAAATTGTTACTGTTTTTTTTTTTAATTCTTTCCTCAAATCCCCTTGAAAATTCAAATAAAAAGTACAGAAATAGAGCAGTTGTGAGAATCATTCTTTATCTACATAGAACATATTTTTCTTTAGTTTATCTTTTTTAAAAATGTTTTGAAAAGCATCTCATTGGCTACTCCCTCCTAACATATTATGCCACTAAATGTGTGGAATCTTAATTTTTAGAATTTCACCCTTAAAAATTACGGTTTTAATGTTTAGTAAGGAGCACACTTACATAGAGAAAAACTGGTAATTCTCACAGTAAGATGTAGAAAATAGTTTCCATGTTGTTTGCTAAGTCCTATCCTTTGCCAGTGCCTACCTGGAACATTGTATTGAGAAGGATTCGCGAGTTAGTTATAGATTTAACAACAACCAAAAAACCTCTATGGTTAATTGGTAATTTGGGTCACGGGCATGGATCTTACCATTCATGATCTAAGCTATCATTAGACATAGTAACTTACAATTAAGTTGCAGTGACAAATCTGGGAACAGTTTTGATAGATAAATGACATGACCCTGTTTGCCTGAGATAGTTCCGATCTTGACCTACTGTCCCCGTGTAATTTTTCATAGTAATTTTTAGTATCATTTACTCTCAAAGGTATCCTATAAAGAGGTTATGTTGCATGGCTACCCTAGTAATAGAATGCAAGAAACTGAATGAGGAGGCATTAGATTGAGGCTCTTGTTGGGAATCTACATAAGAGGTTACAGAAAATAAGATTTAATAAGAGACCTTAGGGACAGTCAAATGTGGAGAGATGTGAGGATTACTGTGGTAAAGGATTGCCTGCATGAGTCTTTAGAGCCTCGCAAACTTGAGATCCCGGTTTAAATATCCTATTTCGCTGGGGGATCTGGGTAGCTCCGTTGGTCAGCACAGAGCCTGGAGCCTGCTTCATGTTCTGTGAGTCCCTCTCTTCGCCCCTCCCCTGCTCACACTCTCTCTGTCTCTCAAAAATAAAATAAATGTAAAAAAATAAATAAGTAATAAGTAATAAATAAGTAAATAAGTAAATAAGGAAGTAAGTAAATAAATAAATATCCTATTTCACTGACTGGGTAACCAAAACTCAGAGAATGAGAGTTTAATTTAATTATTCAGTTGCACAGCTTGTTTTTGGCACATCTACTGATTCCCAGATCAATGTCTCTTTCACATACAGCATGCTTATAACACCATTTTCTATCATTTGTCTTAAGAAGCTGTGGTGGGTTGATGAGTGTCCCCTAGAAATTTCTGCTCACCCGGAACCTCACAGTGTGACCTTATTTGAAATAGGGTCTTCACATACAGATAGCTAACAGACATATGGAAAGATGCTCAATATCACTCATCATCAGGGAAACGCAAATCAAAACCACGATGAGATACGGCCTCATACCTGTCGGAATGGCTAAAATTAACAACATAGGAAACAACAGATGTTAATGAAGATGCAGAGAAAGGGGAATCCTCTTATACTGTTGATGGGAATACAAACTGGTGCAGCCTCTCTGGAAAACAGTATGGAAATTACTCAAAAATTTAAAAATAGAATTATCCTACAAATCCAGAAATTGCACTAGTAGGTATTTACCAAAAGGATACAAAAATACTGATTTGAAGAGGCACATGCAGCCCAATGTTTATAGTAGCATCATCAACAATAACCAAACTATAGGAAGAGCTCAAATGATGTCCATCCACTGATGAATGGATAAAGGAGTCGGTATATATTCGTTACACACATACATACACACACAATGGCATATTACTCAGCCATAAAAAAAGAGAATGGAATCTTGCCATTTGCAATGATGTGAATGGAGCTAGAGTGGATTATGCCAAGCAAAATAAGTCAGTCAGAGAAAGACAAGTACCATATGATTTCACTCATTACGTGGAATTTAAGAAACGAAACAGATGAACGCGAAGGGGAAAGAAACAGGTAAACCATAAAACAGACTTTTAACTATGGAGAACAAACTGAGGGTTTATGGAGGGAAGGTGCAGGGTGGGGGTGGGGGGCTAGATGGGTGATGGGTACTAAGGAGGGTATTTGTTGTGATGAGCATTGGGTATTGTATGTAAGTGATGAATCACCAAATTCTACTCCTGAAACTAACATTACACTGTGTGTTATTTGACAAGAATTTAAATAAAAACTTGAAACTAAAAAAGAAAAAGAAATAGGGTCTTTGCAGATGTAATTAATCTCAAAATTGAATCATCCTGAGTTTGGAGTGGGTCCTCAATCTAATGACTGGTGTTCTTAGAGGGAGAGAGAACACAGAAAGACACAGACACCACACAAGGGAGAATGCCATGTGACACCCACGTGAAGATCAGGATAGTGCACCTACAACCAAAGAATGCCAAGAATGGAAGATAGCCAGAAATTAGGAGACAGGTATGGGACAGATTCTCCCTCACCATCCCCTGAAGGAACCAATTCTTTTAACACCTTGGTTTTAGACTTCTGGCCTCCTATCCTGCAAGACAATACATTTCTGTTGTTTTAAGCTATCCAGGCTGTGGTCCTTATTACAGCAGCCCTAGGAAACTAATGTACCAGCTCTTCCCATTCACGTGGATTTCATAAGGTCATTAAATTGCGATCTTTAGAGGGCAAGGATGAGATGATGTTGGTTCATGTGTCTTTTCTTTCATGGAGGAATGAATTTCAGTAGTTTTTTTTTTTTTTTTAAATTTTTTTTTTTTCAACGTTTTTTATTTATTTTTGGGACAGAGAGAGACAGAGCATGAACGGGGGAGGGGCAGAGAGAGAGGGAGACACAGAATCGGAAACAGGCTCCAGGCTCCGAGCCATCAGCCCAGAGCCTGACGCGGGGCTCGAACTCACGGACCGCGAGATCGTGACCTGGCTGAAGTCGGACGCTTAACCGACTGCGCCACCCAGGCGCCCCTCAGTAGTTTTTTTGATGGTACAGCTAGAAACACAGAAAAGCCTGAATCCTGCTGCATAATTTATCCCTACTTTCTCCATCCTCTCTCCAGCCCCCAAAACCCCCACCCCAACCAAAGACAGTTTCTTGGAGAGCTATATATAAAAGAGCCATTGTCACATGGAAAACAAAGTACTACTTTATTTAGTGGCATAGCACCACACAATTCCTAGAGCAAAGCTCCAATAAAACTTGAGTAAAGTGTATATATCAAGTTTGAGGCTTAGGTGGGACCTTCTGATTCCCTCCTTCCTTTGAGTCGTGGGATAGAAAGGCAGACAAATTATAGACTCTGACTGAAGGAGCAATTCCTTCTTTCTTGGAGAGGAATGAGGAACTCAGTGGTAAGGAGTAGAATCTTCCTACCATGGAAAAGAATACAACAAGGTCTTTTCCCTTCTGCTCTTCAAATTGAACCAGTGCCTTGCATGTAGTTGGGCACTCAATAACTGCCTATGGAAATACAAAAATCACTTCAAATGATGCACATAAAATATGTAACTGCTATCCATTTATTGGACCCAGTGTGGTCTCACTTTTGCTTAGATAAAAGGGAAATCTCAATGTGCTTTTATGTCTGTTTATTCATGTAAGCATATATAAAGAGACTATTAAATTGCAGTTTTTTTGATGGGCACTGGATATCCAAAGATGAGTGTAAAATACTTTATGGAGGTCAGAATCCAATGGGAGGAGCGCCTGGGTGGCTCAGTCAGTTAAGTGTCTGACTTTGGCTCAGGTCATGATCTTGCAGTTCACGAGTTCTAGTCCCATGTCGGGCTCTGTGCTGACAGCTCAGAGACTGGAGCCTGCTTCAGATTCTGCGTCTCCCTCTTTCTCTGCCCCTCCCCTGCTTGTGCTGTCTGTCTCTCTCAAAAATAAATAAAAAGCATTAAAAAAAAAGAATCCAATGGGGATATGCATAGAAAAAAAAGCAAAGAACTATGATACTTGTGATAGATATCATTCTATGGGTATGTTCAGTCTTCCATAGATGCACAGGGGAGATATATCTAACTCTGACAGCCAGGGGAAGGAAGACTGGGAAAGGTGATATCTGAGATAGGTCTTGAATGACACATACAAAGTTTGATCAGAAGAATAAAGGACAGAAGGTAAAATATTTGAGGCAGAGGAGCGTTTCCATGAAATCTCATAGAGAGGAGACAGGGTTGGGTAAATAGGGGAGCCACACTCTCTGAAACACTGGGTGTGTGTAGAGGAAATAGATGAGGTTAGAATGGCAGGCAGGGGTCCTGGAGGGTCAGGAGTGACAGAACTGCATATCTCAAACTGAAGATTCATGACATCCATGATGATGATGACATCGTCAAGCAAAGGCTAAGTGAAGTTATGTTTGGCATATTCTGATGGAAGAGATTCACTTAAAAAGTACAGTGTTACTTACCCAAAAAGTGAATTTTAATACATATTTATGATCAATAAACTATACAGAAATAATTCACCTATTTTATTACTAAAATTTATATCAGAATGAATTGACTAATGTTCTAAACACATTTAACGAAATATTATCGCTCATGGTACAGTTATCCTCGAAGGCAAGAACCATTATCGTCTCCATTTCACAGATGGGGAATCTGAGGTACGGGGAGAGATTACATATCTTGCCCAAAATGACACACCTGGTCAGGGCAGGGTTCAAACTCAGGCTAAGTCAGGATCGCGTTCACTTATACCAGTGCATTGCCATGTCATTGATGATGGACTGCCAAGACACGCGTGATGTAGGTGCCCCACAGATTTGGGGTTTAGTTGGGACTGAAACGCAGGATATAAAATCAGGGGTGGCTCTACCAGACTGAGAGAAGTCCTAAGCGAAAGCCACACATGAAATAACTTGTTTTCCTCTACCTCTACTTGTTCATTTTCTGCAGAGCCTGATCCAAATACCCTGCTCTTGTCATATTCTTTGTCGCTTACAGACAGTTTTGCGATAGGTATAACCTCATCTTAGTAGTCACTAAACGAATGGGTCCTTGCTTTTTCAACCAGTTTATGTTGTTTATGAATTGCTATATCATCTTGGACTGGAGTCTGAGGTCTCATACCTTTCATAAACAAACCACTCTACGTGTGTGACTCACGCATGAGGCGAGTATGGCTGAGTTCTGATGGGGTGAAATCACTTGTGGCATGACAGGTCTAAGCACATGGAAATCACACGCCCCGTAGAGCACATACCAGCTTTTATGTGCTCTATGTGACTATCCGGCAATGGGTCTTGCAACAGATTCTGCAGATGCCATACCCCCATATGCAGTGTCTTTCCTTATAAATGGCCAAGGCAGTCACAGAGTCCTTGAGGCTGAGGTCCTTGTTAAAGGCTGCTCGGCTTCAAATTTCAGCTCCACTTTGTTAGCTGTTAGCTTCCACAAACCGCTGATGTTCCCAAGCCTCAGCTGCCTCCTCTGAGGATGATAATTGTGCCTAGGGATTTTTTTGAGGAACCAAGCTGATAATGCATGCAAAATACTTGCTCTAGTCCCTGGCTTATCTAAGCACTTCACAAACATTGGTTACTATCATCATCATTATTATAAGTGGCTGAAATCCAAATACATTTATATCATGTTGATTACTAGTCTGCACTTAGGGCTGAAATAGGAACATACAATTTCGCAATAATGAAGTGTCCCAAATTTCCAAGTAAGTCAGGGAGGTGTTCATTGTAGTCTGGTTTGAAAATCTGGATGTGTGATGGTTGGCTCTCTCATGGTAGCAAATCTTGTAGGTTGGTTTACTTAACATGCATCCCTAACTATACCTCTTCCACTATTGAAGGTAAGGGGACTTATACTTTATTTCCTAGCCCAGTGTTGAGATTGAAATAGGAGTCTTCTATAAAGAACCTCCTTTCCTAAATTAAAAGACAAAGCCCACTTAGTGTCCAGATCTTGGTTTCTAATGCCTTTCCAGTAAAAGAGAAAAGGGCACCCAGGAGAAATGGCTTATTCTAGGATTGGAGTACAAAGAATACAAGTTGGGCATGAAGAACCTTGTGCCAAAAAGTAGGGAAGTGCTCAAAACAACAATGGGGGTGTATCAAAGGGACACAGGAGTGAACCGAAGAAGCTCCCAACAGCCAAAGCTAAAACAATTTGAGCAAAAAAAAAAAAAAAAAAATGCACAAGGTAACATTGGATTATAACCCAAGGCATAAAAGAAATGTCAATAAGTGTATATGAACATAAACAAAAGATTGGTTAAATAAATGAATGGGAGAGGAGAGGCAAATCTCTGGTGCAGAAACTAAATAATGCCATTGTGCCTTCAGTGGTATGCTTTCATTCCATAAGTATTTATGTATTATTATTCATGACAATAATTGTGCAATGTTAAGATTGATTGGTCCCTGTCTCAGCCCAGTTCTTACGTTGAATCTGCTTGTGCCCACCAAGCACAGTTGCAAACATTATTTCTTTCCATACATCCACCATCCATCAATGACCAAGGCTCACCCTTTCTCATGCATGAAGGAGAACTCAAGGACAGTGAGGGTAATTGTTCAGTCAAGAACCAAGCAAACGGTAAGGCAGACATGGGTATCTGTCCATAGGCAGTCCTGGACGTGCTTTGAACACTAATGACAGCATCATGGGTGTAGCCCCTCAGATGGACAGAACAGTGCTCACTCAAGAGAAACTGAGCCTTCCCTAAATTCTTTTCTTTTCTTTTTTTATGTTTATTTGTTTTTGAGAGAGAGACAGAGTGTCAGCAGGTGAGGGGCAGAGAGAGAGGGAGACACAGAATCGAAGCAGGCTCCAGGCTCTGAGCTGTCAGCACAGAGCCCGATGTGGGGCTCGAACCCACGAACTGTGAGATCATGACCTGAGCTGAAGCCGGACACCTAACCGACTGAGACACCCAGGCTCCTGAGCCTTCCCCAAATTCTGAGTCTACTCCTCCTATACATTCCTTCCAGTTCTGAGGCCCTCATCTGGGGCCACACATTCCGCCCCCCTTTGCACATTGTTCACCCTTCCCTTTGACAAAGCCTGGAGAAATTATTTTCTCATGTCACGGATGGAAGCCTTGCTCCTCTCTTCATATATTCCAGAGTTACTGTGCCCACCTTGAGTAATTTCTACCGATCGCATTTTAGGATTTTGAATCTCAAAACCGTCTTTCTGCTGCCACATCCTTTATTCAAGGCACTCAATGAACGGCTCAGTTTAAAGAGAACCAAATGACGACAGAGCTGGAAACAAAATTAGCTATTTCAAAAGCATTCCACTTCAATCTGTCTTTCCTCCTCCTCTCCCTCCAGTTCTTGAAACATCCACATATTCCCATGATCATAATGCAAAGCAGAAAGTCTCCAGAGCCTTACGGCAGGCACGGATGAAATGCGGATGCAGACGAAGGAGAGAACACTGTCAGCTTCCGGAGAAACCTTGAAGGATTGGGAGTTGGACACTCAGGACCTAGGAAAGGGCACTCCTGGTGGAAAGAGCAGCCGGGAGCCAGGCAGGGAGCAGGGAAGCACACACCCACAGCAACTATAGCTATATGTGGTCAGTGTGTTTGGGCACAGGTCAGAAATTTAGATTTTTCTGACAGTGTGACGAGTGAGGACCTGCTGAAGGTGTCAGACAGGGGTGTGGGGGGGCAGCGATAGAATGGTACTTGCAGAAATGAACTGCTATGTATCTGAAGGACAGACAGACAGATGAGAAGTGAACATGGAAACAGCAAGGCTGGTCCAAAAACTGTGCCACCACAGGAGAGGTGACAAAGGGCCTAAACCAGGGCTGTCGCCATGGAAATGGAGAAGAGTGTGGTCAACCTGAGGCTACGTAACAGCTGGAACCCCTTACCTGCTCACTCTGTGCCAGATACGGTCTTCCAGTTTTACCTGGATTATTTTGTTTAATCCTCATTACAAGCCAATGGGAGTTATATTATTATTACCGTATTCTACAGATAAGGAGATTGAGGTTGGATGACAATCACTGGAAAAACCCTGGGCTCTCTCTCTTTTCCTAGCGTAGTCATTGAGATAGCTTCTCTCCAAGAGGGCCACCCACTGTCATTCATTTCCCCCGACTCTACTTGTCATTTCCCATCAAGAGGTAGAGTCTCTTCATCCAGCCCTTTCACTCCAGGCTGTGCTACGACTCCTTCGGTCACAGAATGTTGTGTGTACCATACTGCCTTTGCAGTCATCGTCAGCCAAAAAACATAGGAAAGACTACCAGTGAGAACCACCTTGCCAAGCTTGCTCAACACGAGAATCATGAGAGATGGTGACAATGCCTGCTGTAAGCCACTGGGTTTTAAGGTTGTCTCTGCAGTAACTGATAACAAAAACATTAATGAGACTTCTTTTGTCTCTCAGAAGTGTTCTGCTGTGGACAAGGCATTGCATGGTTAACCTGCGTTTAGGAAGTATGAACAACCGGGACAACCCGAACTCAAACCCAGGTGTATCTGTGCTTTGAACCGTAAGTTCACTATGTAAGAGAGTAAATGGTGTGTGCATTTAAATTTCCTGGGGAAAATGAGATGTTTTATTAATCTCTTCACACATCAGATTACCAGGCACTCTGTAAGTACTGAATTAAAAAGTGTTTGTTAAGTGAATAATTAAATACATGGATGGGTTAAAGAACGGATGAGAATCTGTGGCCCTTAGTTGGTAAAACAGTTGGGGAGACCATGCACTTTTTTTTTGTTTGTTTTTTTGCAGAAAAATAAGCCAGTGAATACATTTATCAGCTCACCACATGCTCCCACCGCCCATTCTTCAGCCTAAGCTTTAACCATTGTGGAGATGAAAGGGTGAAAAAAAAATCTAGAATAAAACCTAATATGAGGTTTCAGTAAACTCTAGGGTAGACCTTTTTTAAAAGAATGATCTGATTTTTTTTTTCTAAAACAGAAATTATGCCTAGCTTTTATAATGGCTCAGGCCTTCCTCAAGCACTTTTCTCATAAATTTTAACATTAGCATCCTTGGTGCTGCTTAACTGCAGGTAATGTGTTTTTTCAGCCATATTCTTCTCCTAGAGCTCATTAAAAGCTCTCACTCCTGTAATGATTTCTGGGCCTCCAGTCAGACTTATTAGTGCAAAAGGAGCGATAGATGCCTAAATGTCAGGTCTATTTACCGGCTGAAAGGGCTGTTACTGGAGAGGCATTTGTCTTCTGTGGGGACATGCTGACTGTGGCTAGTTAATTCCAGTCTTCCTGATGGGAAACGGTCCTCCTGAATCCAAAACGATTTAGTCCAACCAGGCTCCAGCTTGGCGCACGGCAGTCCGGGTCATGCAACTTCCCAGTGTGTTTTCAACAGAAGGAGTGATTACTGAAGTGGCCTCAGAAACTGCCCAGCAGGCCAGAAATGCCTCCTGGGCAGGCACTAAATGTGCATTTAGCATTTATCCCCCAAACATAAATAAGTGTGGAAAAAGACAAAATAAGGCACAAGAGGTCTGAACGTAGCACCAAGAAGCAACGTGGTTCTTTGTGAGACTGGGGTCACGCAGCAGATGCCGCTGCAAAACAAAAGCCTGATGAACCATTTCAGACGTAGGGAAAGGTGTAGAAAAACAGAACACAAATCTGTGCACCCAGCACCCACTTTTAGAAGTAAATAATTACATACACCTAAAATAGATGTTTTTAAGGGTCAAAAGAGTCTATGCATTCGAAACGTTGCCTGGCTGTTAAAAATCTAATTAAAAAGCACAGCACAAGGCTTAGCACGATGAATGTCTACTCCTTCTCTTCCCCTCCTCGCAAAATGTGTAAATAAGCTCTCTGGCAGTGAGACTTCCAGACCAAAAGATACGTGTTTGCGGGTAAGTTTGGGATGGTGAAATTGTTGTAAGTGAATAAAGCAATTATTACTGTTGTACTTTCCAAATGAAGTAATGTATTCTTACGGGAGATTTATTTTCTCTTTTTTAAGTAAAGATTTTGTACTGAAATGCTTTGGAAAGCTCCCAGGGATAATTCCACTATTCAGGTACAGTCTTACAGATTCTGAGGGTGGAGAATGAATGATAATTAACTCCACTCATTGTGGAGGTTTTTGTAATCTCCTGTTTTAGTTCGAGCATGGGGTAAAATATGTCCTTGCGAATCTGTAGAGAAATTAGCCAAGTATGTAAAATCAACTGAATCAGACAAGGTAAATAACAACGTAAAAGGGCATAACAGTAATGAGCCACGTTCACTGACCAGCTTTGAGGTGAGAGTCATTGTGCTAAGTACTTCATGGGTATCGATTTGTTCAGCCTTTGTAAGGACTTGGGGTGTTAGGTACTGCGATCCTTTTTGTTTTCTTTCAGCCAAGGAAATCCATCATAAGACAGGTTGATATGTCTGGTATCAGAGACGTGGGAGGTGGTAGTGCTGGGTTCAAATCCATGTTTTTAACCACTGTGCCATACCTTGTACCACTCTGAGAATATTGGCAAAGATGGGGATCTCTAGTCACCTAGGAGCAGCTAAGAGATTGCACTAGTCCAACCTCTTCATTTCATAGGTGAGCAAACAGACTAAATGGGGTAGCACCTCTGCAAGATTACAGGGCTGAGGCTTCGGTTCGGATCCCTGAATCGGACTCATTTCTTCTTTTTCATATGTCCGAAATAGAGTGGATCGTTTTTCTTCTGAAACCTATTTATCCCACCGTATTCCAGACCCATGAGATCCCAGTGTTCTCAACCCTGGCTGCCCTGTGGAGTCATCTGGAGAAGATTTCAAGCAAAACACAACGAAAGCTCAACCAGATCAAGAGATTTTTACCGAATTTACAGGTCCACAGCGGCTCTCATTTCTATCTCCTCGACCTTGGATCCAAACCTTCGGCATCTCAGTAAATGACACAACCAAGTTGCTCAGGCCAGAAACTGGCCAGTTTGAGTACTCAGGCCAGTATTTATCCTTGATTCCTCTTTGCCTTCCATCTACAACCAAACCACCGTCTTGTGTCAGGCACTGGGTAAATGTTTGTTCAATGAAATCAGACATTTATGGTGTGGGTCTTCATTTGGAAGGGCACAATTTTTTAGGTTATATATGTTTGTGTTGCGTACACACACACCCTGTCTGGACTACTTCTTCTATCCCTACGTGTCTCCTCTCTGAGAGGATCAAATTCAGACTCTAAAGAGAGACCCGGTACTCTGAGTGACATCCTGACCCCATGACGAGAGGGCTTGGGTTGCTTTTGAGCTCTTACATTTCTGTTTTATTCTTCCCACCCATCACTCCTGCCTTTTGCATCATTGGCATATCCACAGGTAATTTGTGTGGCCCCGAGAATTCTCTGCTCTGCAAAGAACTGATAGAGAAATGTCCTTTAAAGCAATAATCCCTGCCATGTTTTAGTCAAGCAAGCGATAAAGGGCTGCCAAGATTGATTAAACAGAGAAGCCAAGCCGCGGCCTCTCCTCAGTCATGAGAGCTGTCTGTCTAGATGACACTGCCCCAAACAGACCCCTCTGACCTTCTACTCCATAGCCTCTGTTTGGTGCTGGGAATAGACCTCGCCGACCCCAGGCTGTGACCACCCACATTAGGGAGAGTCAATGACGGCTAACAACTTAAAAAGTCAGAGAGCCAGAGAAGGACATTTTTCTCTTTTGATGTTCATGAGGTCACATGGCAGGTACGGTTTTTCAAAGTTCATGCTTTGTATTTTTGCCTAAGAAATAAAAAGATCCCAGGGCAGTGCTGTCAACTACAAGCAAATAAGAGCAATATACGGAATTTTAATTTTTCTGGCAGCCGTATTAAAAATAGTAAGAAAGGTGAGATTAGTTTTAATCATAAATTTTATTTGGCCTAATATGTTAAAAAGTATCGTTTTCTCAGGGGATAAATATAAAGATTATTAATGCAATATTTTAAATTCTTTCCTTATAATAAATCCTCTTCCCACATGTCCAAAACATAATGGATCTTTTTTGCTTCTAAAATCTGTTTGTCTAACCATATTCCAGGTTCAATGTGTATCTTATGCTTATCGCACATATCAACTTGGATGCTAAATTTTCAAGATGTTAAGTGAAGTGCAGTCACACTGAAACAATGGTTATATTTAATGGAAAAATATTTTAATTGTTAACAAATTGTTAAAATTATATAAAATCGGAAATTTAGTTCCTTGGTTATACTATCCACAGTTCAAGTGCTTAAAGCCACAGGTAACTTATAGCCATTGTCCTAGACATCACATCTCTGGAGACTAGAATGTGGTTTGTACTCTTTTATGGTATTCTCAGGACCTTTTAAAGTACTCAGACTTATTGAATGGCATTGACTAGCTATTAACTAAAAAAGATAAGACAAATCACCGAAAGGAAGAAAGAAAGAAAGAAAGAAAGAAAGAAAGAAAGAAAGAAGAAAGAAGAGATGGAGGGTGGGAGGGAGAAGAGGAAGGAAGGAAGGGAAGGAAAGAGGGGAAGGAAGGAAGGAGGGAAGGAAGGGAGGGAGGGAGGGAGGGAGGGAGGGAGAAAGAAAACAGAATAAGAAAGAAGAGCAAGTTTGTTTTACATCTCATAAACTCATGTTCCTCATCTGTGAAATAAGTGCCTTGGCAGCTTCCACACTTCATCTGTGGACAAATGATTCTGGAGCAAGCAAGGTGGGGAAATGCTGCATAGTACATACTAACCCATCTCACTGGAGATCCACAAAGCAGATCAGCATTATCATTTTCCTTCATGGATCAGATATATAAAGAACAATCCCTGTTTCACACTATGCTTACACCTTTGGTCTACAACTCTTTCTCTTTGCTTTCTCTTTTTGTAGCAATATAATAAGCACATATGAATCTACTACCCAATCACAAATCCAAAACTTTTATAATAGTTTACATCCCTCATCTAAGACAGTCATCATCCCAAACTCTGTGCTCACCATTCCCTTCCTTTCACTTGATATAGTTTTACAACACATATATGTATTACTAGAGATGTTATATGTAATTTATTACATATACATATAGTCATGGTATAGTGAGTTGTCATGCTATATAAAATCTTGACACTTGCCTAACACTGAGTCAGATTTAAAAATCCATAAGCCATCTCCTCATTCAATCTCTCTTCAAGCCCTTGTCATCTCCAGGTGGACAACTGCATTATTTTTCTAAATACACTGTGCCTAACTTCTGTCTTTCCTCTCTTCAGTTCATCTTCCACACTGCTCTCAGAGTTATCTCTCTAAAACACAAACTGATCATATAATTCTCTGTTACTAGTATATTTTAGAGATGCTCCAAGCAATAAAGTCCAAAATCCTTGTAAGGACTGCAGAAGTTGTTTAACGTCCCTAACCCTTCCTATCTCAGTAAGACAAAGATATGTTGCAGAGCGGCTTTCCCTTTGCCCGCCGTCTGGTTGTGGAATCTGTTTTTCCATCCTCTTGAATCTAGACCAGTATAACTTGCTTTGGCCAATGGAATATGGTGGAAATGACATAATGCAACTTCCGGGGTTGAGCTTTAAAAGGCTTTGCATCTTCTGCTTCGGTTCTCTTGGAAAACTTCCCTTAGCCAGGGAAGGCAGCTGAACTAGCCTACTGGCAGATGAGAGGTCATATGGAGAAAAAACTGAAGAATCTCAGCCAAAGGCCAGAACCAAGGGTCAAACATGTGAGTGAGGTCATTTTGCACCTTCCAGTCCAGCCAAATCTCTAGCTGAAACAACACATATGTGAGCGCAGGCAGAATCGGCTTGGGAATCTCCAGGCTGATCCACGAAACGATCAGACATATTAAAAATCATGATTGTGTTAATTCACTAGGTTTTGGTATGGTTTGTTGTATAGCAGTAACTGTAACACCTTTGCTAAGATCTTTAAATACTGAAAGTGGTGCCCAGTAGACGCTCTCAGGAAGACAAAAGCCCTGGCCCTCTGCATTCGCTTAGGCAGTCAGAATTAGAAGATCTGCCTCTAAAATAATTATGGACGCAGTTTCGTGGCATAGAGTGAACTTCCCAACTTCGTAAAAACCCACAGAATTAAGAGAATCGTATTAGTGAAAATGCTGGCACTGTGAAACACAAGGGACAAAGGTAGTTCAAACTGGGCTCCCAACTTCCTGTATTCAGGAAACAGGCTACTAAACATCTGCAAACATGGGCCATTTGTCTCCTTGTGTCTTAACAGCTCTCTTGAGACATAATTCACATACCATAAAATTCACTCATTTAAAAGGCACAATTATTTTTATTTACAGATTTGAAACCATCCTTACAATCAATTTTAGAATATTTTTGTCATCTCAATTTAAGAAAAGAACATCGGATTTAGCTATCACCTCCCATCCCTTCCCCACCCACCATCCTTTCCAGCCCTAAGCAACCATTATC
The DNA here is from genome assembly GCF_018350195.1 of Panthera tigris. Classification (NCBI taxonomy): domain Eukaryota; kingdom Metazoa; phylum Chordata; class Mammalia; order Carnivora; family Felidae; genus Panthera; species Panthera tigris. The sequence continues at coordinate 68,094,404 of NC_056676.1, read as the reverse complement.
TCATTTTCTATCTTTTTACATTTTCTTATTCTGGACGTTTCATATAAACGGATAATACAATATGTGGTCTTTTGTCACTGGCATCTTTTACTTAGTTTAATGCGCTCAAGATTTGTCCGTGTTATAGCATATGTCAGTCATTCTTTCCTTTTCATGGCCAAATAATATTTCATTGTATGGATGTATCATTATTTTGTTTATCCAAATATCCAGTTGGACACTGGGTTGATTCTACCTTTTGGCTATTATGAATATTGTTGCTGTAAACATTTGTGTACAACTTTTTGTGTAGACATAGGTTTTTTTTTTTTTCCCCTTTGGCCGTATCTCTAGGAGTGGAATGTCTGGATCATAGGGTAAATCATTTGAAGAAACTGTCAGATTGTTTTCTGTAGTAATGACATTGCCTTCCCACTAGCAATCTAGAGGGGTTTCAGTTTCTCCACATCCTTGCCAACACTTGTTATTGACCTACCTTTTGATTCTAGGCTAGTGGGTTTGAAGTAATATCTCATTGTGGTTTTGATCTGCACTTACTTGATGACTAATGATCTACAGCATATTTTCATATGCTTATCAGCCATTTGTATGTCATCTTTGGAGAAATGTCCATTCAAATCCTTTGCCTTTTTAAACTAGGTTATTTGTCATTTTTATTACTGAATTGTAAGAATTCTTTATATATTCTAGATACAAGTTCCTTATCAGATACACAATTTTCAAATATAGCTATAGTCTTTAGGTTGTCTTTTCACTTTCTTGATAGTATCTTTTGAAGCACAAAAGTTTTAATATATTTTTTATTTTTTAATGTTTTTTATTCTTTTTTGAGAGACAGAGTGTGAGCGGGGGAGGGGCAGAGAGAGGTGGAGAAGAATCTGAAGCAGGCTCCAGGCTCCTTAGAGCCTGTGCTCTATCAGCACAGAGCCCGCCATGGCGCTCGAACCCACGAAATGTGAGATCACGACCTCAGCTGAAATCTGATCCTTAACCAACCGAGCCATCAGGCATCCCACAAATTTTTTAATTTTAATGAAGCTCAATTTATCTGCTTTTTTGTCTTGTTGCTTGTGTTTGGAGTCATATCTCAAATTCCATTGCCACACCTGATGTCATGAACATTTACCTCTATGTTTTCTTCTAAGAATCCCACAGTTTTAGCTCTTAGACTTGGATTTTTGATTCACTTTGAGTTATTTTTTATATAGTGGTGAGGTAAAGATCCAACTTCATTCTCCTGTGTGTGACTGTATCCAGTTGTCCCAGAATCATTTGTTGAAAGCACTATGCTTTTGCCTTTGAATGGTGCTGGCATCTTTGCCAAAAATCAATTTTCCATAGACACCTTGACACACGACTCTTATTGGAGTCACGAGAAAAAATGGATGAGGAGTCTTCCATAAATGGTATGCAGAAGGGTGGTGGCTCTTTTCAGTAAGAAACTGAACACAAAAGATGGGGGATTTATTAACCATCAATGCTTTCCAGGAATACAGAGCTCAGATAAACACAGAGCTGACACTGTCAAACCCTCCTTTTGTTCAATAAGAATGAATATAATAAACTGACCTAAACAAGTAAAAGACCAGCATAAACCTCCTGAGTGAGACAAAGCAGGATCTGTCTAGGACTTTTGTTGGTGTTGTTCCCGTAAAATAAGCTGGACCATCTGTTGAGAGGTTATAGCAAAGGTCAATTGTTTTAGGATCTTGAAGTCCGGACATCTTAAACAGGGTTATCTGAGATGAAAAACAAAAAATATCAATATAAAAGATGGAATTGGAGCACCTGGACAGCTCAGTTGGTTAAGCGTCTGACTCCTGATTTTGGCTCAGGTCATGACCTCTTGGTTTGTGAGTCTGAGCCCCGACTCAGGCTCTATGTTGCCAGTGCGGAGCCTGCTTGGGATTCTCTCTCTCCCTCTCTCTCTTCCCCTCCTCCCCTCCCCCTATCTCTCAAAATAAATAAACATTTTTAAAAAATGGGGTGGCTCAGTCGGTCTGACTCTCAATTTTGGCCCAGGTCATGATCTCACAGTTCGTGAGTTCAAGCCCTGCATCAGGCTCCACACTTACGCTGTGGAAACTGCTAGTGATTCTCTCTCTCTCTCTCTCTCTCTCTCTCTGTCTCTCTCTCCCTCTCTCTTTGCCCCTTCAGCACATGCTCTCTGTCTCTCTCAAAATAAATAAATCAACTTTTTTTGTAAAGATGGAATTAAAGCAAAGAACTAGGAGTCAACCTTGTGAGTCACAGGTTTAGTGGATTCCAAAAGGCTGGTGGAAGAAAATCTTTTGATTAAGCAGCACTTCTACGGAAATAAATGAAGGCCGCCCAAATGAGAACAAGCAAAGACTATTCAGAACTTGCGACCATATGGAAGTCAGCCACCATCACTTATACTTGGCAGAGACTCAAGGCACAACTTAGTGGACCAGCTGTATGGTGAAATAAAAGGGAAGAAAGACTAGGTACGCCCTGATAGGATGCTGTTGGCATGAAGAAATTAGAATGAGACTAACTCGAGTTAGGGCATGCTATTAGTTCCCCTAACTAATTAGGGGAACATTTTTTACTTTTTTTGGAAATGAGGGACAAAACTTAGGGAATCAGGTGGTTATTAATCAAGACCCGACCATTTGGGGCAGTTGCTGCAGAAATGGTGAGTTGGCCTGCCAGGCTGATTGCTACTGAGGCTGTGGATCAGAACTCTGTTTTTATAGTCTGAGAGTCTGGCCATTGCCTGTATGTACAGTCAGTCTCCCAGTTCCTCATTTCAATCATTAACTCACTTGCAAGAAGTTGGCCAATTCAGAGAAAGCTAGTGATCCAGATCTGCGCTGCTCAGAGATTGTTAGTCACCTCCATAGTCAACTGTACGCGAGATCTTCCTGACCTTTCAGTTGTTTTGTCATCATTGGGATCATCTGATGAGAGAACGGCTGTGTGAGAACATTTAAGACTCTGGATAGAATACAACAGTTCAGCATAATGATCGCATGACCAAAAACAAAAACAATTAATAGTCCCTATAAAATGCTTCAAAACAAATCCCAGTTGCCCAACCCAAGCCAAGAGAACAAATATCATAGGCCATGAGGACTAACTTTAGATAGCCAAATAGCATTCTCCTTAAGCAATGTATAGCCTGTTCCACCCTATTTTGTTAATCCAAGTACAGTAAGAACTATTAGCAATAGCACAAGTGCCATTATGACTAGCTTAAAAGAAATTTACAGCAATGCAATTGGCCACCAATGAGTAGACATTTCACTCATGCCAATGAGTTGAAAGTGATCTGTATTCCGTCTAAGCGAGAGATGGTATCATTAGTAAGTTATGCAAATTAGTGAGGTTTCTTACACCTTTTTCTACTTGTATGATTCCCACTGATGGGAATAGTATCATGAACCATGAATCAGTAATTCCTACAGGTAGTGTCCTGAATAATCAAGAGTGGCTTCATTTTTCAACCTATGTCTGGAATTTCTAGCCATGGTGATTTATAGAATTAAGGTTTCGGTCCACAGACAAGCATTGGACTACTGCTCTTAAAGGTGTTAGTCTGAAACAAACAGAATCAGGAATCCTGATTACAAAGAAAGTAGTACTTGGTAGGGACACGGGAGATCTAGGGAATAATGAGTTATATGTATCATGAGGTCAAAACTAATGCCTTCTATCAGTTGGGGTACATATTTGGGTTCCTGTTAATTTCTTCTAGATGGCAAGCATTTGGTCCATTGCCCTTAGAAAGTTGTGGGAAATAAAGTTTAAAATTATATAGGGTCTGACTGATTGCAATAATTGGTTCTTTTGCATACATGGACACTGATAAAGTCACAGGCTTATTTGTTTAAGGTCATTTTTCCATGTAAGTGCAAATGGAAACATCATTCCTTATAGTCTCATTAGACCATTCCTTATAGTCTCATTTGGTGAGAATGGAATTCCTCAGAGGTTTTATAATGGGATACAGTGATAGATGGCATATCCGGCTGTCAGTAAGACCACAGGCAGTAGCTACTGTTTGAGATAGTCTAATGATGGCATTAGAATGAGTATGTTCTGGCCTAACAATTATATAAGGATGGAAAAAGGAGAGAAAGAGCCTTTATGTGTGAATAGCAACCAAGGATCTATAGAAAATAAGGATAATTATTAGTAGTAGATAGATAAAACAGGAATCAGACAGTCTTGGTCCAACACCCTGGGCAGAAACTATTCATTGTCTGAAGCCATCTGCTTGTTCCAAAGAGATTAGGTGAGCTGTTTCCTTCCAAAGATCATTTGTGTCTACAAGATCTCAGAGTATCCTCAATTTAAATTCCCCTATTAAAGTAACTTTGTAATTGTGCAGAATTCTGAATTGCTTCCTTAATTGTTAAGCGTGAAACCAAGCATTGGCTCCCTGGCATTTCACTGTTGTATTTGTTGCTAATAGTACCTGATAAAGTTCCTTCCATTGAGATCAAAGGCAGCAGATTTCCTCTGATGTTTCTTCCAACAGACAAAATATCCTAGCGGAAGATCATGAAGAGGTAGGTGATTCAGAAAAATGTTTTGGGGAGGTACCCTTAACCACTGGTGATAGAACTGGGTGTAATACAAGAGCCCCTTGTAAATTTTTTGCCATGTCACCATGAAGTAGGGTGGAGTCTAATATCAGAGATAAAATTCCCAAATGCATGGATCTTGCAGTTACCAATTCACAGGGGGATAATTGATGTGTCCCAGAGGGAGTGAACTGTAGAGCCGTAAGACCTAGTGAGAGTGTCTTTGACAAGAGAACTCGAGGATTTCTGAAAGTTTTGTTAATTTAAATTCAAGGATCTTCATCAGTCTTTTCAACCTTTTCAGAAGATTGTGGGTGATAAGAACAGTATAGTTTATAAGTAAGGGTAACATCTTACAGAATTTTCTCACAAGGGTGTCTGGTAAGTGCACATCCTGATCGCTTGATATAAAAGTCGAGATGCCTCAGGCTGAAAACACAAAATCAAGCAGCTTTTTAGTGACCATAAGACCTGTAGCTTTTCAGCAAAGAAATGCTGCAGCCCATCCTGAATACAGATGTACAATAACTAAAAATATTCAAATATCATAGAAGTTGATGCCAGTTAAAATCCATCTCAAGATGTTCAAAGTCCCACTGAGGTCCTCGCTGTGTCTCCCCTTTACAGATTTTCCAGGATTAGGTTGTTGACAGGTAACACATGACCTGAAAATAACCTCAGCTATCATTTGAAAATTTTCTCACCTATGTTAAGATGATCAATTTGTCTGTAATGAGTAGTTTCATGAAGAAATGTAGTTAATATCCACTTGAATTTATCTGGTTTAACCACACTGCCATCTTGAGCACTCCAGAGATTATCTGAGTGAAAGATACAACCAGATCCTTCCTTTTCAAAATCGGACGCCATACGTTGATATTTTTAATGGCCTCTTTGAATCCTTCTAGAGATATATCCTTTGAGGGTTTCGGTAGGCTTATAACTTTGGTTAAGGAGAGTTTTTAGCATAATGATCTCCTACAGCATTTTCTTTAGCTTCTGTATTATCTCTTTTTACATGGGCTTCAATCTTTATAGTAGCCATCCCTCTAGGAAGTAGGAGGACATCTAAAAATTCCATAACTTGTTGTCCATTTTTAGGAGGATACCAGCAGAGCTGAGAACCCCCTTTGTTACGAAGAAGGCATCCCAGAGTCTTGTACTACTCCAAAAGCAGATCTGCTGTTCGTATATATACACATATGTATTCTCTGATCATTAGCGAGTGGAAAAGCTCTAGGAAGGGCAGTTAAGTTTTGCCATCTGGGCTGATTTTACTTCAGGTAGAGGACTATATTCTAAAGAAGCATCTTCTTAAACTACTGATAGCATTTCCTGCTTGATAATCTCCAGTTTCAGTTGAGATACGCTCCCTCAGCAAATAATATTAGGTCAGATTTCTCAGTGGGATCTTTAATACATTGTGCATCTGTGAGGTACAGATAGCTCCCTAACTGAAGTAAGACAATCAAGCTGTTGCAATTCTTTTAGGAGCAGGAGAGTGGCATGGATTCAGGTTGTCTCAAGGGTGAAGAGTAAAGAGGAGAGAGTTAACAGAATCTCTTCAGAGGTTAATCAGTTGGCTGAAAAGTGTTGTGTGTTCTCAGTCAATAGTAATGTCTGTGTCGCATGAGGAACCATGAGAGTAAGTGGAGAGCCTAGAACTAGTTCAGCAGAAGCACTGGCGACTTTTGTGATGGCACCGATTACCTTAAGTCAAGAGGGAAAAAGCCTTTACAATAGGGTCAAGGGTGAGACAATAGTAAGCAACTGGCTTTTGATGATTCCCATGAAATTGAATTGAAACCCTAAGGGCTTCTTCAAATTGTTCATGCACAATTTAATGAAATGGCTTTCTAGTTAGGAATACCTGAAGAAGGAGGCCATTGAAGGGCCTTCTTTAGGTACACAAGGCCTATTTATATCTGGGCTCCCAGATCTGAGTCTCTTACCAAAGACTTAGACAATTCATAAAGACATGTTGCAATCACAGAAAAGTTTGGTACCCATTGCCTGCAATTTCCAATTAAACCTAGAAATCCTCCCAGTTGTCAGCTTGAAAGAGGTCTAGGATAAATTTGGATAGTCTTTAATCTATCAGGAGAATATTTCCCTTTCTTACATAGGTCATTTCCTAAATAATGGACTGTATTGCGGAACATTTGTAATTTATCTTTTGAAGCATCATGTTCCTTTTCTGCTAAGGCTGAGAGTAAGTAAAAGATTCTTTTCACAAGCTTCCTTGTCCTCTGAACAAAGTAAGAGATTATTATGTTATATTATATTATATCAGAACTAAATCACAAGGGAAATTTGGATCTTATAAATCTTGATTAAAGACCTGGGGAAAAGTGGTCGATGGCTTCAGTGCACCCCTGAGGCATGACTGCCCAAGGATATTGTGGTCCTCCTCAGTGGAAGGCATGGTCTAGAGGCATGCTGAAAAAGGCAAAGCAAAGATCCTTTCAAATGAACAATGAAGCCAGAGGCGGTAGGCAGATTAGATGGTATTTGAATTGCATACTACACGGAAACAAAAGATAACAATTTTGTTGATGGTCTTGAAGTCTTGAACAATTTATATCTTCATCCATTTGGTTTCTTTTTTGGCAGGATGAGAGTGTAGCAAGGGCTAGTGCAGACTATGAAAAGATCTTTGAGAAGAAGGTTTTTAAAGCTAGGTTTGAGCTCTTCCTTTGTGTGTCTGGCCTCAAAGGATACTGGGAAAGTTAGGGTAATGGTTTGGTATGATCTATCTGAATTTTAATAGATTCACCTCCAATTCCATTCCAATTCTGATGTTGGCATTTTTAGTCCATAAGGTGTCAGTTATGATGTCAAGATTTTTATCAGAGGTATGTATTAAATATGACGGAGAAGGCAAAGGTATATCCAGAGCAGATGCAATTTGATTATGAATAGAGGAGTCCTCTGGAATTTCAATATATAGCTCCTCTCGTGCGCATTTGCAAAGTAAATATCCCCTTATTAACTTTGCAAGGGTGGCATCACAGGACAAAAAGAATGTTTTTCAGTTAAGGACACAGGGTTACAGCTAATGGCTGCAGATTATTTGAGATACCTGCTCCTGTGTGTGCTATGTTTTCTCTGAGGAATGTGTTGAGAAAGAGGTAGGATTGAACATAAAGCAGTACCCATATCTACCAAGAATTAATGAGGTTGACCATCTATATTTATAATTCACTTTGTTTAAAAGTAGTCCAGACTATTGAACGCATTTTCCTTCCTTATTAATCTGAGTTGAGGGATTTTTTTCATTTTGGTTTTTCTTTTGTTAAGATGAGACATTTTTTTTTCCAGTGCCCCTCCTTTTTTTCTACAATATCTACAAATGTCCTTATCAATAGGTAGTGGTCTACTTAGCTGTTTGATCTTCAGGGCCCAAGGTTATTTTAAGTCTTGTCTTATTTTTATTCTAAAGCCATTTCAAAATGTTAGGTCAGGTGTTTTAGTTCAGATAAAGGGGCTATTTCCCATTCTAATTTCTTTCTTTGAATTAGGTGCCCAATCTCAGGTTCAGCAACATTGACAAAATGAGATGAAAGGGCTGCTGTTCAATCAGCATCTCTCACTCCCACACATTTTTGGAAGATATTTTCTAGTCTATCCTAAAAAATATCCCATTGTTTCATCTTTACTTTTATCACATGGAATTATGGTCCAATGACCGTTTATTAAAAATGTTTTATGTATGGTGTTCAGGAGACTTTACCTAGCTTGCTTTTTGAGCTTCTTTTTGAGCCTCAAGCTTAATGTGAAAAGGGGGTTCTTATAGGTCCCTTATTGGGTAGGTCCAATCAGCATTTGCCATACGGAAGTAAGCATCTGAGTTTCCAACCAACATGTGTACAAGTTGAATTCTAAAAAATTTTTATGGGTATTTGCTGGTCTTACCTAAGTTTAGAGAAATCTTTAGAATTCTAAGAATTAGAGCTTCAGTGCAAGGTTTAGATTCTATAGTTCCCTGCATACCTAGCACATGAGAAGGATGGATTTTTAGAGGCAACTGGTTTTGGTAGTTTTAAGAGTTGGGGAAAGGGTCTGGACAAGCAGATGGAGGTGTCGACAGAGGAAAGAGATTGAAATGATAAGAGGGAAAAAGGAGAGTAGGATATAGGGAAGCAGCTGAAGGACAAGAAAGAGGATTTACTAGAGAAAGTACTTTGTTGTTCCTTAAGTTTGTCAAATTCCTCATAGCCTTGGCCAAAGAAACTTTTGGTGAAGTAATTTTTTATTTAAACTTTGTCTGGAGGTCTCTGTGTACCAATCAAAAGATGCTGCCCGTATGTACTGAGAAATCGTATTCCTTTCTTTTCTAAGGAACCTTTCAAATGAACAATGTTTTGAAGTCAAATGCCCCAAGTCAAATGCCCACTAAAGGCTTAATTCATACTTGGGAAAATTACAACATTTGGAAAGATAAGTACAAGAGTAAGGACTGTCTTGAGAGTGGATATGTGAAACAAGAGTTTTCCCAGAAGAGGAGATGATTTAGATTTAAATGATCCCATGAGAGCTGCCAATGCTGGTAGAAATGAAATGTGTGTGCAACGCATATTCCAAAACCCAAACTCATGATTGGTCACCTTCAAACACAGACTCGACAATGTGTGCCCTCTGGCATGTGGAATATCAGAGAGAATGCTCTCTCTGAATCAAAAAGGGGGGAAAAAGCCCAAAGGACAAAATCTTGAGATGGAAAGAACCTCATCCAGTTTTATTGGGTGACTTACAACAAAGTTTGTCCAAATGGGCAGTTCTTGTAAGAATGGCAAACTCATTGGTGTGTGAGGCTGCCATGAAAAATATGCTCCGAAGGCATATGCCTGTGTTCTACCATATGATTCTCCTTGTGACCTACAGCACTTTTAGACAGCAACCCACGGAGCAGTAACACAAATGCAAACAAAAAGGGATGAAAAGAATGGCTTGATTCCACCAATGATACAAACAAATGGCACCAATAACAAAACCTGGCTACAAAACTCAGAAGAAAGACCAAGGAACTCAACACGAAGTGTAGAGTTCAGGCCTGTGATGACTTACCACGTCGTTGTGGACTTGATGAGCAGTGAGCAGTGAGGCACAACAGGTTCTGGGTGCCTGGTCTAAGACTGGAGGCCACGGTGATGGTCAGTGCCAACTGTATTTTGGTGGAACTTCCAAGAAAACTGTGGTAAGAAATGAAGATCACTCAAATGAAAACAAACAAATGCGGTTCATTCAGAACTTGCTATAGCAAGAGAATTACCACCATCACCTGAGATGGGCAGAAACTCAAATGCAGGTAGAGTTGTGGAAAGCTCTGGAGTGGAAAACAGGACGACCTTAGGTGAATGCTAATTAGAGGCAGTCGGCTTTCAGAAGCTAGAGAACTAACTAGAAGTGGACCATCTTATATGATTGATTAGAATATATTTGTTAGACATAGAAGTTAGAAGTGAGGGCAAAAATTAGGGAAGCTGGCAATTATTGACCAGGTCCTGATTTGGGACTGATATTGAATAGGTTATATTGGGCTTCTTAGACTAATTGCTCTAGAGGCTGTGGGTCAGAGCTCTATTTTTGTACCTGGTCTGGTGATTGTTTGTATATTCAGTCTCTTACCACTGACTGAGTTTTTTGAAGCTGAGATGTCAATTGTATTGGTGGTGGTGTCCACGGCATTGTTTCTTCTCCAGTAAGGATGGATGGCTTGAGTATTTCTCCACACTTGCTTGGTAGTGCAAGCAGCGGCCTATGCATGGAAAGAGCTGGACCATGAATGATCAGGTGGGATGATGAGTCCTTCCAATCTTATAAAAAGTCCTTAGGCTTCAGCTTGCAGTGACTCTTCAGATTTTGGAGGCAAAGACCAGCAAAGGCAATTTCAGAGTCCCAATAAAAACCTGGCAATCGGTTTGTAGTTCTCATGACTCCAAGTCAAGAAGGAGGCAGAAAAATGGGAAAGTTTATTTTGAGGCTAAGATTAGTTTATAGCCAAATATTGAAGGAAACTGTAAGAACTGAAAATCTGGTTAAGGGTTGACAAGTTGTGCAAGGTGAGAAAACACAGTGCAATTTAGAAGTAAACATCAAACTGCTTTTTGCACAGGGAAACAGAAAGCTTAGTTACCAGACAAAACAAAGTTTCCAGATAGATCTGCAATTTACAGAGGTGCAAAATAGCTCAAAGGCAATGAATAGGGTCAGAATCCAGTAATCCAAAAGAGCATGCTATAGTTTCCCATTGAAACACCAAAGGCTCTCTACAGTCCCTTTCCCCTCTTGATCAAAGACAATCTCAAAGAAAGATGACTCTTGGTCACAAAATAAGGCTGGTCTCACTGGAGGTGGCCTGGTTATTTACATAGATGCAGCAAGAACGACGTGGTACCACGTAGGTCTTATACTGGCTTCTCTGGACGCTTTCAGAAAGAATCTCAGATTGGACTTTTCAGAGCCTCTTGAGGCTAGGAAGCCAAGCCAAAACTTTACCATCATTTTCCACCTGCAGTACCTAGTGATTTGGTGGGCATTCCTCTCTTCCTGAGGTCCTCAAAATAGCCTAGGATTCCTGAGCCTGCCAGGAAGTGACCTTCCTTGCTCACCTATAAGGCTGGGAACCCTATAAAGCCGGTTGCCAGGCCAGTTTTCCCAAGACGGACTTTGTAAGCATTGGCCCATCATGTCAACCTTAATTGCTGAAAAGCGTCTGGTCACATCTGACGAAACGAGCGTCATTCTCAACTGTGACATTATAGGCAGAGCCAGCCTTGATTAACCAATGCTTCCAGTTATGTCCTATTAACAAGGTGGACAGGCTCTTACTGAATCTATGCAAATAACTACAGTGCCACGAAAACAGGGATACTCCACGAGACTTCCCAGAATTTGGAAGGGTGAGGCAGGGCAGAGAAGAGGAATGTTTCCTTTGTGTTTCACAAGAGCACAGTCTACTAAATTGTTGTGAGTGCTAGATAGCTTGAGAGAAGAGAGAAAGTGCATCCTTACATACAGAAAATAGAACACGAGAGCATCAGCACTGTTCCAAACAAAGCTCATAATCATGAATGATCAGTTCATTCAGCCCTGTGTAATAATTCTTGTTCCACTTGATCCAGGGTTAGTAGTCTCAGGAACACATCTACTTCTTGACTGGATGTCTGGAACTCCTGACTCAGTCCACTGGTATGATCTCATAGTTAAACAATGCCATCAGAAGCCTGCACCCAAGAGTATCTGGCAGAGTCTCCAGGCTCTTAAGACAATCCTTTGTTAAATATGGAACACTCTGCCTTCCAGCTGATTCCAGGTATTTTCATGGAAGCATCAGGAGTAAAACAAAGCATACAAACTGTCTGTAGATGACAAAAGACTAGAAGGTCTATTATTTACTTCCTACTGATATTTTCAAAAGAGAATGATCTGAAGAGAGTTCATGACAATAATCATGCAATCGACAAGCATATCTGGTTGTGTCCATGGCACAGAGAACAAAATAAAGTCAATCCAAAAAAGGTTTTGACAAAACATGTTTAAACACAAAGATTCGTGCCTATTTTCAAAGAAGAGATTGCATTTAATTTATGAAAACACATAAACATAATCTTCACAGAGAAAACATTTTCAGGTATAAGATAAAAATCCTGAAATATTAGATGTAAACCTAGTACAAAGTTAGAATATATCAAGAATATGTCAAGACTATCAAGTAAATAGATTTAATACATCTAAAGTAGGCTTTTAAACATCAGTAGTAGATTAATAAAACTTTATAGATAAATGATGTGAATCCCCAGTAGAAAACTAGCCAGGAAATACACTGAATTCGCATTAAAGATGTAAAGTTGCAACCAACTTAATGATTTTAAAAATAACTAAAATTATGACTGCTAATATAATACTGCTTTTGTTTTACAGGCAAAGCAACACTAAAACTCTGATACACAGAAACGTATCATGGTCAGCAAAAACACTGATCATTGTCTAGAACCTTCCCATACAGGATACAATTGTTTAAATATTTACACTAATAATGTTTTACCCAAACAAATTTAACCTAGGGAGGTCTAAGCATTTCTTCTGATTTGAGAGTATTTCCCACGTAACACATCATTAGTAACCTATCAATAACCCTAATTATTCCCAACATTTCTTTTTTTACAAGGTGAAAAAACAAATCTTAGTGGGAACCCTTTGCAAAATCTCAAAAACAATTTTAAGTGCTGACAAGGTTAATCAAACTTTGAGCTTGACACAACTTCGGAACCACAAAGCCCTCAATCCCATGTAAATTTTCTGCACTTGAATTTGTTTGCTCCTCTTAAGAGCAACCCCTGCCCCATGTGCTTAACCACAAACCAACACTTCCTGCCTTAACTTCCCTGTTAGTACAATATTTGATGAAGGTTAAGTTTCAAGAACCCCCTCCCCTACCAGTTTTCAGCTCCCCACCTCCTACTCTCCACAGCCACCTATCCCAGGCGTCTCTGCATTTAAAAGTTCTGCCCACCCATCCCTCCCCAGATACATTTCTGACTTAGTCTTAGAGCATCTTCCTATTATGATACTCCTCTCCCCCTATTGCAAGAACCCCCTTCATATGAACATAGTAACATCCTTCATAGTAACATCCATTGCATTTTTTTTCTTTCACAGGGATGACGCTGTAACTCTGACAGAATGTCAGATGCCCCCAGGACCTTGCTTTCTTCACCCAGGCGTCAATGCCATCTGATCAGATGCTGGCTCCTTTCCTGGCCGGGGAAGTTGGGATCCACAGTGGTGAGTCTAAATCCTGGTCCAGTGCTTCACACATGTGTCTATTGTAGCATGGTAAAGACTTGGCTTTATTCTTCATTTTTGTCTTTTTTCCTTCTATTTCTCTGCCTTCTTCCAGCTTTTCTGAGTATAGTTAAAGCCCCTGACTCTTGGATTACATTGACTTATTCTGAGCAGGGCTCCTGAATCCCATGACTCCAAGATTTCATCCAAACGGTGCCCTGCTTTTATTGTTTGGTACAAAGAAACAGAACAAAGTCTCTTCCACAAACATTTTCAGAGACCACTGCTTCCTTCCAAGGCCATTTCTCTTCCTCGGTGTTTTCTAAGACCTATCCCTTCCCATCATCCTCCTCTAACTCTGCCTCCCTTTTTCCACCTTCAACTTTCCCTTCAGCTCCCTAGAATCCTTCGTTCTCCCCCCTTCGACGCCTCTACCTCCTCTGTCATCCACCCTGCCAGGCCTTTCCTTTCTCACTCAGGCTCCTCGTCCTGTAGACACCTGATATTTAAGTCCCTTACCACTGTCGGGGCTGTGAGGAGCCCAGCGACCCCAGGAGCAAAAGCCTGCAGCTGAAAAATCTAATTAGAAATAAGCTTCAAGTTTTCTTTACTCAGATGGGCTTTGGAGACACCAATGGCCACTTGGTCTCTCCTCTGTCACTCTCCCAAAATGTAGTCCACAGCCTCCATTGGATACATATCGGGGCCAAGTACATCTTGAGGGTCTCCTCCACAACTACTGGGGAGACTGCTTCAGCTCTTACATTGAGCAGGTTACTTCAGTTTGCCCCATCTGCCAGAAACACAATCCTTGTAAAAAGGTAAAAGTGAGGCAGGGATTAGAGTCAGCTCTTTTACATGAACCAGTGAGTTTTGAGTCTTTGCGTTTATATCTGAACCAGCTCTAAAATTTTTTAATTAAAATTTAAAGCTATAAGCTCTTTATTTGTGTCCATCTGTATGTGTGTATATGTATGTTGTATTATACACGTGTACTATTTTCCTACCTCCAAATGGTATGACCACATTAAATTCTAAAGTCCCTTAAAGGAGCTCCTTCTGGGTTGGATAAGAGATAAATAGGAGTTTATAGAATTTTAAATATTTCCGAAATTCCCAGAAACCGAGACAATTAAATCTCTAATATGTTTAATGTGGGGGAAAAAAGTATTCTTAGAAAAGTTTACCAATATGTTTTTAAAATTCAGGCTCACGAGGTAAATCTTTGGCAAACGAGGCTAGTTTAAATGTTGTTGGTTTAATAAATACAGTTATGCCTTTTGAGTTATCAGCCTTGTAAGAACACATTTTTATTTTACTCACGCATGTTCTTCCTAAACTCATTCAGGTTAAGTTTACTTATTGCTTGATTATCTGGATATACCATTGCTATATTTTAACAATATGCTTGATATATGTTCATGGTATATCATGTCTCAGAACCATGATATTGTATCTGTCATGTTTTCCTCTAAAGATTATACTCATCCATTTTCATAAACTACATATAATATCCAGTCTTCTTTGAAAACAGGATTAACGATGCTAATTAAACATTAGCATGTTTTGCCTAAAACTGATTGAACTGACTTTTTCAGTGTCCCATAAAAATCAAATTTCTTCATCAATTGTATTATTTTTATAGTGAACTCTGCTCAGATCTTTCACCTTTGAAAATTATCAAAATGAACTAACCATGGCTATTTTAAGTTTTCTGTCCTTCACAGGTGGTTTTATGTTACTCTGATGCTTCCCGAAGAGCCCTTGCAAATCAGCTACCGACTGAGTGCTCTGTCTTCAACAAAAAAGGATTATCTTAGAGACCCGTGGAAGCAGACTATGCCAGCCAGGTACTTGGGTAAGTCTTCTGATGGCACTGCTTAAATAACTTTGGGACCACCCTGGTAGACTAAGTCAGGATTTCTAGAACTCTAGGGGAGAATATAGATTTATGGACTATTAATCCAAGATCAAATGGAACAAGAATTATTACATAGGACTGAATGAACTGATCATTCATGATTATGGGCTTTGTTTGGAACAGTGCTGATGCTCTCGTGTTCTATTTTCTGTATGTAAGGATGCACTTTCTCTCTTCTCTCAAGCTATCTAGCACTCACAACAATTTAGTAGACTGTGCTCTTGTGAAACACAAAGGAAACATTCCTCTTCTCTGCCCTGCCTCACCCTTCCAAATTCTGGGAAGTCTCGTGGAGTATCCCTGTTTTCGTGGCACTGTAGTTATTTGCATAGATTCAGTAAGAGCCTGTCCACCTTGTTAATAGGACATAACTGGAAGCATTGGTTAATCAAGGCTGGCTCTGCCTATAATGTCACAGTTGAGAATGACGCTCGTTTCGTCAGATGTGACCAGACGCTTTTCAGCAATTAAGGTTGACATGATGGGCCAATGCTTACAAAGTCCGTCTTGGGAAAACTGGCCTGGCAACCGGCTTTATAGGGTTCCCAGCCTTATAGGTGAGCAAGGAAGGTCACTTCCTGGCAGGCTCAGGAATCCTAGGCTATTTTGAGGACCTCAGGAAGAGAGGAATGCCCACCAAATCACTAGGTACTGCAGGTGGAAAATGATGGTAAAGTTTTGGCTTGGCTTCCTAGCCTCAAGAGGCTCTGAAAAGTCCAATCTGAGATTCTTTCTGAAAGCGTCCAGAGAAGCCAGTATAAGACCTACGTGGTACCACGTCGTTCTTGCTGCATCTATGTAAATAACCAGGCCACCTCCAGTGAGACCAGCCTTATTTTGTGACCAAGAGTCATCTTTCTTTGAGATTGTCTTTGATCAAGAGGGGAAAGGGACTGTAGAGAGCCTTTGGTGTTTCAATGGGAAACTATAGCATGCTCTTTTGGATTACTGGATTCTGACCCTATTCATTGCCTTTGAGCTATTTTGCACCTCTGTAAACTGCAGGTAGCTGATTGATATCCAAACTCTATCTCGTCTTATAGACACTTAATTAGCTTCTTTTCCCACTGTAGATAAACTAGTGGTGATACCTACTTATAAATCAGATTTGAATCTTTTACTTTAGAGAGATTGTCAGTCCTTCCCAAATTTTCAATTCTTGCAGATTCCTTCAATACCTGGCTATAACTTTTCAAACTAACCTGTACAACTTTTCTCCCTTTTTCCTGACTTCAAGTCACTGAGAACCAAAACATGATTTCCCAGATCCTTATTCGGACTCTAGGTTGCTTTGTCACTGGCCTTTTCCCCCAGGATCTGAAGAAACACTGCAGCAGTCCAGGCGTGAACCTGGTTGCTCTCTGGACAAGCTGCTGTCTGGGTCACTAAGAAAGTCTGGTGAAATGCTCAGGTCATGTATCCCCTGATAAGGGAGATAACCCGAGCTCTGAGTAGCATAATTAAGATCACGATACGACTCAGGGAGCAGTGCTGCACAATGAAACGATTTCATCCACTGACCTCCTGAGTTTCACTAGATTGGATACTCTTATGGTTTGACTTCTGGCTCTTTAATACATTCCTTTGTGCTAACATTTATCTTTTTTTTAATTTTAGGCATCCCATTTAAGAACACTGAAACAATTGACCTCTGCCTGCACTCCAAACAGATGATTCAATTGGTCTTCTAGAGTCATCACTGAGAATATGGTGGCCCTGAGGTCTATCTCACTCAGCCATCCGCTGTTTGAGTTATTCCTTATCCTTGAATTGTCCATGAAGAGTCTCTCTGAGCCCACCTTGAACAAAGAGAGGGACTGACAAGGCTGAGGCAACTTTATGCTTCATATAAGTTTAGGCTGCTTTGCTGAGAACCACTAGGTCCCAACTCTGCAAACTTTCTGCACTTTTGCTTGTTTACTTCAACTGAGACCAGAATCCCAAGTCCTTGTGCCCGAGGACACAACTTTCCTGCCTCAACTTTTCTACTAGTACAACACTGGATGCAGTTCATTAAGTTTCAAGGCACCTTCCGCACACCAGCTGTTAGCATGGCGTCCTTCTGCTTTGCACAGGCACCTATCCCAGGGTCTCTGCTTACAGAAACTTTGCTTGTCCCCCCCGCTCCACCCCCCCCCCCCACCTGCCTGACACTGCTCTGGCTCAGGCTTTGAGCATCTCTCTGCAATAGTCTCATTCAATAATACCTCTCCTTACTCGGGTCCAGACTTAACTTTTTTTTTTTTTCTTGACAATTTCTTCGGCAAAAGATATCATTTAGGATTTGATTTTTGGAAAGTAAAATACAAAAAGTAGTCAGGAAATTTGAACACTTGATTAAATAGGACAGTGGATTACTGAGAAATAATAGTTGGTTACCTAATTAGCCAAAATGAAGATATAAATTTAAAAGTAGGCATAGAAGGGACGTGACTATAAAGAACTCCAGTTCTTTTCAAGTGAAAAGACTTTGTTCTCTCGAGTAATTAAAGATATGATAAAGTCAACACAAAGTATAGGAAATGAGTCTAATAAGACCCTGAATAGTTGTTTTCTAGGCAGATTATTCTAAAGGTAAAGAAAAATATTTTTTACAAGCACTTATTAAGAAAACACCAGTAATCCAAGGAAAAAAAATGTCATTTTAATAGAAAGAAAACCAAATGCTAGTTTTGAAACAGCATATTTGGTACTAACACTCTTATTAAAAATCTTATATTTAAATTAAAAAAAAAGAAATGGAAAAAAAGATTCATAAAAACAATCTTATAAATAAGCCCATCAGCCTTAGCCAGCTTTGACTCTAAGAAATACAATTCCTTTTCCATGAACCATCTACAACTTTCTCTATCCAGACAAGTTTGTCATACACTTGTCTCTCATTTGGGAAGCAGTTATTTTACTTTGGAACAAAGCTACTCTTGTTTTTCTTAACGAAATACCGCCTGCACACTTCATGTGCAAAGTTGCTCCTCTCTGCTACTATCACTCCTGTTAGAGTCTCATTCACATATATTGATTCTAAGTTTTCACTACAGCCACTTCTACTGCATATAGAAAACCAGGAGACGGTGTAAGAGAAGAGTTATTCCCAGGGAATGTGTTAAAGCCGCGAGGCAGATCTTATTAGAACTACTGCAGTAGAGGAGAGAGACTTTGGTATCCCATTCCCATGCAGCACAGACAGCTGGAGATCTCAGCCAAGGGGCCAGGGAGGGGGTGAGTGGATAGGAAATTACTAAGAAGAACTTGGTTAGATACCAAAGTAGGGGATTCCTGCTAAACTGGCTGAACAGGATTCTTACTAAAAGCAGGTGCCAAGGACTTAGATATCTAGGGCAGGGTATGAGGAGCTTGATCAGATATCAAGGATGATCCCATATAAAGGGGGGCAAGTGTCAATTAACTAGCTTAGGATTCATTGCTAAAGTGGGGGCTCAGCAGGCCAAGGTCGAGCCTAGTCTAGAAGAAGGCTCACAGGAGCCTAACTAAAGTTTGGTCAAGGAAAGAGTATCTGCTAGTAAATAACTGTAAACTGTCTTTCATATACCAGTATTTTCTAGCAGACTAGCAAAGTTTATAAATATACATCTCAACATCTCATAATTTTTATAGTCATAAGCGTTCCTTATAGGTACAGCTTCTCAATGTGGCAAAAATGAACATGTGCATTAACAGACCCAAATAGATAGCCTCTCTGTATTATATAAAAGTAAAAGTCCAAAAGTATATAAAATGAAATTGTATTCAGCAATTAATGCGTCAATTTTTTCTCTTAGATAGGATTTAGGTGTCTAATGAATATTCATAAATTAAGTCAATTTAGCATCAGTCCAAGGTTTTAAGCTACCAATTCATTTTGGACACTGTCTTTAAGCTGACATACTGCAAAATATAATTACTTTGAAATAAAGTTTGTCCAAATAATGACTTAATTTGACTAATACAAATGTACATTTTTATAATCTTAAAATATAGTAACTGAAATGATAGTGTATTAAATCAGCCAAACTTTATAAATTGAGGAAAAACATGCTTGCATAAAATTAAAATATATGTTTCTATTACATTTAATGCTGACAACTCAGAAGATATAGCTGTTTTTATTAAACCAATAATATTAAATTAGTCTCATTTGCTAGAGTTACCTAAATTATGTAAACTTGAATTCTTAGAACATTTGAATTACTGCCTATAAGAATGTATTTTGAGGACATTGAAAGTATTAGAAATTTAATTTTTTCAATATCTGGGAATTTTTAGGAATAGTCCTTTATTTGTATATGCCTTTAGCTAACTCTAAGTCAATTAGAATAAAACTCTTTAACAATTTTGTTATAATCTAATTTAGTAATACCATCTGGAAGTAGGAAAATATTACATATCTATAGACACATAAACATACATAAAAACCTAGAAAACTTATAGCTTCTATTCCAAAATTTTAGCCCATACATCAGGGGTAAACCTAAAAATACAAAACTCATTTTTCATATAAAAAGAGCTCTTCTCTAATGGGTACAAATTCTTAGTTGGTTTGAGTTCAAAATTGGGGAAAAATGAACAAACAAACAGAAAAGAGTAACAAACATGATTTTCTGTCATCTTTCATTCAAAAGAGAAAAATATCTATAAGCCATTTAATTCACTTACAGAGATAGCCAAATTATCTAACTACAAAACCAAAAAAAAAAAAAAAATCCATCACCAGAAATCAACCAAAGACTCAAAAAAAAAAAAAAATCAAAATCAAATTCTTACCATGCTTCCAACAGACAAGAGTCTGGACATAGGACCAGGATCAGGACTCACCTTTAGTCCCCTGGGTTGCCAGCCAGGAATGGAGCACAAAAGGCTCCAGATGGCCTTATTACCTGGCTGGAGCAGATGGGAATCTGGAGGCAAGGTGCCATCCTGAGGCAAACTGTCAAAGACAAAAACCAGACAAGTTAGGAGACCAAAATGAGGGAGACTATCACAATAGGAGTATCAACCCCAGTCTAAATATCTTCGGAGCACCTCGACTTTTATAGACGTTTGCAAATGAGGTGGTTTTACACCCTGGCTTTGCAAGCTGCAGAAATAAGCCTTATTTATCAAAACAGGAAATGGTTTTTCCCAAATATGGCTAGCTTGCTACCTTCGGAGAGCAGAGAGTTTTAATCTCCGTTAATCAACCATGAGCTAAAGAACAGGATGTGAAAGTGTCTTGTTTTGCCTTGTCAGCACATTCAGACCAAAGGGGAAAGTGCGTGGGGTTTTGTCACACGTGATCAAAGATCTCGGAGCCAAGAGCTTCGAGCGGAAGTAACAGCACGTGATCAAAGATCTGGGAGCCAAGAGCTTCAAGGGGAAATAACAACACAGGAAATGAAACTTCTAGCCCCCCCCCAAGCGAGGCTAAATCCTTCCTCAGCCCAGTGGGCTCTTCTACATGGAATACACTTACTTTCCATGCCCCCCACCCCGCCACGCACACGTACCTCCTTACATGTAGCCTCTCTTCCCCTCTTAACACTTCTATCCACATCTCTCCATTTCCAGATGCCAGCCCGCTCTATCACCCGATCCCTTCAAGGCTACTGCGATACCACCTAAATGGTTTCCTGCCTTCCTGACTTTTCTCCCACAATTCAGTTTCCAAGAAGCAGTCAGAGCGAACTGAGGTGAAAACTGATTTTTTACTACCCTGTTCAAAAGTTTTCAGTCTCTCCCTGTTACCTTTCCAAAATGGTCTACACTGCATAGCAGAATGTGCAAGCCTTTCACATTCTGGCTCACCTCTTCTTTTGCCAGCCCTGAGCAGACTCTACTCTCCAGCTCTGTTGAACGCTTGCAGTTCCCAAACAGCCCATGCTCTTCTCCACGTCTAGACCCTTGTCTGTGTTTTCCTTTCTGCCTCCAATGCCCTCTCTCCACCCGGCTACGTCCTTAAGGACATGCGGGCTAAGTCCTGCATGTATACGTGAGGTTTAGATGACACATACTCCGGGCTCGCCCCTGGCCCCACCTGTTCTCTCAGCCTTCCCAAATCTGAATGGGCTGCAACTTCTCCATTCCATACTCTCTTCTTTCATAGCACTTACTGTACCATTTGGAAAATTGCTCTTTGCCTGTCTCTGCAAATAAATGAGAAACTCCCTGAAAGTCAAGACTATGTGTTCTTCATTGATTTTTCATGGCAAGAGCGATGGGGGTGGGGAGAGGGGTTGCGGTAGTGAGTGGGCATCGTTCCCAGAAGTCAGTGCCTGATGTATCACAAACATGCAGCGAACCCTTGTGAGATTATTAAGTGGGTGAACTTACCGTGCGCCGTTACAATTGGACAAGATGGTGGGAGGATACAACACATCGCACAACCGTGTTGGGGAAACAAAACAAGCTTCTGTGAAGCAATTAGAAAAAGCTGAGGACTACATGGGGTAGCATATGAAATTGATTTATCTTTTTAAAAAATGTGTCACATTTTCACAAGACCTAATGAACGTGTGCACGCACCAACCAGCCGCCTTAGGGGTCTGGATGTGCGCTTATTTGGGAGCGGCCTCTCTTCACTCAAAAACCGGAAGGAAGGGGCGCCTGGGTGGCAGAGTCCGTTAAGCGTCCGACTTCAGCCAGGTCACGATCTCGGGGTCTGTGAGTTCGAGCCCCGCGTCAGGCTCTGGGCTGATGGCTCGGAGCCTGGAGCCTGTTTCCGATTCTGTGTCTCCCTCTCTCTCTGCCCCCCCCCCCCCCCCCCCCCCCCGTTCATGCTCTGTCTCTCTCTGTACCAAAAATAAATAAAAAACGTTGAAAAAAAAATTAAAAAAAAAAAAAAACGAGAAGGAATTCCTCTCTAGATCCTGGTTCCTGAAACAGTATCTGAGCAAGCTGCATTCTGAAATCCATTTCGCTCCTTTTTAGTTAAGCACCATGAATATCCTCCCGGCTTTCATGACTAGGGAAGGCACTCCCCAGGATCAAATTTACAATGACAACGATCCTGGCACCACACAGTGCCCTGTGCATACACAAGACTTGGTAACTTCTTGCTGAATCAGTGACCTGCAGAAGAGTTTCCCGACCACCTCGGGAATGATTGTGATTTTCTTAATTTCCCTGATTTTCTTCTGCTGAAACATTCCGCTTGCAATACCGCTCATGATTATTCAGACCAGAGTCAAAAGGAAAAAAAAAAAAATCTTTACCCTGAGTAACCATATTCATAAACATGAGTTACGGAGTCTGAAACATTTTCCAAAGGAGCGTGCTCTGAACCTGCAGAGCGGCACCACAGGTAAACTGCCTTTTAAAGAAACTGCATCTCAGCAGAAGATATTCATGAGAATACGGAAGTCCTGAGGTTGAACCTGTCTGTCTTAATTTGGGCTCCCCCAGAAGCAGATCCTGACACAGGGTTTATTGCGAATAGACGTGGAATAAGATCCCAGGAAATATCAGTAAGGGGATGGAGAATGGGGACAGGCAAGAAGCAGCCGCCGAGAGAATATCCTTGTGGGAGACCGGGTCTCAGCCTCCAGGAGGCACGGTGGCACGCTTCTCAGAGATCGTGGGAGGACTGAGAAATCTGGGATATGTCATGCGCTAATTCCCATTGGACGAGAACGGCTCTGGGGATATTAATGCCGCAGCATCGACAGCCCATCTGACATCAGGCCAAGCACGCTAGCTTGCCAGAGGAAGCCCTTAGAACACCACCGGTCCTTGTAGCCTGAGGCAGTTTCCCCAACCACCGAGTCCTCAGGAGACATTGGGCGAGGAACACGGGCAGTGTCCGTCACGTACACTTTGTATAGTCAGGTTCTGAACCGCAAGATGCATTCGCAGAACTTAGACTCAGTCGCACTTCAGTTGAACGCAGCCAACTGCACCTGTAACAGGCTGTCTGAGCTCATACCCAGCAAAAAAGAATTAGGAATTTCTTTAGCTTCGTTACATTTCTGCAAGGTGCCATGCAGTAACTGGAATTCTAAACTCTTCTCCAAATTTTTCTGCCCTCCTTTTGTACCTAAGGGAGTCTAGTTCCCTCAAGCAAATTAAGCATGCTTATCCTCTCCCTGGAACCTTGATCCAACCCACCCTTTCAGAAGCGGATCCTATAGAGAGCAGTCCAGTGCGAGGGAATGTGTTAAGGAAGTACTCCCACAAGAAACCAGGAGGGGAGGAAAGGAAGCAGAGGAGGGAAGAGGAGGAATCCAAAGCAGGCTGTGATTTCCATGAAGCCCCAGTCTGCAACCTGATCTCGCAGAGAGCTCTGGAGTGTAAGCCGCACTCCGGTGGTGGTCTTGTCTTAAGACGAAAGAGGAGGGCCCTTGCATTCCTACAGTCACCCAGGATTAGCAACAGCCTGCCCTGAAGGAGTGTGAGGCCCCAGTGCCCAGGCACAGTCCTCTCCAGCAAACAGGAAGAGGCTAAGAGCCAGCAAAAGGGATCTGAGGGCACATTCAGTTCACTCCTCTGTCAGAGTCTTGCATTTTCTGGACAGTCACAATTTCTGGGGGAAAGAGAGTGGAATAAGCTAATCTCCTGTGGCTGCTTTGGTCCTAAGACCACAGGTGGTACCGACCCTCTCCTTTCTCAATCCCTCTTGTAGATTGCCCTTAAGCTTTGGTGGATGCTTCTTACATTCATCTCTGAGGAGCCTGGGCCCCCAGTTGCCATGTTTTATGAGACCATAGCACAGGAGTACCAAGAGATGCCCCAGTGGGCTTCCTGAGTGCCAAACGCTCACTGCCTGATCCCATTATACAGCAGCAACCCCTGCTTATGCCCCAGTAACTTCCCTCTTTCACCCTCTCCTGATGCTATAGTCCTGCTGAGTTTCAGCCCAAGATCCCACCTCTTCCATGAAGCCTTCCAGATGCTTGCAGACCTCAGAGCTTTCTTCTTCCCATGACTCGCAGAACTTACCTTAGGTCTCTCGTTTGGCCTGAATCACATTTCACACTGTGATTCCTCATTACAGGCTTTTTATTGACTTGGGACAGTATCATTTGGTTGACTTCTGAGGGTATGTCTTGTCTTTCCAGTGGGAACCTGAACACTGTTTACTGGCTACCTCCAGGGCCCAGCACGGACTGTGTGCATCCCGGGGCTTAGTGAGCACACGCTGAGTTCACAGCTGCACAGCTCACAGTATAGCACCTCAGCACCCTCGGACTGGACCCTGATTTTCTCGTCAGCAGTCTTGCTTCCCAGAGTCCCCTAATTTATTTGGCTTTCAACGACACTCTCACTCAGTCCACACTCATCTTTCAAACAAGAACAAAGAAAGACAGTTTTGATAAATGTAACTCTTTCACATTTTGAGGCATATATTTTTAGATATTTTATTACACAGATCGAGCCATACATTCCCCCCTCGCCCCCCCCCCCCAGAGAAATCTTCTCTTTTGTGGTACTGTTTCGACCTTGGTGTTGACAAACGTAGTTTGTTTGGGGGTAGTGAGCATTTGTGAAGAAGGCGTAGAAGACATTTTCAATAATCACATAAAAAAATCCATTTAACTTACACTCAACACCTCTTTGGTGCCAGGAATTGCCCTAGGTATTTCGTACAGACTGGATTGTCTAGAAATCTTTTTTTTTTTCCCTCTTCTTTCTGTTGCAGTATTTTGAAGCATGGCATAGCCTCTTGTGGAAGCTTAAAGAGAGAGGGAAAAACACAAGTCACATCGTTTTGCAATTAATTGCTTCTTCTGGGAAGGCTCTTCCTTGTAAATTGTATTTATCTCTCTGTATTTATTATTCCTGATTGTTTCCGTCTTGTATACTGCACGCAGAAACAGAAAATGTATACAAAAATAGAACTAATCTTGACTATATGACTCCAAGTATGTCACCTACTCTCTACAGGCAGTACTGGAATGAAATCAAGTGTTTATATGACTAGTAATAAAAGGTAAGGTACATCTCAATGCTTGCTGTGGGCCAGGCACTCTGTAAAGTACTTTATACACATCATCTCAGTCAATGCTCACAGCAAGTTCCAGAGACAGATGCTGCTATTAGCTCTGTTTTATAGATACAGATATTAAGGCTCAGAGAGGCTGAGTCACTTCCCAAAGCTCACACAGCTGGTAAGTATAGAGGCTGAAATAACACCGCAGAGGGCAAAGAGCCCCGGTTCTCTACTTGGAGAGGACTTACTGAGGCCTATTCTCAGCCCTGGTCTTGCCAGCCAAGGGACCAAAAGTAAATCACGAACACTTTAGGCTTCCATTTCTTCACTTACCGACTATAACCCCGGACTGTTATTCACACCTGTCCACCCATCCATTTGTCTGTCTTCGAATGTTTAACTTTCACTGCTTTTTATTTTGTTCACGAGTCACTGGAAGCTCTCAAAGAGCAGGAAGTAGGTCACGCTCATATTCATGTGTATAGCTCCTAGGCCACTGTTTCATATACTTAAGTTGACTCGTTTAATCCTTAAAATACCATAATGAAGGTTTTATTTTTATCTGCACTTATTTCACACTTAAGAAGGTTACTAGACCCCAAAGACGATTATATTAAAGACGTCAGATGAAATGATGTCAGATGAATCATCTGGCTTAGAATCCATGTTCTTAAAATGACTATGGTCTACAAGAAAGTAGTTTACTTCTTTTTAAATCCACGTCTAGTTCAGAGTAGGTTTTTAAATGGTTTTCGTCTCCCCTTTCATTGGACTCTTTCACTCTCGTTTTTACTCTGTGATCTGTTTTTAGTTTTGTGTAATCACAGATGTGATTTTCATTGCACTCGATCTGAAAAATCCCAGATGTTGGGGCACCCGGGTGGCTCACTGGTTAAACCCCCAACTCCCGGTTTCGGCTCAGGTCCTAATCTCATATTTCGTGGGTTCAAGCCCCACGTCGGGCTCCACGCTGATGGTGTGGATGGAACCTGTCTGGGATTCTCTCTCTCTGCCCCTCTCCTGCCCACGCTCTCTGTCTCTCTTTCTCTCTCTCTCTCAAAATAGATAAACTTAAAAATGTTTTTAATTAAAAAAATAAAAATCACAGATATTAAATCTCATATATATATTAATACTAATTTCTCATTGATCTTTTTCTTAGGAGCAACATTGAAAGAAAAACGGCGTCCTCTAATTTTCAAGCTTTAAAGCCTTAACTGTGAAGGGTAGCAACATTTGGCCACCGCAAAATATGCCACTTCAGCATATGGATTATTTCAGACTGAAGGCAATTAAGAAGGAACGGACCTCCCTCCCCCCAAAAGAAGAAGAAAAAAAGCTCTCTGCTTTTCTCCTATTTGCCTAAAAGCAAGACATAAAATTATAAAAGCGTCTCCTTTCCCCTCTCTACCGGAAAGGACAAAAGTTAATCACCATAGACCATTTTAGTCCCTTCTCAGCCTGGAGGTGGCATGAGAGAAATCCACATGCCAGACTGTGGTGACGAGCCTTTATCTGCCATTAGTTTCCCTTAGAGTTGTTCTCACACAATTTGCTGGCCTGGAGACCCACAGTCCTTTTCCTTTATCTTGTCTCTTCCCTAAAAATACCTTTCCTTGCTAAGACCAGATTCTAACCAAAACTACGAGTCACTCATCCCCAGTCTCTCCTATGTATACATAACATAAACACGTTAATAAAACTTCTCTTTGTTTCTCTCCTGTTGATCTGCCTTTTGTTACAGAGCCCTGGTGTGGGGTGGAGAGCCACCAGTCAAGAAAGAATTCTTGGGCCATTTTTGTTGCAAAAAGGCCCCGTGGGCACAAAGAGCACACTGGGAGTGTGAGGAATAACTGATTAGGTACTTTTTAGTTAGTGGGGGGTAGGAATAGTGTTAAGTCTCTAAGGAATTTGGAAGCAAGGTTTCCAGGACCCTGAGGGGCTAGGGGCTGTTAAGATAAGGTTATTTACTACTATCTAGTAAAACATTAGTCATGAGACCCTTCCGATGTGTATCAGTGGGCCCTATGTTTGAAGGACGATTGCTAACATATATGGGGTGGAGGGGATATATATGGTTATCAGAGGGAGGGAACACTGACCAGAGCAAAGCTCTGGTGGTGAAACATTAAAGGAAGTCCTCGAGGCAGCTGTAGGAGTGTCACAACCTGTGTGCTTCAAGAATCCTGCCTGGAGACTATGAGCCGCAGCGAAGTCCAGCCTTTTTTCCCTTTTTCTCCCATCAAGCCCTCGCTGAAAACCTAGGAGGGTAAAAACATAAATATTTGTTTCCTCCCCTACAAATGCAAGGTCATAATCTCACACAGGTCCAGGATGAATGTAAGTAACAGATACAAGAATCTGAATGACTATAGATCTTGCCTCTTAGACTATGAGAAATCCAGGGTTTAGATGAAAATTAACGCACATCCGAGAGAAACAAAACAAACACCATGAGCATTAGGTCCCAGATATGCTAATTTGGCCCTAGGAGGACACAGAAAACATAAAATACATAGGGACTGAAAAAGATTGCTAATTCCCTAAAAAAGAAAAGCAAGAAATGGTTCAAGAATAAACCTAAGTGAAGTACCATTTTAAAAAATAAGCTCTCTTAATTTTTTTTAAAGGAAGCAGTAAAGTATCTGAAGAAAACTAGCCAAGTCAGCATTTCATTGTGAAAATCTGAAGGTATAATCAAAGAATCTCCAAGACAATTTCTGACAATCAAACCCCCCCCCCAAAGATTTAGATCAAGAAACAAATGAGTCCAAACCTAACATAGAAACAGATTCACTTTTTAAGGTGACTTTTATCATTTACTTAAAAATCTGCATCAGGAAATATAAAATGGATATTCACCGGCCGCCAAATGACTACTTCCCCACAAGTTCTGAACCCACTGCAGCTCATTGTTACAGTCATTACCAAAACCATATACACATACCTTCTTCCCAGCCTTCCAGCCATTGTTTTGGGATTCACTAGGAAGATATGCCCTTGTGGCCACAAGTTAAACAAATTCAGAAGGGAATGGAATGGAGTGAATGCAGTGCAGAATAGAATAGAACACAACAGAACCGAATGGAATGGAATGGAATGGAATGGAATAGAAATGAAACAAAATCCAAGGATACAATTTGAAACTATGGGAATAATATGCAAGGTAAAGACAGATGGTAAATAGACAATTGATAGATGATAAATAGGTAGATAGATGATAGATAGACAGATAAAGAAATACAGAGGGGCACCTGGGTGGCTCAGTCAGTTAAGCTTCCAACTTCGGCTCAGGTCATGATCTCACAGTTTGTGGGTTCGAGCCCTGCGTCGGGCTCTGTGCTGACGGTTCTGAGCCTGGAGCCTGTTTTGCATTCTGTGTCTCCCTCTGCCCCTTCCTTCTCCACTTACACTCTGCCTCTCTCTCTCAAAAATAAACATTAAAAATTTTAAAACAATAAATAGATGTGGAGAGATTTCAATAAATTTATGTTTAAAAAGGTTGGTCACAGTATTCTCTCAGAATGCTTAACTTCGGAAATTGATACTCCTAGGCTGTCCCCAAACCAGAGCAAGTCTGCAAACTGTTCATCACCCCCCTCCGAGGAGTACTGATACTGAGAGTAAGTCTTCAGAAACTTACAACAGTCTAGCAGAGAAAGCTCATGCCTGTTGAATCTAATTATGCCTTTTAATTTTTGCAGTGATTCATTTTTTACGGTATTTTATAAAGGAACCAGACTGTGATGGATTAGAAATGTAAACAATAAGACTGCCCCTTTTCCACAGGTAGCCTGAGACGTGTGTAATAAAGTTAGATTTGGTCAGGGGATGCCATGGATGCCTCGCCTCTCTGTGGCTGTACAAATCCCTGCTTTCACCTTTCCAGGAACTGTAATTGTTCCCTCGCACTGTAAGAGAGGTGAGAGGAGCTGAGTAGGCTGTGGGAAAAGGGAAAGTGGCCTTCCTGCCTAGCAGCTGCCAGCTAGAACTGTAAACGAGGTGAACCCTCAGAATTCTGCAGGGGGCACGAGGCCCCCAGCTTGCCCATTTACACCAACTAGCCTAAAGTTATTGTTCTTGCCTCTGCACGCGGTTCTTCAAAATTTTGTCCTAGACTTCATTCATTCGCCCACAGACACCACAAGATAACCTCTCCTTTGAACTCCTAGGCTAATGGGCAGTGGATATACGGGCCCCTTTCTGGCTTTGGGGAGTTAAGACAGAACCCACAATTCGCTCCCTTGTTTTGGTGGCGTTTATTATATGGATGTGGTTTGCGGTCTGTGTAGGGCTGAGCGGATTCCCAGTGGCCTGTGCGTGCACTGGAAGAGCTCAAAAGTGTACAGAGCTAAGATCTTTCTGCAAAAACAGAAGCTGTAAGCCTCAAGGTTACACCCCCCCCCCCCCATACATGCTGCTTAGCTCCAAACCACAAGAAAGTGCAAAAGGTACTTTCTCAGATTTGTTTACTTTTATGTCAGATTTTTTGAGAAGAGCTGAGGGTTAACTCCCAGATTCACTTCTCGGAAAATTAGTAACAATTCATTGGCCTTCGAGAGCATCTGCCTGGCACCCCCCGTCCCATATTCCTACTGCTTGGTCCACTTGTCTCAGGGCCCATAAGACCTATAACACATCAAATCTCTGCTAATTGCCAGATGTCACAGCCATTTCCCTTCTAGATCGACTCTCCTCCTGGCAGCAAATAAAGCCTCTTCTTTTCTCACCTCTACATCCTTCAACAAGAGATCCGTGTCAGAATACAGTCCCTCGTGTTGCCAGCCAGTGTTTTCTGCAGAATTCCTTTGTGTCCGTGCTGTTTGTGAGCTGGGACGTACGCCCTAATATTGAGTTCAGTGCTGCAGATGATGCTGATGTCGAAAAGGACCTCGGGATAGAAGTGAGAGTGTGTCCCCCAGGTGATGGAACAACTAGAAGAGTTTAAAAGCTCACTGGCTGAGCCCCACCTTCCAGTGATCCGTAGCCCCCGCGTCCATCCCATCGCGACAGTTGGAAGTCCCCAAGGACACCTGTAGGTTGTTGTGTTAAAACTGACACTGACTGACAGAGGTTTAGGCCAGAAGGCTGCCTCAGAGAGTAGAGGAGTGGTCTGGTTTAAAGATGGAAAAAAATATGAGGGAAAACAGAGTTCTAAAAACTCGCGTTAATATTTTAAAATAGAAGGAAAATTAGGTGAGCGCCAGTTATCTTCCAAATGAGTTTAAAAGAGAAAGCGTTTCTTTTTTTTGAATGTTTATTTATTTTTGAGAGAGAGAGAGAGAGAGAGAGCGAGTGTGAGCGCACGGGGGAGGGGCAGAGAGAAGGAGACACAGAATCCGAAGCAGGCTCCAGGCTCTGAGCTGTCAGCACAGAGCCCTATCCGGGGCTCGAACTCATGAACCGTGAGATCATGACCTGAGCCAAACTCGGATGCTCAACCAACGGAGCCACCCAGGAGCCCTGAGAAAGAAAGAATTTAAATGTGTAAGTTGCACATAATATAAATACATGAAAAGAAAACTCTGGGAACAGGAACAGGAAACCTGTAGGGTAAAAGAGGAAATCCAAAATGTGTCCAATGTACCTTTTACCGTGAACAACCTGGCAGTTTCTATTAAAAAGAGCCTCTTCTAAGTTTCAAAATAAAATACACTTAATTATAGCCTTTGTAGAGAAGAAAAATTCCTTCCTCCGTCCTTCAAGGTCTTCCAGCCGGACTAAAAATTAAATTGACATGAGACAGATTAACGGGAGGAAAAAAACCCAACATTTTATTATGTGCCCATGGAGACCCATTACTGAAATTGAGACCTAAAGAAATAACCAGAGAGGGCAGTTTTCATACTTTTTAGGAAAACAGACAAGAAATCTGTAAGGAATTGCCGGGACAAAGAAAACAACTTTGTGAGCTTCAGTTAGTGAGGAATTGTAAACAGCAGGTGGGCTGGGGTAGTAACTTAATAAAAAGTAACAAAAGTTGTTTATACAGCCTTCTCTGCTCTAAATGCCCCATCTCTGGTGATAAGGATGTCTCTTTACCTCCTGGTACAGGAGGACAGCTTTCACAAGGGAGATGTATCTCCTGCTTTTGGGGGGAACAGTGTGGGGGGCAGAATATCCTTCCTGCACAGGCTGTCTTTAAGTAACTTTTATGTAAAATAATCAATATTCCAAAACGGCACATTTTGGGGTGGACTGCCCTTGGCTCCTACACCTACAAAGATGTGTTTAATATAACAAAATGAAAACATGCATTCAAAGTATAGGAAATAGTGCCAAAGAGTAATTAACCGGCAAGAATCTGGTAAGTCATGTTATTACTATCACTAACTAGCACAAAACCTACCCTCAACTATGTATTAAACAAATAAATATTTCAAAGCCATAAAAAGGGAGAAGGAATATGACAACACAAAATCATGAATAAAACAACGAAAAGATAAATTAAGATGTGTATGAGAATATGATAGCAATATTAATAATGCTTTGGGAAAAAATCAGAGTGTATATGTTGGAATTTAACCACTGTTTAAAAAACTGGAAAGTATAACACTTAATAAAACTTGGAATAAGAAATGAGAAATCTAGTCATTTACCTGTACCTATATAATTTCTATTATTTTATTGTGTCTACAGTGATTCAGTTCAGTGTCTGACTCCCTAATAGATTGAGACTTTCATGGGGATAGTTGGTGGGTTATGCTCAGACTCTGGTTTCCCACATAACAAATGCCTGGTAAATGCTTCTAAATGAATAAAAATGGGGGGAAAAAAGAGATTTTGAAGACACAGGACAAGATCAAGAGATTTAAATCAACATAAAAGGTTAATAGTAACTTAAAAATAAAAGCGCTTGAGTCTGACAGATTTACTGGACAATGTTTCCACACATCTGAAAAAAAGAAAAAGAGAAAAGAAGGATAAGAATGAACAAACGATTATTCTGGAGGAGATAATATATGCCAGGCACCAGGCTCAGACTTTACATTTTTAAAAAGGGAGGTGTGAGAATCAAAACAGAAGACATTGAAATATCAATGTTTGTGGGTGATACGATTGCATAACTAGAAAACAAGAGAAAAGTAAACCCAAAAGACAAATTAAGCTCTTTTTGCTGTAGGATGGAAGGAAACACCAAGCATTGCAATTAAATTCTTAGGCACTAGTGGTAGCTAGAATATGAAATAAATGAAACCCATTCCTGGCAGCAAAGAAACTGAGTACTTAGGAAGAAATGCATTAAGAAACAGATGTTCATCCAACACACACACACACACACACACACACACACACACACACACCACACCGCCCTAAATGCACAAGAACACACACATCGATGAAGAGATGAAGTCTCCACAACATTGAAAAGACTTTAAAATATCTGTATTATTCTAAGCGCCGGTCCATTTCAGTGATATCATTTCTGAGTCCTATCAGCCCCCCAACTACACTCCATCCTAACTTTCACCACCAGATCAATGATCCTAAAATAGAAATTTATGATGCACCCACTGGGCCAAAACGTCCTCATCCACCAGACCCCGATCCTGCCATAGCACAGAAAAAGGTCAAAAATCCAAAGTCGTGAACAGGTATCTCCACTTACTTCTTTCAATTTATAATTGGTTTTTGAGATTTTTTAAATTGTAGAACGCTCAGAATGAGATTTACTCTTTCAACAAATTTTTAAGTGTATGATTCAGTAGGGTTAACGGCAGGCGCGACGTTGTAACAGCAAATGCCTAGAACTCAACTCATCTCGTGTAATGGAAGCTCGATGCCGGTTAAATAGCAAGTCCCCATTCTGCCCCTTCCCCCAGCCTCTGGCAGCCACCATTCTTCTAGGAGTTTGACTATTTTAGATTCCTCCTGTAAGTGGAATCACACGCGATTTGTCCTTTTGTGACTGGCTTATTCCACTTAGAATAATGTCCTCCAGGTTCACCCATGCTGTCACACTTAGTTTCTACATTCATTTTCTGACTTCTCCATAGTTGCCTATTAACTGACCTCCAATGACCACACCACATGCTCCCACCCACGCATTTTTCTATTGGTTTCTTCTCACGAAGCTTTCCCAGATTTTTCCAACTTGCGCGACCTATCCTTTCATCATACAATAGGCACTGCCACTTACTGAAATCTTACTCTTCCTTGTGACATTTCTTGTGGGCTTTACCGGCACTGCAATATATCAGTCTGTGTGTTTCTGTCTGTATTTCCAATTAGGCTAAACGCGTATCCCATACAACATTTATAGCCTTCATAGTATTTAGTACAGTGTCTTTACACATAGTAATTATGCAGTAAATACTGTCTAATCGATCGGATGGTTGGAAACTCCTCAAGGGAACATTTAACTTACCTTAATATCCCCAAGGCCTAGGAAGTACTTGACATATAGTAAATGCTCAATAACTATTGTATTGTGTATGGGGAGAAACAGAGAGACTGAGATCATTTGCTGAGACCACACACAGAGGTCAATTCTCAGTTCTCTCCTTATTTGACTTAGCAGAGGCATTGACCCAGCTTCTGGCTCCTTCCCACTGAAAACATCTCCTTCACCAGACTTTAGGGCATCCACTTTCTCAGCTTTCTTCCTTTGTCACGAGCTGCTCCTTCTCAGTCTTGCTTTCTGTCCCTTTGTCTTCTCCCAGCCTCTTCCACCTTGCAATGGCTCAGGACTCAGTTCCTGGTCCCTTCCTTCTTCCCCGCTCCTCTCCTCTCCTCCCCTCCTCTTTTCTCCTCTCTTCTCTTCCTTTTTCTAACACTCACTCCATAGGTGACCTCATTCATTCATGCCTTCAAAACACCCATATTCTGAGAACTGCTGTATTTAAAACTCCAGCCCTGACACCTTCACTAACTCCAAACCTATAACGTCCTGATCCCTACCTGATATTCCCACCTGGACGTCTAACCATGTTCCAGATGGAACACATCCTGCGCTGAGCCCTCAGTCTCCCTCCTTGCACCTGGTCCTCCAGCAGTGGTCCTCATCTCAGTTCAGAATGGGAACATCGTTCTCCCAGGATCACAGGCATTCTTGACTACCTCATTCTCTCACATCTCAATCCACCAGGAAACACTTCGGGGCTCTACCACCAAAACGCATACAGATGCCAACAACGTCTCACCTCCCGTCCGTCCATCGGTGTGATCTGAGCTGCTATCATCGCTCACCGGGGTTGTTACAACAGTGGCTGCATTTGATTCCCCACTCAGCAGCCAGGGAGACCCTTTCACAATGTAACTCAGATCGTGTCACTGTGCTTTCGTGACCCTGTACCGGCCCTCCACTTCACTCAGGGCAAAACTCGAAAGTTTTTAGGAGGCAATACCCAACTGGACTTCCCATGTACTTTTCTGACTTCATGTCCCTGGAGACTAATTTCCCCGTGGCCCGCTCCCCTCGCCCCACAGTCTCCTCCTTGCTATTTATCCCAGTCACCTCTTCCTTCATAACAAACTTCCCCCAAATTAAGTGGCCTAATACACTTTGTTATCCCTTGGTGGCTCTGTAGGTTGGTTGACTTTGGCTGGGCATTCTTGCTTAAGGTTTCTTGTGGGGTTGCAGACCACTGTCAGCCGGATATGCAATCACCTGCTGGCTCAGAAAGGCGGGCGTCCGAGATGACTCATTCACATGACTCACGGTCGAGGCTCGGGTCTGAGCTGAGGCTGCAGGCCAGGGCGCCTCCATGTGGCCTCTCTACGCGCCCTGGGCTTCTCACAGCGTGGCCCGGGGAGGGGAGTCGGTGTTCGCAGACACTGTCCCAAGAACAACTGTTCCAGGAACCGGGAAGCCGAAGTTTTCTGCCAGGTAAGTAAGGGCCACGCGTACAACTGACACGGCAACACTTCTGCCATGTGCTCTGGGTGCCGGCAGTCCCAGAGCCTGGCAGGACTTAAGGACTTGGAGAAACAAAGTCTCCCTGTCCGTGGGAGGGTGGCAAGATGGCACTGCAAGAAATGCATGTGGGATGGGAGATATTACCGAGGCAATCTTCGGAAAACAGAATTTGCCGTGCTATTTTTCACACACAACAGCGACACTCCCACCGCAACGCCTCACGCTAGCCTTCCCTCTGGCCGCGATGCTTCTCTCTCAGTATCAGCTTTTTGTTCTCCTGTTGCTCGGAAGTCTTTGCTTATTCACTTACTTCAGCTCTGACAATATGCCAGTGAGCCCCCCCCCCCCCCGACCACTGCATTTAACGTTGTACATAAATGCTCCTCCCTAGGACCAAGTGCGCACAATCTCTCTCGACATACGCATTAAACGCTGCTTGACCAAACTTTAGGCAGGCTCCTCTCCTCCACATGGGCCCCTAAATATTGGCTTGTCCTCAAGTTTAGACAAGCACTAAACCACTAGGGTGCAAAACATCCGCCCCTAACACACCTCATTCTGAGAATCTGCTAACCATAAAGAAAAACATTTCACTGCGAAAACACCCCAAAGATGCCACCTGCCCACCCCACCCACTTGCCCTCCTCCCCCACAGACTTCCTGCTAGCTCTTCCCACCCCACCCTGTAAAAGAAAAGCCCTTTATTTCTTTTTTGATGTATTTTTTAAGTTTTTATTTATTTGAAGTGAGAGAAAGAGAAAGAGAGGGTGAGTGGGGGAGGGGCAGAGAGGGGGATGGGAAGAGAGGATCCAAAGCAGGCACCACACCGACAGCAGAGGGCTTGAGGCAGGGCTCGAATTCAGGAACCATGACCTGAGCCGAAGTTGGACGCCTAACCAGTTGAGCCACCCAGGCCCCCCAAAAGCCTTTTATTTCTGCTTAATTTTGAGATATTTGCAGATTTCTAGGATCAGAGGATTCTGCCTATCGAAACAGTCTTTTAAATGAAGTCTCTCTTTATCAAGTCTGTATTTAATTTGACTTGACACTTAGCACTCCCAATCCTTTTTACCCTGAACCACTTTTTCTTACCACTTATTCCCTTCGCACACACTATGTATTTATCTATTTATTATGTTTATGTCCTCTCCTCTTCCATTAGAACACAAACCGGATGACAGCGGGATGTTTTTCTATTTTGGCTACTCAATTTCCATCACCCAGGACAAACGTTGCAGGCGCTCAAAAAGTATTTGTCAATTTAGGGGATAAAGTCTCACATGTGATGTGATGAACGCATATCCATCTAACGCATAAAGATACAGGATAAAGAAATATTCGCTACTGATCTTCTAGGATCTTATTTTCTACCCCAGATAATTGCGTCTCCGACATGTTGCTTGAGCTAGCTTCTCGTCTCCATCATGTGGTTTCTGTAAAACTCTTGTTGGCGCAGTCCTATTTTGCTTAGTCTTTCCTGACTTCTTTCCCTCTCTGTTCTTGAACTTAGCTCAGAAACTGGAGCCTGGTTACTGGTGAACAGTTTTCTCTGGTGCTGTTAGCCACTGGACTTCCAATCATTTTCTCGTAGCATACCCCTGTCCTGCTACCTTACGTTACCATGTTCTATGACACTTTCGCAGATACTGTATTGTTATTTGATCTTGGTCTTTCCTCTTGTCCAGCTGATCTGGCCACCCGAGCTTGTCTGGCCTCCCTGGGCAGGCACGTGGCTGTTTCTGACACCTCCTAGTCTTCCACATCCTACCCTGGTGACTTAAGTCCCTCACAGACACATCCCGAGGCAAAAGAAAAAGAAACATCTCTCCCTCGTGATCATGCATAGGTAACATTAATGGAGTGAGCGTTTGTCAAAAAGATCTCTGGACACAACGATTTCACGTTCCCAGTTATTCCTCCACTCCTAGGTTCTAGACAGAGAAAGAGGGAGAAAAAAATGATCCTCCGATCATAAGGAGTTTCAGCTCGCGAGCACATCAGTCATCTTGTTATTACACACCGCTCCTTCTTTCAATAAAGTACCAGAGCCGATTACAATGAATGAGATATCAATACCTCAGAATTTCATCCAAGCATTGCTAAGGAGTTGGTTTGCCTTATCTAATATATAAAACACATTATTGGGCCAAAGCAGTAATTCTCAACCGTGGGCAATTTTGGCTCCAGAGGATATTTGTTAATGCCTTTCAGCCAGTTTTCTTTGCTGCAGTTGAGTTGGGGTGGGGGCACGGAGAGCTACTGGCGTCAGGTAGGGCAAAGCCTAGGGTGCTGCTGAACATCCCACAGTGCACAGGACCTCACTCCACGACAGAGTCATCTGGCCCAACAGGCCAATAGTGCTGAGGTTAAGACTGAACTTAAAGTATCCAAACCGTTGTGCAGGTATGAGGAATAATGGACAGATAATGGGAGAGACTGGAAAGTCCATGTACAGCCTTGACTCTACATAAAAGCACTACATATAATAAAAACGTCTCTCTCATCTGGTCAAGTATTCAATAAATGTGAGTGGACCATCTGACTAATGGATTGCAAGGGATCCATTTGTATTTTATACAAAAAAAGATTCAATTTTTTATAAACAGCAGTAAAAGAAAAAACATAAGGTGAATAGTTATTTAACGTTAAGATAGACAAGATATTTCTTTTGTTTAATGTTTATTTATTTTTGAGAGAGAGAGAGACAGATAGAGCACGAGCAGGGGAAAGACAGAGAGAGAGAGAGGGAGACACAGAATCCGAAGCAGGCTCCAGGCTCTGAGATGTCAGCACAGAGCCCGACACGGGACTCGAACTCGCGAACCATGAGATCATGACCCCGTGAGATCATGACCTGAGCCAAAATTGGACGCTTAACCGACTGAGCCACCCAGGTGCCCCGACAAGCTATTTCTGAAAGTAACATTAATTCTATCCACCGTTCAGGGTCCAGTTCAAGTTCTTGAACCACGTTCCTGGGAAGTGGCAAGAAGAAGGGAATAAATTTCTATCGCCCAACAAACAGAGTAAGTTGCAGCTCTAGGGAGGCTGGCTTATGCTTGCAGATAAGCAAAAGGCCTGATTAAATAGGATTTTGTCAAAGGAGCTTAAGTTTCACTTCTAAGTCCATGCTTTCAAACAAGGATAAAGAGTGTTCCCAAAGAGATATGGATGCTGGAGAATCAAGTCCCAGCTCCAGTGTTCAGCTTCTGTCTAGAGAACAGGGCCAGCCAAGCGATGCACATGCATCTTTCCCTACTTGTGGTTACATCATTACATTTTAGTCCTTGTGCCTGGTTTATTTACCCCCTTGCAAACCACACGGGTTGGCTCACCTTGATTGATGAAAACAAAATCAATTGCTACAGTGCCATTGTCGAAGAGAAAGGGGGATATATTATATATAAGACACCAAAATGATGCAATTTAGAACACGATACCTACAGCCACAGACAAGAACATCTTTTCTTCAATATGGCTACAAGTCTTCGTCCGATGTTTTTTTCTTTAAATTCTCCATATAACTGTCCCTGCAGGCTTGGGGGGTGGTGGGGAAGATGCTCTGGTCTCGTCTCAAGCCAGTAACATGCACAACTGTACCTGTAGCTGTTCTCTTCCAAGAGTCCATGTATAACCCAACGGCAGTTCTGGGTGTGTTTGGAGATGCTCTTTCCCAGTCCCTTGCTCCTCGTTCATTTCCAGTCTGGGCAGAGAAGTCCATACTGGCCTATAACCTTGCTCAGAATCAGAACGGGGAGCCAGTCCCGTTACCGCCGGCATCCCAAGTGAGGAGGCAAGAACGCAAGTGGAGGACCAGGGTTCCAGAAAGCAGATGAGGCTCTTTGCAGAGAAAAAGAGAGCAGAGCACAAGGAAGGTGAGTTACATTTTAAATAAGGAGACTGAGCATCAAATTAGACAGCACAGCCTATTGTACTTCAAAGAACAAAATACTTTCTAAACCTCTGCATAGAGGGGCACCTCGGTGGCTCAGTCGGTTAAGCATCCAACTTTGGCTCAGGTCACGATCTCACAGTCTGTGAGTTCAAGCCCCGCATGAGGCTCTGTGCCGACAGCCTAGAGCCTGCTTTGGATTCTGTCTCCCTCTTTCTCTGCCCCACTCTTGCTTGCACTCTGCCTCTCTATCTCTCGAAAATGAACAAGCGTTAAAAAAAAATTAATAAAGAAATAAACCTCTGCAGACAAACATGCGGCTTAAGTGTGGAGATTTTCTTAGGCTACGGTAACTGGACATTGGACAAACTTTCCTTAACTATACCACACTCCTGGAAAAGATTTCTCAGTCCATTCCGGTCCTCGGTTTGTCCCTATTACCTACCCAATCATTTGTTTTTCATACAACTTCCTTGTATTTTTGGCATTTCCAAAATCTTGACTTGCCACTTAATTTTGCAGGTAACCATACCTGGGCTTTCCATCTACGCTTGGAGTAACTTGAGGACGGGGAGTTTGCTTATTTTGCGTTCTCCAGAGTATAAAGCATAATTCTTTTCCCCAAACTAGTGGTATTTGCAATTTTAAACTGTAACTGCTTAATGAATCCACACAAATGAGTGGAAGACAGAATAATATCTCATCTACCCAGAACTCACTGGTCCAGTAGCCTTATCTTTTTGAAACATGTGAAAGAGTCATAAGAAAAAGAAAAGCTTTCAAACATCCAAAATGGGTGTTATTAAGTTCATTTGTACCATCCTAAATGAGCGTGAAATAACTAAAGGGAAAACCCTGAGATTGTTAAAGCTAGGAATTATTTTAACAATGTGACACACGAATTAGAATAGGGTGCATAAGTTTTGACGCAGATATTTCTTCAGATGGCATGACATTGGAGTTTTTTTTTTTTTCTTTTCATCAAAAGCCAACCAGCCTAAATCTCTCTCCTTGCTTTACAGAGGAGACACTGTTCCTGGATGACAAGGAGTTTTAGCACCGCAATTTTGCCAAATGTACTTGGGACGAAAAAAAAAAAACCCAACAAAACAAAACCCAAAACCTTATTTTTCATCATTTTCACGGATATGTGCAATAGGCAATAGGAACAAGAATGGCTAAAAGAAATGCAATAAATGATGATTCTGTTCATAATGGGTTAATACAGGGAATTACAGATAAAGCATTTAAATTCTCTGGAGCTAGACTTTCTTTATTTTTAACTTTGTTAATTTTTTTTAACATTTATTTATTATCGAGAGACAAAGAGAGACAGAGCATGAGCATCAGAGGGGCAGAGGGAGAGGGAGACACAGAATCCGTAGGAGGCTCTGGGCTCTGAGCTGTCAGCACAGAGCCCGACGAGGGGCTCGAACTTACAAACCGCGAGATCATGACCTGAGCCAAAAAGTCAGACGTTTAACCATCTGAGCCACGCAGGCGCCCCTGGAGCTAGACTTTCAATCCAGGTACAAAGTAATGATTTTTATGAAACAGAATAATTTGGCAAATCTGGCATAGACAAGTATGAAACACAGAAGAGAATCAGCAAAACAGACAGAATCCGACATGAATCAGTATGAGCACCCAGGCCGGAGCATGAGAGCAGTGCGGCTTAACATGTGACTAAAGGACTCGCCATCACCTGAGGCAGGGGACTGTGGTGTCAGCCAGTTATGTTATCACTCACTGGATCAGGACTGTCTCTGTGCTCTGTGACCGTAACATTGTGCTTAAGTGAACCACCGCTGATCTTACATATTAAAGTAGTCACTCCTGACTCGCTCTTTGTGTTACCTTTAAAAAGCATCAAGTCAAAAGCACTGTTTAGGTATTGTTAGAAACCGGTTTTATGCAACAGTTACAGGTTCCATTTAGTTACTCAAAGTGACGGAAGCTTGGAGATCGAGAAGAAAACGACTCAATAATTTTTCTCTTCGAAGCTCATAAACAGAAATTGCTATTAGAAATAAAACAAAGATTAAGTTAAAACTGCTGATAAAAATAAGTACATTGTTGGGGCGCCTGGGTGGCTCAGTCGGTTGGGTGGCCAACTTCGGCTCAGGTCACGATCTCGCGGTCCGTGAGTTTGAGCCCCGCGTCGGGCTCTGGGCTGACAGCTCAGAGCCTGGAGCCTGTTTTGGATTCTGTGTCTCCCTCTCTCTCTGACCCTCCCCTGCTCATGCTCTGTCTCTCTCTGTCTCAAAAATAAATAAATGTCAAAAAAATTAAAAAAAAAAAAAGAATAAGTATATTGTGGGGGCGCCTGCAAGGCTCAGTCGGTTAAGCATCCGAGTCTGTTCTTGGCTCAGGTGATGATCTCGCGGTTCATGAGATTGAGCCCTGTGTCAGGCTCTGCACTGACAGCGTGGAGCCTGCTTGGGATTTTCTCTCTCTCTCTCTCTCTCTCTCTCTCTCTCAAAATACATTTTAAAAAATTAAAAATAATAAGTACATCGTGTTAAATTTTAAAAGCATGCATTTTAGAACCTAAATTTCCAAAACCACTTTCTTCTGTTTACTGTGAGTAACTTAGATAAGATTCAATCAAAAAGGAGTACTGTGGGTGTGGCCATGACAGAGTACGGGTTCTAGACCGCTCCCATCCCCACTACTGTAAACAACTATAAAACTGGACAGAATAAGTGAAGCATTTCTGACGGAGAAATGGGAGAGGAAAGGGGTGATGTCAGCGCACAGCTTCGTGCTAGCAAAAAACCAGACACATGTGGCAAGCTCAGTATTTTCTCAACTTTCTGCTTTGGGGACCTTCAAGGTTCCCATATGTCACCAGGAAAAGAGCCCAAGGAGAGAACGGCACTCTTGCTAAGCTGATGAGGCAGCAATCAGAGTCAAGGACTTCCAGAGCCACTGGAATTTGCAGGACCGTGACCTAAAGAGAAGAGCACTGCGCAGACAGGAGGTTCCAGAATGCTACGTGGAGAAACGGATTCCTGGCCAGGGCTGGATAGTACATATGTAGGAAGAGCTTCTTCTAGAGCGAGAGGAAATACCGCACTGCTTCTAGACTCTGCTTCTGAGTACAAAGGAAATAAATCAGCGATTCAATAAACTAAAACACAAAAGAAAAATATGCAAACATTTGGAAGTTGCACAACACTCTTCTCAATGCTACACAGTCAAAAAAGAAGTCACAAAGGACGTGGAACTATTTCAAGCAATCATAATGGAAAGGCACCATGTCAATAATTTTAGGAAGCATCGAAGGCTGTGCTAGAGGAAAACTTCCAACTCTGAATATTTATATGCAGACCAAGAAAAAAAAAGAGCTACAAACGAGTGATTCATGTTTCCACTATAAAAGGATAGAAGAACAGCAAAATAAACCCAAAGCAAATAGAGGGAAGGAGTTAGTAAATATGAAATCTAAATCAATGAAATAGTAAACAAACATCACAGAGAGTAAGAAAGCTGAAAGGTGGATCTTTAGAAAGAGAACCAAAAATTGCCAGAGTGAATGTTCTGTGCCACCCCCAGATGCTCTATGTTAATTAAAACAACGTGGTCCATCGCGCTCCGGCCCCTGAGTTCACCATTTTTGAGGTTTCCTAGATGGACCTGATGGACGGTTCAGCCATAAAACATCTAAAACTTCATCTAGTCCAGCAGGGTCTGAAATGCCAGAAGAGCTCAATAAATATTTATTGAATAGATGATTGATGTGTTTCCTTTATCAGAGGAGGAGGCCGAGAGGCAGGAAGGGACTTGCCTAAGGTCACCGAAGCCGTAAGTGGTAGAACCTGGGTTCAAGTCATATCTCTGGACTCTGGGGTTTGTCCTCCCCACAGACCATGTTTTCTGCCTTAGCCAGATCAGATTTTAGACTTTCAACTCTCTAGAACTCTAGTGAACCTTAATAACTAGCTCTGTATAGAGGAAAATTTTAAAAACATTGTCATAATCAACCAGGCTCAGGCAATGGCCAGAATTTAGCAACTCTAGTCAGAAGGGAGGAAGAAGTAGGAAAGAAGTGATTAGAGGGGCTGGCATCTGAGGAGGCATAACATGATTTACCTCCTCCTAAACACATAAAACAACAGCAAGCAGATACATAGCATGTACTTTAAGCCAGGTGCTTCTCTAAAAACTTCACAAAACTAATATGAAAGTACTCAGTCCTCACGACAACCCCACAACATAAGAACTATTATCATCCCCATTTTACAGGTGGCAAAACTGAGTCAAAGGCAGGTTAAGTACCTCACTTCAATTCATGGAGCTAATATGTGGTGGAGTCAGGCTTTAGATGCAGGCAGTCTGGTTCCAAAGTCTATGTCGCCCACGTTATGCAAAGAATCGCTTTTACTATGGACCCTAGCTCCTAGTTAGATAGGCAGACCAGACCTCAAATTCTGGTCTTTATGGGGTTGAAACCCCATAAAATAATGACAGGTCCCCACTGATGTTGCAAGCCTTGCACACAGCTAAGTCGATGGCGAGTACCACGATACCCGTTCCTTCCTTCCCCCGCTCATTCGTTATTAATCACGTGACACATTAAGAAACGTATAGATGTGAACTGAGTTAGTGTTCTGAAGGAATGGAAGACAGTGTTTTCAGAGCGAACCACAAATATTATTTCACACCTACCATACACTAGCTTCACAGATCGGAGACTGACCGGGACTAGAGAATATTTACAGCAGTGGTCCGTGATTGGAAACGTCTGCGCCAGCCATGTTAGACTGCCCCGCTCTTATGGGGCTTGCAGGATAGAAGGAAAGACAAATATCAGTAAGTTAATCCATTAGAGAATGTATAGCTGCAGAGTGAGTGAGGTGCTCTAAAGGAAAGGAAGACAGGGCTGTATTAGTGATTCACAAAGGACGCTGAGCTGGCCCCAGGGCAGCACAATAGCCAGCCTTGAGAAAAAGATGCCTGGCTGAGAGCTGAAGGATGAAAAGGTGACACAGATCCACAGGGAGAGAGTTCCAGGCAGGAGAAGCAGCACTTGAAAAGGCCAGAGGGAGCTGCTGGTGTGAAAGCCCAAGGGACCAGGGTCTGGGTGAGCCGAGGCTACCGCAGGAGGCAGAGACAGGCCAGGCGGCGTCTGAGAGCATCATGATCTTTGTGCAAAGGGCATTAACAAAGCAGTGGCATGAAACCAGGAGCACCCGATACACCCGAAAAGAGACTACACAAATAATGACACTCAGATCCTTTGTCCTCTTCCTCCCAACCTCCAGCCTCACTTGAGTTCACGCCCGCCCGCAAAATTCAGCCAGCAGGGGTCGTCACCAAGCCACCAGATCATAGAACCTTGGTGTCAGCAGGGAGTTAGACAGCATCTATCTAGTCCCACCACCTGCTGGGTAAGCCCTATCTTGTCCCCTCTGAGGCCCAGGCGGTCTCTAATCTCCACAAAACTAGCCATCTGAAACCAGCATAGGCTTAATAGCTAGGCAGCCTCCAGCAAGTGAAATCATCTCTACGAGCTCCATTCTTCGAATGCACAGAAGGCGACTGTGATGTCAACTGATTATTCAGATGACGTAGGTAGAAATGTTTCCAGCACCATGCTCAGCCTTTGTCTCACAAGTGACAATTTAATCTGAATTCAGCCTTTCGTTTGGAGCTACATCTTTCTCCCGTTTGATCCTCCCAATACGGGATGGCTGTCGTCCTCCCCCCAGCCCCCGCCAAGCAATTTTGCAGATGACGGAAAAACCAAAGCTCAGACTACGGAAGTAGCCTGCCGATTGCCGGCCGGCAGTAGCTCCCTTCATTCTGCTCGTAAACCGAGTGACCGGCCAGACTCTCGTCTCACATTTAGTCAGAAGAGGCTCCAAGAATCCTTTGTGCCTACTGGAGACTCACAGACCCCGAGGAAGCCTAGGCAGGTAAGGGTAAATGTTTTAAAAAGGAGATGGTGAGAGGAAACCTTGGGTCT
This sequence comes from Panthera tigris, assembly GCF_018350195.1. NCBI lineage: Eukaryota > Metazoa > Chordata > Mammalia > Carnivora > Felidae > Panthera > Panthera tigris. The sequence goes on along the minus strand of NC_056676.1, from coordinate 68,049,520 downwards.
CCCAGCAGCAGGGACGGTAAGGGGCAAGGATGCACGCCTAAGCTGGTCCTGCTCTGGAAAGAAGCCTCATGGTGCCTACTGTGTCTCCATGAGCTCACATCACCTTGAAGCTGGCGTCTGTAGGTGCACAGGCTGGTGATTATGCCAGTCAACCCTCACAGGGGCTTACTCTTCCAGAGACGGCCACTTACTACACATTCACAGCTTCTGGGGTTGAGGACATTTCAAGGCTGGAGTAATCGCTCCGATGTTTCCCTAATGCCTCTTCCTCCTTCCCTCCCACTTGCAGGCTACACCTCGGAGTGGGGGATGATGCAACAGACTGAGGCTTTGGAGACTATTCTGTGTCTGTTTGCAGTCCCTAGGCCGCCATGTCTGCAGAATCCTTTCACGGCATTGGAGTCCAGGGACAACACAAGCTGACACCAACCCATTAGCTCCATTGACCTCCATGTCCCTAGGGAGTACATCATAGATGTGCCATAAATAATTCCTAAAATAATAGGGAACTAATGAATGAAACTCAAAAAGTGTATATTAGGTTTGACTTCATGGAGTTTCATTTATAAACAGTAAGACCAGACTCAGAATCTTCTCGATACGGAATGTGTTGTAATGGCCTTCTACTTCTCCTCTAAAGTCCTGAATGATGCCAAACACGCAGAGGAACCAGCTAGGTTTCTGCTTGTTCTGGAACATCTCTCTGTCTCTCTCTTTCACACACACACACACACACACACGCACACACACACAGTACCTTTCGATCTCCTTATGAGTTTTAACAAGCAACAGAGTGTTGAATAGGTTAGCAAGCTATTGAGTGACTTCTCATTTGCTGTCAAAGTAGGCAGATACACGGTCCTAGGGAATGTGCATGGGTGTTGGTGGCACATTATGGACCCTACAATCTCCTAGTATGTCATTTGGGCAGTTACTTAGCTCTGAAACTCTATCTCCAGCAGAGAAGTGGAAATGATCACAGTCATCGAGTGGCAGGGGAAAGAATCATGATGCAGTCATGCGGGGAAAGACATCCTGAGCTCAAACCCATTTCACTGCGGTGGATGCTGGAGTGCTCCACGCAGAGTCCTCCTTCCCAGGACTCAGAAACCCATTCTTGCAGCTGCTGGGATTGTGGGGTGCTGACAGCTCGCAGCTGAGTTCCTCCCCAGGAGCTGCTCTCCCCTGGCCTTGCCCAAAGTCACATCCCTCTTCCAGGGACAACATGCAAGCATTTGAAAGTGTGGGCCTCTTTCTCAATTCAGGGCAGCTCTGAGGCCAGAAGGCCTCCAATCCCCCAGCTCCAGAAATGCCCAGAAGATCAGCTTCAGGTTTGCTGCAGTCACCTTTACCCAGTCCTGCTTCTCTCCCTCCCTGACAGGTGTTTTTACAGAGAAGTCTCACTAGGTAAGTTTCCACAAGAAAGTCTCCCTTTCAGAGTCTATTTTTTGGATAGTGCCTGTGAATTTTGCTCTTACCGCAATTCTCCAGAGTCTCAAGTGTCACACAGATAACTACACACGGTGCGGTTGGAATTCTTATGAGAATCCTGAGATTTCAAGTCCAGCCCTCCTCTTGACCTCTGTCCTTCTGTCCCTACACATGAAATGCGGGTGGAAGAAACCACACACAAACAGACCCATATAGTTCAGCCCATTGGTGGTCACCAGATTCTGGTCTTAGTGATAATTTTTGTCAAGAAGTTAGATGCTTCCTCATAATCAGGGTTTGGTCCAGTTTTGTGACCGCAGAGGGATGGACAGCCTAGGCTCCAGTCAGACACACTAAACTTTCTAAAAAAGTCTTCCTGAGATTCATTTTTATTTAAAAAATAATCTTATTGAACTAAGTCCAAGCTTGAGTGATCAGGATTTGGGGGAGTTAATCCTACAGATGAGTAATGAATAGTCTCTGCCTTTCACCCACTTATTTATATTTTTTTAGCCACCTATCCACCCATCCATCTGCCCATCCATCCATCCAGCCGCTATATATTGTGTGCATTCCATGTGCCATGAAATATTCTAAGTTTTCCACACATGCTCTCCACTCATCTTCCATCAATAACATGAAGCTCAGGAGGTGTTAGAACTTGTTCAAGATGACTCGGGTAGGAAGAGGCAGAGTGAGAAATATAATGCCCCAAGGCCCATGCTCTCCTAACCATTGTATCGCATTGCTCTCCCCATCAGAACACAGCTAAAATGAAAGTCAGATTATGAGAAATGATAGGAATTACTATCAGACACAGGAAAGAAGATACATTTAGGTGAGCAATCTAAGCCTTCCTGGAGAAGGAACAAGTTGGCCTTTGGAGTGACCAAGGCTCCCTTCGAGACAGCAAGCTCAGCAATTTTGCTTCAGAGAAAGAGCAGAAGGGGCCCAGGCTTCAGAGTCCTTCAGAGTCCTGTCCTCATCTGTTATTAGCCGTGTGACCCTGGACACCTTTCTTAACTTCCCTGAGCCTTCATTTTGTCAACATGAGAGACCTCATTGACTTTGTAAAGCTTAATGAAAGTATGAAACACATCTAGTCCAATACCTGAAACCACAGTGGACATTAACAAATGATGCTTGATTTGAGCCAACACAAATCTCTAGGTTATAGTTAAAAAAATGGAGAAAAGCTCATTAGTCCGTTTCTCTAGTTTGTGCCTTAAAGAAGACTAAGCCAAAGGGAGACTTTGCTCCTGTCCGCAGATCTCACATTACTGATCATGAAAACCATACATTGGCACATACACACTTGCAAACACACACACGAGCACACACACATATGGCACACATGCACACACGTGCACGGACACTCAGGCATGACCCACGGGCCCACAGGGAAGAAGCACATAGTGCGTTCTGGCACCATAATAAACCTTCACGTGAAGTTCAATGTGCAGTGTTCTTAATTAAAATCTCTCAAGAACTCTTGTTGTTGGCAACATCAGCACCCAAAGCCATATTTACGTTGTTAATTATTCAAGTTACAGTGAATAAGAAACAACGCCCAGGCTTCCCATAAAATTGCCAAAAATTAAACCCGGGAAATGGGCAATAAATGTCATTTGAAATGGTACTGATGCCAGTTAATTGCAAGACAACTGTAAAATAATGGGGCAAGAGGTGCTTCAACAATGCCTAATTAGTAACTACATGGACATTTTCTTGGAAAAAATGGCAATTACACGGTGCGAACACTTAGCAGTCATCATCAAAGGCCCTTTACCAATATTAGCTAATTAATCTTCCCCACAACGCCCGGCAGGAGGCAGAACATGTCTTTGTGGAGGGAGAAGAAAAAGGCCGAGAGATGCGAATGGCTAATCCTCTTTCCTGCTTTGCTTGTCCAAAGCACAATTCGACACTCTTGCTTTCAAAGCACACAGGAGGGATCCCCAGGCAAGGGGAGAAGGATTTCCTGCTCAAGGAGTGACTTGCCCAGGTGCTGTGTAAGGTGAATGTGATGAAGTCTTGGCTTCCTCCTGATGAATTCATGCCTCTCAGCCTGGCTGTCCCTGGGAGCCCCCCACACGGAGCTGCTGTCCCAGGTACACGCATGCTCTTGAACGTATCTTCAGCCTCTGCCCTTTTTCTCAGCAAGAAGGCTTTTGATCTCAAACATACCGACCCAAAGAAGGGCGGGCGAGACACTTGTTTTCTTAGAACACGGTTCGCAACTTTGGGTTCAACCCAGCTGTAAGGTTTAGCATTATTCCTGGAGTGTAGTTGATTTTGATTAGGTGAAAATATGAAAAAGCAATGGATGATATCTTGTACGTAGTAATTTAATCCACATTAAAAGTTTATGAGCAATGAGAAAATGGAGAAGAAGACAGGAGAGAGTGGAGAGGTACAGAAAGAGGAAGAAGGGAGGGAAAAGAAGGAAGATAGGAAGGCAAGGAAAGGGAAGGAAATTCGGTGCCTTCAGTTTTTATAGCCGCTCTATGAAGGGGGTATAGTTACCATTCCCATTTTATAGATGCTGAGACTCAGGTATGGAGACGTTACATGGCCTGCAAGGTCCCGGAGTCAGGAAATTGGCGAACCAGGCCCTAAGGCCATCTCTATCTGATCTTAAATTCTTAGTTTTTCCCACAACACTGCTTTTACGATGAGTTTCCTGGCCACCTTCCATCCTGCCTCTAAATGCTTAGTTAAGAGATGGCCAGTGGGCAAACGTAAAGCACTCTGGAATGTGACTACGCTAACAAAGTACTTGATAAGCTGAGTTCCAGGCCCAGGTCAAATCCAAACACAATTTTCTTAGAGCAGCACAAGATTCATTATGTGCCTCTTCAGGATCACAAAAGAGGGAAGGCCACATAATACTGGAAGGATTAGCCTCAGGATCTGGAAAACTTGAAAATCCTGGATCATGTTTCTTATCTATAAAACGAGCAGAGCGACACCTGGCTGGCTCAGGTCGAGCATCCAACTTTGACTCAGATCATGCTCTCACGGTTCATGGGTTCAAGCCCTATGTCGGGGTTTGTGCTGACAGCATGGAGCCTGCTCTAGAGTCTCTGTCTCCTCTCTCTGCTCCTCCCCTGCTTGCACTCTCTCTTCTCTCTCTCTCAAAAATAAGTAAACATTTAAAAAAATTTAATGAGCAACGTAATAGCACCTACATTATGAAGCTTCCCTGAGGATTAAGTGAGCAAAACCTTAGGGCCTGGCACGTAGAAAGCATCCAATAACTGTTAGCTATGTTTTAAGCATATACTGTCCTACTCATGATTGCTAATGATCACTCCTTCACTCAAGATATGGTGCACAGATGAATTTTGCTGGCTGTGGAGTCAGCCACAAATTTAATTAGCTAAATTTCAACCCTGCATCATCTAATTACTCTCTATGTGACCATGGGAGAGCTATTCAGCCTCTGTGTGCCTCAGTTTCCTCATCGTTAAAGAGTGTGATTATAACATCTGCTTGTCTTTTTAACATGGTTGTTTGTGGGGTTTGAACGAGACAATGTATGTAAGGCATTAAGCCTGGCACCTGGCCAATATCAAGGGGCTGATAAATGTTAGCCATTGGTATCCATTCCAAGGAGGTGTATCTGGCACACAAAAAGGACTCGGTCCACGTTTGAATCCTAGATACAAAAAAATTAACTCGATACCTCATCAACAAACTTTCATTGCACACCCACTCAATAATAGGCAGTGTCCTATGGGCTGTCCTATTTATTCAGACCTAAATAATCACATAGTTCATGCCCTTAGCTGAGAGAATTGTCTTCCGGTGTAGACAATGGGGTAAGGATCTCTAGACACGAGGGCAGACTGAGAAGACTTCTGTCCCAGGGCATCCAGGAGTGTTGAAGACATAAAGTATGTTGCAGTTCATGAAGTCTCAGGAAAAGACATTTTATCCACCTTCCTCCCCGAGGTAAGAGTTCGTTTAATCTGAAGGGTCACTTCAGGAATGAACAAACGAGGTCTCTCTTTCCACCAAGTGACACCCTGTCTTTTAACCTCCCTACAAACAGGACGCTTTGTAAAACAGTAGTTTCCACTGCCTGACAGACAGCTCCGAAGTTCATCTACCTACTGCTTACACTGAAACCCAGTCCCCTTGAAATGTCCACCCCTGGTCACCGTCCCTCCTCTGGAGCTGGGCAGAATCGGTGTGACCCCTCCCCGCCCCACAGACCTTCTCACACGTCCACCCCACGTCCAACTCTCTGGTCGTCTTTGTTTCTTTAAGCTGCATTTGCAGATGTGTTGTGATGAAAGCCCTTAGTCTTTACTGGTGGCCTAACCTGTGCTCCAGTGTCAAGCCTCTGCATAAAGGAGCTGCCACCAAATCTGCCTTTGGGGACTTCAAAGATTTACTAGCCAAAAAAGTGACCAAGGCAGAGATTTCTGGGCCCAAAACGGGGCCAGTGGGGCTCCTCAATGCATTCCCTGTCAGCTAAGGCCAAAGCCTTAGGTACAGTTCACCTGTACCTCCTCCCCAGTGACTGCTCACCGCTGCTGTAGACGGGGTTCGTGGGCTGGCATTGACCAATGACTGTCCTTGGTATCAGTTCTCTCCTGCCCGGAGAGAAAAGCATGGTGATGTCCTAACCCCACAGTGTTCCCTTCAAGGCTCCCTGAGCTTGGTTCCTCCTTATCTGCCCAGCCGTATTTCCCACCACATCCCCCCTCCCGCTCCCCAAGCCCCCAGCTGATCAGTAGCCTTGTGAATGCCATTTCTCTTTGCAACACTCTTCCGGCCCACTTGTGCCACGAAGGCCTGCTCAGAGCCTAGCACCCCCAGGAGGCTCTCCGACATCTCCCCTGTCTCAAATGAATTCACCTCACTATCATCTTTATGGTTAGTTGTTTGGGGATCTCTTCTGGCATTCGGTTATTCACTCCAAAAGTTCTGTAAGCTCTTATTAGAAGGCAGGGTCTGTTAAGGGTACAGCAAGTATATAATCTTCCCTAAAATCATATGAGGCAGGTATAATAGTTTACAATCTTTAGATAGTGAGATAGATGATAGAGATAGATAGATAGATAGATAGATAGACAGATAGACAGATGAGGAAGCTAAGTCTGGGCGCCATGGCATCCCGCCATGATCACGTGGGCTGTGAATGGTAGAATCGTTTCTATCTGCCACCAGGGTCTGTGTAATCAGGCCCCAGGCTCTGCTCTTCCCTGACGCTCCTGAAGCGCGGGAGGCCCAGAAGCAAAAGACACTGAGGACGAGTTCCTGGAGGCCAAGCTCCTTGCACGGAGCAGGAGGAGCCACGCAGACAGGCGCTGTATGGAGGCCATGGAGAGAGGACAGGAGGCTACAGGCAGGACGAGCACAAGGTGGACCAGCGCTGAGCTGACGCCCCCTGGTGGCACACAGGGGAGTGACGCGAGTCAGGTCCAAAGGGCTCTCAGGAAGGAGGGGGCACTTTGAAATGGAAAGGCAGGGCTCATTTGCAACCACTGGGATGGAGCTGGAGAGTATTATCCTAAGCAAGATAAGCCAGTCCGAGAAAGACAAATACCATAGGATTTCACTTATATGTGGAATTTAAGAAACAAAACAAATGATCGTAGGAGAATGAGAGAGACAAACCAAGAAACAGCCTTTTTTTAATATTCATTTATTTTTGGTAGAGAGAGGGTGAGCAGGGAAGGGGCAGAAAGAGAGGGGAACAGAGGATCTGAAGTGGGCACTGACTGCAGCCAGTGCTATGCGGGGCTCAAACTCACAAACCGTGAGGGTATGACCTGAGCCGAAGTCGAACACTCCGCCGACTGAGCCACCCAGATGCCCCAAGAAACAGACTCTTAACTACAGAGAATGACCTGGTAACTGATGGTTACCCGAGGGGATGTGGGTGGGGGATTAAACAGGCGATGGGGATTAAGGAGGGCACTTTTCAGCACAAGCACTGGGTGTTGCATGGAAGGGTTGAAGCCCTAAATTGTATACCTGAAACTAACATTACACTGTATGTGAACTAACCGGAAGTTAAACAAAAACTTAAGAAAGAAAAAGAAAAGAGACGTAGGGCCCTGTGTGGAGGCAGTGAGAGCAGGGGGCATGGGAATCCACCCACACAAAGGCCTGAATATTGAATTGCTGTTTAAAAAGAAACAAGGTCTTCAAAGACAAGCGATACCCTTCCTGCCTGATGACTCCTCAGACTGCGAAGGACAGGGTTTTAGAGGCACCTACAGGGGCGCTGAGTAGCCTGTTTCCAGCCTATCCTCCAGGCGGGCAGAGGTCACGGGGCCCACCCCACCCGGGGCCCACCCCACCCCCCATTCAAAGACAGTGATGCCCTGGGTCGCTGTCAGGCAGGTCCACTGAGACTGGACCGTGAAGGAGTCTGGGAGCTCCCCTCTGCCTTTCCGACCTTCTCCCAGCCAACCCCCCGCCCCCAGTTCATTCTATAGCAAGGAGCTTTTTGTGAAGACCAATATCAAGCACTGTGCATGGTAGTGAGAATTTTTAAAAAATCTAAAAGTGACAGCAATTCCCTCGATGGTGACCGCAGCCTCGTACAAAAAGCAATTTCATGAACTATTTCAATACAACACAGCAAGTGTCATGAGTGAGGCATGCCCCAAATTGGGACTGGCAGGCAGGTTTCATCTGGATCATCTGCTCTGGTTCATTAGTAGTGGCTTCCTGGAATGACTTAAAAAGGATTCTGAAGTGGAATCCAGGCTCAGCCAAGAAAGTGTGCCATCACTAATTAGTAATGTGTGCCAGGAATGTAAGGGAGAGGAGTACAATGTAGGAGGTACTACGGGAGAGTAGGGACTATGAACACAGCCCTCGGAGTTAGGGAAGACTTCCTATGGAAAGTGACGTCTGAGATGACCCTGAAGAAGCAAGAGCAGATGGTCAGGTAAGGCAGGTAAAGGTGCCAGTGGAGGAATAGAAGGGAATACTTCCCAGACATAAGAAGCGTGTGTTCAGAAGTTGAGTCTGACTCTAATGAAAAGAGTGAGAGATCAGGGGCAAGGTGAGGTTGACAGACAGACTAGAATCAGGTTTGTATGGGACAACTTGCCCCCTCTAGTACACAGGTGATGTGACATTAGAAAAATCATTATATTGGGGCACCTGGGTGGCTCAGTCGGTTAAGCGTCTGACTCTTGGTTTCAGCTCAGGTGATGATCTCATGGCTCATGAGTTAGAGCCCCATGTTGGGCTCTGTGCTGGCAGCATGGAGCCTGCTTGAGATTCTCTCTCTCTCTCTCTCTCTCTCTCTCTCTCTCTCTCTCTCTCTCTCCGTCTCTCTCCCTCTGTTTCTACCCCTCCCCTGCTCATGCTCTTTCTCTCTCTCAAAATAAATAAGCATCAAAAAATTAGAAAAATCATTATACATATGCTCATTTAACAAGGACTCCTGAAGTTTTCTATACACCTAGAAGTGTGGGTAATGGATTGCCTGTCCACTTCACATTCATGGTCAATTTTTAGCATCCATCAAGCGTCTTCCCCCACCTGAAAGAGTAAAGTTCAGTGCACAGTGTGATAAGCATAGAGACATGAGAATTTAATCTTGTTGAGGATATAGCCAGACCTGTTGAATATTTCCAGGAAAAAGTTCATTAAAACCATCTACTTACCCAGTTGAGGAGTCCCTACTTCCACACTCCCACTGCAGTGTTCTTGAACATCTCTGCATAAAAGGGAGTTATGAAGCAACCCCTTTTATTGCTGAGTAATTCTAGTGTTCTTCCACATCAGGGTAAGTTGTCACTACCACCCCTGGTCATTGTCCTTCTCTCTGAATCCAGATAGAATGAACCCAACCTCACTTCCACAAACGGATATTTGCATATTTGAACATTTCTCATGTTTCCATTCACATTTCTGGATCTTTGCTTCCTCAGCCTAAAATCTTATACTTCCTCAGATGCAGCTCTTTAGAAGGATGTTCAGGTTCCTCATCAAATGAATGTCTCCTCCTGGATATACTCCAATTTTTTAGTGTTTCCATTAGGCTATGGCACCTAAATCTGGACAATCTTAAATGATTGCCAAGCCGTTAAGGAAGGGATAGATAATTCCACGGTCCCCAGTGAGGTTTTCAGCAGCAAAGTCTTCTGTGCAATAGAAATTTCAGGGCCCTCTGGGAATCAATCACTTAGTGGATTCTCTGCTATTACGGGGAAATAAAATAGTGACCCAGGAATCTCTACCTACATTGACTGACCCTGAGGGATATTAATATCACGTTGATTCTGCACATGAGGAAGGTTTTCACCCACACCTCACTCTCTTAAGAGCTAACTTTCCAAATCAGCCATGAGGTTAATTTTGAAAACATGTTCATCATCGACTATCTTATGTGCCAGTCCCAATCCAGATGGCATTTGACTTAACACTTCATTAGCTAACAGAATGGCGACCTCTAAAAATGAGACTTGTCTGGCTTCTTCTTTGTATACATTTGGACTAATTTTCAATCCCCTAATTAAACCGTTCTCTGATTGACAGAAGCTCATGACAAGCAGATATGCTGATGGAACTAAATATTTTCAGTTTTCTCTTTAAGACAGTAGACATCCAGAACATTGGAGAGAAGAGAAATTTGGTGAAAGTGAGAAATCATACACAGAGGATAGGAGCATAAGGATAGCATCAGAAGAGGCCTTTGACTGGATGGAGGAAGGATCTCAGGCAATGTGTGGACAGGAATGGTCCTCTATTCACTCTCCAGGAAGTCAAGCTCCTAAGACGAATACACGAATACACCCTCGGATGGTTACCTTCGCTCAGGCAGTCAAAAGCAACCCCTCTTCCCTGAGCCCCACAGCATAGCACGTAATGAGACAGGGAGCACTGACCACAGAGTCCGTAGACATGGGTGTGAGGACCGACTCACTCTTTCTTGGCAAAGCACGTTGGTCTCCTCTCTGAACCTCAGATAATGACAGCCAGCTGCTTACATCTCAAGAATTACTGAGCTTCGAGTTATATAGGTTGGGGAACAATCTTTGTGTTACTGTGAAGGGTTATAGAACGGTAAGACATTAATAATACCAAATCCTGCCTCATAGAATTATTTATACATACCACCCACTAGAAAATAAATGCTAGACAGCAGGACTTGCTGTCATCTCAGCCCCCTCTGTATCTAGCACAGTCGCTGTCACACATAAGAACTTGATAAATGTTTGCCGAATTGACATCCATTGAATTGAATCACTGAGACGGTGCCCTGCACCGTCTTTGGGGGCAATTGTAGAATCTCATTTTACATCATCACCATCACCTTGCTCTGAGCTGACAGGAGGAAGTGTGCAATAAATGATGAGTGAATGAATGAATAAATTGCAAGGAGCTGAAAAGATCGTTCTCAACTCAGAATGCACTTTAGAGTCGCCTGGGGTGCTTTTAAAAATCAATCTCTGGGACCCTGCCCCAGAGATTGATTTTCAAAAGTTCCACGGGATAGTCTAACTTACCATCAAGGTTGAGAACCAATCACTTCAAACAATAGGAAAATGTAAGGAAGAGTCCTCCCCCACACTTCTTTTTCTAACCACTGTAGGTTTTAGATTCTTGAGGGAAATAAAGTATTCTGAAAGCTATCACACTCTAAAATGGAAGAGTGATGTGGGTGCTGCTTTTTAGAAAACACTGTCAAGAAGTGGTTTCCATCCGTGCTGGCTGATGGACCTCTTGGCAGCTATCACCCTGGCAGACACTTGACCTGGATATGGCTGAGCTGGGAAGGCGAGATCAGCCAGCAGGGCCATCGCTCGGGACTTCGGTGAGCCCAGATGTTCTGAGAGGTTGCCACCTTGTGGTCACTGTTCAGTGAAAGCTGTACGCTTTTTAGCACCTTCCTTAAAACAAGTTTATCTCAGGCGGCTGTTGGCTTTTCTCTTTCTCAAATCATATGCAAAGCCTGCTGGCATGTATTCTGATATTTCTGGAAAGAGGAAATAAGGAAGAGAGGGTTCTCGGCTCTCCATGGTGAAAAGAAGGCTTCAAATTTTAACACCAGGCAGGACATAGCGGTTATATGAGTGGGTGATTTATTTATCACTGTTGAATAGTGAGTGATAGAGGTCGAGAGAGGATAATGTACTCAAAATAATCCAGGCTTCATTTCTAGGGGGAAGGTATGGGTTACGTCAAACCCATTTATAAATCTTTACTTTCATGAGAAAAAAATAGAAGAGTAACAGAGCCATCATTCTCATTTGACAGAGAGAACAAGGCGCCAGGTGTTAATTGTGTTTGTCAGAGTTGCATGAACTCAGGCTGGGAACCAACCTTTTATTTTATTTTTAATTTTTTTGAACCTTTATTTATTTTTGAGAGGCAGAGAGAGACAGAGCATGAGTGGGGGAGGGGCAGAGAGCGGGAGACACAGAATCCGAAGCAGGCTCCAGGCTCCGAGCTGTCAGCACAGAGCCCGAGGCGGGGCTCGAACTCACAAACCACGAGATCATGACCTGTGCCGCAGTCAGATGCTTAACTGACTGAGCCTCCCAGGCGCCCCAACAACCAACCTTTTAAACCAATGTCTTCAGAAAATGAGATTCCTTTTTATACTAAAAGGAAAAATTTACACTAAAAGGAAAAATCCAGTCTTGACATTTGAGTTTCTACACAAATTCAAATGTGAAGACTGGATGTAAATGTGTGTATGTAGGAAACAATATACACACATACGCATATACACAGACCCATGTGTATATTTTTGTGAAGCTTATTTAATTATTTTGAGAGAGAGAGAGAGAGAGAGGGAGAGCATGAGGGGGGGAGGGCACAGAGGAAGGGAGAGAGAGAATCCCAAGCTGACAGCACAGAGCCCAAGGCGGGGCTCCATTTCACTAACCACGAGATCAGCCCCAACCCACATATTTTTTAAAAAACATTCATAATGAGGACTAATTGAATGATAGAAAATTTCACTTCATGAAAAATTTTACTTTACAATATTGTTTAAGAAATATTTTTTTCAAAGACACAAACTAGTATCTGTATTTTCAAGTTTTGTCAGACCTGCTGTAATGGATACGTGAGATTCACCAAAAGGGCACCGGAAACTAATATGAGGTATGAACTTTATTCTTCACACCAGATTACTTTTCAAGTAGATTAAATATATGAAGGTGCGGAGAGCTGTCCCTGGGTCCACACTGACCTGGGTTTGTGTGTCAACCCAACAATGAGCTACAAAACCCTGCAGAATTTGCTTGAACTTCTGGGGCATCAGTTTCCTCACCGACAAGTAATAATAGCAAGGACAACTTGCCAATAATTCTTACGGCTGTTAAATAAAAGAAATAACTCCAACCAGAGATCCTAAGACAGAAAGTACCCAAATAGTAAATGAATCGTGAATAGTTTTATCTTCACTACGATTTTCTTAGAATGTTTGTCTAGTTGATCTCATTGCTAGTCAATGGGGTACTCCACCACTCTAGACGTCAAGGATTTTAGCAGGGTGCAGGAAACAAACCATTCACATCATCAGAAAAAAATATGAAAAGGAGGTTTCAGACAGCGAAGAGAAGTTGGGAAAATTGCTGAATAGATTCGCATGGTCATCACAGTGGGTTAAATTGAAATCTGAGTGCAGTTTTAGGAAGTAATTTATTGGAACAATAGCTTTATCAGTCAATGGACATTTGACTGTATTCAGCCTACCCACCTTTTGATTCCCACCTGACTGTGTCATGAGCCAGCTGGTGTCCAGAAAGCAAATCTTGAAGAAACAGGCTGTAAGCCTCAGAAACCATTGGCCACGTGCTCAGAAATTACTGCCAAATGATGTGACTTCAGAAGCTTAGAGACAAAGACTTCCCAAAACAAAATCTCTAGGCCACACACTAGACACTAGAGGTGGAAGAGGGGAATTTCTACTGAAACTAGGAAACCTTCCTCGGGGCTACATGTGAAATACTTGGTCCTCTACTTTAGAATACAAAGGCCTGTATTCATCCTGTTTCTTTTTTGTTTCCCTCCAGCACTCGTAGAATGAGGGAAGCATGGTGGTTGTGCAATGAATGAACACACAAAATTAAAAAAAAAAAAAAGATTGTGACATGGGTAGTATCTATCCTTACACAACACATGGGGATGGAGGGCCTAGAGATAGATGAGCAAAGCCTTTAAAAATGAAATCATTGGGTGGCTCAGTCAGTTAAATGTCCGACTTCACCTCAGGTCATTATCTCATGGCTCATGAGTTCAAGCCCCACATCGGGCTCTGTGCTGACAGCGCAGAGCCTGGAGCCCGCTTCGGATGCTGTGTCTCCCTCTCTCTCTGCCCCTCCCCTGCTCATGCTCTGTCTCTCAAACATGAATAAATGTTTTAAAAAATATCTTTAAATGAAATCATTGCTCAACATCACTCATCATCAGGGAAATACAAATCAAAAACAGGATGAGATACCATACCACCTCACACCTGTCAGAATAACTAAAATTAACAACACAGGAAACCACAGATGTTGGTGTGGATGTGGGCAAAGGGGAACCCTCTTAACACCGTTGATGGGAATGTAAACTGGTGCAGCCACTCTGGAAGACAGCATGGAGCTTCCTCAAAAAGGTAAAGATAGAACTACCTTATGACGCAGCAATTGAACTACTAGGTGTTTACCCAAAGGATACAAAAATACTGATTCAAACGTGTGTGTGTGTGTGTGTGTGTGTGTGTATACATATATATGAATTTTAGTCTTCACACTGGATTACTTTTCAAGCAGATTAAGTGAATGTGTGTGTGTGTATACACACACACACACACACACACACACACACACACACACACACATATCAAAATAAATCAGTCAGAAAAAGACAAATACCATATGATTTCATTCATATGTGGGACTTAAGAAACAAAACAAATGCACATATAGGAAGGAAAGAAAAAGAGACAGGGAAGCAAACCACACGACAGTCTTAACTACAGAGAACAAATTGAGGGTTGATGAAGGGTGGTGGGTGGGGGATGGGCAAAAGGTATTCAAAAGGGCACTTGTCATGGTGAGGGTGTTGTATATAAGTGATGAATCACTAAATTCTACTCCTGAAGCCAAAATCACACTATATGTTAACTAAGTGGAACTTAAATAAAAATGTGAAACAAAAATAAAACAAAATTTAAAAAATAAAATCACTGAATGGATAAAGATGTGGTATATATATATATATATATATATATACAAACACACACAATGGAGTATTACTCGGCATTCAAAAAGAATGAAATCTTGCCATTTGCAACTACGTGCATGGAACTAGAAGGTATTATGCTAAGTGAAATTAGTCAGTCAGAGACAGACAAATATCACATGACTTCACTCATATGAAGACTTTAGGATACAAAACAGATGAACATAAGGAAAGGGAAGCAAAAATAATATAAAAACAGGGAGGGGGACAAAACATAAGAGACTCTTAAATATGGAGAACAAACAGAGGGTTATTGGAGGGGTTGGGGGAGGGGGAATGGGATAAATGGGTAAGGGGCTTTAAGGAATCTACTCCTGAAATCATTGTTGCACCATGTGCTAACTAACTTGGATGTAAATTAAAAAAAAATTAAATAATAATAAAAAATAATAATGATAAAAAATAAAATCATGAAATCACTACCTGTTTTAAGAATGAAGTCTAGACTTAATGACTTAAGTCACTAAAAGCTATTGGCAATAAGATCTACATCAGGTTATTTAACGGGGATAAGACATTACTACAACATATCAAGAAATGTCAATGTCAGTAACATAGGAGATGCTCAACGCGGTTGGTGTTCTAAACTGACAGAGCGGATACTTGCCTATAAAGTGTGGGTTGAAGGGCACAGGATGATCACAGACCTCCTACGCCTCAAAGGACTTACTTATCAGGATTCTACAGAGCCTGATATTCTGATTTTCTCCCAGTTTAAGGACTGTCTCAAAAAAGATTCCAGTAAAAAGAAAAATATGTTTCCTTGGAAGAAGCCCCATTTGGCCTGGGTTACTTTATCATGTATAGAGGGAAAAACCTGATGTAGAGAGAGTTCGGGAAAGCAGGAAGAAAGGGAAGAAAGAAAAGGAAGAGAGGTTGAGATGGTAATATCCCTCCATCTAACCTCTAGACCTGCACTGTCCTATATGGTAGCCTCTATTCACACGTGGATATTTAAGTTTAAATTAACCAAAATTAACTAAAATAAAAAATTGAGCTCACCCATCGTATTAGTCCTTTTTCAAGTGCTCAATAGCCCCGTGAGGCTAGTGGCTACCATTTTTGTCAAACAGAACATTTCTATCACTGCAGAAATTTCTATCAGACAGTACTGCCCTAGTGAGTGAGTCCTACAGGGGAACCATATATTCTTGAGAAGCAATGGGTTTTAAAAACAGCGGAACAAGTGGATTCTACTAGAGAAAAACTATCTTGTAGCCCTTCTTAGCTTTTCTGTATTAAGATAAAAAAACCAAGAAGTGGATATTTTGTTGCAGACTAACTTGCACGGGAAAAGGACAGGATGGGTCACAGGGAAAAAGATGTAGCCATAGCAAGCTAGGGATCTCTTCCTAAGCAGCCCCAAATGAGGACAGTTCACCTGTGGACACTAAATGGAGACTGATACTGAAACACGTTTTCCTGTAGAGCTAAAGACTCTATGTGTTGTGTGCAATATGAAGTTCTCATGGCTTGGTGGGATCCTTTGTCATCCTTATAATTTCAAGGTTATAGAACCTCCCCCCCCGCCCGCCCCAAGCCTGGCCACATATTTTATAGATAGGGTAGCTGCTACCTGACCATAAGGATTATACAAGAATCAACATTAAAGAGGCTAGATTCTTTTTTTAAGTAAGTTATTTGAATTTGAACCCAGGTGTACCCAGGTGTATGTGACTCATAACTCTAAACTATTAAATCATATCATGCTGTTCCTATGAGGAGGAAAAAAATATCATGAAAGGGTATCTTAATTTGGACAGAAATAAGTAAAGGGAAGGCCACGATGGAAGAATCCTCTATATTGCTTTGGCAATGTTGGGGAACCTGTGGCCTGATCATAGTTTACGGGAGACACAATATTTATGGCTTCTCTGGGTCTCAGTACCCTCTTCTGTAAAGTAAAGAGGTTGGACCAAAAGATCTTAAGCTCCTTTCAACCCTACATAATTGTTTAATACCCTATATTTCTATAAAGCATTCAATGTGAAGCCTTTTAAGTGAGGATTACTTTATTATCTAGTAAAAATGGTTTTATTGGCACATATATTTTTAGTGCTAAGAACGGACATCAGTGCACATTAGCTAGCCACAAAATTGATAGTTAACAAATTAACTCAGTAGCCGATTTCTCCAGTGCATGTGAACCCTAAAAGGATATTTTAATTAAAAATAAATTATTTTTTAAAAATAGGACTACTGTCCATTTTTGCCAGATTCATTACCTGGAAAATGTCTGCATATATATGGGATCTTCATATGCATGTGTGTTAGTTTCTGCCCCTCCTGTTCCCCCAAGCGAAACATGTTTATGCTTGAAGCTGTTTTGTGAATCCCAAGAAAGCATTTGAAGAAAATTAAAAATCTCTGCCAAAAACTATAACCATCACCAAGCTTGGTCATAAACTTTAATTGGAAAACTGATATTATGTATCTTTATGACACTTTGAAAACATGAATAATATATGTAATCGTCCGAGGGCTGAGCTATGAGCATTGCTTTATTGTTCAAACATAAATAAAAGTGTACTATATTATCAATTAGTGTCCAGCTTCTTTGGGAAAGTGAGAATAAAATCTGTTAAACCTCAGCTGGTGATTTACATTCTCAAACATCTTTACTCACAAGCCTAAAAAGCAGGCTGGTAACAGTCGCCAAAACAGTTGCCAAGACAACTTATCTCTGGATTTAGTACCTACTGCATCAGGAAAGACGCCTACGAGGAATTTAATTAACTAACGCCTCAGCCTCTTTGGCCAAAAAAGGATGGATTTTCCCTTAACTCAAAGTCCCTAGAGAATGAGATTCAATGGAACGAGGGTAGACACAGACACACGAGATAGACATACACATGGGCACTCACAGATGCTGGGATTTAATTATAATACAAGGCTAGTTTTCAGGTGGGTTGACATAGAATCTGCCTCAGTAGTTCATACATGTTTACTGAATAAATGTAAATAAACATGTAGCTATAATGCTCTATATATTTATATTATAGATGTTATATATAATATAAATGTATATATTACATACAAATATATATTTACATTATGCATGCATATATGTTTATATTTATATATTTGTTTATATATAATTCATTCATGCATGCATTCATTCATTCATTCATTCATTCACTTTCCTTCTTCTTCCCTCTTCCCAAAAAGAAATAGGCACCTTATGGAAGTTAATTGAAACAAAATTAGCATCACAGATGAATCAGATATAAAATTGATAGGATGTTTAGAATGTTAGAACGAAGTTTCATCATTGGTTCTGAGCTTCCAGGTAACCATGGCAATAACGGAAGTAGAACAAATTGTATGGTTTACATTACTGCTCACAAAAGGGAATGCTTTTACTCTCCTAACTTCTAACATTATTTTGGGGTGGTTGTTTGAAAACCATACTTAGCATTATAAAATTCCTAGTACAAGTGCCATACAGTTATGTCATGCTCTGTACATGCTTTTTTCCCCATTTAATCCTCACAACTCACCACTAAAGCCCAAAGTCTACTGAGCTAGTAGAAAGTACTATATGAACCTTGCTTAATAGTGTAATTAGTGTTTACCTGGATTATACATCCTTCTTTCCCACATGCTCCTCCTTTAAATGTCCAACTCAAAGATCAGGATGTGGGGCCGAGCACCAAGCTTTCATACGCTATGCGTTTCAAACACAACTCTAATCTCCCACCTTTTGGGTACTTTCTCCCCACAATGGGCAATAGGTGGGTAGTTTTCTCCATCCTTTATGAGCTCCAAATACGCATGACAAAAGATCTGCATTCACATACTGGCAATTTCAGACATGCATAGTGTTGTGTCCTTTTTAAACATATTTGCATGTTTTAATCCTCACAATGAATAAGAGCAAGCAGATGAATACTGATTCTCTGTTTAAAGTTTTTTTTAATGTTTTTAATGTTTATTTATTTTGAGAGAGAGAGAGTGTGTGTGTGTGTGTGTGTGTGTGTGAGCAGGGGAAGGGCAGAGAGAGAGAGGGAGACACAGAATCCAAAGCAGGCTCCAGGCTCTGACCCATCAGCACAGATCCCAACACAGGGCTCGAACCCACGAACTGTGAGATTATGACCTGAGCCGAAGTCGGAAGCTTAACCGACTGAGCGACCCAGGTGCCCCAACTGCTTCTCTGTTTATATGCATTAAGAAATACGGGTTCTTTCCATATTTTGGCTATTGTTGAGAGTGCTGCTATAAACATTGGGGTATAAATTGTGGTTTATATACACAATGGAGTACTACGTGGCAATGAGAAAGAATGAAATCTGGCCCTTTGTAGCAACGTGGATGGAACTGGAGAGTGTGATGCTAAGTGAAATAAGCCATACAGAGAAAGACAGATACCATATGTTTTCACTCTTATGTGGATCCTGAGAAACTTAACAGAAACCCATGGAGGAGGGGAAGGAAACAAAAAAAGAGGTTAGAGTGGGAGAGAGCCAAAGCATAAGAGACTCTTGAAAACTGACAACAAACTGAGGGTTGATGGGGGGTGGGAGGGAGGGGAGGGTGGGTGATGGGTTTTGAGGAGGACACCTTTTGGGATGAGCACTGGGTGTTGTATGGAAACCAATTTGACGATAAATTTCATATACTGAAAAAAAAAGAAATACGGGTTCTGTTAAAACACAAGTCTTTGATCCCTCCTTAGTGCCCATATTTCATATTTCCTTTCCTCCTGTAGATAATCTGGCAACTAAATCATAACTCATATACCTCCAGGATACTGTTTAGCTCATCAAGCTAGTCATTCGCTAAATAGGAAAGCAATGACTTAATACAGTTTCAGGATATTCCTAATTGTCTGCCTCAGGGTAGAATTCTGAGCTAGCCAAGTCTGTCAGGTAGTGTTAGCCCTCTGATTTTGTCCTTCATTGTCAAAGGGTTTTGTTTTTGTTTTGCGATTCTAGAAACTTTTCATTTCCATATGAACTTTCAAAACAGCTTGCCAATTTCTGCACCCCCCCCAAAAAAAAATCCTCCTGGAATTTTGATTGGGATTGTGTTGAGTCTTCTGACAAATTTGGAGATAACTGACATCTAACATATTGAATCTTTCAACCCACAGACAAAGTACATCTTTCCACTTATGTAGGTCTTCTTTAATTTCTGTCATCAATATTTTACGGTTTTCAATATACAGGTTTTACCCATCTTTGTTAGATTTATCCCTAGGTATTTCCTATTTCCAAATATTTGTTGCTACTATATTTAAATACTACTGAGTTTTGTATATTCTTGTAACCTGCAACTTTGCTAAACTCATTAGTTCTAATATATGTTTTGTATCCATCAAATTTTCTACATAGACAAAGCCACCTACAAGTAACAATAAGTTTATTTCATCATCTCCAATCTGGATGCAATTATTTTTATTTTTCTTGCCTATTTGCACTTGCTAGAACCTTCAGTAAAATGTTGAATAGAAGGGATGAGAGCAGATGTCCCTGACTTGGTTCTGACCTTCAAAGGGAAATAATTGTCTTTCATCACTACGTTAACTGTAAGGTTTTTTCATAGATGCTCTTTATCAGGTTAAGTTATCTTCTTTTCCTAGTTTGCTGACAGCTTTTCTTTTAATGTTTATTTATTTTTGAGAGAGAGTGAGCAAGTGGGGGAGGGGCAGAGAGAGAGGGAGACATAGAATCCGAAGCAGGCTCCAGGCTCAAGCTGTCAGGATAGAGCCCAACGTGGGGCTCGAATTCACGAACTGTGAGATCATGACCTGAGCTGAAGTCATATCCTTAACCCACTGAGCCACCCACGTGCCCCTGCTGACAGCTTTTTATAAGGAGTTGCTGTTTGCATTTTTCTCTGCCCGCATGCAGTTTTCTTACCTACATATACTGATCCGTCCTCAACTGAAGCCTGGAGAGGGAAACCTCTGAAGCTTTCCAGGGGTCCCTGAGTATGCTGCTCTCTCTCTCTCTTCAGTACCCCACTCATGCCAACTCTAGCCACTTTTTCTTGGACTCCCACGTCCATTTCGCCAACATGGGGAGACCAGCAGGCTCAGCTTCAGTCCCTCCTGCCAGCGACATAAGCTGGAAACTCTCAAGGCAGTAATCTGGGATGGCGTAGAGCTCACTTTATTGGTTTTCTGTCTTTCGAGGATTATTGCCCTTTGTTGTGTGATGTCCCATGTCTTAAAAATTATTGTTTCATATATTTTGTCCAGTGTTTTAGTTGTTTCTGAGGGACAGTTAGCATCAGAGTCCCTGTTATTCCAGGTGGAAGCAGCAATCTTTCCTGGGGAGTTTCTACACATGTACAATCCTAGGCCTTAATCTATACAGAAATCACGGGCTAGGTCTTGAGAATCTGTACATTTTCAAATGTGTTTTTTTTTTTAATTTACTTACTTTTGAGAGAGGCAGAGAGACAGAGTGTGCGCAGGGGAGGGGCAGAGAGAGAGGGAGACACAGAATCAGAAACAGGCTCCAGGCTCCAAGCTGTCAACACAGAGAACGACCACCAGCAGGGCTCGAACCCACCAACCACAAGATCATGACCTGAGCCGAAGTCAGACACTCAATCCACTGAGCCACCCAGGCGCCCTGAGAATCTGTACATTTTCAAAACTCCACACTGAATTTATTGACAATACTGGCTTGTAAAGTTCAGATTTACCCTTACTTTATATCTCCTGAAACCTGTTCTGTAGGTTAAGTTTCAGAGCATGACAAGTACTCTGGATCCAAGTTCTCTGCCTCTTTAACCTCGGTTTCTTCTCACCCCCGTGTGTACAACCACTGTAATGTCTGCTACATTAGTGCTAATGCTGGGAAGGCTAATTTAATTTCATACATTTCAGTAAGGCTTAACATCTACATGTGCAAAAAACCAACTATAATATAAATCAGGTTGCTCACCAGAAATTGGGTATTTCTTGCACTGTGGTAAATATTACATGCTTGTATCAGATGAGGAAGGACAAAAATTGTTCTCTTATATATATGTAATCATCTTCCTAAAGAGGAAGCCATCAAAGTTTGGATGCAGCGAATATTCTATTCTGTTTCTATTCAGGATTTCTATTCTCTTTTGTCCTTTATGTGTTACTGGATTCCTTCCCAAGATAATACCACTCCAATAATCGTATTGCCCAATGGTATTGGTTACTCTTAGACATGTTTTAAAATACAGGTGGGTAGTCATCTCTTCGTGATGTCTTCTCACAAAATTCTAGGTGGCTTTACTTATTTCCACCCCTGAATGCTTAACGTGTAGGGCACATAGTATTTTAGCTTTCTTCACGGTGCACTAACAATGTGTATTTGGATGATGACACCTGTACATTCTCAAATGAATTTTCCCAGGTAACTGATTGCATGGAAATTGTTGACTTCCTATTTCTCCTATTCAGTTATTCTAGAAATATTCGGAAATGGAGAATATATGATAATACATTACATAATATGAATGTATAATTATGAACACATTTATGATTACATAATTTAAAGATACATATAATATGAATATAGACTTATTTCTTATTTTCTGGTATTCTGCCTGGGAACATCTGAAAAACAGATAACTGAGCTATATTAAGTTTAATTAATATTAAACAGCATTAAGTTGGCAAGTCCCCTGATTCCTGTGCTGCCTGGTTTCTGATCTCGTGGGTATCTAAAGTGGCTTACAATGGCTGAATATGTGAGGAGTTTTTTTTCTATTTGGGGTTCTTTGGTAATGAGCACACCCGGATAGTAATGCCTTAGGATTGCCTGTGTCCCCGCTGATATACCGCTGAATTTTAGGGAGTCAAGAAAAATCCCTTTGGCGGGGCCTAATCCCTTCATGCAAATGTCAACTCTATGAAATTTTATCTTTCTGTTCTTCAGATCATCTTTAAATTATTCATAGCCTACAAACAATGGGTGAACAAAAGAAGAGAATTTTGTTATACTTCAACAAGTTGATTTAAGTTTATTTATTTATGTTGAGAAAGAGAGAGAACGGGGGAGGGGCAGAGAGAGAGGGAGAGAGAGAATCCCAAGCAGGCTTCGTGCTGGCAGCACAGAGCCCAACACAGGGCTTGAACCCACAAACTTTGAGATATGACCTGAGCGGAAGTCAAGAGTCAGGCAATTAACCAACTGAACACGAGCTGCCCCCAACAAATTAATTTTAAGCCCAAATGCTGTTTAGACTGTGTGGTTTGAGTGAGGGTTTAAAAGGATAACTGGGTCATGTGTACACATGCAGCTGAAACTAAGACCATCCCACCAACCTCAATAGGAACCTCGGTCATGTGCAAACCTAGTTGATGAGGAACTCAACTCTCTGTAACCACAGTTCAAATATAGGAACTAGCCCAATCCACCGATCAGGAGAGTCCTACCAAAGAAAACAATAACATGGACATATTTTTATCTCAAAGAGGTATTAGAAATCATCTGATGTTACATTTCTCAAATTTGTTGGGAAGGGGGACAATAATGAGAATTACCTGGTTCAGTGAGGAACAGAATGGAGGGGTATTGAGGATATACAGCTTGTCAGAGCTCCAAAGAGATCCTTTTTAACTTTTAACATAATTTATGAATCACGGGTCCAAATAATGATTTATACAGCCTTGGCTGTAACCATTCAAACCATCCAGCAAGGGTGCTTTCAAAAATCTTACCATCCAGGTCATATCACAGCCAAATTAGAATCTCTGGGTTGGACTTAGGTACCAATACTCTGAAGAGTCACGTAGGAGAGGTTGGGAATCCATAGGCCTATAATAGCGGGGAGCTTGCTAACACCAGACCCAGGATAAGTACCCAGCTCATATTTGAGTAGCCACAAAGAGCCTCTCCGCTTCCCTCTAGACACCTCTCCAGCTAAGAATTACTGTGCCCTCCAGGGAAAGTGTTATCTTTAAATGAACAATTTTTTTAATTGTGGTAAAATACACACGTAAAATTTACCATCTCAACCATTTGTAAATGGACAGTTCAGCAGCGTTAGATATATTTACATACTTTGCAACAGATCTCGAGAACATTTTTATCCTACAACCCTGGAACTCTATACCCACTGAACACCGACTCCCTATTTCCTCCCCCTTCCATTCCCTGCAAAACATTTTATTTTCTGTTTTTATGAGTTTGACTACTTTAAATACCTCATATAAATGGGATCATATAGTGTAAGTCTTTTTGTGACTGCTTATTTCACTTAGCATAATATCCTTAAGATTCATCCATGTTGTAGCAAGCGGCAGGATTTCCTTTTTTTTTTTTTAGCTGAATAATATCCCACTGCATGTGTATACCACATTTTCTTTACCCATTCATCTGTCCATGGATATTTGGATTACTTCTACCTCTTGGCTATCGTGAGTAAAGCTGCAATGAACTTGGATATGCAAATGTCTCTTTGAGATCCTACTTTGAGTCATTTTGGATATATACCCAGAAGGGGGATCATATGGTACTTCTATGTTTAATTTTTGAGGAATCTCCATAGCTGTTTTCCATAATGGCTGCATGATTTTTAATTCCCACCAACAGTGCATGAGGGTTCCAAAAAATATGGAATGCTTCGAGAATTTGCATGTAATCCTTGTATAGGGGCCATGCTGATCTTCTGTATTGTTCCAATTTTAGTATACGTGCTGCTGAAGCAACCACTAATCAAAAACTTTTGAGATAATTTTCATAACTTATTAATAAATCCCATGGGAGTGACAGCTTGAGTCTCCCAAATTTATAAAAACCGCATGTTTGAATAATTCATTTTAAGAGGAATCTGATAAATGGTCAAGGCAAAGTTACTAAAGGGAGCCCTCAAAGCATAGTCCCCAGACCGGATCATCAGCCTCATTTAGGAATGTGCTAGAAATGCAGATTCTTAGGCCCCACCCCAGACTTACTGACTCAGAAATTCTGTGGGTAGGATCCAGCAACTTGTTTTTTAAAAGCTTCCTAGTTTTTGAAGCATACTAAGGTTTGAAATGCTCTTTCGGTTATGATTTTATGGATCTTAAAAAGAATCCTCTAAGCTCTAAGACTTTTTCTATTGATGCTGGTAATGTCAATGAATATATTCCTTTCTGTTTTATTTTGCTTTTTGTTGTCTCTCTATTGCTTATTTGTTTGGTAAAACAGCCTTGCTGTAAGTATCAGTGACTTCAGGATTAAAAGCTAGCTTAGGCAGTAGTTTATAGTATAAACTGTAACAATATTAACTTCTTGGTCATTATGTATTCTGTAAAATGAGGAGACTAGACCAAAGATGGCGAATATCTGCCTTACACCACTTTTCCAGAGCCCAAGGCAGACACTGCTAATTGATCAAGACACTCTACCCCACCCAGCCCATGTAGAATCCTATAATCCTTCTTAACACAGCCCTACCAATGAATGAGACTTACGAGATGAAATCCATTTGCCACCACATAATCTTTATTGTCCCTTCTAGCTATGTCCTCAAATAATATGCACTCCAAACACTACCCATTCTAGGGTGTTCTCTGGAACTGTAAATACTCAGCGAGTTTAGTTTCCTCAACTATCAGATAATACTAATGTTATCTACTTCATGGGGTGTCTTCTTTAGGAGTCTTTAGGAAGATTAAATGAAATATTATATTTGAACCAGCTAGATCAGTGCTAGGCATAAAGTTTTAAACGTATCATTAAACTTTAGTTCCTGCATTCTTTACAATTTTTTCTGACCACTCACCTTGGCCGACAACTACAGCTGATCAAGCGCAGTGCTGCTCTGAGAAGCATGAGTGCTCCTGGTACTGACCTGGCAATAATGAGGATTGACTGATTGCTTAGCCTTTGCTTCCATTACAGTGCTTCCCTCATCATTCTGCTCACCAAGTCTGCACTTTGGCTGAACTAGTGCCTTTGGGTGAAAAAGGAGCCCTTTTACTTCTTAGTTAATCTAATCTCACAACAGAAAAAATCAAAATGATTATATTACCCAGCACAAAACTAAACTCAGAATACATATAACCAACCTTTTCATGCTGACTTAGTAAGATATTAACGAGCAGGTTTCCCTCCTGGAGTAGATGTACAGAAGTTAAGATTTATTGAGGACTATGCATGCACAAAAGCTCTGTTAGCCAATTTGCTGTTATATCTGATTTATTCCCCACAAGAAGACTTTAAGACACACACAACTACATTGTTTCTGATTTACAGATGAGAACACTGAGGTCCAGAGAAGTTAAGAAACATAACCAAAGTCATAAGCTTGAAAAAGGGATCAACTACCTAATTTGCAGAGCCCAGGGCAAAGTAAAGATGCAGGGCCTCTTATGTGAAAGATTATTCGGAATTTCAAGGCAGAGACTGAAGATCATTAAGCCAAGCTCAGGGATCTCTGCACGGGATCCAACCTACTGCACAGGTTGTAGGTTCGTGAAGTTGGCCTTACCGGCGTCAGAAAAGATTCTAAAACTTGTGTCATTTCTCTATTCCAACAATGGGAAAGGCAAGTCACCCGGCAAGAAGTACATCTTGGAGCCCTGGCCCCAGAAAGACGGTGAAGAGCTACAGGGAGTAAGAGTGAAACCCAAAGAACCCAGTCAGCTTCATGGGTTTGACAAGAGATCCCAAGGAGCAGCCCCAATAGATGAAGCAGCACTGGATTTGAGTCAGAAAACCTGGGCTCAGATATTGCCTTGGAAGCATTATTTGAATGATCTCAAGCAAGTCATTGAGCCCTACTAAGCCTCTGTCTCCTCCACTGAAGAAGTGAGGGTCCACCACCTTTTCTTAATTCACAGACTGAACCACTACAGGGGTTGAAGCACATAACTGCATACAGTATGCAGACAAGTACGTGAGGATAGCACCTTTGGAGCCATTAACTGCAGCCCCAACGCTCTACCCCAACTACCTCTTGTATCCAATGATTTAAGTGGGTGCTAAAGGGTCTCTAGGGCAGGATGAAAATCTAAACTGTGTTCAATAATGAGATACTGACATAGAATGGCAGATGGTTGAACTACAGGGAGGTTAACTAAAGGCTGCAGGGACCATCTAGGAGAATTCATTGAACACTTAATAGGTTCTGAATCATCATCTTGCGTACAAATTGTTTTTAATATTAACAGTGAATGACTCTGAGATTATAAAGCATCTATCTAGATTGCAAAAAAAAAATGCATTTCTTTACTTTCTTTTCTTCCTGGTCCTCTTCTCCCATAATCACTCCAAGAATTTCAGCATTGCTTTTTTGGCTTCGGTCCAAAGAATTATGATCATGTTGGGGAAAGAATATGTACAAGCTGTCCATTGTGCTGAACACCCTTTTCTCCTTAGCTGTTGTTATTGTCAGTGGTCTACAGCATCCCTCACAGAGTTCAACTGTCTATAGCAGTGACTGAGACATGCCCACCATTATTGGTTTGAGAGGAAAGTATACTGTTTCTGGGAGCGAGCCATTCTCTCTTTGTGTGGTAATCTGCCATGGTTACATGAGATGAGTGGCCTTGAGTCCAATGTCACAGCTCAAGGTCTCATAGCCTGCATCCACATATACTAATGGATATTTTTGTGAGACTCATCCATAGGGCAGGTGGATAAGATTAGAGAAGAGTCTACCGTCAGCCACACAATGTACCTAGTGCTAGATCTCTACTAAGGTGGGGAGGCAGGTGTACTACTACTTTATCCCACTCCAAAAGGTCAGCCTCATATCTTCTTACCATTTCCTAGCAAGGTGAGAGTAAATAAAGATTTTTCCTTAAGAATCTGGGGCTTCACCACATTGGGGCTGCCATTGTTAGTTCCTCTGCCACTGCGTTCAGCTGCAAGTGGTTGAGCTCATCCTTGCCTGTCTCCATGAGATCAAGAGCAATTTATCTGCCTCTCTCCTACCTTCTTAATGACCCCCAGGATTGATGTCTATCTTCCCATATTTCTGTCCTTGACCTCTAAGACAATAATTACTTTGATCTCCCTCTCTCCTTTGATGATTCACCATTTACTCAACAGATATTTATTGAGCACTTGGTAATAACCAGGCACCATTCTAGACGCTCAAAATTCAAGAATGAACAGAAAATCATCCCTGCCTTCACAAAGCTTACATTCGAGCCCCAAGGTCTATTTTATTTCCTTTCTCAATTAGTGGAAGTTCAAAGGATACTCACTTCATATCACCCAAAGGCCCCAAATGTAACCTCCTAAATAAAACAGCACGAGTTGGTATATTTTCAAGGTCTAAACTGTTTAGTGTTATTTAGTCAGCATGTAAAATTTTAAGGAAGAAGTAGGTTTGACACAATAGGAACAAAAGTCCACATTGGACCTTAAGAGTTAAAGTAAGAAATCATGGGGCACCTGGTTGGCTCAGTTGGTTAAGCATCCAACTCTGGCTCAGGTCATGATCTCACTGTTCATGGGCTCGAGCCCTGCGTTGGGCTCTGTGCTAACAGCTCAGAGCCTGGAGCCTGCTAAGGATTCTGTGTCTCCCTCTCTCTCTGCCCCTCCCCTGCTCATGTTCTTTCTCTCTCTCTCTCTCTCTCTCTCTCTCTATCTCTCTCTCTCAAAAATAAACAAACATTAGAAAAGATTTTAATAGGAAAAAAAGTAAGAAACCAAACTTCTGGGTGCATTATTGAGAACGTTTCTTGAAGCAAACTTAAACCAGCCCTTGTGGCTGTTTTATAAAGAGGGTGACAAATCCCAAGCAACGATGCCATGGAACCTTTTTCAGAAGGTGTAATCTGTGGGACAAAATTAAATGATTGAATCATTGCTTTATTTTACTTACTCCTATCCTGTGATCATTCCAAGAACCCCAGCATGGCTGGCTCTCTTAGATATCACAGTCAACGGGGTGTTGGATGAATGGATCCACCCAGCAATCCATTAAGTGCTGATGAAAAGGAATCATAGCTTTGGAAGCAGGAACCATGTATACCCCACATAGAGAAGCTACAACACTCTTAAAATCAAAAGCCCAGAAGGTGCTGAAGCTAAGAGCTTACTTAGTAGAAGAGAAACAGGGTGATAGGAGGGACGGTCCAAGGGAAGTAGTGAGAGTGGAATTTGAAGGCAGATTCCAACTGTGAGTCATGACCTAGATTGGCATAAATTCCTGTGAGAACCTCCTCCCCTCTCATCCCACCACGAGACATGAAGGAGATCAGAGAAAGAATAGAATAGTAAGAGTGGCCTGGGTTCCGCAGTTAAGCAGGTAATGGTTGGGGCCTAAGTTGTCACTCTGAATTCACAGTGTAAAACCACAAGTGTCCCGTGATATTTGCCTTAAATACCTAGCTGCTTCTCCCCCTGCCATTCTGAGAGCGATAGAAACTGATGGAATCATTAGCAGATGCCCCAGTATCATAGTCGTCTCTGTCACCCTCTTCACCAAATCACTCCACATTTTGTTCTACTTGGTGACTGGTGGGTAGGCTGTAACTGACAGAAGAATCTAAAATACCATCTTGTCAAGCACAAGTCTAAACTAGGTCTGCATGACTTCACGGGTTTAGGACAAGGGTTAAGAAATATCTAATTTTAGCAGGTTGAAATTTGCAGAAGTGTTGAGAGCCCAAAAAAAAAAAAATCCTTAATACTCAATAAGGGATCCTGCTGAGACATCCAAAGCACCTCAAGTTTTTAACACCTTTTAAAAATCACTTATTTTCATGCTTGTGTACTGCACGATCTAATTTATGGTCAGGAAGGCCCAGAATACCATCTCAACCTTGCCACTAGCTGTGTGACTTTGGTCTAATTACTCTTCTTTTTTAGATCTCAAATTTTCAATGAAGGTAATAATAACTACCTTTCGTGACTGATGCAAACATTAAATGAAATGATAGAAGTGTGAGGGTTTAGTAGTCTACATTCTATTATAGCTTCTCAATATTTGCTTAATGATAAATGATTACATGAATGAATATTAATACATGGGAAAACATTTATTTCCTTTTCTTATATATTCTCATTCCAGAGTCATCTAAGACATGAACATAAAACATAAACACTATTTATTTTTTCATAAGAATTTATACTTTATAAAGTGAAACCTTATATGTCTCATTTAATCCTCCTAAAAGCTCTTGAGAGACAGTTTAGGCTGGGGTTATCACTTCCATCTTACAGAAAGTGATGCAAAGGGCAGTATTTTTTATTATCCAAATCCATGCAGTTAAAGGAAAGAAGGAAGAAAGGAAGGAAGGAAGGAGGAAAGGAAGGAAGGAGGCAGGAAGAGAAGGAGGCAGGAAGAGAGGGAGGCAGGAAGAGGGAGGGAGGAAAGGAAGGAGGGACTCAAGCTCAGATTTTCCAACTCGAACTCCATATTTTTTTCCATTTTGAAAACCACCATCCCACGTATCCTTGAAAACTGAAGGAACCCATCTGTCGTCATTGGACCAGCTATTAACACAATCAAAATAGACATTTCCTTCCTGACTAAAATGAATTAATGGCTTAATCTGTCTACAATATCATTCCTGGACAACACAAGAGGCTTTCTCATATAAGGCTGTCAGAAAAGATTCAAACTCAGAAAAAGCAATCTTTTAATTATCTTCAGTTGTGCTAACTCCAAGGTGGCTTCGAGGGGAGCGAAGATTAGGACACACAGTCATCTCAGGTGTGTCATTCTTAGTGTTCTGACCTGCCAGTCAGTACCTAGAACAATTGCAAATAAAGCCATGGGTAGGTTTAGGATGAAAGAGACCTTTTATATCAGACAGCAAAGAGGTGGACTAAGTCAGAAATTCCAAGAACACTTGGCCACCTAAATGGAATGATGCAGTTAGAGAGGGAGGGAGCCAAACCATGAGAGACTCTTAAAAACTGAGAATAAACTGATGGGGGAGATGGGGGGGGGGGGGAAGTGGGTGATGGGCATGGAGGAGGGCACCTGTTGGGATGAGCACCGGGTGTTGTATGGAAACCAATGTGACGATAAATTTCGTACTAAAAATAAATAAATAAATGGAACGATGTCCTGAAATTAAGTAGAAAAATTAAGGTAAGGGTGTCTGGGTTGCTCAGTCGGTTAAGCATCTGACTCTTGGTTTCAGCTCAGTTCATGATCTCGTGGTGTAAGGAATTCGAGCCCTGCATCAGGCTCTGTGCTGACAGTGCACAGCCTGCCTGGGATTGTCTTTCTCGCTCTCTCTCTCTCTCTGTATCTCCCCTACTCATGCTGCCTCTGTCTCTCTCAAAAATAAATAAATAAACTTAAAAAAAATTAAGGGTAGAAGGATGTATAAATATTTACTGAATGTCTACTACAAGCTAAGCACTAAGGTGAAAACTCTAGATATAGTACCCTATTTAATCCCTCCATATACCTAAAAGGTAGATATTTTTAATTCTCATTGTACAAAGAAGATTCTGTAGCTCACAGAATTTAAGTTACTTGTCCAGAATTAGTGGCTGAGCTTCAGTCTGAACCCCGACTTGTCTGAACCCAAAGCCCGTGTTTTATCACCTGGCTAGGAATTTTCCACTAGCAGTCCACAGATGAGAGCAGGGCTGACAGAAAAAAGACAACTGTAGTTATCCCTGTCCCTTTTTAACATCAATATGCTGATTCAGTACATCTGAGATGGATCCCACACTTCCAGATCTTTAACAAGTTTTCTGGGTTATTACAAGGGACAGCTAAGTATGAAAAGAGACGCCATGTTGCCTACTCAGGAGACAAAGACATATTTCTTACAGCCATGGTGCACCCAAGGTGCAATGTCCTTTCGAACTCTCACTTACCTTCACTAATCAGTGATTTTTATGACTTTACAACATGCTAGAAGCTCTCAGCATTAGTCAAAAGTTAGGAAGGAGCCTTTTCTTCAGACCACTTAGTCTTCGCCATTACCCAACTGGCCACGTAACATAGATTCTCCCCACTGGCACCAGCCAGAGAGCCCCCAGCCCTTCACACAGACATTCAATGTCTCCCAGGCTGGGTTCTGAACTCCTGTTCTTTTAAGATCTGACACGAGCTGTCTGCTTACTGAGGGTAGTTCTCACGCATTCAAGGGAACAGAAAATGCACTGTTCTCTCCAGTCTCCAGAAAGCTCCCCTGATCTCCTCTTAACCCACCAAGCAAAGCAGCCCTTACTTTCAATGAGAGGACCACTGTCCTCTGGTCTTTCTCCACACTTTCTCTTTAACAGGGACATTGAATGGTTAACTAGGATGTACGAAATATTTTAGGTTCAAGAATTAACGGTAACATTTTTTGCCTTTTATGGGAATCAGATGAGTCTAAACATGCATGAGTTAGTCTTATATCCCCAAGGCTGAACAGCTACTTCTTCAAAGCAACAGGAAACAAAACACAAGTTTGAGTCTTCCGATTCTGCGACATTAAATTCTCATTAACCCACCTTGCCACACTGTTTACAGACTTGGAGGCAAAATGAGATGGCATTCAAATCAACGTGCATGTACTTGGCCATAACAGGTACCTAATATCGAGTGAGCAAAATGTGGAAAACAAAGCAACTATAAAACATGGCCCCTTCCTCACAATGTTCATATAACCCTATTGTGAAATGGAGTATATGTGAAATGCCCTTGAACTTTCACACTTTGAGAACTTTCTTTGTTCTATTATTCACTACCTCCAGCACTCTTTGAATCTAGGTTTTCTATCCCGGTCAAAAGAAAAAAAAATTTTTTTTAATTATAACACCAATATACCACAAAATAAGATGTGGCAAGGTACTATGAAAGCTAAAATTTTATACCAATGTAACAGAAATTATTTTAAAAAAATAAGAAAAAAGTAGAGAATTTTATCACTGCATTATGCAAAAACCTCACCTCTGGCTTCATCTTATTTTTTCCATCCTAATTTTTTTTTTGTCCCACTGTCATCATCCACTTAGGCTTTAATTGGTTCTTCCCTGACTGAGTTCACTGTATTTGAGGAAAATGCTTTAAATCCTCTCTGTCATAAGATGAGATATTAAATAAGAAAAAAAAATCCATGGAGATCTTATTTACAGAAAATCGACAAAATGGTGTCAATTGAAGTGATGCATAGAGATACAAACCTTTAAAGGAGTCAGAAGAGGTAGAGATTGAGGAATTCATCAGGAAAGGCTGGATGGAAGCCAAAGAGGATCCACAGGAAGGAACAGGATATGAACAAAATGTCACGTGTAACAGACAATGGGGTTGCCTGATTGCCTGATCAGATCAGTGTTCATATTGGCAAGCAGTAAAAGAGAAAACTGAAAGACACAGGTGGCTGATGAAATACAAAATTGTATGAGAAAAAGTATATCCCAAGTGGGATCTATTCCAGATATGCAATACTGGTTCAGTATTTGAAAACCAATCAGTGCAATCAACTTAACTTATATAATCTAGTAACTTTAGCTAATGACAATGTATATGTATTCATTTATTCATTGTAACAAATGTACCATAATAATAGAAGATGTTCATAATCGGGGAAAATGGGTGAAGGGTATGTAGAAACTCTATACTATCTTCATAATTTTTCTATTAATCTAAAACGGCTCTAAAATTCAAAGTTAATAACTAAATAACTAAATAAAGGATTTTTTGAGGTAAATCAAGGAAATAGAGGCTATTAAATCTCAAAGAGACTTACAAGTGCCCACCCAAGGTCAATCAACTGGTTATGACTAAGTTAAAATCAGATTTGAGATCTCAGTGACTCCTGGCCTAGTCAGGTGAAGCAAAGGAATCAAAACAGGAAGAGATAAGGAAAAATGATGCTTAGAATATCTTCTTCCAAATAAAAACAGAGACTTCAGCCTCCCTACACTTATGACTTATAGGGAATACAAATGAAGCTCAGCCAAAGACAATGTGTTAATCAACGATGATGCCAACAGGAAGAAAAGTGTCTGGAATGTGTTTCTTTTTCAAGTTAGATAGACTTTCTTAAATTGGCTTAAGGTATGTTAAACATTCCACCCCGAAGTCCTATATTAAACAGTTATATTATAGACGTGAAATATCTGTTCTTTGCAATCATAGAAATATCTCAGTATTTATGAAGAGCATTGAGTTGGTCAGAAGATCACGGTCGCTGCTTCTGACATTGGGTCTAAAGCTAGCTCTCACCCGCTGGGCTCCTATTAGGGGCCATGCACTCTGCCCTTCTTAGCTCATTCAACTCTCACAAGAAAGTTACGAAGTCAAGACATCGGACATGTTTTCAAGATTAAGCAAACCTTCCAAGAGGTTGGACGACTTCCCCAAAGTCATACAAGGGAAATGGAACCCGGGTATATTTATTCAAAAACCTATGGTGCCTTTCTCACTCTATGACCTTGGATAAATTATTATGTTTATTTCAAACACTTTATGGTGCTTATCATGTGGCTGGTCACAACTCTATACACTTCATAAATATGAATTTACTTAATACTTATAACCATTTATGAGTAGATGTTATTAAAATCCCCATTTTAGAAATGAAGAAACTGGGGCGCCTGGGTGGCTCAGTCATTTAAGCATCTGACTTCAGCTCAGGTCATGATCTCATGATTCATGGGTTTGAGCCCTGCATCGGGGGCTCTGTCAGCTCAGAGCCTGGGGCCTGCTTTGCATTCTGTGTCTCCCTCTCTCTCTGCCCTTCCCCTGCTCATGTTCTGTCTCTGTCTCTCAGAAAATAAACATTAAAAAAAAGAAAAACTTAAAAATTAGAAGTGAAGAAACTGACTCCATCTTCTGAGCTTCTGACTCCCTTTCTGAAAGTGATTTCTAAGAGCCCTTTCAGCTCTGCAGTCACTGATTCAATAATAGGCAGGATGCCTCCAAGGTCAACTTCCCCAGGCCTGTGCCTCAGACGGAGGCCATTCTGAGGACTGAGCAAAATCCTTTGAAGTGGCATCTATAAAACCAGGCCAAAACAATGAAACAAAAACTCATAAGATTTAATCTTCCTTGGAAAAGTTATGGCAAACAGAAAGATGACATCAGCTGACATTTGTGCAAGTTGCTATTTTAATACATATTCATTTCAAAGGGTGCCTGAGAATATAATAAAGAAGTGAAAAGATCCAAGAAGTTTCTGTCCAAAGGACTCAGTCTTTCTTGTGTCTTTTCATGTAACCAAAAAAAAAAAAAAAAAAGGAAAAGCCAGAGGGGAGGGAAAAAAAGGGAGGAAGGTAAGGTGAGGAGAAAAAGAAAAAAGAGACAGAGTAGAAAGAAGGAAAGATGGGAGGGAGGGAGGAAGAGATAGAGTAAGATGGAAGGAGAGAAAGAAGATTAAGGAAAGGAGTGAAATAATAACCCTTCTAAAAGCTAACGAGAGACTATGAAATAAGCAAAATACTAAAAAGTGTAATATAACAGTGTCAGCTAAACCTGGGATCAAATCTTTTTTCCATCCCTTAAGAACTCTATGACCAATGACAAGTTACTTAACCTCTTTAACAGTTTCTTCACCTGAAAAAAATCTAACTTTCTGGGACTTTTTATGAGTAAATGAAATAACGTACATGGACGGTCTAGTACTGTGCCTAGCACACAGCACGTACTAATTAAAAATTAGTTGCATAGATGTGTCACCTAATGGTGAGCCAAGAGAAGTGACTCTCCCCGAACTAATAAAATGAGGTCTGAGGTGCACCTGGATGGCTCAGTCAGTTAAGCGTCTGACTTGGGCTCAGGTCACGATCTCACAGTTTGTGGGTTTGAGCCCCGCGTCAGGCTCTGTGCTGACAGCTCGGAGCCTGGAGCCTGCTTCGGATTCTGTGTCTCCCCCTCTCTCTGTTCCTCCCCCGCTCGCACTTTGTCTCTCTCTCTCTCTCTCTCTCTCTCTCAAAAATAAATAAAGATTAAAAAAATTTTAAAAACGAGGTCTGAGAACATAATAAAAGTGCAAATGGAAAACCTTACTTTGAACCATCACAACCCGTGTAGTATTTGATGGCCATTTTCAAAACCAGGTGGAATCAAGGGATTTCTAGAATCATAGAGAAGGGTGCATTACTGCACTGAAGGAAACATTAGGAACCCCAAGCCAATCCACCCTATTTCAGATTCCTTAAAACAATGAGCAGAATAAAAGGAGCCTAAGACTGGTCTACTTTAGATATTTTCAGCATTCTCAGCATATGAAAACAATAAGTACGTCTTGAGGGTTTCTTCAGTGTCATTTTTTGGTCAAGTAAAATATCAACATCAAAGTCTGTAAATTGTATTCTTTCCATTGTAAGGCATAACGTATCTCCTAAGGGCAAATGCCTGAGACTTCCATCAGGTAGGCCTTCAATAATGAACCTATTTGTTCAAAAAAGTTATTCTCAGTTTCCATCCTTCAGGCAATGTTTGGCTTATTCTCACAACATCAAACAGACTTTGCTACTAAAGATCTGGGTTCAAATTCCAGCTTTTTATGTTATTAACTTTGGGCACATTATACAATCTCTCTGGGCCTCAGTTTTCTCCTTTAAAATCTGAAGTTAAGAATAATGTCTTTATAGAGAATTAATGATCTAATGCAGTCAAACTACCCATCAAAGTGTCTCTGCACACATTCATGGCATGGCAAGTGTTAACTTATTTATTCATACTATTATTTATTGTCATCTCTCAGTTCTGTTCCTTATGAATGTTCTCAAACAACTCCATTCTGAACTCATAGTGCTTCCATGCCTCAGACACCATATCTACTAAAATCCTGTCCTTCTGAGATGGTTTATAATTTCCTAATCTAGATGACTTCTGGTAAGTCCTTCACCAAGAGCTTCTGAGGAAATTCTGTTGTTGGAAATTGTGATAGAGAGAAAGTCCTGTCTTGAATTTAAGCAACGTCAAGAATTAGAAATAAATGTATTCTCACTAACCTTGCAAAGGGAGAAATGGCTATTCAATGCATTGGTTAGGAATCGGGAAGAAAGTGCCGGTAGCCAAGACGATTGATTTGCACATTACCAAATTACACAGGTTAAGCAGGAGGAAAGAGGGCCACAAGGAGAACTAAAAACACCGAGACATTAAACAACATGCATAAACGAGTACATAGGAAACTCACGTTGTCAAGAATAACATACACGACATGAGCCTTCTGGATTTGGAAGAGCTTATGATTCTGTTCATGCATTCTAACGGCATCCTTGAGATAATTAAAATGTCTCAAAAACTAGTGAGTGAGGTATCAAAGCAGGTAACTCAATAGAGATGTCAGCTTCTATATAGCAGCTGTCAAAACAGTGACTGAGTTTTAAGACTGGAATGACTTTCTTTCCTTGGCCAACTGATGGAATGACAGTGACCTCTTTTTACTAGTATACACTCAGTCAAGTGTAGGCCTTGGAAAAGAGGGAGGAGCGGGAGGGGCAGGATGCTGACCTGCTCGGACGTCTATCTCCCAGGAAGTTTGACCATGAACCGTTGCAAAGACCTACTTTTACCTCTACTTTCTATGCCAGAAATAACTTTCAAAAATGCAAAAGTAATTCATGTTCTTCCCTGATTAAAATTCTTCAGAAAGGTCACATTTCTTGGGATGCATAATCTTTTGTGACCTATCTCTCAACAACCAGATGGATAGCTTTTCATGAGGTTTGCTGACAAAATCAATTGACCCCTGTCCCCACCCTTTATCCAGATCTGTCCTTTGTGCTTATCTGTGATATTGTTGAACATTTCATGTCCCAGCTCAGAGTCCCGATAGGCTCACTCTTACATGTCAAACCATGTATGATGATGTAGCAGTTAAGAACATGGGCCCTGAAACCAAATCACATGAATATGAACGCCAGTCTGTCAGTTTCCAGCCGTGGAGCTTTGGTCTAGTTAGTAAGTATTCTGTGCCTCAGATTCCTTCCCGGTAAATCAGTTGTAGTAACAGTACCTAACTCTTAGGAGTGTTATGAGCATTTAGTTGGATAACACATGTTAAGTTGCTAGTAAAATAAGTGTGATGATTTCGGGTTTAATAAATAGTTATCATGGAGTCTGGTCTTTATGGTGGAAAAGAACACAGGTCCTAGAGTCAGGAAAACCAGAGTCTGAAGCCCAGCTCCTCTGCTAATTGGCTATTTGCCAGTTAAACACATTCTTAGCATTCTTGCACCGTTTCATTTACTCACTGGAGATGAAAGTATCTACAAAGAGAGTTTGGGGAGACAATAAGATTAAAACCACAATGTGCCAAAACCACAATGAGGTATCACCTCATACCTATTAAGATGGCTTTTATCAAAAATAAATAAATAAATAAATAAATAAATAATAAATAATAAATCTTGGCCAGAATGTGGGGAAAAGGGAACCTTTATGTAAGTATTGGTGGAAATGTAAATTGGTGCAGCCACTAGGGAAAACCGTTTGGAGTTTCCTCAAAAAATGAAAAACAGAACTACCATATGAAACAGCACCTCACTTCTCGGTATATTCCCACAGGGGTTGAAATCAGGATCTCAGAAATTATCTGTATTATTCATAATAGCCAAGACATTGAAAGAACCTAAATGTCCATCAATAGATGAATGGCCAAGGAAAATGTGATACATACACATGGTGTAATATTCTTCAGCCTTAACAAAAGAAGGGAATCTTGCCATTTGTGACAACACAGATAAACCTTGAGGACAAGGTGTGAAGGGGGGAAAAAAACAGGTACAAAAGAACAAACTTACATGATCCCACTTGCATGAGGCATTGAAAATAGTCAAACTCCGGGGCGCCTGGGTGGCTCAGTCAGTTGAGCGTCCGACTTCGGCTCAGGTCATGATCTCATGGTCCGTGAGTTCGAGCCCCGCGTCGGGCTCTGTGCTGACAGCTCAGAGCCTGGAGCCTGTTTCAGATTCTGTGTCTCCCTCTCTCTGACCCTCCCCCATTCATGCTCTGTCTCTCTCTGTCTCAAAAATAAATAAACGTTAAAAAAAAATTAAAAAAAAAAAAAGAAAAGAAAAGAAAATAGTCAAACTCCTAGAAGCAGAGAGTAAAATTGTGGTTATCGAGGGATGGGGGGGTGGAGATGTTGGTCAAAGGGTACAAATTTTTAGTTACGAAGGTTGAATGTATCCTAGAAATCACTATACTTAACAACCCTGTATCATATACAATAGCAATATCTAAAATTGCTCAGAAGGCAGGTCTTATGTTAATTGCTCTAATAATACTACTACTAAATAAAGATGGGAGGAGCTTTTGGAGGTGATGAATATGTTTATGGCATTAGCTGTGGTGATGATTTCATGGTATATACTGATCTCCAAACTCATCAAGTTGAATGCATTAAACATGTACAGCTTTTTGTATGTTGATTATCATGTCTCAATAAAGAGTTTTTTTAGAAGAAAAAATGGAAGTCATCACTTCCATGCTTACAAGAAAAAGGCTAAACAAATGGAAAGTCAATGACTTTTCTCACACCCATCAGAGAATTGAGGTCACAGGGCAAGCTGCCTTACCAAAATACGGAAAGACAGCTCAATATAGAGAATCACATGCTAGCCAAAGGAGATAAAACAAAGTCATCTAAAATACTGAATTAAAACTAGAACACACACAAAAAAGAGAGTAAGATAAACAAAGCAACATGTGCAGACATCTGATTCCAATCTATGGAAAAATAAACATATTATTTATGAAGTGCCAGCAGCCTGCCAGGAACTGGGGTAGGTTCCTTGTATATATTATCTCCCCATTCTTCCACCAGCCTCTGAAGCAGACTCTCTTTATCTCTATTTTCCACATCAGAAAACTGAGGCTTACACAGGAAAAGAAGTGTGCCTAATGTCCCACAGCTAACACGCACCAGAGCTGGGATTTGAATTCCAAAAGTTGTGTTCTTTTTACCATACCAAACCAGTGGCTCCAAGGGCCACGTTGACTCCAAAGAACAAATCTGTTAAAAAAAGAAATCTGGATTTGGATTAGTAGAAGCATGCCATCAGACTGAATATCCAGCTCACACAGTATGGAGCAAGATTTGTCTCCAGCTTCTGTAACTTATCATCCATGCTTCTGTTGCTATGGCCTTGGTGGCCTGGGACATCCCCAGAGGGTGTTACAAGAGCCCATAAGTCTCATGAACTGCTAAATTCTCATTTGTCTGCAAGACCTTGGATTAGTTTAACATTCCCTGACAGCCGCTGGCAATCAACATTTACAACACTTAAACCTGGGCTTAATTAATGAGTGTTTATTATTCATCTCAGCCACATGCACTGAACACTTACTAAGATCTAAGGCCCAGTGAGAGTTAATGTGAAGGATACAATGATGAATAACAATTATAACAATATTAAATTCTTACATTTGTAAGGAGCTTTACTCTTAACAGAAGACTCTAACATATGCTATCACATAATCCTCACACACCAGCGACAAGTAATTCATTATCCCAATTTTGTATGTGAAGACACATGTATGTCTATGATATTGTGATTTATAATAAGAAATATATAGTATTTGGTCTTCCTTCCCTTTTCTGAGCTCCTAAAACCCTTGGAATTTCCTAAGTGATGAGATTCATCAAGGTGTCTTTTATTATGTTTATGAGATTACCTGGAAAGCACCTAAGAATGGGGGCTGGTTACCAGTGGTTTCTTAGAGGTTTGGAACTTTCAGTCCTACTCTTGGATTGCTGGCAGGGGAGCAGGCCTGGAGGTTGAATCAATTACCAATGGCCAATGATTTAATCAAATATGGTTATGTGATGAAGTCCCTATAAAAACCCAAAAGGATGGGGTTCTGAGAGTTTCCAGCTTGGAGAACACGCCGAGATACAGGAAGAATGGTACATCTGGAGAGGGCTCCATGCCCTTTCCCACCCACCTCGCCCTATGGATCTCTTCTATCTGGTTGCTCCTCAGTTATGTCCTTTCATAAATAAACTGGTAACCTAGTAAGTAAAATGTTTCTCTGAGATCTATGACCTGCTCTAACAAATTAATCAAACCCAAGGATGGGGTCATGAAAATCTTCAATCTGTATCCGGTCACTCAGAAGAATGGGTGACAACCTGAACTTATGACTGGTTTCTGAAGGGGACGAGTGGCCTTGTAGGAATAAACTCTTAAACTGTGAAATCGGATACACTCTCCAGGCAGCCAGTGTCCAAATTGAGTTAAATCATCAGTCACCCAAATGGTGTCAGGGAAATACTTGGGAGTATACACACACATTGGAACTGGGTAACAGAACCAACAGAATGTCCGAAGCCACACAGACGGCATTTGTCACAACTGAGATTTGAACCTACCATTTGTCATATCAGAAAAGTTAGCCATTCCCTGATTTCTGGTTGTTGTTGTTGTTGTTGTTGTTGTAATTTTTGCCATGCCACGAAAGAGAAACAGAAAAATAACTTGAATGTGGCAGAAGTGTTAAAAAGGGGGGTGGGGGGAATCTTAACGGAAGACAAGAAAAAGTAGGGCTAGGCACTGCCCTCCCTTCCCTCTCAAACTTTTTCTACTGGATGGGCAGCCTAAGTGAGGGGACTAAACGTGCCCAGCAGGAGACCCCATCTGTACTGAGGCAGCTCAGGTTCAAGAGCTGCAGGCCATAGGAAGCATGGAAGAACCATAAACAGATCTAAAATGGAAAGGACTCAGGCTACAAGACCTGTAGGGAAGAGGATATGAATAAAAGCTGGGTAAAAGGAAGATTTGTTGCTCAAAACTTGACTCTGTCACGAACAAAGACCATGAGTAAATTGGTATATTAGTGTACTTAGGAGACATGACTGAATAACTTATATGGAAGCTTTGGCAGGTGGAAGGCCTTGTGCCAATACTGCCTGAACTCTTGAGCAGGTCTCTGGACAACCATCAGTTGAACAGTGCAGGACAGTCTCCTTTCAAGGCTGATGGCTATATGCGGGGCCAGGGGAGGAGAGACAATAAAACGATTCCTTACTCAGCTACTTCTCTGCAAACATTTGCACTTTTGTGGGGGCAGGGGATGGATTTCTGCATTTTCCAGGGAGACTGAGCCAAGTGCCAAGAACTAAGGGTCCTCTAGGTCTTACAACACTAAGTATGCCAATTGATGTAAGATCAGTATTTGTTCTAATTGATTCTGATTTATCTACTTCTCATTCTGAGGTGCTATGCTGACTCAAGGGCCTATCACGGAATGTGTGAGAACTGGTGGTTTCCCTGGCACATTCCCCACCTTATCTCCCAAGTTACTCACAGCCCAAGCGAGAGGAGCGAGCTGCTTTGGGGTGGGTGACGGTGGAGTTCTTCTGATTAATAGTAACAAATGTCAGGAATAGGTGAGTAACGTGAACTTGACATGCAGCTAAGAACGACAGTGAGTAGGAAGGCACTCCACATTCAGCCCAGGGAGTGCCGGAGAGGATAGAGAGGAGAATATCCGAGGCACTGCATATAGGTAGTTTCTGATTCACATTATTGTACTTTGAGCAACGTTTTGCTTCGGTAGTTCACATCTTTTCATAACTGCCACTGCTTACGTGTACAGATGAGACCAAATTAATATCTGGTGTTCCGGCATCTGTTGCCCCACGCATTAAGGGGGTGCTGTTAATGTAAGCAGCATGACTCTCACATTTGTGCTAGTTTGCCTGCTGGAGTCCTTGGCACAGTCAGGAGTAGTCTTTCTACTAGTAAGAGATGCCCTCCATGTTTTCCCACTGGCGACCCCTGGGCTTGCTGGAGCTTCTACAATATCCTTGGGAAGTCCTTGTGCACTAGGCTCTAGCAGCTCTAACAGGCACCATGGCTGCCTCTGCCACTGATTCCCAAGCACAGTCATTGCCAACTGCTGTTCTGAGCCTCAGACCAAAAGGGACAAAAGCTCCATAATGAACAATTCTTTCCATCAGAAGAGAAAGAACCCAAATACCTCTTAATCTACACAGGAGACAAACCTGAGTTCATGAAGGCTGATCTTGGAGACAAATACAGAATATGGACATCATGTTCTCTCGTGTCGAAGATTTTGTCAGCCAACAAACAAGTTTATGTACTTGGTTCTTCCCTCCATTTTACTCCAGATGTGCCCTGCTCTCTAATTCAGCTCTAGCCTTGCTGTTTTCTAAGCTTGCTTTAATTTCACGGGTCAAAGCAAGCTAGTCTAAAAATAAAACTCTTATTCTGCTATTTTTTTAACAGATGGGATTATCAAATAAAAGTCATTTAGGGAGAACCCAAATAATACTTATAATAAGACAAAATTTACCACAGGAAAATTAGCCCTAAGGAGCTAAACAGGAGACTGCTTGTAGCTGAGCTGTTCTGCTGTGCAAAATATGGATGACTATACATTTTTTTCAAGTATTCTCTAAACATTTATGCATACAAGGTATACATAAAGTTTGAAATTTTTTTTTAATTTTTTTATTTTGTTTTCAATATATGAAACTTATTGTCAAATTGGTTTCCATACAACACCCAGTGAAAGTTTGAAATTTTTTGAGGGAAGATCTCAAATGCACTTCATTTTGGTACATCGTCAGAACGAGGTCATCTAAAGAGAGTGATACCTGGTTCTTCTCTGTACAGGAAAAAACTTATTCAGGTGATGGAGAAAGAGGTACAAAATATTCCCTGTCCCTACTTACACGTGCACACTCAGAAGAAATTTATATATGTGAAGGAAAAGTCATAAAGCCAAAACTCTTGGGGCGCCTGGGTGGCACAGTCGGTTAAGTGTCTGACTTCAGCCAGGTCACGATCTCACGGTCCGTGAGTTCGAGCCCCGCGTCAGGCTCTGGGCTGATGGCTCGGAGCCTGGAGCCTGTTTCCGATTCTGTGTCTCCCTCTCTCTCTGCCCCTCCCCCGTTCATGCTCTGTCTCTCTCTGTCCCAAAAATAAATAAAAAACGTTGAAAAAAATTTTTTTAAAAAAATAAAGCCAAAACTCTGTTAAATACCAAGTTCCTTCCACTCTGATTCAGACACCAGAAAAATTTAAGGTAATAATTTCAAAAGCCCCCCAAGTGTCCTAACATGCTGGCACTTTCTCTCAGTGCTTCTCAAAACCATTGTCTGAGGATTAGCTCTGCCATGGATCCTCCTGACAGCAGTATGGAATCCTCGTAGAAAGATGAAGGAGGTTTAGCGAGCGTATCGGAGACATCGGTGAGAGTGCAGCGAGTAAATTCCTGGTGACCTGCTCATCTCAAGTTGACTCCATTGCCTGTCCGACATCAGCAGTGCTTTTGGTTGTCAAATGACACCTAACTTCCCTCTTCCACCTTCGCCTACTTGATGACCTTTACTGATAATGGTGCAATGGTTTCTCAAACTCTTCGCCAAAAAGTAAGAGAAGGATTTCAAGTTCACTTTGCAAGTGCACACATTGCAAAGATAAAGGGAGAAAAGGATGAAAGAGTTTGTGTGATTTCCCTTTACCAGTGATATGACAGTCTCTTTTCTTCCCCCATCTAGATGGCACTATCCTGTGCCCTCCCCTCCCTGAGCAACCAAGTTCTATCCATTAGTTGAGAAGCAACTTGTAGCTCACCCCACCCATGAAGGCTTGTCTGATCATTCTACCACCATGAACCTCATCTATCCATGGAAGAACCTGAGCAGACCAGGCTCACCTGACCATGTAACTGGAAGAGTATTTACTGCCTCTTTTCTGTGCCTGCTGGTCTTTGTGTTCCTGTCCTTGTTGAATAAACTTGAATGAGGAACTGTATG
Source organism: Panthera tigris (assembly GCF_018350195.1). Classification (NCBI taxonomy): domain Eukaryota; kingdom Metazoa; phylum Chordata; class Mammalia; order Carnivora; family Felidae; genus Panthera; species Panthera tigris. The sequence goes on along the minus strand of NC_056676.1, from coordinate 68,005,287 downwards.
ATACAGCAAAGTGGAAACAATGTGGGATTTAGAGTCAAGGAGACTAGGTTTGAATCTCAGCTCTACCCTTTGGCAGCAGTATTAGGTGGGAATTGTTTAAAAACAAAACAAAACAGAAAAACCTGTTTTAACATTGGCTTCTACAAACAGAGGTTAATTTTCTTCCCATAACATTGCCACAAATGGCAACACAAGACTGCTTCAGCTATTCGCACGTATCGCATTAAGACCCTAGATTCTTTCTGTCTGATTGGCCCCCTTGGTTTGCATCCTTATGCTTATAGACTCATGGGTACAAGATGCCTGCTGAACTTGTAGGAATTACCGCCAGGTCCTAAGAAAAACAGCAGGGAAAAAACAATGGTAGTTAAAAAAAAAAATAGAATGTTCCAGTTGAGCTGGTCCATTTTTAATCAGGAAAGCAAAAGTTTTCCTGGAATCCCCACCAGCAGACTTCCAGTTACGTGCCATTGATCAGAACTGTGTCTAATGACCTCCATTAACTAGAAGAGGGCTAAAAGGAAAGGAGCTCAGGAAAGCTAAATAATCTCTTTTAACCTCAATTTCCAAACCTTGAAGATAGGAGAAATAAGGCCTACCTTGGGTTTTCTGAGAGTTAGTAGCACAGAGCTGGTGCAGATGCTTCATAAATTAAAAAAAAAAAAAATACTAATAAGATAAATAAGCATAGTGTAATTATTGACCATTTTCTATGACCTAGTCACAAAAAAATAGAAACCATTTACAGAGTTTACTTTGAGCTAATAACTACGCAAAACCCTGTGGATAAAAAGATAATTAAAACATAATCTTTGCCCTCCAGGAAGCAATAATCTAGCAGGAAAAACACATATGTAGACACATAAGGTCAATGAAATGTAGCAAGTTGCTGTGTGACTATATTTACAAAGAGAAATGGGAGCATGAAGAAGAAAGACCACTGTTACCTATGGATTTAGGGAGGGATTCGTGGAGGAAGTGATGAACAACTGAAACATAAGGAAGGTGTAGAAATTGTCCAGGGAAAGAAAAGAGGATAGTATCCAAGAGCGGGAATCAGCACATGCAAAGATACACAGAAAAGAGAAAGCTGGGCAATTTCATGGGAAGGCACAATAAATGAAGGGCACAGGTAAAAGAAAATTTACTTTCTATTCATGAAAATTACTGGCATAGAAGTTGAGTATGTGCCAGGCAGTATTTGACATGGCTCAAAATCATCCCCAACTCCTAGAATTTGCACCCTTAATGTAATCCCCGCCCAGTTATGGGCTGGATCCAGTGACTTATTTCTAACAAAAAGAATACAGCGAAAATGATGGAATGTCCCTTCCATGATTAGGTTACAAGACACCATGACTTTCATCTTTTCATCTTGCTGGTATTCTTCGCCTTGCTGTGTGCCGTCTCCAGTGTTCACTCTAATGGAGAGGTCATGCGGCAAAGAACACAGAGCAGCCTCTGGCCAACAGCCAACAAGAAATAGAGACCTTCTGCCCAACAGCCCATGAGGAGCTGAATCTTGTCAGTAACCACATGAGTGAGCTTAGAAGTGGATCTGCCCCATTTGAAGCTCCAGATGAGGGCAGGCCCAGCAGATAACTTGCTTGTAGCCTACGAGGGACCCTAAAGCGAAGGCCCCGGCTGAGCCATGGCTGAGTGCCTGATGCACAGAAACTGAGCTCATCAACGGTCGTGGTTTTAAACCACAAGATTTGGGAGCCACTTATGACACAGCAATGGATTACCAGTACAGTTACAAGATTTTTTTTAACTACCCATATGGTACCTCGTTACTGTCAGATTCCCATATAAGGGAATTCTGATCAAATTGATCCTATTATCTTCTTCTGACTGTTCCTCACACTGCCCAATCCCTGCTGTTCCCCCACCTCCAAGTACTATTGCTGTATGCTCACCAGAAATAGCCTCCCCGTTTGGGGCGCCTGGGTGGCTCAGTCCGTTGAGCACCCGACTTCAGCTCAGGTCACGATCTCACTGTCCATGAGTTCGAGCCCCGTGTCGGGCTCTGGGCTGATGGCTCGGAGCCTGGAGCCTGCTTCCGGTTCTGTGTCTCCCTCTCTCTCTGCCCCTCCCACGTTCAAAAATAAATAAACGTTAAAAAAAAAAAATTAAAAAAAAAAAAGAAATAGCCTCCCTGTTTCCTCTCTACACACCAAGTTTTAACTCCTACAAAGTGCACTGAGACCATCGCCATTTCTGTCTTTCTAGATATTATTAGATTCCTCTAGATTCCTGCATCTTTGGATGGTGGTTCACTCTCTACCACTTAAGTCCTTCATGAACTTTAGGTAATTTTGTATTTTAGTTATTTTATCCAATGTCTTATAGTCTAATGTGTACAAAGTTTCTAAAAAACATTGTGGCCAATCTTCTATTTTCTTTTGCATCCCTCTGAGGCAAGAATATTTGTCTTCTGGAACTATCCAAACATACAAATAATGAGAGGATTTCTAATATGCATTCATTCATTCGACTAATATTTATAATGTGCTGCTCCAGGTACCATATGTAGTAAAAGTTTTATTATTATTGTTAATTATTATTTTATTTATTTATTTATTTATTTATTTGAGAGAGAGAGAGAGAGCATACAAGCAGGGGAGAGTGGCAGAGGAAGAGAGAGAGAATCTTAAGCAGACCCCACACTCAGAGTGGAGCCCAACACAGGGCTCGATCCTACGACCCTGGGATCATGACCCAAGCAGAAATCAAGAGTGGGACACTCAACCACCTGAGCCACCCAGGCGCCCCAACTAAAAGGTTTTTTTTCAAATGTCCCCTTCTCTTGAGCAATAAATAATCCAACAGGAAAAATTAAAAAATTGTTCCAACTGGCTTCACTACCAAGCTCCTAGGTTCTTTGTGAGAGACACAGGGCATAAGGGCTACAGGTATCATGGGTCAGTTCCCTGGGAGTCAGACAAGAGAGGGAGTTTGGTACACATGTTTATTAAGGACCACCCTTGTGATCCAGCCCTGTGGAGAAGGAAGTAGGAGTGGACAGAGGGAGAAATCAAGATATAATATTGGCCATACGACAGTCTCAGTAAGCACCATGAGAATCTCTGGAGCTGGCACGGCCCTTCAAAGTAGTCCCGTGTTGGAACGTGATGGCCAGAGGCATATACCCTGCTTCAATCATTCAGTGAAGATGGACAGACCAAAAGGGATGTGAACTCGGATGGGTCAGCTGTGTCTAGCCAAGCAGCCCTGAAGGAAGGACAGCTGAAGACCATGTGCTGGCAGTTCTTCCAGCAACTGGGGAAGCATGCCCTTCCTTAAAAACGGGGGTCTGAGCATTACAGAACCCACCAAACCCGGGGATGAAGAGATAGTGTAGACAATGCATTTGCAAGCCTGATTGGGCAGGGACAGAGAAAGGACCATGACTACGTGTAGGCTTGAGGGAAGGCTTCTTTCTGGTAGTGCTGCTTGGTTTCATTTTTCTAGTAGAAGATGGGAGATGCCCACCCAGAGGGAGAAGGTGACAACGTGGGGAGAGGAGGAGGATACAATTAGCAGACTAAAGCAGACTCGTTTATCTCTCACCATATCTACACAGAACTTTTTACACCTCAATTATAGCACTTGGTCCATTATTATACCCTTACTCTCCTCCCCCTCTGCTGTGATCTACACAAAAGCAGGGACATAAACCATTTACAAATTGTATGCTCTGCACCTAGAACTGTATATGGCACATAGTTAGCATGTATCTGTTAGGTCCTTGAACTGAACATTAGAAAATGGAAAAACCTGGGGCACCTGGGTGGCCCAGTCAGTTAAGTATCCGACTTCAGATCAGGTCATGATCTCACAGCTTGTGGGTTCGAGTCCCCCATCGGGCTCTGTGCCGACAGCTCAGAGCCTGGAGCCTGCTTCAGATTCTGCGTCTCTGTCTCTCTCTGCCCTTCCCCACTCATGCACTATCTCTCTCTCTCAAAAATAAGTAAACATTAAAGAAAAATGGAAAAACCTAAACCCCTTGAATATTACTTTTTAATTAACTTAATAGTTGGCAAGAAGAAATGTCTAAACATTATATATATTTTTAAAGTAACAATATCCCTTACCTACTATGTAAATGTATCTTCCTACTGGTGTGGGGCAGGAGAAAAGGCACAGATGTTTCTTGCCTTAATTATGTTAGGTAATTAACAGACGTAGATTCTAGTGGCCCCCCAGGACCTATCAGCTTATTGACTCATTATACAAATAAGAAAATCCAAATTAATACATATGCAATGCAACTCAGGATTTTATATATATAATGAGATTTTGAGATATCTCAAATTGTCTTAAAGACTTTCTTCTTAAAATGTCTTTTTTCTCCTTTGAAGTATCTGCTGTGAAAGATGATTAACACACAGCTTATTGGACTGGAAACCAAATAAATCAATGTTGTATTCTTTAAAGCTGGAGCACTCACAGGGAACAGTTTTTACAATATTTATTTGTCTTTCATAATCTCCAATGGACAGATCTTTACAATTGATCTGTCAAGTGTCAGCGAAGAATGAGGGAAATTCTTCTTACAGTTAACCTTCACGGGACCTTTATTTCTTGTTGGTGTTTGTGTTGTCTGTTTTCTCTGTGGCTGAAGGGAAAAGCAGCATTATAAGAAATATCTGTCTGTGGCTTTCATTCATGGAGCACCAGAAGAATGTAAAAGAAGGTGGTATTAATGGAAGGGCATCATTCCAGATTCTCACAATTCTCCATAGATGCATCTAATCCAGTCTGGTACATGATAAAAGAATACTGACTAACAAAGAAGAACTTTAGTATGAGCCTGTGCAACACTCGCCCTTTGGGGAATTCATGATTATGTAAATCTCTGAATCTATACCAAAGGGTTTGGATGTGTGCTCAACAACAGCAAAACAGCAAATGGACTGTTTCATTCCAAGTATTAGACCTTCAACATTTATATTTCAAGAAGGAGAAACTGCTATAAATGACTGCACTGTATTTGGGGAGGTTTTAGCCACCAGTCCTACATATAACTTAGGGGACCACTGAAACTTCCTGAAGATTGCCGCAAGAAAGAAATAGCCAGAAAATCAAACCATTTTTTAATCAATGCGTTAGAACTTATACAAGTTCTTGGCCAACTTAAAGTAGTCCCTTTGAGAAACTATAAACTTATTTTCACTAGGTTGCCATTATTGAGGACGTTTTTGGTGTCCCTCTTCCAGAATTCTTTTCAGATCATGATCATGCTTTTAAATAGCCTCTGTGGCAGTAACTAGATCCTCATGCTCTAAAGTGGATCTGTTTTTTGAAGTTTATCCATTTGAAACTGTCAAAAGCCACTCAGAGCTGAGCTTGAACAAAAAGCTAGATGACCAAGGTGGGTCACAAACCAGTCTGACTTTTGGGGGAGGCAGTGAACCCTTAAGAACCCCCGTCTGACAGATAATACAGTTGAGTCCCAAATTAGTGGCCAGGCAAGCGAATCGGTAAGCCCATGGTGACCTCCCCGAACACTAGGGGCTGTGTACACAAAGACACACAGGTAGGAAACACCATGGCATCTTTGGGGGAATTTCATGTAGTTTCATTACTGATAAATGGTATTTTATAATATTATTTCTAGAGCTGATGATATATGATTTTGTTTCATTCTATCCATTGTATGTTTGTGGATGAGCGAATAGAATATTACCCACAAATAGTTCATTTTCTAGGAAGTGTCAGTTTGGGGACCACTGTCATCCTGCTAGGTATGGTTTTTACAATATTACTCAGAGGAACTGCACGGGAGGAAACCTGGATTCTAGTCATTATTTACTTCTGACATTATTTACTCCATTGCAGGGCAAAGTATTAATTCATTTATATATTATTTCATCACTACTTCTTGAGCACCTACTATGCGCCAGGCACTGGCTTAGGCACTAAGGGCATCAAGATGAAGAAGTCACAGATTCTACTCTCTGGGAGTGTACCATCTAGTGGAGGAGACAGAACTTGAATGCACATACCCACAATCACAGCTAACGATGAGATAACGCATGAAAGCCACTTAGTCCGGTTCTTAGTGCCTAGAAAGCATTCAACAAACGGTCATTGTTTTTAGGTTCTGTTGGATTCTTGGGAGGAAAGCAGTGTTGTTTTCCTATCTACCTGGAGCACATCAAGAAAGGCTTCCCATTAAAGGTCACTCTTCTTCTCTGAGCCTCACTTTCCACATCTAAGAAACAACAGGATTTGGACAAAACTTCTGGTGGCTCCAGATGCCTTTTCCTGTCCCACCATTCCTTCACTCTATAGACTGATGGTATCAGTTAGGGTGGAAGGAATGGTAGTGTTCAGTAAAGGGTGAGGTCCCAGGCCTAGGCTGCCCAAACTTGGCACATTCCAAAGGTCTTCAGGATTGGCCTTCAACCACCTCCTGCAAAATAATCTCTGAGCTCCTGAAATATGCTGCCTGATGAGAGTATCTTTGGATACGCGAGTCTCTGGGCCACCCCAGACAGTTTATGCTAACGATGTGACTTACGTTGAATGCCTCTTTTTGTATGCCTTTGGGCTATCTTTTAGGGACTTTGGGCTATCTTGTATCAATTTGACTTGTGGTGTGGCTGGATTCTGGGGAACTGAAAACCTAAAAACCATGAACCCCAAGCCTTGGATGATCTTACCTGATTGACAGTATTCCACACGTGTTGTCACACATCGTTGCTGGGAGAATTTAGTGCTATCTATCTGAGTCTGTTGACAGAAGACAAGTGGAATCTTGAACCTGGCCTCTCTTGGACTCTGCCCTACATGCATTTTGCCTTTGCCCATTTTAAATCCTTCTACTGTAACTGTAATAAATGAGTATAACAATTTTTCTGAGTTCTGTGAGTCCTTCCAGGGAATCCTCAAACCTAAGTGTGGTCACGGAGAGCCCCAACACAGGTGAGTAGCTTTTTCTCCCAAATCCTGTCCTACTTCCTTCAGTCCCTGCTCCCAAACTACTCTACAACTCACAGCTTTAGTCTGTAACACATGTGAATTTATTTATTTATTTATAATTTATTGTCAAGTTCACTAACGTACAGTGTATACAGTGTGTTCTTGGTTTTGGGGGTAGATTCCTGTAATAAATATATCGCTTACATACAACACCCAGTGCTCATCCCAACAAATACCCTCCTCAATGGCCATCACCCATTTTCCCCTCTCTTAAATACAGAGAAGAAACTGAGGGTTGATGGGGAGGCGGGGGAGAGGGGAACACATGTGAATGTAAACATTCATTTAACTGTTTAATGACTGGATACTTTACTTATCAACCAGACTCTCAATTCTGCAAGGCCTTGCTTATATCTTACACATACATAGATTCCAGCCAGGGCTGGGCACACAGTATACTCCCAATGCATACTTACTGTGATAAAGTAAATTGTCTGGCAGAGTCAGCAGAGGAAGACAAAGTGCAATTCTTGCACCTAATCAACTAGACCTGTTAAGGAGGAATGAACCAGGACCTCTGCCTTGGTACGGAAGGCAAACAAGTTAGGAAGTAAAGGGATCAAGGGAGATTAGTCAGGTATGAAAAGGAATTGTCTGCCCAGAATGGAAACAGGGAAAACAAATAGGAAATCTGTAGCGAAGAGATTACAAAAAGATTATATCGGAAATTGCAAGATGAAAGGAGAGGCAAGAGGAACAAAGTGATGTAACAATAAGCAAGGTCCTGAGAGACATGGCTGTGCACTGAGTGGGGGGCAGAGGTCATAGAGAGGAGACAGAGACGATACAGACAAGCGTGATAAACATGAACTGCCTTGGGGGGCTATGATGCTCTAGGGCATTTTAATGCTATGAATGATATGGGAATGGATTCCCCAGGGGTGGAAAGGGGGAAGGGAATCTCTGGTAGGTACACACCCTAGTGAGTCAGGTCTAGAGGACCCTGGCCAGAAGCAGCCCCAAGCACAGGCTGAGAGAGGATCTTCCTGGGCCTGCAAACATTGTGTTACTCCTACCAAGCTCCTGTGTGTGTGTGTGTGTGTGTGTGTGTGTGTGTGTGTTTGCATGTGTGCGTGTGCATGCACACATACACCAGCCTGATAACAAACCTAGAAGTTGAGAAACTGAGGGACCCAACATTTTTCTTCTTTCAGAAGGGCCTCTCCCTCACCTATCATTGATTTCCTCTTTCTCTTCAGTCCAACAACAACCTACTGTGTGTCAGGCACCATAGATTGAACTGTCAATGCCCTGGAAAAATTCCTAGATCTTCTCCCAGATAGCATACACGGGTGCCCCCCTATACCATCTCTGCCCAAGGGTATTCTCCAGCAGGGTTTTGCTTGGCCCGTTCATGGCACAGGCTAGAAGTACAGGGAAGTCCCAGGAGCCATGCTTAACCAATGACAAGTTGAAGTTGGTGAACTCCAGCTTCACTGGCCCTCAGTGCGACTGGTCTGAGGTCATTCTACAGTTTCAAGAGTTTCTAGGGGGATTCCATCCCTGTTGTCTATTGTGGCAACCTGCACACTAGCATACCCTTTACTGCCCTTCCTCTCTTTCCTATCTCATTCTGCATGACTAACTTCCCAAATAAACTACTTGAATTTTCATCCTTTTTTTTTGGGGGGGGGGGCTGCTTTTAGGAGAGACACAAGCTAAGACACCGTATCAAGTATACGTGAGAATGGAAAGAAGACCATGTTTTTACATGCTTACTATAGCTAAGGACTTCATTGGTATTATTCCCACTTAATACTCAAAACAACTTGTCAAAGTAGGTATTGTTATTATCTTTATTTCATAAATGAGGAAATTAAGGTTAGGAGAAATTAACTAGCTTGGCCCAGAGCACTAGCTAGAAGGTGGCAGAGCTGGAGACCAAATGCAGGCCTAATTCCAAATCACATCTCCTTCCACTGCATCACATGACATTTCCAATCAGCAGTAACACTGCAAGACTGGTGGTCATTCAGGGTGGTATTCAGAGGAGATTAGAGGGGAAGACATCGAAGACGAGGGATTATTTCAGAGGCTTCTGGAATCAGCCAGCCCAGAGGACCTGAGAACCCAATGTGGCCATGTCATAGAAGTGTTCAGGGGAAAAAAAAAAAAAAAGGAGTGTTCAGGGAGCAATAAATGCAAGACTGGGGAAGCAGGAGTGTCAGAGTCTGATAATACACAGATGTGGAAAGGAAGAGAAAGAAACGAGTAAGATGTCCCCGAAAGATAGACTTGGTGCACTCTTCCCAAGCAGGGCACTAACTTGCTCCCATGATCCTAGGGAATCTCTGGGCACTACGGGGAAGAGGTCTTGCAGATGAATGTGGGGACTTGACTCTCAGATGACTTCATTGTCTTCTGCAGGACCTCTCAACTGCACTGTTGGAGTCTTTGCCTAAAGTACATCTTCAATAAAGCAAAGAAAGAGAGAGGTGGGGGGGTAGTCATTCAGGACTCAGATTACTTTCTTCTGGTATGAAAACTCTCCAGAACTGGGACTTCATCTAGATGTGGATTCCAAGAGCCCCTCCATCCCCATCATGGACTGAGCAGAGAGACCAGGGATGAGCAAAGCCTATTGCAAAATAACTCTGATACCATAGGCACTATTTTTCCCATCAACCCTCATAAATCTTGAATTCTCTGTCTTGAGAATAGCCAGCATGCTATATTCAATGGATGGGACAAGCAGAGAGTGACTCAGGCTCATATTAATATACAGTAAGATCCCCAAGAGCCAGCAGACATGAGGTCCTGCCCTGGATCTGCCACGAAGGAGCCATGGAGCCTTTTCACTTTTGAAATGAATTTGGGCTAAATCATCTCATCTCAAAAGTCTGCCAGATACCAGCCTGTAGGAGTTTTCCAGGGACTGGGAAAATAAAGGAGTCTCTCAGAGAGTGATTACTTGAAACAATAACAGTTTTTAAAGGCAAAAACTGTGCTATTTAGCATGCAACCAAGGAACAACTGTATATCAGACACTGGAGAGGAAACTTATCTCTGCCACAGCATCCCATGTTTCACTAGGAAATTCAAATTAAAGTGCCCCTTTAAGACAGAGCCTGAGCAGAAGGCAGCACAAGGTAGTCATGACACAGCACCAGCCCAGGAGACCTGCCTCGTTGGCCCTGGAGGCAGTGTCTCAGACACTACAGAGGGTGGGGCAGAGAGAAATAAGGAGTGGAGAAGAATTCGTGGTGGGTAGAAGCAGTCACATCCATCTTCTGCTGAAATAGTCCAGACCCTAAAGTGGGTCTGTGAAGGTTTTCATTCTTTTGGAATTTTACCTGGCATTCCGTTTATAGCCCTCTACAAAATTTCAAACAATGTGTCAGTACTCCAAAAGCCCTAGTGGCAAGACTTGCAGGGACAGTGGCAGCTTAAACCAGAGAACAGGAGGGAGGGGGAATACAGCGGAATTCCATGAAGGAAGTGGCCAGTTTCTGGGCCATCTTGGTGGAGGCAGCAGGCCACCTGGTCGACATGTGTTATAAATTACCTGAACGTAGTTGGAAATCAAGTCGTTGTTGGAATGTCTGCTCACAAGGACCTGTTCAATGAGTGAGATCAGGATACAGACATCCGCGGGGAATATTCCAGGTCAGGTGGATGACTATTAGCCCAGAGAATATGTCTATTTCAGAATAGGAGCTAAGCCAGCAGTGGAGAAATAAGGACTCTGAGGAGGGGCCCTGAGCAAACTTACATAGGCAAGATGTCAAGAATTCTGCCAAGTATAGAAGATAAGAGCTTTAGTCCCAATGTTGTAATTGGAGTGAAAGCCAAGACCCTAGGCTTAGCAAGGAATGTAAATGGAGCAACGCTTAGGTAAAGGATGACTCCTAAGCTAGGTTCACAGCAGCAAAATGATTGTGGCTTATCTTCCTGATACCCCACCACCCTCAGTGGTTTCAGTTATGTTGACATGAAGAGGATAAGGTTGAACAATCAGGTAATCACCTAATCTCCACTTTACTTTAGGTTGCGAAATCTCAGGCAGAGTGGTGTGGCATTAATTTTCAACTCTGTAGTGTTTCTACCTCTATAAAGGATGCAATACGTCTGTGTGAGATGCCCTAAGAGATCTAGTCTGCCAGCAGAGTGGAAACCCATGATAGTTCAGCATGTTCCCATATGAGACTGAATAGTTTATTCATTATCCCTTCATTATTATATTTTTTGATCGTCTCTTATCTACCACAAATTTTGCTAGATACTTACTTGTCGTGACCCTGAAGATAGAAAAGACTTATAAAAATAGTGCCTATCATATATCGAACACAACTTATATGCTAGACCCTGTGCTGAGTATTTTTTCCTCTTTTACAAGCCTCACAACAAAACTGTAAGATAAGAAACATTGGTTTCCATTCTACATATAAGAAAACCAAGATCTGGATTGTGTAAGTAATTTGCTTGACATCACAAACATGATAAGCAACAAAATGATGTGTAAACTGCCTCCCCCATTGGACCACATGGTACTTTTTACCTCCCTGCTTTGCTACCTTATAAAAATTATCATTCTTTAAATGGCTCAAATTCATGAAAAATCCATCAGATGTCTAAACCTGTAATGCTTCTCAAAAAAATAAATAAATAAAATCTATGCATCAGACATTTGGGGATAATTGATTTGGGAATATATCAACAGTCCATTGTCAATGAAGGAAGAGAATTCTCAAGGAAGAATGCAAGCAGAATTTCTCAATCAAAATTCTAACCTGGAACTTGCATTGGAGAAAACCAATGTGATTTCATTGAAATGGAAATTAAGGAATATAAAATGGGGCTGGTATCTGATTTAAGTGGACAAGAAACAGTGCATTCTAAATTTGTACTTAACTTCCAAGAACAAATTGTCAATCAGGGTCCAATTCGAAAAACATGTGAAAGAAAGCTGAAATGCCATCTCAACAAATCTGCAGGAATGGATATGTCCTTTTGAGAACAATAATCACAGCATAAATACCAGAGGATAGAAGAGCCTAGAAATGTAAATCTGAATGTCACAGGGACATTTATGTTTTGCAAAAGTCATCTTTAAAAAACTGCCCCCAGAAGGAAAGAGTGATACTTAGAAAGGTGAAGGTCAAACTTTATCTCTCCATCCTGGATATTTTGCAAGACCCAAGAGGTTATCAGAAGACCAGGCCAGAAAAGCTTCAAAAAGGGGACTAGAGTGCTCTACAGACCTACTTGTCCTCAACGCGATGCAGCTCTGAGTGTTCAAGGCCAAAGAAAGATACTTTGGAATCTACCCAAAGAGAAGTTTGGGGCCAATGAAACTGTCTTTCTGGACTAGTGTGCTCCAAGGGCCAATGTTAGGGAACCATTGATATGCAGAAATCAAGACAAGGTTAGAAGACATGTGATTCAGGCCTGACCATGGCATTTACACTTCCGTAGCCATGTGATGTTGGACCAGTCATCTTCTCTGTGCTTGGGTTCCCTATTCTTAAAATGATCTGATAATGCCAAGGGCTGCCGAACTCACAAAATCTCCATGAGGCCAAATGAGATGAAGGATGTAAAGGTATGGTCTCAGATAATATGGTCCATATGTAAAACAGTTTAGGATCTCCCTTAAGATTGCATTCTTTTCCAGTTTTTCTATTTGCAGTTTTTAATTCATTTTAGTTAGAATTATACAGATCACCATCAAAAGAACCAAGTGTGTATATAATTGTTACAGGTAAAGAGTAGATCCATTTGGAGAGTGCCTCGTGTCTCAGTCAGTTGAGCATCCAACTCTTGATTTTGGCTCAGGTCATGATCCCAGGGTCGTGGGATCGAGTACCAGCATCAGGCTCCACGTGGAGCATGAAGCCTGCTTGGGATTCTCTCTCTCTCTCTCTCTCTCTCTCTCTCTCTCTCTGCCCCCTCCCTTGCTCACTCTCTCTCTCTCTCTGCCCCCTCCCTTGCTCTCTCTCTCTCTCTCTCTCTCTCTTCCTCTAAAAAAAAAAGTAGATCCTTCTAGAGAGGAGCCTGGGAATGAGGGAGGATAAGCTGGGGATTACTGTATTTCATTACTGCTCTTCAGGACTTTTGATTCTTTGACAATTGCACATTTAACTACAAGTAAACAATTTACAGATAGATAAATATCAATTCACACCACTCCAATTTCCTTTTTTCCCAATGCCCATATGTCACTATTCTTTTATTTTTTTATTTATTTTGAGAGAGAGACAGAGAGAGAGAGAGCAGGGGAGGGACAGAGAGAGGGAGAGAGAGAATCCCAAGCAGACTCCACATTGTCAGCATGGAGCCCAATGTGGAGCTTGAAGTCACAAACCATGAGATCATGACCTGAGCTGAAACCAACAGTCAGATGTTTAACCGACTGAGCCACAAATGCGCCCCCCCCCATGTCACTATTTTTATTTAGCTATTAACTAACTTTAAAATTTAGACTTTGCCCATAATTTAGCTATTGTTGAGAGGGGAAAGTGGGTGATGGGCACTTGTTGGGATGAGCACTGGGTGTTGTATGGAAACCAATTTGACAATAAATTATATTTAAAAAATAATAAAATAAAATTTAAACACTCTTTGATTCCTTCTTCTTTATTCACCAAATATTGACATTATTTCTTAAGCAAATTTTAGGATGAATATGCCAGCAAACTTGCCATTCACTTCACTTTAGCTCCTTGCTACCCACCCACTTCCATTCACACATTTTTTAGTTTGGGTTTACGTTGTCAAGGTTGATAATATCTACATTTTGTATCAACACTGTTCCAAGCATTAGCTACTGCAGAAATGACATACTTAAGACTTGACTCTTTTAGCATGTTTGGTATTCCTAAGTATCTGTTAATTTAACAAGTATACAATTAAAAATGAAACAAAAGTCGGGTGGGGGCAGTATGTTTGCCCTCCATGGAGTATAAAACTTCTTGACCAAAAAGTTTTGACCAGCAGATTAACACTGAGAGGAAAATTAAATGCTGAAAACATTGTTTTGTCCAAGAAGTTTAGGGAAGGGATGTGTAGAGTAGCGTCCATGAACCATAAAACTCTACAGCTTTTTCTAGTCCAGATTCCCTGCGATGACCTCAAGCCATAGGTGCAGAGGGGTACTGAATCAGTCAGGAGGTATTTATGTGCTCACCCACACGTTCCTGTTGGCACAGTAGTGACAGATAAGTTGCGTACATCAGTTAAACATCTTGGCAGTTGACTCTTTCCCGTCGCTGTCCACTTAATCTTTCCTGTAGAACTGGAATGTCTAAAAACAGTCACCCTGGACCCAGTGTCAAAACCTGCTGGGGTTTCCTCATTAGCCATTGCTCGTGTTTTTCTAGAAACAGGAACAGTAGGGAGCTATTTCCTCAGGATTGAGAAATTTGTGAAGGATTAAAGTGTTCAACAGATATGATCTTGGCAAATTTACACATGTAATTCTCAGCTGCTTCATGATCAACAGAAGCTTTTTCACCACAGATTTTCAAATATTTTACACCCTGACACTTTTTAAGTTTCTGCAGCCAACTTTCTGAATATTCACGCTCACCTTCCATACTCACCTTTTCATGGACTAGACTGGCTGACTTCATGATGAATAAACTGATCGTTGGTGTATATTACTTTGTTTCCATATGATAAATCTAAAATCAAAATATTCATTTTTTGACTAATGCAATGTTTCACTCATTTTCCTTTAGTCCTTCTTTGTTGTTGTTACCATAAAATATCAATAAATTGTCTTTATATTTCACTAAGCTATATATGGTGGGGGTTTCCATATTATATTCTTTGATAAGACACCTCACAGACACACCATCTCATTTAACCTTTCTCCTCACAACCTATGATCTGAAGCTTCACTACTGAGTATAGTTTTAACTTAAGCACTGCACTTGTTCCTTTATTTCTCAAATCCTCTTTCAAGAAATTTTTGTCTTTTAGTGCAAAGCATGTAGTTAACTGACAGCCTTCAGCTATGGTGTGTTCAGGATTCATTTCCACTTTTGAGCCAATTCCATGTTCTTCCTAGCCAGCCCCAGCCAATGACTAAATACAGCAGGAACACTAGGTCTGGCCATCCCTGCCCACTCATCAATGAGCAGTCTTTGCCCCAGAGCACCCGTTGATCTGTCTGGGATTTGCCAGGTCTACATTATAGTCTGAGATTTTTCCCTGCCCAGTCTTGCTTCCATCCCCTTTTCCTTTCTTAGATATAAGACCTGCATGGCAATCTGAAGACTCTCCCAGCCTACTCCTGTTTCCATTCCCTTTCATCTGTCATAGGCATTATGTTCCAGTAAACCTCCTGTATTCCTCACTCCGTCTCAGTGCCTGCTTCTGGGAAGACCCAACCAACACACTGGCAGTCTTCTCCTCAAGACAAGCTAGTAGGTAGCTGGCTATCACACCGTGGACCCAGATCATCCTGGGTTACCTGGATGGGCTGTAAATCCAATGACAATTGATCTTATTAGAGACAAAAGAAAACACAGATGTAGAGAAGACCATGCAAAGATAGAGGAAGACACTGCAATGATATAGCCACAAGCTGTGAAACACCAGAAGAGTAAGAAAACATAACCATTCAGTGACCAAATGTTAAGTATCTCAAATCTAATTATGGATAATCAAAAGAAAGTAGGATGATATCCAGGTCCAAATCTTACTAATTCCCAAACATGCATGTGTGTGTATATGCACACGCACACACATGCACACACACACACACACACCACTAACACCTACTAGTAGCTACTACACTTTGAGCACCTCTGTGTGTCAGGTACTTTGTTAGTCCTCTTGTACATTTTACTTATGCAAAAACTTGAAATATATCCCAGAGTATGAGAATTTTTCCAAGATTTAAAGTTTATTTATATGAAGATAATGTGTGATGATGTATGAAGTAATCAATATGAAATGAGATCAGTATGATGGGAGGACTTTGTTTCTGTTGTGAAATGAGGGTAATAGTGCTATTTTCCTAAAAGACAACAGACTGGTTTCAGGTGTACAATATAGTGATTCGCTAATTCTATACATTACTCAGTGCTCATCACAAGAAGTATACTCTTAATCCCCATCACCTATTTCACCCATTCCACCACCTGCCTCCCCTCTGGTAATGGTAATGGCCAGTTTGCTCTCTGTATTTAAAATTCTGGGGATTTTCTTGTTTGTCTCTTTTTGTCTTCATTTGTTTGTTTTGTTTCTTAAATTCAACATATGAATGAAATCATGTGGTATTTGTCTTTCTCCAACTGACTTATTGCACTTAGCATTATACCATCTAGATCCATCCATGTCACCTGTTAATATTTTATAAGCTGTTTCTTAACTTTGGAAGGATATTTTAGAAAGGAAGCAATGGCATGTGATGAAGAAACATTTACCTGGAAAAAAAAAGACAACAGACTAAACATTTGGGGCTTAGGCAGGAGCACAGAGAATAATAGCAAAAAAATATGGGTTCACCATTGGCCAGCTACAAATAATGACTTAAAACAAAAACAAAAACAAAAACAAAAACAAAAACAAAAACAACAACAAATAAAAAACAAGGTCCATGGAAGCTATACTTTATTGGTAAAAATCCAATCAAATAAAGAATGATAATATCTCTTAATGAACTTCTTTGTGTGTATCATCTCAAAATATTTTTAATAATATGTTTTTAATATATAATAGACTAAGTTGACTTAGCGGATAGCCCTGCTTTGCCTTTTGTTACGGAAGCAACCCTTATTTCTAGTTACATCTTTCTGTAGACCTCTGATATGTCTCTTTTGAAGATCTCTTAAACATATATTTTTACTTCTGCCCTCTCTAAGAACCCTAGTTAAAACTGTAAATGGATGAAAAACAACCAAACCAAGCAAATTATGGACATGGAAGAAAAAGAGAACACAGGATAATAGCAACAACATTTGGAAGCTAGAAAGAAGGATGAGTGATCATATTCACAGCAGACTTGAAAAGGCTAAATCCTTGACCACCAACAGGATAAAACCAAGAAGCTACCTTTTCCTTCCTTAGAATCTTTGGAGGGTTTAGGGATTAGTTGCAGCAAGTACTTTTGAAAGTGAGTCCAAAAAAGTAAGATTAGTTGAAAGTCTATTTGTAAAGTAGCTAAGTGCTCAGACTCCTACCTTCATTCCTTATAGTTGGGTAAATTCTCCATTTCCACCCAACAGAACACAGAAGTCCTGTTCTTTGGAAAGAATAAATCAGAGGAGTATCTTTACATACCAGGCCAAGATATAAGGCTTGGATTTCATACTGAAAATAACTTTCTTTGCTAGAGACAGGTATCTGTAATGAGAAGACAGCAAAATAATTCGAAATAAAATATATACAGCCAAATGAGCTTTTTTGCCTATGATGCATATACCTTGTGAAGCTACACACTTCTTCCAACAAGCTCTAAATCTTTTGGAAAACATACAGGAAATTCTTTATAAGCCATTTTTTAACCCTTAGCCACCTTGATGGTAGACTTTATTATAAGAAACAATAATGATTCCTTAGCAAATAAGGTTAGTAATTACACCAACAGTGACACTTTGGTTTATAAATGTCCAACTACAATGTAAAGTAGCCAATTTTCTTGTTCAACTCATAAACAACTCAAAAGGCTTCCAAGCAAAATGTCCTAAAAATGCTCTGAGTTATTGTATGAATATATATGCTTCGATTCTGACTCAAGATGCTAGACTGAACTCACTGATTCGACAGCTCCTAACAAAATTGTCATAAAGGAATAAAAGAAGATAATCCATAAGAGCAACAAAAAAAGTAGGAACGGACTCGTCACAGAACAAGAAAATGGGAACAGATTCATCACAAGGTAAGAAGTTTCAAAAACCTTCTGGAAGATGGAAAGCAGATGGCATAGTGGTGGATGGCAAGAAACTGAAGGAACTGCAGCCTGAGTGTGTATGGAGAGGGCTGCCCTGAAATCTGGGAGCAATATCCTGACAGAACATTACAGAAGTTCTAGACTTGGCAGCCAGTGGTAGAACCAAAGGTAGTCCTGTGGACTGGGGCTAAAAAAAGGGGACCAAATAAATATCAATTTGTGGAACAATCAACTGCACCCCTCATGTAACCAGAAGAACAAGCAGCCATTATTTTTAATCTCAGGCAAAACAATAAAGTAAAATAGAGAGATGCTCAAGACGGAATGACAAGAACTTCTGGGAGTTCTACACATGGGACCACCTCTGGAGGCGAATGGCTACATGGTACATCTGGAGAAGCAATGTCGTAGACACTAGGATTCCCAGCCTCAGAAATGTGTCTGGTGTCCATGGGAATAGAGCTGTGTACTTCAAGGGACAATATGGTTTGAAAAATGGGCGTTAGAATGGTAAACTGCATAGTCCAAAGACTGAGGCAACCTCCCCAGAGATTTTTTTCCCCTTTCTTAAGACCCCAAGGACCTCTGTAACAACCCTGGGTCAAAGGAAGAAGAGCTCCAATAATGACTGTGATGAATTTACTGCCAGCCAACAAAGGCAGAGGCTTGAATTTAGATTCAATACAATTTCAAGAAAATAAGTATTGACTATATATTTTTAAGGCTAAAAACAAAAATGCATATGCAGAAACATACCCTAGTTAGGAGGTTTGTTTTCTATAGAAATGTGAGTTGACTTGAATAGGATTTAAAAAATAAGTATTGGGACACCTGGGTGGCTCAGTTTGTTAAGCGCCTCTTGATTCTGGCTCAGGTCATGAGCTCACGTTCTTGAGATCAAGTCCCACATCAGGGTCCGCACTGACAGCACAGATTCTGCTTGGGATTCTCTGTCTCCCTCTCTCTCTGTTCCTCATGCTCTCTTTCTTTCTTTCTCAAGAATAAATGAATAAATAAATAAATAAATAAATAAGCATTGACTGTGTATTCTAAGAATAAATACTAAAAGAATTATACACAAATATTGTACTCTAGTTAGTGGGTTTCATTTTTCATTTTAGTTTATGGTTGGTAATTTTGAAACTACTTATGTATTCAGGGATTGGGTGAATAAGTTAGTATTTCATAGATAATGAGAGCCAGGTTTACACTGGAGAAAGTAGTTATGAATAGAGGAAGGGGGGAGCATGTATCCTGTGGTATTGGACTGAATTGGATGTATCATTATAACCTCATGGTTTTTAAATACATACACACATATAAATACAGACATAGATATAAATCTGTCCACTGAGAGGATGGGAAGCAATGATACTCTATACTAATCATAGACTTTTGGTTTCCAAATGTCATTCTCCAAGCCTTAGAGAAAGGTTAATTATGCGGTCCAGTGCAGGGAAAGTACACGATGAGGCTGGAACACCTTGTGGGTTGAAAAAGTAAGAAATTGCCCCCAAAATGACAGTGATAATTAAAAAACATGCAAAAATTGGGGTGCCTGGGTGGCTCAGTCAGTTAAGTCTCCAACTCTTGATTTCGGCTCAGGTCAGGATCTCCCAGTTCATGGGTTCAAGCCCTGCATTGGGCTCTCCACTGATGGCATGGGGCCTGCTTGGGATTCTCTCTCTCCCTCTCTCTCTCTCTCTGCCCACCCCCTTTACTCTCTCAAAAAAAAAAGGAAATAAAGAAAAGAAGAAAGAAAGAAAGAAAGAAAGAAAGAAAGAGAGAAAGAAAGAAAGAAAAAGAAAGAAAGAAAGAAAGAAAGAAAGAAGAAAGAAAAAGAAAAAACACAGAAGCCAAATTGATGGGGCTCCCTGTGGCCAAATCTGAACAATTTGGGGATCAAATACACAAAGATAGAACAGATTATAATCCCTAGAACAAAGTAAGAACCCACAAGTACATAGTGGTATAAATAAATAATGGCATAAGCAAATAAAAGATGGAAAAGGCTTCCCTTACACTAACATTCCAACTAAGAAATGTAGAAGAAACAAAGGAAATAGAAAACACCATGTAGCAAATACCACAGTAACGATTATTTTCAACAAGGATCATCTATGGATACTAAAAATAAGTGGGTGAAAGCATGACAAGAAACAGGAGAGCAATATAGTCTTAAATTATTTCCCAGCAAGATACTTAATAATAATAAAGAGAAAATTTCCCAAATAGTGGAGAAACCTGACAGTCAACCACCTTAACAAAGTGATCAAAACTAACATTTTGGAAACGAATTGACATCATTTGCCTCTTGATGCAATGAAATGAGAAAGGCATATTACCATTTGTGTACTATTCTTGCCAAAAAATGCATAAGCTAAATTTAATCATAGGGAAATAGCAGACACATCACTGAGGGACATCTACAAAAAGACCTTAACAGTAATCTTCAAAAGTGTCAGGCCACAAAAGAAAAAGACAAACTCAGAAAGTGTCACAGATTGGAGAGACTAAGAAGACATGACAAGTAAATGCATTGTGTGATCATAAATTCAACGGTGGACTAGAAAAGGTAATTAGTGGGAATGCTGGTGAGAGTTGCATAAGGTCTGTATATTAGTATTACCTAGAGTACTGTACCTGATAATTCCCTGCTTTGGGTCATTGTACTGGCCTATGTAAGATGATAACATGTGTTGAATTTTAGGGAATAGTTTGAGAGACTTCTTGGTAGTATTGTTGCAGTGCCCTATTATTCTGATGTTGTTTCAAAATGAAAATAAAAATTAAAAATAAATCATCAATGGAAAAATAAACTGTAATACATCCGGACAGTGGAATATTATTCAATGCTAAAAAGAAAGAAGCTACCAAGTCATAAAAAGACACGGAGGAACCTAAAAAGCATATTACTAAGTGAAAGAAGCCAATCTGAAAAGGCTATATACTGTACAAATCCAACTATATGACATTCTGGAATAGGAGAAACTATGGAGACAGTAAAAAGATGAGCAGTTGCCAGGGCTTAGGGGAGGGAAGGAGAGAGAAACAGGTGGAGTACAGGGGATCTTTCGGACAGTGAAACTATTCTGTATGATTCTATAATAGTGGATACATGTCATTATACATCTGTCAAAGCCCATAGAATGTACGATACTAAGAGTAATCTCTAAAGTAAACTATGGACTTTAGGTGTTTATGATGTGCTGATGTAGGTTTATCAGTTATAACTAATGCACCACTCTGGTGGGGGATGTCTGACATGGGTGGGGGCAAGGAAGATATAGGAAATCTCTGTACTTGCCATTCAATTTTGCTGTAAACCTGAAACTGCTTTTAAAAAAAAAAAAACTGTCTACCAAAAATAAAATAAAATAAATATATAAATAAAATAATATTAAAAAAATAAGTCTCAATGGATGTTAAAACTAGTGGGAGAGTGTTTGATGAGGAACAGTGTGTTTACACATTTTCAAAGTATCTACCACAAATTATTTATTAAATACACGGGAAATATTGGATCTTTACCGTGTAGAAACCTGGCAGATCCCGCCATAGCCCTGCAATCAGACATCACCAACACTGAGAAAAAAATGGGTGTTATGTCGCTCCTGATAGATGCACTGAGGACAATGTCACTTCTCTGCTATTCCAGCCAGATACACATAACCTGAATCCAATCATGAAGAAACAACGGACATCCCCGAATTGATGGACGGTCTACAAAATTACTAGTCTGAACTCTTTAAAAGTATCAATTCACTCCGAAGATATAATCCAAGCTGCCACTACCTCTGTCCTCAATGATGACACCAATGTATGGTGGTTTTGTGCTGTGCCAATCTACCTAATGAGTTTCTCCACATTCCTTCTCTGCTTTGTTCTGGGTTAGGTTAGACCACGAGGGAGAAAAAGCAAAATCTGGAAGGCAGAAAAAAACTCAGCATCCATTACACCCTAATGGTTGGTACGCGGAATCAGGTGCCAGTACAGCTTATGCCTCTTGCTGCCCATCCGTTGACTCACCTGGTTGATGAGGAGTAGCAGCCAGACCTGCAGGTCCTCCCACTTCTTCCAGAGCCTTCGGTTCATCATCTCCAGGTCCTGAGCCAAGGGTTTGCACAGCTGCCTAGGGAAGGGTACCAGCTTCTTTTGCATGTCACCCAGTGTCACGAGAGGTAGTGAGCAAAGGACCCAGGTTCAAGTCGTCATCAGTTGCCAAGCTTTTCATCCAGGTTTCCAGTCCTCCTGACCTGCAGAGTGACTGTAGACCGCAACCGGGTGGAGGCAACAAGCAGCCCTTAGACTTTTATACCAGCTCCCAAAATTCTGAAAGATCTAATCCTCACCTGTTCCCCTCCAATATACCAAAGCAGAGTGAATTTTATAAAATATAAAGCTGATCGTGTCAACACGTCCCTCTTCGGAAACCCTCCATGACGGCCTATTCTTACTAGGATAAACACAATCACTCCTAACACTATCTGCTAGTCACCGGGTCTGGGGCCTATGCATCTCCCCCATGTCACTTTCTCTCAGGCTCCTTCTTGCTCTCACTATTCCAGCCACATTCACCTTCTTTGGTCCATAGTTCTTTCCAAACTCCCTTAAAGCACAGGACCTTTACATATGCTGTTCCCTGAACCTGGAACTCCCTTTGTTCCCCTCTTCAAGTAAGCAATCTCCTCTCATCTCTCACATCTCCACTTATGCTGGGTAAATCCACAATCCTGAGCATTCATAGCAGCAAGCCAGTCTTCATGGTACTTGCCACATACTATAAAATATCAATTTTACTTCGGTTCGTGTGATCACTTGAATAACATCTATCTCCTCTACCAGACAGTATGTTGTATGAAGACAAGAGTCTGTGTGTGGTTTGGTTCATCATTATATCCCCAGAGCCTAACACAGATTCTGTAACATAGACAAATAGCAAAGAATTATTGCATGGATGGATGCATGAATGAATGATATTGCTTCTGCGACTTTGTAATAAATACTCTATTTTTTTTTGCTTTAGCAACGCTGAGTGGAATTCTGTGACTTTTAATCACAATAGTCTTGAATGCAATAACCATCTCACCAAAAACCGATAGCATATAGTTTTCATCTACAAAAGAAAAGAAATAATTGTCACCTTGCCAATCTTGCTGAGCTATTGCTAGAGTAAAATTAATTGACGATGAAAAGGGCTTTATAAAATTTGGGCATCCCTCTTCAGGCCTGTTCTACTCTAGCCCACCTAGATCTTACAGGTGCACATGCCCAGAGGCTGGTCCTCGTTACAGGATCTGCAACTGTATGTATGGATGCCCAGTCATTGTTATACAGCCCAAGATAATGGAACAAATTAGCACTGGTGGCTTATAGGGAATTTTATTCAGATCTCAAAGAGATTCAAGTGATGCCCTGCTAACTGGTAGAGTATACAGTCATAGAAAGCAACGTGCTCAAGTTTCAGAGTGATGTTGTGAGAGATAAGAGGCTGTATAAGCCCCTGTTGGACATTCAGAATATCATTTCTTCCCACTAAGCATGTCACCAGTGAGAAAGGGGGAGATTCAAGGTGATAAGCTCACCAAATGTGGAGCAGGCTGATGACCTCTGGTAATATTTGCTGACAATGCCCAGTAGCTTATGGCAGTGAAATGTAGCTTCTCTGACAGCACAGTGTATATGTGTACCAGAAGGTTCCTTTAAACCAAGCTTTCAACTCCAACAATGGTTCTGCTTCTAAAGTCACAGATATATAAGACAGGATGGGCACCAAAGAGTTCTCTTGAGTCACACCGACTCCCAAGTAACCATAGAGGTTAGCCCAGATAAATCGTAGGAAGATCAGGCACAAGAAGCGGCCTTTAAATACACACACACACACACACACACACACACACACACACACGGAGAGAGAGAGAGACAGAGAGAGACAGAGAGAGATTGAGAGACAGACAGATATCAAGACACCTGACCACTTTACCACACTTCAAAACCTTTCCATTGTTCTCATGATAAGGACCAAATCCTTAATGAGTCCTTAAGGTCCTTGATGGTCTGACCCCTGCTTACCTCTCTAACTTCTTCATTCTCCATGCCTGGCCCACCATACAGTGCCCATTTCATCTTATACATGACCACACTTTCTCTCTCTCTCTCTCTCTCTCTCTCTCTCTCTCTCTAGCCAGGTGGACTTCATTTTGTTCCTCATTCTCTCCATGCTCTTTCTGTCCAGACATATGGCCTTTGCACATGGAAATGCTCTTCCCTCCTTGTCCATCTGGTATCACCTGCTTACCTTTCAGATCTCGAAGCATCTCCTTTTCAAGAAAGTCTTCCCTGACCTACTGAAAAGGTTAAATACCATACCTGTCAAGTCTCTCATTCAAATGTCCCTCTCCTGATTTTCAATTCACCTATGTACCTATATGATTGATGTTTGACTCCAGTCACTGGGGTGGGGCTCAGGGACCTACCAGGTTTTGTTCATCATTATGTGACCAGTCTTTAGCACAGTATCTGCCTCTAGAAAGATTCAATAAGTGTTTGTGGAGGATATCAGTGGATTTTTTAGCCACGTTCAACAAAAGATTTGATTAATGACTCTATGACTATTGATGTGCTTATATTTGCCTTCTGCAGGATCATGGGTAATATAAAAAGACTAATTTAGCCTCTTCACAGGATCCATGTCTCTGGCTCACAAATGCACCTTCATCACCTCCCTTTACATTCTTCTCAAGAAAACAAGATTCCCGACACTGAGGAAAACTGCACCATGAATCCACAAGTTGATGGCTATTAACGTTGAACTCCGGCATTTTCCCCTTTTATTATTTGTTGGGCAATGTGTGTTTTTTATGATGCTATCAAAGTACACTACAGGAAAGCTGCCAGTGTGTTTCTGAAGTGATTTTTGGCAATCTATTTCCATCAGCCTCGTGCAGTTCTGCACCTATTAACACATCCCTTTGAGATTCGATTTCATTCCAAACTCCATCAGTTCTAAACCACACGAATCAAATTAAACACCAAGAAATTTCATCAAAATATTCCAATTAATTCTAACCAATTTCATTCAGTCTGACAATTTCAAACACTAAAACTTATGTCATTCCTTGCAGAGCACACACGAACTGATTTTGCTTCCCCTGGATCCTTGGCTTTTCACTCCTCTACAAAGTATCTCGAAACATGTTTACTACCACACCTTGATAGCGTCTCCAAAATCTTCTCAATTCCTAATCATCTGAAGGGGGTCCATGTGTTGCTATGAAGATCCCAACCCCCACCTCCCTCTGTAGTCATGACCCATTGGATGTCACAGAATAACATGGAGAAGCCAGAGTGACCACAGAAAACTTTATGGACTACATAATCGCCCTGCCCAATAAGAACAAACATTATGGTGCTCAGGCCTGGCTCGGTACAGAGGCTGTGTTCCCATGTAGAACTGAACAGAAGAGTATACTTCTTTTCAGGGTTTGAAATATGCTGAGAATGAGCACTTTGACACGTAAATCTTGAACTGGTTGCCTTTTGCTATAATAAGCTCAACGGATTCTATTTTTCCCCAGAAGGGATACCAAAGTACATCAGGACTGAGACAATTAATGAGCATGGTTGCTAGATTTCTGACAGGAGATATGGTGACAATGATATTCTGCCTGTCCATGATGAGGTCCTTCCACATAGCAGGAAGCCACAGTGGACTTACATACCTTGAAACTCCTGCCTTATAATTGTATATATTATTGGCAAGTTTTGACACTGGAACGGACATTCATGTTATGGGTGAAATTCCTCCTTATGCCAAACAGGATCATCTTGCCAAACTGTTCAGAGGCTGCATAGGAATCACTGGTATCACACATGAGGAGCTCGAGATAACGATAATCTGAATGTGAACCCATGGAATCCTTTGTCTCCCATAGACCACTGGTTGCTCTGGGACCCTAATTATTTCCTGTGCAGCTTTGCCATTTAACACTGTGTTAGTCTACCAGTGAACGCTGAAGTTTTTTGTCAGTGAACATCGGTTAGTCTGCCAATGAACACTGAAGCGAAATACCAGCTCAATCTGCAGCAAAAAGGTAGGTAAGAAACCACTGATACGCTTCCCTCTTTGGAGCAGGCCCAGTTCTACAATTTAGGCATTTAGTCACTCCAGCTGTGAGGGGGTCCTTAGTCATAGAGCTGGTAGCTTCTAGAAGTTTCTATTCCAGGGGCTTTAACCTGAGAATTTTATTTCACATTTCCAAAGGGCAAATTTTGTTCACACTGTGTTCCCAGTTTAATTACCTTTTCTTGTCTGTTTTATCTTTTAAAAATATGAAAATCCTTCAAAGTATATCCAACACCTTGTTCTATATCCAAAATATTACTTAATAGCATGATGATTTTAAACACAGGACTTGCGGACCGTATAGTCTCGGGCAAGTTAGTATGTGAATCTGAATTTCTTCCTCTTAAAAGATGAGGAATATAATCCCAACTGCATGTGGTTATCATAAATATCAAATAAGTGATTTTAACATAAAAAATTTAGGAAAGTACATGATATACTTAATATTCAAAAATTCTTGGTTATTTTTATTTTGTTAGTATTGTAGTTCATCATTGTACATATGTGTGTGTACATGTGTGAGGGAAGAAACGTACATATCCATATACTCTGTTGTCCTCAAAATTGAGTTACGTGTTCCTAAAACGCAAAAGCCATTTGTAACACTTTTAGTGTGTCTTTCTTAGTGTCTAACCCAGTGCCATGCCCACCACAAAAGCTGAAAAAATATTTGCTTAAAGAAAGAATCCAAAGAAACAAGAGATGGTATTTTAGTTTAAGCCCAATGCCTATAATTTTCCTCTCGATTCTAGATATTTCACTCAGAATTTCAGAACATCCACATCCAAATGAGATATAGGACCATGAAATTATAGAGCATTGTAGAATCATCGAACCTAAGCTTACAATAAAAATGGGACTCCAAATTCCAGCCTCCATGAGGGAGTCCATTCATTCATGCATTCAAATGACATTTATTTGGTTTCAGCCATAATACAGTCATGAACAAGATAGATACAGTCCTTAAACTAACAAAGCATGCATTCTAGTGCTGAAGAAAGAAGAAGAAATATTAGACAGACAGACAGGATTGATATACAAAAAATAATAATAATAAAGCAGTATTAAAATATAAAGAATGAGTAGAATCTAGGGAGAGACAAGATGTTACTCTGGCCAGGATGGTCAGAAAAAGCATCTTTAAGGAAGTGTCATTCAAGCTGAAGCCTGATAAATAAATAAAAAATAAAAAAAATTAAAAAACCAAGCCACATGAAGATCTGAAGGAAGATGGCTAGGCTAGAAACCAGGCAATAAGATGGTAATGAACCTGGTACGTTTTAAATAACAGAAGACCAGTGCATCCAGGAAGTACTGAGTAAGAGGAGAATGTTGGGGAGGGAGTTTAAGAGAGGCAGGCTAGGCCAGATCCTGAATGGCTTACAGACACACAAAGGACTTTCGATTTCATTCTAAATGCAGTAGGAAAGGTTCAAGTAGGTGAGTGTTATTAGATTTGTGCTTGAGGGTTTTTTTTTTTTCCTCCTGACATCAACCAATTCTGACACCAATTGGGTGTTTTACAATTCAATTCAATTCTAACAACGCTAACTACCAGAAGTAAGACTAAGACGAGGCACTTCAGACTGCCACTCCAGTCTAAGAGGTCAGACTCCACGGTCTTAAGGGCTTGGTCCCATAAGACTGCCCTCACATCAGACACCACTTACAAGTACTGCGTCCCAGGTTACCCACATTTCTGTCCAACTTGCCTATAGAGTCAGAGGTTCCCACTCACAGGACTCAGGAAACATTTTCCTAATTATTTGTTACTTACTATTTCCAGTTTATTACGAAGGACAACTCAGGAACAGCCAGGTAGAACTGATGCATAGATCAAGGTATGGGGAAAGGGGCAGCGAGGCTCCATGATCTCTCTGAGCATGCAATCCTCCCAACACCTTGATGCGTTTACCAGTCCCAAGGTTCCTGAACCCCTATATTTAAGGGTTTTTAGGGAGGTTTCATTACACAAGCATAAATTATTAAATCATTGGCCACTGATTAATCCGCAGAGGTTGGGGATGGGGGTGAAAGTCTCAACCCTGTAATCAAGTGTTGGTCTTTCTGGTGCCCAGTTCAATCTTGAAGCTGTCTAGGAACCCCCAACAACCAGTCACCTCATGAACATACAAAACATACTCTTGTCACTCAGAGATTTCAAGGGTTTTAGGAGCTGTGTGTGCCAGGAACAGGAGACAAAGACCAAATATGTGTTTGTTATACCACAGTGCTTTAATAAATACATCAGGAAAAGATTTTTGGAAGGGCAAGAGTGAAAGCAATGGGGCACCAGCTAGGCAGCTGTTGGAATAATCCAGGCAAGCAACTAACCCACAGTGGTTACACTACAGTGGTAACAGTAAAACTGACTAACGGGCCTCTTTGTGGACACTCCTAGTAATGGCAATTACTAGGAATGTGAGAGTAACAGCTCTATTCCACTCTTGAGAAGTTGAGATAGTTAGAAATTTCTTCTCTAAGCAGTTTGACAAGGTGTATCAAGACTGTTAAAAATATCCGTGTTCCTTGGTTCAGAAATCTCACTCTAATTCATCTAAAAATTAAAATTATGAAGAAACAATTCATCATAAAAAATATTTGTGGGAGAATATAAAGCAAAGATGACTGTGAAATGTATGCCTACTTGGACCCACACTCTTACATTGGTCTATATGTAAACAACCCTTGGGGAAAAGTAATTAATGTGTTAAAAGGGTTGAAGGTGGATATTTTTAAAAAACATTTTCCATGAATTTTATAGGCTACTGGTTTCGATTTTGGCTTCTGAGATTTTGTGTTCCCTTGAGAATTATCCAGACCAAGGCAATCAAACTTCTCTCTGGCAAGTAAAACATAAACTTCCCCAATAAATTTAACCATAACCCTAAATGAATCAAAGGAAATTGCTCTCTTTTGGAATCGTAAGTCTTTCTGCAGGGCCCAAGGATGGGAAGGTACAAATGTAAATCTGGAATCAAATCTAGAAGCCTGTATGTCATTTTGATGTCTTGGAACAAAGAATATACTCTTCAAACACTTTGCTCTTCCCTTCTGTAATTCCAGTTCTCCTCTCAACTGAACAAAAACCACCCTCAGGAAAGGATTAGCATTCTTTCTCTCAGCCTTATTGTGCACACACCAAGGAACAGCATATCCTTGTAATAACACCAATCCACCCCCAAGAATTCAGCTCCTTAGATACCCCGCCTCATTCTTCATTGGTGTTTGCCTGCCTCTAAAAAGGCATAACTAGAATTTAAAAGAGCAGCCACTAAGTTCTGTTGAGTATCTTGCCCCATGAAAACCTAAATGTAAAATCTCCTAAAGACAACCAACTCCCCAAACTATAAAATGCTAGAAAATAGACGATACAGTGACAGAATCCTGAAATAAAAGCCTGTAAGCCAGGCCGTTTACAAAAGAATCGGGATGCCCTAAAAATAAAATCAAGAAGACTTTTTAAGAGCCTTACCACAATTGTTTTCCAAGATCCAAATGGCTCTAGCAATCATATGCCCTTCCCCCATTTATGTCTACGACGGGAGCAAAGCAAGCATTTACCATATTTAGGGTGCCTGTAGAAATCTAGAAGTAGAAAGCATGTTCTTTGGATTCAGGGAACTTATTATTTCATGAGCATGTGAGATTCACCTCAGCATCAGGTACAGAACAAACCAGGACATGTAATGAAATGCTCAACAGGGAAGTTACGTAGTAGAGGGAGCAGAACGTCCCTCAGACTTAGTCTTAAATTCCCATTCAACCACTTACCAATTAAGTGACTTTAAATGAGTCACTTTAGTTTACTTGACCTTCTGTTTCTTTTTCTGCAAAATGGAAACAATAATAACAATCATCAGGCCTCATATGTGTGAGAGTTGCCCAACACAGGTAAGTTCAGGTTTCAGAAAAAGCTTTAGAAGGGATGCCTGTAGGGGGCGCCTGGGTGGCTTAGTCAGTTGAGCGTCTGACTTCGGCTCCGGTCATGATCTCACAGTTTGTGAGTTTGAGCCCCACGTTGGGCTCTGTGCTGACAGCCCAGAGCCTGGGGCCTGCTTCGGATTCTGTCTCCCTCTCTCTCTATCCCTCCCCAACCAGTGTTCTGTCTCTCTGTCTCTAAAAAATAAATAAATGTAAATAAATAAATAAGTAAATAAAAAAGAAAGGATGCCTGTGGTTTTGAATTTCATGCAGACAATCGAGTGCAATTTCAAAAGCACCTGCACATCCTGAGGATCAAAATAGTTGCCCTCTTTTTAAAAAAATTTCTTAACGTTTATTGTATTTTTGAGAAAGGAGACAGTATGAGCAGGGGAGGGGCAGAGGGTGGGGCGGGGGCAGGGACACAGAATCCGAACCAGGCTCCAGGCTCTGAGCCATCAGCATAGAGTCTGACGCGGGGCTCGAACCCACGGATCCCCAGACCGTGACCTGAACTGAAGTTAGCACTCAGCTGACTGAGCCGCCCAGGTGCCCCAAAATAATTGTCCTCTTAAAAATTTGGACAGAAACTGATGAAGGAGCGTCCTGAGGTCCTTCTGACACCCGTGAGAAGCAGACAATATGAAGCAGTTTGGGGGAGCTTCTGAGCTGGCAGCCATCCTGGAAGCTGGCATCTCCTTGGGACCAGGAAAGGCTAAAAGAATTCACTTGTACACACAATCTAGTCTCACAAAAGCAGGGGATTCCCTGCTTTCCTCGGTGAATGAGATGGCCCCTTGCCTCATGAGCCTCGTGTAAGAAAACTACTCTGTGAAAAACTTACCTCATTTAATAATTAAGTCTTTATCAGAAAAGAGTCACCCTCCTCGAAATACAATGTCTACTACGTAAAAAAGAAGAAAGAATGAAAGTAACTTAAATGGCAAAGAACACTCACCAGGAAAATATGACCATGAAAACTGTAATGGCAGATAAAATTGTTATCAAAATTAGCACCACAGAAATTAATCAGCTGCCTCTTTAAAACAATGGGGTAAAGATTCAATAATGCAAGACCAGTAAGTTCTAGAGACACTACATGACATGGAGCATGGAGTTAAAAATATTATATAGGAGATTTTTAAATCTGTTAACAGGGTAGAGCTCATGTTAAAGGTTCTTACCACAATGAAATAAAGATAAAAATAAAAACAAAATATAATTAATGTATTATCACAATGAATATCACAATGAAATATAATAAAAAATAAATAAAATTCAGCCAAACAAGAAATCCTTAGAAAACCTCTAGCAAATGTACCGGTGGTAAAGCAGTGAATCCATTTAGAAATAAATGTATGAATAACTAAAACGATTGTAAAAATTATGACCATTAAAAGAAACTCAAGGTAATCACGACTATGTAGAAACTATATAATTAGCAAAAGTTTGGAAGAGGTAAAGATGTTGAGAGGTGATTTAAATATGCTGAGTTCCTCATATTACGTAGCTGAGTTCTATAATAATGATAATATTTTTTTAAAACCTGACCAACTCTCATTAAACAAAAGTTTGAAATACTTAGGAATACACATAAAGAGAAATCTGGAAGAGCTATATGAAGAAACTTTTAAAACACTCCTAAAGGACATACATACACCAAAAAAAAAAAAAAAAAAAAAAAATTAAACCAAGGAAAGGTATAATGTGTTCTCAGATATAAAGACACAATATGTTAAATATGCTAATGATTCCCAACTTTATACATTTAATGCACTCCAGATAAAAAAAAACTTAAATTTGACGTTACCATAAATTTCAAATAGGCACTCCGGTTCTAAATTTCTATATGCAAAGACATATTTTTAGTATATTCTGAAAATGAAGACTAATGAGGTGGGAAGCACTCTAATCAGACACTGAAATTTTTATAAAGTCTACAAAAATTTAAATAGCATTATATTGTCACATGAATTATAAAAACATTGGCACAAAATGGAGAACAGAATCAATGTGTATTAAACCGTGATCCATAGTGAAACACGTGGCTTTACATACAAGTTGAAAAAATATGGATTATTGAATTACTGATGTCAGTGTAACTGAGTGAGTACTCATGTGGGGGGGGGGAACCACAAAACTATGCTTGAATCTTACTTAATTCTTCACAATGAAGCAAATTTCAGCTAGAGAAAATATTGAAATGACATTATCAAATCACAAATGTTCTAGAGAAAAATAATTTTTTAAATCGTAGAGGTAATTTTTAAAAATAACTTCTGCATGGTGACTACCTCTCTAAGTATGACATGAATTCCAGAGACCAGAAGGGGGAAAAAAATCAATAATTTTGATTAATATTTTTTAAAAATACATCATGAAGGGAATAGGAAGCTTCCAGAAAAATATAAAACCGGTTCTCAACCATACAGAAGATGTGCAGTCTCATTATGATCATATGGAAATTACAACTATAAGGAAATACCACTCCCTTAAGTATCAGATTGGCAAAAAGTTTTTTAAAAAACTTAACACAATGGTTTGACAAATGCATCGGCAGTGGGGATACAAGTTTATATGATCTA
The DNA here is from genome assembly GCF_018350195.1 of Panthera tigris. Lineage (NCBI taxonomy): Eukaryota > Metazoa > Chordata > Mammalia > Carnivora > Felidae > Panthera > Panthera tigris. Next base: position 67,972,823 of record NC_056676.1, on the reverse strand, counting down.
CAAAGAACAACCTGGAAAAATCTATTAAATATAAAAATGTATACCCAGCAATTCCATCCTTTGGAATTTATCCTACAGGTATTCTTGCACTTAAAAAAATGATATATGTATACTGCAGAATTATTTGTAGCGGCAAAAGTTTCACAGCAATCTAAATTTCCATCAGTAGAGAATTTAAGTAAATCACAGACAGCTAATAGTGATGAAATAATATACAACCAAAAAAGGAATGAGAAATTTCTGTATGTACAAATATGGAACAAATCTCCAAGATATATTGTTAAGTAATAAAAGCAAGGTACAATGTGTATATAATAATATGGTATGATTCCGTGTATGTGCACGAGTGTGTGTGAGAGGGTGTCTACATTTGAAAACTTGCAGACTATCCCACAAGCAAATGGTAACAGTGTGTTATCTCTGGAGAGGGGATATGGGTATCTGGCAGACAGAAATAGAAAAAAGAGCTACTTTTCACTGTCCCCTTTGATTCTGCTAAATTGTTCATTAATCGATTAAAAAAATAATGATTTCTTAAGCTGTTGTCTCAGGAAATTAGAACCAGACCAGGAAGAGGGAAATGAGAGGTTTTGTTTTTTTATTATATATACTCACTTCTGTATTCTTTGATTTAACGTATGTTATTTTTATCTTGGCTTAAAAAATTCATAAATTGAGCACAAAAATAATTTTAAATACTCTGTTCTATTTAAGATACTTTATCCCACTATTCAGCTGTTTGTGCCAATTTTAGGAGTAGAAAATATGTCGCTGTAGCTATAATAGAGACAAAATGTTCAGTGAATTATGGGAACACAAAAAGAGATCGATTAGTTCTGCAGGTGGACAGATGGTTATCAGGACACTCAGAGCAGGAAGACACAGGTTAAACTGGCCTTAAGGGAGGATAAATTCATCAGACACCCGTGCAAAAGCCTTGTCAGTATGGAATACAGCATGAGCCAAAGCATGGAGGTGTACAGAACCTATCATGTTCGGGAGCCACAGTGATTTAGTGATGCATGATGACAGGAATGGCACAAAAGAAATGGCTAGAAGCAAGTTGCAAAAGAAAAAGGGGATTGGAGGGAATACCACAAAGGGCCTTGAATGCCATGCTAAGAAAAGTTGACCTTATTTATCAGTACATCATGGATCCTAAACCTGATTCGTTATCAGAATTACCTGGGCTAACTTTGTAAAACTACAAATTCCCAGACCCCTCCTCTATACCAATAAAATCTGACTCTGATGGACATACCTGGGAATCTGCAATTTTAGATTAAAGTTCCTCTGCCTCAGTTGCAGACAAAGGGGAGTCATCAGAAGTCCATTTACGGTGTTTGGGTCACCACTCTTTGTGCCGAGAGAGGAAGGGAACCAAATGTCCCATTAGGAGGTTATTAAGAATTGATCAGGGGCGCCTGGGTGGCTCAGTAGGTGAAGCCTCTGACTTCGGCTCAGGTCATGATCTCGTGGTTTGTGAGTCTGAGCCCCACATCGGGCTCTGTGCTGACAGCTTGGAGCCTGGAGCCTGCTTCAGATTCTGTGTCTCCTTCTCTCTCTGCACACCCCCAACTTGCGCTTTGTCTCTCTCTGTCTATCAAAAATAAATAAATGTAAAAAAAGAATTGATCATATGTATAGTCTCACTTCCTATACCTGTCAGGCTGAAAACTAAGACCTCTTCCCATACACTCAAAGTTGTAAACTCACTCTTGCCTGGACTATACTGAAGGTGAAGCAGGAATGGAATTGAGGAAAAAGTGGAAAGGAGAAATAGCTCCTGTTTGATATACTACTCTTCCCTGTCCCTGCCCCCAAGCACCCTCATTATGTTCCTGCAGTGACTATCTAGTCAGGAAGAGCAATCAAGCACATTTATTAAGGTTTTCCTTAGAAACAAGGCCATTTTCCCCTCTTTTTTATTAAAACAGCAATAACCACAACCCATAACCAGTCCGTGTCCTGGGCAGCAGATTTTGTGTGACCTTTTGAACAGCTGAATCAGTTGCTACCTTCGGGTTCCATGCTGATGTTAATTACACAAATGATGCTCCCCAGAAACTGATAGTAGTGAATTCCTCCAGAGTCTTCCTTTCAGAAAAAGTTGTGCTTCTTCAGGGCATCTCAGGAACTCAGTCAGTTAAGTGGCCTACTTTTGGTTTCGGCTCAGGTCATGATCTCATGGCTCATGAGTTCAAGCCCTGCATTGGGCTCTATGCTGACAGTGCAGAGCCTGCTTGGGATTCTGTCTCTCCCTCTCTCTGCCTCTTCCCCAGCATTTTCTTTCTCTGTCTCTGTCTGTCTGTCTCTCTCTCCCTCTCGAAAATAAATAAACTTTAGAAAGTTGTGCCTCAGCAATTCAACACAAAAGTGATGAGCACAGAAATATGAAGGTGTGTTAGACGTGGGTCCTGCCTTCAAGGATCAAACGCTTCCCTAGAGTTAGGGATACAGTTTCTTCATCTTGCCGGGGCCCTGGCAGACCCTAGCAGTAAAGAGCTCCCGTGATGAGGTAGCAGCCCACAGGGTAGGTATTCAGTAGATAATCTGGTGAACTTTGGTCTCAAGCTGAAGACAGAATATTAAATTTAAAAAGAGTCTTCAGTATCATTTGGTCCAATCACCTCAATTCACAGACGAAAAAACTAAGGTACAGAACAATACACTGACTTGCTCAACGTTACACAGGGAGCAAAACTCAAGCTGAAATCAGACATCCCACTTCCACTCTGAGTCTTATAGGTCAGGTGATTATAATGTCAAGTCCCAATGCCATAACTAATTTGCCCAAGTAGGACATGAGTGGGGTGAGTATTATTCACCTCACCTCTTAAGACAGATGAGGAAATTAGAAAACTTTTAAGTTAGAGGAACAGGGGATCTACTGACCCACAGGATGGAGATCAGAAGACTTTGGTTCATTCACATGCCCAGCTTCTGTAACAGTTATTGAATGTGTATGATCAATGATAAATAACACAGATAAAGTCCCAGGTCTCTGACTTGAATATCCTCAATCAACTCACCCCAGATATATGATAGTAAGAGGCTAATCTATACTTTTTTTCACCTGTGCTGGCTCCAAACCAATAGTCTGCCCATGTTCCTTTTTTCCCTTCTCAAGTTTGCATCTCAAGGCATCAAGCAGAGCTGACAAATACACAGCACGTATGTTACTTCTGTCCTGCCGCTATCCTTGGCAGACATTACAAATTGATCACAGCACTCATTCCACTGTATCGCAAGGAGATCTTAGAATTCCCCACCCACTCTAGGCAACAACTGTCAATCGATCTAACATGACATATGACTCTAAGGTGCATGGATTTTGCTCATTTTCCTTCCTCCGTAATTCCAGCCTGAATCAAAACCTAAAATAGAAAATAGAATTGCCTGAAGGATAGAGAAGAAGAGGAAAAGCCTCAGGAATGTGCTAATAAGTAACATAAAAAAAAGTCGTTGTAAGACTGCCCAGAATCAATTCAAAACGACTCAATAAAAGTTTATTGGGTGCCAGCACCATGTTGGATGAGGGGTATACTGACGTGAACAGATAGAGTCTCCATCTTCCAAAGTTTCCACACCAGATGGGAGAGATTGCTATAACAGATAATTTTTAAACAATATGGTAATGATTATAACTGGGTAAACTCCATGCCTTCAGGCAGGGCTCATGATTTTGTTTTTCACTATGGCATATCTGCTACCCACCACCACACCTGGCATAGACCAGGAACTCAGTAATAGTTGTTAAATGATCAAGGCGGAGGTCACAATACTTATCTTTTCTGGAGTAAATGGGCAAAACCCTTAAGGAAAAAGTCAAGGTTTTCCTGAGTCTTGACAGAATCAATGAGAATTTTCCAGATGAAGAGGCAAGCATAAAGACAAGAACTCCTATTTATAACTTTCCTCCAAAATTATAAAAATAAAATAAGCCACTTGTCCTCCCGTTGTTCATAGATAACAATTACCCACTTTCCAAATGATTTAAAAGAGTACTTCATGAATATACAATAAAGGGAAAGGTATGACTCGTTTTCATCAAAGCTGTTGTAATCCATCTTCATTTGCTAATTTGGAAACCCCCAATTCAACAATGCTCACAGATTCTACTGGGTACATGCTCTCAGAATGATCTTTTATCAGGTTCCTTTTGTGGAACACTAATTAAAATCAATTAGGGTGGCATGTCATTGACTGGCCTGGTTTTACCAGTGCATAACAAAGAGACAGGAGAACAGACTGGAAGGGTAATCATCTGCTACTTGTTTTTACTTCCTCAATTGCCGATGTCTGCTTCTAATGGATGAACAACTGAAATTTCAAAGCACTTACTTCAAGCATAACTAAATGTCTTCCATCAAGCACAGCTATATTAGAGATTTGATTAACATTATCTCTTCAAATGTGCTTGAAAGGATTCATTCCTGTTTTTCATGGAGAATATCTTCAATCTCTCCTGTCTTTGAACTTCAATAAGCCTTATAGCCCACGTCCCCCCTCTTTTGTACTTGATTATAAACTCTTCCGTGTGGCTCATTAAAATTGTGTCATATGTGTTAAATCACGTGTCTACAGCAAGGCTGTGGGTCCAAGGTGAAGAGATCAGATCTTCTATTTCCTTTATGCCATATATAAAAGGAAGGAGAGAGGGCAAAGAGAATAAAGGAGAGAAGAAGGAAAGGACAGAAAAAAGAAAAAGAGAAAAAAAGAATAAAATGTGCACATATTAGACATCCATTATCTTCCATGCCTGGTCCTCTGTGCTTTTGTGTAACATATGCCACTTAGCCCTTCAAAGACCACGCTAAAATAAGCATTTGTTTCCTTTTTGAAGGTAAGGAAATTCAAACATGAAACTGGTTACCAGCTGAATGGCAGAGCCCAATGAAAACCCAAGTCCATCCTTCATGTTTGCTTCTCCTTCTGAAAGAAGATGCTTTGCCAAAGCCCCTCCTCAGGCGACAGCAATGAGCAGCCGTGTCACATGTTATCAGACTCTGACTCACCCACCCCATTCCTTGGACACAAGTGATGGAACAGGACTTCGGTATCTGAGGCATAGCCATGTCCTGTACGAAAAGATTAGGCCGTTCAGATTATTTTTATTATTTGATCTAGAAAGACAGAGTTGGTTAAGAGTGAGACACAAAACCAAAAATAATGAATTAAGAAATTACCTGTCAAGCCACAGAGTAGAATATATTTATAACATGAATAACCAACAAAAGACTTATGTGTATTATATAAATAGTTCACATAGATCAATGCAAAAAAGACAGATAACATGATAAGAAAATGGTCAAAAGATTTGAACAGGATTTCACAAAAGAGCATATGCTATGTAGGGTGGCCATATATTACCCCATCCAAACTGGGACCACTTAAGAGTGAAAGGGCCCCTACTCAGTAATTATGCGAGGACAACAGGAGTGAGCAAAACTGACCCGGGCAAAAATGATGTATGAGGCACCCCACTCAAATGACGTCAAACATATAAAGAGATGCTTAACCTTGTTGGTCATTCAGGAGATGCAAATTAGGGCTATTATGAGATGCTCTCGCACACCAATTGGAATAACTAAAAAGAAAAAGATTGATAATACCAGCTGTCAGTAAGGGTGAGGATATGGTGCACGTCTAGAACTCTTCTGCACTGCTTGGGGGGGTGGGGAAAGTGAGACAATCACTCTGAAAAACTCTTGGGGAGTATCTACCAAAGTAAAACATATATGTACAATGCACAGTTCCATTCTCAGGTATATATATATATATATATATATATATATATATATATATATATATATGTGTGTGTGTGTGTGTATGTGTATATATGTGTGTGTGTGTATATATATATATATATATATATATATATACACACACACAAATATACCCCCCCAAAAAACCCACAAAAATTTTCATAGCAGCATTATCCATAACAACTCCAAACTGGAAACAGCCTAAATGGCTATCAAAAGAAGAATGATAAATATGGTATAGTATATACTCATACAATAAATGACTACACATAATCAAAATGAATGAACCAGTGCTAAACAGAACAACATGGATGAATATCACAAATACAGTACTAAGTACTAAGAAACCGGACTCAAAGAGTAGAGAGTATATGATTACATTTTTATAAATGTCGAAATGGGCAAACTAAGCTATGGTGTTAGAAGCCAAGCTACCAGTAACCTTTGGGGAAGGATTGGTGACTGGGACGGGGGTGAGGAGCTTGTAGGATGCTGGTAATGTTCCATTGCTTCATCTAAGTGGTGGTAATTCAAGTATGTTAACTTCAGAAAATAATCACTGAGTTGTATACCAAAAATATGTGTGATTTTTTTTTTGTCTGTATGCTATACTACAAAAAAACAAGTTTATGAGTAGAAAGACATTTGAAAAAAAAAAGAAAGAGAGAGGATGGGGTGCCTGGGTGGCTCAGTCAGGTAAGTATCTGATTCTTGATTTTGGTTCAGGTCATGACCTCCCAGTTCATGAGTTCAAGCCCCACATCAGGCTCTGTGCTGACAGTGTAAAATCTGGTTGGGATTCTCTCTCTCTCCCTCTCTCTCTTCCCCTCCCCATTCATGCTCTATCTTTCTCTCTCAAAATAAATAAAAAACATTAATAAAAAAGAGGAAAATTTCCTGAAGAAAGCAGACTGTAATGGGCAATATGCAAGTTAGAGTTAGAGAGAGCAAAACCACAGTAAACAGGAAGCCAGTCAGGAAAAAGAGTAGAATGAAGCCGATATGCAGGTAGAAGCTGAGAAACCACAGGCGAAAAACCGTGGGTTAATGAAAAAGAGACAAATAGAACAGCCAATACTTTGCACGGCCTCTAATCCTGGTGATTTTCCTATTCCTGATCCCATCCATGTCGATTTTTACAATAATCACCCTTTTTCTTGAGGCAATATAAAAGGCTCTCCATAAAAACAAGCAAGGCTAACTAAAACACCAATGTTTTCGTTCTCAGACCCGCTAAAAGTACAATCTTGGCAGCTTGGGAGCTTATCTTCATCAAAAGCTATTTGTGTTATAAATGAAACCAAAATAAAGTGAGCCAGGTGGATGATGAACCCTCATGCCTTCCATGACAAGTGTTAGATGGCTTCCAAAATGTATTGCAAATAGAGAAATATCATCCTGATTCAAATCCATCATCTGTCCTAGGCATATAAACCATGAGTGGTGCCGAAAAAAACAGATCTTGTGTCACTTCATGGTGACACATATTTATTGAGCTGTACTGCATGCCAGATGCTAAACACAGGGGTTATGGAGCTGAATATAACATGACTTCTCTTGGCCTCATAGATTTTATTTGTTTTGTTTAGTGCTAAATCTCCAGGACCTGGAACAGCGTCTAGCACATAACAGGTGTTCAATTAATATTCATTGAATGAATTCGTGAATGAGTAAGTAGAATAGATACATAAATAATCACCATGCAATGGAATATAAAGCCTACATAACAGGCTTTGGTGATACTAGGGAAGTTGTTATTTTTCCAGTACAGGTAAGAGAAGCCTACATAGAAAGAACTATTTGGTTGAACCCTGAAGAATTGTCTCCAGTTTATTGAGACATAATGAAAGACATTCCATGAAAAGAAGACACCATAGGAAAAATTGGGGGCATGTATGTGTGTGCATAACTTGTTTATTCTTCTCTTGCACAACCCAGTCCGTGAAAAGTGGGAAAATATGGGTTGCCCACAGACCATAAAGTAAATACCCTACGGGTTTCCCAAATCAGCTGGTCAATCCTGTCTACATAGCATCAAGAGGGACGAAGAATTATCCAGAGGCTATGTGCTACTAGAAAACATGAGTACTTGAGGATTGAGTACTCCAGCTTACTATTCTTCCATAATGGTTTTCATGTTGCGTTTCATAGAGCCCTAGCATATAGCTAAGACCTATTGCTGCATAAATCACTGTGGAGTGAGAGAAGGAAGGCAAGTAGACAAGGTCCCAGGGCCTCCATCCCAGATTTAACCAGAACAACTCCTCTTCTTAATCTGCTTTCTGTAAGATTTTAGTGACAATATTATTCTATGGAACTGGATAGTCTTTCTACCTTTTTAAAAATACAGTTTTTAAGCAACTGATCTATTAAGTGCAAATTCAAAGAATAACTATGCAGCCATTTGCTGCACTTTGTGTAGACACAATGTAATCATCAGAAATGAAAAGAAAATTTGATTTTTTTTGAAATTATGATCTATGCTGGAATTCCTAATCTATAGGGTAGTAATACCTAGGTGTGATTTTTAATACCGTATAAGAGAAGGCCATATTATAAGTAACACCGTATAAGGCCGTATTGTAAGTAATACCATATAAGAGACTATCACAATTGTCTCAAAGATGAAGGATCTGTCAAAGCACTAATTTTGACTACTTCTCTGTATTCTTATATCCTATACATGTCTTTTTTTTTTTTTTGGTATGCTTTGCACTGGGATCCATGAGCCCCTTCAAACACGTCTCTTGGTTGCCATGCTGTTTTAATGGCTGGGTGTAAGAAATAAAATATTACCTCATGCTCCTCTCTCAGATCTCCCCATTTAGTCTCAGTTCGTGACTTTATTTGCATGCATTTACATTCTTCACTTCATTTATAAAATCAGTCAAATGATTTTATAAGCCCATTTGACGTGCTAACATCTAGGATACCCTTATCATTTCCAAATAGTTGATGTATCCAAATGATTCATTTCCTTTGTTCCTTCCTCCAACTCTTCTAGTGTTATAATTCCTCTTTTGCCAAATGAAATTTTATAATTTTAACAATTTTATAAGTTCCTGTAACAAAAGATGTGTGTATACATAACAGAAAACAACTATATATATATATATATATATATATATACACATATACATATGTATACATATACATGTATATGTATATGTATACATATGTATATGTGTATATATATGCATACATATAAAATATGGCTATATCACCTATATATATAAAAGACAGCAAGTCAATTTTAGCTCCCTCACTTATTACCTCTGAGACCTTAGCTTCATCAACTGTTAAATGGGAGCAATTCTAAATCTAAATCTCACAGAGTTTACATAAAGATGCATCATATGTGTATAATAGGATAGCCATGCTATAACTGATATTCATTTCCTGAGACTGCTCTTCCACGGCTTTGACTACAAACTAAGAAAATGACTTTAATTGAGTGCTGTTTTTCCACACGACTACTCCAAGAACTTGAAATTTATTTCAGCAATCTTCATTTATTCAACAAAAATGTATTAGCTACCACTATCTGTCAGGAAGGCACTGAGCCTAGGATTGAGACTGAAATACACAAAATCCAGTCTTTCTCGCAATTTATATCCTAAATGAGACAAATAATCCTCAAAAATAATCACACCATTGGATGTATAATTACAGTACTGGCAGGAGCTGTGAGTGAGAGGAAAGGTACCATGAGGGCCTATGAAAAAGAGCTGACCCAGCCTGGAGGGAGCAAGAAAGATTTCTCCAAGAAAGGGCCTCTTGAATTGAGATCAGAAGGATGAGTAGGAGTTAAGTAGACAGAGTGTGTTGTGGGAGGGTGACCAGAAAGCAAAGAGATCAGCAGGAGGAAAGCCCTATGAGGGTATAGACCATGGGGCAAAGAACTAAGGAAAGGACATGAGTCAGGAAAACAGACAGAGCTATGAGGGTGGAGGGAAGCTAATGGCCAACAGTGACCAAGCACCCCTGGAAACCAGGCACTACTCTCCTTACTCTACCTGAATTATCTCCTCAATCCCCATAGCAGCCCTACAAGGTAAGCGGGTTGCTGAAGGGAAAGTCCCATACTACCTCATGAATGTTACCAAATACTGAAGAGTAAAGGATGGAGGAGTTCGTTCATTTAGCAAAAGCTGCATCTCTGGCATTCTTCTAGGCACTCGTTTATCCAGGCAAAAAAAAAAAAAAAAAAAAAAAATAGAGAAAAAGCACAAGAGGAAAGGCCACAGGAATCATGGAAGCCTTCCAGAGGTACTAGGGCCAATAGTATAATTCCATTCTGCTAATGGAGCAAGAAGGGTTGACCAGCCAGTTGGCAAAGACAGGGCTGCATCATTATCCATTGGTAGGAATCCATGGCCATATCTCTTATCTCCCCAAAGTGAAAAATCAAAATTGATTCCAGGCATTTGCTTGCAGCTGCAAAAAGCTTCAGGGAGTGAGCCAGCCAGTTGCCTGGTTCCTCCAGCTATTCAGCAACTTTTGGAACTTCTGATGACAAGTTGGATAGGCTGTCCTCAAGTCATTAAAGCACAGAATCACCTTGTGTGTCCTACCGTCTTGACTTTGGTTGCCCTGTGGTCTTACCAAAATCATACCTGTTTCCAATGCAATTCCATGCACCAGTTCAAATGAGCTATTTCTGGCCTTCTCCCACTGTCACAGGACACATGTTCTCAACTGAATCCCAGGAAAATTCTAGAAAATGTGTAAGAGAAGAGGGAAAGGTGGTCGAAACTCCAGCCCAACCTCACCCCCCATCACACGTCCCCATCAGAACCAGGTATTTTTCTACAAACAGAGCCTATTCCTACTCTTCCTTTATATTGTACCCACAAAAGATTCTGCTCTATTTGTAAAGATTTTAATTGGCTCAACTGAGCCAAAGCTAGAAAAGGACCAAGCAATGTGACACAGAGGAAGAGCATGGGCTTTGGACTTCAGCATGAACTCTTATGGCTGTCAGAGTCAGCTCACCTATCTTGAGTTCTAGCTCTGCCACATTCTAGTTTCTAGAGCAAGCTACTTAACTTTTATTTCATCTACAAAGTAGAGTAACATTCTGAATTATAGTTTTGCAAGGTTACTGTGTAGATTATATTATATATAGATAAGTGTAATAGATCTAGTATACATATACTTATTTTATATATAAAAATATATAAGTACAAGAAATAGATTTCATAAATATGTGTGTATATATATACATATATATATACACATATACACACACATATATTTATATGATGTAAGTATACATAATGCACTTATCACAGTGGCTGGAAATAGTTATTATTATCATTAGGTGTTCTAGCTACCTATTGTTGCATAAGAAACCATCCCAAAATTTAATGGCATAAAGCAATAGCTATTTTATTCTGCTCACAGCAGTCATGGTGCCTACACTGAGGAGCTTGCTAAAAATGGCCAGGACAGCTTCACTGAGGCTCTCTGTCTGGGGTCTCCATTCTGACAATCACCTGGATTCCTTCGTTATTCTCCCCATGGTCCTGCTGAGTCTGGAATGTCCCAGATAATTTCTTTACTCATATGTCCGGCATTTGTGCTGGAATGGTTGGAATAGCTGTGGCTGCAGGGAATCTCTTTGTCTCTCTCCATTTAGTTAACTTGGACTTCCTGAAAGCATGGTAGTATTGGGGTAGTCAACTTCTTACTTGACAGCTGGCTTCCCCAATAATGAGCATTCCAAAAGACAAGACAGCTGCACGTCTTCTTATGAACTAGCCTCCAATGTCACACAGTATCCCTTCTGCCATATTCCGTCGGTCAAGAAAAAGTCACAGAGTCAGCCAAAATTCAAGGGCTAAGGATTATATAGAACATGAATACCATAAGGCATGATTCATTGGACTGCCATCTTTGTAGACAAGATATCAGAGTTTTCCCTCTGGCCTCTAATGATGCACATCTTCTCCACATGCAAAATCAGCTCGCCCAAAGATGGCCGCACCAGTATCTCTCATCCCATATGGTTTTCTGCAGTGAGACCTTGACATTTTCCTATCAAGAGGCAGAGTGTATTTCTCTACCTCCTTGGATCTGACAGAGCCTGTGACAGCTTTGACCAACAGGATACGGTGGAAATGATGTTGTATCATGTGTAGCCCTAACTGGCCTGGGAGCACTTTCTTCCTGCCATCTTGGAATCTAGCCATCATACAAGAAGTGTGCCTACCTTGAATCCACTCTGCTGTGCGAAGCACAAGCCAAGGCCCTGGAGGATAAGATGTGATGAAGGAAGAGAAAAAGGCCACAGAACACCAAAGCACTTGCTAAAAAGGCAGGTTGGAAAAAAGGCATCTTGGACATCAAGCCCAGTTCATCCTTCAGACAGCTTCAGCCCCACCTACTATCCGACTGCAACCATTTGGAGACCCCAAGTAAGAACCTCCCAGCTGAGCCCAATCAACTTCCAGAACTCTGACATAATAATAAATTGCTGTTTTAAGTACCTAAGTTCCAGGGTGGTTTGTTAGTAAGAGATAATTAACAATCACACACCAGCTGTGTGATATTGGACAAGCCACTTAATCTATCTGAGCCTCAGTTTCCCCAGGTGTCAGAGTGGAGACACAAGACAAATACTTACTCCTTTCCTATCTTTAATCACAGCTGAGGCTGAGACTTTATATTTGTTGGCTATTCTCATGCCGCATTTTTAGAGGGAGGATGTGCTTCCTCTTGATTCAACAGGGAAATAAAGCAGAGGCATGTAATATTGGTGCACAAAACGTTTCTCACGTCTTCTTTACTGACATCAGCCTGAGTATCTCTTGCACTGCCACTTCTATGTAAAGATGAAAGGCCGGCTTCCCGATGTCCAGTTTGCCTCTGTCACCCGAATGGGTATCTCAGAAGGAAAGACACTTTGCGCTCAGAACCCTTCCCTGGGATACAGAGCCTTTCACACCTCTGGCCTTCGCATATTTGTCTACTTTCCAAAAGGGGTAACTTCTTCCAAGATATTCTTACTGCAAATACCAAAAGGCAAACGACAGACTGTTTTGAAAGTCCAAAACCTATGCGCTCCTAGGACTGTGACCATTACAGGCACCTAGTCAAGGAATATTACATGGATGCAGAAAAGGATGGCTCGTCTCAATTGGATTAGAAACCGCATTTCAAAACCTCTATTTCTCAAAGAATGTTCATGGAAGCATCACATCACAGTCACCAGGGTGCTTGTTAAAAATGCAGATTCCAGACACATTGAATCAGAATATCTCAAAGTGGAGGCTGGGAATTTGTATTTTTAACAAGCACCCACGGTGATTAGTAACAGCACTAAAACTCAAGAACCACACTCTAAATTCCCATGTTTCTTTCCAAGTTTGATTTGGGAACTATTAACTGGATAAGACTGGGAACAAAGAGACCCAAGCAGGATTTAGACATTCTGGTGCTTTGCATACCTTTCACAGAATTAATCATGTCTATGGGTTTCTTCTGCACTTAAGGATATAAACACTGCAGAAGGTTCACTGTTCTTTAAATCTGTTTTTGCTTAATCTGTCTAAATGCAAAACAAAAATGAGAATCCCTTATCATAATCTCCAAGGCTTCAGTAAAAGCGTTTATTTAAAGGCGCGAGGAGGATTTAAAGGCAATGAGTGATTACTTCTTTCCCAGGTAAATCAGCATGAGAACTTTTTTGACTTCACCAGATTCTCTAAGTGTAGGAACAAAGGATTTGGAGGACGACCTTAAGCAAATCAATTAACTTTTCTGTGCCCCGCTGTCCTCACTTGCTAAGAGAATTTCCGTGAGGATTACACAGGGTCACCATCTTGCACAACTCACACACAACTCATAGGGTGTCTGTGCAGCGCACAACTTGCACATCTGTACGTAGATGTCCTATCAGTGAGTAAACCAAGGTGTGTGAAGGCTTGCCACATACTGTAGGGAAAGTAAGGGATTCTTAACTGAGGTTGTGATGCAAAGAAAAAAGAAAGCCTTATTTGGATCTGTAAAAGAGGAACCTGAGAAAGAGATGATGTAGAAATAAAATTGTTTGACTGGAGGTATTGTCCACTTCAGTAAGACAGTTGATCAGCCCAAGAACATACATGTGTGCACATGCAGACATCCACAAACAAAAAACAGTCAGATTGTAGAGGGCACATTAGGTTCCCTACCCATAGTCTGAAAATATCCCCTTTTCTTCTGGAAAATTCCTTATTTCTATTTTTGGACAGACATACTGCTCTCCCAATCTCTGGATATGTGGTCTGGGTAGGACTCCATATTCAGCTACAAGGATGGGAAACATAACCCATGCTCTAGCCAACCAGCACTCCACCTTTCGCTGGGGAGAAGGGCAGGAGTGCAGGACCCAACCTGGACCGGTCAGTGTCAGTCTCAGGACCAGTCACGAGTGCTTCTGGGAAAGGCTCACACTTGCCTGTGCTGTACTTGAACTGAGACGGGATGAGGCCAAGCCTGTTGCTTCCACAGGATACTAGGAAGAGTGAGGTGAGGGCTGCTCGGGGATGAGGGGAACAATTTGGAGTTTGAGGTCTGGATCCTACCTTGCCTGAGGCAAGCTTTTCAGCTTTGCCAATCTGCCTGTTGCCCTTGATGTTTCTGCTGAAGCCAGTCTGCAATGTCGCGCCATCACTTGTAACACCGGGAAATGAATACAATGCACAACAAGAAGGCCCATTCTTTGACTAATTCATAACAGGGTTACTTTATCTGCTGTTTGCCTGTCTGCTAGCATTTATGGCATTGATACGTCAAGTTTATGCTGAATACATAATTATCCAACCCAAGACATTTTTGAGAGTGAAAGGGGTATTGTTACTATTTATTATTATTGTTATTATTATTACTACTACTTAGGTCAGGACAAAGGCAAACCACGCCACATGCTCATCATTTTAACCAAATGGCCTGGCTGTTGAAAATCTGAAGACACCACCAGAGTCCGTGTGTTTTAAGCGGTTTGCTTTCCAGGGCTCACATCGTATTCCTGACACCTGGAACAATGTCCAGCACAACACTGATATTCAATATTTACCTAATGAATAAAGCATTTCAAAAACATTTCAGGGTGTCCATTCATGTATTTCTTCAACAAATACTTGAGTATATTTTATATGCCAGTCATTGTTCTTAGGCACTGAAGGGACAAACGTGAGCAACGTGGATAAGATCCCTGCCCTCCTGGAGTTGTCATTCCTGGGGAGAGGGACAAGACGATACACAAGTGAGCAGACAAGGGTTTCTGGTTAGGGTGCATGCACACAGGGTGGCATCCGGGGAAAGAGACCATTTTGGGGTAGTATGATCAGGAAACATCTCTCCAAAAAGTTGACTTCCGAACTGGAACGAAGGCAACCAGGCAAAGAGCAAGAGGGGCTCCTGCAGCAAAGTTCTCTACCTGCTACTCTGCTCAGCTCTGCAGCTCACAGCGTGACCCGCACAGTCACACATGCTCAGGCCCCCGGGAGCCACAGTGCACCAACCTTGAGGAGGTGCGCCACTGGTTGAGGAGAGAAAGCACAGACCCAGGCACCGGAGTGAATGCTATAAGAACCTCAGACTGGGGGGAGCACCCGGCTGGCTCATCAGTTAAGCATCCAACGTCCAGTCAGGTCAGGATCTTGTGGTTTGTGAGTTCGAGCCCTGCATCAGTCTCCGTGCTAACAGTGTGGAACCTGCTTGGGGTCCTCTCTCTCTCTCTCTCTCTGCCCCTCCCCCACTTGTGTACTTGCTCTCTCTGTCGCTCAAAATAATAAATAAGCTTAAAAAAAAAAGGGACCTCAGAATGGGAGAGGTGAGTGCATCTTGGGTTTGAGGGTGGGCATAAGGCGGCGCTTCACGGAGGAGGCAGTAAGATCTGGAACTGGGGAGTAGAGCAGTGATTCCAGGCTCTGGGATCCGGCTGTGGGTTCGAATCCTGTCTCTCCGCATATAAGCTTTGTGACCTTGAGCAGATAATCTTTGTGAGATCCACTGTCTCATCTGTAGGACTGGGGTGATAATAATAGTATCCTAACATGTACTTAGGGTTCAGCACAGCATCTGAGAAACCGGAAGTGTTCAGTAAATATTAGCTATTATTGTTAAATAGTGAGGAGAGACGGTAACTATTTAAATATGTTCCAGAATACAAAAGGAAACAAGATGCTGGCCTTTCTGCTCAGGAATCTCTTTGTGTGCTCAGAGCCATGGCAGTTCTCAAACATGCTTGGATGGAATGCCAGGTGTCTGAAGCCTTGAGGGAGGTGCTCCGCCATGAAACCGAATGATGGCAATTTTTTTTTTCCAATTATCCAAGAAAAAAACTCATTTGACATCACATTTTTTGTCCAATTTCAAGTTTTCTTCCCAGATAGATTTTTCTTAAACTTTGGACATCTGCTACCTAAAGTACTGGCAGATGACAAAATGAATGAACAAGCAGCAGAGAAATATTACCAGAAAAACTCAGGAACAGCCGATCGTGTTTAGGCCAACATCTTGTTCTTTTAGTGGATGTGGGTACTCAGGTTGTGGTTTTTAAATCAGATGCAGGCTGTCAGACTGGAAGTAAAACTGTCCCTACTGCATATCCCAGAATTACATATATCATCACTTCACGGCATTCTTCAAAAAGAGGTACGCAACACATTCCAGGTACCCTATCGCCTAAATAAACTCAAGAATCACTCTAGAAAAGTTCAAATCCCTTGCTTGACAGAAAGTCTCTAATTCATCCATCCACTCCTCTATGAGCTGAAAAGTGGAATTTGGTACAAGTAGAAGAGTGGCAAAAAAAAAAAAAAAGTACGAGAAAGGGACTAGGAGACTGTTATCTCCTTGAAGAAGAAAATGAAACCCAGGAGATGGTTGATGATTTTCCCAAGGTCACTCAGGAAGTTGACAAAGGAGCTAGAAGTGAGAATGACATCTCAGGGAGTGATAGTTCATCCAAGTCTCTGTTGTGTGCATAGAAATCACTGAGTTTCCCAGGGGCAATGATAATGAACCGTGTGATTTAAGAACTCTAACTGCAACATATTTTGAGGTTTCTAGTCCCAGAGGCACAATAACTAAAAGGATCTCAAAGCAGCAGGCAGAAAGTGTCTGGTCCTTTTAATGGATGATGTCCCAGATGGCACGGATTCCCCCCATAGCACTGTGCATATCCGTCCAGGCCACTCTGGCTTTGATTACAATGGAGAATCCTCTCTATCAGTTATGCCTGGTGTCCAGCTTAAATGCTACTCATTCCATGAAGTCTGGGTGGAATCTCTTCCTACCCCAAATAGCTTTCTTTGGCGATGGCTTTTACCTGTTTTCCAGTAAGATCCACATGAGAGATACCTTGATATGCTTGCATGCACTTTATTGCTGCCATAACAAATTACCACAAATTTAATGGCTTAAAACAGAACAAACGTATTATCTTACAGTCCTGGAGGTCAGACAAGGGTTTCGCTGGGTTAAAATTAAGGTGTTGGCGAGACTGTTTCTTTCTGAGGTGGCAGGCAGGGAAAGAAGGTGGCAGGCATGGAAAAGCCATTTCCTTGGCTTTTCTATCTTCTATAGGTTCTGCCCACATTCCTTGTGTACGGATCCCTTCCTCCATCTTCAAAGCCAGTGACATAGCCTCTCTCTGAGCCCGCTTCCATCATTATATCTCCTCTTCTGATCACAGCCAGAAAATGGTCCCTGCTCTTAAGGAGTCATGTGATTTGACTAGACCCACCCAGATAATCCAGGATAATCTCTCATTCTCAATGACCTTAATCTAATCACACTTGCAGCATCCCTCTGCCATGTAAGGTAACGTACTCACTGGCTCTGAGAATCGGGACGTGAATCTGGCTAAGGAGCCATTATTCAACCTACCACAGTCCACCTTTGGCCCAAAAGATTCATGTTTGTCTCACACACAAAACACATTCTCCCCATCCCCAGTTCCCCAAAAGCTTCATCCCATGACAGGATCCCTCGAAGTTCAAAACCTTGTGTAAATCAAATCAGTTCAAAGGACCCAAATCTCAGTATCTAAATCATCTAAATGACATAAGGGGAAGGTTCTGGGTATAATCCATCCTGGGACACAATTCATCTCTGTCTGTGGGCCTGTGAAACTCAAGACCTAAGTTGTCTGCCCCCAAACGCAATGCTGGGAAAGACATAAAATGACAGTTATAGATATCCCTGTTCAAAAAGGGAAGAAAATGAAAGGAAAAAAAAAAGAGTCAAGCCATTTTAAAATCCATCCAGGAAAATTTTATTAGGTTTCAAGGCCTAATAATCAATCCTCTGAGGTTTGTGCCGCTTCCCTCCGGGTCCACTGTTCTACCCCTCTGGGGTTGAGCCTCCATCCGAGTTATCCTTACTTTTTCATAAAAGATGGCATTTGCTTGCAACTGAGTAGTTTTATCAGCTTGTTTCTTGCCAGTACAATGCTGAAGGCAAAGAGCCTTTTTTCATTTAGTAATCTCTTTCAGCCCAAGCTGATAGCACAGAATTCTCAAGAACTCTGTAAGTCTCCTGTGTATGTCATGGGGATTCACATGCAAGTCCCATCTGTTCTTAGGTCCTCTGAATCCTACTCAAGTTTCCTCCCCCTTCTGTCTCAATAGAAACAGAGTCAGCCCAGGGATGGGGCCCAAGGTGCCCTCAGAAATATCTACCTTTGCCCAACACTCGTGCTTTCTTTTGGGATGTGTGTAATGGTGAGGGAAAAAAATACTCTTAAACTGTCTTCCATTCATAACATGCTGTTATTTTATGGTATAAAAATCTATGCTCTATGAGTCCCTGGGACTCTGACTTTTGACATTCAAAGCCATGGTTTTAGCCTAGAAGACTCCAAAAGCATGGTTCCTACAACTAAAAACCTTCGTTATGAGTGTTTAAAAGTCCATTCATCTACTTCCCCGAGTAGTCAATGCATGTAGAGAGCTCTCACTGACTCCTGCATATGGAAGAATGAGACTGGGCAAAGAGAGTCTTATATCTGTTAATAATCAGATTATATACTGAAATATGTTATGGGGTCCAATTCTCTTGGTAATTCTCAAGGTGGGGATTAGCATCCCCATGTACCACTGAAGAAACAGATACACAAAACATGAACAGCTTGCTCAATTACACCACTCAGTGAAGTGTTTAAGCGCATATTCAAACTTCAAACTTCAAAGTGTAACTGAGGCGAGCAATTCTTACAAATTCTTACAAATACAAATAATCCGGCCCACCCTCAGTTTCCACATTTGTCCCACGACGATACAGTTCATAACCCCTCATCCACAATTCCAGAAGTCTTGTTGGTATTGTCGTTTGCAAGTTTGGTACCAAAATAAGACCTGAACTGACATCTGATGCCAGTTTTGTCTCAGTGTTTCTACCGACCACATGCCTCTGCTGCTAGTTGATATTTTTGTTAAATTCAGGGAGGAAGGGGCTGTGGCTTTTAATTATACTCTGAAAATGTAAAAAGAATAATAATAAAGGTAAAAATATCCCAATGAATAACAGGAGAAGAGAAAGAGGTGATATGTTTATCAATAGCAAGGAAAGGGGAGCTGCTATGATATGTCTCTGAGGTCACTTATAGAATATAAAGTGGGAACCACCACCATATACAATTTAGCGAAATTGAAAGACAATTTGTTGGTGTTTTACAGTGACTATGACAACCAAGAACTACAGAAAAATGAGAGGAACCTTGTCTTGAGGAAAATATAAAGATCATGACTTGGGATTTATTAGATTTGAAAACAGTGAAGTGAACATATACCACTGAGTTGCTTGCTGATCATGAAACCAGCCAGGCTATTCCACGAAGAAGTAAACACGGAAGGTAAGTGTGAATATTCAGAAAGTTGGCTGCAGAAACTTAAAAAGTGTCAGGGTGCAAAATATTTGAAAATCTGTAGTGAAAAAGCTTCTGTTGATCACGAAGCAGCTGAGAATTACATGTGTAAATTTGCCAAGGTCATATCCGATGAACACCTTAATCCTTCACAAATTTGCCAACACTGAGGAAATAGCTCTCTACTGGTACTCTTTCTAGAAAAACATGAGCAATGGCTAATGAGGAAACCCCAGCAGGTTTTGACACTGGGTCCAGGGTGACTGTTTTTAGATGTTCCAGTTCTACAGGAAAGATTAAGTGGACAGCGACGGGAAAGAGCCAACTCCCAAGATGTTTAACTGATGTACGCAACTTATCTGTCACTACTGTGCAAACAGGAACGTGTGGGTGAGCACATAAATACCTCCTGACTGATTCAGTACCCCTCTGCACCTATGGCTTGAGGTCATCGCAGGGAATCTGGACTAGAAAAAGCTGTAGAGTTTTATGGTTCACAGACGCTACTACACACATCCCTTTCCTAAACTTCTTGGAGAAAACAATTATTTTCAGCATTTGATTCCTCCCTCAGTGTTACATCTGTGATACAACGTTGTTGGTCAAGACATTTTATACTCCATGGAGGGCAAGCATAGATTCCCCTCCACCTTTTGTTTTCCTTTAGCTGAATGCCTACTGCAGTGAACAAAGGCCTAGGAACCCAAGACATTGTGAAAAGAGTTAAGGCTGTCATTTCTGCAGTAGGTAACGCAATACGTCAACACTGACAAATGCCTGGCACAGGCTTTGGACTACAGGGATGTTTGAAAATGAACCTGCAGATGAAGACTTTGAAGATTTTATCAATACTGAGAATGGGATCGTGCCAAACTTCATGGATGATACTGAAACTTCATCAGATGAACATGTAAATAAACTAGAAGAAGTTGGCATAGAAGTGCTGAACACTGGCACTATGTAATGAGAAATTGTGGAAATGGTGTTGAATACAGGAAAGTATGAGCTCAGGAGTGACAACAGTGATGATGACATTGTAAACCCCACTTAAATATTTCCATTGATGACAGGTTAACAATGATCCCAGGAACAAGGTTGTAACTCAACAGAGAATGAAGAATCTCCTTCCTCCTTGCCCTATTCTTCCCCAATGAACCTAGATTTCATAAATATATGCACACACATGATGAGGTGGGATTTTTATCTTGTGGGTAATTTGCAGAATTCATTTAAGATGTGAATTATCTCTATTGACTCAACTTATTGCCACAACTTTACAAGAAATACCTGCAAAATGGCATGAGGGGGTAAGAGGTATAGGGTGAGTGCAAAAAGAACATATGGAATATTCCTAACATAAGTATCTGGGGAGGGATATAGGACAGAAGGCAAAGGTTCTTGAGCTACACTTGCCTGAATTTGAAATCCTGGTTGAGCCATTTGCTAACTGTGTGAACTTGGCCAAGTTATTTCACTCTACAGTGAAATATTTCATAGCCAAGGTCACATTGTAAAATGAGGGTAATAATAGAAACTATCTCACTTGGTTACTATAAGAGTTGATGAGTTTAAATCACTTAGGATAGCACCTGGCACATAATAAACACTAGAGAAATGATAGCTATTATTATTATCAGCCCCTTGAGAAGGTGATATTGAGACAAGTGATTCACACATGGGAGAGACTTCAAAATATTAAAATAATGAATGAATAAATGAGTGGCCTATATTCCACTGCAGATTCTATCTTCATCCTTTTACTCAGTTATTGCCAAGTGTCAAGCCAACCCTCTGTTTTTGTGCCTACACTCATCTCAGCTCAACCAAGTCAGTGGTCATGACCATGACCACCCAACGCCCACAAAAAAAAACCAAACAGTCAACATAAAGGCATTTTAAAATGATAAGACACACAATAAATGTAAGTGTTTGAAAATGGTCACCTACCCAACATTGCTGATAGGAGTATAAATTGATGGAAGAAATGCTCTTTTCTAAACTTATCCCATAAAATAGAAACATAGGCAAGGATTTGTGTCAAAGGACATTCATTTCCTCCAAGGGTTATACGACACAAGTCCTGCTGAAGCCTGAAGGCTACTATTTATTGATAACCTGCATATACCAAACATGGCTAAGGATGCTCTATATTCATTTTGCCATTGGTATATTGCCAAAGCTCTACCAGGGACGTTTTATTATCTGCATTTTAAAGATAAGTAAACCAGAAAACATAGTGGTTTCCTTGCTTTCCCACAGGCATACCCCTATAAGTGAAAGAGCACAAACTTGAATCTAGATCTATTGGATACCAAAGCCACACTCATTCTAACGTGCCATTTTGCTCTGTGGCATGCCTTCACCTGCTAATTACTGTTTTTATCCCAAGCCCGTGGCTTCGTGATTCAATGAGACTACAACTGTCACTTTAATTTTTATAAGTGTCTTCACCACCCAGCTCTCTGGAACTTAACTCTTTCAAGAACCCTCAAGCTAAGGGCAAGTGGTTGCTGGAGCTCATTTGCCTACGTGTCAGCTACACTCTTTTCCCTTTCCTCGCTCTGCTCTGACCTGCAAACTACACCTCCTGCTCATCTTTCCCACTAGCTTCTCAGTAGTTTCACCCAATAGAAAATATGGGCAAGAAATCTGGAGGTCAGAGAAGGGGATAAATCAGATCTCACAGCTGACTACCTGGCATGGTCCTGTTCTCCTGCCTGGCTGCCAACTGATGCAGAATGGTAGAATGATAGTCGTGACATGGATAAGTTTCTGGGGCCATGCTATGGATCTTCCTGAAACTGAAGAAGTGATGACAAAGGATGATCAGTGGGATATTCAGAGTCTGGGTTTGAGTTCCTGAGCCTAGCTACTTGCTGTGACTTTGAATACATCACCTCCCCTCTCTGTGTCTCCATTTCCTCGTCTAGAAAATGGACATATTGACACTTCCAAGTCCTGTGAGGTTGAATTTCTAGTCCTGGGTCTGTAATTAACAGAGGCATCACTACACCATGCATTGCTCTCATGAGCATCTGGGACATGGGTGAACCTTCTGCATTCACCCACAAAGCAATATATCAGGGGTGCCGTGGCCTCCTGGAGTCTCTTTCCACCCAAAGCAGAGGCATCACATCCTGCACACCCACTTCCTTCCTGCTGCCTATCCTCAGTTTCCCTCAGGGAACTAGTTTTTGAAGGGAACCACGTTGCCTGGAACTTTCTCATTTTTTTTCACTGTAAGTCATGGATCAACCATCACATGTAATATAACTTAATAACTCTTTGTGAACAGTGGGAACAAGTGATTTTGCCCTGAAGACTTTTCATTCAGAATTCAACTAATTGGTTATGATAATTAGCAGAAACGTAGCTCTCTATTGCTCACTGGAGAGCAGACTAACTAGAATATTATAGGCAGCTATTCCTACCCAATGCCACACACATGCAAGTCCAGCAGACATCTTTATTAGCATGAAGGTTCTGTCAGCTATACTAAAACTATCATGTTTAAGGTCCGCTTCAACCTCATAGAATCTTCCTTCAAGACCCCTGGGGTGGTTCCAACAGGTGCAAAAAGGCTCAAGACACATACTTGTCCTTGAGAAGACCCCAGAAGAGTGGAGTCTCAATCCATTTTTTAAACCATGCCCTCTTTTATATAAATCTCAAACTCTCTTTTCCTTCCTAATCTGACATTTCAAATTAAATTATGAAGCGGATCAAGCCAATACTAAGATATTCTATGCTATTTTTTTCATAAAATCAAGTCAAAAAATTATATGCTCTTTCACAAGTGATCTGTGCCCATCTTCCAAGGACTATGATATGCCTCCCCTGCATAATTCATCACTTCTGCTCATGTGTGGCTGGGAATCACTGATCTGGAAGGAAAGGACTGTATCAAATCTTTCAGTATTAAAGACAAGTGCTCCCTGCTTTCAGCTTTCACAATGTGGATGCAGAGGAACCAGGAGGCAGGGGAGATAGTCCAGGGTTTGGCGGTGGGCACACCTGCCTCCAACTTCAGGCAGCTCCACTCTTGACAACCTGCATCACCTAAGGGAAGATGCCTGATCCCTCCAACCCCAGTTTCCATGTTTCCTAAATGGAGAAAGTAGCAAACACCCACTTGACAGGTTCATTGTGAAGACTGAATGAGATGTGTGAACTGATACATGAGATAGCCAATACATCAAGACTTTTCTACATGCAGGGGCTGTGTCAAGTGCTTTACAAGCTCATCTACCCTTCACAATAAGCCTTGGAAATAGCTACTGCTATCCTATTTTAGAGAAGGGAAAACTGAGGCTTCAAAGAATGAAGTCCCTTGCCCAGAGTCTCAAATTCTCAAGTGACCAAGAAGGGACTTAATCCCAGATCTGTCAGACCCCTGAGCAGTGTTTTGAACCATTATGTTATATGCCTCCCAACATGCATATTACTTCCCTTCCCTTTGTCAGCCTACTGGCTACTTAAACTGAGATCCACTGCAATACTATCTCTTCTACAAGGACAGGTATATTAGTCGGCTTGGACTACCATAACACAGTACAACAGACTGGGTGACTTAAACAACAGAAGTTTATTTTCTCAAGTTCCGGAGGCAAAAAGTCTAAGATCAAGGTTCTAGCCAATTTGGTTTCTGGGGAAAGCTCTCTTCCCGGCTTGCAGACAGCCGCCTTCTTGCTCTGTCCTCACATGGCCTTTCCTTGGTGTGTGTATGGGAGGAAAGACTGAGATTTAGAGAGAGAGAGCACTCTGCTATATTTCCTTAATCCTACCAGACATCAAATCCTATCAGAGCCAAGCCCCACCATTATGACATCATATAACCCTAATCACTTCCTTAGAGGCCCCACTTCCAAAGACAGCCACACTGCGGGTTAGAGATTCAACATATGAATTTGGGATGGGAGAGGGGGGACACAAAATTTTTTCTGTAACAGCAAGGATTTTGGATATATTCACCATTCTATGCCCCCAGTACTTAGACCTGTCTTGCACAGAGTAGGCACTTAGCAAATATTGGTCAAACAAATGAATGAGTTAATAAATGAATGAACACAAAATGAACTTGAATTAATATAGGACACTGATCTAAACCTTTTCACCAGCAGGAATTCATTTTATTAATTTCTTCCCATGGGCCTCATGCTTTGATAAATTTTGTCTTCCAAGCTGAGACTAGTAACAAATTGGTTTTTCCCATGTTTAATTAATCAAAGACAGATAAATTGGTAACCAGTACTTCTAATCAGCATGAAATACATAAGCACTGTAAACAGCCTGAGTTGTTTAATTCTAGCCTGAAATAGATCAAATGACCTGTTGGCTTAGGTGTCCTTATTAAAAGTAAATGAATGATTAGTCCCAGGATTTCAAACTTCCAAAACAGCTTATGAACTGATAGGGATCTGGGGACCCCAGTTTGAGAAACACTTCCCTAGTGCAACCCATGTCACATAACAAAGTGGCATCTTACAGAAGGTTTGAGTTCCAATGCAAGCAATTAAGAAACATGTACATTTGGTCAAAATTATCTTTGAAAATCCATTAAATTGCCCAAATTTGAGGTTTTACATATGCAGTCTTATGCAGTAATAAATGCCTACAAATTCGCAGTGTATGCAATAGCATCTAGCATATAATCAGTTTATTTGGGCCAATCATATACAAATGCCAACCAATATATGGTGGTATATAATTATGTGTAATTGAATATCCAGTGTATACATTTGATTGAATTGGTTTTAGATGTGTGTATGGCATAACTCATTGTAATAATTTTCATATATGCAAAATAATATACACAATAAATATTTAGGTTATAAAGAACAATTAAATAGATACCAGTATACTTTCAACCAGGTTTATGAAATAAAACATTTCCAAGAGTTTCTAATTCCTATATTGTCCCCCATACTAGCATTCCTCTGTCTACTATTCTTCCCTAGCTTAACCCTATCTTACATTTTACTTTGTTTTTCAACTTTACCACGTGTTTGCATTACTAAACAATACATTGTTTGGTTTTATTTGTATTTGAACTTTATGTAAATGGTATTACATGGTATGTATTCTTGTGTGATTTACATTATATTTTGCCAACATTATGTTTCTGCCTGTATGCATGTGGCTATAGTTCATTTTCACTGCTCTATCAAAAGTGAGTTTTCAACTTGAAGTGTTCCTTTCCTTTATTTAGTTTAGATGTATTAGATGTCTCCAAATCTCAAATTAGTTGAGCCAGCTGGGCTTTGCCTTTACCCAACTGTTCCTGAGCTTTTCTACACACACACACACACACACACACACACACACACACAGATACACACACAGATACATACATACAGATATACACACACACAGAGATCCACACACAGATCCACACACAGATATACACACACAGATGCATGAACAGATATATATGCACAGATACACACACATACAGATACACACAAAGAGATATACACACATACATACACAGATACACACAGATATACATGCACAGATACATGCACAGATACAGATACATATACATACAGATATATGCACACAGATACACACACACACATGCATACTGAGACCAATATTTTATAACTGTTTAAATTTTAAGATTTCATAATACTTCCAATATCTAGCAACGTAGCACAAACACACCACACCTCTAACATGGATATTTCCTAGGGGCATGTTTGATAATGTCAATCAACTCTAGAGGACAGGAATTTTGAAGGATTACAGGCATATATGTTAAGTCAGAACCCAGGTTTTCAAAAGAGGCTCCAGCACAAATAAATCTCATTGCCAGAAAGTAATGCTGCAACTTTTATGCACTCAAAAATGCTTTGAACTCAGTAAATCCTAACTCTCATGCCTTATCTCTTCTGTTGGCCTTGCTTTTGAAGTTGGACTATGAAATCAAATAACTATTTTGCTTCTGTATGTATATGTATACATCTCATGGGAAATTTTAGGGTAAACAGCTTGAATTCAGATGTACTAGTTATGTTCAGGGCAGAGATTGGCAAACTTTTCCTGTAAAGGGCTAGATAGTAAATATTTTAGGCTTTGCAGGCCATATGTTCTCTGTTGCAAACATTCAACTCTGCTGATATAGCACAACAGTGGCCAGAAATGAATGGAAATGACTCTGTTCCAAGAAAACTTTCTTTATAAAGTGAGCAGTGAGCCATATTTGGACCAACAAACATAGTTTTATGATTCCTGGTTGCAGCTATAGAGCCTGCAGCCCTTGAGAAAGTAGCAGAGTCACCCCAGGCCAGGGATGGGTAGGGGTTTCTGGTGTCAGTCCCCCATGGAAAAGAAAGTGAAACTAGAAGGTAGGTCTGAAGCCAAGTAAGAAAGCACTCTCCTGCCTTTGAGCTTCACTTGCTTGAATCTCAACTTGGAAGAATGTGCACTTTTAGGTGGGTAAGAAGTAAAGAGAAAATGATGTCCTTTGCCACTTGCCACACGGAGGCACTTGCAGACTTTGACAAAGAGGAAACCATGAACTTTCAACTAAAAGGGGAGTGAGCCCCTTATCTATCTATCTATCTATCTAAACCACTTATCTAGCACTGACCACTCAGCTGGGCCCTCACAAGCACCCTGCTCCATCTCACTGCAGCTGCCATTCCCACCCTATTGTGGTGAGATCAAATTCCTAATGTACCCCACACCTGCTCTTCCTCCCGCCATCCCCATCACAAACTGTCAACTTTATTCTTCCACTCCTCAAGTCAAAGAACCTTGGAGGTACCTCATGACACCTTCTCACCCCCATCAACTCTGGTTTCAATTCAATCTTCTTGCTACTTCCACCTCTGCCATCTTGCCCTGAGCCACTACCACCTCTCCCTGCATCTCCAGTCTCTCAGAGATCATGTCAACTCCTGATCTTAAATACCATCTGTCTATACATAGCAACTTCCAAATGAACACTTCCAACCCAGACCCTTCCCTGAGATCCATGTGCACCCTTTCCACTGTCTGTTCATCTCTACATGAGTGTTAACAGGCATCTAAAACTTAACAGGCATAATTATGCACTTCTTATTTTCCTCTCCGACTCAGATTTCCAGCAATTTTCCCTATTTCAGTAAAGAGGAATGCCATCCTTCCAGTGGCTCAACCAAAATCCAAAATACCTCTCTCCCTCCCTCACTAGCTTTCCCCCTCTTTACTCTCCCCCCACACATTGTGTGTATATATGTCTGTCTCCTTCTTTCTCCCCTGTTCCTCTTTTTCCCTTTTCCTTCCCTCCTTCACCCATCTAACCCACATCTTACCTCCTGGCTACAACTTTAAAATGAATTCACAACTCTGGGTTAAGATGGCAGAGCAGCATGGAGACCCTGAGCTTGCCTCATCCCTGAAACGCAGCTAGAGCAGCAACAAACCATTTTGAACACCTAGAAAACTGATCTAAGGATTAACACAGCAATCTGCATAACTTGAGCCACAGAACTTGGCAGGAATTCACCCAAAAAGAAAGAACAGGAAGAAATCACAGCCAGAGGCTTAATCAACACAGATATAAGCAAGATGTCTGAACTAGAATTTAAAACCACGATAATAGGAATATTATCTGGGGTTGAAAAAATCATAGAGTTCCTTTCTGTGGAGATAAATAAAATCTAGTCAGGAAGAAATTAAAAATGTTATAACTGAAATGCAATCTCAAATGGATGCCATGATGGCATGGATGGATGAAGCAGAGCAGAGAATCAGTGACATAAAAGATAAAATAATGGAGAATAATGAAGCAGAAAAAGGAGATAAACAAAGGCAAAAAATCATAATATAAGACCTAGAGAACTCAGTGATTTATGTAAAAGAAATGACATCTGAATCATAGGAGTCACAGAAGATAAAGAGAGAGACAAAGGGGCCAGAGGGTTATGTGAGCAAATTATGGCAGAAAACTTTCCTAATTTGGTGAAGGACACAGACATCAAAATTCAAGAAGCACAGAGAACTCCTATTCGATTCAACAAAAACCAAGGCATATCATAGTCACCAAGGCGTATCATAGTCAAATTCACAAAATACACAAAGAAAGAATTATGAAAGCAGCAAGGGAAAAAAGTCCTTGATCAATAAGGGAAGACATGTCAGACCTATCTACAGAAACTTGGCAGGCCAGAAAGGAGTGGCAAGATATGTTCAACGTGCTGAATCAGAAAAATATGCAGCCAAGAATTCTTTATCCAGTAAGGCTGTCATTCAAAATAGAAGGAGAGATAGAGACTCCCAGACAAACACAAACTAAAGTAGTTCATGACCACTAAACCATCCCTGAAAGAAAATTTAAGGGGGACTCTTTGGGTGGAGAAAAGAAAAAACAAAACAAACAAACAAACAAACAAACAAACAAAAAGCAACAAAGACAAGAAAGGACCAGAGAACATCACCAGAAACACCAACTCTATAGGCAACACAATGGCACTAAATTCATATCTAAATGTCAATGGACTAAACACTCCTATCAACAGACATAAGGTATCAGAATGGGTAAGAAAACAAGACCTGTCTATATGCTGCTTACAAGAGGCTCATGTTAGGCCTAAGAAACCTGTGGATGGAAAGTAAGGGGATGGAGAACCACCTACCATGCTAATGGTCATCAAAAGAAAGCTGGAGTAGCCATACTTATATCAGACAAAGTAGATTTTAAAATAAAGACTGTAACAAGGACTGAAGAAGGCATTATATCAAAATTAAGGGGTCTATCCACCAAGATCTAACAATTGTAAATATTTATAACCCCAATGTGGAACACCCAAATACATAAATCAATTAATCACAAAAATAAAGAAACTCATTGATAATAATACCAATACCATGATAGTAGGGGCTTCAACACCCCACTTACAGCAGTGGACAGATCATGTAAGCAGAAAATCAACAAGGAAACAATGGCTTTGAATGACACACTGGACTGGATGGACTTAACAGATATATTCAGAACATTTCATCCTAAAGCAGCAGAATACACATTTTTTCGAGTGCACATAGGATATTCTCCAGAATAGATCACATACTGGGTCACAACAAGTGACAATAAGATCGAGATCATATCTTGCATATTTTCAGACCACAACACTATGAAACTCAAAATCAACAAGAAAAAATTTGGAAAGACCATGAATACTTGGAGACTAAAAAACATTCTGCTAAAGAATAAACGGATTAACCAAGAAATTAAATAGGAAATTAAAAAGTCCAGGGGCACCTGGGTGGCTCAGTCGGTTAAGCGGCCGACTTCGGCTCAGGTCATGATCTCGCGGTCTGTGAGTTCGAGCTCCGCGTTGGGCTCTGTGCTGACAGCTCAGAGCCTGGAGCCTGTTTCAGATTCTGTATCTCCCTCTCTCTCTGACACTCCCCCGTTCATGCTCTGTCTCTCCCTGTCTCAAAAATAAATAAAATGTTAAAAAAAAAATTAAAAAAAAAAAAAGTCCAAGGAAGCCAATGAAAATGAAAACACGATAGCACAAAACCTCTGGGATGCAGCAAAGGCAGTCATAAGAGGAAAGCATATAGCAACCCATGCCTACCTAAAGAAGGAAGAAAGGTTTCAAATAAACAACCTAATGCTACACTTAAAAGATCTGGAAAAAGTACAGCAAATAAAGCCCAAACCTAGCAGAAGAAGGGAAATAATAAAGAATAGAGCAGAAATCAATGATATTGAAATCAAAAAACAGTAGCACACATCAATGAAACAAAGACATGGTTCTTTGAAAGAATTAACAGAATTGATAAACCCCTAGCCAGAACAGTCAAGAAGAAAAAGGAAAGGACCCAAATAAGTAAAATCACGAATGAAAGAGGAGAGATCACAATCAACACCACAGAAATACAAACAATAAAAGAAGAATATTATGAGAAATGATATGCCAACAAATTGGGCAATCTAGAAGACATGGACAAATTCCTAGAAACATAAAATACCAAAACTGAAACACAAAGAAAGAGAAAAATTTGAACGGACCCCATAACCAGTAAAGAAATTGAATCAGTAATCAAAATCTCCCAACAACAACAAGTCCAGGGCTGGATGGCTTTTCAGGGGAATTCTACTAAACATTTAAAGAAGAGTTAACACCTATTCTTTTGAAGCTGTTCCAAAAAATACAAATGGAAGGAAAACTTCCAAACTCATTCTATGAGGCTAGCATTACCTTGATTCCAAAACCAGACAAAGACCCCACTAAAAAGGAGAACTACAGACCAATTTCCCAGATGAACATGGATGCAAAAATTCTCAACAAGATACTAGCAAACCAGATCCAACAATACATTAAAAGAATTATTCATCATGATCAAGTGGGATCAAGTGGGATTTATTCCTGGGATGCAGGACTGGTTCAATATCTGCAAATCAATGTGATACAGCACATTAATAAAAGAAAGGATAAGAACACATGATCCTCTCAATAGATCCTCTCAAATGCTCAATAGAATTTGACAAAATACAGCATCGTCTCTTGATAAAAACCCTCAAGAAAGTAGGGATAGAAGGATCATACCTCAAGATCAAAACGCCATATTCAAAAACAGCAATATTCATAAACAGCAATTTTTGAATGTTTACTATGGTCTTTTCTTGCAGTGTAATCTTAAATGATTATCAAAAGAAACTTGTGAGGTAGGTACTATCCACATATTTTATACAAGTGAATTGAGGCCCAAAGAGGTGAAGTAATTTTCTCAAAGACACACACAGGACTGAAACTATAATTTAAACTCATATCTGTCTGGCTCTAAAGCCTTACTCTGTTTGACCTCATTATAGTGTTGCTGTAAGGGGAGAATTGTGTCATAATGGAACCAAAAGAATAAATCCTAGAATCAGCTCAGCCAGCATTGAATCCTAGCTGTAGTACTGTGTGACTTTACACAGGTTGTATTGCCTCTCCAAGTCTCAATTTCTTCATCTGAAATGTAGGGCAATCAATACCTCTCACAGGCAATTGTGAGGACAGAAGGAGATAAAGCAGGTAAAATGTTAATACATCATAGTTATTTTATTTCTGATCTGGCAGGGAGGAAAAAAGGAACTGTGAAATGAAGTGACTTGCTCAAAGCTAAATTGCTATCAGTGGAAGAATCAAGAAAAGCTAAATTTGTGAAATTTCTGACATTCCACAGCCCATTCAGGCAATCTTGCATGGTTCAACCTCAGAGGTATTCTGTCCCAAGTTCTATGCTCTATTGGACAATAGATGAACATTTGAGAGTTGAGATGTTGGCAGCTTTTAATAACCTTGGTAAGGGATGCCTGAGTAGCTCAGTCAGTTAAGCATCCAACTCTTGTTTTTGGCTCAGGTCATGACCTTGCAGTCTGTGGGATAAAGCCCCACATTGGACTCTGTGCTCACGTCATGGAGCTTGCTTGAAATTCTCTCTCTCCCCCTCTCTCTGTCCCTCCCCCTGCTCATACACAAATTCTCTCTCTCTCTCTCTCTCTCTCTCTCTCAAATAAATAAATAAATAAACAAACAAACAAACAAACTTAACTTTGGTATGAAGATCTGTCTTTTAGGATTCTCTAGTTATCAGTGTCTGAGGGAAGAGAAAATGTGGACGCTTCTAAATTTCAACATCACTACATTTTTAGCAGCTACAATAACACATCATTATCTCACAATTTCTGCAGGCCTGGAGTCCAGGCCCAGCCTTGCTGGGGGATCAGTTTAGGGTCTGTTAAGGATGCAAGTATCATCTGGGGCTACCATCTCATCTGAGGACTGACTGGGAAGGATCTGTTTCCAAGCTCATGTAGGATGTTGGCACAATTCAGTTCCTTGTAGTTATAGGACGGGGAATTTGAGTTTCTTGCTGATTGTTAGCTGGAGACCACCCTTAGCTCCTAGAGGCTGCTCAGAGCTTCTTGCTGCATGGGGTTTCCCAACAGTAGGTTGCTTCTTCCAAGTCATCAAGGGAGACAAGACTCCAGCAAGACAGACCCTACAGTCTTAAGTAATTAATCACATTATCACATCCAGGTAGTCATGTGTATCCAGTCATCTCAGCTGTATGTGGTTGGTTAGAAGCAAGTCACAGGTCCTACCCACACTCCAAGGGAAGGAAGCACACAAAGGCATCCCCAGGAAATAAAGATCTTGAAGACATCTGAAGAGTCTGCCTGGCAGGAGCACCTGGGTGGCTCAGTTGGTTAAGCATCCAACTCTTGATTTCAGCTCAGGTCATGATCTCAGGGTCATGGGATTAAGCCTTGCATTGCTGTTAGCGCACAGCTTGCTTGGGATTCTCTCTCTCCCTCTCTCTCTGCCCCTCCCCTGATCATGATCTTCATCTCCCTCTCTCTCTCTCCCTCTCTCTCTCCCAAAAATAGATAAATAAACATTAAAAAAAATTTTTTTTTTAAGTGTCTGTCATACAGGGGATGGCAACAGAATGACATGGTGGGGGTGGGGGGAGACAGAAATAGTGATGCTATGTGGTTGTAGCAAATAGGTTAGGAGGTTAAAAGCCTGCGATAGGTTACCTGTTTCGTCACTGACTTGACAAACTGGTAAGTGAAGTGACAGATTCAAGCCACGAATTTGGAAATGCTAAAGTGCTACACTTCAGTTTAATGTACTTTAGATATGTCCTAACTCAATAAATTAATTCTGGCTTTTTTACCATTTCTTACAATTTCCCTTTAAGGAGCCATAATTTATGTCTTCGATGGGTTGTATGCTGGTTGTGTAACCTAATTTTTAACAGTATTAGAGGTCTGATTATTTTCCTTGTTGTTTTAAAGTAATTCTAATTTAGTTCGTATTCAACCAAAACAAAACAAAAATCCCTATTTTAACATATTGTTACCCCCTGAAGAGACTGGAAAAGTCAAGCGTGGTTGTTCCATTTCAGTCCTTGATCTTTTAAATAAGCTGAGAAAGAAATGACATATTTTGATTGAATTTATCAAATGTTTATTGTTTTTTGCTACCAGTTCTTCGTGGTAATTATGGCTCTATAATTCAGTAAACATGTCCTGATGTAAACAACCATGAAAATTGCATTTTTGAATGCTCCAACTGTGCCCAAACATAATCAGAAGCAGTAATTTATTACTCAGACTAATAATTAGAAGTAATTAACTACTAGAAGCAATTAGAAATAGTAATTTATTTCTTAATGTAATGAGCTGTTTTTTCAATACACGTTTGAATATTTAGCAACCAGTAATTACTTTCGGAGGAAAGAACGAATCGTGGCTGCTTGGTTAACAATCGTAGATGCCTGGCATGTGTGTGTCAGTCTGGCCCATGAACATGGAGGTTTGACAAGCCACTGGGTAGAGTCCCGCCGAACGTGAGATTTCTGCGACACACTTGGAAAGAAATGGTCTCAGGATTCCATATTTATGCCATCGCTGAGAGCGCTTATCGAGCGTCTGCTACGCGGGGGTGTCATCCGTGCTAGGCGCCGATGACATAAAAGTGAGTGCAAGAGACACATCCCTTCCCCGGGAAAGGTCACACTTTAGACAAAAGTATAGACAAATGTGGCACACAGCTTGGTGGGGAAGTAAGTATGAGGTGCTGAGGGAAGAGAGCATGGAGATGGACTTTTTGTTTTTATTATCTCATCAGCCTAGGGAAGAGAGTCAATGTACTGTAATAGCATTGTATGGTGACAGGCGGTGGCTACACTCGTGATGAGCACAGCATACATACAGAGAGGTTGAGTCACTATGTTGTACACCTGAAAATACCGTAACGTTACAGGTCAGCTGTAGTCAAAAAAATTATTGAAAAACACTTCATCAGGCTTCTCTGACTGGCATGCAAAGAGAAAGAAGACAGTAAGATCTGTCTGTTTAAAAGATCCTTCTGGCAGCTCTTCAAGGTAGAATGAGGGAAGGCAAGAAAGGATGTGGGGAAGTCAAACAGCATGCTAATGATAGGTATGAAAGGTATGATATCTTGCACCATGATGATGGCTGTGGGATGGAGAAATATAGACTGAATCGTGAATGTTTAGGAGTCTAATTGGCAGGACTTGATGACAGACTGAATACAAATGGTGACAGAGAGAAAAGGGAGCTGCCTGCTATGGCTGAAGAGAACCAGATACTGACCTAACGAATACAAGAGTGGTTCCAGGTTGCATTGCTGACTGATGGTGTTTTGGGGGCACGCGTTGAGTTCGAAGCACTCAAATGCATCAAGGGGAGCTATTAGCAGGCAGAATACGTGTGGGTTTGGAGCTCAGATGGTGGGCCTCAGCTAGAGGTA
This sequence comes from Panthera tigris, assembly GCF_018350195.1. Classification (NCBI taxonomy): domain Eukaryota; kingdom Metazoa; phylum Chordata; class Mammalia; order Carnivora; family Felidae; genus Panthera; species Panthera tigris. The sequence continues at coordinate 67,937,934 of NC_056676.1, read as the reverse complement.
CAGTTTTTGGAGTCTCAACAGCATATAGGAGGTGATGCTTTTATTTTTTTAAATATTTATTTATTTATTTTTGAGAGAGAGAGAGAGAGAGAGAGAGAGAGAGAGAGAGCAGGGGAGAGGCAGAGAGACAGAATCCCAAGCAGGCTTACTAGTAGGGCTCCAACAATGTAGGGAGCCCAATGTAGGGCTCCAACTCATGAGATCGTGAGATCATGACCTGAGCTGAAGTTGAACGCTTAACCAAATGAGCCACCCAGGCGCCCTGTAGGGGGTGATGTTCTTGACAGAGAATTTACAGTAAGGAAAATCCAAGCCAGGACTGAGCCTGGAGAATCTCCATCTGCACAAGCCCCATAGCTAAGGACTCTGCATCCCTCCCCATGTTGCCCCAGTTATTTCTCTGGGTTCCCAGAGGTGATCCGTGCACACCTCTTCCGCCCCCTCAGGGACATTCTCTGCCCACAGCCTTCCTAGGGCAGCGACTTTGCTGCTACTGCTGCTGACACTACCTTATGACAACCAAGTGCTGCTTTTCCTCCTGGGACTTGTGTTGTGCCCACGGCTGGACCCTTAAGGTGACCAACAGTGCCGGGCTCTCTTCGGCCTTCGCTGTGTTAACACATCCACACGAACCTCAATGCACAAAAAGCGATGGCCTCTCTGAAACTCTGGATTTGTGCATCCATTCATGTGTCACACACTGCCCGCTATCCACGTAAGGACCAGGCATGGTCCACATGGTGGGCTTAGGGGAATGGATGTCATGCTGGTCTCTTTGGTGTCCCTTTGCTCATTGTCCCACAACCATCTATTCAAGGGGCTCATGGGCAAAAACTCTTGAGGTGGAGCTAAGGCCAGTTCATTCGATGAAACCAGTCTCCATAACCCAGCTTTGTTTCAACCCCACTACCCTTCAGAAAACAGTGGTAATACTCTAGTCTAGAACCAACACTGATGAAATCAACAGGCATTTCTATAGTATTTGTAATTTATAAAATCAACACACATCATCTTATTTAATTTTCATAACAATCCCAGGAGGTGGATGTCATTATCCTCATGACAAAGATGAGGAAACCAAGGCACTGGGAAGTTAAGTGAATTACTAGAATCACATCGCTAAGGCTGGTGGAACAGTAATTGAAAACAATATTTTTAACTCTAAAGTTTGGACATTTCTTATCACACCAAACTCAAAGCTACTCAAGCTAGAAAAATTATAACTGATAAAAGATTTCACAGATCTATGTCACCATCACATGTGAAATCCGAACCATACGTGACAGGCATGGCCAGGACAAATGAGACTAAGAAAATTTTAATCACCTCTACTTATGAAAAAAAGCTGCAGAATTCAGTGGCAAAATCATCATTCCAAGGAGAACATGTTGGGAACACTGATGCATGGGATGATATGGGAATGATAAAACATTACAAATCCTGAGACAAAAACTAGTGGGAAGCAAATTATCGAGATCTCCAATTGTTATTGCAGCAGCAAGTAAGAAACAATTGGAACTGTGCTTTCAAAGCGGGGTCACTCACAGGAAACGGGATCACCCAGGGTGCTCATGAAATGCTCGCTCCCAGCCCTTCCCGGTATTCCACTCCTGCCTCAGAATTTCTGGAGATGGAACCCATTAATTTGCATTTTAAAAAGATGTGCAGCGATTCTTTTGCATCCTAAAGTTGGAAAACAACGAAAATAGATCCTTGCAAAACTATGTGTTAGCATGGTAGCAGAAAAGGAGAACCGCAGCTCTGTGGAGGACTGAGTTTTCTCAATATAATGATTTCCACAGTAAGCATAAGCCTCAGAGCGCTTGGACAAGTTCTAATCAATAGAGGCAGGTGTTGTGGGAAAGAAAACTGAGTTTAGCGGTGGAAATTTGAACCTCCTACTTTGTCAGATCACTTGGGAAAATCACTTAAAGTCTGAGCCTTAGTTTCCTCATCTAAAAATAGTGAAATTAATTCCTGCCTTGCAAAGTTATTTTAATCACTAAGTAGGATTTAGAGGGTGAAACGTTGAAGAGCTGGAAAGCTCTATGCATCGAAGAGCTTTGTACCTTTTGTTTCATGTATGTTTTTTATGAGATCTCATCCATGCAGCACGACTGGCAGGACCTCAGCTATTTGTAAACATCAAAATCAAGTTCAGGACCATAAGGTCCTGACAACTGCAGTTCTCAATGCCCCAAGAAGTTGGTTTCCTATTTAATTGTATTGCAACACATGGACGGCTGCAGGATATCAAGCTAATTGTTGGCCAGGGAGAAGAAAGTGGTCAGAGCCATGCGAACTTTCTCCCTTTGTTCTTCAGTATTACCATTATATTTTCTCCTGTTGCCTCCAAAGCTGTACCTCACCCCATCCCCTTCCCCTCAAAGAACACAGATTACGCTCTGAAAAGCAGAAGGAATCTTTATGTATTTTCTGAATGATCTGCTAAGACATAGTTCTCAGAAAGTATTTTTTTAATTATCTTGCCCTACAATATTTTATTGCTGTAATATCTCCTGGACCCCTAAACCGATAACACCATGAAGTAGACTCTACTGTAAGCACATCTCTCACTAAATTTAAAATATCACTGCTTCATCCTAGCTCGGACTGGCTTTCACATCCTTTTCATTTTCCCAGCATTTTATCTCATCCTTAAAATATCTGACACGCATCCCGTTTCTGTGGTCAGCCAGCAAGCTTTTACCCATCATGAATCCCTGCCTCTGAGAGCGGTTGAATCATCCCACCCCAAAATTCTTTTCATCCTCTTCCACTGTCCTTTCTTGACATTAGGAATGAGTTTAATTCAACTAGAAATGAGTTTTGCTAGTTTCCGAGGGAGGCATGTGGTTCTATGAGTCTTAAGAAGCAGAGTCTTGGAAGATGAAAGATGAACGAAAGGAGGAGGAAGAAAGAAAAGAGTGACTATACCAAGTAACCGCTACATGAAAAGCACTAGGTAAGAGCTTTATATCCATTGCTTCATTTAATTACAACTCTGCTTCCCCCACCCGGCCCCCACAGGCTTTAATCTTAATCTCTCCTGGAAGTTCCCTATATTTGGCTGCACTTACACTGGAAATTTCATTTTGCTTGAAAATCCATCCTAGGAATGACACAGTGATTTTTTTTTTTCAGAACATGAACTTTCTCATCACTCAACCCGTAACAACACTTACTGTTATTTACTGGCCCCCTTTAGCAGGTACCATGTAAATATATGCAGGAAGATCTGTTACATAACATCTTCATGGAGACTTAAATCACTGACTCTGCTATGGTGGCTCTGACTCCACTCATGCTCAACTACAATGCTGGAAGGACCCCTAGAGCTCATCTGATCTATTACCCATTCCCCCACTTTAGAGACAAGAAAATTGAGGGCCACCTGGTAGATAGGTAGCCCCTATAATATTTTTACTTTTCTGCAGGTACTTAAAAGGATAGAGAAATTCCCCAGCCCCTCCCCCTCCGGCAAGAAGGGGTGACTTCACCTACTATTTCTAGGACTTCTATTTAACCTTCTACTAAAACTTATTTTAATTGTTTATATTGATTTACCTTATTGTTTACATTGATTCTGGGGACACTCAATACCTTAGCCCTGAGCAGGATCAAGATGCATCCAAATCACAGCAGCACTCCAGCAACCAATGAGCAAAACTAGCATCTCCTGCCCCATAACTGAAACCACAGTCGTTGGGGCTCAGCTTCAAGGGACTGGCCCTTCTCAACATTGTTCCCACTCTTCCCATTCTTCAGGGCCACAGTCCAATGTCACTACACAGTGCTCATGGGTAAATAGGAAGCAAAGATTTTGGGGTGATCCATGGTTTGACAGCAGAGAAGTGGAGGCCTGATGATACCCAGTGCCAATGATGACACTGAACCAACCCCATAATTCTTGGGCTGGAGAGTCTTATTTCCCAAGACTTTCCCCACTGAAACAAGGAATAGTCCTTTCCTGTTCAAGTCCAGGGTCATCTGGTATGGGTGGGGGCGGGGGGCCCCACTGAAGCTGTTTTGAAAACACCTTGGGGTTTTCTTGGGAAGATTTAACAAGGAAACTCACAGAAAACCCAAGACTTAAATGAGCACAGACGGATCTCACAGGGCTGGAGCTGGGAGTCAGAAATGCCAACTACTCTTTCTGTCTCTCAGAGACAAGTTGGTCTCTCTGAGCTCTGCTTCCCTTTGGCATCATTTCCATTCTCTCTAGCTTCTCTAATCAGGACCCAGCCCCATACCTGAAGCTGAACTTTTCATGACTGCCAGGTAAGCACCTTTAAGATACTGACACCAGCAGCTCTCCTTTCGCTCGTACGGTGATTCACTTTGGGTCTCTCTGGTGCAAGCAGCAGTGGCTGGGGGTGGTTATGAGGTGCATACGGCAAACAATTGAGTCTGAGCAGGTCAAGTAAGAAGGGGAAGCTGGCATGGCTGATTGCCACCTTCAATGCGACATTCACTATGTTAAGAGGATTTTCTGAGACCACTGATTCATGATTTCTTCCTTCTCTTTTGCCTCTGCTTCTCCTCTTCCGAAAATACCAAACGATAAAAGAACCAGGGATAGGTCCAAAGCAGGATTTGGGATTCCCTAAATAAACAATAAGTCAGTGACTCAGGAACAAAGAAAAAATATCTGCTTCTCTTAACACACACACACACACACACACACAAAGAGTGTAGCCAAGAGTATTATAAAATGCTAAAGAAATGTCCTGCCCGGGGAGCTTGGGTGGCTCAGTTGTTGAGCATCTGGCTTCAGCTCAGGTTGTGGTCTCGCGGTTCCTGAATTTGAGTCCTGCAATGGGTGAGCTCAAGCCCCACTTTGGGTGAGCATGAGCCCAGCTTTGGGTGAGTCCCACTTCTCTCTCTGTCTCTGCCCCCTCTCCCTCTCTCTCTCTCTCTCCCTCCTAGGATTCTCTCTCTCTCTCTCTCTCTTTCTCTCTTTATGCCCCTTGCTCACTTGTGCCCCCCCTCTCTCTACCCCTTGCTCACTTGTGCCCCCCCTCTCTCTACCCCTTGCTCCCGTGTGCCCTCTCTCTCTTTATCTCTCTCAAGAAAAACAAAAAAAGAAATGTTCTGCCCTTGTGTGAATAACTTCTCTTCTCTTCCATTAGCGTAATATGGAGAAGCAACACAGCATGAAGGTAAAGAGCATGGACTCCAGAGACCAACTTCCTGGGTTGGGTTAGTGGGACCTTGGACAAGTGACTTAACTTCTCTTTGGCTCTGGTGCTTCACCTAGAGAATGCGGATGAAAATAATAGAGTTACCCCTATAGGTTTTGTGTGAGGATTCAAAGAGTTAACGTATGAAAAGTTTATGGAAGAGTTTCTGACAGTAAGCACTATATAAGAATTCTTATAATTAGACTAGTGAGTCACGTCCATACATTCAGTGCAATACAACAAATGTTTATCAATATATGAACATATATACATATATATTGCATGTGTGGTATCTATGTTTCTATCTACCCATCCATAAGTGTAGACAGATAGCTATATCTATTTCCTGCGACCTTATGATTATGATAAGGATTGGTCAAGGAATCAGATGAGGGAAATAACTGTATAAGCAACTAAGTCAAGAGGCTGACTTAACAAGAATATGTTACATAAAAGTACCCACACAGAGATGAGAAATAGGAACAAAAGATTAAGTCTGCTTGGGAATTTTCTCATGTATGGCTCAGAAATTCCAATGGGTAGGAAGGAAAGTTTGTCCACCTATCCAAGAAATGAGGTCAAACCTGGATTGACAAGGGCCCACCCACACCATAAAGTAGGGGCGAGAGGCAAAATGGGAGTTGCAAAGGCAGTGTGTAAGTCTTGGGGGATGATCCGGAACCAAATCCCGACTCGAGAAGGATAGGACCTTGTGTGGGAGGGTAGACTGAATGGAAGCCAGAGAAAACAATGCATTCCTCACCAATTAGCATCCTGGGTAGAGCTAATTTGGACTGAGACAAATCCAAAAGGTGCCAGGTACTAAAATCAATGAACAGCACTTCTTGGCCAAGGACAATAAGCCGGGACTGCCCCTTCCTGATGCTCCATCCTTCACAACTTCCCCACAGCCTTTCCTCACCCCATTTATTCAGCACATTCGAATGCCCCTGTTAGCTGGCAAGAGGTGTACCGAGGGGGAAGGCCATAACTGTGGAGGACCCCTTTCTCCTTTCCTCCATACAAATACAGTGACATTGTCCTACATCTCCTCAAATTCAGCTGAGTTCTTCACTTTCTGCTTGTGGCTGTGGACTCCAGAAGAAATGATCTCTCTTAGACTATGCTCACCCTGTGGGGTTCTTCAAGGGGTTCTGGCGTGGGGGGGAATTTGTGTAAGTAAAAACCTACTTTCGGGGCGCCTGGGTGGCGCAGTCGGTTAAGCGTCCGACTTCAGCCAGGTCACGATCTCGCGGTCCGTGAGTTCGAGCCCCGCGTCAGGCTCTGGGCTGATGGCTCAGAGCCTGGAGCCTGTTTCCGATTCTGTGTCTCCCTCTCTCTCTGCCCCTCCCCCGTTCATGCTCTGTCTCTCTCTGTCTCAAAAATAAATAAACGTTTAAAAACCTACTTTCCAGTTGATTCTTCTATTGTCTCAAGACTGCTACATCCTCATTTGGAATTAATCTGCTATGAGCATTCACTCTGTGTCTGTCTCAATCACTAAAGCTCTGTCAGGGTCTGAAAGAATAAATCACATTGTTGTTTAAGAACCATGTATTTAAAAACATCTCTATGCCATTTAATAGAGCCAGAACAGAAAATGAGTTGGCCTGAGGGCTTGAGAAAAAGTTGCAAAAATTGTTGCAAAGCCTGATTCAAAAACAAATATCATAGAATGAAAACAGTGTGGCTTCTAGAAGTCAACATATCCAATTACCACCTGGGTGGCCTGAATGTGTGGCTTAACAAATATCTGCCTCAAAAGACTGAAATGAAAATTCAACAAGACAGTGTAATGTACCAGTTCAGTAAGTGCTGCAAAGTTTGCCTTTCTCCTTCTCCCTCTTGAGACAAATGAAATATTCAGCAGAAACCAAGAACCTAGAAAAAGGACATATGGCTGGGGTAGGACCCAGGGCAAATGTAAATGTAAATTTTCATTCATCACTCACTCAAAAAATCCTCATTTATCTCCCACTTGGAATGGTTTTCAGGACCAGGACTGGATGTTGTTGGGCCATTTAAAATTGAGAAACAGACAACAGATTCTACCCTCAAGAAACTTAAAATCTAACACATGATAAAGGACATCTATGCAAAACATTAAGGTATCAGACTATAATTGTGAACTAGAAGAGATGCCAGGAATTATTTTTTTTTATTTTTTTTAACGCTTATTTATTATTAGGAGACAGAGAGAGCCAGAGCATGAGCATGGGAGGGGCAGAGAGAGAGAGGGAGACACAGAATCTGAAGCAGGCTCCAGGCTCTGAGCTGTCAGCACAGAGCCCGATGAGGGCTCAAACCCACAAACTGCGAGATCACGACCCACGCTTAAGTCGGACACTCAACCGACTGATCCACCCAGGCGCCCCACCAGTAATTATTTTAGGATTTAGTAACATAGGAGATTATACGTAGTTGCTACAGATGAAGAAGGAATTGTGGGCTAACCATAAAAACACACAGGTGAACTGACAAAGCTTTTGAACCATCCTTAGGACTAAATCAGAGCTACTGACAGGAGATTCCATCTACAGGGAATGCATAAAAGCTTAGCTAAACTTCCAGATCTTGATGAGGGTCTATAAAGAGCCAAGCACTATGCTGACCGCTTCTCAAACATTTTCTTATTAATACCCTAATACTGCAAGGAAGATATATCTCCTGTTCACAGAAGAAAAAACCATCTCTGACAGATGAAATGACTTGCTCATGGTCACACAGTGAGAGCCAAAGCTAGAATTTGAGCCTAATTTGTCTGACTCTTGAGCCCTGGCTCTGAATCACCATGCTACGCACAGAAGAAAGGAGATGCTGGATGTGTACGGCAAACAGGGAAAGTCCAACCTGGCTGGAGTTTAGAGTGTTTAAACATAAACAATAAGAGAGATGGGAGAAAAAAGAACGGGGAAACCCTTGAAAAAAAGCCCCACAAATGTTAGCTTAAGAGTTTTGGCCTGTTTTATATATTTCAGAACTAATTCAGAAAAGCAAACACCAGAAACATAACCTGCATGTTTTCCATTAAGAAAGGCTTTAAGCACAAAGACAAAAATGAGAGAGAAAGAACACGTAGGGGGTTGACAGCAAGAGCTTTCTCTTATGCCAATAAATAGATCAATCGGTCTAGGATAGGTTGTGCTCCAATTACAAATAACTGCAAAATACTGGTTAAAACAATACTCTTGCCCATATTGCACATCTGTTGAGGGTCAGCAAGAAAGCTCTTCTCCGTATCACCTTACTCTAAGAACTTTGCTGATGGAGTGGCAACCAATGCCAACTCTGATAGAGGCAAGAGAGGTCTGGATGGTCTGGCACCTGCATTTAAAAGCTCCATTCAGGGGGCGCCTGGGTGGCTCAGTTGGTTGAGCGTCCGACTTCGACTCAGGTCATGATCTCACAGTTTGTGAGTTCTAGCCCCACATCGGGCTCTGTGCTGACAGCTCAGAGCCTGGAGCCTGCTATAGATTCTGTGTCTCCCTCTCTCTGTGTCCCTCCCCCATTCACAGTCTGTCTCTGTCTCTCTCCCTGAAAAATAAATAAACATTAAAAAAAAAAAAAAAGCTCCATTCAGAAGTAACTGGCATCTCTCCCATTCCAACTCATCCATGGTCTCATCTGCCCACAGGGTGTGTAATCCTAGCTTAACGCTCAGAATTAGAAGAACCAGAATCCCCAGCGAACAGTACTAATGGGTACTGCCAGCAAATATGAGGTCTGAACTCACCCAGGGTTATGTTAAGATCTCACGTGTGGTCATCTGTATAGATGGCTGCCTATTCTCAGGAAGAGGGAGGCCTCTCTGGGGGGGGGGGGGGTGGTGCAAGAAAATGTAACCTCACTCCATCCCTTAGATTGGAATGAATATGGAAGCAATTGTACGGTCTTTAGATGGCAAATATTAAAGTCATAGGGTAAAATGCTCAAGTAGAAAACTAGAACTCAGAAGAGGAACCTTAAGTAGAATCTTAGTTTCTTCTCTCTGGGTTTATTGTCTTGCATCCAGACTTTAGGGCATGCTTAAAGATGCTTTCCTGAGCAGTAAGAGAGGAAAGAACTCAGCCAGGAGAAGGAATGTGGAAAAGCATCCAAAAGGCAATCTGTGAGAGAGTCCAGATGTATGGCTGCAGGTCACAGTGCCTTTGCATTCTGTACCCCTGTGCACTCAGTAGCATGTTGAATGCTTAAACGTATCGGTCAGGGCTCAGCTAAGTGGTTCTTTTGCTCATTGAGTTAGGAGGCATTTGTGTGACTGCTTTCATTTAGTGGATCAGCTTGAGGCTAGGCTTAGCTGAAGACCACGGGATGATTAGGCTCTTCTCCCTTACCCTCTCTATGTAGTCTCAAGGCCTCTTCCTTTTTACGTACCCTCTTCATGTGGCTTCTCCATGTGATCTCTCCAGCAGGGTAATCAGATTTCTTACATGGTAGCTCAGAACTCCCAAGGAAGCAAAAGCAGGAACTTCTAGGCCTTTGTAAGACTTGGGCCAAGGGGCGCCTGGGTGGTTCAGTTGGTTAAATGTCAGACTTCGGCTCAGGTCATGATCTCACAGTCCGTGAGTCTGAGCCCCGCATAGGGCTCTGTGTTGACAGTTCAGAGCCTGAAGCCTGCTTTGGACTCTGTGTCTCCCTCTCTCTCTGCCCTTCCCCCACTCACGCTCTGTCTCTCTGTCTTTCTCTCTCTCAAAAAATAAATAAATATTAAAAAAAATTTAGGCCAAGAGCTTACATGCCAGCACTTCCCTGTGTCTCTTGGTTAAAGGAAGTCACCAGGCTAGTCCACATTCAAGGGGACATTAGTCAAGGACATGGATACAAGAAAGTAGGGTCAACGGTGGCCATCAATGTAACAGACTGTCAACACAAGCTTGAAAGGTAAGATTCTTATAGTCATAGACATTCCACTCCCTAGAAGGTAGACTATTTAGAAAATACACAGATGGGCCTTAAGGAGGGATCCCACGAATAACCTCTAAGAGAACTTCCCCCACATCTCTCACCCTCTACCACACTCTACAAAAATTAGAGGAATTAACTCATGTGCTCTCTCAGAAGGCTAAGTTATTTTGTGCCCAGACACATCCTTAGGAGAAACGAAAAGGATAATGCCCAGTCACTCACTTTGGTAAACACTCTCAGAAACAAATTATCAAAGTCCTCGCTTCATGCATTCTATGATGGATCAGATCGCAACCAAAATGAAGAATAGGGAAACAGTAATGAGAATTCTGGTTTGGAAGAGGACACGACTTTCCTATTTGCAGAGTGGCCAAGAAGGTCAGAGCTGCCATATCCCAAGGAAAATGACAAAACCAGGATAAAGGAGGGAGAAGCTACACCACCCCCATGAAAGGCATATGAACTTGCTCATGACAAAGCAGAGAAGGTGTAGAAACAGATGGGAAAGAGTAGTTTGGTCTATTTAATGATATCGTTTTGAAAATAACCCCAACTAAATGTTTGATTGGGTTGTCCTGAAACTCTCATCTTGGAGACTCTTTAGCCCTGATCATCAACCTGGGAGATCTTACTGACTTTCTACTTTCCTATCTGAAGAGTTAAGATAATAACTAATGTCAAGAGCTGAAAAGTAATAAGGTTCTAGAGGAGTTCCATAGGGTTCCAGAGGAGTCTGAAACTGAGAGGATCCTGCCGTGTTCTTAATCTTTTGTTTCATAATCAGAGTGATAAGGTGGATGGTCAGAAACTGGTTATTAGATGTATTAAAGTTCGTCCTACTTCACGGTCACACTCATTGTAACTCTAACATCTCCAGGAGTTGAAAGGAGAGTGTGCATCCCCACCACCACATTCGTTATCAAGCAGTATCAGATGACAGGAGAGCTCTGTTTGCTCTAATTGCAAACTCAAGCTTTGACAACGGGAACATGGGGATTTTGTGTTAAGTGCTGTGTCAGTTAGGGTCCCAACAGGAAACAGAATTCCACTCAACCAGATTTAATGGAAGAGAACTGATGACCATTGATAGAATTAAGAGGACTAGGTAATGATATGGAGGCACTCAGAAACTAGCCACAGTGATAGGTCATCACTGCCCCTCTGGCTGAAGGGACAGTGGGATGAAATAATGTCACTGCAGTATGGTGAGACCTGAACGCATGGAGAAGAAAACACCATGCAGATACTCTAGCGTAGAGGAGTCCAGCCACTATCCAAACTTTAACGTTGAAGTATGGAGAAGGCAGGACACCCTAAACTTTCTCTCCCCAAACATTCCAAACTCTCCAACTTCCTGGTGGTGTCTTTCATCAGCTGAGTCAAAACATGAGCCAGAGGACAATGGGGTCCTTAATGTAGTCCAAATAAATCAGTCTCTGGCACACACAAAGCAGAGCAGGAAACGGAAAAAAACAAATGGGGGAGGGGAGGGTGTAGAGCATCAAACAGAAAATAACCTGCACCATCATAAAAAATGGGAGGGAGTGGAAAGCCATGAGTCCCAGTCACAATAATAGAAGTATAACCAACTCTTAAAAATATTTTCTATTTTATTCCAACAGTCGCAGAGAAAAATAATCTTATTCACTTCATATTTCAGAGTTATTACATATTACAGAAAAAATATGGGTGGAGCTTAAGAATAATTATGGAACACCGCTTAAAAGACAAAAGATTCTAAAGGTTCTAATTTAAGGGTCTAGCAACACCACACTGGGAAAATTTCAGCACCAAAAATAATTGTTATAATCTTATGGTTAATTGAAACAAGGTGTACCTATGAAAGCATATTGGTTCATAATGAGAAACCAAAGAGGAAATTAAACAAAGTATAAAAAATTATAGGTATATAAAATAAAAGAGTGATAACCACAATAAGGTATTTTTTAAGGAAGTTTGAAGTATGGATATATATGAGTATTTCATTTCTTCTATTCAGTATATGCCTATTATAAAGTTTCAGTAGATGCTATTTCTGTCTCTGGTAGTGGAGAAAGTAAATACAGAAGACAGCAAGTGAGACAAACACCCCTAGAAATTTTATACAATAACCAAGTACAAAGGTGGCTTAAGATATGTGCCAAAGTTATAAAGAAGAAAAGAAGTCACTAGATGTGAGTTTAGATTTACAAGAAATAAGAGTTCCTGAAAGGGTAAATATGTGACTAAACATCAAAGACAATTTCTCAAGTTGCAAAATCTTTAAAATATCATCGATGTATTAACACAAGTATAAAAAATTGGTATGGGGCTTAGTAACAATAGTACAAAAGATGGGTGGATACATTTGAAAATACAGTTTTAATTTGTATGTATCAACCGTGACATGGTGTTAGGTTACATGAAGATAAACTATAGATTAACTTATGAAGATAAACTGCATATTGTAAACCCTAGAGCAACCATTACAAAATAAAACAGAGATAAAGCTAATAAGCCAATTGTGAAAATAAAATAAAATTCTAAAACACACTTAAAAGGCCAAAAAAGGGGTGCCTGGGTAGCTCAGTCAGTCAAGCATCTAACTTAGGCTCAGGTCACGATCTCACCATTTCCGAGTTCAAGCCGTGCGTCGGGCTCTGTGCTGACAGCTCAGAGCCTGGAGCCTGTTTCAGATTCTGTGCCTTCTTCTCTCTCTGCCCCTCCCCCACGTGCATTCTATCTCTCTCTCAAAAATGAATATACATTTAAAAAAAAAATTTTTAAAGGCCAATATAAGACTGAAAAGGAATAGAGAACAGATAGTACAACATCAATAAATAGCAAAGAGGTGGATTTAAGTCCAATTATATTAATAATTGCATAAGATGTAAATGTCTAAACATTCCAATATAAAGAGAATAAAAGAGAAAAATTATATGTTCATTTTCATATATGCATAAGATGTATTTGACAAACTTTAACACTTACCCATGATTATATAACAAAAACATTCAGCCAAGTAGGAATAGAAGGAAACTCTTCAACCTTATGAAGAATGTCTACAGTGAAACCAATAACTCATATCGTATTTAATGGTAAAAGATTGAACATCATATTTAATGGTGAAAGGCAACACACAGTCAACAAGGTATGAATTTCTACTCTCAGCAATTCTGTTCAACACTGTACTAGAGGTCCTAGCCATTTCAATAAGGCAAGAAAAAAAAGGCATATAGATTGGAAAGGAAGAATTAAAACTGCCTTCGTGAATAGAAAAGATGACCATGTGCAAAATAAAAAGTCCTAAAGAACCTAGAAAACAAGCCACTAAGGAAAAAAAAAATGAGCAAGGTGACAAGATAAAATGTCAATATGTAAAAAAAAATCAACTGATTGCTATATACTATCAATGAACAATTGGAAACTGAAATTTAAAAATACACCATTCACAACAGCATCAAAAAACATGAACTATTTAGAGATTTGTTTTTAGTATGTTCAAAACCTGTACACTAAAATGCAGAGCAGCTTTATTTGTAATCACCAGATTAGTAATTGTCTGGATTCAGGTCTGGGGTCATCATAGAGCCTGACTAGCAAAAGGCATTGAGGAAAATTTTGGGTAGTGATGAAAATATTCTATATGCTCTATGTATTGATAATGGTTTGCTTCCTTGGTATATGCATTTGTGAAAAGTCATTGAACTGTAAAAGTGGATGCACTTTTATATATTAATTATAGCTTAATTTGTGTATTATTAATTGTATATAATTAATTTATATATAAATATTAAAAGACAATAAATAAAACATGGAGATAATTTTGTGGTGGAAATAGCAGGTTACAAATATGGCAAGTGTGAATCTAAAAAGTCATAGTAGTAGAGTTTATCTTTACTGGTTAGTGACTTGTGTTTGAATAGCTGTGGGCAAGGCATGAGTTCTTGCCCCCTGAGTGAGAGCCAATTAATCTAAAACTCAGGTACTGAAAGTCTGAATAGTCAACAAAGATATTCTTCTTCTTTTCAGTCTGGTAAGATTACTGCTTCCCTGAGTAGGTGTCAAAATATTATTATTGAAGTCCTAGAAAGATCCCAGATAAGTAAGGAAATAAACCTTAGAAAAGATAAAACCAAATACAGAATTAATAAGGAAATGAATTGAGACCACAAGAGTGACATCTTAGAATAGGTGTGAAGGCATACATAATAATATGTTTTGTAATAATTCCATTTGTGTTTTGCCTACAGTTAAATATGTGTGCAGCATTTAAAAGAATAAATTATATAAAATTTGAAGTTGCAATTAATTATTTGAGAGAATTTCATTAATCACACTCCAAATCAATAATGTCAATACTCAGGAAAATTGGTTTTCAAATTTTTGATTCTTAGATATATGAATTCAATAAATTGCATTTAAATAAATTACAAATGTTAGTGAGTTATTTATATCTATGTACCAAGAGCACCTCGGGCATCACAGCACTTATCAGAACAGATGAGGAAACTAAAGCCCATAGAAATTAAGTCATTTGTTAAGGGTCATAGGGCTCTCTAGCTCCTGGGACCGTATTTTTCCTAATATATTATTTCTGCAGATGAAAGAAAGATTAAATATATCCTAGAAAGATAACACAAGACATGATTGAGAAATGGGTACTAGTGACAAATAAGCAGGAGTAACATAAGACAAGATGGTAGGGTGGGAACAACATTGGATCAGAAGTCAGGGGAGCTAGGTTTTTGTCAAGGTTGACCACTCACTGATACGTGAACTAGAACAAGTCACTTCCTCTGTCCAGAGCATCATTTCCTAAAAAAAAGTGCCTGGCTATAGAATTCCCAGGTACTTCCTGACCTGAATATATGAATGATGGAGGCAGCATTAGAGTCAGTGATGGTGTTGCTACCCCACATAAAGAGCAATCGGATAAAAGGGAAACAGAAATTTTCTAATTTTGGAACAGAAAACTACAGTTAGGTAAGATCAGGAGAAAAACAAACACAAATTAATTCAAGTCAAAATGCAATGTAGATGTAAAATTCAGAGTAAAGTTCGATGAGAAATTTCTCTCGCAGCTTCCCAGAAGCCAAAGTGAAAAGGGAAATGATCGGCTATAAGAAACAGTATTGCATAATTTTTAAGAGAGCCGACTTTGGAGTAAGACTCTCTGTGTTCATACCCCAAATCTATACCACTTACTGTGTGACCTCAGGTAGGTTTTCTTACCTGGAACATACAACAGTAACAGTACATAATTCATTGGACTGCTGCAAGCATTTAACATAGTTAATGGTCACTTGGCATAGTTAATTCGTGTACCACACAGTGCCTGACATCCAGAAATGGGTTAGTGTTAGATTTTTAAAATTTTACTTTTTACATAAAATAACAAGCATAGCATTTGTTTTAGAATGGTAACTCCACCACACCCGAAAAACAAATAATCCAGTGAAGAAATGGGCAGAAAACATGAATAGACACTTCTCTAAAGAAGACATCCGAATGGCCAATAGGCACGTGAAAAGTTGCTCAACGTCGCTCCTCATCAGGGAAATACAAATCAAAACCACACTCAGATATCACCGCACGCCAGTCAGAGTGCCCAAAATGAACAAATCAGGAGACTATAGATGCTGGAGAGGATGTGGAGAAACGGGAACCCTTTTGCACCGTTGGTGGGAATGCAAACTGGTGCAGCCGCTCTGGAAAACAGTGTGGAGGTTCCTCAGAAAATTAAAAATAGACCTACCCTATGACCCAGCAGTAGCACTGCTAGGAATTTACCCAAGGGATACAGGAGGACTGATGCAGAGGGGCACTTGTACCCCAATGTTTATAGCAGCACTCTCAACAATCGCCAAAGTATGGAAAGAGCGTAAATGTCCATCAACTGATGAATGGATAAAGAAATTGTCGTTTATGTACACAATGGAGTACTACGTGGCAATGAGAAAGAATGAAATATGGCCCTTTGTAGCAACGTGGATGGAACTGGAGAGTGTTATGCTACGTGAAATAAGCCATACAGAGAAAGACAGATACCATGTTTTCACTCGTATGTGGATCCTGAGAAACTTAACAGAAACCCATGGGGGAGGGGAAGGAAAAAAAAAAAAGAGGTTAGAGTGGGAGAGAGCCAAAGCATAAGAGACTTTTAAAAACTGAGAACAAACTGAGGGTTGATGGGGGGTGGGAGGGAGAGAAGGGTGGGTGATGGGTTTTGAAAAGGGCATTTTTTGGGATGAGCACTGGGTGTTGTATGGAAACCAATTTGACAATAAATTTCATATAAAAAAAAAAAAGAATGGTAACTCCAGCAGATTCCTGTTTTAGCAACATACTGAGAAAATTTTATAACTGTTTAAAACCCTTGCTTATGTTCATTATCAACTTATTCTTGCCTAGAAGTACATAGCAATGAGTGGCAAAGAGTTTTTAAAAACTGAAAACCCCAGAACAAAGACCCAGCACAATGTCCAGATGATAAACAAATGTTTGTTATATCACAGGGTATGGCACTGAGTGCCAGGAACAGTAATAAAATTAATAAAGGCTAACATCCTTTTAAAACCTCCCACAGGGTTTTCTCAGATCTCTTAGCAATTTTTCTTTCCTTTTGAAATCTTTAAAGAGAATATCTCCGATCCAGAAGAGAGAGAACAAGAATACGAACTAAGCACTCCTTCACCCCCAAACCTTACTGAAATGGTAGGTCTTTTGCATGTATCTGTTGCCAAAGGTTGCCACTGAACAAGCATTTATGGAGTACCTACAGTGTTGCAGAATCTTCAGTAAATTCTGGGATGTGAGGATGAGTAAGATACAAAAGCCCTCAGGAAAGGAGCATCTCAATGTCAACAACATTGAGAACCAGGACCTCAAAAGTATAATCCAGGAGAAGAAACAAGACATACACCAATAAATGTATTAGAACCAGGATATATTAGAATATGTACGTGCCATAAGAACAGTGCAGGCAGAAAGTGCCAGAGGAATCCAGAGGTGGGTGAGATTACATATGCCAAAATACTTGAAACTAAATACTGAATGTGAAGAGTGTAGATGGAAAGTCCATTCCAACTCTGCCATGCCTGTGTTTTGTGTTTCCCATTTGAAGGCTACCATGAAATAGGTCAGCAGAAACAAATTCTATACTAGACCCTAATGAAAGTCTCAGACAATTGAAATCCTTCGGTGTTTGACACTTGTCCCGGGGAAAGCTTGCTATGTGTCAACTCTGATAGAACACAACAGCCAATGTTTAAACATTCCATCTCCTCAAGTTGTCTTTCCAGAATGCACCCAATTCATCTTGTATGAGGTAAAAGACGTGGTTGGATTTCTGAGTGATGAAATCATTAAAAAGGAATCCAGCCACCACATGTAAGATACTGCTATATTAATATTTGATTCAAGGGAATGTGGGACCAGTTATCAATAATTCAGTCATCATTTAATATCAGAGACATGGAATGTGCCTGACTGTTGTATTAGTTTACACATTAGAGGGACTAAGATGTAGCGTGTTATTGCCACGGTCATATTTCTTATGGTACACGATGACAGCACGGCTTATGAGAACTGAGATGATATACTTATTCTGCCTCCCAGATCCATAAAACAATTGGGAGCAGCTAGACCAGCCCTACTGGGAGGAGTTGTAAATAGAAATGTAGACTAGGATTCTGTTTCAGTGTGGATTCTTCCAGAAGAAGCAGTTCCTGAAATGGGGATTCAAATGCAAGTAGTATATTTGAAAGGAGAAGGAAATACTAGCAGGGGAGTGGATGAGACCAGGGAAAGAAGGAAGCCAACTAGGGGGCTGTCACCAAGCCAACTACAACCGTGGATGCCTGGAGTTCCATCCCATGGGCCAAAGCAAAACACTTGCCTCCGAGTTATCATACTCAAGGGATGATGAATCTGGGGTGTTTATACAACCGTCCCCATTAGCCATTGGTTGAAGGCTGCTACCAAAGAGTGCAATCCCCTGGAACTTTAGATCTACCACATGGGCCAGAAAAACATGCCTCAGAGAGAAAATCCTCGAACACAGGAATGCAGGTGGAAATGGAAGATGTGGCAAAGCACTAGTGGCATCTGTCAACCTGTCTCTACTACCCAAACAGATGGAAGAGAAGAGAACCAACGTTTAGTAAGTACCTACTACAGGTTACACATGTTGCCCATGTCATAACGTCCAATCCCTAACATAAAAACAGAGCCCACTTTTTCCAAATGAATGAAGTAGATGTCAGGAGAAAAAGTGACCTACCCAAGCTAGCCCAGCCCCAGAATAAGAGGATTCAGAGTCAACTCTCTCCAACCTCAAAGCTGACACCTTTCCAATTAAGGGCATTGGAGTTCCCTTTTGCGGCCATATACACCAAGTCATTTAGATACAATCTGCAGACCTAAATTTTGACGGGTGGCTTCCACAATTCCCAGTTTTTGCCTTGTTTTCTCCCTGCCTAGAATGCCTTTCTCTTTTTATATCCATTTATCTAAGTTGGGCTGCTGGTGAAGCTGAAGCCAGCCTCTAGAAGTTTAGGACTTAGACAAGCAGAACTAGACAAAAAGAAGCATCCCACATGGAAAAAGAGGGTGAAGGTGGTGCTGGTCCTTTTAATGAGATTCTTAAGTAACTTTCACACACACAAGCATCACCACACCCCCAAACAAAAACTAAGCGGTGACAATGTGCCTGGGATGCTCACATAGAATAGAGAGCTTGCTTTGGCTGTAGCTACGGAGGAAGGGGCTCGCGGGTGGGCAGACACCAGCACAAGATGGCCTTTGAAAGCCAGGCGATTGACTCTGGTCTCCTTCTGGGGACAATAAGCCATTCTTGTAGAATTCTGAGCAAGGGAAATGTCATACACAAAGTGGCATTTCAGAAAAATTAACCTGGCAGCCATGAACCACATGGATTAGACAAGAGAGGGTTGGAATGGAGAACACAGTAACAAAACCTAAGGAGCTTCTAGAAATTTCCCTTTGGCTTCCTGGGGTTTAAAAGTTTATTGATCCATTTTTTTCTTTTTCTATCCTAAATTAGGAGCAAGCCAAGCTGGCTTTACTCAAATTCTGAGCTGGGTTAAAAGTACTTACTATTGGCAAAGGACCCTCGGAACATTCCCTCTCCTGGCTTTGTGAAGTATAAAAATCTAGGCAGTGTCATTTTTCTTACTTTTCACTCATCACTCCAGTTCATAAGAGATTTTCAGGGAGTCTTTTCTCCTTACCAGCAGAAAGTGGCTTTTTTTTTCAGCTCTATAGTGATAAGCTTTCAAGTCAGAGCTAAAAAGTTTTGGTGTCTGGAGACCCAAGATGCTAAATGTGGAAACCTATGATCTCATCTTGCCAAGCAAGCCACACAGTGTTCTCAGGGAGAGTGGCCCACAAAGCAGACTTCAGATGCTAACGTGCACACATGCGCACACAAAGGCCTGGCTTCTGCCTCTACCAATGCCCTGGATGCCATGTCAGTCCTCCCCATCATCCAAATAAGGGGTATGATTCTCAGTCCTAAGAGCCATTAATGAGAAAGACATCTCAACAAATGTAAAGAACAGGATTGTGCTGTTCCTCTCTGCCTTTCCCAACTTTTAATGAAATGTTCATTTGAAATGCCATATCCAGTTGTCTGCCAATCAGCTGGGCAACAGCCAGTAGCCCACGTTACCCTTCCACTGCTGATGGAAGCCCAGACAAATTTTTGCTAGCGAGGGATTGGAAGAGCCATTTATCGCATGAAGAAAGTGACTGTCAAATAAAGACTAAGAATCATTCTGAGTGGCGGTGTTCCAATTTAGCCAAAACTTAAAAAAAAAAAAAAAAAAAAAAAAAAAAAAAAAAAAAGACCTAGCCTGAGATTAAAGCAATCGCTGGGATCAGAAATCAGATCAATACTGTTGGGAATTTTCAAGGAGCATACAACACTCTCTTCCGCAACTAGTTCCAAAAAGTTTTTAAAGTAAGACAAAGAGCAGCTGGGAGATCAAAACGTCACCTTCCCCAACCTACCACACATGTCACCTCATCAGCACGGCATTTAGCTTCCAAGTTCCCTTCCTTGTACACACTATCAAAATCAACAACTATGCAGAAACAGGGGAGGGACTTAATGGAACCTCAACTGTCCACTCGGCTGGGACCCCAATCTAAGGATGTCTTTGGTACTCCTTCCAAAACAAAGGCATTTTTAGCTTAAAAGTAATAAATTGGGGCTCCTGGGTGACTGAGGCGGCTGAGCATCTAACTTCGGCTCAGGTCATGATCTCGCGTTCGTGGGTTCGAGCCCCGCATTGGGCTCTGTGCTGACAGCTCAGAGCCTGGAGGCTGCTTCTGATTCTGTGTCTCCCTCTCTCTCTGCCCCTCCCCTGCTCGCGCTTTGTCTCTCTCTGTCTCTAGAAAAATAAGATAAAACATCAAAAATTTTCTTCAAAAATAAATAAAAGTAATAAATTATACGAGTGGCATGTGATTGAAATTGTCACTCCCCTTGTTGGCAAGTGTGAAAGATGGAAATATCCACACGGTCGAAAGGGGTAAGAAATAAGTCCGACACGATGGGAAAACCAAATCTGTTGATACAAGGCAGGAGTCTTGGAAGGGTAAGAGGTTCTAGGGAAGAGCAGCCCCTCCAGAGGGCAAGGGGCTGATGCAGGCTTCTGAAGGATGCAGAAAGGCTCCCGCTGAGTGGAGAGCAGATGTAGAGTACTTCAAGCTCACTCGTTCCTGCCGTTTCGATCATTTAGACCTCAGCTGGGACTTTGCCGAAGTAAGCAACTCCAGAAATCTGGAAACACAGAAGTATTTTGATCCATTTATTTGAGGGACCGACCCTTTTCCAGACCACTATCACATCCAACAGATGTACGGCGCGGATGGATTTGTTACCAGGCTTCTCTTTACAGCACTACAAATGTATGTGGCTAATTATATAGCCACCTGCAGTTGTACAGATGGAAACATCTCAGCTCCAGCTGGAGCTCACACCAAGACTGGGAGATGCTTGGCAGCAGCAGTTACAAGCTTTGGCGGCTGTGGGCTGAAACGGCTTGGCCTGTTTTCCCTTTCGGGGTTCCAAAGTACAGCTCCAGTGGACAGCGACTGCGGGTGCTTTAAACTATTCTGGCGAGGGGCCAGGCTGGCTGGTATGACCAACCTTTTTCAGCCCTGGAGCCTGGGTTCACCTCCTTATGAGTCAGTATTTCTTTAAATCGCACTAAAGGAAGTGAATTCGTGTTATGCATTTATTATATCTTAGTCCATTTTACTGAGCTGCAAAACATATAGAGTATTACAAATAGAGATGTCATGTATTAGTCATGATAATAATAGCTAATAGGCTTATACCCTTTTGAGAGAGGAGGAAATTAAGTCACAGGCACGCCTAGCCAGGAAGATCCTAAAATTAAGTCCAGACAGAGGCTATTCAGGTATTTTCCATCACATCCCGGTGCTCTCTGTCCCTCAAAAGCTTGCTCTCAACACCTAGAGAATTTCATATTTCACTGATGTTTGAGAATGTCTCCTAGATTATTTTATGAAACTGGGACTGCTAGCAGCAATAATACGGAGAAAACAACTTTCATTTGATGTAAAAACTTCTGAAAATGTGAATGCCATTACAGACTGGCTTTTTCCTGCTTCTAAGGAGGGTCTTCTCCATGCTTTAAGAACACATCTACAAAGCAAAACAGAATAATAACCTCCCTAAGGCCTGACTGCGAAAGACAATGGAGACGTTAATTTTGGGTGAACCTAAGGTCTGCGTGCTTCTTTTGAGATATGGAAAACCAGCTTGTGGATTATTGCTTCTCTTTGAAATGGTTATTCCAATACAGAGCACACAGCTTTGTGAAAACCACGAGGCAGTTGTGAAAACATGATAAGGTAAGGCTCACACGAGCCCTGGTGATGAGAAGACGGACCACAGCCTGAGTCAAACACCACTTGTAAACTGATCCTTGGAGAAACTTACGGTTTATCATTCAGAGGACATTTAGGGCTCAGCCAATTATATTCACCTCAAGTTTATCTATTATTCCATATTACATTCCTTTGGTAAAATGAGACATTATTCCTAATACCATTATTCTATGATTATAATTCCCACTGACAAGATAAGAATTGTAAAGTCCAGAAAAGCCACTGATTCACCTAATTGCAAAGCAGGTCCCTAATTAATTAAACGAATACACCATTATAGACTGAGATAGCAGCTCTAATGCTGCGGAGGCCTTTATAAGCAAACCAAAGTCTGAGCCTGTAAATGCCTCAAGGTTCTGAACTCAGAATGCTAAGAACAACCAATTGAAACAGCCAACTAGGTTTTAAGCTATAGCCAGTCAAACAGTTTCCTTCCTTTCCTTCCACATTTTCTGTAAAGTCTTTCCCCAGGGCTCCTGCAGAAGGGTGCTCCTAACCATTTCTGGGGTGGCACTGCCCTGTTTAAAATGATTTTTGCTCAAACTTTTTTCCCCTCCTTCCCCACCCCCACCCCCCGTTTTATCGAGGTATAACTGACAATGATGCGATTTACATATATTGCGATACGATTACCACAATAAATTTTGTTAACATCCATCATCTCCATCAGAGAGGCACAGGAAAAAAAAAAAAGGAAAGGAAAAATAAAAAATGTTCTTCTCCTTGTGATGAGAACTCTTGAGGTTTACTCTCGTAAACCTCAAATTGTTTTCAAATTGTGAAAATTATTAACGGGAAGCCTCGCTAGAACGAAGTCAGCAAGTCTGGGCATGGGAAGCTGTCATGACCCACCACTCAAAGTCAGTTGCAAACCCAACAGGAAAAGGCAGACTTGACTCTACTCGGACTTGACCTGGCACGTGGATACTGCTCTACTATTCCAGCTTGAGGAAGAGACGCTCTCCTTGTTCCCCAGGCAACAGCTTAGCCAATGAAAAGCCACCACTCTTTGAACTCCCAGTCTATTCCAATGGACTTTTAGTTCATAACGGCCTCCCAACTTCCTCCTTTTTGCCTTAAAAAAAGAGTATCTCTCCTATGTTCCCCAGACTTGCCTGGGGCTTTGCCATAGCTTATTTGTCCTGGATTGCAATTCTCTTTTATTCCCAAATAAAACCATCTTTTGCTAGTAAAACAACTGGCAGTTTCTATTTTTAAGGCCAACAAAATACAGCACGCAGCAGTGTTAGCTACAGTCATCATGTTGTACATTGCATCCCCGGCTCTTATCTATCTTACAACTAGAAGTTTGTACTCAAACTCCTAAAATTTAATATGCCTAGTTTATCTTTAAACACAAGTTGGAAGCAAAATTGGAATTTCAAGTCTCCGAATCATTATTCTGTTTAAATCAAGCTGACAGATGTATATTAGCTGCTACCGCGGGTCTAGAAGTAAGTGGACATTAAAGAAAAATAAAATCGGCCCCCTCTCTTTGACAGTTCTCATGTGCGAAGAGACAAAATGTTAACGCAAACAACTAGAAAGCAGTACAAGACAGGATGCTTATCAAGGACAAAACACTTTGTCTGTCAGAAGACGGGCATCCCTAATATCTGTGGATTCTGCCTCTGATGGTCCAAAATCAAGGTGTCAGCAGGACCATGCTTCTTCCAGAAGCTCTGGAGGGGAATCCGTTTCTTGCTTCTTCCGGCTTCTGGTGGCTATAGCCATTCCCTGGCTGTGGGCACATCATTCCAATCTTCAAGGCTGGCAAATCCAAATACTTCTTTTCTCCATCTTCCCATTGGCCTCCTCCTCTGCCTCTCTCTTAGTCCAACAACTTAGACCACTTGGTCACATGACCCTGTTCCTCTGCCTCTATCTTAAAAGGATAATTGTGATTGCATTTAGGGCCCACCTGGATATATCAGAATAATCTCCACACCCCAAGATCCTCAACTTCTTTACATCTACAAAGACCCTTTATTGCCACATATGGCAACATTCAGACGTTCCAGAGATTAGGACATAGATATCATTTGGAGGGCCGGTTTTTAGCCCACCACATTACCCAACTTCAAAACTTACTATAAAGCTACAAAAATCAAGACAGTGTGACATTAACCTAAGGACAGACTTAGAGACTCAGAAACAGAACAGAGTCCAGAAATTAACTCTACATTCAAGGTCTATTGATTTTTAACAACATTTCCAAGGCAATTCAATAGTGAATCATTGTCTTTTCAACAAATGGTGCTTGAGATAATCGGAGAGCTAAAGAAATAAAATAATAAAAAACCGAAGACCTGTATCTCATGCATAAGCAAAAATTAACTTAAAAAAAAAAAAGGATAATAGACCTGAATGTAAATGCTAAAATTATAAAACCTCCTGGGGCCGAGTCTTCCTGGGAACCTTTTGCCAGAAAGTCAATGCTTTTCTCACCTAAACTAAAATGGCTTTCCTAAAGAAAGCCAGAAGTACAGAAACAAACTGCAGAGAAGCAAAACCACAGAAGGCATGTGGAATGCCTTTACTGCAGATCCGAGTACCTGCCGGGCGTATTCAACAGAACTCTAAAGAGGGAAAAAGAATTCACATTTATTTTATCTGACTTATGCTTTACAGGTGACATCTCACTTTTCTTCCCAATAACCCCCCAAGGCAGTTAACATAATTGACATTTTACAGATGAGGAGACCGAGGCCAGTAAGTGATTTGTGCGAGGTCACAAAGACAGTAAATAGAACCAGAACACAAATCTAAGTGTGCTGGACTCTCCTCTTGCCTGCCTTTCAGGATGTCGTGTTAAATTAAAGTGCTAACACCCGTAAAACAGGGCGCAGTGTGCCCGATGCACCGCAAATGCTCTCCATAAGTATTAAATTAGACTCACCCTGTTTGCTCAAGACCCCAACCCGTTACAGCTAAGGAGTTAGGAGGAGGAGGCAAGGCCACCCAGCAGCTATGGTTCACTGCTCACTCTGTGCAAAATTCAAGCTGTAAATGCTGCTGCCCAAGAGACACAGCATAGAGAAGCTACTCGGGGGAAAGGAATTATGCCTATTCATGAGGATTTGCAACAAGGACCACCAAGCCCTTTCAACAGACTTCCTGGACCCTGAGTACATTGCAGACGTTGTCCATGAGGTTGCTAGAACCAACAGCAAAAGAGGACAGGCGTGGAAAGCAGATCAAAACACAAAGAACACGAGGATATTAAGAAATCACCAACCTAGAGAACAGTTACCAGTCCCTGGCATAATGAAGTTATAACATTAGCCTAACTCTTTAGCAAATCTATGTATATGTACCTAGTCATTCCTTTTAAAGGCAAATGAGTGTTAAGATAGCAATAGAAACGACCGCGTGACCTGCTGATGACAAAAATGGAATGAACTGAGTTTCTCTGCATGCCACCCACTGGGTGGAAAGGAAACACTGAAGGCTTAGATGGCTGAACCAGAATGGTTCCTTATTAACTTCACGAACTAGCAGCTAAGGAACATTTGTGCTAACAGCAACAGCAAATGTTCACTGAACACTTGCTAGGTGCCTTGCCTGGGTTATTGATTATTCACAATCTAATGAGGGCCCACGATTATCTTCTGCTTAACAGATGAGGAAACCAAAATAGAAAGCGTGAGCAGGTAGTGTGTTTAAAACTAGGACTGGTTGGGGTGCCTGGGTGGCTTGGTCGGTTAAGCATCCGACTTCAGCTCAGGTCATGATCTCACAGTTCATGAGTTCAAGCCCCGCGTTGGGCTCTGTGCTGACAGCTTGGAGCCTGTTTCGGATTCTGTGTCTCCCTCTCTCTCTGCCCCTCCCCTGTTCATGCTCTGTCTCTCTCTGTCTCAAAAATAAATAAACGTTAAAAAAAAAATTTTTTTAAACTAGGACTGGTCTATCCAGCCTTGAAACTGAAGCCATTCACTATAGAGCTATGAACGTCTCCTATCCCCCAAACGTGGTCTAATAAAACATCTTTCTGCTCCTCTCCTCCCACAAAAATCTGGCAGGATTCGTGGTTTACAAATAATCGAATTGTCTTTCTTACTTTTCTGGCATTTCCTTAGGGGATCTGCTTTTAGAACATTCCAGTTTCACTCTTGCAAACCGCATTAGTCACTATGGAAACAGTTAATTCATTGATAAGAGTGGAGATCTTTTATTAATAAGGATACAACAGCATATGTGACCTATAATTAGTAGCTCTGCATAGAAAGTCATCCCCCCAAAAAATGTATAGTATTATGGGATTGTAGCCTTAGAACAACCTGCTGCAGGATGTAAATATAGGACAACCACTCCTGGCGAGTCCATTTGGCAAATCCCCTGATGCTTATTAAGTAGCGGTCTCCCCAGACTTCATTTCCCAAATCTGCTACTTGCACAGCAGCAGCGAACTGCCTGCAGAGCACAAAGTGGTCTCTGTCCTCCCCACCCCATCATCCTGGAGGGTTTTCAAGTGACTTGTGAGGTGGCCAAACAGTTCCTGGGCCTAATTAGCTCCCCCGCCAACTGAAGCACTCCCCCCCCCAAACCCTGTGGCCTTCCACACAAAAGCCACAAATTGCTTTCTGACCTTTGAAGCCATCCCAGGAAGTCCCAGGCAGCCCGAAGGAAGAGCTTCCTAGCTGTGCCTTTATTGCTGGGCACCTTCTGATCAAAGTGTGGGCAAAGGGCAAGAGAACCAGCCCCTGATGGGCCACAGCTTTGGCGAAGCGCTGATGCCCGGAGCTAATCAGGGCCAGCAGGCCAGGGACAACAAGGGGCCTGTGTGGAAAAGCCCGGCCTCCGATGCCCCCCTGTGTGGACTTGGCCGTTCAGGCACAAGTCAAAGCAGAGGCTCTGGATCCGTCCTCCTCCTCCTCCTTTTTCTCTAATTCTCTTCATCCTTCCCTGAGCTGTGTTGGCTTGGCATCCAGGCTTCCATGCTCAGAGGGCAGCAAAGTCAGGGACGAAGGCATTTTCACATCTAGACCACTCCTCCACTTCCCAGCCTGCGACTCGAATGTTTTCAGCCTGCATTTGGATTCTGGCTCCAACACCTGCTGGCAGCGTGACTCTGGACTTGTTCCTTGATGCCATAAGCCTCAGCTCCCAGGTCAGTCTGCGCTGGTTTGCATTCCAACACCACCACCTAATAGTTGGTAGTCTTGCAAAAGTTACTTCTCTGCACGTGTAGTCTTCTCCTATGCCAGCTGAGGATAAGAGTAACACCATCTTATAGGCAGGAGCTACTCACAGGAGGAGCCACCTGTAACTTTGGAATCGTAGAGGGAGGGGCTAGGTGGGAGGAACTGGGGGCCATGAAGGGGACGCAGGCACTGCCGGTGACGTTGTCTCTTGGCCTGACCAGCAGCGGTCAGCCCAAGAGCCTGGGAAGAGCAGATCGCTGGGGTACATCCTCTGCAGTCCAGAGCAGAGCATGGGAGGGTGGGGGCGCTTCTCAGTGCGTGTTGCCCCATACAGTTGTCTGTAGGGCTGAATAAGAAGCCAGGCAGAGCCCCCGACTAGCACAGGGACTGGCACCTTAAGGGTGAGCAGTATTATATGGCAGCTAGTAGTTGTGACGGTCAATTTCACGTGTCAGCTTTGGCCACAGGGCGCCCAGATTAAATGCTGCTTCTGGGCATAGCTGTGAGAGGGTCTCCAGACGAGACTGCACCTGCATCAGTGGGCTCAGGAAGGCATGTGGCCCTCCGCAGCATGGCTGGGCCTCATTCAGTCCTTCGAGGGCCTTAACTGAACAAAAGGGACAGGAGAGAGGTTTCCCCCCTTCTTTCCTGCCATAGTGCTTAAGCTGGGACATCTCATCTTTTGTCCTCAGGCTGGGATCTACCCCATTAGCTCTCCTGGCTCTCATGCCTTCAGACTTGGACTGAGCTACACCACTGGATTTCCCAGGCTTCCAGCCTGCAGGCTGTGGGGCTTCTCAGCCTCCATAACTACATGAGCCAGTTCTTCACAATAAATAAATAAATAAATAAATAAATAAATAAATAAATAAACAAACAAACAAATAAACAAACATCCCATTGTTTCTATTTCTCCGGAGAATCCTTTTTTTTTTTTTTTAAGTATTTTTTTAACATTTATTTATTTTTGAGACATAGAGAGACAGAGAATGAACGGGGGAGGGTCAGATAGAGGGAGACACAGAATCTGAAACAGACTCCAGGCTCTGAGCTGTCAGCACAGAGCCCGACGTGGGGCTCGAACCCACGGACCGCGAGATCATGACCTGAGCCGAAGTCGGCCACTTAACCGACTGAGCCGCCCAGGCGCCCCTCTCCGGAGAATCCTAATAACAACAGTCACACTTGGGGTGCCTGGGTGGCTCAGTCGGTTAAGCACCTGATTTCGGCTCAGGTCGTGATCCCACAGTTTGTGAGTTCGAGCCCCACATTGGGCTCTGTGCTGACAGCTTGGAGCCCAGAGCCTGCTTCGGTTCTGTGTCTCTGGCACTCTCTCTGCCCCTCCCCTGCTCTCTCTCTCTCTCAAAAATAAATAAACATTAAAAAGATTAAAAAAAAAAAAAAAGTCACAGTCCTAATGGCTGCTGTAACAGAACTGCGCAGACACCTAACCCCCAGGGCCATGTGGGTGGGTCCCTGCCTGGCCTGAACAACTCTGTCAGCTGCTGGAACTCTGCTCTCCTGATTCTAGACTGCAGAAGCCCTGCTCCAGTTCCTGCTAAAACCCAACAGCATGCATACATACCTAGACCATCTCTCTCTCTCTCTCTCTTTCTCTCTCTCTCTCTCTCTCTCTCTCTGCCCTTTTTTTCTCTCGTTCCCAAAGCCCAGGCTATTGCTGAAAAGTGTCACAGAAATATGCCGACCAGGTTCACGCCAGAATGCTTACCCACAAATGGTGCTATCATCTTGTGTCCCTGGAATACTCTTCACTATGGTCCCTCTCAAGAGACCATTCCCACTTCCTTCTACTGAATCAAGATGAAAAAAAAACAAAAAACAAAAACCACCTCATCTTCCCTTACAAAACTCAGCTGTGAGGTGCAGGACAGTGGTTAAGGGTATAGGCTGGAACTGGGTATGAAACCTGGCTCCACACCTTCTATGTGATAAAGGTCACATAGACCTTTATCCTCATAGAAGGCTCCACACCTTCTATGTGATAACAGGTCACCTCATGTTTCAGCCTCTAGTCCCCCATCTGTGAAATGGGCTGTTCTGACAATTAAAAGAGAGAATCCATAGAAAGCAATTAGACACTAATTCTAATACATTAAGTGACCAATTAAAGGTAGTTATTATTTCCTATTATTGTATCTCTGCCCTTTCCCTAGCTTGTCTTTTTTACGGATGCCTTCCTTAGGAGAAAATGTGTCTCTTCATCTTTACAAGGATAAACTCCCCCGCTGTTCTCCAGTAACCTTTGTGGATTACTTTCCCTCAATTATCTCAGGGTGGTTTTTTCTTTCTGTCTTAATTTTTACTCTTCCCATATTTATAGGTAACTTATATTGAGAAAAATACAAACAGGAAACAAAAATTCTCTTCTTTACTAATAAAAGAAATATGCATTGAAATAAGTCTGAACATCTATTTTATCTCTAGCAAAATGATAAAAACGAATGCTTTCATTTATTCTTTTTTTCTTCAAATGGCCAAACCCCATCAGGAAAGCTGAAGAGAACAAGTATGGTGGTAGCCTATAAAGTGTCACAATCTTTGCAGAAAACAATCTGGCAAGTAGTGACAAGAGTCATAAAAATGTTTATACTCTTTGACCCACCAATATCAATTTGGAGAATTTATCCCAAGAAATTAATTTTAAAGGAAAAAGAAGGGGCGCTCTGGAAAGATGTTTATAGCTGCCCTAAATATTAGCCCCAGAAACGAGAAACAGCTATTCCTGAGAGACTGACTAACCTGATCAAACACTGTATACACTGGGAAAAAACACGGTCCTGAGACATGGCAATTATGACGGAAGAAAGAAGAAAAATACTGTGCACCCACTGTTGCCGTAACTGCTTACAAGAACTCCATGCAGGCCTGTAATGGACCACAGAGCCACGTGAGGAACAAAAAGTTAGAACAAACAGCCATAAAAGTAACAATAACAAATTTGTCTTCCAAAGCCATAAAACGGATACGGGCAGTAGAATTTTGAAATAATGTGTGCTACAAATGGCTAAATGTTCTTTGCTCTGACTTCATTCAGTGATAGAAAATTACTGCAATCCTATTCAGGGGCAGACTGAGGAACAGCGACACAGAGAATAAACACAATAGTCTCTGCCATCGCAAACTTAGAATCTAGACAGCTACTCAAAAGAAGATCTATTAGCAAGACGGAAAGCATAGATTTTTCTGAAAATATCAAGATGATGGACCAAGAGAGGCCTTCTCCAGAGGAGGCATCACTTGAGCTAAGGGGAGAACTTGTCCAAGCAGAAAGGGGGTAGGAAAGATAATTTCTGGCAGAGAGAACAGCACAGAGGGCAGATAACTTATGTAAAAGAGTGTGGTGCCTTCCAGAAACTACTGGTAATACGATGCAGATGGATCATGTCATTCTGGAGGGCAGATGGAGATGAGGCCAGAAAAGTAAGCTAGAGCCAGGTCAAGAAGGACCATGTTGTTGTCAACTCTGAACTGTACACAGAAGGTTCCAGAAAGTCCTGAAGAAGGAAAGTGACAAAATGGCAACTATTGTAGACAAGATGAGTTACTGCTGTGTAGGTGACTGTTTAACATGAATTGTTTAATACGGTAAATGTGTAATCAAGAAGAAGAAATCAGTTTATTCTATAAGGAGACTCATTTCCTTCCCTTCTGCCTGTTAATATTCTTAAGCCACGTATTCTTTTCTTAAAACAACAGAATTGTCTCTATTCAACCATGATGCCTATGTTAGCTACCGCTGCCCAGTTTTTCAGATCTGTGGCTAATGTCTCCTAATTCTATATTCCCACCCCCATACTTTCTCCTGAACCTCCTTCAATCAGGCCTCTGCCTCTATGATCCTACCTGACCAGTCTTCTCAAGCATTTCTGTCAAACAAACCATTGATTTATTCTTGCTATGAAGCAGGAACCATGTGAGGATCTATGATGGAAGGGAATAAGGCAGTCTGGTCCTCAGGTATAAAATAAATAATTCACAGAGATTGAAAGCACGGCATAGGGAACATAGTCAATAATATTGTGATAATGTTGTATGATGACCACACTTACAATGGTGAGCACTGAGTAATGCACAGAGTTGTCTAATCACTATGCTGTACACCTGAAAATAATACAATGTTGTGTGTCAACTACACTTCAGTAATAAAAATGAAAATAAAAGACAGTCTGGTCCTCATGCCTCAGGAATATATACGGTTCAGAGGATAGGACAGATATAACCCAGAGATCAGCTGGGGTTCACCTGCCTGAAGAGAGCTGGATAAAATGAGCTCAAAACTCTCAATTCCATTGGCTTTGTAAGCTTATGTCCTTCCCACAAAATTGCTACAAATGATTCCAGAGGTCTGTCTCCAAAATCATGACCTGCTCTCCCTCCTACTTCTGCCTCGGCTGTCTCTGTGCTTTGATCAAGGGGGCCACCCAGATGGAAAGCTCGCCCCCTTCTATGGCACCCCTCCATCCCTTCTCCCAACCAACAAATAAAGTCACTCAGCACCCAGAATTTCCACACATCAAAAAATTCACTGCACAATTTATGGGGCAGGGAGAGGAGGCCAAGGGGATATTTACAAGGAAGTTGCCAGCAAAAACTTGAATTGTTGCAGAGGCCATCAACCACGGGGAGTAAAAGGCAGCTGTGTAGGCTGGGGTTCACTGCCTTTTGTCTCATCCCCATTCTGTCTCTATCCAGCTTCTTGCCCCTTTCTCAAATCATTACTCCTCTTCTCCTGGCATTCCAAATTCCCTCTCCATTCAGTATTCTGTAGGGTCCCCTTGAAAATGGCATGAATAAACTGAGGGTTGATGGGGGGGTGTGAGGGAGGGGAAAGTCGGTGATGGGCATCGAGGAGGGCACTTGTTGGGACGAGCACTGGGTGTTGTATGGAAACCAATCTGACAATAAATTTCATATTTAAAAAATACAATACAGTACAATACAATACAATAGAAAATGGCATGTTCCTAGGATTTCAATCTTGCCTCTGCCACTTACTAACTCAGCAGCTAGGGAAAATCACTTAGCTTGTCGGAGCCAGATTCCTCTTCCATAAAATAAGGATAAGCATTGGTACAATATTTTAAGGCAATTAATGGGCTTTTCACTTTTGCATTTCTGTGTACGTAGTCTGCACCATCAATCTAAATGCACCTGGGACAGAAGTAAGAAAATTATAGCAAGACCTCAAGGAGAAAGGAAGGAATTACTCTTGCTGGAATTTAAAACCAGACAATGGTATTGAAATGTAGGTTCTATCAAGAAGGAAATTCTCTTAAATGTCTTCATCTACCTCCTTTAACATATCAGGAGGTGTCCTTGTGTGGACAATATTACACTTCTATAAGGGAGGTCCTAGTCCAATAGAGAAAAGTATTGGAGATGCCTGCCCTTTCTCATCCCAGGGAAAGACAGAAAAAAAATACAAGGCAGAGATAAGAGAGGTAAGTGGACAGCAATACTCCATCATCTGCCTCCAAGCCAAAGTTCCGAAGCAGAGAAGGGGTGTTCACTAAGCTTAGGGGGGTGATGGCAGACCACTTAGGAGATGGTTGAAGTAATTTAGGAAGATTTCATGGAGTCTCAGACTTTGGTAACTGCCAGTAGGGATTTAAGAAGAGAGAGAGATGAGGTAATAAGGAGGTAGAATCACCAAGCCTTAATGATTGCATATCTCTCTAATTTACAATTTTTTGTCTTTATTATCCACTGCATTTGCTTTTCTTGTTTTTGTTTTTGCTTGTTTGTTTGTTTGTTTGTTTGTCTGAGATCATTCCCCAAATTTTCTCCTCTCCCTATTTCCATGACCTCATACTACACAGTCATTCTGGCTCCTCTCTGAAATTTCATCCTCTGCCATGCAAGAGTTAGCTTGTTTTTTATGGAATAAGTGTCTAAAGAAGTCTGTAAAGGAGGAAATGGTCTGCTTTATTTCAGGGCTATGCTAGTGTTTGCAACCCATTGCACAACAAATTTTACAAGATTTTCTTTAATCTTGTGAAAATGTATCACAATGCTAACTCTGGTAAAATTTCTATTACATAAGAGAATACCTTAATCTGGGGGGGGGGGAGCTAATTTAAAAATTAGTTGATAATTAATCAATATTTAGTATAGTGTAGTGCTGAGCATATTGTCATTAATAATGTCATTAATAATGTCATTAATGTCATTAATAATGACTGCCTGTATCTACAACTGCTTTCTGTTTATTACTTTCACCAGCTTGATGATAACAAGGATAATAATCCCTGGCCTGTCTATGGAAAGTGAGTGTGTGTACAAAGCACTTTCTGATATCTGGTGGCATCTCCAGGGCATATGAGGAAGCCAGTGGGGTGTTCTAGTATCTGTATTGTACAAAGGAAATAACTGAGGATCAGAGAGAGTATATAAATTGGGATACAAAGAAGATAAAGAAACTCTCATTAGTATCCTCTTAGGAAATACATTTCTCTTTCCCATTATCTGACCCCTCCCATATTCTCCAGGACTCATAAAAGATTGCTGATGAAGAGATCTGGGAGCAACCACTCTCAGTGCCCTTCCATGAAAGTCCTCTGGGATGAGACACTTGAACAGTTTTAGTCCTTTGGCAGGCGCTGCTTTTTAATCTATTGGGACTTGATCACATGGGGGTCTCTAACGCTTCTAGTTGATTCCATTCATCTTGGTGGACAAGGGTACAGATTTGCTGGAACTCTTCTAATATAAGTAACAGAGAACCAACTCTAACTTCTTTATGCAAAGGACATAATCAATGTAATGAAGAAGATCAGGGGTGTGACAGGGTCTGAACACACTGGAACCATGACTGGACTGTGCCCAGACTCCCATACCGTTTCTATACCTGCTCCTCTGTGGCGCCTTTAGCTTCTCCCCCTACAAACTAGGTGTTTATGTTAATGGTACATACAGTCATTGAATGGTCCCACATTTTCTGTCTTACAGATCTGGTTACCTGGAAGTAAGAGCCCTCAAGATCTCTTTTGCCTAATTCCAAAAGTTCCCAGGGAAGGATTCACCAGCCAAGCCTGAGCAGGCAGTCCAACCCTGGACCTACCCCCCTGGCCAGAGGACCAAGTCAAGTTACATTTTTATTACAATTCCCATTTGGTCAAAGATATTAGAAAACTCCTAGAAAAGGGGGTTGGATAAAAAAGCTGAGGGGTAGACCACCAAAACAAAACAAAACAAAACAGATAAAAGACAAAAGGAAAACAAGCACGAATACATCTATTTCCCTCTGTCATGTTCTTACCACACCACTTGACCTAAGCTGTAGGAATATCTGCTCTTTGTCACCTTTCCTACTCTAAACCTAGCTAAACTCATCTCTTAATTTTTCTCACACTTGTAGAGCCTCACTTACTCTTTCTGATGTTGACATATTAATTTTTATGGACGTCCACCTCATTTGCTGCCTTAGGATCATTTATAATTATACACTCAATGGTCATTTTGCGCAACTCCCACCTCCACGGAGCCATCTCCCTATTTGAAGTCTGAAAGGAATGGCTACATTTTCTCTGAATTTATTACAATATCCCCAGTTTGACGATAAAAGGTGCTTTAACAAAATAAACCATATCCACTCATTTATTCCAAGAACACTGAAGTGTCAGACACCGGGCTGGATCCCGGGAGTGGGGAGGTACCTGCAGGAGAAGGAAGGGATCCCCAGAGACAACGCCTAACAACCTTGAAAGTCTGGTGGTAGGGGCAGATATGAGCACAAATTAACTAGGTGGGGTCCAGTACAGTAAGTGCTGAAGGTGATCTAGCCATGATGCATTGGAGCCCTGAGAAAGAAGGAATTAACTCAGAGGAGTAACTGAACTGAACTGAATCTCTGAACTGAGGTTAAAATATGCATCCTACCAACCCGCCTCTAGTAGCTGGAGGCCTCCCATGATGGGGACCTCACTGGGATTATAGGAGAACAGGTATTGGCATGGTAGAGAAATCAAAGGGTTTTGGATCAGAGAGAACCGGACTCAAAATCCAACCCTTACTAGTGACTCCAGACTGGCCACACAGCCTCTCTGAGCTTCAGATTTCTTGCCAGTTAAGTGTTGTCACATTACCCACCATACAGGGTTGTTATGGGTGGCAGTTGTGACTACTCACCCGGAGGCAGCCCATTCTAGTATGGAACAAATGGGATTGATTCGAAGCTCCTTGTAGGATTAAGATGAAATCTGCTTCCTGCGCACTTTGGATGCGTTGGTCCTGATTTTGTGCTTTGCGTGGCAGAAAGAAAAAAGAAGTCTTTTTACTCCCCTAAGAGTACCTCAGACTGGACTATGATAATAACAGACCAGTGCCCCTTTTCTATAGTTGCCTTCTCCCTGCTGCGGCCCAGTCTCCTGTATTAGTGCATCCCTGCTAAATCATATTTTTCCAAATTCAACCATCTCAGCCCTCAGAGATTCAGACGACTGGCTCTCACAGTGTCTGCTTATTTCAATAAACAGGTTTTAAATGAAATCTTAGGTGCCACAGTTCACTTTCAATAGAATCACATAAAATGGAAGTGTCAAAAGTTAGAGAAAGTATAACTGTTTGACAATTGAAGATTGAACCATGAGCTAGAGGAATTCAAACCAGCTCACTGGGTCACACGATAGATGTTTCTGTTGCAAGGAAAATGGGGTGTAGGATCTCCTGCCTCTCCAAAATCAAATTCATTGTGTTCTGATAAGATGCCAAAAGGAATTCCATTTACAGAGGTAAAATACTCAAACTGCAGCCTCTGTGGCTGAATGCCAAGCTTTTGGTTCTCTTGGTCACCATCTTTAGCAATGCAAAACAAATAAAATGAGGCCTCTTTCATACGGGAATGGCAAATTTCTTATTGATCTCTATGTAACACAAACTCTTCTGACCAATGGTGGACTAACAGCCAGATTACCTTAATGTATTTGCAAACTGCAAATCAAAATAATATGCCATATTATATGTATACTGTCAAATTCACTTTCTGTATATATTTACCAAATGCATTTTGTAGGGATGTGAAGGAGGGGAGTCAGGCAGCACATCTTAATGTTATTTTAAAAATTTAAGGAGAAATGTCAGCAATTTAGAAATAACTGCAGAGTTCAAATATCTCCATTTCGCCATTTATCTACCATTGTTGTATATCCTAGCAGATAAAAGAGTGAATGAATATCTTGCAATAACATTTAGAGTCATGGAAGAGACCCACAATTGCCAATTATACTGTATTTTAATTTAGAGGTGCTTCTTTCAAAATCATATGTTCATTTGACATTTCCCTGGGAAAATAATGGAGGAGGAAAAACATCTTTCAAAGCTCTTGGGGCAGCTATTCAAAACCCAAAGTGCTAAGCAGACCTGCATACAAGCAGAGAGGTCCTTTGTGAGTGTGACCCTGCTGTTTTGTACAATTTTCAGAGTCAACCTATTGCAATGAAATATATTCTATAACCACAATTAAATGTTGTTTGAAAAGATCTTTCTGGATGTGAGAAGACGTTTGTGGTGTGAAATGCCATTAAAGAAAGGGGCTGGCATTGATGAGTTAGGGGGTGTTAGATAAAGATGCAAGTCAGACACTTAATGGGAAACCATTCTCACTTAATGTGAGAAGAGATTTCACAAGGAAGTGGAAGGAGGAACTCCTGGACAGAGACAGTCTGGAGGGGCCTCCACTCTGGAGCTAAGGCTCTGGAGGAGAGCTGGTTAGAGCCCAGCCTTTACATCAGGCTGAGCAAGACAATCTGCTAACACCTAAAGCACTACTTTTGCACCTGTGAAACAGGATAATAGTAGTAACCTGCCTTAATGGAAAACATTTAGAATAGCACCTAGGACATGGGAAAAGCACAATTATAATAAGCTGCTAGTATAGTAATAACAGTAAATACCCCTTAAACGCAGGCAAGGGGACCCACATGAGTTAGTGTTCTCCTTATGATTTTGTAAAGGCACTTCTGATACCTACAATGGGCCTTGGGCAAGCAGTGCCATCAGGCAGGGTGTGCCCAGCCTGGACCTCAGCTCCGTTTCCCGCTTTGGAGATGCTCTCCAACTCTCTATTCTCGCTCCTGCCCTGGGTGTGGGGTTGACAGATGCCCCCCATGGAGCTCTAGGAATTGCGTCTACTAAATTGTACAGGAGCCTAATGGTTGGGCCCTGGTTCCAGGAGGGTGGCCCGGCAAACGCACTGGTCTCACTGGCCAGCATGGTATTTCTTTCATGGGAATCGTGCAATATTTAGCCACCAAAATCATACTGACATGTTGACTTGGGACGACTCAAATTTTTTAGACAAGGGTCCTGTAAAAAAATATCTTCTGGGGCCCCCACACACCTTGGGGGCAGCCCCACGAGTAAGACATTATTGTTATCTTTGGATGCCCTTTTTCTGGTCCCATTTCGGAAGAGGACTCAAACAGTTCAAGAGAAACATAGTCATGAGATCCTAGATGATACAGGATACTAAAAAGGCAAATTATTTCAAGCCCTTTAATTACTTCTAACCAGCAAACCACTGTAAATTACCAGGGGGGAGGGGGACGAGCTCTCTCTCAGACTCCTACGGCCCATGCTGGAGAGCACTCGCAAATCTCAACCAGCCCCAGAAGGGTTTTGATGCCTAGATAAGAATTTTAAAACTTACTACGAGTCAAAAGAAATAAAATTAAAATGATGATCCCACATGTTGCCTACCAGGAAAAAAAAAATATTTTAAATAATAGTTCCAAATACTGACCAAGATGAAGTGAAAGGCATGTACCGAGATGGCTGGTTGTAATGTAAAATGGTTCAACCTTTGGGACAACGATTTAGTAATATGTGTGAAGAGAATTTAAAGTGCTTGTGCTCAGTTATATCACTTCTGGGAATGTAGCCTGAGGAAATTATCATAAATATAGAAAAAGCTGTCAACTTTTCTCTACATAGCAGCTGGCCTCCATCTCCTCCATTTTTCGTCTTGTAAGAACTTCTGGAGAACCAAGTAAAACACGGATTCTACTTTAGGCTATTCGTGGTGACAGACATAATGGGCTTATTCTTGGTTTTTTATTAAAACTAGCCTTTATTGACTCTTTACTAAATGCCAAACAGTGTGTGAAGTGTTTTATATAGGCTAATTCATCTAATATTCACAACAACACAAACAAGTACATCGTTTAGGGTTCCTTCCACCTCAAAAAACAGAAATCCCAGCTCTGGGATTAAGCCAGAGAAAAGTTATAACAAGAAATCCAGAGGTAGACAACTCCGTGACTGACAACTTCAGTGGTGATGGCATCATCCTCTCTGCCATCCTCAGGCAATCTGAACTTCGTGGTCACAAAATGGTCGCCGTAGTCCCAGACCTCACATGTAGACATGTAGACAGGTAGACAGAAATACCACGTCACCTTAACTAGAACTGCGTTTCATGTTCCACAGCAATTAACACAGAGAAACATATGGGTGTGCAGAGAATGAATTACATAACAAATTCAGATTTGGGTTAGAAAGCACCGAAGGGCAGATGGAGATTGGGTAGCAACCAAAATCTTGGCCAGGAGTGAGATATTTATTATGGGCATTTAGCAGCAGAGGAAGCTAAAGTCTGGGGAGGTTAAGCAACTTGTGTGAGGTCACACAGTCAGTGAATAGAAAGGCTGTGATTTGAATCCAGTTCTGTTTATCTAGGGTTCATACATTAGCACTATAATGCACTCACTTTCTACAAATGTGTATACAAATACACAGAAAAGTTCTGTATTAGTCAGGGCTCTCCAGAGAAACAACACTAATAGCAGATATATATAGGCATATAAATACATAGATATATAGATATATAGATATACACATATACACACATATGTGTGTATATACAAAATACGTATGTATATGGTTTATGTGCATACCATATACATATATATACATATATGTCATGTACATGTATATCCTATACATATGTAATTCATTATAAAGAGTTGGTTTACATGATTAAGGAAGCTGAAGAGTCCCATGATCTGCTGTCTATATCCTGGAGACCCAGCAGAACCAGTGGTGTATTTCCCATCTAAGTCCAAAGGCCTGGGAACCAGGAGAGCTGACGCTGTGTGTTCCAGTCCTAATGCGAAAGAAGACCAATGTAGGGGCACCTGGGTGGCTCGGTCGGTTAACCTTCTCACTCAGGTCATTATCTTGCTGTTTGCGAATTCAACCCCTGCATAGGGCTCTGTGCTGACAGTTCAGAGCCTGGAGCCTGCTTCAGATTTTCTCTGTATCTCTCTCTCTCTCTGCCCCTACCCCCCTTTTGTTCTGTCTCTCAAAAATAAATAAATGTTTAAAAGAAGAAGAAGAAAAAGAAGAAGAAGACAATGACGACAATGACCAATGCAGCAGTTCCAAAACAGTCAAGCAGAGGGAGCAAATTCTCTCCTTTGTTCTATTCAGGTCCACATCGGGTGGGTTGGGGAGAGCAATCTGCTTTACTTGGTCTATTGATTCAAATGTTAATCTCATCTACAAACACCCTCATGGATATACCCAGAATGACGTTTAACCAAAATCTGGTCATCCCAGGGCCCAGTCAAGTTGACACATGAAATTATCCATCACGGTTTCTCAATGGAGATTGTTTGCTCTTTTACTGTGCTTGTTCATATGTACTTCTTTCATGCCAGCAAACAATAAAAACATGATCAGCCATCATATTAAAAATGCATGAGGAAGAAAATTTACTTCCTCTTTGCTCTTGATTGGGAAGTGCTAAATAAACCGGGCAAGGAGCCTCATTTCATTCATTTTCTCAGTCATTCATTCAACCAACATGTAGTGGAAAGAATGGAGGTTTGGCCTTCACCACATGTGGGTTCCAATTCCCATTAAATCTTGGTTATAAAAGTTATTTGTAAAATAAGAAATGGAATACAAGTGATAGTGGTTGTCAACAGTACCAGTAGAAATAGAAACAATAGCAGTCTGACAAAGACAAACACTAATAACAAGGTAGGGTTACCAGCCCCTTCTTCTCCTGGCAGCTAAAAAGACTTTTCTATTGTCCATTTAGTTCCTCCCCATCCCCTGCCCTGTTCTATCTTTGTCTGCCTTATGGGCATTTTGTTTGTTTTAATACAGAACAGGGAGGATGGGGAGAAAGGAATCAAAGAAACCAAAGGAAGAGGCAAGAGGAAGAAAGGTCACAATCACCTGATCAAAGAGGAAGAAGGGCCAAAATCACCCGATCAAAAGCAGAGAAAGGCAAGCGTTTGAGAAGGAGGGTGTTACGAGTCAGCTGTGGGGAAGAAGAGGGTGAGAGGCTGAGAAAGGAAAGGAGGACATGGCTCTGCCTTGTGAGATGGATTTTCATTCATGTTCTCCAAGGGGTAGAAGTAACGCCTATAAGTGCTTCATAAATACTTTTCCTCATTGAAATATGTTTCCTTGAATGTGGCAGTGCACAAGAGGAATGATGTAGGACCTTGGGGGTGGGGTAATACTAATAATAATGGCAATAATAATAGTATTAGTGGTAGCAGTGGCAGCCACGGGAGCAGAAACAATAGAGGTATCAGCACTCGGGCAAGTCACTTTCACTCTTGGGACCTCAAGCTCCTCGTTTGCAAAATGAGGGCACTAGAAACTACTTCTGGGCTCTACTATTCTGTGTTTCTATCCATATCTACTAAGTACCTGGTCCTGAGTTAAGTGCCATAAGGAGAGACACAGGAAACATAACAGATGATTCTAGCCCTCCAGGACTTGACAGTGAGCCTTCTTGCTGTTCCTTCACATTCATAACTGAGCCCTGCCTCAGGGCCTTTACACTTGCTCTTTCTTCTTCCTGGAATGCTCTTGCCCCAGATATTCACATGAGCCTCCTTCCTCAAAAATCTTTCCTCAGGTTTTTGCCTAAAGTCTCCTTCCCAGTGAGTTCTTCCCTGATCACCTTACTTAAAATGGCAACACCCTATGAATTCGGAGAGGAATACAAACATTCAGCCTATGGCAGTATTTAAGGTTTCAAAGAAAGAAGAGAAAAAGAAAGAATGCTTATCACCTACTGTGTGACATGAGAATCTCAAGAGAGCTGGCATGATTAGTTTCTAGTCACAAGGTTGGTTTATAAGGCTTTTTTGGTAAAATTCAGCTTTATGGCTTATTTTATAATTAACAGTTGATAAAATAATAACACCTACAAAAAAAGGTACCATTCCTATCTATTTTCCCTAATTTTCTAATACACTTGTCACCACCTAACATGTTACATAACGTATTTATTTGTCCAACAGCTGTTATTCCACATAAGAATTTATGCTCCATTAAGAAAGAATTTTTTGGAAACCCCTGGGTGGCTCAGTCGGTTAAGCACCCGACTTCAGCTCACGTCATGATCTCACAGTTCGTGGGCTCGAGCCCCGCGTCAGGCTCTGTGCTGACAGCACAGAGCCTGGAGCCTGCTTCGGATTCTGTGTCTCCGTCTCTCTCTGCCCTTCCCCCTCTCGAGCTCTGTCACTCTCTCTTTCTCTCTCTCAAAAATAAATAAGCATTAAAAATAAAATTAAGAAAGGATTTTTTTCTGTTTTCTGCATTGCTGTATCCCCAGAAACCAGAACAGTGCCTGGCATGTGGTACAGGCTTAATAAATACTTGTCCAGTGGATGAATAAGAGACATGATACGACTTGGTCAAGCAGCAGAACAGCCTGCATTTAATACATGTAAGAGGTGAAAAATAACTGCTGAAGGAATTCAGAGAAGGAAGGGAGGCACGCAAACCAGAGCACTTAGGAAAAGCTCATGGGGAGTGAGCAAGTGGGAGACAACAGGGGAGGCCTTTTCAGCTTTTACAGGGAGTGGCAGGGTGGGAAGAAGGAATGTGGAAAGGAGACAGAAAGACAACACTGAAAAAGCCCATGGTGTCCACATGTTATGTTATAGGATAAACAAAGAGGAGAGTCTACCTGGAGTGGAAGAAAGGACCACCTTAGGAAGTAGAGGGAGGTCAGGACAGGGAAGCAGTTGGGACAGGGAGGACAGTCCAAGGAAGGCTCCAGCCCCTCAGACACACCACATGCTATGCCCAACGTTTCCATATATTCTAGAGGCTGAGTTGATGGACAGCCTGGCATGCTGGTATTGAGCACCTGCAGGTGCCACCTGCGGGTGAAGCTGTCCTCCACTGGCTTGTGCTCTCCTCCAGGAGAAATCATAATGCTAATGTCAGTAAGAACTGCCTTATTTCATGAACATGGCACTGCACATGTGATACGAGATCTCCACCATGTCTGATTATCAAACGCTGCATAACAAACTACCACAAAATTTAGTGGCTTAAAACAACCATTTCATGTTTTTACAGTTTTGTGGGCCAGGAATTGGGGTGGGGGTGGGGCTCAGCTGGGAGGTTCGTCTCAGATCTCATGCCACCAGCTGGGGTGACTGGAGCTAAAGGGTTCACTTCACAATGGCTTTGCATCACATCTCTGGCACTTTGAGGTTCCTTGGCCTCTCTCTGTCTCTCTGTCTCTCTTTCCCTCCACATTGTCCAGGATCCCTCCATGTGGCTTGGACTTCTGTATCACGGTGGCTTCAGGATAGTCAGACTTCTTACACAGTAGCACGAAGAGCAAATGTTCGAAGACAGAGGAAGTAGATGATGCCATACTGTTAAGGTCTGGGCCTAGAAACTAGCACAGAACCTCTGTGGCCATGTTTTCTTGATCAGAGCAATCACAGAGTCTCCCCAGATTCAAGGGGATGAGACATACACCCCATTTCTCAATAGGAGTTATGTCAAAGAATGGATGGTGGTCCTCCTTAACCCACTGAAAATATTGTCTTTGTTTCTCAAAGACAGAAGCTAGTGCTAAGAAAGATGAAAATAGCTTATTTATTTTTTAATTTTTTAAAATGTTTATTTAATTATTTTGAGAGACAAAGGGAGAACATGAGTGAGGGAGGGACAAAGAGAGAGAGAGAGAGAGCGAGAGAGAGAGAGAGAGATCCCAAGCAGGCTCTGCACCATCAGTGCAAAGCCCAGCACAGGGCTTAATCTTACAAATCTTAAGATCATGACCTGAGCTGAAATCAAAAGTCTGATGTTTAATCAACTGAGCCACCCAAGCACCCCAAGAGTAATTTTTTTTTAATTTTTTTAAGTGTATTTATTTACTTTGAAAGAGAATGATCACAAGTGAGGGAAAAGCAGAGAGAAGGAGGGACAGGATCCCAAGCAGACTCCACGCCATTAGAGCACAACCCGATGCCTCAAACTCACAAACCATGAGATCATGACCTGAGCAGAGATCAAGAGTCTGACGCTTAACTGATTGTGCCACCCAGGTGCCCAGAGAGTAACTTATTTAAAGAGAAAGTCCACATAACCTAATAGTTAAGATCATAGCTATCTTGACGAAGGCATTCTTAAACTTACTATAAATCCACTGTAGTCAACTTAGTCTTCTATTTCCGTAACATTAGACAAATGTGTGAAATTGAATACAGACCAGGATAAAGTTAATACATAAAGAAATAAACCAAAAATGGCCAAAAAAGGGGCAACTTAATTCACTAGAAAAAACTGTAGTTAAAAAAAAAACCTGACTCATACCATATTGAAGATATAAGTTACAGATGTAATAAGAAATTTAGGGGGAAATGTGGATAACCTTGTCCTGAGCAAGTTAGGGATTGTAGAAACCACAAAATAAAAGATGATAGCAAGATAGAAAGATTAGATGATAGATGATGGATGGATAGATGGATGGAGAGAGAGAGAGAGAGAGAGAGAGAGAGAGATGGATGATAGGTAAATGGACAGAGATAATTCCATACTCTTTATTATTTTATGACAAAAATATCATAAGTAAAGTCAAAAGGCAAGTATTAGACTGGAAAATAAATACCTGCAACACATGTGGCAGAAAGATGGCTAGCCATCTACCAAGAAGTCACACTCAGGGATAGCTGCCCAGCCAAAAACCACAGCCAGCCCCTTGCATCAATATTGCATCAATGTTGAATGGTGTATGGCACTTCTAGGTTAGGGCTTTTAAGAAGTTGGTAGGGACTCTCCACCCTACTTTTCCCTTTCTTTAGCTATATGCACAGAACTCCAAGGCCATAATGGATGGAAGAGCCATAAGATGGTAAGAATCCAAGTCCCTGAAATACCAATTGGAATAAAGCTGCCCGCCTGCAAACCAGGACTGCTCATACTGGATTGTCAGAAGAACAAGAAATAATCTGGGGATGCCTGGGTAGCTCAGTCAGTTAAGCATCCAACTTCAGCTCAGGTCATGATCTCATGGTTCGTGGGTTTGAGCCCTGTGTTGGGCTCTGTGCTAACAGCTCAGAGCCTGGAGCCTGGTTCAGGTTCTGTGTCTCCCTCTCTCTCTGCCCCCCACCTTCACACTCTGCCCCTCTCTCTCTCTTTCTCTC
This sequence comes from Panthera tigris, assembly GCF_018350195.1. Taxonomy (NCBI): domain Eukaryota; kingdom Metazoa; phylum Chordata; class Mammalia; order Carnivora; family Felidae; genus Panthera; species Panthera tigris. Next base: position 67,893,342 of record NC_056676.1, on the reverse strand, counting down.
TCTCTCACTCTCTCGCTCTCTCTCAAAAATAAATAAGCACTTAAAATTTTTTTTAAATAAAGAAATAATATTCTGTTGTATTAAGCCACTAAAATTTGGAGGTTCATTTGTTATAGAAGCTACTACTATCCTAATTCAACAAATTATATAAGCAAAGGGTTAACATCCCTAATATATAAAGAACATCTACAAATTGCCTATTTAAAAAGAAAAAATCAGAAAATGGGAAAATTATAAAAACAGTCAAATCACTACTGAGAAAATCCAAATGGATAATAAGTATGAAAATATTCTTAGAACATCTTTACTAGCATTCAGGGAAATGCAAATCAAAGTAACTCATCAGACTGACAACTGAAGAGGAGATAATAACCAGAGCTGATGAAAATGCAAAGAAACAAGCACTTTTGAAAACTGATTGCATGAATTGCCACAGCTTGGGGGGAAAGTAATCTGCCAATAGATATTAAAATTGAAAATAGGCAAACCCTATCTTTATGAATGTATGAAAAAATTGTTATACATATAGTTGCTACTTAGTATTTACTCAATAAACAAATTAATACATGAAGCAATTATAGAATAAAAATTACCATGTGAGTCTTTATAGTCTTTATGTCTCCCTTGTTATTCAAATAAAAATCTTGCAATTGTCCAATTAATTTCCCTAACTCCCTTCTTCTCTAGAGAACCAAGAGTCCTGCTTGAAGGAAGAGACCAAAGAGAGTTACATTTGAAAAAACTTGAGGTTGTTGGGAGAGATATAAAACTGCTTAAGAATTACAAGGAAGTAATTCTTGGCGGCCACTGAAGCAGCCACTAGGTAAGAGCAAGATGGAGAGAAAAGGGAAGGGAGAGTACACGATGTTTCAGTGAATGAAATGGTCCTTCCCCCTCTAGTGTTCTCTGAGGAAGTCAATAAAAAATGAATATGAATTACTTTTGTATAATTTTTGCTCTAGCTACTTTTTGTTGTTGAGATGAGCCCTCTCTGAGGCTGGACCATATAAGTCCCTGGAATAATGAGGATTACAACTGATAATATACTGTATTCTCCACTGTCAACACCTGTAATGCACACCATTTCAGCTCTCAGGCCAAACGACAGCTCTTTCATTCACTTAACCAACATCTCCTGAACACCTACTGGGTGCCAGGGAATTAGTGATTCGCAGTCTACAAGGGCAGAAATACTAGACCATTCTGGTATTCTCACAGAGACATTCAGTCCCAGTGATCCATAAATTGACATTGTTATTTTCGAATGAAAACTGAAAATTAAAGTCTGTGGGGGATCTGGCCAAAGTGTAAGTGCGATTTAGCAGTTGATGTGGCAAAACACCAAACTTTCTTTATGACTCAAACTCCTTCTCCAGGACCCCTCTCCTTTCCATATAAAAACAGCCTTGAACTGAACCTGTAGTGACAACCTATCATGATGTCTATACTTAAGCCTTGTCAAACGCCAGAAACAATGACCACCTGTCACTCAGGGGCTCAGCGACTGCACAACCTCACACAGTTGTTGTCTGTTTGCAACCATTGACAATCAACACTGAGAAACAATAATTGCACAGACCCAAGTGCCCTAAAAATATTGCATCGGGCTCCCCTGAGCTGTCAGCCTGGTTTTCCTCTCTGCAAAGAAACCCACTGATTGCCTAGTGACTCTGATGGGCATCATGAATTATCAGACAAAGCCTTTCCCAAGCTCCCAGATGTTATTAGGTAGATGGAGAGAGAGGCTGAAGTCATTCAGAGGCATGACTTTCAAATGGGCAGACTAAAATAGATATTGTGGTATGAGTGGGAAGGGTTACAACAGCTCTGGAGCTAGGTCATGCTTAACCCCTACATTTTTCATGATGCTGACACGTTTAGGGTCCCATTCCTTGTAAGATCTTTACTACCCTGTCCAAGATGAGCAAGTCACTTGACCTACATGGTCAAGTCTCAGGGCTGCTAACTATAAATGAGGATATTATTACCGTAACAGGATTTAACTTCATAAAAAATTATGTATATGGGTATATGGATATTTATACCTACCCAAAATAGTGTGTGGTACATAAGATTATATAAATAAAGCATCCTTTTACATCCTCTGCTACAGCATTGCTAAATGTTATCGTGTCTGGCATAGCAGGCATTTGCTTTCCTAAAGGAGTCCTGAAGTACAAGACTGAGTGGCCTTTGGGACTGAGTCCATGTTTTCAACCATGAGTCATTCAAACTCAAGTATAGCTTAGTGAACCGTATAAAAGCTGGAGATTAGGAAAGTTGGAATCTGGTTCGCAACCACTCAAAAAAAAGAACTATCCATCCCAAAATGTCAATAGTGCTAAGAACGAGAAGCCACGAAATCACCACACTGTGAGGAAACTCAAGGTAACCCCTTGAACAGTCCATATAAACAGAGAAGATGCCTAGGGCACCTGGGTGGCTCAGTCAGTTAAGCGTCCAACTCTTGATTTCGGCTCAGGTCATGTTCTCACAGTTCATTTGTGAGTTTGAGCCCCACATCAGCCTCTGTGCTCACACTTCAGAGTCTGTTTGGGGTTCTCTCTCTCTTCCTCTCTCTCTACCCTTCCCCTGCTCATGTGTATGCTTTCTCTCTCTCTCTCTCTCTCTCTCTCTCTCTCTCTCTCTCTCTCTTTCTCTCTCTCTCAAAAATAAATAACCAAAAAAGAATATTTTAAAAACAGAGAGAAAATGCCTGAATTATTCCAACTGTCCCAGCCATACCTGCCCAGATGTCAAACATGAGTGAAGGCACCATCTAGGACATTCGCTTCCAGCAGAAACAAAATGACAAAGAACCCAAGAACCCAGAGGCATCCAATGGAGCCAACCCAGATGTCTCCAGCAGTTAAAACACCTTCAGCTGAAGCCCCACTCAGCTGGGAGCTATCCTCCCTGTATGCTATTTTCATTCACGACCAACAAAAGTGTGAGCATAACATAATGACTGTTGTTTTATGTCACTTCGTTTTGGGGTGGTTGGTCCACAGCCACCGATAATGAGAACAGTGATCTGTTAATCTCAAAGAAGAGATTAACCTTTAGAAATCATGAACCTGGTTTCAGGAAGACCGGTGAATTCAATCTCAAGCTCAGTGATGCCATATGTAAAAAGGGGGATATTAATCTCTATTTCTCAGGATATTGAGAAAATTAAATATGATCAGAAGTTTAAAAGTACTTAACAATAGGGGCACCTGGGTGGCTCAGTCGGTTGAGCGTCCGGCTTCAGCTCAGATCACGATCTCGTGCGTCCGTGAGTTCGAGCCCTGCATCCGGCTCTGTGCTGACAGCTCAGAGCCTGGAGCCTGTTTCGGATTCTGTGTCTCCCTCTCTCTCTGCCCCTCCCCTGTTCATGCTCTGTCTCTCTCTGTCTCAAAAATAAATAAACGTTAAAAAAAATTTTTTTAAGTATTAAACAATAGTAGCTAGCCTAGTAGAACTATTGCACAAGTAAGTTTAGGTTTGATTTGATCTGGTTTGTCTTCAGAACATAGAGCAAAGATGACCTTTCTCTCAGACCTTGAACGTTGAGTTGTAGAAAGGGACATGAAGTGGCTTCGTCTCAGAAATCGCCCTTCCCCCCACCTGCCTCATGCAAAGCATCCCTTGCACTCCATGTCAACAGACCTAGGTTGGAGGCCCACTTCTAAACCTCGCTTGGGTTACTTCCTATCTCAATATCCCAATATCTCAACATCCTCCCGTGTAAAATAAGGACACTCATCTCGGGGCGCCTGGGTGGCTCAGTCGGTTAAGCATCCGACCTTGGCTCAGGTCATGATCTCACGGATCATGGGTTCAAGCCCCACATTGGGCTCTGTGCTGACATCTCAGAGCCTGGAGCCTGCTTCGGATTCTGTCTCCCTCTCTCTCTCTGCCTCTCTCTCTCTCTCTCTCTCAAAAATAAACATTAAAAAAAAAAAGGACAATCATCTTATAGGGTGGATCTGTGGATTAAATGAGATAAATGCATATGAAGCACACAGCACAGTGCCCAGCACAAACCAAACACTCAGAATCCTTTCCTGGTGTGCAGTTCACCTACTTATGCGACGTCTCTGAATCCCAGCACTGGGCATAACCTAGACTCCAACTGGGCCCTTGGCAATAGCAATAAAATAAACTTTCTCTCACTCTGAATGATGCCAGAGGGACAACAACCAGGAAAGAGAGGTGGATCCGTTTCTCCTCCTCATTAATAAGCAAAGCATTCTGTGCAGCCCAGGGACATTTCCAGAAAGTCGAAGAGGAAAATTTGTGACTTCTTCCAAAATCAGGACAAGAGGAATCCCCTTCTGCATGAACACCCGGGATGGAAACCAGTCTCACACAGACCAGGCTGGTCGATCTCTCTGAGTAAACCCACCCCCACTCTTTCATCTGGGGGCTTTACCACCTAGCGTTCTGACCAACACACAAAAAATTGGTCTTCCAAATACAAAGAAGTACCAGTTGGAGTCCAGATTTTTTTTCCCAGGCCTGAGAAAAAGAATTGTCAAAAAGCCATTACAACACCTGTCAGCAAGAAATCAGGCTGCTCATTGAGATGCAAAGCCTGTTCCCTGGTTCCAGCCTGTGGAGTTAATTACAACCCAGAGCCATGCCCTTCTGTCCTGAAGACACTGTTCGCATCTACCCTCAGGACTCGGGAACCTGAAAGCAAAAAGCTGCCACCCTAGGCAAACCCCCTAAATGAACAGCTCCAATGGTGGGACCGTCCAATTCAAGAGGTCTCCTTGTTGTCCAGGACGAAAAATGAGGAATAAGTACACAAATATGATTGGAATCCTTCGAGAATTGTGAAATGATGAGGAAAACTGTAAAAGCGTTGATTTGAAAAATGGAGTCTCTTTCTGGTCTATAGTATCCGTGGTTTAAAATGAGCCCGAGACTGTTCTAAGGAAGACTGCTGGGTTCAGTGATTATGCTGTAAATTGAGAGGAATCCCCACTGCCCCCCCACACACACACACACTCACACTCACACTCATAGTCATTAGCCACCCAATTAAAACATTTGGCTTTTCTTTTTTTCCAGGCGTGTCGCCCATTTAGAGCCCTGTTCATTCTACACTCTCTCTGCTTCTACACAATCTCCAAGATTCACAAAAAGGCTCCGCTATGAAGGAAAGAAAATAACTCCCAATATTCGGGCCACAAAGTATTTTCATATATATGATGAGGGCTGTCACATAGACACTTCAGCTTAAATTGCAAACCACCGCCTTCCCAGAACTTCTACATCTCTTTCTGGATATATGTTGCCAGACAGAACTTACCCCTCGGACATACCTTATTTTCCTTATGCATGTATTTATGTTTTGTTTTGCCCGAACAGAAGGTGAGTTCCACGAGGGGGATATTTTCTCCGTTTTGTTTACTGCCCTCTCCAAGGAGCCTACAAGAGCGCCTGACCCACCCCAGGCACTTGTATAAACCAAGCCTCAATCAGGAGACAGAAAGCACAGCGCCTAGTTAAACAGAATTAGAATTAAAAATTGTTAACCAGACACGAAGTTATTAACCTGACGACTGAGTAAAAAGAGAATTCTAAAGTAACCACTTAGTGCTGGGTTAACCAAGGGAAGAGGCTGAAATGATTAATTATTAAAACTGTGGAACTTGGAGAAGGGGCCCCTTGGAGCTGAAACTCGAGCCTCTGAGGAGGGGACACTGCTGAGCGGAGGCCGGTGTCCCTGAGCTCAGCGGAAGACCACCGCATGAGTCTGGGACCCAGTTATGACGAGGGGCACTGCCTGGTTGATGTCTGGCACGGGCGTGATGAGGCTGAATCCACACGCAAACTGGCTTCAGGGGCTGCTACTTGAGGGCCCCGCTGCTTCCAGAAGGATGCTTACCAGAACCAGAACCAGAAACCAACAGGAAGCCCCAGGAAGCACGTGAGTTCACACAGCTAGTAAACTGTGAGGTTGAATTAAATCGTAGGTCTCTTAGGTCCGAATCCTAGCTGAGGATTTTTTCCAACTCAACAGGCTGAGGAAGAAGAAAGGAGCCAGGGCAGGAAGGTGGGAAAGGTCAGGGCAAGTAGAGGGGGGCCATGGGGACCATCATGGTGGTGGCAGGGAAAGGAGTTGAGATTTGCTACAGCAGGCAACTGTATGTTTTTAAACAGTCTAGTGAAGGTTGGCTAATATATATATTATTATATATTATTATATATATATGTATATATATATGTGTATGTATATATATATGTGTATGTATATATATATGTATATATGTATGTATGGTATATATATGTGTGTGTGTATATATCTATATATCTATATATAGATATATAGATATATACACACACACATATATATATATATCTCCCTGGTATTATTATGTACCAGGAAAATTTTCACTGACAGTATCTCATTGAACCCTGTTGAATTTACAGATAAATTAAGTGAAAAAAAATATTGACTAACGCGGGAGCGGTTCCTAAATTGAAAGTACCAGAGGGACTGAAATCAGGATCTGTGACCCCACCAAATCCAGGGCTCTTTCCAGAGACCACACAGGCGTTCATTTAGGAAAACAGCAGCCCATCGTGGTAACCCTGATTGAGAGCAGATCCTAAAGTCAGCTACAGCAAAACTCAAAGTAAGCACCCATGTCAGTGCTTCTTTTTGAAGTTGACAGTGCACCCCAGGTGAGCCTCGCTGGGGCCCGGGTGTCTGCTGAGCTTACTGGAGGTGGGTTTGGTTTATCTCGCTGAACGGGGCAGGAGGCAGGGAAGAGGGATGGAGTCGAGGCACAGGCACCCAGAGGAGAGGAGGGAAGAGAGAGGGATGGGGGAACAAGATGGTGTCTAAACCTCATGTCCAGGGGCAGCTCCAGCCCTGAGGGAGGCTTTAACATGCTGAGGGCTCCAGGTGGCCCCACTGCAGGGCAGCTAAGGGACCCTGTGCTCTCAGAGGTGTCACACTGCCACCAATGCGTCCAGGAGCCCTGACAGGACACCCCAGCAGGAGAGGGAGGACATGGCAGGCACCATAGGAAAACCAGCTTGTAAGCACCTGTGAGACATCCGGGGGTCTCCCAAGGATACCTGGGGAAAGAGGGGACTTGGACTTTGAAGCACGTGTGCGTGTGTGTGTGTGTGTGTGTGTATGTGTGTAAGTTCCAAGTTTAACTGTGTGTGTGTGTGTGTGTGTGTGTGTGTGTGTGTGTGTAAGTTCCAAGTTTAACTGTTAATGTGACCCCATCTATATCCACGAACCTTTGAGTCCTGGGAACCCTAGAGGTCACTACATTATTTCCATCAAAAGCTTTAGCAAAAGAACAAAAGAAATGACAAACTGAAAGAAGAGGCAAGGAAGGACAGGAGAGGGGAGAAGATGGGAGAGGGCTGGAGAGGAAGGGAGAGGAAGGGAGGAAAGCAACCCTCCTGCTTGGTCCACTTAGTCCCAGGCACCGAGCCCTGCGCCCCTGCAAACAACTGCCCTGAGAGATTCAACTTTTCTTCCTCTCTCTCAGCCAGAGCAAAAGAAGCTGTAATGAGGTTATTTATTCCCCCCAAGAAGCACTGTGGTAATAAGTCCCTTAGCTGACTCCTCTCAGGCTAAGCTACCTCACAAATATATGAAATGCCCAAACCCGGCAATCAGTACAGCTAATTGAAATGCCAACTTGAAGTTCACTACACGAGTGCCGCTGGGGTCACAGTCATTACCAGCGATTAAATGTTATGCGAAAAGATCCATGAAGAGACACGGTTTTAGCAATATGCTTTAACCCTGCACCCACAGTGGGAAAAGGAAAAGAAAGCCAAACCCTTGACAAGAAGGTGGGACTGGAACCAGGGCAGAGCTTGTCCTGGGGACTGTGCCGAAACACAGACCTAAGGCAGTAGGGGGCGCAGAGGCTGCCGAAGTGGACAGTAACAACAGAGGCAGACTGAACATCTTACTAAAGGGCCTGCGATCGGGATGGTCCAGCAGACCCTGGGATCAGGTGTCGGTGCCAGTCATAGCTTCGCCTCTTTTTTCTCACCTGGAAAGCAAAGGTAATACTGTCTATACCTCGGAACTGCCGTGAGGATTAAATGAATAAGTAGTTTAAGTGCCGAGACGAGAGGCGCCTGGGTGACTCAGTCGGCGAAGCATCAGAATCTTGGTTTCGGCCCAAGCCATGATCTCACAGTTTGTGGGCTCGAGCCTCTCGTCCAGCTCTGAGCTGGCAGCACAGAGCCTGCTTGGGATTCTCTCTCTGCCTCTCTCTCTGCCCCTCCCCAGCTCGGGTGTGTGCTCACTCTCGCTCTCTCTCTCTCTCTCTCTCTCTCTCTCCTCTCTCCTTCAAAATAAATAAACTTAAAAAAACGCTGAGACGAATACCTGGCACATAGCTGTTATTCAACACGTTCCCAAGGCACCCGCGTATGGGCGGATCCAGTCCGGAGGGGCGGAGGCTGGTGGTCAGCCGTGATCCCCGCCGGAGGAGACTGAGTGGAGCTTTTCGTGGCCATCCCGACTCGTGGCGGCCCGTGGGTGATCAAATGGGTGTCCTCAGACTACACTCTGCTCCACCTCTCAGTGCAGGGAACTGCTGGCGGCCACCTTCCTGCCTCCCCATTCTCAAAGCTCACCTGCTGCAACCCGCCTGCTGGCACGCTCCTGCGGTCCCCCCAACCCTCCCACCCCCTACCCTCCTACCCTTCTGCCCTCAGTTTCCTTCTCTGCTCCCTCTTCCTCAGATCACCCCGGAAATAAAGGCGTCCCCCACATTTCTACCCTCTGCCAGCTCCCTCCCTCCCTCCACACTGTCCTGTGCACCCGTGCCAGGCCCGGGATGAGAGACGCACGTGAAGGCACGTGTCTGGGTAACATTAATAAACGTGTAGCTTCTGGAGGACTCACTGCGTGCCAGACCTTTTATTCACCTACGTCGTACATCCTCATGTTTCCCCCAAAGAGGTATGAGCCTCTCGTTTTAGAGACGAGGAAACGGAGGCTACTTAGCCCAACGTCACACAGCTTATAAATGACCGGGATTCAAACTCAGGTCTGCCTGACTCCAGAGCTCTCACCAGACTGAAGGCCCTCGAAGTCGGAAACCATGTTTTATGAGTTCTTGTGTCCCTGCAGCACCCAGTGTTACTAGCCGAGCACACAGTAGGTGCTTGGCGACTGCTGAGTGCCTAGCAGACTCCTACCCGGACACACACTTGCCTGAGGAGCCCCTGTCAGCCAGGGAAGGGTTAACAGCCTTGGTGGATGGAGCTGGCAACGTACTCTAAATAATGAGCCTCTAGAATTCTTGCTAATGACATTCTCCTCTGGCTGCTTCAGGTTTTACTGGCTGGAGTAATGAATTAATTAGTGAATATGGGTGAGAAGCTCTTTGAAGCTGTAAAAAGCCCAGAGTACAAATACTAAGAAAAGGGACCAAATAGACTAAATCAGATACCCTGTGAGTGCTGAATAGCTCGCGGTGCCGAGGGCCACCAGCTCTCCGAGGACTAGGGCAGACAGAACAAGGGAAAGGGACACCCGGCGGTGCCGTGAATACACCCAGACACCAAAGGCAGCCTTCAGAGGCTCCCTGTCACCTGGAGTCTGGCAAACAGTCCATCTGGTCTGCTCATTCCCATGGAAGAACAGTGATTGCTTAGATGACGGTGTCGGGAAGAATCGGAGGCCACCTAGAGGCTCAGCAGGGATCGTGTCATGTTACCAGTGTCATGGATGTTGATCTACTGGCTTAACCGCTGCTACAAAATTGCTACGTAACCAACCCAGGGACTTACAGCAATCATCGTTTACTTTTATAATCTGCAGGTCAGCTGACCGAGGAGGGGCTTGGCCGGTGTGGCTCAGCCCCGCACACTCTCGTCCCCCCAAGGGATTAGCAGCTGGTGCAGGTGTATTCTCCTCATGGTGAGGGCAGAGGTACAAGAGGGCACCATTGTGTCTCAGCTGCTAATGCGCCACTGGCCAAAACGAGACCTGAAAATGAGATGGGCCCAGAGACAAGAAAGTGTCCCCAACCACAATGGGAGGACAGTGTAAAGTTAATTAGAAAAGGGGGCTGGATACAGAAAGGGGTAAAAAGGGGAGCCTGGGCGGCTCAGTTGGTTGAACATCCGACTTTGGCTCAGGTCACGCTCTCCCAGTTCGGGAGTTCAAGCCCCACATCAGGCTCTGAGCTAATAGCTCAGAGCCTGGAGGCTGCTTTGGATTTTGTGTGTGTGTGTGTGTGTCTCTCTCTCTCTGCCACTCTCCCACTCATGCTCTGTCTCTCTAGCTCTCTCAAAATTAAATAAACATTAAAAAACATGTAAAAAAAAAGGGGGTAAAAACTTAGGGCCCTTAGTATCATCTACCATGGGGACCCAGGGCTAATAGGGTGGTGGCAACTCATCAAAGATCCGAACTCCCTACCCAGCTGCTTCCGCAAGGCAGCAGGCTAGAGCTCCACAGTGCCCGCCCCCTGTAAGCAGAGCATGAGCGTTCTGGTTCATTGGTCCCAAGCAACCTTCTACCCTCACTTCTGCTACCTATCTGGTCCCTGACGGCACCAGAGGCTGAAACCACCATCGTAAAGTGTGCTTTATCCTTAACACTGGAAGTCAGATACATACGTGACATCATCTAAGCTGAGAAGACCACTATCGAGGAAAGGAAGTATTGTGGACCAGCTGTCCCACATGATAAACAGCTAAATTAATACTGGCGGGCAGCGGTTGAACATCTAAGCCTAACGAAGTACAAACATGGAACCTTTATTCCCTCCAGGCACCGCCATCAATGCTGCTGCATCACATCTCCTCCTCCACCCCATAGTGACGTCCCATAGCTTTTTGGTCACTTTTAGATACTAAAAAACTCAGCCCAGTGCAATGGAACACAAGTAAGTGTCATGTCAAGTTTGGCATCCACACCCTCCCCTCCCCCTGCTCGGTGCTCAGCCTGTCGGCCCCAGGGACTTGGTGGGGAGGAGGAGATGGTTTCTCTCCCTCCTCTGTCTCCACTCCTAATCCCTCCAGAGGAGAAGAGGGGAATACAGAGAAGAGGAGGAAAGCCTTCTTCCTTTAGGTCACCTATGAGCTCTGAGTGGTTGGCATCCAAATGCTGGCTGTCTCACAGAGCACCCATGGGAGGACGTATGGGGTCTCTCCATCGCACAGCTTCCTGATGTGGCAGATGCACTCTAGAAGCATCTCTCCCAGCCCCACCATCCCCACACTTGTACCTCACCCTGCAACCTACCCCACAGCCTACAGGGGCTGGGTACCAGCCACACAATTGTGCCAGACATCTTTGATGCCCCATCTCTCTCTCGTCCTCTCGGCCACCATTCTGCCCTGGCTATCGCTGAAGCAACGAGCTTTAGAATCTTCCTTCTGCTGCCTCAGGCACCCCCTGCTTTCTGCCTGGGGCCCCTCACCATAGCAGCTACATGCTGGAGTCTGCTCAGCTGCTCTGGCCTATGTGCAAACTGGAAACACGGGAGTCAACCCTGCCTGGAAGCTTCATGGCCAGTGGAAGACAGAAATGGTTTTCCATGACTCTAGTGACAATTCCAAGGCAAGAGCCTGCAGGATCAAGATCCATTTGTCCACAGCAGTAACCACCTCAAGAATGCACCCTTAGGATTGGCTTCCCCTCCCTCTACATCCTTTTTCCCAGCCCCTCCACTCTTGATCTCCAGATTACTTCCCCAAATAAATGACCTGCATATGAGCCCTTGCTGTAGGTTCTGTTTCAGGGGGACCCCAGTGCATGTGAGCCCTTGCCGTAGGCTCTGCTTCGGGGGAACCCCAAGATAGCCCAGCAGACCATGCTTGGCTATTCCCCTGTGGCAACACTTGGCTTATGTGAAACTCCTACATCTTCCCATGCCGCAGGGATGAGGTAGGCTGCCACTGCAGTCCCAGCTCATGGTCCTGCCTATAGGCACCGCAGCTGTGCCTATGCCAGTGAACTCTTCCTGGAGGGAAATTCTCGTTCAGACACGAAAGACATGGACAAGAGCTAAGAGGGGGAGATATTTGGTGCCCATGTTTGGGCAGCTTGGTAATCACCCCAGCTTTGTAGCCCAGGGAGTCATTCAAATAGGCCAGAGTCCAGAGGTAGCACGTGCCTCATTTCCACACTCCACGCTTCACACAACGAAGCTGAAGGGAAGAGGAGGAAAACGACTTACCCAAGATGACTCCTAGGTTACGGACAGACGCAGGCAGGACCAGAGGCTTCCCGACTCCCAGGCCAGTGCCTTTCCCACACGGCCACCACTCTTAGGGGAGGAGCATCGTGCCGTCAGGGCACAAACAAACACTATGAGACTTTATACACAAATGTGTGGATCCTGGTTCTTCTTAGTAGCGGTGTGATCTAGAACAAGTTATTCAAACCTCTCTTGAGCTCAGCTGCTTTACTTGAAAAACAGTTACAATAACGCCTTCCTCATAAGGTCGATGTGCTCAACAGGCATGTGACTGATAGAAATGCTTACAATGATTACATAACCTCTCGAGGCTCTGGGTTTCTTATCTAAGAAATGTTGATAAATCATCTTCAATATTCATATTCCTGGACTTTGGGGAATCACAGTAAGATAATACATAGGAAATCAATTACCTGAGGCCCTAAGACCTGAGAACATTCTCTTGTTGTTGTTACTGCTTCGCCATGGTCAGAAGGTCGGTACCCCAAAATGTTCTTAAGTGGCGGACGGAGGTATTCCACAATGAAAAGGTAATTATTGTCCCAGAATTGGGGAAATACTGGTTCTTTTTTAAAGAGATTGACCAAACTGAGGCAATTAAAGCGAAATCCCCCCAAAATGTGACCAGAACCCAGGAAATCACTGACCACAAAAGGGTCCTTTCAAGAGGAAAGTTAATAATTGCCCTATATTCCCCAAAGTGCAATAAACATACCAGTGACCGGATATAAAACAATATAGGTTCAACAAACGATCACGAGCTGAAGCCAAGCGCCCATTTGTTTTTTGCGTATACATACGCATACACACACACACACACACACACACACACACACACACACACATCTCTGTATGTATACAGAGAGCAATTAAATGACTCGCAGGTGCTGTTACACTAGGCAGTGCTGATAGACCTGGGAACCTCATCCAGGCTCTGTGTTTCTAGAGCTTATCTTCTTTCCACTCTGCCTTGTTTGCTGCCTTGAAGGCATCGGCTGTCTGGTTCTCCTTAGTGACCCACCGCAAAACCCTGAAACCCCAAACCCTGTGATTTGTCCTAGCTGGGAGCAAGGAAGCACAGGTTGGTTTGACCGTGTTAGGCTCCTCACGGGGCTTGAGCGGAGAAGACGGTACCCACGAGGCAGGGGATGGAGTGCGTGGGGGCAGCTCCCGAAGGAGAGAGAGGCTGGTGGGTCCCAGGGACAGGCACACCTAGGAGCTAGTACCTGAGTGGGAGGCACTTCCTGACCTGATGGAAACTGTTCATACGCCTTTGCCTTTGTGGGCAAGCTCCGTCCTTATCAGCGTTCTGTGTCTGAGAAAAAGTGGCATTTATTGCTATTGATGGTGACGGTCTATACCCTCAAGGGTCACCCCTCTGGTTGTCGTTGACAGCACAAGACCTGGGGCTTGCTCCTGGGTACAAGGAGTTGAGACAGGTCAGTGTCTTAACCCTCAACCCCGCTGAAATTCAGGTGGGGCGAGGATCCTTGGCCACACCTAAAGCCTGATGCTTCTGGTTGGATCTGGAGAGTTCCAGTAATGAGGAGTAGCTCCAGCAACCAGGGGTTGGAAGGACTTCAGGGGCATGGCGGGTCTGAGGCAAGGGGTCAGAGGTGGTCTTGTGAGTCCTGGTCAAACCAAACACGCTGTTTCCGCCCAGGCCTTCAGCCAGGCCAGACTCAGGTATAAGCTCCACCAGCCGGTCTTGGGACCAGCCCTCAGACCTCTGTTCCCCCCCCCCCCACACACACACACACACATCCTGAAATGGCCCAAAGGCTCCTACTGTCCCTTCTGTGGTCCTGAACTAGAAAAACTAGAGCGGTACTGACCAGTACTTCGAGACCTGAACAGAACCGAACCAGGCTGCGGCCTGGGTCGCGGGGCTGGAAAGTGGGCAAAGAACAGCCGGGACCGACAGAGGCCCCTGCAACCCAAAGTTCACACTCCGAGCATCTAAGGAAGGCCAGCTTGGGTCTCCCAGCGCTTGAAGCAAACGGAGCGCTCCTTACAATACAGTCACTCCCCTCTTATCCACGGGGGGAATGTGTTCCAAGACCCCCGCCCGACGCCTGAAATTGCAGACAGTACCAAATCTTCTATAGACTGCTTTTCCCTTAAACATACGTACCTATTTGGTATACGTATGTACCTATACGTATTCTGAGGTTTAATTTATGAATTAGGGACAGTAGGAGATGAACAGCAATAACTGATAATAAAATAGAAACCATTATAACAACCTGCCGCAATAAAAGTTACGGGAACGTGGTCGCTCTCTCTCCTTCAAAATCTTATCGTCTTGCACTCACCCTCATCGGGCAGACTTGAGATGATAAAATGACTGTGTGGCGAGAGGAAGCGAGGGGGGCGACTCCGGCTGTGTCGAGGGGGTGGGGCTACCACTGATCTTCCAGTGATTGGTGGGAGGGAGGCTCATCCACTTCCGGGAGGTGGCTGCCCACCGGTGACGGACAGGGAAAGCGGAACCTGGGGAAGGGAAACCGTGGATAAGCGGGAGTGCGGGAGCACGAAGGACTCAATAGCACCACCTTCTGGCGAGAAGGAAAACTACTGCAGCAGAATTTGAAACTCCCCTAGAGAGAAGCAACCCAGCTCAGACCAGGAGGAGCTTCAGAAGTCACGTCCTAGGTCAAGTCTCTCGGTTCACGAAAAGGGAAACTGAGGCCCTGAGAGGAGAGGAGACTTACATACGATGAAACAGATTACCGGTGGCAGGGCTGAAGCTTGAATTTGAGACTCCAAGCCTGTCACTGAAAGAGTTCTGCCTGAGGCTGTAGAAAGCAAACCTTGTTGCTTATAAAGAACTAGGAGATGTAGGGGCGCCTGGGTGGCTCAGTTCGTTAAGTGTCTGACTCTTGATTTCGGCTCAGGTCATGATCTCACGCTTTGTCAGTTCGAGCCCAACGTCAGGGTCTGTGCCTTCAGCGTTCGGATTCTCCCTCTTTATCTGCCCCTCCCCGGCCCAGGCTCTCTCTCTCTCAAAAATAAATAACATTAGAAAAAGAAAGAAATAGGACCTGGAGCTTCATGTCCCCACCACCACTGTGCCAAGCAGCATGCTAATGTAGATTACTGCTGTCTCCACTCTACAACGGGGACTGTGAGCCTGCTCGGGGGTGTCCAAACTCCTGTTCAGGCGTGTTGGTGCCACAGTTCATGTGCTCTGATCACAATGTCATGTTGCCTCCTGGCAGATTCAAAACTGAAGGCTAGAAGATTTCTATTGCAGCCGCCTTCCTGTATCAGTGAAGAATGCATTCACTCGATTTATCTGGAAGCCTGATGTGCACCCCTGAATTAAACAAACAGGGCTTTATCTTGCTCACCTATCAAGTAATGTAGATGTAAGTGGTTGCTGGCATTTATTCAATAACTCGATAATGTCAAGGCGAGCAGCAGGGCTGTTCTCTTGACTTTTTCTCCCGCTTATCACTCCAAGGTTTCATGAAGCTACTGAATACAAGGCCACAAGAAAGAGGGAAGCGGGAAGCAGTGTCTGTTGCATTTTGCCTTTTTGTCAGGAAAAGCATCATGCTTCCCAGAGCGCTGGGCGGACCCAGAACCCAGTGACAGAGCCGCCCCGTCCACACTGCAGGATGCACCAGGCACCATCAAGGTGCTCTTAGCTAGGAAGATGTGAGGCCCCGATATTGTCACAGAGGCTAACCACATCTGCCATACCATGCTGCCCCCTGAAATCTATAAACCGCCTCAGGCCGCAGCTCACCCTCCATCCCATCATCCAAATGGTTATCACAGCCTGCGCTGCCCCAAAGTTCCTCTGAAGTCACCTCTTTTGGTTCTGTCTCCTTTATCGGGGTATCATCTGAGGTCTAGCATTCCTCATCTGATCATTTCAATGGTATTGAAAAGTCCCTTTATTATCTGGCCCCCACCTACCTCCCTATCCTCATTTGTCTTCGCTGAAATTGCTGCTGATAAGCAATACCAACAGTCACGTGTGCTGTGACTGGTTGCATTCCTTCCCACTCGCCACTGCCCTGCCCCCGAGCCCACCCAACCCCATCCAACCCCACCAGATCCTCACTCTTAATCCAACATATTTGTTCTCTTCTCATCCTTCAAGATGGCTTAGATGACCATTCCTCCAGGAAGCCTCCTTTGATTCCCACCCCTACCCCATGTTGGTTACATGACCCTCTGTGCTCCCATAACACCTAGTCATGAATTCCACTTTCATCGAAACACCGGGGGCTCCCAAACCCCAACCCTCAGCCCCATCCTCTCTGTGGGTCTAGATTTAATGGCGTCATGACCTTCCTCTATCAATTGGGAATACATTCACTCACTTTATCAGAAAGCCTGATGGATGGACACCGCTGAATTAAATGAACAGGGCTTAATCTTGCTCACATATCGAGTAATCCGGAGGCATGTGGTTGCTGGAATTCATTCAATGGCTCGATAATGTCAGGGCCAGGAGCAAGGTTGTTCTTCTGACTCTTTGAGAAGGGCCAATAGTAATACTCTCTTCCCTGCCCAGTTCTGAATTAATTGAGAAATAACTTGTAGAAAATCAATACATAATCTTTTCACTGATAAAAAAAAAAACGTGACACTGGAGAATATATATTACAAATCTGAGCGAGCGAGATTCCTAATCCCGCGGCCCAGAGTTAGACAGATGCAATCCATTCGTCTGCTTCATGAGACTGAAGCTGCTTCCAGGTCTGTGCCAGCTCCGTCCCTGCCGACCTTGTCTCCCGGCACCCTGTTCTCAGGCTGTGTGTCCGGGTCTGTGACCCCAGCATAGTAAACCCATGCATCTTGCTCCCTGCATTTCCAGAGCGACCACTCTGGTTTGCCCCTCCTCTCTGCCTGCTCCCTGTGCTACAACCAGAGTGGTCTTCCTGAAAACCGAATCTAATCACGTCACTCCACGGCTCCTAATCATCCAGAGGAAAAAGTGCCTTTCAGCTTAGCATGGCGTGTGGATCCGACGCCCACCTTGCCCAGAGCCCCTCACCTTCACCCACCCCAGCCGCATCTCCTGTGGTCGAGCCACACCAGGCTCCCTGGACACGCATGCCCTTTCTTGCCTCATCCTCTTAGCACTTGTTATTCCCTCAGCCTGAACAAAACATCCCCTTTGGTCTGCCTTCCATATACAATCCTGTCCATCCTTTAAACTAAGCAAAGTTGGGGGCGCCTGGGTGGCTCAGTCGGTTGAGCGTCCGACTTCGGCTCAGGTCATGATCTCGCGGTCCATGAGTTCGAGCCCCGCGACGGGCTCTGTGCTGACAGCTCAGAGCCTGGAGCCTGCTTCCGATTCTGTGTCTCCCTCTCTCTGACCCTCCCCCGTTCATGCTTTGTCTCTCTCTGTCTCAAAAATAAATAAACGTTAAAAAAAAATTTTTTTTAAATAAATAAACTAAGCAAAGTTGGGGGCGCCTGGGTGGCTCAGTCGGTTGAGTGTCCGACTTCGGCTCAGGTCATGATCTCGCGGTCCGCGAGTTCGAGCCCTGCGTCAGGCTCTGGGCTGATGGCTCAGAGCCTGGAGCCTGCTTCCGATTCTGTGTCTCCCTCTCTCTCTGACCCTCCCCTGTTCATGCTCTGTCTCTCTGTGTCTCAAAAATAAATAAAACTTAAAAAAAAATTAAACTAAGCAAAGTTGGGGCGACTGAGTGTCTCAGTCGGTTAAACATCCAACTCCCGGTTTCATCTCAGGTCATGATCTCACTGTGCATGGGTTCAAGCCCCACAGCAGGCTCTGTGCTGAATGTGCAGAACCTGCTTGGGATTCTTTCTCTCTCCCTCTCTCTCTGCCCCTCACCTGCTTGTGCTCTCCCTCTCTCTCTCTCACAACAAATAAATATACTTTAAAAAATGGTTTTAAAAAAACTAAATAAAGTCTTTCTCCTCTGTGAAGGCTTCTCCTCACATTATTGGTCCTCTGATAATTAACTGGAATATAGCAGGCGCTCAAAAAAGGCTTACAGAATGGAGGCGATGTTGAAGGCAACTGGATGAATCGATGAACTTGTGACCCAAGTAGATGATAAATTTTCTGCAGGCAGGAGCCATGCCCTATGCTTTTTCATCTCTTGCCAGAGACAAAAATGAGGAGAAAGACGAGGATGATGACAAGTCCACACACAACGAGAAGGACCGCCCTGAATCAGCAGCCCGCTTGGCCCTCATCTTTCTCCCGGATGTCCGGTACCTCTGAGAAAGCTCTCCAATCTCCCTGATCTGTTGAGAGAAGTACCTGATAACATGTCAGAGCAATGTTTTTGCAAATAGAAAATGCTCTCCGAACGGTTTCATCCCCGGGGGCAGTCCCTGGCTTTGAACGGAAGTGGCTGTCTAACCACTTTAGCAAAGACCTGTGTTCTGGAACACACCCAGGGCGATACCTTGTCATCTGCTAAAAGGCTTCGGAGCAAGAAAACATCCCCGGTGAGAGAAATATGGGCAACGTCAAAATTGCCGGCAGCGATGAAGCCCTGACTGCCACCCTCTCCCTGGACGCGGTGTCTGGTTGAATCTTATTCTCCTGTTATTTGAGACACGGCTTAAGGATGGGGTTCCTGCAAGACAGAGTGCTCCTTTGTCTCTGTTGCTGGGGTGCTGGTCTCCCTATGGGCGGAGCTCTGCAATGTCCCCTGTGGCAAAGATCAGGGTCCGGCCCCAGGCCCCAGCTTCGACATTGACCAGCTGTACTGTATGATCCTGAAAAAAAATTATTCACGTCTCTGAGCCTCAGTTTCCCTTTTTATCTCCATGTCTCCAGAAGGCATCTCTGTTCTCTTCATCTTTCAAATCTATGCAATAAAATGTATTTCTTCCCCTTGGGGCACCGGGGTGACTCAATCAGTTAAGCCTCCGACTTCGGCTCAGGTCATGATCTCACCGTTCGGAGTTCAAGCCCCACATTGTGCTCTGTGCTCGCAGCTCAGAGCCTGGAGCCTGTTTCAGATTCCGTGATTCCCTCTCTCTCTCTCTCTCTGCCTCTTCCCCATTCACACTCTGTCTGTCTCTCTCTCTCTCAAAAATAAACTTTAAAAAAAAAATGTATTTCTTCCCCTCACTCACTCAGCTCTGGCTACACTGGCCTCTGTGCTGTTTCTAACACATTCCAAGCGCCTACCTCAGGACCTTAATGCTGGCTTTCTTTCTCCAGATAGCAAGGTGGCTTTCTCTTCATGGCCTTTCAGTCTTTGCTGATCATTCTGCCAATAACTACAACCCCACCCCAACTCCCTGGCACTTCCTGCCTCTTCTTCCTGGTTTATTTTTCTCCATAGTACTTGCCACCTTCTAAAATACTATGTCATTTGCTCACTTATCAGGTCTGCCTGTTTCCCACCTCCTACCCCATTGCAGTGGAAGATCTAGAAGGCAGAGATTTGGTCATTCTGTTCACTGTTTAGAACAGTGCCTGGCACAGAGTAGGGGCTCGAAAATATCTGTTGAATGAGTAAATAATTTCAACACGTGTTTATTGAGCACCTACTATGTATCAGGCTCTGGGATGTAGAAATGAATAAGACAGCTCCTCAAGATGCTAAGCATCTGGTAAGAGAGACAAATAGGGGAATATATGTATGGTTCATAGCTCATCAATGAAACAGGTGCCGAAATGGGGGGGATGGTGGGATCAGGGGTAATTTAGAGGAAGAACTAGCTTGTTCTCTTGGGAGGAGGTAAAAGATAGAGGATTGTTGAAGGACTGACTTCTTCCCTGAGTTTGGAAGCATAAAAAGCATTTCCTAGGGTTGGAGGAGCAGGAAGGCTGTTCCAAGGCAGAAACTTTGTTTCAGAAAACACCAAAGGCAAGACTCTCATATGCTCAAAACTTCCCATCGTGAGCAGAAGTGTATGCCTCTTATCGTGTTCAATGGGTGTTGAATGAATAAAAGTGGCTCTAACAAAAAGAGATAAGCTAAGGCATCTTCTAGTCGTACCACTCTATATGCCCAAGGTGCTATGGTATTACGCCAAAACCTTCTTCCCCACAAAAGAATCTCCCAACAGCCCAAAAAGAAATTCTGCCATTATAACCTTCTCTGAGGAAGAGATTCTTCTCAGAAGGCTCAGCGAAAATGCACATTTGCAGACGAAGCTGCTGTCTTGAGCTACTGAGACAGGTTGTTTTGTTAAATACTTGAGCTGGCATCTGGAAATAAGCAGCGTGCCGAGAAGATGTAGAGACGGGTATATCATCGTGGAGACCGCCATGGCATAGAGTAAGGGTGGCAAACCAGTCTGCCCACCACCTGCTTTGCGTGGCCTACAAGCTAAGAAAGCTCTTGACATTCTTAGATGGTCGAGAGAGGGGAGGCAAGGGGAGGAATCCAAGGAAGAATACTATTTCACCACATGTGAAAATTACATATGGTTCACCTTTCCATTTCCATCGGTAGGGTTTTACGGGAACAGAGCACACTCATTTGTTAACCTACAGTCCACGGCTACTCTCATATACAACAGCAGAGTTGAGTAGTTGCGACAGAGATGGTATACAGGCTAAAACATTTATCATCGGAAGACTTAGAAATGCATGGCTGCGAGCTTGTCTTTGGTAAATAACACTAGCCCAGAAGCTACCAAAGGTTAATAATCAGGGCAGACGAAGCTACCCCTCTATAGGCTCACTAGCAAGTTATTTGAAAGCAGAACTCAGACCAGAGGGTATCTGTGATGGTTAATTTTATGCGTCGACTTGGCTAGGTCATGGTATCCAGGCATCTGGCCAAATATCGGTCTAAATGCCGTGAAGGTATTTTTTTAGATGAGATTAACATTTAAGTCAGTAGACTTTGAGTCAAGCACCTCACACTCCTAGGGTAGGCCTCATGCAATCAGTTGAAGGCCTTAAGAGAAAACAGACTGAGATTCCCTAAGGAAGTGGGAATTCTGCCAGTAGACTGCCTTCAAACTCGGGCTCCAACATCAACCCATCCCTGGGTCTCCAGCCTGCTGGCCTCCTCTGAATATTTTGTGTGAATAAACAATAGAATGTATGTGTGTCCATATGTACGTGTGCATGTTGCACACACACACACACACACACACCCTACTGGTTCTGTTTCTCTAGAAAACACTGTTACAGTTTCCAAGAGGAAGTTTTTGAGCAGGAGGTGAGTCGCTCTTTTGTCTTCTCATAAGACCTATTGTTTCATTTTATGTAGATGCGATATCGGAAAATGAGGGAGAGGAAAGGATTTTTCAACAGAAAAAGAAGAAAAAGGAAAGGAAGAAAGTCACCAGTGGCCAAAAAGGCCCTGTGTCCGTTCAGTTCCTCTGAGAAACCGACGTGGACAGGGAGTCAGCAGCGTGATAGACCTGTAGAGGGGATGATGTTGTCTGTGAGAGAGCTGTGGAGGGGACAGTGTTGTACACGAAAGGTAGAAGGAGCAGGAGTAGGCAGATAAAGGCTCCCGACCGTGATGCTGGTCTGACGTCTAGGAAGGGAGAGGGGAGACGAAAGAAAACTGTGTAGGGAGAGCTTCCCTGCAGTACAGCTCAGAACTTTTCACCCAGCCCAGTGGGAAGCTCCAGTGCAAAGACGGTCTGGAGAACTGTCCAGCCCTGGGCAGTCATGGCAGCCCTCGGAGCCCCACCTCGCTCAGGCAGTGGGTCCTGAGGGCCCCGCCACCAGCAGCTGACTGCGCCGCTCTGGGTGGTTCTCTCCTGAAGGGATATTTAAGCAGACTCCTACCTGGCTGCCTCAAGGCCTCACAGGGCTCTCTACTTGCATGGATGGTTGGAGAGGTTAAACAGAGAATGGACACTGAATCCACACTCTGTCGTTCTTCTTTATGGGTCCAAAATCTTACCCGACCAAATACTAAACTATTAATATACTTTTAGGAAAGGCACGTGGAACAAAAGCGTTGCCACATAATGTGAACTATTTCTGATATGATAATCATGGGGGACAGATGCTGTGGTTGCCCCAGCACCTCCTTGGAGACTCACATCTCTGTCATTCTCAGTATTGTTGTTCTGGTGGCACCGTCCACAGGGCTTCAAGAGGGCAGGTCTCCTCTGCCTGGAGGAGCAGCACATTTCAGCCTCAGGCTGAGCAAGGAGTTGAGAGAGAAGATCATGATCATTGCCAGGAAAATCAAAGCCCTGTCGAGAAAACAGTCAAAAAGTAGGTGTTCCTGGGGCTCTGGGATCGTTGGCTGTATAGGCAAAGCAAGCATGGCGATATCTTGGCCATCATATGCCGAGGGACCCCCAGAACTGGGAAACAGTAAGGAGTGGGGCTGAGAGAGGCAGAGACCTAAGGCCAAACTAGCAACTTTTTACAGAAAGGGAGGCAAACCCGAGCTTATCACAAACAAATTTTCATTGAAAACATGCATGTTTCCTCTGGAAGAAAACTGAAATCAGAAAGTAGGTTCTAGAAAGAGTAGTAAGCGAGGAAATTGGTCTTTTTAAAAAGTGGGCAAAGCTAAGCCAGCACTTGCAAGTCAATAATAAATCAATTATTCGATTAAACCCAAGTAATTAATTTGGGATAAAAACAAGGTTGAATGTGAATAACGGACAATAGTAACATGGGAGTTCAAAGGAAGGACGCTAGGGACACAGTAATCCAAGGTCCTTGCGTTTTCCAGGAGGAGTTTAGAGACATCGTTTAACATCAGACTTGTTTAGTTATGATGTATGTTAAAATTAAAGGAGACCAAAAAAAAAAAAAAAACCTTCAGGTAACTAAAACACAGGAAAAGGGATGAAGGGAAGAAGCATAAAAAATGTCAAACAGAGAGCACAAAATAAAGTGATAGGACTAAATCCAAATATATCAATAACCTAAATAAATATAGACTAAACCCTCCAGTAACAATAAAAGTAGTTATCGAGTCTGGGGCAGGAAGCATGTAAGATAAGTCTGGAATATATTATACCAGAGAGCAAAGAAGTTATCAAAGATGACACGTGTCAGGTCAAAAGGATTATATAAATATAATAGCCCACTCAAGCGGCTCTCATTGTTCAAAGATGGGACAATTTGCGCATCAGTAAAAGGTAGTGACAGTCACTACAACTGAGGAAAATACAAAAACGATATTTGCATTTTCAAAACACATAAAGTATAATAGCAAATAGATCAGCCAATAAGTGCAATGGAGAGAAATACATCAAATATATCATGATGGTAACTTTTAAATGGTTATATTTAAGGAAATAAATTAATTTGTTCAAGCTAGTAAATGAAAGGAAGAAAATCAAACATTTATCCTGCCTTTCCTGTAGAAACAATACCTCAGGGCAACCAAATAATTGGGTAGGGAAATTTCTTCTTATGGAATAATCTCAGATAATAAATGGGGAAAGGTTATGGAACTAGAATTATTTTAAAAAGGAAGATAGAATAGGGATGCCTGGGTGACTCAGTCAGTCGAGCATCTGACTCAGGCTCAGGTCATGATCCCACTACTCATGAGTTTGAGCCCCACATCGGGCTCACTGCTATCAGGGCAGAGCCCGCTTTGGATCCTCTGTCCCCCTCTCTCTCTGTCCGTCCCCCACGTGCACTCTCTCTCTCAAAAATAAATAAACTTGGGGAAAAAAAGGAATATAGAATCACGATTTTGCAACTCTACTAAAGTAATGACTCTAGCACAAGGGTTGGCAAACTTTTCTTAGAAGGCCAACTAGTATGTATTTTAAGTTTCATGGGCCATAGAAGCTTTGTCACAACTACTCAGTTCTGCTGGTGTAGCTCAAAAGCAGATATAGATAAAACATAAACGAACGGGCATGGCTGTATTCCAATAAAACTTTATTTATAAAAACAGGAGCACTTGGGACTTGGCTCGCAGCGGTCACCATAGTGCTCTGATCCCTGACCTAGAGAGTGACCATCAACATTCACTAACAACATAAACAGAGCAACAATCGTACTGACCATCTTTTCAAGCACAGTGCAGTTTATTGAAGAAAAATAGCAAAACCAAAAATATAGTTAGAAGTTAGAAAAATAGACTTGTAAAAATCTCAAAGATCAAAGAAGGAATCAAATGGAAATGAGAAAATATTTATAACGAAATGATAATAAAAACACTCTCCATCAAACACGTGGAGTTTTCCAAACATGTCATTTAGAGGGGCATTATAGCTTTAAATAGTATATTAGAAAACAAGAAAGATTGGAAATCAATGAACTCAGCTTGCAAATATTTAGGGAAAGGACAACAGAATAAAAACCAAAGAAAACAGAAGAAAATACATAGCAAAGGCAAGAGGAGAAGTTAATAAATCAGAAACAAACATACGACAGAAGGAAAAGAAAGCCAAAGCTGATTATTTGAGAAAAACAATAAAACAGACACAGCAGGAAAACCGGATGGCACCCACACTTGAAATAGGCTGAGTAGAAAGAAACCAAGAGATTTACCTTAAAAATGCTACAAATGCTACAAATGCTACAAATGACAGATTGAAAAGGTTAGAGAGGAAACTAGTGTTTTAACTAATGACTGAAAATAATCGGGATTTATTCTGGAGGTTTACAGTCTCCTCTCCAGGTACTTGTGATACTTTGTGTTTTCTTCAGAATCCACTATTTTATACCTGATTTCTCCCTTGGATTCTCCTTCTCCATTGAACCTGACCTCTCCTCTGATGTTGAATGTCGCTGAGGAAAAAGAAGCCAGTAGGTGGCAGTACCTCCTCACTCACGTCCCTGAATGTGCTCGCCCACCTGGCCTGTAGGCATTGTCACAAGCTCAAACCCTTGCCACCATGTTTAAATATGGCCTCTCACTAGTGTGACACCTTTTTCGTCTCCAGGTGTCTCCCACCAGGTCTTTTCCACACCACCACCTACTTCATTAACACACAACTGAACTAAACTGCAACCTCTTATCCTGACTGCCTGATTCCTGGTTGTTGTTGTTTTTCCCCAAATTCACCACGGCAACCATGGAGACCTTAATTTCAGAAGGAAGGAAGGAAGGAAGGAAGGAAGGAAGGAAGGAAGGAAGGAAGGAAGGAAGGAAGGAAGGAGTAGGGAGAGAGGGAGGGAAGGAAGGAAGGAAGGAAGGAAGGAAGGAAGGAAGGAAGGAAAGAAAGAAGGAAAGAAGGAGGGAGGGAGGGAGGGAAGGAAAGAAGGAAGGAAGGAAGGAAGGAAGGAAGAGAGGAAGGAAGGAAGGAAGGAAGAGAGGAAGGAAGGAAGGAAGGAAGGAAGGAAGGAAGGGAAGGAAGGAAGGAGGGAGGGAAGGAAGGAAGGAAGGGAAGGAAGGAAGGAAAGAAGGAAGAGAGGAAGGAAGGAAGGAAGGAAGGAAGGAAGAGAGGAAGGAAGGAAGGGAGGGAGGGAGGGAAGGAAGGAAGGAAGGAAGGAGGGAAGGAAGGAAGGAAGGGAAGGAAGGAAGGAAAGAAGGAAGAGAAGGAAGGAAGGAAGGAAGGAAGGGAGGAAGGGAGGAAGGGAGGGAGGGAGGGAGGGAGGGAGGGAGGGAGGGAAGGAAGGAAGGAAGGAAGGAAGGAAGGAAGGAAGGAAGGAAAGGAAGGAAGGAAGGAAGGAAGGGAGGGAGGAAAGAAACCTAACAATGCTCTCAAGCTCCAAAGCCATCCACAACTCCCTGTTGCCTCTCAGATGAAGACCAAGTGTTGTTGGCCATTCAAGCCTTTAGCTTCCCACTAGCATTTTGCCCTGCCCCCATCCTTGCCATCTAGGTCTTTCTGGGGATCCGGTTTTTGTATCATCTCCTCCTTTGTTCTTTAAGGACTGCTTTCTCAGGAATTCTCCTGCATACCCGACATCTCCCTCAAACTCCCATGAACTTCCCTCTGTATAACAGATTTAGAGGTTTCACTTAAAAAATATTTTATAAAATGAGTGAATTCTCATGCAGCAAGTCATTATTCTTTCATCAAATATTTACTGAGCACTTGTACCTAACGACCTATATCAGAACATTTATAGCAGCCCTATTTATAATAACCAAAACCTATAAACAACCAAATGTCTTCCTACAGAAGATTGGACAAATAAATTGTGCTATAGAATGGAATGCTTGCTATATACAGCAGTGAGAATAAATGAACATCCATAATAGGGGACGTATATATGACCTCATCCACAGAGGTGCAAGAAAAGGCCAAACTAAGCTGTGGTGTTAGAATCAGGACTGTGGTTACCATTGGTGAGGATGAGGGGAGGGGTTGGTGATTGGAACAGGGCATTAGGGACACTTCTGGAATAATACGGCCGTACTTCCTGATTCTGGTCACAGGGTGTGTTTCCTTTGAGAAAATTCATCAAGCTGCATACTTTATTTGCACACTTTTCTATATATGTTCGACTTCAGCAAAAAGTATACTGAAAAAAATAACAAGCACCCACTGCGTGCCATGCACAGGGTTAGAGATGCTGGGAACACAGAGATAGTAGGTCCCTCAAGGACCGGAAACGCCGTGCAGAGGTCAGGTGAGCGAGCATGACAGACATTACAACACAGCGAGGCATGGACGAGAGAGGTAGGCATAGGGTGCAACCCATTCAACTCGTTAAACCTCACTTCCTTCATCTGTAAAATGGGAATCATATTTCCTACCCAAATGATGACTTAACGTGGGCATGTCCCACAGTGTCTGGTGATGTGGTCTGAAGTGTGGGGGTTCGGAGCTGATGGCCAAAAAAAGAATTCTTGAGCCGTCTTCAGTGCAAAAGGGTGGTTTTATCCAAGCGCGGGGACAGGACAGGACGCCGAAGCAGAAAGAGCGGCCCTAAAGAGCAATTGATTATATACTTCAGGGCTGGGGGAGGTGAAGACTGGGGAAGTTTCCAAAAGGATTTTCATATGCTAAAGAAGACTCACAGGATCCTGGGGGCTGAGCTATTGTCAAGCTAAGGTTGTTTTTCCCTCTAGCAAAACATTAACATTAAAATAGTTAGGAGTTCCTGGAGGAATGTTTCACTCTGCGACCTCAAGTACTTGTCAATGGGCTGCGGGTTATAAGGAAATTTAATTATATCTACATTTCCTCTTTGCCTTTGTTCCCCACATCCTCTAGGGCATAGTAGGTGCTCAATAAATGGTATTTGAATTTGATTCTCAACACAATTAGTCAAGGAAAGCCCTACAAACAGCAGCTTCTCACACTGTCCCCATCGCCATTCACACGTAAGCACACACACTCAGGCACAAACACCACACACACACACACACACACACACACACACAAACACGCTACTCATCATGGCTTCTTGGATTAAGACAGCAGAAGAAAATATATATTAAACTTCAAAGGTGCTTGTGGTCACTGTCTTTCGTTTCTGTAAGTGTCTGTGTTCCCGTGCCCGCTTATCTGCAGCGGCCTAAACTGCCCTCAGTCAGAAGGAACCACAATTTCCTCTGCTGCCTGGTACCCAGTGACAGCCCTAAGGGCCCCCAAAAAAGTCCCTCCGGGGTAAATGGCCTGTGCCCTGAGGTGCGTGGCTAAGAAATGAATGGCTTCATTTCCGGCACTTTCTTTCTCTCACCAGGATCGAGGAGATTTTCAACCTGAATTAAAACAATCTTCCAGGGGCGCCTGGGTGGCTCAGTAAGTTGAGCGGCCAACTTCGGCTCGGTCATGATTTCGCGGTCCGTGAGTTCGAGCCCCAGGTTGGGCTCTGTGCTGACCTCAGAGCCTGGAGCCTGTTTCAGATTCTGTGTCTCCCTCTCTCTGACCCTCCCCGTTCATGCTCTGTCTCTGTCTCAAAAATAAATAAACGTTAAAAAAAAAAACAACAATCTTCCAAGATCTGCCTGTGTTTAGAAAGGAACGGGCAACAGGGATGGACCATGCTGGGTTTGTAGCTGTGGTTCGGGCTGGTTTCATTTGAAAGCAGCCCCGTGAGGTCTGGTGGCGAAAACGGACAGCACCCTCGTGGGCAGATTGCAGGGCTGTGGCACGATTGCGAACAGGTCCCCAAAGTGGTGGTCCGTGATGTGGTTTTGGGGTGGTTGGTGGGGGTTTGGAGCCCACGGCCAAGAATTCTTGATTAAAGCTCAGGAACAGGCCCCCCCCCCCCCCCCGTACCTACCCCCATCCCCACCCCCATCCCCACCGTGTGCAGAAAGAGAGGCACTGAGGTTGTGACGAGTAACTGATCATATACTACGGAGTTGGGGGTGGTGAGGTTTCCGAAGGGACTTTTGTATGCTAAAGAGGGCTCACAGTATACTGGAAGCCTAGCTATTGTCAAGCTAAGATTGTTTTGTTTTGTTTTTTTCTCTAGGAAAGCATTAGGTTAAGAGAGTGGGGAGTTCTTGGAGGAATGTTTTACTCTGCCTGCCTCAAGTGGTTGTCAATGGGCTGCAGGATGTAAGGAAATTGAACTTTACCTGCTATTTCCTTCTTGCCTTTGTTCCCCACATCACCATGCAGGGGAGGGTGATGTTAGGGCTCCGGGAATCTAAGTCTATAGGTTTATGGAAACTAGGCTATTGATAAGATTGCCTTTTTCCTGTAATTTACTAAGACATTTGTAAACTGATGGAGACTCAAGGTCCCGCATGACTGCGATCTCTATCAGTTAACCATTGGTTTTGCCTTTCCTTTGTTCTTGGGCAGGCAGGAGCGCCTGAGGAAAACCACACACAGCCCATGTGGCAGGGGCGGGGCACTGCAGGGTGTCAGTTTGCCTTCTGCTCCCTCATCACTCGGGATGCAGGGCACTCCTTCCTGATGCCACCTGCCACCTGTCATTCCTCACCTGGAGATGTGAATGTGAGTCATCAGTCATCGATAAGTCATGGAATATGAGTCACTGGTGGAAGGAAATGCATTACAGCAAGTCAGAAGCCGGGATGGCACCTTAACCTCTCAGGTTTCCTCTCCAAAATCTCTCTCAAACCCCACACCTTCTTACCATCTCGCTTGCCAAAACCTAAGCCCCCATCACCGCTGGGCCATACCTGCGAGACCTCCTCACCTGTCTCCCTGATTCCTTCTTGCCCTGTCAGCTACACCAACTTCCCCTCGTCCCCTCAAACCCACCAAGCTCCTTTCAGACTTGGCAGTTTGCCCTTCCTGGAACATTCCTGCCCCTTCTTCACCTGGCTCAAACTGCTCATGCCTCAGATCTGTGTTCCAACATCACCTTCCTAGAGTTCTCACTGACCCATCCCAATCTAAAGCAGATCCCTGACCCTCCATTTTCTCCATGAAGAACCAGCATAGCTGGTTAGTACCTCCTGATCTGTTACTTGTTTGCATATCTGTCTCATTCACTGCTCCACTGGAGACTTTATTCACCCCTCTATTCTCAGGCCCTGGCAATGCTGCTTCAAATATAGTAGGTACTTGATAATGTTGGATCGGTTGGAGTTTTGGTTGATGGATGAGTCTCTGTAAGGGGAACATTGCCAGGCAACTTTAAACTGCAAAAAAGAAAGCCTTTTCCTTCGTTAGGGAAAGAGGGTTGGGAAACACTAGGAGAATCATGCCGCTTTTTACAGCTAAAAGTTATGGATAGCCACATGGTAAAGCACAGAACCAGACAGACCTCTTCCCGCCTCACGCTATCTACGTGATCTTCAGAAAGTGACTTAACATCTCGGAGCCTTAGTTCCTTCCTGACAATTGGGGGGAAAATACATTTTTTTGAGTTATCGGTAGGACCAGATGAAATAAGGAATAGGAGAGTATTTTATAAAATCGTAAAGCACTGGAGAGTTCACGGGGCCGGAGTTAAGGCAGCAACAGGGGAAGCAGAAAGTAATGGAAGTGTGCGATGTGTGTTCAGGATGGATTTCCCACACGTATCCATACATAGGCACTGCGCTGTGTTGAGCCGTGTTCCCCTTAAATTCACATCCACCATGAACCTGTGAGCATGATCTTATTTGGAAATGGGGTCTGTGTAGACGTAATCAAGTTAAGATGAGGTCATGCCGAATTAGGGTGGGCCTTAGTCCACATCAGTCCACAACCACCTAACGATTGGTGTGTTTATGAAAAGAAGGCAATGTGGACAGAGATGCAGAGGAGAAGAGCATGTGAAAAGAGAGGCAGAGAGTAGAGTGATGCATCCACAGGCAAAGAAATGCCAAGGACTGCTGGAAAGCCGCCAGTAGCTGGAAAGAGGCAAAAAAGGATGCTCTCCTAACGTCTTCAGAGAGAGCATGAGCCAGCCCACACTTTGATTTTGGACTTCCACCTTCCAGAACTGTGAGAGAAAGACTTTCCGCTGTTTTAAGGTACCTACTTTGCGGTGCTTTAACAAAGCACCGAAGACACTAATACACACACACTCGGCAATTTGCCATGTTGAATACCTACTGGTGGCCTGTGGACCCCACCTTTGTCCTGGTAAGTGAGCCCTTGTAACCAGGGAAACAGCCCTAGTACTTAGCCTTAAAAAGCTACCAGGGAGATTTCTCAGCCAAAGATAAAGAACAAGGATGAATTGTTCCTTTTGAACTCCTTGCTCCTCGGATGACACTTGTCAATCTCAACGCCCCAGTTCCCTGCCTGCATATAACATCAGCCAAGATTATAGCAGCACCAGACAACTCCAGCTTTCCCTGCTGCTCAAGATTGAACCAACATCTGGCTCACCATCCTCCTTACTTTGTCTCATTGGGGAAACAACTCCAGTTCAAACTTCCGGGGAATGATTCTTTTTTTGCAGCCCTACGTAAGCAGATTGTATACAAATGACCCATAAATAGAACCTGGCCAGACGTCTTGGATCAGGGGTGCCACACATCACCTTTCCAACAGGATACCAGACAATGATTTCCCTTTTATGATTGCATGTTAAGACCGGAGCTAGAATAGCAGTCAACACATAGCAGTGACGGAGGGAAATCCTAACTCATCCACTAAGCCCACAGCTGGGTCTGCGTCTTCTTCTGACGTGTCCGAGAAGATGCCTTTTCCCTCTATCTGCTGACCATGAGAAGCCATTCTTCCCCAAATATTTCCAGACCCTTGATGCTTACATCTCCCCACCAAAGTGGAATGAGTTTCCTGGTCCATGAACAGTATGGCCATTGGTCCACATTTCTCAATGGGGAGTAGTTAATCCCTCAAAGGGTCACTGGTCTCTTTCTCCTTCTCTACCCAGACAGATGGGTATCAGTGACCTGAGAAAGTGTGCCTGCTCTGTGGATGTGCCCTGGGGAGACGGAACCGTGGACAGGGGGTAGGCGAGCCCATCTGGCTCTCAGTAGAGCTTCTAAGAAAAGTTGCATTTTAGTCTCCACATCTTCGTCATTTTATGATTTTTCAGATGGTTCAGAACATGGGTGGTGAAGAGAGGTGCTATTTGGGGGGCCTCCCAATGACGCTGAGATACATTTGCTTCTCATTATTCAGGGTAGTTATATGATAGATATGTGCTGTAACGTCATCGCAAACACTGAAGTAGCAAATACTAAACCACTGCTCTTAGGGAACACACACACACACACACACACACACACACACACACCCCACCTAGATTATAACCTTAAATCCTAAAAACAACTCATCCTGGCAGATTCAATTATTTTGAGAAAACAAGGTTCAGAAGTGTTCAGTGACTTGCCTGAGGCCTCCACACGAACAGGGGCCAGAGCTGGGATCTAACCCCCGTCCAACCGGCCTGTGTCAGAGCCCTGTCCGCTCCATCCTGCCTCCATCCTCTGCCCACCTGTGCGCCAGAGCTCAAATACGAAGGCAGAGTGCTGCACTGTTCCACCTCAGCTGGGAAGATACGCATCGGGCAACTCAAAGCTTTTGCTGCTCAGGGCATGTCCACAAATGACTGAAAGTGCCAGAAGTATTGCTTTGGGGGTTAAAAATGAATTCTAGCAAGCGGATGAATCCACATATATAGGATCTGTCAATAATGAAGATCAGCTGTATATATTGTGTTATTGCTCCAAATTATTCACTGTCTTCACGGTAAGGGGATTATACATCCTTGTCCCCTACCTCCCTGGGGGTGAGGGAGTATATGCCCCTGCCCATTGTCATCAGGCCTTAGCTGTATGACTCACTTTGGCCAGTGCAATGCAAGTGGCAGTGGTATATGCCAATCTCAGGAGAACCTCTAAAGCCAATTCATGGTTTGAAACGTCTACTTTCTTGTTCTTGTTTTCTCTTCCAAGAGAACAGCATGTCCCAAATGAGGCTGCTCCTTCTGCCTGGATCCTGGGATAAAGAAGACACGTGGATGTCAGCTGACCCGTAATGGAAGTGAGAACTATCCCCTCTGGGTCTGTAAACCATTAAGATTTGAGGTTTGAAACTGTAGCCTAGGAGCACCTGGGTGGCTCAGTCGGTTGAGCTTCTCTCTTGATTTCAGTTCAGGTGGTGATCTCATAGTTTGTGGGATCAAGCCCCGCATTTGGCTCTGTGCTCATAGCACAGAGCCTGCTTGGGATTCTCTCTTTTCCTCTTTCTCTGCCCCTCCCCACCTGGTGAACACACAAATGCGCGCTCGCTCGCTCTCTCTCTCTCTCTCTCAAAATAAATAAATAAACATTAAAAAAAGAAACTTTAGACTAACCAAGCAAAAGCTAATAGACCCCAGTGTGATGCATACAGCCTGCTGTTACCTTATGCTGTTGGTTTAAACTAGTAATTCTCTTTTAAATTGTGGCTGTTTGGAACTTTCCTTCCGGCTTTGTACAAACCCATAAAGAGGAAAAGTCAACCCCATGCTCTGAAGGTCAGAGAATGGGTCAAAACAGGGAGCAGGACTTAATCCCCCAGTTATCTGGCAGGAGACATATGCCACAATGGGATTCAATGTGCAAGAAGTTCATTACAGGGAAAGATAGAAGGGGTCAGGAATGGAGAAGCCTGATAGAGTTTTCAGACAGGGAGGCACATCTGAAACCTCCGAAGGGAGACAGCAAAGGAAGGGGTGGGGAGGAGAAGCCTCAAACTGCAGCTCAAGATGGCCAACCAGGGAGATAAGACCATCAGAGGCAGGCCCAGTCACTGGCTGGGAGCAGCCTGGAGGAAGCAGGGCCTCAGTGCTCATGGGATGGTGACTGCAGGCTGTCAGTCAACGGTGCTTCCCAAGGCAGGGTCTCTTGAAGAAAATCTGAGCAGGGGGTCTCCAGGGCCACCATATTGGAAAGGTTAGAAGAAAAGGCCTGTGCTCTTGAGGGCCCAGATGGATGGGGAAAGGGAGTCAGATGAGGGATAGATTAGAAATAGAATCCAGGCACGTGTTCCCATAGCTCTTACTGGCCACCTCTAACATATGTAATAGACTCAGCATCTAGAATATACTTCTATTTCTACAAAACATTTGAGAACCGTATCATTCCATTACCCATACAAGCAAATATGAAGGGACAACTGCTCTATCAGAATGGAGGAGCCATAAGGTGAAGCCACTCACAGTTCCACAGCAAGTCCAGGCAGACCCAGAATTCAGACAATGTCCGTGTAACCCCAACACCGTCACTGTTTCCTTCCCAGGAGACTTACACAGATTCTCCAACCCAAACGGCATGAACTTGACTGCTTCTGTCCATGCTTACCCATTTTCCCCCAACACGGAGGATGTGTCCGGCGGAATCCATACAGGGTCACGATACATACCTATTTCCACCTCGTTTCCCCTAAGTCAATGACACCCAGGCAAGAGGAGGGCCATGCTCGGGGCTGCACCAGCAAACGGAGACAAGACCCTAGAATTTCCAAGTCTATCCGGGATTACCACGAGAAAGCGGACGCCTGTTGTTGAGACTCTGCTGGCGCTATGGTGTTCGTGTTTCCTGAGCATCTACTACGTGTCAATCATTGCCGTAGCCCTAGAATTTGGTTGAAAACAGTCACGGAAGATCCCGTCTTCTCAGAACTAACTGCTTCCAAGCCTTCCCAGGTGTGGCTTAGAAGCGCAGCTCCAGGATTTCCTGGTTTGGTTCTAAATCCACAGAAGTAAGAACACAGCCTTTCCCTGCTGGGTGCGAGCTCGTGATGTTTTTTCTTATGTCGGTGAGGTCAATTACCCTCCCGCAGTTTTATAGTAAAGCTTTTCAAGACTCTCCAGTCACTGCTCTTATTAATTACTGTATCAGCTGTTTTACATACCCTAATTATCTCCCCATGGCACAGACAATGGCCTTTCTTAAGATTTTTTTTTCTCACTCTTTCTGGTAAAAATAGAAAATATGAATATGTATGTATTTTTTAAGCTTTTTCAGAATTTAAACGCAACATGAGTGCCATCTGCTGGCTAAAACGAGAAACACCTGCACAGACTCCTGTAGTTTCCATGTTGAAAATCCTACTACTAATAAAACTAATGGTAAGAAAAATCACGATATATCTCAAAAATAGTATTTTAAAATACCATTTAGGGGGCGCCTGGATGGCTCGGTCGGTGAAGCATCCGACTTCGGCTCAGGTCATGATTTCACAGTTCATGAGTTCAAGCCCTGCATTGGGCTCTCTGCTGACAGCTTGGAGCCTGGAGCCTGCTTCGGATTCTGTATCTCCGTCTCTCTCTCTTTCTGCCCATCCCCAGCTCATGCTCTGTCTCTCTCTGCCTCTCAAAAATAAATACATGTTAAAAAAATGTTTTAATTAATAAAATAAAATACCACGTAGGTATGCAAGGCATTCCTCAGCTACATGCCTGACTCCTCGTAGCATAATGAATTATTCTAAAATATTTGTCATATCATCGCTAACACTCAGTAAGGACTTAGTATGTACATGTTATCTCATTAAATCTTCACTGCAGCCGTATTTGTTGGGTTCCATTGCTCTCCACATTTTAAAGATTAGGAAAAGAAAGCACAGAGAGGGAAGTGACTTGCCCGGGAGGAAGGGGCACAGCCAAGATTTGAGCCCCCGTGGGCCTGCCTTCTATTGGGTCCCAGTGTTGTAGAATAAGCTTAACCCAAGCAAACAGCACTGTATTTCAAGTACCTACAGTGAGTCACAGTTTGCAAAACTCACCCAGGTACACGACCTTGTGCGGTCCCCTCCGCCACCTCGTCAGAGAGGCTGTGTCATGCTCCCGTGTTACAGATGAGGAAGCTCTTGGCAGGAGGTTGAGTCCCACCCAAGGGTCACGCTCAGAGGAGACACAGGACCTGGACGGGGATCTGCTGACTGAACCCCGGTTTTGTCCACCACGAGATGCTTCTGTTTCACCCCTCAGCATCTTAATCAGATTCCCTTTCCCCTCCGGAGAGTCTCAGAGGACAGATTTTTAAAGTTTTTTGCTTCCTGAAAGTTCCCCGGAGCAGGAGTTCCAACGACTGGAGTAGAAGTCCACCAGAAGGAGGGCCCTTCCTGCGAGTTCCCCAAACTCCTCCTTAAAAAAAAATGTTTATTTTTGAGAGTAAGAGCACATGAGTAGGGGAGGGACAGAGAGAGAGGGAGACAGAGGATCTGAGGCCCCCCACCCTGCAGGCCTTCTTCTGTACTGCACAGCCATGCCCTCCTGGCTCTCCAGTCCCCGCCAGGGCAAAGGAACCGCTCAGACCCTCACCCTACAGGCAGGCCTCTCTCTCTCTCCTCTCTCTCTCTCTCTCTCTCTCTCTCTCTCTCCCTAGCACTGACTGATTCAGGGGTTAGCTTTTCCCAAGTCCCCAGAAATAGCAGGTATCCCATGACTAACCCTTCTCTGTGCCTCCCGAACAGCACTTTGCACACCTTGCCGGTGACTCCCTGATGTCCAGGTGACTGAAGTGTTCAGACTGAGTGACAGAAGTGGAGGAATCCCCAGACAACAGCCATTGAGAGTCTGGCAGGCAGGGTCAGGGCGCAGCTCCGCCCTTCACAGCCAGTTAGTTAGGCTCTTTAATCTTCAGTTTCCTCGCCTCGCAGATGAGGATAATAATCCCAAGCTCAGGAAAACTCGGTGAGAATTAAAGGTACAGCACACTTGGATGTGCCTCATCAAATATCACACCGTTTTGTACGTGCCAGAGAAAGCCCTTCCAGAACCATAGGGCTTTGAGAACTGCAAATTCTTCCAAAGATCACGAAGCCAGCTGGAAACAGAGAGATGTAGAGACTGTCATGGGCTATAAGAATGTGCATTGTTACCGTTTTTAGACAGGAAGAGTGGGGGTTCCACAACAACTCCTCAATTCCACAGTCTATCGAGTGCTTCTGAGCTCCAGGCACCATGTGGGGGAAGGGGAGGGTATTCAGAATGCCCCACGGCCCTGGGCTTAAGGCAGTCACCCCTCAGCAGGAAGACCGTCCTCCTTCTGCTTCTCTTAAGCCGACGCAACAAAGATCACTGCATATCTGCAAAAAAGGCCACCTCCAGCTCTGCAGGGGAAGCATCAGCTTCCCTTGGTGCATCAGCAAGGATAGAGCATTAAAACACCTCTCACACCGGTCAGAGTGGTTAAAATGAACACATCGGGAGACTATAGATGCTGGAGAGGTTGTGGAGAAAAGGGAACCCTCTTGCACTGCTGGTGGGAATGCAAATTGGTGCGGCTGCTCTGGAAAACAGTGTGGAGGTTCCTCAAAAAATTAAAAATAGACCTACCCTACGACCCAGCAATAGCACTGCTAGGAATTGACCCAAGGGATACAGGAGTGCTGATGCAGAGGGGCACTTGTACCCCAATGTTTATAGCAGCACACTCAACAATAACCAAATTATGGAAAGAGCCTAAATGTCCATCAACTGACGCATGGATAAGATGTGGTTTATATATTCAATGGAATACTACTTGGCAATGAGAAAATAAAATCATGCCATTTGCAGCAGCGTGGATAGAACTGGAGGGTATTATGCTAAGTGAAATAAGTCAGTCAGAGAAGGACAGATGCTATAGTTTTCACTCATGTGTGGATCTTGAGAAACTTAACAGAACACCATGGGGAGGGGAAGGGGAAAAAAATAGTTACAGAGCGGGAGGGAGGCAAACCATAAGAGACTCTTAAATACAGAGAACAAACTGAGGGTTAATGGGGGGTGGGAGTGCAGGGAAAGTGGGTGATGGGTATTGAGGAGGGCACTTACTGGGATGAGCACTAGGTGTTGTATGTAAGCCAATTTGACAATAAATTATATTTAAAAATAAATAAATAAATAAATAAATAAAACACCTCTCAGTTCCTCTGTGTCACTTGAATGCTTGTGTCCTTGAACATGCTACTTATCTCATCTACATATGATATCTGCTCAGATAATAAATGAAAATTATATCTGAACGGCAAAGTGCCAGGCAAATATTGTGGCAAAGACCTCTACTATGTCTCAATGTCATTGTCCCCCTTTTCCATAGCTGGGAACATGACTGCTCAAAAGACTACACTTCCCAGACTTCTGTGCAGTTAAGTGTGGTCATGTGACCAAGTTCTGCCGGTGGAGTGTGAACACAGTGTCATGAGACAGATTCCGGGGAGGTTCCTTAGAGAGAGCTGGTCCACCCACTCTGCCCCTCCTTCCCACCATCCCTCAGGCTGGGTTTAGAACGTAGATATGACTATGGAAGCTGTCTTGGGCCACGAAGACAGTGGCTAAACCCTGAGAGTGAGGGGGAAGCTTTGAATGGCCACAGCCCCAAGGACTTTGTGGAAAGAACGATCACAGCTGTCCTGGATTGGATTCTCCATGGATGCTTACTTAAAAGAAAAAAATAAATGCCTATTTAAACCACTGTCAATTTTGAGCTTTCCATCATCCACAGCTTAATCGAATTCTAACTGATGTAAGTATAGTTGGCTGTCGTGACTTACCAGGCCAGAATAGCCTTTCTAACAATGGGCATTGTACAACAGAGTAAGGTGGATGAGTAAGAAGGTCAGCACCTGCCACAAATAATACCCAAGGAATTACCAGGCAAATTTCTGCCAAGGTTATCATAGAACAGAATCTTCCACCATCTGGGTTCTAAGGCCCAGGAGTCCAGCGGGCATGAGACTAATGTTCACGGTGGGATTCGTGACAGTAATCAACCATATCATGAATAATTCACGCCCACTATATTGCCATAACTCCTACCATGGGCCAGGTGCTTAGCGGAGCTAAGACGGGGTCCCTGCCCTCAAGTGGCTCAGTCTGGTGAGCACAACTGATAGCAACACAGTGGGGTCTGTGCTATAACAGATTTTTGAGGTGCCGTGGAAACCTGGGAGTAGAGATATATGGTATCTCTGGTAGGGAGCCAAAGGGAAATCAGGGGAGTTTTTGCACAGGAGGCTTTTGAGCTTGGTCTTAATGTATCGATGAGAATTATCCGGAAAAAGAAGATTGAAGAAAGCATCTCAAGCAAAGCACACGGTGCAGAGGCAAGAAGGTGTTGGTTGAAACCCCGGGTAAGGATCCGCCTGGGCCCATCTGCTGCAAACCACAGGGCAGCGCCTGGGGGGAGCCATCGCCCCAGGAGAACACTGCCGGCCTTCAGGACAAAGCAGCAACCCCAGGTTTCACTTTCCAGGGTGACTCAGAGGATGACGTAGGACTGCTGTGGGCTCCCCAGTGGTTTTTCACAGGGGCAGTTTCTGCATTTGGGGTCATTGCTGGTGAGTAATGAGACAGACGGGCTTTACAGACAGAAAGTGAGAAAATATCCACAGGCTCAAAGCA
This sequence comes from Panthera tigris, assembly GCF_018350195.1. NCBI lineage: Eukaryota > Metazoa > Chordata > Mammalia > Carnivora > Felidae > Panthera > Panthera tigris. The sequence continues at coordinate 67,854,633 of NC_056676.1, read as the reverse complement.
GGAAGAGGGAGAGGCGGCTCAAGCAAAAGGGAAGTAAGTGTTATTAATTCCAGTTTTTAGAGACAACACGAGGTCCAAGCTTGCTGCCTCCTTGCTCGCCCCCAAAATGAATGGAGAATCTCAATTCCCCTGCTATGTCAACCCCAGAGGTCACATAGAATGTTCATAGCACCCCCCCCCCACCCCCAAGATGTTCCTGTCTTTTCTTCTACATCAGAACTGAAACGTCCCCTTCTTCAGCGTATTTGGACACAGCTTTGCAGTCTCTGAGAGTCGTCCCTGCCCTGCCCTGCCCCCTGGGAGCTGCCTTCCAGAAATCCAGGACCCAACTCACCTCTTCTAGACCTGCTCGCCCACTCAGCCCGTGGTCTGGCTGGAATTTGGCTAAGTCCCCATGTAGAATCGGTCTAGGTAATAAGAAGGATGATGTTTGGAGAAACCAAACACGCCTCCCTCACATACAATCTTATGTGAGGATTCTCCCAACAACATTTGTGGAAGGAAGGCATGTTTATCTACCCGGCTCAGATGAGATACTGAGGTTTGCCCTAATTGGACCAAGGCTTATACCGAGTCCGTGTCCCCCTTGTCCTGCTTTGCTCAGGAGGAGGTGTCTATTCCTGACCCCAAAAGTCCCACTTTTGCATGGCATGTGTGACTGTCAGCCTCCCAGCTGACACCACCCTCCCTGTGCTGGGGGCCACCGGAGATACCAAGAAACAGGAAGTGCTGCCCCAACCTTCAAAGGCCAGCTCATTTAAGAAATTCTTGCTGCGTATCAGACACCGGGCTGGATGTCTAGCATGAATCACATATTTAATCCTTAAAACAACTACAGTGAGGTTGAGGCTATCATCCCTATTCTGCAGACAAGGAAGCAAAGGCACAGGGAGGCTAAAAGTGATCTGTCAAAGATGTGAGAACTGGAACTAAAAGATTCGGTCCCCAAACCTGTGTTCTTTGTGCTACACCAGAGATCACCACCCTGTGCAGTGCAGATTCCTGGGCCCAACCCAGACTGGCAGAATCAGAAGCTCTGAGTGTGGCTTCCAATGATGTGCTTTTAAAGCCATTTCCCCCCATGATTTTATGGTTGGGAAACTGTGAGAACCTGACCTATACCAGCTAACCCCAAGTTGGAGAGTCAAGGCCTTTATGCCTCAAAAACCCAGGGATACTAGACAGTGGGCCGGGATTTGTCACCAGGCGTACCCGTGACACGGGAGACTGACGATGGCAGCAGTTGGGAGCATGGTCTCGGCAGCCAGATCACTTGGGTTTGGAACCTGGCTCTGTCGAACATCAGCCATGTCACTTCTGGCAAGTCACATCCCTCACTGTGCCTCATCTGAAATATTGGGGTCAAAGGGGACAAACCTATGGGGTTGTTTGAGGGACTGAGTGAGCTAAATGTTTAGAGAGTTTAGAACACTGCCTGCCACAGAGTAAGCATCCAAAATATTGTTGTCATCATTACATGATTAATTGCCCAAAAGGACGCAGGAAAGAGGAGACCATCTGGCACAGTCGTTCCTGAAGGAGGAGGTCAAAGGGCAGAGTCCCAAAGGATTTGTGTGGCTAAAGCGAGAAGAGATCAAATAACAGCTCTTAATTCTTGAGTTTCAGGGCTGGTTCTTAGGTGACTATTTATTATTACTGGGGAAATGTCACCAAGAGCAAGTCAGTACTGCTGAGACAGGTCATGAATCATTCTGTGGGGCTGACTCACAGCCAAAGCACAACTTCTCGGGATCTTCAGGGGAGGGCTACGATGGTTGATTCTCATCTAAGCTGCTGACTCCCTTCCCCAAGAAGTCCACTTTGTGTGCTTTTGACGGCCTCCAGGGGGAGACAAAGGGGACTTAATTGAGCTAAACTACGGAGGGGGGTTCTTAGGTTCCTTGGGGATCTGGCCTATTTCCCACTGCTTTGTTCTCAATTTCCCATATTTAGAATGGCCTCTTTTTAGTCTCTGACTGTGTTTTCTACCTCCCAGCCAGCCTCCTCATATTCACACTAACCTCAGGCCAGACACTTGTGTTAGGGGCCACATGAGATACAGGGAAATATGAGGCATTGCTCTTACCATTGAGGGCAAGGGCATTTAAGGAATGTCTGTTGTGTACCAGACATTCTGCTAGTTGCCTAACATAAATTGTGTCACTTAATCCTTACGACAACAACGGTGAGGTAAGTTTTGTACACTCATTGTTCAAGGCTCGGTTCAATGGGAATAGCAGTCATGGCACGATTACTAAGTGCCAGACACTGCACTAAGCACTTTATGTGGATTAGCTCATTTCATTCTCAGAACTACCCCATGAGTAGGTACTCCTGTTACACCCATTTTACAGCAAAGGAGACTGAGGCTTAATGAGATTGAACAACTTCCTTGCCTAAGAACGCAGAGCTAATAAGGGGGATAGACTTCAGATATGAACCCATGGAGTCCAGTTATAGAACAAAAGCAGCACCCTCGCTACCCCCCTTGGTCCTTCCAGAAAGCCTTTGACTTGTGGCCACACTGTGCTCTTCTTTTCTCCGAATTCTGATCCTACTTATAACCAACCCAATGAAGAGATGTGTGCTTATTTCTTCTCTTTCACACCTGGGTACATTCTACTCTCCTGTCCTATTTCCCCTCTATCACCTTTCGGTAAAGAGTGAGTTCCTTGAAGGCAATCACCCTATCTCAGCTTCTTTCTATGTAGCTACCGTTTACTAAGCACTCGATGTGTCTACCATTATCAAGGGCACTTTTGTTCTTTGAATTTGTTGCCAGTTAGTCCTCATAGTAATTCTGGGAAGGAAATCTTACCATTCACATTGTATAGATAGAAGATTAGGTCTTGAAATTACATGACTCTAAACCAATGAATGTCACCTAGCTAGCGAGTAGAACAGGCAGGACCCCAAAGCTGACCAGCAACCCCTTGCTCTAGATTACTGTCTCCCCCTCCAGCTTGCATAGAGCTGCACCCAGGGTTAAAGAAGGCCTCAGAACACGCACTTGAAGGCTTCTGCTGGAGTTCCTGGTCAATGATTGACTAGTCATAGAACTTGAACCAGTCACCTCACCCCCAGGAGATAAGGGCCAAAAGCGTCATCTGTCAATTCCTGTCCTGGTACAGTTCCTAGGCTCAGGCTGTCTCCTCTCCTCAATCCTGCTCCTGCCTTTTGGGATTCCATGTTTGAATGTCACTAGTCTAAGACCTCCTCCAGGACAAGAACTTTGTCGTATTCACCAGCATGTTCCTGGAGCCCAGGACTAGACCCCCAAACATGGTGAACTCAATATATGCTCAGTAAATAAAGGAACAAATAAACAAGTAAATTAATGTATCTAGTCCCTCAGGCACTCAACACCCAGATCCTCACTATGAGTTGGCTTGACCACTTCCTACCAGCCTTCACCCTCGATTCCATTATGCAAATTTGGACAACATAAAAGCACTTTGTGAGCTTTATGAAATATAGTGGATCTCTCTCTCTCTCTCTCTTCCTCACCCTCTCCCTCTCTCTCTCTTCCTTTTTCTCAAAAATCAACCCTGCCTTTCCTGCCTTTTGAGGAGAATTCCATGGGATTAGAACTTCCCACAGTCACCTCACACTTTGGAAGCCCCTAAAGAGAGATAATACTTCATCTGTCGAATCTAGGGCATTGGCAAGGACCAATGGCAAGGACCAAGTCCGTCTGTCTAGAACTCTGATGCTGGAACAAAGATGCAGGAAAGGCTTTGTCTTTTTTTCAAGGATGTAGTTGTGTCAAGAGCCCAGCAATAGCATGAAGTCAGAGGAGTTGCCCACAGCACCAGCGGCTACATCCTGGTGGTGCTGTCCAGGGCTGACCTTGGCTGTGGTTGTTGCTGCCCAGTCTCCCTGAGTTCGCAGCCTGGCTCTCCGGCAGTGACCATCCATAGAGTGTCAGGCACTCAACATTCACTAGCCTATTTAACGCTGAATATAACCATCAGAGATTAGATCTACTGTGGTTCTGGTGAGGACAAGTGGGTTTTAAAGTTTTGACTAACTTGTCAAAACCAACAGCTAATAAGTGGCATCTACTGTCCTCTTTCTTGTAGCCATGAGCCTCTCACCCAACACTGGGTACACGTAGTAGGAGACACATTTCCTTGACTTAGATACTGCCTCTTTGAAATTCTAGCACTAAGTGCTGGATACACCACTTAGTGCAGTTATCCAAAAACAAACTCACTTACTTGACTTGGCATCTTCCAGTTGGTCTATGGGATCCACTGACCGTAAAGGTCTGGCCTCAATGGGCTGGGGTGATGGAAGAGGCACAGTGGAAAAACCCCACGCTCCCAGGGCTGACTCCTGGCCCCGCCAGTTACCAAGTCACTTAACCTCTGTCAGTTTCAGTTTATTTATCTGGAAACTGTGAGGATTAGGTACAAACCCAGCACAGGCCCAAACACAGTAGATGCTTCCTAAGCTCTCTGCCCCTTCGCCTATGGCTTTCCCTGACATGAGGCCAAAGAAGTGACAGCCCAGTGGAACAGCCAGACGATCAAGATTCCTATAGTTGCTGATGGGTAGGGGTTTGGGGTGTGGGTGATAGAGAGGAATGCTTTGTGATATATAGGGATGCTCTGACAAATTTGCTATAAATGGAGATTCTGGGGCTCCACCCATAGAGATTCCGATTCAGTAAATCTGGATTTTTAACCCACTTATGGGGCATGCCAACACAGGTGGTCACCAGACCACCCTCTGAGGGACACTGCCCCTGGGTCATTTGATTCCATCATCGGGGTCCGTCAAATCCTCCTACCGTCTCAGTATTTAACTAATTGCTTGATTTATTTATTCTTGAGAGACAGAGAGAGTGGGGGAAGGGCAGAGAGAGGGAGAATCCCAAGCAGGCTCTGCACTGTCGGCACAGACCCTGATGAAGGGCTCGAACCCAAACCAGGAGATGACGACCTGAGCCAAAATCAAGAGTCCAACACTTAACAGACCGAGCCACCCAGGTGCCCCAAACTAATTTTTTTTATTCACCATTTTTTATTCCTAACCACATGCTTTCATAACATTAAATAAATCTATTTTTAAAACATATTTTATATGAGTACCTTAAACACAAATATACTGGAAGGAAACATGACAGGCATTTAACAGGAGTGTGATGGGCCCCAGGGCCAAAACTGCCTGATTGAAATCCCATCTCTGTTGCTTCCCAGCTGTGTAAGTTTAGACAGGCTATTTAAAGTATCTGTGTCCCCAAACGCCGTGTGTCCAAAGGGGGTAACAAGAGGAGCAACATCACAAGGCTATTGTGATGATTAACTGGTTTACTTCCTGTAAAGCACTTGCCACGATGCGTGGTACATCATAAGCACTTAGAACAGGCAGGTATTCTTACTATGACTAATGTTTTTAAACACGTATCGCTTGCTACAAACAGAAAATAGCCACCAAAATCCAAGCACAACGGTGAAAAGTCACTGAAAGTTCATCCGTAACGCGTCTAAAGTCGTCTGAGTATCTTCAGCAGGTGAACATTCTCTGCTTAGGCAAACATCCCTCCAGAGATGGCTCAGGGGCCATGCCCACGTGGTGCTGTCTCTGGACAGACAGACTGACTCGGGAATTATTTTGGAGTTGCTTCCGATGGAATTTTGAGTTTTCCCATTGAGCTGAGAGCCGCATACAGCTAGGAAGAAAGAATTTCCTTGGGAATCCACTGTTTGGATTCTTGGGGAAGCAGCCTGGAGACACTGTCTGCCCGGGGATTAGGAACTGATCCCTCCTCTGTGGGAAACAAAGCAGGTTGCTCAATAGTAACCTCATTAGCACTCCGTGCTTCTTTATCTGCAGATCTCAACGTGCCTCAAAACATTCATTAATGCTCACAGCACCACCCTGTCAGCCCAGAATCACAGTCCCCATTCTGCAGATGGGGAAATTGATAGAAAGGGCTATTAAGAGGCTGAGCTATTAAGCGCCTATTGAGCAAACAAGGTGCTGTAGCAAGAAGGAAAGTGATGCCTCCCCACAGATGGAGTGTTTGCCCTGGACAGAGATGCACACAGGGCAGGAGGTTCCCTGTGTTGTTCCCCTGCTGGGATGGGAACAAAGTTTCTGGAGAGTATTACAAGAGTCAGCCTTACAGTGGGTGTTTCATAAAGTGTCACTAAATTAATAGGGGGGGGGGTGTTCCAGAAGGAGTCCAGTTCCCCGCCAGAAAGTGAAGAGAAGGGTCCAGAGAATAGGGCGGATTTGGCTGAGAGAGTTATGACCCAGACTGACAAAGGTCATGACCTTTAAGGAGGTCAAGAGCATGGCAGGCATCAAGATGAAGGGCAGGAGAGCTCAGGAGCTACGGACAAGGTTCAAAACTTTCTCCAGGAAGATGTATAAAGAAGCTTCAAAATGCTTCTTTCAGGAATTTGTCTAAAGCCGGTAATAAGACAGTTATATAAAGAGTTCTATAAAATTATATGGAGAGATCTGTAAGTGACATCATTTGCAACAGTGTAATTTATATTAACAAAAAGTATAAATAATCTAAACATTCAAAATCGGGAACTGAGTTAGAGAGGCTATGGCATACCTACACGATGCAGTCATTAAAAATGTATCTAAAGATATTTAATCATATGAAGAAAAGGTCATCGGAAATAAATGAAGCTTCGAATACAAAATAATAAACACAATCACAAAGATATAAAAAGAAACAGAATTCTACACTTAAGGAAAAATTAGAAATACTGCAAAAGTACGTGGATCATTTGGATAATAGAATTGCATGTGACTTGGGGTGCCTCAGTGGCTCGGTTGGTTAAGCATCCAACTTCAGCTCAGGCCATGATCTCATGGTTTGTGAGTTCGAGCCCTGTGTCGGGCTCAGTGCTGTTAGCACAGAGCCTGCCTCAGATCCTCTGTCCCCCTCTCTCTGCCCCTCCCCTGCTCATGCTCTGATGTTCTCCCACAAATAAATAAACATTAAAAAAAAAGAATTACATGTGATTTGAATTTTATAAGTATGTTTTTGCATATATGTAACTATTCAAATTTCAACAATAAATCTGTATTGTTGTAATTAAAATTTTTTTTAATGTTTATTTATTTCTGAGACAGAGAGAGACAGAGCATGAGTGGGGGAGGGGCAGAGACAGAGGGAGACACAGAATCCGAAGCAGGCTCCAGGCTCTGAGCTGTCAGCACAGAGCCCGACGTGGGGCTCGAACTCACAAAACGTGAGATCATGACCTGAGCCGAAGTAGGTCGCTCAACCGACTGAGCCACCCAGGCGCCCCTGTATTACTGTAATTTTTAAATGTTAAGCTTTTTCACTTTTATTGTGAATACTGTTGGGGCTTTCATTAGAGACTCTACTTAAGGGATGGCTGCGGGGTTCTAAAACAGATCCACAGACTTAAAGAAGTAGATCGTATCTGTTGCCTGGATACTTCATGGGATCCAAATAGCCCTCTGCATTTGTCAAAGGCATCACAAGGCATGAGGATGAGCCCTGGATCAGGAGTCAAGAGATCCTGCTGGTTGTCCCAGATGAGATGTTTTCCCACTCCATGAACTTGAGCAAAGCACTTCACCTCAGATTCCTCATTTAAAGTGGGACTAACATGGGACACCTGCGTGGCTCAGCCGGTTAAGCGTCCGACTTCAGCCTAGGTCACGATCTCGCCATTCCAGAGTTCGAGCTCCGCGTCAGGCTCTGTGCTGACCGCTCAGAGCCTGGAGCCTGTTTCAGATTCTGTGTCTCCCTCTCTCTCTCTCTCTCTGCCCCTCCCCCACTCACACTCTGTCTCTCTCAAAAATAAACATTAAAAAAAATTTTTTTAAATAATAAAGTGGGGCTAACAGTGCATGGTTTGACAATCTCACAGTGGCATGGTTTGTAAAGAGCATGCTCAAATGGGAGTTGTCATTCCAATGGAGATGTAATAACAAGCATCCTAGACCTCGATCCAGTGAACTTCAGAGCCTACCCTTGGTAAGGTCTGCCTATCTATGTACACCTGCTCCCTCTATGGGCCACCCACTAGGACAAGTGCTCACTGTTGTGACCTTAGAGACACAATTTATATCCTGGAAGACTTTCTGAATCATCCAAAAAATACTAAATCAGGAATGGAATCCTTGGAATTGTATAAGCACCTATGTTCACCAGGGTGACTCTCAGTGAGTCAGGATGTCTTAGCTGAAATATCCCATCCATCCCAGGCCCAACTGGATTAATACGAGGGTGGTGGAGCATATTGGTTACTTTGAAGGACGTCACCCGTGTTCATCTGCTAATACACATTTGTGCAGAACCAGGGGCTCCATCTCCCTGGGGGAATACTCCCGGGTAACTCTTCACTGCCTCATTAACATTCTTTGTGTCTTCTGCACTATTGCCCAGCCCTAAGGAGTACCCAGAAGTTTCCCTGTCTGCTTTTGTCCCCAGGAAGTCATGCTTCTGAGGCATCTTCAGCAATTAATTTACTGACAACCCATCATCAGCCCCACCACCAGGCATGCACATAGCTATGCTTGAACGTGGACAAATACTTCTGATTGGTCTTTTCTACTTTGTACAATTGTCTTGCTCACAAACACTGATGCATTAGTGGCTTCTACAATCTCAGAAGAAGATCAAACCATAGAACAATCGCTAGATAAAAAGTCAAGACCTCAGTGCCATGACTTTGGGAACATGGCTCAACTTCTCTGACCTCGGTCTCCTCATTTGTAAAAGGAGGAGGCTGTATACGTCCCTAACATTCCTTAACTTTCTTCAAGTTCAAACTCCATACATTTGCACTGAGCAGGATAGAACAAATCTTCGGAGCCAGGAGTGAGAGAAAGAGAGTGTCAGCCATATGCAGGGGCCACGCAAGGTGCTTCATATATATAACAACAGACGATGTTCTCAACAGCACCCCCTCCTTGATAGCACTCCCATTTTACAGGTAAGGAAAGTGAGGTTAAAAGCAATAATGTCCAAAGGGAAGGGGCAGAACTGAAGTAAGAACACAAGCATGACAAGTACATCACACTGACCCCACTGAAGACCCAAGGTGAAGGCCATGGCCACAATCCCTTCCTCTGCTTGCAGGCATACCATTCAGGCTGCTCTGTTTACCCATTTAAGTAGCTTTTGTAAGGTCCCCAAACTTGGAAAGGAAAATACTAGAACACCATGCAAAGGGTACCTGTCACACATGTCACATGCCCCTTGCTCCCTCTCAAATGTAGTGCTTAATATTTCCCACCCTGCTTCTAGCCCTCTTGCTAAAGGCATGGTACTCGATGCCTGTGCAGTCCTGAACCCCAGCAATGCCTGGCCCTGGGCCCCCCCACCCAGGATGGGGGGGGGGGATAGGGCTTGCCTGCAGTTTGCCGAGGAGGATATAAAGGGATTACTGCACATGCTCCAGCAAAGGCATAGGGTGGGGGGAGGGGGAGGGGGGAGATAGAGGGCATAATCGTTCAGTCACGTTCCTGAAGCATAAATTGTGGGCCCATGAAAAATCCAATCACAATCTTCTTTCATCTAATTTGGAAAACAAAAGGGATGCTTTTGCCTCAATCTAGAGGCAGGAAGCAAGCAGCATTCCTGAACAGAAGGGCCTTAAGCCAGGGCTCCCTGTCTGGTATTCATTAGCCCCTGGTGTGGGCAGGGACACAGCCAATCTTCAGGAAATGGTGCTATAGACTTGACATTCCTGGCTGCAGAGCGATGGCCATGACCTCTCATCTCATCTGGGGTCCACAAGAAGGAAAAATACATCCTAACCATTCCAAGACATTGCCATGGGCTCCACCCATTTGAGAATTTTCCCAAGCATCTCCATTACAAGTGGAAACATCTTCCTTCTATCAATGCCCATCATTTGAACACAAAAGGGAACCAATGGCCTTCCAAAATTCTCCTGACCAATGGGTTGCCTTTATACTGGGACTCAACCAGCCGTGCCAAATTTCACTGAAGAATTAGGACAATTACTTTTCACTGTGTCTCTGACTTAGAGGTTTATTTTCCTGATGTTTTGTAGGTTGATGATATTTTGGAGGTGGTCTGGTTTTGTTGTGGGTTATTGTATTCGCGATCTAGAATTTCTCTGTCCACCTCTGAGCTCAGTTTTCAAACCTGTGTGCACACTTAGTCGCTGGCCCCAGTTGTGGAGCCCAGGGAGACAGGGACACTGTGCTTTGGTTCCCGATTCTTCACACCTTTTCTAAGAGAATGCTTTCTTCTCAATGGGGCATGACCACCACAACATCGAACACTTTAAGCGCATGGAAGAGGGAATGTGACTTTTAGAATTCTAAGGAAAAAAAGCCCAAGATCCTAGTTGTTTATTACTATTGTATTTGTCCAAGATAGAGTGTCAGTAAACGACGGTGACTGAGGAAAGCCACCAGAAACTTCAACCAGGATCAGGACCTCCAACGAATTCAGACCCTCTTTGTGTTTACAGAGCTTCTGAGTTGGTGTAACTTTGATGTACAAAGGAGATTTCCTAAGTCCCCAAAAGTAACTTTGGGCTTCTGGTCTCGCATTACCTCAAGCAGTGAGAGGAGCTCCTGGCCATCTTAATAAATCAAATCCGTGTCCTCTAAGGTCAGTCACGAAGATTCTTCACGAAGATTCTCCTTTCAATGCCAACTTTGAAGGACCTGGCTTCAAATTTATTAAAGGATTGGGAGACTTGTCAACTGAATCCCAGACCATGTGTTCTTTCTCTTTTCTCTCCCCATTTCACCCACTTTCCAGTCTCCTAAATAGGTCTGTAGGTAGAGAGAGTATTGGGGAATAAGAGATTATTAGAGCTTAGAGGACCCTTAGTTGGTCTCGAGCCCTGGTTACTAGCCTACTCACAGCTATTTTCAAAATGCTCTTCAAATTCACGCCTCCTCTCCTGTGATTCTATCGTTCAAATCTCATGTCTCATATTCATATGTGATGCTTTTCTCCCATCGTGGCATATGAAGCCCATCGTTCTCGACTGCCAGAGTTTGAGTTCTGACTCTGTCAGTCAAGACCCTCAGTGTGTTTCCCTTCTCAGTGGCACACCCAAGTCACCGATTAAACTGTTGAACAACATTGAGTAGAGATTCTCTCCTGAGGCTCACGTTAATTTGCTAATGAGCACTTTTAGGGTAAATGGTTATTCAGGAAGCTTAGAATCCATGCTATTTTATCATCCGGCACCCATGACCCTAAATGTCTGAAAAAGACCCCAACTTATCCATAGAAGAGCCTGTTGAAGGCCATGCTGCAATCCAGACTCTCTGCTCATGAGGATATGAGACAACTAATCTAATCACCATATTCGAAAAAAACAACCCTTAGCCTTAAGTTGTTGGTGAATAGACCAGGATGCAACAGACTGCTGATTAACAGATAAGTAAGAGATCTCCATGGCTTATCATATGCTTTATTCTTCATGCACGTGAATCCCATATGGGTCAAGCAGTTCCCCATCTTGTTATTTTGCCATCTAGAACGGTGGGCTCTGGGGCAGCCATGGAGGCATGCCAGATCTTGCCCCTGCTCACCATCCATTAACAGGAAGGAGTCACTAGCTCCAAATGACTCCAAGGACACCTGTGAAATGTTGGGGAGAAAATGACTATTTGGTGGCGTGAACCACTTCCATCATAGCTAGGTATGGTTTTACGTGTGATCTCGTGATCATATTTTCCCTCCTGTGTGCTTGGAAACCTGACCATCCACTCAGCATTTCTCGAATCCTCCACACGGAAGTCTTCGGACAGATTTCATTAGCATCAACCACTAGAGTCATAAATACCAGTACAATAACCTAGATGTTCCGAAATATTGCTTAAGAAGTCCCTTTCATGTAGCTGGGGAAAAAAAAAAATCTGATCCTCTGGCCACGGCTGGATAAGAACTCCCCGTTCCAAACAGTGAGCTTGACTAAGTCTGATTAATGAATTTCTGAAGTTATTTTTGTTGATCGTCCCACCCTTGACGCCATAATTTGCCTGTGGCAACATGTGTGTAGATTAATGAGGCTTTCAGCAGCCAGTGGAAAAGTGTTCATTAGCTTAATTATCCACACCTTCAAATTGAGGGCAACTCAGGGCTGTCAGGACACAGCAGAGCGCCCGTGCTAGGGAAGAGCAAACACAGGAAGAGAGTGCTGCCCACCCGGGACAATCTTCCTTGCGGAGGCAGGGAGAAGAACGGGGAAGAAAATCGGATGCACAGAAGACAAAATGACAAGAGACGATTCAGTGGGATTACCCAACTGCATGCTGAATGTGCATGCATTTATTAAGCACCGAGTATAGGCCAGCCTGAATAAGCAGGCACCTCCTATGCTTCTAGCCTGCTCGATCCTCATGCACAGGACAAGCCTCCATCTCAAGGACCAGTCTCTCCTAAGTCAATGGGAATGGAATGTGTGCATCTTCATCAACAAGGTCAAATGTAAAGCACCACGTCTATCCCATCCTGGACCCGTCTAATTTTATCGGTCAGTTGTGGTCAGCTCCCACCTCGGACATAGGACTTAGGACTCAGAGCCTTCCCGGTGTGCCTGGGCCCCATGCTTTCCCTCCAACACCTCCCACTTAGCCCCCCAAGGAACTAGTCCTACTTCTGAGCCCAAGCCCAAGGGGGGAGTTCCTCCTACTTCTTCACGCTGCCCCTCTCCTGCAGACATGTCAGCCTGTTGCCTCTCCCAGTCTCCCCAGTGGGTCCAATGGGTCCAACTAGGACCCATTTTTTGTTTATCGGCCCAGACATGGAGCTCTCACCTTGGTCTTCTCCACCCAGTGCGTTATAGAGCTCTCTGCTGGATGCTGTGCAGGACAGAGATGGTCCTATGAGAGTTTCTGGCTCTTATGAAGTAAGACTCATACATGGAGCTAATCATTAAAGGGAAGAGAGCTTCAGCACCTTGTAAATCAGTCTTTCTCAAACTTGCTTGGCCATAAAAATTGCCTTTTAAAGATAAAACCTCCAAGGTTCTACCCATGAAGATTTTAATTCAGAAAATCTGCGGTAGACCCAAGCATTTTCTTTTTTTTTTTTTTCTTTTTTTTTTAAATTTTTTTTTTCAACGTTTTTTATTTATTTTTGGGACAGAGAGAGACAGAGCATGAATGGGGGAGGGGCAGAGAGAGAGGGAGACACAGAATCGGAAACAGGCTCCAGGCTCCGAGCCATCAGCCCAGAGCCTGACGCGGGGCTCGAACTCACGGACGGCGAGATCGTGACCTGGCTGAAGTCGGACGCTTAACCGACTGCGCCACCCAGGCGCCCCGACCCAAGCATTTTCCTAAGCATGCAGAAGATCCTTATCATGAGGCAAGTATGGAAAACACTAGTAAATGACTATGTGACAGTAGAAGTGACTATTGATTAAACCTCCATAAGCCACTCAAGGTATTAAGAAATTTACGTATATTGACCCATTTAACTACCTGGACAAACTTTTTCCAACAGGGGCTAACTTTCTGTTCTACTAACGAGAACACCCAGATCCAGGTACCTTGACTGATTGCTCAGAATCACAGATTTTGGCACATTTTGGCAGTAAGTGGCACGTTGAGAATTCAGTATTTCATCTCTTTGGTTCCTCACCGATATCAATTAAAATAACCTGTTTCTAAAGGCTAACTGCTGGTGGAGACCAACCACCTCTGAGCTTTTTTCTGATTGAGCACCCTATCAACAATGAAACTTCAAGCACAGACTTTCACTGCATGCATGTATATTTTTAATTTATCTATACATATTATTATTCTAATATATTATCAATATTATAAAATATACATAAAATGTCAATTTAAAAGGTTGAAATCAAGATGAATTAAAGAATTTTATTAATTTTTATTTTATTTAGCGACTCTTAACTCTTTTGCTTTCGTGAAAAATTATTGATATAATAAAAATTCTTTTAGTGAGACCAATATGATTTTGAATATGCTTTTCTAAGTTTTTTTAATCTTGGATTAATCTGTATGACATAGTGATTAATGGTTTGGTCCTAAATTCAGTTTGTTCTGACACTTGCTTTTAGTGCCTGTCATTACTGGAAGAGACATGTAAATTCAAACGAAAGAAGCACAGCATTGTTACCTTAGTCATAATACTCATTTTTCAATTCCATCTACCAGTTATGCAAAGGTTTTTGGTGAAATTTGGCTAGTACATCTCTAAACTCCCTGATAACAATCCGTTCTCCCCACGATTTATTGGAATTAAAAAGAGAAAAAAAAAAACTAGTTGAACATTCAATAACGTTACCTTTGGAAACTTAAAACAGGCTAGAATATTCTGTTTCAGTCCTTCCAGGAACACAGATCTCAGTTATAACACATCATTTTTAACAATACTACCACTGGAAATGTTTCACATCCTCAGTGCTCAAACACTGTCTTCATGGGAAAAGTATCATTTTTTCCTTTGTATTCAAGAACAACATGCATACAGGAAAATGTACAGAAGTGTACAGATGAATGTATTTGTATTTAACTGAGCACACCCAGCTAAAGACACAGAACAAGAAACAGAACATTATCTGCAGTCACATTATCAAAAGCTCTTTTGTGCCCTTTCCAGTTATTTCCATGGCCAAGGTAACCACTATCCTAGCTTTCAGATTCATTTCGTCTGTTTGTTGTGTTTCTTTAAACTTCATGTGAGTGAAATCATACAGGAGGCACCTTTTTGTGTGTCGGGCTCATTTTGCTCAAAACTTTATTTGTGAGATTCATCCATATCACTGAAGTTGTCATGGATCACTTATTCTCATCACCTAGGGGATTGTCTCCTGCCAATGCACAATAAGTTGATGCATTTTGCTTTTGATGGGACGTTGGATAAATTTCAGCGTTGGTATATTAGAAACAGTGTTGCTATGTGCATTGCAAAGCCTGCCTTTTCCAAGAGCATGTTTGAATTTCCATCAGGTATGTCCCTGCAGTGGAATTGCTGGGTCACTGGGTTTGCTTATGTTCTGCTTTTTATTTCTTTTTTTTAATTTTTAATTTTTTATTTATTTATTTATTTTTTTTTAAATTTATTTTTGGGACAGAGAGAGACAGAGCATGAATGGGGGAGGGGCAGAGAGAGGGAGATACAGAATCGGAAACAGGCTCCAGGCTCCGAGCCATCAGCCCAGAGCCTGACGCGGGGCTCGAACTCACGGACCGCAAGATCGTGACCTGGCTGAAGTCGGACGCTTAACCGAGTAGGCCACCCAGTCGCCCCTGTTCTGCTTTTTAGACAGTGCCGAACAGTTGCCTGACTGGTTCCGAGAATTTGCATTCCGGCCAAGGTTGGAGGTCTGAGCGCTCCACATTCTCACCTCCTCTTGGTAATTGTCCACCTTTTTTCATTTTGGCCATTTTGGTGCACATACGTACAATGGCATCTCACCACAGCTTACTCGTTTCTTCGGAAGGCAGTTACTGTCTCGTTATTAAGTGGTGACATTTACCCTGTGGGGACAACTTAAGTGCACTGTTTGTGTTGTTTTTTTTTTTTTCCAAATGTACCTGCTATAGCTCACTCCTGACAGCCACTTGTCAGCCTGGAAAAGATCAAATAATTTGAACCCTTGAATTTGTTCACTCACCATTTCAAACACTTGGCCAGAAGAGAATAAGGGAATCCCTTCTTGAATAAAATATTTCCGGGCCAAGTTCCTATCTAATTACAAAGTGTTATAAAGATTCTGCCATATTTTAAACTTCTTGCCTCTATGTAATGATCCACATCAATGAGAGCCTGTTGTGCTCTGTACTTTTGCGGCTTAAACTTCCTGGCTTACATAGCTTGCTGTGGACAAAGCAGTAAATAAATTTCACATAGGGTGCTAGCTCATGAAATTTTTTTCCCACTCTAATCGACATACATACCCAAAGTATTGCTTTTGTTAAGAAATTCATTTACTGGGGCGCCTGGGGTGGCTCAGTCGGTTGAGCGTCCGACTTCAGCTCAGGTCATGATCTCACACTCTGTGAGTTCAAGCCCCGTGTTGGGCTCTGTGCTGACGGCTCAGAGCCTGGAGGCTGCTTCAGATTCTGTGTCTCCCCCTCTCCCTGCCCCTCCCCTGCTCATGCTCTGTCTCTCTCTGTCTCAAAAATAAATAAAAACATTTAAAAAAAATTATTTATTTACTGTTGAGAACATAATTTTTTCTGGCACATCTTTTCTTAAAGAACTCATAAGAAAGGGCCCACCAATGTGTGTCATGACTGACATGAGCAATCTAGAAACAGCATAAGCTGAAACTTGCTAGAAATATTGTACTTTCCACCAATTGCATACCAAATCTCTCACACTGAATTATTTGTTTGATGTCCCTTCAACTCTTCAGCAACAAGGTCTATGAATCTTGCAACAATATTTAATGACTACGGAATCCATTTTAACGTGTCCCTAGGTAGTTTTCAGGTAGTTCTTCAGCCCTTTTTACCATAGCAAGAGGAGCAAGCGTTTGACCAATGGATTATGGCCTCCCACTTTTGCTCTTAAGTAATAAATTCAAAATTATGACTTTTAACCAAAATCTGTAAAGGCCTGGATTGAGTATCATGCCTTTAACCAGCTGGGGAAAAAAATTCTTAATGTCTTGCTAATTGCAATGGCTTCATACCCTCATCAGTTGTGTCAAGATGAAGAGACTCATCACTAACCACAGCGGATGAGAGGCCATATTTCAAATAGTCTTCTCAATAATTTTTTAAGTCTTTCAACCAATGCTGTGATTGATGTAATTAGACTGCCATTATTTTTATCCAGTCATTCACTGAAAAGCGGCAAAAGCACCAGGAGTTACAGAAGCATCCAGCCGGCCATCCTCCCGCAGGTCCCTCGGGTTTGCCTCATTAATATTATCTTCAGCTTGCAGTTCCTTCACGGAACCACTTAAATCACTTGTCCATTTTGTGAGGATTAGTTAAATTGAAATGAGATATCATGAGCTGTAAATCCATTTAACCGGCACATAGACACAAATCAGCCAAATGCTTCTGGAAGGCATACAAATTTCCATCTCAGGAAGATTCTCCTCGTCCTGAAGGGTTCCTTTGAATAAAGAGTGCTTCTCTGCATTTCCCCATGACAGTTTCCAATGTCAGAGCTCTCAGATCCTCTAAAAAGCGTCTTGCCAGCCTTTTCATCTGACAGGGGAGGAGGTGGAAGCACCCAAAGAAAGAGTAGAGACCATGGAGGCCACTGGTTTGATATGCAAGCCCTGGCGATAGGGAACATAGGCTCAGATCCCAGATTCTGCCACTTCCTCCCTGTGTATTCTGGAGCAAATTATTTTACCTCTCTAAGCCTGTTTCATCAGCTGGATACCTAACCAGGGTGAAGGTTACTGCATGTAAATTATATCTCCATAAACCTATCTTTAAAAGGAATAAAGGGAGGGAGGAGGCCTGAAATTAAACAGAGATTCTCAAATGAGCCTCGAGGTTTCCAGGGAATAGCATTTTTATCTTAATTATCTCTGTTGTCTGGCAGGCTTCGCACAATGCCTGGTATATACTAGATGCTTATAAGGTATTACCGATTGCAGTGGATTGAATGGTGGCCCTAAACGATACATGCATCCACATCCACATCCCTAGAACCTGTGACTATGATCTTATTGGGAAAAGAGTCTTTGCGCATGTAAGTTAAGGATCTTGGGTGGAGAACATCCTATATTATCCAGGTGGGGCCTAAATCCGATGACATGTGTCCTTGGAAGAGACAAAAGAGAAGATACAGAACACAGGGGAGGAGGCCATGCGAAGACAGAAGCAGAGATCGTGTGATGTAGCTACAAGCCAAGGAATGCCAAGGTTGTCAGAGCCACCAGAAGTTCAGGAAGGGGCAAGGAGGGATTCTCCCGTATGGTCTTTGGAGTGGGTGTGACCTTGCCGACACTTTGGTTTTGAACTTCTGGTCTTCAGAACCGTGAGACAATGCATTTCAGTTGTTTTAAGCCATCAAATGTGTGGTAATTTTTTTACCTAGGAAACTAATATATTGATCCTCTTGGCTTCACATAATCATGCAGTTTGTTATTATCTAATGCATTGATTTCCAAACTTAAGCTCGGCAGAGCCCTCCATGGCCACCATGATACATTAACAAATACGGTACCTCTTTTGTATTTGGAGGTACTTTTAAGATTTCTTGTAACCAACATATTCTGCAACTTAAAAAAAAAAAAAAGAAGCTAAATGTAAAAATTTGAACAACCAACCCTAGATCTTGTCCGATGCTACATGGTAACGCTGAAGATCAGAGAAGTCACGTGACTTGTCCAAGTTCTCTTGGAAGCAAGAGGTAGAGCCACAGTCGGTACCTCCACCATCTTCCTCCCGATGCAGGGCTCTTCCTGGGCACCAAAGAGCCACAGTAAACCGCTGTCCTTGGAAACGAAAGACGAAAATGTTAGCAGCACTCCCATTATACTCAAAGATAATACAGCATGCCCTTGGTGATCAGTACTGCTATTCGCCTTCCAAGTAGAGGGTCCAAACACGGTGACAGGTAGAGATAAAGAAAGAAAACGGAAGAAGAGAAAGAAGAATTCAGGTAATGGGAAGGGGGTGTTCCTGATTGGCTACAGGAGATTTAAGGAAAGGACTCGTGCTATGTACACTCATAAAGGTAGAATGTTCTTCCTCCGTAGTCTGAGCTGTTAGTTCAGTCTGTGTCAGCTTGGGGTCAGACAAAAGCGAATTCCATTGCCATCTTGTCACTTCTATCTGTGTGACCTTGAGCAAAATTAACCTCTCTGAGTCTCAGTGTCCTGAGTAGGTGGGAATAATCCCTACCTTGCTGGGTGGTTGTAGGACTTAAATGAGAAGACAGAGCTTAGGGATTCGGACCCAGACTCTGGAGCGAGGCTAGTAGACTCTCTACGAGGCTGTGGACCTCGGGCAATTACCTCTCTGTGCCTGAGTTTCCTTACCCAGAAAGCAAGGATAATGTTACTTGCCTCCAAGGGTCAGTCTGCAGGTTAGAATAAGCTAATAGTTCTAAAGTACTTAAACAGTGCTTTAACAGCAGAATAGTGCTGTATGAGCATTTGTTAAATTAAAAATCAGTATGAAAATGCACCTAAGGAAGAGGTTACGGGGGGTGGGGGGGGGTGCTACAGAGGAAGTGGGAAGCCCAGTGTCTGTCCCGGCCCAGGAAGAGATGGCATAAAAGGATTCCCTGGCTCTCTTCCAAACTGGTCTGTTCCCAGGGGACCTAGTGTAGCACCTGTGGCTGGCACAGGGGGACGACCGTGTATAGGGGTGGCTGCTATTATCAAGCCTGGGGTGGCCGAGCATGGGCATGCTCCAGGGCCCGAGGAAGTGGTCCTCCTCCTGCTTCCCACCTTGGCTGCCCCAGAAGAGGGGGCTTCTTTGGATGCTGGGTAGACACCTTTCTCTCCTGGGCTGCAGGAGGGTCCACTCCAGCGTGATGGAAAAGGACACCCTCTCTGGGAAGACCCAGCAGGCAGCTTGGAGAGTGGGAACAGAGCTTCCAGAATTACACAAGGCCACCTAGCCGCCCCCCCACCCAAGTCTGACACCATCTGCCCAGCGGCCCTTCTAAGAAGCCAAACGCCCCTCGACCGGCCACACCCCCCCCCCGCTTTTGGGTGCTCAGATGAGAGTTCAAAGGGGAAGATTCAGCTTCCAGAGGAGGGGCTGTGAGGGTTTGACCAGAGGCTCATCTCCCCAGGCTCTCTGTTTCCCTTTCAAGGGGTGAGTCACGTTGCTGGAAAATGACAAACTCGGGTAAATAAGATAATAGGGGCGACACTCGTGACTCAGCTGATGTGGACACCCACCCAGCAGGGCACAGAGGCCCCACACGGGCAGGGGCTGCTTTTGGAAAGGGAGGATGGTTGTGAAGAAGGGATCCATTCAAGATACTTTTTTTCTCATCTTGGTTGCAGACAGCGTTCCACGAGGTGTTCCCCCCCCCCCCCCCACCAGGAGCCTTGAGTCTGGCAGGCACTGGCATTACTCACAGGGGAGGGAATCAAGGGCCAGGGAGGAATGGGTGTGTGCAAACCTTCCTCTGACAGTCGTGGAAAACAGCAGTGTCCTCCCCGGTCCCAGGGACCGGCTCTGCCCCAGAGGACTGCTCTACGCCTCACTTTCTCTCCCAAATCCTCCACCAAAATGAATTTGGACACTGGGGTCTTTGTGTGTAACTTAACAGGATGTCCGGGATTTATTTTAGAAAGTCCGCTCCCCACTCTGAAATCGTTGGCAGGTGATAGGTGAAATGAGATTGGCCAAACGTCGCCAATTATTAACCTGGGGGAAGGGGCGTAGGGGTTCCACAAAACTGTTCTCTCTCCTTTTGGGTCTGTCCTATGGTTTCCGTAATGAAAACGCCTTTGTTGCTGTCATCTAGGAGCTTTGGTCCGGCCGCCTCTCACTAGCCTTTCACCTGCTAGGGCCACCGGAGCTTGCTGGGAAAGTTTGAAGACCCCACTTCGCTTCCTGGGCCTCAGTTTCCCCAGAAGCCTAGCCGTCCTCTGATACAGGAGAGCGTCGGCTCCAGTGCTCTCTGAGCCTTTTCCAGCGCTGCCTCCCTGTGAGCTGATGAGTCCTATGCATCCCAACCTCTCGTCACCCCCAAGCACCTCAAGCCTGGGTTTTCGTAGCGAGCTTTCACCGCATGCAGAGGGCAGTGGTTAGAGCAAGGATTCTGGGATCCCAGCGCCTGGTTTTGAACCCTGGGCTGACCACACCCTTACTACAACTCATGTAGCACCTCTAGACATCAATCTGCTGATCTGAGAGATGGGGATAAGAATATCCCCCTCACGGAGTTATTATCAGGATTCAAGGAGTTTATATTTGTGAACCACTTAAAACAGTGTTTGCCATATGGTGTTACAGAAATCACGTTGAATAAAGAAAAGGAAAGATTTCAGAAGCCAGCTGATTTTCTATGTCAGACTGGCAAACTTTGCCCTCTAAATGCCAGATAGCAAATGTTTTTGGCTTCACTGGTCATATGGCTCTGTCACACCCAGGCTGAGGCGACCTGAAGCTGATACCCGCCTCCCTCTCTCTCTGCCCTCATGGCAGTTGTCACCAAGGCTCTGTGTCCCAGACGGTGTTACCACAGAATTGAAGCTAACTCACCGTCCGCACTGCACTTCAGCAGAGTGAGAGACAAACTATGGTAGTTATTAAGCCGCTGCCACCTATGTGGCTTATTTCGTGACTGCGGCATAGCCCGGCCTGGCCTGGCCTGACACACGGGAGGCAGCCCTGGGGGCCGTAAAGAAGGCAGCTGCCGCTGTCTCCTGAGTCCGCTGCAAGTTATGCAGACTGCCCTCGCTTTGTTTCTTTTCGGCGTCCGTCATACATGAATTCAGGTCCCTCTCCGGTGCTGGCGGCCATCTTCCCGACACCTTCCAATCGGCGCACCGCCTTCTCTAAGCCAATACTCAGGATCGACCACGATTCCCAGATGGACCTGACTTTCAGCAGAACGGGACCACCGACAGGAATATGTCCTAGGGTCACATCACGTGTGCGTGGGGCGAGAGGGAAGTCAGATCAGACTGTTGACGCACACGGCCTTTCCCGTGACTCAAAACCCTTGCACGTACATCATCGTGCTTCTTCTGAGCCCGTCTTCTTGCGCGGTTTCTGCATAATTGGCTTTCAATGGACACCCAGAGACCTGTTACATTTCCTCCTCAGGCTTCCATGCCCCTTCATGCTGTCACCCCGCTGAAGAGAACAGGACAACCTGAGAGGAACAGTCAGAACGCACTGCTAATACCCACAGGGCTGTGACTTGCGAATCACAGTCCCAGGTTCTTGGAGGGATTCTGAAAAATGACAGTTCAGAGGCAGCCGTGGTTGTGGGGACTGTTCTTCCCAAGCTGGAAATCAGGATACAGATTTAAAAAAATGCTTTTTGGTGCTTCTGTGCGGGGCAGGCTGGGGGATCCATTTGGAGGCCGACACTGGGAGAACTGGGGGAACACTGGTGGTCCTGTGAACCAGAAGGAAAGCACTCTTGACCCCTGGGGTTCCCCAGGCAATCTGGAGGGTGCAGTTATAACGGATCCTATCGTCCACGGCCTCAGAGAAGTAAGGGATCTTACCTGCTATCATAGGGGCTAGAGGGGGGCTGAAGCACCCGACCCACTAGACGCTATCCAGGTGAGAAGCAAAGAAATTGAACTTGGGGGCCCAGCAGGCCTGCATTCGAATCCTGGTTCTACCTTTAGCTCCTAGGTGAACCTCAGAGTGTCCAACTTCATGTGAATTCTGCTGGAATGGCGGGCCTACTTAGAAGAGCCGGGGTGAGGATTACATGGTGAAGGTCTACAGACTCCAGGCTTGTAGGAGGTGTTGGAGCTAGGGGTACCATTGTTCACCCCTTCTTCTCCTTCTGGATGCCAGGTACTTCTTCCACAAGGTACTAGGTACTTCTCCCACAAGGTACTAAGTACTTCTCCCACAAGATACTAGGTACTTCTCCCACAAGATACTAGATACTTCTCCCCCACAAGATATTAGGTACTTTTCCCACAAGATACTAAGTACTTCTCCCACAAGATACTAGGTACTTCTCCCACAAGGTACTAATAAGTACTTCTCCCACAAGATACTAAGTACTTCTCCCACAAGGTACTAGGTACTTCTCCCACAAGGTACTAATAAGTACTTCTCCCACAAGATACTAAGTACTTCTCCCCCACAAGATACTAGGTACTTCTCCCACAAGGTGCTAAGTACTTCTCCCACAAGATACTAAGTACTTCTCCCACAAGGTACTAGGTACTTCTCCCACAAGGTACTAGGCACCTCTCCCACAAGGTACTAGGTACTTCTCCCACAAGATACTAGGGACTTCTCCCACAAGGTACTAGGTACTTCTCCCACAAGGTACTAGGGACTTCTCCCACAAGGTACTAGATACTTCTCCCACAAGATACTAAGTACTTCTCCCCCACAAGATATTAGGTACTTTTCCCACAAGACACTAGATACTTCTCCCACAAGATACTAAGTACTTCTCCCACAAGGTACTAAGTACTTCTCCCACAAGATACTAAGTACTTCTCCCACAAGATACTAGGGACTTCTCCCACAAGGTACTAAGTACTTCTCCCACAAGATACTAAGTACTTCTCCCACAAGGTACTAAGTACTTCTCCCCCACAAGATATTAGGTACTTCTCCCACAAGATACTAAGTACTTCTCCCACAAGATACTAGGGACTTCTCCCACAAGGTACTAAGTACTTCTCCCACAAGGTACTAGGGACTTCTTCCACAAGGTACTAAGTACTTCTCCCACAAGATACTAGGTACTTCTCCCACAAGGTACTAATAAGTACTTCTCCCACAAGATACTACGTACTTCTCCCACAAGGTACTAAGGACTTCTCCCACAAGGTACTAATAAGTACTTCTCCCCCACAAGATACTAGGTACTTCTCCCACAAGGTGCTAAGTACTTCTCCCACAAGACACTAGATACTTCTCCCACAAGATACTACGTACTTCTCCCACAAGGTACTAGGTACCTCTCCCACAAGGTACTAGGGACTTCTCCCACAAGATACTAGGGACTTCTCCCACAAGGTACTAGGGACTTCTCCCACAAGGTACTAGGGACTTCTCCCACAAGATACTAAGTACTTCTCCCCCACAAGATATTAGGTACTTTTCCCACAAGACACTAGATACTTCTCCCACAAGATACTAAGTACTTCTCCCACAAGGTACTAAGTACTTCTCCCCCACAAGATATTAGGTACTTTTCCCACAAGATACTAGGGACTTCTCCCACAAGATACTAAGTACTTCTCCCACAAGATACTAAGTACTTCTCCCACAAGATACTAGGGACTTCTCCCACAAGGTACTAAGTACTTCTCCCACAAGATACTAGGGACTTCTCCCACAAGATACTAGGGACTTCTCCCACAAGGTACTAGGTACTTCTCCCACAAGATACTAGGGACTTCTCCCACAAGATATTAGGGACTTCTCCCACAAGGTACTAAGTACTTCTCCCACAAGATACTAGATACTTCTCCCCCACAAGATATTAGGTACTTTTCCCACAAGATACTAAGTACTTCTCCCACAAGCCACTAGATACTTCTCCCCCACAAGATATTAGGTACTTTTCCCACAAGATACTAAGTACTTCTCCCACAAGGTACTAGGTACTTCTCCCACAAGATACTAGGGACTTCTCCCACAAGATACTAAGTACTTCTCCCACAAGATACTAGGTACTTCTCCCACAAGATATTAGGGACTTCTCCCACAAGGTACTAAGTACTTCTCCCACAAGATACTAGATACTTCTCCCCCACAAGATATTAGGGACTTTTCCCACAAGATACTAAGTACTTCTCCCACAAGCCACTAGATACTTCTCCCCCACAAGATATTAGGTACTTTTCCCACAAGATACTAAGTACTTCTCCCACAAGACACTAGATACTTCTCCCACAAGATACTAGGTATTTCTCCCCCAAGGTACTAGGTACCTCTCCCACAAGATACTAGATACTTCTCCCACAAGATATTAGGGACTTCTCCCACAAGGTACTAGGTACTTCTCCCACAAGGTACTAGGTATTTCTCCCACAAGGTACTAAGTACTTCTCCCACAAGATACTAGGTACTTCTCCCACAAGGTACTAATAAGTACTTCTCCCACAAGGTACTAAGTACTTCTCCCCCACAAGATACTAGGGACTTCTCCCCCACAAGATACTAGGGACTTCTCCCACAAGGTACTAAGGACTTCTCCCACAAGGTACTGGACAATTCTTTCACAAGGTACTAGGCACTTCTGCTAGGTACTACGTACTTCTTCCTCTAGGTTCTTATTCCTACTAGATAATAGATAGAAGGAACTATAGAGATAAAAATATTCACTTTATTTAAATGTTTTCTAACAATCTTTAGAACCAGAGACTGCCTTAGAGCAGTGGTTCATATTGCATATTAGAATCTGTGTGTTCAATCATGTCCACATTTTGGGTACGGGAAGCCTTTTAAAAAAGTCCCAATGCCTGAGGGCATCTGGGTGGCTCAGTCGGTTAAGCATCTGACTTTGGTTCAGGTCATGATCTCACGGCTCGTGAGTTCGAGCCCCGTGCTGGCCTCTGGGCTGACAGCTCAGAGCCTGGAGCCTGCTTCGGATTCTGTGTCTCCGTCTCTCTCTGTTCCTTCCCCGCTCGTGCTCTGTCTCTCAAGAATAAATAAAGATTTAAAAAAAAAATCCCAATGCCTGGGTCCACCTCCAGGGACTCTGACTGAAGCGGTCAGGGTGACTATGAGCCACAGCTGGACTTGAACACCACAGCCCAGCACTTCCTCCCTCCCACCAAAGGGACCCCACCCACACAGCACTCACGGTCAGAGTGCTAACCTTGAGGCAGCTCCCTACAAGTACCCAGACTTAGAAGTTCTGGCCTTGAAGGTCAAACACCATGGCCGCCTGCCATGTGACTTTCCACCCTTCTCCTGAGAAAAACAAGGATTTGACAAACTCTAGGAGAACCCAGTAACTCAAGCCTGGCGTGCCTCCTTTCCCAAGAGATAATTTGCGGATGTTACAATAAAGAGAAGGGAATGAAAGATGAGGTATTCTTCAAAGTCTCTATATCCTGCTGTAAATCATGAGGTTTTTTTTTTCCATGCCTGTGATTCTGTAATAAACCCATTAGAGATTAGAGGAAACCGTGCTCCCAGGGCCCCAAATGTGAAAGAAGACATAGCCATTAAATGTCATTGTTGTCAAAGAATAAATGTCTCAAGTATAAAAGAGGAAAGTGGGTCACCTTGCCCCTAGGCAAGCAGTGACCAAACTATGTCTTAGGACCTTGACCATGAAGAAGTCTCCTCGTGGGGACGGGTGGGAGTAGGAGAGGGGAGAGGGGGGTGGTCTTCACTGTCCAGAATCATTTGAAACAATCCCAGGAAAGAAATCTCCACGGCAGAGAGCAGACAATGCAATGCAGGTGATGGCTGATTGTATCCCAATATTATCTTGAGTAGAAAATGGAAGGGGTCTTGTTGAAAACTCCACCTGCTGATATACGTCTCTTGGAATTCTAAACCTTTCACAACCTGTCTTACTAGCTTTTTAAATTCATCAAGAGGCTGGCTTGATAAAGAGAAATACTTCTGTTCTTTGGCCAAAACTTTTCCCCCAAACACCTGCAGGGAGAGAGAGGGCAGTTTAAAGCATGAAAAGTAAAAGTGCAAGGAACCACGTCAGAGTCGAGGTGGGTCCAGAAGAAAGCAGACAACACGCAGACTTGGCTTGTTAACGCTGCTCAATAGACAAATGTGACCCAATGAACACCAGTCCTTCCTTCCCTGTATCCCCAGTACGATGACATTTCTGCCTTTTCCACGAGGCAACGCGAGTACAGCAGTAGAGATGAAGATCTGCTTCCACAGAGGACAAATATATATGTTCCTGCAATTTCACACATCTGTGTGCCAAGGCGGGAAGGCAGGAGGGAGCGTCTGTGGAATATTCCTGAAATCACACCAGCCCCATAAACCCAAGGGCAATCTCATTATTCCCCTTCCCATGCTCCTTTAGTCTCTATTTATGCAACCAACATTTGCCTGTCCTGGGCACACAGTAGGTATTCCAAGGACCAAAAGGAAGTAGAAAAAGAGACCAGCTTCCACCCGTGCTTTATAAATTCCTCAGACTTCATGGTGACATTTTGCCAAGAAACAAGGCTGTCCTCTATTTCACACAGCCCTCTGCAGGCTTCAAACCACCTGAGTCTCAGCCCTAGCCCTACACATCCCCCTCCACTCCCAGCCTGGGCTGTGACTTGACCAAGTCACCCAGGTCCTCCGCACCCCAACCCCTTGCCGACTAAAAGGGTGGTAGTTGCCTTACCTACCTCGTGGGGTTGCTGGAAGAATCAAGTACGTATACGAGCAGTGCGGTGACCGACGAGGCTATGTATGGCCACGGGGTCTATATAGAATGGCATGGGAGGTGAGGAGGGGGGGACCCTGCCCCCTGCCCTGCCTCCCGCCCACACGGCAGCTGTGGGTGGATGAGGGGAGGGAGGAGGAGGCTGCCGTTGATGGTGATGACAAGGATGATCACAGCCATGACAATGACCCTTACGATCTCACAGCACAGATTCTGTACACAGACTGAGCAGCGACCGGGACAGGAAGGAAACGACTCACTGGCAGATGACTGTTTACCTCTCCCTACGAGCACACCTTGGTTTAGGGTATTATCCTAGACAAGGAGACTCATACTATAAAGTTTGCTTTTGCGAATCGTTTTCAGCGTTTTCTTTCTGTTTACATCAAAGATGAGCACTCCTTGGAAGTTGTCAAAAATGCCCATATAGGAACGGGTGGCAGTGACTCCACTGATGCCCAAGGCTTCGCGCAACAGTGCTGATATCCGGCCTCTCTGCCCGGCCGCTCAGCAAGTCAGTGCCCGCGAGATCTTTCAGGTGCACCCAGTGTGTCCGCGGGACCCACGGGAAGAGCGAGGCCCTCCTCCCTCCCTTGGTGCTCTCCCACGATGTTGCAACAATCTTTCTGAACCAGAGACCAGAGGCGGGAGGAAGGCGGCTAATGTTTATTGAGTGCTAACTAGGTACTTTACTTAATCCTCACAATTATCCTATGTAATAAAAATCATTACCCCATTTTATAGATGAGACACCTCGAGGTCTCAGAGATAAAGTGACTTGTCCAAGACCACATTGCTAATAAACAATGGAACTAGAGCTTGGGGGAGGCCTGGCTCAAAGCGCTGTATGCTAAGTGCTCTGGGAAATGCAGGAGAAATACACCTTGAAGGAACTTTTGGTCCAGGGAGGGAGACAAACAGGTGCAACTAACATAAACATGTATAATGGAGAATGTGAAAATGGCAACATACAAGTAATGGACTCTACCTGCCAAAGGAAGAAACAATGAATTCGGACCCCAGGATGCAGGAGGTCTTCGGAAAACAGATGGCAGCCATGAAAGGGGTAGGACGGTACCAGGAGGAGAGGTGGGGGAGGAGGGAGGGGAAGGGAGGGGCATCAGGAAGAAAGACTAGCCCTGGTGAAGGCCCGGGAGTCTGAGAGCACTTGAAAGATTGCTGAGTCAGGAGGGTGGTGACCACATCACCTCCCTGCTGCTAGTTTCTTTTTTTCTTCCAGGGTAAGATGCAGTCCCCTGGACGAGGCTTATAGGCACCTACAGGAACTGGGCTTCTTGCCAAGCCATGAACCGCCATTGTGGTGTCAGTCTCCCGAAATCCCCACACCGTCCTTTATATCTAAGTCATTCTTGATGAGGCATATTTCTACTCCCAGTGGCCACCCTTATTCATCCTTGAGGGATGGTGGTACCCTCACCCCAGGGAGAGTTAGGCTCCCCTTGAACAGGTTCTTGTGGACCCTCCATTTCCCATATTATGGTGCTTATCGAACCCCACATGGCACTCACCAGTGTGTGTGTCTATACCTGCCATGAGGCTGTGAGCTCAGGGAGCCCAGGGGCCTTATTTTGTTCCCCAGAGCAGAACGCGGCCCCCGGCATACAGGAGGCGAGAGGCAAATAAAGTGGAACGGCTGACTGAATAAACGAGCCAACCAGGGAACGAATGAGAAATGAGAAATGAGGCCAGAAAGGAAATCTGGGGCCGAGTTTTGAGCCAAGGGAGCGGGCAGGACTTTAAATGCCAGGTTGACTTGTCGCATTTGTATCGCGTGGAAAATGGGGAACCATTGATAGGTTTTGAGGAGGGAACTAGTGTGGCTCACGGACCAGATGGCATGGGGCAGACACACAGAAGAGCAGGACTGGGGACGGGGAGGCTCTTTAAGAAGCTTTTGTGATGGTCCGGACAAGAAACGAGAAGGCAGACAAACCGCTCACCTGCGGAAGGCTTTTCAAACCTGAACCAGAGGCCCGAGCGCATATCCAGGCTAACGTAGCCAAGAGCTGTCCGTGATGCCAGAGGTGACTGTGCGGACAAGTCGGGGGGCGGTGAGAAATTGCCGCGTGCACATAGGAACTCTTAAGAAATACGACACAAATAAGTGGAAGCATTGGCAAGGACGCCCCTGGGAAGCCGCCTATTATATGACTAAGTCTCTGAGAAATCTCTGCTGATGGCCCGGCAGAACACTTGCCAGCCGAATCTGTCATTGAACTCCTCAGAGGGCTTCTGGGAGCATGTGGATTATGGGCTGTGGGAATCTCGGGTCGTAAAACTTTCGCCCAGCTGCTCAAGTGCCTGGCTGGGCAATTAAGGAGGATTTTTTTCACGCAGATCAAAAGGCTCTGGAGAGGTGATCTCAGGAAGCTTCCTGCCCTCCCTGCGAGGAAGGCAGGAGTCATTATCCTCATTTTACAGATGAGAAAAGTAGGTTCCCTGGTGACTAAGTCCCTTGCCTGAAGTCAAACAGCCAGGAATGGGTGGAACCCAAAAGAAGCGTCTTGGTCCCTCGACTCCCAGGACACTGTCGCTGCAGAGCTTCCCATTCTACGGCAGGCGGACTGTTTTCTGGGATGTCTCACAGGTGAATGTTAGAGCACGGGGTGGTCCACGGATGCTGTTCCGACTACTCGGCACACACGGATACTTCCACGCACACGCAGCGGTTTGGAATCCGCCGCGTGCAACGTCCGATGTTTGATGGTCTTCTCACATCAGCATTTTGTAGAACCCGGGACCCCAATCTAACCGAAACACCTCAGTCACTCCTTGGCCCGTGAAAGATGTAGACCAGCTCACAGAACACACACAACCCCAGCAGTCATCGTACAGAACTTCTTCCCAAATTGCTAGGGTCACACCCGGCTCCCAATCCCCGATCTGCTTGTGCCGTTCTCGGGATCTGCGCAAGTTGCTTAACCCAAGTCTCATTCCCACACGTGCGAATCGGAGATGTCAGAATACCTCTCTAACTGGGCAGTTGTGAGGACCTAATGAGGTCGGGCATGTAAACAACGCAGCCCAGAGCCCAGCACGGAGTAATCACTCAATGAGTGTTAGCGATTACTAACGTCACTGATCATACGCGTAACCCGAGTTTGAAAAGTAATTCATTCTCTATCTGTTCATCATCTGGATAGTGAGAACTTAAGTCTAAATCTTAGTATTGGGCCGATGCCCTCCCTTCCAGACCAAAGAAGTTCATTTGTACTCTGAACAGTCTCAACTACCTGCCATGTTTTACATGAGAGGTGATTTATAACTCTTAATGCAAAAGAGACTTGCTATGGCGAGAATCTTCTAAGACTCACAGAGATGGGGTCTAGCTCGTCAAGGTTTCAGAATTCTCTCTGGAGTTCTGCCCCGTAGGTCCTTGGTCTTGCCATTGTCACCTGGCCATGAATGGGCCCAGCATCCAACCAGTTAAAGGCGAGCCGCAAAGAGAGGCCTGCGGCTGGTGCTATGATGCAAGGTGACATGTGCATCTGCGGCCCCTGGCTCCACAGCACCCTTGTCTGAATGAGTTTTCTAGTGTCTTGTGACCCAGAAGACTATCTCTCCCAATGAGCTTTGGTTGGTCAATGTGTTTGAACAAGCGCGGCCTATTATTGGTGGCTATCCCCTTTGGATGTTATGGTTACGCTTCACACACACCAACGTCCTGCCCCCATCCCATCAGCCCATCCCACAGGTCACCTGCCGGCTGGTGACAGTTCCCATACGCTCTTCTGCCTTCTTACTCCAAACCTTCATTTCCCTTGATCTAAGCTCTTTCTCTCCCACAGGAGTGCATTTGGCCCTTTTCTTAGGGCAGATCGGGGAATACAGCTTCCATGAGTGACCCTCAACTAATACAAGAATTAGTAAATAAATACCCCAGTTGTCTCACCCCTCAATGGGGAAACTCTGAGGTAAGCCGATACTGCCCCTTGAAGGGTCCCTGGGACAAGTGAGTCGCAGGTGCCCACAGTGGCAAAAGACTCACTCATGCACCTTCACTGGCTTCCTCCCTTCCCTGGCTCACTTACTCACCCTTAAATGAGCCTCCTCAGATCACCTTCAAATTAACCCCTGGCTCCAACTCCCTGCCTGGACTCTGCTCCGGAACCGAAACGAAGACAAATTCTTCATTCAAAATAGCCTTTACATGAAAACAGCACAAATTATGTAACTATGACTACTACCTTAGATAGACATTGCCACTGACATGTGCTGCGGAGCAAGTCTGAGACTCAAACTCCTGATTACAACGTGGTCCTCTATCTCAACAGACCCCTCTAATGCCAACGACTAGTTGACTGAAGGTCAGGGCCCCACTCTCTAGTCGTTCTAGTCCCAGCCATGGATGTGACGTGAATGCTTGCAGAGCCTGTGGCCGGCCAGAGCGAAGCACTCACAAGTGAACTCGACCTCCCACGGCCAAAAGACGGGCGCTCTTTGACTCAACCCACATCAACTTCCCACCATTCTCTTTCATCGTTTTCCTTCCAGATCACAAGCTTAAAAGGAAAATACAAATACACTCGCTAGTCCCTCTCCTGAACAAGCCTCAGAAAGTCTTCGCTTCGTTGATGCCAGGTGCCTTCTCAATGACCCCTGATCAGCCACCTGCTCCTGGTTGCATACATCGTCCCCATAAGAAAGGCGCCCTTCACTCAGCTCTACAGATCCTGCTAACATCTCTCTATTTTCCACCAAGACTTTGTTAAATTTGGCTTTGAGGGCTCTGTCCCTCTCAAGATTCCATGAATATTTGGAACCTCACGACAATTTGAAACCAAATTAGATAGTTAAATTTGCTGTGCCCTGAAACGTTTTCTAGCTTTTCACACATGTCTCAGAGTGGGTGCATTCGTTTTTATTTTTCTTCTACTGCTGTGCAACACGTTACCACAAACATAGAGGCTTAAAGCAACACACACTTACGTCCTCACAATTTCTGAGGGCCAGAAGTTCAGGCATAGCTTAGCCGGGTTCTCCGCATAGGGTCTCACCAAGCTACAGTCCAGGTGTCAGTTGGGCCACATTCTCATCTGCAGACTCAACTGGGAAAGAATCCCATTTCCAAGCTCATTTAGGTTGTTGGTAGAATTCATTTCCTTGTGGCTCTCTCACTAGGGTCCTGCCTTTTTTCTGGCTATCAGCCAGAGGTTGTCCTGAGATCCTAGAGGCCACCCTCAGTTCCTTGCCATGCAGGCTTATCTACTTCATCAAGCCCACAGGGAGAGTCTCTGATATGACAGGGTCTTACATGATATGACCTAACTGTGAGAGTGACATCCCATCACCATTGCCACATCTCATTGGTTAGGAACAAGTCCCAGTTCCTGCTGGCAAGCCCATTTGAAAAGCACCTGCATTTCATATTTTTCTTTTTCTTTTAATTGATTCCCTCACTTTTTTTTTTTTACTTAGCCTCTTCTTTGGCAATAACATCCAGTAACATTTTCCTACTACACTTTAAAATAAATGGCTGATGACTAATTGTTTTTGATCCTAATTTGTTCAACATCAAAATGACTTTCGCCCCACCCCTGCTGTCCGTGCCCCACAGCCTCTGAGATGGTCCCCAGGGCTTCTCATCTCCTGCTATTCATTCCTTGTGTAATGCCCTCCTGAGTGCAGGCTAAATCTAGTTACTTGTTTCTAATTAATAAACTTGGGCAAAAATGATGGATGGCACTTTCAAGACAAGGTTTCAAAAGACTTTGACTTCTGACGTGTGTGTGTTTTCTCTTGCTGTCTCACTTGCTTGCTATGGGGAAGCCAGCATCTTGTTGTGAGATACTCTGTGGAAGGGCCCATGTGGCAAGGCACCAAGGAGTGCCTCCAGCCAGCAGCTTCTGGGGCGCTGAATCCCCTAGAACAAGAGCCAACAAGGAACTGAATCCATCGATAGCCCTATGAGTGAGCTAGAAAGCAAGTCCTTCCCAGTCGAGCCTTGAGATGACTCCAGTCACCTGAGAGACCCAGGGCCAGAGGACTCAGTGACACCTCTCCTGGATCGTTGACCCAGAAAACTCTGGGATACCAAATGATACTGTTTTAAGACACTCAGTGTTGGGACAATTTGTTACACAGCAATAGATAGCTAGTACACCTTCAAACAATGGTTTGTGCCCTACACTTAGAAAACATAATCCTAAGGGGACAGTGTTAGACCCTGTTCCAGTGGGGTAGGTGGGGTCATGGTGGAAAGCAGAGAGACAACTTGGGTGCAGAGGTCAGAAGTTTTCCCATATGCCTCTTTATACCTGCCTTGGAGCTTGTATAAGAATCTGTGAGGGGAGAGGCTGAAACAGAAGAAACAAAGAAACGAATTATTTCCTTAAAATCTCCACGAGCTACTGAGAAGCAGGGTGGCCCTGCTTAGGGTGTATGTAAACAAATAAGAGGCAAAAAGAGATGGGCATTGTCCTTGGGTCAGCGTGGAACACGGATGCTGGAGAGAGACAGTGGCCCCAGCACAGATACCAGCCACGGCAGCCACACAAGGACCTCCAAAGATTGGCTGTGGACATCAGAGCAGACCGCTACAGCTGAGAAGAAGGAGAGTAAACAGAACACTGGAGCCAGAAGGACGGAGTTCACGTGTACACAGGAGCCATCCCCTGGAACCTCCAGAAATAACCAAGGTGAAGTTCTTGGCAGGGAATCCTAGACAGTGGGGTAAGAGACTGGAACACGGCGAGCATAAGGTAAATATAAATATTTACTGATGGTTGAAAACACAGAGACTGCGACGGCTATGGAGACCCTGACCCTCCCCAAAGGCTGGGGTCTCTGGGGGCTCAGGAATATAAAACATTTTTCTTTTTTTTTTTTAAACACTTACTTATTTTCGAGAGACACAGGGTGCGAGTGCGGGAAAGGCAGAGAGAGAGAGGGAGACACAGAATCCGAAGCAGGTTCCAGGCCCTGAGCTGTCAGCACAGAGCCCGACGCAGGGCTCGAACTCATGAACCGTGAGAACGTGACCTGAGCCATCGGCCGCTTAACCGACCAAGCCACCCACGTGCCCCAAAACATTTTTCTTTGTGATGGTGTTGTAAGTCCCACAGTGGCAGGATCCACTTTGCCTTCTGGCGTGATGTTTTACACTACACACTCAGTGAAGAATACAGATGGAGAGAAACACACCGTGGTCTCCCCGTTTAGTGAATTTAATACAAATAAGCTTATGCTTCACCCCCATAGCCTTGTCCCTTGGCTAGAGGCCGCTTTTTCTTCAGGGTCTGATGAGGGCAGAAGCCTGTGTGTTCAGGGTTGCCCAGGACAAACATCAGCCCACCACGTCCCTCCTCATCACATCGCAGCCAGACTCCAGCTCGAATTGATGAAAAGCCCAACTCAAAGCCCTCTCAGGCTGAACCCCCTCCTCAAGCTCTGGGTGAACCATCAACTCAAAAAATGTGGGATAGAGGAAAGCATTAAAGCATATGTGAACCATTTCCAAAATAATAAATGATACGGTTGTAAACCATTAAGTGTGGGGTAATTTGTTACACGGTGATACATAACTAATACACCCTCAACTGACGCTTTGTGCCTCACGTTCAGAAAATGCCATCCTAAAGGAATAGCATTAAGACACCATTCCAGTGGGGTAGGTGGGATAATGATGAAAAGTAGGACAATGGGGGGGGGGGGGTAGGGAATTAGATGAGAAACCAAGACCTCAGGTTTTAGTTCCAGCTGTACCCAAACCTACCAGCTGTGTGACTCAGTGAGATCATTTCCTCTTCTTCTGTAAAGTGGAATTAATGATAAATGCCTTTCTTACGTCACACTGTTATTATGAGACTAAAATTACAGAACCCGAGTGAAAGCTTTGTAATATGTGAGGTTATATACCAAGTAAGGGGTTATAATCATCAACATTATCATTATCATCTTTATTGCTGGCTGTTATAAGGTAAAACCAACAAAAGTTTGAATGTCTCAGGTCAAAGTCCAACCAAGTAAACAGAAACCACTCTACGTGTTTGGAACAAGAGGAAACTATGGGGAATGAGTTACATGGGATGGAAGGGCTGAAAAACCCACCAGGAAACAATGAGGCAACCCAGAAATTAATTATGGCAGGAAGCCATGCCCCTTAGCTGGAGGGACAGAGGAGAAGGCAGAGGGTCATAGGAAACCAAATCCTGAGATCACCCTATAGCCCTGGTGGGATCCAGAGACAAGGATGAAATCCAAACTCTGAAGCATAGGGGAGGAGAAATACCCTGATTATGGCCTTTTAATAATGCTCCACTGTCCCCCATTGGCTGGACCAAGCCAGAAACCAACTGACATGAGAGGGACAAGCGGATCTGGAGCCAACACGCCCTGGGCCAAAGAAGTCTTCTATTTAGTGAGAAAGGCAATAATATGAATAGAGTTGAGAGTACCATGGTGAAGAGACTCAAAATCCCCAGGTCTTAGACCCCGAAAGAGCATGGGAATTCATCTGGTCCAAGCCCTCATTCTACGGGAAAGACCCCAAGGCAGAAAATGGTGTGATTTGCCCAAGAGCACGACACAGCCAGCATGGAGCAGCCTGGAACCCCAACATCTGAATTTACAGCTCCTTCCACAACATGACTTTTACAGTCATGAATAGCAGAGGCACTTCAGCACGACGAAGGGATGTGTTCCAATAGCTGATTTCCAAGACAGTTGCGCAGACCAGGGAATTCATTTCCCCATAGAAACAAGGTTATCTTGGCTGATTATGGTCCCAGACCGGCTATCGAATACCTATTCAGCCCACAACGTGGGAAAGTAAAGGAACCTTCCTGCTCTGATTTAACGAGAAATCCAAAAGCTGATCGTATCTTTCTCCCAGGGCAACGGAGAGCCCTCTCCCTCACCTCCTCCCTCTGGCACACGGGCTGAGGTTTCTACTTGCTCTCCATTAAGGGGATGTGGTGACGGGGAGCTGGGGAGCTCCTTGCCTTCTGTCTGGTGACGAGGACCTCCTTCACCACCTGGTCCTTTTCCCGGACCGGGTGTCTCAACACCCAGTGCGACAACCAGACAGAAGCTTCTGGAGGACTGAAAGCGCATCTTTTTTTCTTTTTTGTCCCCTACAGCTTTGCGCCCGTGGTGCCAACCCAATCCTGCGATTCTCACCCACAGCCGTGTCTTCCCCGAGGGGGGAAAAAAACTCCTTTTGTTTTCATACTAGAAGTTAAAGCCAACGGGCACAGAAGCACAGGAAGTGCTCTTAGCTGGTGAGGGTGTTAAGGAAAGCTGGAGAGATGAGAGTGTTCTCTTCCGGGACATGAGGACTCCACTCTCAGGGGCTGCAGTGAGTTCACTACCCTGTGGTTGGGCAGAGATTTTCTCGAACGGTTGTCAGGTTGCCTACACTTGATCTTCTGGTTTTGGTGAGCTCCAGTTCCGGGAACCAACCACCCAAAAGAGAGAAACTACCCGTCCGGCCAAAAATTAGAACAAGGGCAAAATTCCTGGGAACTTAAAATGAAATGCAACTTGGCAGCTAATTGGAGAAATGGAAACCGAATCCATTTTCTGCTCAGCTGGTTGACACACAGCGATATATTTCCTCAAACCTTGACACCTCCCAGTTGAAGAGGACAGGAAATCAGAGTCTGTGCAGCTTTGAGAGCATTCACATGCCAGTGCCCTTTACTGCGAAGCTTCCTCTCTGCGCAGCGGTGGAAGTGATTGTTCCCCATCCTTCACCCCTTGCCCCTGCCCCTCGTTCCCATCTCACTAGGTCAGGGCCACCATTTACGGCCCCCCCTTGCAGTGCCCCGCACAACTCAAAAGGGGCCATTTTCCATCAGTTGCAGTGTGAATGGCGCCCCCAGGAGTTGTGCAATGCTTCTATGAGAACACAGCTTGCCGATGGCCTTGGATTGAGGCTGACACCCACAAAGCCATGAGCAGTTAGCTGAGTTCCAGTCACCTCTATGTCCCCGGCACCTAGAACAGTGCCTGGTACAGAGTAGAACCTCAGTATGAACCACCAGGGATTTAAGAAGCAATGAATTTGAGAGGCACCTGGGTGGCTCAGTTGGTTAAGCGTCTGACTCTTGGTTTCGGCTCAGGTCATGATCTCACGGTTCATGAGTTCGAGCCCCTCATTGGGCTCTGTGCTGACAGGGCGGAGCCTGCTTCGGATTCTCTCTCTCCCTCTCTCTCTGCCCCTCCCTTGCTCACTCTCAAAATAAAGAAAAAACTTAAAAAATTTTTTTTGGAAGTAATGAATTTGAGAAGACAGCACCACTCTTAGACAAAAAAAATAAGTAATTATTTGAAATAGGAACAAAATCCTTATTAGAGTATTGATACTCCTCGAACTAACCTTAGACACTTTAAAGAATAAATATGACATAGTGACTGAGATCTCTGGCTCTGGGCTCAGAAGGATCTGGGTTGGAATCCCAACTCCATAACTTACTAAGCTATGCCAGGCACATTCCCAAACCTCCCTAAGCCTTAATTTCTCCATCTGTAAGGGTCAACTGAGATAACGCCTTAGCATAGGGCCTGATACATAGTAATGGTCAATACATCTTTTTTTTTTTTTTTCAGTAAGTTTCACACCCAACATGGAACCCAATGCGGGGCTTGAACTCAAGACCCTGAGATCAAGACCCTGAGATCGAGACCTGAGCTGAGATCAAGAGTCAGAGAATTGACCGACTTAGCCACCCAGGTGCCCCAATGGTCAACACATCTTAGTTGCAATGATGCAGTATGTTGCTAAGGGTGATTAAGGAATACAACGATAATCCCAAATGCTAATTTTAGCTACTAATGTTTATAACCCACAGGAAGAAATATGCCCAAGACATAGTAGGTGCTAGATTAATGCTCATTGAATGGTACAAGGGGAGAGAAAGAAGGAGTGGGTGGGGAAAGGGTACCGAACTGGGAATCAGAAGAGATACAGACCCAAGCCTGTGTTGTAACTTGGAGTGAGCTCCTTTGTCAGCCTCCCTCGTTAATAAGGGCTTGGGGGGCTGTGTCAGCCCCTTCAGGATCCCCTCCCACAGAGAGGAGCCCTCTGGCTCCTGATCACTTCTGCAGTGTTCCCTCACTACCGACAGGTGGCGCTGCTGAGTCAAGAAGGAAACCTGTTTTTCTGCAGCCTGGTTCCCAGCTGCCAAGTTTCTGTATTAACAGCAGACTGGGAATTAGGGAAATCACTAACTGGTTGCTGAAAATGCCTGAAGCAGTAAACGAGTCATTCCATTTCCTTTCTTGCACTTGGCCTCTCTAAGTGCCATGAAAGCACCATGGGTGTGGGGAGGCAGCTGGCCCTGGATTCCAAGTCCAGTGCTGCTACATCCGGCTGGTGACCTTGAGCAAAGGCATTTGCCTTCTTGGGGCCCCTCTCAAAGTCTGCAAAATGAGGATAATTATAGCACCGTGCCTGGAATGTTGGGGAAATTAATTAAATAGCATTTGTCAATTAAAGAGCACTGTGTCTGGCACATAGTAGATATTCCCCAAAATGTTAGTTCCTTTTCCTTGCCTGCCTTCATTCACTGGGGACCATGGTCAGTGCTTGACAAGAAATAAACAGAGTGCAGTGACAGAGCAATGAGGAGGCAGCTTTCCTAAGGGGCTGCTGGACGAGAGGTCATGCCATCTGAGACAGGAAGGATGAGAGAAAAGGCGTCCCTGGGGGAAAGAACCAGCAAGTGCAAAGGCACTTCCCCTCTCATTCAGCTTCTCCTCCCCTTACAAAGTGCCCCGCAATCCAGTGGCTCTGTCCTCAGAGCCCCAAGGCACACTCTGGGACAGCAGTCACTTGCCCCGTTGTATATTTTATGTACCCAGTCACGTCTCTTTGAGGACCAGGCATGCATCTTACTGACCTCTGTCTCCCCAGAACCTGGCCCCGCAAATGCCTTAATGAACGAATGAGCCCATGGAAGTGGCACATCGGTCTTCATTCCAAGTGTCTTACGGGCTCTGTCCGTGCACGTGCATCCTGACTTTCAGCCGCCACCCGTCTTTGCCTATCTCGCACTTGGTACGCGGTGGGTGCTCAAAAAATGCTTCCTGTGTTGAACTCGAATTGCATTTTCATTTATTGAGCAACTGCTGTGTGCCAGGCACCAGAGTGAGCGCTGGAGACGGAGGAGGCAGGTAGGGCAATCCCGGGTCTAGGGGGCTCCTTCTAAAAGACTAACAGTACAGGGGCCCGTACTGTGTTCGTATCTCATGGCTAATTGCTGTATATATACTCTTCCACGAACGCCTCACAAAACCCGGCGAGGTTGGGGCTATGACTGCTATGACTGTTTCACAGATGGAGAAACTAAGGTTCTGGCAGGGAGAGGTGCACGGGTGAAAGCCAGGTGCCTGGTGCTAAAGCCCATGCCAGGCATTGTTTTGTCACGTACGTATAATTCAGATGTGTGTTCAGTTTGGGAGAGCCAAGGAGTGGGGAGAAGGCTGGGCAAGATTCCCCGGGGGACAGTGGGTGTGAACTGGACCTCGAAGGACGGGAGAGGAGTTTTCCAGATGGGATCACCGTGGCGGTGGGGCAGGTGCAGAAGAGAGGGAGAAGGAACGTTCTAGACAGAGGGAAGAGACAGCCCAAAGAAAAGACGGCGATGAGGGGGTGACACAGAGCCTGTCTGGGAAACACAGGCCGTTCCTCCTCTCTGGAAAGTCAAGAGCTGGGTGTAGAGCAGGCCACCTGGAAAAAAGACACCCAGGACCGGAGACTCCGAAAAAAACACATTTTCTAGAGATAAATTTAACAAATGGGAAATTTTACCCTTTTTTAGTAGCTGACCTGCGCGGCTTGCCTGCCTCTCGTCTGGGCAGTCCACATTCAGAGGCTCCAAACATTTATTCAACACGCACTAAACACCTACTCTGTGCCAGGCACCGACCCCTGAACCCCCATTCTGTATCACTGGTGTGTCGAACTGTGAGGGGCACTGGAACGACAGAGGTTGGAACCTCTCTGGGTTCAGATCTCAACTCCGGGACTCCTGTGTAACCTTGCACAAGTTATTTCGCCCCTCTGTGCCTCAGTTTCCTCATCTGTTAAATGAGAATACCGGTAACAGCTATAACGTAAGGCCGTCGCATTCAATGAGTTAACTCGTGTGAAGGGCTGAGGACACAGCCCAGCAGGTAGTAAGCCCTCCGTGAACGCTGAACCCCACACGTGTGGGCTTCTAGTGAATAGATGCTCCTTATGTGACACCAATAAGCACCAGGCACAGGGCCGGAAGCAGAAGGGTCAGCGATGAGCAAGACCAAGCCCCAGCACTCAGAGTCTCGAAAGAGTGAGGTTTTCAAAAGAAGTGATTCCAGCCGAGGGAAATAAGTGCTGTGTTAATAACAATAAAGAAGACCAATGTCTGTGGGATTTGTGGGTGCCAAGCACTACTTAAAGCTGGCATATATTCGACCCTCCCCCCGCCCAGAGCTTTGGGGAGACACCCTAGGTTCCCGGTTCTGCTTAAGGAACCAAGATCCCCCAGCAAGGGACGCAGCCGGTGTCTGGGTTCACACCAGAAGCCATGACATTTAAAGGGTCTGTGATTTCAAGGGTGCTGAGAAAGGGAAGGGTTTCCAGGGGAGAGGGCACACAATGTAAGGTCTAAGGTGGGAATGGTGTAGTCATTTACAGAGAACAGTGGAAATTGTCGTGCCAGAAGCAGAGGGCAGGCGCGAGAGCCGTGGATGGAAAGAGGCCTTGAATGCCGAGCGGAGGCATTCAGACTTGCTCCTGGAAAAGCCGGAATCACTGACGTTTCTAATCAGGGCAATACCGAGCAAAAGGAGGAAGCCCCCCTCCATTCCTCTGTACCCCCCACCGCCGGCCCCCAGGAATCTGGGCCAAGGCAGGATCCTCAGGCTTCTAATTAACGCACCCCATCAAGGAGCCTGTCCAGCCTCCATATGGTGCGTAAATAATTTACAGTGACGGAGCGTGTTTATGTGGGATGGCAGCCAGCCGCCTCGCTCCTTCAGCCTCAGTGCTTCCTCTCGCTCGGCTGGCCAGCAAGGACCCACGGGGAGGAGTCAGAGGCCCAGGAGCACCCAGAGCCTCCCTCCAGCATGGTCCGCCCTCAGGAGGCAGAGATTTCACAGTCCAGGAAGCCTGCGCAGCCCCCTCCCCCCCGCCCTCCGGCCCTGGTTCCCAGGGAAATCACGTGCAAGCCCAACCCCACGAAGGCCTGACAGGGCTTTGTCTGTTCTCAGCACATGCCTCAGAAACAAGCCAGAAAGGTCTGAGGTGGCCGAGGGGACAGGGCTGAGGGCCGGTCCTGGAGGTGAGAGGCAGGGTGGCCAAGGCATGGGGAGTGCGACTGCTGCCTTAGGCTGCAGAGGCTCAAGGCCTAGCTTGGTCCCCAGCTGCTTCAGCAAGGCCGGTCACTGCGTCCTAGTTCCCTGCCCTCGAATCGGCTCCCAGAGGACCTTAAGCCTAAGTGCTGTCTCCCCTTCCGTGGCAAAAATTGAACCAGTCTGCCAAATGCAGGATTCACAGATGCGATTTCGATTTGTAAGAAAAAAATAGATACTTTGGTCTCCATCCTTGTTCATGGCACAGATGTCCTAAAACCCTTGGAATTTCCTAAACAGAGAGAGTAATGGAGGTGTCTTTTGTTATGTTCAATGAAGTAACTTCTGGAAAGCCCCTAAGTCACCTAAGGCTGAGGAAACTTGAACTCTACCCTCTGACCTCCAGAAAGGAGAGGGGGCTGGGGGTTGAGTTCTGTGGCCAATGGCCAGTGATCGAATCCGTCGCGCCTGTATCATGAAACCTTCTTGAAACCCAAAAAAGAGGGGCTCGGGAGAGCTTCCAGATCAGTGGACCGGAGCACCTGACACATTGCTGGCCCCCAAACTCCATGGGGACAGAATTTCCTGCATTTGGGACCTCGCCCTATGTATTTCGTCATCTGGCTGCTAATTCGTATCCTTCAATATCCTTTGTAATAAACCAGCAATCCAGCGAATAACCTGGGTCCCTGAGCTGTGTGAGCCGCTCTAGCAAATTCATTGAACCCACGGAGGGGATTATGGGAACCTCTGATTTAGGGCCCATCGGTCAGAAGCATAGGTGACAACCTGCACTTGTCCCCGGCGTCCAAAGTGGGGACAGTCTTGTGGGACTGAGCCTTTAGTCTGTGGGGTCTGAGGCAACCTCAAACAGTAGTGTCAGAATTTAGATTACAGGACACCCTGGTGTCGCAGAGAATTGCTCAATGGTGTCGGAAAGAACACACATCCAAACTGGCAGCAGAATCATAGTGACGAAGCCAAAATAATCTCCCATTTAAAATCGCCCTGTCATCCGTACCAAAGTCACGCGCAGCTACGCTGTGGCACGAAGTTTCCGCAGATGTACCTCTGTACCTAAACCAAGTTGGTGAGACGTTGTGACTTCAAGTGCGTGTGGAAGCCACTTCAGGACGCGGAGAAAAACGCCGTTTGCTCGCATCTCCGCAGAAGAAGAAATGGTTAAATTGGATAAGGACTGCTACCACATGGGATTAGTAGGAAAACTCCCGGAGTCTACCTATGTGGGCTTGGACTTTATTAAGCCCTTGCTGCAACTCTGAATTATCTTGTTAAATATATTAACTTGTAATATTGAGCCACAGAAATACTTGGCAGGGGCTTACTGTTATACACAAGCACGCGTGCACACACACACATCAATTCTCATTATTCATGGTAATTAAGTTCTATAAAGTTCCCATGAACACTGAATTAGTGAGTGCCATATCACTGCTCCTAGGGGAAATGAAAGGTTAGGTTCTTGGGGGCCTCTGGCCACAACATTTTCATCAACCCATGAGTACATAACCTTGTTTCGTGTGTGTTTCTGTTCAAAGGCACCTTATTTAATATATTCTGCTGATTCATTAGCATTGAAGTCAGAGCCAACAGCACTAGAGCTCATGGTCTGAATGAGGCTTTTCTAACACACCTGTTTTCTCCAGAAGGCACATCACAGCCTCTGTGCTTAGGAACTCTAGACAGCACTACGGCACTGGCTTGGGGGCCATTTGAAACAGCAAAACTACACACACACACACACACACACACAGAGCACCAAGATGCTCAAAACATGGTACTCATAAGCTATAAAAAGGACCCTTGTTTACAGGACAAGGGCTGAAACAAGAAGTCAGAGCATCATCCCGTATGGAATGTGTCAGGTGAATCGAATTTTGTCACCGCTCTGCACACGTCCTTGAATGGCTAAAAGGGCCATGAGTATCGATTTGGGGGTTGCAAGCAAATATTAGCCAGTAGGCAAAGAATGAGGCTCATCTGTGTGCATGTGTGTGTACATATGTGTGTGTTGCACGTATGTATAATATCGTGTGTGTGTGTGTGTGTGTGTGTGTGTGTGTACTTGACTGTGGTCCCCAGGGATGCTGGCCACCGGAGCTCCCTCCCCTGGCTTCCCCAGGGCCCTCTGGAGAGATGAGGAAAAGCTGTAGCTATGTTTGGCAAGCTCCTGGATGGCAGAGCTGGGATAACTCTCTGAGCAGCACTCATACAGCCTCAGTGAGCACTGAGCCAAAGCTTTCTCTGTGGACTATTCCAAACAGCCTGCACTGGCCTCTGCCCAGAGGTCATTCCCTAACATGACCTCCTGGTTAGTGACAACTTAGGCTCAGAGGCTCACCCAGCAGCCTCCTCCTTGAAGCCCTGCCTGACTTCCCCACAGATAGCTGCCCGCTCCCGCCTCCGCGGGCTCCCTGTGTGTCCCTGTGTGGTAATGAAATTCCTCACATTGTCCATTCCCTCACCTGGGCTGCTGGACCCAAAAGGCAGAAACCCTGTCTTGTTCATTTTTATATTCCCAGCCTCCTGGCACAGCTCTCCACAACCGGGAGTTGTTGAGTTTTCTTGACTCACTGACAGCAGAAACAGCAGGGACATTCAAGTTCAGCCAGCCTCGGGACGCTGGGGTCCGTGGCAGCAAAAGCAGCCTCACCTGAGAGCTTGTTAGAAATGCAGATTCCCCGGCCCCTCCCCAGACCTTCAGAATCAGAATTTCTGGGAGGGGGCCCAGAATCTGTATTGTAATAGGTTTTCCAGAATATTCTCATGCCTACTAAATTTTAGAAGTTCTCAATCTCTTCTACTCCCCCATCCCTTTTGGAGACTTGGTGAAGGAACCTGTTTCCCCAGAGTCATTGGGGGCACCTGGGTGGCTCAGTTTGTTGACGGACCGACATCGGCTCACGATCTCACAGTTCGTGGG
This sequence comes from Panthera tigris, assembly GCF_018350195.1. Lineage (NCBI taxonomy): Eukaryota > Metazoa > Chordata > Mammalia > Carnivora > Felidae > Panthera > Panthera tigris. The sequence continues at coordinate 67,810,459 of NC_056676.1, read as the reverse complement.
TTTGAGCCCCACATCAGGCTCGCTGCTGTCACCACAGAGCCCACTGGATCCTCTGTCCCCCTCTCTCTCTGCCCCTCCCTTGCTCACGCAGCTCTCTAGTTCAAAAATAAGTAAACACTTAAAAATTAAAAAAAAAAACAAAAAACAAAGTCCTACATTTGGCTAAGGGCATCCCACCGTGAGGAGGCCAACTCGTGCCCGCACTGAAAGCTGCCCTTCTCGGTGCTTCTCCAGACAAGAACGGCTCTCATTTGGGTTCTCACTCATGGAGCTTCTCTGCTCTGCTCTTCTTCTCCTGGTCCATCTTCCTCCTTCTCCTTTTTCTTCTTTCCCTCTCTCTCCCTGTCTCTTCCCCCCACTTCCTTAGCCTTCCCTTTCCTCTTTCCTCTTGGGGCAATAGCTTAATACTCTCTGGACACCTATTTGCCCTGCACGTGGAATGGAAATAACCCTGCCTCCTCTCTGGCCAGCTCGGGTCAATCCAAAGGACACATCGTTACCTCCAAGGGGATGTTTCCGTGGTGGTTGGAGAAAGGGACTGGGAAATTAAAGCGGTCCACTCAGAGGGCAGGAATTATCTTGAAGCTCTCCTCCATCAAATCACCATCCCTGTCTCCCCCGCCAGCCTCGCCACCCGCCCCCCCCCCCCTTCAGCTGTGACAACAGGGTTTGTTTTTCTCTGCAGTGGGTTCTGGGTTATACATACAGGCAACTAGGTGAACGTTCTGTGAGGCCCGTTAGGGTTTCTCAGAATGAGTCATTTTTTCAAAAATAACAAAACCTCCCGACATCACTTGATTTCAGCATTCTCGCCAGGCTCTTGTAACCTCTTTTGCAATTGCATTCCAAGCACGCCTGACTTCTTTCTCAGGCCTGATGGCCAGGCCCCCTCCCTGCAGGACTTTGCTGATCGACAAAGAAACAAAGCCCAAGACCTACGGGTCCCGGTCCAGAAAACATTTAGGTTGCAGATGACAGGAGGAAAGCGTCTGAAGGCTCTCGAGGGCAGTGGGCAAGGGGCATGGGAGGCCGCCCGGGCTTCTGACCCACAGCCGCTCACCGGCATTTGACAAGCCACCGTGCTCCCGTGTCTTCATCCTAATTGGGACCGGCTAAGAATCCCCAGAGAGATAACTGCCATTTTTCTCACATGTCACCGTGGTACAAAGCACACTTCACTTCCATCACCTCTCGCACAGATGAGGACGATCAATGCTCCTGGAGGCTTGGAGAAGTTGACTGTTTTGCCCCAGTTCTTACCATTGGTGATGGTCTCTGCTTATTGGTCCAGGCCCTGTACCATCAGTATCTCAGCGTTAAACTCTTTATTCACGAGTGCCCACAGGTGGGGGATTTTTCTCCCCATTTTCTAGACGGAGAAACTGAGGCTCGGAAAGGTTAACTAACTTGCCCAAGATCACACAGTGGGGGGCAGAGTTTGAACTGGAACCCAGGCGTGCGTGGCTTCAGAGCTCACGTCTTCCAACGCATCATATGCAAATACTGCTTGCAAGCCACGGGATGCCTTTCTCCGTTGGCACTTGGCATCGTGGATTTTCACTGGCACTTGAGGTATCTTTGTCCTACGAGCTCTTTAAAGCAAGGAGAACGGTTCGTTTCATACCCCAGCCCATCGCTGTAGTTGATGTACACACTCAACCTTTGTGGGGTAAAGGCAGGGGTGAGCCCCACCTCTGGCCCTCGGGCTGCAACCTGGCGTGTTTCCTACACACACGGCCGCTCCCGTTCCGGAGTCCTCAGAGCTTGGGGTACCCGAGGAACCCCAGGTCTAAACTTGACTCCTGTACCTCCAGGCCGTGGTGAAGACACCTCACCTCTCCGGATTCCAGCTCTTTCATTGTACAAACATGTTGTTGGACAAGAGATACTCAGAGGGCCCCCTTGGGCTCTCACGGATGACAGTTCTGAAAGTAGGTTGAGTTTTACTCAAGAGGACAGGGGCTAGCACATATATCTAGCAAAAATTTATTTTTTTTGCAAGAAAAAAGGGGGAGCAAACTCCTCAGGGTTTGTACCATTGGCCCAGTGGTATTCTTCACACTTGGTCTCTGTAAGATCTCTGTAAGGAGAAGAGGAACCTCAGAAGCCTTAACGCTTTGTGACTAAACTCCTGTGTGAATGAAGCACGGACGTGGGCACCCAGTATCGCTATCAGGCTCTGCTTCCGCTTGGAGACTCATGCTAGATGTCACTCCTGCCACCCCACCCCCTTCCTGTCACCTCCATCCTCGGGCTGAGCTGGGCCGGATGACCCTTCCCCGTGCTTACCTCGCGGCACACATCCCTTTGGCGTTGAAACGGCCTGCTTATTTACCTATCTCCCAGGAGACTGTGCGTCCACGTTTGTTTATCTGCTTCCTACTACCCTCTGCGCCTGGTGGCTCTTTGTATCTCCAGCACTTATCCGGCGTGCAGCCCAGAGCCGCCACTCCAGAAATGTTGGATGATTGCACAACTTCACCTCTCTCCCGTCCTGGGCTCTTCTCAGGGCCCGTCCGCACGCTCCCTCCACGTGACAAACTTGGTCACTCAGCAGTGTCTCTCTCCTGGTGCCCAGTTGAGAGATGAAGACGCTAAGATTCAGGGTGTTGACCCGCTCATCCACCCCCATGTGGCCAGGGGGCGGTGGAGCCCATGCTCAGATCATAAAATCACAGACAATGGGGTTTGGGGAAGACCTTGAAGGCCACCTGAAACAGAATTCTTTAACCTGTTTTTAGCAAAGGAATCTTTGTTTCTCCTTCTTTCTCTAGCGAAATCTTACTCCAAATCATGTCATGAGAGGGATCTGCCTTGGGTAAAGGAAAAGTAGAAAAACTGAAGGCCCCTGAGCTTAGCTCCTCAACCAGACGAGAGGGGCGGGGTTATGAGCGCCGTTGGGGGACCACCGATCCAAGCAAACATTCTAGAACAGTTGCATCTAGGTTCCAAGCCGAGGCACCGCCCCCTCCCTGAGGCTGCCTCCCTCATTCAAAAGCTCCCCCTTGGTCACGTCTGTGTCGAGCACTGGGCTAAATGCCGTCTGCTGTCGGGGACACCAAACACGTTGGGCCTGGAGTCCACAGACCCACTCTGGCCCCCGTCGTGCCACTTCCTGGCCGGGAACCTTGAGGAAGTCACTTAACCTGTTCTCTCAGCCTTGGCTGCTTCATCTGCAAAATGGCCCCACGGCTCGAGGCTCGCATTGAACCAGAGTCCATTGCCTCACGAATGTGAACAGTCCGCACCTGGACTGGACGCCTGCCCGATGCTTCCGGGGCACTGATGGCATCTGCTGTCTCAGGGCGCTCCACGGTCCGATGAGGAAACCACTAGAAGGACCTGAGATCCCTTTTGCGAGGCTGTCCCCTTTTTGACTTTCATACTTGTGCATTCACGTTTACAGCCACTTGCCTTGTCTCACAAGGCCATTGGGTTTACGTTCATGACCCCCGTTTCCGTTAAAGGCATCGATTTCAGGACAAGAAGGGGGTTGACTTCACCTCCAATATCAAGAGAGCCAGGTTATGGGTGGGAAGCAGAGGTGGCCAGCGTGGCCCAGGTCCACCTGTACCTCCAGAGCTCAGGGCGCTGACAAGCGGCAGCAGAGGAGCGTCCTGGGAGGGAGGAGTTCAGGGGACGCGGAGGGCGGGGGAGGGGAGCCATCCTCCCTACCCCACCGCCCCGTGTGCACCTCCTGCTCTCCCCACCTCTGGCCTCCGTCTCCCCGGAGGTGATGACAGGTGCCTCGGCATGACAAGTCATTCTACCAGGTAGCGCTGTGTGTGTTGAAAGCCTCCCAGATTCCCCGCAGGCCTCGAGGGGTAAAGGAGACAAAGATGTCATGGACAGAGGCCTCCAGGAGCAGCTTTCCTCCCCGCGCCCCGTTATCTTCCGTTTGATCTGGAGGCTGGCAGGGGCTGCCTCTGGAGCCGCCTCCCGTTCCAGCCTCCAAGGTGTCTATGGCTGTTAACAGCAATAATAATAATCCTCTAACGTGCGTATTGTCCACCCGGCCCTCTCCCTACGTTGCTTCGCGGTTTTTTAAATCCTGTGTCTTGGGGAAGACAAAGGCTAGGCAGAGGCCGTTAGCCCTCCTCTGCAGCTGAGGAAACTGAGGCCCACAGTTGCTGGGGTTCACAGAGTGCACAGGAAGAAACACCTGGACTGGAATCTGGGCGTTTTCAGTCTGACTCCAGCCCTCCTTCTAAATAAAGGCTTTCCTTCTAGAAACATCCAGTAACCCGAGCTGTCTACGGGGAGTGGTCGAGAGCAGGGACACGATGCCCCGTGCCTTGCAGACTCCCCCGGTCAGCCAAAGGGCAGGCGTGAGGCCGCGTCGCATGACGACATTGCCCGGGGCCTCGGGACAGCAAGGCTCAGCCAGCGGCACCCTTGCGAAGTCTTGGACTGGCCCTCTGGACTGTCGCCAGCACACTCAGGTCTCTTGTCTTCCCTCTACGGTTGGGTCAAAGAAGGCAGGTTCCCCTGGGACATCCATTGCCTTTCCCTTTCTCTCAGTCCCGGAGCCCTCAGACTGAGGCCAAGTTCAGAGGTCTTGGGACCAGAGTGGAAGGCACCTGAGGCAAAGCAAGCGGCCGCGGTTCAGCATGTTCAGCTTGTTCGAGATGCACATACCCACCCCGCTCCCCTTCAGGCACGTCACGGTCTCAGTGTGAGCTGGGCAGTGTACTTGGGACAAGCTCTCCAGCTAACTCTGCTTCACCACAGAACCCAGAGACAAGGAGGGGACTTCATTTTACAAAGAGGGGGGGCAGAGTCCCAGAGAGGGGCAGTGCTAGCCAGGCACGTCAGTGCGTGTGGCAGAGCAAACTGAGGTTCTGTGCCTCTGTGGCCCAGGACCAGAGACTCCCCTCTCTGGGCCTCGGTCCCCATACTAGGACTATGCCACTTTTAAGTTCCTTCTAGCTGACAATCTGCTTCTATGATGTCTAAGTCCCGCCTGGGTCCCCTAGAGCCGAGGAGAGTCTCAGACGAAGGAGGCGGTTCCTCCAAAGGAACAGTTCTTCAGAATTTCTCTAAACCTTTCTCTAAGTTTATTTATTCATTTGGGGGGGTGGGGGAGAGAGACAGAGAGAGAGAATCCCAGCAGACTCCATGCTGTGAGCATAGAGCCCAACATGGGGCTCGATCCCATGAACTGAGAGATCATGACCTGAGCTGAAATCAAGAGTCGGGCACTTAACTGACTGAGCCACCCAGGTGCCCCCAGAGTCCTTCTTTAATGGAACAAAGACCAAGCTTTCACGGCCCCACCCCAAAGCCTTAAGACTCCTCATTATCAAAACAGGCATAGAAGACAGAGGAATAAAACACATGATGAGGGAAGGCATGACAAGGACAAACGTGGTGTCTCCCAGGGCTCAGGTCTGTACTCCTCTGTGCTGATTTCCATCGCTGGGCTTCCAAAGAAGCTGACTCTGCCTCCCCCTCCAGGAGCGTGACCTTGGCTAAGCCCATCACTGAGGTCCATCCACCTGCAAAAAGTGATTGGCCCAATCACTGGCCCTGGCCCGGTGAGAGTGAATTTCAGGATATTTGCTGAAAACATAGGAGAAAAATCATTTTCTGTCTCTTTCTGGATACAAAGGAAGAAGCGCATGACCAAGGAAATGTTGGAAGCCACTGTGCAACCAACAAGAGGACCAGCTTTAAATGAAAGTGACACCATAGGAGGCAGAGTGAAGAAATAGAGAAAAACCAGGTCTTCAGAGGCATCTTTGAGCTGCTGGATCAAGCACTGCCTGAATCACACCCTCTAGACTTTTTATTTACATAAACCAATACGTTCTCTTCATTATATAGGTCAGCTTGAACTAGGTTTTGCTGCTTTCAACCAAATGTTCCTGAAACTACCCTCTAGTTCTGAAACATGATATGATGGGTTAGCTGTTTATGGTAATAAAGCTCCTTCAGAGGCTGTGTCTCGACTGCAGTATTAGCCAGGCGAGCATCATTTACCTCATTAAAGTCGGGTTGCCTCACAAAGTGGTGAGCTTCCCATCTCTGGCAGCGTGCAAGGCTGACCGGCCCTCTCTGACCATGTTGGGCAGGGAATAATAGCAGGGGCTAAGTCTGGGCTAAGCACTCTACAGACAGGATCTCACCTACTTCTCACTACAATGCATGTGAGGCACTCTGTGTATTACCCTGGGGTTCCAGCTTCCTGTCTGCAGTCTTCCATTTATCTTCTGCTTCAACTCCATTCTCCTATCAAGTGCCTTCTTTGGACAATCCCAGCCTCCCAGCCAGACTCCCTGCCTCCAGTCCATCCTGCATCTCCTATGCGTCATGCTCAGCCCAGCCCCAGAGGGACATGTGCAAAATGCAAATCAGGCAATGTCTCCCACTGCCCTGCTAACACCCTCAGTGGCTCCCCAGTGCCTCAAAAGAAGCCCTCAGCCTTCGCACAGTATACTGAAGCGGCTCCAGTAAGTCCTTAGATGGAAACTGTCCTGCCTACACCAGAGACACTGCTGCGTCTTCCTCCCAGGCCAGCTCATTGCACCACAGGAAGGCACCTGACCAAAGGGCAGCCAGTTTACTGCTGGAAAGGGGCCTACAAGGGACTGTTGTGGTGGACTGGATCTGCGTCCCCCCGAGAATTCGCATGTTGAAATCCTAACCCCCAGCGTGATGGCATTTAGAGGTGGGGCCTTTGCTCTCTTGCCCTCTCTGCCATGTGAGAAAATGGCTATGAAGCAGAAAGCACTTTACCAGACATCAAACCCACTGGTACCTTGATCTTAGACTTCCCAGCCTCCAAACTGTGGGATGCTTGCTGTTGAAGCCACACGATCTGGGGTATATTTGTTACAGCAGCCCGAACTGACTAAGACATCTGGCATGAGTGCCGTGTCCGTGGAGGTGAAGGTGAGCACCAGATCCATCAGACCCTCGGGCAGGGGGAGTTTACGCTCATCAGATGCTCTGTGCACCGCCCCCACAACGTCTCTCAGCCTTCCTGGCAGTTAGTAGGGGCCATGTGGGGCCATACTTCTGATCAATGGATTGTGAAGATAAGAATCAAGAACACTGAGAACTAGTCTGCCTCCTCGTCCCTCCCTCTCTTCTCTTACCATGAGAGACTTCGGAGGCCGCGTGTTCCAGGCATACTTGTGTAACTGTGTAAAGCCACCAGGGTCTCAGGGCCTATCTGTTATCACAACAGAGCCCAATCAGTCCTAACTAATTTGCACTTAAGAATTTGAACTGAAAGTTCAAGAAACAGAACAGATGAACATATGGGAAGTGGGGGGTGGGGAGGAGAGAGGGAAACAAACAACAAGAGACTGGTAATGAAAGAGAACAAACTGAGGGTTGATGGAGGCAGGTGTGGAGGAAGGACTAGATGGGTGATGGGTGTTAAGGAGGGCACTTACGACGAGCACTGGGTGTTGTGTGTAAGTGATGAATCACTGAACTCTACTCTTGAAACCAATATTGCACTATATGTTAATTAAAATTTAAATCAAAAAGAAAGAATTTGAACTGAAGATACACGTAGAGACTTGAACACAAAAGGATTTCCTGTTAATGTCAAAGCTCTAGAGTAGGAACCAATGAGTTTTGCTACCGTGCAAGAGATGAGATGATTTTGTTACGAGAAGGAGATTCAGTCCTGAACAACTTTAGGTTGTCGAACTAACTTCCAACCTCCGTGAGGCCCGGTTGTCCCAAGGATCTTGTTCATCCGATGATGCTGATTATGGTGTATTCCTGGTTCCCCAAGAAGCTTGGCCCTAGTTCTGGAAGCTCTTGTATTCCCACATATATCCTCCCAATTACCCCATTAGTTGAAGCTACCTGAATACCTCTGCAGCCCAAAGAGGCTGCCAACACACCAGACCTTTATGATCTGGCCCCTGCTGACTTCTCCAACCTTATCTCCTCTATACCTTTCCCAAGTTCCCCAGGCCCTGGCCCCAAGTACCAGCCACATTTGCCAAACTCACCCAGCTTTCTGGTGCTTTGTCGACCTCGCTTTCTCCAGGACCTCCCATCCCACTGCTTCCTCTGTTTATTAAAAGGCTGTTCATCTTTCAAACCCCAATTCAAAGCCACTCCTTTCATGAGGTTGCCACAGTTTCTCCAGCTAGAATCAATCACTTCCCCTCCTTTGCTTCGATAGTACTGAGTACTATGTTCCGTAGCACTGTGGAACAAAATAACGCCAAGTCGTTTGTTTTGTTTTGTTACCTGTAAGGCAGGTATAATAATTCTTACTTTACAAGGCGGCTGAGAGAGCCAAAGGAAACAATGGTGAGAAAACCCTTAGAAAAATGTAACAAACTATGTCAGCATAAATTTGTATTGTGATTGTTCTTCCCTGCAGGGGAGCTTTGTTCATTCTGGCTGAGATTATGGTTTGCTTTGTGCTCTCCTCCCTTCCGTCAGTTAGGATGGTTTGGGTGACATAAGGAAATCTGCCTACCTCAAGCACCCTCCCTATAAGAAAAAATGCAAAGGGGGCGCCTGGGTGGCTCAGTCGGTTAAGCGTCCGACTTCGGCTCAGGTCATGATCTCACGGTCCGTGGGTTCGAGCCCCGCGTCGGGCTCTGTGCTGACAGCTCAGAGCCTGGAGCCTGTTTCAGATTCTGTGTCTCCTTCTCTCTGTGACCCTCCCCCGTTCATGCTCTGTCTCTCTCTGTCTCAAAAATAAATAAACGTTAAAAAAAAAAAAATTAAAAAAAAAAAAAAAGAAAAAATGCAAAGGAAATAGATTAGGTATCAGTTAAGAGGTACATTTGGTTACAACTAATGGAACTCCCAAAACTCCCCTATAGCGGCTTAAAGCATAAAGGATTCTCGGCAGAAGTCCAAAAGGAAGTTGTGGCCTGATGTCACTAAGCAGGGTTGATGTCTGTACGGTGCTTTCAACCTTTTCTTCGCGTTTATAAGGTGTCTGCCACAGCCCCAACCATCACGCCCGCATCCCAGTAGGAAGAAGGAGAAAGGGGAGAGACATCCTTGGCGGATGGACACTTGCTTCTCATTGGCTGAGCTGCATGGCCACCCCTAACTGCAAGGAAGTCTGGGAGAGTGAGCTTTGAGCCTTCCACGTCCTGGAACAGAGAAAGCACAGCTTGAAGAGAGTTGGAGCATGTGTTGAGCGAAATAGCCTGTAGTACCTACCACAAGGAAGGCGTCAGGAGGAAGGAAAAGCTGAACAATCAGACGGCAGGAACTAACAGGCAGTTACCTGAGTCACTCAGCTCTTGCCATTTGTAGTTCTTGGGTCACCGTTTCCTTTTCCAATGTCCAATTTTCCCGTTTGAGACAAACGGCCAGCCCTTGGCCAGGACAGTACGGGAAACCTGCCTGGCAAAACCCCAGTGTGCCATGCAGTGAGGGAAGGGGAGATACCAGAAAGTAAAGGAAGGGGCGAGGCAGATGAAAAACAGCCTTTACGTTTCCCTTATTAGGATGTGAGCGCCCCAGAGACAGAATCCCCTGACTTTCTCATCTGTGAATCTGCCACTCGACCCAGCAAAACGACGTGCTCCCCAAATCCACGGTGACCTGGCTGATTTCACTCTTCAGCTGGTACCGCTAGGTTGTTTTCTCCTCTTTGTTTTGATTTGTGTCATTGTAATTTTCGCCCTCATAGACAGCATGGGTCTTGAAGCCAGACAGACCAGGGATGGAGTTCTAGCTCTGCTAACCCTCTGTCTGTGGCTTCGGTCAAGATGCCTTACATCTCTATGCCTCAGTTTTCCTATCTGCAAAATAGGAAGAATTTAACCCATCTCTTGAGGTTGCCATAAGAATTATACAGTGTAACGGATGTAAAGCACTTAGTAGGCACTCTGACATCAATGGCTTACTATTAGTTTCATGTAGGAATTTTAAGCAATGACGGTGCAATGAATAACTCCCTACATCCAATTCCCCAATAATTCCTGTTTGGATGCCTACAGATTGCAGGTTGGATATTTGAGGAGAGAGCAAAGTTCTAATCTTTCTAGTTCATCCTAAAAATAGTTAGCTCTTCTCTGTACATTCTGTCAGCTCAGCAATTCCCATCTAGGGAACTGGGAGATTGTGAAAGGCAATCTTTCTAAACAGGGGTCAAATGTTTTTCTTTACCCCAGAGTAACTCACAGAAGACACACATGGAGATACAGAGGTGGCCCAGTGATGCGGGGGTCCTTCTCACCCAGGCCGGGGGCCGGTGTCTGGACCCCTCGAGGACAAAAGAGCACGTGGTACGTTATTCCTCCTAGGAAAAGGGATACTTTTCTCGTGTTTCTTCATTCAACCATTCAAGTTCTCTGAAAGACACTTACTGAAAGCTACCAGCTCAGAAACTGGTAAACGCAGCAGAGACGGATATAATTAAGGGAGCTTGCCTCTAGAGATCTCATGATAAAGCTATTTCTTGAATTCTTCAAGCATTCAATAATAATAATAATAATAATAAATATTTATGAATAAATAAAAATAAATATTATTATTTACATACACCATTAACCCTTCCTCTTTACCTTAACCTCATGAGATTATTAGTTTATCCCCATTCTGCTGACGAAAACATAAGGCTACTGAGAGTGCAATAACTTATCTGGGCCCTTTAGAAACTATCTGGAAAGCTTTCCATCATTGCCCCCACTGCTGGGGGGCAGCTAACGGATGAGGGGTCAGCAGTCATCACAGAAATGGCAAAAGAGGGCGCCTGGGTGGCTCAGTCGGTTGAGCGTCCGACTTCGGCTCAGGCCATGATCTCGTGGTCTGTGAGTTCGAGCCCCGCGTCGGGCTCTGGGCTGACAGCTCGGAGCCTGGAGCCTGCTTCGGATTCTGTATCTCTCCCCTTCTCTGCCTCTCCCCAGCTCGTGCTGTCTTTCTCTCTCTCTCAAAAATAAAAATAAAATATTAAAAAAAAAAGAAATGGCAAAAGAACTTGAACCTAGTGCCACTTTGCTGCTGGTAAACTACTAATACCCTCCAGACTTTCTCAAGTTCTTCTCCACACTCAGGCTGTTCTCTCCCCGAAAAATTCTCTCCCACCAACTTCTTTGTGTAGCTATAACCTACTCATCTTTCAAAGTCCAGCTCCACTGCTGCGCCATCGAGAGAACTTTCCAGAATCCTCCCTACACACACTACCTAGCTACGATCTCTCAAACCTCTGTGTTTGTCCATCTCTGTTGACCCTCGTGTTCTACCAAAAGTTATGATGGGCTGTGTATTTGGCTTACTTGTCTCTGTTTAACAAGTGTTCCTCTGGAGCAGAGGCTATGCTTCAGTCAACTATCCCCAGGGCCTGGCATTCATGTGCAGATTCAAGGAGTACTGAACCCATAGTGCCAGGCTCACAGCAAGCCTTGGGAGGTGCTCGGCAACCGTAGATGGAATGGAATTGAATGTGGAAACTGACAAAATGGCAATGTGAGAAGGGGCTCTTGCATTCCAGAGTTGAAGAAAGCCCAACAGGTTAGACAACCAGACCTTCTGAGGTTTAACAATTAGACTGCCCTTCAACTTAACCAGCTGTGTCCTCTGTAGCCAGCGGCCAGATTCCCCAGTTGTCATCCAGAGTAGATGAAAAACAGAAGTCATATTATTATCTTGTGCAACTTTTGGGGAAAACCACAGCTTCAACTCCTGTGGCTTCCACACCCCCTTCTGTCATTCCCTCCCCATTCAACTTTTTCTTCCCATCCACAGGGGAAAAAGCCAAATGTGCCTTGCTTTAAAAAAGCGATTTCATGAAAATTCAGATTGCCCAAGAGTATAAATCAGTTAGAAGTAATGATTTGTTTTACCAGAAATCACTAACTTTAAAAAAAAAAAAAAAAAGATTCTTTAAGTGACAAATTACCAACATGGTACACTGAAAGTGTACCATTAAATTTTCAGAGACTCAATACATAAATTTGTTTTTCCCTAACACACGTCAGGTGCATTACAGGATCAGCAAAGTCATTGGTGGAGTGAGAATGGAATATTTGGGGGATAACTAGAATGGGGGAAGGTTACTGAGAATCTGGAACTTGACTCTTCCCCCCCCTAAAAAAAACCTTCCCATCTGCAATGTCTCTAGAGTTGATTTTCACAAAATATGTTCCTTGAGCTGATCCACCAGACATAAAGAGTCCCCATGATTAAATGAGTTTAACAAATATACCTGCTCTGTCCTGCCTTTAAAGATCCTGATCATCATTTGGTTATTGAAGACTGTGGGGAATCCAGAGGTAAAGCAGCTTGTTTCATTTAATTTAACCCTGTTATTACAGAATTTCTAAAAACACGCCATAGAGTTCCTTTCCAGAGGAGGCTATCTTGAGAAAGACGGTAAAGTGAAGTGGGTAAGCGGCTGGTGTCTGCGGCCAGACAGCCTGGGTCTGGATCCCAGCAATGCCCCTCACTCTCTGTGTGACATAAACACGCTACTCTACCCATATGCTCTGTGCTTTCATTTCCTCATTTGGAAAATGTGGATGATAAGAGGACTTACCTCATGAGAAGGGATGTGAGAACTAAAAGTCACACATGTACAATTCTTGGAATGGATCCTGTATATAGTCAGTGCTCAAGAAATATCAATTATTTAGAATGGAAGGCTCACGTATCATCCAACAACACGAACACAGTTATTAAGCGTCTCAGAACCCTCTTCTCGCTTAGCCATACATTTCCGGGAAACAGTAAAATATAACCTAACTCTACTAGGGGAAATCAGCCAAGAAAAGATGGGGTATCAGGAAGACATGACCAGGTCTTGGTAAGGATCCATGGTGGCTCCCAAATAGTGGAGGAGAGAATGGAAGCGGTCCAAGGATCTTGGTTACTAACATGGCCTGTGGAATACAACCGCTGAGGGTAAAGCCCGGTCACAACCCATGCTCACTTTGTGAGTCAAGGCCAGAAACCTCACCTCTCTGTGCTTGGTAATAAGAATGGCCCTGACCTTTTAGAATTCTTGTGGGGATTAAATGAACGATTAGGCGAACAGCATCTGGCTTCTAGCAAATAAACTTTAGCCCTGATTATTCTAGTCTTAAGATGGTGATGTCAGGGGTTTTGTTTGTAGTTTTGTTTTTGTTTTTTCCCCAAAACACATAGATTCTTTTTTTTTTTTAATTTTTTTTTTTAACGTTTATTTATTTTTGAGACAGAGAGAGGCAGAGCATGAACGGGGGAGGGGCAGAGACAGAGGGAGACACAGAATCGGAAGCAGGCTCCAGGCTCTGAGCCGTCAGCCCAGAGCCCGACGCGGGGCTCGAACTCACGGACCGCGAGATCGTGACCTGAGCCGAAGTCGGCCGCTTAACCGACTGAGCCACCCAGGCGCCCCAAAACACATAGATTCTTAAAGTTAAGGGGTACCTTCAGTGGTCCAGAGCAACATCTTTATTTTGCCCACAAGGAAACAAGGCCCAGAAAAAAGTCCTTTTCCTCAGGTCCCAGGGCGAGAGGTGGAGGGAAGGAGCAACCCTCCTTCAGTGAGACGCAGAGAAACCGGGGTAACCTTTCCCTGACCGCACAGGCTCCCGGGGAGGAAGCAGGTCTCTAGAGAGGTGTGAGAATGGCAGGAAGTGGGCACACATTCCCGGAGAGCGGAGGACAGCTGTTTGGAAAAATGGTCCCAAATCCAACAGCATCGCGCTGGGCCACCTTCCTCGCAAAGCACTGTTGATTTTCATCATGGCGGTGCAAGAATGCCTGACCCCGAGCAAGGGAAAGAATAATGGCGATTCGCCTGTGCGCCCTGCAGGGCTGCCTTTGAATAACGTTTGCAATCGACATCTCCCCTCACTGTATCCTCCTGTCAAATTCCCCTGGTAGGTGTTGCTATCCTTGTTTTTAAAGATTTTCAGAGAAGGTAATGACAAGCTCGTGAGTCGCTCATGAGGACCCAGTGTTTCCCGTGACCCACTGCTGTTCCCCGGGGGTCACCCACCCCCACATCCATGAGACGACAACTCTAATAGTGGGATTTAACACAGACTTCAGGTTCTCACAAGCCACACGATAATCCTCCCGTGATGGCCCTGCAACTCATGTCTCAGTCTCACCCCCGCTGAGGGACCTTCTCTGACTGGCCTGTCCACTGAGCCCTCCCCGCTCCTCTGGACTCCTCCAGGGCCTGCTGTCCACCCTGATGGACACCTACCGATCACAGCCTGGCTTCAGGAAAGAAAAGCTCAACATCTCATCGTTCAAATTCCAGCACGGCTAGCAGTCCCCATGCACCTACTGGGCGCCCGGCTCCATGTTGGGTTACTTCCACGCTCAGCCTCATTGGATTCTCACAACCACCCAAGGGTGTAGGGTTTGTGGTCCCCATTTTGCCAAGGGAAGAACAGAGGCTTCAGGGGCTGAAATAAGTCTCTGTATTTCTTCCCTCTTGTGGAAACTACAAACTACCACAAACTCAGTAGCTTACACAACACAAATTTATTATCTTACAATTTTTTTTTTTTGGCATTTATTCACTTTTGAGAAAGAGAGAGAGAGACAGAGTACAAGCAGGGGAGGGGCAGAGGGAGAGGGAGACACAGACTCCGAAGCAGGCTCCAGGCTCTGAGCTGTCAGCACCCAGCCCGACGCGGGGCTCTAACCTACAAACCGCGAGATCATGACCTGAGACAAAGTCAGACATGAACTAACTGAGCCACCAAGGCGCCCCCATTATCTTGCAGTTCTGTAGATCAGAAGTCTGACATAGGTCTCATGGGGCTAAATTCAAGGTGTCAGGAGAGCTGTATTCCCTCTTGGAGGCTCTGGGGGGAGAATCCCTTTCCTTGTCTTTTCCAACTGCTCAGGGCCTTCCCATTCCTTGGCTCATGGCCCCTTACTCCATTTCCAAAGCCAGCTATGGCCACATCATATCTCTCTGGCCCTTCCACTCTCTTGGCATCTCTCCCTCTAACCAGAGCCAGGAAAGGTTTTTCACTGTTAAGAACTCACATGATTAGATCAGGCCCATCAGGATAATCCAGGATAATCTCCTTGTCTCAAATTTCATAGCCTCAGTCATGTCTGCAAAGTCCCTTTGGCCACATAAGGTAATACACTCACAGGTTCCTGAGACTCGAGCGTGGACATCTTGGCGGGCCTTCCTCCTGCCAGCCACACTTGGCCTGAGACCACGTGGCAATCAAGTGCAGGAACCCCGGTCCCTCCCAGACCTAGCTCATTTCCATGGTTCATTTTCTCCCTGCTCTATTCCACTCCCCCCATGACACCAAGTCAGCAAAGTTTATTCGCGCAACGGAACAGTATCAGTTAGTTAACTGATTAATTAACTAATCCGTCTATGAGTCGTCTGACCAAGCCGGGCTATGCAATAGATTCATAAACAGAGGAGATCAGTGAAAGGAGCACAGACTTTGAACCTCTGAAGTATTGGAGGACATGATCTTGGGTAAATTAGTTAACCTTTCTCAACCTCCATTTCTTCCTCTGTAATCTACAAAGGAGAATATTAATCCCATAGGGTCGTCATGGGGATTCAATGGCACAGCATGTATGAAAGGCTTTGCCTAGTGCCTGGCACCCAGCAAATATGGAATAGGCAGTAGCTGTTGTGACGGAGGCTACTCGTCCCCACAATGCCCACGTGAGGAAGGCAGCACATGGAAGATGGGTCGCACTGGACGTGATGAGCACTGCGTCAGAGCCAGTGAGGGGGAATTATAAAAGCGTGGTGGTCACGGAGAGTGGGAGCCTGGGCTCTCATCGGCTGGAGGGCGTAGGAGCCTGAATCTCACTGGGTTAGGAAAATAGGGCCAGAGGGTCCCCTCAGCCACAAGGACCTTGTTAAGTCCCAGATTTGAGGCTGTTCCTCTTTGGTAGAAGCGGATGGGCAGGTGGTGGCCTTGGTTTAGTCCCCAAGTCTCAGTTTCCTCATCCCTGAAATGGGGGCGATAATCCCCTCATTCTGTTTCTCTGAGAGTGATGCCGGTGAGCAATATAAATCATCAGGGCAGCCCTGAAAGGTAGCTAGTATCATCCCATTGTAGGGATGAGCAAACTGAACCTCAGACAAAAAAAGCACTTCCATTAATTCGCACAGCCGGTGGGGTTAACAGTGGGGTTGTTGATTAAGAGGACTTCGGCAAACAGGACGCTGTGTGGCCGGGGGGGGGGGGGTGGGGGGCGCAGATTCTCTAAGCTACATTGTGTTTCCGATGTGATGGTGGTAACAGTGGGCCGGGCCCGATGGTCATCGTCGAGGTCCCTTCGACAGGCAGAGTGATCCTGAAATCTTCATCGCCCCTCCATTCCTCCAAAGGTTTCCCATTTCATTCTGTTTTAGTGTTTGTTTTTGAGAGAACGAGTGGGGGAGGGGCAGAGGGCCCCAGAGGGGCCAGAGGATCCCGAACAGGTTCTGGGCTGACAGCAGGGAACCCCACCCCGGGGCTCCGGCTCAGGAACTGTGAGATCCTGACCTGAGCCGAAGCCGGACGCTCAACAGACTGAGCCGCCCAGGCGCCCTGCAAAGGCTTCCCACTACACTCAGAGAAAATCCAAAGCCACCCGCCGCCCAAAACCAGGCCCGCAGCACCTACAAGGTCTGCTCAGCTGCCTCCCTGACCTCAACTGTCCAGCCTCTCTTCCTGGGATCCGCCCACATGCTCCCACCTCAGGGCCTTTGCCCTTGCTGCCCCCTCTGCCCCTTGCACTCTCGCCCATACATCTCCAGGGATCCCGTCCTCACCTCCTCACGGTCTCTGCTCCAAGGCCACCTTCTTGGTGATGCCTTCCTTGACCACCCTTCCTAAAATAGCATCCCTTCACTTTCTATCTCCTCATTCTGTTTGATTTTCCATCGAAACAAGCACCCCCACCTGGCCAGTCAGAATGATGCATCTCTTCGTTAATGGTCTGTCTCTGTCCCCTAGAATATGAGCATTCACTGTCGTAGCCTCATCGCTGAAAACAGGACAGGGCACGTAGTAGGTGCCCTGTGCATATTTGTTGCACGAGGGACTGAAGTCTTGGGCTCCCCTGGCATGCCAGGCGGAGGACCGAGAGGCCAGAAAGCCACAAGCTGAGCAAAGTGGGGAGGGGCGTGGAGGGGGAGGCAGAACCGTTCTGAAGGAGGAACTCCAAGGCTGCTGACAGCTGCCCATGGGTGCCCCTGTCAGGGCACAGCTGGGTGCAGACACTCATCTTCCCCCTTCTCCTCCCCCAAGTGCAGAGCGGCCCGGAACCACCGGGAGCGGAGCCCTGCCCCACAGCAGGCAAGAGAACTGAAAGCCAAGCCCGGAACCTTCAGAGATGGAGCAAACCCCAGAGTCTCTAGTTTTGCCGGCCCCGCTGCTTTATTTAGGACCAAAAGATGAAACACAGGAGGGGGCTGGGAGTTCATCCCAAGGAAAGGAGACTGGGGCCTAACAGAGTACCGATGACAACAAGAACAGTAGGTGCATCCATAAGGGTCCCAGCAGAAACCAGCATTCACCCCAGATAGTGCCGGTGAAGAGCGTCTATCAAAGGGATGGCTTAGAGATGGGGGCCGGCTGGTCATGGCTCCCAGCCGTGGCACCCCCGGAGCAGCAGGGGGGCGGAGACGCTGAAAGAGGATGATGAGAGGACTTCGCGGAGGAGCACGGCCAAAGGAGCGAGCCTCTCCCCTGCCGTCTGGTCTCCTGCCAGGACCCTCCATGGCTGAGCTCAAGCAGAAGACAGGACAAGGGAACAGGCGACACAGTCTTCAGGGTCAGCCTCCGGGGCACAGACCAGGGCAGGAATGCACCAGCAGAGGAGGAGCACGAGCAGAGGTGACTGATTAATAACCACCGCCTGGCGGAGAGCGGGACACAGATAAGACCCTCAGTCCATATCGGTTGCATGTTGCCAGGCATCCCCAGCCCAACTCCCAGGGTCCTCCGTGCTCAGCACTAACACCAAAGTCACTAAAAAACCTTCACACACACACATGCACAGACACACACACACTCGTATTCATTCTCACACACCAGACACACACACACCTCCGCAAACAGACCCACAAACTGGCACGCGTCTCAGAGTGAGCTCATAACCGCCTTGCGCTATGTTCTCAAAACACCCCACGAGTAATCTCCCGAGACTGAACAACCTGAGGGCAGGAGCTGTGTCTTCCAGGTATTGGCTCGTGTTAACACAGTCTTAGCAGGTGCAATGCGATAACGGGCACACCGTGAGAGGTATCTCCTACTGGGCCCCTACTACAATGGGGCGCATGTCTTCAGTCCTTCGCAGTCATGGCGTCACTTACTCCCCATGAGGTGAGTGTGGAGGGTCCCCATTTTTCGGATATGAAAACAGAGGCTCCCAAAGGTTATCAGCTTTCCCCAAATGACTCAAATAGCGAGGGGCAGAGCCTGATGCGAATATCCATGCCTCCAACCGCCACGTTCGCATCTCTGAGCCCAGCACCGGGCCTGCCGGGTGGACAGGTTAGCCAACGGTGGCCAAAGGGAACCTTCCCTGCAGCCTCCGTGGGGGAGGGAGGTTATGAGCCTGGCTCTGAACTTCATCTGTCTCCAATCCAAAATCACTAGGTGGGAAATGGAATTGCTCTGGCGGGTCTGAGACGAGCCTGTGGGGGAGGTTAAGGAATGGAGGTCTCCTGATGTCCCGGGTCACTGTGACTCCTCACTCCCTGTGTGTTGATCATCGAGGACCCCATCAGTGCCCGTCCGGGTCTGCACTAGCTAATTAGCTGGAAGTTTCACTTCTGTGCCTCAGTTTGGAGGGATGCTGGCAGCAGGGGCAAAGTGCTGGATTTGTGGAAACTGACCTACTCCGAATTCAGAAACTGAACCCAGAAAGAAGAGTGCATTGATGGTGCAACTTTTGTTTGCCTACCATTTGACTTCTAGCAGGAAGTATTTTTAAAGGGTATTTTTCTCCCCTGCTGGCCAGTTCCTCATTGAGAAATTCTCTTTTGTGACACTTGGACATCTCAGCTCCCAAAGTGATGATGGGACTTTTTTGTTGTTTTGTTTTTGAATTTCCACTTCTAGGTTTGGATTCACTTCTTCATTCATCTGGAAGAGCAGAAAGGATTTCCAAACGCTCACTGAATGTCTCCTCTGAGCGCCAAAGACTGGCCTTGTCCCCAGACCCTGACTGTCAGCTCCTGGAACCACGTGGCACAAGATGGGATGTCTCCATCTCCTCTTCCTCTCCCCTGACCCCCACTCACGCGCCCTGCACAGTTTATCAGTGCCCTCCATGTCCCACCATACGTTATGAAGCAACATGATAAAATCTCCTGTTAGGTTTGGTAAGAAATAGAATGTAACCCAATGGTGAAACCATAATGGGCTTCGGAGCTGAAGGGGAACATGATGATGCTAGAAACTTCCTTACTCCCTGCCCTTCCTGGAAACCAAGAAAACAGAAACTGTCACCCTTTGTGGTAGCCCCATCGGCAGGGTTCCTCTGATCCCTTACGTGGTGCATTCGCCCACCAGCCATCTGCCCGGCCCCCCTGGGCTTCCGTCCTTTTGATGACGACGGTCTGTGAGCTCCTGCCTACCCTGTAAGCCTCGCCTGATTCTCCTTTACTCACACTCTGTGCCAGACAGCACCAGGCTCCTGACACACCTTCTGTGGGCTGTTCTGCTTTTGTTCATGGTATTTTCTCTGCCTGGGACACCCTTCCCCCTCAGATTTTATCCAGCAAGCCCCTAGTTATGCTGGAAGACTCAGCTCAGACTCACCCTGAGCATCATTTCCCGAGCCCCGTGCTGCACGGCACTTCCGTGGAGCCCCAGGCTTCCCTCCACCCTGACATTCACCACCTTGTGTTGAAAACATCTTCCCTCTAGCCCGTCTCTCACCTCTGAGTTCTGGGAAGACAGAGAAACCATGTCTGGCTTCATCCTGATTCCCAGAGCCCAGCACAGGGTCTGGCACATAGTGGATGCTCAGAGGAGCACTTTGTAGAATCTGGCTCAACACCCTTGGCTTGACCTCATCCTCTAAATGGGCATGTGAATTGGCCTAAACTGGGCCCAGAGAAACAAGAACCTAGAGATAAGTACAAAGTGACCAAATCCCCCCGCCCACCATGTGTGGGGTGTGAAACAGATAGCAAGCAGCCCAGAGCAGGGGCCCCAAGAAGCTGTTGGCAGTGAAAGTCCCAAGGGTGAGATGAATCCAGCAGGGAAGCAGGTGGCCTGTGTGGAAGGGGTTTCATGGATGGTTCCAGAACCACCCATCCCACCAGAAATTCCAGCAGTGGAACAACTTTCCTTCAGCTGAAACCTCTTGCCCTGGTTACAAAGGAAAATCCTAGCGCAAGTACATCTAAGCTGTCTTTCTTTCTACAGCTTTCTTTATAACCATAAAGGTTCTGCCCTGCCAGAACCTGGGTCCGTCATCTAATGAGATGGGTATCACTTGCGAATGAGGAAACTTAGGTAGAGAAAAATTAAGTTGCCCAAGATCACACATCTCAGAAATGGTAGAACTAGAATCCAAACCCAACTCTGCTTGGCCCCATGGCCCTTTCTTTCACCTGAAGAGTTAAATTGTCTACTTGAGTAAGACAAAATTCTCCAAACAAGAACCAGACACCTGTCATGTGACTTTGGCCTGGTCATAATCACTCTGGCTCTTGATTTCCTCATCATTTCCCTGTGAGTGTGCACGTGGCTCAAGACACATTTAACATCACTTCCTCTACAGAGCCTCTCCCAACCACTCCATGTCATGGCCAAGGACAGCTAACCAATCCTTCCTTTGTGCTCCCATCAGCCTCTCTGTCCCAGCGCCTATGTATCAATTAGCTATCACTGTGTAACAAACCATTCCCAAACTCAATGGTTTCACACCAGTGGTCAGAAAACATGTTCTGGATGGGCCAGATAACAAATATTTTAGGCCTTGTAGATTACGTGGTCTCTGTCACAACTACTCAGCCTCTGCCTTTATAGCTCAAAGAAACTATAAACGATATATAAATGGGCATAACTGTATTCTAATAAAATTTTACTTATAAAAATGGGTGGCTTGCTGGCCCACAGGCCATAGTTTACTAATCTCTGCTTTGAACAATAAGCATTTATCGTTGCCCATGAGTCAATGAGTTGGCCAAAGCAATCTACCTACTCATCCGGGCCACGCTCAGCTGATATTGCCTGAGCTCATTCATACATCTGTGGTCAGCTGTACAGACACCGGGGGCCGGATGGTTTAAAATGTTCATTTGCACACCTGGCAGTTGGCCTGCTATCAGTGAAGGTGACAGAGACGACGGGGCCATGAGTCTCCCGTCATCAAGGCCTGGGTTTATTCTCTGCGAAATCCCTTAGAGATGATGGAAGAGTACAAGGTCAGTTGAGGCCCGGGCTCGAAGCTGGCACACGATTACTGGCAGCACATTTTCTTGACAAAGCAGCTCACAAGGCCAGCCCAGGTCCAAGGGGTAGGAACGTAGCTTCTGTCTCTTACCAGGAGGAACTAGGAACTCACATCACAAAGAGCACCAATGTAGCACGAGCCAAGGAACTGTGACCACGGCCAGTCGTTCCACCACAGTCAGGCGCCCTTGTGTGTAGGTGTTATAGGCGTGCTTGTGTTACACGCATGCCTGCCTCTCTTTAGACCAGAAGCCCCTTAGAGATGGGTTTCCAGATCTTCTTCACCTTTGTGTCTCCACTGCCTACCACGGGGCCTGGAACAAATCTATTTCGCCTTCAAGAGCCCTCAAAGCCATCCATCTCTGTCACCACCACCTCCACCCTGGTTCAAAGGATTGTCAGGTCTCACCTGGCCCCCGCCACTGCCCCCTGAGTGCTGAGGGGGTGGTTAACATTTACGAGGCATTGGGAAGGAGTCTGCATCCGCTGGAGCAAGAAAACAAGGCAAGTGGTGAAGAACACTGAGCACTTGGGAGGGAGAGTTGGAGGCTTCTACTCATATAGGGGAACAGGGCCGAAAGGGAAGTTTGGGAAGTGCTCAATGAGGGGCCAGCTCCCGCAAAGCAGGCCGCCCCTACCCAGAGGCCACCTTGTTTATGCAATGATTGGCTCATGCTGAAACTCAGGAGGCTGCCGTCTGCCCTCAGAGCAGGTCCAGATGCCACTTTCCTCTTTGCTTCACTGACTCCAGGTTCGTTTTTTCTTTAAAAAAAAAAAAAAAAAAAAAGTTTGGCAAGGGATGTTGTTCCAAAAATTTTAAGTGGTTTGGTTTTCGTTCTTTTTCCTGACTTTTTTTTTTTTTTTTTTTTTTTGATTGCATACAACTTCAAACAGTGGCGTCATTTACAGGCTCCAGGCGGCCTCCTGCCAGGGGGTCCCATGCTGAGCTCTGGCCGCTGCCACACTGACCCTCAGACCGCAGCTCTCCTCTGAGGGCGGGTCACGTGGCACCTGAGGGCTCAGTAGCCTTGGAGTGACAGTGTGGGCTAGCTAGAACTCTGATTTTCTATTTTAAACTCATCCACTGTTATTAGATGGTACATTTTTCTCTCTCTTCCCAATGTGTCCCCAAGATTCTCAGTGTTAAGCTCCATGAGCCTAACCCTCCCACTCTTGATTCCTTATTCTGGGAGATGTCATAAATAAGCCTGGCCAAAGTCTGCTGTCCTTAGACATGTAGTAACAAGGCTTTTCTACCCTCCCAGATTCTTGGAATTAGGGCGCTTCATGTTAAGACAATATTTTGGGGAGGAGATACCTTAAACCCTAGAAGTCGTTTGCACTAGAGTATTAACTGGTCTTTTTAACAGATCTGAAAGCAGTTGCTAGATGGAGAAGGTGAAAAGGATGAGACTTCTAGGAGTTACGAGTGGGATGAAATATCACAGAGGGCGAGAAAAGAGTGGGAAGAGGGGATGGCCACACACTGAAAATGAACTTCCCCTCTGACACGAATTTGCCTTGTGCTAGGACCATGCCAAAGCTTTACTCCAAAAGGTTATCATCAGAGAGACCACCTTATTATTTGAGCTTTATCTTTATTTACTTTACCTAACAAATTTTATATAGCACATCTGTGTGCTAGGGGCTATCTCTTTACAAGTATAATCTAATTGAAGCCTCACAGCAATCATATTGTATACATATTATTACCATCCCCATATTACAGACGAGGAAACTGAGGTACAGAAAAGTTAAGTAATATACAGGATGTCACACAGCCCCTAACGGGCAAAGCTGGAATTCGAATCCAGGCAGTCTGACCCCAAAGTCCACGCTCATAACCTCTGAGCTGTAAAAGCAAATGAACACAAAGCCATTGGTATAATTTTATTTTATTTTGGGGGGCAAGTAAATGAGCAAACTCTTGTGATGAGTAAGTCATTTCCACATTCAAGTGGAAAGGCATTCTCAAGACTGTCAGAACCAGTAATCAGAGAGTGGCTTATGAAATTGATGATGACATTGATTAATTCACCTTTTTGACTCATTCATCAGGTATCACCAAGCATCCTCTACGCCTTCGGCCGGACACTGAGTGGACAATCATTAGTAAGACAGTCGTGGCCCTGCCTGCTCAGAGCTTACCACCTGGACAGCATGCAGGCCTCAGCTTGTAATTACAATATAGATGGCAGGTGACAGGTGGCAGGTGTGGGCCATCCCAGAGAGTCCTGGGATGCAGAGGGGAAGGTTTAGAGGATTGACATCTATGCTGAGCCCTCAGAAATGAGCAGGAGTCAGCCAGATGACAAGGCAGGGCCGACGGAACCAAGCAGTGGAAAAAGCACACACAAAGTCCCAGTGTTGATAGAAAGCAGGATGGTTGGGAAAACAGAAAGTTGAGTGAGGCTGGTGGGGGCAGAGAGAGTGCGGAGGAGAGGCTGGGGGCTAAAGACGGACAGGCATCAGGGCCATCAGGGCCAGATGTCACAGAGCCACGTGGACCTCAATGTAGAGTTGAGGCTGACCCTGATATCAAAAGGGAGCGGCTTAAGGAGTTTTTAGGGCAGGGAGGGCCAGGTAGAGATTTGAGCAGGAAAGGATTTGTAGGCAGTGGTGGCTTCCAATGACTGTGGGGGGCAAAAGACACACCCCTCCCCTAAAATGGGCCTCTGGATCTGTGAGTTGATTACAGAAGACTACGCCTGATCACCACAAGTTATCATATGCTTTCACTCATGTGAAAGTTGAGAGACTTAACAGAAGACCATCGGGGAAGGGAAGGAAAAGTAAGTTACAAACAGAGAGGGAGGCAGACCCTAAGAGACTCTTAAATACAGAGAGCAAACTGAAGGTTGAAGGCGGTGGGGGTTGGGGGGTCGGGGAAAATGGGTGATGGGCATTGAGGAGGGCACTCGGGAGGAGCACTGAGTGTTGTATGTAAGCGATGAATCACGGGAATCTACTCCCAAAGCCAAGACTACACTGTATACACTGTATGTTAGCTAACTTGACAATAAATGATTAAAAAAAATAAATACATACAAAAAAATACAACAGTTTACCTGAGACATCCTGCTTCTCCTTGAAACAACACAGACTTGGCAGAGAAAACACGCCCATAAAAGAAAGAATCTGCAGTTATGAGAGAAGCCAAACTAAAGAGTCTCTGTGATTACAGACTAAAAGATACGGGTAAACTTTCATTTCCCCAAGCCCCACCAGGACAGGACAAAAATGAAGACAAATGGGGACGTGTTACAGAAACTAAGTGATGCTAGTGGCTTGCCCCACCCCCACCAGGGTGTCCTGAAACCTTGGTCCCTCCTCTCAGATTCAGGGAGGCCTTGGCATGTCTCCTGTGCACAAGACAGTTCTCCCCTTAATTCGGGGATGTCTGTTCACCCACCCACTCACCTTGTGCTTCTAGTAATGTCCCTGGTGGCCTCCACCAGTCTCGAAGGCCACTCACTCTCCTGCCAGTATTTCCTATGCTCCTGCTTCCTGTCCACGGACCCAGTCTGCTTCCTAGCGCCCCCTCTCTTCCACACTCCCAGGCACAAAGCCTCTGATGCAGCCACAAAGCCACGCAAACATGTCGCCTTAGATCCTTGGAAACCTGTAGGCTCAGCCCCTCTACTTCCTCGGCGAGCTTATTTTGAGTGCTTGCCAAATGCTGGGCACTGGAGACACAGGGATGAATAAAACCCACTCCTGCCCTTGAAGAGAGCCCAGCCTCATAGAGGAGGGGAGACCTCTTATGTTGGGCTCAACCTTTTGAAGACTTTTTTAAAGCCTGACACTCAGGCACTGGCACAAGTAGAATGTGCCCAGGTGATGGTCAGGGGAAAGCATTCCAGGAAGAGGACGCACACAGGGTCCGGTCTCAGCCTTCTCTGCCATGAGGGCAACTCTCCACCATTAGTGCAAAAGAGAGCCCGGCACTCCACTCCGCCTTGAGCTGAGAGAGAGTAACAGTAACGGTAAGAATAATAGTAACTTACTATGCCCTAGACCAGCTCTGTTCAATAGAATTTTCTGTGATGGAAACATTCTCTGTGTTGCCCAATATACCAGCCACTAGCCGCATGTGGTTCTAGACCAGCCACTTGAAATGTGGCTAGTGCAATTGATTTTTGCTTTAAAAGTGAATTTTTACTTTTAGATCATTTTTTTTATTTTAGTTCATTTAAATAGCCACATGTGACTAGTGGCTGCTGTATTAGACAGCATGGTACAAGACATTGTGCTAAGTCCTTTACAGGTAAGAAATCAATTCTAACAAAGAACAATGAGATAAGCATGATTATCACCTCCATTTTACAGTTATAGAAACTGAGGCCCAGAGAGGTTAGAGAATTTGTCCATGTTACTCAGTAAGTGTGGAGCCAAGATTCAGATCCCAGAGACTAAGCCTCAAAAAGAAGAGATAGTCCTTCAGGGAGCCTGGGTGGCTTAGTCAGTTAAGCGTCCGACTCGTGACTTTGGTTCAGGTCATGATCTCCCAGTTTGTGGGATGGCGCTTCCCACAGGACTCCCTGCTGACGGCAAGGAGCCTGCTTGGGATTCGCTGCCTCCCTCTCTCTGCCCCTCCTCCGCTTGCAGACTTTTGTGCTCTCTCGCTTTCTCTCAAAATAAATAAATAAGCTTTAAAGAAAGAAGAAAAAATAGTTCCTTCATTGTACCTTCATTCATTGATTCATTCATTCATTCATTCATTCCAGAGACCCATAGTTGTGCCCATTGTGAGTCATGTACTGGGCGATGTGGTGGGGATACAGACATAAATGAGATTCTACCCTTGGCCAGAGGGAGCAGACAATCTAAAGAGGGAAGACAGACAAACTAAAGGAAACGTCCACACCAAGAGATAACTGCCATGTGCAAGGTCAGGTCACAGTGCTAGGGAGTCCTCAGCTGGGACCATTAACCCAGCGTGGGGATGTTGGGGAGTGGGGAGCTCTTGAAGATGAGCAAGCCGTCTGTATTCGCAAACAGAAGCCTCGGCCAGGTCTCCCCACTCCTTTCCCGGTGCCCCCTCCCAGGATGAGGACTGCCTGAGAAGAAAGAGGTGGACAGACCCAGGGAGAGATAAGGTCACCCCTCTCTCGTGAAGCTCATGGGACTTCAGCAAATCAAAACCTCCTGTGACATGCCTTCAGCTGTCCAAATTGCCCATTGGTAAATCATTCAGACTGTGGCCTCCAGAACTTTCCAAGATTTGCAGCTTCCAGGGCCTAACCCAGTGCTCAATTAATAATAGGCCTGCAACAAAGGCATGGAGCTTTAGCTTCAGCGAGACCCCATTCAAGTCCCAGCTCCACTATGCAGTGGCCCGGTGGCCTTAGGCAAACCTTTTTTTAGCTCTCTGAGCCTCAGACTCCTCATTTGAAACACTGGGATAATAACATTTATTTTCCAGGTTTGTTATGAGGATTAAAGGTGGATGAAGCCCCCCATAATTTGTAGGCTTTTAACAGATAACTACTGTTATTATTAAAACTACCACTGATTAAAGGCGCCTGGGTGGCTCAGTCAGTTAAGTGTCTGACTTTGGCTCAGGTCATGATCTCACGGTTCGTGAGTTCGAGCCCCGCGTCGGGCTCTGTGCCGACGGCTCGAAGCCTGGAGCCTGCTTCGGATTCTGTGTCTCCCTCTCTCTCTGCCCCTCCCCTGCTCTCTGTCTCCCTCTCTTTCTCTCTCTCTCTCTCTCTCTCTCTCTCACTCAAAACTAACTAAACATTAAACAAAATTTTAAATTACCATCAATTAAAGGTAAAAGCAGACCATGTCCCCTTGCTCCCCGGTCCTTCCCACCAGGACACTGAGGCAAAGGGAGAAAAAACCCCGAGCGTGGAAATTGGCTGAGTGTGTGGAGACCCAGAGTTCCTTCCGAGCTCGATCACTCACTTGTGTAAAATTGGATGGGGTAAATCCTCACTCTGGGTCTCAGTTTCCTCATCTGTAAAATAAGAATACTGGCCTACACCTGGCGATCTTACGAGCAAATGCCTACTAGAACAGGGCAGGGACAAAACAAAAATGAACTAAGGGAACCTGATGTGGGAGCATTGGCCATCCACTTGCTGCTGACACTTGCCAAATGGAAATGCTGGCCTACCGTTCCCAGACGTTCTGATTTTCACCAGAAGGTGGACATCTGGATGTTTTGTGAAAAATCTTGAATTATAAAAAATAGTAACTCTTTGCCCCTTTTAATCCTATCAAACACTATAAAGCCAACCAAAGCAGGTCTTCGAGCCAAGGCTGATGCAGCGGCTGCCATTTTGGTATCTGTAGGCCAGATAACCTCTGAGGGCCTCTCAGTCCTGAGGGGCTGTGATTCTACCCCCACCCCCAATTCTGCTGCCCCCTTTGCCTGTTTCTGAGAAAACACATCTTTCAGGTCCCCTTTTCAGTTCCTTCCTCCACGTGCGTCACAAACCTACGAGGTGTCGGAGGGTGCCCCGCTGAGGGCCAGGACTCCTAGAACCCTACAGAAATGCGTCCTGGCAAGTTCTTGCATTTCCAGCAGCCTCTGCACCTCTCAGTTCCTGGTTCCAGTTTGTGATGATTGATTTCCTACGCTGACCTCACTCCTCACTTCACCAAATGGAAAGGGTTGATGAAATAATGGTCTCGGCCCCAGGAGAGCAGGTGTCACAACCAAGGCTGAGCCAACAACCAGGGTGAATTAAGAGCCATCAACCTGCCAGGCACTGTGGAAAGCACGTTAGTAGGTGTTCACTTAATCTTTGTGGCGAACCTAGAAGGCACATGCTGTTACCATCATTTCACAGGTGAGAACAGAGGTTCCCAGAGAATAAGTAACCCGCTCAAGGTCAACCAGCTAGTAAGCGGCACTGCTGAGACCCAGGGGGTCTAGCTGCAGACCCCCATGCTTGTAAGCGATGTTCCCTCTGATGCTGAATTGCATCATCAGCCCCCTCCTAACCCTTCACAGGCTCCCCAGTCCAATCAGGAGGAAGTCCATCCTCCGCGGCTGGGTCTGTCTGATCCAGTCCCGTCCTGCTGGCCGGCATCCTGCCTCCCTCCCTCCCTTCGCGGAATCACGTGGGTCTCTGTGCCGTTGTACGTTCCGACCTTTCTGCCTAAGATGCTCTTCCCTCTGGTCCCTAATTGGCGAGTACGACGACTGACCCTTCAAAGCGTCTTCTCTGTGAGGTCATCCTGGGCTTCCTGCATCTGCATGGTATATATATTTCATCACTGTAGGGCTCTCACTAGACAAGTGTCAATGTATATTTGCCTCCTCCAGAAGACTAGAAGCTCCTTGAGGGCAGGGCTAGGGCTTACTCATCTAGACCTGACAACATAGCAGGCTCTGTACACACTGCCCAGGATGACCTGCTCTGAACCCCTCCCCTTGTCCTGCCTGCACTGCTTTCCCATCGGGTTTAGCCTGGCCCCAGACACCACAGCTGGAGGACACTGCCATTGCATCTGCCGGTGGTGTTACCCTGTCTCAGTTTACTAGGGCTGTCACAACAAGGGACCACAGACCAGGTGGCTTAAACAACAGAAATGTATTTTCTCACAGTTCAAGAGGCTAGGAGTCCAAGGCCAAGGTCTTGGCAGGTGGATTTCCTCTGAGGCCTCCGTCCTTGGCTTTAGATGGGCATCTTCTCCTGGTGTCTCCACATGGCTTTCCTTCTGTGTATGTCTGTGTCCTAGACTCTTCTTCATATAAGGACGCTAGTCGGGTTGGATTAGAACCCATCCCAAATACCTCATTTCACCTTAATGACCTCTTCAAAGGATCTGTCTCCATATACAGTCCCATTCTGAAGTTAAGACTTCAACATCTGGATGAAGGTTGGGGAGACACAATTCAGGCCATAACAGACCCCATTTTCCCTCCTTCCTCCTGCTTCCCGAGGAAGAATCATTAAACATCAGTCTAGGAGAGCCCTTCATGGGCTTCCAGCCCAACCTTTGCATTTCACAAATGGGGAAACTGAGTCCCATAGAGGGAAAATAGCTTGCCACCAAAATCACCCAGTATATTACATCGAAGCTTCTGACCACTGACACGGGGGTCTTCCTGTGATCCCCACATCCATTTATAAACACCATTTTTGCTATTTTGAGAACCCCTCTCACCTACCAAGGCAGAGCAGAAAGTAGGCTCATGGAGTCAAGAGAGACTCCCTGCCAGTCACACTCCTCCAGCGCCCTGCTCGGTGAAGATCGGGCCAATGTCCACACCTCACCTGAAGCCCAGGCCTCTAAAGTTGTTCCCAGCCACCTGCAAGGGGTCCACAGCTGCCCTGATCACCCAGGCTTGGCCTCAGAGCTCGCAGAAAGGGAGTCTGATCGAAATAGCAAGTATTTGATTTTCTCCTTCCAGTTTAGAGCGTCCATTTAAAAGGTCCTCTTGCCATCCCACATGCTCTGTCTCAACAGCAAAGGCTCCCCAGGACCTGAGAGCCACCTCCACTGTCCTGGGGACCTGAGGAACAGCCCCTGAATCCCCCTGTCCTACGGTCACTTCAAGCCTGCACAGACCAGTAAAATCACAGCTCACGTCTGTGTAGCCTGGTCCTGTCCAGAGCTACCCTCAGTGCTTCCACACCGACAGAACTCAAAGCCCTTTCATGGCTCCCCGTGCCTGCAAAAGAACGTTTGTCCTTCTCAAATTGCTTGGGTTCAAATCCTTTCTGTAGCACTTTCTAGCTATGCAATCTTAGAAAAGTTAAGCAGCCTCTCTGTGGGGCATAACAGTCAGACTTTCCTTATAGAACTATGTATATTAAATTAGTTCAGGGCCCCTGGGTGGCTCAGTCAGTTAAGCATCCAACTTCGGCTCAGGTCACGATCTCGTGCTCTGTGAGTTCGAGCCCCACGTTGGGCTCTCTGTGTTATCGCAGAGGGCGCTCTGGATCCTCTATCGCCCCCTCTCTCTCTGTGATGACTCTTTCTCTCTCTCTCTCAAAAATAAGCATTTAAAAGACTTAGTTCACCAGTGCACAGCACACGGAGTAGTGCCTAGGATATATTCAGCCCAATGTAAGTTATGAAATACCTATATCCATGCCCCCCACTCCACCCAGCACACCCAATACAACCACAACCAGCTTCTTAAGCACCTACAACGTACAAGGCACAGTTCCTGGCAGGTGAGGGCTTATGGATGCACGTGTACTTGATAAGGGCCCTGAAGGGCAGGGAGAAATTCCTGGGGGTGTGGGGGGGAGGGGCAGCTAGAGTAATCCAAGTAAAGGGAAGGTTGTGAGCAGAGTCAGGGTGGCTTAAGAGTCTGTGGTGTTCAGCAAACACTGGGTGTGGCTAAAGCTCTGAACAGAAGGTGAGGTTGCAGGACCTGAGGCTGAACGGACAAGAGACCAAATTTTAGAGGAGTGGGGGTGCTGGGGCGACAGGCCTTGGGGATGTGGAGCCCTTAGCCCAGGAAGGTACCACGCATGTGCCCCTAGCCGGGCCTTGCGTCTCCTGGTCCTGTCCCTGCTCACCCTGCCACATTTCAACTCTGTCCCAGCTGAGCACTAGGCCCGGGACACAAAACTGCATAGGGTGCATGTAGTCTCTGCTCTAGAAAGGAGCACAGAGTCAAGAGGGAGAGAGGGCAGCTAATTAGCCAATTCGAGTATGGCGGAAAAGAAAAATGAGACCATAAGTGGGGAGCAGCTCCAGCTGCATGCGGGAGGTCAGGGAGGACTTTCCAGAAGACAGGACACGTGAGCAGTGTGGTGAAGGACACCTGAGCTTTTGCAATGGGGTAAGGTAAGGAATGTTCCAGTTAGTGAGAAGGCACCAGAGCGTGAACTGTAGCCTGGCACGGCCGGAGCAAAGGGCACATCGGGGCCAAGAGGCAAGGGCCAGGGCTTTGGGGGAGAAGTGACCAGAGCCAGCAGGGTCTTGGGGGACAGGCTCAGGAAATGTACCATCATCCAGGAATTAATGGGCTCCAGAAATGGACTTTGGGGAGGGGAAGGGCGTAAACAGAGCCACATTTTAGAGCAAACCCTGTCAGCTCCCCAGCATTAGAGCCTGAGACCAGAAAGTGGGTGCGGGTGGTTTGTTTGTGAGGTGATCCCAGGAAGCAGCAGTGACAGCGCGAGGAGAGTGAGTTGGGGTTGGGGGGTAAGACCCCCCCCCCCCTTAGAAGAGGTGTGTTATTGAACTAGTTACCTCTGTGAACAGCAGAACTCAGTCCTGCTGGGGAGCCTCTGAGAAACCATTAATGACCTTCACGTTGTCACCAACCTGCAGTCCCCACTGCTCGCAGATTGCCTCGGGAGGCATTAATTCTCTTTCCACCCATTGCTCTTCTAGGCACAGAGTCTGACTGACCTTCCACTGACTGTGGTTTTGAACAAGCCCTGCACGTTTGAAATAGGACAGGCCCAGCGTGCGCAAACCGTCCTCACCGTTGCGCTGGAATCAGGTGGCCCAAGGGAGGCGTTTCTGGGACGCAGAAACATCTGCAGCTCTGCCCCCGGGTATAAGATGCAGCGGTGAGAATTACGCTCTGTTGAAAATAACAGGAAAACAAAAAATAATAGTAGCTTGATCAAGTTAGACATTTAATTCACCCTCGCATTGAAGAAGTCCAGAAATAGAGGCTTGTGGCCGGTACACTTCATGCAGGGTATTCTTCCGGTTGTGGAAGGCCATTGTCCAAATGGCCCAAGGTAGCTGTTAGAGCTCCAGCCACCAGAACCATGTCCCAGGAGGCAGAATAGAGCCAGGAACGAGCAAGGCACCCTCTCCATTTTAAGGAAACCTTCTAGCGCCGCCACATAATACTTCACTTACATCTTCTCTGCCAGAACTTAGGCACATAGTCATTCCTAGCTGTAGAAGCCTGCCACACGTTGTCTTTGATGCTCTACCTGGCCAGCAGATCATTGGCCACGTACCTAACTGAAAGCTGGCATTCTTCAGCTAAGACGGGAGAGAGAATGGACCTTAAGAGGCAGCTAGTAGCCCCTGCCACGAGGCTGTGAGAAAGGAACGAGGAGGTTAATTTGGAAGCAGTTGTCATAATCCAGGGAGCGATGAGAGGGGTCCAAGCACAGGGAGTCAGTGGGCGGGGCGGAAGTGGGGGGTGGAGAGGACCTGTGTGTGTCAAATGTCTGGGTGTGGATTTGGCAGGACGTGGTGAGGGGTGTAGAAGGGAAAGCAAGGGCAGAAGTCAGGAATGAATCCCAGGCCCTGACTTGGATGACAAGATGAGTGAAGACGCCATCTACGCAGGAAGGAAATGTGGGAAGATAAACAGTTTGGGAAAGGGCCATGAGGTCCCCTGTGGACATGCTGAGTCCGTGATGCCGGAAGGACGTTTAGAGATGTCCAGTAAGTAGACAGTTGGGTGGCCAGGTGGTCAGGACAGAAGTCTTGGCACCAGATAGCAATTTCAGGCCATCAGCCATTGGAACAGAGGAGCCCTTGGGGTAATACATGGAGAAAAGGGAAAGGGGCTCAGAGAGCATAGCAGGCCAATGTCAGAGTGTAAGGAGCACGGGAGGCTGGCCTTTGTGAACTGCATCAGAGGGCAGGAAGAGAGTCCACGCTATTTATACCCCTGGCTGGCTGGGCCCCTCTGTCGCAGGCCCCTCTTATAGCTATAGTCTTTGGGTTCTGATAACCACTTGGCTTTCCCTTTAAACCTGGAGCAGCTAATGGCTCCCTGATATTATTCACACTAGAGTGTTCACCATTTCTGTTGCATTCTCCTAATCCTTCCATACTTTTGTAAATAGTGCCTTCATTATACTCTCCTTAACTAGATAGATGATAGATAGATAGATAGATAGATAGATAGATAGATAGATAGATAGAATAAATGGATGGATGGATGGATGGA
This sequence comes from Panthera tigris, assembly GCF_018350195.1. Taxonomy (NCBI): domain Eukaryota; kingdom Metazoa; phylum Chordata; class Mammalia; order Carnivora; family Felidae; genus Panthera; species Panthera tigris. The sequence goes on along the minus strand of NC_056676.1, from coordinate 67,777,279 downwards.
TGGATGGATGGATGGATGGATGGGGTGGATAGTAGATAGGTAGGTTACAAGCGAAGATGAATTCACAAGGCAAACCAGGAAGTGACAGCGGGGGAGGCAGGAGGAGAACTGCAAGTCAAAGGAGAAGTGAGCTCAGTGTCAAAAATGACCCCCACATTTGTTAAGAGAAGGGCTATGAGACATCGATTGGATTTGCCGCAAGAAGGTCACTGATGACCTTGGCGAGAGCAGTTGCATGTTGTGGGAGAAGTGAGACTGCAATGAGTGGGGCTGGAGAAATGAGCGGGAGATGAGGAAGTGGGGACAACTGCTTTCTCCCTCCTCTCCCTCTAAAAAGCCTGGCTCAAAAGTCACCTCCTCCAAAAACTTTCTCTGAACCTCTGTTCTTCCTCTGTGCTCCCTGAGCATCCAGTACGCCATTTGCAACAAATCAATGGCTGAGCTCCCAGGGTAGGGTTCCATGACTCAGGACGTACACAATGTCATGGAAAGAGCACTGGACTTAGAGTCTAGAAACATGGCCTCAAAGCCTAAAACACCATCCAGCTACCTCCTCCAAGCTCCTGAGAAGGAAGCACATCCTGTCTGACTTGGCCAGGAACAGGTTTTAGGGCCCTGTCTGTCCAGTGCTCACTGCCCAACACCATGGAAGTTGTGGCCATAGTGGCCTCCTAGTAGGTCAGCATCCAGTAAAAGACCACAGCCCGCCCTACCACTGCCCCCATCTGCTTCCTTAGCCATGAGAAAATGTAGGAGCATCCAACGGTCATGGACAACCCTCCTTCCCACCATCTCTAGGACTGGTCGAAGTCAAAGGTAATCTCTGTTGCAAAATAATACCCAAGCTGCTCCTGGGGTCTCAGCAAGGAGCCCAGCTGCTCCCACCTAACCAGTCTAGGCTGTCACTGCCCAGACCTGTCACTTCAGGGTGAGTCAGCTCAGCCCTGTCTGACCACTGAGGCCAACACGCCAGCCAGGACTCCATCACTAGCAGAAAGAATTATCTAGAGCCGACCACAAAACTGACCTTTATGAGCCACTTCCTGTGTGGGAGGCGCTGTTCTACAATGGTACTTTTCTCACCTCAGCCCTACAATAGCTCTATGAGATATGTGCTATTTCTAACCCACCTTATGAACTAGGGATCCAGAAAAGACCAATCCCTGGAGTCATTTGACATCTTCAGATCCAAATCTCTCTTATGGCAAAATTATGAAAGAATGAGCATGGCAATTAACACTTCCTTGGCACCTCGTATATGCCAGGAGCATTGTCCTATTTTTTTGAGCCTTAACAACTACTCCTGGCAAGGGCATATTTTATGGGTGAGCAGACTGAGCCTTGGAGAGAGTAAGGGTTGCCCGGCAGGTCAGGGCCACCTCTCCTGCTTAATCTGCTTGAATTTTCTCGACTCTAGGAGGCAGGTAATGTTATCCCCATTACACAGATGAGAAATCTAAGACCTAGAAAAGTTAGAATGACTCGTCTGAGGTTGCTATGTGTTTATGGGATCTGAGGGCTGGGAGTTGGGGGGAGAGGAAGGAATATTCAAAGCGAGGTTTTGGACTTTGCAGGCTGATAATAGGCAGGGAAGCCAGAGAAGGCTCTTCTCTGCCCCTCACTTGTGCCACAGCCTCGGTGGCTTTTACATCCTCTGCCTCTGTGCCTTTGGTGCAGCTGCCCCTCTGCCAGCCTCAGTACCCAGCCGTGACACAGGGAAATGCCAGGGGTAGGAATTTCAGCCACTCTAAGGGGACCGTTCCCGGTCGAATCCCCTGACCTCCTCGCTGTCAGTGGAGAAAGGGAAGAAGAGAGACGGGCAGGATGCCACTGACATCTCACCTTTCCTGCTCCGCTCTGCCCTGGCAGGGCTGCTGCTCTGAGCTCACGTGTGGGGTGCGGTGGACAACGGATGGGTTGGCTTCTTGGAAAGTGATTCATTCCCCTTTCACAGAAAAGAAGCAGACTTTCTTGTTTTCTAGGCCCAAATCAAGGTCACCCTTGTGCAATCATGCCCTTTGAGTTTCCTGGGTGATACTCAATCTGGAAATCTCTGCGAGACCTCAAACCTGTCCACTCTCCTGCTCGGTAGCACTGACAGTCCCAGCTCAGGGCCGTCCCCCAGGCCCTGCCTGCAGAGAGACGCCTTCAGGCCCCCCACTCAGGATCCTGAGGACCAGCCCTATCCCCAACCTGTAATGACAGGAAGTCAGCACCTTGGTGGCTTTGACCAGACACCTCCCCACCTTCCCAACACTGAGAGTGGCCTGTTCCCAGGGAGGGGAGGGTGTCTGCCTCACCTGGGAGAAACATTTGGGGAGTCGTTCCAGACAGTATTTAAATAAACCCAAATGCTTTGGGGCGGCCATCCTAGTAGTAAAGTGTAGTGGGGGAACGTGAACAAACAGATCGGAGTTGGACAGATGTGGATTCAAATTGTGACTCCAGCAGGTTGCTGGAGACTTTGGGGACCCTCCCCCTCTGAGCCTCTGTGTTCTCATCTGTAACACAGAGTGGATTATCATGAGCGATGAATGCTGATGCGGTAATGTCTCTCAGGGCTGTGGGAAAACTGAAGAAAACAGCATGTGAGAAAATGCCCGGCATCATGTTCAAGCCCCATTGCCCATTTTATGGGGCTACTTCATGAAATGTGACCCTGAAGCCTCCCACGAGCCCCGCACCCCAGACTCCGCATCTCCAGCACCCCGTAACTCCCGCCTTGAACTATGGGTGTGGGTCTTTCCGGACTCCCATTGTTGGCAACTCTATCTTTCATCCCTGGGACAAATGTCTTTTTCCACGACATCAAATTCTTTTCCAGGATCATAAATAAGCCTTTGAAAAAGAATTTCTCATTGTCGGGTCGTGTCTCAAGGACTGAGAGCCTGGGCTCTTTCTGCAATGCTGACGCTTGTCCTCTACAGGGCTGGAGAGGTCCAGGATCCTGTCCAGAAAGAAGGTTCGGCTGGCGCCCGGGTCCGCACAAAGGGGTCCGTCAGATGCCAGCTAGAGCCATACATGCTTATGAACTCTGGTTCATAAGCTTGGCAAATTTTAGCAAAGACCACACAACACCTCAAGACCCCGTTGACTGATGGCCGTGGAGTCTACGGGGATGTTTTGCCCACCAGATCTGGACCTCAAATGTACAAACATGGAGAAATCAGCCCTTAGGATTATTCCATCCCAAAGGAAGCAGCAAGATATAGTTCGGAGCAGGTATACAGCTGGCTGGGCTCACAGAGCTACTGTGAAGTGAAGCCAGGGTGAACCTCCCTTTTTCATTCTATCTGCCTCCACAGGCACCCCACCTGGGGTCCAATTCGGCCCACAAGATTTCACTGTTCCTGCACTGGACCCTAGACACCAGAGAAATCAATGACTTTTGTACAATTTTACATTCAATCTTATGTTCCAATTGACAAACACTGGGACCCTCGACATCGGAAGAACCAGAGAAGCTTTTTTAGAAGGCGGATGCCTCGGCCCCACCCCAGACCCACAGGCTAAGAATTTCCCAGGGGGCTTCCAAGGACATCTGTTCCTGAGAAGGGCGGTTCTGATGTGGAGCCAGGGCCGGGAACCACCAGGTCTAAAATTAATCATAGGAAATGAATAATAAGCACCTACTAGGTGCCAAGCAGGGTCGCTGTGGCTAACTTCGCCACAATCCTGCAAAGTGGGCTTTCTCAGCTCCGCTTTCTGTAAGGAAGGGAACGCTACAAGAGGCCAAGGGGCTTCCCGAGACACACCGTTGGTAAGAGGCAGAACGAGGGTTTGAATCTGGGTCTTTCTGATTTCAAAGCCCTCTCTTACCTGCACTCCTTATGTGCGGTCCTACTGTGTGAGAGCCCTGTGCTAGCAGACCCTGGGGATAGGGGATGAGTCAGACTGGAGCCTGGTCTAGGAGCTCACACCTGAATGGGGGTGGCTGATACCTAAACAGTTTAACTTGCATACAAAGCTGCCTGAGAAGAATAAACAGTGGTTCCAAGGGCTAGGAGAGTCCTGTGGCCGTGCGGTGGGGACACCTGGGGAAACCAAGAAAAGCTTCTTGGAAAAGGTGACATTTGAGCTGGGTTTTCAATGCCACCATAGGTATTGCCATCTATCACAGAATGTGCCAAGCTCTGTGCTTGATCCAGAAGCAGGGAAGGTAAACAAGACATGGTCCCCACCCTCACAATGCTGGCGCCCTAGCATTCTGCCTTTTCTCCCATTTTCTCTGCCGGCCCTCCTGTCTCTCCGCCCTCCCTCTTCCCCTGCCCCCATCTCTCTGCTCCTTTGGTGCCCCGGCACCCCTTGGTCTTGCACAGCAAGCCAGGCCTTCTTGGTTGTCCAGGAAATGGGGTGCTTCAGGCCCAGAAGGGGCACGTGGGCCCCACCCTGGCCAGGGGACAAGGAGGTGAGCTTCAGAGCCATGGAGTGAGTCACCTTGCACAGACACCTAAGCAGTGGGGATGATAAGACACACTTCCCTGGGAAGTTGGGGAGAGGGATGAGATAGGAAGGGAAAGTGCTTTGAGCTTCTCCGAAGAAAGAACCCATAAACAGATCCAAGGTATTATTACCACAGTCATTACCTGCCTCAATTAAAGGGGTACGCATCTAACTACGTGAGGAATCATTAACTCGTTCTGCAACCCACACATGGCTGTATTTTTAATATAATTTCATTTTTATTATTAACAGATAAGACCGTGAAATATTCTGGGAGTCATTCTGACACGTTAATACTCCCCTTTGGCCTGGGTGGGGTGTCCTCCCTCCCACAGGGCTAGGAAAGGGTCCAGCCCAGGGAAAAGAGGCTGAGCCTCCCTTGACACTCCAGCTTCCCAGCCCCAGATCCTCGTCAAAGAAGCTTGGAATCATCTCTTGGTCCCTGATCCCATCGTCCAGATTGCCCTTCCTCCTGGCCCTCCATGCCTTTCCCTGCTTCAACACGTCTACCAAAACCTGCCTGACTTACCCTTCCATGGTGGGCAAGGAGAATTAGCAAACTCCTACTGGGAGCCGGGCATTGGGGGACCAAAGATCAGCTAGACACAGTCCTTGCCTCCGAGCGGGTAAGGGCACCAGGCCGGTTCACTCATTCACCCAGCTAGCTGTGAGTACTGGGCTCTGTGCCCAGTACTCAGCACGGTAGGTGAATGACACATGTCCCCGCCCAAGGAAACATACTTGTGAGGGGAGACAGAGCCCAAACAGCCACAGAAATACCTATCCGTGTGTGCTGTAACAAAGCAAGGCCCCCAAGCGCTGGGGAGACTCAATGGAAGAGTTAAATCTGCCTTAGAGTCGGACTGGCAGGAGTGTGCATGGAAGATTCTGCAAAGGAAACAAGACATGAGCTAGGCCTCAGGGTGCTGAGGGAAGGAAGGGCATTGCAGGCTGAGGGAACAGCATGAGCAAGACAGAAATCCATGTTCGGGGATGGGGGGCGTCCACTATGGCTGGGGAGGTGAGGCAGTTCGGAGAAGGGATAGAAATGATGCAGATGTAGAGTGGGGGGCCATTGGGAAGGGCTTGGGCGGCCATGACTGTACCCACGGGTAGCATTTACAGAACCAACATGAGCCAGGCCAGGGCAAGGCACGTTCCTAGTGGCAGCTTTGTAAACCCTCACAGCTGCCCTAGGAGGCACTGCTGTCACTACTCAAGACCCCGGGTTGGGGACACACAAGCTTCCCAGCTAGGAGGAGGAAAAGCAGGCTCCGAAACACCCTGGCGTTTAATGCCCAATAAGGACTTCGATGGAGGGTGGAAGGGGGATTTTAGTCCGAGGGAAGGAGAGCCACAAGCTCCTTGGGATAAAGCGATGGGGTAACTGGGGGACATAGGGTAACTGGGGGGCATCGACCCCTTGAAGCGGGCAATGGAGGAAGAAGATGTAATGGGTGGGGGAGGGAGGGCACAGGAAGGAAGAGGCCCCCAGGGAGGGCCGAGCAAGCACAGCGCGGAGTGCAATCACAAAAGGCCAAGCTGGAAACAACCTTACAGAAAATCTTCGGGTGGGGTAGGACATTCCCTTCCTAAAAGATTTGCCAAGCTGCCACACTGTTACGCTTTCTGCACCCTAACGCAAGCCAATAGCATCTCCTGCTTAGACTGCTTTAGATGAAGTCCAAATTCCCTATCATAGCCCACAAGGTTCTGCGTGACCTCTTTCCGGCCTGACCCACCCCTGCTCCCCACCTCCTCACCCCTGTCTTGTTCACCCACTCCTCCCTCTGCCCCTCTCTGCACCCTGACCACACAGGACTTGTCCAAGTGTCGCGCAAGCGCCTGGCTCTCTCTGCTCCTGGAGCTTCATGCTTGGAATAGTTCTTGCCATTCCTCCCACCCTTTCCTGTCCCCCAGGCTGACCTGCCCACTTATCATTTCGGGTTCAGCCTTCCCTGACCCTCCTCCTCCCACCCCTGCCTGTCCCACCCTCCGTGACACGCTGGTCTTTTCCAGATGATGCTTTTTCACTTGTGATAGTTGTTCACGATCTGGCTCTGCACACGTTCATAAGTCAGACGTGCTCACTGCTCTGCTCCCCGAGGCTGAAACGGTGCCCGGCATGGAACAGGGCTCATGAAGTAGTTTTGGGTGAATGAGTGAGTCAACAAGAAGAATAATGAGCAAATGAAAGTGCGCACAACCCTACCTCGTGTTTACCTTGTGCTGTACTCTTGCCTGGATCATCTCCTCTTTTCTTGCCTGCGGTAACCCCCTCGGTCCCACTGGCTTCGAGAAGGCCTCCTCTGTATCTGTAACATGAGGGGAGATGCCTCTGTCTGCTGTAGGGCATGTGGTCTGAACATCACGGTGCTTAGGTAAACCCACCACAGCTTGTGGTCACACTCAGGCATGTGTGAATCTTGCCTGCCTTGCTAGGAGACGGCTCGCCACGGCCTGACGCTGCTATATACCAAAACGGGCACCAGAAAAGGGAGGTGAGGGGTTCACATGCCTGAAAGTGAGCTCAGCCACCAGAAGGGGATGACTCATCGTAAAGGGGTTTGAACATGACATAGCATCATATAAATGTAGCCGAGCCTCCTTTCCTTTCCTGCACTGACTGAACACGCCCTGCACAAAAGGATCTGAGTTAGGTCGGTACGGCAGAGGGACAAGAAGGCTCTGATCTCTGGGTACCAAGAGTTGGTGACCTGGTTGCAACGTCAAGACGTGATCCTAAGCAATCACCATATAAGACCATCAGCTAAGTGCCCCAGAGAACCCCACCTCCAGAATTCCGTGTCTTTCTCATTGAATGATACCGAAGTCTGGCCCCGCACCCACGAGCACTTGGGTACTCAGTTCCCTTTCTCACCGGGGGGTGTTCTCTTCCACAGCAACATCCTCACCGGACCTCCTACTTGCATTTCCTGTTTCATCTGCTCTGGTGGGGAGAGAGAGCATGTGTGGGTCCGTGTGTGTTACAGTGAGCTTGCCCCAGACGAAGTGCACGTTGTCACAACCATTCCCGGGTTGTCTGCAGAACGTGCCGTCTCCTGTGCCTCGGAATGGTTTAGGAGTGCTTCCCCTCAACAGCCTGCTTCCAGCAAGTTCACCCAGTTGGGTAACGTGGCCAGACGGCCACGGAGAGGGTAAATGCTAGCCCCTGGGGTCCGGAGGTTTCCATGAGTACTTGGAAGTCTGTAAGCACACTTTTAAGATCCTTCGGGGGCTCCTGGGTGGCTCTGTCGGTTGAGCGTTCGACTTCAGATCAGGTCAGGATCGCACAGTTCTTGGGTTCGAGCCCCGCGTCGGGCTCTGTGCTGACAGCTCAGAGCCTGGAGCCGGGCTCTGTGCTGATTCTGTGTGTGTGTGTGTGTGTCTCCCTCTCTGCCCCTCCCCCACTCATGCTCTGTCTCTGAAAAATAAATAAATGTTAAAAAAAAAAAAAAAAAAGATCCTTTAATAGTAAAGGTAAAGTGTTTTCGATATGTATACGGAGAGAGGTCCCCGAAACCACAGGACAATAGATGAGTCGGGTAAGGTGACTCTTGGCACTCTTCGGGGACTGAGACTTGGGAGTTGCCAAAGTTTGTCAAATTTTACCACCCCCACCTTGAGCTGCCTGGATGATGAAATATTCTGAAGAATTTGAATTGCTTACACCGGTGAGCTGAGCTAAAACCCAGCACCCAGCCTACCTCCTATGTGACCACAAAGGACAACTGGTAGGACTTGCTGAGCCCCCCACCAACACTTTACAGACCAGAGTGCAGCACCCCCTCCCCTCCCCGCCCCCGCCCCTCACCCTCCAATGCCGCCAGCATCGGGATGAGTTACTTCACATATTAGCTGGCAAATGAAATGCCAGGTGGAAGCAAAGTGTTGAAACAAAAATAGATGCATCCCCACCCCGAGGCGTGATGAAACACTTGGAAGGAGCCTCCACAGGCACTTGGCACCTGCAAGGGAGGGCAAGGGAGGTGGGCGCTGGGGCTGAGGACTCCCGGCCAAGGTTTGCACTTGAACTTGAGCATGCCATGTCTGGTGGCAGAGAGGCAGAGAATGGGGTGGGAAGGGGACTTTGGATTAGTGCAGCCGCATGGGGGAGAGCACAACCAAGGCAGAATTTGGCAAATAGATTCAGCCTTTGGTAGCCTTAGACAGTCTGCTTTCTGGCTAAGTATTCCGACCTGATCCTGGCAGGCCTGATAATTCCCTAAGACGTCAGTGCTAGCAGAAATCAGGAAGAGAGGTCTGGTCACGGAATGGGGAAGAAGCGGAGAAAAAGGAGGTGAGGAGGGAGCGAGAAGGGGAAAGAGGGAGAGAGGGAAGGATAGAGGAAGGGGCAAAGGGAGGAAGGAGAAAGACAAGCAGGGGGAGGGAGGGGAGCTAATGGAATGAAACTTACGGGATTGTATCTGTAATATTTCTGACCTGAAATATTCAGAGATCCCAGGAGTTTGAAAAAATGTTCCCAATGAACGGAACGGCGTGTGTGAATATACGTGCAGGTATATACATATCTGGTGTGTGCGTCCACACAACTGTGGGTATATTTGTGCGCGTGTGTGTTTGTGTGCGAGCACAAGTGCATGTGTGAGAATATGTGCATTGGCATGGTACGTGAGTGTATTGTGTGTGAGAGGGCATGTAAGTGTGTGTGCATGTGTGTGCATATTTGAGGGTCTGTCTGTCTGTGCATCATCTCAGATTGAAAACAGCTCTGGAATAAAGCCTCCGTAAAGGAGGGATCTTACCCTGATGGGCTATGGGCCAGCCGCGTGACCTTGAGCAAGGCCTCTTCTCTCACACGTTCTAACTCCCAAAGCAATGCCTGGTACATAATAATAACTCAATGAATATTACTTAAACGAGCAACTGTTATTTAAGGATAATGCTGCCTATTTCTTTGGACTGGGGAAATGACAAAATGAGAGAACATATGCATAATCACTCTTACTCTCTCGGTGCTTGGCACATAATAGAAGCTCAATAATTGTTAGCCTTACCCCTCCCCAAATTCAGGTTTTATCCCGTTGGCAGGAGGAGGTCGAGGAAGGAAATAAGGTATAAGGTCATTTGTCTTGTGCTACCCGCTTCCGTGGGCTGAATACCACTGACCACATTCCTTTATTTTTATTTTAATTCCAGTATAGGTAAAATACATGTTGTATTAATTTCAGGTATATAATATAGTGACGTGGCAATTCTCTACACTACTCAGGGCCCATCATAATGAGTGTACTCTTAATCCCCATCACCCATTTCACCCATGCCCACCCACCTCCCCTTTGGGATGGAGCAAACCTCTGTTTGTTCTCTATAGTTAAGAGTCTGTGTTTTGGTTTGTCTTTTTTTTTTTCTTTCTTCATTTGTTTTGATTCTTTAATTCCACATATGAGTGTAGTCTATGGTATTTGTCTTTCTCGGACTAACTTATTTCACTCAACATTATGCTCTCTATCCATATCCCAATAGGTGCAAATGGCAATATTTTACTTTTTTTATGGCTGAATAATATTCCATTATCTATATACATTTTCCTTATCCACTCATCTATTGGTGGACATTTAGGCTGCTTCCATAATTTGGCTACTGTAAATAATGCTGCTGTAAACCTAGGGGTGCCTGTATCCCTTTGAATTAGTGCTTTTGTATTCTTTGGGTAAAAACGCAGTAGTATGGGAGGGGTTCTAATTGTTCACTTTTTGGAAAACCTCCATGCTGGTTTCCAGAGTGGCTTCACCAGTTTGCATTCCCACCAATGGTAAAAGAGGGTTCCTTTTTCTCTACATCATGGCCAACACCTGTTGTTTCTTGTGTTGTTGATTTTAGCCATTCAGACAGCTGTGAGGTGATATCTCACTGTAGTTTTGATTTGCAACTCCCTATCGGTAAATGACGATGAACATCTTTTCACGCGTCTGGATCTCTTCTTTGGAGAAATTTCCATTCATGTCTTCTGCCCAATTTTAAATTTGATTATTTGGGATTTTTTTGCTGTTGAGTTATATAAGTCCTCTATACACCTTGGATGCTAACGCTTTTTCGGATATGTCATTTGCAAATATCTTCTCCATTCCCTAGGTTGCCTTTTAGTTGTGTTGATTATTTCCTTCACTGTGTAGGAGCTTTCTTGATGTAGTCCCGAAGTTTGTATTTGCTTTTATTTCCCTTGCCTCGGGAGACATATCTAGAAAAATGTTGCTACGGCCAATGCCAGAGAAATTACTACCTGTGCTCTCTTCTAGGATTTTTGTGGTTTCAGACACTGGCCATGTTCTTGAGCCAATTTCCAGAGGCTTCTGAGTTCTCATTATGTTATATATTAGCTAGGCCTCTTCTTCCTGCTCTCAGTCAAAGATTGACAGCAATTCATTTGCAAGAATTAAATGCAAGACTGAATTTTAATGACTCAGAAATTTGAAGCCAACTTTGCTTGCAGTGACCTTTAGGGAAAGGAAGCCTAGTAAGTGACCTGGTACCTGACCTTCCATCTGGTGGTATACTTGTAGGTCATGATCTTGCAAGATAGGAATTACTATCCTCATTATGCAGTTAAAGTGACAAAAGCTTGGAGAGGTCAAGTGACTGGCCCAGGGCCACCCTACTCACTCCAGGGTACCAGAGCTGTCTCCAAGCCCCACAGATGATCTTCAGAAGCTTCTGGCAGGTAAAATCTCTTCACTCAGGCAGACAGAAATGAGGGCTCTTAGGTTCTGAACCCACAAACATCTCAAAATCTCTGACTCGTCAGCCCTGGTTGAGTATTGGCAGATAGAGCCAGGGCCATGTGGCAATCAGAAAACTAGTCAGGTGGGACTGGAACAGTGCCTCCGAGGTATTTCACAAACACGGGGAACAAACACATTGGTGTCGCAATCCTGGCCACCCGGAGCTGCCGCGTTGGCTGTTTTTTGAGCATGGACTGTGGATAAGGAGTTTGAGGGCTGAGGGCGCTAGGAGTCCTAGGTGGGCGGCCATCTTGGAGACTGCATCAGCCCTCATGGGACAGCTCTTCAGTCCCCAGACCCCTTACAGTTATAGCCAGACAGGACTGCTCCTTCTAAAGTGCCAAGAGCCACTCCAGACCCCTTAGCAAGGCACCTGAGGTCTTCCCTGGCCCAGAAGTAACCTGTATTTATATCTTCTCCAACTACTCTGACAGACACGAAGACCCAGACTCAGCAGCCTTCTGACTGGGTCCCAAACATACCTTTTTCGTCACCACCTCCATGCCCAGGAAACAGACGATCCCCTGCCCTCAAAAGAGCTATTCATCTTGTAACCCTAAAAACAAAAGTTAATTAAGACCAAATCTCTTTTAACATTTCACAATGCCCTCTGGGATCATTAGGATAGCTGATACGAACTGCTCCATAAACTCAGAGCCCAAATATGGTTACATTCCACTTATTGTTCCCATTCATCTCTTAAGCACATATCTGCATTAAAAGCAGAAAGTCCGGTATCTTCCTCTGGAGATTTCCTCCCTTCCCAACGAATTGTCCCAAAGCCCTGGGGACAGGCCAAGTAAAAACAAAAATGAGTCCTCGCACATACCGGACAGAGAGGAACTGGAATCTGTTTGGTTTAGAACTTCCAGAGATTCTCTCTGTCACACATTCCTGACAGCACACAATGTCCCTGCTGAAACTCACGCCTACACAATCTCTTGGATACATACAAAGGTGGAACCAAGCCCCTGACCAGCAGCCGGGGGCTTCGTGTAGAGCTCTTAGAGGATGATTCTTCCAATTCTTTTTCTCATACTTAGTTATTTCCCAGGGCACAAGAAGACAGCAGGAACCCTCTAACAGGACTGATTCCACTTTGCACCCCAACCAAATCCCTTTTCCCTGCCTCACAAGCACTGCGGGAACACCTCTCTCTCCCTCTCCCTCTCTCTCTCTCTCTCTCATAAGTTTATTTATTTTGACAGCGAGAGAGAGCACAAGTGGAGGAGGAACAGAGAGGGAGAGAATTCCAGGCAGGCTCTGCACCGTCAGCACAGAGCCCGATGTGGAGGTCGAACTCACGAACTGTGAGATCACCACCTGAGCCAAAATCAAGAGCCGGGTGCTTAACCGAGTGAGCCACCCAGGTACCCCAACACCTGCTCTCTTTTAAATACCCAGAAAGAGAAACACCTTTTCATGCCCTTCCCTCAAGAGCATGAGGGCTACTTGCTCTGCACCTGTCCTTCTCAGGGAAGCTGGCCCTGGTGCCTTTCTTTTCCATCCTGCACCCTGATGTGACTGGCAACTTCCTCATGAAAGAGGAGGACAAAGCCCCAAGTTAAATCTCCAGCAGGGCACCTCCTGTTAGCACACCTGTGACATGTACAGTAAATTTTAGGGCATAGCCAGAGGATAGTAATTACATTTGGGAAGGGCCTACTGTCTGCCAGGCACTTTGACACATAGGATCCTCTTTAATCCCACAACACAGAGTGCAGCGCTTTCCAGAGGAGGAAAATGAGGCAGAGTGCTGACAGACCCAGAGCTAGACAACTGTAAGGTGCTTTAGCCCTCTCTCCTTGCCTGGAGAGGCCCCTACTTGCCCCCACCCACAAGGGTTACCGCAAATGAGGCCCAACTAAAAGAAACAGCCTGAGCAGCTTGAAAGAGATAAAGGAATCCCAGAAAAGAAGCCCAAAAGGCTGTGTGAGGCCAGAGAGTGGCTGTTACCTTGGGGGAAGAGAGGTAAGGAATGGTTCATTATAGCCCTTAGGACATAGCTTGGCACATAGTAGGTGTTCTGTTGACAGATAGACAGAAGATAGTGATATCGTTTTTTAAATATATTATCATTGTAAATGATATAATGGATATCTGCTCTGAATGCTGCTTTAGCACCTGCTCTGTGCCCAGACCGGAACAGACCAGTGGAGCCCAAGAGATGATGCCAGCACAAAACCTCATCTCTGAGCTTACCGTGAAGGAGAAGACTCCTTTCTCAATTATTCTACCTCAACATTAGAGAAGAAATATGATATCAAAAAACTACAGAAAGGGTGAGAAGAAAGCCCAGGGGGAGAAAAATGTTAACTTCCATCTGGAGAGGCTCAGGAAGGCTTCCTGGAGGAGTGAGCACTTTAGCTGGGCCTCGGAATACATATAACAGAAACGATAACAGTAATCCATTACCTACTCTTGACCACTTGCTATGTGGCAGATACTATATAAACCCTTCTCATATACGCTGTCTTATTTCATTCTTCCAATAAAATCTACGAGGCAGAAACTATTGTTATACGCTGTATACCGGTGAGGACACTGAGATAATAATGACAAACCAGTAACGGTCGAAGCAAGGATCGAATCCCAAGTTTACCTGGGACTTATCTACCAGGTCAGACGCGAGGCTGGGACAGAAAGGGAGAGGGGGATACCTCCTCCAGCGGAAGGATTCTTCTGAGGTGGACTTCCCCCATGAAGGCAGGAAATGAGCACATGCAGAGGGGCAAGAGGGTGAAGTCTCTTCCTGTTTGAGAGGCAGAATCTCCTTGCCCACTAGTAAACAGCACAGTGAGGAGCAAACCGTGACAAATGAAAGAAGACACTGGTTGCTTGCACAACAATTAGAGAGAAGTTGGGATTGTTTGCTCCAAACTTCCCCAAGTATGAGCGTGGGAAGAGGGGGAATGGACCGAAGGGCTCGTGTCCCACTAATGAGAGCTATCACTTACTAGGCGTGCAACATATACAAGGCTTTTGTAAGCATTATCTCACTGTAATTTTCCTAGAAACACTCTAATAATCACAGATAATATCCATTGATTGTGAATCATGTGCCAGACGTTGTTCAAGAAGCTTCTATATGTTTAAACTAATTGGATCCTGGGGCGCCTGCCTGGGTGGCTCTGTCGGTTAAGCGCCTGACTCCAGCTCAGGTCATGATCTCGCGGCTGGTGGGTTCTGTGCTGACAGCTGGGAGCCTGGGGCCTGCTTCCGATTCTGTGTGTCTCCCTCTCTCTCTGCCCATCCCCTGCTCGTGTTCTCTCTCTCTCAAAAAAATAAAAATAAACATTTAAAAAATGTTAAACTACTTGGATCCTCCCAGCAATTCTATACAATGAGTAGTAGTATTATCCCCATTTTACACATGAGGAAACTGAGGCATAGTGCAATTAAAGACTTATCCCTCGGTGACACAGGTGATAAGTGGAAGAACCTGATTTGAACTCAGCTCGTCTGGCTCCAGAACTCATCCTATTCACGACTATCTATTCTGCCCTATAAAGTAGGCATTATTATCCACAACAAATAAATGAAGAGGTAGAGGTCCGGCAAGATTATAGGAACTTCCAGTCATTTTGGTGGCAGAACCAATGTTTGACCCCGACGTCCACACTCTTAACCACCTGGCAAGAGCAGCCCTCAGCCTGCCACTGACTCGTGACATGATGTTCACACACCACTTCTTTCCATGCCTCTGTTTCATCACCTGGAAAATGGGAAGGAAAAAACCTTGATATTCTCCAAGAGCCTGATCGGCTCAGACCTCCCAGAGCAGGTGGGCAATTTGTACGTCCCAGGGGATCACCTGAGTAAGAAACCAGTTACTTTCTGCAGGCAAACCACAGCCTAACCCCCAACGGCTGGTCTTCTGCATGCATATAATTTGGGGTTCCTGTCACTAGCCCTCGTCCACCGCTGTGGCACCGTGTCCAGTCTGGCTGCCAACGGCTTCTCCCATCTCTGTACGTGCATTCTACTCCTCACAGCGAGAGGTGGAGTCTGTTTTCTCTGCCCTTGAATCTGGTCTAGCCTTGTGATTTACTTTGCACGACCCGTGTGGCGGCCATGATGCCCCAGGACACTGGAGCCTGGCCTCGAGAGTGTGCAGAGCTCCGTCTCCAGCTTCTTAGAAGCCAGCTGCCAGACCAGAAATGATGGTAAACCGTGTGGAGAAGAAATGTCCAGAGCAGAAACCACGTTGGATGTCCCAGCCCTGGCAGGCTCCCTCCCAAGTGCAGCTACTCCATTATCCCTGGCTACTTCATGTAGAACAGAAAACCGCCCAACTTTGGGGAGGAATAATAAATCTTTGTTGTTTTAAACCGCTACATTTGGAGTGGCTTGTTACACGGCAATTGAAAGAACCCCATTTCCTCTGCCTTATCTTTTTTTCACCACAAAAGATTACTCCATAACTCACAGGTGTCAATGTCCATCGACTTACGGCACTTACATACGCCCACGTCTTCACGATTAGGTGGTGACTTCTGACATTTGGCAAAAGACAAAAATGGGGCTTCCTTCATTCAATGTGAGCATCTATCTGCCAGAAACCTCCTTGGATCTAAAGACTTGGAGATAAATACGACACAGGCTGTGGCTTCAGAAAGCCATGTTTGGGGAAGAGCTGGGTCCCTTTCAACACAACACAGAGGGATGGGGTCAATTTAATTGTTCATCTAACATCTACTGACTACCCACCACACATCAGGAACTGCACTACCCCTTTGTGTAGTGACCAATGAACAAAACACTGAACGAAACCCTCATCCCGGCTGCATTTTAAGGGTATCTCATTCCAGTAACCACAGAGGTACACGTGAAAGCCAGCGGGAGCCCAAAGGAACTAACTGCCGGGATGAGCAAGGTAACATGTTTTATCCCCATTTTACAGATAATGATTCTGAGATCCAGGAGAGTTTAGAGTTATGCCACCATTCAGAAGCTGTTGACCTTGAGCAAATTACTTAACATTTCTGTCTTTACTTTCCTCATCTATAAAATGGGTTTAATAATCATACTTACATCCTAGATTGTCGTAAAGATCAAATGAGTTAATGTTTGTAAAGCACATAAAATAGTTCATTACTTACTTATTTAAGTACTATATTAATCTTTGTTAAATGAATTTCAGGAAAAGATGAAAGACATAGGACTTGCCCAAGTTCACAGAACTGGGTAGATGTCGGTTGGAATTGACCCCCACCTGATCCAGCACTCCTTCCATAGCCCTCTATTCTGCTTCTGAAATAAATCTGTGTTCCTGTTTTCAGTGAGAGATTTAAATCATCTGTGCACTCCCTTCAAACATATATATAACAAGAAGACCCTGGCGTGTCCCCTCTTCAAAGGATTCAGCAGAAAGGACTCCCAAAGCTCAAATCTTAGGCTCTCATGTGCAGGGTGGAGATTGTTGACATGACTCAGGTTGGGGCCAATTTACAAACGCATGTGCCATAAATCATGCTCACGCCCCAGCTATGCTGAGTGGGATTGGAAGGGTTAACATGCACCATCCCGCAGTTAGGGACTACCTAGGACTGCGACATCTCCACCGATATTCCCACCTTCCGTTGTCTGGCCACCCTGGGGTCTACCTCCACGACCCTCATCTGATGACGGTCAGGCCATCCGAGGCAGACTGCGCAGGCTTCCTGCAGCTGGCTTTGTCCTTCCACGGGAGTGGAAAGCACGGGCAAATAGGAAGACTGTGGTCTCATGTGCAGCCTGGCTTCCGTCCATGTACCAACAATGACACAACACCCTCCTCCAACGAGCATTTTCCAATCTCCACTGAGATCTGTTGGAGGAGGAGCCAGTTTCCATCACAGCCATGCACAGGCGGCTGTGGGTGGGGGTGTGGATGTAATTCTCTTCCACCCCAAGATCTGGGAAGACAGAGCTCATCTCCTCACCAGCCAGAAGCCCAGCCAAGCACAATAGGCTGCTGCTAGGGGCCGTGAGGAACCAAGTGGGAAATGGCCCAACAGTGGGGACCGTGAGAGCCACAGTTGTCAGAGAAGCATGTCATCTGCCCACTGATGGAAGTGTCCCAAAAGGAAAGATTTAACTTGTTTTAGGAACTAGTCAGAGCCTGGCTTGGGCATGCTGCCCATGTATTACGAGAACAATCTCTGGAAAATGTGGAATAGTTATTGCCAAGCAGATCATAGCCCTGGAGTCTGATATTCAGTGGCCCCTGGTATTCAGCCAGCCCCCTAATTCCTCAGGACCCCCCCGACCACTACCAGTGCCAGACAGGCTGACTCGTGTTTCTCAGTCACTCGGCACATGGGGCAAGAGGGCAATGACACGGTCTCTGCCCTCAAGGACTTCTCTGCCCAGAGCCCACGGAGAATTACAATACAGGATGATGGGGGTCACAATGGCACGGTTCCGGGTGCCCAGGGGGAGGAGTGACTGTTCTGTCTGGACAATCCCAGGAGGATTCAGAAGAGGTGAACCGTGAGCTGGGCCTCGAAAGGTAAGGCTCTGCTTCACCAGTGTTTGTCAAGTGCCTTCTGGGTACCAGACAGAACACCAAAGCTGGCCAGGGACGGTGAGCCAGATGTAGGGGGATTCCAGCAGAGCTCTGTTCCCACCCTCCCTCCCAACCCTTGCTTGGCAGCCTTTAAACACTAGCGAAAATTATCTCCCTGGCAGGAATCATTTTCTGGTTTCAACCAACCCCTAACTCACCATCTCCTCTGGACCCATGAACTTAGTTCAGCCTCTTCATGAGCTAACTAGAAGACATTTATAGAGGCCCAAGAGTAGCTTAGAGGAGTTAAGAGACCCCCCCCCCCGCCCCGGCTTATGCTAGGCTCCAAGAAGAGAAGCAATGTTCTTGTCCTCCATTGGGTGCCAAACTGGTCATATTTAGAAGTTCACAGAAAATCAGAGATAGGGATGAAGAGAAAATTTATCCTCCCTGAGAATGCCAGTTGAAAAGATTCTTGGATTGCTGCAAGCAGTGAGCAGGTGTTTGAGCCCAGGGAAGCTACAAGGCCCTTGAGAAGAGAAGTTTGTGTTTTCTGAGTCCGGGTAGCCATCCGTCTCCTCCCCAACCCTCATACTTAAATTCCTAGCAGGGACATCCATAGTGCAGAATGTACTTGCTATAGCCTGAATGCTGTTGTCTCCTCAAAATCCATATGTTGAAATCCTAACTCCAAGAGTTGATGGTATTGGAGGTAGACCTCTGGTTGGTGCTTAGATCATGAGGTGGAGCCCTCGTGAATGGAATTAGCGCCTTATAAAAGAGGCCCAGAGCAATCCCTAGTCCTTTCCACCGTGTGAGGACATAGCAAGAAGACACCATCTGTGAACCAGAAAGTGATCCCTCAATAACTACCTCATTGAATCTGCAGGCACTGTGACCTTGGACTTCCCAGCCTCCAGAACTGTGAGAAATTAATGTCTGTTTTTTATAAACTACTCAATCTGTGGTATTTTTGTATAGTAGCCCAAAAAGACTAAGACCGCACTCAAGGAAGCCATTCTGAACAGGAGAGGTAGATACCTCAACAGAGCTGAATCTCTCCTAGCCAGTCTAGAAGGTTCCCCCTAGCTGGGTCTGGGGAAACACTTAAGGGGTTAGGATCAGGAAGCTTAGATATGCTATCCATCTGTAGAAGGCAGAAAGGCAGAACAGAAAACAGGAAGGGATCGGGGAGAAAAAATGGAAGACAGGTAGAAAGGAAGGAAAGAAGGAAGGGTGGATATTTTTCCAGGACCTACTATGTGCCTGGCACCAATCTACCTACTTTTACACACATTATTAAATACTGCTATATTTAACTGCGGCTCCCAAACAACCCTGTGAGAAAGGTTTTGTTGACTCTACAGATAAGAAACTGAAGCTCAGAAAATTTAAGTAACTTGCTGAAGGTCAGTGCCCTAGTAAATAGGGATCCGATCCAAAATCTGAAGACTCAGAAGCCAGTGCTTTTTCGAGATGGCCTAGATAAAAATAACCGCCATTTATTAAGAACCTGTTGCTCGCCAAGTCCTAGGAAGGCTCTTTACAAACACAGTACCACACTGAGATCCTCACTAAGCAGATTCTCCCAGCAGAGCAGCTCGCTGTCCAGTGCTTGTCCTGCACAGGAGGCAAGAGCCAGGGTGACCAGCCCATTTAGCATCCAAAGCAGAGCAGGTTTATTTTATTTTATTTTTTAATGTTTATTTATTTTTGAGAGAGAGAGAGAGAGACAGAGTGTGAGCAGGGGAGGGGCAGAGGGAGACACAGAATCCAAGGCAGGCTCCAGGCTCTGAGCTGTCAGCATAGAGCCCGACGTGGGGCTCGAACTCATGAACCGTGAGATCATGACCTGAGCTGAAGTCAGACACTCAACCAACTGAGCCACCCAGGTGCCCCCAAAGCAGAGAAGTCTTGAGTCTGGCCCAGAGCACTATTAATCATTGCAATGAGCATCTAGTCCAAATGACACTGTCTCTTGTGTCACCCTAGTTGAAGCCCACCTTCCAACCACCCACCAAGTCCCCGGAGCAAAAATCTTCAAAGACATTGAATCCACCTCTCCTGCATGATCCTCTAGTCCTCTTCACCTTCTCCAACAAAGGGTCACCCAGCTTCACAGACACTGACCACACAGTCCACTAAGGAATGTAAAAGAAATTAGAGCAATGTATTTCAACTATTTGGCTTTGTTGTGAAACCAGTATCGTCCCATTCAAAAAATTAGCCTGGGCCTTGAGAACGTATCTTTCTTGCCTTGTTGAGCTTTAAAAATATTCTTTCTTTGGATGGCATGATGGCTATAACCAATTGAAGTTTGATTTTTAATGCCTTCAGTGGACAAAATTAAAAAGTTGACAACTTTATGATTGTTAGTTTGCTTGGCTTATTTGGGTGTTCTTTTTGTTTTGGGGTTTGCTTTGTTTGTTTGTTAACCAACCTTTAGGTGTACAGGTCAGTGGTATTAAGTACATCCACATTGTTCTCCAACCATCACCACCAGAACGTTTCCATCATCCCAAACTGAAACTTGCCTCCGTTGAACAGTAACTGCCTCTCCTCACCTCTCCCCAGCCCCTGGCGACCACCATTCTACTTTCTGTCGTTAAGAGTTTGTCTACCGTAGATACCCCTAGAAGTGGAATCAGACAGTATTTGTTCTTTTTATTGGCTTATTTCATTTGGCGTAATTTCCTCCAGTTTCGTTCATGTTGCACCCTGGGTCAGAATTCCTTCTGTTTTTAAGGCTGAGTAATATTCTACCATATGTATATGCCACATTTTTTTTATCCATTCATCCATCGGTGGTGCTTGGTTTAATATTACACGTCGCCATAATCCAAAAACCTGGGAACCACTGATCCCACGTATGCACACACTTAAGTGCTGGGGCACTCACTCCCCACCCTACCAGGACTTCATTCTGTGCTTTATATTTAAGCCTGGATGACAAAAGGAGAGCAGACTTAACTGACGAGGAATGTGGTGACATGATGGAGAATGGTTTTCAGGCCTGGGCAGCCTCCCTACACTTCAAGATTTGATCCTTCTCTCTGGGGGGGTCTAGAAACTCATTGTTCAACTTACCCAAGAATGACCAGACCCTAGAAAAAAGACTCCATCCACCTACATCCATGGTCACCTTCTTTGTTCATTCCCTCACTCACTGAGTTGTATCCTGAGCTCAGATACTCAGACCAAAAACTTTGGAGTTACCTCTAACTCCTCTCTTTTTCTCACACCGCATATGCAAGCATCAGCAAATCTTGTCATTAGCCACTTCAAACTATAACTCAGCCCAAGTTCTTTTTCACTGCACCACCATCTAGTCCAAGCTGTCACATCTTATGCCAGGACTATGACAATTGTGTTCTAAATGGTCTCTCAGTGTGAAATTTTCCTTCTTACAATCCTTTCTCCTCCCCACAGCCAGACTGTCCTTCTAAATTATAAATGTGGTCATGTGAGTTTCCTAGAATAGGGC
This sequence comes from Panthera tigris, assembly GCF_018350195.1. Taxonomy (NCBI): domain Eukaryota; kingdom Metazoa; phylum Chordata; class Mammalia; order Carnivora; family Felidae; genus Panthera; species Panthera tigris. Next base: position 67,756,119 of record NC_056676.1, on the reverse strand, counting down.
AGAAACCTGCCCAGGTTAACACAAAAAAAGTAATGGATGAGATCTTTTTAAAAAGATATCCCAGGAATAAACCCACAACTGTATGGTCAACTAATCTTTGACAAAGCAAGAAAAAATATCCAATGGGAAAAAGACAGTCCCTACAACAAATGGTGTTGGGAAAACTGAACAGAAGCATGCAAAATGAAAGGAACTGAACCACTTTCTTATAACAGACACAAAAATAAATTCAAAATGGATTAAAGACCTAAATGTGAGAGGTGAAATCATAAAAGTCCTAGAGGAGAACACAGTCAGTAACTTCTTTGATATCAGCTGAAGCAACTCTTGTCTAGATATGTTTCCTGAGGCAAGGGAAACAAAAGCAAAATAAACTATTGGAACTACATCAAAATAAATGCTTCTGCGCAGTGAAGGAAATAACACAACTAAAAGGCAACCTAGGGAATAGGAGAAGATATTTGCAAATGACATATCTGACAAAGGGTTAGTATCCAAAATATATAAAAAGAACTTCTACAACTCAACACCCAAAAAAAGAGCAAATAATCCAATTTAAAAATGGGCAGAAGACATGAACAGACATTTCTCCAAAGAAGATATCCAGATAGCCAACAGACACATGAAAACATGTTCATCATCACTTACCAACAGGGAAATACAAATCAAAACTACAGTGAGATATCACCTGACAGCTGTCAGAATGGCTAAATCCACAACACAAGAAACAACAGGTGTTGGCCACGATGTGGAGAAGAAGGAACCCTCTTGCACTGTTGATGGGAATGCAAACTGGTGAAGCCACTCTGGAAAAAAAGCATGGAGGTTTTTTAAAAAGTTAAAAATAAAACCCCCATAGAATCCAGCAATCACATTACTGGGTATTTACCTAAACAATACAAAAATATTAATTCAAAGGGATGCATGTACCCCTATGTTTATAGCAGCATTATTTACAATAGCTAAATTATGGAAACAGCCTAAATGTCCATCAGTAGATGAATGGATGAGGAATGTGTATATATATATATATATATATATATATATATATATATATATATTACTCAGCCATAAAAAAAGAATGAAATCTTGCCATTTGCAATGACATGGATGGACCTGGAGAGTATAATGCTAAGTGAAATAAGGCAGTCAGAGAAAGACAAATACCATATGATTTCACTTGTATGTGAAATTTAGGAAACAAAATTGAGCAAAGGGAAAAAGAGAGTGAGAGACAAATCAAGAAACAGACTCATATTTACAGAGAGCAAACTAATGGTTACCAGAGGGAAGGGGGATGAGGGGATGGGTTAAAAAAATATATATATATATATATATTCCTTAATGAATGGCTGAGCTAGCAGAACCAAAAAGGAATCTCTTAAAGGCCAGAAACAACAAGAAAGCTTAAATCCATAGGGGTGAGCAAACAGTGGGGTTGACATGTGCCTGAGGTGGACATGATCCCCAGTGGCAGAAAGGAGGTCTTAATGGATCTTGTTCACAGCAGTAGTAAGCAGTAGGGTGGGGAGCAGGAGACAAGGCCTGGGGCCCTAGCAAGGTGGAAGGTTAGACTGGAGATTTTCGTAAAAAGGTACCCTCAAAAATGGCAACCTCAGCGTATGAATGAAGAAGTAAGATGCATTCCACAGAATGAATCTTGCTGGTCAAGGCTTTGGCTCTGAAGAAAACCTGCACAAAGAAAAAGAAAAAAACTACTCCCTAGAGAATTCCTGACCCCAAACCCAAATTCACAGTGTTTGGGACCATTATCTGTATCTCCTATGTAGCCCAAAGCAACCCAAATAGACCTAGTCCCTAGCAAAAATAGCACAAATACTCCCTGGAGGTGTACACTTTAAAGCTATTCCTCAAAGAATTACCACAATATTTTCCATGGAGCATACGTTCACAATCAAGAATCATAAACACACAAATAAACAAATCCTCTTAAATGAGAGGTAGCAGGATCAACAAAATATGGCACCAGCCTCATAAACACTGTAGATATTGGAACTAACAGATACAACATGTAAATCAAACGTGCTCAATGCAGGTAATGAAATAAAAGAATTGAACACACAACAAAGGAAAAAGAAACCAACTAGGCATATTTGAAAAAGAACTAAATAGACCTTCTAGAAATTAGAAGGTATAATATTCAAAATTAGAAACCCAATGGATTGCTGAAACAAAATATTAACACATCTGAAGGGAAAATTAATGAAAACAAATCTAAAGAAATTATCAATAACTGCGCTGCAAAGAGAAACAAACAAACAAACATGGTGGACAGAAGGAGTCGCCTAACGTATGTCTAATTTGGTGGCCAGATGAAGCGAGAGAGATTAAGGAAACGGTTGAATTTGAACACATCAACCTCCTTCCTCAATGTCTTCAATAGTTTCCCTCATTTGGGGGGAAATTACAAAGTTCCTATCATGGCTGACAAAGCCTAACATGATCTTTATCCTGACTACTTCTCCAGGCTGGCCATCTGTTCTGGAACCTACCATACTTCCACACCAGGGCTGCTTCGGGAAGCATCCCTCCCCCAAGGGATGCCTTATTCCTTGCTTCAGTCTGATTCATTCAGCTGAAAGGGAATCCATGACCACCCAATCTGGCATTATTCCCCACCCCAACCCCTGCCCTGGTTTATTTTGCTTCTTAGCACGTATCATTACCTAACATTATATTATAGTTTTGTTTATTTTCTATTATTTCCTTCACTAATATATAGACATATGGCTTGCCCTGAATAGATAGTGAATATTTTTTTGAATGAATGAAATGTATACATGCCTTAACGGTCAGTGCTGCAGGGGATAAAGATGAGTGAGGCAGAGACCCTGGGTTGACTTCCATTACCTACCTTTCCTTTCTCCCTTAATAACAGTCCTGATTTTGTAGGGGAAACAATGGGATCCTCTGAAAACTTCTATTTTCCAGCCACCCTTGCAGAGAGAGGTGACCATTTGGCTATATTCTGCCTTGTGTAGTATAGGCATTTTTTGTTTTCTCTTGCTTCCAGGAAAACCCCTAAAGAGGATGAGTAGACTCAGCTGGGGAACCTTATATTACTTTCTCCCTTCTCTTTCTTGCTCTCTGGACTGTGAACATAAGGGCTGGGACGGCCAAGGCCGTTTTATAACCATAAGTCAACCTTGAGGATGGAAGCCATTGCTAAGGAGGGTAAGACAGACAGATAAAAGGAAACTAGGACATCAGTGATGTCATACACCTGTCATCCCAGGCCTATCTTCTTAACACAGTGACTTTTTTCAGTCACTACCTGCTAAAGGTACTTCTCAACTGATACCATAAGTACGATTGAGTCAGTGACTTCAGGAACGTACAACCAACAGTGGGATTCAGACACACTCAGTGACCCCCAGGGCGACTGGCCGGCCAGGGTCAAGTGTTTTGCCCAGGATGGGACTTGGTGGGCAGAAGGAGAGCGCTGGTATCTCCCCAAGGAAGGATTGGGTCATCAGCTTGGCTTTCACACTCCCAAACTGTTGGGTTAGGCAAGGACTGGCAGTGTGAAGGGTCAAACCACAGCAATTTCTGCTCCTTCTGGAGTGACCCAGTAGGGGAAATGTCACATATGCTCATGAGGTGTCACCGGTCAGTCGGCAAGCACTATCTCAGCCCCATCTTTGTGCCAACATTGTGCCAGGTCTGTGTGGGGAGGCACAGCGGGGAGAAAATGTGGCTCCTATCCTGAGAGAGCGGACACTCCCAGATTCTCACAGACTCATGTCTAGGAACAGCCTTGGTTTCCTGGACTCACATTTCCCTGTGGAGGAACCTTATCCAGGGCAACACTTTCTGTTTCCCCACTGGGTTCATTCCTCATGAGAGGTGGAGCCTCATCTGATCAATGAGTCTGAGGGAAGAAACAGATAAGCGCTTCTGGGTTCTCTCTCTTTGGGATCTGCCTTAAGATCTGCCAGCAGGATCATGTCCATGTGGGGAAATCCTGAGATGCCCAGAGTATCCATCGACGGGCCGATCAAGTCTTTCTAACGTTGGGAAGCAACATTATGAAGCTCAGTCACTGTGATCACATACCTGTGCCACATCCTTCAAGCCAAGTTTCATCAGTAAAAAAGTCAATATTTTTATCTCCATCTGTCTTTTGGTTCTGAGTTCAGAGGGCAGGAAGTGAAGGAATGAGTCATTTTGGGCCTCTTGGGATAATTAATGCTGACAGCTGTTATGAACAACCCCCAAATCTCACCATCTTACCACAGTAAAAGTTGTATTTCTCAGGGCTCCTGGGTGGCTCAGTTGGTTAAGCATCTGACCCTTGGTTTCGGCTCAGGTCATGATGTCACAGCTCGTGAGTTCGAGCCCCGTGTCAGGCTCAGTGCTAACAGTTCAGAGCCTGCTTGGGATTCTCTCTCTCTTTTTCTCTCTCTCCCCCCCTTCTCTCTGCCCCTCTCATTAGCACGTGCACACACAGGCACTCTCAAAATATAAAAAAATAAACTTTTAAAAGAAGTTGCATTTCTCATCTCACAAAGTGCAATGATGGTGTTTCTGGTCAAAAGACTCTGCTGTAGGAGGGTGACTCAGGGACCCAGTTTGCTTTAACGTTGTATCGCCACCATTATGTGTCTTCCAAATTAGCCGGGAATCTTCCAGCCCTGAGAGATGGGGAAAGCCTTAGAAGGAACATCAAGCTGAGGGATGTTTCTTAGTGTAAACAGCGAGGCCTGGAAATGTCACTGATCACTTCCACCTATGCTCCATTAGGCAAAGAAAGTCATATTGCACCTTTTAGATGCGAAAGAGGCTGGGAAGTATGGCTAATTCACATGCCGAGAGGAAAGGGGAGCCAGATGGAGGTGAACTTCAGCACTCTCCACCACACTCCAACATGGTCTCACCCCTTTGTCATGAAGATAGAAATTTTTAGGATCAAAGCGTGGGACTAAGTGGCCTAAAGCACACAGCCATTTAGCAACAGAGCTGGGAAGAGAACTGGGGAGTGAGACACTGAATGGTGTGTGTGGTGGGAAGGGGGAACCTGAGGGCCTGAGCCCAGGTGAGACAGCTGCCCCGCTTCAGGGAGTAGTGAGTTCCCTGTCACTGGAAGGAGGCAAACAGAAGCCGATCACTTGGTGGAGATACGACGAGTCATTTTTCAACAGACGGCTATAGCGATTCCCACACTTTTTTATTCTCAAGGGCCCTTTCATAATTTTTCCCTTTGGACTTCATGTTTTGAAAGATTTCATCTAACAAACAAACTGCACTTATTGAGTAATAACAAATACATTTCCCCACTTCTTAATCAAGGTTGTGTGTGTGTGTGTGTGTGTGTGTGTGTGTGTGTGTGTGTGTTATCTATAATTGGATATGCTCACTTTGGGCACCATGACTACCATGTTTTTGGTCTGCTAAGCGTATTCCAAACATGCCTAGGATGTAAACAACGGCCAATCTAAGTACCTGACACCCTGCCTTGATGATTTAATTCCAGCCAAAGCAAAGGACCTAAGAGTTTAGCTGCCCCTGTGATGGGATAAGTTAACCACTTAAAAAGAGATGATTTAAAAGTGCTCCCAGACTCACTTGCTTCTTCACTCAGCCCCTTAATTCTCCCCCCCCCCAACAGAAAACATTGGGGTGCATTTTGTCCCCCTGACTAAGAAGATTCTCAAGGACAGGGACCCTGTCTCTGTGTCCCCCTTGCCTAGATGGCTGCCAAGTAGTTGCTCAATAGTTAGCCACAAAAAATAAAATCTGTGAATGAATACAGCGAACTTCATTTTTAGCTTTCGGGTCGGGCTGGCAGATCAGAAGGATACTCGATGCGTCTGAGCTTGGCAGTTGCCGTGACCAGAAAGGCAAGGTCAAAGGTCAAATATCTGGGTGGGGGTCTGCCACTCCCCAGCAAAAAGTCCTCACTGTGCATCTAAGTGGGAGTTCCTGGAGAACAGCAGCTCTGTCGATCTTCTGTAGAGACGGAGCCTCTTTGAGTGCCTGCTGTATAATGGACCCTCCTTAGACACCAGAGGGCCTCTCTCTGGTCCCAGCTTCCTTCTCCGCCCCCCATTTCTGCCCCTGCCCCCCTCCCTTTTGCCAGCGTTAACACTCCCAACTGCCTTGCTCATATCCAGGCCTGGCACAAATTCTCAGGACTGCCCTGCATTTGTAATAATTCACGACGGTCGTGCCTGAAATCATGAAATTCCTTAACTGGAGCTTAAAAATAGCTTTCTGGCCACATGTCCCTGAATGTGGACGACAGATTTATCCTAGAAGTGTATTTCTTACACCTCACCTGGCTCCAGCACCCAGACCCTGAAGAGGGAACGTTGTGAGCCGGGGGCCTCCCCCCTGCCCTTCCGCAGGCCTGGCGCTCACGTTCTTGGTGGCGGGGAGTGGTGCCCAGCCCCCGCCCCACCCCCCAGCCGGACCCCCAGAATTCCTGAGCGCACAGCACCTCCCACTAGCAGGAAGAGCAGGGCGGTGGGGCCATGGCGGATGTCCTCACCCTTCGCCCTGTTCCTGTCCTTCAGAAGATTTATCCTCGTCTACGAGAACACATTTCTGCGTGTGAATAATCATTTGTTTTCTGTCTCCACACTAGACTATGAGCAGGGATCAGGGCTGTTGCCCTGCTGCCCCCCAGGTGCCCAGCCCAGCACCTAGAGGGCAGGAGCTGTTCGATACCAGCAATAAGGGTGCGCATGAACGAATGATCACGTGAACTCCGCTCAGTTCACTAAAGGAGGCTCTGGATCCCTCTTTCCTCCTGGCTTGGCTCCAGTGAGCTGTGACGCACTGGAATAAACATCCCACTGGGTGTGAGGAGAGCTGGTTTTAGATGGGCCAGCTGGGCCTTAGCTGTGGGACCCTGGGTAGGTCACCAAACTTCAACAGGCCGCACATTCCCCATATGTACAAGCGAAGGGGGTGAAGCTCTGTCGATCCTCTGACAGAGGATTTTAGACGTTTGCAAACTGGTCCTTCCAGAACTTCCCAGAACTTCAGGTTCCGCGGCAACCCCTCCAGGGCCACTGCCCAGAGAAGGAAGGGCAAGTAGGTGGGGACCCAGGCCCAGACTTCTTTCTACCCAGCAGTGCTTTTAGCTGGGAAATCTCTGTCCTGGAGCCAGCAACAATCCTAGGATTTGCACTCAGGTCGTCTGGCTCTGGAATCCAGGCTCTTAATCACAGGCCTGGCGCCTTAACACAGAATGGAGGCGAAAATCCCAAGTGGCATAAGATGTCTCAAATAGGACTTGGAATATAGCAAGTGCTTTAAAAAAACAATACCTGTAGGTTGAATGCATAAAGTTAGGAATGAATGATTCAGTGTGAATGTACAGAAAGCATTGTGGAGGAGGCGATATTAAAGTCTGGGGGCGCCTGGGTGGCTCAGTCGGTTGAGCATCTGACTTCGGCTCAGGTCACGACCTCACGGTTCAGGAGTTCGAGCCCCGTGTTGGGCTCTGTGCTGACAGCTCAGAGCCTGGAGGCTGCTTTGGAATCTGTGTCTCCCTCCTCGTGCTCTGTCTCTCTGTATCTCAAAAATGAATAAACGTTTAAAAAAAATTTTTTTTAATAAATTTTAAAAAATAAATAAATAAAGTAAGTAAGTCTAGAAAGATGGGTAAAAGCTTCCCCGAGTGGGAAGGGAGGGCCACCATTCCAGGCAGGGGCCAGGCAAAGGTAGGACACTGGAAGGTTCAGGAAAGTCAAAGGGTGTTGATCGCCTGCAAAAGAGGGTTTTCCTCTCCCTGAGAGTAAATCCTGGTCAGACCCCTGCCTTTATACCGGAACCTGTAGGTCCTAAACCCCAGTGTCCAACAGCAACATTGCCAGGAGGCAGGAAGGAAATATCGGCCCCTTTAGTGCTTTGCAGCACGGCCTTGCTCCTACCACATTTAGAAGGAGTGTGGACACTGGGCAGCTGAAGAGCCTTCTGCCCTCTGCAAAGGTGAAGTGAGAACTTCAAGAATGAAGCTCAGTGTCAGTCCTCTGCACAATTCCTTTTCTGTAGCCATATTTTCTATCACCTCTGTAAGAGGTCATTTTTTTAAAAAAAGTTTTAACTATTTCATTTCTAGGAATTGACCCTACAGATAAACTCAGATATAAAAGCACGTTGACATTCAAGAACATTCACCGTAGCAAATCTGGTAGTAGTAAAAATTAGCCAAAAAAGCTAAAAATAAATGAAAGGCCTCAGGGGCACGTGGGTGGCTCAGTCGTTTAATCATCCGACCCTTGATTTCAGCTCAGGTCATGATCTCGAGGTTCGTGGGTTCAAGTTCTTCATCGGGCTCTGTGCCGACAGTGAGGAGTCTGCTTGGGATTCTCTCTTTCTCTCTCCCTCTCTGTCCGCCCCTCCCCCACTCATGCTCGCTCTCTCTCTCTCTCTCTCTCTCTCTCAAAATAAATGAATAAAGATAAAATGAGTGAAAGTCCCATTTATAAGAGTCCTTTAAATTCAAAACGGTATAATTTCTACAACTGGATATTATGGGGTTCCTTTTTTTTTCAAGTTTGTTTATTTACTTTGAAAGAGAGAGAGAGACTGAGGGAGGGGAAAGGAGAGAGGAGAGAGAGAATCCCAAGCAGGCTCCACACTGTCAGCGCAGAGCCCGACCTGGGGCTCCATTTCAGGAACCGTGAAATCATGACCTGAGCCGAAATCAAGGGTTAGACACTTAACTGACTGAGCCACCCGGGCGCCACATGGGGCTACTTTTAAAAACTAGACCGCTTTCACTGATATGGAAAGACATCCACCATAAACCAAGTGTGAAAAATCAAGTTGCAGAGCAATGTTATAGTACGGTATCATTTGTAGTGTTTTTGAGACTCTTTATGCAGATTTAGATTATATACGTGGAAAATCGGAGTAGTGATATGCAAAAACTCCTGAAGGTGATTACCTCTGGGAAGTAGAACTGAGGGTGTAAAGTGGGAAAAAAATATTTTTTCCTTGGCGGATCCTTTGCTTTAAAATTTTTACCATGTACATGTGTCATTTCCATAATGAAAATTAACATGCAGTTCTGTTCACCTGTAAATTAGCTTATTAATTAATTTTAATAGAACATGTGCCATGGGTACAAAGTCCATTTATAAATCCATTCAATGAACATTGAATAAGGGTTTATTATGCCCCCAAGCAAGCACTAGGGCCTGGGATTATGTATATCCGTGAAGGAAAATAGAGAGAGAGAGACACTCCGACTTCTTGTAGCTCATTGTCAAGAGGGAGGAGCCAGCCAAATAAATTTGTAACAGGGAAAAATCAGTGTCGTGAGTGACAAAAGCCCTGAAAACCATGGGATGATGATACCTAGCATAGACGGTATGTTGCAGCAGGCTCCCTGGAGGAGGTGCTATCTGCAGAGAGTTTTGAGAGATGAACAGAATCAAATTACAAGGAATAAGGAAGGGAAAGAACTTTTCAGGCATGAAGAACAAAGCACATCCAGCATATTGGACACAATGGAAGGATGGGTGGTTAATTTTAATCACAGCAAACACACACTCTGAACACTTAGGATGTCAAAATGCTCTTGTAATGGGAGGCACCTGGGTGGCTCAGTCAGTTGAGCGACCAACTCTTGACTTCGGCTCAGGTCATGATCCCACGGTCATGGGATCAAGCCCTGCGTCAGGTTCCATGTTGAGCATGGAGCCTGCTTCAGATTCTCTCTCTTCCTGTTTCCCCCACTTGCGCTCTCTCGCTCTCTCTCTCTCTCTCTCTCTCTCTCTGAAATAAAAAAAATAATAATAACTCAAATAAAAAATAAAAAATGCTCTTGTAATGGAATAGTACACAACCGCTAAAAAGAAAAGGCAGCTCCACTGGAAACAAGAGCCAGTTAGGTAAAGTGGTTAGGAGTGTGGGCCTTACAGCCAGATATTAGATCTGGTTCAGATCTTGGCTCCACCGACGGCAGACTGTGTCACATTCCTTAACTTCCCTCTGCCTAATTTTTCCACATAAAAAGAAAATGACAGTATGCTCCTCACTGGAGAATCTAGATAGTAGTAGAATGAAATAACGCATGCATACAATGTCCTTATCCCAGGGCCTGTCACAAACTAGGCATCGTATTCAATAAGTGACAGTTATACTCTCATGGACTAAAGTCCAGGATATAGTAAGTGGCGGGGGGAGGGGGGGATGGAGACAAATTGCCTTTTATCTTTATGATATGATCTCATTTCAGCACGGACTTTGCTATTTTGTTCACCAGTATGTGCCCTTCAGCATATAGGTGGCACCCAATAAACAGCTGTTGAATGAGCGAATTCCTGTAAAAGAAAATTGTGTGTGGCATTTGCTAGTATATACATAGAAAAAGAAACTCAAAGGATATATACCCAAACTGTTAATAGGTGTTATCTCTGGAATGGCAGGCTTATGAAGGATTCACCCTTCTTAAATCATACTTTTCTCTAACAGATATTTTTACAAGGAGCCTGATACCTTGGAAAAAGCAAGAAAAATGGTAATAATAATGACAGAAAAAATGTCATCGCTGACTATATATCTTGATCTTTTCTTAATTAAAAAGTGTGTGGTAAGGGCACCCAGGTGGCTCAGTGAGTTGAGCATCTGACTCTTGGTTTCAGCTCTGGTCGTGATCTCACAGTTTGTGGGATCAGGCCCCACAGGCCCCATGGTGGCAATACAGAGCCTGCTTTGGATTCTCTCTCTCCGTCTCTCTTTCTAAAAAAAAGAATATGGATAGATAATTTTAAAGTTTTACTTAATGTTTATTTATTTTGAGAGGGAGGGAGGGGTAGAAAGAGAGAAAGACACACAGAGTATTAAGCAGCTCCAAGCTCTGAGCTGTCAGCACAGAACCATATGCGGGGCTCAAACTCGCAAACCAAGAGATGATGACCTGAGCCGAAGTTGGCCACTTAGCCGACTAAGCCACCCAACCGCGCCTAGATACATAAATTAAAAAAAAAAAATTATGCGGTAGACTGACTTCAGTCAATGTCCCAATTTGTTCCCCTGTCCTTGAATTCATGCTCTTTGGTAGTGTGCTCCCAGCACTGCTTCTGACCGGGCCCTACGGCCGATTTTCAGCCAAGTAGCAAACATGACCACATGAAGGGCTTGAAAGGCACTTGCACTTTTGGGGGTTGGAGCCCCGCCATCACGTGAAGAAGCCCAAGCTAGCCCACTGAATGATGAGAGACAGGAAGTCCACTCCCGCTATCAGCCAATAGCCACCAACTGCCCGACGCGTGAGTGAAGCCACCTGAGACCGAACAGCCCCCGCCGACCGCAGACATGTGAGCCACCACGGACAGCCAAGATCGTCCAAGCTCAACCTAGACTGGAGAAGCACCTGGTGGAATCGTGACCTAAATAGATAGCTATTACTTCAGGCCACGAAGTCTTGGAGCGGCTTGTGGTTTGTCACACAACAACAGATAACTGATACAAATTATCTGAGTCACGTGGCTTCCAAACAAAGTGATCAACTCTAGGTGATTTTTCAAATGGAAAAAAAAAAAAAAAAACAACAAAACCCAAAACTAAAAATCCTGCAACAAAATCACCACCACGTATTTGCAAAGGACCTTTTGTTTTAATGAAACTGTGTCAAATCGAGGGCTGCCTTTTGAGAAGGACAACCAACGAAAGAATATAGGGATATTTTATACATTGTGCAATGTGATGTAATATTCTTATACATACTATTTGTATATGATGTTCTTCTGTATAATATTATTACATATTATATAATATTATAATGCAGCAAGGGCTCTAGCTTTGTTTTTTTAATGTTTATTTATTTTTGAGAGAGACAGAGTGTGAGTGGGGGAGGCGCAGAGAGAGAGAGAGAGGGAGACACAGAATCTGAAACAGGCTCCAGGCTCTGAGCTGTCAGCACAGAGCCCAACACGAGGCTCGAACTCACGAACGGCGAGATCATGACCTCAGCTGAAGTCAGATGCTTAACCAACTGAGCCACCTAGGCACCCCAAGGGCTCTAGCTTTCTGACCATAAGAACAGTGGAAGCTGGCATAATACATGTGTGACTTCCTTTTGAGATGATACAACATGTAGTAAAGTGATTGATTAAATTTCTGGAAAGATTTATATATCTTTACAAAGAAGTCAGTTCTTAAAAATCACCCTGAGCCCTCCTTTTTAAACATCCCTGAAACATGAAGAATCAGAATCAACCCACAACAAGGATCTACCTCTCCCAGTTGGGTTCCACAGTCACACACATCACCTGATTTGTTCCTCACAGGGTTCCCGAAGATAGGTGTGATTATTCCAGCTTAACAACTGAGGCAATGAGGCACAGAGAAGCTAAGCAACCCGCCCAAGTCCACACAGCTCCTGGGTGGCAGTGCTGGGCCCCAGGGCCAGATCTTCTGCATCCAGATCTCTCATTCACCGCATATACTCTGAGATACTTTGGTGTCGTTGGGACATTAGATGGGTTACCCTGAGCATCCAATAACTGAATGATAATATTCGTGTGGGGTTTACTGAATGCCAGATACTGCTCCGAACACTTGATGTACATGAATTCATCTTATCCTCCTGAGCCTAGAGGTAGGTATTCTGATTAGCTCCCTTTTACCGATGAAGGAAATAGCCTTAGTTAGTTAATAGACACTAAATGATGTGACCAATATCACATAGCGAGGACGTGACCGAGCCAGGATTCAAACCTGGGAAACACAGCTCCGAAATCGATACTCCTCAACCAATAAGCTACGCTGTACCAACACCCACCTTCCTGGCTTGTCTGGGACTGAGAAATTGTCACGGATGCTGGACTTTCAGTGCTAAAGCAGGACCGTTCCGGGCAAACCAGGACAGATGAACAAATACCTTATCTCGAACAGAGGTTACAAAACCAGCAGGTCTTGGGCCACCTCTCACCCATTCTGTTTGGACCACACAGTATTTTAAAAATAAAAATGAGCCAATGTTTAAAAATCAGAAGGTGTAGGGGCGCCTGGGTGACTCAGTCGGTTAAGCGTCCAACTTTGGCTCAGATTATGATCCCACAGTTCATGGGTTCAAGCCCCACGTTGGGCCCCGTGCTGACAGCCCAGAGCCTAGAGCCTGCTTCAGAGTCTCTGTCTCCTTCTCTCTCTGCCCTTTCCCAGCTTTCGCTGTGTCTCTCTCTTTCTCTCTCAAAAATAAATAAACACTTAAAATTTTTTTTTTAAATCAGAAGGTGTTAATACTGACAGCTGTATTTGGGGGGGAGATCTGGCCCCGGGGGGTGTGCATTTAGGCATGGCAACAGTCAGCTGCAGCTCAACGGCCACTGATTGGGCCCTGTTGTCCTGGCAACAGCCCTCCTCCACCCTCTGTGGCCCCCACCATACACACATGGCGTCGCCCGCCTCCTTTCTGGGCCTGACTGGACACTGTGTACATTTATTTGAGTGTGGGACCCAGCTTCACAGCATCACCCCGAGGCACTAGGCCTGGGCTTCTGCACCTTCAGGTCACCTGAGGAGCTTCGAAGGTGCCCACGACACCTCAGCCTAATAGAACCGGAAGTTCTGGGAGTGAGTCTCAGCAGAATTCTTCAACACTCCCAGGATTCCCATGTGCAGCCAAGTTCACACACTTCTCAGACTTCAACGAGCACGTGCATCATCAGGAGACCTTGTTAAAATGCAGGTTCTGATTCAGCAGGGCGGGGGCGGGCCCGAGAGTCTGCATTTCTAACAAGCTCCAAGGGGATGTGGATGCTGCATTTCCAGGGACCATACATGGAGAGGCAAGGGGCCAAAAGACAGCGCCTCCTACCATGTGTCCCTCCCAACCTCGCGGGCTGGCCTCCACAGCCCCCGAGTCCTCGGAGACGCGTCAGTGCCTTCAGCAGCAAGGACCGGAGAGGGGCAGCGAGCAGCTCAAGGTCACACAGCCTGATCTCTGTTGCTTCCCATCACACAGTGCTGCCTCCCCCCGCCGGGCAACTTCACCCGCTCATCCAAAGGACAGCACGTCCTCACTCACTTTGTGAGGGGGCGCTAGGCTGTGACTCCCCATGGAGGAGTAGGTCTGGCCGAATCTGCTTTTGGATGTGTGTGGGCATCAGCCCGCTGGGGAGAGGGGTCCGGGCAGGTTGAATACCCGGCACGCCTGCCCCTGAGAGAGCCGAGGCTGAGGCAGGGAGGGGAGCACACTGGGGGCCGGAGCCCAGGGCGCAGGACGGCCTCCTCCCCTGGCCCAGATGAGGACACCTCACGGTGCCTGAGTCAGAGGGCCTGTGAGCTCAGCCCTGGGGCTGCTGGGCTGGGAGGGTGAGTCAGAGGGTGTGTGGTGAAGTGAACTTCTCCCTGGCCAAATATGGGGCTCTGCTGGGCTTTGTCTTGCCATTCACGCTGCCAGAGGCCAGAGGCTGGGTCTACTCTGCATGGCAGCGAGGTTCCTGAGCAAGAGGGGAGATTGTTCCACACTCGGCCGACCCCTCTCCTCCTGTCTTGTAAACCCTCCCACCGCACATCTGCTCGCCCCACATCATTATACAAAGCATAAAATAGAGAAGTGATAACACATTTTGAAACGGTGGTTTTGTCACCACAAGGTCCTGCTCTGCCATCATGTACCCGCAGGACTGTAGGCCCGGGGGCAGGTGGGCAGGAGAGAGGCCACATCTTGCTTTTCCTTGTATGCCCCTCGCGCTGCACACAAAAATTGGGATGGGGCAAGAGTGATCAACGATCGGTTAGATAAATTAATTACCATGTGCATTTTGTGTACGGGCGCGTGTCATTCTCTGCCACTGGACTTTTAATTCCTTGAGGAAATGATAATTTACGTAGACTGCCCCATCTAAAAGTCTCCTATTAGCTCATTAAGTATGAGGGTTAATTCATTTAGTCCTCATAGCAATTCTGTGAGTAAAGTACTATAATTATCCTCATTTTACAAGTGACGAGCCTCAGGCCCAGAGCAGTTAAGAAACTCACCCGAGGCCATACAGCCCTAAAATTGTAGGATTCTAACTCCAACAGTGTGGCTTCAAATTCTGTGCTTTGAATGGTATTCGATTCATTTCTGGACCTCGGATGCCCAGCACAGTGCCTGACACAGGACAGGTAGTAGTAACTGTGTGTTGACTGAAGGAATAGAATAATTAATTTATTAATTACCGTGTGCATGTGTTTGTGTGTGTCTCCCACCAGACATTGAATTTCTAAAGTATGGGTCTCACCAATGCCTTCCGATGCATTTAACAAATGATCAAAGAGAGAATACATAAAAGAGTGGATGTTGCTAAATGTCTACGCACTTGGTGTGCGATCCAGAGGACCCAGGCAGCCGACGGAGGTTTTCAGAGTTTATTCAGATGTCCAGGAAGAGACAGGCCAGGCCACGAGTCAGGGCCAGCTTCATGGCCATGTGACCTGTGCAGTTGCACAGGGTCCCGTGCTCAGAAAGTTCCCCCCACTTGATTCAGTGTTCTACAGACACCATCTTGAAATTCTTAGTTTTTGAACAAAAGGAGTTCCTGTTTTTAGTTTACATCGGGCCCCACAACTCACATAGTCCCTCCTGCCAAGACTGAGTAAAGCCCACGAAGATGCCTATAGAAAAGGAGAGACAAGGAAAGGGTCTCCAGGAGCCGCGTGTCCGTGGTTTCCAGGAATGGAGCCTCGGTCGTGGCGAGTCTTCTGGCCGTGGGGCCCAGGCTCAGCAATTCCAGTGCTGGGGGTGGGGGGCGGTCCCTCTGTAGGGTCACTGAATCTCGTCACCCCTCCCTAAGAGCTGCTCCTGAGACACCCCTAGTCCCCAGACTGCAACGGCTTCAAACGCACAGGCCCGCTTCTCCAGCCCTAACCCATTTCAGTCCTGTGCTGCTAGTGCAGTATGTGTGGCCGTGGACTGAACACCACGAGGAGCCCTTGTCTCGATTTGCTGCTTACAACCACCACCCTGTAGGCTGGGAGTTTTTGACCCTCCCATCGACATCCAACTTAATAAGAGACGAGATCAAGTGCAAATAAATGATTCCAAGACCCTCGTTCTTAACCAACGGCCCCTGCTGCTGCTTCACTGTTTGGGGCAGACTGTCTTTCTCTCCACCTGGAAAGCTCTCTCCCCTCTCCCCAAATGCCCCCCACCCTTACCTCTCCTCCAGTTGTGTAGCTGGGAAGCGACAGAACTAAGATTCCAATCCGGGCAGTCCACCTCAGGTCGCTGCTCTTAACCATATTTGATAAATTTGCTCTCCTTTTTGGGCCTGGCTTGGATGTCTCAACTCACAGGAATGTGGGCCTGGAAGGAACTCTAGCTTCAGCTTCTTTATCTGTAAAATGGGAGCGACAAATAGACCCGACATCACAGACATGCCTGGATTAAACGTAATGTAAGAGGTCAAAGTGCTTTTTTAACAATCCACAGGCCCAAGCAGTTACTTCTATTAAGTGGTAGCTTAATAGAGCTTCACCACTTCTTTAACAGTGGTGAGGCTAAGGCTCGTTAAACATGGTGCAGAGGAAACAAAGGTCATTAGCCCCCACCCCCTTCATTCTCATCTAATCCAAGGCCAGCCACAACCTTGGCCAATCACCGGTCAGTAAAGAATTGAACAACACGCACTCCTGTGAATCACCAGGATTTCTTCTGCATTGTCCTGATATCCTGATTCCGCCACTTCTTACGCTGTGTGGCCTTGGGCAGATCACTTTACCTCTCTGAGTGATGGGTTTCTCTTCTGCAAAGTGGGGTTGATGACGATAGTTGTGCGTAGTGTGGCTGTAGAGTGCCCAGCACTGTAGTCAGGAAGTGGTGGTTGGCGTTATTCTGAGAAAAACTCTCATAGACACAAGATTCCCTCTATAGTAGTAAGCATCTGGGCAGCATCCCACTCTTTGACATGGTTGATTTTATGTGTCAAGTTGAGTGGGCTAAGGGATGCCCAAGACCTGCTAGGACCTTATTGCAGGCATGTCTGTGACAGTGTTTCTCAGACTAGCCTTTGAACTGATAGACCGAGCAAAGAAGGTGGCCCTCACCAGTAGTCTGTTGAGGATTCACACAGGACAAAAAGGCAGACAAAGGGCAATTTTGCTCTCTCTGCTTGTGCTGGAACCTGCCTATTCTCCTACCTTGGACATCCATGCTCCTGGTTCTCAAGGATTTGGACTCAGGCTGTGATTTATACCACTGGCTTCCCTGGTTCTCTCTCTCTCTCTCTCCTAATGGTTCTGTCTCTCTGGAGAACCCTGACTGACATACTCTTAGAACATTTTCTCTGAGTTTTGTCTTCCCACTGAAGATGTACCACACCCCCAGAGCATGGCTGGGCTCTCTACTGATAAGTCCTAAATAAGCCAATCTTCTAAATCCCTCAGCCTGTTTAGATCTAGATGAACCTGCCATATTCCCCACAGCTCTTCTAGTGTCTTCTTCTCCCTTGCCTTCCCTTCCCCTCAGCCTGGCCGGTCTGCTCCTGGTATAACTGGGAGCCTTTTGATGTCACTCCTGCCCCCACCAACCCTTCACCCCTACAACCAAGTTGGAACTTTCTCTTCCGGTTTTTTCATCTTTGCAGAAGAAGGGAAGATTTCGGGTGTAATGAGGGGCTGGGTTACAGGGTGTGGTGGAGAGTCCATTTAGAGTTGGATGTTCCCTGTTCTTTACCCTACTCTCTCCCCCAACCACATTTTTCAAAGGAAAGGAAAATTGTGCCCATCAGAAACCCACATACCAGCGCTATACCGGCTAACTCCGTGAGCTTCGGTGGGATACGTAATGTCTGTAAAGCACAGCTAACTGGGAACGGTCAAGGTGCCTATCTGCTAGGGCTGTAGTGGGGGTTAAGCGAGAGAATCCATACCAGGAGTCTAGTACAATTCCCGGCACATAGTAAATACTCAGCAAATGCAACTGCTTCGTTGTTACCCCTGTTATATGGAAGCAGTTTCAAATTGTGAAATGGATGTCACAGTTTTACTTCATCCATGACAGTATTAACCTGTTTTTCGTCATCGTAGCAAAACTATGAGCAAACTGATACCAGTCAACTGATGGTGACATTTCACCAAGCCTCAGCGCCGTCCTGCCTGTCGCCCACCGTTGTTTTTTGTAGCTCCTATCAGTGCTCTGCCTCTCTTGGCAGAATTTTTGCAAGTGAAAAACTTCACTCTCTATAGACTTGAGATATTTTATGGGTGACCAATTGTGGTTTCTTCCCTGATGCCTGTAATTATCGGAAGGCCCGTATAATCGTTCTTCACAAAACTTGCTTAGAGGGCAGGTCAAACGCTACAGCGGGTAATGGGAGTGTTGAATGACTGTGAGTTTCATCCCCACCCATACTGCAACGGGAGCCATCTAGGACCAGCACAGAAGCAGGATACAGCGCCATCTCAGCTTGAGATCCTGCACATGGTTTGAAATTCATAATACAAGAAACAGTGGCGCTGTATCAACCCAAATATGCCTTCTGAGTACAAAAGTTCAGGGTGAATTGCAAAGCGTGAAGACTCCAGACAACAGATTTTTGAAGGCGGGAGTTCAACAGCATCCTGTTCTTCCGACTGATTGTGCGGCCAGAAAAATTTAGCAGTGGGAAGGGGGACTTTCTAGTTCTGGTAGGGGAAAAAACTGAAAATTTTCAGAAAACATGAGAGAAATAATATTGCAATGATACTTAGTAGTGATTTATATGTAGTGAAGCCACTGGGGGAGAAGCATCACTAATTCAGCCAAAATAAGTCTCAGGAAAGAGAAAGAGATTTTTTTTTGAATTAGTAGTTTAAAACAGGGGTCAACAAATTATGACCCATAGGCCAAATCTAGCCCCCCCATCTCTTTTTTGTAAATAAAGTCTTATTGTCACAAGGCCACATTCATTCATTTACATATTTTCTCCGGTTGCCCTTGTGCTACAATGACAGGTAAGTCCTTGTGACAGAGAGTTTATGGCCCACAAAGCCGAAAACATTTACTCTCTGGCAGAGAGAAAACAGAAAAACTGTGCCAGCTACCATGAAGCTATGCTGTCTGGAAAGCCAAACAGTTATGTAGGAGTATGTCTGAAATCAGAATGAACCATGAAAGAAAAGAAGAACCTCATCTGTTCATTCCACCAATATTTAATTAGCACCTACCGTAAGTCTAGCTGTGCGAAGAATAAAAAGCAAAACCAAACAAATAGACAAAAGTCCCGTCCTCACAGAATTTACCTGGACTGAGGGATTTCCTAGTTAATCACTATAAAAGTGCACATATTCTTTTCATGATATCTTTAAAGGAACAATGAAGAATGACATGTTTCAGGGCCTTGAGAATGAGATCAGTGTTTCCCTGGCTTAGTCAATAATATGTGATGAACCCACTGACAGTGTAATGAAAGGAGTCTTGTCAACTTGCGCAAAAGAGACCCAAGAAGACCTCGAGGCCCGGCGTCAACAAAGAAAGGCTGTTAGGCTCATCAAGGTTGAAGGGAAAACTGGAACCGATTTGCACATGGTTGCAAAAGTGGCTTCGCAGGATGGAGTCGGCTGGAATAAAATTCTTGGCCGGCCCTATCACAGTGTTGCTAACAGGAGCAGAAAATTGAATTGGATTCACAGCAACACGATGAAAAGGTAGCTAAGCATTTCCACACACACACGGTTACGTGGAGGTTTGAGATTCAGTCATAGTAAGTTCTGATCTGTGAGTAAAGAAATAAAAGAACTCCAAAAAGCTCTCAACACTATCAAGTCACGCATCTGAGAAAAAGCTGACAATTTTTCAAAGCAATCCATGCACAGGAAGGTGCAACAGGCAGGAAGGTGTGTTATTTCTTGAAAATGCTAGGCTATCCATTATGGTATGTTGTGTTCATTCGGGTTTAACATCCTTTCAGAGATTATAAAACTGAGGAAATTGTATTAAACGATTCTTAAAAGGTCAAATGTCTGATAAATTGAGCAGGGTGTTGGGATTAACTTCCGGCTATGAATTTATCTTTTGTTTGAAATGGATCCCATATTAAGTATTTCAGGAATTCTTTCAAGGGACTGAAAATGAAGTTATCATTATACACTTTTTTGTTCTTTCTTCATTATTCATCATCCGAGGAAAGCAATAAACATCTCAAAACTATTTAGGCCAGAGTAGAATCGTGCCAAAAATAATCAGGGAAGTTTTTGGACTTAAGAAATCCTCCTTTTAAATGAGTAGCCAAAATACCATGGAAGAAAAAAGATCTTGGGAATTTAGATAGTCCTTTTTTTTTTTCTTCCAAAAAACAATATAGCAGTGACATTTTTTACTAAAGATCGGATCCTGACTTACTAAGTTTAAATCTACACTTTAAGAATATAAGCATTAAAATTTTTTTGAGATTTTGTACATGTACATACATGGAATAAACCATTAATGAAACACATAAACATGTTCAAGAATATAGATGTACATATGATGTAATGTGGCCCCATAACTTCATTTTCCTAGGAATGATGCAAAGTCTAATTTCCCTTACAAGCGCATCGATTGTAACCAATACCTGTTATTCCAGAACATTCTGATGTCTCAAGCCACTGCATTTTGCTTCATTTCCTCCAACTGCTAGGGCGGGTAGACATGCTTATTCGTATTCCATAACATCTTCAAACATATTGTGAAGTGTGCTAGCCTTTACTGGTTATTAAGAATGACTCAGTAATGAAACTGATGGACCTCAAAGGAAAGAACCAGTGGTATTTGGAGAAGTTGACTGTGAAGTGTGAGAGGCAGGCAGCGTTTTACTGACGTCATTTCACCTATCAGAACCATCCACTCCGACTGGCCCCTGGCCATGGCTGACATCCAATCTGAATTCTAAGTTTTAAGGCGCGCTCCCCTGGTAACCACTGGACACTGTTTCTGGAGAGGATGCTGACATAATGGCAATAATCATGTTGTTTTTATTAGCATATTCTTGCATATTCAGAGATTTTTGAGAGCCCCATTTGAAAGCTCTCGCCTAAAATCTCCCACAGAGCACCTTGCTTGTTTCATGAAGGTACTTTGTATGGAAATCTGCTGAAAACATGGAGGAATCTGGGTCCCCCACAAACGTCCCATCAGGCTCCACCTGGGCTGAGATTATTTCAAAATCCCATCTTATAAATGATGAAACTGAAGTTCAGAAAGGCCAAGTCACTGCCTTTATGCTTTCCCAAGTCAGCCTAAAGGGATGGCCTCAGTAGGTACCTTTGTCACTGTGTGTAGCGATTTATGCAAGGCATTGTTTATCTACACTGAGGCGATCCAGCCCTCGGAGAGGCCCCGCGTATGACTAGTATGTTTACAGCCCTGGGTTCTTGGGAACCCAGGGTAACACAGGGCCAGAGGGAGCCACTTCCCGCTTCCCTCAAACATGACCCCTGCCTAATCCACCCCACCCCACCCTTCCCACCTCCCCTCCGGCCACCTCGGACTTCTCCCAGTTCCTTCAACAGTCTGTGCGCCCTTTTAAGGCCAGCAGCTCTTTCTGGTTCCAGTCCATTGCCTAAAACATTCTCCCTCCCTCCCCTCAGCCTGGGCGCCCACCACTCATCCCTCCTGCCTCCATGGAGTCTCTTCCAGGAAGTGCTTCCAGACCCCCCACCAACTGGATGGCGGATCCCTCCTGCGCGTGCCTATGGCCTCCCCTGCTGCCACTGGTCATCCCACAATGAGTAAACAATTGATTGTATGAACAGGAGGTGGCGTAACACAGTGGTTAAGGGTCTGGGCTCTGGAACCAGCCTGCCTAGGTTCAAATCTTGAGCCTCTTACTAGCTCTGTCACCTTGAGCAAGTCACTTAATCTCTCTGTACCCCTGAAGTAAGAATAAGAATGTAACCCACCTGTGCTGAAGATTCCAAGAGTTAACACATACGAGGCACTTCAAACAATGCCTGACACATAGCAAGTGTCTGTTACTTTATCACCACAGTCATCTACTGTTTTCTGCTCCATTCCTTCACTAGGCTGAGTCCTTGATTATAAAGACGGGGTCTTCATTGTTTATTTTACCACAACATCTGGCAGATAATAGGGACCCAGTAAATATTCGAAGAATGAATGAACGAGCAAGAGAGGCCACAGCCTCTGTTGAACCCTCTGCCCACAGTTGCCTTCTCCAGACTCACCTTGCTTTGCGTAGGCTCGGGGCCCCATGTGGCTAAGCCAATTTGCTCAGGGGAGATAGTGGTGAGGCAGAGGAGCCATGCCTTTGCTCTTCCCAACTCTGAGCTATCCCTCCAAACACATCCCACTGGACTTGTGCAATTCCAGGCAAGGCAGCTTTGCGATGACTACTCTTTGTCTGCCTGGGGTGTTGACCTGTTTTCATGCAACAGGACTTCCCCCAGTGGAAGGTCCCAGGGGCTCAGACTCAGCCAACAGCCTCGCTGGCTGCTCTCTGAGTAGCTAAACCTCCCCTTGCCATCGCCTTGGCTGTGCCCCAAGCCCTGGAGCTGGCTGTCCCTGCTCTCCACCTGCTCTGGGCTGGCTCTGCCTTCATCTCAACGGCCACCACCCCCCCCCCCACAAAGAGATTTTCCAGACTACTCCCAAATGGAAATCATTTCTCACCACTCTGAACTCCCAAAGTCCTCTATCTACCCTTGTTTCTTCACCTCTGGGAGTCTCAGTTTCATTATCTGGAAGCGAGATAACGATGCCTACTTCAAAGGGAGGTTGTGAGGATCAGGTTGCTCAAGCAAATGTTTCCTATCGTCCACATTTGCTTGTTTACTACCTTGAAAGTTCCTTAAAGCCAGGGCCCCTCTGTTTCATTAGCATATGCTTCTTATTCTTAGCACAGCGCCTGACTCAGATTGGGCATTCATTAAGTGTTTGCTCGACGGATTAATCAATCAAAAACCAACCAAGAAATATATAAATTATAGCAAGGTAGCAATATCCTACAGTTGTAACACAGAAAGGAATCGTTCTTGTGGGATCTTCTTTCTTCTTTTTCTTTCTTTTTTCCTTCTTTCTTTCTTTAAATTTTTTTTCAAATTAGAAATGGCCAACCAAATCAACTATCCCTTTCCCAGGAAGTGAGTTCACAGCGCCCAGTGTATTCAAATTATCACTAATTAGCTAGAGAACTTGGACTCAGGAGTTAAAACACACACATATGTGCTCATACCCCGGGAATGGTTTTCAGAAAAGAGTGGGTGCTTGTGATTCTCCTCCACAGATAATGGGAGCATTGGCTACAATCAGCCAGCTCATTCATCCTCTTACCCCATCCTGGGCCCTCCCCTCCCTGCCATCCACATGCCACCACCTGTACCCGATGTCACCAAATGAAGTGATCATCCCCTGTTCTTCTTGGCAAACAAAATTTCCTCTCCCCACAGAACTCTCTAGAAACCAAAGGGGAAAGCCTAGAGAATTTCATTTTAGGGGAACGGGAAGCAAAGATCACTGCCTGATGTCTTATAAGCCCCGGAAACATGGAAACAGAAGGACATGCCTACTTTTGAGACTGTCCTGCTCTCTCTCAACGATGTTCAGAGAAGCCTGTCACTTTCACTGGGTACAAGTCCCCACCCTCCGTTCCCTTGCCCATGGCCCGAGCCCTGGAGGGAAAGCCTAGATTCCCTACAAGGTGGTGTCAGCCAGAAATTGCCCCATCCTCCTTATCAGACCTACTTGCCTTGCCCCATCCAGACCTGTCTCTTGTGCAGTCACGGGAGAGGCTCGGCCCAGGCAGTTGCGACCTGCTCAGGTGAAGCGAACTGACTTGCCTGAAAGCTGATGACGAGCCAAGACCAGGCCACCCAGGAAAACCCGGAGCAGGTCGGTGTGGCAGCAAGCCGCTAAGGTCGGAACACAGGAGGCGCAGACTGCCCCAGGCAATGCCCCAGGCCACAGGAAGAGTCTATATGGCCAGTTCCAGGCAAGAACATCAGTGTCTGTTTGTCCTCTTGCCACCTCTGACTCTCTGCCAACAGCACTCACTACAGTTGGCACTGGCCAGACCACACTGGCGGGCAGGTGGATATGCACAGCGCCGTAATGGATCCATTTGGATGCCGATGATCACAAGGCGAGCCAGCATTTTATGTACCTGTAAGAAAGATAGAAATGCTACCTACTAAATTATGACACAGTCATCTTTATTACCTAGAAGGTGTATTTTATGCTTTCTGAAAGCTTTTTTAGACCTATTTGGCGTGGGTTTTTGCTGTATAGCCATCTCACGCATGCACGACAAGGAAAGTCGCGGTGAGGCAAATTGCTTACGGTAAATCCTAAAACCGTCGCATTCAGAATCCATGTCCTCCGAATCCCTTTTTGGCTCAGAGTTGTCCACATGCATGGTTTTTCCCACATCGTTGTCCTCTGCGCCATCAGGAGCACAGGGACGATCACAGGAAGGATGCAGAACTTACTCAGAGAGCACCTCACTATTGTCTGCCCGGTGGTCCTCCAACCCGTTGACCACATTGAAAACTACATCATGAATGCCTTCATCCCGAAAGTGACTTCGAAGTGCATGCCGTTTTGGAGATGATACAAAGAAGAGAATGTGCATTTAAATGGATCAAAACAAGGAACAGTGATAGCTAATACAAACACCCCAGGAAATGTGCTGAGCATGTAGCTTCCTGTGTTACCTTCTGCCATCTTCCCTCTAGGTAGGCAATAACACGAGCTGACCTTATGCAGTGTTTGCTATGTGCCAGGCACTGTTCCAGTGCCTTATATATATCCACCCATTTAATCATGCCAGCCGCCCCATGAGGTCAGTTCTATTACTATCTCTATTTTGAAGATGATGATGATGAAAATAAGTTACTTAAACAAGACTACAATGCGTGCACATGGTAAAATTGGGATTTAAAGTCTGAAGTCCAGTTCTAGAGTCTGAACCGCTCCCCTAGATGTGGTCCTATTAAGCTGCCCATTCTACAGGTAAGGGAACTGAGGCATAGAAGAGATACCTTGCCCAAGGATACACAGTGCAAGGGCCAACATTCAAACCCACACCATCCGACACTAAAGCCATAGGGAAGACAAAAGGCCAAACGTTAAACCCAGATGTTTAGATTTCATCTTGTAATTTCAGAATCCCACGTGGTATCATTTTTGATAAAATTTAGCTTGCTGTCCTTTCTCTCAAAGAAGTGAGAACACAATTTCCTTGTAGGGATCTGAAAGAGGTCTCATTCATCTGTTTGTTTATTCACTGAATGACTCTTTCCAAAACGTCCATTATGGCCAAGGCTCCGAACTAAGTGCTCCAAGGAACTTACAGTGTAACAGGAATCATGGACTTTGTACGCGTGATCGTAAGTATGGCCAAGAGGGAGAGATGCCGGGGACAACTGGAGCCCCTCTGCCTCTGAGGAGAGTGGTCCAGGAAGCAGAGATACAGAACGTGAGAGAAAGATGGTGGCCAAGCCATTTTCTGGGCAAAGAATCTGAAAGGGCAGGGGCACCTGGGTGGCTCCGTGGGTTGGGCACCTGACTCCGGCTCAGGTCATGATCTCACGCTCCATGAGTTCGAGCCCCACGTCAGGCTCTGTGCTGACAGCTCAGAGCCTGGAGCCTGCTTCAGATTCTGTGCTCCCTCTCTCTCTGCCCTTCCCCCGCTCATGCTCTGTCTCTGTGTCTCTCTCTCTCAAAAATAAACATTAAAAAAAAAAAAGGAATCTCAAGGGACATAACGGTTAATTTACTCAAAACCAATACATTTGCCTTCTCATTATGTAACTCCCCCTATGCCCCTACACCTCCAGTAAAGTTTTCTGCACATAGAAAGGCCTCGTGTGATGACTTTTAGGGGGATTTGGGAAAGAAGGGTGAGTTCCCCACCTGTGTGAGTATGGGTGATGGGGAAAACATATGAGAGAAGAACCAAATGTAATTTGCAAGGGGGAGCAGGGAAGCCCGATTCAAACACTCAAACTTTCCTGGCCCACTAACCCTGAGCTCCAAGAAGGCAGCCACCTTGTCTGTCTTGTTCCTTGTTGTAAACCCCAAGCCTTGACGGATCCTGGCACCTAACAGGTGCTTAGTAAATATTATTTGATCGAATGACCAGACAAAAGACCTCAGCAGCCCTCCAGAAACTCTCCCAGGTGTATTTCCCCCTTAACATTCCCTGACGTGCCCTCAGGGCCCCAGCACGTTGTAAGTTTCAGTGAAGAATCCCAGACCCGCCAAAACCTTTCTCCATAGTTTCGATAACCTCTTTGCATTGTCTTCCAGAGAAATTACTGACTCAAAGACAGTGGAGACAGGTTAGACCTCAGATACATAGTAGCAAATCCTCTCCAAAAGGAGCGTGGGGTCCATTCTGGTCACAGTATTGTGGCCGATCGCCTAGAACAATTTCTAATCCTCCCGTCAATACCTCCTGCCCCTGCCCCTCACAAAGAGATAAGGTAGCTAAGACCCAGCTCACCTTGAGCCTCACCCTTGATCACAGTGCCTCGCCTTAGACTGAACACCTTGCACCCACTGCTCACCCTTTAGATGCATCCTCTCCTGGCAGCCAGGTTGCTTTTTGCAAAGAGCAAAATCTCAACGGGCGTTTCTCCTGTTTAAAATTCTTCAATGGCTTTTTCTTTCCCTCCCAAACCTCTCCTATCACTAGGCTGGGAGGTGTGTTAAGAGTCATCCTGACTTCTTCATTGATTCTTCCAGTCCATTCTCCCTTCCCACTCCCTAATCTACCCCACATCCCACACCCAGCTCTAAATATCGCTCGGGTCTGTCTCACTCCAAAACCCGCTGGCTGCTAACCAACGTAGATGAACGCTTTGTGCCCCCCTAAATTAAATCATGCTAGTGATTTTACTGGATCTATTTTTATGACACTACCATGGGGCACAGAGACTCCAGAATTCAGATGCCACAAATACTTCTCCAGCATGCACCTTGTGCCAGGCATTGACATATTGGGGCACTTAACTCCCTCCACAACCCTACAAGGCTGATAAAGACAGGAGGCTGAAAGGAATAAAATACAGAGAAGAAACGGCCCCAGTGGGAATGACTGACAGAAAGGGGTTTCTGACCGAAGTCTCCACACTCCTAGGCCTGTGTTCAGTGAGCATTTACTGAACACCTGTTCATAACGAGCATTGGACCACGGGGTTCAAGGTAAAAGGCAGTTGCTGGATCTCCTTTTGACCTCACAGCATTGACGCTGGGAAGTTCTTCCAGGTGTCTAATCTAAATTCCTTTTGCGACAACCCCATCCCATTCCCACCCCCCTACCTCATCCCTACCCCCACATAAATACAAAAACAACAGTTGCTGATAAGATCACAAGCTTCTCCTCCAATTGTGGCTTCTGTCTTTAATTGCCACACAGGCCTGAGATAAGCCCCACAGAACAGGCTTCATATCTCCCTGGACGTTGCCTCCACGCTGCCAGTCCCTTCTCAGCCCTCGCCCAGAGCTGGGAAGACCAGTAGCTTCAAGGGCGCCCTCTCTGAGGGGGGCAAGGAGGGAAATCAGAGAGCTGATCACTTCCAAGGAGGTGGCCACACGTGACGCTTTGTGGGAAGATGGCTGCCTCACCCGAGAGGCTCCCCAGCTCGGGGAGAGCGATGGCGGGCTACAGTTTTTGTTTGCCCTCCACCGCTGCTTGGCGGTTCCCGCTACATGGACACCACAGAGGCTTCTTCTTCTCTGGCCCATCAAAAAAGACAAGGGCGGCAACCGCCTTTCTATAGAACTTGCAGATGACCGTGTCTGGGTCCCCTGGAACACAAAAAGGCCTAACAAATGTTTGATGAGTAAATGATTGGAAAAAATGAATGAATGTGACAGTGAGTGAATAAATGAATTAGGTCATTGAATAGGTCAATGAAGAGAGCAAGGGAATAGAAGAATGAATCTGAATGAATAAATGAATGAATCAAAGAAAAAACTTCTAAGGGCTTGAATGAATCCATGAGGGGAAAGAGTGACAAAACGGTTAAATGAGTACATGAGTGAGCATATGAAAAAATTAAAGCATAAACATGTGAGTCAACCAAATGAATACACGGATGATGGGTGGATGGATGGATGGATGGATGGACCAGTGAGTGAATGATAAACAGTCACAAGTTCCTACAGTGAGTGAGTGATAAATAGTCACAACTTCCTAGAGGAAGACTTGGGGGCTAAATGATGAACTCTATGAACCCAAGAACAGGTCTGTTTTAGTCCCTGCACCATCCCCAACCCCTTAAAATGTCCTACACATAGTAAGAATTCTAAGTTTTTGTTGAATACATAAGCAGACGGATAATTAGATATTCTCCTTCTTATAATGCATGGTACTAAAATTTACACTTGATGGAGACCTTCAAATTTTGAGATTCTTCATGTGAAAGGAGCTTTGACTCTTGAGTTGGATGGGCCTGCTCTTAAATCCAGCTCTGCCATTTCCTAAGCTGTGCGGTTCACCAAAAGACACTTGATCTCTTGGAACTTCAGCTTCCTCTTCTATAAAGTGGAGATGATCATGCAGACATCACAGTGCTGTGGTAGAGGTGAAAGAGGAATATGTGTATCTCACACATTAGAAAACACTTGATGAATGAAAATTTCCTTTCTTTCCCTCCCGAGCATGTCTATCCATCCCTCTATCCATCCAAACGCACCAGCTCCAGTGCCCTTTGATGCTCTTTCCCTTCAGGGGGCCCCCTTTCCTAGTAGCTGTCAGGGGACCCACCTAAGCTGCACCCAGATTCTTGGCCCACACAAATGGTGAGATAACAAATGTTTGTTGTTTTAAAACACTAAGTTTTGGGGTCATTTGTTACACGGCAATAGTTAACTAATACATCTCTGTTTTACACATGGGGAAGGGGGGTGAAAACTCAGCGTCCCTGCAGCTTATGCCCTTGGTGAATGGAGGTTTCACAAAGGAACATGATATAGAATGACATCCCAGCTCTATTTGGCTAAACCTCATGTTTGACAGTTGAGTAGGGCCTTTCTCACTGCCTGTGGGGTCATACAAAGATTTCTGGTCTCTGTCCCTGGTTCCTAGCACAGAGCTCCTAAAGTATTTGGGGTTTCTTGTGTGATAGGGTGATAGGAGTCTTTTTTATTCTAATGAGGTGACTCTAGGTGGGCCCCTAGATCACTTCAGGGCGGGGACTAGTCACTAAAAAGGGCCAATCTTGATTAGAAGCTTAGAACTTTCAGTCCTGCCCTCCAACCTAAGGAGAAGGGGGAGGGGCTAGAGATTAAGCCAATCACCAGTGGTCAATATTTTAATCAACTGTGCCTACCTTATGAAACACCCATAAAACTTTACCCCTAAACAACGGGGTTCAGAGAGCATCTGAGTTGGTAAACACATTCGTGTGCCAGGAGGGTGGCACACCCCAACTCCACAAAGACAGAAGCTCCTGTGCCCAGGACCTTTCCAGACCTTGCTCTGTGTACCTCTTCATCTGGTTATTCATTTTGTCTCCTTCATAATAAACCAATAAAAGCAAGTAAAATATTTCCTGGGGTTTTGTGAGCCATTCTAGTAAATTATCCAACCTTAAAAGAAGAAGGTGTGGAGAACCCCCTGACTTTATGACCAAGTCCAGATGGCAGTGTGGGTAACCTAGGGACCCAACACTTGGGACCAGCCTCTGAAGTAAAGACAATCCTATGAGACTGAGCCCTGAAACTCGTGGAGTCTGGCACTAACTCTAGGTAGTTAGTGTCAGAACTGAATTGAATTTAGGACACCAGATTGCTGTCTGCAGAGTTGGAGAACTGGTTTGTGGGAGAAAAAAAAAAGCCCACACGGTTGGAGTCAGAAGTGTGGTGGTAAAAATAGCTCACCGCTCGGACCGATCCCTGGGCTGGGGGATACACTACCTCAAAGGCGTAAGGAAAATATTGCCTAAAATTGGCAAACTCCCAAGCCCGTGGGGACGGTGGGTAATAAGGGAGGCTGAGAACCAGCTCTGGCCTTTGGCAAACTTCCCCATGAGACATCTCTAGAACCAGCCATAGGGGCCTGAGGCTGCCATGCCATCTCCCTCAGAGCCGCTTCCTGAGATGAGGAGAAATAAGTGGGCTGACCTCACAGTTTTGATCTGTTCTCCCTTTTACTCGAGCTCCACTTAACACCTTTTCATGAAGTAGCTCATTTGATTCGCCCAGCCCTGGAAGAGTTGATACCTTACTCCACTTGACAGATGAGGGTGTTCTTAGCTCCACTTGGCTTTCCGAGGCCTACAGAGGCCATGCTGGTTACTCAAGATCATACATTCGGAGGCAGTGCCAGAACTAGAAAGCGGGTCTCCTGACCCTCAGTGGCCCAATGTTCTTATAACACCAGCTGTGCTTGTAAGAGTCAAAGAACACAAGGAGTGACACTGAAAGAGAGAACCCCCAGGAAAGGACAATTAATGAAGATCCATAGTGCACCCACCTCTCGGGCAGAGATGACTGGAAGCCATGAGGCTGCATTGCGTTACTCAAACCATGGAACCTAACACAGACTCTCTTGCCCTGTGCTTACGAATGTGCCTGACCCTTTGGAAATCAATCACATTTGGGGTCCATTTCTTTCTCCCTGCGCCTGGGGACTCAGCTATGATGGAGTCTTGGTGTAAGAGGGTACTGCAACCAGGGGCTGGGGGGAGAGGGGTGCAGCATCATGGCATCAGGGGGTTATTACAGTGTTGCATAATGCGGAGTTTCAGTTGGAATGATGAGAAAGTTCTGGGCGTGGATGGAGTAATGGTTGTACGATACCGTGCATGTTCTTAATGCCACTGAACTATACACTTTAAAATGGTTAAAATAGCAAATTTTATGTTATGTGTATCTTACCACAATCAAGAGACAGAGAGAGAGAGAGAGGAGAGAGCCTCCCCCCAACCAAAAAAAAAAAAAAAAGAGAGAAAACATACTCAACTCTTGGTTGAATGGGAGGCTGGAAAAAAAGATACCATGTCTTCTGTAGAGTGTAGTTTCTAGGAATCCTTCTTAGAGCCAGAGACCCCAAATGACACTAAGTCTTGGTCCCAGCATAGCTGGGCCAGTTGCTGCCATTTGGGTCCTACCTAAGGGACCTCCCAGCTCTGCAGCAAAAGAAAGACAAGGGAATGAACGGCTTCACAAAGCAAGACCTGGGCCAGAATTTCCAAGATGGTGACCCAGGAAGTGTTAGAGCTGCGAGGACTCTTAAAGGTCGTCTGGTCCAACCTCTCATTTTATAGATGTAGGGAATTGAGTTCCGAGGAGCAGAAGCACAGGCCAACAGAGCTGGTCAGTCACAGCAAAGCCAGAAGCCATGCAAGTTTCCTTGGTGGACATGAGTTCCGATGCGGCTGTATCACTAGAGGGTGTGTGACTGCTGATCTGGCCTCGCCCCTTCCAAAGGGGCCCTCGCCCCTTTTTGCTGGTCAGGAAAAGGAGAACAAAGAGAGCCGGGATGACTGTCGACTTCACGTCTCAGGTAGGGTCAGTGAGATCTAGGATCTCAAGTGCCACACCCAGGGCCTGGTCCATGATGGGCACCCACTCCTCATTCATCTGGACTCTCAGCCACCGCTGAGAGTCCTTTCATCTGGACTCTCAGCCACCGCTCCCCCTGCAAACTCACCCCGCTCTTATCGCCAACAGTGTGAGAAGGTGGGAGGCAGATGGACCCGGGTGTCACCATACAGTGTGGACAGAGACACCAGTGAGCAGGCCCTCAGAAAAACAGAAGGTCCACTTTTTCCAGCTCCAGGGGCCTAAAGGCAGCTTCTGGTCAGAGGATATCTCATTTCCCACCTCTACATTCCCTCCCTCTCCAATGCTCCCAGGCCTGAGGGCTGGGACTTCTGTGCTCCCCGGAAGGAAGATCTTCTAAGGGCTCCACAAGAGCCACTCACTCAACCCTTACCTCAACTGGGCCAGGGAAGATAATGACACCACCATGCAACTGAGAAAATTGAGACAGAGAGGGTGAGGAACCTGTCCGACCTCACAGGGCTGGGAAGTAGTTGAGGGACAATGTCTACCCGGAGTCCCAAGGAGGAGGGAACGAAACTGAGACAGAACTGCCTTTGCATCCCTCTCTATTCCTGGGCCAAAGGATCTTGGCCACATTACTTCAACTCTTTCTTTCCTTTTTATTTTCTAATGTTTATTTATTTTTGAGAGAGAGAGACAGACAGAGCACAAGCGGGGCAGGGGCAGAGAGAGAGGGAGACGCAGAATCCAAAGCAGGCTCCAGTCTCCGAGCTGTCAGCATGAGTCCAACGTGGGCTTCGAACCCACAAACTGTGAGATCATGACCTGAGTCGAAGTCGGGCGCTTAACCGACTGAGCCACCCGGGCGCCCCACGTTACTTCAACTCTTAAACTCGATTTCCTCACAGGGAAAAGTGACATCAGTAAAACGGGCCCTGCCTCGTGGAACTCTCCATGAGAAAGCACCTGGCGCCTTGGTAGACCTGCTCAGGAAATGACCGTTTCTCTTCCCTTCCCTGAGGGGTCACCCCAACACTTCCCCACCTCCCAGCCAGCAGCCCAGCTCCTGCCCCTGTTTGTTGACACCACATCCGGCCCCGTGTTGTCACCCTACGTTACACCACCGCACCTCACCAGTGACATAACCCCCTCCATCCCCCTCCCCACCCACCCAGGCTGGCGTAACCAAGGCTGTGCTCACATCCTCTCTGAAATCCAAAACCAGATACTGCGCGTTGGTTTGCTGCTCTACTGGAGGGCAAAGCCAAGTCCAGCCTCTTTTTCTCTTCTCTCCCCCGCACCTCTCTCCCTTGGCCTCAGAGTCCTGAGAAGGCTGCCGGGAGCCAGGAGCTGGGAGGGGGCACTCACGGCAGCAGAGCCAGGCCCAGCCCATCTGGCACATCCCAGAAGTTCCTGAGGCTGGATGGCATGAGCCATGGGGGCAGTAACGTGGTGGTGTCAGGGAACGGGCCTGCCTGACAAAACCCATTTCTCAGAGACGAGAGCCAGAGAGAGAGAGGGAGAGCTTCAGCCTGAGTTCCCAGAAACAGGTCCCCACTCTCTCACCCACTCGGATGTATTCTTTGGGCGCCATGTACTAGGGTCCGTAGCTAGAGACACTGTCATGAGTGGGGCCAGACCGGAGGTCCCGGCCTCACAGAGCTGTGTGTTCCGGTGGATGGCACAGACCACAGCCAAGTAAACCCACGCGGAAAGGATACAAGAGGACCTCAGACTGTGAGCAATGCTTTCAGGGAGACCCACGAAGGCTGATGCGACAGCAGCTGAGGCCAGGGAGTGGATGCTAACTGAGTGGGCGTGATTCAGGAAAGCTTCTCTGAGGAGGTGGCAAGAAGCTGAGACCCAGAAGATGACAAGGGGGGGCCTGGGCGGCTCGGTCGGTCAAAGATCTGACTCTTGATTTCAGCTCAGGTCACGATCGCGTGATTCGTGGGTTTGAGCCACGCACTGGGCTCTGTGCTGACAGCGCGGAGTCTGCTTGGGATTCTGTCTCCCTCTCTCTCTGCCCCTTCCCTGCTCATTCTCTAAATAAATAAATAAACTTAAAAGAAGAAGAGGAGGAGGAGGAGGAGAAGGAGCCAGCCATGCAAGGAGCTGGAGCGGAGTGTTCCAGCAGACTGAACTGAAATGCAGAGGATGTCGGATGGGAAAGGCTGGTTTGCCCCAGGACAAGGAAGGGACAGAGTAGGCGGGAGCATGTAGGATGAGAAGGGTAAGATCCGAGAGGTCTCCAGTTCCTCTACATCATGGAAGCGGGGCCTCCTGGGCCATGGCAGGAGCTACGACTGTATTCAAAGGGAGATTTTAAATATCCTGGAGGACTCCTCCCTTCCTGGGGCCCCAAAAGTCTGGGGGACAAGGGTGGCCAAGATGACTCCCACACATACGCAGTCGGATAGTGGGCCGCAAGGAAGTTCAGGATCTGTCAAGATCAGTGCCCTTGGGCCGTATAGCTAGGGGCCAGCCCCAGGAAGGGAAGGGGTGTGCCTGCAACCACATCTGTGGCCATGGCAGAGCACAGCTAGAACCCTGGACACTGGCAGAGCAAGGGAGGGGGGCACATTTTTCACAGTCAGAGCTGTGATTTCCTGTAGCTCTTCACATCAAAGCCTTCCTTCTTCCGAGAAGAGAGGGAACGTGGTCTCCTCGGATCGCACCATCAGAGGAGCCGGACAGCCAGGCTCCAAACCCAGGTCCTCCTGATGCCAATGCCCACACCCTTTCCAGTGGGATTTTGGTGTTTCCCGAAGGCTGCTGGAACCTCGTTTGGGAAACACCGCAGGGCCAAAGCCGGTAAAACAAATGAGCCAGGTGCCCTCACGCATTAGTCCTGACATGAATGAATGCATTTTTTGAGAATAGACCAAGGAAGCCATTTACAAATAGTTACCGCTAGGCAGACACTTCCCATAATCCTTTTCTTCATTAACGATCTGCTAGATCTTGCTCCTTGTAGGATGGTGGAACGCAACTTCCAGAGCATCAAACTAACTGAGAGGTTTTGTTAAAATACAGGCTGCTGGGGGAAAAAAAAAATACAGGCTGCTGGATCCTATACCCAGAGTTCTGAGTCAGCAGCGGGTCTGGGGTGGGGCCCAGGATCTTGCACTTCTGACAACTTCCCAGGTGATTCGGATGCTGCTTGTTTGGGGACCCACTTTGAGAACCACAGCTGTACCGCTACACTGTGGTCTCTGCCCAGATTCCCTTTAGGACCCAGGTCCTCGTTTACCCAGGGATTGTCCCTCCACAGGAATTGCTTTTTTTTTTTTTAATTTTTAAAAAAAATTTTAACGTTTATTTTTTAATTAATTTTTTTTTTTTTGAGAGAGAGAGAGAGAGAGACAGACAGAGCGTGAGCAGGGGAGGGGCAGAGAAAAAGGAAGACACAGAATCCAAAGCAGCTCCAGGCCCCGAGTTGTCAGCACAGAGCCCGATGTGGGGCTCGAACTCACCAACCGTGAGATCATGACCTGAGCCAAAGTTGGACGCTTAACCGAGGAAGCCACCCAGGCGCCCCCACAGGAATTGTTCTTAACGGAAGGGCCCTGCCCTACCCAGAGTCATCTCTCCTTCCTGCGAGCAGCCTACTGGTCAATGTAGACGTTCCAAGGGCTCCATCTGGGACGAGTCTGCAGGGCCAGCTCAGCCTCAGAGCTCCCTTTGGGATCGGCCAAGGACTCTCTCGTGACTGCATCAGAGTTCAGTTCGCCTCCTGCCAAATCCCACATTCTTAATTCCCTTGCAGGTGTCGTTCCCAAAGCACTTCCCATTATACACCCTGGATTCAAATTTCTGTCCCAGAATCTATCTCCCAGAGTGTCTGACTTTAGGGAGTTGGTACCAGAAGTGGGGTGGTCTAAGGAAGCAGATTAAACGGGATTTGGGGGGCTGGATCGCCCATTCGCTGGCTGGCTGGCACAGATACTCCAGCCCCTGGGCTGTAAACATGAAGTTCACAGTAAGTAAACTTGAAGCCTTTTACTGGTGGCAAACTGGAATGGGTTATCTGTGGGAGGGAATGAACTGGGGGGTGCAGTGCCTCAGGCTTTTGAGAGGCTTGCATGAGGTTCCAATTATAATGACAATAAAATTGGATGGCTCTCACTGAATGCCATTAATGTACTAAAGAAGAAGAATGAAAATCACCCATTTAAGGCAAAAGTGTAGAAGTCAGAAGGCCTCTTTGGCACCATCTGAAGAACTCTCATGTTGTACAGTCAGAAGACAGAAAGGACTGAGAATCAGGCCCAGGTCTTCATTGTAGGAGTAACAGATCACCAGAAAAATCTCAACCCTGGCAATCCTGTTATGCCAAGTTCGGAGCTTTAATTAGAAAGTAGTGGGGCCTGGGTGGCTCAGTCGGTTGAGCATCTGACTTCGGCTCAGGACATGAGCTCATGGTTCAGGAGTTCAAGCCCCACATCGAGCTCTGTGCTGACAGCTCAGAGCCTGGAGCCTGCTTCAGATTCTCTTTCTTTCTCTCTCCCTCTCTCTCTCTCTCTCTCTCTCTCTCTCTCTCTCTCTCTCTTTCAAAAAATGAATAAACATTACAAAAAAGAAGAAGAAAGTAGTGGAGCCTTGTTACTTGGGATAGAGACTCTGGTGTGGATGCACTCAAGAACATTGAAGCCTCAGAACATCCAGAACTCTCTAAGCCTGCAGAAGTGGCCTAGGACTCCTAGTAAATACTAGTGCTCTCCCATCCCTTAAAGATGATGCCCCCACCCCACGACCCCACCCTGGGTCACTTTAGGCACACCCCGCATACAAGCACACACATCACCTCCCAACTGCCAAACTCCTAACAGAGGCCAAGTTATTATTCAGCCAGGAAACATAGGGTCTGCCAGGCTTCTCTAATAGGAATGAGAATGATAGGATCCCAAAATAATAGATGCCAGATGGCACTTAATCATCAGAAACAAGCTAAGTGCAAATATTGTGATAAGCAGCAAAGTCATGGAGGCAGCTAGGGGCCTGACCCACAAACGGCTATGAAGATGTTAATAAAACACGACATTCCTAAAGGCATGTTAGATGAGCAGCCAGCAAGGGGATTGCTCAATGTATACAATCAGAATAAATCACAGATCAGGATCTCCTGCCAAGTTTCCAGACCTCGGCCCATTTTCAATTTTGAGGACTGTTGGATACAAGGTCTGAGTTGACACGTGAAACCCAAAATACTATCCCGGCCCCTGTTAGAATAAGAATGTCTGGGGGGAGCCTGGGTGGCTCAGTTGGTTAAGTGACCGACTCTTGATTTCAGCTCAGGTCATGATCTCACGGTTCGTAAGACATCGGGGTCTGCGCTGTCAGCATGGGGCCTACTTGGGAGTCGCTTTCTTGCCCACTCTCTGTCCCCCCCACCCCCCACCCCCCATGCTCACTCTCTCTCTCAAAAAAGAAAAAATGTCTGGGAGTCAGGTAACAATTGGAGTCCCTGCTCAGACGTAGCTCATAGAAGTTCCAGGCGTTCACCCAGTAGTCATTTCCTCAGCCCCTGACTGCAGCTGGAATGGACACACTTGACAGTGGGCAGAACCTGCATGTTGTTTCCCTGGCCTGTGAGGTAAGGGCAAGCAGAAACTTCTGAAACTGCCTCCACCCACCCCCCCCCCACTAGCTGAGACAGAACATCGAAATCAATATTGCATCATGACGGAGATTAATGCCACCCCGAGAGATCTAAAAGATACAGGAATAGTAGTCCACACCATGTCTTCACTTAATGTGCCAGCCTGGCCACTAAAAGTAACCAGAAGGATCTGGAGGCTGACACTGATGTCCACACCACCAAGTAGTAGCAATAACCGTAACTGCTGTGCTGCATGTGACGTCTAGTGAGCAGGTTAACACAGCCCGGGATGGAGCGTGGCTGCTGAAGGGGTGGGTGTGTTTCTCTACATCTCTCTCGGGAAGGAGGACCAGAATCAGCTCACACTCCTGTGGAATGGATAACACTCTACATTCACAGCCTTCCCCCCACGGTCACCCTGACCCTTCTACTCCCTGGCATAACACAGTCTGAAGAGAAGTGGACATTCCACACAACGTGGCACCAGGCGACTGTAACTACAGTAATTAATGTAATTAATTAATAATTACCAGTAGGTAATGAGCAAGAAGCAGCAAGTACCTTGGAGGTCTGGAGAAGATGCGAGCACTCCGGAGGACGGAGATGGATCCCACCAAGAGTCAGGGTCCTGCCACATCAGATTTAATGGGTTCTGGGAAAGGCCAGGACGTCTCCTCCAAAGCAAAGGGCAAATGATTGCGTCTTGTGCCTCACATGACTCAGATGAAAGCACACCGCCTGGAAAGCCTCTTCGGGTTCTGGATTTAACATATTCCACACAGGAGACTATTGTTCTAAGCCAGTTCCCATGTCACACACAAGAGTGCCAGCTTTGAACGGAACCCAGAGGAGAAAGTGCCCCGCAGCAGGTCCCGGTTATGGCACAAATGGCGGTAAGCCTCCATGGGGTTAGAGGCAAATCTGAAGGCGAAAGATGCTGTGTGGTGGAGTTTACAGCCAGCCTTAGGAGGAGACCCACAGCGTCTACTCCTGTGGCAGATCCGCCCTGGCTGAAGAGGGGAGGGAGCCCTTAAGGTGCCACAGAACACATTTTGGGAACCACTGAGTAAAAAGCTCTCAAGACTCCCTCCAACCCAGATTTTTTTTCTATAGATCCTTCTTACCATGGGTTTGCTCAAGCCGGGTCTCTATGGGTCTTATTTGTTTGGGGACCAATTCTGCCCGCGTGCCTTGCCAACAGCTGCCCAGGAAAAGGCTCTCTGACGCTCTCCCAAGGAGTTTTGGCTCAGAATGGGCTGTCTGAGAGCGCCAGCCAGTCAGGGATACTGCCAACGTGTTTCTAGTCGGAGTAAGAACTGTGGATCTTTCCTGTGACTCTGCCTTTGCTTTAGCTGAAGCCTATCTTCTGATAGTTTGGAAAACCGAGTATTGTTCCTTTTCTCATGAGGCTGTGGTATGTGTCAATCCCACACGGCAGCAGTTGACTTGCCCTGAACCTTGCTTCCCCTGGAGGTGCAGGGTGCAGGTGCACCCCCGACGGGTGAGGCTAAGGGAGAGACTCTGTCGCAGGGATTCGGCGCTGTAGAGGAAGAGCTTGTGTGAAGGCACCTTCCGTTGCCAACAACAGCCAGCGCCCCCTCTCCCACCCACAGAACCCAGCTGCAGGAGAATGACTGCTCTAAGTCCACCATGGCTTTGCTGTCTGGAAAACTCCATCCCCTCTCTGGGCCTCAGTTTCCCCCATTATAAAATTAGGGGGCTGGACACTCTGCCTGCCCTGATGTTCTGTGACCCACAACTTGAAAATGCAGGGCAAGGGCCGTCTGTCCTCCTCACTGTGGCTCCTGTTAGAATCACCTGCCCACATCCAATCGTGGATACGTGTCATTCCGTTTGTACTTCAAGAATGGAAATAAATGGAAAAAATACACCCTGGAAAGCGAGAGGCCTGGAAGATTGAGCAACCTCCCAGCTGGGGTAGGTGTGGGGATGGCGGTCCAGACTCCAAGCAGCTCAGTGATGCATATCCCTCAGATCTCACCCCTGCGGTGCTGCCCAGAGAGGGGTGGCTGTCTGTACAGGACACATTCCGGTGAGAGAGCCCTTCAGTCTCAGCCCAGTACCTTCTGCTTGGCCTCACTGGGAGACTGTTGGGGCAGCTCCCTTTTCACAGGCTGGGTGAGGGACGACCTGGGATGTCAACTCACTGGGGTGGGGAGAGAAGACAGGAGGGGCTGTCAAAGGGACTTCACTTCCACTCTGGAGAAGGAACTATTCAGTTTCAAGAGTAATTCCTGGCACACAGTAGGTGCTCAATAAAAAGTTATTTATGACTGGTGTGTTCAAGGCAATACAGCCTAGAGCAGTGGCTTTCAAATATTTTTGACCAAAAAATGCATTTTGCATTATGACACAGAACATGAACACACACACACACACACACACACACACACACACACATCCAGTATGTGCATATGTATCTAACAATATATTTTCAGAAATTAACCTTTAAGGCTTACTACAAACAATATACCCATGTTTTCTCTTCCATCTCCTTCTTAAATGCTAATCATGATCCACTAAATTGATTTCAAAACCCACTAAGAATTAACAATCTCCAGTTTGAAAAATATGGGCATAGAAATCAACCTGTGTCTGATTCATTTGCTGATCCCTATCTAATCCTCTGACACCTTAGTCCTCCCACCCCCAATCTGAAAGTGGCAGGGAACTCGAGACCTTACAAAGGCAGCTGTGTCAAAGTGCTGAGAGCCACGTGCTTTAGAGGAGACAGGCACACATCGGACACTAATCCTGTCCTGGAGGAGCTTACATTCCAGAGATGAGTCGTGAACCCCATTATTACCCAGAAGGGTGGCATCCTACAGAAAGTAAAGGCAACAGGCCTGGAGTTCAAGGTAAGCGCTGTTTCTTCCAAAAGAGGAGATCAGAGCGGCAGGGTCGATGTTTACCTCATTCAATAAGGGGAGCCTCAGATCCCAGAGCAGCACTTGGCAAATAAGAAGTGCCTTATAAATATTTATGTATGAAATCAATGAATGCATCAAAAAGATGGCCTGGGGGGGGGGATCTAGATGCACACAGAAGAAGAGAGGGAGGACATTCTAGGCAAGCAATTCCATGAGGAGTCACTTCCAGAGGGGTCTAGAGTGGTGTTTAATTAATGAAATCCAAACCCATCCCAGGGAACTGGAACCAACCTCCCTACTGCCCCATCCCCATAGCCCTAGAAAACTGAGGAAGGAAAATAGGAGTCTAGGTGTGGGAGTTTGTTTCCCAGCCCTGGGTCACTGGCATATGATCCTGGGACAAGTCACTTCCCCTAGCCTCTCCAATGAAGGGTATTGGGCAAGATACTCTCTAAAATCATTTCCAGGGGCATCTGGGTGGATCCATCAGCTGAGCAACCAACTCTTGATTTTGGCTCAGGTCATGACGTCACAGTGCTGAGATCGAGCCCTGCATCAGGCTCCACACTGAGCAGGGAGTCTGCTTGGGATTCTTTCTCTGCCTCTCTCTCTGCCCCTCCCCTGCTCACGCTCTTTCTCTCTCTCTCTGTATCTCTCTCTCTCTCAAAATAAATAAACTTTAAATAAAAATAAAATCATTTCCAAGTCTTTAAGTTCTTTGCTCTGGAAGCCCTTTTTCTTCCCCTCTCTCCTTTCCAATTACCCAAGGACAGCCCATTGTGTGCTGCTGTTGTCATTTTTCTGGATGTTCAGCCCATAAACACAAAGAGCTGGTTGGGTACAAGGTGTTCTGGTTACTGTTGCCATGGAATAAATTACCCAACACTTATGTGCTGTAAAACAATCACCATTTTATGTTGCTCATGATTCCTGTGAGTTGAGAATTCACAAAGGGCTTGACTGGGAGTCCTTGCTCAGACCTCTCATGAGATTGGAGTCCATGCCGATTTGGGCTGCACTCATCTGAAGGCTCAGTTGGGCTGGACATCCGAAATTATTCAGTCACATCCAGGCCCAGTTGCAGATGGCTGCTAGTGGAGGCTGGGTTTCGGCTAGGTGCTCAGATACGCCTCTCCAGCATGCTGGTGCTAGAGTAGTTGGACTTAATACATGCCAGCCAGCTTCCTCTAGAGTGAGTGACTCCAGAGGACCAGGCAGAAGCTCCATGGGCTTTTTTATGATCTCATTTATGGAAGTCACGCAGCAGAAAGTCTACTGCGTTTTATTGCTTACAAGAGAGTCATGAGGGCCAGCTCAAGTTTCAGGGGAGGGGACATAGACCTCACCTCTCAATGGCAGATGTGTCAATGACTTCACAGACAAGTCTCACAATTGCCACACAAGACACCAGTCTGGCCATTGATAGAACATTGATGTAGACATGTGTGGTTTTGACCTTCCTTGTTCACTCCATCTCTGTGGCCTCAGTGCCCTTCTACTATCCTGGGATATGCACACATATCCTGATGCCCCCTACTTTACCAGATCTTTTCCTATTCATTCCCCTCTTTGCAAACAAACCTTGCCTATTATTATGGATTGAATGCTGAATGTTTCTCTCTTCCCAAACTTCATACACTGAAGTCCTAATCCCAGATGAAATGGGGGGCCTTGAGAAGGTGATCAGATTTAGATGAGTTCATGAAGGTGGGGCCCCCATGATGGGGCCAGGTCCTTATAAGAAGAGTTAGAGAGACCAGAGGTCTTTTTCTCTCCAGCATGTGAGGACACAGCAAGAAGACAGCCATCTACAAGCCAGGAAGAGAGTTCTCACCAGACACAAAATCTCCCAGCATCTCGGTCTTGGACTTTGAGTCTCCAGAACTGTGACAAAGATACATGTGTTGCTGGAGGCACCCAGTCCGTGGTGTTTTGTTATCAAACCCCAGGAAGACTAAGACACTGTCTCACATCTTATTCCCTCAAGATCTCAGTCTGTGTACAACTTTAAGAGATTCTAATACAAAATAAGTGGACACCTGATCCCTGTTAAACATGCTCGTCTCTAGAAGGCTTCTAACTGAGCAACCCAAAGAAGGCAATTTCAGACACCACGGCAGGTAAGAAAAGAAGAGAATAGATGTTGAATCCTGATGGGTTTCTGATGTCTACTGTGGCCCTATATTTGGAGTGTATCATCAAACAAAAAATCCATGAGATCAGCAGGGCTGCACGTGGGGAAATACACGTGAGGCAACCAGTTTCTATCTTCTCTCCAAACCTGCACATGGTTTTAACATGCAGTTGTCAGGCAGAACGGCTATCCAGATTTGAGCCCAAGGACACAGCACTGTCTTTACCAGCAGCCCTCTGAATTGGCATTTGTTGTATCTCCACCTGTTACCTTACATTGGACTAGTGGCCTAGTTGGTTAAACTGACTCAAAAGAAACTAGTTGGGACTGAACATAATAAAATAGCAGAGCCTGTAAGGCATTGGGATGGGTTGGATGATAAAAGGATGAGATGTAACAGTGGAATGGAGTGAGCTGGAAGAAAATGTCCTCAGTGTGCTCACTGCTCAGGCCTCCATAATTTCTTTCCTTTTTCTGGAATGTTCTACCCCCACATAACCTTAGAGCAGCTCCTTCATGTCATTCAGGTCTCTGCTCAAATGTCACCTGCTCTGACCACCATCACTCTTCACAGCCCTTTCCCTGATTTATTTTTCTAATCTCCGTTTGTAAACATCCTCTATATATTAGCTTGTTTCTACTTCCTCTTCTAATTCCATGAGAGCAGGAATTTGTCTTTGCCTGCTTCATGCTGCTGTCTGCCCTTCCTAGATCAATACCAGGTATACAACAGGCGCTCAATAAATACTACAGGAATGACTAAATCGTTTCAACAAATCGAACTCATTGGAATGTATACAAATGGAAAGGATCACAGTAAAATGAAGCGGAGGGAGGAGAACATAAAAGGGAATCATGGAACAGAGGGAGGCAGGTAGAGTGTGGAGGGAGGGGCAGGTAGCTGAGTATGAAAGAAACAGAACAAAAGTCAATTCAGAGCAGCTGGATGGAGTGGAGTCATAGGCTTCAATCCTCAGCGCACACTGGAACCATCTAGAGAGCTTTTAAACCATACAATGCCTCATCTACCCATTCAGATTCAATTAGTCGAGGGTGGGGCCCAAGCACCATTATTTCTCAAAGCTTTCCATGTGATCCAAATTTGCAGCCAAGGGTGAGAACCACTCTATTAGGACATTCTGGTTATAGAAATTAGGTTAACCTCAAGCCCAGCTGTCAGGCTTATGCACAGAAGAGCTACGAGCCAGGATTTCAAACCCTACTAACAACACATCTATAAGGGAACATGTTCACCAGCAGCAGCGGCCACAGAAAATCTCTCGAATTTTTAGCTCTTGCCCAATAGAGCATGTTGTTCTGACAAAATGTGTGAGTGGAAACTCTCATCTCAGTCAAAGCAGCCTGTTTCTTCTGAGGGGCCGGGCGTTCTGCTGGGGTATCTCTAGGGGTCTTCTCTGTACCATATGGATGGGGCAATTCGAGAAGTCATTCCGTCTTTGCAGGGAGATAAACGGGGTCGCCCTGGAGCTCCAGTCTTCTCCAAAGCAGACTCTCCCCTTTATCTCTCTCCAACAACCCAGCTAATTGCAAAGTCTCCTTCTGCTTTTGACCAAACCAAGCAGAATTATAAAAGAGGCCCAAAGTCTGACTTCCACTATCTTCCTGACTTCAGATTTTTAAAAAATTTTTATTCAATTTATTTAAACTACACACACACACACACACACACACACACACACACACACATTTACCCATTTCTCCCACCTCCCACCCCCTGCCTCTTGAAACCACCAATCAATTTTCTACATTTATAAGCTTGTGTGTGTGTGTGTGTGTGTGTGTGTGTGTGTGTGTGTTTTAAGATTCCACACATAAGAAAGATCACATAATATTTGTCTTGCTCTGTCTGCCTCATTTCACTTAGCATAATGCCCTCAAGGTCCATCTATGTTGTGGTAAATGGCAAGACACTTCCTTCTTTTTATGGCTGAATAATATTCCATTATATAATTTCTTTATCTAGTCACCCATCCGTGGACA
The DNA here is from genome assembly GCF_018350195.1 of Panthera tigris. Lineage (NCBI taxonomy): Eukaryota > Metazoa > Chordata > Mammalia > Carnivora > Felidae > Panthera > Panthera tigris. The sequence goes on along the minus strand of NC_056676.1, from coordinate 67,712,092 downwards.
CTTAGGTGATTTCCATTCCCTGGCTATTATAAATAATGCTGTAGTGAATATAGTGGTACAAATGTCTTTTCAAATTAGTGTGTTCATTTTCTTCAGATAAATACCCAGACGTGTAATTGCTGGATCATATGATAGTTCTATTTTTAATTTTTTGAGGAAACTCCATACTGTTTTCCACAGTGGCTACACCAACTTACAGTCTCACCAACAGTGCACAAGGGCTCCCTTTTCTCCACATCCTTGCCGACACTTGTTATTTCTTTTCTTTTTGATACTAGCCATTCTACCAGGTGTGAGGTAATATCTCATTGTGGTTTTGATTTGCATGTCCCTGATGATGAGTGATGTTGAACATCTTTTCATGTGTCTGTTGGCCATCTGGATGTCTTTGGGAAAACATCTATTCAGATCCTCTGCCCATTTTTAAATCATATTGTCTTGGGTGGGGTAGGTTGTTTCTTTCTTTTCTTTTTTTTCTTTTTTTTTTTTTTTTGTTATTGAGTTGTATGAATGCTTTATATATTTTGGAGGTTGGCCCCTTACCAGACACACGATTTGCAATTTTTTCCCATTGAGTAAGTTACCTTTTCATTTTGTTTATGGTTTCCTTTGCTGTGCAGGAACTTTTTAGTTTGATGTAATCCCACTTGTTTATTTTTGCTCTTGCTTTTGCTTTTGGTCTGCCAGTTTCAAAAAATCATCACCAAGACCAATGTCAAGGAACAGACCACCTATATTTTTGCCCAGGAGTTTTATGGTTTCAGATCTTATATTCAAGTTTTTGATCCATTTTATCCATTTTGAGTTCATTTTTTTCTGTAGGGTATAAGATAGTGGTCCAGTTTTATTCTTTAGCATGTAACTATCCAGTTTTCCTAACACCGTGTATTGAAGAGTCCTTTCCTCCATTGTATGTTCTTGCCTCTTTTGCTGTAAATTAAGTGGCCGTATACGTTTAAGTTTATTCTGGGTTCTCTATTTGGTTTCATTGATCTATGTCTCTGTTTTTATGCCAATACCATACTGTTTTAATTACTGTAGCTTGGTAGTATAATTTGAAAGCAGGGAGCATGATGCCTCCAGCTTTGTTCTCTCTCAAGATTGCTTTGGCTATTTCGGGTCTTTTGAGGTTTCGTACAAATTTTAGGATTCTTTGTTTCTGACTTCAGATTTTCCTCTCCCCAGTGCCAATTCAGGCCCCAGCTTTTATCCAAACCCACTCCAGCTCTCTGGAAAAAAAAATAGTAATGACGATAATGATGATAATGATAACTATTCCTTCTTAAGCTCTGGCTATAATAAATGTATGTATCATAACTTGCTATGATGCTCAGTTTATATAACAATTGACAGCATTTGCTGAGAGCTCATTATGGACCAGCATCCTTCTTTCAATGTTATATATATTAGTTTATTTATCAACTCTATGACATAGTTGCTATTAAATCATCCCCATTTAAAGATGAGGAAACTGGGGCACACAGCAGTTAGGTGAACTGCCTAAAGACACCCAGCTAATGAGTAGCACAGTGAGGACTTAAACCCCTGGCTGTAGAATCTGGGTTCTTAGCATATATAACCTGCTGCCCTATACACCCCTGTGTGTTCTTAATAACAGTCTCACCAGGCAGATATTATTTCCTGAGTTTACAAATGAGAACGCCAAGGTTCAGCTATGCCCCAGACTTACTCCAAAGCACCATATTGGATTTCAACCTCAACCCCAGTATTGTCTAATTCCAAAGTCAGCTCTGCCTCTCAGCTCAAATGCCTGCGAGCTTGGGGAGCAGGAGCGGCCTCCTCTCTCCCTAAGAGCAGCGGTTCAGGCCTTCTCCTCATGGGCAGGAATTTCTCCCATGGGCCACCCAGTCAAGGGCAGGCTTCTGCGGCTTCTGGATTCAGAGCCTGTGTGTCACCATCAAGCAGCAACCCCAGGCCACACTTCCTCAGACTTTCTTCTGTTTTCAAGGCCCCAGTTAAGTGCAAGGGACTCTGTTCCATGACGGAGTGTCACTCGGTTCCAGGTGGTGGGCTCGAGTGGGTGAGGGAGGCCCTTTGAGTCACGGAGGAAACCGAAGAGTGGAGTCCCCACAGCCCCCGGGCCCAGGCTCCAGAAGGCCGCACCCCAATACTTTGGAAATGTGTAACTCGCACCCTCATCCTCCTCCCACGGACCTGGGGTTCGGCTGCTGCTGATTCATTTTCAGAAGCTCCTCTTTCCACAGCAGCATGAGGAAGGACGGTCCCCCGCCAGAGCCATGTGTGCTTGCTATGATTCATCACATCGTCTGCAACCGCCTCAAAAATAGCCCTTACGCAATCCAGGAGCCGCTGGGAGCCTTGCGGCACAGGGGCTTCCCCTCTTAGTCACCCTCTGGGCCTCGGTCCACTTCCACGCAGCCACGGGAACGCGGAGGGACAGGCACATGCCCAAAAGAGGAACTTGGGAAATTAGCAGGCGGGGTGAAGGCCGCCCCCCATTGCTGGCAACGGCTATGAGGCAAGATCGCAGCTGTGCAGCTCCTGTAGAAGTGAAATGTGCACCGTAAACAAAATCTCCCTGGGCCAAGGGTGGCCTCTGCCCTGTGCCCTCTGGTCCTGGGGTCTGTGCATAGGAAGAAGGGCCTGGACGCGGCTGGCCTGCTCTTTCTGCAGATTTGGGTGTTTGCTGGCGAAGCAGGCTGCTGGCCTTGGCAGAAAGTGGTCCCAGCTTTGGAAAAACAGCAGCATGGACAGAAGGATGGGGACGTGCCCATCGGGAGCTCCTGCTGCCGGTCCCCAAGACTCAGTCAGGTGTTTTTTGGTTCTAGCTGGCCACGGCCACCTGGAGGGGGTGGGGGTGTAATAATCACGGATGCTGGAGCCCCATCTCCAAAGATTCTGACTCAACTGGCTGGGACAGAGCCTGGGCCTACTTTTCAAAAGCAGATATTTTATTTTATTTATTTTATTTTATTCTATTCTATTCTATTCTATTCTATTCTATTCTATTCTATTCTACTGAGAGAAAGAGAGGCTGCACTGAGCCAGGGGCACAGAGAATCCCAGGAGGGGCGGGGCAGCAGGGAGAGAGAAAGAAGTGGGAGAGAGAGAGAGAAAGAGAAACGGGGCTTGTGTTTCCCCGAAGTGGGACTTGAGCTCACCTGATGTGAGACTCGAACTCATGAACTGAGAGATCATGACCTAAGCAGAAGTCAGACGCTTAACTGAGCCGCCTAGGTGCCCTAAGTAAAGTGGGTGATGGGCATTGAGGAGGGCACCTGTTGGGATGAGCACTGGGTGTTGTATGGAAACCAATTTGACAATAAATTTCATATAAATAAATAAATAAATAAATAAATAAATAAATAAATAAATAAATAAATGCAGATATTTTAGAGTTGGGACACTTCCCTGGTAAAAGCCCTCACTTTGCATTTGAGAAGACTAGGCTGAGAGAGTAACAGGGACATATTCAAGGTCGCACAGCAGCTACTGGGAAAGATTAGACTTGAAATTTACCTTGGCCTACAAAGTCCTACATGACCCCCGCCCCCCCCCGCTCCGCATTGCCTTGTTACCTCTCCGAACTTTCTGACTGTCTCCTCTCTCCTATTCTCTTCCTCTCACTTTCCCTCTCTCTCCTCTCCCCTCTCTGTTCTCTCACCCACGTCAGGGACTTTAAGTGCCCATTTCCCCTGCCTTTACCCCAAACCCTTCGTGATTCTCAGTCAGCAGCCTTCTCTGCCCCTCCGTCTCCTCCCCTCGCTTTATCTTCCATCATGACACAACTTGCTCTCCTGTCTGTGTTCACTTATCAGCTTCTCTCCCATTAGAATGTGGCTCCAAAAGAGCCACGGCTCCCTGCGTGCCCCCCACACTCGCACCGTGACTGGCACACAGCCGTTGCTCAATAAATATATTTGTTGAATGGATGGATGACCCCAGCACAGGGTGCCCACGGGCACCCAGGCCCCCAGCCCACACCCACCAGGCCAGGGTACCGACTGCCTGCCAAGCCCTGAGGTCACATGTTTCTCCTCAAGGACTAGCTCAGGAATGCCCACAAAACAAGCTCAGAACCCAAACCATTTCTCTGTACAGTAGTGTGTCCAAGGCATGCCCATGGAGGACCAACACTGCTTCAGAACCAGCGCACCAGGGTGATCACAACCAGAAAATAGCTGCCCCAGCCCAGAAGCCCCCCGGGGAGGCCTTTCGAATGATGCTCGCACTGATCAAATGCGTTCAGACTCCTGTGGGGTATTGCCTTCACGATTTACCGGCCCCCGGCTCTTGACTTTATAGTCGCCATCTTGTTCTCAACCAATCGTAACCTGTGTGTGTGCAGCTGTTTATTGACCACAAAATGATTTTGCAAATATGCTCGATCCTCACGGCAAATCAGGGAGCTGGACGCTGCTGTCCATTTTACAGATGAAGCCCATGAAAGCCCAGAAAAGCAAAGTCACCGGTCTAAGATCACACAGCAAAGGACACAACCAAACTCGGACTTGAACCCAAGTCACGGCAAGGGCCAGTCTTCTACTCTAGCCTCCACTCCAGCTGCCTTTCCACACCAAGTAGATCGGATCCCCTACCTCAGTGCCAAGCTTCACTCTGGATCACGTGCTGCCAGCAATCTCCCCCTCCTGGAAGAGGAAGGTTTGCCGTGCTCAAAGAGATATGACAGATCAGGTCTCAGCTTCTGAAGCTCAGTCCAGAAGAGGGAATACCAATGCTGTAAGTGACTCTAACTATTTGTATCCCCCAAAAAGCAGAGCCTGAGACAAGGACTAGGCTTCACACAGATTATTTAGGAGGTGACCTCAAGAAGCAGGAATGAGAAGAATGGGGCATAAGTCAGAGAAGGAGGAAAGGCCAATAGAACTGTGTGCTTTTGAAATTGCCCTTGTAAGCACAGAAGCTAGATTCTTCTGGGACCTCTGACTTCCGGGCTACCCTGGAACAAGGCTGAGTGGGCCCTCACTACTGGGCCTGAGGCAGAAAATCAGAGTCACATGTCTGGCGTCTGAGGTGGGAGGCGGTGAGCAAGTGTCAGAACGCACACAGAACCCTCCGCCCACCCGAAGTGCAGCTAAAAGCAGACACAGGCTGCAGGGATGAGCTCAGGTCACCAAAGCATCCCCTGCAGTGACACCTTTGGAATAAGTCCACACAGTCTCTTCTGGTGACGACTTTGAAAGCAGTCCAAGCGTGTTTATTTAAAAGAAAAATCTGGTCACACTTCCCTTGCAGTTTTGACCATCAAAGAGTCAGAATTATATAGGTCAACAATTTCTCAGCAACTTCCTGAACTGAGCTGGACTAGGGCCCTCCACCAACCCACAGCAGCCTGGGGCTCTCTGCACCTGGCAGTCACTCTAAAGCTCTGCCAGGTTCCAGGTCTTCTGAGGCTGAACCCCAAGATTTCTCCGCATCAGGCCCCTTCTTCCTGCAAGAGGTCCTCACCAGGCCCTCGTGGCTCGGCCCCTGTGACTATGATGCTAGCCCGACTTGGCCCTTCCCCCCAGATCCCTTGTGGTGTTGATGGGGACACTGGGCTGAGGTGACTGGCTCAAGGCCCTTGACAAGTTAGAAGCATCTGGCCCTTTGGCACACAGGCCCAGGACAAGCCACGTAATTTACAGGGCCCGGTGCAAATTGAAAACGCAGGGCCCCTTGCTCACAAATTAATAAGAGTTTCAAGACAGTGAGAGCAGAGCCAACTAAACCAAGGGCAGAGTCCCTCTGAACGCAGGCCCTATACGATCGTACGGGTTGCACACTCATGCACACTGCATAGGCCACACCTCTCCCAGAGAAATTCCAAAGGGGAAGGGTGGGCTACTTCCAAAACAACAGCCTTCCAGCCAGTGAGCCTGGGATGGAATCTCAACTTTGCCTCTCACCTGTTGTGCAATTGATATGAATTGCTTATGCCCCTGGGCCTCAGTTGCCTCATCAGTAGAATGGGAACGAGATGGCAAACTGCACGTAAAGTACGTGGAACATGAAAGGCACTGAGCAAACATGTGTCCTTGGCCCTCCCTCAACACCTCCCTCCTCCATTTCAGTTTCTTCCTTTTCAGGCTAAAAGAACCAGGACACCCACACACACACACACACACACACACACACACACACACACACTAAAAGAACCAGGACACCCCCCCCCCCCCACACACACACACACACACACTAAAAGAACCAGGACACCCACCCACACACACACACACACACACACACACACTAAAAGAACCAGGACACCCCCCCCCCCCCCCACACACACACACACACACCACGCGCGCGCGCCTGACCCCACCTTGGCCATGGCTTAGTCTCAAAATAACAGCTGGAAAAGGTTGGGGGTGGTGTCCAGTGAGGGAGCGGGCTCTGGACTCCCCGACTCTGCCAGGCTGGGGCCACCAAATCCGCCGCACCCCTCTGCTGTCTAAGGAAAGGGCAGAGGTTCCCATGGATGGCAATTCTTCTTTCTCACCCTCCTTTTCCCAGGACGGAAGGAGAGCAGATGGAGAGAAAGGCTGCACGAGGCCTCTACTGACTCATCATGACATTGTGGGCAGGTCACACATGAGGATCTGGGCCTCAGCTTTCCCATCGCGAAAATGGAGCCGATGATGCCTGCCTTGGCCTCAGCGACAGGATGTCTAGAGAGCATTCATTACGGCTGTTGCACGACTGTCATTGTGCTTTCGCTAATAACACACCGCCCCAGTGAGGCCCAGAAGGCCCCGGGAGCTTTGGGAAAACACACTCTCATCCGTCTTCAAAGCGTCCCTGAGAAGTAGGTGGGCGGCAAGTGTCAGGTTATGGGGGGAGGGAAACAGAGGCAGTCCCCAGGGGCAAGCACCTGTTTGGCAGGGAGGAACAGAAGGAACCCCCGGGCACCCTCGGCAGGGATGGTGACAGTCTCCCCTCTGCTGGGAGTAAGTCTGAACGCCCCAGGCAAGGCGACCTCCCTGAGCTTCCTCCTGAAGGAGAGTCACGAGACCCACTTCTCAGAGTCGCAGTGAAGACGGACCACGGGAGTGGCACCTAGTTAAGTGTTCAGGAAACGTGCGTCCTGAAAGAAGGAGGGAAACAGGTGGGACTAGCCCGATGTCCTATCCACATTTGCCCACTTTCAAGGACAGTGGTTTGTTGAACCTTCTCCTCTCGGTAAAATTGCATTTTACGTCTGCATTAGGCCACAGGCCACATGTCTCTGGACTCAGATACTGCATGGTGACCCATGACCAGGTTCCCATCAGCTTCCGGAGGACATCTGGTCCCGGCCTCCCCGCCCAGGGGGACATGTCAGGTGGAAGGGGATGGAGGAGAGCAGGACCCCTGTTCCAAGCAAAGCCTGGTGGGAGGGACAGACGTTTATGAAGTTCCTACAGTTCGCTTGGGAAAACGGTGGCCTGAGAGGTTAAGCGGCTTGAGAGGTCCAGCGTCGCTGACAGGCAGAGTCAGGATCCAAACCCAGGCCTCGGTGTCCGTAAGCTCTTTACAACATGTGACACCTGAGGCCAGGAACCCGGCCCGATAGGCAGCAGCTCGAGAGACCATCTTGCCCAATCTCTCAGCCTGAGGCCAAAGAAATAAGTGCTCAGAGAAGTCAGGGCAACAGCCCAGAGCAACTGGAGTCAAGCTGGGGCCTGTGCCTCGGGCCTTCTCTTCTGCCTTGGCCTGGGTTGGGGCGGCTCAGGGGCACTGACCAGGCACATGCCAGCCCTGACTCAGAGACCAGGAATCCCCCTGAGTGCAAAGCAAGGGCAGGCGTGACCTCTCCAATCCTAGCTGCCCCTTTCGTAGTCGTCTGCCCAACTAAGCACCTGTTGGGTGCCAGGCCTTGGGGGCACAGACCACGACCACACAAGGCGTGCCCTGCAGGCGGGTGGGTGGCATTTTCCACACAGCCGGGGAAACAGAAGCGCAGGGAGGCCACACTGAGCTTGGTGGCAGTGCTGTACAAGAACCCAGTGTTTTGCCTCCACATCGGCTGCCATCGGCCAAAGGAAGAGAGACTCCAGCAATGAAGACAGGGAACAGAACAGACAGTGACTGTGTCATTTATTGTCCAAATCGGGACAATTCTGAGAATGAAAAAAGGGGATGCTATCAATAAATACACCAGGACACCAGGCACAAACCAGATCGTCCCAGGCCATCTAGAACATGGGGTCGGAGGAACCGTGAGCCCGTGATGTGCCAGCCTCAGTGACAGCAGCTTCCCACATCACTGAATTGTCACATCAGTTCTGAAAACTAGATGCTAGTGTTACATCCCCATTGGATAGGTTCAGAAACTAAGGCTCAGGGCGGGTGATAAAGCCTGCTCAAGATCCCAGCACCAGAGGGCAGCTGCAAAAGAGGGTAAGTGGACACGATTTGGGGCCTGAGGGAAGAAACAAGACACAGGGCATAGTCAGCGAATCTGGCCGCCTTGGGGAGGAGGCGTTATGGCTGGTGTCCGTCCATTATGAATGGGCAGAACCCACAGCAAGCTGGTTATTAAACATGTCTAGTATTCCCCCTGAGATAGGAGCCCACGGGTGGCCCAGAGAGTAGAGTGTTCTGTGGGATGGGGGCTGGGGCAGGGGAGGGTCTTGGGTAGACAGGAAGGCCCCTCGTTCCTGGAGCTACGGGAGAGCTAGAAGGAGCCTCCTCCTGTGGCTTGGCCTCCCTGGGGTGGTGGCCTCTGTGAGAGGGAAGTCCTCTGCTTCCTTCCTTTTTCTCCTAAGCAGATTTGAAAGCAACCGGTCCGGGGTCTTAAGGGCCAGGGGGCGCTGAAAGACGTGGCCACCTCAGTCAAGCTGGACAGAGGGCCGTGCCCCAACCTGGATGGGACCAGGCAAGGGACAGGAGAGAGGTTTGCAAGACAACGTGGACAGACCCGGCCAGACTCGGCCACAGGAGATCACGCCGGCCCCTGTCGATGGGACTGTGAGGGTCCCGGCGTCTGTGGAGGCCCCTCCACAGTCCCTTTGTCTCTGGGCCCGGGTACACTGTCCCCTCAGCCCCACCTCCCAGGCCTCTGCTTTCTAACAGGAAGTGCCTTTCTCTTTCTATGTTTCCCCCCTTGGCCTGCACCCAGCTATCCCCAGCCCGGAGTCGGGGTGACTTTCAGGAAACTCATTGTGAAAAACTCAACCACTCCCAACTGACTGCCTCCAGCCACCTGGGGTGAGGTGCGAGATGTGGGCAGGCAGGGCCACCAAGCTGTCGGCATGGCCTGACTACCTGAGACCAAGGAGCTAGGGTCACGGCGGCCCCCTCCCCACCCAGCTCCTGCACACCTACACACACACACACACACACACACACACACACACACACACACACAAGCACTACTGAAGCAACCCCGGGCAGAGAGGGAAGACACGCCCCATGAAGCGAGAGACTTGGAGGAATCTTAGAAGGCTTCCTGGAGGAAGTGGCATTGGATCCAAGATGTGAAGGATGCTTGGAAGTAAAGAGATGAGAGATGTTTCAGGTGGAGGAAACAACTCCATGGGGAGGCCTAGAGGAGCAGAGAGAAGACCAGAGTGACTGGGGCAGGGTGGGGGCGGGGCGGGGGCACACAAGCTGGGGGAGAGGGAGGAGTAGTTGGGTTAAAAGTCAAACGGTTTGCAGAAACCACAGGGTCAGGAGTGTAAGGGGAAGCCTCTGAAGACTTTTAAGATGGGAGGCAAGGGGCACCTGGGTGGTTCAGTGGGATTTCAGCTCAGGTCATGACCCCAGGGTCCTGGGATCGAGCCCCACGTCGGGCTCCTTGCTGGGGGTGGAGCCTGCTCAAGATTCTCTCTTTCCCTCCCCTTCATGCCCCTGCTCACACTCTCTCTCTCTAAAAATAAAATAACATTTTTGGAGTGCCTTGGTGGCTCGGTCAGTTAAGCGCCCGACTTCAGCTCAGGTCACGATCTCATAGTTGGTGAGTTTGGGCCACACGTCTGTGCTGACAGCTTAGAGCCTGGAGCCTCCTTCAGGTTCTGTGTCTCCCTCTCTCTCTGCCCCTCCCCTGCTTGCTCTCTGTCTCTCACTCTTTCTCTCTCTCAAAAATAAATAAACGTTTAAAAATTTTTTTAATGAATAAAATAAATAAAAATAAAACAACATTTTAAAAAAGATGGGAGGCAAAGGCGTGGCTCCATCAGATTTGCCATTTGAAAGATCAGTCAGCTGTGGAGGGGAAGGAACGGAACAGCAGCTCCCAGGGAGGGTGGTTCTGCCCCCAGGGAACACGTGGCCACATCCACAGACATTTCTGGTTGTCAAAACTTGGTGTGGGGGCACTACAGGCGCCCATCGCCCATCCCGGGTAGAGGCCAGGCCGCTACTTACCACCCTGCGATGCCCAGGATAGCCCCCCACCACAAGGAATCATCCGACCCACAACACTGATAGCGCCCAGCTGAACACACTGCAGGTCAGAGGAGAACAAAAATGGCGGCAGGAAGCGTGGGGAAGACGCCAGGGCAGTGAGCTTGGCAGGAGAAGCTGCACGCAAGAACTGGGGTATTGGCTGTGAAGACAGCAGACGGATCCGTGCCAACAGGACCTGGTGACGGGTCTGACGTGGAGAAAGAAGGAACCAGCTCCCAGTCCCATCACTCTCATGATGCTTCTCACTTCTGTTCTCTTTTTCATTCGCGCTGCCCTCTCATGTGGACATGAGCAGTAGCCTCCCAGCTGGCCTCTCGGCCTCCAGGGACACCTCTCCACTCCATAACGATGTCAGAATGGTCTCTCAAAAGCTCAACTCCGGTCAGGTCAGACCCTCGCTCTAGAACCTTCCATGGCTCCCCAAACCCGAGAAAATGAACTGACAAGTCCCACTTGGCGTTCCAGTCCCTCCCCTCCTCCCTCACCCATTCCCAATTCCACAGGTCTTGTGGCACACATTTTTGGCTGCTTATCAAAAATACATCTCATCTTCCTAGCTAACAGAACCCCAGTGTTGTTTGATAATCTGTCCCCTTCCACACGCATGCTTCCCTAGGCCAGTCCTCTGGCCAGTAAGCAGGAGATAAAATTCTGGCCTTGGAAACACGCAGAGGAGCAGAGGAGTGAGAACTTCTAGGGAAGGCTTCTTTGCTGATAAATGAAAATTCCTGTGAAGAGACAGTTCCCCACCCTCTCTCTGCTAGACAGTGTCATGTCTACAAGCACCACCTGAACCAGCAGCAGCCTTCCTGGGGCCATGGCGGACAAGGCCATGGCGAATCTGTGAGATGAGGGCGGCGGAACAGAGAAGGGAAAGAACCTGGGCACCTGACGAGATGGATGAGCCATCGTGTTGGCCAGCCTGGAAGGGCCCTGCTTCGGGACTACATTCCGGGTGCAACCAACGAGCCGGAGTTTTCTGTTGCTTGTAGCCAGGTCCTGCTACGCCCCCTGCCTCCAAACCCAACTCTCTTCCCGCTTCCGCACTCATACTGTGCTTTCCCACGTCTGCGCCAGCGCTCGTGCTGTTCCTTCTGCCCATCTGTGGGACCTCACCCGTCCCTTTAAAGACCCATCCAAATGCCACCTCCGATCCTCTCTTAAACCCCCTGACCGGAAGCAGCATCTCTGTCGTCTGCACATGACCTGAGCTTCGCCCTGGTGCTTATCGCTCTGCCCCTGTCATCCGAGTCATTTGCGTGAAGTCTGATTCCCACGGCTAGACAGTGAGCCCCGAGAGGCTAGAGCCCACGGCGCGATTTACACTAGGAGACCTCACAGCACCCTGACGGGTATCTTCCTGCCCTTGTACCAGCTTCTGCTGACCCCTATTCCCAACTGCATTCATTTCCTATTCCTACTATAACAAATGATCACAGATTTAGCAGCTTAAAAAAAAACCCACAAATGTATTATATCACAGTTCTGGAAGTCAGAAGTCCAAAATGGGTTTCACTGGGCAGGATGGGATTCCTTCCTGAAGGTTCCAGGAAAGAATCTGTTTCCTCGGCTCTTCCAGCTCAGGACCGCCCGCATTCCCTGGCTCGGGACCCTCTTCTTCCATCTTCAGTGCCATTAATGGTATCAATCCAACCTCTGCTTTCCACATCAGGCCTCCTTCTCTGACTCAGACCCTTCTGCCTCCCTCTTATAAGGACCTTTGTGATTACATCAGGCCCACGCGATAATCCAGGATAATCTCCCCATCTCAAGAGCCTTAACCTAATCACAGCTGCAAAGTCTCTTTTACCATGTGAGGTTACATACTGGTAGGTTCCAGGCATTAGGACATTGGGGGGTGGATTATTCTGCCCACCGCACCAACTAGATTCCAAAATGAAACAGCCAGAAATTCATTAGAAAGACACTAGGTAAACAGCATCATCAGGACTAGGAGACCTCAGGCGTCATTCCAGGTTCCTAAGCATTATAATGCAAATTTTCAGTTTGGCATTTCCCAGGATTTAACGAAATTAGCTTGAGTCATAAAAGATGTGAGCCCAGAATTGAGACAAATAAGGCAAAAGGGAGCTGAGCGACAGGGAGAACAGGTGCAAGAGACTGAAAATCTGAGACCCATCCCCTCCAGTTCAGGCCGTAACACCAGGGATGGGTCCAAGGGGCCCCCGGTAACCGCTTTTCAGTCCTGTAAAGCTCTGCGTACTGCCTCTGTCTCCCTCTCTTCTTCTTGGATAGAGAGGCCTTCTCAGGGTGTGGAGGAGCTGTGCCTTGCTGAGCTGACTCGGGGGGACTGGCTGCCACCGCCACCGGGCACGCAGCCCCGGGAGTGGCATTAGAGGAGTCCGAAGGCCCAGGTGAGGCTCCGGCCTCCACAGCCAAAACACAGAGGCTGGAAACTCAGTAGAGCCTGGGACATTCGAGACTTAGCTGCCCTCCATCCCACAGCCCCGAAGCCCTGCTGTCTGGTATCAAATAAATAAGACTGCCACAAGGTGCTAGTGGCTGGTGACAAGCTGTTCTGTGGTTCATCCTTTGGTAGGAGTTTTCTGGTAAACAAGGACCTCAGCCCAAGGAAGAAATGGCACGTGGTGGAAATTCAGCGCCATAACAGGCTGCCCGGGGAGGCATTTGGCCACCCCAGGGCGGCAGACACGGTGGTGAAGCCCCACCTCAGTGGCCCCGCTCAGAACTGATCTGTGGCTCCCCTCCCACCCGCCGCCCCCCGGCGGCCAGAGCCCCGCCTGGGCCTTCGGACTCCTCTAATGCCACTCCCGGGCTGCGTGCCCGGTGGCGGTGGCTGCCAGCCCCCCTTAGTGAGCTCCGCAAGGCACAGCTCCTCCACACCCTGAGAAGGCCTCTCTATCCAAGAAAAAGAGAGGGAGACGGAGACAGCAAGCCGAGTTTACAGGACTGAAAAGTGGTTACCATCGGAATAATCAAGGGCAAAGCAGGTCGCCTCCAATTCCTCTTTGAAGCGATTTCACAAACTGAATTCCTTCCCTTTGACCAACTTTCCCAATCCTCACATATTTACCTTGCGGGGGAGGCTGCTAAACCCCCCAGCCCCGTGGCAGTGCTCCACTCAACCCGTCCCCCTGAAAGCCACCCCAGCTCTCTCCCTGAGAACCAGCAACACCCCCAGCAGAACACAGGTTCCAACGAGCGAGTTGAAATTCTCACCATCACCCTCGGAGGGGGCCGTCGGGCTCCCGTTTTACAGGTGAGAAAACTGAGGCTCTGAGACATTGAGGAACTTGTCCAAGGTTCACAATCAGCTAACGAAGAGCCGGGCTGGTATTGGAGCCCAGGCCAGCCAGCCTCCAGGCCCAGGGCTGTGTCCGCCACAGGAGCAGGCCTCGAACTTACGGCCTCGGGCGCGCTTCACACTCTTAAAACAACTGAGGTCCCAGCAAGCTTTCATTTTTGTGGGTTATAGCTATCGATAGTTGCTATATTAGGAATTAAAAATAAGGAGACGTTTCTCTTTGTTAATTCACTTAATAACAACCCCATTTTATATTAGCATAAATCATATCTTTTCATGAAAAATTATCATACTTTCCAAAACAAGACAAAAATTAGTGAGAAGGGTGTCACCGTTCGACATTTGGCCAACCTTAATGTTGCACTTAAGAGAAGACAGCTGGGTGTCCGTCCCTGCCACATAGCATATTTCAGTATGCTATAACCTGCTATCTGAGTTACAAGTACAGGAAGAAAAGCCTAGAATCTCACAAAATCCCCTAAAAGTATCCCTAAACAAGAGTCTGAGGAACGCGGCACTACATATACTGCCTCATTTTTGACGCTCCGACCCCAGGTTCCCAAAATGGGGCTTGCACAAAGTAGATGTTCATTATGTTTGTTGAGTGAATAAATGAGGAAGTGCAAGGCAAAGCTGGGCAAGGAAAAAGTTGAGTCTTAGGTCAAAAAGCAGATTTAGGCTGTACCTGGGGGCTTCCACTACCCAGGCCCCGCTTTGCCAAGGGGAGAAGGGAAAGAGAGCGAAACCTTCTAAGTCAGGGTCGCCGCGAATGGCTGTGCAGGTGGTGGACTCTCCAAGAGCATCCGAGGTGGTGAGCGGAAGCAAGAACCCAGCCCGGGTTCTGCTCACCAATCCTTGTGCCTGGAACCGCCCGAGGGAGGGCTGCATTTTTTCAATTTGCACAACTCCGCTGACTGTGTCAACAGCAGTCAAGCCCTCATCTCGTAGATGTGAGCCCCCGCCCCCCAAACACATCTGGATAGAGAAGGGGCGGGTAAGTACCAAATTCTTAGCAAGGGTGCCAGGAGATTCTGCAGTCACCCCTGGGCTGAGCCAGGCAGGTAGGACTGCAGAGAAGACAGGAGTCCTTACTTTCGCACCTCTTACGTAGCCTGGGCCTCACTCTGCACCTACTACACGCCCACACAGCCAGGGGCCCTGGCAGGCAACCGCATGCCTCGTACCCACTGGATATGCAGCCCTGAACACGGAAAAGAACATCAAAGAAACAGCACCACGGGCTGCTATTCTTTCTTGTATCGCAGTAGTTCTCAGCCCTGGGGATGAACTGCCAACGTCTGCAGACGTGTTTTGTTGTCACAGCTTGGTGGGGCAGGGGAGAGTGCAGGAGGCAGCCGGTGGGTGGACCCCGAGGATGCTGTTCCGCCTCCTACGGTGCACAGGACAGCCCCACACAGCCAGGAAGATCCACCCAAAATGCGAATAGCGCTGAGGCTGAGAAAACTTACCGCAATGAAAATATGGGCTCTAAGCCCAGAGGTCCCGGGTTCAAATCCCAGCTTGGCCACTTTCTAATTCTGTAACTACGGCAGATCCCTTTGTTAAGGGATCCCTTTGTTAAGGGACAGCCTGTTGGCTGTCCTCTTCTGAGAAATGGAGGAAGAACATCTCCCCCACAAGAGGGTTGAGAGGATCACATCGGGGCAGTGCCTGCACTTGCCAGATGAAGGTACTTGGTCCCTCTACTCAACCAGGCTAATGGTAACAATCACCCTGTGCCCGGTGCCTGCCACTGGCTGGGATTCTGCCGGCTGCCTGCTGAATGACATCAGTCTCCGCTTCCTCTCAGGAAGCTCATGGCCCAGCAGCCAAGTAAAGTTCCACGATTGCAGCTATTTAAATCAGCATGCATGTGAACAGAGACTGGAATGTTCAAAAATAAGAGGGTTTATGGGTGGAAAGGTTTTTTTCTCTTTTTTCCAAAAAAAGAAATCTTTAATGTTATTTTTATGTTGTTTTCCCATCAAAAGGAGAAAGAGGGGGCAGGGAAGGAATTCAACTTGTTTTTTTAAAAAAATATATAACATGTAGGGGCGCCTGGGTGGCTCAGTCGGTTGAGTGTCCGACTTCGGCTCATGTCATGATCTCACGGTTTGTGAGTTCGAGCCCCGAGTCGGGCTCTGGGCTGACAGCTCAGAGCCTGGAGCCCGCTTCAGATTCTGTGTCTCCCTCTGTCTGCCCCTTCGCTGCTTGTACTCTGTCTCTCGCATTGTCTCAAACATAAATAAACATTAATATATATATATATATGTGTATACACACACACACACACACACACATATATATATATAAAACATGTAGATGATTAAATATGAACAAAAGTACCCTTTTTCCTAGGCCTTAATGGTGGTCTGGGCGTAAATCTAATTTCCGCACATCAAATCATTTTCTAACACATGATTGACATTTAACAAAGGCAGGTGCTGGATCTTTTCTAAAGTTAAGAACAGTCCCCTCTATTCCCTGAGCATCTGCATTTTCATCTTGTGTGAAGCCGGCCCCTCCTGCAGAAGCCAGGTGCTCTCTAAGTGCTGATGCTGGGTAGCAGGTGTGTGTGGTGCATGGGGACAGTCAGAGAAGACTTCCTGGAGGAGGCAAGATTTGCACCATATTTGTGAAAGCGGGAATCGGCGGGCAAGAGGGAGGGTCACCTGAGGAATGGAATGTCATGTACAAAGACTCACGGACAACAGCCCGAAGGAGACCAGCCCTGGGAAGGCCCTGGGAGAACACTCCGAGCAAGGTCCTTGCGGGACTGCCGGGGCTCCGGAGCTCTCCAGTGGAAAAGCCAGGTAGAAATGAGTCACAGAAGTTTCCTCACTGCAGTGCCCTCAGTCTCTTCACGGCCTACTGCCGGGAACCGGGTGTTGTTCTTACACTCGCAGCACCGCTCGCCCACCCACTCCAGGACGCCCAGCCCTGGGTATCCTTCACCTCCAACCCCACATGCCCTGGGCCCTCCTCTGCACCCACAGGTCCCACACACTGTGCTATCCTGGACAACTAAGCTCCCCTTTCCGAGCCTCACTCTCCTAGTGTTTAGAACGGATGATGACATTCACCTTCTAGGGACGTCTAGGGCACTTCATGGAAGGCACCACGAGGAAAGTGCTAGACATCCTGCCTGAACCCACTCCTTCTTAAGGAAGGGTGGAGTCGGCCTCCCTCCCACACCCTTCTGGCTGCCTCCTCCGTGCTCCCTTGGGCTTCTCCCCTGAGGGAGCCAAGCACACACACACACACACACACACACACACACACACACACACACCCTACAGGCTCTTCTGAGAGATCCTGCCTGAAACACGAAAAAGAAGTGACTCGAGACTAAAAAGCTTGTACAAGAACAAGTTTGGCCAAGACAGCGATGGGGGGAACAGACTTTGAGTACCCCTCCCCTCCGTGTTGAAGCTACCAGTCCTCATGCACACCTGCACACATCCTGACAAAGTCCCCGTGGCTAGGCACCACCTAAGTGCTGGGCCCTGTGCTGGGCACTTACACACAGCAGCTGATGCGTCCTACAAGGAAGGTGGACACACACATGGCAACCAGAGCCTAGAGAAGGTACGCAGCTCGCCAAGAACTCCACGGCCAGCAGAGCTGAACCGCATGATGTCTTTAACAAAAAGGCCGTGTTTCTCCTGCTCCCCGCCTTCCCTACCACCATCTTACCCACGCTGCAACCCACCCCCACACATCTCCATCTCCTTCTCGGGGCAGCACTAGAGTTTGGCTGACCCACACTGACCCCAGCCTCCTTCTCCTCCTCTAGTAGAAAGGCGGGAAAGCCAAATAACCAACTTCCCCGTCTCCATGCAGTTGAGGGGTTACCATATGGCACCGTTGTGACCAGTGAAATATAAGCAGAAGTCTGCTGGGAAGGGCGGGGGGAGGCATCTGGGAAAGTTTATGACTTTCCCAAGAAAAAGTAAACAGCCCCAGCTGGTGTGATCTCTCCTTCCTTCCTCCTGCATGGCCCATGGGCGTGATGCCTGGAGGCACAGCAGCCATCTCTGAACCAGAAAGCCGGAAGTCAACACACCAAGAATGGCAGAGCGAAAGGCTGGATCTGGATAATATTGTTGAGTTTCTGCACTAGCTCTTGGCTGCCCACCTCCAGACTTCTTTCTTTATGAGAAAAAAATATTCCCCTCATTATTTAAACCGCAGCAAATTGAGTTTTCTATTACTTGTCCTGAACACACTCTTGATACACTATGCAAATTGTAATCCTACACTCCAACCAATACACACAGACAACCCCAAGTCCCACCCTAGCACTGTCCCTTAATACTGTTAACCTACCCAATCACTTTCCCACTTGGGACACCACCCCAGACCTTCCACGCCATCCTGGCATCCATTAAACGCATATGCCCCTAAACCAAATGCTCTTCTCCACCTGACAGCCCAAGAGCTTACTCTCTGTCACCCAACCCCCCCCACTACACTCCCCCACCTTTCGCCCTAGAGCAATGCCCGCCCCCCTCACCCCTCCCCACTCGCTGGGCTTCATTAACTGCCTCCACCATCTCACAGTCGCTTTGGGAAGACAACCAATGTCTCCCCAAGGCCAATGGGAGTCCAGTCAGGTTTCTATTTTCTGAGTTAGAACAGATTGCTTTGCCCACCTGAGATCATTCACCCCTCCACAGTGCAGAAAAACTCCGCTCTGTGTGAAAAACAAAAACAAAAAGGAAAACAACAGAACCTTTTGCCTTCTCTTTGAGAACTTTATTTCAAAACACTGGACCATGTTGATCATTTGACAAACATGGCGTTGGGCAATACGTCCAGGGGCCAAGAGAGACACTCAGGGAACATCCTTCCACACAGGGGTGAGCAATCGGAGTTACAAAGGCCTTGGAAGTGGCCAAGCCAGGGTCACTCACTTAAGTAGGTGGGGAACAGTGGAACTGGAGAAAGAGGAGGAGAAATCCAGAAGCTCAGACACAACACCTTTCGTTCTGAGCCCACCTCCCTGAGGAGAGCAGAGGTCAATAACTCACGGTGTGACGGCAGGAGGTTGGTGCCAGCCTCACCCGACCAGAGAGGCTGACCACTAGTCATCCCATCCCTTCCGATCCAGATCCTACCATCTACAGGATGATTTTGTTATCCACCCACAGCTCTGCCTGCTAATGCAGAACTGGCCTGTGGGCGCAGAACCAGGCCAGGGAGCCCCGAAGGAGACCAGGACAGAATCCCAGTGACCCCCCCTTCCAAGTTGCATGATCATGGGCAGGTTACTCACCTCCCTGTCTCAACTGTATCTTTTGTAAAATCTGGGTAATAATAGTTAGTATGAACGCCATAGGACTATGTTGAAAATGGGATGAGATTAGATGAGACACTGAAAAGAGTACCTCGTGCATGTGGGAACACAGATGCTGCGACAGGGGACAGGCACCCAGCGGCAGGCAGAAAGATCTCACCTCCCCAGGAGACACCTGCCTTCAGCCTCCCCAGAGCTGAGGTAGGCAAATGGGGGAGTGGGGCTGAGGGGCGGGGGCTGGAGATGGCCAGGTTAAAAATTCTCGCCCAGTCATAATCTTAATCCACTGATCACAGTGAGAAAAAGTGTGGGAATTAAGAGCTGACTCCAGGATTCCTCTGAAAGAAACAACTGCCTTTGTTTAGGGTGTGGGGGAGGGGAGGAGAATTAAAAATACGCTGACAGGTGAGTGGGTGGCCGGGTGAGGCTGGGAGGGGCCATGGGAACCTCCTGATGGTTACTGTCAAACTTTGTCACACCACAGCCCGTGGTCAGACATACTTCTTACTCCGTAACCCCGTAACACATGTACAGAGTGACCTGTGTGTGCATGCGCGTGCACACACACACACGCACACATACACACATAGATGCACAGGAAAAAAATGGAAGAGATGGGCGGGAGTGTGGGTTTGGAGTGTCCACGGTAGTTTCACCTGGATCTCAAGGGGCAGGACAGCCCCTGTGACAACCGGGTTTTGTGTACAAGAACAGAAAGAACACACTCAGGGTCGTCATCCCTGCTCTCCCTCAACCAGCCTCTGGGGGCTGTGACTCTGTTTGTCTTTGTCACCGTGTGCCATGCATCTGTACCTGGGAGTCTGGGGGAACTCGTGTCCATGTGCCTGTGTATCTGTGTGCCCCTATATCCGGTGCCTGTCACTGTTCGCCCCTACAGGCCACACAGGAAGAAACGCAGTCCCCTGAGTCGGGTTTCAGGGTTCTTTCTCCACATTTCCTGGATCCTCTGTGTCATGGGACTAAGAGAAGCCTGGGCAGAATCCTGGCTTCCTTCTGGAATCAGAGAACCTCAGCGCTGTAAGAGACCTTGGAAATTCATTGGCCCACGAACCTCCTGTTAGAAATGGAGGAAACGGAATGCATATTACGGGAGGCTGAGAAGCTGTGGGGAAGGAGAAAGAGCACAGAGTCAGAAGTTCTAGAACTATGCCATCCAGTACAGCAGCCACGAGTCCTAAGTGCCTAGTTAGTGCTAGAAACATGACAAGTCCAAACTGAGAAGTGCTGTAGCATAAAATACACCCCAGATTTCAGAGACTTAATATGAATAAAGAATGTTAAATTACTCAATAATTTTTATATTGATTGCATGTTAAAATGATTATATTTTGGATATATTGGGTTAAAGATATACTATTAAAATTAACATTACCTGTTTATGTTTACTTTTTTTAAATGTGACTGACTACCAGAATCAGATTATGTATGGAGGTCCCATTTCTGATTCACTTTCTATTCCTATGGGACACACAGATTTAGAATCTTGTACCAGACATTTAACTTCTCTGAGCCTCAATTTTCCCAACAGTAAAACGGGTGTGATAAGGCCTATCTCTTAGAGTTGCTATATTAACTGAGAGAGCATATGAAACTACTTTTAAATACTAAAGAACTATTCAGATGAGGGGATGGATGGTGGCAGTAACTGAGATTCTGGCCAAGAGAAAGGGACAGAAAGGATAAAGCATTCGATGGTCTGACCTTCACGCAAACACCCACAAAACCAGCCCCGAGAGTAGGCAGAGCATATGGCTACCTACTCACCATGGTTTTGGTGCTGGAGAATGAGCCTCCCCCCTCCCCCGCATCCCAACCCCATAGACCCATCACCCAAACCAACACCTTCAAAGACTCTTTCAGCAACTGGCCTATGAGCCAGACCACATTATTCTCACCTCCACAAGTCCCAGCTACCCCTCCAGCCTCCTCTGATCTGCAGGCTGTCTCTTTCCAGGCAGCCTGAAGCTTTCCTCCCCAGGACCCATCCTGAAAAGGACCATTTCTCATCTGAGTGGGATTTCCCAACTATGCTTTTTCTCTGCTCTTTCAAGAGATTCTGAAAAGAGGGAGATGGCCTCAACCTTAGCCTGGGGGGACCAGCCCCTTCCTGGGACCATCACCCAGGGCCATCCCTGTTGCAATGGTGGTCTCGTAACAATTGCTTACAAACCCGGTTAAGCAAGCTGCTTTTGCGTGATGGGGCTATCTTGAGTAAACAGCATCCTATGTCCCCTGCCGGTCACTTGCTCAAGACATTGCTGGACATTGCATTAGAGTCACTGACACACAGAGTTTTGAAAATGAAAACAGGCCCTCTGGCTTATGATCAGATAGCATTTAACTCATTCATGATTGCGCCAGGTTTTCCAAGGCCCTGGGGCCACAGAATGGATATTGCCACAATGTAGACAGGGGATGGTGGAGACAGTTGGAGGCTCAGGCCTTCTATGGGATGAAGCTTTCAAAGGTGAACAGGCCAGATGGGGTCTACATCACCTTGGCCCCAGTGGCCCTCACGTGTGCCTCTGGGGCTGTTTAGCTCATTGGCTCAACCATTATGGGGTTGGGGGAATAAGTGTTGTTCGTTCTAGTCCATCAGTTTTGCCCCTTATTCTGAAGACCTTTCCTGCTGATGAAGCTCCTGAGTTGAAAGGAGAGCACAAGGGGCGCCTGGGTGGCTCAGTCGGTTGAATATCCGACTTCGGCTCAGGTCATGATCTTGCAGCCCGTGAGTCTGAGCCCCGTGTGGGGCTCTGTACTGACATCTCGGAGCCTGGAGCCTGCTTCGGAACTTGGGTCTCCCTCTCTCTCTCTGCCCCTCCCCTGACTGTGCTCTGTCTTTCTCTGTCTCAAAAATAAATAAACATGAAAAAAAATTTTTAAGGAAGAAAAAAGAAAGGAGAGCATAAGACGTATTTCAGGCATCTATTGCTACATAACAAACAAGCCCAAAACATAGTAGTGTGAAACAATAATGACTAATGATTCCTCACAGTTCTGCTGGTTGGCTAGACGATTTCCCTGCTGGTTGTGTCTGGGCTCCCTCACTCGTGCCATTGTGTTCAGTGGGTGGTCAGCGGGAGTGGAAGAACCAAGATAGCCGCACTTGTAAGTCTGGAATGTGGTGCTGGCCACCAGCTGGGGCACCCCAGTTCTCTTTCATATGACCTCTCATCTTCCAGTTGGCTAAATGGCTTCCTCACGTGGTGGTCTTGGGAGAGCATTCTCAAGGGGCAAAGGTGAAAACCACAAGGCATGTGGAGGCCTCGGCTCCATAATTCATACAGCCTCACTTCACCACCTTCTGCTGGTCAAACAGACTCACAGGACCAGCTCAGGTTCAAGGGTAGCAGAATAGACTCTGCCTCTCGATTGGAGTTGCTGCTGAATGTTTTTCAGTCTACCACAAGGTGACAAAATATAAGTATCTTCGTGGAAAACCTTCCCCACCACCAGAAAATAATTTGGCAAAGTTATGTTGTCTGAATCAAAAACCAAACTCCCAGACTGACAAAGAACTTTTGTCTGATTCATGAATGTGTATGTAAAGGTAAGTCAATGGGCTCACATCGAGTTAGCCATGGAGTTATACTCGAGTTAGAACTTCTCACATTGAGTTACTCAGGCCTGGTTGAACATTCAAGTCACTTGAGAGGCATTTCCAAATCCCAGTTGCCTGGGCCCCACCCCAGACCTCCTGGATCAGAACTGTGATTAGGGATAGGGCAGTAAGGCAGTGCCGGGTCTGGTGATCTGCATTTTCAAAAGCTCTCCCAGTGATTCTGACCCACAACCAGGATTACCTGGGTTAGCAAGCAAGCTTTATAAGATCAAGGCAGGCTATCCAGACAAATGGGACATGTGCCTATCTTTTATACACAGGCTTCTCTTCAATCCAACCTAAGAAGTTGTTAGAACTAGCAGAGTCTAACCCTGGGCTCTGGAGTGGCCAAGATGCCATCCCTGCTTTTAAATTATAGCTGACACTCACTGCCTGCCGAGCCCTGTTCTTTAGACTTTCCATGCATCACCCCATTCAACCTCCACAGCTCCCTGAGGTGGGCACTATCATTAGCCCCATTTTATACACAGGGAAACCAAGGTTCGGAGAGATTGTGTGGTTTGTCCCAAGTCCCACAACCAGTAAAGAGAGAGAAATGGAATTCAAACCCAGGCCACCTGGCTTCAGAGTCCATGCCCTTAACCTCTAGACCACCTGCCTCACTCAGAGCACATCATCCAGGACAAAGAGGCTGACAATCTGCTACGTCAGGCCAAGAGTGCTCTGCACAAAGAAAAAAAAAAAAAAAAAAAAAAGACCCCATCAGCTACGAGTTTGGAGTCTCTGCTTTCTCTGGTTCACTTACTGTTCTTAAAAGTGGATCTCAACTCTGTACATTAGAATCATTTGGGGAGCTCTTTTTTTTTTAAAGTTTATTTATTTTTGAGAGAGAGAGAGAGAGAGAGTCAGGCTGCAAGTGAGGGAGGGACAGAGAGAGAGGGAGACACAGAATCCAGAAGCAGGCTTCAGGCTCTGAGCTGTCAGCACAGAGCCTGACACGACACGGGGCTCGAACCCACAAAGTGTGAGATCGTGACCTGAGCCGAAGTTAATCGCTTAACCAACTGAGCCACCCAGGCCTCCCGGGAGCTCTTGTAAAATAAGGATGCCTGATCCCCAAAGATATTATCCACCTGCTCTGGGTGGCGTCAAATCACGGGGGTTTTTTATGTTGTTAAAGTTCCCCAAGAGAATCTAGCGCACAGAATTAAGAACAAAGTTTCTGGGAATGACCCGTTCTCGGTAGGGAGGAGGGTGACCCCAGTGTGGGCAACACCTGCAATCACCATCTCTCACGAACTTCCTAAAAATCAAAAAGGGGAAAGGGGCCTCTGGATCAAGTGGACAGATGCTCCGGCCAGAGGCTGCGCATTGGCAGTAAATGGGTAGCTTGGAAATGATCGGGATGTCCCGCCCCAGACATTCTCATCAAGCTGGCCTGGGACAGGGTAGGGCATCTTTGTCTCTCACACGCTCACCCACCAAGTGGACTCGAAAGTGTACCCAGTGTGGGAACTACTGATCCAGCCCTAGACTCTCCCTTTACAGATGAAGAAAACACGGCTCAGAGCGAAGTGACTTGCCCAAGGTCACACAGGGTGCTTGCTCTGGAGGCAGAACTGGAGCCCAGAGCTCCTGGCCTGTGCTGTTTCCATGCTGTCACCCCTTACAGTTTGCAAAACTATTTCAACTATTTTACCTACCTGGTCTATACCCTGCTGCTCCCTGTCACATGCTCTCATTTCACCGAGGATGAAACTGGGGCTCAGAGAAGGAAAGTGACCTGCCTGAAGCCACAGCAAGAGACTAGATAAGAACTCAGGCCTCCTGGGGCACCTGGGTGGCTCAGCTGGTCAAGTGTCCGACTTCGGCTCAGGTCATGATCTCGAGGTTTGTGAGTTCGAGTCCCGCGTCGGGCTCTGTGTTGACAGCTCAGAGCCTGGAGCCTGGAGCCTGCTTCAGATTCTCTCTCTCTCTCTCTCTCTCTCTCTCTCTCTCTCTCTCTCTCAAAAATAAATAAACATTAAAAAATTTAAAACCAAAAAGTACTCGGGCCTCCTGACTGCAGATCAAGGACACGGCCACGTCTCTCAACCCATGACCAGCCTCCTACCTCTCAAGTCCCACCAGCATGCAAGGTTCTCCTGAGCGTCAACACGATGAACTGAAGGTTTGTACCTTCCCCAAGGACAAGCTGTGCAGAAATCTGGACAGTCGCCAGGTGGCTGGAAGCTCTACGCAGTGATAAGCGCTGTTCGGAACGCACTGAGCTTTCCTGTTTACAATGTGTTTGCACCTACTGCTTCCCAGGTGTGTTAACGACAAGCCCCATTTCACCAAAGGGCAGACTGGAGCTCAGAGAGTCTTCAGAACTTTGCCCCAGAACCAAAGCCAGACCCGGACCCAGAACTCGATTTATGGGCTCTGAGTCCAGTCCTGAGTCCACCTGAGGCCGCACCCTGGGGCCTGGACTGAGCCCGCCTCCTTTGTGCCTTATGGGAGTTTTGCCCCTGCTTGGACAGATGGGCGGGAGCGCATACGACCAGAGGTCGGGGGTGGAGGGCGGAGGGGGCGCGGGGGTGGAGGGCAGGTGCTCCGGTGTGACCAGTTCGGGTTTCTGGTTACCTGTTGCCAAAAGACAGCTATTTCGCACAGTGCTCAGTGCAGAAAACAGACCCCACTTCTCACTTTAGGGGAAGCCCACAGGCAAGTGATTTCTCCCTTCCTCCCTCTTCCTCGAATCCTTTGAGGATGAGGGAGATGAAAGGCCTGCTTTCTCCTTGTCCACACCTCCTGACAGTGGCCAGACACAGTGAGCTGTTATCTTCAGGAAGGGTCCAGGGTGGGTGGTCGTTTGTTGCATTTAAAAGTGCCGATGGAGCGCTCCTCTGGGCGCTCGGAAACACGCACGTCACAACAGCCCTAGGAGGAGGGCCCTGCTATTATGCCCGCTTCAGAGATTAGGAAATAAGGCACAGTAGACACACGAAAAGATGCCCAACATCACTCATTAGGGAAATACAAATCAAAGCCACGGCGAGAGACCAGCTCACGCCGGTCAGAGTGGCTACAATGAACACATCGGGAGACTATAGATGCTGGAGAGGATGTGGAGAAAAGGGAACCCTCTTGCACTGCTGGTGGGAATGCAAACTGGTGCGGCCGCTCTGGAAAGCAGTGTGGAGGTTCCTCAGAAAATTAAAAATAGACCTACCCTATGACCCAGCAATAGCACTGCTGGGAATTGACCCAAGGGATACAGGAGTGCTGATGCATAGGGGCACTTGAACCCCGATGTTTACAGCAGCACTTTCAACAATAGCCAAACTATGGAAAGAGCCTAAATGCCCATCAACTGATGCATGGATAAGATGTGGTTTATACATACAATGGAATACTACTTGGCAATGAGAAAGAATAAAATCATGCCATTTGCAGCAACGTGATGGAACTGGAAGGTATTATGCTGAGTGAAATAAGTCGGTCAGAGAAAGGCAGATATCATATGGTTGCACTCATATGTGGATCCTGGGAAACTTAACAGAAGACCATGGGGGAGGGGAAGGGGAAAAATAGTTACAGAGAGGGAGGGAGGCAAACCACAAGAGACTCTGAAATACAGAGAACAAACCGAGGGTTGGTGGGGGTGAGGGGCCAGGGAAAATGGGTGATGGGCATTGAGGAGGGCACTTGTTGGGATGAGCACTGACTATGGTATGGAAGCAGTGAACCACAGGAATCTACCCCAAAAACCAAGAGCATGCTTTACACACTGTATGTTAGCCAATTTGACATTAAACTAGATTAAAAAAAAAAAAAAAGGAAATAAGGCATAGAGAGGTTAACTGACTTGCTCAACGGCACACAGCTAGGAAGAGGTAGAGCATGAATTTGAACCCAGGCACCCTGACTCCAGAACCCTTCTTATGATTACCACGGCTTTACCGTGCAACGTGTGTGTGGGTTTCTGGTGTCCGTCTCCCCAGGAAGGTTCTAAGCACGATGCAAAGCAGGGGCTCCGGTTTAAAGAGCAGGTGCTCTGGTCTTAAATCGAGATGGAGACAATGCAGAGTAACCGTGTTTGAGGGCTGTCGTGGTGCTTGCAGGCCCACGTGGATGCCCATTTCAGGACCTAGCTATTGCTCTCCACCTTTCTTCTCACACGCGCTGCCGTGACTGGAGTCTGCACACAGCCCACGCCAGCCCCCGGTGCTGGTATGGTGATACCCCACCGTACGGGAGGGAATCCCGAGGCTCAGAGAGAGCACATTGACTTGCTTAAAGCCATAAGGCTAATAAATGGCAGAGCTCGAAATTAAACCCTCAGCTTCTGCCCCTTCATGTCTTTCCAGGAATTCTTTCCAGGAATCTCAAAGGGATTCAGCAAGAACTATGGCCACCTTCCTGGTAGAACTCAGATGCAAGGTCATGTGATCGGTATGAGCGGCCAGCCTCTTAATTTCTGGGAGGGCCCTCTTCCACCTGCTGCTTCCACAAGTGCTCTGTGTCTGTTGCCATCCACTTCGGTCTCTGTTTCTGGAATGGAGAAACATGCATCAACCTGGTGGCACCTGGTCTGTGTCGAGCTCAGTAACTCCAGGTGGCCCAATGGATGCTCAGTCCCAGAGGGAAGAAGTCAAGTCTTGTCTGCCTGCTATTTTAGGGCTTGAGATGTCCAGAGAGCCAGCTCCTTTGCGTACCCCTCTCACAACATCCGGAGAGCCAACTCTGCCCTCCTGGGTGGATAGTGGGACCAGTCATCAAGGGAGGAGACAGGCTATGGACGTGGCCATGTTCTAATGGAACCCAGCAAGGCCAGGCACAGAGATCCCAGTAATAACAATAACCGGGGCACCTGAGTGGTTCAGTCAGTTAAGCATCCGACTTCGGCTCAGGTCATGATCTCGCAGTTTGTGAGTTCGAGTCCCACATCGGGCTCTGCGCTAACAGTGTTGGAG
This sequence comes from Panthera tigris, assembly GCF_018350195.1. Taxonomy (NCBI): domain Eukaryota; kingdom Metazoa; phylum Chordata; class Mammalia; order Carnivora; family Felidae; genus Panthera; species Panthera tigris. The sequence continues at coordinate 67,684,595 of NC_056676.1, read as the reverse complement.
CCTGCTTGGGATTCTCTCTCCCTCTCTTTCTGCCCCTGTCCCACTCTCTCTCTCTCTCAAAATACATAAATAAACTTAAAAATATATAACAATAGCTAACATGAGTTGTGCTCTATGTGCCAGGCATTGCCCTCAGTATTCTAACCCCAGCATCCATCTGGGCCACGGGCTTTACAGAGTGCTGATATGTTTGATGCCCTCAGAGGCAGAGGGGCCCGAGGATCACTGTCACTGAGGTTGGCAGTGCACTTGACTGTGGTCAGAGGGTCTGCTGGGGTCCAACCACAGCCCAAAATCCCGGGCCCTGCCCCCCATGCACCCTTTCCCAATATCCATTTTGCAATCAGTTAGCCTGACCCAGTAAACAACTGCAGCCTGAGCAGAACCCATTTTCCTGACCCTTTTCTATGTGTTTCCAAAAAGAGCCCAGGGTATAGGGGAGGAGAGGCCCCAGCCATCAGACAAGAAGCCAACAGAAAGCCATTGGGCATTGATCAGGCAGCCCAAGACCCAGCCATCTTGCCAAAACTTCCTGACCGGCCCCAAACTCAGGGAAGAAAAGGTCATCACTGGAGAGGAAAGCGGACAGCACTCTTATTGCCCTGGTTTATTTGGAGGAGCAGGAGGGAGGGCTGGCTCTTTTACCAAAGTTCAGAGAAATATTTCTCACTGCCTCCTGCTTGCTGTGTAACCTCAGGCAAGTCACTTAACATCTCTGAACCATTTTCCTTTCAGGAAGATAGCAAATGATCCTGGCCCTCTTTCTGCGTTGTAGGATTAGTGATTCCTTACAAGTAGTCACATGAGCCTTTTGCCTCAGCAAGAGGTCATATGTCTCATTTTATTCTCATGAGAGGTCTACGAGGTGTACAAGGAGTACTGGTGCTTCCTCACAGTGCAGTTGAGGAAACCGAGGAACAGAGAGTTTTGGTGTTGCATTTTTTGTTTTTAATTACCTCCACCAAACGCTTGATAAGTACCTACCGAGTATGTGCTCAAGAGACAGGAGACTTTGGGTGAGCCTTGGAAAGAGCAAACGACTTGCCTGAGGCTCCAGGTAGGAAGCCACTGGGACCAGACCCAGCTTTGAGCTCCTGCCTTCCAGCAACCGTGAGCTCCGAAGAGAAGGGAAAGAAGCCTAAGCCAAGGGGAATCCCCCCGTCCTCCCGTGGGCCCCCTACACCTTCCCGATTTCTATCAAGCTCTCCAGCACTTTTACACCTGGCCCTCCATAGGTGCTTAACAAATGCTCGCTGCACGCATGCATGAACAGGGTGCAACCAGGGAAGGTGCGGGAAGGGTATTCCAGGTGAGGGAAATGAAGTCAGCAAAGGTATGGAGGTGGGAAAGCCGGGGCCCGCCCGTGTGTTCCCCACCAGCACCTCTCCATAAGGCCCTCAGGCCCCTGCCCCCGAAGGGCCGTGTGCCCATCGTCTTAAGGAGAGAGGGCCACCGCTAAGGAAAGGCAGGGAGGTGAGACAGCCCATGGCCTATGCAGAGTAAAGGAATTACATGGTTTGGCTGATGGCTGCCTCCTTCACCTTCTGCCAGTCTTTCTTCTTTAGCTATGAGGAGGGGGGCTGCATCTAAAGTCTCTTGATATTGATGTAGAAGTTTCTATCTATCAGGGGCTTTACAGACATCTTACACTACCTTTTTTCCCAAAACTTCACTGAGGTTGGTAAGACTTTTTAAAATTATCATTGTCATTAATATAAAAGTAATACACAGGGCGCCTGGGTGCCCAGTTAAGCATCTGACTTCAGCTCAAGTCATGATCCCACAGTTTGTGGGTTCAAGCCCCGCATGGGGCTCTGTGTTGACAGCTCAGAGCCCGGAGCCTGCTTCGGATTCTGCGTCTCCCCCTCTCTCTGCCCCTCCCCCACTTATTCTCTGTCTCTATCTGTCTCTCAAAAATGAATAAACATTTAAAAAAAATTTTAAAACAGCACTGCGTTGTCCACTTGAAAGGAGCTAAGAGAGTAAACCTTAAAAGTTCTTACCAATAAAATATATATACATAAGCATTAAACATATAAAATTATACACATATAATTGTGTGAGTGACAGATGTATGTAGCTAACCTTATTGTGGTAATCATTTCGCAACATATACATGCATCAAATCATCACGTTGTACACCCTAAACTTACACAACGTGAGATGTCAATCCATCTCAATAAAGCTGGGGGGAAACATTTTTGAAGAGAAAGAGAGAGAAGTGTATGCCGCTGGAAAGCCAGAGAAGCAAAAGTCTCCAGATGACAGATGTGGTCAGCTTCAGCAAAGGCTGCCAAGCACCTTGACCATGCCTCTTTTCCAGAGCAACGCGACCCCCATTCAAACAAGCTATGGAATCCCTTGGCTCTAGGATTCACTTTCCTTTTTCAAATGTTAACATTGCGGACATCAGGGTACTCCCTGCAATCAGCATTTTTCTCCACCACACACCCCAGCCTTGCCAACGGATAAATAAAGAAAGGCTGTTACTAAATCAATACAACATCTTCCGATCAAGCGGGGCGGGGGGAGGGGGGCACGCTGTCATGACAACAAGGAGGGAAAGGCCCCCGGAAGAGAGGCAGTCATCAGGCATCGACTGGGATTGTGCTTGAAGTATCACCCTTTTTATCTCATCAAACATCAGGAGAGGGAAAGAATTTATAAGGGAAGGAGAAACATTTTTCCAGTTTAGCATGACAAAGGACCCGAGCCTTATACCTGAAAAGCAACGGGCTCTCCAGCCAGCTTGTTTTGCACATCCATCATCCCCACTGCCATCCCCCCAGAACATCACCGAGGAAATGACAGTCTGACCCAACTCAGTGTTTTCTCAGAACGTTGTAAAAAGCTTTTAACATATACAAACACAGCAAGTATTTTCTAGTCATTTTTTACAAAAACTAGGAGACATCTTTTTAAATAGGTAGGAAACACAGTACTTTGGTTTTCTGAGAGCTGTGCTTGACATGCTTTCCAAAGTTTTGGCTCATTTCTGCTTGACTGACTAAACCACCCTGACTTGCTGCTGAGCTGGGTTTGCTCAAATCTCAAATCTGCGATCTCTGAAGAGGAGACCCTCTGGGCTTTGAGCACCTGCAATGAGGGCAGAGATTCAGGGAAATGGACTGGGTTTGTTTGTTTGCTCATCAGTAGCTTTGTGAATGACACATTCATCTTTGGTTTTCTCTCTCTTCCTTCCTGCCTTCCTTCTTTCCATCCTTTCCTCTTTCTTTCCTTCCTTCCTTCCTTCCTTCCTTCCCTCCTTCTTTCCTTCCTTCCTTCCTTCTTTCCTTCCTTCCTTCCTTCCTTCCTTCCCTCCTTCCTTCCTTCCCTCCTTCTTTCCTTCCCTCCTTCTTTCCTTCCTTCCTTCTTTCCTTCCTTCCTTCCTTCCTTCCTTCCTTCCTTCCTTCCTTTCAACAGGTATGGACAATTCCAGCCATAGGGAACAGGAAATACAGCCTAAACCTTTACCCCCTTCAGATCCAGAAGTATGGTGAAGCCAAGATCAAGGGTGAAACCAGACTTGCCTTGCCCTTTTCTGGGATCAAAAGCTCCTCAAGGACACGTCCCTGGCAGTTTTCCTTTCTTTTCTCTACTTCCAGGGGACTGTGTTTCCCTCCTTAACCTCAGAGCTACACCTTTTGATCATGATCAAGCCATCTGTCACCACCACTCTACCTGGCCCGGGAGCTTCCCCTCCCCGGAGGGCCCATCTCTCCCTCCACAGCCACGCCAAGATCCTCCTGGGGACGCAGACTGTCACAGGGAACAGCTGCGAGGGACCAGCCACCTCAGGAACTGGCTGGGGCACCTCCATTTTCCCAGACAGCACACCGATGAGCACACCAAGGGCTGGGTCCCACAGCACCTTCCCACCAGGACTCCCGGAGCCTGATCCTATCTGCCATCTCCCAGTGAAGCAATCCACATAATTAGCCGTTTTAATACCCAGGCTGTCTGAGGCCGCCTTTCTCAACCGGGGACCTGGGCGCCTGCTGGCAAGAGCACTTTAATGATCATTCAACAACCTTCCACCCAGCTGAGTGTAGAAAAACGGGGTCTCACTCGGATGGCTGCCTAGCACCTGTCTGTCCAGGACAGCTTTTTCCAGAAAGTCAACCCCTATGAGACGGAAGAGCAATATTTTGACATGGCCGCCAAAATGCCAGAATAACCCCAGGGACTCTGTACCTTGCTTTGGCCCTGGACACTTTTTGTTAACCAACATCTGCTTTTTAATTTTATCCTTTATTTTTTAAATTAATTTATTTAAAGTCAAGTTAGTTAACATACAGTGTAGTATTGGTTTCAGGAGTAGAACCCAGGGATTCAACTCTTATATATGACACCCAGGGCTCATCCAAACAAGCGGCCTCCTTAATGCCCATCACCCATTAGCCTATCTCCCACCCACCCGCCTCCAGCAACCCGAGGTTTGTTCTCTATATTTAAGAGTCTCTTATGGTTTGCCTCTTTCTCTGTTTTTATCTGATTTTTTGTTTCCTTTCCCTCATGTTCATCTGTTGAGTTTCTCAAATTCTACACATGAGTGAAATCAGATGATACCTGTCCTTCTCTGACTGACTTGTTCCACTCAGCATAATACCCTCTAGTTCCATCCACGTAGTTGCAAATGGCAAGATTTTATTCTATTTCATTGCTGAGAAGTACTCCATTGTATGTATACACCACATCATCTTTACCCATTCATCACTCAATGGACATTCGGGCTTTTTGCATAATTTGGCTACTGTTGGTAGTGCTGCTATAAACATTGGGGTGCGTGTGCCCCTTCAAATCAGCATTTTGGTATCCTTTGGAGAAATGCCTAGGAACGCAATTGCTGTGTCATCGGGTAGTTCCATTTTTAATTGTTTTCCAGAGTAACTGCACCATTTTGCATTCCCACCAACAGTGCAAAAGCATTCCCTTTTCTCTGCATCCTCGTCAACATCTGTTATTTCCTGAGTTGTTCATTTTAGCCATTCTGACAGGTGTGAGGTGTCTTTGATTTGTATTTCCTTGATGAGTGATGTTGAGCATCTTTTCATGTGTCTGTTGGCCATCTGGATGTCTTCTTTGGAAAACTGTCCATTCATATCTTCTGCCCATTTCTTCACTGGATTGTTTGTTTTTTGGGTGTTGAGTTTGATAAGTTCTTTATAGATTTTGGATACTAGCCCTTGACCTGATATATCGTTTGCAAATATCTTCTCCCATTCTGTCAGTTGACTTCTAGTTTTGGTGATTATTTCCTTTGAGGTGTGGAAAGAAGCTTTTTATCTTGATGAGGTCCCAGCAATTCATTTTTGCTTTTATTTCCCTTGCCTCCAGAGACATGTCTCATAAGAAGTTGCTGTAGCCCAGGTCAAAGAACTTATTGTCTGTTTTCTCCTCTAAGATTTTGATGGTTTCCTGTCTCACATTTAAGTCTTTTGTCCATTTTGAATTTATTTTTGTGCATGTAAGAAAGTTTAATCAACACCTTTTGAGAGTTTTTTACGAGCAAGGCTCTATCAGGGTTATTAAAATACTCTAAGGAAGGACCTCTGACCTCCGATTTCCTGTTTCATAAAATAAAGCACATGCATCTGAAAAGACAAAATAAGTTGGGTGGGGAGCAGGGCTGAAGTCTACACTGGCACCGCAAGAAGAGAAACGCTGCCCCTGAAAGGTCCCACAATCCCCACGTTAAAGGCTCAGATTTGTTCAGCAGAACCAGGGCAGGAATGCTCTAGTAATATTCTCTGTGGCCTGCAGAGATCTGCTTTACCTCTCTGGACCTTCAATCCTGATCAGTCCAGGACTAGTTCAGTCACTATCTTAATTATTCTGCCAGCTTCAATGCAGGTGGGTCAGCCTCCAGAGACCAGATAGCACCCAGGCTCACGTGACCCTTCCAGAATGATGTTGATAGTGGCACCCACAGCCACTGGGCACTGGGGAGGGAGGGGTGTGGCTGGCTCTGCACCGGGGACGGAGGGGGCGTCACAGGCAATGAGGGATCTTGAAGAGCAGAAAAGGAGGAGGCGGGAGGAGGCTTTATAGGCCCAGGCAACAGAAAAGACTCAGACACGGACAAACAGGCAGGGCAAGTTTAGGGAAGAATGAGAAAATGAAAGGGACCCTCAGACCTGCGGCCCTGCCTCTCCAAACTCCCAGAACCTTCATTTTCAGACTTTTCCACTTCCTAGGTGATGGAGCTGCATTGCTCAGCTCTCATGCTCAGTTCCTCACAGGTGTCCCAGGCCCATTCCAGGGAGGATGCCAGACATGGGTCGTGGATGACCACACAGATTGAGTTCGAGCCAGGAAGGATGCGCCAGCTACCCCGTTGTGAGGTGTCTCTCCTAGCCGTGTCCACCTCTCCTCGACCTTTTCTCTTTCAAAGCCCGTTCCCGGTGCTACCCCTGGCATTCCCTCCACCCCACGCAGCAGCAAGGGGTAGTGGCTCTGCGTTGAAATCCAGGCTCTACCGTCTGGGAATTACGCACCTCCGTTTCCTCATCTGTACGATGAGGAGTATCACGAAGGTTCATTGTGAGAATCAAGAAAGTCTAATACACGCCCTGTCTCTAGAATAGCACCTAAACCCTCGTTAAGTTCTGCATCAGTGTTAGCAAAGGCTAACGACTGGACACGGTTTTCTTTCATTCCCTCTGGGAATCTCTGTATTTCCGCATTAGCACAACGCCTTTCCGGGAGGTGACAGAAAAGATGTGCGAGGTCATTGGTGTGACTTGAATCGGAAAGCCAGAGAGAGCGTCACACGGAGGTTTGTGTGTGGGGTCCGAAGTCCCACGGCCTGTGCTTGGATTCCAGACCTGCTACTTACGAAAGGTGGTTTTGGCAAGTTGCTTAACCTCAGTTTCCTCATCCGTAACATGGAGATTAAAATAGTTCCCACCCGAAAGGATTCCTGTGCAGATAAGCAAGGTAATGCCACGAAGACTTCATCAGAACACAGGGGCTGGAGCATGGCGGGGGCCGGTATTGCTCATGTTAGCACATGCACTTGCTCTCTGAGGATTCCGCATCTCAGGCTGGAGCTCTGGAGGACAAAATGGAGAAGGGCACGGGTCTTGGTGCCTTCTTCGTCCCCTCTCCCTCCCACGCCAAAGCAAAAATCTCCTTGTCTTAGTCAGTGAGGCAGCTACGGGAGAAGCAGCCTTTGTGCTCAGAGGACAGAAGTTTCGGCTCCGCCAGGTACTGTGTGTGTGGCCTCGGGCAGGTCGCCACATATCCCCAAACCACAGTCGCTGGTAAAACACTGCTCCATTAAGTCATTCACGTAATTAGTCTACTTGGGCCTTCCCCCAAGGAAGTAGTGAGAGGAGCTCCTTAAGGGTTGGTCCCTACACAAATATTTATTGATTACTACCATGTCCTGCCCCGGGCTGGATGCTGGAGACGCTGTGCGGGGTCTTCTAGGAGATCGAATCTCCTTGCAGGAGGCAGAGACTCAGACACAAAGCTCTGCTAAAGGTGCTGAGTGGCTAACACACATCGAGTGCTTACTGCAGCAAGGTACGACGCAAAGGGTTCTAGAGATGATCTCTTTCCACCTTGCTACATCTCTGTATTGTCAGGACGATTGCCTGCCACTTTACAGCTGCGGAAACTGAGGCTCAGATAGGTTACATAATGTGCACAGGGTCACACAGCTAATCAACAGCGCCAAAAGAGGGGAGCCCGGAGGAGGACCCGAGCAGGAGCAGTGGGTGTGTCAGGAGAAACGGCCTCCTGGAGGAGGTGATGTCTGCACTTGAAACATAAGGAGGGGTCCGCAAGGGGAAGATGTATCAAAAGAAGGGACAGAAAGGGCAAGAAGCCAGGGAGCAAAGAAATCGTGAACAATACAAATGGAATATGACAACAGGGGAAGCTGGAAGATAGAAGTCAGGTGACTAGGGGCGCCTGGGTGGCTCAGTCGTTTAAGCGACCGACTTTGGCTCAGGTCATGATCTCACAGTTCGTGAGTTTGAGCCCCATGCTGGGCTCTGTGCTGACAGCTCAGAGCCTGGAGCCTGCTCTGGGTTCTGTCTCCCTCTTTCTCTGCCCCTCTCCCACTGGTGCTCTCTCTCTCTGTCTCTCAGAAATAAATAAACGTTAAAAAATTAAAAAAAAAAAAAAAAGAAGAAGAAGAAGTCAAGTGACTAAAGGCTTCATTGCTAAGATCTGGGGGGGTTTATCTGGAAGACAATAATGAAAGCCCTTTGAAGGACTGTAAACGAGGGGAAAATGTGGTGAGATTTACAATTTTGGAAGCTCTGCCCACCAGCCCTCCTAAACATCCAGGCTTCCTCAGGCTCCCACCTCCAAAAGGGAGTCTGCAAAAGGTGAGGGGCACCTCTCAGCGAAAGGCCCCTTTCCTTTGTGCCACCAGGGCCAGCTCATTCATTTGACTCGACACTACCTACTGGCCAAGCTACTTTATCTCTCTGAACCACAATTTCTTCACCTGCATTGTAAAGTAACAGCAGTCCTGTGGTTGGACTCTTACGAGCATGAACTCGGGATTGCGTCCGTAAATACCTACTCCAGCACCCAACACGGCAAACATGCTCAAGAAAGGGGCTTCCTTCCCTGCTCCTTTTCCTGAGATGCATCCTTCTTGTTCCCAGGCTGAAAATAAACAATTCTCAGACATGTTCTTTTGATTGGCCAAATGATTGGTTGATTGGACCTTTATCATTTTCCACATTCAGTAGTTTTGACTCTTCATGAGCAACCCTGGAGGCCTCTGACGCCTAGTGGTTTTGAATTCAGCAGAGGCCTGGCTTAGAATTGCAGAGGCAATAAGGTCGGTAGAAGGAGCACATCCTTTAGCCTCTCCATATGACTTAGGTGAACACTGAGCTGCCATTACAAAGAGGCCCCAAAGTGCAATGGCTTGGACAATACGGAGGTTCTCTTTCACGAGAAATACCCGAGATGAGCCACCCAGGCCGTTGATGAAGCTCTGATCCTCATGGTCATTCAGGGACCCAGGCTCCCACATCTGGTTTCTCTACCATTTCCTAGACTAGAATACTGTTGATGTCTGCGTGGTCCACACTGGGTCATCATCATGGCCGGGATGCAGTTGTCAGAACAAGGAAGAGGTTTGCCCAGTGACCGAAGTCAGACCTGCCAGTGGCATACCCAGCTCCCACCGGCAGGGACTCTGGCACAGGGGCACACCTAACTGTTGGGAATGATGAGAACTCAGTCTAAGTGTCCATCCACAAGTCTGGCTACAATTCTAATAATAGGAAAAATAGAAGAATGGGTTTTGGTGACCAACTCATGAACAGCAACAGCCTCACTGGCCGTCATCAACCATCCACAAGATATGATACTTTGCTGTAAGTCACCATTAGTGATTCTCAGATATGTTTTATTCACTCAACACAGGGGTTCCCAATCTGGGGGAATTGAGGAGCCATCAGGCAGAGGATGTTCTCTCCAGTTCTGCCACGAAGCTCTCCACTCCCTATTTTTGTAACACAGGCCAAATTCACATAGTTATCTCATATGCTTGGCTCCTGTAGGCATCTGAGCCTGGGGATCTTGTTCTCTAATATCACTCATAATAATAATGGTTGAGGCTGGGAAATATTATTGAGATGTTACGCCTGAGATGCATACCAACCATCTTACCACTTACTGCCCTCTATTATGTGTCTTATCTCTATACTGCCATTTGCTTTTTATTCCCATTTCCCATCCACCAAACCCATGTTCTTCTTTTCATCCCCAGCACACAGCTAGACTATATTGCCCAGCCTCCCCTGCAGTGAGGTGTGGCCATATGACTGAGTTATCTCCAGGGCAGTATATATGGAGGTGATACTCAGGCCTGGCCCATAAAACCTCCATGCACTCTTTAACTACTGGTTGAATGGGTGGCTGAAATGAGCCCCAGGGTGACCTTGAAAGCTACATATTCAAGATGGCAAAGCCACTGGAAGTCAATGTCCCCAAATGACTACATGGAGCACAGCCATCGCCAACCTGGAACCACCTTAGACTGTGATATAACAAAAAACATCCTTCTTGAATGATGCTACATATAGGGTCTATTTACTACAGCCATTTAGCCTACCCTAACCAGCACACTCCATTTTATAAATATAGCAACGGTCACAGGGAGAGGTCAAGTTATCTTTTCAGTGTCACAAAGATAATATGTGGGACTCAGGGATTCAAACCCAGTGATTCCAAAGCCCCCATTCAAAACAAATCTTATGACTTATTTTTTAGGTGGGTTTATTGAGGTATTATTTACATGCAATAAAACTGATCCTTTTGAGAACACATTTTCATGACTTTTGACAAATGCAGTCATGTACCCATCTGCACAATCAAGATATAGAACATTTCTGTCATCCCCAAAAGGTCTTTTGTGCTTTTTGGCAGTCAACGCCCTTGGATTCCCCTTCCCCCAGCCCCTGGCAACCACTAACCTAATTTCTGTCTTTATACTTTTATTTATTTTTTTTTTTGAGAGAGAGAGAGAGAGAGAGGGAGGGAGAGAATCTTAAGCAGGCTCTACACCCAGTGCAGAGCCTGATGTAGGGCTTGATCTCACAACCATGCAATCATGCCCTGAGCTGAAATCAAGAGTTAGATGCTTAACTGACTGAGCCACCCAGGCACCCCGTCTCTGTAGTTTGGAATTACACAGTATCACATCTATATGTGTACACAGCCTTTCAGGTCTGGCTTCTTTCACTAAGCATAATGATTTTAAGATTCTCCCATGTTGTTGGAGATATCAGTACTTCGTTCTTTTCTGAGTACTGCTGCGATGCATGGAGGCACCACTATTTATTATCCATTCACTTGCTGAAACAACATCTGGGTTGTTTCCAGGTTGGGGCTATTACAAGTAAAGCCGCTCCAAACATTCAAATGGTTTCCCAGATTTTTATGAAGAAGGCACCGAAAGCGGGTAAGAATAGGAAAGGAATAGGTAATCCTTGTCTCGACCAAAAGCCTACTCCAAAGCAAAGGCTTTGGAGACTAGGAAGACAGTGGTAAAAGGAGCCACCAAAACAATGAAGATCCACATGTCACCTACTTTCAGCAGCCCAAGATGCTGTGGCTCCAAAGGCAATACAAGTAATCTTAGAAGAGCATCACCAGGAGAAACATTGCCACCATCAAGTACTCCCACCATGAAGTTGGCCATGACGATTTAATCACACGGGTGCTCATCGTGGACGTCAAGGCCAGCAAGCACCACATCAAACAGACTGGGAAGCCAATGCTCTGGCCAGGTCTCATGGCGAGAAGGCATATATTTGATCCCTAACTACAATATTCTGCATGTCGCCAAAAAATTGGAATCATCTAAGCAGAGCCCATTTGGCTAATTCTAAATATAATAAACTCTTTTTTTTTTTTTACCGTCATAATAAAAAGCAGTTACCCCATTTTGTCTTCCCACCAGCAACATGCATGACTTCCAGTCGCTCCAAATCCTCACCAGTAATTGGCATTGTCAGTTTTTTTAATTCTGGTCATTCCAGTGGCTATGTATTGGTACTTCTCTGTGGTTTTAATCTACATTTTTGTGATCACTAATAATACCGAGCATCTTTTCACAGACTTATTGGCCATTTATATATATTCTTCAGTAAAGCAGTTCTAAAAAGTCTTTTGACCATTTTTTACTTGGATAGTTTATCTTCCAAATGTTTTCTCCTACTTTGTGTCATGTCACCTTATTTCCTTAACAGCATCTTCTAAAAAGCGTAAGTTTTCATTTTGATAAAGTAAAATTTATCATTTTTTTCCTTTGTGGTTTGAGTTTTTTATTATTTTGTCATTTTGTCTTTTAATGATTTAAAATCGCGTTTATGCCTCATCTAGAGAGACGTCTCTTTGCAGGATGACACTGGATGATTTTAGGTTAAATTTACATACCAAAATTGCTTCTTTGGGGGCAGGTTACTGGGTTTTTGTACGGTATGTTGTGACTTTTTAAAATCTTTGTTTATGACAAGGGCCACCAAATGAGAAAGAAACAAGGCAACATGAAAAGGCAGTTCAGAAGTTTTGTAAGCCCAAGACTCTCTTGACAGAAGACCGATTCAAAAAATAACAGATGAAAGAGTCTTGCCAAATGAGTAGGAGAATGTGACAGACAGGACCCATGGGCCTGGAGCCAGCCATCTGAAACCTATGGACAGGCCAACCCCCGACCTGGGCTTGTCCAAGACAAAAGGATTCTACTGCTCAACTGGACTCCCAGAAGGGCCCATTTATTCCCTCCAATGTTGAGCAGACTGTACTAACCAAAGCACAAGGCTTCTTGTAAATGGTCCTGCCAGGAGGATTAACTTCTTCCTTCCCTGCAGTTATAACCAGCAAGGCAATTCCAGAACAATCTGAGTCCCAGCTTACCAGGAAGGGACAAGAGTAGATAGCATATTTTCCATGGCCTTCTCAGTGTCCTGCTGGCCTTGGATCTCACTGGCGCCAGCCCAAGGTATTTCAGGGTTGACATTGCATGAGATTACGTGGCTGCGAGCACCCAAGCCTTCAACTGCTGAGCCAGTCTAATTCGAGACCGCGTCCGTGCCTGCTGCTGGGTTATGGGCCCATTCTGCAGCTCAAAGATGGCATAAAAGGTCACAGGGCCTGGATTAATTGGGTTTTAAAGGCCACCTGTCTAAATCTGGATTTTTCAGGAGATACCCAGTGTAATGGGAAGAGTGCCTGCACTTGGGTGTCAGAAGGCCTGAACTTAAAGCCCCATTGCACCACTTACTAGCTGTGTGATCGAGAGCGATTTATTCCACCTCTCTGGTCCTCAGTTTCCTCATCTATAAAACAGGGATTAATGAAACAACAAAGGGGCATTTGCGATGACACAAAGGTGCCCAGCACAGTTAGTCGCTGGCACATGGTATGCTCTCAAGAAAGCACCTTTCCGGGGCGCCTGGGTGGCGCAGTCGGTTAAGCGTCCGACTTCAGCCAGGTCGCGATCTCGCGGTCCGTGAGTTCGAGCCCCGCGTCAGGCTCTGGGCCAGGCTCTGGGCTGATGGCTCGGAGCCTGGAGCCTGTTTCCGATTCTGTGTCTCCCTCTCTCTCTGACCCTCCCCCGTTCATGCTCTGTCTCTCTCTGTCCCAAAAATAAATAAAAAACGTTGAAAAAAAAAAAAAAAAGAAAGCACCTTTCCTTTTCCTCCCCAATAGACAGTCTGAGAGCAAGTCCATGAAATACACAGCCGGGGTTAATGCTGACATGGACACATCTCCCAACATCTGTGCATCTCACTTCTGTATCGGGAAAGAATGCTCTGAAGAGAGAGACCTGAGCTGAAAATACCGATCTGGGCAACATCAACAAGTAGAAAGAGAAGCAACCATTCAGGTGGAGTGAGGAAAAAGACAAAGGGGGTGAGATCAGCACAGCGGGCACACCAGCATTCAAGGGTCAGCTGGAGGATGGGTTGAAGGAGACCAGAGAGAGTAGATAAAGGAGGTGACAGGGAGAATGCGGACACCACAAAGAGCACCAGGAAGAGAAGATCCAGCACATGCCCAGGGCGCATGGCTTTTGGGAGGTCATGTATTTCAGGGTAAGTGATGGGGGATGAAGGCAGTCGAAACGCTGAGGTGGGCAGATGAATGAGTTAAGAACACACAGAGGGGAAAAGGACGAGAGTTTAAAAACTAAAGCCAGTGGGGTCAAGTGATAATGTCAAGACGGGGAAGATCTTGGCACGTTAAAATGCAGCAGGAAGAAAAGGAGACTAGACAGTGACAGAAAGCCATCAGGAACCAGGAGTTCTGTTGGGTCCATGTGTGGAAGCCAATGGCCAGGCCACAGAGCTGTTCAGCACAATCCTTCATAGGGGCTGTTGGATGAGCTTGCACAACTTTGACTCATGAGTGATAGAGAGCCAGGTCAGTGAAGTAAACAGCCCTAGCAGCCCTGTGACACAGCGCTGGCCCAGGGAGTAGCAGGCAATGCACGGGATTCCACCTGAAGTCTCCAGGAGTGTGCTCACAGGAGGGGAAAGGAGAGTTGGAGAATCACTCCATTGGCCACATGACTCTCAGGATAGTGCGGATGAAGTCCAGTCAAGAGGGCGGACACCATTGCGATTCTCCCCTGGGGTCTATGAAACCCCACGGGCTGTTGGGGACAGGAGCATTAGGAAGAGGCGCAGAGAAAGCCCAACCTCTGGGGTTCCATGGCCATAGTGGCCTTAACTAATATCTGTCTTGTCCTTTGCAAAGTGCTCTTACTGACATTATCTGAATGGGAAGAATTAGTCCCATTTTACCCAATTGAGAAACAGGCTCCATAAAGTTCAGTGGCTTGTTCAAGGTCATATAGCCAGGGATGGCAGGGCTGAAACCAAGCCCCCTATTTCTGTGAGTCATGGTCCAACTCCGTCTCCCCATCCAGGGAGCTTCTGAAATCAACCCAAGCAAACACACGTTCCTTAAGCACCCTTGTGTGTTAGGTGCCATGCTAAGGCACAAACAGTGAATTTCAGGAGTGTCGGAGGTATTAGCTGTTGGCCCAACACCCAACCCACACTCATTTATCGCCACAGAACTCTGATTTCACTTGGGGGAACACTGTGCCTTTGGACTAAACCAGACGTGACAGTCCTGCTTCCCAGTGTCCTCACAACTTAGAGGTCATAACATGCCCCAGTTCTGGCCAATAAGGTATAAGGAGAAATCCACCAGGTGGGGCTTCTGGGAAGATTCTGCTCTATTATTTTTTTTTTTTTAATAATTCACGTATTTTTAAGTTTACATCCAAGTTAGTTAGCACATGGTGCAACAATGATTTCAGGAGTAGATTCCTTAATGCCCCTGACCCATTTAGCCCATTCCCCCTCTCACAGCCCCTCCAGCAACCCTCTGCTTGTTCGCTATATTTAAAAGTCTCTTATGTTTTGTCCCCCTCCCTGTTTTTATATGATTTTTGCTTCCTTTGGGAAGATTCTGCTTTCTCGATAAAAAGGAACAGACTCAGCTGTCTCTCCCAGTCTTCCTGCCTCTCTGTGCTCCTTCCTCTGCCTTGCTTGTGACCTAAGACCTGAGGATTCACTTGTGACCCAAGGCCTGGGGATGGTGACCTTGCATTCTGCGATCGTGAGGACACAGCACTAGGATATGGAAGATGAAAAAGATAAAAGCTCTGAACTAACACTCAGCTAATGCACCCACCTCCACATTTCTAAACGTGTGAGAAAAAGAAACATCTCTCTGCCCGAGCCATTGATATCAGACTCTATTATCTGCAGATAAATACATTCCTAATTGAGAAACAGGCCCAATTCAATTATGTATTTGTTTCTGTGTTTACTGGTACTTAGCGATGATGGTTAATTTTATGTGCCAACTTGATTGGGCCACAGATATTTGGTCAAACATTATCCTGATTGTTTCTGTGAAGATGGCGTCAGATGAAATTAACAGGTAAAAAAGTAAAGCAGATTGCCCTCTGAATGTGGGTGGGCCTCAACCAATCAGTTGAAGGCCTGAACAGAACAAAACCACCGATTATCCCCCACAATAAAAGGAAATTCTTCCTGCTTGACTGCCTTTGATCTGGAACATCAACTTTTTTCCCACTTTCAGACTCAAATTGAAATATCAGCTCTTTTTGGGTCTCAGGCCTGCTAGTCTTTGCACAGGCACCATACCATCAACTCTCCTGGTTCTCAAGCCTTCAGACTCAGATTGGAACTACATCATCAGCTTTCCCGGGTCTCCAGCTTGCCAACTGCAGATCTGAGAACTTGTCAGCCTCCATAATCATGTGCACCAACTCCAATAAATAAATGATAGATGGATGGATAGATAGATAGATAGATAGATAGATATGGATGGATAGATATATGGATGGATAGACAGATAGATATGGATAGATAGATAGATAGATAGATAGATAGATAGATAATAGGATCTATGGTTCTGTTTCTCTGGAGAACCATGAATATAGTTAATATAGTTGTCTTTTTCTCCTACAAACTGTATATAAATGGTGAGAGTAGCTATATTCATGATAGCCAAGAAATGGAAATAAATCACATGTCCATCAACAGGGAATGAAGAAACGAATTACCATCTATCCATACAATGGAATTCTACTAAGCCATAAAAAGGAGCCACCGCTGGGATACACGAAAACATGGTGCATCTCAAAAGCGTTATGCACAGTGAACAAAACCAGACACAAAGACCGCTTACTATATGGTTCCATTTATATAGAACTCTAGAAAAAGGCAAATCTCACACATAGTGGCTGAGAGCACATCAGTGGTAGCTGGGATCAGGTACAAGGGAACACTGGGATGACAGAAATGTGTTCCATACCATCATTATGGTGGTAATTACAGGGGTCTATACGTTTGTCAAACTCATCAAACTATATACTTAAAATGGATGCATTTTGGGGCGCCTGGGTGGCTCAATCAGTTAAGCATCTGATTCTTGATTTCAGCTCAGGTCATGATCTCAGAATTTCTTGAGATCGAGCCCTGCTTCGGGCTCTGTGCTGACAGCGCAGAGCCTGCTTAGGATTCTCTCTCTTCCTCTCTCTCTCTCTCTCTCTGCCCCTCCCAGGCTTGCTCTCTCTCTCTCTCAAAATAAATAAATAAGCATTTTTTAAATGGATGCATTTTATTTATGTAAATTTCACCTCATTGAAATTGATAGTGCAAAAAATATATAATGTGGATATAATGCACATATATATAAAGAAATGGAGGAAAGAAAGGCTGAACATAAGATGAAGCCAGGAGAAAGTCAACTCACAAAGCACACATTAACCACTTGATTGCAGGGAACTGCAAATTAGCGCTGAGCTTCCCAGGAGCCAAAGCAAAAAAAAAAAAAAAAGAAAAAGAAATGTTCTCAAGCTCTCACATGTCCGTAAGAGAACATCACGGTGTTCATAAAATAAAGTTGCATCACAGAGATATGGTGACTTCAAAGTATTATGGGAACACAGAGAAGGATGTGACTAATTCTGTTTGGGAAAACCAGGAAATGCTACAGAGGTGAGCATAGGAAAAAGAAATCGCTAATACTGACTGGGGAACGTGGCTGCGGTAGGGCGGGTCTGAGCTCCTGGACGGGAAACAATCAGCTTAACTCATTTCCTAGATGCCCTTCAACTCCAAAGAGGTCGTGGTCTCAGGAAGCAGGAAGAAGGCTGGGGCCGAAGCCTGTGTCTCTGCAGGGCCCAGCGAAGGAACAGTTGCCCCACAGCCAGCACAGGAATGGCCTTTATCCACAGGCTTGCCACGGTCCCAGACCCCAGCCGGACCTTGTCTGGAAGACCTTTGCTGGGTCTCAGCGCTACCCCCTTCGCTGCTGGATTCGGGGGTGGCGGGGGTCCCCAGTGAGGGCAGCACTGCTGGGGAGGCGGAGGGGATTACTAGAGGCCACACAGAGCACCGCACTATTTTAGCCACCACTCTGGCCAGATTGCGCTTGATTATCAGGGATGGATGGTCCCTGCCCACACGGATGGCCTCTCCTCCCAGCTGCGTTCCGCAGGCCGAGTCATGCCTGATTATCACCAGCTAATGAGAATTCCTGGCCTTGGTCAACTGCCCACACTCAGGAATTTGCTATTCATGAGAAATGTCAACTTTACGAAAACGAGCCCTGTATGTCAGCTCTTTTTCCCACATTCAGGGTTTACAGCTGACAGGACTTTGTTTCACATGATTTGCTGATGCGGAAAGAGGCCGTAATCCAGGAAACTGCTCTGACAAATCATCCCTGGGCCAGCAGAGCATTCTGGAACATTCTTGTTATTTGTCCCCTCAGAAACCTTCTGGAAAGGGAAACCTTGGGATTTGAACGAGGCTGAAGTGGAAGACGTGGTGCCCGAAGGGACAGTAGAGCAGTACTGTGGGGACACAGGCCCCCCGCCCCCGGCCCTCTCTGCCAGCAGACACACAGAACAGCTCCCACACAGAGGAGAGCTGACTTCCATGGGAATCCCAGCCCCCTGGCAGACACCAGAGATGCTACTCAGGACTCGGACATTCCAAGACATGACCTTACTGCTCGTTCATTCGTAGGTTTTGAAACTATAAAGCCATCGCTGTGGAAGATGACAATATGCTTTCTGCCACTGGGAACACTTTCAACAGCAGCAGTGCCTCAAAGGGCACCCCGTTCCAAGTCTGGCTATGTGACTCTCCCTTTCTCTCCTAATCTGACTTCTGGACTAACAGGAGGCTGATTTCATAAATGATGACCAGTGCCATCCTTGGACCTCCAGCAGCACCTGATGCATATTCTAGGCCACAAGACTGGGAAGGGATATTTCATAAGGCAGGGTGGGGTCGGGGGGGAACCTTCCTTAAATGCAGAGATCCTGGATTGCAGGTGTTTGACATGATGATTCTGGATGGAGCAGAGCACAGGAAATACCAGAGCTGTACAAACAGAGAGGACAGGAAGGGCTGGGCTCCCCCGACCCCTACCCCGTCCCCACCCCCATTCAGTGCAGCTCTCCCCCGGGGCCCATCCAGCCCCTGCCAAGTTCCCAAAGAACTGAGATATCATAGCTACATCCTGATGACTGTGTTTGTGTGGCACCTCGCAGTTTACAGGGGCTCCCAACCAAGCTTCCCACCGCCCGACAAGGAAGATTCAGTGGCTTTACTGAGATTGGGAAACTGAGGCCCAGAAAAAGGCCCCAAGTCACACAGTTAGTCAAGGGGAAAATAGTCTAGTGGTCAACAGTTTGGGCACGGCAGTCAGAGGAATCTCTGAAATCTTAGCCAGCTGCCTTCAGCTTGTTACCTCGCTCTCTGGAGCTGGTTCCCTCCTCTGCAGTATGGAGTGTCCCCCAGGAATAGGGTCCTAGGGCCCCCTTGCCAGGCATCACTGCCAGCTGAATGACTGTGGGCAGGTTATATAATCTCTCTGTGCCTTAGTTTCCTCACCTATAAAATGGGAATGATACTGGCACCCACTGCACACACACGGGTAACTCTAACAAGAGAGTTGGAGAGAGAAGTCAGACACAAATCGCTGCATGATTCGTTTATTTGATATTCAAAAACTAGCCGACTGCTCAATGAGTATGGGGCTTTCCTGCGGGGTGCTGAAAATGTTTTGGAACTAGGAACAGGTGACGGCTGCACAACGTTGTGAATGCACGAAAAGCCACTGTGTTTTTTTTAAAGGGTTAGTTTCGTGACGTGAATCTCACCTCAATAAGATTTTATTTTTTTACTTAGTTATTTATTCAATGGGCCACACTCACCTTCAGGGCTAGAAGTCAAAAGAGTGGTTAGTTGAGGCCGGGGAGAAGATAGTAATAACTGGGCAGGGGCACGAGAGAGCCTTGCGGGAAATGCTCTGTATCTTAACCTAGGTGATGGGTGGTCCCATCGGTAATAACGAATCCAGCTCCATACTTGAGATTTATGCGCTTTAGAGGGTTGTTGTGATAGTTAAATGCGGTCATCTATGCAAGCTCTTTATATCAGCCCTGACACGTAAGAAGGGCTCAATATTCTATCTGTATGAGAGACGGATGTTAGCCAAGCCTACGGCGGTAATCATCGCACAGTATATGTAAGCTAAACTATAGGGCTGTGTGCCTTAAACTTACACAGCGATATAAGTAAATCGTTTCTCAATAAAACTGGAAAAAAATAAAATAAGTAAAACAAAAGAAGCATATCATAATTATCTCAAGAAATAAATGCTCAGTAATCAGTAACAATCATTGATGTGATGATTATCACGTATTGTTTGAAGGATCGAAAGAGACAATGCACATAAGATATATAGCATGGGAGCTGGTTTTTCATATATGTCTCCCAAAGAGAGGCAATTCTCATTAATATTAAACTGGACCCAAACCTTCTAGCTCAAGATTCAGAGCACTTTGCAAAGCACCATCCTGCCCACTCGAGAGGTTGGTTTGACATAAGCACTGGGGAAAAGAGCCAAGGATTTAAGGATTAGAGGTTGGTACAACATAGCACAGCCTCTGGATAAGCTGGGTTACCTCCCACGGGCCAGCCTGGGTACAGGGCAAACCATTCACCCTCGCACAGGCAGAACTTGAAAGGGAAACGTCACCTCTGGGGAAAGACTTTCCTTGTTAAATCCTGATGACAGATGGAGCCCACCTAGCTCGTTAATGGGATTCTCTGATAGCCATCCTACATTGCCCAATTACATTTGATTGGCAAGCTTCTTACAATCCCAAACGAATGGCCTCTCCTCCCCTGGGCCACACTGTCCCAGGTACATACTCCCTTTCCCAGGACCTATGAGGTATGACAGCTTTCGTTCAATTGTGTGTGACTTCTTACAAACCCCAGCTTCCTGCGGGCGGCGGCCCTGTGTCTGTCACCTTTTCAGCCCAAGCTTTGCTCCCTGAACGTAACAGAATGAATAGACGGGTGAGGATCAGTGGGAGAGAGCAGGGGTCTCCCTGATGGGGCAGATCCTTGAGAACAGAGTCATTTCCCTACCTCTGACGCTGAGAAGATTTGTTCAGGAAGGAAACACGGAAGCAGAAAGAGGCCAGGGGGAAGTGCACAAGCTTCCTGGCTCTCTCTCAGTTTAATTCCATTTAGAAAGGGCTATCAAGATACATAAACTGCAGTAATTGTTGGTTTGGGGTCAGAGGGGAGAATGAAGTTAGGTACAGAAAACATGGTTCTACGATGTCTTTTGTTTCCATCATGGGTCCGGGTCCCTCATCAGTATGGTGATTTTGCAAGTATATGATGCCAACCACAACACAATTTAATCTAGACTAACTGAATTTAGATCTTAAAAGTAAGTGCAACTCTTTACCTCCAAGGTCATCCTCCCCAAAGCCCATAACTCCAGAGTAATCCTTAGAGAAGCATCAGAAAAATCCCACCTGAGAAACATTCTACAAAATACCCACCCAGTACGCCTGAAGACTGTCAAGGTCATCCAAAATGAAGTCCTAGAAACTATCACAGCCAAGAGGAACCTAAGGAATTATGATGCAAAATGTAATGTACTATTCTAGATGGAATCCTGGAATAAGAAAAGGACATTAGACAAAAACTAAGGAAATCTAAATAAACTGTGAATTTTAGCTATTAATAATATATCAATATTGGCCCATTAATTGCAAAAAAAGAAAAAGAAAAAAATACCATTCTAATATAAGACAATACTAGACAAAACGGGGTACACAGTATATGGGAAGTCTCTGTACTATCTTTGCAATTTTTCTGCAACTCTAAAACTATTCTAAAATATAGAGTTTATTTTTTTTTACAAAAATCACTGCAGAGCGTTTTCTAAAATATCAACCGCCTTGTCCCACTCACTACCCCCTCCAAAATGTAGCTGGTCACCAAGATTTTAACACATCAAAGATTTCATCTGCCTTGTGTCTCTTCCTCCCAAAGTGTCAGACCACCATTTAAGGTTGAAGACAGTTGGGGTGGGTTGGGGAAATGATCCATTTCTGGGCCGTCCCCCATTTCATTATTTCAAAAATTAAAATGACTCTATATTTTTAGCTACAAACTAACAATTTGCCTATCCAAACTTGACCATTTATGTAGGCATGTAAAAAAAACTATTGCGATTTTATTGCAGGCCAAGCTTCCAGAACTTTCCATGAGAAAGGCAAACATCGCCCCTTCCCTCCTGGGGCTTATAGTTACATCCCAGGATGCATGGTAAACAAGTGAGCCAATAAAGGGATGAGGGTGTGACAGACCAAGAGAACTTCTGCTCAGGGTCTGCTCCAAGTGCAGTGGTGGGTGGTCAGGAGCCATCCACACCCTTTGGCCCCACCTCTCTTTGGGCCAGAAAGATGGCTAACTGAGGTTTGATATAGCGTGTGGCATTCAGGTTAGAGCTGTTTCTAGCCCAAGTGATTTGGGGTCTGAATTTTATCCTGACGGCAAGAGAAGATCTCTTATGTGGCCCCATTACTTTGAAAAATCATTAATAACCCTTCACCAGAAAATTGCACTCCTTGGGGTGCCTGGGTGGCTCAGTTGGTTAAGCATCTGACTCTTGGATTCGGCTCAGGTCATGATCTCGTGGCTTCATAGGTTTGAGCCCCAAGTCGGGCTCTGTGCTGACAGTGTAGAGCCTGCTTGGGTCTCTCTCTCTCTCCCTCTCTCTCTCTCTCTCTCTCTCTCCCCTCCCCACCCCACTCACGCTGTCTCTGTCTCTCTCAACTAAATAAAATAATTTTTTAAACTTAAAAAAAAAAGAATTAAAAAAAAAAAAGAAAAATACACTTCTTGAGTGTCCAGGGAGTATCAGCTGCTGTGCAAGGAGACAGTGATATTGTGACAAAAGGCTCAAGTAGCTCAAAGTCTAGCGTCAGATGCAAACCAGAAAACAAACCATGAAAATACAGTGTGAGGGGTGCTGTGGTATAGAGCTGAGACCCACCAGGCATCCCAGAGCCAAATGTCCTGAGTGGAGGCTTCTTTAAAAATCAACTTTAGGGGCACCTGGATGGCTCAATCAGTCGAGCATCCAATTCTTGGTTTCGGCTCAGGTCATGATCTCACAGTTCACAAGATCAAGCCCCATGTCAGGCTCCACACTGTCATCTTGGAGCCTGCTTGGGATTCTCTCTCTGTCCCTCTCCCACTCATGTTGCTCTCTCTCTCTCTCTCTCTCTCTCTCTCTCTCTGTCTCAAAAAATAAATAAACTTTAAAAAAATAAAGCATTTTTAAAATAAATAAATAAAAATCAACTTTATTAAGGAATAATTTTCATAAACAAAACACATCTGTTTTAAGTATACATTTCTATGAGTTTGACAAATGTATGTACCTGTGTAACCACCACCACAATCATGATGTAGAATATTTCTATCACCTTAAAAATTTCCTTTCTACATTGTTATACTCAATCCCTGCCCTCTGCACTCCCAAACCCTGGAAACCACTGATTGGTTTTCTGTTATTATAGTTTTGTCTTTCCTAGAACTTTCTGGAATCATACAGTGTGTAGTCTTTTGTTTCCAGCTTCTTTCATTTAGCCTAGTGCTTTTGAGATTCATCCATGTTGTTGTGTGTATCAGTGCACTCCTTTTTTGCGGCCGAGCGGTAGTCTCTCATGTGAATGTACCACAGTCGGCTTATCTATTCACCAGTTGATGGGCACTTGGATAGATTCCAATTTGGGGCTATCGTGAATAAAGCTGCTATTCACCTCAGTCTTAAAGGACAATGGAAGTTAGTCAGTTAGAGAAGAATGTTCCAGAAAGTGACATCAGCAAAGGGAGGAAGAGGAGGATGAGGCTGGAGAAAGAGACAGAAGGAACAGCAAGGGTACCAGTGCTAAGGGAAGGCAATGGTAAGACATGGAAAGACTTTCAGCAGGAGGCTCACTTGGTACAGCATGCAAATCGGAGTCTAACGATGACCTCCAGAGGGTCGGAAGTAGGTGTTCGTGATGCCTGCCAGACATCCAGGTAAGGAGATTTAATGAGAAGTGGGAAAAGACCTGTGCTAAATAAACAGTTGGTATATAATGGTTAAAGCCATGGGTGTTGCTGAGATCAGCCAGGCAGAGCACATGGAGGGAGGAGTTACTGGGTGCTCGTGTGTCTCTCCATAAGCACGGAAGAGCCAGACTGAGCATCGTGCAGTGGTTAAGAACACGAACTCTGGATCTAGACTTCTGGGCTTCAAATGCCAGCTGTGTGACAGGGGGCAAGTCACTTGGTTCGTTTCCTTATCCATAAAATGGATTATACTACACCTATCTCTTTGGGCTGATATACAGGTTAACTGAGTTCTTCATGCCTAGATCTTAGAACATCATCAGATACCTGCACATAAAAAGTGCTCCATAAGTTGCAGCTATTATTAATATTAAAAATCTATAATGTAGGTACCAGAGAGACCTCAAGTTGAATGTCATCTCCATTCATGACAAGCTGAAAGACACTAAGAAATGTAACATCTCTGAGCTGAAAGTCCCTTATGTGAAAAATGAGGATAAAAATTGTTACCTCAGAAGTTATTGGAAAGAGTAAATGAGTACAAGATTAAAAATAGAAACCATCAGAAACCTTTCCCTACAGGGTTAATTTTTGTTCCCTCCTCCCTTCCTCTATGTTCCCATGGAACACTATCCATTTCCTTTCCCGCACTTTCCTCACCACTAGGATGACCTGTTGGCTGATGTATTAGTCAGGATGAGCTAGGTTATGCTGCAGTAACAAATAGCCCCAATTCTCAGTGGCCCACAACAGCACAGGTTTACTTTTCATTCACCCTATGTGTCCAGCACAGATTGGTTGCCCCTCTGCTCAGCTTCACTCTGGAACCCAACTGGACAGCCCGTTTGGGGGATATTGCTGATTGTCATGAGAAAGAGAAAAGAAAAATAGTTTAAAAAGGTGTTGACTTTTAAGGCTTCCACCCAGAAGTAATACACATTCATTCTTTTCCCATTTCATTGTTCAAAGCACATTAAATGACCATATGGGTGCTGAACAGGACAAAGATGGGCAAGCCTCCTAAAGGAGGGACAATAATACTCTATCACAAACAGTCTGTATCGGCCACTAAACTGAGAGCTTCTGGAAAGAAGCACTGGGCACTAGTCACAGCCATGCTCCCTTGCTTGGCATCATGCCCTTGAGGTTTGGTGAATTAAACAAGACCGAGAGTTCTTTAACTGGGCCTGGAGACGTAAGTTTACTCTGCCCCAAGGTGGAAAGCCCTCCTGTAGTCGCTGCTTCTGTAGAAAAGGGAAAGAGCCTGCTGTCATCAGAAGACAAGTCCCTTTTCCAAGTCACCAGAAGGCGCTGTGTGTCTGATGACAGGTAAGGAAACTCCCACGGGTGCTGGTGGCTCCCCAGGGAATCAAGCACCTTTTTATGTGGGCACAAGAACAAGAATTCAGCAAGTGCCTTACAAGCATTGTTTCATTTGATTTTCGAAACATGCCTGTGAAAGCTATGACACAGTCAGGCAGCAGCAACCCCAATGGGCAGATGAGGCCATCAAGACAGCGGAAAGCCCCGCACATTGCCTATAAAAGTATAAAATGGCGTACGGGCACCTGGGTGGCTCAGTCTGTTAAGTGTCCGACTTCGGCTCAGGTCATGATCTCACAGTTCATGGGTTCGAGCCCCACATCAGGCTCTCCGCTATCAGCGTGGAGCCCGCTTCGGGCTCTCTGTCTCCCCGTCTCTGCCCCTCCCTTGCTTGTGCTCTCTCTCTCTCTCAGAAATAAACAAACATTAAAAAATTTTTTTAAAGCATAAAACAGTGTAGCCACTGTGGAAACAGTACGTCAGTTCCTCCAAAAATAAACACAGAATTACCACACAGTCCAGCAATTCCACCTCTGGGTATATACCCAAAAGAAGTGAAAGCAGGGACCCAAACTGATATCGGCCCACCCAGGTTCATAGCTGCATTATTCACAACAGTCAAAAGGTAGAAGCAACCAAGAGTTCACGGACAGATGAACGGAGAAACAAACTGTGGTTTACGCATACAATGGAATATTTATTCAGTCTTAAGATGCAAGGAAATCCTGTCATACGCTACAATGTGGATGAACTCTGAAGACATTATGCTGAGTGAAATACCATCACAGACGGACAAATACTGCGCGATCCCACTTATATGAAGTACCCAGAAGAGTCCAGTTCCCACAGACAGGAAGTAGAATGGTGGCTCCCAGAGGCAGGGGGCGGGGGGGGAGAATGGGAAGTGAGTGTTGGCACGGGAACAGAGTTTCAGTTTGGGAAGATGTAAAATATTCCGGAGATGGATGGTGGCTGTGGTTGCACAACAGTGTGAATACAGTTAATGCCACCGAAATGTACGCTTAAACATGGTTAAGATCGTAAATTTTATGTTATGTGTGTTTCACCACAGTGATAGTAATAATACAAGGACGGAGTAAAGTAACTCGCCCAAGGGCACCTGGACAGGAAGAGTAAGACTTGGGCTTAGAAAGCGGAGGCCAGGGTTTATCTTCCAATACCACGTGGCTTCTCACTGTCACTGGCTCCTTCTCTGTGCCAACCTGCATATCCTGCCTCCCTCACCCACAGTTCCCTCAGCACCTGACTGTGGGATATCTCCTTTACCCAGACCTAATCCTGGCAGCTAGAACATAGTGTCCTATGTCATTGATTCACTCATTCATTCATTCATTCATTCAACAAAGAGTATTAGGACATCCGCTATGCGTCAGGCTTTCCTTATGCTCTAGGTGTTAACCATGAATAGAGCCCAGTCCTAGCTCTCTAGGCTAGACTCTTTCAGTGCACAAAGTACTGGAAAATAGTGATGAACAGGAAGACACAGGAATGCAAAGGAGAAGGCTCTCGACTCTGCCTGGAGACATCAGGGATGGCTTTTAAGTGGAGAAGACATTTAATCTGAGCCTTGGAACATAAGCAGGAGTTTTCCAGGAGGAGAAGGAGGAATATATTCCATATGGAAGGAGCATTGGGTACAAAGTCACAGAACAAGACCGAAGTCACTGAGGCCAGGCCAGCTACTCGGGAAGTTGAGAAGTTTTCAGGACCATATCACATCATGGGGGACCTGCTATGTCAGGGTAAAGAGTCTCACTTTCTTCTTATGGGCAATGGGGAGTCATCGCAGGATTAAGCAGGGGAATGGCATGATTAGAGTTGCATTTTAGAAGCACTATATAGGATAGCTTATAGAAAGTCAAGGCCAGGGGCGCCTGGGTGGCTCAGTTGGTTAAGCATCCGACTTTGGCTCAGGTCATGATCTCACAGTTTGTGAGTTCAAGCCCCGCGTCGGGCTCTGTGCTGACAGCTCAGAGCCTGGAGCCTGTTTCAGATTCTGTGTTTCCCTCTCTCTCTGCCCCTCCCCTAATCACGCTCTGTCTCTCTCTCTAAAAAATAAATAAACATTAAAAAAATTTAAAACCAAAAAAAAATGAAAGTCAAGGCCAGAGAAAGGAGGTTCAACCACACAAATGTTGTCAAAGCTCAGGCAAGACATAAGAAAGGCCTCAACCAGGAGATGACAATGGCTATGAAAAGATGGAGCCCACCGTCTGCATAGGATGGAGATTTTTCTGTGGTTCATTGCTCTGTGCTCACTAGCTGGCATATAGCGGACTCTCATATATACTTATTAAATGACCAATAATCGTTAACACCAGGGACAACTAGGAAGCAGAGGGATAGGACTTTGAATGAGCAGGTGGACGTTGAAAGAATGTGGGATTGTGGAAAAGCAGAATCTAAAATGACTCCCAGGGTTTCGTGTTGAGCAACCAACCAGGCTGACTGATGTCTGCGTCTCATCAAGACAGGGAACTCGAAAGTGAGAGAAATGTTAGGTTGGACAATGATGCACACAGCTTTGGGCTCTCCAAGTCCGGAGATGGTTGGTCATCTGGGTGGAGATGGCAGACACCCAGGTGGAGGTGAACGGACAGATCCGGACTTAGGCAATGAGATCTGGGCTGGAGAGAGGCATTTCCTCTGGGAACAGTAGGCTTTACCATTTGGGGCCAAATTTCCTTTTCAAGCCAGGGAAGCAGTAGGGCCTCTGCTATCCTCCTCCCCTGAGGAAATCCCAGAGAAGGTGGTACACACCAGCCCTGGCGGATTTGGCCTCTCGGCCTCTGGCCACGCTCTTCCCTCCTCAAAGCAAGCCGCCATGCTTCACTTCCTCTTTCCATCTGCTCGGCCTCCAGGAGGATCCTACCTCCCTCCTCTGCCCTGGAGCTGCCCCCCAGCCAACCCAGCAACGGGCATCTCACTTCTTCCACATCCCAGATTCTGGCGACATCTGCGTGGGCACCAACACTGTGCCCTTTAATGCTATAGTGGTGTTCCTTTGGGTCTGGGCACACGTCACAGCTCATCCAACTCCCACTGAGTGCCCAAGCCTATGGCACGGCTGTCTACTTGCCCACTGACTGGACTGGTGCAGGCTTCCACCTCCAGTACCCTCCGGAGTAAGGACAGCAGCCTCCTCACCCATGACCCACCTACAATCTTGCCTCCTCTCCGGATCAATGGTCCATCTACTGAATCTCCAGCCCTTCTGCTAAAGCCATCTGCCTACACACAAGTCTGCCAACATCCCTCCCCTACCCCAAAGCTTCCTAGAGTTCAGCAAGGCCACAGGACCAAAGCCAGACTCCTCAGCCTCGCTATGAACTTTCTTTGAGCTAGCCCCAACCTACCCTTTCAGTCTGAGCCTCTGCTCTGCTGCCCCTGCCAACATGACACTCTGGCTGATTTCACTTCCCCTCCAGAGCCTGGCTCTGTCATCTGTCAGCCACGTCACCATGGGCAAGTTCTGGAAGCTCTCTGGGCCTTGGTGGAATAAGGATAGTAACAGTATAGTACCCTTATAGGAATAAGGATGGTAACAGTCCTCTAGGACTGTTGCAAGGATTAAACGAGTTAATATTTGCAAAGTGTAACAGGGCCGGGCACATAATAATGCTGGGTCTGTGGTTATTATCGACACCACAGCTCCCTCCCTCCAGCACCTCCTTCCCCAGCACCCACATTCACAGAGTACAGCCCTCTGTCCTTGAAGACCCCTCTGACATGAGCTTCCTCCACGACTGCTACCCAGACCTGTCTGCATCATCTCAGGACCACAGGGATTTCCGCTCACCCATCACCAGACAGTAAGGGCCTGTGGTTAGACACTGCAGCTCGTTCCCTTCTGGAACCCCCACAGCCCTCAGCTGAGCTCCGGCCTGGTACCTATACGGCAGCATGATTCGCAAAACCGGAGTCTGACAGTCTCAAGTTCACGCTCTGGCTCGTATGCTTACTAGCTGTGCACACGTGGATACGTTACTTAACCTTTCTGAGCCCCGATTTCTACATTAGGAATGAGGACGCCCATCTCACTCTCACCGAGTTGCTGTGGGGACAAATCCGATAACGTCTGGAGACGCTGACGTGGTTTCTGGCACAGAGGAGGCCCTCGGCCAAGGGCAGTTTCCCTTCCACTTGTAATACGTGTCGAATTCACGTCTTCCAAAGTTTGAACGTAAGCACCCAGAGCGCAGGGATCATCCCTCGGTCCTATAAATGAGAAGACATGTGCGCCCATGGTAGGTGCTCAATAAATACGGGAGCCACAACAGTACTAAGCTTGAAAGAAACAGCTTCCTGTGAAGTCCCTCCTCGGTCCCTAGGTCAAAGTGGCAAGGGTGGACATCTAAGTGGCTCTGGAGGAGGGCAGGCAATGTCGATGTCGGGGCTGGAAGGCGATGAGTTTTATTTGTTGCTAACCTGCCTCTGGGCAAAACCCCTGCAACTCGCCTCCTTCTGAAAGTGGAATAAACAAGGCTGCTTCTGGGGCTCCCAGCGTCCTGTCCCTTTGCCACCGCGGAGGCTCCAGACATAGCCAGACCCAGCAGTATCTCCCTTCTGGCTACAGGAGGGAGAGGAGACGCCATCCGTGTCCTGGCTCCAGCTCTGTTTGATTGGCGAGGCGAGGCCGTCCCCGCAGGTCTGCACTCCGCGGCCCACGCCGGGCTGCTGTGTGGCATGCCCCGGCCGTCCTCTCGCCGCCCTCTCGTTCCCTAACGCTTTCCTCATCTGACGTTTACGCAAGACGAGCACAGATCTCTGAGAACACCAAAAGAAACACCCCACCGGGCACCTCCCTGGCCAGCCGGCACCCCCCTTTTGGGCGGGTGGTTTCCTCATGGAGGTCCTCGATGTCATTGTCATTGCCTCGATGTCATTGCAGGCCACTTGGTGGGTCGCTCAGAGCTCCGCTCCTCAAACGAGGCTTCCTCCAATCTATGCCTTCACCCCTTCTCTGCCCTCTCTCACAACGGATTGGAAGTTCTATTCTGTATAAAATTACATCGCTCTGTCTTGCTGTGTGTATAGTAGATCTTTCGGGAAATGTTCCTGTAACAATTGGACAATCGATCGAGTGATAGATGGATACAGATAAAACTTAGTTTCTATCACATATAAAAGTTAACTTCAGGTCTCGAAATGGATCATCGACCTGACTATGAAACTTAAAATTCTAAAGCTTTTAGGAAAAAAAGTAAATGCAAGATAGATAACAATCTTTGTATCACCGGGTCAGGCAAAACTTTTCTTACAACAGAAAATATGTAAACCATAAAGGAAAAAAGTGGCAAATTGGCCTTAATAAAAATGTAAAACCCTTTTCGTTTGTTTTGTTTCTTAACTTCCGCATCTGAGCGAAATCACATGGCATTTGTCTTTCTCTGACTGACTTATTGCATTTAGCTTAATCCTCTCTAGATCCATCCATGTTGTCGCATACGGTAAGATTTCATTCTTTTTCACAGTGGAGAAACGTTCTATTATATATGTATACCACATCGTCTTTATACAGACAAACAAACAAACAAACAAACAAAAACAAACTCTTAACCGTAGAGAACAAACTGACGGTTACCAGAGGGGCGGTGGGGGGAATGGGTGAAATAGGTGAAGGGGATGAAAAGCACACTTGTCATGATGAGCACTGAGAAATACAGAGAATTGTTGAATCACGATATTCTCCACCTGAAACTAATATAACACGGTATATTAATTACGTTGGAATTTTAAAAAATAATTTTTTTTAAAGCTAAAACTTCACTTCCTCAAAAGGTACTCTTCAAGAAGGTGAAAAGGCAAGTTAAAAATTTTTAAGTTTATTTATTTATTTTGAGAAAGACAGAGACACTGTGAGTGGAGGAGGGGCAGAGAGAGGGAGAGAGAGAATCTCAAGGGGGCCCTGTGCTGTCAGCACAGAGCCCAATGTGGGGCTCGAACTCACAAAACCGTGAGACCATAACCCGAGCTGAAACAAGAGTCAGACACTTAACTGACTGAGCCACCCATGCGCCCCAAAAAGACAAGTTATAGACAAGGAAGACCTATCTGCAAAACACACATGTACTGGATGAAGAGCTTGTCTCTGGAATATAAAAAAATTTCCCACAACTCAAAAAGAAAACAAACATCCTAACTGAAAAGTAGGCAAAATACTTGAGCAGAGATTTCACCAAAGAAGAGACGGAGTTGGCAGACGAGCCCAGGAAAAGACGCTGGACCTCACTAGTCATTGCGGAAATGGAATCTAGAACCACGACGAGATACGTGACACATGTACCGAATGGCTACAATATTAAATAAGTGATTTCTTAGCAAGGTAAACATACAATCCAGGAATCCCACTTCTAGGTATTTATCTGGAGAAATGAAAACATATACGCACACAAAATACGTCCATTAATGCTTATGGCAGCTTTACTCGTAACCCCAAATTGGAAACAACCCAGATGTCCTTCAACTGATGAATGGGTAAACAATATGTGGTATATCCACACAATGGAATATTACTCAGCAATTAAAAAGAAAAAAAGAACATGGCGCTCACGGGTGGTTCAGTCAGTCAGTTAAGCATCAGCTCAGGTCATGATCTCACAGATCATGAGTTTGAGCCCCAAGTCGGGCTCTGTGCTGACAGCTAAAAGCCTGGAACCTGCTTCAAGTTCTGTGTCTCCCTCTCTCTGCCCCTCCCCCACTGACACATTTTCTCTCTCTCTCTCTCTCTCTCTAAAATAAATCAACATTAAAAAAATTTTTTTAAACAAATTGGTATACATACAATAAACAGCATAGAGGAATCTCAAAAGCATTCCGTGAAGTGGAAGAACACAGACATGAAAGATTATATCCATATGGCTCCCAGATTTGCTTGACGATGGAAGCATTTGTCAAATCTCATCCTCCTATTCATTAGACAAGGGTGAATTTTACTGTAGGGAAATTATATCTTGATGAATTTGACTTTTAAATAAACAATAGACTAAAATAAATAAATACAGTAAAAGGTAAATCTGATGGTACTTTTCCTTCACATCATGAGGACAAAATGACAATAACAGCCAACATGCAGCAGGCACTGTCCCAATTTTGCCACATTGCCTCATGTAAGCCCCAAACAATCCTTGCAGGTCCTTAAGCACACCAAGCACTTTCCTGTCTCAGGGCCTTTGCACTTGCTATCCCCTTTATGTTCCATTAGACAACTCATCTCCCGCATATCTCTAGTCTCTATTCAAGTGTGACCTCCTCAGAAGAAGCTTTTTTTCCAAAAAAGTATCTAAATGTTCTATCTAAAATAGCTCCCCAACATATCACTCTCTGTCCCCTACCTACTTTTCTTTTTTTCACAGAGCTTAGTACTATCTGTCATGATATGGTACACTGTTTGTTTATATCTCTCCATAAGAATGTCATTCTTTCACTCACTCCTTCTTCAATTGGACCAACACCCACTGAGTGCCTACCCTGGGGCATATGTGGGCAAAGTCAAAGCTCCATGAGGCAGACAGTTGCCCCAAGGCTGAGATAGTGTTGACCAGGTTCCTGTCTCTTCCCACAACCCCTCTCATCCCGACAGAGGTCTCCACAAGAGGCTTTTCTGTTTTAGGGTCACAGAAGCCTCATCCTGGAAAGAGCACCCGTCTAGGAGTTAAGATACCTTTACATCAGCCTTTCCAACATCCCCCTGGAGACCCTGAGCCAGGTGCCCCCCTAACAGGGCCTCAGTGTCCCCACTAATAAAATGATTTAGACATGTGGTTTTCAAATGTTAACATGAGTAGGAATGCCCTAAGAAATTGATTAAAAATGCATGTTCCTTCCCCAGAAAATATGATTCAGTAGATCATGGGTGGGGTCAGAGAGTCAGCATTCTTAACCCTCACCCCGCACAATCTAAGGCAGGTGGTCTAGGAAATAAATTTGGGATATGAGTAATGTTCCAACTGTTTTTCAGCTGCAAAAATCTTCCTCCAGATAAAATTTTACCCAGAAAACCACATATATCTGAGAGGATCTGAGCAGGGGAAGGGAGCAGAACGATGCTGGTTCCTCTTCAAGTGTTTCCTCTCATACTCTCCATCCCACTATTCTGTGGCCCCAGACACCCTAGGGTTCCTTGGAACACAGTTTGAAAACCACCACTCTAGAGGTCCCGATTCAATCACTGAATAAATATTTGTGCACATTTGTCATGTGCTAGGCACCATTCCAGATACTAGGTATCCAACAGTAAACACAACAGAGAAATCCCTGCTCTAACAGATTTCACATTTATGGGGACAACTTCCATGGGATGGTATGCATGTATTAGCTCATTTCTTTCTCACCAGAACCGCACCAGACAACTACCAATATCTGCCTTATTTTACAGAAGAGGAAACTGAGGCCCAGGGAGATTAAATAACTTGCCCAATGTCATAGTCCAAGACTTGAACCCAGAGATTCTAACTCTGGCCGACACGCTCTTCTGAAACCCTGCCCAGGTCTCTACGAGCCCAGGAGGTATGTGGGAGCCCACGCAGAGAACAGGGGCCTGTCTGCCTGCCTCTCCACATGTAGGTTCAAACCAATCTCTTTAGCACTCAGGCCCTAGGGGGTTAAGACTCCAAGCCTGGGCTCCAGGTGAAACTAGATCCCACATGACTTCAAGTTGACGCAAGTGGCCTTCTCTACCTGCAGGGACGCTGAGAAGCTCATCCCTGGGGTATGGAAGAATGTTCTCTCTGGACCAGGTGCTGAGTTTATTCTGGTTGCCTCTATATCGCTTGGCCAGCTGGCGGCAAAGATATCTGTGTCCAGCAGCTCTGCTGGTATTCCTAAGTAGACGGGTGACATCGATATGTCTGAAATTAGAACATCAGCACCGAGTTAGGAAGCAGAGTGGGGACGCAGCCAAGGGAATGCTGAGTTAGAGTGGAACACACATGGACACATGAACTCTTCCAACAGGAGCTGGGGCGGCGGGGCGGCGGGGGGGGGCTCAGAGGTCACTTACACCCGAGTTGCTCACTGCCAACAGGGAAACTGAGGTGCAAAGGGAGGAGGTGGCTGGTGTAGGATCGTCCCAACTGGGTTCTCAGGCTCCTGTCATTGCATCCAAGGTGCAGAGGGACAGGATCGGGGACGGGTTGGAGGCAAGGAGACCCGAGGCCATATCTCGG
This sequence comes from Panthera tigris, assembly GCF_018350195.1. Taxonomy (NCBI): domain Eukaryota; kingdom Metazoa; phylum Chordata; class Mammalia; order Carnivora; family Felidae; genus Panthera; species Panthera tigris. The sequence goes on along the minus strand of NC_056676.1, from coordinate 67,650,607 downwards.
GCCCACATTTTGCTAAGCTTTGGGACCTTGAGCGCTGAACATCTGAGTCCCATCTGTACAGTGGACATGAGAACATCCCTCAACGATGCCATGAGGATCCGAAGAGATCATTCATTCAACACACCCAATGCCAAGCAGCTACTCAAAACAGTACTTTCTCTGCACTCCCCTCTTCCGGATTTACCCAAAGTAGACCCGTTTTCAGGAATTAGCTCATCTCAACTGAGACCTAACAGGTCTGTATTTGGAAATGGGTTTCAACCCCATGCTGCTCTGATTGTGGTTGGTAGGCTAGCGGCATTGACTTCACCTGGGAACGGGTTGGAAATGCAGATTGTCAGGCCCCTCTCCAGCCTCAGTGAATAGAATCTGCATCTTTTTTTTTAAATGTTTATTTATTTATTTTTCAGAGAGAGAGAAAGAGAACAGGGGATGGGCAGAGAGAGAGAGGGAGATAGAGAACCCCGAGCAGGATCCACGGAGCCCGGCACCGGTCTTGAACTCACAAACCATGAGATCGTGACCTGAGCCGAAATCCAGAGTCAAAGGCTTAACCAACTGAGCCACCCAGGTGCCCCAGAATCTGCATCTTAACAAGATCCCCCACGCCCACTCACGAGAAGCATTGTTTAGTATATTTTTCTGATGGGTTGACTTACTGCCTCTGACCATCTTTGACCCTGGTTATTGGTAACCAACATTTATTGTGCATTTTGTGTATGTCAGGGAAACACTCTCCAGGCAGGATCTTATTTCAACGGCACAGTCTCAGGAGGTGAGAATTCTCACTAACCCCATTTCACAAATAAGGCAACTGAAGCTGAGATGGCTAAGTACTTGGGCCACACCGCGGGCCTCTGTGACTCCAGGCTCCTCTCTTGGCCACCCTACTGGGTAGAACTGAACTACCCCTGCCTCAGCAGACGCTGGCCATATGCCAACTGTTTTGATCCCTTCTCTCCTTGTGGGATCCCAGTGAGATCTCCGTTTTGGGAATCAACGTAGTATCCACAAAATGGCAGTTTCAAGTCACCCCCCCCCCGTCCCCCCACCAGGGTGAGTTTTCTGACACCCCGGAGGAGCTGGACAGCTGGACGAGGTCAGAGAGGCCAGACTGCTTGTTCCTGAACGACTAAGATCAAGGTCAGCAGGCCCCCAGGTGGTAGGAAGGCTGACCCCCCAGGCACTGCCCTGTTCCCTGCCATTTTACCCTCCCCTCCAAGCCGTACCCCCCAAACAGCCAAAACTCTGACTTTGGCGAGTGCGCGAACCGGAAGAGAAAGAGCAGGGAAGACAAAGGAGGGAAGGGAAAATGCTTAAGAATGACAAGAGGAACACTAGTCTTGCCTACCGTCCAGACCGGGCCCTTGATGTGATTTATCACCAACCCTGCTGGAGGCCTGCAGCTCTTATGGTTATGTATCATTTTATGGATGAGGAAATTCTGGGTCAGAGAGGTTTTGCAATTTGCCGAAGGTCACAGAGCAAGTAAGTAGCTAGGCTGGGATCCAAATCCGGGTTTGTCTGCCCTCCCAGCCTGGGTTCTTTCTACCGCGAAGCGATCTGCCTGACTTTCAAGCCAGCTGTGTGGCACCTTGGGGCTGGGGCTGGATACACAGCATTTTTTCACGTATTTTTCACGGCCACAGCCTCTGTTGTAGATGTTCTCGCTGCCGTTTCGGTTACGACTGCGGCCGAGGCAGGGAGCGGTCGGGCGGCTTGTCCGGGCCCTCCAGCCGATCAGCGACAGAGCCAGGGTCTGCTGCTCGGTCTTTCTAATCCCGAAGTTCAAACCTCTGCCTCTTTACCGCTAACTTCGCAAAGTGTCAAATGCCCAGCATCCTCTCTCAGGAGAGGTCGGGGCACACAGACATGGTAGGACTTGAACTGTGCGGATAAAATATAAAAAGTGACGCCCGCCAAAATGGGGCAGCAGGCCACCCGCCTGTTAAAGGCATACTCTTTAGAGTAAGCCGCTCCACGCTCAGATCCCATTCACTACCTGTGTGACCTTGAGCAAGTTACTTAACCTCTCTGGGCTTTCCCGTACTCACCTGGAAGATGGGACGAATAAGAATTCCCGCCTCCGGGGCGCCTGGGTGGCGCAGTCCGTTAAGCATCTGACTGTGGCTCACGTCGTGATCTCGCAGGTCGTGAGTTCGAGCCCCCGCGTCGGGCTCTGTGCTGACAGCTCGGAGCCTGGAGCCCGCTTCGGATTCTGTGTCTCCTTCTCTCTCGGCCCCGCTCACGCTCTGTTTTTCCCTCTCTCTCAAAAATCAATAAACACTGAAGAAAACTTTTTAAAAAAGGACAGCTGCCTCCCAGAGGGGTCTTGGGAATGAAACGAGTCTGTGCTCATCAAGTGCTGAAGCAGGGCTGGGCGAGCACCAAGCTCCGGACGTGTGGGCTCCTCTCGTGCCTCTAATGACCCCTTCTCTCTGCTCCCGGCAGGCACCGGCTGTTGAGCTGCGCGTCCGAGAAATACGGAGCGTTCGGGGGGCTGCCAGGGAAATGTCATGCGCAGGTTCGTTTCCCCAGCGAAGAAGGAAGAAGAACGCTCATCAGCAGGAGCTCAGACACCCAGCTGGAACTCCAGCGACGGAGAAAGAAAGTTCCAGATACAAAACGAGCCTCGACGGCCGACTGGCCGCTCTTTCCCGTGTCAGGCGCGGCTTCCCCGTCTCTAACACGAGGGTGAACCTGAACGAACTGCTTCCGGGCCACTGAGGGCTGCAGCAGCCCCGCCCCACCCCCACCCCACCCCCTTCCCCGGGCGCAGGGCACAGAGTGAGGAACCGTCCCCCCGGGGGAGGCAGGGAGCGGGTCTGCTGGCTCTCCGCGTCCCAGAGACCAGACACCCTCGGGCCTTGGAGCCCGGATGAGAATCGTGTCTGGAGTGTTCCGGGAGCCCCGACTCCCACGGGCCTTCCTCTTCAGACGGGGCGGGTTCATCCTTCCTTGTGCAGCAATTTCCCCTCTCACTCCTGCTGCCTTGGCGCTGGTGAGGCGGGGAACAGCCCCCCGACTGGCTCACCGGTGGTGGGTGACCAAGAGCCATGAGCAGACGAGGAAACTGCCGGAGACACTCAGTAGTCACCCATCTAAAGGCCAGACCTCGAAACTGATTTTTCAAAATGTCAGGTCCTGTGTCAAGAAGAGCCTCTGACACGTTCCGTGGACACGCCTCACATTCAGCCCTTTCTGCTCTAGACACTTTCTGGAAGGTCACGCACAGCACACCAGCCAGCTCCCAGCAGGGCAGGGCCTGGGGAGGCTGGGGCCACCGTGTCCTTGCTGCTAGCTGGCTGTGGCTCCTGGGTCTCTGCCTTGATTTCCCCTCGCTGAAAGTGGGGGCAGTGTGGACTCAGTGTTTCTTATTCATGAACTCGTCATTTTGGAATAATTTTAGATTTCCAGAAAAGTCGCAAAGATAGCGTAGAGATCTTCGTGGCGTCTGCTCCAGTGTTGCCATTTTAAGTTTCCATGGTACAGTTGTCACGACTAAGAAACCAACACTGACACCAAATTATCGATTAAGCTCCAGATTTTGTTTGGATTTCACTCATTTCCCCGCTAATATCCTTTTTCTGTTCCAGGATATCGCATTGCACTGAAGACTAAATAGTTTATAAAGTTTAGAAAGTCCCCTCCCAGTTCCAAAAGCAAAGGGACAATAGGCCTTCATGGTGAAGTAAGAGCTCTGGGTGTGTTCATTAGCAAACGAAGGCTGTGTGTGCTGTGCGACTTTGGGCAAATCCCTTACCTTCTCTGAACCTCAGGCTCTTCATCTGTAAAAAGGGGACAATAGCGGCACTGCTCGATAGGGCTGCTGTGAGGTGATCACTTGTTAATTTACGTGAGGCACTTCTCAAGGCTCTCAGTATGCTCTGAGCAGTCTGTTGATAAATCTCAACTGGTAGAAATCACAGCCCAAAACCAGGACTGCTCCAGCATGCTTACGCTTCCTGGCAGAAAATGCCCCAGCAAAACGGCTGCTCCAAAAAGAAGACATGTCCCGGGCCTAACACGTCAGACTCGATTTGCAAAGCCCAGGACGGGAATGGACAAAGACCTACAGTTACCAGGCCTGGGTTGGAGTCTGACACACCGCTCCCGCCACAGGACCTCAGGCAGCCTGTTCAACCTCTGGAACTCAGCATCCCCATCTGTTAAATGGGAACAAATCGCCCACCTTACAGGGTTGCTGAGAGAGAGAATGAGGTGTGTGCCATAAAACATCCAGGAAGATCAAGGTGTGATGTTTGGCTACATCTTTCTCTTCTGCGCCTTCTAGGAACCACCAAGTCATTGACTGCACTGGGGATCATTAGAGAAATCCACCAAAATCTGATACGGGCAGTTGTGGGGCGTTGGTAAGGAGATCCCACTCCTCTATTTTTTGAGGAGAAGGAAGGGGGTGATTTACTAAGCACTCACTTTCCCTGTCCCAGCCAGAGCTCTGCTGACAAGCCAGTTCCATAATCCTCGTCCCTACAACACCTTTCCTTGTCCAGAGTAAAGTTAGACGGGGAACCCAATCACTCTGCTGGATTGTTTTAAAAGGAAGCACGAAACTATTCCCATGGTCAGTCTGACAAGGATCCTTATAGGACCTGTTTTCACAGAATCACAGAACCGTTCTGTTGTCACAAAACAGCAGCTGAAGGGACGGAAGAAGTCAAGGAGTATCACTCCCCTTTAAAGACAAGCAAATAAAGGGGCGCCCAGTGACTCAGTTGTTTGGGCTTCTGGCTCTGGATTTTGGCTCAGGTCATGATCCCAGGGTCGTGGGATCGACACTGAGCATGGAGCCTGCTTAAGATTCTCTCTCTCCCTCTGCCCCTCTCCCTCGCTCATGCTCTCTCTCTTTCTTTCAAATTAAAATATATATAAAGATGAGCAAATAAGAACCACAGTGGCAGATCTGCTTCTTCAAAGTCATACAGCAGAAGGGGTTCAGAGTTAGAACGATACCCCAGTCACAAGATTTCTGCTTCCCTGCTCATGGTTCCCTGAGCTGCCAGAAGACACCCATGCATCCAACATCCATTCATCCACCTGTCCGTCTATGTTGACATTGGACACCTTCCTTGTGGCAAGCACTGCTCTGGGTTCTGGAGAGCCAAGGCTGAACAAGACTGTCACAGTCCCTGACCCCAGGGCGCTTCCCATTCCATGAGCTAGGAGGACTGAGGTGGGGTCATCTGTTTACCAAGGGTCTACAGTTCCTGGCACACGGTAGGTACACAGTTAAGTGTTTATTGATTTATGTATCTCCCACCTTTATGACTGATGTGCTGGGTTGTTGTGACGAGACTAGTGGGGTAAAGGCTCAGTATTTGTAACTATCTCAAACCACCTTCTCCACTCATCATTCTACCAGAAGATTTCATGGGACAGTGTGCAGACACAACAACAACGTTGAGCAAGGAGTCCAAAGACCCAAGTTCGAGTCCCAGTTCCGAGCTGCTTACTCCTGAGTAACTACTGAAAGGCACTCACGCCTCAGTGTTCTCGTCTACAAAATGGAGCAAATAATATTTGACTTGCCTATTTCACTCAGCTCCTGGGAATATAAAAGGGGGAAGGGAACTGGGTGGGGGAGGGAAAGAGTAACACTTCTAGAAAGTTCCACTATGAGTAAAATGTTATGGAGATGTTACTTGAATGATTTGCTCGTTCATTGAGAACACAAGGGGAATTACAAATGATCAGCTTCCCAGCCAGTGCTTGCACACTCCTGTTCCAAACTTCTATAATGGGACTGGTTGAAATCGCCCCTGATTTGTTCCTACCTTTGAAGAGATTACATTCATGTATCTGCGGCATCACATGTCACCCCAGCCAATCCTGACCCATGTTTCTCTCCATTCGATGCATGTAACAACAGTACTCAGAGGTGTTGTAACCTTAATTGCTTGCAAAGTGTTTTGAAATCCTTAGATTAAAAAGCTCAGGGAAGTCCAAAGTATTACCTCTCTCTCTGTATGCCCAGGGAGCTAGGCCGAGCTTCGTCTGGATTTGTGGGAGCAAGGAGACACGACAATGCAGATTCTGAGGCTCCAGGAACTTTGGGGTTTAAGGGTCCTCTTCCTGGGATGGCCCCAGACCAACCCCCAGCTTCCTAAGTTTCTAAGCTACTCAGGCATTTGGCCATTTCCCCCCACCCCGCACTGCCTCTGATGTGTTTTTTTCCATTTCTTTTAAGTTCCTGGGTCACGAGGCCTGAGTTGCATTTACTTTGGTGTCATAGGTCTCCGTTCTTGGGTGATCTCAGCCTGAGTCCTAGAAAAAGGCAATTGTGTCATCTGTAACTTCTGTATGCCTTTCCATTTAAACCTAGAACTCATTTCTTCCATTCTAATTTTTCCTGTTAAAAGAGGAGTTACAATTCTGCCCCATGGGAGTGACCCTCGGGGAGTGTGGGGGTGGGGGTGGGGCAGGGGTATCCCTTAGGAACTGAAAGGGACGGGGAGACGTTCCTGGGATCCGGGCAGTCTTTTGTGATCTGGATCCGACCGCTGGTTCTGCCACTGTCTTCCTGTTGGGTTTGTGAAAATTCAGAGCTGAACACTTTCGTGTGCATTTTTCTGCAGATTTGTTACACTTTACAACCTAAAGTTTTTTTCTTTTTTAAATCACTCTCGATGCTAATTTATTTCATTTAAAATCGATTCTGATGGAACAGTGAAGGTATTAACCTAATAAAAATCCTTTCTCTCTTTGCCTTTGTTTCAAAATAATGCCTTTAGTTTTTCCATCCTTTATTTCCATTTTACACTTCCGGTGGGGGGAGGAAATGTCTCAATTAGCCATTTTAACTAAGCCGAATGCCCCAGTGGGGCGGGGAGGCTAGCTCCCAGCAGGAAGCTTGGGATGCCCTCAGGGTCACGTGAAGACCTCAAAGTTCTGGTGGATTTGCATACACATCTATACTTTTCTAAGTGTCCATAGCTTTCATCAAAAAAAGCCAGAGGGATTCTTCCAACTCAAGCCTTATTTATGTTTGCTCCTCTTTAATGTCTCTCGGCTCTGTCTCAACTCTCGGCCCTCCCCACCCTGATGTCACCAACCTGGCTTCACCCATCAAAGTGAATTTGCCCACTTCAGTGGAAAAAGTGAAAGGGTTCTCCTCTGCCAAAGGTCATACATAATAATCATCTGTTTACTTCTGTGTGTCCCTGTGATATTCCAAACCCTGTGGCCAGAGACCTTTGCATCCCCAGCATGAAATTGCACAAGGCAAAGGCAGATTGGACTCCCAAGAAATGCACTGCGCCTATTTACGAAACCCGATTTATTAAAATTTCTCTACAAGTCAGAAACGGTCGTCTCACTGTTCACATATATACACATGTACAGGAAGGATCTAGTGTTTCGAGCTTTCCCGGCAGAAGCCCCAGCCAGCCCGGAGTCCTCAGCCGGGTAACGTATCACAGATACAACAGTCGAGCAACCACGAGCGCGTTAGTGCGACAAGAGGCCTCTGCCCTCCCTCTTCTCCGAGTCCCATGATTCTGTCAAGGTAATATTGCCAATAATCATTCACATTTCACGTGGTTTTAGACACGCAGGTTATTCAGACAGACACAGACAACAAACCAAGCCTCAGAGCCAAAACAACAACACATATCGGACAACAGGTATAAAAGGTAGAATATATATACAAAGTACACAGTACGTGAGGTATTGACAACATTCTCACAATGCAGGTTAGTTGTCTGCCTAGGCGGAGCCCTTGAAGATGGCCTGCCTGTCTCTGTGCCATTTCTCAAAATACAGTATGTTCGGTTTACCCGTTTAACCACCTGATTTCAGTACTGAGACATTTACTGATATTTCTTGGGTTCTTGTTTTTTTTTTTGTTTTTTTTTTTCATTTTTAATGCGAGTTGCAGTTTCTCTGTTAAGCAATGTCTTTCGTAGGTAGTGAGTTCCCATCTCTGAAGGCATTCAAACAGATGCTGGATTCCCACCTGAAGGAAGGTTAAGTTGTGGGGGGCGGGGTTCTGCTTTGGGAGATGGCAGAGAGAGGAAAAAAGTTGGACTGGATACTTTGAAAGTCTCTTCCAACTTGAAAGATTTGGGGCTATTTCACTCCAGATGCTGATCATAGAGATGTATTCATAAACCACATCAAATTTAAAATATTAACAACCCATCATGCAAAACTGCAGACGTGACACACAACACCAGGGGCAGACCATATCCATGAAGGGGATGCGTGGGTCTGAGAGTCGTCTAAGACTATCCAAACTCCACTTTCGCTGAAGCACAGAGAGGTTTACCATTTGCTCTTGGGAGAGGCGAGGAGTCTCCCTATCTTTCTTCTCCTAGACAAAATGCTCCACCCTGAGATGGTCTTGGGGAAAAAGGATAAAGGCTGACCCGTTTCAGGGGAACCAACGAAGCTAACGGTTTCCAAGTGCTCAAATTAACGTTAAAAATCTGCAGTCTCTCTGAGCTTAGAGTTCCGAAATAGCCAGGAGTTCGAATCTCTTGTGATACTTCTCCACGGTTAGCTGGTAAGTGCTGATAGCAAAGAAGGGGACGTTTCAAGGTCAGATAGAAGGCATTAGTGCAAATGATGTCTTGGCAGGAAATGGAGGAGAGTCTGGGTTCGTAGTTCAGGCAGGCTCCTCTGCTCCAAAAACAGTCTGCTCCAAAAATGGAGCAGGGTCATTGGTAACTGTGAGTGTGAAGAAAGGGTGTGTGTTAAACCAACCCCCCCCCCAAAAATGAACTTTCCAATAGAGAAGCTGGGGTAGCAAACGTCTAGCTCCCAAAGACAAGTTCAAAGATGGCAGGTTCATTGGCCCAAATGATTTGTCACCCTGCTAAAATATGGTTATTGCCCAAAATGCCACTGTGCGACTCACTTCCTCTCCCTTTAAAATGCTGGAGTTCCTTTCACTTGACCACACGCCCTGTAGGATATCCATACTCTCTGCCACCTATGAAGACGCAGAACCCACCAGCCCCCACCCCTGCATCTGACAGCGGGACAGTTGCTGACGGTTCATTGAGAAGGGAAACAACTTTGCGGGGCAGCCGATCAGAGCGTGTGCCGCTCAGATCAATACAGTCACTCATCATAACAAATAAGTCGGGGGTGGGGGGGCCACGTTGAGTTCAGCAGCTACGGTCTTTACGCCATCGCATGTCTGGCTGGCACCACGCCGAAAGGCCTGTCCATCTTTAGAAATGGAAATGCTATGTGTGAGAATTGAGGTTTCTGAGGTTTTGGGATTAGCAGAAGAAGGAACTAATGTCACTGTCTTCCTGGTACTCTGGAACAATCTGGTCCGAAGTTCCTATTTCTGAGTCGATGTATCCAGGTTCCAAGACAGACTCGAACCAGGGATGGAGTAAGATCTCAGGAGCAGTGAGTCTTTCGGAAGGCTCCCGTCTCAGGAGGCTGCGAATGAGGCATCTGGCTTTGGGGGAAATGTGCTCAGGAATGCAGAACTGTCCACGGCGGATTTTGGAGAAGAGGGCACTGGGGTCTGAGTCATGGAAGGGGTATCGTCCCACCAAAAGGGTGTAGAGCATCACCCCCAGGCTCCAAACGTCTGCTGCCTTTCCAGAGTAGGTCCCCGTGGTGTTCAGAATCTCGGGGCTCACATAGGCTGGGCAGCCATGTTTGTCTGACAGAGCGTCGTCTTCTCCCTTGATTATGTGTGTATCTTCTAGACTTTCCAGTCTGAGCTGGCTTCTGCAGGAGAGGAAACAAGCTATTACTTCCAGATCAGCTGCTATGAAAAACAAGGCCTTCTCTATTAACAGTGCCCACAGGCACTAAAGGCAAGGGCCCAAGGAATGCCATTTACCCCTTCATCCAGTAAGCAGTGCCCTGCAACCACCCAGGACTCGGGATTTCACAAACCAATACAGACCGCAATAAACATTTGCAAAGTATCGAGAGAGAGCCTGGGGCGGGAGGGTATGATGCAAAGCCCCAGATACTATTCATTATGCTAGAGCTTAGAAGAGATATCCTAATAGGGTTACACAATTTACAAAGTTCACATTGCAGAAGTGGGAGCCGGTCTCAGGGTAATTGCTAACATTTTCTACACACGGTATCAGGGAAGAACAGTGTATCCCACCTCTTCAGCGCCCCCACCCCACCCCACCCCGCCCGGAGCATCCTACAGGCCGATCTTATTCTTATGCCATTAAACTGCCAGGGCGACATGGGCCCACACTTGGCATCACAGAACATGGGGCCCAAAGTCACTGCTATTATGCACATACGTCACGCTGACATACACACACAAAGGGAACTCTGTCCACCTGGGCCCAGGCCGCGGTAACTGTGATGAGATAGGGGCCAGGAATGTTAATTACATTTATTGGGGTGTTTAATTGCAAAGAACACTTAGCCTGGGCCGAGAGGTCATGTGAGCAAACACAAGTGGCTAATGGATTTGAAGGTTGCGGGGCCTACAGACATCCGTACATGTGGATGGTACCTCAACACCTAAGATTTACTCTACGTGGGGGGTTATCTGTCCAGGTAACAGCTGAAGTCTGAAACATCTGTAATCAGAGGCTCTTACGAAGGTGCGGGTGCCTCCTTATTCAGAACCAGCCACCCACGGTTCACAGATTCCCCCCAAACCCAGAGCCAGTGGGGGGAACCTCTATGATCTGCTGGCAGTTTATGCTCTTTCCTGCTTCTCTGAAATAGCCCTGGTATCAGTCAGTCACTTGTGAAGTCAAATGCAAACATTTGGTACTGGCTAATGGGTCAATTTCTTTTCCTCTCAAAGGTCTGGCTGTTTTTGTTTTTTTTTTTTTCCTTCCTGCCTTCCTGTTCCCTGGAGTGTAGTATACATGTGCTAACTTCGGTATGTCCTCAGCCTGACCTCCTCGTCGTTATGTAAAATACCCATTGGTTCTGTAAACGGAAAATATGACTCAACCCGCACTGTCTGCCCCTGATTGGCTGCTGTAGTACTAAAACCCTGCACCTGTGCTGGTTACACGAATAGCGTCAGCCTGCCATTGCTTAACCCTCGGGTTGCCAAACTCCGTGCACATGACATTCGCCTGTGCAATGCAGATTTCAAAAGCTGGTAAGGAGGTGTGTAAGGCATGTTTCAGAAAACACATCAACATATCAAAGGAGCATGTTCCAGGAATTGGAAACTTCTCCATTGCAAACACTTGGCTTTTCTTTGCTAATCGGTATGTTCCAATAAGTATTGCAAGGTCAGATACAAAGCCACGCTTTATGGCCACTCAACCCCGTAATCTTTCCTACGATCTGGAGGTAAGGGTAAAAGTGCACAGGTGGGGGAAAGCCCCGCATGAAAAGCTACAACAAAACCATGCACACCCCTCGACAATTCTCCAAGGGTACTGCTCTTAACCTCCCCATAAGGGATGTGGCCCACCTCTTACAATCAGGTGAGGTTTATCTCCTGCGGCTTCCTGAATTCCCTGGTCCGAAACCACAAGTCTGAATCTTAGTGTCTCATTATTCTCTTATCAAGCTCATCTTGTCCTTTATGAGGTAAGTCATGATCTATACTTAGCAACCAATTCCAGCCAACTTCCATTTATTATTCAATGTGGCTATTTTCTGAAGATGTATCCAAACAAAAGGTCTAAAAAGTCACCAGATGATGTAAAGAAAGGATTGGGGGCCAGCCTGAAAGGAAACAGGAATATGGTACAGAGGAGGAGGGCACAATTCTGCAAATACAACGGTTTAGCTCTGTGATACTTTCTAGGTACAAAAAAAAAAGGCCCCACTCGGTAGAAGCAAGGACTTGAAAACTTCCTTTAGGGGTCCAGGTTGTGACGGGCAGGGTGACATCCGCACCCCAGAAGAACTGACCTTTCTGACAACAATGGGGAATAAACTTGATCCTGGAGTGGAAGTGGGGAGGGCATCCTGTCATCATATGACATCCCACAGAAAGAAGCACCAAGATGTCCCCAGGCCACATCCACGAGAGTGCAGAATAAACCATCCTTGGCCACGGCTCCTCAGGAGAGGACTTCTAAATACTAAGTCTGGGACAACTGAGCCCTTGGCTCTGATTTGAACCAACACTCTGCACCTAACTGCACCTAACTGCGCCCTGAAAGGCCACAGGAGGAGCTGCGGAGGCTGCTCACCTCTCCTCCGTGGAGAAGACAAATTTCCTAAGTTTCAGGTCCCCGAGCACGATGGCCGACTGGTGGCAGTGGGCCACCGCGGACACAATCTGCTTGAAGAGCCGTGCAGCCTCCTCTTCCCGCAGCCTCTTCCGGCTTCGCACATAGGAGTGCATGTCCCCAAAGTCCTTCTCAAAGAAGACGTAGGCCTTGGTTTCCCCAAGGATCACTTCCACGATGCCAGTGATGTTTCTGTGTGATGGCAGCTGGATGTAAGGCCTGATTTTGTCCTGGTAGTGTTTAATGGGAAACACCTGCAGAGAGAAGAGGACCCATTTAGGAGGCTAGGAAAACAGAGGCTGCCGTCTAAATCCCAGGCTGCAGCTCTCAATCATTGGGCTGTGCTCGACAGCAAGGCTCCTTTCATTCACACCTGCCCCCCCCCCAATCTCTGCCGCCCCACCTGCCTCTAACACCCCAGACTGGCAACATCTAGGGCTCTGGGCTAGCAAATAACCACTGGATTGCGATATGGATGGTTTAAAAGCATCCATATATGTGTCACCTCCTTTCATGAGGCCATCTGAGGCCATCCGCACAGGAGAGCTAAGCCCTAAAGCCCCAGCCCTCTGTGGCCCTCCCTTGTTTGCAGGAGCCCCCTGGGATCTCCAGGAGCGAAAAAGCAGTCCTTGAAAATGCATGACCTCCTGCGGACCCAAAGTGCTCAGCACAGAGGGCACAGCATGTGGCCAGTCTGCAACCTCCAAGTGGAAGCTTGGAGGGGCTGGGGAACATGAAGATCTGTCATTAGTCAGAAGGAACAGATGACTCGAAGAAAGGCTGTGACAACACAGCCTTAAACAACCTGCCTACAGTCTGACTCAGGTATAAGCGGCCTTGAGTTAAAATTGTCACAGGAGGGGTATGGGATGTTGTCCAAGGTTTTTTCATTTGTTTATCTCCCCCCCCCCCCTTCCTTGGCCCCACCTTCACCAGGAAAATGGGTAGTATCTCCTCTCAGAAGCTAGCTGGTCTCTTTAAGCGCCTTTTGTTTAGTCCGGTTACTCATATCCTAGACTCAACTGGAAACGGTGACACATGGGCTGTCACCATCTGGATTCAGCTATTATCTGCTCGGAGGAACTGGAAGGGGTTGCACAATGGCCAGACCCACCCCACCTCTGAGGCCTGGCTGCCCTAGCACCAGCTAGAAAAATCTCTCTGCCGCCCCCCTCCCTCACCCCACCCCACCCCACACACATATCTTCCCCTAACCGCTCTGAGCCCGGGGCCAGAGAAGGAAAGATTTTCCCCCCTTTCCACTGGGCTTGAGCTGGCATTTGGAATTTCATTCAGGTCGGACAGTAGGTGGCAGCAGCAAGCCCAGGGAGGGGAACGCGGGTGGAGTTCAGGTGAGTTGCGGAAAACCCGAGAGCGACTTCAACTGAGGGGTGACCCTGTCTTTCGGGGTTGAAAGGGAGCAGCCCGGACGATCCTCGGGGAGGTCCGAGACGGGAGACAGGCTCGCAAAGGCTGGGCTGCGGGAAATGTTCTGCGTCTGTGGGCGCCGGAGGAGCACGCGGGAGGACCCCGTTTCTAGGAGTTCTACCTCCTCCGGAATGGAATCTCTCATATTCAAAAGAAAATCGCTGGCCGGAAAATAAAGACATGAATGGAAGCGAGGGTTCCTAGCCGGTGTGGGCTTTCCAACATTTCCGCGCCAGACAAATCCCCCGCCCAGACTGGAAGGCCATCTCAGACCAACCTCTGGGGTCGGGGTGGGGTGGGGTGGGGAGCGGGGATGAGGTTCTCATCCCCGGGGGTGCGGGTTCAAGCCGGAATCCCCAAGACCCGAGCCTGACACGATCCTCCCACTCCCTCACCACCCACAGCTGAGCCCGGGTGCCTTGAAACCCCAGCAAGAGAGCCGCCAGCTGCTCCAAGCTCCAAGGAGGCACCCACTGCAGGGCGTCCTTCCAGGACAAGGGGCGGGGGAAGCGAGGAGAATGAGAGAAGGGGAATGGCATGGCCCTGGAATCCATTTCAATTCCACAACTTATTTGGAACGCCGTGCGCTCAACTGGGCGCTACGGAAAGAACAGAGATAAAGCCACCGAACACCGCACTTCCTCCTGCTCGCAGAGCCCCCCTTATACCACCCCGTCCGAAACACCTCAATCACCCAAAGGGTGAACCTGGCCAAATGCCGCCTACCACGCTCGAGTCACCGCAGGTGCCACCTGAGGCCCCCGGCGCCGGAGGGCGAGACCCCCAAGCACCTTTGCGGGCTACCGCGTTCCCGCACCGCCCCGGCCGGTCCCGACCCGGGGGTGCCTACCTTGCAGCGCAGCTCGCGGCCCGTGTGGATGCACAGCGCCCGGGACACATGCTCTCGCTCCGCCAGGGGCAGCAGCAGGTAGTCGGCGATGCGGCTGGGCCCCGGCGCGCTCCCGGAGCCGCCGCCAGCCCCCGGCGCGGCGGGCGGCGGCTGCGGACTGCAGGGCGAGCCGGGGGGGCTGAGGTAGTCCGGCGGGCTCGAGCACTCGGAGAGGCGCGGGCACTTGGCCGCCACGGCCGCCGCGTCGTCCGCGTCCAGCAGGCGTTTGACCGGGGCGCCCCGGGCGGCCGGGAGCAGCAAGGCCGGGCCGCGGGGCTGCGAGGCGCCGCTCATGGCAGAGCGCACCGGACCGACCCGCATCCCGTCCCGGGCCGGGCCGGCCCCGGCTTTGTATGTCCCGGGATCCGCGCGGAAAGGCGCTGAGGGCTCGGAGCCGGCGCCGCGACCTACTCCAGCCGGCGGGATGGACTTTGCAGACGGAGCTCGGCTCGGCCCCCACGGGGGTCAAGGTAGGAGCCGCTCCCGGGCGCTCGCGTTGCCCGCTGGAAGCACGCCGGCCGCGCGTCCGGGGAGCAGAGGCCGGCTCGGGTCCCGGGAGCCCCGCGGGCACCGGCTTGGGGCGCCTGGCCCCGGGCGGCTGCCGCTATTGTTGTCGAGACCGCCGACAGTCCCGGAGGCGGAGGAGGCGGCGGCTGGTGTTCCCAACGTCCCGAGCCGCGAGGGCAGGATTCCGCAGGCTCGGTGGAGCGGCGGAGCAAATGCACTTCCCAAAGCCCAAGTCCCGGAGAGAAAGCCGGAGCAACTTTTCCGCGGCGCTCGAGATCCTGCGCGCTCCTGGGCTCCCGGCGTGTGTGTGAGCGAGCGAGACGCGCTCGGAGAGAGTGACTGAGTGTGAGTGAGTGAGTGTGTGCGCCGCACGGATCCCGGCCAGTGCACTCCTCCTTCTCCTTTTCCTCCACCTCCTCCGCCTCTCGGTGACTCACGCTGTATACACACACACACTCACAGGCCGGGCTGTGTAAACAGTTGGGAAGCCGGGTTGAGCAATGAGGTGGCTGCGACGACTCGGGCCCTGCCGCCCGGCAAGCAGTCACCGAAGCGGAGGGAGGAGGCTCGGGGGGGGGGGGGGAGGAGGTGGAGCTGGGTCGGCGGGGGCAATGGGGGTGGCCCGAAGGCTGGGGATGCTCCGAGCTGCGCGCGCTCGGGCGCAGGTGGTGTGTCCCGAGCCGGCTGGGACGCGCGCGCACCCCCCGCCCCGGGCTGGGCAGGAGGCGGCGCGCGCCCTCCCGCAGGCCGGCGGCCCAGCTCGAGCTGCGGGGGGAGGGGGCGGAGGAAAAGTTCCCGTGACGTCAGCGTCCCGGGGAAGTGGGCGGGAGGGGCGGGGCCGCGGGGGACGAAGCGACCGCTGATTGGTGCGCGTTCCCCATTCACACCGAGCACAATGGACTATGGGCGCGCGCACCACAGTTCCCTGCACCAGCAGCTCGCTGCAGCCGGACGGTTACGTCGTTCGCTTCAGGGAACCCCCACCGCCCCGCGCCTTGAGACCTCCGATTGGAGCCGTGGGCGCCGCCCAGGCCCCGCTGCAGCCAGAGGAAGGCAGGATAGGAGAGGTGATGAATTCCAGAATCAGTCATTCACCCCCACGCGGTAGTTCCGGGGAAGACCTGTGCGTGGTAGTGGATGTGGCTTTTTTTTTTTTTTTTTCCTTTTCCTTCCCCCTCCCAGCTCTAATCCCCAGCGTCTGTTCGCTTCCACAAATAGAACCTTCTGTTGGATGAAATAAAAGCAAACACTGGGCCTTCTGCGCTGCCTCCACCTCCACGCCCCTCCCGCGCCTGCCGCCCTCCCGGATTGCACGGAAATAGCTTCTCCAGGCTCCTGGGCCGCCCCTTCGCGGTGACTAGCAGAAAGAGCTTCCTGAGCCGGGGCCGGTGGGAAACAAAGGATGTGGGGAGCTAGCGGAAGGGGCCCACGTGGCTGCCGCCGGATTCCTGCCCCCTTCCCGGCCTCCGCACGCGGAGCAGGGTCTGGGGCCCGGTGCCAGCCCTGGTTCCGTGGTGGGCGGGTAGGGGAGTAGAAGTCATTCTGGCCACCGACTGTGATACTGCCTACACCGGGACATCCCTGCCAGGTTGTGTGCGTACATTCGTGCAACGTGATTTGGGTGAGCATGAAATGTGTGCCAGACCCTGCACCAAAAAACCTCCTTGAAAAAGGAATTTAAAATCTGTAGTTTCTCTTTCTTGAGAGATCCGGGTCAACTTGGAGTCTCTAGACGTCCGACAGAGATAACTCTTATCAGAGAGGCTCTGTACTCACTCCTGCTAAACGCTTAATTTTCTAAAACCAGCTCGAGCCCCAAGGATAAATCCTTTTAATATTAAATCTCCATACGTTCAACAAACCTAATTAAGCATCTACTAAGGGCCAGATGCCGGGGATCAGAAGATGAAAATGCAAATAATTGCTAACATTAATAAATGCTAACAATAATTGCTAACATAATGTGTCAGGGACTGTTCTTAGCACTTTATGCATAATCCCTTCGGTTTTACAGTCAGCCTGTGGGGTTATTTTTTGTCCCATTTCAGAGAGAAAGAAACCTGCAGATTTGTAAGTTCCTTGCTGGAGTCCAGTAGGTAGTAAGTGGTGATTTCAGGCTCTGAAGCACTCATGGGGACCCATGGGAGGGATTACAATGTGTTTGGGAGAAAAGAGGACTAGGGGGGAGTCCCATCTAGAGGCAGCATTTGACCTGGGGAATGTGTGGGATTTTGAGATTGTTGCTGTGGGGGCCAGGGGGTGGGGGGGCAGCAAGCAGTGGGTATGAATGGTGAGTAGTGGGGGACTCCAGGTGGGCTCAGTGAGGCCAAGGGGCTGCACAGGTGGTGGGAGCTGAGCCTGCAGAAGTCTTGGGGGGCTCCAGTGCCATGCTGAGGAGGTTTACTTGGTCCTGTGGCCAGGAGAGAGCCTACCTGAGGTTTTCCTTCTTTCACGTTCATTCTGTGCCAGTATTTAAGAGCCACTGAGCTGCCAGCTAGGCACCTGCATTTGGATGGCGAACACCACGTGAGCCATCAGCTTCTTCCTCCAAGGCTACTCTTCCTCATTGCACCTTCTGAGAGAAAGGCGTCCCCACCATCCACCCCACCCACCCTCCAGGGCACTCATTTCCCCTCCAATCCGCCCTTTTCCCCCATTCCCCACAGCCAGTCTCTGGGGCCACCCCAGACCTCTCAGAGCCGGCCCCTGCTCTCCCCTGTGCAGCTCTCTGGGGCTTCCCCTTGCCAACTCTTCCCAGGCTCTTGCCCACCAGCTTCCAGCCCAGTTTCCCAGTGGGAGGCCCTACCCCTGATGGGGAGGTGAGTAGCAGTTACTTCTTCCCTTTCTCTCTGCTCCGGGCACTGGCTATACTTCTGCGGCTCCAGCCCCACCTGTATGGCTGTTGGGACGTGCCACCAGATTCCGCTTCTGGACTGAAGAATTTATCCGCCCCCTCCTGCCAGGATGCCTTTTGGGACCCGTTTTTGAAAACTGCCTTGACTGAGAAGAGCTACCTTGCCTGGAGGTCTATATCCAGTGGCTGGAGTATAAAGGTCCCGCCTCCCTGCCCCAACTTGGTTGGGCTCTGAAGGGCATCCTAGCTTCAGACCTCCCATGTAGGGTCACCTGAGGCCCTCCTTGAGACTGCACTGAGCCCAGCTTTTCCCTCTGGCCAACCCTGTCCATTCCCTTCCCTTCCAAGAGCATTAGCCTCCATGTCTGAGTC
Source organism: Panthera tigris (assembly GCF_018350195.1). Classification (NCBI taxonomy): domain Eukaryota; kingdom Metazoa; phylum Chordata; class Mammalia; order Carnivora; family Felidae; genus Panthera; species Panthera tigris. The sequence goes on along the minus strand of NC_056676.1, from coordinate 67,632,387 downwards.
TGCTCCTTGGGGACCCCAACCTTGGCACCCCTCCCTCTTCACTCCTGGCTTACTCTAGGGACTCTGGTTCCTGGGATGACACCACTTTTGTCCCTCCAGCCCTAGGGTGGCAGTAGCTTCCTGATGTTGCTGATCTCTGGGTTATCCCGCCCCCCCCCCCCACCTGTACCGTGTCGTTCTACACTTTTATAACTAATTCTCCACTGTTAACTTTCTTCATCGAACTTCCTGGCCTGTTTTGTTTCCCCGACCAGACCCTGACTCAGACAAACCCTGTACTTTGCCCACGTCCAGCCCCTCCTCTCCATTCTCACGATCTTTGTTCAGGACCTTCCCCCGGATTTCCTCAGTAAGCTGCCTGCTGGGTCACTGCTTCATCCCGTCAACAAACAGTGAGCACCCACTCTACCAGTGCACCCATGAGGTGCCGACAGGGTGGTATGCCAAACAAAATGTGTCCCTTCCCTCCTCACTCCATTCCCTGCACACCTCTCAGAGTACTTTTTTCCTAAAATTGGAATTTGATCATATCAGGCCCAGGCCTAAGGCTTTGCAGGAACCCTCAGATGAAAGCCAGACCACAGTGTGGAAATGTAGGCCCCCTCCTTGGCCCCGCTTTCCTTCCCAGCCTCACCTTGTCTCCTTACCTCCCTTCCCCTTGTCAGCTCCTGCCAGGGTCCTAAACATGCCAGGGCAACTCGTACCTCTGCACCTTTGCCTGTGCCGTTCCTCTCAATGGAATTCCCTCCCCTTCTCCTGCCAATCTGGTGAACTCCTATTCATTCTTCAAAACACCACTCAGATTCCCCCCCCCCCCCCCCCACCCAGCACCACCGTCAGATTTAAATGTCCTCCTGAGTGCTGTTGAGTGTTCCACCTAGCTTTCTCTTAAGGCTCCTTCCACTCAGCAGCAGTCCCAGAGGGCAGGGACCATGTTTTATCTGGCAGTATATCTCCGGGCCCTGGCCCAGTGCCCACTGTAAAGGAGAGGCTTCGTAAATGTCAACCAAATAAATGTACTCAAGGGCAGAGCGTCACCCACGGGGTTGGTGAGGAGGGAGAACAGGCATTTGGGCAGATGTGGGGGCTAAGGAGCAGGGCCCAGATTTCAGAGTTCAATGTCCGGCCCTGGAAAGCGGCAGGATGTGGGCGAGTGGGGAAAGAAAAAAGGATTTAAGCATTTGAGGCCTCCTACCTGAATGCCTGGCGGGGGATGGACATGTACACCTGGTAGGGCTGAGATCAGGTCAGCCAACGGCACGAGTGAGCTAAAGTTGTCTTGATCTCATTGCTGGGGCTTCCCCTGCTGGCAAAGTCCGGACTTAACTTCCATCAGACCTTTTTCGGATACTAATTTGAGGAAGCTCATTCTAGGGCCTCAGTTATCTTACCTGTGAAATGGCATAATAAACACCTACTTTCCCTCCCCCAGGAGGTTCTTATGGAAACAAACAGGTACCAATATGTGAAAAGTATGTTTGAGGTATGTACCCGTACACAAATGTGATTATCAAGTATGGGTATTCCTTGACTGTTCTCGAACTATGTTCCTTTAGTCAACAAATTTTCATTCATTAAAGACTTGCCATATGCCAGAACTGAAAAAGCCCTTTACTATGAAAATCCAAATTGACAAATACAAATATTTGTAAATGAGGACATAAGGTGTTAGTTAGGAAGTAATTCTTCCCATTTTATAAAATGACACCATTTTATATGACACCATTAGCAAGCTCCTTTGGTGCATTTTTTAAATAATTTTTTTAAGTTTATTTTGAGACAGAGAGCATGAACAGGGGAGGGGCAGAGAAAGAAGGAGAGAGAGGATCCCAAGCAGACTCCCCACCGTGAGTGCAGAGCCCAATGCGGGGCTGGAACTCATGAACGGTGAGACCATGATCTGAGCTGAAATCGAGAGTCGGATGCTTAACCTACTGAACCACCCAGGCGCCCCTCCTTTGGTGTATTTTTTATGTGGCTTGGTAAAAATGTAGGAACCTGGAAGCAAGAATCCCAAGAGCAGGCAAGAGCAGGCTCTGTGCTGAAAGCACAGAGCCTGATGTGGGGCTCAAACCCATGAACTGTGAGACCATGACCTGAGCTGAAATCAAGAGTCAGAAGCTGGGCCACCTGGGTGGCTCGGTGAGGCCTCTGACTTCGGCTCAGGCCATGATCTCATGGCTCGTGGGTTCGAGCCCCGGGTCGGCCTCTGTGCTGACAGCTCAGGACCTGGAACCTGCTTTGGATTCTGTGTCTCCCTCTCTCTCTGCCCCTCCCACACTCAGGCGCTCGCTCTCTCTCTCTCTCTCTCTCTCTCTCTCTCTCTCAGAAATAAATAAACATGTCCTAAAAAAAAGTCAGAAGCTTAACTGACTGAGCCACCCCGGCACCCCTCCTTTGGTGTATGTCTTATGTGGCTTGGTAAAAATGTCGGAAACAAGAATCATGGCCATCCATGTGGATGTGGATGTACCCATCCCTGGCCTCAGCACGATGCTGAACTGATGCTGGGTGCTCGGGACATGTTGAACTGGGGAAAAAATTGACTTACCTCCAACTTTTCAGGAACTCACATATTACGTAGGATGGAGAAAAGCTGTATTGATTTTTCTAGACAAGTTTGGGCTTCTCATGAGCTCAGGCTTGGTTCGTTTTCATTCATGCCCAGGTAAGTGCTTGGCAGCTACATTTGGAAGGTGCTAAGCATTCTGCCCACTCTCGAATGCTAGGAAATTCTTGGAGCTGAGATTCCCTGCTTCATGGTACATGAGGCTTCACAGCCACATACAGGATGCAGTATGCTCCCACCCGAAATCCTCAGCAAATGAACAACAACAAAAAAATCAGGACACATCCAAGGAAGACAATAGTGTTCAAGACGAGGTCCCAAAAGCCAGGAAAAAAATACACACTTACTGAGTTTCCTCGCTATGCTAGACCTTGACCTAGTCTCTTTGTTTAACATTCAAATTAATCTCTGCCATTAACTCCCAGTATGAATTTGGGCAAGTCACTTCCCCTCTTTGGACCTCACTTTTCTCCTTTTTTTGCACGAAGATATGAACTGGTGGTTTTCAAACTGGGTTCCTTGGAACCTGAGGGCTCCATGTTGGCACCTTAGGAAGACAACAGGAGGCCAGTGTGGGATTCCAGGCTTTATCAGATGTTCTGCATCGTGCTTCTTCTGTACGATCTTGTTTTGAGAACAGTTTTCCACTGCTTTAGAGAAAATAAGTTTGAAAATCACTGGTCCGATGATCTCTGAGGCCTCACCCATCTCTAACACTGATTCTTTTATTCACCGTCAGGAGTCACAGGCCAGGAGCTCCCAGGCCAGATCCAATATGCGAGGCCACTGCAGGAGTGAGGCATGCCCTGTCTAATTCACCGTAGTCCTCGCTGCTCCTTTTTGTGGGACACCTGTCACCTCACACATTAGCAGCCCAGCCCCTGGAGGTCTTTGAATTTGCTTCTGCAGAAATGCTCCCTTGACAGCCTCTCTTCCATGAGAGACACACACACACACACACACACACACACACACAGATAGCAGAAAAGAGAGGATCAGAACCTGGAAAACAGACAACCCCAATCTAGACAGCGTGGGATGGTCTAGTTATGATGGCTGCCCTTCTCTCTTCACAGAAGACCGCTGTGGCAGTTTTAAAATTATCACTGCTGGGCGCCTGGGTGGCTCAGTCAGTTAAGCGCCCGACTTTGGCTCAGATCATGATCTCGCAGTTTGTGAGTTCAGCCCCGCGTCGGGCTCTATGCTGACAGCTCGGAGCCTGGAGCCTGCTTCAGATTCTATGTCTCCCTCTCTCTCTGCCCCTCCCCTGCTTGCGCTCTCTCTCTCTGAAAAATAAACATTAAAAAAAAATTTTTTTTTTTAAATATCACTGCAACTTCTCTTCCACTTTTCCCCTTGAGAGGCAGGGAGTCTCAAATCTGGGCATGTTCATGACTGCTTTGACCAATCAAGTACAGCAAAAATGCCTCTCTGAGACTTCTACTAAAAGGGCAGATGTGGCACCTGCTTTGTTCACGGGGACACATGTTCACTGGAGCCCTGTGTGGCAGGTAAGAATTCTGTCCACCCTGAGGACACAGTGCTGGAGAGGCCACAGGTAGGCCTTCCAGAGACCCTTCAGAGGACAGACACGGTGGAACCTGTCCCACAGCCGTCCCAGCCCAGGTGCCAGACAGGTGAGTGAGGAAGCCATCTTGAGAATGATCCTTCAGCCCCAGCCATCCCTGCCTTCCCAGCTGAGGCGCCCAGAACGAACCCAGAACAAACAAGAGCCATCCCCACCGTGCCCTTTTTGAACTCTTGATCTACAGAATTGTTAACCCCCTTAGTTTTAGCATGGTTCGTCACACAGCAGTAGATAACTGAAGCAACATTCTGGAACCATTCTGGATAAATTAGGAGGTCTATCGGGCAGGGCCCCACCAGCCCATAGGACACCTTTAGACGCTAACTAGAAAAGAGTACCCTGTCCTCTGCGTGGGTACCACCCCACACTGGGGCAGAGGGCTCAGCCAGCAGAGTGCAGCCTGGATTTCCCAATCATGTGCCCCTGCTGACCAGAGACATCTTCTTCTGTTCTGCCAGGATCAGCATGAGCTATGCTGATCGGAAGGGACGCATTTTCTAAACGCTCATAATTGCCCCATAGTCCCCTTGAGTCTCTCCCAGGATTTGCGGAGGCTCCCGTGCTCACACCTTACTATCTCTGCCTCACCAGTGAATCATCTCAACACATAAAGCATTCATTTAAAATACATATTAAAATATATATACAAATATGTATATTAAAATATTCACACGCACGCATAAACACACACATACATATCCTACAGGCTGCTTTTTCTCTTTTCTTATTAAAAAAGGTCCTGCCCTGGGGCGCCTGGCTGGCTCAGTCGGTTGAACATCTGACTTCAGCTCAGGTCATGATCTCACAGTCCGTGAGTTCGAGCCCCGCGTTGAGCTCTGTGCTGACGGCTCAGAGCCTGGAGCCTGTTTCAGATTCTGTGTCTCCCTCTCTCTCTGCCCCTCCCCTGCTCATACTCTGTCTCTCTCTGTCTCAAAAATAAATAAAAACATTAAAAAAAATTTTTAAAAATAAATAAATAAAATAAAATAAAAAAGGTCCTACCCTACTGTGATCTAATCTGAGGTCTGCAGGCTATTTTGAAATAATTCATCTTGCCTCTTCGAACATACCATTTTCCCTCACTCAGCGTGAACTAGCCTGTAGTGGCAGCTGGCCAAGCTCATCTCACTTCATTCTCAAAGGAAGCCAGCTCCATGCATGGGACTGTTTGGGCTCTGGGTTTGGGTTTCCTTTTATTTCATTTTTAAAAATGTTTATTTATTTTGAGAGAGAGAATGCACACACGTGTGGAGGAGGGGCAGTGAGAGGAGGACAGGGGATCCAAAACAGGCTCTGCGCTGACAGCACAGAGCCCGATGTGGGGCTCAAACTCACAAACCGCAAGATCATGACCAGAGCTGAAGTTGGATGCTTAACCGACTGAGCCACCCAGGAGCCCCATGGGCTTTCCATTAAAAGGAAGGAAGGAAGGAAGGAAGGAAGGAAGGAAGGAAGGAAGGGGAAGGAAGGTAGAAAGAGGAAGGAAGGAAGGAAAGGAAGAAAGAAAGGAAGGAAGAAAGAAGAAAGAGAAAAAAAAGAAGGAAGGAAAGGAAGAAATGAAGGAAGAAAGAAAGAAAAGAAAGAAGAAAGAAAAGAAAAGAAACAAACAAACCTCTGGATGTGTGCCTCTTCTACAGATTCCTGAGGATGAAGTGGGCTGGGGGCACAGCACTTCGGTCACCAATTGCTGTGTGCACGCATCTCCACATGCAAGTTCATGAGCATTACAGAGGGTGTGGGAAGGCCCTGTCAGCAGGGTGGCAGGGAGGCCATGGGGGGTGCGCGGCTCCCCCTCATGGCTCTGGATCCCCCTGCTCTCAGCATGGAGGTTTCTTCCCCTCCGCAGTCTCAGCAGGGGCAGCTGACAAGGGGTTTGCACAGACACTACAACTCACTTTACACGAACCTGGCAGACCAAAGCCTGGCTTTCTGTGAAAGATTGCTGAGGGGTAGGTGTCCACATAGCCTGTGGGTTCAGGCAACCCCCTTCCTTGGGAGAATGTCGGCTCAGAGATCATTTGCTTTGTTGGCGAAGGGAACCCGCCTCTGCTGATGATACCCACTCTCTCACTCACCATGTTTTGCATACATTCTCTCCATCCTCACAACAGTCCTGCAAATAGATATTATCATCTCCATTTGCCAGCTGAGGAAAGAGAGGATCAGAGAAGCTGAGTAACTTGCCCAGGGTCACACAGCTAGAAAGGTGGGAGCCAAGATTCAAACCCGTGTCCGGGCATTTGTGCTCCCCTGGTTCCTTCTCTCCACCTCCTTCCTCAGGTGCTTTCCCACTTCCTCTTTCTGTCTCTTATTCCTTCTCTTTAAGAAACTACAGAGTTATGTGCCTCTGCTAAAACTATGGGGTGAGATTACATGGGGCCTCACGTGTAGGTTTGAGGGGGGTGCCTTGCATAGCTCATGTAAAACACAATTCAACGTATCAAACCTTGTTCTGAGACCTTTGAAGAACACTCCTGTTTTGTACATTGAGACGAACTTGGACTGGGACTCTGGAAGGGGTCTTTATCGATGGCCAGAGTCATTCCTCAGTGGGCCCACATTTACCCAGCTCCTGCCAGGTGCCCAGCATCGTGTTAGACATCCGAAGTATGGAGCCGCCCTGTCCCCAGTGAACTCCCAGCAGAATGGGGAAGGAGGCCGTGTTACACAGCCCTGAACACGAGCAGAATGAAGTGAATACTAGGAGAGGGACATGCAGGAAGGAGAGGTCAGTTCTGCAAGAAGGCCCCGCACGGGCCAGACTCTGGAAGCCGAGTTGTCCTTGTAGAGTGTGGACACACGGCAGAGGCAGATTCCCTGGAGCAGGGTTCCCGGAACTCGGTACTTGGTGAGAATGACGTTGATAAAGGCAGGCATCCAGAGACCAGGATGTGTGCATCGGCAGATCAATGAAAACATTCTCTTCGCCTAGATGAGCCGCCCACAGGAAGCCACATTATCGGAAAGCTGCGTGCACTAGCGGAATCCACAAAGGGGACTTGGCAGATATTAAGAAGTCTATTTCAGGCCCGCAGCCCGAGGCCATCTCTGACCCTAAAGGGAAAGTCTTCTGCAGGAAACGTTTGTCATCAAGTTTGCTCTGGCAAAACTCCCTCCACCCTTACGGAGCAGGGTTGCTAGTCAGGGCAAAGCTCTGCTGCTGTGACAAAGACAGCCAAAAGACAGTGGTTTAAAGAACACAGAGTCTGGGGGCGCCTGGGTGGCTCAGTCGGTTGAGCGTCCGAGTTCGGTTCAGGTCATGATCTCACAGTCCGTGAGTTCGAGCCCCGCGTCGGGCTCTGTGCTGACAGCTCAGAGCCTGGAGCCTGCTTCGGATTCTGTGTCTCCCTCTCTCTCTGTTCCTCCCCTGCTCACACTCTGTCTCTGTCTCTGTCTCTCTCTCTCTCAAAAAATAAACATTAAAAAAAATTAAAAAAAAACAACAACACAGAATCTGTGTCTCTCCCCTGTAACTTCTGGAGGTGACTCTTCCTGACTGACAGAATTTAGGGACACGAGTTGTCTCCATGTTGGGGTTCCTATATCTCATCCACATGGGATTCCTGGTCTCAGCCGCATCAGTTTCCAGCTGGCTGGAAGAAGGCAAGAGCGTGAAGGGGGCACACCCACGTCAGCCTGGGAATGACGCACGTGCCCTCCGCTCGTCTGCACGTTCCATTCGTGAGAATTTGGTCACACAGTCAACCCAACCTCCGGAGAAGCCGGGAAATGTGTCCCGCCACCCGCACAGGTGGATGGAAAGACGAGGTATGTAGGTGGACCCCTGACCATCTCTGCTTCAAATGGAGACCGGGATGTTTCAGGATGATTTAATTTATATCCTCTTAAACCCAAAGGACAACTTTGGGCCGATTCCAGGGTTGACTGGTTCGCCAGCACAACCACCACGGGGCTCTCCCTGTCCCTATCCTCCACATCCGCTCCACCCGCGGGCTGGCCTCCGCATGGCTGCAGCAGGTTCCCATATCACGTCCCAGTGTGACAATTTTCAAAGGGAGACAATTGTGCTATCAACCCTGTGCTATCCTTTAGGAGGAAGGAGACTTTCCTCAGAGGCCCCTACTCTACCCCTACTTCATCCTCTCTGACTATTGGCCAGACACGGGTCACATGCCCATGTCTTGACCAGTCATTGAGGTTACGGGCCGATTTGTGTTACCTCCAAAAGCATATGCTGAAATCATAACTCCCAGTACCTAAGACTGGGACTGTATTTGGAGATAGGGCCTTCAGAGGGGTACGTAAGTGAACACGAGCTCGTAGGGGTGGGCCCTAATCCAATATGGCCGGCGTCTTTTAGGAGGAGGAGATTAGGACACGGCTAACAAACATGGCAAGAGACAACCGTGTGAGGACATGGTGAGCACCTGGAGGCCAAGGAGAAGTCGCAAAAGACACCAGCCGTGCTGACACTTCCATCTTGGACTTCTGGCCTCCAGGACCATAAGAAAATGGTCCACCGGTCCACTGGTGGGGCGCCCAGCTACACGGGGGAGGGAAGTCAGGGTTCTGGGGAAGGAAGTCGGCAGGATGGGTACCCAGGCAGCGATGCGGGTGATAGACGCTATGGCTCCGTTCACCCCATCGGTGCTGCTTGAAGCTTCTTCTCTGACCAGCTCCCTTTCTGCTCACTCCAGCCCCTTCCTATCGTTCTCCAAATAGACCTCAGGCCAACTATTTGCCCACCGAAGTACCTTCACTCTCCAGTTCACCTTGCTAGGAACTGGGGGGCTGCATGGTCTCTTCTCTGGTTTCCACCACTGAAGACCAATCCTGCTTTAATTCTTTCTTTTTAAACATTTTTTAAAGTTTTATTTTTTTATTTTGGGAGAGAGAGAGAAGTGGAGAGAGGGAGAGAGAGGGCGAGGGAGAGGGAGAGAATACCAAGCAGGCTCTGCACTCTCAGAGCAGAGCTCTACGCGGGGCTCAAACTCATGAACCATGAAAGCACGACCTGAGCCGAAACCAAGAGTCAGATGCTTAACCCGACTGAGCCACCCAGGGGCCCCAATCCTGCTTTAATTCTGACCATACCTCATTTCCAAGTTCTTGGGGGACAGTGGGTGCTGGCCCATATTTGACCATTGGTTCTGGGCTGTAATATTTGTTGATGTCTGTGATGTAAGCACCGTTCTCAAGTACCCACAGGAGGTCACTGAGCACGGAATGGGGAAGAGATGCCCCCACCGGCAGCCCCAGCACACTTCTGCTCGGGGGCACCTCCGAGTGTCTCTTGCCTTCGGGGATGACAATCATCTGAGAGTCCACATCGCAAGTGATGTTTGTGGGAAAACGGTTCGTGGGGTAGGAAAGGGTTAAACATGTTCCGCGAGCCCCTGGATAGGAACAAACAGAGGGCATGGGAAAATCCCCAGGCTGCTGCATCCTGGAAGCATCCCTCGCCTTCGCCAGTTCCCAGGCTGTGAGAATAAACGCCACCCCAAAGAATGGAGTGCAAGTAGGGCTCAGCCGGCGCAGGAGGGCGAGGACGCTCCCCGCCGGAGCCCCCCTTCCCCCATTCACCTCCGTACAATCCTTCCTCTGTTCCCGGGCTCCTCTTCCCTCAGGGTCCCATCCAAGCCCGAGTCATAATAAAGGCCACCATTGATGGGCACTTCCTCTGCACCAGGCACCGGGCTGGGTCCTGCAGACCGATTTTCTCATTGAATTCACACCACTGCCCCCACAGACTTGGTGGGAGTAGTTCCGTCCCCAAAAAGGAGGTTCATGGAGGTCGGAGGGAACTGTTTCAAGGTCATGGTGGCAGGACCCAAGGGGCTGAAACTGTGGATTTTCCACAGTGCCTCTGGGGTCAAACAGGCCAGACAGAGTCATAGAGTAATAATAACGATGGCCATGGCTGACCCTTACCGAAGACGTAGTTCAAAAAAGTGCGGATGCAAATGCACATTGACCTCCCTCCAGGGTGGGGCTGAGCTATGGCTCCCATTCTGCTCAGAAAGGGTGTGCAACTTGCCCTGTGGTAGGGCTGATCAGCAGCAGGACAGGACTGGGGCTTCTGCAGGTGGGGTGGGGGGGTGAGGTGGGGGCCGCTGCCCAATCCCTTCCTGCCCCGCACCCCACTCCCGAGCCCGGCTTTGGCTCCCCGACTCTCTATTCCCCAGAGGACTAGCACTTTGCAGGAGGTGTCGGGGAGAGACCCCAAGTCCCACGTCCTTACCACGGGCACTTGCGGGTGGCGGGAGAGGAAATACCTATCCTTCCCCCTGGGTGCCCTCCCTCCTGTCAGCCAGCGAGCCAGCACCTGGGCGGAGAAGAGGACAGAATGGGGCTATTCAGTGTTCCTGACGCAATAACCGATTGCTAAACCCTTGCATCCCCGAGCTTTTTACGGAGGGTGGTGATTTTGAGCAGGAGCAGGAAACCCCACACTTAAACCCAGCTGCCACAACAAGGCCCTGCAGGTCGAATGCTAGTCCCAAAGAACACTTTCCCTGAGGCCAGGCGTCAGAAAAACAACAGAAACACCACCAACAACCCGCAGTTGATCCAGCGGTGTCCACACCCCTAACTACATCTGACCAATGAAATCCTCTCGGCCGGCAGGGGCAAACCCCGGTCTCGATTTATAGATGACAGCACTGATTTACTGATTTGCCCAAGGTCACGGAATGAGTGAAGGGCAGAAATGAGGTGCAAATCTGACTTTCCCACTGGTGGTCTAGTGCTCACTTCGCCACAGTCCGGGGCCTGCGCTGGGGACAGCGGGTGATATTGTCAAGAGGGCCCAGAGGCCGCCAGGGGCGTCAGAGAGACAGAGAGAGAGAGAGAGAGAACAAAAGCAAGGTACCCATATCGAGACTGCAAACCACGGGCCTGCAACATCAGGCAAGTCACTTAACTTCTCTGAGCCTTACTTTCCTTCTCTGCAGGCGGAACAGGGGTGTGGCTAAGAGTTTGAGCTCTGGAGTCAGAATGCTAGATGTCTAATCTCGGCTGCCCAGCTTCCAGCCTGCGTGACCTTGGACAATTCTCTGGGTTCACACCTCTCTGTGTTCAGTTTCCTTGCCTGTCAAATGAGCATTTAAAAAACCCACCTACGGCTTCCTGTGAGAGTTTTCTTTGCTAATGCAAGTAAGGCTCTTAGCACAGGCCCTGGGTGATGGTAAGCAGTCAGTAAACATTAGCCATTATTGCCATCTGCAAAATGGAGAAGAAAAGGGCTTTTGGAGGTCACATTACTGGTGTTGGGGGGGGGGGGGTTGTGTCTGTGTCTATCTGTGTCCAGGTGTGGGGGGGGGAGGGGTCTCTGTGTGTGTCTGTGTAAGGAAGTGTGGGGATTTCTCCACACACTGCACTGGTACCTTCTAGAAAGAAGGAAGGTGCAGCAGAAGGGGACCCAGGCTGGCCCTGGGATATTTCCCTCCTCTGAAACAACCACCTGGCCTTCACCTGTGTGCTCTATTGACTCTTCCCTATGAGTCAAGGGCTATGTCCTTCCAGCCACTCCTCGTTCCCAACAAGATTCCCTTGGGATAACTACCTCAAGCTGGAAACCTCCCTGGCCAGAGCAGTGAAAGGGCAACATGTAAGTACACATGGGCCTCAGAGTTTCATAACTGCCATGAGTCACCCCTCTTCACAGAAGACACGGCCAAGGGACAAGGGCTCCAAGTCTTATCGGTGAGGCTGGGCCCGAGCACCTGTCAGATATTCTGCGTCTGGGTCCTGGCCGTGCTCTCCCTCCCCAGGGAGCACGTCCCCTGAGTGCTCTGCCCGTGCCATGTCGGTCTCAGGAGAGGAAACAGAACATGGTCAGGTGAAACGGCGTTTCCGTCTTCTTCATTCTTGGTTACTCGGGGGGGCCCCTGGGTGGCTCAGTCGGTTAAGCATCTGACTTCAGCTGAGGTCATGATCTCACGGTTTGTGGGTTTGAGCCCCGCATCGGGTTCTGTGCTGATAGCTCAGAGCCTGGAGCCCGCTTCGGATTCTGCGTCTCCCTGTCTCTCTCTCTCTCTCTCTCTCTCTCTGCCCCTCCCCCACTCGCTTGCATGCTCTCTCTCTCAAAAATAAAAACACTAAAAAAAAAAAAAATTAATTCTTGGCTATTCCTAATCCTTTCCCAGCTACCTCAGAGGCCTGGGAACTTGCTGTGTATTCGTTAGAAGTTATTTTTTTTTTCAAGCTTTTATTTAAATTCCAGTTAGTTAATATACAGTGTAGTGTTGCTTTCAGATGTACAATACAGTGATTCAGCACTTCCTTACCTCCCCCTCATCAGAACTTATAGTACGATAGTAATTTGAGAGGTCATAGTATTATAACAAACAGGGCTTGATTTTCTCGCGTGAAAAGAAATTCAAAACGGAACAAAACCCGTTGGTATTTAGGCGGCACACCAATGTGGAATCATATCGTGATTCTGTTTGTTTTCCCTCAAGGTTGCAAGGTGGCTGCTGCCGGTTAAGCGTTCGACCTCTTGGTTTCAGCTCAGGTCATGATCTCACGGTTCGAGCCCCACGTCTGGCTCTGCGCTGGCAGCTCAGGGTCTGCTTCGGATTCTCTCTCTCTGCCCCTCCCCTGCTTGCACCGTCTCTGTCTCGAAATAAAGAAAACAAAGAGAATTTTGAAAAAAAAGGAAAAGCAGGGAAGGGCACAAAAAAGTGGCTCTATTAACGTCTGTCCCTGTGTCAGTCAGTTGGTTACCACTGCATAAGATACCACTGCAAAACTTAGTGGCTCAAAACAACAAATATTTATTAGCGTGTGACTCAGGGTCAGAGTTGGGGCTGGGATTAGGTGACGGTTCTTCTACTGGTTTCTGGGGCTCCCTCGAGTGACGGCAGTCAGGTGATGGCTTCATGGGGGGGCCTATTGTCCAAGATGGCCTTGCTCACAAGCCTGGCACTGGATGCTGGCAGTGGGAGATACAACAACAGAAGTAGAGGTCAGAGGATTGTCATGGCTGGGGGGGGGGGGGGACACCGCTAGCCAAGGAGTGTGGGTGGCCTCTACCAGCTCGACTAGTCAAGGAATGGACCCTTCCCTAAAACGTCCAGAAAGAACAACCCCGCTGACACCTTGATTTTACCCTTCTAAGACCCATTTTGGATCTCTGACCTCCAGAACTGTAAGATAATAAATCCGTGTTAAGCCTCCGCATTTGTGGTATTCTAGTATGGCAGCAATAGCAAACTGTCTCCCTCAGATGCTCTCTCATTCTCTAAGGCCCCGCTGCCTGATTTTGTAAAGATATATGGGAACCTGGCCATCCATTCTCTCCCAGATGATCTACGTCTGCTTTCGTGCTACGGCAGCAGAGTCGTTGTGATGGAGACCGTATGGCCCACGGAGCCTAAACTATTTCCTCTCTGGCCCTCCTCCTGCTCAAGCAGGCTCGCCAGGCTTTCTTGCATGGTGGTTTCAGAGAAGCAAGAGAGCAAGATTTTGCTGCTAAAGTTCTTGGACGTTCAAAGGCTTGGAAGTCCCACAATGTCACCTCCTCTACATTTTGGTCAAACAAAGCAAGTCCCAAGGCCAGTCACAGAGGTGAAAAATAAACTCTACCTCTTAACGGAGGAACGGCAGGGTTGCGTTGCAAAGGCGCGTGTGTACGGGAGATCTCATCGGGGCTGCCTTTGCGGACAGTCTCGGAGCCCCCTTTGGTCTGGGGATCAAAGTCCCCCCCGCCCCGAGACTCCCCACCAGATGTCCCTTCAATCTCAGTGGCCACAGCTGGGCGGCGTGGGGAGCTGGGGAAGCAGGAGCCGGCTTATTATGACTGGCTTAAGCCAATAACCGTCTACCACTCGGGAGGCATCCTCCGTTAGCCAGGAAAGGGGAGTGGATGCTGAGCCGGCTGTTAGCAGAAGTTACCTTACCTGTGCTGTCTGGGTGGTCTTGAGTGTATTGAGTTCACTCACTCAACGAACAAACATCCAGATATCAAGAACCTGCTCTGTGCCCGTTTCTGGACAGGGTTGGTGTGGAGGAAGGCTATAATCCCTGTCCTCGAGGGGGCTGCAAGCCCCTGGAGAAACTCCTCCGCATGGACAAAGAAGGCATGTACAAGGATTTTCACTGCACACCTATTTTTAGAAGTGAGTAAGTGAAAGCAATCCTCTGACGGGAGAGGATAAAGAAACTAGTTCTATGATGGGCACATTTATAGTAATTAAAATAAATGAGCCAAGTCCTCACACATCAACCTGAATAATTCATGAACACGTCGTTAAGTGAAAAACAGCAAGGTGCAAAATAATATCATTGACATAAATCACAACACATAAAACAATGGTGTACATTTCGTATGGAAAATTGCATGTGGTGAAAGGAGATAAGCATGGGAGAGGGAAGGGAGAGGAGGTGGGAACGTAGCTTGAGGCTCTAATGTTTTGTTCCTTTAAAAAAGTAGAGAGATTAGAAGGACACATTACAACTGCTATAAATGGGTTATATTATTCCTGTGTGTGAATATGTGTGTGTGTGTATATATATACGTACTATTTCATAGCAAAAAATTTTTTAAACCTACCAACTAGTTGAGGAGTTGCAACGATCAAAGGCAAAGTAAGCAGGGAACCGGTCAAGTGCAGTCTGTAGGACAGCCTGCTCTAGGTCAGGCTTACTGCTCCCAGGGGACGTCCTGTGTTAAGCTTGTGGTGAGGTCCTGGAGCGTGGAAACTTAAGTGAAGGGGAAGACCCGGTTGTTCCAGGAGTCCAGAAGAAGGGGGTCCTTGGGGGTCCAGCCTGGAGAAGGGGCTGCGGCCTGAGGCTGGCAGGATGGGTGGCGTCCCCCACACAGCTCCTTCTCCTTCCTCCGCAGACGACTCAGAAGTTTGTTCTGTGTCGTAGCAACAGGGGGTGTTGGAAGGTACAGAAGCTTGGAATCACCAGACCTGGCGTGGGGCCCTGACTTCTGCCAGTGATAAGCTGTAGGACTGTACAAGTCTTGTATTGCCTCCCTGGGGCCTCAGTTTCCTCTTCTGTAAAATGGGTATCAAAACCCTTGGCCTGTCTCCCTCACTGGGTTGCTGAGGGGGCTGTAAAAGATCGAGGGTGTCGAAGCCCCACGGGCTGCGGAGGCCTGTGTGCTCCCCAGTCTGTGCAGACTGAGGGTTTCCACGGATTTGTCTGCAGACCCAGGAGTGGAGCTGAGACGGTTCTCATGGACTCATTCCACAAACATTCCACGTGGGCTTGGAGAACAGTGATGCTAACGGTGTCCACCTTTAAGGAGCACTCAGCATCGGGGGTGAGGGGGGTGGCTGCCAGCCCAAGGAGTTCTGAGACTTTCCACCACCTTCTCAACTGTAGGTTGGGAAAGAAAGTAGCAATTTGCTGCTGCTTCTAGAAGCTTCTTTGGGAGAGGAAAAGACACCCACCTAGGGACAATCTTGGAAGCAAAGTAGAATTCTCCTGGTTTGGGAGGGGATCCCGGGTGGAGGGGCAGCTTGGATAAAGCCCAGAAGCAGGAGAGCTTAAAATGTCCCAGGACTCTGAAGGAACAGCTCCACGGAATATGAGCTTTCGTCTCTGTTTTTGGGTTATTTTGTTTTGTCATCTCATTGAAATTTAAGCTAGAGCTGAATTTTGCCATCAATATTAGAGTAGGGAGAGCCAGAGGTCAGACTGAGTTCCTCCACTGCAAATTCGTACTAAGCCTCAGTTTCCTCTTCTATAAAACGGGCTTGTTGCAGACTTGATCAAATGATGAAATGAGAAATGGACATAACTCTCCAATGAACGAACACTTTTATTTACTTTCTAATGTTTTTTTTCTTTTTTGAAAGAGAGAGAATGTAAGCAGGGGAAGGGCAGAGAGAGGGGGGACAGGGGATTCGAAGCAGGCCCTATGCTGACAGCAGTGAGCCCTATGCGGGGCCCGAATTTATGAACCGTGAGATCACGACCTGAGCCGAAGTCAGATGCTTAATCAGATGCCCAGGTGCCCGTCCAATAAGTGCTTTTAATTAAACTGCTCAGAAACGTATCTTGCCTACCTTCTTGCTGACTTTTCTTTCTTTCTCAGCGCCCTGAGCCTACCGTAAGGAGCAAACTAAGTCTTCCCCCCAAAATACACCCTCCGAGGTGGTGGTTCAGCTGTCCGTGCCCTGGGGAGAGTGTCCCCAGAACCACAAGTGACACCAGTGGGGCCAGGGAGGGTGGGTGCTCCAGGGGGAATTGGGGAAGATGGTGGAGGGGATATCCAGGCACCTTGTCTTTGGGGGCTAGAGCAGGAATTTCCCTCGAGAAGGGCCTCTTTCCCCTTTGCCTTCTGACCCACGCACGGAGCCCATCTGCCTGGTGGTTTCACATGCCCCAAGCAGGTCCCATCCCAGACAAGGGCAGTGCCCCGGGGGCCTAAGTCACTCTCCCAGGAGTGGCCGTTGTTTCAACCGTGTCCCCCGTGAATTTGGGCAGTAGCCAGATTTGGGGGGGGGGCAGGGGGAGACAATGAGAACATTCCCAGAGGCCCCTGGGCCGTCTGGCGACCTCCCATGTCTGCCATCATGTCTGCCACTGTCTGTGGTGCCTTCCTGGTGTGAGCCCTGCCCCCCTACCCCATGCAGCAGGTGCTCGGCAGTCATGAGGGCCCTCAGGGGCCACAGAGCCCTGCAAGGTGGCCTCACCGCTCTCTTCCTCCGGAGCCAGCTCAGAGTGATTCAGCTAAATGGCCACGGTGGCACAGCTGGTAAGTGACAGAGTTAAAGACCTGCCCTGTGGTATCTGCATCCATCTGACTACAAAGCCCTTATGGCCCCCACTGCCTCTCTTCCCCTAGAGAGGCAGGATGTGGAGTGTGAACGCACTTCCCGGAAGGGAAGGGGCGGCCGGGGAGGCTGAGGGTGACTCAGAGCCGGCCCTTGGCCATGTCCTCTCAGGAAACACTAGGTTGATTGTGGTCCATTGTTGCTCTCCCTGCACATGAATAGGAGTCAGTAACTGCAGAACAGAACGGAGGCAGTTCCTGGGGAGGGGCGCACACAGAGGAGGGGCGCTCTCGGGAACACGAGGTGCCCCTTTCCGGAGCCAGGAGGCCTGAGCCCCATCCTGTCTGGGGCAGAGAGGGGACAGCCAGGAGGCCCTCTGCTTGGCACTTGGGGATGCCCCGCGAGTGCACTCTGAACACCCGCAGACACCAGGAGACGGTGCAAGAGTGGGGAACTGGGGCGCAGGCGATCCTGAAGCCTGAGGGCCGCGGGAGAAGTTGGGAATAGCTTCTGTGGGCAGGGGAGAGGAGACTTGGGGAGCTGGGGAGGCTGTGGGCAGAGTTGAGGAACAGGTGCATTGGAGACCATCGATCCGTGGGGCAAGGGAGTGCCTGGGGGACGGACCAAGCGACCGCATTGGGGGCCCCAGCTTTGCAGACGTTCTGCCGGCCTGCTCCCACAAGGCAGGGCACACATGCGTGGCCACGTGCCAGGCGTGCGAAACGAGGTGGCCTGGGCCCCAGCACAGGTGCTGCCGTGAGCCGGCGGGAGCGGGGGTGCCTCGAGTGAGTCAGTGTACCCTCTGTGGGCACAGAGATCAGACATCAGGGCAGCACGCCTGGCCGGACCTCAATAGCTGATGGCTCGGAGTAAAGCCCGAGGGAGGGAGGGCATGGCACCATGGGGTGGCCAGAGGCGACTTCTGAGAACGTTTACCGAAAGGTGTAACATCCTTATCAAGTGTGATGAAATTCAAATTCCTCCAAGGCTGCTCAGCCCTGCCCCTGCCTCCTCGAACTTCCTCTCCTCATCATATTCCAGGCACATAGTTTTCTCTATATAAAAGTGGCAGACACTTTCTGCCCCAGGGCCTTGGCACCAGCGAAATCCTCTTCTAGAAGCCTCTTCCTCACCACTCACCCCTTTTCCTCTCCCCACCAACTCCCACCCATTGTTCTCGTGTTAGCTGAAATGCCCCTTCCCCAGAGACACCTTCGCCCAACCCCTGAACTAACTTAGCTGGGTCGCTCTGTTACTCCTGCCCCCAGCATCCAACGACGCTTCCTTTGTATCACTGACCATCACAGGAAAACTCTTTGTGCAATTATTCGTTTGGCGTCTCCCCCCACCCCCACCCCGCTAGACCACAAGTGCTGGCAGGCCAGCAACCACATCTATTTCTTTTACCAGTGTGTCCTCAGGCACCCTTTATTGATAGAAAAAGGGGAAGGAAGGAAGGAGGGAAGGAAGGAAGAAAAGCAGGCCAAATGGAATGGCGGGTGATTGGAAGGAAGCGGGGAGGGAGAGGGGGGAAGAGTAGAGAGGGCTCCCTGGCCCGCGGCAGCAGAATGGGGCGAGCCACGGGCCCCCAGTGAAGGATCCTGTGTGCTGGCTTCCCTCCCTGGCACGGTCAGCCGTGGCTGGGCGCATGGGTGGCATGGCCCGTGCTCCCGGTGGAAGGATGAGCAGAGCAGAGAAGGTAGGTCCACCTCCCCCAGAGCCCCATGCAGAGCCCCAGGCTGGGGGCAGCCCCTCCAAGGAGCTCAGTCTGCAGGGCAGGGTCCTTCACTCGTCACAGCCTCACCCGGCTCTTCTGGAGAGCGAGATCAAGCACCAGCCTTCCACCGGCGCCCAGCGCCGGGAGTCGGACTGGGGTGGCCGTGCTCAGGCACCTGGCCTCTTGCCTGGCCCAGCACAGGTGTTCAGCAACGGGGCGCCTCTCCCAGATCCCGTCTCTTCACTCTCCTCTGGGCTCCTTCTCCGTCTTTCCCAGAGTCGCGACTTCTGGCAGACCCATGTCTGCACTCGGGGAGAGCCCAGGAGGGAGAAGAGAAGGGGAGGAAAGAACGTGGGTAGCCGCAGGGAACCTCAAAGAGCACAGATGTTGGAGTCCTACCTGTGCTCAGATCATGACTCAGCCACCATCTGGCTGTGTGACTGTGGCAAGTGACTTAGCCACTCTGTGTCTCAGTTTTTCCATCCATAAAATGAGGATGACAAAAAGGCTTATCTCATGGGCTTGTAATGAGGATTGAATGACCTGATACTTACAAAGGTCTAAAAATAGTCCCTGGCACATAACCATGCTTATAAAATAATTCACATAATAATAGCTATCGTTTATTGAATTTACCTCCGGCCTGGCTCTGGATAAACATTTTCTTTTTCTTTTTTTTTTTTAAGTTTATTTATTTACGTTGAGAGACAGGGAGAGCATGAGCGAGAGAGGAACAGAGGGAGAGGGAGAGAGAGAATCCCAAGCAGGCTCCACACTGTCAGCGAAGAGCCTGACGTGGGGCTCGATCTCAGGAACTGTGAGCTGAAATCAAGAGTCACACGCTTAACCTACTGAGCCACCCAAGTGCTCCTGGATAAGCACTTTCATGCATGATATCTGTCTCCCAAGAAATCCAGGACGTGGGAACCCATCCATAGGGGTTAAGTGACTTGTTCAAGGTCACACTGCTGGTCAGCGACAGAGCTTGGGTCTCAGATGTAAAGGGAGTCATTTAAATCTTTTTTTTTTTTATCTCAGGCTACAGCCAAGGATACCCTAACAAAGGGCTGCTCACTATCTCTCACGGAGGTGATAAGTCCCCACCGTGCGTGAGCCAAAAGAAATGCCAAGAACAAAGTCACTTAGGTGTTCAAGGTGGAGGTTACTCATATGTGCTGTGTCAGGCTTTTGTATTTACAAAGAAAACCTGCTTCTTTAACTCGGGGAGTGCTGTCTTCCTTCTTCTTTGCTTACCCCGCTGACCTTGATCTCAGCAGCTGGCTCCCTTGGAGTTACTGCTCTGCGGGCCCAGGCAGCCCTTGGCCCCATTCCTTGTTCCCTTACGGGGTAAGGGTTGGGGGAGAAGGGCTTCAGCTCGGGGCATGGAGTCCTGGGCCTCCTTCCTTTGCTGGCCCTAACTCACTTCCCTTCTCTTAACCTATTTCCCCCATTTCTGAAAGAAAGGGGTTTAAGTTCGAACCAAAGGAGCGGTTTCCCACCCAAACTACATATTAGAATCACTTGGGGGAAGATTTTTTAAAATACTTATGCCGGCCCCCACCCGAGGTTCAGATTAAGTGGGCTATCAATACCATTAGAGCTACTTTCCAGGTGATTCTAAGGGCCAATGGATAAGACCTGTGGTTTCAGGAGCAGAGTGATATGTTCTGTTATCTGTGGCAAAACGAGAAAAATGACCAGAGTGCGTTAAGTTTTCCTTGGAGGTAAGTGTGTTCAATTTGAAGATACCCTTTATCTGAGATCATATCCCTTCTATTCTGTGGAGCAGCGAAAGTTCTTTCTCTTGGGATGTGATGACAACAGACGGTGGGACCTTTCCTTTTTTTTAACATCCGTTTTAACCAAATAAAAAATGGGCAACATTGGCCTCCAAAATTATGAGGGAAATATTTCCTGGCCAGTGAAATTCAAACATTCAGAAACACCAGCCTAGGTCTGTGCCACCCACTATGGTAGCCACGAGACATAAGAGGCTATAGAACATGTGAAATGTGGCTGGTCCAAGTCAGGTAGCATTACCAACATAAAATAGACACTGGATGATGAAGATTTAATATGATAAAAGAACGTAAAATAGCTCGTTAATATTTTTTACATTGATCAGGTGTTAAATGTTAATATCTTGGATACATGGGGTTAAATAAACTATATTACTAACTTTAATCTCTCCTGTTTCTTTGCACTGTTTTAGAAATGTATCCCCTCGGGGCACCTGGGTGGCTCAGTGGGTTGAACGTCCGACTTCAGTTCAGGTCAGGATCTTACGGTTCGTGAGTTCGAGCCTCACGTTGGGCTCTGCACTGACAGGGCAGACCCTGTTCGGGATTCTCTGTCTCCCTCTCTCTCTACCCCTCCCCAGCTCTCTCTCTCTCTCTCAGAAATAAACAAGCATATAAAAATATATAAAAAAATAAAAAGCAAGAGGCCGGAAGCTGCAAGAGCTCTGGGACCGAGGCTCGGAACTCACCCAATGTCACTTCTGCCGCGTTCGATGTCCAAAGCCAGTGTGAGAGCCTGCCTAGATTCCAGGGCCGGGTAAACAGACTCTGCTTCTCCTCTTTAGCAACAAGTCCTGCAAAGGATTGTGGGCAGTCTGCAATCCACTCACTGCAGCTCGGTGGTCCCAAACAAGGAGAGGCTATGCCTTGCTCCCTGGATGCTGCTCTTCCTCCGGGCCTCACTGGGCCTTTCGTGGGTTCTCAGCACTTTGACTCCCATGGCCCCTTCCTCCATAAGACTGACAGATAGATAGACAAATAGATATTCTATTTTATGAGGGCATCGGTGTAATGATAAACAATCGGGGCTGGGTTCGTGATTACATATTCGTTATTATTATATTCTTTTTTCCTTCTGGTTTCAAAAGAGATGAAAATTGAGCCATTTTCGGGGGCTCCTGTGAGTATCCTGGGCACTAGGTGTTGTGTCTTGTGGGCCACGTGGCCAAGTGGGTCCTGTTTTTGGTGGCTGATCGAGCACAGGGCACCCCAGCCCCAAGTGGTTCAGAGTCCCAGCAATTGCCCGGCAAACTGGGAGCTATGCAGGGCGACAGAGGGTGGGGCAGGCGTCCTCTGAACGGGTTACAGAGTTCCCCAATTACCTGTGTTCCGGATCCCCTATAAGGACATCTGTACTTTGCCCTTCCTTCAGCGATGGGCCATCACTCCCTTTCTAGGGAAACTCCTGGAAGCCAGGTGAAACCAGGAAGTGCATTCAGGGCTTCAGATGGTGATAATAACACCAGGACCCTCCCCTCCGGTGGATCACTTTACCGGCTGGCTGTCTGTCAGGGGCTTTCCCACGCCTCCCTGCCCTGGAGCCTCTTATCCACACTCCTGCGGTCCCACCCACCTTTTCACAGATGCGGAGACTGAGGCTTGGAGATGTGAAACCACTTGCCCGTTTAGTGGTACGTTCACCGGGGGCCCAGGTTCCCTGGGCTAGCTCCCCGACACCAGGTGAATCCTGCAGGATCTGACCCTGGCAGCGTCCTGCACACCTGGAGGAGGGCAGGCCTCGGAGGACAGGCCTGGCCCGGCTGGTGAGAGGAGGCGCCCTGACAGCCACATCGGCCGCATGTATTTGGGGCGGGGGAGGGCTGGGTGGGCCTTTTCGATTCCTGGGGGAATATGCAGCCCTTCAAAATCAGGACCTGCTTTTGGTTTCTTCCCATATGTGGACACGGGTCTGGTTTTTATTTGGCTTGGTTTGGGTTTTGGTTTTTTAAATTGTTTTAATTAAAAAAACTTTTTGTTTTAATGTTTATTTTATTTTTGAGAGAGAGAGAGATACAGAGTGTGAGCGGGGAAGGGGCAGAGAGAGAGAGAGACACACACACACACACACACACACACACACAGAATCGGAAAGAGCTTCAGGCTCTGAGCTATCAGCTCAGACAGACGAGGGGCTCAAACTCAGAAACTGTGAGATCATGACCTGAGCCAAAGTCAGCACTTAACTGACTGAGCCACCCAGTAGCCCCATGTTTTGGTTTTTTTAGAGAGAGAGAAAGAGGGTTTTTTTTAGAGAGAGAGAAAGAGGGCTTGAACAGGGGTGAGGAGTGGAGGGAGGGAGGGGGAGAGAGAGAGAGAGAGAGAGAGAGAGAGAGAGAATCCCAAGCAGACTCCACACTCAGAGCAGAGCCTGACGCGGGGCTCCATCCCATGACCCTGGGATCATGAAGTGAGCTGAAATCAAGAGTGGGACCTTCAACCTACAGAGCCCCCCGGGCACCCTGCTCTGTTGTTTTTAACAAGCTTATGTTATGACCACTGTCTATTCGGAGAGCCCATCAGAAAGAACACGGTCCAAAGCCAAGCAGCCCTGTATCTTCTGCCTCCTTCTCTCACAGGAACTGATTGAGCCTCTCTGACCCAGTTTCCTGAAGCTGAAATGAGCCGAGGGTCACCCAGCTCCTAGGGACCCTTTGTGAGGATTAGCTGGGGAAAGACGCGGTGAGTTTTTAGCCCGCTGCTCAAGGGCACGCTCCAGGCTCTGAGGCGCTCATGGTGGGGACCCCTCTTGTCGATGTTTATTTGCCCAAGAAGCGCATAGAGCATCATGAGGGCCAAGCCGATCACACCGCAGAGCATCTCAAAAATCCCTTCCCCTGCCCATCTTCACATGGCCCCTGTGGATGAAACATGGGGTCCACTATTCCAGACCTAGGTGGCACAGATATTCTAAGCACCATGGACATTTTTCTGGGAGAACATGAACAATTGGGATTCTTGCCCTTCAGAGCACCTGTCTGGGAATGTGCGGACCAGCCCTGGGCCCCAGAGCTGGACCTGCATAAGCTGCGAAGCAGGGGTGCTGGGGCGGGCCAGGGGGAAGCCTGAATATTAGTCACGTTTCCTACATATTTACCCAAAGCCATTTCCACCCGCTGCTAAGGATGTGAGAAGGCCCCCTCCACCCCCCGTCCCCACCCCGCCCTGGAAACCACTCTCCTCCCAGCTGGCCCCAGTGTACCTCAGTGTGGTGACAACCTGTTTCCTGCCACAGTCTTGGGGCCTTATGAAAAGTCAGCTCAATTCAAACAGTTAGTGGGTGCAGCCAACATACCAGACTCTGGGGTGCGGAGACTGACCGGTCACAGTCAGGACCCGGAAGTCATCTGCAGACAAGCTCAGCAGAGTGAGGAGAGGAGCAGGACCCAGTGCGACTTGGAGGCACAGAGCAGGACCACCTAATAAAGCTCAGCTGAGATCAGTGTAGCTGGGGTGAGATCAGGGAAGGCTTCCTGGTGGAGGTGATAGCCGAGCCGCCACTGGGAAGGGCATCTCAGGCCAAGGGCTCAGCCTGAGCAGGGGCTCTGAGGGCACCACGGGCTCTGGAATGCTGGGTAGTTTGGTGAGGGGGAAGGGAAGAGGAGGGAATGGGGAGGGGGGGCAGGGGAACACTGGAGGGGACCAAGCGTCAGAGAGGCCCTGGCCGCCTTCCGGGAATGGAGCGGAAGGGGCAGGGCTCCAGGAGACAGGGAGGTCCCGTAGGAGCTGTTGTAAGAGGCCGGCAGCAGGGAGGGTGAGGGTCCCATCAAGGCCCTGGCAGTCGCAGAGTGGTAGGTGGGGAGGAGGGGACCCACTTAAGACGTTCATAAGATCCAGAGAAAAGGGTGGGGTGGGTGAGTGTAGAGGAGCAGGGGGCTCAGGGGAGGACGATTCCCAGCTTGCTGGGTTGGGAGACTGGCCCCCTAAGGGGAGGGCAAGCACATTTTAAAGACCCTGTCAGGAGGCAGGGCTTAGATGGAAACCTCCTGGTGGCACCTGTGAAGGCTGTGAAGGCAGCTCCTGGGAGGCTGAGGTCAGGAGAGCCTGGGTGAAGGCAGGGTGCTGGGTGAAGGCAGGGTGCAGGGTGCTGGGGCTGTGCAGAGCCCCACCCCCCGGGTACCGGGTCCACAGTGACCGCTCCCTGCAGCCTGCGAGTCAGAGACCCTGGGGACCAAATGGAGAAGGGACAGTCTGGGGAGGGGGCAGGGGGTGCCCAGAGGGGGCACATACATCCACCGGAGCTAACACGTGATCTGAGGTGGTGCCTGAATGGAGCATTTCCACTTTAATATGTATGCGTTTGTTTTCACGAGCATTAGAAAAATACAGAGAGAACGTCGTGCCTTTTTAAAAGATGTCTTGGGGCACCTGGCTGGCTCAGTCGGTTAAGCGTCCCACACTCGGTGTTGGCTTAGGTCATGATCTCATGGTTTGTGGGTTGAAGCCCCGTGTCGGGCTCTGTGCGGCCAGTGCGGAGCCTGCTCGGGATTCTCTCTCTTTCCCTCTCTCTGCCCCTCCCCCGCTTTTTTTTTTGTTATGTATTTTTTTATTTGTTTATTTATTTTTAAATTTACATCCAAGTTAGCATATAGTGCAATAATGATTTCAGGGGTAGAACCCAATGGTTCACCCCTACCTAGAACACCCAGTGCTCATCCCAACAAGTGTCCTCCTTAATGTGCCTCACCCATTTAGACCATTCCCCCCACCCAAAACCCCTCCAGCACCCCTCGGTTTGTCCTCTATATTTAAGAGTCTCCTATGTCTTGCCCCCCCACCCCGTTTTTATATTATTTTTGCTTCCCTTCCCTTATGTTCATCTGTTTTGTATCTTAAAGTCCTCATATGAGTGAAGTCATATGATGTTTGTCTTTCTCTGACTAATTTCGCTTAGCCTAATACCCTCCAGTTCCATCCACGTAGTTGCAAAATGGCAAGATTTCATTCTTTTTGATGGCCGAGTAATATGTCACTGTATATACATACCACATCTTCTGTTTCTCTTTTAATTTTTTTTTAACATTTATTCATTTCTGAAAGACAGAGACAGAGTACAAGCAGGGGTGGGCGGAGAGAGAGGGGGACACAGAATCCGAAGCAGGCTCCAGGCTCTGAGCTGTCAGCACAGAGCCCGACGTGGGGCTCGAACTCACAAACCGTCAACATTATGACTTGAGCCGAAGTCAGATGCTCAACCGACTGAGCCCCCCAAGCGCCCCTACAGACCACATCTTCTTTATCCATTCATCCATCGATGGCCATTGCGTGCCCCTCCCTGGCTTATGCTCCCCCTCTCTCTATCTCTCTCGAAGTAAATAAACAAATGTTTTAAAATATTAAAAAGTAAAAAATAACAAAAATTAAAAGATGTCTCTTGGAATTCTTCAAGTAAAGTGAAAGGGTGGATTAGCGTCGTCAAATGCTGCTGAGGATTTGGGGCAGGTACGTGCTGATCCCGAGGTCGGCATGCAACAGACGGCAAGCACTCAGCAAAGAGCTGGTGAAGGAAGAAACCGAGGAACCCGGACAAAGGGAGGGCTTGGTCTGTGTGGGACGCAGGGTGTTCTCAGCGGCGGGAGCGCCTCTGTGGCTCGCTCGGTGGCCCTGTGGACAAGTTCTGGCTCGGATCAGCTGCTGAAAAGGGAGCCAGCTCGGCCCCTCGGGCCTGGAAAGGGCAACTAGGGGCCCAGACCGAGTGTGTGGATGACCAGAGCAAGTGATGAACTCACTACATCCAAAGTGCCCTCAGGTGCCCTGGCAGTCGTCCTTGGTCATGCTTACCTGGGAGTTCCTCAAAAAATTAGAAATAGAGCTACCCTACTACCCAGCAATTGCACCCGTAGGAATTTATCCAAAGGATACAAAACTGCTGATTCAAAGGGGCACATGCACCCCCACGTTTATAGCAGCGCTATTGACAATAGCTGAATTATGGAAAGAGCCCAAATGTCCATCGACTGATGAATGGATAAAGATGATGTGGTTTATATACACAACGGAATACTACAAGCGATGAAAAAGAATGAAATCTTGCCACTGGCAACGATGTGGATGGAACTGGAGGGTATTACGCAAAGCGAAAGAAGTCCGTCAGAGAGAGACAGACGGCATGGGATGTCACTCAGAGGTGGAATTTGAGAAACTTAACAGATGAACCTAGGGGAAGGGAAGGAAAAGTAAGATAAAAACAGAGAGGGAGGCAAACCAGAAGAGACTCTTAAAAAACGGAGAACAAACTGAGGGTTGATGGAGGGGAGGCGGGTGGGGAGGTGAGTTAAATGGGTGATGGCCATTAGAGGGCACTTTTCGGGATGAGCACTGGGTGTCATATGTAAGAGATGAATCGCTGGGTTCTACTCCTGAAGCCAAGGCTACACTGTATGTGAACTAACTTGAGAATGCCACTACCGCTAATGAAGAGTCAAGGGGGAGAAGTGGACGGCAGCCATGGCCGCCTTCCCCCTCTCTGGTTGGCATCACCACAGGGCGATGGCATGGTTTAGGGGCCGCACTAGAAGCCACTCCTCTGCTTCCTGAGGAGGAGACCACTGCCCAGAGCCCCGGGGGTCGCTGGGGGGAGCTCCGGCCACTGAGACCACACAGCATCCCTCACCAACCGAGCCCTCCCTTCGTCCGTGTGCTGTGAAGTCCCCGACGACCCACGGTGAGGTGATCACAGCCCGTGTCAAGCAGTCCCTTTCTGTGCCAAAGACCTTATGAGCCTCATCTAATTTATCCCCCAAACATCCCCGGGAGGTAGGTATTTGGGTTGTGTCCATTTTATAGATGAAAACACTGCGGTTCCAGAAAGTTAATTAATATTCCTCGAGCTCACGTGTCTGCTGAGTGGTGGAGCCAGGGTTTAAACCCAGATCTGTTTAAACCCAGAACCTAGGCGCTTGGACCCTTCTGGGGCATTGCCACCACTGGTTATTTTCGGAACGGGCTCGTGGAGGTATAATTCACACACCATAGAGTTCACCCTTTAGAGCGCGTAATTCAATGGTTCGTAAGGCTGCACAAGTTTAGAACATTTTCATCATCCCCCCAAGAAACCCCCGTGCCCTTTAGATACCACCCCTCACCCACCCCCTCCAGGCCCTCCCAGCCCCAGGCAACCACTAACCTGCTTTCTGTGTCTATAGACTTGCCTCTTCTGGACATGTCATAGAAGTGGAAACATAATACGTGATTTTTCGTGGCTGGTTTCTTCTACTCAGCATCACGTTTTCCAGGTTCATCCGCGTTGTAGCACATGTCAGTACTTCATTCCGTTCCACGGCTGAGCAATATTCTGGTGTATGGATACGCCATATCTTGTTTATCTGTTCATCCACCGATGGGCGCTTGGGTTGTTTCTGCCTTTTGCCGATGATGAATAACGATGCTATGACGATTCACGTACCAGTTCTTTTGTGGACACATTTCTCTGGGGCGTATACCTAGGAGCAGAATTTCTGGGCCAAGTCGTGAGTCTGTGTTTACACGACTACTGTTCTGACGGAGACAAAATCAGTGTCCGTTTTCAGATGAGGAAATAGAGACTCCAAAAACCCAGTGACCTGCCCAAGTTGGACAGAGCGTTAGTGGCCAAGGCAGGCTTTGCTTATTTCAAGCATACTCCGCTGTGCATTGTAGGAGCTCAGTTCCCACAACTTTAAGATATGAGGGGTAGGGAAGATGCTGTCAGAGTCAAGCCAATGAGTTAAGCAGGGTCTCTTCTTCTGCGCAATTTACCATTACGAGGCCACTTACACCATGAACCTTACGCAGCACGCGCTATGTGCCGAGCTCTTTACGAAAGTAAAGAATGTGCCATCCCGGCCCCCAAGGAGCTCCAGCTCTATTGAAGAAGACCCTGGGCATATCGGCGAACAATGCTGATAACGGACCGGTGCCGGGGCCAACGGAGGTGCTCGGGACGCGTGGCAGGACTGGGGAAGACCTCCCAGAAGTCTGGCTGGTAGACTGGGAAATGAACAAGGAGCATAAGCAAGGTGAGAGGATGCTCTGTTTAAAGGTCTTACAGTGTTGGTGGGTCTGGTGGAAGGCACCAGCAGAGGCCGGGACAAGCAGATGAGCGCCCGGTCAGGGCCTCAAACACCACACCTGGGAGTTCGGACTCGCGCTTTTAAAGTGTGTGAAGCAGGAATGATATAGGGTAATTTGGTGGTTAGAAAAATCCCTCTGGAGCAGTAAAAAGAATGAGAGATGAAAATGGAGCAGGTTAGAAGTCTACTGCACCAGTCCCAGCAATAGAAGGGAGAGTCTGAATAGGATAGTAGCTGTTGGGATGGAGAGGAAAGGACAGACGACAGAGGCATCTAGCAAGGAGGGAAGTGTCTATGCGGTTAATTGGCACTGGTGGAGGCAACTTCTGGAATGTAGGGGCTGAATGGTGGCCCCCCCCCCAAATATTTGTCCACTGGGAACATGTGAATGTGACCTTATTTGGAAAAGGGGTCTTTACAGATGTTATTAAGCATTTTGAGATGAGATCATCTTGGATCATCTCAATAGGCCCTTGATGTTTGGCCTGGCTTCCAGGACAGTGAGAAAATAAATTTCTGTTGTTTTAAGCCACCAAGTTTATGGTAATTTATTACAGCAGCCCCAGGAGACTGACAACACACGGGGGGGGTGCAGGTTCCTGGGTGCGGGAGACCCAGCATCACGTTTCCACACCTCTGGGCTCCGTGGAAGGAGGTTCCCCGCTCCCGGCCCGTGGACCCAGACAGGGCAAGGCCGCAGAGAGAGAAGCTCCCCATAAGGCCCTGCCTCGTGCTAAGAAAACAACCTCCAGTGTGTTGCCACATGAGGATTAATGACATAATTATGAGCTCTGACCTCCCCTGCGTGATTCGGTCGGGCTGAAGGCTGAGGCCTCGGGAAGAGGGAGTGGAGTCGTCGCCTGGTCAGGGAGGAAAGGCAGCATCAGACGGCTCCCAGAAGAGGCCGGTCTCCGTGGGAACCTGCAAGAAACCCAACCGGGCTCACAGGTGACATACCCCAAACATGAGCCAGTCAGGTGAACTGGAGGCCACTGGCCAGCCACCCAGCCTGACTCATTCCTCTCTGTGCAGCGAGCCTTGCCAAGCACTTCTGTAGGCTCTGTCTCAGGGGGGTCCAACGATGAGGGGGGGAAAGGTCAGGTCAGGTCAAGTCATCCCCTCATGAGAGACTGGGGAGCCCAGTGTGGCAGCAAGCTCAGGGGCTTCGGAGTCTAATGAGCCGGGTTCAAATTCCACCACCACCCCTTTACAGCCCCGTGTCTCTGGATACCTCAAGTCGTTTCACTCAGCCTCAGTGTTTTCATCTCTAAAATGGGGATGATTAGACCCACACTGCAAGAGTGTTTAGAAAATTAAATGAGTGGTCATATGTCAAGTGCCTAGCGTATAGGAGATTTAAAAAAAATTTTTTTTAATGTTTTTATTTATTTTTGAGACAGAGAGAGACAGAGTATGAGCAGGGGAGGGGCAGAGAGAGAGGGAGACACAGAATCCCAAGCAGGCTCCAGGCTCTGAGCTGTCCGCACAGAGCCCGACGTGGGGCTCGAACCCACGGACCGTGAGATTATGACCTGAGCCGAAGTCGGTCGCTTAAACGACGGAGCCACCCAGGCGCCCCATGGGAGATGTTTCTGATCAATTGGCAAACGTGTTGAACACCTACTGTGTGCCACTTGCTAGGAACACTGGTGAACAAGCGTGTGGCCACCCTCGTGGCAGAGCAAGCAAACCACAAGCCAGGCACAGCCCGAGTGGGGAGGCTTGCATGGGAGGGTCAGGGGTCAAGGGGAATTCCAGAGGAAGTTCAGTTGAAGTCGGAATCATATTTCTGTTGGCCCAGAAGGATTCAGGGATCAGCCTGAGGTCGTGGGGCGAGTCGTGGCCAGGTTAGCCCGCGGACCCACGCTTCAGACGGCCACCGGCTGTCACGTCTGCTCTCGGGCCCCAGCAGGCTCTGAGGGTCCCATTGTGCAGGACCGGGCCAGCTCTCGGTCAGACAGTGAGCCCACCTGGAACCTGCCAGGCTCTGCCCTGGGCACTGGGCACTGAGCCCATGGCGCAGGGGGCCCCCGGCCTTGGTCCTCTATGTGATAGAGGCACCACCGTTTGCTTATCCATTCACATGCTGGTGGAGAGTTGGGTTGTTTCCCGTTTGTGGTTGTTACAGACAACGTTGCGAAGAGTATTCATGAACCAGTCCTTCTGTGGGCATACGTTTTCACTTCTCTTGGGCAGATTCCTAGGACAAGAATGGGTGGATCACGGTAGTCATAATTTAGGTTTGTAGAAAACCGCTAAACTGGTTTCCAAAGTGGTTGCACCATGTATATCCTCACAGTGTATACATGTCCCGCTTTCTCCACTTCCCTGACGACACTTGGTATCATCAGTCTCCAACTTTAGCCACTGTCTTAGTCTGCTCGGGCCGCCGTAAGAAACGCCGCGCACTGGGTTGTGTAAACAACAGCAACTTATTTTCTTAGGCTTCTGGAGGCTGGGAGTCTGAGATCGGGGTGCCAGCCTGGTCCAGTTCTGGTAAGGACGCTCTGGTTTGCAGATTGATGCCTTCTGTGTCCTCACCTGGTTGGGGGTGGGGGAGGGGAAATGGAAAGAGAGAGAGAGAGTGAGCGATAACATCTGTTTATCTTTTGTTGACAAAGTGTCCCTTCAGATCTTCTGCCCATTTTGTAAATGTGTTGTGTGCTTTCTTGTTATTGAGTTTTGAGAGCTCTTTATATATTCTGGTTGCCAGTCCTTTATCAGATAATATGATTTGCAAATATTTTCTCCAAGTCCGTAGCTTAGCTCATCTGTCTCTTAAGAGTAGCTTTAAAAAAGCAGACGTTTTACAATTTTGATGCAACTCAATGTACCCATTTATGTGACAGGTTACACTTTTGAAGTCACACCTGAGAGTCTTTGCCTAACCCAAGGTCACCAAGTTTTCCTTCTATACTTTTTATTCTAGAGATTTCATAGATTTAGGTTTTACATTTACACTTATAATCCATTTTGACTTAAATTTTGTATCTGGGGGCATCTGGGCGGCTCAGTCAGTTAAGCATCTGACTTCAGCTCAGGTCATGATCTCACGGTTTGTGAGTTTGAGCCCGGCGTCCTGTGAGCTCGAGCCCTGCTTCAGGTGAGCCCCTCTTCTCTCCCTCTCTCTCTGCCCCTTGTGGGACTCTCTCTCTCTCTCTCTCTCACTCCCTCTGCCCCTCACTCACTTGCACCCCTCCACTCTTTCAAAAAAAATTTTGTATTCCTGCACGTGGTATGGCCCAAATTCACTCTTTAGCATATGGATATGCAAATGTCCCAGCATTATTTGTTGACTAGGCTATCTTTTCTCCACAGAACTGCCTCTGCACCCATGTAAAACAGAATCAGTTATCCATACACGTGCAGGTCTGTTTCTGGACTCTCCATTTGTCCGTCATTCTACCAATACCACACCGACCTGACCACTGCAGCTTTACCATAGGACTTGGTTCTTTTCTTTTCTTTTAAATATTTAATGTTTATTTATTATTATTATTTTTATTATTATTATTATTATTTTGAGAGAGAGAGAGAGAGAGAGAGAGGCAGAGCATGAGCAGCAGAGGGGCAGAGAGGGAGAGGGAGACACAGAATCCCTGAAAGAGGCTCCAGGCTCTGAGCTGTCGGCACAGAGCCCGACGCGGGGCTCGAACTCACGAACCTCGGGATCACGCCCTGAGCCGAAGTCAGGCGCTCAACCGACTGAGCCACCCAGGAGCCCCTAGTTCTTCTCCAAAGAATGGTTCTAGGTCCTTTGCGTTTCCATATGAATTTTACTATCGGTGTGTCAATTTCTCAAGTAGAAACAACGTGGTGAGGTTCTGTCCCTGGTGGTTGCTCAGGAAACCGTCCGGGACTTCGGTGTAGCGTATTCACATCACTCCGGCGCATCGTGGTTTCCTGGGCTTTTCCACGTCCTCACATCAACTCTCAGTAGCCCTGTGACATAGGCAGGGGCAGCTGGTGTCCCCCACTGTACAAGGAAGACTGAGTCTCAAAGACAAACAGCATTCCCTGTGGTCACCACCATGGTCACACTGCTCGTGAGTGGCAGAAACGGGTTTTGAATGCTTGATGTCAGGACTCCAAATCCAAGGGCTTTCCGTGCTACCCTGGCCTCTGAGGAGGGGTCCCCAGTGTCTCCTTAATAGTCCAGAAGTTTAATAAAGTGCACAAAAAGAGGCACTCATTGTTTTGGTTACTTTAAAAAAAAAAAAAGCAATTTCAGATGTTGGTGCCATGCAAATGTATTTCCGTTGCCCTAATGTGAACGCTTTCCTCTATTCCGCTTAAATGTGGGCGTCCGTCTTAATAGGAAAACCATATGTCTTTGTTCCCTTTTAACTTTCTTTCTTGGCAAGAATACCGCTCCACGGAGGAAAAGGGAGAGGAAATGGGGATACATCACAGAAGGAGGGATTCCGGTTTGAAGTAAGAAAGAACTTCCAGATGGTGAAGGTTGCCAAGCTCTGGATGAAAATGCCACAAAGAAAGACCGCTTCCAGCCTGGAAATCCTGAGGCCCACCTCTCCCCAAGGAATCGTGATGCAAACTCTGTCCTGGGTCTTCCCTCTGAATGCGTTCTCCCTGGGACAGTCACGGGGGCTCCGAGGCGAGCCCGCACTGCCAGTGGGACCCATGATGGAGTGGAGGTACAGTGTAGGTAGCGGTTCTGAAATACGGGTTTTCTTTGGTGTCGGGTCCCCTGAGAATAGTTTCCGAGATGGAGATTTGCATGCAGGCGTGTTGGGTGCGCTCTCGCGGGCAACATCTGGGTGGGGGTGGGGGGTGGGTGGGGAAGAAGCAGACTGAGCAGAGGAAACAGACTGGGACATCGAGGTGAAATGCAGCTACGACAGAGGCCTCAGCCTGTCTGAGCCCTGGAGCTGGCCTGGCCCTGGAGAGTTTGTGAGCAGCTCACCGCCAGCCCGTTACCCTATTTGCATCTTCTACGCCTTCCTCTGGCCCTGCTGTGTCTCTCTCCTTGGCCCTCGTCACCCCCACACCCCTGCATTTGCTCCTCTGCCTTCATTGTCCACGTCCCCTCACCTTTTGTCTGTTTTGTTCACTGCCGGAACCCTAGAGCCTAGCTGGGCACATAGCACCTGTTCAACACACATCTAAAGATGAAGCTGCCGGGGTGCCCGGGGGGCTCCGTCGGTTGGGCCTCCGACTTCGGCTCAGGTCACCGTCTCGCGGTTCGTGAGTTCGAGCCCCGCGTCGGGCTCTGTGCCGACAGCTCGGAGCCTGCAGCCTGCTTCGAATTCTGTGGCTCCCTCTCTCTCAGGCTCTGTCTCTCTCTCTCTCAAAAACAAACGAGCGTTAAAAAGTGTTGAAACTCAGAGGACAGAAGTGCGAATCCAAGGCGATGGCGTTGCCTACCTTGTTGGTGCGAGGCCTCCATCTCACACACGTGGGTCCCCAAGTTTGCGGGTCTGTCGGGTGGACCCCCTGGAAATGGGCGCCATTTCCCACAGCCTGCGTGGGGTGCCTCCCAGGACAGCTTCGGAAGTGGGTTGGCTCTTGCCTCCCCCACTGGGGTTCACACGCGGCCTGGTGGGGCTGGGAGTCCGGGAGACCCAGGAGAGGCTGCTTGCGAGGGGCCTCGCAGAGGAAGCATTCTTTGTCGCTAGGAGCCTGCTCTCATGGCCACTGCCGCATCCAGCTTTCTCATTCGTGCTGTGAGCAAACGGCCTGGACGGAGAGCGGTGCCCCGACTGAGCCCTGGTCTCACTTCACCCTCCCGGCCACCGCTGCAAGGTGCCAGGGGCCCCGTCCCTTCATTTCAGGGATGGGCGTCCAGGGCTGGGAGGGGTCAGGGACTCGCCCCCCAATCCCATGGCCAGTCTTGGGGCTCCTGGACGGGGCTCTAGCCAGGAACGGCAGGCTTCAGCCCCGTCTGTCCCCGGGCAGTTTGGGAGGGAGCGGTGTCCAGAGAGGGTGGGAGGCTGGTGGTCTTGAGCTCCAAGTGCATCCCCTGCCAAACTCCTCGGTCTGGGCGGGGAGAGGTCAGATCTGCCCCCTGCACAGGTGCAGCTCCCCCACTGCTTCCTCTGTCAGCCAAAGCCCACATCTGGGGTGGCTCTCAGTTGGCTCCCCTGGGCGAGAAAAGGATGGTGCAAATGACTCCGTCTTTCACTTCCCAGACCCCGCCCAGTGCACTTTTAAGATGTGGAAATTTTATTAAATCCCTGAGCACGGCTTCTGTCTACATTTTCTGTGGTTTAACTCTCCCTGGGTCTTTTTGCTTATGGTTTTGGCTCCCCCCTCCCCCTTTAAACCTGAGAGTTTTCTTTCTCCATTGTCGCTTAAATGAAACAAGTGCTAACATTTCTGGTATTTGCTACAGGCCTTGCATACTCGGGCAGTAAGTGCACACTGACCTAGCAACCAGTGTGTCCCTGGGTGCGCGAATCCCCAGATCTCCAGTATGAATCTGGGTTCTCTTCTCCCCTTCACTCCTTCCTCTTCAGTCTGGCCTCAGGACCTTTGCTCATGCTGGTCCCCTGGGAGAATGCCTTTGCTCCCTTCCATTTATCCAAATCGGTCTTCCTCCTCGCCACAGGCAAGTTTCCCAGTCCGTAAAATCCTTCGGACCACTGTAGCTCCTCTCCTTCCTCCTGAAGGACTGTGTCTGCCTCACAGGTCCGGCAGTGCAATTCAATGCTGTGCAATTATCTTTGAAAAAGACTAAAATAACTGCAAAGATATGAATATGTATTCTAGGGAAATGAACTGCCCCACCCTCAAACCTGGTTCCTCCCGCCCCTGCCCCCTCCCAAGGTAGCCCATTATGAGTTTGCTTGATACTTTGTACTATTTCATTCTCCTTCATGCACACGTACGCAAACAAAATGCATTCGCCTTGAAAGCAGGAACAGGGGCTGAGGTGTCCAGCCAGGCTTCTGCTATTCCTGTTCTATTTCTTCGACATGTGAGGTCCCCCTGGATCCGGACGGCCCAGGAGGCAAGCAGAGCAGAGAGCAATCCCTTCTTTCCACAGGTGAAATCACAGAGGCGCAGAGAAGTTGATGGAGTCACCTCAGGTCACAGAGCTAGTAAGAAAGAGAGTGAAATTGGAACTCACGTCTTCTGACATGCCCAGCTGTTCTGGGAAACCAACCCAAGGACGCTTGACTTCCCTAAACCTCACTCCCCGAGTGCTCGGCTCCGCAGAGCTGAGGTTAGCTGAAAACATGTCGCAATCCCTCGTCACTCTCCGAGCAGCCAAACCCGGGTTCTCATCTGTGACTTGATGTGTGCCCTTGGGTGGGAGCTCCTTTCACGCCTGTGGTCCAGGATCCACATGGGTGAGTCATGAGCCGTCATCAGCCAGCTGTCGCCTCACCTTCAGCTCCGTGAGGTGTGAAGCTTGTTTTCTTTTGCTGGCATAAAGTAGTCACCTCGGACACAAGGGGGGGGGGGGGTGTAGGACACGCCCTCGAGGGCAGACACAGACCCACAGCAACAACGGATTTGTAGAACGCAAGCGCTCCCCGGGGCCAAGAGCTGGCTTCCCCCTAGGAAGCTCCCATGCATGACAAGGAAGTCACCTGCCTCAAGGAAACAGATGGGACATGCTGGGGAGCTCACGGCCACTGACCCAGGGGAGACGAGGGGTGCCTGGCCGAACTCTGTGGGCGTGAGCCAGGACGGGCAGCCCCGGAGGCTCAGAAATATTCCCCGGCTCACACTTCTCAAGTGAAACTCGGATAGGTGGTCAGCACGAACCAACCCCTCCCGGGCCTGCTCTTTCTGCCCATGCGTGCTGAAATCCCAACCGCAGCGGGCGGGCCTCGATGATTAATAGTCCAAGCTTCACGCTGGAGCCAACGCGCTCTCAAGGGACTTCTTTATTTCAATGCTGGCAGCGTGTGGAGGGAGGTTCTTAGGGGAACCTGGTGGGTGTGGAATGGCTTTGGGGGCTGGCCTGGACCCCTAGTAGGGCTCCATGCAGGAGTTGCCCAAAGGGCCACCCAGGATGATTGTAGGGGCCTCAAGAACATCTATTTCTTTCATTTCGGTAATTACGTATTCACTTTAATATGTTTAAAATATACTTAGCACATCCAGCCTGTAATTTCATGTAATTATGTATTTTCACATATATTATTATTTAGGAGAAGGCTAAATTTTTTTTTTTTTTTTTTAGAGTGACTTGATTAAAGTAGAAAACTAAGCAAATAATAACACAGGCTACAAGTCGATACGGCAAAACCTCTGATGGGAGAGCTGGAACAACTGGAGTTTTGAGAAACACTACTTTCTTGGGGAATCCAATATCCACGCCAAAAATATCAACGGAGCCTAGATCCAGCTGAGGGGGATGGTTAGAGATCTCTTTCAGGAACCACATTGGTCTATTTCCATGCTTTCAATGTATATGAACTTTTGGAAGGGGAAAGGTGCATGAGAGGTTTTTTGTTCCGGTTTGTTTTAATCAAGACTTTGACATATCCGAGGCCCTGGGGATTGGAGATGAAGAGATGCTGTCAAGGGGGTAAATTAAAAACAACCCATGAGGGTCACCTGGGTGGTTCAGTCGGTTTAGTGTCCAACTTTGGCTCAGGTCATGATCTGTTTGTGGATTTGAGCCCCGCATTGGGCTCCGTGCTGACAACTCAGAGCCTGGAGCCCGCTTCGGATTCTGTACCACCCTCTCTCTCTGCCCCTCCCTCTCTGTATCTCAATAAATGAATAAATGTTTTTTTTTTAAAAAAAGAAAATCCATGAAGTGAAATCTGAAAAGGTAGGGAGTGATGAATGGAATTGAGATGAATTGCATCACAAGGCTTTCTACTCATCAGACTATTGTTTATTTTTTATTTATTTATTAAAACATTTTTTTAATGTTTTTATTTATTTTTGAGACAGAGACAGAGCGTGAGCAGGGGAGGGGCAGAGAGAGGGGGAGACGCAGAATCTGAAGCAGGCTCCAGGCTCTGAGCTGTCAGCACAGAGCCCGACGCGGGGCTCGAACTCACAAAGTGTGACATCATGACCTGAGCTGAAGTCGGATGCTCAACCGACTGAGCTACCCAGGCGCCCCCAGACTATTTTTTCAAAAGAAAAGAAAGATTGGGGTGCCTGGGTGGCTCAGCTGTTATGTGTCTAAATTTGGCTCAGGTCACGATCTTGAGGTCTGTGGGTTTGAGTTCCGCATCAGGCTCTGTGCTGACAGCTCAGAGCCTGGAGCCTGCTTCGGATTCTGCGTCTCTGTGTCTCCCTCTCTCTGCTCCTCCCCTGCTTGTGCTATGTTTCTCTCTCTCAAAAATAAAATAAACATTAAGAAAGAAAAAGATGTAAAACTTTCTGTACTTACCTACAGTCTTTTTGGAGCTTTTGAACAAAAGTGTGGTGTTTAAGATAGCTGTAACTCTAGTGTGTGTGTGTGTGTGTGTGTGTGTGTGTGTGTGTGTTCTGTTTGGCTTTATCAACTCAACATTAATAACTTTGCATGCCAGGTGCATACGGTCTCCACATGGAGTGTGATTCAGAATCTGCCAAAACACTTGTTAAAATGCAGATTGCGGGGCCTGCCTCCCAGGATTCTGACTCAGTGGTCTAGAGTGGGGCCTGAGCATCTGCATTTTAGCAAGCTCTTCAGAGTGTCTGATAAAGGGGCTCCTGGATCTTACTTTGACAAACCATGATTCAGCTGTGGACCCCACCCTCAAGAGAACACGGCCAAGGGAGGGAGATGACGTACCCATAATAAATCATAAGGTAGAAAGTACCTCATGTGGTAGGAGAACAGAAATAAAGTACAAGGGAGCTCTCACCACCATCACCCAGCCCATGGGCGCCAAAGCATCCTGTTCCTGAAGGTTCCATGCTTGTGCCGTATTGTATTTCAACCAACCTTAGTCTTTTCTTTCAATTCTTTTTTTATTTTATTTACTTATATATTTTGACAGAGAGAGAGAGCACACAAGCAGGGGAGAGGCAGAGAGAAGGAGAGCCAGAGTCCCAAGCAGGCTCTGTACCATCAGCACACAGCCCGACGCGGGGCTCCAACTCATGAACCATGAGATCATGACCTGAGCCGAGATCGAGAGTCGGGTGCTTAACCAACAGACCTTGAATATTTACTCATAGCATTACTCCTCCATCTGGCAGAGAATCATTTCCATGATCTAGGCTCTTATCTTCCATTTTGGTGAAGGGTGTTGGGAAAAAGAATATTTTGTGGCATGTGAAAATTAGAGTCAAGTTGCAGTGTCTGTAAATACAGTTTTATGGGAACACAGCCACCGTCATTCATTCACGTCCTGTCGGTGCTATACCTCCATGCTGCCACGGCACAGTTAGGTAGTTCCAACAAGGAACAGATGTCCTGCAAAGCTGAGAATATTTAATGGCTGGCCCTTCCCATAAAAACTTGCCTACCCTTGCTTTTGAAATTTGCTTTGAAGCATCATTACATAGGAGGAGAACATCCTGTAGTCCAGGGCTAACTTTGCCCCACTCTGGCCAGTGGGAGAAGGAACATTCTCAGGCCTGTGTGAGTTCAGATGTGTGTTCTCTCTGATCTTCTGGGAGGTTCTTTCCCCACCCCAGGTAGCTTCTTCACTGGCACAAGCTGATGATGGCTTAGCTGAGGACTCCAGGGGGACCCTCTGAACATCTCCAGAGCTCCCTCTCTGGGCAGCTGTCTCCTTTCCAGTCCTCTGCTCTGCAAATCCTAGCTGCTTGCCCTCCCTGAACCTTCAGCTCTGTCTCCTCAATAAAGACTGACCACCAGGGCTCCTGCTGGATCCCCCTCTCTCTGAGGGGGCCCAGGGACTCTCTAGGCAGTAAGCAAGGGCAGTGTCCAATGTCCTGTTGTCCAACATCTGAAAAATCATAGATGTTGTCCAGAGTTTTAGTTGTAAAAGATGAGAGGGCAAATCCCATGCCTGTTTGTCCATCATTG
Source organism: Panthera tigris (assembly GCF_018350195.1). Classification (NCBI taxonomy): domain Eukaryota; kingdom Metazoa; phylum Chordata; class Mammalia; order Carnivora; family Felidae; genus Panthera; species Panthera tigris. Next base: position 67,593,053 of record NC_056676.1, on the reverse strand, counting down.
CCAGAACGGAACTTAGTAGTTCAAGAGGTGAGTGTCAATTTACCTTTATAGCAACAGCAATGCAACAGGAAAATAGTTATCATTTTTATTGGTGATAAAGTCACAGGGACTGTTAATTATACTGAAGTTTATAATTGCAGGAAATGCTAAGTTCCGATTAGAGATTAGTAAAAGTAAAGATGTAATTTTTCCCCCCGTACTGATTCATAAACCTTCTGAATTTTATCCACAGTCCCCTGGGGGCCCATGGTTTCCCGGATGAGAGCCTTGTGCTAAGATGTAACAGTACTTTTTCTTCTGAGTATTGAAGATCCTTTCACTGGCCCTCTCGTAGCACTTAGTGTCAATTGTCTTGGAGCGTATTCCTCACAAAGTCCCCTGTTTTGTACAAAACAGAAGCCTCAGTTTTTTTTTCTCTGTGGCAACAACATTCCAAATCCTTTCTGCATAACACCCATGTTTCATCATCCTTAGCCTGGTTTTTGCTGTTCTCTAATCAGAGACTGATCAGAGTCTCTGTGTTCTTTGTGAACTGTGGTGACTAAAAGTAGCCTAGAAACTCAGCTGGGGGCTCCCATGCAGAGCCTAATGGGCGGAGTGTCCCTGGACGGCGAGTGACAACCTTTCTCATACGTTCCAGCAGCATACGGACTCCGTCTTAATGGCCGGCACTTCCGGTTTTTATTCCGTGTACGACGAAGGATGGCCATCCTTGGGTTGCTTCCTTTCAAAATTGTATCTTGCTTTTTCTTTTTGTTTTAAAACCAGTTCTGTATTTGCTCACTAAAAAAATTCCCATTCAGGGTGCCTGGGTTAAGTGGTTGACTCCGTTGTTTAAGTGTCTGACTTTGGCCCAGGTCACGATCTCGCTGTTCATAGGTTGGAGCCCCGCGCTGGGCTCTGTGCTGACAGCTGGGAGTCTGAAGTCTGCTTCAGATTCTGTGGCTCCCAATCTTTCTCTGCTCCTCCCCTGCTCATGCTCTCTCTCTCAAAAATAAATAAACATTAAAAAATTAAAAAAAAAAATCCCCACTCAATGTTCCTTTCTGTGACCAGAAATGTTTATGGCATCGTTACATTGGGTCATTCTGCCATCCGCTGAATGATTACGAGGTCATCTTTAGGGACTGAATTTTTTCCTTCCCAACAGCAGGATGAACAGAGAACAGAAATGGCCAGAACTTTTACTCCATTATACTTAAAAACAAAACAAAACAAAACAAAAAGAGTAGTCTCTACCTGAACCCTCTGAAATTCAAAAGCTCTCAGTAAGTAACCTTTCTTTTCATGGCAGTTAGTTATTTGCATAGATTCAATAAGAATCTGTTCTCCTTGTTAACAGGACACCATTGGAAACACTGTTTATTTTACCAAGGCTTTGACTGGAATGTCGTATTTGAGACCGACATTCATAGACTCAGATAAGACCGAACAGTTGTAAGGAATTCTAAGGTTGACTTTATGAAGCATGAAGCCAATAAGGCCCCCTGGAAATGTTGGCCGGATACCTCACTTACGGAGTTCCCAGCATCCTCTCCAGGTGAGCACAGAATGTTCCCGCCCGGCAGGTGCAGGAACCTCAGGATATCTTGGGGACCTCGTGAAGAGGAATTCGCCCAAATTGACAGGTGTTGCAGGCATGTCTGTTGGCAAGTACTTGGCCTGGCTTCTGGGCCTGGAGAGGCTACTAAAAGTTCAATCTAGATTCCTTGTAAAAAGTTCCAGCAAAACAAATTTTCAAAGATCTACATGACCAATCACTGTTCTGGCTGAGCTTATGTAAACAATTAGGCCGAGTGTGTTAAAACTGGACTTGATCTACAAACAAATTAGTCTTGATTTGGCTATCTCTGGAAATGAAGTCTATTCGAGAGAAAAATTCTGTTTCATCAACGCACCTTTATGGATGTTAAATTCTACTTCTGGTGGTCTTTAAAGGTTTGTTGCTTGCCCAAACTACACGACTTGAGGTCAGCTTCAGAGAAATCGTCACAAAAACTCATGTAGAGAAAATGGTTGTGCCTGTTGTCCTCTGGGTCATTCAAGAGGACACAGACTTTTAAGTTACAAATCTGAAAAACCCATCTGATTCCCACTGCCTGTTCCCACTCCCATCTGAAGAGGCTTCAAGGCAGACATCTAAATATCTTCTCACTGGCAGCACTGGGTTTGTAACCTGCTCTAACCATTAACCTACAGTTTTCTTGTTTCTATAAAAGTACCTCTTGTTAATTACCTGACGGCTTACTAAGCAAAACAGAGTCTATACAATGGTTAACACCACCCACTACACAATCAAGGCCTTAAAAGACTCTCAAAATAACATTATATTATTAAACACTAACATAACTCAAATGCACGAAATAACTTTACAAAATAAAACGGCATTAGATGTTTTCACTGCTGCACAAGGTAGAACTTGTGCTCTCATAAAAACAAAATGCTGTGTATACGTTCCAGATTACCGCAAAAATCTTTCTGAGTCTCTAATTGACAAGTACTCGTATTGGTGCTTTAAATGATCCCTCTCTCCCTTTAATAATTGGTTAAACTCCTGGACTAAAGGAAGGTTTTTGTCAACTATCAAAGGACAGATTTGGGCTTCTTCTTTTGGTTAATTTAACATGTTTTGCTGTTTTCTCCCTGGTCTCTCCACTCCTTCACTGCCACAACTTCAAGCCAACAGATGATCCTTTCTGCTCGAGAAAACTCCCATAGGTAATCAGCTCTAGATACAGCTGCCTGAGGCTTTCCTAACTCCTATTAAATTCTCGACTGACCAACCTTGACCCATAAGTAGGGACGTCTCTACGCCCGTATCTAGCAGGAAGAAGCTACGGGAGAGGAGACCTTCCGCTTTCAACAACCTTAAAGATTTAAGGATAAAAATCGTTCAGGGGGGAAAATGATGAGGGAAACAAAGGCAAGAAAAATGTAGCTTAAATTACATTCCCTTACAGCCTGCAGCCCACTGACAGATGTCAGATACCTGCAGGGTGCAACATTCCCCAAGACCTTTATGTGTGTGCCTTAATGCGTACACTTCCTTTAAAAACTAAAAGCAACCTTATCTTGTCAACAGTTAAATCTTCAGGTCCTGTGAGACCCTGCTTTCAGCATACAGAAATCCCTTAAAAACTAACTTTATCTCTAACCGCCCCTCCCCGCCAAACCTAAAAGTATATAATCAGTCGCTCCTCAGGACTCCAGTGCAGCTCTCTGCCCATGGGTCCTATCACCGTGCTTTAATAAAATCACCTTTTTGCATAAAATAAAGCCGTTAATTAGAACTATTGGTTACTATTAGTGATCAATGCATATAAGATACCTACACAATAGGGACATAAAGAAATAGAAATAGGTAAAATTAAGCTCCTTAGGGCTATCAGTCAGTAGTCTTAGCTTCTCGTTAACCCTTAACAGTTCCTTAGTAATTGCTACTTTTTTTTTTAAGTTTATTTATTTTGAGAGAGAGGCTCTAGTAGCACAGAGCCTAACTCGGGGCTCGAACTCACGAACCGTGAGATCACACAACCTGAGCAGAAGTCGGCGCTTCACTGACGAGCCTACCAGGCGCCCCTAGTAACTACGACTTTCAATCCTGTGTTTCTTGAGCCTTGATTTCCCGGTTGAATTTAGGGCACCAATAGCTTCTTATAGATGCTGGCTAGTTCCAAATGATCATGAAGAAGGTCCTCCCTGACCTGTAAAGCAATCTCCACTCAGCTGGTTTGGAACATTTATATGCCATAAAATTCACTGTTGGAAGAGTTGAATTCAGTGACTTTTAGAAAATCTTGAGGCGTGCAATCCAGTTTCAGAACACGTCCTTCACCCCAAAGCCATCCCTTGTGCAAGTTACTCTCTGTTTCCATCCCCAGCCCCAGGCCACCATGAATCTACTTTCCGTCCCTACGGATTTGTCTTTCCTGGACATTGCTTTTCTTCTTTTTTCTAAAATGTTTATTTATTTTTGAGGGAGAGTGCGCCCGCGCCTGTGCAATCAGGGGTTGGGGGTGGAGAAGACAGAGAGAGAGGGGGACAGAGGATCCAAAGGGGGCTCTGAAATGACAGCAGAGAGCCCGATGCGGGGCTCGAACTCATGAACGGTGAGATCATGACCTGAGCTGAAGTCAGATGCTCAAATGACTGAGCCACCCAGGCGCCCCTTTTCTGGTCACTTCATATAATGAAATTAATTCATACACTACATGATCTTTGTGCCTGGCTTCTTCCACGTAACGTAATGCTCAGTCCCACAGGATAGTATGAGCTCGTAAGTTCTCCACTCTGGCTATCTCCAGGTAGTATCCGACCGTGGCCATTCCTGCTTTTGTTTATCCGCTCACCAGCTGGCCAGTTGGATTGTTTTCACTTTTTTCGCGATTATAAATCATATTACTTATGAACGTTCACACATGAGTCTTTGTGCAAAACATGTTTTTACTTCTCTTGGGTAGATACCTAAGGGTAGATTTGCTGGGTTGTGCAGTAAATTTATGTTTAACACCTTTTTTAAAAGGTGTGTGTTTATTTTTGCGAGATAGAGAGAGGAAGAGAGAGAGAGAGAGAGAGAGAGAGAGAGAGAGAGTGGGGGAGGAGCAGAGAGAGAGGGAGACAGAGAATCCCTAGCAGGCTCCACACTGTTCAGCACAGAGCCCGACGCGGGGCTCGAACCCACGAACCGTGAGATGATGACCTGAGAGGATGATCAAGAGCCAGATGCTGAACTGACTGAGCCCCATGTTTAATACCTTTTCAAAAAGCCAGACTTTTCAAAGTGGCTGCACCGATTCCCATCTCCCCAAGCGAGGTAGGAGGCCTCCTCCTTCTGCTGTTGTAACTGCTTTCCTTTCAGAAGTGAGTCCCTTCTTCGGAGTCGGACACAAGCCGGCAGGCAGATCTCCCAAACGAAACAAGTTTCCAACAAAACCCTCACGATTCGCTCCCCATTCTCCCAAACACGTTTCACAGACTCCTTAACTTGGTCTGAGTCTTGGTACCCGATTTCCTAGTGTTTGGTTACTCAACAATTTTCCTCTATTTCCTTTCTCTGTGCCAACATCCTCTATACACGGTGCTCACATGACCTCTCATGGGATTTATTTTTCAAATATCTGTCTGCCTCGACTAGACACTAAGCCCCCTCCGGAGGGGAGATTTTTGTATCCAGAGCCTAAACACAAAACATGGCACAGAGCGGGCCTTAAAGAGTATTTGTTGAATGAGCAGTTGAAGGGGCGATGTGCACATTTGGTTCAAATATATACTAATTTCCATCTCAGCCTGTTTTCCTTCCAAAGGGCTTATACTCCCTTAGGACCCGTTCACTGAACACATGACACAGAATCTTAAGAGTTTACGGAAACCTTGGGGAGAAGCCCAAATCTTTCGGTTCACCCGCAAACTCTAAGGCCTGGAGGGACAGTGACTCACCCAAGGTCGCCCGTATGTGGCAGGCGGGAGTACCGGGGCGAGCCGCTCCCAGAGGAAACCTGCCATCAAGAGAGGAGAACCGGAGTGCTGGGGAGCCCAGGGGATACTGAGGCAACAGGGGGGAGCTGGTCTGTGGCAGAATCCCGAGTGCCGGGCCTGAACTCCACTCTGTAGGAAAGGAATGAACGTTTTTGAGTAGGATGTGAGACCGTCCCATCGGTGTTCTAGCAGATTAATATGGCGAGGGGGCAGACGGGAGGTCAGAGAACGGTCTGAGCGTGAAACAGAGAGGGAGCGCCCAGACTTGGGGGGTCTGCCCGGGGATGACGGAGCCTGTGAGCCTGGGAAACGGTGGTCTCAGAACTGGGAATAAGGAAGGTGGGGCAGACGCGCAGGTCTGATCACGTATGTGTTCTCCGCAGCCCCCGGGGGCAAACGGCCTCGCGTGTCAGAGGGCTGCTTCTGCACTCACCGTTCCAGTCCGATGTGGGCTCTTCCACGCACAAGCGAGTGACTTTGGGCAAATGACCTCATGACTCTGAGCCTTGGTCTCCCCATCTGTGAAACAGGGGTGATAACAACCTCCTGGGATTGTGGGGAGGATCAACTTAGGTGGTACATTTGAGGTACTTAGACCTGGGCCTGCGGTGTAGCCAGAGACGAGTCCACGGTGGCCTCGGGGCTTCCTCCTCCTGTCCTCGCGTGAACTTTCAGGAGGCGACTGGTGGGCAGGAAGCCACACTCACTGGGAGCGGCCTTAAGCCGGACACCCCGTGTTTGAAGCTCTACATAAGGTAAAGGATAAACTGTCTTATCTTTTGGAGTGTGTGGAAATGTTTTAAACTTCACCGGAAGTTACTTTCGAGGAACTAGAATTTATTGTTATATTTATTTATTTATTTATTTATTTATTTATTTATTTATTTATTTAAAACAAAAATTTTTTAATGTTTTTATTTATTTCTGAGACAGAGGGAGACAGAGCATGAGCAGGGGAGGGACAGAGAGAGAGGGAGACACGGATTTCGAAGCAGGCTCCAGGCTCTGAGCTGTCAGTGCAGAGCCCGACATGGGGCTCGAACTCACAGACTGTGAGATCATGACCTGAGCTGAAGTCGGACGCTCAACCGACCGAGCCACCCAGGCGCCCCTTGAGGAACTAGCATTTAAAAAAAGTCTTTTTTTAAATGGTTATTTCTTTTTGAGAGAGAGAAAGAGAGAGAGCGTGTGCGAGTGGGGGAGGGGCAGAGAGAGAGGGAGACGAGACACAGAATCTGAAGCAGGCTCCAGGCTCTGAGTTGTCAGCACAGAGCCCGACACGGGGCTCGAACTCATGCACTGCAAGATAATGTATGACCTGAGCCAAAGCCGGGCGCTTAATCGACTGAGCCACCCAGGTGCCCCAAGGAACTAGCATTTTTAAAAAGAGGCCATGTGCATACAGTGGTCTAAGTCTGAAATGTCACATACGGGAAAAAATTGACTTAGCTACAATGTCTTGTAGGGTTTTCAAATGTCACCTGCGGGGCCTTGGGTGATCTCACATAGGACTCTGGGGCGGCCCTGGCAGAAGCAGATAGAAACTCCTCTCGACTAGAGCTGTTCCCCTTTTAACGAGCAATACAAGTTCGTTGAAGAAAAGGTTTCACTTTTTTGGAAAACGCTTGTAACAGAAATTTAACAAATATGTTAGGACAACCAAATGGCAAATCTTCAAAGATGAAAATAAATTCTATATAAAACTTCAAATTGTTTAATCGGCTAGACAAATTCATGAAACATAGCTTCTGAAGACTAAAAAAGAAGGAAAGAAACCTCACAAGATACGAAAGGCTGCACCTCTTCCACAGCGGAATGGTGTTATTTGGCATTTTTCGAACGGATACTGGTGTCCACACCAATATTCTGGAATTCTCTTTAGAAAGAGTCGGGGAAAACACAAATCAAATCCTGGGCAAGTATTTCATGCTTGTCGCTATCTGTTTAGGAAACAAAGTATTTCACAAAAGAACCACATTCCATGAAAAGTCTGTTTGTTCTGGCTTAAAACATAATCATTTCCTCAGGAAGTCTGATTCAGACGAAGCAGCTTAAGAAATTCAAATTGACTTGGTTTGTAGACAACCGAATGTCATCCTCCTTTCTGAATTCCATGAACGTGTTTTCAAAATTAACTCTGCCATTTAGACTAGGCATTTGAACTCAACTATGCGTTATTTTATGGCCTTCGCTGCCTAGTAGACGTTAACTCCGGTTAATGAACTTCTTTGCATAGATGCATGGATATGCTTGTTTATTTACAGAAGCTTCATGTTTTAAATGTGGGCTTTGAATAGATTTTTACATCTAAGTAAACCAATAGGGAGGAGGAGAGTACAGGATTAAGAATTCAGACTCTGGGACTAGGGCTACCTGAGGTCTTGTCCCAGCTCAGCCACTTACGAGCTCTGTGGCCTTCCACGGGCTCCTTCACCTCTCTGTGCCTCGTTGGACTTATCTGTAAAGTGGGAATAGTAAGTGTACCTCTCTCATCAGGCAGTGAAGACTACAGGAGTGAACAGATAGGTCACCTTGGAACAGCACCTGGAACACAGTAAGTGTCCAATAAATGTTAGCAATTGTTAACGTTTCTTGGTTTCCTTGTGTAACTGGTTGATAAAAGGTTGCTACGGAAATTATTAATAGATTAGCACTCTTCACACAATTCGAGTATATCCGAAGATACTCAATTTAAAGACCTGGCCGGTCCTCCTCAGTCCACAGACTTTCGGGGCCAAAGGGACACCAGAGAACATTTCGCTTCGCATCTCCACTTCATGGTTGAAAACCCCAAGGCCCAGGGGCATGAGAGCCACGGAGCGAGGCAGAGACCGTCAGGATGTGGTTGCTTCTGACGATACTTTAGGCTCTCAGAGGGCTGTGGCGAAGTTTCCATTAAGGGCATCAACTACCATTGCCCTGATGAGCCTGTTACCGGAGCGTTCTGGGCTGGTCAGAATGACAAATAAAAGCATTTACATATTTGGAACTGTCAGTAGACAAAGTAAATTTGCTTTAGAACCTCAGGCTGTTATTTATGATGCTGATAGAAAATGCTTGCACCTGGGATGTTTCTACACGTTTCCCCGTCAATATCCTTTGAAAGACGTTGTTCAGTTAAAACTATAATAAAAAAACAGTCGGAAATATTAGGAATAGAAAGGCCTGGCCCCACCATGCCTGCACCATTGGAACAGTTTACACACCGGGGGGTGCACGGATAGGGCACGCCGCAGGTAACCAAAGGTTTATTTCAAATTACAGGACACTCAAAAATAAACAATATAATATGCTTGAAGTTTTGTTGTGACATAGAAAAATGCTTCCGATTACACTTAAAACCTTCGAGTTTTACCCCAACAAAGTATACTTTGCAGCCAGTCGAAGTGCTCTGACAAGCACCGCTCTCTCCAGATGGCTGGGGTAGGAGGTAGGCTGCAGACATCCCTGTAGGGAGGTGTGTTTGTCCTACTCGGAGTGACGAGTTTTCTTCTTGCTGTGGCTCTCGATGGCCCTTCTAAGTGCTTCATCCTGGATGAGGTCTGACATTCTCACATCTGTGTGGCTACAGCCAATTTTGGGGCAACTGGAAAGGAGAAGAAGATCACTTAACTTGAGGCCTTCAGCATGAGCTTCTCTCACATACGCGTATTTCAGTGAAGACGTTTTACCCCAAAGGAGCATGTCTGAGAAATCAGGACTGATGCAAACTCACTCATTTATTCCCCGAGTGCCTACTGGAGCCAGGCCAGGTGCTGGGGGCACAGGCCATGGCCAAGCAGGGCCCACCTTCCAGTGGGGACACAGATAACCGGTAAGTCACCAAAGAGTGCTGGCTATACGTTTATTCACGTTAAGTGCTCTGAAGGAAAGGAAGCAAGGTCAAGGGGAGAGTGCGGGGTGAGGCTTCTCTAGCTGGGTCAGGGCAAGCCTCACTGAGCAGGTCTTATCGAGAACAAGTGCTGTGTGTGGCCCAGGCAGAGGCAGGAGCCTAGGAGGCAGCAGCTTGGTGGCCTGGAGTGAAAAAGCAAGGTCAATATGGCTGAAACACCCGGGGCTAGAGGGAGGGCATTTGGAGAGGAGGTCGGAGGGTCAGGGGGCCTTTGGATTTTATTTTTTATGTGTTTTTAAAAAAATGTTTACTTTTAAGAGAGAGAGAGAGGGGGGGAGGGAGAGAGAGAGAGCGCGTACAAGTGGGGGAGGGGCAGAGAGAAGGAGACACAGACCTGGAAGCAGGTTCCAGGCTCCGAGCTGTCAGCACAGAGCCTGACACAGGGCTCAAACCCACAAACTGTGAGATCGTGACCTGGGCCGAAGTCAGACCAGGCGCCCCTAGATTTTATGTGAAATATGAAGAGAATTTGAGAGTCTGAGATCGGGGAGGGATGCCACTTGGTTTATGTTTAGAAAGCATGGCTCTGGCTGCTTAATGTAGAAGACAAGCAGAGTGGAAACAGGAAAACAGGAGGGCCCTGGGCAGTCCGGGCGAGAGGGCGGTGTGGCCGAGGCTGGTGGCAGTGGCCAGCTTCAGGGCAGAAGTGGACACAGAACCTGTAGGACTCGCTGTTGGGTCAGAGGCAGAGTGTAAGGGAAAAGAAGGGCTGAGCTTCGTCAGAGTCTGCCCCCCTCCCCTGCCCCATGGGCAACTGGCGGTGCCCTTTATCTCTAAAGAGAACAACTGGAAAACCAGGCTGGGGATGGGGATGGATCTAGGAGACCCCGGTTGGCATATATTCCCTCCGAAATGCCCACTAGTCCCTCCCGGAGGGAGACTGTGTGGGTTGGTGGAGACTCAGGGGAAAAGCTGTGGCTGAAGAAATCAGCGCGTGAGTCACCCACGGAGGGGGAGGTGCTTGACGCCATGGCTGTGTTTAGATGTGGTCTCCTCTGGGGGCAGTGGGCTGCATGAAGTCACCTGGTTTCTTCTGTCTGGACTTAGGGTGACCCGGTTTTGAATCTGGCCAACACCTACTAGCATTCTGAGCCTCTATTCCCTCAGATCTGAAGTGGGGGCAGAATTCCTATTTCCCAGGGCTAAAGGCAACTCGGTGCCTAGCATCCCTGATCATCATACTTCTGATACATTTTGCTTTTTTTAAAATTGATTTTAAATTTATTTTTTATTTTAGAGAGCGAGCGAGCGAGTGGGGTAGAGGGGCAGAGGCAGGGAGAGAGAGAATCCCACCCACCATCCGGGATCATGACCTGAGCCGAAATCAACAGCTGGACACACAACCAACTGAGCCATCCAGGCACCTCTCTTCCATACATTTTAAACTTGCTGATCTCTCGGTCTCTTGTGTACACCTACTGTATACCTGCTGCACATTCGTGCATGCATTTGACCTTCTGTGTGGTCCGTCCTGTGCTAGGTTCTAAGCACCCAACTGTGAAATACAAATGTAGGTTCCTGCCCACGCAGAGCTCCAGCCCAGTGGCCTGAGACAACTCTCCGAAAAGCACAGGTATATTAAGACACAAAATAACAGCTACAAGACAAGAGCGAAAATAACAAATACAAGACGAAAGACATAAACCAGAAGGGGAAGAAAGTTGATTGCGGGAACTCATTTGTCCAGTGGTAGGAAGCCCAGCTTTTCAACGTGAAGGAGAAACATCTTCTGGGCTTGTGCTTTCTGGACCAAGGCGTCTTTATATAAGAAGGGACAAAGAAGTGTAATGGACAATATGCTTGCTAACAATATTTATTTTTAAAAATACTGAAATGAGCCCCACAGGGGCAGGTCCGTGCGCTAAAACGTGACTATAAAAAGGCCCTCGCGGGACAGAGGACCGGGGTGATCTGCCCAGGGATGCCTCCTTCTGGAGACTTGGCTCTGTGTTAGAGTAAGGACTGGGGGCACTTGAGAAAGGTCTCACACTGGTTTCCCAAAGTGAACTGTTTCGTCAACCGTGACAGCCAACAGCTGAGATTATGAGGATATAGACACTTTCGCCACACACTCAGACGACATGTGCCGGGGTCACCCTCGCTTCATACTGACCAGCCTGGCGGACACGTACTGTCACGGTGGGCCTGGGTCTCTTCCCACTTCCTAGAACCGAATCTCTAGCACCTACAGCCAGATGATGAATAAGCGTGGAGGGGGAAGGGGAGGCTGAGGTGGGGAGGACTTCTGGTGACATCAGGGGCCCTGTGGGGGAGTGCGAGGACTCTGAGAACGTCTGATGGGGTCAACTGCACGCTCATTGCTGAGCCCGCAGGCACATTCTTCTCAAAGGACAATGGATGGAGCCCAGGGTGACCTATGTCAAACAGAATTCTGACGTCACTGAGGGGATCGACTCTGGGCACAGAGGCATTAACCAAAAAGCCCTCCCAAGGGGGAACTGATGGCCTCTTGATACAAATACAGGCTCAAGAGTGAAAGAGACGTGGGCTCGAGTCTCCTGGTTGTGACCCTCTGGGCAAGTGGCTTTACTTCCTGTGCCCCAGTTTCTTCTTCCATGAAGATGAGACAGAACGTAGGGTCGCCGTGAGAGGTAAGTAGGATAATGTATGATGAGGGTTATGGAACTGGCTCGGATGCCACACGGTTTCTGCCCTCGTCCATGGCTTCAGCTCCCAAGAAGCCCCTGGAGAGGAGGTAGCCCATGATGCTGGTGGGCCACGGGCGGGCCACGGTGCACGGGGTACTGTGGCAGGATGAATGAGGGCATTCCGCCCAGGATGAATGAGGGCATTCCGCCCAGCATGAATGAGGGCTCAGGGAGACTTCCTGGAGGAGAACCTTGTTTCTCACCCCATCTCGAATAAACAAACACAAGTTTTTTAGCTACAAAGGGTAAGATGAGGCCATAATGACATGATACTGAATCAGGGCACTCCTTCTCTGGAGAAATAACACTCTACAGAAGCATTAGTTCATTAATCCCCAGGACATCCTGGTGAGCAAGCCAAGTGTGGCAATACGCAATCCCAAGTTCTCGCGTCATTGCTGTGCAGAAGTCAGACCTACCGGCCTCAAAGGAGAGGCTGGGTCCTGAACTCGGGTCACTGAGGGCAGAAGACGCCACCGGAGCAGTGGGCAGACGTGCAAGTGTCTACTGAACAAACAGAGCACGGGTCTCAGGGGTCCCAGAAGGCGGCAGGGACCCCTGGCCTCAGTCTCAGCTCAAAGGTACAAGATTCTGAGTCTTGTGAACTCTTGGATCTGGGTCCCGAGAATTCCAGGGTCCAATTCAGCTCTAAAAGAGGTCTATGGATATCTCTGGAAGTCTGAGTGGGATGGATTCCCATCGTACCTAAACACGCCGAGTAGCTCTGTCCTACATCCTCTGAGTCTCAAATAATGTGTCACCGAGCAGTGAGGTAAGTAATAACACGGACGTTCTCGACCTTTATAACCTGACTGCTGTTTGTTTAGCGTTCTGTAGTTCAAAAGGAGCCTTCTCTTAAGTGGTTTGCTTCTCCACTGCCAAGAAATGTCCTGGTCCAGATCTAGACTGGAATTTCTCCGCTGCTTCTTTCATCCTAAAATTCCATGAGACGTTACTGTCATTTCTACTCTGCAGGTGAAGAAATTGAGGCCCTGGGAGGCGAAATGCCCCGTGGGCCAATGGAGAGAGAGAGAGAGGCCCTTCAATGACACAGTCCCAGTCAATTTGGTTTTATTCTACATGCTGTTCAGCGTGACTGTTTGTTAAACACGGTTCCTGTTCTTTCACAAAGAAGGAAAAGAAATGACTGTGGAACACTGGAAATATGTTATTAATATGAGACTCACAAGGCGGCTTTGTCAGTAAGAACACACCCAGCCCACTTATTCAGGAAACAGTTTTAACTGCTGTATTTCGTGAGGGCTACAGTCGCCACAATTTTATTCCTACTCGAGCCGGTGGAGAGGGGTCTTTCCAGAGACCGAAGCATGGGCAGGAAGCTTCAGTCGGCGCCCAGTAAGGAAATGGACTGGAAATGCAGTCTAACAAGACGTAACTAGAACCATCTAGGAGGGAGAACTGAGATGTCTCAAACTGGATGTGTCACAGGCATTTTTAAACAAAGGGGACCCAGAACTGCTCGTCACGCTCACATGCATCATGGGAAATGACATTACTTCATGCTCACTCAGGAAGCTCTGGAGTAGGTGATGAAGAGGCCCGGCAGTGGTGATCTGCTGCTCCCGTGATAAGCAGCCCCCCCATCTTCTTCCTCTCTCGCCTGGCTACGTCTCAGACGGCTTCACTGGGGTCTTCTTCCTCGGGCTGTCTTTTCATTAACGAGGGAAGCGCCTTTCTGAAGGTCCATGTGGGGGCCCCGAGGCGGGTGCTGAGGGGGGTGAGGCGGGCAGAGCAGGGCTGGCCTGGCGCTGCCCGGAGCCGGGTCACAGTCCTGTCCTTGCTCTCAGTCAGCTGTCACGTGCCCCGAGCTGCCCCTCTGGGGTTGGGCTCCTCTGTACCAATAACCTCACAACGACATCTCGAGCTCAGAGCTCTCTCCTTGGTCCAAAACGCCACGTGTTCTGCACCCCCTGGACACTTCCAAATGGCTGTGTTGCTAGGACTTCAAGGTCAGCATGACCCCCAACTGTGCCTCTCACAATCCTTCCTAAATGTGTTCCGCGCTCCCGCCCTCTCAGTTGGCTAATGACCCCCAGCCCCCTCCACCGCTTCTGGACACCGGGTTTATTCATTTATTTTTTTTAATTTTTTATTTTTTAATGCTTATTTATTTCTGAGACAGAGAGAGACAGAGCATGAGTGAGGGAGGGGCAGAGAGAGAGGGAGACACAGAGTCTGAAACGGGCTCCAGGCTCTGAGCTGTCAGCACAGAGCCCCACGAGGGGCTCGAACTCACAGACCGCCAGATCATGACCTGAGCCGAAGTCGGACGCTCAACCGACTGAGCCACCCAGGCGCCCCTGGACACCGGGTTTAGAATCGACAGTCACCCTCCACTCCTTCCTCCCTTCGACTCTCAGTTGCCAAATCCTGCCAGCTGTGCCTCCACGATGGCCCCATTCTCGTTCCCTGATACCTGTGACCCTTGCCTCAGTCAGGCTCCCATCACCGTAACTTAATCTCCTGCAAAGGCATCCTCACTGACATCGTTACCCCACGCCTTTTAAATCCATCCCTTGAACTGTACTGGAGTGACTTCCTAAACTCCAGCTTGACTCACCTTATTCCCTCAAAACCCTGCAATGTTGTCTCGTGCCTCTAGAATAATGGCAACAACGATGGCGGTTGGCGGTGATGGTGTCTTCCGAGCCTTGCCGTGGACCAGGGGCTTTCAAGTACTTCACACAGATCTTCCTCAAATTTCACACATACCAGTGAGGCCATTACAACTATTAGCACCAGTTTATAGACGAGGAAACTAATGAAATCCCAACCTTTGACGCCTCTAAGGGAATCTTTATACCAGTCTCCTCAGGGTTATTGTCCACGGGATCCTTCTATTTTTCCCTCAAACATACGGTAACTACAACCGCTCCTTCTGATCACCAAGGAGAACAGGCTCTGAACGGGGCAGGCCTCTTGGCTACAAGGACTCTTCACCACTGCCCGACGTCCTTCTCATTTGAGGCGCTCGGGTGCCTCAGTCGGTTGAGTGTCTGACTTTGGCTCAGCTCACGACCTCACAGTTCGAGCCCTGCGCTGGGCCTGCTTTGGATCCTCTGTCCCCACCCTCTCTCTGCCCCTCCCCTGCTCACACTCTCTCTCTCAAAAATAAATTAAAACACAAAACTGAAATCCTTCTCATTTTTTCAAGGCCCAGTCAAAACAGTACCTTCTCTGTAACTCTCCCGCATTCCTTCCACTTGGATTTAACTGTTATTATTAAGCTATGAGGATCTGCAGAATTTGCCCTAAGTTATAGAGAGGTATGACAGAAAAAAGAAACTTTTCTAAATGACAAATGTTACTCAAGTGTTCAAATAGCATGTATACCTCGAAAGAAAAAAAAAAAGCCAAAGGATGCTAGAAAGTCAAATAGGTAATTAAGAAGATCTGGGTCTTGTAGTCACTATCCCAGTCCAGAGGCTCATGAGAAATGCACGTTGCTATCAGTGCCCGCCCTTCCCGCATCTGACTCGGGGCGAAGATCACAAACTTCAAGACAGACGAGCTGTGAAATGGGACTATCTGGGAATATCTGTTCTTAGCAATTGTCATTTTAACAAACTAACAGTTTGTTTTTCCGAGAACGAACACAGAAACAAAAGTCAGCAGAAAGGGAAGGCTCAGACGTTCAGAAGCAAAAGGAAATTATATTCACAGGGAATCTGGAAGGTTGACTAGGGAAATACAACGTCTCGACTGGGACTCAAAAATGTACTCGAATGCTCTCAATTTTGCAACCGGTAGGCCATTCTTCTAGAGTAAATAGGGTAAATGACTTGACTTAGTGACCATCAAGATTATGTACAGTCTCAAATACCCTATCTCTGAGTCCACACCCACAGGAGGAGTGGTGGGGAATTCCAATTCTGGGTCTGGACCAGCAAATTTCTGGGTGATGGAGAAGGGAGCTACACTTCAAAGTGACTGTTATCAAAAGTCCACTGAGACCTGGTCACACCTGCAATTCCATTCCTAGGACAAACCTGTGATAAGAGCACAAGAAATGCCAAACTGAATTATAGCTAGTTGGGCCAACTCAGGATTCCATACTGTCACAGGAACACAGCCATGGTCCTCCCAGGTTGAGCGCCAGAGGGGTAGGAATGGGCAGGTGGGGGTAGAAATATATATATAAAACAGGTGTAAGAGGAAGATTCTCCCAACATTCCAATTAAGAAAAAAATTCTCACGGAAGTGACCCCAAAATTCACTTGAACCTTTTGGGAAGCTATTTAAGTAATTAAAGATGCGAAAGGTTTTCCCTGACAATTAAATCTTGCTCAGACCTCTGGATACAAATCTTATCTCAGAACATTTTAAACAAATTACCTGTACTGCAGGATGCAAAACAAACAAACAAACAAACACCCCCCCCCCAAAAACTGCCATTCTTTCTTGGGTGAGTATACACGGAATGGGAAAAAGAAATCTTTTAGTATCAGAGTTCTCCTTTGTTTTTTTTTTCAGGCTATAGCACCATTTCATAAAAATTCCTATTATTTAATGATGAACATTCCACCCGAGTCCTTTCTCTCCTGTTTCGAAGGTGTGGCTGAAATTTCTTTAGCTTCTTCCTGAACAGACTACTAATTTTTCCGTCATGTATTGTTTTTCCAGAAAGCCAGCTTCCATGTTTATACTCTGAGGGAGGTGAACGGGCTTTAGCGGGGGGAACATTTAAGGATCTTTTCCTCTAGCGTGAGCATACCACCTCTGACTGACCACCACGGGGAAGGCTCACTTCCCTTCCTGCATCGACTCACCAGGCCTTTTTCTTCCGCCTGTGCTTGGACTCAATCATGCGAACAATGGCTTCCTCTTCATAGGTGTGGCCACACACTTTATTTTTCACCGGTTTCTTCATTTCCACCTGCAATCAAGGAGACATTCAGCTTTTAGGAATGATAATGAGCCACTTCCAGTAACTTCTCCAAGTCACCGAATTATTTGGCACTGTTTTTTCCTCATCTTGGGGCTTCCTATGTTTAAGCTCCCCATCTCATGGCTTTAGATAATTGTTAGGGCAGATGGCCACAGAGGAAAAGGCAGGGAGACCGTGCATGGCTCCGATGTCAGTTGGCCTATGGGTCAAGAATTTCTTCCTTGATCCCTCAGGGCATGGTTGCCTGAAAAGTCTTGGACCTATCCTCTTGGACCTCATCACTCTCCTTTCGTCCCTCCTTACCCTGGATGTAAGATCAAGTTAGAAAGCAAACAGGAGTCTTTTGCCTCTTTGTCTTTCTGGGAAGGAGGAGGAGGCGGTACCTGTGTAATGGGGCAGATGAAGTTGGTCTGGCTCTGGGTCACAATCATATCTTCATCAACTCCTTCTGTTCCATCAACCTCTCTGTCGGCTTGAAGACCATCTAGAGGGAAAAAAGGAAGTCGCTGAGCCTCATTGGTCTAACAGTGTGCCAAGGACAGGAAGGAACGGAAGGAAGGAGGTTAACTGTTTCCCAGTGTCTGCTGGGAACCTTGCTGGGCACTTGGATGCACGTTAACTCTTTTGCTCTTGAAAGAATCCTGCAGGGTAGGTAGGATTCTGCCCATGTTTGATCAGGAAACAGATTGAGAGCAGTGAAATAGCTTTTTCAAAATGAGAGAATTAATTTCTGAGGGAGTACTGTCCAGTAATCAAGAGTGTGGCTTTGGAGTCAGAAGGACCTGGTTATCTCTTGCACTTCCAGCTGAGGGACCTTGGGCTGGCAAGATCTTTTTTGAAAGCCTTTACTTTATGGCTCTGGTGAAAAGATTAAAAGAGGCGAAGAATGTAGTATGCTTTGCACAGCCCCTGGCACAAGGAGACACTCAATAATAAATGGTTACTACTGCTAGGTAGCTCAGGGGTTCTCAAACCTTTTGGTCTTAGAACACTTTTATACTTTTAGAAATTATCGAGGACCCCCCAAAATTTCTTTGGGGTTATAGTTACCAATATTTGCCATAGTAGATATTAAGACTGAGGGTTTAAAAAATATGCATTTATTAATTCATTAAAACAAAAAGCAACTCCAGGGGCGGCTGGCTGGCTCAGTTGGAGGGGAGCATGTGACTCTTGATTTTGGGGTCATAAGTTCGAGCCTCACGTTGGGTGTAGAGATTACTTAAACAAACACAACTTAAGTCATTACATTTTCCAGAACAACAAAAAAAGGGTTAGAGATAAAAGGTGGCATTGTTTTTACATTTTTGAAAATATCTTTAATGTTTGGCTTAAGATAGTTAGCCTTTGATATGTGTGTATGCATCTAGTCTGTCGTGATATCACGTTGTGCAGCCTCTGGAAAAATACACTTACGGAAAGATAGTGAAAAAGACAAGTGACATCTTAGTATTATCATGAAGACAGTTTTGACCTCATGGGTACCCAGAAAGCTCTCAGAGAACCCTAGGGGTCCCTGGCTCACACTTTGAGAACTGCTGAACACATGCCTGGTAGGGCTGCCTTTGGATAGCTTATTTGATTCTGAAATCTATGTTCTGTTCATTTCGTCACGCTTGCCCCTCACTGAGATGTTGGATGGCTTCTGAACAGGATAATGAGACTAAGTCTCTCGTGTGAAAGCTTTTCTTTCTGGAGAAGGGAGACGTCATTTTGCACAAACATCAAAGATCAATAGCTCTTTAAACACAAGTGTTGATGGTGCCTTCCTTCCTCCTCCCCTGCCCCCCATACCCCTGCTCCCTTTCCTGTCCTTACTCTCTTCTTCCTTCCCTTCCTTCTTCACTCTGGCAAAATAACACCGACATTGAAAATTGCTTTGTTTTCACGGTGTGAGGGAAACCCTTGTCTCAGGTTAGGATGGTCCTGCACGTCGTTCAGTTCCTAGAACTGATGGCCCTAGCCTCCTACCTCTGCCAGATGGCGTGTCTGTCCAGAAAAGTACTACTGGGGGCAGGAAAAGGGCCACAGAGTGCTTGTTCAAGGTCACCCAGTGAAATAATGGCTGCCACCCAGGGATTCTGCCTCCGGTTACTGTTTTTTTTTTTTTTTTTGTAGGGGTTTTACATTGTTTTAGGAGACTACTGTTATTTGTATGCCAGCTTGCACTTTCCTAGAGAAATGTCCCTGAGAGCAGCTCTCATTCCTTGAGGAAGGCAAGAGTGGAGACCTCAGAGCTTAGGACTTCCCAGGCAGAGCATTTTTAACCGTACGGAGCCCGGGGCCTTCTAACTTTTCAAGGGCTGTAAAAATTTCTGAGACCTTGAAAACTATTTGTTGGCTTCACAACAGGCTAACTACAAAGCTGAATTAATAAATGATAAAGGTCTACAAAATGTAATGTTAGGTTAACTTCGTTAATTGCTGACTTGGCAATCAAAAATATTTCATTTGGAAGCAATACGCAGGCTGGATTTAGGTTTTAACTTCATAATTCCCAAGTATGCTAAAATAATTTCTGATAAATAGACAATAATAAGCTACTTGTAACCAACCTATTTCCAAAGCAAAACCATGAATATCTTTTTTAAAAATTTTGTCAGCAATAAAATTATATTTAATGTGGAGGCTGCCCTACTTTCGTATGTTTGCTATGATGTGGGATGGGGCCAATGAAGGGTTTTTGGGTCTCCCAGGACCTGCTGGTATTCACGGAGCAGGAGTTAGACTCCTAGAGGAGTCCTTTCTCAACCCAGTGATTGCTCACAATGGCTCAGGAAAGTTGGAGAAGTAAGAAGAAAAGTCTAGAAGCCGAGCTAAGAACATTCTGTCTCTTTAATTCACTCTCCAAAGCCTCCTCCTGTGGGCAGCTACTGCCAATTTCTGATTATGTGCTGGGTAGTCAAAATTAAGGTCCCCCTTTGTCCATTTCTTACAGGGCTCATTCCGAACTGACAACGGATTTCTGACCGTATATGTTATACTGTGGAATTCATCAGAAAATCTGTGAGATGAATAACAGAATTCAGCCAATGTGAAAGACTGTGGGTTTGTTTTCTATTTTCTATTTTTAAATTTCAAAAGGTAGAGGAAGCAAGAAAGCACAACTCAAATGCAATGCCGACCACTAAGGAAGGCTGAGTGGGGAACTCAGAAACTGTAGGTGGGCTATCAACATCCGTGATCACGAAAGAAGGTAACAAAAGTAAGACTGAGGAAGAATGCCATGCGGTGAGTAATAGCCCACGGCCTGAGAGTCTAAAAAGAGAAAGATTCTCAAGAGCTAAACTTCTCTTGAGATAGAACATTTCCTCACCCGAAATCTTTATTTATAGAAAGTGATATTAATGTCGGGATCTACAATGTGCTAACAAACGGTCACATCTGGCAATAAATATCAGTCACACTAATTTCGCTGATCCAAAGATAAAACTTAAAAAAAACATTTTTTAAATTTTTTTTTATTTTTTATGCAGAGCCTGACATAGGGCTCAAACTCACAAACTGTGAGATCATGACCTGAGCCGAAATCAAGAGTCGGATGCTTAATCAACTGAGCTACCCAGGCGCCCCTAACACTTTTGACAGAGTACCCAGCAGGGATGTGTCCAGGTATGAGGTAGTAACTCGAATGTGACTTCTTCGGATGTCATAAAATGAACATGAAAAGGAAAGAGAAGCTGTGGAAATGCTTGAGGTAGTAATTAAGTCAACAATCGAGGAATTCCAAAAGTCTATGAATATTCCCTAGTGATGTAAAGTTAGGGGGTAGGGAGGGCACACTGTTGAAACCCTAGATGTGGGTTCATGGTTAGTTCTGACGGGGAGTGAGGAGCTAAGCAGCCCTGTCTTCGGCCTGCCCCAGTCAGCCATCATCCTTCTAGATGCTACTGGAATTATTCTTACTGACTCATTTTCCTTCGTTCCTCACATCTGAACCATTGGCAAGTTCTGTTGACTGGTTCTAAACTCCACTCCCTAAATCTAAATCTAGCCCCTTCTCTCGATTTCTACTACACCCCGGTCCAAACCACCATGGCCTCCCGCCCAGACCTCTGCCGTAGCCTCCTGCCTAGAATCTCCGCCTTGACCAGGGTCACAATGCTCCCGTGCACGCTTCTTATGAGTGGCGCTCACAGCCAACCTCCCTGACCCGTCTCCCTCTCACCCACCACGCTTGACTCACACTGGTCTTTTCTCTGTTTCTGGAACATGCCACACTCTTTCCCATCTTTGGGTCTATACACTAACCTGACTGGAATGTTCCTTCTCCTGATCTTTGCTTTTCCTACTCCTTCTTGTCATTTTAAAATGTCAATTTAAATGTTATCTCTCTGGAGAGGCCTTCTCTAATGTCCCGAGCTAAAAGAGGCCACCCAAGCGTGCTCTGTCACATGACACGGTTGTGACTATGCACTGCACGTATCCGCAAAGTACTGCTTTCTGGTATGTCCCTCCCCCCCTCTCCCGTTCTCTTCCAGGAAAGCGGGGACTTTGTTGTCTTGTTCACTGATGTTTCCTAGAGTCTAAGTGTCCTTGGCATGGAGGAGTAGGTGTTCAATAAACGTCTGATTAGTAAAGTGCTTCATCTGACAAGGCAAGAGTGGGCATATTTTTCATAAGGATGTACTTCATGTATTTAACATACATGGTAACACACACACACACACACACACACACACACACACACACATCCTCACACAATAATGGTTTTACAGCTTTTAAGCAAGTAACAGAGAGGACTTCACTCTGGCTCGGGGTGCGGCCTGGGACCCTGAATTACATGTCAAATGCAGGAAGTAAATATAAGTTTTACAATTATAGTAGGCCGTGTGGTAATTATAAAGGAGAGTCCAGACATGGTCTTGTGGTAAGAAAATACATTTGGTCCTGGCCACACACAGCCCTGGTATTAGTCATTTGTCTGTCTTCAGGCATCCCAAATTTGGCTACCAGTAAGACAGTTTTATGCCAGCTGGGAAAAAAAAGTTGATTACTGTGTGCTTTTTCAATTAAGCCTGAACATTTTTCTAAAAGTACTTTTCTCTTGCAAGTTAGCAGCATCTGAAGAAAATACTTCGCAAATATTTACTGTCTGCTCGAAATGATTATTGCACTGTCCAGATTTCTTTTGCTTGCTATTCCAGACAGCGTATTTGGACGGGCTGAGCTGGTACAGGGGAGATGTGGGGGCCTCCCTAATGTGTAAAAGAACACGGAGTTGCAGTCCGAAACGCTACGGCTATCTAGTTACAGAGTTTCCAACTGCATAGTTTCTGCAGTATGTGTTTATGCCAATGCCTGCCTTGTTTCTCCTACTAAGTAACCTACGGCTGGGTCTACCAGCGGCCCCACCTGTGAACATATCTTAGACTCTTAAGTAGGAAAAGAAGCAGGTCAGCGGGCTCAGTCCCTTTGGCTTGGAATTAAGGGCACGTGTATCGTTTTGAGGTCCGCTCCACTGTGCTGTTGGTTGTCCACCACTGTATCTCTTTCTTCCAGAGACCGGCGGCCCGTCCTGAATGCTGGGCCAGCCTGCCGCCGAACAAGCCGATTCCTAGTCTCCACTAGTCTCTGGTGCGGGCTCAGACTCTGCTGTGTGTTGTGCAGCTTTTGCAGAATTAAGATCATGTCCAGAGAGGGCCTACAGAATTAAAGATTCCCTAGATGTCATTAACCTTCACAGGATGGCAAAAGTCAACAAACGAATTTTCAATAATCAGAGATTGAGCTAGTACCATTCGATCAGGGCACTGGCTAGAATGTAATAAGGATCCAATAAACGTTAACTTATCATACTTTTACTGCTATGTGCCAGCTACTATCCCTGCCATTGGCAAAAAAGTCCTTGCCCTCCGGGGCTCAGTCACATGGGACGATAGAGACAGAGTGCAAAGCGGTCTGTGAGGATTATGCATATTTGCTGGTGCGACTCTGCTCTCCCTTAAATAGGAGCGTTTCATTCACAGCCACCTCAGGTCAACATTCTGATTAGTGTTCTTCCCTTTCTCAGCTATGATCTGTCTACTCATGTAGATTCTATGTAGCCGGAGAAGCCGTCAATCCAACTGATCCCTTCTTTGAAATCCGAGAACACCTGTTGCCTGTGCCGTATCCTTAGCTTAAACTTCTTCATTATTCAGTTGTTTCCCACAGATGGAAATTCTTTTCCAGGTACACTGAAAGCTCCTTGAGGACAAGCACTGTGTGTCCCAGTCAAGCCAACTCCACACAAGTCCCGTTTATGGAACACCCGCTCTTTGCCAAAGACCACCCAGATGCCAGGCGTAGATACAAAGAGTATGAAGATCGGGCCTGCTAGGGGAGAAGGTTACAAATACTTAACCATCTGTGCAATGAACGTAATGATAACAAATGTGAAATAATAAATGTGTTTTTGCAAAGTATGCAAAGTATCTCTGAAGGTGGGGTGAGGAACCAAGATGAACCTCAAGGAGAAAGTGACGACCAGGGGCGCCTGGGTGGCTCAGTCGGTTGAGTGGCGAACTTCAGCTCAGGTCACGATCTCACAGTTCGTGAGTTTGAGCCCTGTGCCGGGCTCGCTGCTGTCAGTGCAGAGCCTGCTTTGGATCCTGTCCCCCGCCACCTCTCTGCCCGTCCCCTGCTCACTCTCTCTTTCTCAGAAGTAAATAAAACATTACAAACGTTTTTAAAATAATAATAATGAAAAGAAGTTCTGACTGAGCCAGGTTCTTTAGGGAGGTGTTTTAACAAGAGGGAACTACTATAATTAGGTACATGGGCTCTGGAGACAGCCTTCCTGGGTTCGAATCCTGGTTCCATCACTTTATCGGCTGGGTGCTCTTGGGCAAGTTACTTTATCTTTCTTTGCTTCAATCCCCTCAGCTGACAAATGGAGCTAATAATCGTATCTACTTCATGGAGCTGTATGAGGAATAAATGAGTTAATCTATGAAAGGTTCTTAGAATGGTGTCTGGCAAATAGCAGGTGATCAATAAACGCTGTTATGATTGTTCATATTGTTACTCAGAATTCCCACAGAGTTAGCAGGGAGGGGGCGTGTGCCCACATATATGCTCAATTAAACATAAAAATGATGTGCTATGGAATCACCCAAAGAGAAACAAGAAGACTGTCCAACCCAGGATTCTAAATGGGACAAGCCCTTCCATGCCCCAGGGCGGAGTGAGGTCTAAATGAGCCCACTTGTTGTTAGCTGACACAGCACTATCAACATCTTCAATTTGCTGCCCGCTTTCACTTCCACGGCTCTTTCGACACACTCTCCCAAGACCCTGAAAGTAAACTGAGCGAAGAGTTTCGGATTATTTCTTCCAAACGAGCTGACGTTTAAAAAAAATATTTATTTATTATTTTTTTAATGCTTATTTTTGAGAGAGAGACACACGCACAGAGTGTGAGCGGGGGAGGGGCAGAGAGAGAGGGAGACAGCATCCCAAGCAGGCTCCAGGCTCTGAGAGGTCAGCACAGAGCCTGATGTGGGGCTCGAACCCACGGACCGCGAGATCACGACCTGAGCTGAAGTTTGATGCTTAACTGACGGAGCCACCCAGGCGTCCCTATTTATTTTTTTCAATTCAAGTAATCTCTACACCCAACGTGGGGCTCGAACTCAGGACCCGAGATCAAGAGTCTCATGCTCCTCTGATGAGCCAGCCAGGCACCCCCAAATGAGCTCACGTTTAGCAAGATGGACCCTTTCACGTTACCACACGCCTGTTAATTGTCTATTGTTGTTTCAGACATACCCTTTGTCCTCAGCTGACATCATGGAGTCATTTGCCTCCATTTATTTAAGTATTGTCAAAATATGAAGGTTTTAAAATAACAGAACCCGGTGCCTTCTACGGATGGAACAAAAACCAATCAGTCAAGATCTGGTCATACAGTATCCATTCCAAGCCAATAAACACCGAAAACTTCCCCAGACTCTGTACTTGCATTTAGTACTTCTTAGAGGATGAGGTTTAACGATCTTCTCTAGGTCACCAAGTGAAATCAGAAAATCCAATGCACACATTCCATTTCTTTGTTCTGGGCAATTTAACTACACAACACATGACAGGAAAACTCTGATTAGCCGGCACTCAGAGGGTCTACAACTCTCAATTCTGTAGATCCATAGCAGAGGAAGAAGCCAGCACAGGTCAGAAGGTGAGAAATCCCATGTGGGCTCATTTATGTATTCTTATTTTAGAGGGTTGTAAGTACCCTCTTACAGGTACCCAAGACAGTACGTGAGATTTTTCATACACCCTTTCCAATCTCTGTCTTTAAACTACCTTCACGCTCTTTCCTCCTCTCTGTTCTCACTGCTGCTGTCCTAATTCAAGTCCCTAGCATTTCCTGTGTAGAATATTGCAAAAAGTTCTTTATTCATCTCTCTGCCTCAGTCTCTCCCCATTCTAGTCCTCCTACTCCAGGTACTTGTCTTTCTAAGAGCACGGCCTCCTACACACGACAAGACTTCATTAGCCGGCCCAGAGCACCTTCGGGTCCTACTGCTCCCCACCTTGGTCCCATCCGCCATATGCACCCCAAACTGGTCACCGTCCGTCCACACTTGCCATGCTGTTGTGCACCTCTGATAGCCCCTCTCCTGACCAATCCCTGACCACTCTTCAATACACGATTCAGGTACTTCCTCGGTGAAGCCCCAGAGCAGAGACTGATTTCTCCTTCAGCACCCAAAGGGTCTTTGTACATGCTGTAATCATTTGTTTACTTGTCTATCTTCCTCCCACACTGAATTCCTGAAGGAAAGGAGCTCTGCCTTATTTGTCTTGCTATTTTCAGTGAGTCAGGCAAGGTGCAAGAACTTAGTAAGTATTCACTGAATGACCAGTTGCTGAAACAAGACAGTGCTTTGACTACACTTAGACATAAATTGACAGTAAGATGAAAATGGTGAAGACTGTTTTGAAGGCAAATATTTTTTTTTAAATTTTTAACGTTTATTCATTTTTGAGAGACAGGGAGAGACAGAGCATGAGTAGGGGAGGGGCAGAGACAGAGAGAGGGAGGCACAGAATCCAAAGCAGGCTCCAGGCTCTGAGCTGTCAGCACAGAGCCCGATGTAGGGCTGAAACTCACAGACTGTGAGATCATGACCTGAGCTGAAGTCGGACGCTTACCCAACTGAGCCACCCAGAGGCCCCTAAAGGCAAATATTTTGGAAGATGACAACCTGGTCCTTGATCGAATTACTAATCGTCCAGGAGGGAGCCATGTTGCACCGCGTGTCATTCTATCATATAGTCTCTGCTCCACTTCTGCGCAAAAGCTATTTACCAAAATGCAAGATGAGAGAGGTCATATTCCAAGAAGTAAATTATTCCACAGTATGTCTTTTGATTGATTCTGATTCTGTTCTCTTGCCCCCAAACCATCTACGTTCACAGGAAAGTACAATTATCAGTCATCGAAAATGTGAAAATTGGGGCGCCTGGGTGGCTCGGTCTGTTGAGCGTCTGACTCCGGCTCAGGTCATGATCTCGCTGTCCATGAGTTCGAGCCCCGCGTCGGGCTCTGTGCTGACAGCTCAGAGCCTGGAGCCTGTTTCAGATTCCGTGTCTCCCTCTCTCTCTGCCCCTCCCCCACTCATGCTCTGTCTGTCTGTCTCTCTCTCTGTCAAAAATAAATAAACATTAAAAAAAAAAAAAAAAAAGAAAATGTGAAAATTATCTTAAGTGTGTTGAGTTTACCCAGGTAGGGCAGGCTGTACATGCACAAGTACAGCAGTTCTCGTAAGAGAGAAACACTGGGGGGCTCTCCTTATCTGACAGACTAAGTGTAAGTGACCTATGGCACCACCACTCACAAGATCTGATAGTAATTCACAACAATCCTTACCATCGGAAAACACTGACGTTACAAGGCGGAAACAAATGAAATTAAAACTGTATGCGTAGCACGAATTAATTTTTTTTTTTTTAACGTTTATTTATTTTTGAGACAGAGAGAGACAGAGCATGAACGGGGGAGGGGCAGAGAGAGGGCGACACAGAATCCGAAACAGGCTCCAGGCTCCGAGCTGTCAGCACAGAGCCCGACGTGGGGCTCGAACTCACGGACCGCAAGATCATGACCTGAGCCAAAGTCGGCCGCTTAACCGACTGAGCCACCCAGGCGCCCCACGAATTAATTTTTAAAAGGGGTACATAGAAAAAAAAGACTGAAAGAAAATCTGACAAAATAGTGCAGTCCATCGGGTCCCCACGATGTAACTACTATGTATATGAACGGATGGTGCAGGAATCAATGAAGACATCTAAGATTTTTGAGGAATAATTATGTAGCTTGCACTTTCCATGTCCAGTACTCTTCATGAGACCAAGTGGTATGAATGAGGTAAGTAGGGATGACAGCAGCAGGGATGGAATGGATTTGTTTATTTGACTTGTCAAACTGAAACACATTATGAAATCGAGTCCAGAGATCATAACATTAAAAAAAGGAACTTTAAAATTTATACTTGCTCAACTTTAAAACTGCCAAGTTTCAACTTTGGGTAACACGGGCACTAAGACACCCTTTCAATTCCTGGTAGTTTCTAGGTGTAGTATCCTAACAATATATTTCAAACGAATCTGCTCCCCGCCAAGGCAAAACGTCACAAGTTCGTTCATATACTGTCTTCTCCCCCACTGATGGCCCCTCACATTCGAGCTCCAGACAGAATAATGAAATACCAGAATAGAATGAGGCCTTAATAACAGTATAAAGTTCGCCCTAATAGCATACTTTGGTAAAGCTTCTCAAAACAAATGATAATGATAAGGAGTATCAACATTTTGATACACTTAAGAATTCTTTCTGATGATGGCACAATGTCGTCATATTAAAAAAAAGAAGAAGAAAAGAAAGAAAGGGGGAACAATCCCCAAAGTGCATTCGATATGGAAGACATTTAAAAAGGTCAGAGCCTGAGGGTCCCAATCTAGTGAGGCTTAACAAGGCTGTCAGCAACAACGAAGTCAGCGAAGCCACCGGAACGTAGTTCAGCTCCCAGCGTGCAGTGCTCAGAGCCAGTCAGGGCAGAGTTAGCCCAACTTCCAACAGTAAGGAATCCATAGACGCTCTGCTCTGGTCCTCCTGGACATCTGGTTTTGGTTTTCGGGGCCTTGTCTAAAGTTAGTCTAACAGAAAACATACAAAAAAAAAAAAAAAGGCTGCCAAGTGGAAAGAAGAAGTAAAATGGAAGAGAGGGGGAGAGAAAGGGAGAAAGAGAAGAAGGAAGAGGAAGAGGAGGAGGAGGAGAGGAAGGAGGGGGCGGGGAGAGGAGAAGACAAGACAGGAAGGCAGGAACTAAGGGATGTAGGAAATCTTCAATACCACAGAGCCCAGGGAAAGGCACCAGCGCTTACATACCCTGGGACCAAGTCCTCGTCTGTAGGCCCTCCTTCCTCTCCGCACGCCCCCCTTCACTTTCCACCCTCTTTCAAGCCTTCCCCACATACAAAGGAAGACACATGACTTCAAAATCAGGATCAGCTTAGGACATGGCTCTTGTGAATGTGTACAATAGATCTGAGTCATTTGCTCATTCTGTAAACATGAAGAAATAACACTTTTAAAACTTCCTCCTTCATGACATTCATAGCACTTGACAATATGCTTAGCGTGGAACACTGACTCTTTTCCTTATCCACACCCAAAGTGTCAAGAGGGACCGACTCTCTTTCTCACTGACAGCTCACTTGTTCCAGGGTAGGTAACCAGCGGGGGCACGACAGGGAAGCAGAAGCAGGACTGACAGTGGCTGCAGGGTCTACGCATCTAGGCCGGGCCACACAGGAACGTATGGAACTGAGGAGCCCAGGAGAGCATTTCACCAGGGCCACTGCCTTCCTCTGGGAAACCTTCCACTCAGGGACTTCCCCTCCCGCAACCCCCCCCCCCCCCCCCCGCCCCACTCCACCCTGGACACTTCATGTATTTATCTGTTTATGCCACTGTCTCTACCACTGATCTGTAAGTGACCAGAAACAGGGACCACTTCTATTCATCTCTGTATTCCTAGTGCATGGCACAGGGTCGGGGCTCAGGAATCCAATCTTAATGGGTCCCTGGTGGCTTAAAACTGGTTCTGTTCATGCCCTAGCTCTTCTGTAGAGAAGGGTTTCTACAGACAACCCAGAGAAAAGTTCTGCAAGGCATGGACTTCAGGAGGGTGGGTGGAGTCCAGACGTAGGCACCGCTCGGTTCTGCGGCAGGCTAGCACCCTTCATGTCTATTTCATTATGATACAGTCAAGATGAAATCAAATGTCTTTGCCTCATTCAAAGAAAAAACCTAAGAATGCATCAGGGCAGCAACAAAAACATCTTGGGTAAGTAGAACCCTGGAGATAGTTTCCAAAAGCGCAAAGCAGGGTGACTGGTTGATCTTGGTTTTCGTTTTCAAAGCCCGTGGGGGAGGGGCGTCAAGGCTGTGCACTCCGACAGCCGTTCTGAAGCTCCAGAAGATTACACTGATGGGAGCAAAAGAAGGGAGTGGTGAGCAGGGATAAGACCAAGGAAGTAAGAAAGGAGAGTAAGAGGAGAAACAAAGGCTCTCAGGACTTGCTTTACAAACCCTCCAGGAAAATACAGAGACCTCGGACAACTCCCTTTCTGAGCTAAGGATGCTGCTGGCTTACAGCCACACTCTCCAGCCTGCAGCGGGGGTCTAAGCTAGATCGGGCTGAGTGGCGACATGGCACCAAATACCAGCTCACATCCCCCAACAACGCAGGACAAGCCTCTCCTACAGCCTCCCGTTTCTCTGACTCCAGCTCTCTTCCTTAGCTAAAAGGTCTCTCTTGCGCTCCCTCCTTTTTTTAAAGTTTATTTATTTTGAGAGAGCGAGAGTGGGGTAGCGGCACAGAGAGAGGGAGAGAAAGAGCATCCCAAGCAAGTTCCATCCTGTCAGTGCAAAGCCCAACACGGGGCTTGAACTTCTGAACTGTAAGATCACAGCCTGAGCCAAAATCAAGAGTCAGACGCTTGAGGCGCCTGGGTGGCTCAGTCGGTGAAATGTCTGACTTTGGCTCAGCATGATCTCGAGGTCCATGAGTTCGAGCCCTGCGTGGGGCTCTGTACGGACAGCTCAGAGCCTGGAGCCTGCTTCAGATTCTGTGTCTCCCTCTCTCTCTGATGCTCCTCAACTCATTTCTCTCTCTCTCAAAAATAAATAATGAAAACATTGTAAAAAATTTTTTTAAATGTTAAAAAAAAAAAGAGTTGGATGCTTAACCAACTGAGCCACCCAGGTGCCCCTAAAAGGTCTCTTAAGACAAAAGAAAAACAGTGGGGCAACTGGTGGGGTGACTGGAGAAGGCTCTGTCTCACTGTGACACCCCTGACCATGAGCCTGTCCAGGGAAAAGGCAGCAGGGGACTGGAAAGCAAGCAGTGGAGTCAGGCTCAAAACACATGAAGGGCGAACATCAAGGAGGCAGGGAAATTATGCAGGGGAGGTAATGAGCACCCTAATTACAGGGGTCATAACGAGGAGCAATGGAATGAAATTAAGGAAAGGAAAATGTTAATTGTCAGGAAAAACTTGGTTGGGCCCACTGAGGGAGAGGTGAGTTTCCCATACTCTACACAGACGGAGGGCCATTCATCTTAACAAGGCTGGTTCAAAGTGAGCTAGAAATTATTTAGAGGGAATTTTATTTTTGTTACCAAAAGCAGACTAGGTTACTTGATGACACACAGAGGCCCCTTGTGTCTAATTTTATCACTCTGTTCTCTGTTCTAAATGAAATAGTAAAGTAGCAAATGATAAAAAAGCCTGTGACTATTTCATTCCAGAAATATGATTCAACATCTAAGGAGATCAAAGTCAGCAAAGTGAGAACAAGTAAAAGGAACGGGAGATAGTCAAACATGCTTCAATTTACAACAGATTTACAGCGGAGACTTAACCAAAAAGGGCTACTAAAAATAGGCCTGGTTTCTCCTACTTTCCACAACGAATTCAGTTACTTTACGTTTCAGAATTAATACAAAGACGGCAACTAAACCTAATCACTGTAACTGGTAAAGAGCATTCGCTTTCAAAGTTTCACCGGGTCTCATAAAGACACCACCTAGTAGCGTTCTCACAGCAGGAAGAGAGCTGAAACCCAGAGCCCTCAACAGGGTGACGCTTCATCTACTTAAGAGACTACAGCATTGGAGGCTTAGGGCCAGGCGTAAAACGTAAAGAAAATGTATTTTCTCTTCCTCATTTAGGAGCCCAGGGTGTGATCCATGCAACTTTCATTTGCTAAATGTCCACCGACCTCGGCGATTTCCTAGGCCCCGAGGGTGCAAAGTCCTGGGGCTGAAATGGACAAGAAAACACATGCCGAGAGCCTAGAATGCTGCCCCAGAGCTCCTTGTGAGCTTGGGGGACCTCGGGAGCTCACAGGAGGTTTCTGCACGTGACTGTGGGAGGGACAGCGGCGCTGGCAGGACTCCTGAAGGAAAAGGAGGTAATGATGACCGAAGGCCAAAGTGTGAGAGAAAAAATGCCTGTCTGTCACTCTGTCACTCTCAGTGACTCTGATCACAGGGACGGATACCCTGTCATGCGTGTTAGAACAAATTTGGCAAGAAAAACATTCTATTTTTATTTATTTATTATTTTTTTAATGTTTATTTTTGAGAGACAGAGAGAGAGAGACAGGGTGTGAGCGGGGAGGGGCAGAGAGAGAGGGGGAGACACAGAATCTGAAGCGGGCTCCAGGCTCTGAGCTGTCAGCACAGGGCCCGATGCGGGGCTTGAACCCACAAACTGCGAAATCAAGTCTGGTGCTCAACTGACTGAGCCGCCCAGGCACCCCAGCAAGAAAAGCGTTTTAAAGTCAGGCATTCTGATATTACTTAGCATTTCCCCAGCAGCCTTTCTTATGTAAATGCCTCCAAGAAGGTAGGCTACACAGGGGCTTGTCTGCTTGCTTCCTCCTCCACCCACACACCCACCACCACTGATTGATGCCCATCGTGCGTGGTGGGCCCTGTGGACACCGAGGTCAGTAAGACAGAACCCCCGTCCCCCACCAAGGGACTCACTGTCTAGTGTTGGCACAGAAAATGCCATTAAAATACGGCGGGTTGGGGCGCCTGGGTGGCTCAGTCGGTTAAGCGTCCGACTTCAGCTCAGGTCACGATCTCGCGATCTCGGGGTCCGTGAGTTCGAGCCCCGCGTCGGGCTCTGGGCTGACGGCTCAGAGCCTGGAGCCTGCTTCCGATTCTGTGTCTTCCTCTCTCTCTGCTCCTCCCCCGTTCATGCTCTGTCTCTGTCTCTGTCTCAAAAATAAATAAACGTTAAACAAAAAATTAAAAAAAAAAATACAGAGGGCTAAGTTCTATGAACTTCAGCTGTGGGTTCCAGAGGCAAAGCTAAGCAGGCAACGTGGGGGGCTCCTGCCAGGCCCGTGGGCAAGAGATCAAGGTGGCTCTGGAGAACTCAGTGTGTGGTTCAGGAGCACCGACGGAGAGGAAGCTTGGAGTGCTTCTCTCCAAGCTTCTCACTGCTAGGCAGTGACCCATCCGCGGCAGCGAGGTGTCAGGGCCCTTTTGGAAATTTATCCTCCCTGAATATGAATTACGAACATAGAACATTTTTGACAAGATGCCAGGGTAAGTCATACCTTGTGATGAGGTGCTCCGTGCCCTCCCCGGTGGGTCGGCTCATCCTTGTCCTTCATGTCAACTATAAATTCAGGGCTAGTGCTATAAATAAGTTTTCAGAGAATCCTCTAGAAACCTTTGGTCTGATTTCAGATCCTAAGATGTCTTAAGCACTGTGATGGCCTGATTCAATCCTTATCAAAAAACCTTTTCCATAAACGTTCAATTTCACCATACATACTTCATTTATTACTCCTGCAATAAATTTCATTTATTATAATTCTACTACTGACAACAGACACTGGATTTCGAAAGGACAGACAGACAGCCTGCAGGCAGATTTAAAAGCAGAGTTTACAACACTCAGGATTTTATAATGCAGGCTTTCATCTTGTACAATATTAACTATATAATTGCTAACTTGATTTTTCTTTCTTTTCTGTACTGCTTCTGAGATTCTGAGATGAACTGTTTGCTGCCATTGCTAATGAAATTCAGAAAAGGACCATCGGTTTTTCACTCCACTTGGGAATTTTGATGCACTAGAGGTTTGCACATTGCTGTCAGAACAAATAAGATTCCCCATTCCTAAGTGCAAAGGGAACATGGCTTTTCAGGAGAAAAATGAAGAAAATTCAAGCAAAGGGGACTTTGGGGAAATCTGGCAGGAGGAGACTTGTGTTCTGTTGATCTGATTGTATAAGAAACATTGTCAAGAGCTTTTATGTAATAGACATTTTTTTTCCCCAATCAACATCTAGGGTAGAAAAACACAATGCCTCCAAGTCAACTGTTTGCCAATTACAAGCAAATAGTACTTTGGTGGAAAGTGCCCCGGAATGACTGGAAGTTCCCAGCTCTGCCACCAATCAGCTGTGAGACCTGGAAGGTTTTTGACCTTGTTCTCTCTACTACCTGAGAAATAATAGGATGAGAATAGGAGGGAGGGTAGACGATGGTCTCTAGACTATCATCTCAAAAACCATGGTCTTAAATCCTTTATTCGGACAATCATTATCAGAATTTTACCCAGAGAGGAATCAGACTGTGTTTAAAAAAAAAAAAAAAAAAAAAAAGGTTTGAGGAGCCTCAGTGGCTCAGCTGGTTTGGTGTCCAGCATCGGCTCAGGTCACGATCTAATGATTGGTGGGTTCAAACCCCACATCGGGCTCTGTGCTGACAGCTCAGAGCCTGGAGCCTGCTTGGGATTCTGTGTCTCCCTCTCTCACTCTCTCTCTCTCTGCCCCTCCCCCACTCCCACTCTGTCTGTCTGTCTCTCTCTCTCTCTGAAAAATATATAAAAATTTAAAAAGGTTTTATTGAATATTTAGGTAGTCCACTCAAATGACTGCTCACACTGATCTCAAGGCGAACTTGTTGCTTCCAAGAGTCAATCTATTTGCAAGCCAAACTTGCACAACATCCTGATTTATGTTACAGAAATAGGTGGCCATTAATAACCTAGCAAATAAAATTTGGATTTCAAGTGGTGAAAACATGTTTCACTATGGCCAATATGAAGTAGGAATTGAGCAAGAGAGATGGTCACCCAAGTATAGCAGGTAGGTGCAATGTGGTTATTACTAACATTTTGAAAATTGTATTCAGGAAACCTTATAATCACAGCATTATTTTACAAGAGTCAATGAACTACAAAGAAGAGTTATGCTCAGACCTGTCACATACTTAGAGGAGGAGGAGGGTTGCAAGTCAGCAACAGTAACAGAAATTAAATCCGTGGCTAGGATGTTTTCCCAGTGAGATGAAGCAGTCTTCTTACCGAGCCAGGGACCTTTAAAGCAAAACATTTGCCCATTCTTCTTTTTACTCCCCCTTATTGCAAAATCCTCATATAGATTAACCTCGTTTTCCCCAATTATAATTATTTTTTCAAAGGCTCCTATGAATTAGTTGCAATGCGTACAAATTCACATCATCTCACAAATTTGAAGTGGCCCATCGGTCATCGAAAAGGGCAAGAAGGTCGGAGCTGGGGATATTACTGGACGTAGATGGCCAAATCATGGCACAGTCGGGGCAGAAGATTCCCTTAGCTTTCGGGGGACTTGCTGGTGTCAATGTCTCCGTGGCCAACAGAACCGTCAGTTTAAAAATATGAAAGACCACACACGGGAACCAGGGTTTTCCTGGAACTATTATTTAAAGATGCACCAACCTGGAAGCCCAGCCTGCTTCCAAGTACTAAAATGCGCCTTACAAACAATTTTCAAACAAGGAATTCACATTCCCCAGAGGAGCGGGCTGGGTGCGGCTAATGTTTAATCCTCCATGGTGCAGACGGGAACGTGTCACCGTGGTGAATGAAACTGCGCTACCGACCATGTGAACTTCCCCGGGGTCTGCTTCTCCCGTGTCTACTCCACAGCAGCTCCACTCAGCAAGACCACCAGCATCCTCATCACTGCTCCAAGGATTCCATTCTGACCCTCACCAGCCTTCCACTCACTGCTTCTGACTCTGCACAGGACCCGTCCTCCCCTCTTCCCGGTGCCCTGCTTCTGACCGAGGCAGCGTGCAGCGTGGGAGGGGCCAGGGGCTCGGGGTCACAGCCAGGGGAACCCTGCCCCCCCCCCCCAGCTGTCCGACCTCAGGTAAGTCACCACCAAGATCCCAGAGCCTTAGTTTCCTCATCTGTAAAATGGGACTCTTGTAAGGACTGAGCATTTAACTGAGTGCCTCATTTCATTTAATCGAGTCATTGATTGTTTAACGTACTGGGCACATAACAAAGCACCTAACAGTTCTTTTCTCCCTTTCCTCTCTCCGTTCCCTGTATTGTGAGATACTGGATATGTATCTGCTTTTGCCTTCTGCTTCAACTCCGTCCTTCGCGTCTTCTTCAAAACCATTTCGATGACCCACTCCTATTGGCACCGGGGTGCTGCCCCGCTTCTCCCTGCGTTACCAGGTGCTGTGTGATAATACATGGCCCCGCCTAGTTAGTCACTTTCCTGGTCCTGGCTATTTACTCCCTTGCTAGAGTGTCTTAGTAAACACAGAGCCATAAATGTTTTCTGAGGACCTATCTCCCCCAGTGCCACCACATCATCCGTGGAGGTCCCACATCGAGCTACCTACCCACTGTGAACTTTCCCCTTTGGGGAAGCAATGCCTGGTTCTCAATCCTAAACACCTGAAATCATCAGTAACTCTTCTGATATAGGACACATGCTTATCCCTCTTTTCCTTCTCACTGGGTCACGTCACCACGTCAGTGGTCTGCCCAGTGAGAAATCTCTGGCCGTTTTCCACTTGCCCCTTTTTGAGCAAAATTCAGACGACCGCCAGAGCCTGTGTGCCCCCTCGGCCCCCAGCCTGTGAAATCATTCCTCATTTCACTCCTTTCTTTGTGTTTAGGCAAAAAGGGTAATTTTTAGTCGCCTCAATGCCTCTCAGTATTCTCAGAGAGGCCTCACGGAGGGAGATGACACGGGCTGAAAGCCTGCCTTCCTCAGTGCCTCTGTGTCTCTGAGCAAGTTACCTAATCTTCCCGAGCGTTTCCTCATCTGCAAATGGGAAAACAATGCCTGTCTGGTAGGTAAAAATGTTTTAGGTAGCATGCTAACCATGGGGCTTGGCACATGACAGCTGTCAAGAAAGAAATGGGGGCAAAGCGTTTTCTTAATCCTCTGGAGCTACCTTCTACCAGTCACTCACTCCATCACGCCCCCTCCCGGTCCTTCCCCTGGCAGTAATTTTGGAAGGCTGGCCTTCCTTTTGGAGTCCCATCATGACCTCCCTCTGCAGAACAAAACCCGCCCAAGAACCTCATCCACTGCTCAAGACTTCCTTCGGGACTGTTTCGAGGTCCTTCATAGCCCCTCCTGGCCAACTCCTTCTCGGACGCACTCTGCCCACTACTCCCTGTGCCGCATCCTGGGCCCTCAAAGCCTCACCTCAAGACGTCCTTGAAATGTGAACTCCCAAGGAAAGCCTTTCCTGATTAAATACAATGGACACAGTTAGAGTCCAAACTTTGAGAAAAAAAACCAAGTCCACTCCAGCACAGGGAGGTGGGAAGAATTCCCAGGGGTCAAGCAACCTGCTCCTGACTTGCTAAGTGACCACAGCGGAAGCACGTCAACTGCTCTAGGCCAGGGATGCAGACTGGACGTCTCCAAGCTCCTTCCAGGCTGGAAGATTAGATTCTCTGAATTCGGTATCCTCGGATCCCCTGTCTTCTCCACCTATCAGTGTTGTTCTGTAGTTTCGTGAACCACCTTTACGTCCCCGGCCCTCAGAGGCTGCTCTCAAGGGCAGAGCCCATTATCTGGGTAACTCACTTAGCACAGCCTGGAGCGCTGTGCCACAGACAGTATTAACGCATGCATTTCGATGACAATGATCAAAGCACCTCCAGTGAGGCACAGACAGCTGCCACCAGATGACTCACACCTCTCTGCAAAATGGCTTAATTTAGCACCCTTTCAGTTGTCTGAAGAACAGACTCTAAGAACGAAGTGAACGGGACACCCTTTAACTAATGTAACCTCACAATGGCCCTTTAAGGTCAGAGGTTTTTATCTCTAGAATACAGATGAAAAAGTACAGACACAGACGGATTTCATCCGTTTCTCCCGAGTCAACAGTGGACCCAGGGGCCTGAGGGCGTAGTGGAAAAAACCATGGAGTGACAGCGAGGGAGATCTGAGTCCCAGGCAGGCCTCTGTCGTTAACCGTGTGCGTGATCTTGGAGGAGGCACTTCTCCTGCCGTATTTTCCTTGTCTGGAAAATGGCCTTGGGCGGTGGTTCCCAAGCCTGGCGGGGTATCAGCACCACAAGGAAAACTATATGAGAAACAATTCTGCATCCTCAGATCCACTCTCGGAGATTCTTATTCTGTAGGTCTGGAGCGGGACCCAGGACTCTATTTTCTGTATATGTACCCCTTTTCCGCCACCCCACCCCCAATATGGGAACAAAGGCAGCAATAAATGCCTGGCACTAGAGTCACAGTTCAGTGTTTCACTCAGAAAACTTGGTCTCTTCCCAGTTCCAAAACCCATTAGATCGTCTTATCTTCTCTCTCTCTTGAGGAGAACCCAAACTGGACGATTTCCAAGCATATTGCACGCACGGTACCTTACCACATTCATGAGAACCCAAAGAATTTTGAAATCAAAGGTTGGTTCATAAGACTCACAAGGCAATAAAGAAGTAATCTCGTCTTAACAGAAATCCAAGCTAAAGTGCGGGAACTTCTCCCTGAGCCAGCTTCTCGTAACCAAACATGGAAGAGGACAGAGGAAGGGGAGAAGGCCGTGGGCTTGCGACAGCAATATATGAAGTTCTTTTGAAAAGAAAACTTGTGATGTCTTTGACTCTGCTGGACTCAGCCTTAAAGATTCAGCTAAAATCTTATGAACAGGAGAAGAACTCACCCAAGAACCCGTTTGCTGTATAACATGAGAGCTCTTATCTGTTGAAGGCTCACCACGTGTGCCAGGCCCTACACGGAGCATTTATACACACTGTCCCATTTCACTGACACAGCTCTCTTGCAAGTACTGTTAGTCACATTTTAGTGAAAACCTAAGTGCACGGAGCTAGACAAACCCGGGTACATGTGGCCCCAGAAACCATGCGATACGACAAAGATGGTCTTAGTACCAAAAGCACTGAAGGTCAAGATTTCTCGACAATCTCACACCAAACCGGAGAACTCAGCAAATCTGCCAATTCTGGACGAATCTGTGAATTGGAGACAGAAGCATATTCTGTATGGAATTCTTAGATTTGCTTTACTGAAGGGGAATGTGGACACATGGGAAGAGGGCAATAAATATAACCCAGAAAACTGGGAATCCAACGCCACACTCTTGATGTTGGTTTGCTGTGTATGCGCTCTTGAAAAGGCAGTTTTCCTATCTGGCTGTGGGTTTCCTATCAGCAGAGTGAGGAGGATAGGAGCCACTTCCAAAGGCAGGGATGTTGTGAGGATTAAACAGATTAAGTCCACAAAGCAGCTTTGATCTCCTCAGAGAAAGGTACCAAACAAACGAATGCAGGGCTCGTGCTCCAGCTCGAAAAGCCTGTAGCCGACCGAAGCTTCTAAGAAGCATCTTGGAGACCAGACTTCCTCCACTGTTCTCTGAACTTTCCGAGTTTCGCCCCTGCAAACAAATCTGTGGCTGCAAATAGTGGGCTGTGCTACCCACTGTGCCTCTTGCTGATTGGAATTCGAAGCACAGGAAGCTTGTCTCGAGTTCCTTGCGAGGCAATTTGGGCTGGCAGACAAGTGAGGTAGGTGCCTTCTCACCACACTGGTCCGATTTTGAAGGCAGTCCTCAGACTGTGCTGTTATAAAGCATCCATTAAAAAAAAGTGTGTAATAGGACCTCGGTCGTTTTCTGTCGAAAAGTCAAGAAAATACGTTTTTCAATTTTAGAAGTAGAGAATTTACAGGGTTTGCGCGTCCCATGCTGAGCTTTCCCACTTCATCTGAGGTTACTCTTTCCTATGACACAGCACTTGACATTTACACAGTGTTTTACAATCTGTTTACTATCTAATGTTCACAAGCAGCCTCCGAGGGAGGGCCCCGGGTACTGATAAGTGGCTCACAGGTGAGGAAACAGCCAGCGAAGTCTAATGACTTGTTCAGAATTGTGAGAAACCTTTCTCCTCTTTTTTTTTTTTTTTGAGGATTTTATTTTATTTTTTAAAGTAATCTCTACATCCAACATAGGGATGGAACTCATGACCCCAAGACCAAGTCGCAAGGCTTCACTGGCTGAGCCAGCCAGGCGCCCCCCAAATTTCTTCTTAACATAGGACATTTATCACCTCTTTCAGAGTGCCTGTACCAACACAAAACCCCTACGCGGAGAGGAAACAAGGTTTGGCTTTCGCTTTTAGTGGGCTGGGTATCGCGTTAACACTGAAAAGAGCCGGGGCGCCTGGGTCGCTCAGTTGGTTAGGCCACCGACTTGGGCTCGGGTCATGAAGCCTCGTGTCGGGCTCTGTGCTGGAAGCTTGGAGCCTGGACCCCGCTTCTGATTCTGTGTGTCTCACTCGCTCTGCCTCTCCCCCACTCACGCTCTGTCTCTGACTCTCTCAAAAATAAATAAAACATTAAAAAATAAATAAAACTGAAAAGAGCCTGGGGTCATCCAGCGCAAACCCTGCACTTGGCAGATGGGCCCTGGGAGGAGGTTGGGGACTGAAGGTGGCCGCTCGCTGGACCCAGGGTTGGGATGCCCACGGCTCATCCAAATCCGAGATGCAAAGGTTCCCACATCAGCTGCCCCTTCTTGTTGGGATGGGCAGGTCTAAAGGGCTAGATGTAAATTCTATTTTCTTTAGCATCTACTACGCACTCAAGGCTTTAAGAAATGAATCACAAGACTTGGCGCCAAATCTAGAGTCTTTTGGGTGCAAGCTTACCGTTGAGTCCATGAAATCCTCAAACCTTTAGAGTGGATCTGTGTTCCCCTGAGGCTCACCTTCCTCCTTGAGGCTTGAGATGATCAAAAGGACTGTGGAGTAGATCTCCACACCTCCTCCCACAAAAGCTGGCTGTTTTCCCCTCTCTCATTATAGCAGCTTTATTTCCAGCGCTCTGAAAGCTGCACACCCTGAATACTTAAAGCTGCCCTTTTCCTCCCCTTCCTAAGCCGTCGCCCCTCCCCCGCTTTTGGCCCTACCCCCCACCTCAGGGGCCCAGAGGGCAACAGTTCTCGGTAGTGGGGTAGTGGTGGTTCTTTGGGAAGGGCCCAGGGAGAAGGGGCGATTAACAAAAACAGTAACGACCACTCTTACCAATAATACCACCACTGGGACCACTGCTACCTCCAATTGCTTTATTAAGTGCTAGGTTTCCAGGCCCTGTGCTAAGGGAACACTCGGCGAAAATTAACCCAATTCACAACGTGTCTTGCTACAGCTCTAGGAGACAGGTTACAAATATTATCCCCATTTTACAGACAAGGAGACTGAGGCACAGAGAGGGGAGTTTACCCAACGCCACATAGCTCATAGGTATGGTGCCAGAGGCCATACTCATTACCACTCTATACTGTGAAAGGGACCACAAGATAAAGGGCCTCCAGACTCCCAAAGTGGTGGTGGTCTCCAGGCAAGCCAAAGGTGTGTGGCTGGAGAAGATCATCTGGCAATGAGCTTGTCTGTAATCAAAGGTAGATGTGGATCCACATAGAAATCGACATAAACACCTAGCCCCAAATATAAGCAAAGTACAATATTGGTTCAAAAGGAAATGTTCTTATTAACTAAAAAGAAAGGAAACAGGATACCAAAAAAAAAAAAAAAAAAAAAAGGGGGGGGGGCAATTCAAAGGTTTTGTGGTGGCTTTGAAGGAAGAGCCAAGCTGACATCGGCCAGTGCTGTCACGGATGGAGGCTCCTGCAGAGAAGCTGCTGCTGTCCCCAGACTGAAGGAACCATGGGATGTGACAGCAGGGCCGCATCGGGTTTTCAAACACGCCCAAGAACACCTTAACTACTTAACCTATAACGAAAGGGTGCCCTGTTGCGGGCTGACGTCAGGCTGGTCTTGTGAATTCAGCTGAAGTTTCCTAGAGTGGGGGTGTCACCGAGAGAGGAGGGCCCCCCTGCTGTTGCTACATCGGGATTCAAGAGTGGTTTTCTCCGGATCTAAACTCACAGCCCAATCCTGGGTAGGTCTGCACAATACTCTTCACGTGTCTTTGGTCTGCAGATGGTTTGAGGGGATGGGTGTGGTGTGGGCCGTAGAGAAGGCACTGAGCGTGGGTCAGGAGATCTGACTCCGGGTCCCACTAAGGCAGTAACCAGACATTTCCTCGTCTATGAGAGGGCCTGGGATATCACTTCTAGCTATAACATTTTAACATTATAACACCCTGCCACTAAAAAGAGAAAAGAAAAACACCAGAAAATGGAAAGCCAGCTGGCTGGAATGAATGGAAAGGCTGAAACGGTTTCTGATGAAACACCAGCGGTGGATCTCCTAACCACTGATTCATGCTAGAAACCAAACAGTGAAGGTTGGGATTTTGTGCACCAGCCTCTGAATCATATGGACGATCCTCAAGACCACATTTCGAAAATCCCTGAGCTGGGCTCTCACAAGAGAACTACTCATCACCGACCTCTGGCTTGGCAGTGAATCAAGTCCCCAAACCAGCAGGGCTCAGTGTACAGGTTTTCTCCACTGAAAAACGTGTATCGAAATACTCCTTGGGCTGGCCCCAAACCCGGTCTCGCCCCAGGGACTCAAGACGGTGGGTCATTTACACATCCATAGCTCTCCGCATGCTTTTAGATGAACTTCTTTTCACTAGAAGCTGATGCGACAGGCATGGAAATCGATCCTTAAATGGGGGGGGGGGTACATATTTAGCGCCCCTTCACCTTGCACTCATGTATGATCTCGTAACTAATTTTTAGGCATCTCTTCTAAAGACATCCTGAAGGTTCCTACAACCGGGTTTAGAGTATGCTACTTGCAGACATGATTCTGATAGTCCATTTCCAAGTGGGAACTAAAAATATGATCAAAAGGATCTGTAGAAGAGGGCCAGTGAAGTGTCTCTGGGTGAAAAAGTCACTGGCCAACTTGGAAAACTGGCTGGTGCTATTTCCTTAAAATTAGTCTGCCTAAAGCAAACAGGCTTAAGAAATGTTTTTCTTTGTGTTAGAAAAGTTCACCTGCAACTACGCTAGGTCTTGAATATGGCAATCTTTTCTCGAGGAGGAGCTCTTTCATGCATACTAATCTCCAAGGATTCAAAGGG
Source organism: Panthera tigris (assembly GCF_018350195.1). Taxonomy (NCBI): domain Eukaryota; kingdom Metazoa; phylum Chordata; class Mammalia; order Carnivora; family Felidae; genus Panthera; species Panthera tigris. Next base: position 67,550,742 of record NC_056676.1, on the reverse strand, counting down.
AGTCCCCAGATTATCTATTCATCAGTGCGCTGACACACTCAGAGATACTGAGACTCTTTGTAAACCCATTTCATGACAATCCCTACGGTAATTAGTTATCTAACACCATCTTGCCTTTAAATCCTTCAACAATCACATACTTCCATTTTGTGGTTTACTCACACCCTACTGGAGAAACGGGGTCCTACACGTCACATGCTCAAGCCTATAATAAACCCAAAGAAATCTTACTTTCAACACCTTTTATTTCCTTACATTCTGTGCCCAATACTTACATGAAAAATACTTCTAACCTCCTTCCTTCTGTGCCTGCTCTCTTGTAATACAGTGGTAGCTCTTACATACTACTAAGAACTTTAATTTTTAGCTCAATGTATAAGGCCATTTGAAAAATAATACTCTCTTGCTTCAATCTGATCAAGAAGTGAAGCATCGAATACTTTAGTTATTTGGGACAAAGCCATAAATTCAATTTCTTAACCCAGAATAATCTTTAAAATCTCCCCAAAAGATGACATTCTGTAAGACTCAAGAGAATGAAAAACAAACCAGACTGTATTTCAGTTCTCTTTCAATTGGCAATTATGTTTCAACTGACAATTCCCAACTTTTGCTTTTCTCTTTCCTTCCCTTCCTTTCTGTCTCTGTATCTTTTAAAATTTTAATTATTTTAGAGAGAGAGCACACACATGCAAGCGGGGGAGGGGGCAGAGAGATTGAGAGAGAGAGTGAGAGAGAGAGAGAGAGAGAGAGAGAGAGAGAATATCCTAAGCAGGCTCCACGCTCAGCACAGAGCCTGACATGGGGCTTGATCCCATGACCCCAGGATCATGACCTGAGCTGAAATTAAGAGTTGGACACTCAACTGACGGAGACACCCAAGCGCCCCTGTCTCTGTATCTTTTTAAATGAGTTTTCCTTTTTAAATTAAAAAAAAGAACTGTGCACACATGGTTAAAAAAATTTCAAAAGAAGTGAAAAACAAGAAGTAAAAGCCTTGCTCCCTTGCCCACAAACCCACAATTCCAATCCTCAGAAATTACTGTTAGGTTTTTGTGTATGCTTCAAGAAATCTTTACACACACACACACACACACACACACACACACACACACACACACACACACGTATGTATTTGAATATACATACTATATACATATATGTATGTATATGTATATACATACTATATATATGTTAAACATTATATGTACACACATACATATATAATGCCTATTTTATACTCAAAAAGGGATATGTTAATATATACTGTCTTGCACCTTGCTTTTTGGATCTAATAATATATCAGGGGGACCATTTCATACTGCACATACAGATTGACTTCATTTTTAAAAATAGCTTCTTAATCTGTTTTATAGGCATCCAGAATTCATTTAATTAACATTTAAGTAGCCTTCTGGCCCCCTATTTTACTGAGGTATAACTAACCTATAATGCACTAACATTTCAAGTGTATAATCTGATTAACTTCATATGTGTACGCATCCATAAGACCATCACCACCATTAAACTGGTGCGCATATCAATCTTCCCAAAAGTGTCCTTGTGCCCTGGGTAATCCTTCCCTTCCACACCTTCCTGCTCCCCTGCCCCTCCCCCAGGCCACAACTGATCTGTTTTCTGCCACTCGAGGTCAATGTGCATGTAAAGAATTTTATATAAAGATTCATGTCTTATGTGTTCTTCTTTTCTCTGTCTCCTTGCTGCAGGTATGAGTTTTGTTCCTGCTTTTGCTAAGTAGTATGACATTCTATGGATAGAGTATTTATTCGTCAGTTGATGGACACTGGATTGTTTCCAGCTTTAAACGATTATAAATAAAGCTGCTATGAATATCTGTGCAGAAGTTTTTTTAGGGACATATGCTTCCAATGCTTTTGTGTAACACTTGGGAATGGGGTGGATGGGTCATGTGGAAGTGTATTTTTTTTTTTTTTTTTTTTTTGGAGAGAGAGAGGGAGAGAGTGCCTGCAACAGGGGAGGGGCACAGGGAGAGAGAGGGGGCGAGAGAGATTCTTAAGCAGGCTCCCAGACCAGTGTGCCCGGGGCAGAGCCCGATGTCAGGCTTGATTTCACAACTGTGAGATCATAAGTAAGATCATGACCTGAACTGAAATCAAGAGTCAGAAGCTTAACCGACTGAGCCACCCAGGCACCATAATACATTTTTAATCTTTAAAGAAAGCATTGAACTGGCTTTCTGAAGTTGTATCCTGTTACATTCCCAACAGCTGTGAAAGAGAATGAGTTACTTCATATCCCTGCCACCACTTGGTACAGTCAATTTTGTTTTGTTTTAAATTTTAGCCATTCTAATAGGTGTGTATAGTGGGATCTCGTTGCAGTTTTAATTAGCATTTCCTTAATGACTAAAGAGGTGGAGAATCGTTACCTGTGCTTGTCACGTCTTTTCTTTAAAAAAATTTTTTTTAATGTTTATTCATTTTTGAGAGACAGAGAGAGGCAGAGCGTGGGCAGGGGAGGGGCAGAGAGAGAGGGAGACACAGAAACCCAAGCAGGCTCCAGGCTCTGAGCTGTCAGCACAGAGCCCGACGCAGGGCTCAAACTCACGGACCACGAGATCATGACCTGAGCCGAAGTCAGACACTTAACCAACTGAGCCACCCACGTGCCCCAGATCATAGTATTTTCTTGTTAAGTACTTGTTCACTTCAATATTTTTTTGTCCACTTTGGTATCTTTTCAAGACCTTTTTTTTTCTATTTTTACTGGATTATTTCCTTATTATTAACTATAAGAGTTCTTTATGCATTCTGGATACAAGTTTTTTATTAGATTTGTGATTTGTAAATAACATACCCCAGTCTGCCACTGGTCTTCTCATTCTGCTGAGTAGCTTTTAAAGAGCATAAATTTGGTGTGCCCGGTGGTTCAGTTAGTTAACATCCAACTTTGGCTCAGGTCATGATCTCACAGTTTGTGAGTTCGAGCCCCGCATCTGGGTCTCTGCTGTCAGCACAGAGCCCGCTTCAGATCCTCTGTCCGCCTCCCCCACGTCCCCCTTCTGCCCCTCTCCACACACTCACACCCTCTCAAAAATAAATATTTAAAACAATTTAAAAAAAGAGCCTAAGTTCTTAATTCTGATCAAGTCTAATAATTTTTACAATGGATTGTTTCTTTGTGCCGTATCTTTTTTTCAGTTTATTTAATTTCAGAGAGAGAGAGAGAGAGAGAGAGAGAGAGAGAGAGAATGGCAGAGGGGCAGAGAAAGGGGGACAGAGGATCCAAAGCAGGCTCTACGCTGACAGCAGTGAGCCCTTTGTTGGGTTCGAACTCACAAACCGTGAGATCATGACCTGTGCTGAAGTTGGACTTTTAACAGACTGAACCACCCAACTTGCACCTCTTTGTGCTGTATCTAAGAGATCTTTGCCTTAACTAATGTCCCAGTTTCTCCTGCTTTCTTCCAGGATTTCTCCACGGTTCTAGATTTTACAGTTAGACCCAAGACCCATTTTGAATTAATTTTTATATATGGAGTGAAATATGGTTCAAAGTTTATTTTTTAAATATGTGGATAGCCAATCACCACAGGACCATTTGTTGAAAACTCTTCTCCACTGAGTTGTTTTTGCATGTTTGTGGAGAAGCACAGAACTGTCTTTTGTGCACCTTTGTGGAAAATTAATTGGCTGCCTATGTAAGGATCTATTTCTGGACTCTTTCCTGTTCCATTAACCTGTGTAACTGTGTCTATCTTACTATACTGGCTTGCTTCCTAGAGCTTCCTAAGTCTTGAACTCAGGTAGAGCAGCTCTCTAACTTTTTCCTTCTTCCAAGTTATCTGGGCTGCTCTCCGTCCGTTCCTTTGCATTTCCATATGAATTGCAGAATAAGCTTGTCAGTATCCACGTTAAAAAACAAAAACAAAAACAAAAACCCCAACCTGTTGGGATTTTGACTGGGGTCGCTAGCATCAACAGACTGATTTGGCGAGAAATAAGGTTTTAAGTATATCAAGTAGTCCACCTCATTAGCATGGTTCATCTCTCCATTTATTTAGGTCTTCTTTGACTTCTCTCAGCAATATTTTGTAGTGTTTAACGTCCACTTCTTGCACATCTTGTCAGACAGATTCATAGGTATTTCATATTTTTGATATTATGAATGGCATCTAAAATGTCCAATTTCTCATTGTTGGCAGTATGAAAATAGAATTGATTTTTATTGATTTTGTATCCTGCAAATTTGCTAACCTCATTTGTTAGTTCTGGTAGCACATTTTGTAAGTTCCATTGGATTTTTTTCGGCACAGATGATCATGTCTGCCACGAATAAAGACGTTTTACTGCTTTCTTTCCAATCCAGATACTTTTTTTCTCAGCCAGAGAAAGACAATTACCATATGATTCACTCATATGTGGAATTCAGGAAACAAACAAATGAGCAACGGAGAAAAAAGAAAAAGAGAGAGACAAGCCGAGAAACAGACTCTTAACTACAGAGAACAAACTGATGGTCACCAGATGGGAAGTGGGTGCAGGGTGGGTGAAATAGGTGATAGGGATTCAGGAGGGTACTTGTGGTGAGTGCCGCTGGGTGATGTATGGACGTGCAGAATCGCCGTATTGTACACCTGAAACTAAAATAACACTGTATGTTAACTACACTGGAATTAAAAGTTAAAGAAACGTGGGGTGCCTGGGTGGCTCAGTCAGCTCAGCGTCTGACTCTTGATTTCGGCTCAGATCACAGTCTCACAGTTCATGAGTTCAAGCCCTGAGTTGGGTTCTGCTCTAACAGAGTGGGGCCAGCTTGGGATAGTGTTTCCCTCTCTCTCTGTCCCCCCACCTCCCTCTTTGTCCCACCTCTCAAAATAAACATTAAAAAAATTTTTTTTAATTAAGAAAAAAAAAGAATCGACATTGGATTTTGTCAAATACTTCTTCTGCACCTGTGAGATGATTTTTCTTTTTGGTTTGTCAATATGGTGAATTATAGTGATCGATTTTCAAATGCTAAATCAACCTTCTATGCCTGAATTAAGCCCCACTTGGTCATGATGTATTATCTTTTTTTATATATATATTTGGATTCCATTTGCTAAAAATCTGTTTACAATTTTTGCATCTATGCTTGTGAGGGGTATTGGTCCACAATTTTCTTGTATTAACTTTGTTTTTGGTATCAGGGTAATTCTGGCTGCACAGGATGCATTGGGTAGTATTTTCTCGTCTTCAGTTTTCTGTAAGAGTTACTGTTGACTTGGTATGATTTCCTTCCTTAATATTTGGTAGAATTCATCTTGAAGCCATCTGGAGGTGGAGTTTTCTTTGTGGAAGTGTTTTTAAATACAGTTCAGTGTTTTTAGTAGAGAAAGCATGACTTAAGTTACTGATTTCTTAAGTGATCTTTGGTAGTTTGAGCCTTTAAAGGGATTTGTCTACCTCATCTATGTTGTTGGACTTACTGGCATAAAGCTGTTCATAATATTAATTTATGATCCTTTTAATCAGTAAAGTACCTATACTGATGTAACTTCTCTCATTTCAGATACTGGTAAGAGTGTAATCTTTCTTTCCTTGTTTTTTTTCTTCTCAGTCTGACTAAAGGCTTATCAATGGTATTGATCTTCTCAAACAGCCTGCTTTCTAGCTTTTTCTGACCTTTTCTATTGATTTTCTGATTTCTATTTGACTTATTTCCAATCTGATTTTTATTTCTCCTTTCATCTCCTTAGTCTGGATTTCATTTGCTCTTCTGTTTACAGTTTTTAGCCTGGAAACTGAGGTGATTGACTTGAGACTTCCTCTTTTCTAATATGGGCAGGTGTTTAATGCTATAAATTTCTCTGTAAGTTTTGCTTTAGCTGCACTTCATACATTTTGATCTGCTGTGTTTTTCATTTTCATTTAGATTTCAAAATACTTTTAAATTTCCCCTTTGATCGCTCTTTGACCACAGGTTATTTAGAAGAATTTAGTTTGCAAATATTTAGAAAATTTCAGGTATATTTCTGTTATTAGCTTCTTCTTTTTAAATATTTGAGGGAGGGAGGGAGGGAGGGAGGGAGGGAGGGAGGGAGGGAGGAGAGAGAGAGAGAGAGAGAGAGAGAGAGAGAGAGAGCAAGCAGGAGAGGGGAGGGGCAGAAAGACAGGGAGAGAGAGAATCCCAAGCAGGGTCCACACTCAGTGCAGAGCCCAACAGGGCTCCACTGCAGGACCATGAGATCATGACCTGAGCCAAAACAAGAGTAGGACACTTAACCGACTGAGCCACCCAGGTGCCTCTGTTATTAACTTCTAACTGAAATTAGAATTCTGTGGCCAGGAAATGCTTAATATTATTTGAATCCTTTAAATGTACTGAGAAATGTTTTATTGCCCAGAAAGTGGTCTCTTTTAGTAAATGCTGCAAATGTACTTGAAAAGAATCAACATTCTGCTAGTGTTAGTTAGAAAATTCTGTAAATGCCCATTAGGTGAAGATTGGAGATAGTTTTATTGTTGAAATCTCTGTCTTGTAATTAGGGATATTTTTTCCTTGCAGTTGTATTAGTTTTTGTTTCATGAATTTTGAAGCTTTGCTATGAGGTATATCAATGTATATCCTCTGAATGAATTGATCCTTTTATTATTGTAAAATTACCCTCTTTATTCCTGGTAATATTTTTTGCTCTGAAATCTTTGATTAACATAGACACATCAGCTTTCTTTTCATTAATGTCATCATGGGCTCCCATTCTTTTACTGTTAGTCTCTTTGTGTCTTTATTTTTATTTATTATAAAAAATTTTTTTAATGTTTATTTATTTATTGAGAGAGAGAGAGAGAGAGAGAGAGAGACAGACAGACAGACCAAGAGCCAGGGAGGGGCAGACAGAGAAGGAGATACAGAATCCGAAGCAGGCTCTAGGCTCTGAGCTGTTGGCATAGAGCCTGACGTGGGGCTCAAACCCATGAACCATGAGATCATGACCTGAGCCAAAGTCAGACGCTCAATCGACTGAGCCACCAAGGCACCCCTGTCCCATCTGTTCTTTCTTCTTTTTTCTCTTTGGTTTGGTAACTTCTGGATTAACTGAGTATTTGTTTTGATTGCATTCTTTGTAGGCTTATTAACTATAATCTTTTCTTGTAGTGTTTTAGTGATTACTTTAGATCACAGTGCATATGTAACTTCTCACAGTTTACTTTCAAGTGATAATATACTACTTCATGTATAAGAGATTTAAAACACTATACTTCCATTTCTCCCCTCCTGGCTTCTGTGCTGTCATATACTTTACTTCTACATATAATATAAAGTGTTATTATTTCTGCTTTAAAAAGTCAACAATCACCTAAAGAGGTTAAAGTAATTAGAAAAAAAAAAAAACCCTCATATATACCTATATTAGTGTATCACTTATAGGGCTCTAATTTCTTTGTGTAGACCCAGCTATACATTTTCTCTCTCTTTGAAGAACTTCCTTCCACATTTCTTATAATGCAGGTTTGTAGGTGATAAGTTCTTTCACATTTTTTAGGTCTGAAAAACTATCTCATCTTAAAATACACACACACACACACACACACACACACACACACACACACACACATATATATATTTTTTCTGGGTATAGAATTCTGGATTGGTAGTTTTTCCCCTTTTAGTACTTTAATGATTTTGCTCCACTGCTTTCCAGTTTACATTATTTTTTATGAAAAATATCTGTCATCTTTATGTATTTTTTAAATTTTGTATGGAACATGTTTTTTTTTTTTTTTCCCTTCTGGTTGCTTTTAACATCTTTCTCTTTATCACTTGTTTTAAGCAATTGGATTACAATATGCTTTGGTGTCACTTTCCTCTTATTTCTTGTGCTTTGGGTTTGTTGAATTTGGATCTATGGGTTCATAGGCTTCATCAAATTTGGGATACTTTCAGCCATTATTTCTTTAAATATTTTCAGTCTTCCCCTTTCTCTTCTCTTCTTTGGGAACTTCAGTGACACATATATTTGACCCCTTGAAACTGTCCCATGTCACTAGTGCCTTGTTTTTGTTAAATCCTTTTTTTTCTTTGTGCTCCATTGTGGATAGCTTTTTATTGCAATGTCATCTAATTCATTAGTCTTTTCTTCTGCAGTGTCTATGTTGTTGCTAATCCCATTCAGTGTCTTTTTCTTTTCCTTTAAATCTCAGCCACTGCAGACTTCATCTTTTTAATTTAGGTCTTTAAATACATGTATCTTCCACGTCTTAACATGGGCAGTCTTTCCTCTTGCTTTCTGAACTTATGAAATGCAGTCATAACAATTCTTTTAATGATCTTGCTTATTTTTATATCTATTCAGTTCGTTTTCAAATAGATTGACCCCCCCCCCCCTCCCGCCAATTATGGCTTGCATTTTCCTGCTACTATGCTTGCCTGGTAATTTTTGATTGGATGCTAGGCATTGTGGGGGTGATATTTATTTTTGTCTTCTTATAAACATTCTTGAGTTTTGCTCTGAGATGTAGTTAAATTAATTGGAAACAGTTTGATCCTTTTAGGTCTTGCTTTTAAGATCCGTTCAGGGTGACCAGAGCTATGTTTAATCTACGATTAATTTTTCTCCACTACTACCCAGCAAGACTTAGTAATGAATACCCTTTAATTGTATATTTTTTTTCCTTTCTGGCTGTTGAGGACACCATTTTCTGTCCCTCTGTGAATTTCAGGCACTGTTCTCTCTAAACCTTTACATTGTTCTTTCTCTGGCCTTGGGTCGTTTCCTTATATGCATGACATCATTTGTATTCAGTTCAATACCCCAGGGAGACCTCAACTCTCCAGATTTCTGTCTCTATGCAGCTCTCTATTTTAATCTAGCCATCTTGGCTTTCTTAGACTCCCAGCAACATCTCTTCCAATCAGGGAGACCATAGGGTTCTGCCTACATTCCACCTCCCACTACTGTGGCCTGGGGACTCTCCAGGCAGTAGGCTAGCGCAACCATGGGGTTCATTTTGTTTTCTGTCTTCAAAGATGATTGCCTTCTGATGTGTGATGTCCAATGTCTTGAACACAACTGTTTCATTTTTTTTTTTTAAAGGTTTCAGGTGGAGGTTAAGTGTGGTCCCTCTTCATCTTGATCAGAAGCTGAAGTCTTGCTTCTAGTTTCTGGCTGACATAATAGATGCTGCAGTAAATGTCACTGCATATATACCTCTGGTCAATATGTGGATCTATCTGTTGAATAAATTATTTAAGGTGTCATTGTTAGATTGAAGGATAGGTGCATTTTAAACATAAATGCTTTTGCCAAACTGCCCTCCAGAAAGGTTTTACCAATCAATAATACCTCTACTAACAGTTTTTGAGAATGCTTACTTCCCCATATATTCTATAGCACTAAGTATCACCAAATGTATACATCTTCACCAATTTGATAGGTAAAAAGTTATTTTATTTTCATTTCTTTTGTAAGATTAAACCTCCTGTTACATGCTTACTGGTGATGGGCACTGTTTTTTCTGGAACTGCCTATTTATGTCCTTTGAATGTTTAGAAAATTAGTTTTCATTTTCCTATTGCCTAAGAATTTTTGTGGGAGATTAACCCTCTATTATATGAATTACAATTCCCCTCACCTCCCCCCCACGGTTAATTTTTACTGTCCTCAGGGTGGTGTTTTTGTTGTTGTTGCCATGAATAATTTTTATATTTTTTACATAGTCTAAGTTATCAACCTTTTCCTCTGTGACTTTTGGGTTTTGCATATTTCCTGGGTACACATATGTACATGATAGTAACAAGAGTTTAGATCTTAGATTCAGAATTAATAAGTGAGACAATGTAGTTTCTTTTTATTCCTATAAAATGAAATTTGGTAATAGTGTTGCAACACTGGGTTCACGTAACCAATGCTGATCAAGATCTCTAATGGGCAAATTTCTTCACATGGAAGATGTAAATTATTACCTGTAAATGCAGTTTGGTAAGGAAGAATTTCAAAGCATGATGAAAAGCAGAGGCATAAGAAAAGAACTTTTGGGGAACCAACTGGCTTTAAAGCAAGGTCTGCCTTTTCCCAGCATGGACTCAACTTTAGAGTTTGCTGGGAAGGTGGAGGGATGATATGAAACCAAAAGCAAAGGTTATTCTAAGACAGGCTGGTTGGCTGTAAGCTGGTTCCTAAAGCCTGGAGCCTCCCCTGAAAACTCCAGCAAATTCTCCCTCCCCTGGATGACCAATGTACTTACTGCCAGTGTCATAAACATACACAGAATAGACTTTGTACCTTGTCATATGTACTTTCTTCATATTGTTGCCTAAGTTTTATTTTTCCCAACAAGGCAGTTAGTCACTGGAGTGTAGAGCCTTGGGCCATATGCTCCCCCACAACATTGAGCTTAGACATATATACAGTTGAACAAGCTGAGTTGTACTGAGCTTAAGGATGTGCTATTGAAGGCAGGAAAACTGGGTAAAAACTACCTCAAATTAGGAGTCAGAATTCAAGAGGAGGGTATGCTATTCATTTGCTTGCCTGGGAATGGCATTTGTCATCATCTGACATTTGACAAGACGAGGCTACTGTCCAGCAAAGGAAAATGGATGCAGTGAGGCCTGAATGAAAGATTCCTTCCATGGAAAATATAACTGTTAAAAATGGTCATGTTTTCTCTTAGGTTCTCTTGGCAGTCAGTGAATAAATTAATGAGGGGCTTATAATTGCAAAGTGTCGTATTTCTTTAGGAGGAAAGAGCTAATCTTCAGCGAGGGTCTATGATATGTAACGATGGAGAAGAAGAGCTAACGTTTATTGCTTAGCATGTACCCAGCACCGTCCTAATAAGCACTTTTCATGAAGGAGATAATTGAATCCTCACAAACCCATGAGCGAGACAGTATTATCCCATTTTGTAAGTGAGAAAACTGAGACTCAGAGACATGCAAAACGTGTCTAGCCGACTTAAACACAGAGAGATTTGAACACAGGTCTAGCTGACTCCAAGCCCAGCCCCTGTCTATACCACAACACACCTCATTTCCTCCTCAGAGCAACTCAGAAGCTTTCCCATGGTGGCGATGTGCAAACCTGGAGCTCTGAGGTCATGGAGCTGCCTGAGGACTGTGTCGATATTTTCTGACTCTACAGCTCGTATATTACTGTTTCAATACATGGAGCCTCACATTCCCTACTCTATTCCACTTGTCCCTCTTGGTCCCTGTAACTCTCCTTCCATCTGTTTCCAATGCATGCGTGTGCCACACACACACACACACACACACACACACACACACCACCACCACCACCACCACCACACACAAAAAGGAAAAGAAGGTTTAGTCACATGAGAAAAGTCACACGAGAAAAGCTGTGCACGGTCATTCTTCTGTGTGTGTCGTAGCTCATGTGATTCTCTGTGCCTAATTATATCTTCTTCCTTTAAACTGTTCAATGCGAGTCTAGTTACTCCTTTGAGGGCCTCCTTGATCCCTCTCTTGAATTGTTGCTCTCACACTTCTGCTATCACGGTGCCTCTCACCCTCTACCGTTTCCCCGTCTGGACCCCACCTCGCATCTGACTTAATTGTGGTATCACTCACAGGCGGCACGACTGTTCGGGTATGGTGCACGATGAATGAACTCAATAGCATGAATGAAGGCCTAGAGGTCGCTGCACGGCACTGACTATTGAGGAAGGAAGCTAGCGCCAGATCGCGGCCCTACTCCCGGAGATGTGAACAAGATAACTGGCCGACAACCACCGCCTGGGCCTGGTTATCATCAGGGAGGGGCTGAGTGCTGAAAAATGCAAAGCTCCTTGAAAGGAAACTGCAAACCTAGAAAAGCACATTACTGATTTATGGGATCTGCATAAGCTTTTTAGTGGCAGGGAGGAATCAGCCTGCTGTTTTGATATCCACTTAAGCATTAGAGACCTTGTTTCTATTTGCTGGATTATTTCGAACACATCACCTTGTACATCCACGTAACTCAGATCTCTGCATGTTTGCTACCCTACCTGATTACCAGTCCTTTTACTTATTTATTTTTTTAAGTCTAATTTTAGAGAGCGAGCGAGCGTGCACGCAAGCAGAGAGAGAATCCCAAGCAGGCTCCACACTGTCAGAGCAGAGCCTGATGCAGGGATCGAACTCTCAGACTGTGAGACCATGATCTGAGCTGAGATCAAGAGGCAGATGCTTAACCGACTGAGCCACCCAGGTGCCTGTGATTACCAGTTCTCGAATACGTCATGCCTTTGAATACCCTGTGCCCGTCTTTTTCACCTTCTACGATTCTAAATAACTATCTCGCAAATGTTGTATAGTGTGATGTAGATCCAACAGGGCTGCCCAGGAGGCCTTAGTGGCTGGGTGACCGTAAGAAAGCAAGCACAACTTTCTGCCACTATTTCAGTGTAATAGCTGGTAGACCAGATCTCGGGTCTAGCATTTGGGCTTCCTTGGATTTTTCATTTTGTCCTGCAAAACCAATTCTCTTAAACCTGTGGGGAGAAGCAAAGGGAAAGTGTGGGGTTCTTTTTTCCTCCTTTGTTACCAGACTTGCTACCAGTGTCCCACTGTCCACGAAGGAAAATGGGGCGTGAGAAGACTACTATGCTGGGGTTGAGGGTCCAGGGAGGAGAGCAGTCACAAGATAACCGATTTTGAGGATTTGTCTCAGTCTCCTTAGTTTATGTGCAAGCTGCCAACAAAAAAAGGTGTCAGCTTGGCAAATTGTGAGGTCCTGCTCTTTACCACTGAGTACTGCCTATCTGTCATCGAATACAAATCTAGAGCTGGCAGCTGGTTCAGCCTTGGCATACAGGCCCTAACTATTTCTTCAAAGTGATTTCCACATGCCATTTTTAAAGTCAGGAGAATTCTGAACCACAGTAGTAAGCTTTCATAAAATTCACCCAACTGCTAATTTTTGTCTCCTGCTAATGGACTTTTATCAGAGCTGCCTCTTTCTTCCTTTAGGGTCTTATCCCACCACTCCTGTCTTATGCTCCAGCTACGTCTGCCTGCTCACGGCTCCCGAACAGCCATTCATTCCAGCCCCAGGGCCTTTGCACATGTGGTCTCCTTTCCTGTGTATGTGAGCTCTTCCCTGCTGGTTCCTTCTGGTTCAGCTCAAAGGTCACTTCCTCTGAGAGGCTTCCCCTGACCACTCTTCTCGAACAGTACACCCCCTCTGCCACACCAACCAGCTGTCTCTTACTGGCCCTACCCCAACCTGCCACTGGGCAGAAAGCTCGTTACATAACCCTTACACCTAAACTAGATCTCTCTTGCCTTTTGCCCTGCCCAGTATATTCTACTCCCCTGGTCCACCCTCCTTGTTCTGGTGGCACTGTGAATGCAACATGAATTCAAGTGTGAATCCACGCTTTCAAACAAAATCCAATGCCTTAAAACAAAACAAAAAGGTTTCTGTTAAATCAAGAAATCAAATAAAAAAAAATTTCCAGGGGCGCCTGGGTGGCTCAGTCGGTTAAGTGTCCGACTTCGGCTCAGGTCACGATCTCGCGGTCCGTGAGTTCGAGCCCCGCGTCGGGCTCTGTGCTGACTGCTCAGAGCCTGGAGCCTGTTTCAGATTCTGTGTCTCCCTCTCTCTCACCCTCCCCCGTTCATGCTCTGTCTCTCTCTGTCTCAAAAATAAATAAACGTTAAAAAAAAAAAATTTAAAAAAAATTTCCAAGCATCTGAAGTTTTATTTTACTGTTTCTATTTCAGTTTAGCTCCTAAAATATAACACATACATCTTCTGCAAAGCACAGAACAGAGACATGAAGGTTTATCAAATGTCTTAGACTTTATTTCTAACGTTTGCACTATTCCCTCTGGGACTCTGTCATTATCTTTTTTCAAGAAAAACAATCATTTCTTGATTCCATTTCATCATTTAGATTCACACAAACTGTTCCAAATTTCTTAATTTCCAAGCAACACATTAAATTCTTCAGATTTCTTTCAAAATCGCTATGGGGAAATCCCTGATGATTTCAGCTGACAATTCCTTAATCAGGAAAAGACTTTAAATGCTAATCATCAGAAAAGTTACAATTTACAGGAAAGAAGGGGGGAAATGCTGACATATTGCACAACATACCATGAACAAAGCATGGTTTATTAATTGAATGGCACACTCATGCTGACAATTTTAACAAGAATTTCTACTGAAATCATAAACTATGTTAGAGCAAATGAACTATTTCTATTGTCCAGGTTTCTGATAGTCCAAGGTGAAATAAGATTCCCTTCTTTGGAGATTTTACGGGAAAAAAGGAAATAATCTGTGAACTATTTTTTCCTCCAGACTTCTACAAAGATCCTAGGTTATAAATGAAGCAAAGAACTTAGCTAAAGGGAATTCTTATTTGGTGTCTAATTCCATCCAAGAATCGAAGAGAGTGCTTTTCTTTGTGGTTTCTATTATTCACTGGAGGAGAGAAATGGTCTGCTTCTGCTTCTAGCTGTGGGTACACAGATCAAAGTTCACTGCAGGTGGGTAAAGGCAAATGCTGCAATAGATCCCCAGAACAAAACACTCCACCCCCCAGCCCCCATTTACAAAAAGAAGACAGTCTGAAGGTAGGAACGACCAGGATGGGACTCTGACTCCCAGTTTATCTGATAAAGTCCATTAGGTTTCAATTGTAGGAATTATGTAACATATTAAAAATGAGATCACCATGAGTCCTGGGATTTCCCCCTTGTAGTCTATATAAATCCATAAATAAACTACAGTCTTTATTAATGCTTTATTGTAAGTGATTACAAACACAAGGCATTTCATAAACATATCTCATCAACTGTTACATTGTAATTCAGCAGTAGGTATGATGCCAAAACCATCATCTTCAGTAAACGAACAGAAAACAACAAAAGCTCCAGAAGGCTGAAACAGATCTCAAGTGACTCATTCCAGAATCAGCCTAAACCTTCAATTAGATTGGATCTCAAGCCTTTATTCATTAGAGGAGGACTAGCTTAGAGAGCAAAAATTCCTGGAAAGGTAAGGAAGGAGATACTGGTGGGCATACAGGAGACTGAGGAAAGGGGCTTAAAGTGCCTGGGGATTTAAATATAATTATGGAAAACTTAGAAATGAAACTATCTATGATATTGGTTATTATTTTGAAAACCCTATTGAATACCCAGATAACAAGTCTTTATGTATTTCCATCTAACTGGATAGCAGCTGTTGG
Source organism: Panthera tigris (assembly GCF_018350195.1). Lineage (NCBI taxonomy): Eukaryota > Metazoa > Chordata > Mammalia > Carnivora > Felidae > Panthera > Panthera tigris. The sequence continues at coordinate 67,535,566 of NC_056676.1, read as the reverse complement.
CACATGCTAGGTACTGCTCCCAGAATTCTCCACACATTATCTCTTTTCATCCCCATGACAATTCTATAGTGTTCAGTTCCCATTTTAGGGCTTAAAAAACTGAGGAGCAAGAAGGTTAAATGACTGGCCCCAAATCTCACAGCTGGCAGGCTAGGAACCAACTCATCTGAGTTATTAACTGATATGTATCTTCTCTACTGTGGCATTTTGGAGCTGGTTTCCCCCAGGGACCCTTTGGGACCCTAGCCAAATGTTTTAAGTGTTTTCTGATTAGAGTTTCCGAAAAGAAAGATACCATCTATTGTTTCTGTTTAACCACACCTCATTCCACTTTAGCGCCTTTGCTTAAACAGGCTGATGTCCCCCCTCTCACAGGAAAAATGAAAAAGAAACCAGCTTTATTGCTTTTCTGAGGTCCTCTCAACCAGAGCTTTACATGATCCCTTCTTAAAAACCTGCTGACCGTGGCCGGGTGCTTCGTGTTTTCACAGCTCAGTCTTATTAGATCACGTTCTAGCTCAGCAGACACCTTTGCTCAATACTCTGAAATTTCAGACCTACCAGGGCCACTAAAAACTTTTCGACGGAGGAGCCCACGACCTCATGTGAAATCGGAGTCATGGGAATGTGAACAAAGGGACAAAGCAGTTCTACAGTAAACTGAAAACTATGATAAGGGACTGAATGACTAATATTCATAGATGACTGCCTATCCAAAGCCCCCAAGTGTTTACTGGATTTCTGTGAGCTGATAATAAACTTCTGCACAGTACTCACTATACTCTGTACTGTCCAATTGCCCTCAGGTGGCTGGCAGCTGGTAAAGAGGAATGATTGCCCCCGCCCTTCTACCTTCAGAATAAAGAAATAGGGGTGCCTGGGTGGCTCAGTCAGTTGAGCGTCTGAGTTCGGCTCAGGTCATGGTATCACGGCTCTTGAGTTCGAGCCCCGCGTCAGCCTCTGTGCTGACAGCCTGCTTCGGACTCTGTGTCTCCCTCTCTCTCTCTACCCCTTCCCTACACTCTCAAAAATAAACATTAAAAAAAAATTAAAACAAAGAAAACAAAAGAAAGAAATGATACAAAGGAGGAAGATTTAGAGTCTGGCAGATCTCACCAAGTGAGGCGTGCTGGCCTGGACGAGGGGCCTGTGGAAACTGGGGGAGAGGCTGGCCGTGTAGCTCAGAAGGAGAGAGGCGAGTGGCTTCTCAACACAAGTAACTTATGGCCACTTCTGCACACAGTACCTTTGTATCGTGTGGCCCCATGACTCAGTTTTCAGCTCTACACAATCTATTTCCCCTTTAGATCTTCTCGCTCCCTTCCCCAGATCCAGCCTATAACCTCAAATCTCTCAGCAGCCAAAAGGAGATGACTAAGGACAAGGCCAGAGGGTTCAGCTTTGGGTTGTTGTTTAGCCTGTCTTACTGGCAGAAACCAGAAAAGCATAAAATGCCACCATGAAAAAGGTCAAAGGAAAAAGACTGTTCTCTGACTCAGGAAAATCATCAGGTGAGGATAATTTTCAACAGTGTGATTTTTTTTTTTAAATAAATGACACAAAAAATGCTTTCCTTGGGATTTTTCCTCTTAAGTCAGAGAGCAAAGGCCTGGGTACTCAGTATTTAGCATCTTAGTCAATTTAGGTCACGGAGTGTAATGAGAAGAATTTTCGCTTTTCATCTGGGATTATATCAAAAAGAAAATAGCGCCAGGCTCTAAGAGATTTATTAACTCCTGTGCACTCTGGACATGAGCAGGAGGACAGGAAGTGGGCCAGGTGGGGCTACAGCAAAGTGGAGAGGCCAGAGAGGCACTGCTCCCCTACTCAGGCAGACTATTCCACATGCGGGGGAGGAAAGATCCAGAGTTGTCAGATCTTCTATTCCTATAACCAGGCGCTGGAGATGCAGATTGTTATGTGAAATCTACCAATTTTCGTATGTTGCAACTAACTGATACATGTATATACAACTACAGGGGCCAAACAAAACACATCTGTGGGCTGGATCCAGTTCACAAGACTCTGCTGTCCAACCTCTGTGATCACAGTGATGCTTTTTAACCCTTAAGCAGTTAGAAAGGAACAAGATCTGACACATCCTCTGGGGACTAACTTACACTGGTGTTTGGTCAAAAGGCCCGTTGTGATTCTACCGTGTGGGGTTCTAAAATAACTCGAAGAAGTTGATGAGTTTATTCTACTGACAATATTAAGTCTACAACTTTGCAGCTCCCTGTTGGGAGGAGGTTGGTGTCAGGAGATGACCAGGACAGGTCAGGGAAGGTGCTTAGGAAGGGAGATGTTCGCTGGCACGGCAATATGAGGTGTGACCAACTGACTCCAGGGGGAGCTCAGGCCACCTCTTTAAACATCCAGGCTTTGTTCCTCTTCACTGCTGCCAGAGACAAATGAGCCCAAGAAACGTGTCAACCAACGTCTTCTGATTGGCAGCTCAAGAGGACCGATGGAGAAGTTCGGCTACAGGGAAAAGAATCCTATCCCCTTCCGATCTGACGACAGATCACAGCACACGGACAACACCATGGCTGGCTGGCTATCTTCCTTATCATACACAAGGCATGACGCCACACAGCGCACTTCTTGCTACCTTCCCGTACTGCTCCTGGAAGATTTCTAAACATAGCCACTGCACGTGCGTTGGGAAGGAAGGGGGTTTCTAAGAAGGGAAATTTCCTCGTCTCTGGCTATGGGGCTTGACCACTCACTCAGTGCTACTGCGGGCCAGTGATCCTCAGTGTTGAAAGAGGAAGAGGAGACAAATGTTGTACTCTCCCTTCCACACTAAATGAAAGGAGAGCTGACCTGGGACTCACTGACAGCAGGCTGGGGAAAGCTGTCCTCACTGGCCTGGCTGCCATCTTGACAAACATGTCAAGTCATCCACTGCATAATGAAGTACTACCACTAACACCTGACCTTTATGGATGGCTTACTATATATGTGTCAGGTGCAGTTCTAAGGGCTTACACGTATTAACTTGCTTATTCCTCACCAACCCTAAGGAGGTAGGTTCTATTATCACCACGCTTTTACACATGTGGAAACTGAAGCACAGAGAGGTTAAGTATTTTGTGCAAGGTCTCACGGTTAGTGACGGGGGGAATATGAACTCAAATGTAGACAGTCTGGCTCCAGGGCCTATGCTCTTCACCACGAAGCTAGACAACCTCTCAAAAGAAGACTGGATCTGAAGGCGAAGGCCATCATTTGAGACCCGGGCTGCTTGCCGTACAATATGAAGGCTCAGAAGTTTTCTGTTCCGATGGTCAGTGGAAAAGAAATTTGCTACTTTCACATTTTAGGTAGGTTTTGCTGCAACTGTTCATTCAGGGCAAAAAAGAAATTTCAGAAATTTCAGTGTGTATATTGGACTCCAATATGGGGTTGAATGGAGCCACACTGTATCATGATCCATAGAGACTCAAGCATACTCACTGCGGGGAACAGAGACAGAGAAGAGAGATGTGGAGACAGAATTGAAACACACAGTGGGGGTGCATAAAGGGACGGTGTGGGAGGCAGGGAATAGCTGTTTCTCAGCTCCCTAAAGCCTCTCACTGTGCAGCACACCCTCTTACTGGGTAGAGTGCAAATCTGTGATGGAAAGATAAGGCTGTTGGTTTGTCGTTGTTGTTTTTTCTCTCATGTAACACAGCTCCTCAAGGCAAGCCAACTACTTCACCTGGTGCTCGACTGAAAAAAAGTTGCAACACTTGAGGAAAAAATGTCTGAGTGGGACCAGCTTAGAGATGGTGCCTCAGCCTCCCAAATCATCTGCAGTGTATTTTCTTTTTGCCTTCCACACTTAGAAACTCCAGCTTCCTGCATAAACCGTAACCAAGTTAATTTCAGGATGTATGATCTCAATTTGTCTTGCAAACATTCTTAAGCATTTCCGAAAGACATGATCTACGGTGATTTTTAGGCCAGGTAATTTGTTTCTTCAATATAAACTAATTCCATATTGTGACCTGTGACCCTAATTCCCTGGCTATTGACTTTCCAGTCTGGCTTTGGAGTTGGTCTTACATAGGACCCTAACAGAGGGCACTATAATAACAACACTTAAGCCTATGCTGTAATTGATAATGGCTTGTTACTACTGTTTAATTGCCTTTTTAAAAAAATGTTTATTTTGGGGAGAAGGAGGGTCAGAGAGAGAGGGACACAGAATCCCAAGCAGGCTCTGCTCTGTCAGCACAGAGCCTGATGTGGGGCTCGATCTCAGGAGCCATGAGATCATGACCTGAGCCTAAATCAAGAGTCGGATGCTTAACCGACTGAGCCACCCAGGTGCTCCTGTTTAATTGCTTTTTAAAATTAGAGCTCACCATTCGACTAAAAGCTCTGTGAAGGCTAACAGTGACTATAAATACTCTACGCTCAATACCTAGCCGAAAAAAGAAATGCCATGCAAGTTTATATACCAAAGCACAATGCTGGGGTCGGGAAAAATTACACCGCATATGGGTCTATGAGTGTTTCCAAACTTCTGGACCAGGAGTTTAGAGCATTCACTTTTGAACCGTCATTTACTTAGAGTCTGTTTCTCTTTAACTCTGCATGCCTTGCTGGGTGATCTCATTTGCTCCCTGACATCAACCACAGGACAGCACCACCCACATTTTCACCTCTCTCCTCAGCCCCTCCTTTGAGCTACAGGTCTGGTGTTCCAACTGCCCTCAAGATATCTCTGCCTTACTATAAGCAGCACGAGGGTAACACTTCCAGGACTAAGGTTTATCTTCTCCCTCCCGACCTGATTCCACTTCCCCTTTTCCAGAGCGAGGGCTTATTTCCTGCCGTAGTTTAAAGCAAGGCTTCGGTGTCAGACAAATCCATGTTCAAATCATTAGGCTTCTCTTAAGTTCAGGTTTTTACAACAGTAAAATGGCCTTGATATTACTGATATCACACCAGTAAAATCTGGTATCACTCCAGAGTTGTCATGAGGACTAAATCAAGTAATATATTAACTGTATAAGCATCCAGTTTCAGTCTGCAGTAAACGAGGGCCTTTTCTGATTTGTTCTTTATACCAGTTAAATTCATTATCTCCATACACCCAAAAACCTCCTTAGCTGGAAAACTCACTGCTTCTTAAGTCAAAGTCTCTAAATTCTGTTCGTTCTACTGTTAAGACTCGCACACTGGGCTCCTCCTCTCCATACCCAGTGCATGCCTTCATTCTGGCCCTTGTCTGAACCCTTGTCACCATTTGCTAGTTCCTTTCTGTGTTTCCGGTGTCTCCACACTGCAGCCATACATCACAGTGACACCAAAGTCACCTCTGTTAAAACCAACACAATCACCCCTCGGCCTAAAAGCTTTCCGTGGCTCCCACAGGTAAAGTCCACGGCCACGCTCGTTAGGAATGGGGTAGGAAGCGTCACTCATTATGACAAATAACTTGTCGGGATCTTTAGTTTACTTTTTCTGTTTCACTTAATCACTGCAGCAATGCCAATGAAATAAATTCAATTATCTTTGTCTTACAGATTTAAGATGTGAAGCTAATCCTTAGTCAAAAAATTCACCTGCATCTAAATCACTCCAAGACTAGAAGTCACAAGCCGGTTTGACTCCAGCCTGTCCATCAGTCAGTACAATGAATTCACATCTTATCCAGAGAACAAACTCTAAAGTCAAAGCATAAAATGAAAATCCCATGTAAATCAAAGACAACCTCTCAGAGGGGCTGAATGCAGCCAATATTTCTTCTAGTGGTGGAAAGGAGGCTTTTTCTTCAGCGGACACAAGACAGAGAAGTGGCTGACAGGTAACACGTCTACTATTTCATTGTAGTCTTTTTCTCTCTCGTTCTGCTCACTGTGCACAGTTCGATCCGTATCTAGCAGCTGGAATCTCTGGCTAGCAGAGCACTGAGAGTATGCCAGAAGCATCTGTAAACTACCAGCACCCCCGAACAGCTAGGGGGACAGAAGCCACCCAACTTCACGTTCCTAGTATGGGGCATTGTATGCTGCGTGCAACAGGCAGCTCGTTTACACACGTGCTGAGAAGAATCAACACTCGCTCTACTTTATCTTACAGTTCAGCTCCCTCAACGATCAGGGTATATTTCAAATTAGTGGAGTATGAATTAAGATGCTCAGGTAGGTCCTCGTTTGATCCTGCAAAACAAATGAGCAGCCTGACTTTGGGGTTTGAGAACAACATCTTGCAGAGGAAGGAGTATGGCAGTTCCCACAGGCTCCTGAGTCAAAGCTGAACTGCAGGTTCACGGGCAGAGACAGCTGTTCTGAAAGCTGCCTCATTTGCTGGGGTAGTGTGGTTAGGAACAGGAAACCGAACCTTTGGTATTTTGGGCTTTGATTCTACCCTGCCCTTAACAAGCGCCTAGCGACACTGGGGTCTTTGAATGTGGCAGGGGTGTGCACATTTAACGTGCCCATTGGGAAAAGAGAAGATGTTGGAAGCCTGAGGTTAGAGCTTTGATACTACGCCCACCTGCTTAGTGCCCAGGAAGAACCATTTGTGTGGTGAGTGCTGTCCACGCAGATTCTTTGTCCCTGATTTCCGGAGGCCTTCGGAAGCACGGGAACTGAGTGTGTACCCAGGTCCCCCGAGGGTCCTGCGGTGTGGTCAAGTGGAGTCTAAAATTAGCCCTGCTACCACTGGTATGGTGCCAAACACATTTCCCATATTCACTAAATTGCAATGTGACGTCATGAAGTCACTCAGATTTGGGTTCAAGTACACAGGCAAGCTCCCTAAGCCCTCATATTTCCTGCATAGGGACAAGTGTCATTTACTTTACATCATGATTCTAATCTGCTTTTTGGATCTGATAAAGCCAGAAAACACAGGTCAAACACTGTGCACAGTGTCTGCTATATTCTAGAAACTCAATAATCAGCAGTAGTCGTTAGAACTCCTCTCTCAACTCTCACCCCAAAGTGACCTCAAAGTCCCAACAATGGCATATGGCCTGTAAGGCCCTGCAAGATCTGTCCCTTATTACCTCTGATGTCCTCTCTTTTCTTTCCCTTATTCATTCCATATGGCCCTCCTTGTCATTCCTGGAACATGCCAGGCCCATTCTACATTAGGACCTTTGTAAGGACTGAATGCTCTAATTTTCCCCCAGTGCCCGGCATATAGAAGACATACACTAAACAGATGTTGAATGAGTCCTGAATGGATACGTTGGCTTGTGTGGTAAACTAGGATCTCTTGCAGAATTGGAGTTCTGTACTAAATACTTCCCTAATGGCAGAGGTCTTGATATGTCTGGGTCCCCTTCTAAGGGAACAAGGACTCTGGCCCCCAACACCTAATAAGAAACTTTCAAGTGCTTTCCATGAATTAGTTTAATCCTTACCCCACCTGCCACCCTGCTGTAGTGAGATATAGCGAGGGACTATTATTAGGCCTTATTTTAGAAAAAACCAACCACTGAGAAGTGAAGTAATTTGCTGAAGGTCATAAAGCTAGTAAGTGATATAGGCTGGATATCACAAGCCATTGCCTACTATTATTTTTGGCCAGGGAACAACCTTCAGGGCTGATGACTACTTTGGATGCTGCTTACTATCTAGCTCTCACTGATTTTACAGTCTCCTCTGGATGTCAGCTACACAGGCTGGGGATTTTCCTCAGGGACCTGCTTTCCCACCAGCCATGCTGCTGGGGTTCTAGCATATTCCCTAGCCAATCTGCTCAATGATGGAGGAGGTCAGGCCAAATGGGTAGGACAGACTGTTCATCTCAGGGACAGAAATGCCTTAGGGTTTTTTTTTTTTTCCTCCTTAGAACTTATATTTCACAAAGCCAGCTAATCATTAAGACACAGACATGACTGTTTTCTTCAACAGTTAAATAATGATAGGATTTGAAGTGAGTGGGACAGACAGGACATTATTTGGAGCTGATGCTGCTGGTTAGGGAGGATGGCTAAGGACTGCTCAAGAGGATACAGACACCAGCTAGAATGCCCTCTATCCCTTCACCTTGCTCTCGCCAATCCATTCTTTAGGACTCACGTCAGCACTCTGCCTCCCAGGAAGGCTTCCTAGACCAGCCCCACCGTCACCCTCCTGCCTCCCTCCCTGACGCTACATTAGGTGACCTCCTCTCTACTCTCAAAGCATCCTGTATCTTCTTCCACCATAACACTTGCTGAACTGTACTGAAGTCACCTGTCTACCGCCCCATGGACTGTAGACTTGAGTTCAAAGACAATGTCCACCGCATGTTTGTGTCCCCAGTGCCTAGTGAGTAAGACGTGCTCAACAAATGACTGTTGAATGGAACAGTACCACCCTACTGAGATACCACAACCCCTTAGATCTCCAAATCTGCCTTGTCATCTTTGATCTGACTCAGACAGACCTAAATGGCGCAGCCCTTAAAGTGACCAGTTCGAGAAAGCCGAAACTATGTGATCGGAGTAACAGTCTTCATGCTGCATGGCATTCTCTTGCCATACACTCAAAAGTTCTCCAACTCTTCTCAATGAAGTTAATCACCTCAAATTCTCGTGAAATAAGTGTATTAAAGGAGTCATCACATTTTCCATCAGGCTCTTCCTTTCTCTTTTGAAAGACAGCACAATGATAAAGTATCTCCTCTTGATCCAGCCAACACATTTGATGATGAGAAAGCCAGCATCAACCAGAATATTTACAACCTCTCGAGTCCCACTGTGTACAAATTTAAAAATGCAAAATGTTTGTAGGTGATGCTATTGATATTCCTGAGAGCGTACTTTCTGAAGAGCTCATTGGGCTGCAGTAAAGAAATATCACATACAGGGAGAATAACAATACATTCCTTTTCACTAGCATCAGCTATTCATGAAATGTTCTGCCTTGAATATGCACGCAGATAAATATTTCAGCAATAAAAGGGGCAACAGAGTGCATTTTAAGTATCTGAGGAACAACCCTGATGGGACTTATGAAGTCAGACTCTTTAATATCACCCCAAACTTAATCCTATCAATGTTGACTAACGCTGTACTGAATTTTGTAGTTATCAAGAAGATTAATGAAAAAAAAAAAACAACACAAAACACCCTCCTTATTCTGAAGCAACATCGACAAGAGTCTCAAGTCGGTGACAACAAACCACATACCACAAAGTATTTACATGAATCAGAAGTTCGGGTGGGGTCTAAACTTAAAAAAAAAAAAAAAAAAAAAGCACAGATGTTGAGAACCACTGGTCATGTTCCGTGGTATTCCATTTTGATTCTTTTCACAGATGAGGAAACTATTTTCACAGAGGAGGAAACTAAAGTGCAGGCTGTTTAAGGAAATTCCCCATACCACCTGGCTAGCCGGGTGTAGTCACAGGATTTGAAGCTCTGGCTGAAAGTCGGCACAACCAAGGGGAGACAGACAGTAGGGTCTCCGCAGCCAGGCTGCGTGGTTTCAGATGCTGGCTCTGACCCTTACTGGTCAGGTGATTTTGAGCAAGTTTCTTAACTCTATGACTCAGTCTTCTCATCTGCAAAATGGAGATATTACTGGCGTATACTTCAGAGGGCTATGGTCACGATTAAGGAGTTAACTTATAGAAAGTGCTTGGCATCCAGTCAGCATTATTTTGCTCTTATCAGACTTCAAAGCCCATGCTTTTTCTTCCACATCAAGGGTTAATGTCATGAAGCACACGTTAATATCTCCAAACGTAATTTCTTTGCATATTGCAAGCAAGTAATAAATGTCTATGAATTAAGACATCTCACTCTGGTTTTCACTGTGTCTCAGTCCCAGAAGGAAGTGTTAGTGTTAGAAGCAGGCATTAAAGGACACGCGGTCTGGCTCCACAACGGAAATCATTTCCACCACTTAGAACTCCCTGAAAACGGAAGGAGCTGCCTATCCCAGGAGGTGCCTCAGTCAAAGATGAGTACTTAGTGGAGACAAAGAGCAGATTCAAGAACTGCTACCTTTGCAGGGGAGGGGAAGAAGCGTGGGGGATAAACCCCAGGGATCTGGGTTTTCACTGGAGCACATTACTAGCTTAAAGTGCTGCCTTTGAGGCATTTTTATAAGAAGAGAACTGTAGTTACATTATTCTCATACTTACTTTGACAAAAGGCATGAAAGGTATGCTACAGAGGCTGTTAAAGATGAGCACGTAGGCACAAAGTGTGTGTGTGTGTGTGTGTGTGTGTGTGTGTGTGTTAGAGAGAGAGAGAGAGAGAGAGAGAGAGGGAGGGAGGGAGAGGTGTTAATTTCAATCATTGATTTTGGGATATCTCATAGTAAAATGGCCAGGGAAGCAATTATAGCAGCTTAGTTGAACAAGTGACTATCAATAACTTTATGCTTGCAATGAGAAAGCAACTACTTCCTGGATTTCTAAATATATTCCATTTTCTATGCAAAATAAGTAATCACAGGTGTTTGGTTTTCTGAAGGAGACGTGGTATAAGCAACGTTCCTTTTTGTTCTAATTTCTGAACGGAAAACAACAAGCAGAATCTCTGATTATTTTTGGTCTGTGGAAGACACATCTTGGCCATTTTCCTACAGGAATATTCGGCCTGGGGTCTGCCTCTCCTTAGCAGTTTTTGTGCAAGAACACAAAGGAGGAGAAGCTTTAACAAAATCATGACAAAAATGAAAATGCAAAACTCTACCACAGCAAAACTTAATTTGCTTCCCTTCTTGAAGAGTGCTACCTCTCACTCATTCATTCCCTCATCCATACACTCTGTCTCACCACTTTGCCACTTCTAGTGTGTGATATGATGCAGGAAAGGTGGTTTCTCATGATTAGATATGCCATGTACATAGGGGAGGTTGTTTGCTGTGGGGTCAAGGGTGCAAGCCCCGGTTAAGGCAAGCGCTAGATGTCATTAAACCTCGGGTTGTAAAATGGGGTTAGTAACAGGACCTATTCCGGAGGGCTATGGAAAGAGTTAAATGAGATCATCATAAAGCTGGGAGTAAAATGCCTGGCACATAGTCAATGCTCAGTAAGTGCTAATTATTTTTTTTTTTTTAACTATTCCTCGAGAGCTAATCATTTTGCAAAAATAAGAATCTGAACTCAAATTCCTACTAATACTTTAAGGAATACTATTTATTTCCTTGATAATTCTGAAGGCACATGGGTCACGGTTGTGCAGTTCAGGATCCTCATTAGAGGCAACAATTATCATTGGGCCACAACGGGCTTAAGTTTTAGCCAAAATAGTATTTCAGTTAATAGAAGGCTCAAAACAGAATTTCCTAAAGGTTAAAAAAAACTAATCAAAGCCAGCTCCGTAAATGTATAAAGTTATTACTTGCCTGTACTTTGGAGAGACAAAGTTCAAGCTCTTCCCATAAATCTAATTGATTCTCCCAAGAATACTACCCCCGTCTCTGCCAAACACAAATGTGCTTGCTATACAAATGCGTATTAAAAGTTAAGGACCAAATAAGGCAGAACATATAATGATGTATTACAAAGGGATTAATTATCCACTCTTCGTTTTCTCCTTCCTTACTCTGCCCCTCCTAGACCTTTTCAGAGCTGTGCTAACTGGAGACAGACATGTAGAGCCCAACAGGGAAAATCTAGACCTGGGTGGGCATTCTCTCTATGGGTCAGGAAGGATGATCAGTCTACCAGTAGGGTCTCCTTTTGGGGGACACCCTCTGGGAGAGCTTGAGACCCTCTCTCAAGCATACATCCCCCGAATTTTGATTAACTTTTTGTTTCTTTTCTCCCCAGATGACTTTCGTGCAGGCCCTTTTCAGACATCTGCTAGCTGGTGCAAGCAAGATGGTGAAACTCTCACACACCTTCTCAGCCCTGAATCTTTTTCTTCCATTGACAGAAACACAAAGACAATCACACCAGGAGCCTATGCAAGGGAAAGACACGGAAGGTACACCCATAAATTGTAGGTATTTAAGCAAAGGAGCTAAAGATCACAATGCTTGCCCTGGAAACAAGGGATCTGGAGGCAAACAAAAGTCATGAAAAGGTGCTTTCCCTCGTTCTGGAGCCAGAACCTGATGTCATCCCAGCAACACGGCATTTAAGAAAGTCCAACCTATTTTAAGTAGTTTCAGGTGACAGATTATTGGCCCACGACGAGAGACAGACTGACGGATCACAGAGGAGAAAAAGCTCGCTGTGCTGTGAACCACCGCTAATCTCAACTGATAGAACCAGAACAGACACACATCTCCACTTTCAAGTGTTTACTGGGTGACATCACTCTGTCGATTTAACCCCAGTGCTGTCTGGATTATCCAGTAAATGTCACATAATGGTACTTGAGTAGCTTAGATAAAGGCCTCAGAAGCACTGTGAATGAATTCATACTGCAAAACAAATTTCCCAGATAAGTGCATAATCTTAACTCCGCGCCATTTTCCTTGGTGCTCTTTTAGGTACAGCCCTAAGCTCGTAAGTGACATATGTCTCGTACAGAACTATGGTTTTGTTTTAGAAAGTCAATCCAGGAACGTAAGACATTATGTGCTTAAGAAAGTATAAGACGGAAGCCGTTGCCTTAGGTTGGCAAAATAAACATTACAATATTGATCCATCAGGGAAATGCGTATCAAAACAATGAGATACCACTTCACATCCACGAGGACGGCTACAATCAAAGAGACAGATAATAACAAGTGTCGGCGAGGACGTGGAGCGATTGGAACCCTCACACACTGCTGGTGGGAATGTAAAATGGTGCAGTCGCTTTGGAAAACAGTCTGGCAGTTCCTAAAAAGGATAAACATAGAGTTACCACATGACCCAGCAACTGCACCCTCAGACAAATACCGCGAGAAATGAAAATGAAAACACACGCCCACTTGTCCACGAATGTCTGTAGCAGCGTTATTCGCAACAGCCAAAACACAGACACAATCCAAATGAAACGTGGTATATACAGCCGTACGATGGCACGTTATTCAGCACTAAAAAGAATGAAGTTCTGGTACATGCTGCAACACGGGTGAACCTTGAAAACATGCTACGTGAAAGAAGCCAATTACAAGACCACGTATGCATATTTACATGAAATGTCCAGAACAGGCAAATCCACAGAGACAGAAAGTAGGTTAGCGGCTGCTGGAAGGGGAGGGGTTGGAGGAAAATAGTTAGGGAATGCTAATGGACACAGGGTTTCTTTTTGAAAATACCCTAAAATTGACCGTGGTGATGGTTACACAACGCTATGAATATATTAAAAACCATTTATTGTGTACTTTAAATGGGTGAGCTCTATGGTATGTGAACTGCACCTCAATAAAGCAGCTAATATTAACACATGAGATAGAAGGAAACCTGATCAGATCATCTAACTAGAGTAAGGACCGCTTCTTTGGGGACCCTAATGTCAACCTCCTTCACAACATTCAGTGTGTAACCTATCAGCTAAAGGCTCAAGAACTAAAGAATAGCCTTCTAGAGTTTCGGCGACCTCACTAATGTTCAATATAATCCTGCTGCTCCTACTTATCAGTACACTGACGATTAAGCTTTCCTCCTGTCTGTATTCCCTACAGTAAGTAGCGTGGAGCTTTCCACATAGTAGATGCTCACATATTTATTGAATCCCATTTACATACAGGTCCAAAAATAACCAACTGGGGTCAGTAAATAAAAAATCAAACCAAGGGCACTTTGCCCCGAGGAGAGCTGATCAGCACCATTAACAGCTACTTGCCAAACTAAACCTGGGGCATGTGAAATGCAATCATGTCCCTCAAATTTTAGTCAGTCCTGGTGACAACAATAAGATTGCTGCTCTTCAACTGCCCGGTGTGTCTGTCCCTTGATAAAGTCAGAAGCTTCCTGGGCAGGAGTTACTTCTCATGTGGATTAACTGACAGGATCCCGGAGAGTACAAGGAAGGCGGCATTCTGTTTCTCTGATATTTAATGCCAGGAAGTCCCCGGGAGGTCCTCTGCTTTGTGATACTACAGCTTAGTGTCGAGGAGGATGACTTCTAGAGCTAGTGTGCCTGGGTTTAAATTCGACCTCTGCCATGTATTCCTAGCTGTTTAACCTTGGTGCACATTATTCGACAGGTCGGGACTGCAGTCCCACCATCTGTAAAGTGAGGACAATACTAACACACACCACACGAAGATTTCTGTGAGGGCAGAGAGCACGTAGAAGGATGCCCGGAATACAGTAAGTGCTCAATAATATAAGCTATTATTGTAGTAAAGCTTATTTTGCAGAGCCCCTGACACGGGCCTCGGGCACAGACAGCCATTGTTCTAAGAGAGGACCATACGTTATCGGATATAAGCCAGGTCCACTGGACGGATCGAAGTAAAGCTACAGAATCACACTCTTTCCTCCATTCTTGGTTGGGAAGTGCTACTCCAGACTGAAGGAGGTGTGCAACAAATACAACCTACCAACGTTTACATTCTAGTTTTCGCACTGCAGAGCCCTCCTGGAGGAGAGGAAGATATCCTTTGATGCGTATGTCCTGACCACAGCTGTACTCTGGACAAGAGGATCAGAACTACCACCACCGTGATCAGATACCAACAATCTTCAGAATCTGTATGCTCTTAATTTTCTTGTGGACTTTCCATCACTGACAGGGAATCACAAGCGGTTTGTAGAGGTGAACAACATTACCAGTGGTAAGAGGTTTCTGAGAGACATTTCCTAAATTCTTTAACTTACTTACTTTCTTTCTTTCTTTCTTTCTTTCTTTCTTTCTTTCTTTCTTTCTTTCTTTCTTTCTTTTTCTTTCTTTCTTTCTTTCTTTCTTTCTTTCTTTCTTTCTTTCTCTTTCTTTTCTTTCTTTCTGTCGAAAAATAACTTGCTTGGAGTCATTTCGAATTTTATCAACAAAATTCTTTTGAAACTACAAAGGCCTTTTCCACAATATTTCCCTTTCCACATGTTTCCCACAGCTTCTTGAATCTACACATTGCTAACATGGCAGGCACTGAGAATACTCACCAATATCGACTTTGTCTTCTTCCCCCTAGGTCCCTAAATATACATTTCTTCCAGCCTTCCCTGTAGGTAGGTGTGGTACATGTCCCGGCCACCGAAATGTGAGTGGAAGTAATGTGTGTTTCCTTGTGTAGGCCTGGCCCAAACTCATTCTTTCCCCATGGACCAGCTTGAATGGAGGGACCTCAGGAGGAGGAGGGAGCCCCAAGACGGAAGGAGCCTGGGCCCGTGAATAACTTTATAGAGCAGATGCCACCCTTCCCCATCTGCACTGAACTCTGCATAGGAAAATATACACAGTAATAAGCCACTGGAGTTTTGGAGTTGTTTATACAGAAGCTCATGTTAGTTACTCTAATTAATATAGCTAGGTCAAAACTTTGGTAATTATTGCTTAGGAGACCTGGTTTGCTTCTATCTAGAGTAATTCTATCTCTGCTAGATATTGGCAACAAGTACACCCAAAAAGCACATTTCTTAAATCCCTTTGCCTTTAGTCTTTTTTTTTTTTTTTTTTTTAACTATCACCAAGATCACTGGATACACCCTTTCCATCATATTGACGAAACACATCCTGGTGGACCATCTGATCTTGCCACATTCCCCATTCGAGAACATGTCCTTTGCATCATGTTATTTGTAATTTCAGTCCAGGTCTCTCTGCAGAGCTGGGCAAAGCATAGCCGCTACTGTGCACTTAATCAATCATTCACTATCTTAGAGAATTACTTTATAATTACACTAAGTCCTGGGCTAGGAGTTGGCCAATTGAAAACCGTCAGATAAAAATTAAAAGTCATCAGCAAATTTGAATTATATTTATTTATACATTTCAGGTGGCTCTTTATAGCGATCTTTTAGTAGCCCATGCATTTAATACAAACCACAATTTTTTTGTATTAAATTTATAAATGGAATAAAACATAAATGGAATCCGTTACGATTACTGTCTGCAGCCTCTTGGGATGAATAAGCAAAGTCAATATGGCCACCATACTTTGTATTCTTGCTTAGTAACTCCTTTCTCTCATCTTTTAAAAAAGTTCTTAGCATTCACTACAGTTATAGCTAAAAACTATTTGCTTGTTTATTGACTGTTTTTATTATCAGACTGTAATGCCCAGGACAGCCGATCTTATCTGTTTCTGTTCATCCAATACATATTTACTGAATGCCTATTGTCGGACGCTGTTGCAGGTACTGGGGAATTAGACATAAATAAGGTATGGCACCCGGCTTCCACGTGCCTGTAGTTTGGTGGAGGAAACAGGCAATAAGCCTATAAATAACGTATACTGGGATAAATCCTATGTTGTACTTTTCACTTCACGCATCCTTGGCTTGGTGGTAGTGGGGCTGGCTGTCTGTCTGTCTGTCTGATGGCCCAGCCTGCTTGAGAAGTGCCTCTTTTGCATTCATATGGTTACGAACGTGACTGTATTTGTATCACAGGACTCTGCGCAACTGCTCGGACCACAGAGGACTACTGACCTACATTGCAGCAACCAACTTCTCTCTTCTGAGAGGCTGGAATTGGAACTGAGAGATTCTAATGCAGTCTGAGCTCTTCAGCTGAATTGAAAGAGGGTCTGTAACCTATAGAGTCTGTGTGGTGGCCATCTTCTGCCAGACAGCTGGGCAAACTGAGAACGCTAGTCTAAAGAGAGAAGAAAGGAGCAAGGCATGGAAAGAGGTAAAGACGAGAGATTTTATGGTCGGAGAGAGACCTGAAAGCCCATTTCATATGCTGGTTCTAGTCCTTTCTCCCATGAGACATCTGTACTTTACGGCCCTTTTCTCTCTCTCTCTCTCTTTTTTTTGCGAAAGCTATTTCATTAGTGTCTTCTGTTTTCAATCACGTCTGGACGGAGACATTTCTATTTAACATGAAATATGCATAATTCTACTTAATTTCACTCACTTTCATAGTGTAAGACACATGTACTATCACCAAAAAATGTAGCTCTTTTTTCCGTGTGACAAACATCGCATCTGTTGGATTTGAACACTTAGGAATTCTAGCAGCGTTTCTCAGGTGTTCGCCCAGAAGTTTCCCTGTTTCCTCACTGGTGATTTTATACTGCAGACTCATTTCTTTTCAAGGGCAGAACATCAAAGGCCAACATTCTTTAAACTCCGTGAAAAACACTATCACATGTGTGCACCATCTTTTGTGGCTAGTTAACATTCAGGGGAGAAAATAATTCTTCTTATAAACATCAATGGTGTGTTTGTACTCATAAACAAAAAGGCTTTGATAATGAACGCTTTGATTTGAGCTCAGTAAGTTGATCAGCTAGTCTGATTAACAACTGTTAACTGGAGACCCCAGAATCTGAGCACACCCAAAATTCATTGCTTGAAGGTCCGACTCAAGAAAAGGAACTTAGACTTTTATGTAACTACAGCCTTACATGTATATTCACGTTGCATTTATACTTAAATTTTATATTATACACTAGAGAGTTCTGTAACAGCACACCTATAAACATCTGCTACTTCCAAAGCCCATTTCTTCTTTGTTCCGCACAGACATGTCAGGCACTGTGAATGTAAGGGGAGTAAGACTTGGTCTCTGTCCTAAATGAGCTCAGTCTACTGGAAAAGGCAGACAGGAAACTGGACACCATCACGCCGTGCTCTGATAAGTGCCTTGCCAGAGATACCAATACGGATGAGAGGCATCTAATCTGTCCTGAGGTAAGCCTTTGGGCTGAGTCCTACAGAATCAGCCGGAGTTAGGCAGAGTCAGAGTAGAGGCAGAGACAGATTTGCTGAGAAAAAGGAGCTCGTGTACTGGCAACAATGTGAGGCGGAAGAGGGTCTACAAACTAAGATCCAGGGTAACAGCTGCACCAACAAGTCACTCTGGATAGTTGCCTGTATTTTCCCCCAAAGCTCCTGTTTCCAATGCTTTTCATGTGTTCTGATTGCTCTAGAAATTCTGATTCAGCTCAACAAATATTTATTGAGAACTTAGTAAGTTTTAGGTACTTTTTAGTCCCTGGGAGTACACAGATTGAGTAAGACGAGGGAATAGTACTTGTCCTAAGGACGCTCAGCCCTAGTGTCCCGGGAAGGCAGACACACAGCACCTGGAGACGGCTCAGAAGGACACATGTGTATCAGCCAAGGGACAACACAGCCTCAGGTGAGCCTTTAAGGATGAATAAGAACACACTAGCCATGGGGACAACAAACAAAGTGAGAGAAGCATTTCAGAACGGGGAGGGACACGAGCAACAACTGGCAGGGACAAGGACCAGGGCACAGGGAGAGAACACATCTGACAAGTAGCTAGGAAGCAATACAACTGAGATGGGACGGCTCAAGGCGAAAGAGGGGGTTAGTCGATTTGACTCCAGGTTTATGACCGACTGGACGATCCATTAACTGAGGCAGGGACCGCAGAAGGAATTTGGGAAGGAATAAAGGTCACGTGGAAGCTGCAGCGTGGCCACATCCAAGTGGAGAGAGAAGGAGAAAAATGGGATTATGGCTAAGGAAGTTTTCTCAGGAACACAAACGGCAGGTGAGCTGAAATCACGATGGCGGACACGAAGCGAGGAAAGCCAGTGTCAAGGAGCACAACTGAAGCAGAATCCTTGAAAAATAGCAGGCGCAGCTCAGGAAGGAGCTCACAAAGGAGGTGAAGTCGGGGGCAGTGCGTCTCTAGGAGGATTCAGGAGTCAAGACTCAGTAAGATACTGAGTCAAAAAGTTTACACTCTGCCGAAGGCTGGAGAGATCTTCGAGAGAGGCTCTGCAGAGTGGCACAAATGTCAGGCCGCCATGATGGGGGAGTGAATGGAAGGGAGGAAGTGGTCCCTGGGTGTTCAGATCACTCTTGTAAGAAGGCTGCCAGAGAAGGGGAGGTGAGAGAAGGGCAGTCCCGATCTCTATTATCTATCATACTGTATTTATTTTTTAAAAACGTTTATTTATTTTTGAGGGAGAGAGTGACAGAGTGCAAAGGACGGGCAGAGAGAGAGAGAGAGAGAGAGAGAGAGAGGATCCCAAGCAGGTTCCACGCTGTCTGCGCAGAGCCCAACACGGGGCTCGAACTCACGAACCCTGAGATCATGACCTGAGCCGGAATCAAGAGTTGGACGCTCAGCCGAGCCACCCACGCGCCTCTCTATCAATACTTTTAAAGGAAAAGACTAAAAGACTTAAGTGGGTTTCCAGGCTGAGAGGAAAGCCGGCAGAGACAGAGAGACTAAAGGTATTGGCAAGAGGATGTGACTCAAGGAAACAGTCCTAGAGGAGAAAATTGTCCTGACGAGGTCATCTACTTTAACAAATTTTAGCTTCTAATGGTGTCTAGCCAGGAGAGTTGTCGAGCATCTGTGGAAAGCAGGAGTAGCAGCAGGCAGGCAACTGGTGCTGGGCTTGGAGCAACCCCAGAGAATAGGAGACAGGCTCCCTCCCTTACTAATCCTGGGGGCTTCTGACTTGCGCGGTAAAACCCCGTAAGAGAAGGCACGTGTAGTGAGATTAGAAAGTTCACCCCCCTCGCCTGCATCTCCTGAAATTCTGTAACAATCGACGGAACACAGCCCCCAGTCCAAGGGATTGTAATCGCTGCACAAACAGCACTTTCTTGGGCTGCAAAGGAGTCAGATTTGAGTTTGAGTCTCAGCTTTGCTAGAGATTAGCTACCAGCTTTGGGCAATTTCTTTGCTCTAGGCCTCAGTTTCTTGACTTACAAAATGGAGCCAAGCGATTGATGCCGCAAGCCTAGATGGTGAGGCTTAAGCAAGTTCACAGGCCTGAAAGTGCTCTGTAAAAAATCACGCTCTCTGCAAATAGACGGTGTATGATGCACACGTAAAGATGGGATTTGAAGTCTCAGAAAATTGGGCAAAGCCCACGCACAGTTTTTGTTGTTGTTACCCCTGTAAAAAGACATATCAATTACAAAGGAGAGTGTTAAAGCCAAGACCTTCAGCTTTCACTGAAGACCAATTCCTTGCAATCCTGAGGAGCCAGAAGGTCAGGTGTTGAGGGTGGAATACAAATGCGTTCTCCCAGGGACTGGAGCCTGGGGAAACGGGGCCACAGGGGCACGCACTGTCCCTGGAGGCAGGGGGCACCAGTGCACAACGGAGACTGTACCCACAGGACTCCAGGCTGTATCCTCACAGTGAAGGGCTCAAGTTTGAGTCAAGACAAACCCGGGTTCGAAATCTGACTCCGTCACGTATCAGCCGTGTAACCTCAGACAATCCAAATGCACTGAGCTTCCGTTTCCTCATCTGTAAACTGGGATGACAACCTCTACCCTGAGAATGCTGTAATGATTAAATACAACGTGTCTGTATCTGTGTAATAATGCATGCATGCATTTGTGTGTGTGTGTGTGTGTGTGTGTGTGTGTGTGTGTGTGTTCAATTGTAAGTGCTCAATTAATGGTAGCTATTATGTTGGGTCTGTTGTTGTAGGCTTCACAGAAGCTTGTTTTCACACACAGCTGTTATTTACTGATACTTACTAAGAGCTTTACAGGTATAGTGTTAGCTAAACATAATGTTTAAAGTACAGGATCGAGGGGCGCCTCGATGGCTCAGCTGGTTGGGCGACTGACTCTTGATTTCAGCTCATGTCATGATCTCACGGTTTGTGAGATCGAGCCCCATGATGGGCTCTGCACTGACAGTGTGGAGCCTGCTTGGGATTGTCTCTCTCCCTCCCTCTCTGCCCCTCCCTGGCTCGTGCACACATGAGGACTCTCTCTCTCTCAATAAATAAACTTTAAAAAAAATCTTTAAAAAAAGTATAAAATGTATTATGTCAGTTGAACTTAAAAAAAATTTTTTTAATGTTTATTTATTTTTGACAGAGAGAGAGGGAGAGAGAGAGAGAGAGAGACAGAGCATGAGCAAGGGAGGGTCCGAGAGAGAGGGAGACACAGAATCCGAAGCAGGCTCCAGGCTCTGAGCTGTCAGCACAGAGCCCGACGCGGGGCTCGAACTCACAGACCACGAGATCATGACCTGAGCCGAAATCGGATGCTCAACTGACTGAGCCACCCAGGCGCCCCAGTCACTTGAACTTTTAAAACTGAGAGCAAAAACTACTTCTATTCTATTTTTCTCTCCATCCTTGGGTATAATAAAGTCTCTAGCACAGAGCAGGGATTTAAGAAATGTTTGCTGAAAGAAGGAAGAAAGGAAGAGAGGGAGGGAAGACGGACAGGAAAAGCAGAGGGGAAAAGAGAAGGAAGCAGATGGATAGTGAGAATACTGACACAGGTGTTATGAAATTCAAGGACTGACAAAAACAGAGACAAAGCATTTCCGAGCTACTGAATGAATAAAGATTTCTTATAAAAAAGTCACTTTCTCATGCTGATGTGATTTATTTTTACTCCTCTAAGCTCTGGTATAATCTTTCCCTCCATCTGGCAAGTGGGAACGGACCAGCTATATTTCAAGTTTGCTAACAAAGATTGCTTAAGGTAAATATTTGTGGCTTGCCAGAGCAAACCATACCATTTCAGTTTTAGGTTGTTTTAATGATAAGCTCCTTCAGATCTAGCTCCATTGATACTTTGTAGCACAGCATGGAAGTACATTGGACTCAAATTCCAACTATATTTAGAATCCCTTTCACACCGCATCATTCGAGCAGATGTGGGGCCAGCTGCTGTGAATTCTTTCCTAGAATCTTACTGAGACGTAGATTTTGGTACGATTTTCAAAAATAAGTTACACAGGTGTCATCTCTGAGTCAATTAGCACTCTAGCTATAAAAAGAATATGTACAAATTGGGCTCTCTTCCTACGAGTTCCGAGACAGGAACAGGGTTTTCGCTGTTTCGATCAATCTGTTTTCATTTGATTGTATTAAGCGATTTTTTGCCCGCAAAACAAAAATAAAGTTCTCCCTGGGCTGTGCCACTGCAATTTTGTTCCCTTCTTGCTGTTAGCATTTATTCTAATATTATCATGGAATGAGGTGATTGGATAAAATCCTTTCTTTGGATTCAGATTCAAGTAATATTGATGGAGCACAAAACTCTGGGAGTGCCTCCATCTCCGCTACATTATTTTCCTGCTTAGGAAAAGCGGTCTAAAGATATCGAAACAAGCCTGAATGACCTGTCTTCAACACCATGGTAAGTCCGGAAAACAGGTGAAATCCTGAAAGCACGTGAATCTAAGTATCTTGGGGGCAGGGCCAAGGTCACTGGTTCAGCAGTCCTGGACAAGGCAGGAACGTTCGTAGACCAGTTTCCTCACTTCTCAAACAAGGACTCATGGACTGGTTGGTCTCAGATCCCAGGCGGCTTGCTAGAACCTCCTGTGCCCTGCAGGAGACCACAGTCATGGGCCTGCCTCAGTGTGCCATTGAGTGGTAGCCACAGTGAGGACCTTTTCAAAAGCAAATCAAATAATGAAGTTGTGAGAGTTGAGAAAACTCTTCTCTCTTCAGGGGGGTATTTTTTCTTTAAAAAAGTGGGAGTACCCAAAAGTCAAATTTACATTCTGTAAATTTTTGTTTTAGTCATTCTAAAGCCAATAATATTCTTTTATCTCATTTTCTCTTTCTTTCTTTCTTTCTTTCTTTCCTTTCTTTTTCTCTCTTTTTTTTTTTTTTTTTGAGAGAGAATCCCAAGAAGGCTCAATCTCACAGCTCTGGGATCATGACCCGAGCTGAAATCAAGAACGGAACACTCAACCGACTGATCTGCCCAGGCAACCCAACCCCCTCACCCCGCCTAAAGCCAATAATATCCTAAGGCTGTGTTGTGGACCAGTGTGCCTGAGCGGAAACCGAGGGATGGGCAAAATTGGCCTTGGGTTCCTCCACCATTGCCACGTCGACGGTGCTGTGTCACGAGGGCCGTGCGCCTTCCCCATGCGGTTACGCTCACAGTTCTCCCCTGCCATCAGACAGCAATTTTCATCTGTGCATCTCTTCATGTGTTATAATACTTAATTACGCTTCATCTTCATATTATCCTAATCTTACTGATGCTCAGAGAGGTTAAGTGGTTTCCAGTAGATCCCAGCTACAAAGAGAGGCAGAACGGGTGCCTAAGCCCAATTCCTTTGATTCTCAGTTCAGTGCTTTCTGAGTTAAACACAACAGTAGCAGCAGTGGTGAAGAAGTATTCTGCATTTACTGCACATCAGGCGTCGAGCTAAGAGCTCCACATACAAGGCCATCTTATTTCATCATGGTAGGAACTCTGTGATGTAGGTATTATTATAATCCCCACTCACAGATGCGGAAATCACTTTCCACAGAGAGGTTACGTGATACGCCCAAGGTCTCACAAGTATCAAGACGTACAATCGAGAATCGCTTTCTCACTTGCTCGTTCGACAGTTACGCTAGATTTGCCTTCTTACGATAGATCGCTGCTGCCATCATGGTTTCCATCCATAATTCAGGTGAAAATATATGCAAGAAGAGTCCAGGGCTGCCTAATATGGCCTCCGCTGGAGCTCTGAGTCACGTATAACACAGATCATTGGCATTGGGATATCCTGCTCTTGCGCGGCTCACAGATTCTCTGAGGGCACCGACTACATGGCTTTATTCTCAGTGTCCAAACACAACTGTATTACATACAGACAATTCATAGCAACCGTGTGCTGAGTGGAACCCAATGGAAATTACCAAGTCTTCGTCAACACAGACGGAAGTACAGACTGTCTCCTGGTTATAACTGCAGTTTAAAATTAAGCGACATAAGCCTGAAACCAAAAGGCTAAGTTTCGACTTTTAATTCAAGGGAATCAGCAGAGCAGAAGTAAGTATGTGACCCACCAACTACGTGTATCCTGCAGACAGGTGTACGTTGCCTTTAAATTTCGAATCAATGGCCAGTATTTAAAAATTGAGAGATTTCATAAGAAAAATCCCAATGTCCAGTTTCTCTAGAAAAACTGAAACACATGACACTAGATGGGGTATCGGCTGGCTAGCTCACCAGCCGCAATGGGACCAATTTCATCTATTTATATTCCGGGGCTGCTCTGGGATTCTGAGGTTGTGAACCTCAGAAGCTACAAAGAGGGCAGAAGAAGCTTTGGAAGTACACAGGAGTCTCCTAAGGTTCCTGAATCACTGCTTCAACCCAACAGTTGACTCTACGAGTCTTGCCATACAGTAACTTGAAATTTCAGCCATTTTGAGCTTGTCATCTTTGCCTCAGAGGACAAAATAAACTGACTGCTCACTCTCAACCTGGTTTACTTGTCCCCAAATCTAGAATGTGTCCAGCTTTAAGCTCTACCACAAAAACGATCAGGTCAGCGTCCCTTCAATGGCTGCGGGTCCGATGCTCCATGCTGATGCTTTACAGGTGGGGCAAAGAGCGAACTATATCGCACCGATACGTTTTAAGGAAGAAAGGCGGTCATTGGCAAAAACACTGAATCTTTTGAAAAAGCCACCTTTAATCAGCTTATTAGTTGTCACAAGGGTGTAGGCAAAAAGTTGACATTCGCACTCGCTGACCCCCTTCTGGGTAGGTGAGCAGGGTTTTCGTCCTGAAAATTCTGTGGTCTCTGCAGCTGTGCTACTATTCAGGAAGACCAGAGGTCTGCAGAGCCGCAAGCAGGGAACTAAACATGCATTTGAGAAAGTCTTTAATCACTAAATCAGACAGGTTTATGCAATGCAAACACAGCCACCGATGAACTACACTGGTATAAAAGGAGACTGCCCTTACTGAAATTTTGGATTATAATGTAAGAAAAACATTTCCTCCATTAGTCAGCGGCTTGCTATTGAATCCTATGCCTTAAATAATCTACAGACACTTAAGGGCTTTCTCTTGTCTGGGTAGCAAACAAAACACTAAAAACCTAGAAGGGGTCAACAGTATTGCTAGAATTACACATTCAGTATCATTTTATGTTACAATCAGCTAGACTTCAAAGAAAGACTTTAAAAATGTAGTTAATGGGATCATTTCTGAAGAGGATTTTTTTAAACTATGTATGATTGGAAATACGCAGTTTCTTTCACTGTTAAAAAAAAATAATGCCTGCTTGTTAGAAAGTCTGCAATCAACTCAGCTTTATTGCTTCAAATAAGCAGTTTGCACACAGAACAATAAAATTGTTTAATAAAAGAACATAATAGGCTTAGCAGATGTTGCAATCATAGAACATTTTAGGTAAATGGTTTTAAAAGGACATTTCCTCAGTTTAGAAACACACTTTGGAAAATGAAATTCAGTTGCTGATTTTATACAGCTTCTCTCTGAGGGAGTATTTGGGCTTTTTTTTTTTTTTTTTTTTTTTTCTAGCAGACACACAAGACTGAGTTTACCATGAGCCAGCTTCCAGCAAAAGCGGGCCGGAGGGAATGTAACTCCTTTAAGCAGCTCACATACCCACGTTCCTACTAATAAAGACATCTTGGTGGTTTCTTCCAAGACATCTTTACCATTTGTTCGCTGACAGCTTTGGGGTCTGAAAGAATATTGTCGCTTTCTCAGCAATGAATCCTTCAACATTTATTCAACACTCTTCAGAGGACATAAAGATGTGCCTCATTTCCTGCCTGCAAGGAACTTACGTTCCACCAGAAACACAGAAAATGACCAGATACAAGCTCGTGGTTACACAGTTCCGGACGGCTGGGTGTACTAAGTCGTTCCTCTAATAAACAATGCCACCTGCATAAGGACAAACTTCTGAAGGCTGATGAAAGACAGGGCTTCGGCTCAAAGGAGGAAAAAGTGTTACAACGTTTAAACGTCACTTAATGTAACCTATCTCCCAAGAAGATGTGCAAGCATGGCAGGCAGCCAACATTTCCAATTGCGTGCCTATTTCCTACCAGCAAAACTGGACGAGGTACTTGATCACTTTAATAAATTATAAGTTATGTTTTAAGTCTGTATAGTGTCTCAGCACTTAGCTTCCAAAAAAGAAAAATCAAAGTAGTAATCTTCCCATCTTAATGCATCCTTTTCTGCCTTATGACCAATAAATGCCCCAACCCTAAATGCTCACGTTGTATCTGCTACAAGTCCAAGCGGACTTTACAGCAACTTAGTGACTTGATTCTAATTAGTTCCCTTACTTAACAAAATGCTTGTATCACATACCACACACCACAATAAATCTATGTGTGAGAGAAGTCAGCACGGTCCTTATCATTCTTAAGTAATGAGACCATTTGTCACAAGGAACTTATTCGGACAGTGGCTCAGAAAATGTTAACGTTTCTGCTGCCACAATCAACCATTTACAATATATATGGGGGGAGAAACAACCCTTAATATATCTCAGTGCTCCATCTGTGCTAACTGCCTCGGGCTCAACCATGTCTCAGCTCCCAGGTGCACTGAACCACATCTATCAAAATATTTACCCCTAGAATAGCTTTGTAATAAGAGTGGAATGTCCTTTTTGATGATTTCCTTTGAAAAATCCATATACTGGCATTTCTAAACTTTTGGAGATGATAGATTGCATGAATCTACTCATTTAAAAAAAAAAAACCCCAAGGTGATTAATGTATTATAATACCTATACAAACACATAATATATTTAACATGCTTTATATTTTCACCTATGACTATGGCTCTAACTTACAGCTGAGTGCGCCTCATTTCTTTTTTTTTTTTAATTTTTATTAGTATGTTTATTTATTTTGAGAGAGAGACAGAGAGAGAGATTTGAGAGAGAGAGAGAGAGAAAGAGAGAGAGAGAGAGAGAGAGAGTGCGAGTGGGGGAGAGGCAGAGAGAGAGGGAGACAGAGAATCCGAAGCAAGGCTCCAGGCTCTGAGATGTCAGCACAGAGCCCGACGTGGGGCTTGAACCCATGAGTGTGAAATCATGACCTGAGCCGAAGTCAGACTCTCAAACGACTGAGCCGACCAGGCGCCCCTGAGCGCGCCTCATTTCTAATGCCATCCTGGTTCTCACTGTGAGTTGAATCCCTGCTAGATGGTTAGGAAGGAGACAATACTAGGTATGAACCTTCAGCGGCAATGGCATACCAACATGATACATGGCTAGTGAAAGCTATGAAGGTCTAGAGTGGTTGTTGAACAGGTTAAAGCAAATCAGCTTCTGGGACTGCAATTTATGTTGCAGAACGAAAAAGAAAAGAGCACCCAAAATCTTAAATACAGAGAACAAACAGAGGGTTGGGGGGGGGAGGGGCACTGAGGAGGGCACTTGTTGGGATGAGCACTGGGTGTTGTATGTAAGCGATGAATCATGGGAATCTACCCCCAAAACCAGGAGCACACTGTATACACTGTCTGCTAGCCAACTCGACAATAAATTATAGTTTAAAAAAAAAAGAAAAGAAAACTGGGTAGGGGAATTCCTCCTGATGCAGCAAAAACATACCAAAAATCTACCGAACTTTTAAATATTCGGTGCTCATTGCAGAGGAAATACCTCGACCATCCCGTCCACATGGTCACGGCATGATCAGTACTTAAAACAGTGGTTCAGCACTCTGAGTCCCCCCAGATGTGAAGGGCAAGTGGAAAGTCAGTCCCGGCATGCCTCGCACAAGCAAGCAATGGAAACACCGCAGGTCCCTCCGCTCCCGCACGGTTCCCAGGTCCTGGCTGTGGTGTCCCTTTGCTTCATCGGCTCTAGCAAAGTTTTGCCCTCGGGGCTTCTGTGCCGCCCCCAACTTCCTATCCTCGAAAGGAACCAGACAGGGTGGCAAGTACACTGAACAGGGCCAGGCAGAACATTCAAGAGGCTCTTACTGGTACCACCCAAGGGCCCCAAAATTGCTCAACGTCTCCATAGGAATGTGGCACCCATTCTGCGTAAGTGGGGGGAAATTCCCTTCAGTCTCTTTTTTCTTTTTGTCAATAAAATAAAATGAACGTAAGTAGAATAACAAAATATCCTTACTTCCTTCCCTTCATAACAATGATGACCATTGTTACTTTACTACAATCAATTAATATCCAGCATTAATTGGATATTAATCCAACTGTCTGGGTCTGAGAACCCAGGCATTTGGAAGACATCAAATATACTTAACTTTTAGAGTCCCAGCGTCAACATCACATCAAACATACTAAAAGTTGTATTCATAAGCCACATTTAAAAAATAACTTTATGGGGCGCCTCGGTGGCTTAGTCGGTTAAGCATCTGACTCTTGATTTCAGGGCAGGTCATGATCTCACACTTTGTGAGATCAAGCCCCATGTTGTGCTCTGTGCTGACAGCGCTGAGCCTGTTTGGGATTCTCTCTCTCCCTCTCTGCCCTTTCCTTGCTCTCTTGCTCTCAAAATAAATAAATAAATAAACCTAAAAGAATTTAAAAAATAATTTTAAGGCCAGGGCGCCTGCCTGGCTCAATCAGAAGAGCATGCAACTCTTGATCTCGGGGTCGTCTGAGCCCCATGCTGGGTGTACAGATTACTAAAAAAAAAATTAAATTAAAAAAAAAAACAACTGATGGCCAAGGCATTTTTGAAAGAATTTTTGCCTTTCTTTTTGAAACTATTTGGCTACTACTCATTTATTCCATAGTTGGCTATGATTTCTCAGTAATCATGGATACATTTAACATCTACTGAAGACAAAAAAATCTGATTCTGTATTTGTTTGCTTAAACATTTATTGTTGATCCCGTACTATTTTTGAGCCAATGTTTTTTCTTTGGCGATTTCCGACACTTTGAGTGTTCTAAAAACGATATTATTTAGTCATTGCGCCCCTCGTGCCTAATGATTACCACGATGGCCTTGACTGTAATAGCCAGAGAGGCAATGTGAGGGGGAGACACCTCCATCGGGACTGCAGGAAAGACACAGGGGGAGCACGGAGGGAGGGAAACGTAGGTGAAGGAGACGATGGCCGATGGAAGCTTGTCGTGGGGGCTGCAACCCAGTGAAACAGCAGACAGGGTATCGGACGGTTCGACAGTCACTCTGTCTATGTCTCACACGAGACACAGATGAAGAAAGCACGTTCTCTCCTCTCGAGGAATTCATTACTTAGTGGGGGAAAGAGGGCTTTCAGACAGCATGTGAGGCAGGGTGGGTATGCTGCTGTCAAAGGCTTTCCAGAAGAGATGGCATTTCGGCACGTTCATTTACTGGCAGAGTAAAAAATGAGCTTCATTTGCTCATCTGTAATTGGGACAATAACACTGACTTCACTGGGTCAGGAATCACAAAGAGACATACGTGTACGGTACACTACCTGTGTCAAATGTACCTTCCTTTCTTCTTTACTTAAATGAGCTTTTACCGTGTGTCAGAGGCTCTGCCAGGCACTGTATATACAATGGACAATACACATCAGGTTACCTTCATGAAGCTTGTAACAGAGACTACTCTAGGATACGAGGAAGGTGGGCCAGGCAGAAGAATCAGTGTGAGCAAAAGCAAAAAGCAAAAGTGTGTTGAGAGAGCAATCAGTCACCCAGTTTTTGGAAGTGAGGAAGGAGGAAGGAGTGAGGAAGAGGGTTTGAGGATGTTTGTTACTGTCAGTGGTTAAGACCAACAAAGAGTAGGAAAACCACTCAGCCGCGGTAAGTTAGGGGGTAGAACAGAATGGCAAATGGGTTGTATCTACTGTATCAGTTCTCATCGGTTGGTAATGGCTTCCTGGAAGGCCATATTGAAAATGAACTCATGACTGCCAATGTCCATCACGGGCACTGTAGGGGCTAGGTGTAATATGTGAGTGGCAGATAGGGCATTCTTTGTCTACACGAAATTGAGCACTGTCTTTGTAAAGAGTCACATCCGGGAGAATGTGTGTCATTTCCTTAGCAGAGACCTAGAAACTAGAGCAGGACAGAAGACCCAGTGGGGGAGGTAGATCTCTGACGAATGGCCCAGCGGAAGGCCAAGAGATCAAAGGAATATAGGGTAGTGGTGACTGCTTTAATGAATTGGCTTAGTGTGGAATTCATGTCAGGCTGAGTCACGAAAATGGAGCCAACAAATTGGGAAAAGTGAAAAAGGTTGGGTTATGGAGGCAGAGTTCCGTGTTCAAGTTACAGCTCTTCCAATTATTAGCTGCTTATGCCACTCAATCTTTCTAAACCTTAGTCTCTCAGGATAAAACATGTGGATATTCGTACCTCACAGGTTTGTGGAAATGACTAAAACATACTGGACAGTACCTAAAACGCACTGGGCGCTCAATAAATAGTACTTCTCTTCCTCTTTTCTTGAAGTGACTGAAGGTCCATAAATAGAAAATTGTGTAGGTCTACAGAAAAGGAAGGAGTTAGACGGTAAATATCCAGTGTGGCTGGGCTGGGCAGTAGATGAAAATTACAAATGCCTAGAATTAAGAAGTCAGGGAGTGGCGAGATCGGAAGCCACTGGTTTGGCTGGCTGTCCGTGGGCATGGTCTCGGAGGTCACATAGAAAGTTACAGTGAAGGGGGCGCCTGGGTGGCGCAGTCGGTTAAGCGTCCGACTTCAGCCAGGTCACGATCTCGCGGTCCGTGAGTTCGAGCCCCGCGTCAGGCTCTGGGCTGATGGCTCGGAGCCTGGAGCCTGCTTCCGATTCTGTGTCTCCCTCTCTCTCTGCCCCTCCCCCGTTCATGCTTTGTCTCTCTCTGTCCCAAAAATAAATTAAAAACGTTGAAAAAAAAAAAAAAAAGAAAGTTACAGTGAGGAATATGGAATGGAACCCTGCTGGTGGAGCTCACAGCTCATTGTGAAGATCATTTTAACCACAGGTTATAATAAGTGTGCCCCAGAATTAGGCAGAAAGGACACGAGAGGGTTAGGGGACAGGGGACAAGGTGAGAGAGAAACTGGGGAAATTTTCACAAAACGGCAATGAGAGTTGCATCAAAGGTCATCAAATTTTTTCCCAAATGCAGCGAAAGAAAACCACTCTTCTACGAAAAGGGAAGAGTATGTGGAACAGAAATTAAGTGAAGAGTTTTAGGGGCCTTTTCAGCAAAGATGTCAAAATCACACAGGACAAAGGCAGGAATGAGGAAGACAGGGGAAAAGAATGAGTCAGGGGCTGAGGTCACCTAGGATAACCTACTGGTCTCTTGTTATTGTTTTTATTCTCTTCAAATTGGCCAAAACAAACCTTAAGACCAATCAAGAATAGATTCTTATCGTTAGATTCTAACCCTAGTCACTGAAACTCAACATGCATTTACCATACACAGAAAACAACCTAATTAGGCAAATAAATATGTATGAAACTGGAAATGTTATAGCCCATATGCAAAAACACTTGCCCAGCTGAAAACTGGTAGGTGACATCCAGTTAACTGAGCTTAGAAGACCTTGACTGACAAATCAGAAAGCAACTCGTTTTTAAAAGCCAGTATCGGGGCGCCTGGGTGGCACAGTCGGTTAAGCGTCCGACTTCAGCCAGGTCACGATCTCGCGGTCCGTGAGTTCGAGCCCCACGTCGGG
The DNA here is from genome assembly GCF_018350195.1 of Panthera tigris. Taxonomy (NCBI): domain Eukaryota; kingdom Metazoa; phylum Chordata; class Mammalia; order Carnivora; family Felidae; genus Panthera; species Panthera tigris. The sequence goes on along the minus strand of NC_056676.1, from coordinate 67,504,276 downwards.
CTCTGGGCTGATGGCTTGGAGCCTGGAGCCTGTTTCCGATTCTGTGTCTCCCTCTCTCTGCCCCTCCCCCGTTCATGCTCTGTTTGTCTCTCTCTGTCCCAAAAATAAATAAAAAACGTTGAAAAAAAATTTAAAAGCCAGTATCATCTTCAAAAAAATTAAATGAGCTTAAAATAAAATCATTAAGTTGGTAGGAATTAAAAATAAATTCATGCAAAAATCTTGCCCTGAAGTTTTAAAAATCCTGTTTTGCTAACTTTAGAACCTCCTCATTTTCAGTAAATTAGTTGGAACATTTTTGTTTGTTTGTTTCATTTTCTGTTTTGAAATCTTGGATGCTTGAAGCCTTCCCTTGCGGTTGGGACCTCCAACCTGCCAGAGAGCGTGTATGGCTTAAGCTTCACTTGTATATTGGGATGAATGAGGATGGGGTATACAGCAGTTATGTCTTTCTTAAACACAGTTTGAGATGTCCTTGTCTCAAGAGCTCTGGGAAGTCCTCTGAGAATGACATCATCACCAACGTGAATCATCTATAATATGTTCCACCTCGCGGAAGGAGAGGGACCTGAACACAGCACGAGTTAAGCTACACGGGGCAGGAGAGGCACCTGGCGCGGGGTGCTTTAGAAAACGTGGGCACCTACTGGCTCCAGGCTGTCCCATCAGGAGACAGGCAGGTTGTCAAGAAACACCCACATTGGTGAGATCTCAGGATTCTAAGATTTATAGTCCAGCAACCCCACTTCATAGGGATAGAAACACAGTCACGGGAAAGGATATCAGGTGACCCTCACCTGTAATCTGAGCCAGGAATGGAGCCAGAATTAAGAAACTGGTCTCCCAACTTTACCGGTCGTTCCTAAGCCCCCTTTACTAAACTGAAAGACACACACTTCAGGGGATGATCTGAAGAATCGCCAGCATACTGTGGTCTAAATAAAGAATGAAATAAACACCAGTTGCAACCTCAAATACGTCCATAAGCTGTAAGTCGGAAAGGTAGTTTTAAAATAATACTTTCTAATTCTTTTGAACTAAAATCAAATTTGGGACGCCGTAGGAAGGCAGTTCAAACAAAAGCTAATTTTGTTTAATGAACTAACCAGGAAGGCATTGTGAAAGTATTGTGCAACTGAATGCTTAGCTAATTACTGTGAGATCAAATAACTGTTACCATGGTTACTGCACACTGTTTTCCATAATAACTTTTATCACTTCAATAAATCTTTGTGACGCAACAAATATAAAAAGTTTACTGTAACATGACTATAATGTTTTGGAAGGCACACACTGATGACTGACCTACTGAAATTACCTTCCCATATTTGTCAGTGAACAAGGGGTGATGCCCTATCTAGTTGACTCAGTGTCAAAATGTTTCAACGGCTCCTTGAGGAAAAGTCTGTAATTCATCAAAAGTTGAATTTACCTGGTCCTGTCATCCGACAGAAAAAAAATCAGAGGGCTCTCTCAGCATCACATCTCGTCTTTGGGAATAAAAATAACAGCAACCGTTTATGAAGCAGTAATTGTCAGGTTGCACGCTGGGCAGCTGACCGACGTCACCCTGTAATCTTTCCCACTCTGCTGCGGGAAAAGGATCCGGCTAGTGTCATCCAGCTCCCTCTTGGAAGACATTTCAACCCAGGTCAGTCTAGCTCCAAAGTCACTTTTCTTTCCAGCACACCACACAGCCTTATGTATATAAAGACAGACAGACAATTTCTATAATAACTGTTTTCTTGCTGCTGAGTACTGGTAAATTTGCACCGAAGTGCCATCGGAGGCTCCCTGACATAATGACTGGCTGGTCTGTTAGCTGGAATGATGTCATTGCTCCACTGGAAAATGGGCCTTCTTTCCCCGGATATACTGGAGTTAAGACTTGCTTATATTCCTATTCCTGGCCCCTCCCCGCCTCCACATAGGCAGGGCTGAGTCATCTGGTCACTTTCACTTTTTGCTGTATCTTGCTTGCCCTTTTCTGTATCTAAATGCTGAGATTTCTAAGTGAAATAGTAAACATGATCTAATAAGTTAAGACTGACAATGAACATGAGTATTGAGTGCGATAAGATAAAGGAAACTGCAGATGTAGAATTCAGTTCTGCCGAGGTGAGGCTGTAGAGCCTCGGGCAGGTCGGTCACTGAGTATCTCTCTGGGTTTTCCCATCTGGAAAATGGGGCAGTAATCACCTACTAACTCACAGGGATATTATGCAGATTAATTATTTAATGTTGTTGCATTTTTTTTTGAAGATACACAGTGCTAAGTCATAATAATCATCATCAAGGTGAAATGTAAAACATACATATGATTAGAGTTATTAAAAAGCACAACCGGAAACCACTGTTGAAAGGGTATCCTACTGCAATAAAAGCAAGGATGCATCTTCCAGAACCCTGAAGCAGAAACCCTAATTCATGAACCCTGATTCATACCTATTCAGCACTGTTCCAAAGGTCTCAGTTTCAGAGAGGCCAAAAGCCATTTATTTCATGGTTGGTTTCAGAGATGAACAGGTAGGATTCATGTCCGGGACTGAATCAGCCTTGGATGACTCAGCTGCTGTAATCTCTCTCACGTTTAGAGATAGCCAAAGGCTGACCCTTCTGTCTTTTGTCCCCCACCGCCCCGGCATTTAAGCTGCAAACCTGTCCTTGACTCTCTATCCGGTCTCTTACCACCTCCTATCTTTTCCATTCAACCCGTTACTGCTACTTCCTAAATACCTCTCGAATTCAGTTCCTTCTTTCCGTGCCCACCTTAACAGTACCTGCAGGAAGACTTGTCTCCTTCCTGCCTTCCTGTCTCCAGTTTCCCCTCCTCCTTAAATCTATTTGTCATAAGGATTTGCATAATCGCATATACTGTTTGCAGTTCATTTTTTACTTCTTTCCTTATCCTACTCTCCTCACACTTGCTCTGTCTTACAGTTCCCGATGCTTACTGCTACTGTAACATCTACTACTCCACGGGATTAAAATTTGTGTGCTTTGTACCAGATGCTGGTTCTGAAGAACCCCAAGGTCAGTGACTGGCCTTTACTTCAGCCTGGCATGAAGTGTGTATGTGCTCGATAAATGTTAAATGAATGACGGAGTGCATGAGCAAAAGCTTCCAGTGGACAGGTTAACCAGGTACACTGGTTAATAACTCTGTTGTGCCCTCAGCTTGGTAAAAGGCTCTTGACCGATTATTTTTAACTGCAGGTGATGACAGTAACTGATTCAGGATGTCTTGTTATTACGACTCAGTGAATTAAGTTGTCCTTTGTGATACAGAGCTACACAATTCAAGTTTGCCTGCAAGCTTTTCGATTCAGTCCGATTCCATGAACTACTGCCAAGAAGCAAACACAAAGCATAAAACAAGAGTGTTAATGATTTTGTAGCAAGCTGTGATCACGGAATGTTCACATCTATCAGAACTCCTACTATTAAAAAAAAAAAAACCCCTCCTCTTCCAAAGTTATGTCAAGGGACAGGAAAGAAATTAATCAAGCAGTAAGTGGAATACAGAGGAAGGCCATTTTAGGGTGGTATGGTTTTGTTTGCGCCACAGATTGAAGAGAAAAAAATGAAAGAAAATCAGTATTTTACTTCCTTGCTCTGGAATGCTACTAGACACATAAAACCAAGTCGGCCACATGTTTAAACCGGCTTCTCTTACTCAAAGTAAAAGAGCCAAATTTATCTTCATCTATTCTGGGGAATGAGCAAAAGCAGCCGTTAAGAAGCTCATATTCGGTGCGAATACAAAAGATCTCTCTCCAAATATCTGCTGATTAAAAAGATAATTCTCTGTTGGGGCGCCTGGGTGGCTCAGTCGGTTGAGCATCCGACTTCGGCTCAGGTATGATCTCGCGGTCTGTGAGTTCGAGCCCCGTGTCGGGCTCTGTGCTGACAGCTCGGAGCCTGGAGCCTCCTTCGGATTCTGTGTCTCCCTCTCTCTCTGACCCTCCCCCGCCCATGCTCTGTCTCTCTCTCTCTGTCAAAAATAAATAAACATTTTTTTTACAAAAAAGAATTGGACTATATATTGAAATATTTTTAAAAAAAGATGAGTCTTTGAGATTGATAAAACACAAGAGATTTAAACGTCACCTATCGATGGCAGTCTAAGGATTAAACTTCATTTGAAGTTCACACAATGGTCTTCCAACAGAATCACCTCTGATTTTAGCTTCTAACTTCCTGACACTCTCCCTCTTCTTGGATTTCGATTTTTGTTTTCTAAGCCCAAGACTGCTCCTGAGATTACTCATTAGTTTTGGTCTCCAAGCTCCGGCACTGCGGGGCAACACCAGCCCTCCTGAAATCATTCCCTCCCTTGGCTCTGCTGCTCCTCTGGGGTCCAGCAGTCCTCCATCACAGACCGTTCAGCCTCGAGTTCCCTCCTCTTTCTAGCCAATGGATGTGTGTGTCCATCTCAGCCCTCTGTGTTGTGTCTGCTAAAACGTCAACGCTATATTGGAGTGTGCGACTTCTAAATAATTACTTTCAGCCTTCTTCTTTCTCCCAGTCCCAGGGCTGCACCTCCAACCACCTAAAGGATATTTTAATTGCTCATCACATCACTGCTTCAAAGAAAACATGCGTGAAATGGAACACACCATCTTTTCCTTCACTCGCAAACAGTTCCTTCTGCATTTGTGGGTAAGGATTGGCCATTCTCTAGGGCATTCATGATAAAACCTGGGGGTCCCCCTCCTTTCTTTTTTTAAAATAATATTTATTTGTTTTGGGGAGAGCACAAGCGGGGGAGGGGAGGGGAGCACAGAGGATCTGAAGGGGGCTCTGTGCCGACAGGCAGACGGCAGTGAGCCCGACATGGGGCTCAAACTCAGAACCACGAGATTATGACCTGAGCTGAAGTCTGACGCGCGACTGACTGAGCCACCCACCTGCCCCTCTCCTTCCTTCCAACAACCAGTCTATATGCTGGTGACGAATGCCAATGGCCTCTGACACATGGCTTGCAGTCTACCTTTTGAATTTAGCCAACCAAAATCAGAGTTCAAAATACTTACTGCTTTAACACGCAAACTAGTATCGTCCCTGTCTCCAGTTTCTACTCTTTCCTTCATCATGCCACCAGATTAAACCGTTTGTATATATCAACCTTTTTTTGGCATAGACTTTTGTTTATACCAAAAGTCTCCCGTAGGTTCAGTATCACCTGTAAGATATCCACTTCCTAGCACAGCATTCGGCTCCCTCAGCAATTTGGTCCTGACCTTGTAGTCTCACTTCTCACAATCTCCCATAAAAATACCACATGGATGGAAGCCTACAGACATGTTTGTGCTCACTAAAGGAAAGCAATAAAGGGAACAGATGTTCTGTCTGGTCCTCAAACCAAATGTTCATGGCCTTTGTTTATAAAGCAGAGTTCTTATCCGGTGAAATTCTCAGGGCCACCGTAACTGCTAACATCACTCCTCCTCCTTCTCAACAGACACCGCAGCATAAATAATTCTAAGGTCTGTTTCCTTGCCCTCAACTCCCTTCATCTCTGGTAAGACTTAGTTGCAAAAAACAAACAAACAAACAAAAACCCCCAAACTCTACCACTGCTGTCTTTTATTTTCCCTTCTATTTCTTTTTTAAAAATGTATTTATTTTGAGAGACAGAGAGAGAGAGAGAAAACTGATGGAACCACCCAGGTGCCCGTCCCTTCTATTTCTAATCTCAAAACTGCCAGTACTTTCTTTTCTTGTTCACCACCAACCCCACCCCGACCCCTCCACCAACAGGTATACTAGACCTGAAATTCTCAAGGATGCTTGTAAATTATTCAGAAGTAAGGCATGTATAAGGAAAATGATCTGTCCTTCCCAACAATATAGCAGGACCAATTGATAAGTACTTTAGAAAAACATCATCTTCAGAGAAAGAGATCATTTATACCTCCCTGTAGTCCCATGCGCCCTCCTGCCATAGAAGGTGAACACGGACAGTGCTGTTTGCTCATTACCATGGACTGTTTTCATTATCTAAGAAACTCACTAAAGAGCAAAGTCGGTAGGAATTTTGATTTCAGGGACATGCTGCTGAATTCCTTGTTGTTATTCTAATCACTAAATAATTCTATAATTTGAGGGTTTAAAAAAAAAAAGACCTTCTCTCCCTCAGCTCATGCAGAATTAGCTATACTCATACGTTCTTAATTTGACTCACAGAATCTAGTTCTAAGCAAGGCATGGATTTCATAGTGTGCCCCTGAGAGAAGATTCATCCAGAAATGTTTAGAAGTCAAATAACTTAAAACCATAGAGGGTACATAATTACATACTTACAGAAAAAAATATGCGGAAAGACCATGAGGGGGTAATAAAGAGACTCACATAACAGGGTTTAAAAGCAGAAGAAAAAATAAACGACGACAACAAAAGACCAACAGAGGCTCAGAGGCAAGGAAGATTAGGTATTTTAGGTAGCTGTGTGGTGTGACAGAAAGAGGCCAGAAGCCTTGCTCCAAAAGTAGGCTCTGCTATGGACAGGCTTATGATCAAGGGCATCTATCTGTGAGGCGGGCTGCATCCTGGGGGAGGTGAGGGAGGCAGCGGCCTGGGGGCCAAAGTGAAGAGAGTACACAGAAACTCACTAAATCAGAACAAGTCCTATTTTAACGTGATATTCGAGCCATCAAAATGAATGCCCAAAAGAAATGCATGATGAACAAAGTAAAATTTTATGTTAGGACAGAACCCAATCCTGCCCTTAACTGCACGACTCACCTTAATCCTGGCCCTGTCAGATCCTGCGAATTTTAATTTTTTAAAGACTGCATACAAAATGTTATTTGTCTTGCCTATTGACTTTTTGGCAGCCTCTTAAACTCTGCGCCCCAGGCAAGTGCCTCACTCACTTCTCCCCAGCTCTAGCCCTGCTGCTGGCCTGCGATTTCTCATCTGTGCAACAGGAACACTGAAAACACTGAACCATCACTTTCTCAGGGTTGCTGCAAAGAGTAAAGGAGATACTTGCATGGGGGCGAGGGACTGGAAGAGGTGAGGACATTTAAAAGACATTATTATTACTTTAGGAAGAATGGAGTCATGAGGCAGAAAGATGGCCCAATAAAACTCCCAGGAAGTAACTGTGGCCAGCTGTCCCGCTCCCCTCTCCTCTCCTGTGCCAGTGCTCTCTGGGCCTTTCGGTCTCTTCCATGGTTCTCGAGTGGCTTCAAAGAACAGCCTGCCCCATCCTGTGCCAGGCCGCATGGGCAGGTAGGTGCCACTGCGTGTAACAGACACAGAGAGGACTCAGCAGAGGGTATACCCGAGGTAGCTTCTTGGAATACGGATTGTATCCATTCTTCGGAGAATTATTTTTTGAAAGGGACATGAATAGAGTAGAAAATCTAAAACGAAACAGCAAAGATTAGAACAGAAACTCCAGGCCAAGAGACACGTGAAAAGATGTTGGGGGAGCCTGGGTGGCTCTGTCAGTTAAGCGTGGGACTCGACGCTGGATTTCGGCTCAGGTCGTGATGTCACGGTTCGGGAGCTCGAGCCCCGTGCTGGGCTCCACGCTGACAGCGCAGAGCCTGCTTGGGATTCTCTGTCTCTCCCTCTTTCTCTGTCCCTCCCCTGCTCGTGCCCTCTGTCTCTCAAAATGAACAAAGAACTAAACATTTAAAACAGAAAAGATGCTCAACACCACTAATCATGAGGGAAATGCAAAGCAAAACCATGAGATACTGCCTTATACCCGTCAGAACAGGTGCCTTCGAACAGGAGTAAGACGTGTTGGTGAGGATGTGGTGAAAAAGGAACCCTCATGCACTGTTGGTGGGAACGCAAACTGGTGCAGCCATGGTGGAAAACAGTATGGAGGCTCCTCAAGAAATTAAAAACAGAGATACCACAGGATCCAGTTATTCCACTACTGGGTATCTGCCCAAAGAAAACAAAAACACTAATTTGAAAACATAGGTGTGGGGCGCCTGGGTGGCTCAGTCGGTTAGGCGTGGGCTTTGAGCCCCGCATCGGGCTCTGGGCTGACAGCTCGGAGCCTGGAGCCTACTTCGGATTCTGGGTCTCCCTCTCTGCCTCTCCCCCACTTGCACTCTTGTCTCTCTCTGTATCTGAAAAGTAAATGTTAAACAAAATTGAAAAACGAAAAGATATATGCACCTCTTTGTTTACTGCAGCATGATTTACAATAACCAAGATACTGAAGAAGCCCACGTGTCCACTGATAGATGAACTGATAAAGAAGACACGGTGTATATATAGCCGACGGAGTGTTACTCCAGTGGGTGTTACTCAGCAATAAAAAAGAATGGGATCTTGCTATTTGTGACCACATGGGTGCCTAGAGCATATTATCCTAAGTGAAGTAAGTCAGATAAAGACAAACACCGTATGATTTTATTTGCATATGGACTCTAAAACACAAAACGAAACAAACGAAAAAGCTGAAACAGACCCACAAATACAGAACAAATTGATGGTTGCCAGAGGGGAAGGGAGTGGACAAAATGGGTGAAGGGGCGGTGGGCTGGGGGTGGGGGTGGCGATCCGGGCTTCCAGTTACCGAATGCGTAAGTCACGAGGATAAAAGGTACAGCACAGGGAACACTGTCAGTGGCAGTGTAACAGCGCTGCATGGGGACAGATGGCGCCTACACCTGAGATGAGCATACAGCATAATGCAGAGCTGCTCAATCACTGCTGTCTATCTGGGACTAACGTGACACTGTGGGTGAACTACACTATAATAAAATAAAACAAATCAAAAAGCTTAGGAAACACCGAAACGAAGACAAGAAACTTCAGTGAAACTTCCCATTTGTTGCGGGCCACTTTGGACCATGCCTCCGACTTCCTGGGAGCAAGTCCTTCTCTGTCTTTTAGGGCTTCTCTAGAGAGAGATCAGGCACTCCTGTGGGGCATCCGTCACAGTCCTGGTTATTCTGGTCCATGTGTTCATCTGACAAACACCTAGAACACCCAGTTATGTGCCACACTCTGGAAATCTGGAGACGGATAAAGTATAGCTTCTATCTTCAAGAAGCCATCTGGGGGCACCTGGGTACCTCAGTAGGTTAAGTGTCTGACTTTGGCTCAGGTCATGATCTCACAGTTCATGGGATCAAGCCCCACGATGGGCTCTGTACTGTCAGCACAGAGCCTGCTTCGGTTCCTCTGTCCTCCTTTCTCTCTCTCTCTCTGCTCCTCCCCTGCTCATGCTCTCTCTCTCTCTCTCAAAAATAAACATTTTTTTTTTATATATAAAAAAGCCATCTGGGATTATCAGAGTATCAGAAGAGCTCTATATGGCAGGCTGAAGCTTCTATTTATTCAAAACATTTTTAGTGAGTCTGTCATTAGGCACTGTTCTAGGCCATGGGAAATAGCAGTGAGTGTAACCCAATAATCTCTCTGCAATGTAGGACTGATATTTCAGAGCAATTCTTGAGTTAGTCCAAAACTGGGTTTGCTCTAGGGAAGGTTTCACCTCTCGTCTCATCCCAGAGCATCAGTGCGGTAGACCTAACACTTAGCAGTGTATCAAACGTGAAGCTAGAAGTGATTTTTTAGTTTCCTCACAAGATGATCTCTTCCATGATCCAAAAGGGATACTAGGGATGTCTAAGAGACAGGGCCCCTGGAAACATCATAGGGCCAACTGGACACCTCTGTACCAGTCCTTAGGAAGCTGCAATTAAGGTAATGAGTTATATTTGGCCACTTTGAAGACAGATGCCATCTTATCCCTTATGGCTCTCTCTGCCCACTTAGTCTGAGCACTTAACCAATACTTGTTGATTTAATGCAGTGTAATACTTGCAAATATGTTTTAGCAGCTATAGGCATCACTCTCCCACAGTGACATCTCTAGAAACTCTATGCCCCATGGATGGGAGATAAGGTGGCGGTACATGTGGAAGAAATGGTTTAAGGCTGTCCATCATCTACATATAGATCTGGTTCAGGAGAACAATAAAAACGTACTCATCCTTAATCCTGTCCAAAGCGGCAAGAAGATGGTCCAAACCACCATCACAGTCACGAGATTACCACGTCTTTACGCAAGGCCTGACAATTTTCAGATCTCTCTCAAAATCGCTATTTCATTTCATTATTTTATTATTACTATCTTATTTCATCTCATCACTATTTCACTATCCCATCAAAGCTATGAAGTAAAGAGGGTGAGCAAGATGATTTCAGTGATGAGGAAACAGTCACAGAATCGGTCTCACCTGAAGTCCCACAGATTACCAGGGAGTTTAAGAAAGCACCTGGACCCCCACTGTAGCATTCGCACCATCACAACCAGCCTGTGCAGCTATTATAAGCATTGACTGCTCAAGTTTCAAAGCGCCTGGCAAAGAACAGGCACAAATACGGGCTTCCATATATACCTCTGTCACCCCCGTGTCTACAGCAGTATTCAGTGAATTAATACACGAACAATGAGTGGATGAATAATAACAAACAGATGCATGAGGGGCCGACAAAACTGAAGGAAGGTCTGATTCGTACTTGAGCTATACAGACAGCAGCTTTCACAGAATTACAAAAGACTGATTTCACAGATGGTTTTCCAAAGCTTCTGAGTTGCTTTTATAAGTTGCCTTACCTGACTGGCTGTGAAGCTAAGTAGGTGAATTTCCCTGACCTATTTTCAAAGCTAATCTTTAAACCCCATGCTTACAAAATCATAAGGACCAAATATTTGTTCTGAGAAAACATATAATGGCTCGGGCAAGGAGAAATTTAAAGAGTAAGTACCGATTAAATTCCCAGCATTGAAGATACTAACAAAAGGGCTGTATCAAAAGGCTTCATGTGTGATGAACCTCCAATGAGAGCTTTAGCTGCTATTTCTCAAAAGCTACTCAAGTCACAAGCCCAAATGCGTAAGAACAGTAAGAGCAGAGCACAGAAGCTAAATTAAAAAAGCAAAAAAAAAAATAAAATAAATAATGTTTCCATAAACAGTAAAAGCCTAGGATACTGGATCCAGACTACACATGAATATTAAGTGCAGTTTTCTGGTAGAAAAGAAAAAAAGTCTAGCATTTCCAACCTTCCGAACTTGACCACCTTCACACTCTCTCCCTAGATGAATGAAGCTGGGGTTCAGCCTGCATCAACTCGCTCTCGCACACTATCCAGCCCAAAAGTGTCCACATAAATGTTACACAACAAACTAGGTAAGTCCACAGAAAACTGCAGGTAAAGACAGGAACTCTGTGATAACTACGGAGTACTTTGGTTGATTCACAAAACAGTGATTTTTCTCCCCTTCGTTACTGAAATGTTAAGTACCAGGGGTTTCTTTACCAGGGCTATTGCATGCTTTTCTCTGTAGGCTCCGTTCAACACATGGTGCTCCTCTGCACACACACAAGATTATTCACCTGTGGGATGCGGTGGCCACGTTTTGTCTTAAAATATCTGCGCTGGAGGGTATATTGGGAAATAAACATTTAAACCATGATAGTAGATAAAGGGGCTCACCTAGATCTAAATCCTCATTTTGGAAAGGAAATTCAAGCCCAGAGAGTGAATTATCCCTGGTTCATTACCGGACATGTGAAGGAACCAAAAGGACTTGAATCCAAATCTGCTGAGGGAAGCAGGCAGAACGGGTGGGATGCACACAAGTGCAGTCGTATGTTATATACATGTGCAGTCATATACATACAATATACACTTAGCCCAGTGCATCAAAGCAACCTGTCCCAAACTGTAATCATCTTTTTGCTACAGTGCTGTTTTGATGGGAGTCCTGCTACTCAGATGACTTCATCTTTGATTTTAACCCTCCTGGTTCTATTCTGAAACATGCATTTTCACACTGGGCTGACACCACTGACTTAGCCCGAGGAATCAGACTCTCAAAATCACATTCAGGGGCCCACTCCCTTCCACCCCACTCCGACTTCCACAGAGAAATCTCCTTCCATATTCCTTGACTTGAAACCCCAAACCGAGAGTAGTGTTGTAGGATGCATTCTAGCTCTGGCTTTGACACTGACATTGGCCTCCGGAAAGTCACTGACACATTCTGGAACATTTTTAATGAATTATTTATTGAGCAACTTTCATGGTAAATATTATGTATCTGGCACTGAACCAGATACTTTATATATAGTATAGTAATAACGCATTTCTTTTAATTTTTAAAAAATGTTTATTTATTTTGAGAGAGAGAGAGAGAGAGAGAGAGAGAGAGAGAGAGAGAGAGAGAGGCAGAGAGAGAGGGAGACACAGAATCCAAAGCAGGCTCCAGGCTCTAAGCTGTCAGCACACAGCCCGATGCGGGACTCGAACCCACAAGCTGAGAGATCATGACCTGAGCCGAAGTCAGATGTTCAACTGACTGAACCACCCAGCCGCCCCTTTCAAAAAAATTTTTAATGTTTTTTAATTTTGACAGAGAGAACAATGAATTTTCTAAAAGCGATGGGTACTCTGGGATATGATCTCACCAGATCCTCTTACCCTTCCCCTAAGGATGGTACAAGTATTCTTTCTATTTCACAAATAAGGAAGCCAAGGCTTAGTTCTCACTTGATTCTTCCTATTTGAAAGTAGAGGATCCTGAGGCTTAAAGAATCCTTACCCAGAACCTGCCTAACATAACTAGCTTACTAGTGACTAGCCACTGAGTGGCTAGGAGGTGGCAGGGCCAGGATTTGAGCCCATGTCTAGACAACCTGAGTCCACCATGGTGGACATTGTGAGGCGCCTTCCAGATGCTCCTCAGGAATGAAAACAGCCGGAGGGCTGTGGCCAGCAAGTCCTCTGCATCCAGCCCCCTTTGGAGACCACTTTAGTTAAAAGAGAGTTCCTTGGGGCGCCTGGGTGGCTCATTCGGTTGAGCGGCCGACTTCGGCTCAGGTCATGATCTCACGGTCCGTGAGTTCGAGCCCCGCGTCGGGCTCTGTGCTGACAGCTCGGGGCCTGGAGCCTGTTTCAGATTCTCTGTCTCCCTCTCTCTGACCCTCCCCCGTTCATGCTCTGTCTCTCTCTGTCTCAAAAATAAACGTTAAAAAAAAAATAATAAAAAAAAATAAAAAGAGAGAGAGTTGCTTGGGATGTCTGGGTGGCTCAGTTGGTTGAGCATCCGACTCTTGATTTCGGCTCAGGTCATATCTCACAGGTTGTGGGGTCGAGCCCCGCAACTGGCTCTGTACTGAAGGTGTGGGGCCTGCTTGGGATTCTCTCCTTTGCCCTCTGTCCCTCCCCTGCTAGCGCGCTCTCTCAAAATAAACAAACATCTGGGCGCCTGGGTGGCTCAGCCGGTTAAGTGGCCGACTTCGGCTCAGGTCATGATCTCGCCGTCCGTGAGTTCGAGCCCCGCGTCCAGCTCTGTGCAGACAGCTCAGAGCCTGGAGCCTGTTTCAGATTCTGTGTCTCCCTCTCTCTGACCTTCCCCTGTTCATGCTCTGTCTCTCTCTGTCTCAAAAATAAATAAATGTTAAAAAAAAAAATTAAAAAAAAAATAAACAAACATCAAACACACACACACACACACACACACACACACACACACACACACACACAGTCACCTTACTCAAGACCATGTCCCTTCCGAGAGTTGACTGGCATCTGACGGCTGCTCAGAGGTTATAAGGGCCTGGCTTTATTTTCCCAACTCAGGAACAGCTCTGAAGGGTCATCCACCTTCAGAACTCCCTGCAGGGTCTGCTGACGCTTCTGCTGAGATTGTATCATCAGCTTGACTTCTCTCTCTGCCCAATCCTCCTCCCTTCCCTTCCCTTCCCTTCCCCAGGTGTTGATCCCAAGATCACTCCCTAGCAAACTTCTGCATCTCAACCTCCACCTCAGAATCGGCTTCCCAGAACACCCAACCTGTGGTATCTGGGTTCTTTCCACTTTACCAGGCTGCTGCCTCAGCTGCTTCATCTGTAAAAGGGGAGGTTGGTTTAGATGAGCCCCGTTTAGCTTCGGCTCCCAGACTACAGTGTGGCGTAGCTGAAAACAGTGAAAAGTTACAAGATCTGATTTCTATTTTTGTTTCAGCCGCTTACTAGCAGTATGACCTTAACCCCAGAGATTCACTAACATTATCTACCCTGTCTTTCTCTCAGGGTTGTTGAAAGCATCATTTTATAAACTATAAAGCCTGTATTAAGATAAGCCCTATTTTCATGAGGATTATTACTGTTAAATTTGTGGGAGGAGGAGAGCAACAAGGGATGAAAATATGGCTGTTCTATAATTCTGGGGAGACCCAAACAAGGTCCTTGGTACCCCGCTGCAAGGCCAGTGGCTGCCCTTGCCCAGAGGGAGCTCCCAACTCAACCAGGGTCCACATCGTTGCTCTGAACATCAGGAATCCGTCCCGACTGGTGCAGGACTCTCACTTCCTCTTTACTAAGCTCTGTGAGAAAGCCAGAAGCCGCTGGGGGCCATTGGTCAGGCGTATCCCCACAATGCCTTGTACAAAAGATACGTCAGGAATTCTCTTCCAAATAATTCCCTTCCGTGTGTCACCTCTGGCCACCGAATAAAAGGAAGTCCCATTACCACCCCACGCCCCCAACCTCTCTCCTTTACCCCAACGTCTTACTCTTTGGCATTTTCTCATCTGTGGCTTTTCTCATTCTTGATTCCTTTCCAGATCTTTTCTATTTTGCCTTTGGGAATCCTGATGTCATTATTAAAAAAAAAAAACAAAACAAAAAGCAAATCATTCCCCAGCTTTACCCAGAGTGCTCTATCGCCCTGCTGTAAACAAAACGTCGTTCTTCCTGGAGGCTCTGCTTCCTTCTCTGTGGAAACTGAAGATCATGGTCGAGACTGCACATTTTCCCCACTTCTGCAGCCAAAGGGGCCAGTTAAGGGGGGGGGGGAGGAGTGGGTTGGAGATGAGGGCATTCCCTTGGATAAAATCAACCATGCAGACGGTTACTAGTACAAAACTATCATTGCCAACATCGTGGGGGCCTTCAGGGTCTCCTGCCATCCCGCTCGCCTACTGCTAGCCAGCCCTTGCTTGCACTTCTTTAAAACGTTACTCTAAAACAAGTCCCTCTCTTCCATGCAGCTATTAATCCCGCTTTGCTCCCTTCTCTCGGTGCACAAACTTGTCTATTTCACAGAGAAAAATAAAGTCCATCAACTCTGATCTTCAGTTTCCCGTCCTCCTCCTATAAAGTCACATCCATCTATACCCACCCTTCCTGTATTCCTCCAATCTCAAAGGACTGCCCTCGATCCTATGCCCTTCTGTCTCCAGGCAGATGTTACTGCATGAATCACATCTTCTTACTCTTCTCTCTCCAACCACTTCCTTTTACTGGCCTCAATTCCTCGGCTCATAAAAGCATTTACATTTTCCATCCCGCCGTCCCCAAGCCACCACCATCACTACCACACCTTCTCATGCCCTGTGTTCTTCTCCAGTTGGTCTCCAATCCCTTGGCTACATGATCGGCGTCTACTTTCCAACTTCCCATTCACTCACCCATTTGTCCAGCCTGGCGGAAGTCAGAAATGTGTTCTCATCTATCCCTAGCTTACTGGACTGGTTGCTTACATTTGATACAAAAGATTTACTGCCTACCTGAAACGACTTATTTGGTTACTGTGACAACTCCTTCGTTCTCCTGGAACTTCTCGTATCGTTCTTTTCCAAATCTTTTATGAGTTCCTTTGACCACCTTTTATTTATTTATTTATTATTTGTAATATTTATGTATTTTGAGAGAGAGGCAGAGAGATAGAGGGAGAGGGAGACAGAATCCCAAGCAGGCTCCACATTGTCGGTGCAGAGCCCGACGTGGGGCTCGAACTCACAAACCACGAGATCGTGACCTGAACTGGACACTCAACCGACTGAGCCACCCAAGCACCCCCCCCCCCCCATGCCTTTGACCACCTTTTAAATGTCAGGGTACTACTCTCAGGGTTTTATCTTCCATTCTCTTTCTCATTCTTCTCCTGAGTGAGCTCATTCAACAATAATTCCAAGTGTCAACTCTATGACAATGTCTGTCCCAAATCTTTCTTTGTAGCTTAAATCTCCTCTAATTTTTGACTTTGCTTTAAATTTTCCGTTGCCCCCTTCTAGTGGTACCTGCATCCAGCCGGTCACCCAACTTAGAAACCAGAAAGTCTTCCTTCACTTTGTCCTTTCTCCCCCAGTTAGTTACTAAACATTATCTTCTTACCTCACACTTTCTTTCTGAACCCCCTAAATATTTTTTTAATGTGTTGTCTTTCGCTCCTCCCCATCACTGCATTGTTAACGCAGGCCCTCACTGTCCTTGCCTGAACTACTGCAGCGGTCACCTAACCCTAGGAAGGGTTCGTACCCTCCAAGTCCACTTGGCCTACAGTTCCACAGAAGGATCCATCTAAAACACCAATGTGACCAGACGGCTCCCTCCAACACTACCTGAGGCAATAACACCACCACCAGACTGACTGAACGCGATATGCCTGCACTTAGCGTACAAGGACCTCCAGGACTCAGACTCTGCTAATCTCTCAGGCTACATCAATCAAGGCTTCCCATCTCCGACGTTATGCTCCAGCAACCCCTAAGGGCCCCCAATTCCTCACGTCCATCATGCCACTTCCCGCCTCTGCTTCTGATCACACGGTTGTCCCTTCAGCCCAGAGCACCTCACCCTCTGTCCCCCCCCGCCCCCCACCTGGCTAACTCTTCCTCAGGACTCCGTTCACTTGTGCTCTCATTGAGGAGCTCTTCCTTAATGCAGAAGGATTACCCGTCTCTCGGCGGTGTTCTGGGGATGCCCCGTACATACTGCTGCCGTTGTAACTCTACGCTGCTTCAAAATTGCTTGTTTATGTGACTACCTCCTTGCTCCACCAACAAAACCTGGGGACCTGACACAACAGTCGCTTATTCTGTTCAGGAGTCTGCAATTTGGGCAGGGCTCCGTGCGCATGGCTTGTCTCTGCTCCACACAGTGTCAGCTGGTGCAGCTCTCCCAGGGCTGGAAAATCTACTTCCAAGATGACTCACTCACTGTGCTGACGAGCAGGTGCTGGCTGCTAGTTCCTCTCTGCCAAGGTCTTTCCACAGGGCAGTTTAGGCTTCTTCACGGCATGGCAGCAAAGTTCCAAGAGTCAGTGTCCCAAGAGACAGGAAGTGGAAGCTGATAGTTGCTTAAGGCCTAGGCCCAGAAACTGAACAAACCTTCTGCCACCGTCTCCTGTTGGGCAGGCACAGAGCCCAGATTCAAGGGGAGAGGGCACAGCCCCATCAACCGATACGAGGACTGGCCAAGAGCTTTGGGAGCCATGTTTTAAAAGCATCACATTCCCCTACTGGACTGCGTGAGTCATGGAGTCACAGACATGGCATGGACCGGCTCAGCGAATGGGTTCATTCCTGGACCAAACTGCCTACACAGAACTTCACAGTCTCAGTCAGTCATTTGCACCACGGAGATTCTCTTCCAGACAAGTCGGCCCCATCAACTAGCAAAAGGATGAAGGCCCAAAGGAAATGAGACTTAAAGTCTTATAGTAGTTTAAGAATGGGAGGGTTTTATGAGCTAATCAAATTATAGTCCTTCATTTTGCCAAACAAAACACAAAAACAAACTCAGAACTTGAGGCACACAGAGAAAAAAACAGAGCAAAGAATCTTTGTGGGTCAGTTATACAAAAAAATAGCAATGATTCAGAATTTGTGACATATGGGAAGTGCATCCTATTTACTTGCTCAGCTTTTTTGTTTTCTTTTAGCAAGCCAGAGCTAATTAAACCCAAGAACCTGAATGATGAGTATCGTTAAGTTTTCTTTCTTTTAAAGGGCACACTATTTACTTTTGCAAATTGGGTCCTGTTTACAGCTATAGTTGTAATTTGATTACTTGATGATGCACTGTATGTCGGGGTAATATATTTTGTGGCACAGTGATGACTCAAATACTACGCACTGACATGCATCTAGCCATTAAACAGAATATGAAAGAATGCATAAGACCTCAGTTATTCAGTTATTAGACATCTTTAAACACGACTGAATCACACAAACAACAGAGGTATCTGACTTTGAATCATTAAATGTAATTATTAAAGTCAAAGGAAATGAAATAATGTGACATCAGTGAGGATCAGACTGCAAGCCTAATTCCAAAAGTAAATCTTGACTAAATAAAAAACTAATAATAAATTAGTTTGCTGAATTCAGAGAGACACCTCATTATAGCTTTAGAAGCACACACTTAAACAGACCTGAAAATAGTCAATCTCTTCTAGGCTTTCTGAGGAGCTTCCAAAACACTAGATAATCTATTTAAAAAAAAAAAAAAATTGGTGGGATTTATCAACTAACTGAATACATCATAGCATTTTACCAAGAAAGTAAAATGAGTTTTCCCCAAAAGAATGAACTTTTTTTTCTCGGAATTCTTCTTGTGTGGCAGAACATTTAGGAAATGTAATTTCCCACATGCAATTACCTTGTAAATTAGACTGCCTATATGACTTCATTTTAAGCAATCTGGAGGAAGGGGCACATTAATTTGGCAATTCCACAATAAAGATAAGTCAGACGGAATGCTGCTCTTATAAGACAAACTAAAAGGTATACCTATAACATAATCTGCACTACCTACCCAATGTTTATGCAGTTACCCTTGTCCAGTATAACATCTGAGAAATTGAAAAATCTCCTAGAACAGATTAAAGTGGAAAGTAAAACAAGTGAATAAAAATCTCTTAAAACAGCCAGACTCATTATCCTAACCCTAAGCCTGCTTCTCCTTCTGGGGTCTTTGTCTCGTAGTGAAGGTGTAGTATAGTATTCTATAGGGGGGAAAAAAAAAAACCAAACCACTTTAGACTCATGGGTCCGAGTTCAAATCTCAGCTCTGACACTTTACCCCTATGAGATCTCAGGCAACTGACTCATCGTTGCTAAAAAAACGCCAGTTTCTTTATTTAAAAAGTGGGGTTAATAAGAATAACTTTCAGATGGTGAAGCTGTAATCAGCTAATTTATGAAAATAACTGTTATAGTGTCTAATACAAACAGGTTCTCAACAAATGGTTCTTTTATGGCTGTTATTAGTGAGATCCTCTTCTGTCCAAGAGCTTAAGTTGGGAATTTGGAATCACTGTCCCTTAGTACCTCCTTGAGCTCCACATCTACGCAGGCACCAAATGTTACCGATTCTTCTTAAAGAACTATCATTCTTTCCATCGTGTGAAAAACTGAATTTTCTTCTCTTTGCATGGGCATTTAAACACATTCAAGCCTCTCCCATTTAAAAATTGTGGTCTTCCCACTGGAGCCCATGACAGAATTTTCCACTGTGTCAAGTACCTCAGAAAGATTCGTTTTCTTTTTGAAAAGATGTACATATTTCTTAAATTCATTTATGGGCATTTTATGTATTATGTTACTAAAGAGGATAATATTATGTGCTTATTTATTTTGTCCTTCCCCCCCATCACACTTTCTAAGGGTATGGCTGGTGTGTAAGATACCTATTGACATTTGTCTATTCTGTCCTGTAGCTATCTTACTCCACTGTTAATTATTTGCACTTTTAAATTATGGAAATAACACATTTTTGCTACCAAAACTTTGAATATACATACAAATAAATATTTAAATCACTGGTAATCCCACCATCAATAGTTGTGTATATTTCCTTTTAGCTTCTTTTCCAGATGGCTTATCATACATTTATCCTATTTTATAAAAATGAGATGTTGCACATGCTGTTTTATTGTAATATATATAGACATTTAGGCTATGTATGTATGCTAACATTAATGTTATCATCAACATTATTATCAGCTGTGAGCGTACATCTCATTTAAAGATCAGGATTCAGATAAATTTAAAATATGAAAACTAATAAATGGCTGGAAGAGACCTGACAAAAATAAATGAGAATTATAAGAAATTATAGCTATAACAACTTCAGACAAACCTGAATTTGAGAGAATACGAGTGAAAAAAGTAAAAGCGGGTTACTTTTCATTAGTAAGTGTTTACACTTATTACAATAAGGAAATCACGGACTTTTTACACTATAAGCATTTCCACATTTCTTATTGATAGAGATACACTAAACTTACTTTGAAAAATAGAAGGATACACTGAAATTCACTGGTATCATGAGATGGCAACAGCATTTCAGGCCTTTTCAGAAAAGTAACAGGGCTAGAAAAATCTGGGAGGATATAGAAAGGCAAGCTGTTTTTGAAAAACACCTTGTGAACACCTTAACACTTCCATACCAATAAGCAAACCTATAAAACAGTGTTTCTCAATGCTTTTAAAGTCCATGCCACCTTTAAATAAGCTTACAAATCCTAAGCTTAAAATATTAAAATAATGGCAGATTTGGGGGAAACATTTGCTTAAAAAGAATGTAAGCCTTGACTGTTCTTGCTTGCTGGAATCTTCTGCCTCCCAGCCTCAGTGGCATGGAAAAGAGAACTAAATGCGGGCCATGCTAAGCACACTGCTATTGCTTTCATAGTCACAAATGGAAAACAAAACAAAACAAAACAAAAAACAGCCTTGCAAATGTATTTTGATGAAAGGAGTGACATTCAAAGTCCACTCCTTTGTTTTGGGGTAAACAGGGGAAATCTTTTACGCAAAAGTTCTTCAGAGTGATTTTTCTGGAAGTTATTTTGGCAACTGAAACTTGAATTCCAAACACTCGCCAGAGATCTTCTGGCAAAGATTGGATGTAGGTGACAAAAGGATCCCTCAAAGGCTCCCAGAGGATCTTTAGCTGCAAACTGGGAAGCTCTCACCCAAATTTACTCTTCAGATGGATTAAATTTTTCCCTTACCTGGATTCATCATCAGAAATCTGTTTTTTGAGAACTTTAGTAAGTCAGAAAATTAAGAGACATGTTTGGTACAGCATAAGGGATATCAGGAAAGCAGACTCTGGCACCAGATTGGGTTTGAATCCCGGCTCTTCCAGTGATTCGCTGGGTGCCCTAGGGCAAGCTTGAGACCTTTCTGTGCCTCTGAGCTTTACCTGGAAAATATGTAAAGTACTACATGTAACTACTTCAGATGACTGTTTTGGGTACTACGTGAGGTAATACATGTAAAGCATCAGAACAATGCCTGGCAAGTACCAAGCACTTGAGAAAGTTAGTCTTATTGGTACAGCTGGATTTACGGATCAAGTAATGATGTTGCGCTTACCCCCTGGATATTTCGGTTCTTTTCAGATAAAAACCTCCAAATAAAGCTTGCAAACATGTTATGCTTTGTTGAGTGTTTGCAAGTTGAAAGTAGCTGTTTTTGCCCTTATTGTCTCAGAAGCAATGCAACATTATCCTTCAGGTTATAAGTCTTCCTAAGCGCTTTTACTTCTGACATGACTAAAAAGGTCTAACAGGACATAACGTGGCATAAATAATCACTGTTTATTTCTTTCCACAGTTTGGTTTCAATTTTTAACATTAAACTCTTCAATTCATCTGGAATGTATTTTAATGTAAAGTATAAACTTGGGATTTAAAACAGGGTTATTGAAACATTAGCCAATGGTTCCAAAGATTTTTCGTGGGTAAGCCAACGTTCCCCCACTGACTTGAAATCAATCACACAGCCAAATCTTACGTGTGCTTATTACAACAATGTCTATTTATTGTTGTTCTCCTACTGGAACTAAGTTTCACAAAGAAAGGGAGCTGGTTACTTGGGTTCATCTTTGGATCACCAGAGTACTGCTTGGATGAGAGGAAGACAAAAGGCTTTCATCCCGTTTTAATTTTATTATTATTATTATTTTTGTTTTTAGGGAGAAAGAGAGCGTGCAAGCAGGGGAGAAGGGCAGAGGGAGAGAGCAAGAGAATCTGAAGCAGGCTCCACCCCCAGGTGGGGCTCACTCTATCGACCCTGAGATCATGATGTGAGCCAAAATCAAGAGTCACATGCTCAACGGACTGAACCATTCAGGCGCCCCAAGGCTCTCCTCTTTTGACCCCTCAGTGTGATTACCACCTTACTGATTTCTAAGGACAAGCAAATGCTACATTATCGAAACAAATCTGAACTGATCACTGGTACTATTTCTTTCAGTGAGCTGGTGGTTTTCATTTGCTAATATCAGACCGAAGACTTCAAACATTTGGTTTTAAGTGACGGTGTTCGTAATTCTGGAGAAAAAAAAAAAAAAAAAAACAAAACACAACACAGAATTTGGTCATAGCCATTCTAGTTTCATAAAACAAACAGGGAAGTTTTCCATATTTTTCTGTGCTTTGAAGTAGCATTAGAAAGCACAGGAAATACCTGCTCTTTTCAGATCTGACAGAAATGACTGATAAATAGGTCTAGAACTTGCATTTTTGAGGAGGAATCTTTCTTTTAGTCTGATTTTTGCCCCCTTTAGCCATTTAGAGTCAATTTTTGAAGAATTTATTTTTGGTCATTCATTTTACAGATTGAATTTATGGTCATAGGGTTAAAAATATTATTCTTTTCAAATATTGTTTTTTAAAAAAATTCCCTCTGCATCTGAGGTTATATACCTTTTTTTTTTTTTTTAAACCTGTGACTCTGGATCACATTATGGTTGGATTTTTAAAAAAATCAATTTGAATACTTGTCTTTTAACAGAGTAGGGTAGTTATATTGCGTGGTAATGAATATGTTCAGTTTCAATTTAAACTATACTCTGCTTTTTAATGCCTCCAAATTGTTTTCTCCTTACCACTCTCCCCGTCCCTTAACCATATTAAAAGGTCTCCCCCAACTCTTGGCCAATCAAGAAACTTTCCATCCCATTTCTACGCTAGCCCTGCTTCACTCACAGCTTTCTTCATTTCTCTCATTTCTTATTTCTTTACAGAAGCCAATAGTAAGATAGCATGGAGTCTCCTGGCACTCCTATATCTTCCTTCTGCCTGCCAAACTGTCGAAGCATTTTTATAATTGTAGGTCCCTGTTATTATTAGTCTGTTACATTCATTTTTTGAGGGCTCCTTTATCGTTAGCATAACGACGGCTTACTACTTTATGAATAACTGTTATTCATAGTTAATTCCATACCGCTTAAGGAAAAATTCTATTACGATTCTTCCCTTCATTGAGTTTAATTTATTCTAATTACTTGTTTGGCTCTAGCATGGCTTTGCATTTTTGTTTGTTTTTCAGGACAAGTACACAAGTGGGATTTTTCGCAAGTCGTTCAATGTCAAAGATGATCTTTTCGTGCCCTTTCAATGAAAGCAATGACGCCCAGCTGGCTGTAGAATTGGAATAACAGCACTCTCCCCCTAACGTCTAATGTGATGCTCCATTGCTTTCCTCACACAAAGTCGGTAGGTGACTGGGTACAAATTTATTCTCCTTTTGTGGACATCTTCTCGTTCACCCCACCCTATCCCATCACCACACATCGGGATGCTTACAGTTTATTCCTTTTTTAAGTATAACAATTATGTCAGAATACATTTAAAAGAGGATTTTTCATCATTATTCTTTTTGTTAATAACTGCTTTACTGAGATGTAATTCACATAGCATAAAATGTCTTCATTATTTTTTGCCAGCCACCTCTGAGCCCTTTGATGTGAAGATTCACGATTCCCTTCAGTCAAAGTGGAGTCTGAACGTGTGAAGTTTAATATGGAAGCTCAGGCTACCACCACCTTGAACCAGAAGCCTACCCGCTACCGTCCTGAAGCTGACTGTTGCTGCCACACTGCCACTCCTCCCTCCTGTTCCCCAGGCTCCACCTTGGAACAGGCATTATGTTCTTTATACTCTTTGGCTTTCTCATCAGATTCCTCTTCTTTCTCCATGGCTTTGCCTGGTCCAATCCTCAGCCCTCCTCTCCTCTCATTCTACATACTCCTCCTGGCTCCAACTATCGTCTCTATCAGTGACTCTCAAGCCCCACCCTGAATACTTTTATGTAGAAACTTTCTCCCATCAGCAACCTGTCATTAAACATGCTGACTCTCAACTACAGGGATATCCTGAAATCTCAGGAGCGGCATTTATAGCCTGAAGAAACACTTCTCCTGCCCAGCACCTGAGACACATCTGTTCCATCTCTGGTGACCAGCACCATCATCTGCTGAGCTGTCCACTCCAGAAGGCTGCACGTCATTGCCGCTGGACATGAGGACGGAAATGGTGTCTCATCTAGTTTGCTACCATTCATCAGGATGCACCAGATAGACTTCTGGTTCAAGATGGTAACCTGAGCTTATATATTAAACTTCACACATTCCCCGCCACCTTAGCTAAAGGGAATCATGAATTCTCACATCAAAGGGCTCAGGAGTGGCCAGCAAAAAAATAACAACAACAACAACAACAACAATAAAGAGTGCCTAATACATAGCACAACAAGTATTGGTTGAAGCAATGAATTCAATCAATCGCTAAGTTCTATGGTTTCCAATTCATTTTCTTCCCACTCCTCCCCTTCTTTTCATCCATAGTCAGCACTTGAGTTAAAATCACTATTACTGTCTGCTTGGTTTACTGCTGAGTCTGCCAGCCTCCCGTCCTGCTTGTCCCAACCCATTTTCCATGCCACAGTCTCTTATCTTCCTCACAGGTCAGTTCTTATCATCCCTCCACCAAGTCCTTTTAAAATCAAATCTGAATTTCTCAACATGACCCACAAGTCTCTAATGCCCTTGACTTTGTACATAGCATTCCTACTACTTGGGAGAATAACTCCAGTGTCATTGTAAGGAGAACTTCTTGAGGAACCAAAGCTGAATTAAACACCTGTCTGATGTGCTCCCCCAAATAGTCTATATTTGCCCTACAACTGCATCAGTTCTGTGTTGTAATTGTCTGTTTCTTGTCTATCTCGTCAATTACGGTGGAAATTTTGATGGGTGGGCCACTGTCCTTTACACTGTATTTCAGTGCCCTGCATGGTTCCCGGCAGAGAGTAGGCATTTGATGGGCATCTGGTGAATGAATACATCTTCATATACCACAAGTGACCATGCAAGCAGACAACTTTGGAATTCTATCATTGGCAGAGGGGTTCTGAATCAGTGGAGATCCGTAAACAGGCAGTAACAGTGCATGAACATCACAGAATTGTACCCAACATTTTATGTGTATATACATTTGTTGAGGGTAATTTTTAGACTGTCTAAACAGTCAATAATCCTAAAAATTTAAGAAATGCTTGATTCGAAAGGACTCTTCTGAAGTGTATTACAAACTAGCAAAACCAAAATGTAGATACATACATACAACACACATATACACACAGGGATTGCCCTGACGCTACCCAGCCTTAAGGTAAACCTTTTACTGAAAAGAGACAAGGTCAGAGAGTCGAGGGCTGCAATCCCTGAATAAAAACAGATGCCACCAAAGAACTGAGGCAGAACAGAGAGAAAAAAGGAACTTCTGTCTCCGTGACAATTTTACACGGGGTCCTCATGCAGTCAATGTGTGAAAGGGTGGTTTCCATGCAAAGGGTATCAAAGTCTGAAGAGATCTGTATAATTTTGAAAATTGAAAACTTCAGCTTGCCATAATGCTGCTCAACTTCAGGGAAGTTGGTCTTTTCAGTTCTGGCCGGTGACTTCCCTATCTAGACGCTGACCTTCAACAAAAGGCAAGAGAAAAGGAAGAGGAAGGCAGTGGGCTAGGCTTATGACAAGGGAGGCGCAGGAAGGGGGGAGGTCAAACCCTCATCACATCTCAGGTGACCCTCTTTCCCTGGCTCACTCTACTCCTCCACTCATAGTACAGTTTACGTACTTCCCGAATTGCAGGAATCTTGACAACGTATCAGGCACTTTGGTCAAACGATAAAATGTACGTAAGTTCTGAAAAACACAGGCAGTTTTGAAAGTTCTAGGGTTTCCTTTTTTCTTAATAAATGCTGACCATGTGCATCCTCCCCTAAAGTAATTAAACATTTAACAAAGATAGGGAATATGATCTTTTTTTCGTAAGTTTTCATATCAGCATACTGCCTGGTTTGCTTTAGAAAATGTTAACTTCGGTCTGAGATGTTACTAATCCACAAAGGTAGGACAGGTAGTTCAGAGTGGTGACAGGCTTGATTACTTGGTGTTTCAATGCCAGCTGGCCTAACTTCCATCACTGCAGAGTCCGCAGGGTAGTTACTGATCTTGCATCTAAGATGTCTCTAGGTGTGAAACAAACGTCACTTACAACATATGGAACTGGACCCTGTCCTCATTAGCAGCATCTTTCATCCAAAGGAAATGAAAGCCCGTTTGGTGAATTGGGTCCAAAGGCCTGGCGAATTCTCTTGACCAGTTAATTAGCATCTAGGTAATCAGGAATGGTCCACCCTACCTGTCTAGCAATTCAGCCCCGGGATCACTTAACAACACACAAGAACAGCTCTCGTGATGCACACAGATGGGAGCCCCATGAATTTATTATACATACTATTAATCCACTAGTGCCTAATTCTGCTGCAGAACTCCAATTGTGTAAATGGACAGAATCGTGAATGCTACAAAAATAGTTTTTAAAAACCAAGTTTGTCAAACATCCCTTTAAGATCCTATATTCAACTATTCTATCTGGACTTTTTGTGAGGTTTTAATCTACTCCCAAAAATGTATTACTTTAAATAATAGTGACAAGTGAGGACTGCTCTGGGTAAATTCCTGATGCATTTATGGGGAAACTTGGTGATCAGTTATTCTGGCTGGAAGCCGGGGTGAAAGGGGAAGTAGAGAAGAAAGGGGAAAAGTTATAATTTAGTAAAGTCCCACCCGACAGCGTAATATTTGACGCCATATTCACTTAAAAAAACAAACCTCCAGGACTCGCTTAAGAGTTGTAATGGGTTTTGCCCTGATATCCTTCTTAGCAGGAAATGGCGGGTAACGATTTAGTGAAATCTGGTCTAAGTTCCGTTATATTCATAGATGAGCTGAACATGTCACTGAGAACTGGGCTGTACTGTTTCCGTAGCAGTGTGTGGGATCTGAAACCTTTTCGGATGCTACTGGGACTGTTCTGAGCAAAGAGAGAAAGATGAGAACGGAAGAAAAAAATTCGATAACCTCGTCCATTGCCTGCTCTACTTGCATCCTTATCCTTAATCTTGTCGACCTCATTGTGTCTTCCATCTTCTTTAGGTTTCGCTGCTGCAAGAGAGACCCAGGTTAGGAAGTGTGACTTGAGAATGATGCCAGGATCAATGCTGACAATGAGATGAGAGCCGGAGTGAAGCCAGAAGAGGCCGAGAAGCCAGAACTGGAAATGAGTTGTCAGAGATGCTCATGATGAGGCATCTACAGTATACATTCCACCCCTCCGTACAGGGGTGAAATTTGCCAAACTGAACAAGTAATACTCACCCAGAAGAAAAGGGTCTACTCTCGCTGAGATCATTTAATTTGGTACTAAGTGAGATGTGCACGTGATGAAGATGTTCTTAATACACTACTTCTGGGAGGAATCATTCTTGTGAAGTGTGGAATGGGAAGGAAGCATGAGGCATGGCGACATGGATGCGCATCACCTGGGACATCCAGCAGTCTGCTCCCACAGATGCCCTCAAGGTAGTATTCACCTTGAGGGGCCTCACAGACTCTGACACCCGATCTCATGGACTGGACCCAGGAATGCAGACTCATGCTAACAAAACTCACAAGACACAGATGTATTAAAAAAAAAAAAAAAAAGAAGAAGAAGAAGGCGACTTTATTATTTACAGTGAACAACAGAAGAATCAGGTGTACTGAATGTCCATCAGCCTGATAGTGAATTATCTCCTTGGGAAGGAAAATTTACCGCAGGGAAGCGTGGTGGGCATGGACGCAGAGCAAGTGGAGTTAATTACACAGGATTCCAGCACCAAACGGCATAAGGCTCTGCAGCTCTCTACAAGAGGGTTACCCACCTGCCAGGCAGGCTGGATGCTTGCCTCAGCCTGGCAGGTGCTACTGCTCAGAAGGTGCTTTGCTGGGTATCACCACAATTAAATCGATCGGTTTTCTTTTTCTCTGTTTGAGAGACAGAGAAAATGCTCATCTGATGAAGATTTTATATGTTTGGGTAGTTTTAAGATGTCAATACCCTCAATTAGGGTATAGTCAAATTTTACTGTCCAAGGAGTCTTTATGTCTCTTAAGATCACAATGGCTCTCTTGGCTTTAATCTCTTTGATGTTCATTTCTTCGATGAATTTTCAGAGAGTATTTTCGTTTCTCTGCTTTCTGAGATCAAGAGGGGCACCGCAAGGTGGACTCCACATTTGCCTACAGGTTCCACAAAGTGTCAGTTAAATTCAAATCAACCTGTACTCTCTGTGCCAACTTTATGCCCACTGCTGTGCCAGGTACAAAATAACATTCAAAACAGCCTCTAAGGAAATGTTGTATCTACTGGATGCCTACAGCCTTTCTCTCTTTTTAAGGTACAAGAAATATAAAGATAAACACAACATTGTCTTGTTCCCTTTAAGTCTTGCAAAGGAACAAGATACGTGTGTTTAAAAAAAAAAAGAAAAAGAAGGTGCTGTGCCAAGTGGTATAAAGCATGGCAGAGGGAGGTCCTTTTATATTTATGGGCAGAGACAGAAGCCACATCTTTCTGTAAGTCTGATTAAAAAAAAAACAACCAAATAACACTGATGATTACTTTAAAAATTTAACAACAGTGAAGCATGAAATAGAAGTTCCTTCCTTTCTACTTCTCCACCCCTGTTCTACCTCTCAAGGTTGCCCCCAGTAGTTTGGTGAATACTCTTCCAGATCTTTTTCTACGTATATGAAACACACACACACACACACACACACACACACACACACACACACACACACACGCTTCAGCAGCCCCAAACACACATATTTATATACATAAGCATAAATTTATATATTATATCAACATGCAAAATTTATATATTACACATCCCATTTATGTAATATATACACATATGTGAGATTGTAATATATATATTGTTTTATAACTTCTTCTACATTTAATTTTTTGTTGTCAGTTATAACATGTATTTTAAAAAGTACAAAAAATAAATATGCTGTTTAGAAACCAAACTACTCTGGTTGCTCCCACCAAGTCAATAAACAGAAAATTCTCAGTGCCCCAGAAACCCCCTGCATCCACCCCCCCCCCCCAATATCATCATGCTGAATCTTATGTTAATCATTTCCTAGCTTTCTGTATAGTCTCACTACCTATGAGGCAGGCAAAGCTCAAATTAGCCTGCATCAAATGCCCTCAGGGCAACAGCAGCTTCTGTTCTCTAAATCTCCATGGATTCTGTTTCTTAGATTTCCTTTGATTTTCAGTCCTTTGCTGCTCTGAGGATGTTTTCTTATACATATTCAATAGTTGGGGTTGTTTTCAGCAAGAGGATTGTTCAAGTAATGTGATGGGCTGTATTTCCAGTAACAGAAATCTGTGTCACTTGTCAACTTCTTTCTGTGTTACAGTTATATGTATAAATGTAGAGTCTTACCTACTAGATCCTGACTCCTTGGGGGTTATGGGAGGCAAACGTTCTTAATCTGCCACGGCACACAACAGTGAAATGTGCAGTCAACGCACAAAGAGTAAAGAGCAAAGGAACGGACATGAGAACGAATATGGAATTACACCTGTGCCGGAGGGGTTGCCATTTCCTTGTTTCGAAGGGAGAGGAGATGTGGATGCATAAAACGATCTGACATGAAACAATTTGAGGCAACAAGGCAATGTTTTCAACGAAATCACCTCCACTCACCAACGTGGGAAGTTTTCCAAGATACATTGTCAAGTGAAAAAAGAAAGTTGTAAGATGGTGTCTGTGTATAAGACAGATCTATCTCTATCTCCCACGTGTGTAAACAGGCATGTGTGTGACTGTGTGCCCACACACATTCTTGTTTATGCCCAGAAACAATGGCTGTAAGAGCACGTAGCAGTGGTTACTTCTACGAACTGGGCCTGGGAAGCCAGGAGTTAACCTTTTCATTTTCAAGTATCCTATATAATCTTTTTACATGAAGCGATACATTATTTTTATAGTTAGGGGAGAAACTTTTAAATTACATTCAAGGGGAAACATATCTGATGAGAGAAATCAAGAAGAAAAAACAGACAGGAAGACATAAATTATTGGGGAAGGCTCCTTCAAAAAGGCAGGACCTGAAATGAGTCCCAGGCCCTGGTAGAGTTCACACTGGGAGGACAGAGGTGAGGGAAAAGCAGGGCGACGTGGACAAGAGCTGTGTGTGAGCAGATGTTAGGAAGAGACGAGAACGACACCTGAAGAGGACCCCAAGGAAGCTCACCTAGCTCAGGTTAACTCAGTTTACACCGCGAGGCGTGATGTTTAATCAGACACAACGGCATCAAACAGCATCAAACGGGCAACGTCATCAATATTAAGAGCTTATCACTGGTTTCATGGGAAACAGAAGTCATTACAGGGTACTTGACAAGGCAATAACAGAATACTAACCTCGTGGAGGACCTCGTGCAGAATGAAATCAAACGTGAAAACTCCCTAGTAATTTGTAAAGTGCTGCATCAGCAATGATAGGTTTTATTACGCAAGAGTTACATTTTGGGGAGATTATCGTGGTATTTTGGCACAGAACGTACCAAACAGGGGCAGAAAAACTCAGGGCCAGGAGACTCCTCAGCAACAGAATACACCTGTAAGAGCTCGTCCAGTTTTCCCAACCTGAGACGTGCGCATAACGGCCCTGCCTCTCAGGTTTGTTGAAGATTAAGTGTACATAAAATGGCACGGTCACAATGTATTAGTTCGTTTCTTCTCAACGCTATCAGAGTCCAGATGTATGCCGATAAAAAGAAAAACTGATGCCCTGGCCAAGGGAATGAAAAAGATAAAGCCTGAGACTTTTCTAAATAAATAATCAGTAAGGATCTATTTCTGGGATGCCGGGAATGACCGAGGAAAAGATGATTTCGAGCTATCCAGCAGGGGAGACTGGGGAAATGGTCATGTCCCTGAAAGAAATCTACCCAGATCTGTGATCCACAACATCTCTGGAGTCAGGACACTCCTATCACATGACTTTCACCTCCACTGTCTGGTACTCCCGACCCATAACCCTCCCCACTGGGTTTGGGGCAACCTCCTTATGTTAGTATAAATAGATCGTGAAATATTTTAACATAAAAGTGTACTCATATCTATTTTATTTGGGGAAAAAATGTCCAGGATATATTAAAAACCTCAAGACAATGGAGACATGCAAAAGTCACGGACGACTCATTTATCGCAATGGGCAAAATTTAGCAGTACCTTATGACAAATCAAAATGAGCTCCATGTTTGACTTCAAGGAAGAAAGATTCTAGATAAATAAAATATGTGACAGAATTAAACATCTTTGTTTTAAAATTATTTGTATCATCTGAAGACCTGAATCACAAAATTATGAAACCAAAAAAAGTTCAATAAAAATTAATAAAGTAAGTGATTCTTATTTACTGTGTTTTAAAAATTCCCTGCTTCTAAGGGGACTCTTGCCTTCTGAGTTCCATGTTACAACCCTGCGCTGTGGTCTCGAAGTAGAGTTTATTACTGCTTTCCAGTATTCCAGAGGTCTCGGTTGGATACACTTTGTTGCCCAGCTCAAGGTCAAAAGCTCGAGGAATATTATACGACAGAAAACAAAAATTCCAAAAGCTTAAAAGTGCTCCTCTATCATGCTTCAGACTACTTTTCTGTAAGACCACATCGCTGCAGAAGAGGACAGAGTTGGCAATTGTGTAACTAAGCCTCCAGAACTAGTTACAACTCTGGAATGTGATCTGTGTTTTGCAATATACTTGTTCACCATCATATGAAAATCTTGGGAAATAATGTATCTTGTTTACCTGCTAGTTCCTGTCAGAGAATAACTCATTTAAAAGAATGTTAAGACAGTTTCTACATACTTGACAAACTAAAGAGAGGGGGAGGAAGAGGGGAGGAGGAAGAGGAAGAGGAGGAAGAGGAGGAGGAGGAGGAGGAAGAGGAGGAGGAGGAGGAGGAGGAGGAGGAGGAGGAGGAGGAGGAGGAGGAGGAGGAGGAGAGGGAGGAGGGGAAAAGAAATCTATTCTTGTTTCATAGTAAGATGGGAAGGGGAGGTAGGAGAGGATGCATACGAAACAAAACTGGCTCTGAGCAGCCGGCTGTTGAAGATGGGGGTGAGAACACAGAAGCCCACCCTCTAACTGTGCCTTCAGAATGAGCCTCCCCGAAATGCACCGCTGTGGCCTGTGCATTCTTTTGAGCTGAAGACAATCAGGGCTCGCAAGAGTCAGGCAGGAAGAGCTTCTCACCTCCCGCTGAACTGCCTCTAACAATTTAAGTAGAGGGCTTGGTCCTGGAAGAGAATCACCACCAGAGATAACTACAGAGACCGGGAGCTAGGTGTGGTGAGCTGAGGGGAGCTGGCAAAGCCTGCTGGTTCGAAGTCCTCTCTGTGGTCCACTGGCTCCGGATGGCATGACGAACATTTGTTTACCAAATATCGGCTCTTCCCATCTCCCTGCGAAGTGTCTTCCTTCCCTCTGAAGCGTCAGACTCCTGCCACCTTCTGTTTAGCTCGGGGTGGCATAGAAACCTCAGCTGCCTCTCATGTCTTTGTGGGGCTCCTGGACCTAGGCAATTAGGTTTGTCTTTCTCCTTTTAATCCTTTTAATCTCCTGTTAATCTTAAATCGATTTCATTAATAGACCAGTCTAAAGAACCCAGAAGGGTAGAGGCAAAAATTTTCCTCCCTGTACCTGCTTTGTATGTGGAAAGGCTTCATAATAAAAAGTTTAAAAAAGGCACCCACCCAGTTTTTCAAGACTGTCTCCTAGCTCGGTGTCTACGAAGGACTATCACAGTTTTACGAACAGAACTACAAAAAAAATACATCCTGAGAACACTGAGTTAAGATTTCTACAACTCCTGAGGCTTATATGCCCAACGACAAAATTACTGCAGACAATAATCCTGATTATGCTCATAACTCTTCCGTAAAGAAGTTTCACATACATGATCTCAACTGATCTTTAGAATAACACTGTGAGATACGGTGGGTAACATTCCAACTTATGAGAAAGAAATACGAGGCTCAGAGAAATTAAGTGACATTCGTGCATGCATGCATGCATTCCACAAACATTTACTGAACACCTCGTATCTGTCAGGCAGATCTGTCCTGGTATTAGGAATTAAGAGACAAAGAAAACGTGAAAATGTGATTCCGTCTTTCTAGAGGTGCCTGGTCTAGTAGAGGGGAGAGATTTATAGACAGAATTACATGACGATGTGATGCATGGTACAATGCAGTGTTTTTCAAAAACTTTAAACATGATCTGCACTAAGAGATGACATTTTATGTCACAACTCAGGGTATATGAACATAGGTTGAACCGGACAAAAGTTTTATGAAATCACATGATGCACGTGGCATTTTCTAACCTACCCTGTTCAGCATCTTTTATAATAAAATGCTGGTCAAGACCTTTTACAATGATGTCATTATTCACTAGCGGGGTGTGACCTACAGTGCGCAGAAGAGCTATGATCAGAGTTCTGAGGTAATAATGCACAAGGAAACGCAAACTCTGTTCCAGGGAATGAGAACGAGCTTTCAAGAGGTTGGTATCTGAGCACGTATCAATATTAAAGTGGCAGAACTAGAACAAAAGTCTTGAGATGCTTTAATCACTTTGCTTTTGCAGTAACTGCTGTTTTATGCTAGACACATACGAAGCAGCAACCGACTGTGAATCCAGATAAGCTACAGAAACAAGCTCTTTTCTTGAAGACATGTCAGCGACCATCCATTCACATTTACCAAATCCTCGCTGCAGCATAGCACTTCCTGTAGCTTGGCTCATCCTGCTTCCTTCCATCTGTAAAACCATTACGAACATTTTGAGACTATCAGGTTTATTTTATGACTAACAGTCCTAAATATCTGTCCTCTCAAAAATTCTCTAGAATCAGGGTGCCGGGGTGGCTCAGTTGGTTGGGCGACTGACTTCGGCTCAGGTCACAATCTCAGTTTGTGAGTTCGAGCCCCGCGTTGGACTCTGTGCTGACAGCTCGGAGCCTGACGCCTGCTTCAGATTCTGTGTCTCCCCCTCTCTCTACCCTTCCCCTGCTCACACTCTGTGTCTCTCTGTCTCTCAATAATAAATAAACGTTTAAAGAAATTTAAAAAAAAAGGTGTAAAATCAGATACTCTCATTTTTATTAACTACCGGTCTATACCATGATTTTGTTCAGTGCTTTAATCATCTATCTCAAGAGTCTCAAACTATTTGCTGTCAATGCAGGGCAGCTGTATCTGGTGTGTACAGACACTCAGTGAAGGAAAAAGGTAGCGAGCGAGAGCTGATGGCTCCGGGAGAACGAGTGTCTCCTGCTGCTGCCCTCTGCTGTCTAAGAAAGACAGGGGCAAGATCAGGGAGACCCATCAACTTGACTTTGCTTTGCCATTTCTTCCAATAGGAATGTTTCCTTTTTACGTAGGTGTTTTGAGGCTCTATTTGCCCAAGTGAACCAAAGATTCTTTTTGTGAACTTGACCTAGTCTCCTAAGTTCTTTGTGCCTTTTATCCATTAAGCAACAAAGAAAGAAAAGGTGCATTCCCACATCAGCATGTGATCAACTTACAATGGTACCTCTATTCACTGCGTATTCAATAAATATTCATCACAGACACTGATATCGATGCTGAATAGAAAATAAACAAAAGGAAGTAAGTGAACTGAGCTTCATGAGATGGAGGAACTACAGCTGTTTTTCATCCCTACTTCCCCAAGGGGGGAGATGCTTTGAATATCAAGGGTAAAAGATTTTGTTGGCTGAAGGTTGAAAAAACAGTATTCTTAATTAAAATCAAACCAAACTGAACCACCCCCAAAACACCAACCAGCATTTGTGCCTTTAATCATAGAATTGTAGGGTCTTAATAAATGGAAAGTATTCTGGGCTGTGCTTTATAGGTATTAACTCAGTAACAGAGGGCTAGCCAGAAGGAAATGAGAATTCTACTTTTGAGAAAGTTACTGAAAAGCATAAGCCATTTATAAAGACATCCTGATCTTTGGATGAATCTCTTTGTTTAGAAGAGACACTTAGGCTTGATACCTTTGAATATTTTAAGGAAGTCTGAATAGGTCAATGAATTACAGTCTACAAGGTCTTAAAAAAAAGATTTTCATGTTTTAGACTACACAAAAGAGTTATTTCAAGAATACTCACTCTTTAATTTAGAGCACCAGGGATAGCATTTTCAAAAATCTGTAAATATTTAGTTGAGAATCAAATGATAAAATACTAAAACAATCAACTAAAGATTACGTAGCTAAAAATAATAGAAAACAGACTCCTGACTTTTTCATCTGTAATTATTCTTTTACAGAAAGTAGAACTAGGGAATAAAAAAAACTGGGCTCTATTTTGAGGATAAAGCTGAATTTCACCTAGAACAGAGGCTTGGTATGATTTTACTTCCTAAAATCTTTACTGCTCACTTCCAACTCTGAATGAAGCATCTCCAAATGACTGTGCTCCTCTAGGTGCCTCAAACTCCGTATGTCCAAAACGAAACTCTAATTTGCTACCTTTTCCTCCTGACAACCTTCCCAAACAACCATTCTTCTTAATTCCAGTGACCTCTAAAATGGATATACACAGGAAAATCTGCTGGAAAGGAGAGTAATATAAAATAGTAGTATTTCTGTCCTGGATACATACTCAAAAGTATTTAACTATCGGGCTACCTGGGTGGCTCAGTCAGTTAAGCTTCCTTCCGACTCTTGATTTCAGCTCAGGTCATGATCTCATGGTTTGTGAGTTCGAGCCCCGCACTGGGCTGTGCATTGACAGTGTGGAGCCTGCTTGGGATTCTCTCTCTTTCTGCCCCTCCCCAGCTCACGCACACACTCTCTCTCCCAAAATAAATAAATAAATTTTAAAAAAAAAGAAAAGAAAAGAAAGAAAAAGAGTAACCGTTAAGAAGTATGTGATTAAAAAAAAAAAAAAAAAGTTGAGACCACGAACCTAATCCAGACCTCCTCGCTGCCTTGAGACCATCTGTCATCTGTCTTCCCAGTGTGTGAATTCTCCATCCAAATCTCTTCTCCCCGTGTTTGTATTTCCAACAGTACTTAGACCATTGACGCATTTTGCTTGGGTTTCTGTGGCAGTTGTCAATCTTGTCTCGCTCCTTGCAATATCTTTTCCCAACTCACCCTTCACTCTGTCACTACGATTATCTTCACTAGTCAGATAATATCACTCATCGAAAAACCAGCAATGCCTACAAACACCTAACATAGTTTTCAGGGCTTTCTATTCTCTTATCTCCACCTAGGAAAGTAGTGTGCAAAAAAAAAAAAAAAAAGCATGAATCTCAGGACTACATTTGAGTTTTGGTCCTGCCTTTTACAAGCTTTGTGAGTTTGGGGGAAATCACTTAGGTTTGCTGAGCTTTTATTTCCATCTTTGAGTAGTGCTAAAAATAGCTCACAAAACTGTCATGTAAGTCAAATGAGATTATATATGGGCAGGAACTTATTAGCAGAGAGCCAGGCACACACTAACTGAGCACCGACTGTCTGACCCCCTACGAGCTCTGGGTTCATTAGCTGCTACTGCCCTCTGCCTCATTTTCATTACTCTTGCCCCCATGATCCTGGCACGCGACACACCAGCCCCTCTGGAACATTTGCTTTCTCCAACATGCCATGCACTCCCAGCCGCCGGTGGGTCGGATTATACTATACTCACAGCCTCACATGCCCTTTGCCGCTTTCTCCAAGCGAAATTCTACCCAAGCCTCAAGGCCCAGCTCAGATGTCAACTCTTCCAGGAAGTCTTCCCTTTATTCCACCGATCAGAATTAACCACTTTTCCTTTGTGTTCTCCCTGCACACTGCTTGCAGCTTTACTTTAGTATTTATTTCGCTGACTCATACGAAACCATTATAATTACATTAAAAGCAAAATTACATTTACATATATGTTACCTGCATAAATTGTAAGCTTCTTGAAGACAGAAAGCATGCTTTTCTTCTTTTTATTCTCAGCAATTAACACCTTGTACAGGAACGATTTCATAAATGTCTGCTGACTGAATAAATAGATGTATCAAAGCATTTGCAAAAGGAGTAAATTTTTACCAGAACAAAACACCAACCACTTGGCCCAACTTTTGAAGTAATTTTTAAAAAACAACTTCTCCCTGAAAAATACACCATTCTTTAATCTTTACAATACACAAAATGTAAAATAACAAAGAGGTGACCTAAAAATGGTGCATTTTGATAGTGCGGACTCAATGCAAAAAACATTATTTTTAAACTACCAAGCTGACTTTACAAAATGATAATATCCATTATTATCCACTGACTACCAGTGAATATAACAGAGGACAGTGCTTCAATGAGGAAAATCCTGGTGCATTAATAAAATGGAATATTAGGCATCATTTTAAAATCATGTTTTCAAGTATTTAATCAGCTCACATTATAATGAGTGAAATAATCAGGACACAAGGCTGATCTCAATTTTGCAAGCGTGTATTTTATAGGAAAAAAGACTAAGGAAATACAGAAGATGTTAGTATGTGGCTATCTCTAAGTGGTGGGATTATAGGTGATCTTTATCTTTTGACCCTTATATTACCTGAATTTTCTACAACATACACGATTGTTAGCAAAGTAATTTTGAAAAGACTGAATATAAAGAAATTCTAATTAATGCTGAATCAGATTTTCAAATACGTAGGAGTCTTACTGGCCCAATAAGAGACCTCCTGATTTTTAGTATTAATCTCAATTATGCAGGCATAATTAAAAACCAAAAGCTAATGCCAGAGCTTAGAAAAAGAGACTAATAAAAGTCTTCCTCGACTGCACACAGAAAGAGTAAGTGAGCACTGGACTAGCCAGCTGGTAGGCAGCAAAGCCCCAACTCTGGACGGGGAAAGACTCAGCTGGCGTTTCAGCTCGGCCACTTGTCAGCTGTGTGACTTGCTGTCTCTGAGCCGTGGTCACCCCACCCACAAATCAGGGGGTACCTCCCCCCACCTTCTCCCTGTTACCCAGGTGCAGACACCATTTACGAAATCTCTACTACGATGCCTAGAACACGGCAGGTGCTCCTCTGCCTCGTGTCCCGTGGATCTGGGGACTGTCCACCTGACTGAAGATGGAGGAGAAGGAGTACAGGGGGGCTCACTCTCACTTAAAGAGAACGCAAGGGGCCTGGGTGGCCCAGTCGGTCAAGTGTCCGACTTTGGCTCGGGTCGTGATCTCACGGTCCGTGAGGTCGAGTCCCGCATCGGGCTCTGTGCTGACAGCTTGGGCCCTGGAGCCTGCTTTGGATTCTGTGTCTCCCCCCAGCCTCTGAAAAATAAATAAACATTAACAACAACAACAACAAAAACTAAAGAGACTAGAAGGTCTGGCTAAGCTTGCTGGGCAGCAAAGGCTGATTCTGAAGCAGGTGCTGAGTGGCCACCAGCACTTCAGACTGAAGCAGCCATCCCGCTGGCAGATACCTCTGTGAGGGGGACGGGTCCACAACGAAGCTGCTGAGGGTGGGGATTAAGAAGGACACAGAAAGATGGCGGGGCGGGGGGGGGAGGGGGGAGAGCAAGTTCTAAAAGGCAGTGCCGTCTAAAGGGCACAGAGAAGAGGAAGCCGAGGGAGAAAGCAGAAACAACCAGGCTGTCAAACAGGGAGGAGTAAGGGGGAGAGGGAAAGTTGTCTCTTCCTCTTCTTTATCTTGCCCACAAATATTCTCTCCCGACCCCAACAGCTGCATCTCCAAAACGACATCTGTATTCTCAGGAGTGACCCCCACTCCCTCTGACAGGTGGCATGGCTTCCTCCGGAGTCAGGAAGTGAAAATCTCGGGAAACACTCACGTAGCGTAGCGTGGCCGGCAAAGCCCAAGCTGGCATCCCAAGCCCTCAAGGCGCCGAGGTGTCGAGGATGCCATCTAGAACTGATCCCGGCTACAGACGGGAGGGGGCACAGTGCCAGGAAAGCGGCCGTCCACCCATCTCCTTTCTGTTCCTGAGCATCCCATGTCCTCCCTTGCACTTCAACTACAAAGGACGCACTGTCTTCAATTACAGGCGACCCACGCGAACGCCCCGTGACTAGAGTTCACCATCTGATAACTGTACGGTCACCTTCCCTTTCCGGTGAATTTATAAAGTGTTATTTTAGAATGTCAGGATGAGACAAGTTGAAAAGAAAGCTCACACAAAGACTGGGGCGCAAGAAATATTTAGTCAGAAGCCGCCATGCCCTCAGGGAACAAATGCATCTCTTTCCACAGCGCATCATTTGATCACTCACGTTAGTTTAATATGCAGAGAAAAAAGCCCGGGACAAAATGTTTGATTCTGGGTTTCTTGAAGAAAACTGTATGTGCTTTTTTTTTTTTTTTTTTTTTTTTAACAATATAAAGTGTGTACTGAATCAAAAGCGTAAATTATTGCTAAGTGTTACATATGTGGGTGCTAAGTGAGGTCAACTTCGGTGACTTCCATTAAGCTGTAACAAGCCTATTAAAAATCCAGCTTTTGGAAATCATTACTGGAAAATAAAAAATAAAAAAAAAAAGAAAAAAGAACCGCGGATACTATACCTGGAAATGCATTTATACCCACCAAGCCAAATCATAATTTGCCTACAATGGACCAAAGCTGGGCTGCATGAGGTGAAAACCACAGGGTCCTTGCAGACAACTCTGTTCAGCAAATAAGGACAGTGGGCCATGTTAAGAGAAAACCCTTTCTTATAAAATAGGCCAAGACATTAAAAAATACCCTACCAAAGAAAACAAATGTCCCCCAAAGCACTGAAACTAACACAAAATGCCAGGGGGCCTCCCTGGAGAGAAGCTTCTTTGCTCCCTGTCCCTGGACGCCCTCCTTCTCAGGAGGTGCTTCACCTACAGGACACGGGCGCAGGGCCAGCTGATGGTTTTCACTTCTTCCACTTCAGCTGCAGCCATCGGGAACGTGGACAGAGCCAAGGAAGAAACAAGAGCTGCAGGGTCTGAATAACTGTTTGGTAGTGGTGACTATAAAAAAAAAAAAATCATTGGGCTGGAGGTGAATGGAGTTGACAGGACAGAATGAGGTTGTCAGAGAACTTAGTTAGAAGAGCCACGACACAAGGGAAGAAACACGGCCTTCGGACGATGGAAAACTTTACTTGGAGCTGAGCTGTTTCCAGGCACTGCTCTCTGAATGGCAGAACCCCGCACTGGTTTAAGAGTTGATTTTAGTCTCTGAGGTCATGTGAAAGAACACTGAGTCCTCAGACTCAGCTCATTTCAGGGACTGGCACATATAGCCTAAGAAAGATATGCTGGGTACGTGGTAAATCGCTCTCAGAATTAGCCTACTTATGAAGGCACTTTGTTTTAGCAACACAGGTTTTAGCAAAAGTACTCCGAAATCATCACTCATTTTTTAAAAAAAAATCTAATACTCCACAAAAGAGATCCCGTTATTCCTGGTGTACTGACCCCCCACTTTCTCCTACTTATTCTAAGTGTCCTTTCTTTTTCCTCAGCAAAGCCAATCAACAAGAGGCAGTTTATGCAATGGTTAAAGGCATGGACTCTGCAGCCAGATTTCCTGGGTATGAATCATGAATATGAAGTTGGGCCAACTGCTCAGCTCTCTGAGTCTCAACACCTTCCTTTGTAAAATGGGAATGATACCACCATCTCCACCTCACAGCACCCTGAGCACAGCTGGTACACAGTAAGTGCTCATACAATGTCAACAGTTGCTATTGGCTGAAAAAAAAAAAAGTTACTACCACAAGGTCATGACATCTTTGTACCTAGACTTTAAAAAAAAAAAAAAAAGCAGATGATGAG
The DNA here is from genome assembly GCF_018350195.1 of Panthera tigris. Lineage (NCBI taxonomy): Eukaryota > Metazoa > Chordata > Mammalia > Carnivora > Felidae > Panthera > Panthera tigris. Next base: position 67,463,452 of record NC_056676.1, on the reverse strand, counting down.
TGTATTTAATAATTTGCCTAACTGCCTCTCCAAGTGAAGACTGCACTTCTTGAAGGCTTATTAATTTTTTTTTATCTCAAATATCTCACACATTTCTGGCGTATAAGAGCTCAATAAACGTTTGAGTACAGAAATGAAGGAAAGGAACGGAACAAAACTTGGCTGACTAAATATGGTGAGCAGTTGTACTACTGGTCATATAAGTACATTCATATTCAGTGAGCTTTTATTGAATACCTACTGTGTGCTGGGCCCCGCACGAAGACTTTAGGTTATCTTCGTACATTTCTATGGACTAGACCCACCTACACAACTGTAATAAACACAGAGTGGCTACTGGGCTATGCTGAGATTTATCTGGATTAGCCCTTTCAGCTTACAACCTGAGAAGCGTTGGTTAACTAGACCTTGAGTTAATTTTCCAGCCACACAAATAACTCGTTTATATACCTCCCAAACGTAGCAGCAGAGGGTCAGTGTGACCACGACACCGGAGAATGCTACGGCACGACCTGGCAGCCTTCGCACCTTAACCTAGATCCTCTAGATCTAAGTAAGGCAGGATGATGGAATCCCTTTGGGATACAAAAAGCACCTTGGTGATATTTTTAGCACCCACAGGGTCCAAGCCAGAAAGCCCGGCTTTAAAGGTTCTCTTTAACCACAGAATAAGGAACTACATTTCACATTCAAGGTTTGGCAGCAACCCAGTTTTCAAATGTTAGGTTTTCATGAAATCACCATATGTCATAGGGAAAATTCATATTGATCTCAGCTCTTTTACTCTTTCCTTTATCGGGAAGAAAATTCTAAGGCGATGTAAATGGGTAAGTGAATTTCAGTCTTCTGAAAGGGCTTTTCGGGTGTGGCTGAGATAGCTAACTTTGAAAACTTAGCAACACAGGATACATTATGAGTAAGTTCTTTACTTTTTTTTTTTTAAATAATGATGCTAACTCACCAGATCCTTCTGAAAGAGTCCTTTTATTAATTTCAATGAAGTCAAGTAGAGAACAAGTTGTAATATGAAACACAATTTATGCAACTATGTTGAAATTCTCTGCCAGAGTTGCATCTCCCAGTGTAAGAATTTTATGGTAAAACAGTTTCAAAATAATATCAAGCATTAGGTTAGGCTCATTTTGGTTTTAGGCTATCATAGGAAAACTCTCTTTATAAATCATTGAAATCCTAAGGCAAAATGATAGTGCCTTTAAATAGAAAAAAAAAAAAACAAAACAAACAAAAAACAACCCATGTTCCCACAGATTATAATAAAAGAGTTGAAACTAAGCCTCAGTTGAAATTATACTGTTAGGCAACTCCAAAAACTAAACACAAAAACATGTTAAAATAAAAGATTGCAACACCATGGGAAAATCAATCTCATATATATAGTTTTAGATTCTCAGCCATCCTGACCCCAGCTCAGATGAGACCAACTGACGATCCTTAATAGTTTTCCTACAGTTGGCCAACAAGCTGTTCACTCCCTCCTCAGTCACACAGTTACTCGGGGGAAGGCATGCGATACGTGTATTTAAAGGGCCAATAGAAATCCCGTGGGTGGGTTTGGTCTGCCTTTCAAAACCAATGAACTTCCCATTATATAATCTCTAATAACAAGAGAGAACTTTACAGGTCATACACCCAGCTTAACTACAAGGCAGGCTATGTTACATGCCTCACCACATTAAAAAAAAGAAGAAAAAGAAGAAGAAGAAGAAGAAGAAGAAAGAGGAGGAGGAGGAGAGGGGGGAGGAGGAGAGGGGGGAGGAGGAGAGGGAGGAGGAGGAGGAGGAGGAGGAGGAGGAGGAGGAGGAGAAAAGAAGCTTTCAGGATGGCACATTTCCATCTCATCAGCTAATGTCAGAAAATTAATGACTCCTACTTGGTAGTACTACTAAGCTCGTTTTTTATAATGATTTTCAGGAAGTATGATGTTTTTGATCAGAAAAGCCCAAGCATCTAAAACAAAACCTCCATGACATTTTATTAATTCTTTAAAAGATAAAGTAAGTCTTTTAACCACAGGAGAATTCTGAGAATCTAGCTTTTCCAGAAAGCCCAAGAAAAATACTTCAGTTTCACCATTCTCAAATTCATTTGACTTTGAAACAAAATAAACATATTACTCTATTTAATATCGTTGCACAAGCGAATTCACAAGAATGAAATCTGTTCAGAGTTCCTAGAAAAAATGTAGCAATACAGGCTGCCAACTTGTTCAATGTCAAGCTCTAGGCAATATAGCAGCACTAGCAGTAAATGACTCAGAGTGAGTCACGCTTAAGCTATTTTTGCTTTTAAAGTACTGCCAGGCACTGTGTTAATATTCAACCCAGAGTAAATTTAGCCCAACAAGAAAACAAGTGTTTCCATGGCTGCTTCTTCACAGTGTTTATGGTATATATGCAGCCATTAGGCACAGGAATCCAGCCAGATAAATTAAGGAGAAATGCTCATCTTTCATTTACATCCAGGCTTCGGAACACTGGAAACACTAAATGCAACTCAGGCTATTCTTCCATCTGCTTCTATCTGCTCTTCCAGAGACCAAACAGCCAATATGTAGAGAGTACAGCATTAATCATTCATATAAAAGTCTGTGTCATTAAAGTACCTTCAGTGGATTGTTGTTCATGGATTTCATTTGGCTCTGTATTAGGAGGCATAACCGGTCACATGTCTCTGATAGTACAGCCACAGGAGAAAACAACACTTACAAAGTATCTAGCAGAAACAGTAGAAAACGTGGTCTACGGATGTCAACTGGAATCATTATATGGTATCATGTACAGTAAATGATCGGAGTCTGGTAACGTAGTAATGTGAACACTCAGAAGGTGTGCAAAAAACTTTATGGGAGATGAATGGCTAGCATCTGATCTGAAACTATCTCAATTTTTCAGAACATGCTAATTTCTATTACAAATGCACATGGAGTTAAACTTGAGTAGCACAATGAATTAGAAATAGATGCTAGGATGGGGCACCTGGGTGGCTCAGTCGGTTAAGCGTCCGACTTCGGCTCAGGTCATGATCTCGTGGTCCGTGAGTTCGAGCCCCGCATCGGGCTCTGTGCTGACAGCTTGGAGCCTGGAGCCTGCTTTGGATTCTGTGTCTCCCTCTCTCTCTGTTCCTCCCCTGCTCGCACTCTCTCTCTCCTTCTCTCAAAAATAAAGATTAAAAAAAATTAAAAAAAAGAAATAGATGCTAGGACTTTTCCCTAATGAAACACACCTGTCTGTTTATAGCTGTTAGACTCCTTGGCATTACCGACAGACTCTATGCTACGGTTCGACAGAGTGGTGAGGTATTTGGCTCAGTAAAAAATATGAAAGCTAGCCATCTCAGCACCGGTTTTCGAAGTAAGATACATGCATGCACTGTGGTATGCAAAATCTTAGAATTTCTATTTAAAACTAACTTTTACCTAAAAAATGGAAAAAAAAATATTAGGTTCCGCTAATAATGTACAGACTGTATGCAGAACATGTATAAATATACAAAATATCGGGAAGCGGACGCTCCCTCTGATAGGGGAGGTCAATGAAAAATGCACAGAGACCCCTGCTTTAAGGAACACAGCCTCCTGAAGGAAGGAGCCTTCTCTTCCCTTCATGTTCTATTCCGGTATAGTTTTTTACGTGTACATGGTCACTGGCATAAAGGAAGTACAGGGGAAAAGGCTAGGTCAGCAAGCAACTGGAGAAGACAGAGAAATGGGAATGTGAGCAAGCCAAGTCTGGAAGACAGCCGCACAAAGTACCTTGGTGCAGCTGTAATGACAGGACAGAGCAGACAGTCACACAGCCTCATCACGCTCTTATCAAGACACCGAGAACCACAAAGACTCTCTGAAAATGATCACGGAGGTTCAAAAGCTATTTTCAGTGAAGAGCTGGGAAAGCCTAGCACAAGTGTAGTCACATAACAGACATCTTTCAAAACAAAACATGTGTTTCTTGGAGAACAAGTGCAAAAAGGGTTCCTTGGTGCAAAAGGTGGAAGCTCTTACGATAGTCTCTAACTTGCCTGAATGGCAGCTTGAATTCCCACGGAAAGTATCTAGTGCAGGGGTCGGCATATAATAGGTGCTTAATAAAGCTTTGCAGAACAAACAGATGGAATACAAAACTGCATACCCACAAACATCGAACTTAAAACCCACGCGGTGTAAAGCTCTGTATCTGTTACCTAGATGTTTATTGCATAGGTAACTTTTCGAATCTAAAAGCCCAGGGGACCACAACTTATCAGAATTTTCTGCCTCCTGAGTCCCTGGATCTCTGGTTTAATTAACTCTAATAGCTCTGGGATCCTACTCATCTTTACCCGAAAGCTTACCTGAGTGCAATATAAACAAGTAGTGAAATGTCCACAGAAGGAATATAGTAAAATCTGAGCAGAAGCAAAGACGGCGGGGGATGAATAGTTGAAGCTTGAGATTTTCAGGGCAGCGAAACTATTCTATGTGTTGTAATAGTGATTGCATGACATCACGCATTGGTCAAAAACCCACAGGCCATCTGATCCAGTAATTCCAATTCTGGGCATAAAAAAATTGAAAGCAGCGACTCAAGCAGGTATGTTTATACCAATCTTCATTAGCAGCATTATAGCCATGAAGCAGAAACAACCCAAGTGTCTACTGACAGATGAATGGATAAACAGAATGTGGTTGATGCGTACAATGGAATGTTATTCAGCCTTAAAAAGGAACGAAATTCTGATACACCCTACAACACGGGTGAACCTCGAAGACACTGCTGTCCTAAGTGAAATAAGCCAGACATACTTATATGAACGAGGTACATAAAAGAGTCAAATACACAGAGACAGCTGAATGGTGGTTACCAGGGGTGATGCAGAGTTACGGTTCCATGGGTACAGAGTTTTGGCGCAGGATCATGAAAAAGTGCTAGAGCCAGAGACGCATGGTGGTGATGACTGCATAACATTGTGAATGTAGTAAACACCGCTGAACCAAACGTGGAAAAACAGTCGAAATGGTAAGTATATGTTAGAAATATTTTACCATCAAAATCCCGTCACAGAACTGTGTAATACAGTGACCTCTAATGTAAATGATGGACTTTAGTTAATACTACTGTATTAATATTGGCTCCTCAATTATAACAAATACACCACACTAATCTGTAAGATGCTAAAAATAGGGAAATGGGGAGGAGGGGAAAGCGTATCAAAAATCTCTCTACTATCTGCTCGATTTTTCCGTAAACCTAAAACTGCTCTAAAAAAGAAAGTGTGTTAAATAAACAAGAAAGAGCTAACCAAAGGAGGCTTTTCTGTAGCAAAGTCCTTCCCCCCCCCCCCCCCCCCCACCTAGTGCCCTCTACTGTCTCCCCAGAGACCTTCTTCCTCATCTGGGACCCAGAGCCCCCACCGCTTAGCCTCCTTGCCTATTCTGATCTCATCTCATACTCGTCCGTGTGCACATTAGTCCCAGAGGCCTGGACTCTGCATTCTCTTGCCCCACGGCCAAGGATGCTATTACTATTCCCCAGTCTGTCTAACTCACTACGACCTATGACTTGTCTTGACCTCACTGTCTGTGTATATTCTGGCTGCAAGTGGCCAGCCTACTACTGACCCTTGGTACTCTAAACCTTGATACAGTTCCCTAATTCCGTCTACTAAGCCAGTGTTTACCTTACTGTAAGGCCCAACCCATCCCAATGGTAATTAAATCTGAGGAGTGCTGGGGGGAAGGATACTGGTATGAAATGGTACTAACATTCAAAAACATTTCTTAAAACAGAAATAAGAGTTCTTTTTTCCCCCCTTTTTTTAAGAGTTCTTTATTCGGTGTGAAATGCTTCTCTACAAAGCTCTGAGGGGCAGGACTTTAGCTTACCTTCCAATCTCCTGCATTAATTCTATGTTCACAGGGTGGCCTAAACATAAAGCGAGAACTACAAACTTGACTGCCTACCAGGGAAAGACACTGAAAGTGAACCAGCAGAGGACAAACACGAATGGTCAGAGCAGTGACTCAATGAGAAGCACAATTCTTACCTAAATGCATTTTAAAAACAACAAATCTCAACACTGTGCGAGCCAAAGAAAACTTACATCTCAGGCTAATGTGGCCTACAGACTTCCAGACCTCTGTGTGCTTTGCCAAATGGTGCGGGGGCGGAGAGGGGGTGGAGAGGGGGAGAGGGAGAGGGAGAGGGAGAGGGAGAGGGAGAGGGAGAGGGAGAGGGAGAGGGAGAGGGAGACAGAGAGGGAGAAAGAAACAAGAAAGGGGAAGTATGAGTGCCTTATGTAGACTCTACTATTTAGGACAATAAATTTGAGCTGAATCACTCAATAAAAATGTTTATTTATTAAAAGACCAGAGACAAGCTTAGGCCTATGAAAGATATGGGCGTTCAAATCACATTTCAGAACAGCTAACCCTCTGGCCAAGTGAGAACACAATTAATAACATGACTGGTCTCATGCACACTGTTGAGACGCAGACAGCCCCGTGAAAGGACATTCTTCTATGGGCTTCATTTTACTTCCAGTCTCCTCGAAGGGAAAATCGTGTGGCAGAGAATAAAAGCTTAAAAAGAAAAAAAAAAAGCACAAATCTCCAAGATTCCTTTCTCATAAAGGGGCCTACTCGTACAAGTAAGTAAGTTCTTCTCTTCCCTATTCTCGTTTTCTACAAGAGAACTTAACTATGACCAGCTATTATTTATGACTAAATGCAATTTTTGGATTAGAAATATTGTTACACATTGATCCTAAGATTAATTTTTTTTTAACAGATTACATGAGGTAAATGGAACAAAGCCTCTGCATGCCTACCTTGCGCATTTGACTTAGCAGATGAATCAGGACAAGGCACACGGGGTACAGGCCTTGGAGGTCAGAAAACAGGCCAGCATTTCATCAAGCCTTGCCTCCTCAGCCAGGTGTTTTGTGCAGCACATAATATACAACTGTAACCCAACAGGTAGAAATGCTACTTTAATAAAGGAAGTATTCGGATTCTGTGAATCAGTACTTTCTAGCCTACCGTGTCTCTCTCTTCACCTGATGGACCACCCGAAATTTACAAACTATCTAACATGTCAAAATACTTGAAACTCTCGCAATGACCTTCAGTGGTCGCGTATGGAACCTCTGACCTGAATCCTCCCTCCCGTCAAATACTTCAGGCTGGCTAACAACCGCCCTGCCCACCCCGTTCTTCTCACTTTGCTGTCTGGAGAGGTGGTATCGTAGCCTGGTTATGAACTAGGCCTCCCGGCACAGCTCCCACCTGGCTCTCAGTGCCTCAGCTCTGCAGGGACAGTCTGTTAACCCAGCCAAGTCCCCGTACTTCTTCATTACCCCAAAAGGGCATCTTTTGAGAGATTCTTCCTCCCACGTTCTCAGCCAGAGTGGATCCAGAAAGGTTTTATCTAGGCCTTAGTAGGAAACAGACCATAAAATCTTATTGGTACCTTTAAGTGAATTTGTGTTAGCATCTCTAACAAGGTAAAAGTCAAAAGCAAACAGGCTGGGTTTGAGCCCTGAAAATGATTGGTATATAGAGTAACAGATGCTAATAATGTTACTTAAAATATTCAACACAAAGGCAGGAACTAGTGTAAAATATTTAGAAAGCCATAACCCTCTCTTCTTCAAAGTGACATGGATACATTCTGCCCACTTAGGATCATCGATCTATAAACACTCCCAGAGCACTGGGTGTAACTGAGGGGAAACAACACAAAGATGCAGAACAGCATGACTCTATTTGTCACACCCAAACCTGGAAGTGACAGGTACATGCTCATGGGAAAGAACGTCAGAAACAAGAATTCTCCTGAAAGTTAAGAAATACAGAGTCAATGCAAATATCAGATGATCTGATCAGATGATCAGCAAAGCACTGATAGTGCGAGGGAAATACACGGAAATGTTCAAAAGGATAACAAACATTAGAAACAGAATAAGAACAGTTTATCTGGGACACATAAGTGGCAAAGGCCCAAAAGGTGTAATTAAACTTGAAGTGGCCAGTATGTAGTAGACGGGCTCTCCCACACATTGTTGATAGAAATTTAAATGAATATAATCTTCATGGAGGGCAATTTGTCCTCCACAGGACAATCAAAAAATTCACATATGCTTTGACCCAGCAACTTCACCAGCATTTTTCTTACAGATATAGACCTACTTGTGTGGAATTTTGTCTGTGGAGTGTAAGACTATCGCAGCAATGTGGGTAATTGTCAATTATCCTCATCATCAGGGAACTGGTTAAAAATTACGAGCTACCGTGTAGCCATTAAGAAGAATAAAGAAGCCCTATTTGTACTGATATGAAAAGAGATCCAAAATATTTAAGTGATAAAAGCCAAGGAGAAGTATGGCCGACACGATACCATCGAGAGACATACACACACACAGAGATAGTTCTACAGGGATACAAAAGGAACAGGCAACAGTACCTGCCTCCAGGGAGGCAAAGACCCTACTTTTCACCACATAGTCTTGTGTGCTTAGTAAATTTTATACTATATGCATATATTACCCAATCAAAAAGATAAAAACTTTAGAGAAGGGCAGGGAATATATGTGTGTATTTAATTAAAAAAATTTTTTTTAATGTTTACCTTTATTTTTGAGACAGAGAGAGACAGAGCATGAGCAGGGGAGAGGCAGAGAGAGAGGGAGACATAGAATCGGAAACAGGCTCCAGGCTCTGAGCTGTCAGCACAGAGCCCGACGCGGGGCTCGAACTTGTCAACTGCGAGATCATGACCTGAGCCGAAGTCGGATGCTCAACTGACAGAGGCACCCAGGCGCCCCTTTAATTTTTTTTTAATGTTTACTTATTTCTGAGAGACAGCAAGAGCAGGGGAGGGGAAGAGAGAGAAGGGGAGACACAGAATCTGAAGCAGGCTCCAGGCTCTGAGCTGTCAGCACAGAGTTCGATGCGGGGCTTGAACTCACAAACCGTGAGATCATGACCTGAGTCGAAGTTGGACGCTTAACCGACTGAGTCACCCAGGCGCCTCTGTGTGTGCATATTTATATGGAAGAAGTGCTACAGAAAGGAGCAGGCTATCTTGAGCTGAAGTGGGTAGCAAAGGTTTCCCACAGAAGGCACTCTGAGTGAGATGTGCCCCGAGGAGGGGGGAGATGGAGGTGGCCAGGGAAGGCTGCGACTTGCCCCAGAGGCCAGACTGCAGAGGGAGAAAGCAATAAGAAGCCAGTTTTTGTCTGCAAAGTGGCTCAAAAAAAGAGAGATGAACATTACACAGACGCTGAAAAGCTACTCCCTTCCCCACACTTCTCTTCTAGTACTTTCCTCTTAACGGGGCATGTGTATGAATGTACAATATAATCCAGCCACTTACTGAATGTCTGTTATGAGCCAGGAATTCTGCAAGATACTGAGGACATAAAACTTAGTAAGGCCCAGTTCTTGTCCTCAATGAGCTCTCTATCTGAGGAAAATGCAAAACTTAAGAGAGGAAGGATTCCAGAGAGAAAGGCCTGACTTTCAAAGGAAAAGCAGTGATAGACTAGTTAATGATGTTTGTGTCCTGTGAAGGCCACTTAAACAGTGAAATACTGCCTTTGATTTACCAGAATAAAAATTACGATTCTTGTATTCTATTATTAATTACACAGGTAAGTTTAGCACTTTGGCAACCGGTGTATATCTAAGTATTGTACTATTCAGTTGGCAGTAAGTAAAATGGATTATAATCAATCCTTCTCCTTCTCAAAATAGTTTAAATTGTTTAAACAGGACAAAGGAGAACAGAAAGACTGAAAAGCAAATTTACCTGTCAAAGTTAGGAAAGGAATCTCCTCAATTTCTTTCTACCAGCTCAGCTCTTATGTCTATCTGGACACACGTGCAGAAAGTACCAGCCAACATTACTTAATGGGGGTTTCCTTACTTTGGTTAATTTTGGATTTCCTGATCAACAAGAACACACAATACTTGTTTCTAGTTTTTAAACCAACATATGACTACAGAGCGCTGTTCAATGAAAATGAAAATGTTCAGTGCCCTTATGAAGTAAAATAAGTATTCCCTACTCAATTTTCCAACCAAACGACACAAATATCTGATAAAAAGATTAAGCCCTGGCACCATCAAAGGGAAAAAAATTTGCCAGCCATCTTCCCAGCATAATGTTTTCTATAGTCTTCCTACTGTATTATCTCATGCTCTTTAATATTTGCCACTTTAAAAGGCTCTCTCTTTAATTAAATAATTATCTTCTTGGGAAAACACAACTCAGTCCTAAATTGAGTAGGATTTTCGCCTCTCCACTTATTCAAATTCTCCCTCTTCTTCAAAGTCTCGTTCAAAACTCATTTTCTCTATGAAGCCATCACCTGTGGTTTCAAAGCACTCTCCTACTCAGGTGTTAATTATATGAATCACACATCCTGGCAGTTGGTCATGTGCCTCCTATTCTTTTCCTAACTCAATAGCGCTCAGTTCATATTTCTCTCATGGAACTTATTATTTCGCTTTGAATTACAGTGGTTTTAAGTATCTGTTCCTCTGCTCCACTAAAAAGACTAAGCCATGTCCATCTGTGTACGATCTTTGATTAAAGCCCAGTCCTTGACACATTAATAATATATGCTTCTGGGATTGAACGGGCATACATTTTGCTCATCCTATAAGAATACAAATTTGTTGAAAGATTATGCCATGTTTCTTTTTTCTGTGTTCATAAATACCTATCCCAGTGCCAGGCACCAAGGAGGCACTCAAAGCTATTCAATAAATATTGTGCAAGTAAACCAGTTGTAGTCTAGTTTTACTTATGTTAAATTATCTCTTCAGTTGCTTTGGTATCTGAATAAACATGTCCCTGATCAAACGGATGACTCACAAAAGTGAGGTTACTTCAAATACCCTTCGCTTCTGAGAGCTGCCTATTGAGAAGAGACAGTTAGTAACACACACACACACACACACACACACACACACACACACACACACACACACTGTTCCAGTAGTTAAAATCTGGTATTTGAGTATTCGAAATAAACAAATATGAATTGGTGTGGTAGGCTGAAAATCTGGCCACAGTACTTCTGTCTCCTCCCATGGAGAGGAGAGTCTGTTCCCCCACCCCATCAATCTGGGCCACCTTGAGATTGCTTTGACCAAATGTCTGGCAAAGATAACGTTATGCTGTGCAATTTCCAAGCTGGGGCCTCCAGACACTTTCTGCTTTTGCCTTGAGGCTCCTCTCTCCTTTCTGCCTCTATGTGAACCTGAACTAGCGTGCTGGAGGATGAGACCAGAGAGAGCAGGGAAAACCGTCCTACCTGAGGGTGCCCGAGACCAAGAAGCTCCGAGACACTCAGGCAGCTGACTGCAGACGTGGCAGTGAGCCTAGATGGACCAGCAGAAGAACCACCCAGCTAAATCCAGCCCAAATGTCCAATCCACAGAATCACAAGCCAAATAAATGGTTATTTTAAGGCACTAAGTTTTGGGGCGGTGTGTTCCACAATATTAATTTCTATCCCAGAGCAGCTTCAGCTTTACAGCCAATGCAAACCATTCCTAGATGTGTCATGTTTATTTTTAAATATTCTTAAGATTCTAATTGTTAAATAAAATATTCTAGTTGTGATTACAGCACAACTTCTAAATAAAAAGTAACTGCTATTACCAGCTTTTTGATGGATTTTTTAAAACCTGTTCTCCATTATAAATTATTACACCTCATTTCCATCCCCCTACCCACTGTGAGAATTATTTAAAACTACACAGTGCATTTCTTGTTTACAAAACCGAATAGTGGAAGTCAGGTGTGAGCTCCACTCTTCATTGCTTTAAACACCCGTATCTGGAAAGGCCAAAAGTATTTGTTAATACTTCCAACAGAAAGTAGAAACACGGAAAATAGACAATGGCCAATTCCACACCCCCAATCTCATTAGATTATAAAATTTAGTTTATGAATTTTGAGACATGAAAAATATGAATAATTTTCCATTCTGGACTGAGAAGTTTGTGCATCCTTGGTAACTGGAAATTCAACTAAAAGAAGCAAATGATGTCAGGAAGATAAACTCTTTCTCCCTTTAATGCTTTTGGCCCATTGCCCCTCGGTCCTCCTCCTAGCCACCTGAAGGTTCCTTGCTGGCTCCTCCTTTTCTTCCTCTCCTTGCTCTTGGACTCTTCTCCTTGTGCGGCTCATCTACTCCGCCCTCCAACTATCACCTGGGAGCATGTGGAGAGCCTTTCTCTCCCTCTCTCTAGCCGTGGTTGGACATCAAAACTTTCCTAATTTCTAACCATTTGTCAAAAATCTATGCCAAAAGCCAGCACCTTAAACACAGTATACTCGACAAAATCATTCTCCCACCAAAAGACCGGCAACTCATGAGACATCTTGCTACTTTTAATGGTATCACCTTTTCCCCCAGTTACTCAAACTAAAATCCTTAAAGCCACCTTCAACTCCTGATTCCCCTATGCTTGTTATTATTTTAAATAAGTTGACAAGTCCTCCAGATCTTACCTCTGCAACACCTCTTGCATTAATTCTCTTTCCCTATTCCCCTGCAGTAATTCAGGATATGGTTAGCACTTGACTGGATCATTATAACAAGACCTCTTCCCTTCCCAATTTATCCTATATACCACAACGAGATCTACCTTCTTAAAGTCAGAATCTAATCAGATGGCTCACCTAATGAAAAACTTAACACTCCCCATGACTTATTAATTAAACTGTCTTATTCAAGGCAACAAATAACTTTATAAATGAGCCCAGTTACCCTGGTAATCTTATCTCCCATGTACTTACAGTCTAACTGGATTACCTGCTGGTCTTCATGCCCTGTGCTTCTTTCTACTTCATTTCATGGCTTACAGTATTTCCTTGCCTGGTAATGGTGATCAAACTACATATACAGTATCTCTATTCCTCTAAAATTTAACATGATGAAACATTTTCTAAACATTTAATTTTTTTTGATTAATGAGTTCACAAATCTCAATTGCTTCCAAATTCCAAATATCACTGAGAAATATCTTTGCATATGAAATGCATTTACATTTTGGATTATTTTATTAGAATCGAGTCCCAAAAGAACAATTACCAGCAAAACATTATAAAATCTTGACACACATTCTGTGCCTTTAATACTCAGTTGACATAGTTGTCTTAAATTACCATTGTGTTATCAAAGCTTAGCCTGATCCTCAGATGTAGTTGGTGTGTTTTATTAACTACAATGTTGGCATGTATAACCTAGAATTCTAAAACGCTCCTCTCAACCTTCTGCTCCTTGAGGACCTCCTCTTCTCCAACTCTGACCTCCAGCCTATGCAATTATCAGAATTCAGCCGTAGGCCATTGGCCCTCAGAGCAAAGCCAAAGAATAGTTAACTGCTTCTTAAAGCTTGGAATTCTGAAAACATAATAATACACTTTCTATTTTCAGAGGTGGGGCTATGGCAGGACTTGCTAGTCAAGTCAACTGAGTCAGCCAAGATGAGAAAGTTAATGTATTTCAGTCAAGTATGTCTGTGCTGGCATGTACTATCACCCAAAGCACTGCATAGAGATATTTTATTTAGGGGCGCCTGGGTGGCTCAGTCGTTTAAGCATCTGATTTTGGCTCAGGTCACGATCTCACGGTCTGTGGGTTTCAGCCCCGCGTCGGGATCTCTGCTGACAGCTCAGACCCTGGAGCCTGCTTCGGATTCTGTGTCTCCCTCTCTCTCTGCCCCTCCCCTGCTCATGCTCGGTCTCTCTCTCAAAAATGAATAAACATTAAAAAAAAATTTTGAAAACCCAATATTTTATTTAAAAATTTTTTTTAATGTTTATTATTCTTCAGAGAGAGACAGAGCACAAGCGGGGAGGAGCAGAGAGAGAGGGAGACACAGAATCTGAAGCAGGCTCCAGGCTCTGAGCTGTCAGCACAGAGCCCGACGCGGGGCTCGAATTCACAGACCACGAGATCATGAACTGAGCCGAAGTCGGATGCTTAACCGACTGAGCGACCCAGGTGCCTAGAATATTTTATTCTAAAGGATTGTTTTAATACCTCTTCAAGTATCAAATAATAAATCGGGTCTTTTAGTATTGGCTTCCACTCTGCACACTATTCAAACAAACAATGAGCATATTTCAAAGCCACCATAAGCTGCTTCAAATTCTTCTTGTAAACAACTGCATGTTCGAATCCTCCTAATTTTTGATATCCAGTATCATTGTCCAGATTAAAACTTCTTTCAAGATCCCATGTTATAGATGTGCACTTATCCTACCTTGGGGAAGACCCCCCCCCCCCCGAAGTCAGTGATATCTGCATTTAAGGTAGAAAGATGGATTTGTCCTAAGCAAGTGACAAGAGACAGAGACGGGGGGGGGAGGGGGGGGCAGGGGGAGAGAGAGGGAGAGAGAGCAGAGAAAGCCGTATCCTCCACAAAGCGATCAGTGAGCATGAAAGTCAGCAGGTAAAAGAGAACACAATACCCTCTGGCGATCGCAAGTGTCTGGATCAAAGCGGTGAGCAGAGTGGTGAGACAATGAACAGAAACCTGGTGCCACAAGGGTCTTTTTATTCTGGAAGGCTTGGGGAGTCTCCAGAAGATCACGTGGCAAACAACCATGACCCTATCTTAGGATGATCCATCACTCTGGCAGAAACTGGCAGAAGGCAAGTCTGCTGCAGGGAGGACGTAGGAGGCTGAGAGTCAAACTGGAAAGAGGGCAGCAGTAGCAGTGGGAGAAAAAATGGAGAGAAGACTGGTAGAGGCTTTTGCGAAGGGGACTAGACAGCACATCTGTCTAGGAATAATTCCTATTCCTCTCTTTGTGGAAATAATCTTTTGCTTTAGGTAAATGTAAAATAAAACCACTGTGCTCTGAAGCAGAAAAAATATATACCTAAATAAACTATCACTGTATTTTCTTGGCGCCACATCAACAAATGTAAAAAGCATTGTTAACTTAATAATGTGTGAGGAGGGAAGTCAACGCTACCACATAACAGGAGAGAGGGCTGTGAAGGCTGATGGTCAGGGAAGGAATTAAAAGCTCTAGAGTCTAACTTGGAAATTTCCTGCTTTACGCAACTAGAATGAAGTCAAAGAATAGCCCCCACTTCCCCGTCCCCCCGCCTCCTACCCCGGGGGTGGGGGTGAAGAGAAAGAAAGTACTTCTCATCAGTGAGCACCCGGTGGTGAACACAGCCTCCTACCCCGGAGGTGGGGGGGGGGGGAGAGAAAGAAAGTACTTCTCATCAGTGAGCACCCAGTGGTGAACACAGCCTCCTACCCCGGAGGTGGGGGGGGGGGGAGAGAAAGAAAGTACTTCTCATCGGTGAGCACCCAGTGGTGAAAGTGGGTGAGAAGAGTTGCCAGGAAGTCTGGGAATACCCCCTGCCAATTGGCAGCCACACTTTGACCCAGACTGCGGTCATCAGCCAGGTGTGCTAAAGCAATCTGGGTGAAAAGGGACACCGCACCTTGCCCCATCCTCCCATTCCCAGGACCAGTGTGGGTCACAGTGTCTGCTGTGGAATATTTGTTCCCTGGAGAACATTCACT
This sequence comes from Panthera tigris, assembly GCF_018350195.1. NCBI lineage: Eukaryota > Metazoa > Chordata > Mammalia > Carnivora > Felidae > Panthera > Panthera tigris. The sequence goes on along the minus strand of NC_056676.1, from coordinate 67,447,884 downwards.
CAATGCCCCGAGTATATATGAAGCGCTGGGCCCACGCTGGGTGCTATTCTAGGCACCAGAGATGATACCAATCAAGGCAGACAAGGACCTGCCCCCACTGAATTGACATTCTAATCAAACTGCACGATAAACACTAAGAATTACATAGTAAAGAAAACTGATTAATGCATCTGACCCTGGGATCTTTATTATCATTATCTCTTTTTGAGAGAGAGAGACAGAGGGAGTGTGGGCAGGGAAGGGGCAGAGGAAGCAGGAGGGGAGAGAGGAAGGGGGGGGGAGAGAGAGAGAGAGAGAGAGAGAGAGAGAGAGAGAGAGAGAGAATCTTTTTTTTTTTTTTTTAATTTTTTTTTTTTCAACGTTTTTAATTTATTTTTGGGACAGAGAGAGACAGAGCATGAACGGGGGAGGGGCAGAGAGAGAGGGAGACACAGAATCGGAAACAGGCTCCAGGCTCCGAGCCATCAGCCCAGAGCCTGACGCGGGGCTCGAACTCACGGACCGCGAGATCGTGACCCGGCTGAAGTCGGACGCTTAACCGACTGCGCCACCCAGGCGCCCCGAGAGAATCTTAAGCAGGCTCCACACCCAGCATGAGCCCGAAGTGGGGCTTGACCTCAGGATAAGATCATGACCTGAGCTGAAATCAAGAGTCAGACGCTTAATCAACTGAGCTACCCGGGTGCCCCAGATCCTTATTATTTTACCTAAATAAATAAACAGACCACATTTATGCTGAAAAACTCTACTCAACATTTTTCATCAACCCTCTAGCTCACTCTCTTGTTTCTTCTCCAAAGTTTGCATGTCAAGCTCTAGGCCCTGCAATCACAGGTGACCGGTTTCCTTTTTCTCTCACTCCCAAGACATTAATTATTTCCCTATGTTCCTCGAACCTACCACAGTGCTCTGCATATAGGAGGTAACTGTTTACTAAAAAAACAGAATTTAAAATAAGTCACTGGGTGATCTATTAAAAAAAAAAAAAAAAAAAGCTAAGTAAATAGGTTGGCTCAAATAGCAGAGCCAATTTTCTCCAGTTAAATCTCATGTGTATACATAAAAGAATCCCTAACACAGTAAAGGCACATGCAGCAGTTAGGGAAACTCGCAGCTCTGTAACATATGCTCCATTATATTTGTTCATAACGAATGTATTTCACCAGACACAGGGTGGTTCGCTACGTGAATAGCGTCGTTCCTTACACTTCACTCCCTGCTTCGCTATCAAGAGATGGTTGCCAAAACCAATATTGTACTGAAAAGTGATTTGTTACCTTTTCAACATGTTTTTTGTTCACACCCCTGTCAATGACAGAATATTACTTAACTACTAAATAGTCTAACAATATTTTATCTTTCATTTAGTCTTTTAACACTTTAACAAAGTGACTATAACACTCTGAGCTTGCTTCCTTGCATTTCAGAATTTATGCCAATTGCTAATAACATAAAACGTATATCCTTTAAAGTAAAAATTATTGAAGTAAAATGCCATTAAGCAAGTTTAAAAAGATCAGGTTAACTAAAATATGGGGAGTATTTTACAGTTTATAAAACACTTCCACTTTTCATTTTTAAATATGATTTAATCCTCAGCTCTGTGAGCTAGGAAGCATTATTATTATTATTATTATTATTATTATTATATTACTCATACTTTACAGAAAAGTAAAATTCCATTGATCTGATTAAAAAAACACAAACTATCACTTGGTTGAGCAAGAATCTGAATTTCTATTTTCAGATTCCAAATTCTAGATCTTTCCATGGGTTGGACAGTTTCTACCCTTAACACTGTTCTCAACATATCTAGGTGACTAAATACATGAGTTTAAGAGTTAGCAAGAGAATACGATTTCCTGACTAACATAAACTTTAATGAATGTAAGGACAGTACTTAAAATACACAAAAATGATCATTATTAAGGCTATCAATTATGCACATGAATAGATACCTTTCAGAACTACTAAGAATACAAGGAGATGCTAGCAAGGTGCCAAAGATTAGACTGTAAACCCCATGAGCACCAGGACTTGTATTTCTTTTTCACTGCCCTATTCCCAGCGTACTCAACAAACACTTGCCGAATGAATGAAGAAGTATTAACATGGAATACAAAAGGGAGGCTTTCAGATATAGAAGAATGAATGAAGTTAATTTATATTCAAATCCAGGAGACCAGGTGCCATCTAAGTCGTTAGGTTATTCCTGAGTAATCTGTAGGTAGGTGTCTATAACTATGCTGTGCACATACGGCTCCTGCCCTGTAGGTAATAAACTGTGTGAGATCTAGAATTAGAAGTCAGATATTGAATCCTCTTGAGTGCCTGATTAACCAACCTTTACTAGATGAGTTATTTTCAACCCTGTCTGTACATTAGCATGCTACCTGGAGAACTTAAAAAGAAATGCCTGGAGAGCCCTATTAGAACCAACTAAATCTCTGAGGGTGGGGACAGGCTGATTTTATTTTTAACGTTCACATTTGCTATGATACCCAGTGACAGGTAAGTGCCATTACTATAAACCAATGGTTCTCAAACTCTGGTGTACAGGAGACCCGGAGGGCTTGCTAAGATTAACCCCACCCCCAGAGATGCAGATTCACGAGGTCTGGGGTGGTGCCTGAAAATGTGCATTTGTAATAAATTTCCAGGTGACCTTGATGCAGGGCTGAGAAGCACACCCTGAGGTTGACTGCTGTGCACACCATCTACAAGGTCTCTGGAATTAAAGAATAAATGTAAGGGACAGGTGAACAGAAAGACATGAAAAAATATACAAAATTTACATATTAAAAGAAGAACTTCATGCTCAATACCACTGATCATTAGAAAAACATAAATTAAATCCATGATGAGATACCCCTACATACTTATGAGAATGGCTAAAATTAAAAACAAAACCCAAATAACCCCAGTGCTGGTGAGGATGCACAGCAAACACACCTCTCCTGTGCGGCTCAAGGGGACACAGGGGGGGTTCACCATATTGGAAAGCAGTCGGTCAGGTTCTCAGAAGTTGAACATGCACTTCCCATACCAGCCCAGAGCCCCATGCCTGGGTATTCATCCAGGAGAAATTAAAACTGATATTCCCGTAAAAACCTGTACACGAATGTTCTGTAACACCTTGATTTATAACGTCCCCAAGCTGGAAACAAGTGAAACGCCCTTCAGCTGGTGACTGGATAAATAAACTATGATACATGCACACAGTGGAGCACCAGTCACAGTACACAATGCAACCAGCCACGGATATTAACAACACTGTGGCTGACTCTCAAATGCAGTCTGCATTTGAATGAAAGAAGCCACTTAGATGGCTGCATATTGTACGATTCCATGTATGCAACATTCTGGAGAAGTTAGAACCATACAGAGAAAAGAAAGAAAAAGAAACAAAAACAGTTACTGCCAGGGGCTAAAAATGGGGCGAGGCTTCGACTACAGAGGGCCGCCCATTGTATCATTATACACGTCTAAACCACCATAAAATGGAAATGACTCCAACCTCAGGAAATAATAACTTGACAAGACAACTCTTTTCTTAAGTATGATGTACGTTGTCCCCAGGACACATGATTTGGTCCTTCCCATTCTAGGTTCAGGTTGCTTTCTGAGCATGGACGGCATCCCACACTCTCAAAGTAAGCCACCAGGAGGAAAAAACACCCAGGGCTCACAGTTTGTGTTTAAACTTGCCGCTGACTCATTTCACCCTTGATAACTGAACCTTTCTCTCCTAATAACTTTAATTATAGCCATGTCTCATCCTAAAGCTTCCCTTTTCCTCAGGAATGTATTTGTTAGCCTTGTGACCTCCTGACTGTGAGACACTGGGTAAACATGTCACCTCCAGGATTCAGTCTGCTAAAAACAGAGCCTGCGTTTTTCGTGCATTCCTCCCTCGCATGTGGATGTCGTGAAGACTAGGAGAAATGATGTACGGGCACGGGGTTACTGTTGTGATGCTTGAAATAAACTTCATGGAATTTGTTCTAAACTTGTAAGTACAATAAATACCCTATTCCTCTCTGCCGTAACACAGCAACTATTCACACCGGAAACGGTATCCTTAGGCACTATTTCCTGAGTGTATTGCCAAAACCACAGGATCTGGAAAAGGAGGACCCAGGTCTGAATCTCACTACGTAACGTATTTTGTGACCTTGAGTCAACTGCTCACCTTCTGTGAGCCCCACTTCAAGTACCTGTTTCTCTAGGGCATACTTTGAAGACAGTATGAAACACAAAAATAAGCTACTATAGAATGTCTGGTATGATTCCCACTCTCTGACCTCTGCTTGGTAGACGTGACCAAGCAAGAGATTCACTCTCAGCTGGATGAGGCAGATTCCCCCAGTGTCCTCAGAGTTCAGCAATGCAGATCTAGGACCTGGGAGATTCAAACAAATTGTTCACTACCCAAGAGTCTTACGACAAATCAAATCTTCAAGAGATAAATGAAACGCTTGAAGGGAGAGGAAAACCAAACAGGCACGTGTCTTAAAGAGTTAGTGTGGTACGCAGGGAAAAGAACACGGGTTTTGATGTCACCCAAACCTGAGTCTGAATTTCAGCATTTATGATCTGAGGGAAGTTATATTACTTTTCTTTGCACATTTTCTAATCTGTAAAATGGGTATATTTATCTTGTAGAGTCGTGAGAAATAAATGGTAAGGTAGACAAAGTATGCAGGTGCCATACCCTATGCACGGGTAGGCACTCAAATAATGCTTCCGGTTATGCATTAACTCAACAAGGAATCATGAAGTATCATATACATCAAGCTCTGTATGAAGCGTGGCTATCACTTCGACTATTCCTATTTTCTAAAAGGACTAGGGCAAATCTAAGGTAAAGGCAAAGCAGATGGTGTCTTTACTGCTCCATAAAAAGGGCATTTCTCACTGCCAAAGAGCTCCCTGACAGCTTAGTGCCCTGATTAAAACACCACAACAGAATCAATCCAATTTGAATGAACCTTTTTTCCTCACTTACTCAGTTATTTGGTACCGAAAAATCCTGCCTTAATGTAAAACTTCCTGGAAAGTAACAACTCTATGAAACAGGAGGAGGAGGAGGTCGGCTACACCTGGCCCTAATGCTCTCTTTTTATCCCTGGCGTCTCTTGTCTTCCGGTTCCACTGTTTACTAGCTTTGTAACCCTGGGCATATCACTTACCCTCTCTGAAGCTGCTTCATCATGAAGATGGGAATGGTACCGCTTAGCTTCACTGATGCAAGTAAGGATGTACGGGAAAGAGAAACTACATGGGTGGGAAACACAAAGCAGAAGGGAAGAGAGACACAGAAGGGAGTCAGACAGACACTGACTCAGAGAAGAGGAAGAAGGAGAGAGGCAAACACACAGGAATAAGAAATTTGCATAGGACAGAAATCTCACTCAATGAGCATAAACCCTTAGTCAGGGATGTAATCCAGCCTGAAAAAGTCAGTCTCTGTTGTGAAACTTATGATTTTTAGCATTTCCCACCAACTAATGGTCATCCAGCAAGTAAATGCTAATGGCTTGATCAGTATCATCAAGGAAAACATGAAGACCAAGTGAGGGCCACAGAGATGATAAAACTGTCTAAGGAAGAGCCAGCAACTTAAGTTTTCATTAAATGCTTAAATGTTCTAAGCAGTCACACTTAAACTGAGCCATACTTAATTCCTAAGCATGGTGCTATCTGACACTGAAAACTGTGTATTAGCATATACACCATACGTTTGCACCAGTAGGTAAACAGATATGCACACAAAAATCATTTATGTTGAATTTTTGAGCAATTTAAAGGATTTTCCAAGACAATATAAATTGCTAACCTTTGCTCATTTTAGATCCCAACCTTCTGAACGCTAGCTGTCTTCTTATTCTCTTCTTTACTGATGAGGTTATTATTGAAGAGAAAAGGTGTGTTATCATCACAATGCCTTCACTAGGGTCTGGCCCTCTTTTTCTAGTTGAATAATTCAGTTTTATAAATATTAACCAAACTCTGAGTATGTGAGGAGCAAAAGGAATATAGGGAGGATTAAGCAATTCCTGCCTTGAAGGGTCCTGGGCTCTTGGTTAATGGCAGGCCAGCAATGCACACTGTTTGGATAGGTGGTTATATTCTATCATATGACAAAGAGATTTGTGCGCTGAAGACTATCAGGACTGAGTCAGGCTGGTCAAAACTTTGCCCAGTTGAAAAGCACCCAACATATTTCTAGGCACAGCCAAACCTTTTGCCTCTTGGCACCACCTTTGTTCTCGTCTCTTTCCTTTCAGGTTTCAACACTCACACATGGCCTCCCAGCTTTCGAAATTGCTAATCTTCTCTTTAACCCCACTGTTCACCTGCACCTGTTTAAGAGCTCCCAGATCCGGCCCCTCCATCCACAAAAATCTCCATTTGCTTTTCAAAAGAAACCACCAGGCTTCTATACACTCCCAAATGAGGTGAAATGCACAACCTGGCCTTGACAACAAAACCACCCCCTTCTCTGAAGAAATCATAGTCTACTGTTAATTGGCCAAATTAATGCTGATGTTGCTCGTCAAGGGCCTAACAGAGCACTGAAAAATGGTAGTATGAGAAGGTAAAACCAATGGTCACAAACTGACAGTTTTGTTTGCACAGTGTTTTAACAACTGGTAATGGAAAAATAGTTGAATTTCCGGGTTTCCCCAGATAACCTCAGGATCTGAGCACAGTGGGTCCTCACCTATTATTCCCAGCAACAACAGACAGGCATGCGTGGCAGGTGTCTCCTTCAGATAGGGCATAAGCTCTCAAGTATTTGACGGTTCTCCTGAAGATTCTTGTGACCGTCAAGGACCTGTGCTGTAGGTACCATGTGCCCAGACATCAGGCTGGAGTTCAAGGACTAAAGCAGTAAGCAAAACATCAAAGTCCCTACCTTGTGGAACTGCATTGTGGTTTTGACAAGATATAGAAGGAAAAGGAAAGCAACCCACTAGGAATAGCGAAGTGAAGGTATTCTAATGTTCCTGAGGAGCTCCCCATTCATGGCAGCCCAGGTAAATCCTTCTGTGACGTGAATGGTCACTCACTATTCTATCAGCTTTGATAACTAAATTAAGTGTGTTAAAGTGAGGGTACAGAGGTGATTTGTGAGTCCATGTAATTACAAGATTACAGTATAAAATGTCCCCATCACTGAAACAATTTCTAAGTTCACTCGTGGATTCCATTATCTCCACACCTTATATCCTACATCCTCTGTGTAGGATATACAATTTAGAAATACGTCTAAATTTCTGGTGAAGGTCTTCAGATTGGTAAATGTTCGCCTTTCCTCTAAGCATTTCAGTGTACCAATAAAATTACATTTCAGATTAGATTTTTTAATACTAAAGACCACAGATTCAGTCCATTCTACTTTTGATCACAAAGTGAAGACCTTGTATTTCAAAGGTTTCTAAATATCAAATTATTGTCTAATGTCCTCAAGTTCTGCCTGGCTGAGCTGCACTACAAATTCTCATGCCTGCTAATTCTATAGCTGGTGAGTGAATAAAGGATGGCAGGAAGATTGCTTGATGACTTGAGGAAGTGTCCTACAGGGGTACTGCACATTCTAACTAAGTTCTCCTGATGCCAAAGTGCAGGAAACCAGGAGTTGGAACAGTGAAGACAGTTTAAGTAAAAGCATCAAGGAAGAGAGAAATCGCCTGAACATATTGTTTAGATAAATGAAAATCACTTTACTCAAGAAAGTACAGTCACGTCTTCCCTAAACCAAGTCATATTGCTGGGTTTCACAACTTGGGTTAATTAACAACATGATTCTCGTTTAGGGAAATGGAATCTTTTTTCTTTGGAACTGTTCCCTAACTCAGTTATCATCGCCACTACCAAAGGTAAAAATGATCTCCGATCAATCTTGATTTATGTGCCTCCAAGAATTACAACTAAGAAAAATGGGTGGCACCAGCAGGGAGGCCAGGCTACGCATTAAGTGACTCAAACCCAGGTCTTCTAGCTGCGAAGCTCATATTCTTTCCACCATGTTCTACTGGCCCTTTCTCAATATCAATAATAAGTGAAATCTAAAGCAAGCTTTCAGTTTGCCAAGATCCATTATCGCATTAGTTCTTGGTAATAATCTTGGGAAGCTGGGACAGACACAGTATCTCTAATATACAACACAATGGGTCCCCAGGTATGGTATTTATAGGAAAATCTGAAGTTTAAAAAAAAAAATCCAAACCAAAAACCTACCCTTGTTTCTGACTGTGGTTTAAATGTTTATTTGTTTTGGGGGGGAGAGAGAGAGAGAGAGAGAGAGAGTGAGTGAGTGTTGGGACACTTGAGAGTGTTGGGACAGGTGAGGGACAGAGAGAAAGCAGGAGACAGAAATTCTGTACTCATAGTGTACAGCCTGACATGGGACTCGATCACACAGATCATGAGAGTATGACCTGAGCTGAAAGCAAGAGTCGGACACTTAATCGACGGAGCCACCCAGGTGCCCCTGATTGCAGTTAGACCAGGGGTCTGTAAACTGTCCAAAGAAGTTGTATCCAATGCCTTGTAATATCCTTAAGACATAAATAACTACTAATAAAAGAATTACTGTGTGCAGTGTAAATATGTTACCTTTTGAGTAATCGTATCTTGAAATGAGTATGGCGTACCTGTTATGTTTACATTCTCGGGACGGCAAATACCAGATTTTTGTACTATCTCTACTCTTTCCCACCGTAATCCTGGGCCTGAACTCAGCCTCTGAATCTTTCTGAACATACAGCTCCACGTAGCCCCTATCAAATGACTGGCAGTGTTGTATCAGCCATACAAATAAAAGCTGCATTTTCCTAGTCTCACTCTCTCCTATATTGTATAGCTGTGGTTTCTTGCATTTTTCTTTGCTTTTGATTTGTTATTAATAGTTCTCACATTATTCCATGTTTGCATATATTGTCTTCTCTGCCTTTTATTTATCTCGGAGCACCGAATGCAATCACTTATATACAGCAGTCCCTCGAAGTGTTTTGAACGCACCTAAGACAAATGTGTGGTATTTATTGGAAAAATCTAAAGCTAAAACAAAACAAAACAAAAAGAAAACAAACACCCCCGCCCCAAAACTGTCCTTGTTTCTGATTATGGTTTAGACCACCAGGTCAGTAAACTTTTTCTGTAAGGTGCCAGGTAGCAAACACTAAAAGCTCTGTTTGCCAGATGGTCTCCGATGTAACTACTCAACTCTGCCATCATAGTGCAAAGCACACACAATGTGGAAACGAGTAAGTGTGTCTACATTCCAATAACACTTTATTTTGGATGCTAAAACCTGAATTTTATGTAATTTTCACATGTCACGAAATATTATTCTTCTCTTAAATTCTCCCCCAGCAACTTAAATGTGTTGGCAAAAAACAAGCATTCTTGGCTTTCAGGACCTAGAGAAACAGGCAGGCTGGGCTTGACTCACAGGCTGTAGTTCACTGACCTCTGGCCCAAATTTGTGGTTCTCAAAATGAGAACTTCGGGTGGTCTGCACGATCCTTTCAGCAAGTCCGACTACCGATGTGTGAGGCCAGATTTTCTTTATAGGCTTCAACCCAAACAACGTACCACAGCGGACTGAAGGCGGAAGCAAATGCGAGGGTCCAGCTGCCTCCTATTAAAGCCACAAACTGAAGAGATTTGCAAAAATGGAAAACAATTTCACACCTCTCACTCATTTTTCGTCATGTTTGGAAAATACATGGTTATATTTCATAATCCTCCTTACGGTAACACATTAGGGACTTATCACTGATTTTTAAAACGGATTAATATTTTTAAGAAGGTCTCAGTTTTGATTTCTAATGTGATAAATGTCAATAGCTACCACCCATGTAATAAACAAATGCTCTCCGGAGGCCCTCGGTAGATTTTTTAAATGTAAAGGGATCTTGAGAGCAGACGGTTTGAGAACCTGCTGCCGAGCCACAGCTGGGTTAACTTACTGGCCGCGGGTTGCGGGGAGGTGGCTTGCACGTCACTTCCTCAGACCCCCTGATTTCAATCTCCATCTTGACTTGTCCCCACCAAAGGGCTTCCTGGCGTTGCTGTGATTGGGTCCCCACTCGGCAAAACTGAATCCCACGCAATTTAGGTTTGTGTAAATAAAGGTGGTGAGAGCGTGGTGGTGATTTTCATGAAAGGACCCTTGAGCTCTGTGCAGACCAATAAAACTGTTTCAGCCTTTACTTTGCCAGACTAGGCAACTTGAAGCAAGACTCTCTCCCTGGCTTGTAGTTTCCAGTCTTTATAAAAAAAGAAAAAAAATTATTATTATCATTCCTTCCCTTCAGAACATCTCTCAAAACAAATATTCACTGGCTTCTGTATAAAGCCTGGTCCCTCCGACTTGGCTCCGCAAAAACTGTGGGCTCCCGATGCTAATGAGCGTCCTCACAGCAGCATTAAATCTAAAGAAACAGAATCCATCGCCCACGGTGCTACTTTGCCAGCACTAATAATGCACCGAAAATCGCATTTGCAAGTCGTGTGCGCACATCTTAGAGAACACTTGAAGAGGGTATTAATATTTTGCTTGCTCTGTCATTTGAGATTTAAAAACTTCTGAAAAGAGTATTTTAGGAGAAACAAAAAGGGAAAGTTGTCTTAATTCCAGTGTTACATATATAGGGGAAACCGATACAAGGAAGCATTTCTTTCAGTATAAGTCTACTTTGTCTCAAAGTTTAACTGTCTGTCCAAATGATGTGAAGTAGTGCCGGCCTTGGGAAACCACCCCCAACACCACCCCCTGACCATCTGAGAGAGAATTAAAGACATAATAACCACGATTCCAACACGTATCATTTTGCTGAACTGCACACTCTTCATTAGAAAGTGCGTCACCGTGAGCGTACGATTCTACAAAGCTTTACAGCTATCTCTTAGGGAATAATACTTTTGTAAACAATAACAAAGGAGGAAGAAATTTGTATTTTTGGCTATTTATCCTGCACTACGTATCATAAGATATCTTTTTAAAAAATCAAGAATTTTTGATCTTGATTATGATCGGGTAATTTGTCATTATTGGCTCCAAGCAGAAAAACGAAATACATGTGGCTACTTTGACCAACACCAAAAACTGAAATTCACTAGCATCTTTAAGATCGGAAAGACACTAGCAAATCATTATATTACCTGTTTGGGGGATTATTACCCATTTGGGGGAACCACGCAATTTATATTAGAAGGATTTTGGTAGCTGAAGAAGAAAAAAATAGACTAAAATGTGGAGAAAATGCTTACTGTTTAAATCCACATTAAAGCAAAAGTCTCATCAGGATTGCAAAACATTCCAAATTGTGAAACTTAAGTTACTTGTAAGATAGACAAAAGTAAAGCTGCTTCCTCAGTCATTTTTTGAGATCTCAGCATCAATTTAAAGAAAATGCTTATATTTAAAAGAAAGCTTATTTCAAAATAGGAATCCCTCAGTACAAATAAGGACATGAAATAAATTTACATGCCCTACCACAGTGCTCCAGCCGTATGCAAATGAAGGTGATGGGAAATTAAAGTTTACAAAAAAGTTATTTGCTTCCCTATCCGATTCTGTAAGGAATAAAAGAGTCATGAGCCGAAAGCAATGACAAACAATGCAAATGCAAAAACGATCAAATTACATAAAGTTGTTAAGTGGATTAAGCAGACAAAGAGGAAAAGAAAAGGACGGATGTACTTCACTGTACAGAAAAGACAGATTTCTGTCAAATACCATCTACAAAATTTTGGGATAATGAATCACTTCTTTTCCCAATCTCGTTTTTAAATCAAAATTATGTTGGAATCCAAATCGTGATCGCGTGGCATTAATGCTACTACGAAGACAGAAGGGATCAAGAAGATTCTGGTCCACAACTGAAAAGAAAAAACTAGTCTGAGAAAACGGTGCTACTCCTCCAAAGCAGCAAAACCAGAATCAAACTGGTTATTGTGAAGCGTGGCACAGCAGTTTGAAATTTGAAAAACACCATTGCTATTTTAATAAGACAGTTCCGTTTTAATTTCCCAATTCCTCTCCCCAGCAGTGGGACAATACAGTGTAACCATGTCTGGCTGCTGGGGAATTTTCTTAGCACTTTGTGGAAACTGTTGGCTTTCAGAAATGGACAGGCTGATTTGAACCAAAAGTCAGACAAAATACAGAATAGCAACAACAATAAAAAGCAATTTAGAAAGAGGATCAAGCCAAGCAGATAGGCAGACTTTATAAAGTCAGTTTTCTGGGGCGGTGTATCAGGTCAGTTCCCTCCATTCAAAAAGCCAAACCAAAGCAAAGCATGCGGACTTACATTGCTTCTTCAGTTCCTTCAGCTGTTGTTTAAACTGTACAAATTTTGCATTATTTTGAAAGTCTGTGTCACAATTCTTATTCTGTAAAGCCAAAAATTTCTTCTCCACTAATAATTTTAGATCTGGTATCTTCTCTGGACGTTCTTCTTTTACCTGAGGAAGACAAACAACACAATTGCCTTAGTTTAAGGTTAACAATGACACCGTTTTGTGAACATTATTTTTATCTCATTTCATTCAAATAAAAATACAGTGAGGTAGAAAACACAATCCCAACAGAACCAGAGAGCTTGGGACTTGTTCCAGAACAGATGGCCGGTAAACGGTTGGGGAGCCATTCATCCCATCTCCTCATCACTTTCTTAAACCCTCCCTCCAATGCCCGACTAACCTCCTGTCTCCTGACAACTACTAGGGAAAAATCTCACACCAGAGCAACTCTGTGCCCTCCAACGTCAAGGGAACCTGGGCCTCATGGCTTCCTCCTTTTTGTCAGGTCTGCTCAGTCCCCTCTCCTCCTCTTCTCTGGCTCTCTGTCCCAGCAGCAGAGAGAGGCTCCTACTTCACAAAGAAGTTGAGGCTTTAATCTTGAACTTTGCCATCTGCAGCCACAAGGAATAAGTGTCCCCTGTTCTGTTCAAAGCTAAACTGTCAATAATCTATCTTTTTGTTCCCCCCCCCCCAATATTTTACTGTCAAACTTCTAAACATGTGGCCAGGTTGAAAGCATTGTGTTTTACCACTCATCTACCTCCTAGATGCCACAACTGACATTTTGCTATGTTCACTTTATCACCATAGCGATCCATCTATCTGTTCTTTCCATCCTTAATCTTGCTTCAAGTTCATTCCTAATTTATCCTCACGTCTGTCAGGCCACACCTTCTTTCCCCCAAAACCTCTGAATTGGCTCCTTACTCCCCAGTTTAACAGCCAAACTCCTCTAACCCCTGCCCGTTCCGCTCAGGTACTTTCTCTTCGTAGTCTAGCTCCTTGGAAAAATCATCTGTACCCACTGTTTCTAGTTCCTTGACCTCAACCTTTAGCCACTGCCATCAAGCTGCTGCCCCCGCCCCCGCTCCCCACCCCCTTCACTGTGACTGCTCTTCTTTAGGCCTTCATATTTGGCTTCCTGATGCCCCTGCACCAAGCAAAATTCACCAAACTCTCCCTTGCAGCCCAACTCTCCCTTAAGCCCAACATGCTTTAGACTTTTACCATAGCCCCCTTAATATTCGACTGCATTGATTTTTACATGTCTACTTCCCCTAGCAAAATGCAGACTCTTTGAAAAATGTGTGATTTATCACTGCGTTTGCCAGCACGTGGCATGTAGTAGATAGTATTCAATATATGTACTCGACAGATTTCAAACAAATTAATCTTACATGCTCCAAATATACTTCCCCACTAAAACCCACAAATGATCGACTTAACTGACATTAGGAGAGCATACAGGACAATTTCTAAGCTGGAAGACAACTCAGAGGTCATCTAACCTTGATGTCTACCTTCCTCAGTTTCATAAATAAATAAAATTATATAGAAAGAAGTTAAATGACTTGTTTACTATAATCCAGTTGGTTGGAGGCAATGTTAAGGCTGCAAATAGATACAGAAAATTCTTGCTTTTGGTTCCAGTCCGTGGAATATATTCATCTCTCTGAATCTGAGTATCAACTAGTGTGAAGTCAAAAGATTACCTGTAATTTATCTGTTTCAATTACGCTTTGTCATGGAAAAAAGAATTGTATAATCTTCTTTTGTTTAACTGCTATGCACTTTAATTAGCTAAAATCAAAAAATGAAAATTAACCATGAAACCAAAATGTCTAAATGTAATTTATGGTACAGAGTGTAGAAACTGTTTTCTCATTGCATGGGTGATATTCAACCAGTGCTGGATCCATCATCAAAGAGAGCTGTGAGAAATATGGAGAGGCTTTAATGACACATCTTATACATAATTAAAAATTTTAAATAAGTCCTGTACGGCTAAAGAACCAATAAAGCTCAGTTTGGAAAAGAGAAGGTAGAGAGGCAGTTTAACAATGCCTCATGTCTCAAGAATAGGAGATGTTAGACATGTGACTAGCTATCCTCTACCTCTATAATGGACAGGACAGGATGAAACAAGTTCAAGACTGTAGCATGAAAAGTTCAGAGTAGATACAGAAAATAAATGACAAGTTCTCAGAAAAGAATTATAGTCTTTCTCTCTGGATTTATAAAATAAAATGGACTCACATCCACCTGAGACGTGAATAGTGCTATTATAACCAGGTATAAAAGACCTTCTCAAGGTCTTTTCTGGGCTGCAATTGTTATTTAATCTGGGGCAATCAGAGCAGAGCTGAGCAGATGATCAGTAAAGGCAAAAGTTCTTTTCCAGTAAAGTCTCTAGCCCGCTCAACATATTTAATGTCCGTAGCCCCATTACCACCCAAGCAGAAGAGCTGGCTGGAAGATGGGGGCGGAGAAGATGGAGAAAGGATAGGCATTTTGAGACTGACAACATGGCGACCTGAAATAGGACTAGGAAAACCTGAATAAGCCAAATTTCGTGATTCAAAATACTCATTTTCCCCAAGGCCAGAACCTCAATGGAACTGCCGGAAAGCACATAAATTCACTGCAGCAAGTATCTTCTCTGGAAATGGGATGCTGCGGTTGGCACAGCTATGTGTGGTAGAGAGAACTTACTAGGCTCTGGCTATCAAAACGAGAGCCTGGAAAATACCGAACTCCTTATCTGTTGAAATCAATGCGGTGAATGGGAACTAAGGATATTTTTCATGGACTCTTGCTTTGTTTGTATCTTCGAGAAATAAGTTGTACAGTCCCAAAATGAGAAGGAAAAGAAGCCATTCTTTGGGTAGCTGATCGTTAAGTGTAATCTAGTCCGAAAAAGGTAAGGATGGCCCTCTTTCCCCAGGACAAATCCCAAATACTTCAAAGAAATGTGACATGGCAGGAGATTTTACTGGATCCTTAGTCCATTTCTTTCCCAAAGATCAAGTCCCTTGATGCAGGACTTAAAACCTAAGTGAATTAAAAGACACTGGGTGTATTAGTTTGCTAAGGCTGCCACAACAACATACCACAGACTAGGTGGCTTCTAGGTAGAAATTCTTTTCTCACAGATCTGGAGGTGGCAAGTCTTTGGCTTGTAGATGGCCATCTTCTCCCTGTGTCATCTGTCACATGGTCTTCCTTCTAGCTGTCCGTGTCCAAATTCCCCTTTTTTATAAGGGTACCAGTCATACTGGATCAAAGCCCATGCCAATGACTTCATTTTAACTTAACTCCCTCTTTAAAAACCCATCTCCAAAACTGTCATATTCTAAGGTACTGGGGTTTAGGACTTCAGCATATGAATTCGAGGGGAACGCAATTCAGCACATACACTGGGTTAATAAATTTTTGAAGCAGAATTTTTTTTAAACACCTCAGAGATTATTAATCTTTATGCCATTATAATTTAAAAACGATAGGAACTACCGAGAGGTAAACTTAACAGATACCATACTTACATAATGGGAATTTGATTCTGCCCTCGGGAGAGAAAAAGTCAGGTTTTTATTCACTCACTACCCACTTCCCTCTCCAGTATTCAGTGAGTGCCTTCCATGTGCTAAGAACTGTAGCTACACTGGAGAGAAACCAGAAAAGTCGATCAGGAGCACGTGGTGAACAGCTCTGAAAGTGAGACCTGGCCTGATGGCAGCAGGAACGACAATTTTAGGAGGTTTTAGGGAGTAAAGTAAGAATACCATAAGAAACTTTTTTTAATCACTGCTGTAGTTCAAGTATATAAGATGCACTTCAGACAGGGAGGGGGGAGGAAGTTACTGCTGTAGGTTGACTAATGGCAGAGGGGCTGACAACCGGACCGCATCACGATGCCATTTTTAAAGCACAATGGCCAAGTCTTTTTGTGAGAGCGGTGACTCCAAGATCTGTAACAGTTAATATGGGCAACCAAGGAAAGGACATTTTCTTGAGGAAAGAAGGGGCAATCCTGAACGTCTGTCTGAGTGGAGAGATCTGGTACACAGCGGGAGAGACATTTTAAATGAGATGGGAACAGAAAGAAAAGAGACGCAAAAGGAACTCTAAAAGAAGCAAAGAAGAAAACCAGGGGTGAGGAATGCCACAGAAGAAAGAAAAGGGAAAGTTTCCTTGACAGAGATGCTCGTCCTTGGGGGAAAATGACGCAAGAGAGCTCGGGTAAGATAAGGTCTAAACAGAGACTGGACTTCATTACAAGGGATTTTGTACCCTGGAGCGGAACGATTTACCCATCTTAGCCTATCAGCCTGTGAAGCTTCTCTCAGGCAAGGGCTGTTTGCCTGGGGTCTAGCGCACTTCCTGTTGTATAGTAGGTGCTTGAAAGATGTTGAGGAACAAGTGAACTATGGGGCAGCCAAATGATACTGTCTTGAGAGGAGAAAAGAGATTAAGGGAGTTCTGCGTTAACAGATGAACTAAAGTTCGGCAGTAAAGGAAGAGAGAGATGGGAGTCGATCATGGGACAGATGGGAGAGACTCCTTTATTTGCACGGAGGTTAAGAGTAGCTTGAAATCAAAATGACAAAACAGAGGAAAAAGAACATGTAACCCCGGGATCAGACAGATCTGAAACAACCCTATGTATGGATCTTGGGACAATCCTTCCAGGCCTCAGATTTCTCCTACCTCTGAATTAGGAATCAGGAACACCAACTTCAGTGCTGTGAGGATTAATTAAATCATGCTTGTGTTTAACTGTGGCACATTGTGGATGTTAAAAAACTTTTGTTCTTTTCCTTTTACCTCTGGCATACAGCCTTGAACATGTTTGTGGGCTAAGGGGGAGGAGCCAGTGGGGAAACATAAATCACAAGTGCTAAGAGAAAGCAGGTAACAGATTTAAGAAAATCATTCCAGTACAAGGGCAAAAACTAGAGAGGAAGCAAGACCAGCTGGGAAAGCAAAACCACAGCCTTTACCAGGTGTCATAAATGCCTACAGGGCTGGTCAAGCAAAGATCTGAGGAAACCCCCAATAAAGGACAACAGGAAGTGGTGAGGACCCTGGTAAGCAGACAGTACAAGCCCCAGGTGAGAGGAAGTTGCTACACAGCTCCAGATGTCTGTGGCCCGGCGACAGAGCAAGTCCGAGTTTTTAAAGAAAAATCAGAAATCTAGATTTCTGTGACACATTTTCTAGTTTTCAAAACAATGCATAGTCCAGACAATACATCAGCCTAAAGCCCACGAGTTTGAAACCTCTATTTAATGCAGAGGAGATATTTTAGCCATAAAAATAAAAGTACTTCTGTGATCCACAATATTTACGGATCCAGTGTAACTCCCAGATTTCTACCTGAGGGATGAAATACGATCCTTTCAAGCAGGACAGAGAATAACGGGAAAAATCATGAAGAAGAGAGGGGAAGTAAAGGATTCCATTTTGATATGCTCACCCAAAGGATTTATGATGAAAAATGTGGGCTCCAGACTTGAGATTAAACGTGACGCTCTGCTACTAACTGAATGACTTTGGAAAAGTTACGAAGTGCATCTAGCCTTAGTTTCCTCACGTCTAAAGAGAAAAGAATCACAGTATTTGCCTCACAGTGTTTTGAGAAAAATAGATGGAAGGAAGCAATGAAGCAGTGAGCTGTCAACCACAGAGAATACTCAATAACACATACTCAATACTCAATACTCAATAACACTCATTACACATCTATCTTTGGGGTGCCTGGATGTACAGGTCAGCAGCTCAGCAGCCTGACATGGAAACACCACACGGAAGAATCACTGTATAGATTTTAATAGAAACCATGGAAACAAATAGGGTTACCAAGAAGACGAATAAATAGAAACAAAAAAGGACCAAGGATAAAACTATGAGAATACCACATTTATGGGGCAGCTAAAGGAACCTAAAAAGAAGAAGGACAAGAGCTAAGATGACAAACAAAAGAAAATCCCCCTGAAGTCCAGGAAGGAATTTCAAGATCTGTCAAATGCTACAGAAAAGTCAAGCTACATAAGGATTGAGACTTGCCCACTAGACCTGGTGACTTGGTCCCCGGAGACTTTAGCAAAAGCAGAGACATGCACAAAGTACAGACTCTGAAATACGCAGACTTTTGTTCAATTAACTGTTTCAAAAAGATGGAGCCAGAACAGGAAAAAACACACAAATACCCAAAAGTTCCATAGGCTCTCCAACTAACTGCTCAGTTTCTGCTCAAGATCACTCGTGAATGTTTAGCTACATTTAACTGGCACCCAACACTCCTGTGACTGTAATATTTCTCTATGTCAGCAAGGAGAAGGCAATCAATGAGCTGGTAACAACCAACTTAGGTCTCTGGTGACTCTGTCCCTCATGAAGAGGCTGATTGTTTCAGGAAAAGTGATTACGGTAGGAACAAACGGCAGGATTTCATCCTTACCTGTATCATTTCCAACATGCTTTAACATAAAATTTTAAATATTTATAATATACCTCATTTCTTTCAAACAGTATTATATACATATGCAATTACTCTAAGTATGTCATTTTATTGCCCTAGGGCAAAGTCAAGGTTTCCTCCTCCTCCAATTATCATTATTGCCTTATAGCTATCATTTCACTGGGAGGGGAGATCACAGGAGCTAAGGATATTAATGGGCTGAGTCATTCACACACTTTTGAATCATGTGAGAATCTAGTATAAAATCAGTCATTCTTGTAACTAAACCAAGACTCAGATGGATTTACTCTCCAAAACAGCCACTGTTAGATGTTTGGCTCCCAAAATAACACATACCTGATGGTTTACATTTTGGAGATCACATAGCCCTTAGAAGTTTATTATGTGTACCCAGTCATGATAAGCAATTTGTTTTGTGTTCTGCTAGGTGCACTAAGTACTCCAAGCTCTAATTCATAGTCCGCTTGATCTAAGGCTACGAGACCCGCTTTCATGCTGGGAATCCAGAGGGAATTGTCTCACTTGGTCCTCAAACATTCATTCAACAAATATTTACTAAATCCCAATTGGGTACCAGGCATTACGCTCAGCACTGAGACATTTATGGAAGTTGGCCCACACTTATGACACATCACCAACCTAACTGGTCATGCACAAGGTAAATTTATATAGGCCAATACTGTCTCCATCTTTATATTAGCAAAAAAAGCTTGGTAAAGTTTTTATTGAAAGGCATGTCCAGGCCAGGAAACATTATGCTTTCACTGGGTATAACCTAATTGCACGTACATATGGAGATACACTATATTTTTCTTTTTTTTTTTTTTTAATTTTTTTTTTTCAACATTTTTTATTTATTTTTGGGACAGAGAGAGACAGAGCATGAACGGGGGAGGGGCAGAGAGAGAGGGAGACACAGAATCGGAAACAGGCTCCAGGCTCCGGGCCATCAGCCCAGAGCCCGACGCGGGGCTCGAACTCACGGACCGCGAGATCGTGACCTGGCTGAAGTCGGACGCTTAACCGACTGCGCCACCCAGGCGCCCCTACACTATATTTTTCTACAGAGTTTACTATACTGTCTTTGCCCTGTTTGAAAATACTTATTTATCATAGACACTAATGATGACCAGCATGGATTACAGCCTTCATCTCATGCCAGTTTCTGTTGTCAATTGCACAATCTGCAGTGAACTCTGTTGGACCCAATTATTTGTAGTTGAGTGAGTTTCCTAGTGCCATTATTCAGTTTGACTTCTGACAAAACGCTTGAGAGAAAATACTTCCTTGTTGAGCATTATGACACATCGAATGGACTCCATGGTTCGCCAAGGTGTTGTAATACACCATTACTGAGCAGCTGCCTACCAGACATGGGAACATCTTTCCTCCTTCAAGGCTTTCAGAAGAAGTTTCAAAATGGAACTTAAACATGTGTGAGAGAGCTGTTGGTCTCATTCTAATGGACCAGTCCTGCTAGGATAGTTGTCTAACAGATGGCAGTTGAATGAGGCAACTTGCCATGTGTGTGCATCTGTTACTAAACATTTATGCTGTTGAAAATTACTCCAATAAATTTCTCATGGCATCTTTCCCACCATAAGATTATGACCAACGGGAATCACTTATTTATTTATATGGGATGCAGCATTAGATTCCCATATGGGGGGCAGAGGGAAACCACCCTCCTAATTTTGCCTCTCGAGTATTTTTTACTTTTTGCTTTATTTTTTGGGCAGAATTCATGTGAACATGCATTATTTACTTATTCATTTATTCACCCATTCAATAAATATTTACTGAACATCTAACCACATGCAGGCACTGAGCTGGGCACTGGAGATGTGACAGTGAGCAGACTAACCTGCACCCTGCTGTTCTCATACGGTTTGGGATTTAATGGAGGAAACAAGCATTATTCAAACAGTCAAATACACCATCACCAACTGTGATAAGTGCTGTGAAGGAAACATATCAGATGCTGGGAGAGCATGTACAACATGAATTTTGAGGACATCGTTTTCACGGGCAATGTTTTTAAGCACCGTGCAATTTAAACACAGGTCACGTGGAGGGGAGGGGAGAGGAGGGGGAGACTCGTCTCAGACACTGCCCTGCACAGCACCTTTCACCAGAGGGGTTCAAAGCTTTCCATACACAAGTGTCATGATCCCAGTTTCACAGATGTGAGGAATGGACAGCTACCAGCAGTTAAGCATCTTGCCCAAGGTCATGCTGAGTCAGTGACCAATGGTTTGCATTCATTCAAATCTCCTTTCAATTTAATTTTGCTTTGCTTGTACCTCCAAGTAACAATTAAGAATGAACTTCTACACCCCATCTTAATTTTATGAAGACATAGTTGATTTCAAGCATATATTCCCAACCTTCAGTGGCCATTTGTCAGTTCTTGTATGAAAGACACTTATTCTGAATTTGAAATTGCCTTTCTTGTCCGCCACGCCTCTGTCATCCACAGAATTACTCAATGCCTTATTTACCTTTATGGTATTTCACTCAGGATTTTGTAGTGAAATAAGTACAGCAATGGCTTGACGCTAATGGGATGTTTCTGGTCGTACCAAGTACCCCATGATCCAGAAAGACGATCTTTCAGCATGCTAAAGCATTTACTGGAAATTCAGTTCCCGTGCTACCTGGGAGATAACACCTCATCAGGTCAGAGTAATGTCCCACAGGATGCTTGTAACCAGTGAATAATATGTGACATTCGTTCTCTAATAGCCAGAATATGTGGGCTAGGAAGCAGGGAACAAATACACATCTTCTCCCCGTCACCATACCTAATGACCAACTTGCAGCCCCCCCACCTCCCATGGCTGCAGCTCTAGTTCTGCTGGTTTAACAGTCTCGGTACCCAAGAGAAGAATGATTTCACCAAGGGACTCAACAAAGCCTCCACTGATTTGGAAGCCTAAACTGCAACCTAGCAATTCTGAGCTCCTTGTGACACTGAAAAGACAGACAGACAGATGAGGTTACAGAACTGGTTGCAGCAATGAATCTTGATTTTCAAGGGTAAAGAGGATAGCTGCTCCAGAGTGAGAAAAGAGAGGTGTGTGTCTGGGACCTGAGATAACTTCTGGTTTTGCCATTTGTAATGGTAAAAGATAACGGAAGTCGTAACTAACTCCATACAGGCAGGAACACAGATACCCCAGGAGTGAAAGTTGACGTGTTCTAGTCAGATAAAAACCTACAGTCAGCTGTGAGCTGGCTGCGAACAAAGGGAACATGGAATGGGTCATGGAGAAAAGGAGTTAATACCAAGAAGTTATGGGTTCAGGACTAATGGTGAAAGCTAAGACAGAAGTGTCCCTTCATATTTCTTCCTTAGTTTGACAAATACATATTTATATTTTAAACTAATTTCTCCCTTTCCCTTTTTCCTAATATTTTAGAAAATGTAAGTTGGTGGTGAGGTGCCTGGGTGGCTCAGTCAGTTAAACATCTGCCTCTTGAGATCGAGCCCCATGTCGAGGGTAGAGCCTGCTTGGGGTTCTCTCTACCCTCTCTCTCTCTGCTCTTTCCCCACTTATGTGTTCATGCGTGCTTTTCTCTCTCTCTCTCTCTCTTCAAATAAATAGATAGATAAACATTAAAAAAGAAAAGTTGGTGGCTCACTAGTTACAGAGTACCACAGTACAACAATAACACACAAAAAAATAAGTGTGGCCCAAATAGCCTGGACTTGCAAACAGTAACTAATAAGATGTTTGACTGGTCCACCTTTGGGGGAAAGAGAGAGCATATGAGGAGAGATAGCTGCAGCATATTTTGTTATTGTTCCTGCTGTTTGCAAATTTAAGTCTGGGAGAAAAGTATATACAGAGGTTGAGCAGCTAAGCTCACTGGTCTAGAACCTTTCGAATACTTTTCCTATGTTTGGGGAATGTCCCACCTTATGAGAGATACCTCACTGGGGCCGGAACCCCAAATTTGCTTTCCTGGCCTCCTCTGCAGTAAGAACCCAGATGTCATGATGGCCCTTGGCCTGTGGAACCTCAATTCTTGAGAATGACATGAGGGAGTTGTATAGAAGGTGCCAGCCTAGCCCCTGGAACCAGATTTACCTAGAGACAGAACCTTCCAACCTCAGCTCTGCCTCCCACTAGCCATGTGATCTCGGGCAAGTTACTTAACCACTCAAAAACCCGATTTCTTCATGTACACTCTAATCAAGTCAGAGGCTGTCATGAATATTGAATGAATTAATATGTTTAAGGAATTTGGAGCTCTGAAATCCAAAGACAGTAGCCACTGGCCGCAGGTGGTTATTTAAATCTGAATTAAAATTACACAAAATTTAGGGGCGCCTGGGTGGCTCAGTCGGTTGAGCGGCCGACTTCGGCTCAGGTCATGATCTCGCGGTCCGTGAGGTCGAGCCCCGCGTCGGGCTCTGTGCTTACAGCTCAGAGCCTGGAGCCTGTTTCGGATTCTGTGTCTCCCTCTCTCTGACCCTCCCCTGTTCATGCTCTGTCTCTCTCGATCTCAAAAATAAATAAACATTAAAAAAAAAAATTTTTTTTAATAAATAAATAAAATTACACAAAATTTAAAATTTAGTTCCTCGGTCACACTGTCACGTTTCAAATGCCAGTGGCTGGCGGCTACTTTCCTGGACAGCACAGATCCGGAACATTTCTACTTTCTATAGGAAGTTCTACCAGCACACGATGACGTACAGAATACGTCCCGGCACTCGGCACGCGCTCACTCGACATTGCTACCATTGTTATCACCAGTATTATTATCACCACATTGTCGTCGCTGTTCTTGTTGTTACTTCGCATCACATCTCCAGAACTTACTCACCTTCTATCTTCAGGTTTGTACCTCTGACCACCATCAACTAATCCCCCACCCTCCATCCCTTTCCCTCGCCTCTGACAACAGCCATGTTATCATTATTATTACAAAATCAAGTTTAATATTCAGTGGGACTTAAAACCTGGGTGGGGAGGGGAGACAGACGAGTAAAAAGCAACTTGAATGTAGCTGGTAAGAATTAGCAGCAGTCAATCAGCAGCAGCAACTGCTCTTGATTTATAGTTTATTATGGGCAAGGTACTGAGCGAAGTGCTTCATGTGGCTTCTTTAATCCCCTCTCCAAACAAACAAACAAACAAACAACCTGAGAGGTAAGAACTAATGCCCCTATGTTACAGATTAGGAAACTGAGGCTAAGGAGTAGTCTGACGGCAAGTGGTCCAACAGCTCACCTGACCTCATGGAGTTTACACTCTAGCTGGCAAGAACAGTATTAGCCAGATGATAACGAGTGCCTCGGACAACAATCAGGCAGGGTGGGGCAGGTGCCCTCATCTATGACGGGCAGTCAGGGAAGGCTTCACTGAGAAAATGACATGAACAGAGACCTGAGGCAGAGTAAAAGGAGGTGAGGTGACAAGTAACACGGAAGGAGGGTGGGACAGGTCAAAGAGGCCAGTGTGTGTGGCCTCTCACCCCTCCCCTGAGAGATGGGAAGGCTCGGGCAGGAGTGAGGAGATCTGATTGCCTGTTTAAAGGATCACGCTGGCTGTTGTGATTAGAAACAATTTGGGGGAGGAAGGGCAGAAACAGGCCGCTGTAGTCATCTACGCAAGGGTGACGATGGCCGGATGAGGGTGACGGCAGCAGAAGGAGCCAAGAGGTGGTCACATTCTAAATACATTCTGAAGATAGAAACAACAGAGTTTACTGATGGGCTGAGTACGGGCTGAGAAACAAGGAAGTTGGGACAACTTTGGTTTTACCCTGACTGAATGAAAGAGTATAGCTGTCATCTTCTGAGGTGGAGAAGTCTGGAGGGACAGCTGATGTGGGAGGAAACACATGAAGAGTTTAGGTTTGGAAGGTTGAATGTGAAACGCCAGCGGGAAGGAAATGAAGTGGAAACGAGAAGACAGCTGCATACGTGAGACACGGTTTTGGAGAGAAGGCGGAGTATAGGTACAAACGCTACAAACAATGATCAAGTACAAGTACTTGAGTACAAGTACAAGTACAAGTACAAGCACAGGAGAGAAATCCACTTGACAGACAGAACTCAGGCCCTCCAGGGAGGGCTTCCAAAGCGAGAGAAGAGCACTCCCAGTAGAAGGAATGATGTGTACTGAGGCCAGAGGCACGAGAACATTCTAAGACTAGCATAAAAGAATGGTAAAAAAATGAGACTAAGCAGGGGAATATGTCAGGGAAAGACGTCTGTATTCAATCCTGATGGCAGTTAAGGAATAACTGAAGACGGTAAAGCTGTGAAAAGGGCAGGCAGAATAATGAAAATGTCCAGTTTAGAAAGACTGCTTGGGCTGCTAGACAGAAAACACTGGAAGACGGCACAGCTTTGTGCAGCAAACGCTCCAGGGGAAACTGAAGACCGAAGACGGGGAGGAGGCCGGTGAGCTATCTGACAGTCGGTCAAGTCTGGAGGCGGGCGGCATGCTGGAAGGAGCTCGGAGGAGGAAGGACGAAGAGACGCTTTGTGGTGTGCGAAGCTGGGCGGACGCCATCGCCATTCACCAAGCTACAGCGGCTCAGAAGAAGATCAGGGGCCAAGTTCTCCCCGACGCAGGCTGAATTTAAGGAGCCCGTGTAAAGTGGGGATGGCAGAGAGAAGAGCGAATCTGTCTGTGTGATCCTCAGACGAGTGCCCGGCGCGGAAATGAGGATTTGGGCCTCAGCAGCAGGCAGACGACGATTCAAGTTACAAGCACGGATGTTCTCTCTCTCGGGAAGAGAGTGTAGCGTGAGAAAAAGGGCCCAAGAACAGGCAGAATACAAAGATTTAGTGGGCGGGGACACATTCAGGAGGGTTCACTAAGGAGACCATGGAGAAGTGGCCAAGGAGCTAGACGGGAAGAAAAACAGCCGTGCATGGTCATACATGGAACACAGCAATTCAGCAGGGAGAGGGTGTCAATAGCAGAGAAGTCACGCGAGGAACTGACTGAACAATACCCACCGGATTTTGCACAAGGTGTGGAAAACCTCGGGCATGTCACTAACTGTCCGCCTCAGCTTCCGTCTCTACCCAAAAACATTACACCGTCCAACTGCACAGGCTGTCGTGAGGATACGCGGTAACGTGTAAGAAGTACCAGCAGCATCAGACACACGCAGCACTAAAAAACTGCTCTATTTTGATCGCCACGTAGGTCAGACAGGTCATGGCAACAAAGAGAACAGAGGTAGGAAGCACGGAACGATGGCCGTGAAGTGAGAATGCGCGGTTGGACAAAGAGCAGGTGGCAGAAAAGAGCGACAGTCCTTTTCCTTTTCTTCCGCCCTTCTGCGGATGTTTCCTTTCTCCCTCCTTCTAGATGCAGCTTAGAATGCAGCCATTCCCATGAGCCTGTCAAAGGGGCCCTGTTAAGTTTCTCTCAGAGTTTACACAAAGAACCGTGTTTTCACAGCCTTTTAAGACAATCATGAGTCTGTGAGACGGATGCTATGTTCTTTAGAAGAGCAGCTTAAATTCATGAGCAGTCCCACAGAAGTTAAACCTATCGATTAGTGATTTCAAAAATTCTCCTAACAGTTTTTGAAATGATAAGCCAGGTAAGGTTTATCAAATGAAACATTCTAACTACATGATTAAGGAGACCTTTGAACAACCAAATGGACTTTCAGGTTAGTTTCGACACCGACCAAATGAGAGTCACAGAGAAGTTTCCCAGATTGCACGTGCTTTCTTATCAAGGACTGAGGCACTGCCTTTCGGGGGGCAGAGAAGACAGACCGAGAACACGGTCTCTGCCGCTTGCATTTCTAACGTAAGAAACACTGAGTTTTACATAAAAGAGTTCCGCTGATTTTTTTTTTTTCATATTATAACCATGCCCATCCTATTTCTTCCACGGCCTCTTTGCTGCGGAATTGACTTTGTAATTCTTTCAATGCAACTCTCAGTACATGAAGCCCATAGTATATGCCCTTCCCTACCTGCTTATTCTGTTACACCCATCAAATTCAAGGTTCCTAGAAAAGCCCCAATTCCTGAGGATCGCGATTTTCTTATACACATTTACATAAACTTCCCTTTTCCATACGAGTCCGCAGTCACTGGTGATACTGAGGCTCTCTGGTGGTAAAGAGGCGCCCTGCTTTCGAATCTCAACAATGAAGGACGTATTCCTTGCTCTAGTCTTCGTGTGAGTGTGTGGAGGGGAGACAGCAGGAGAAGGGATGTACATACTTGGGGTTCTCTCTCCTGAAGAAAGCAGACTTGAGAGGAGATTGGGGAAGGCTACGTTTCACAGAAGTGCGTTCTTTCTGAGCATTCGGAAGCAGGAAGACCAGCCTTTAACACCTGGAACCACTGGGGAGCAAGAGCGTCTCCACCATGTTCCATTGCTTCCCTGGATCTTCCAGTCACTGGAGGATCTCAATAACTGAAAGAAGGAATTCAGCATTTCCGTTATCATCTAAAAGAAAGGGAAACGCAAGTGGTTTTCTTCCTTCTGTTCTTGCTAAGTGTCCATCAGAAAACCTATTCAGTATGACTGTAGGAGCCAGGAAGAAGGCAAAATACCGATTTCGGAAATACTACATTTTCCCCTCTCGGTCCGTAACTTCTAAGGTTCTTAAGTGCCACAAAGATTCTAGTAAATAGACCTCTGATTTCAAATCGCCTGCCTTTATATCACATGCACATCTACAGCATGGAGTGAGGGCAATCCATAGATAAGACGCTGGATCTTTCCCTCAGTTACCACATCTCACCCAACACGATAAAGACTCTGGAATTACTAATGCTCCAGTAGTTCATTAATGCTCCTTTATCCTTAACCTGTTCCATTCACTCCAGCCTAACAGCCTATCAAATTCTCAGATGCTGCCTTCTCTATAATTAATATGGCTTCCTGATATTTGAAATTACTTCCCACTACTAAAGCTATCAAATTGCCTTTTCCCTTCCAATTCATCTCTTGTGAGAAAGGTTTCCTGACTAAATGAAAAGGAATTCTATCCATCACAAACCTAATCAAAAAGCTACTATGCCCAGGAAAATTAAAACAATGACCAAGACAAAACCGGTCAGATGCTTCCTAGTCGGTATACAGCACTTTTTAGAATAATTTACATAATCTGATTCTCGGCGCCCAGAGAGATTAAGGAACTTCCTTGAACCAAACACCTAATAGGGGACAGAGCTGAGGCTACAGGGTAGCCACCAAGTCTGAAAACACAGATAATACTATTTCATAATGCAGTGTAATATTATATAATTAAGCCACGTATTGTGTGTTCATCTACATTTCCAGACTTGGTGGCCGCCCTGTAAACCCAGATCTTCTGGCCCCAACCTATTTCCCTTGATTCTCCCACACGTTTTGCCCTGGAAGTACTAAAAAAAAGGGGGCAGTCAATGGAAAATACCGCCTTCCACAGCGATGATAGGTAAACATTTATAAACCAGCTTTCCTATTCTGTTGGCCAATTTAATTTCACAGCCTTGTGCCTGGAGATTAAAAGAGGCAACTAGTATCTTCTGAATGCCTACTGCGTGAAGCCTCACTTCCTATGAGGCATGAAGTATTTGACCTACATTATCTCATCTAGTCCTGGTAGCAGCCCTACGAGGCGTCGCCCTCTTTTTACAGATAAGGAAACTGAGGATTTCAACAAGACAAGTCACTAGCCCAACGTCATACAGTCAGGCGCTGGAGGAGCAAGGATGAGTCTGGGTCTTCTGATTTCAACTGCAGTGTTCCTTCCACTAACCCAGTGAACATTCCTTACATGTTCCATAACATGCCACACACTGACCATGGAGAGACTTCTCCCTCAGTGCTTCTAAAAATCAATCATGAACAAATCTACAGGCTAACCTGGCAAGAAGAAAATGGTTACTCAACCTGAGTTAACTAAACACAACTTAAAACACCGGGAGGCACAGAGCAAGCAAGAGAGCAATGTTGGCAAGGTTTACTTTTGTTATGGAAAGGACAGAATGTTTTAATAATACAAATATAAAGCATCTATAAAAACTAGGAAAAATATAAAAACTATAAAATCTAGAACAAAAAATTTACTCCATTTTTATCTCAAATCCCTAAAATTCTTTCATATTCACACCACTGCCACTTTTAAAATATAACAGACACAAAGTTTCAGAAAGATCAATACTGGTTGCTCTAAAGTCTTCTCTAATAGAATGTTAGAATATCAAGTCTTTTCTAACATAATTATTTTCTCCTGTAACAGTTCCATATAGCAATATTCTTTTCCTCAAGTAGTTCTTTACTACTAACAAAATCCCTCCCTTATCCATGTCAGATCAGTGTGAAACATCACTTTTTGTTTAAGCTAAATGCTCCAAAACTCTACCTTTGGGAAATTGGTAATAAGACAGGTGGAAGATCAGAAGTTTACTTTATAAATGGCACTAGACAAAAACATTCTTACTCCCTAATGAAATCTACAACTCAGTAAACTCAGTGAACTCTGTCTTGAAGCATGACAATAACCTTGAATTAGGTCAAAACACAGAGGTTCAGGGACACCTGGTTGGCTCAGTTGGAGAAGCATGCGGCTCTTGATCTCGGTGGTCATGAGTTCAAACCCCATGTGGGGTGTAGAGATTATGTAAACATACAGAACTTAAAACCAAAAAATATCAAGGTTCAGAATAACCTCTTAAGAATAACCATGTGACCTCAGCATGTCCCTTAACCTCCCTGAGGCTCAGGGTCCATCACATCTACTTTTCCTAACCTGGAGGGTTGCTGTGATCATTAAAGAGGTCTAGGGGCCCAGAGGGCTTCTCACCCTTCACCCACAGCAAAGGAAACTGGTTTCAGACTTTTAGTCCAGGGGCCAGGGGACTGACCAGGGGACACTTCCAAATCTGGTTTAATCAAACTATCAATAGCCCTAGGCAAATATCAAACAATATGGGAAGCCACAAGAGTAGTAAATTCATTATCGTCCAGACTTAGGCTAAATCTTCCAGGACGTTAATTTTTTTTTTTTTTTACATTTATTCATTTTTGATAGAGAGAGAAAGAGCACAAATGGGGTAGGGGCAGAGAGAGAGGGAGACACAGAATCCGAAGAAGGCTCCAGGCTCCGAACTGTCAACACAAAGCCCGACGCGGGTCTTGAACTCACAAATCGCGAGATCAGGACCTGAGCCGAAGTTGAACGTGCCCCCAGGACATTTTAATCATAAAATGATACCCATACTACAATTGGGCTTTGTTACGGTTTTATAGACTTTGGATCACAATGAACTACTGATGATTAAATCCTTCTTAAAAATTTGTCTAGACTGGAACAGTAACTTGTATAGGAGATGGTGTTCCATGATTCAATTCAGAAATCCAAACACTGGGAATGATCTTCCTCTTCCCAGCTCTAAGAGCTAACAACAGAGACTCCCTTCCCATTCTTTTTGGCAGAATCAGGAAGTCTCTGTCACTCTAGTCCTGTGGCCATTCAGACATGAAATGTCAGACGGGGACTGTCAGGATGTAGTTAAAACTATAGAATAATCACCTTTCATCTTTTTGGGGGAGGGGTCCACCACACATTACTGTTTATAATTTCATTTTATCTACCACTAGCCAGTGAGGTGTGCAGGACAAATACTATTATCATTCTGATTTAGAAATGAGGAAGCTAAAGTATAGAATTAGCACGACTTTTCCAAGGTTACAGCGCGGCAGAGTATTAGAAGCCAGATCTTTATTTCCCAACCCAACACGCTTATCAATCAAACACCAACTGCTCAGGGAAGGGGGGAGAAGGAAGTAAAGGTGACTGTGACTTATTTAGACTAATTACTTAGACTAATTTTGCCTGGCTTTGTGAATTTTCATTAATTTCCTTCTCCATTGTTGCCTGATGAGTTAGTCACTGAAACTATCAGATCAGACATTATAAATTGTTTAAAATTATTTCCTCATTGTTATATATAGATACTCAACTTCAAGTGTTTCATAATAAAGTGACTCAGGGACTAAGCGAGCCCCATCTACATGAGTCACTTGTTGAACTGTTACAAGAGATTTATGCAAAACTCTTGGGAGGTGGGCGGGGAGGGGAGACAGAAATAAACATTTACCCAAAAAGATGACTAAATTAAGGACAAAAAGTGAAATGTAAAACTTCCACAGTTTAAACTGTGGGATGGGAAAATAATTGTGAGGAAATAAGTCACCCATCACCACTAATACCCAGTTCAGGTAGTTCAGAAGAGTTCGCCGATTTCAATCACCATGTAGTGGACATTTTTGTGGAAAGAGAAAGAAATTAAAAGGTAACAGGACAATGCTAAGACCATGCCTTTATACAGCACTTTGCCCTCACCAGGGCTTTCACATATGTTATATCTCAGTGTGTAATCAAAGAATTACTCTAAGATAGGAATGGACAGATACTATCAAGTTCATTTTGCAAACTTGTTGAAGGTCACGCAGCTCTTCAGTAGACAGGCGTCGAAGGAAACTCAGTCATTAAATTCAATTAAATTAACACCGAACAGTTTACCACGGTTAATGGGGTCATACACATTTTTACGCCACAAAGACAAAACACTTGAATTTCATATTCTGGTAGAGCAATTTCACCACTATTACAGAAAATGTGGTAGGACATATCCTAATTTCATCTGTATTATTTATAGGTGCTTTAAGTAATGTCTTAAGAACTTCTTCTAAGAAAACACTAAGCATGCAATGTTTCTGCTGGGGCTTTTTAAAACACGGTGTAACCACACTGCACAGCAAATTTAATTTCTGATTTTGCAAGAGGGACGCTCTAAGCACGCCTAGGGTTTAGTCCATTTAAAGTTCCTATTTTGTATTTCATGTGACATTTTTGGCTTCTGTTACAATGTTGGGGGCTAAAATAAACCTCAGGATGACAGAGTGTAGTGTGATGGGTGGAGAGGGTTTGCTCCTTGGTACCAGTAACATTCCAAGGACCACGAATAGCTGTGGCATTGAGAAGGCAGGCACTGAAGCGTGTGAGACCCTGGGTGTCAGCAGAGGGAAAGGTAAAAAGCAAGCCCAAGTCAAGGACGTGGAGATTAATCATGTGATGCAATCAGATTAAACTATTTCTGGTCACTGTGTCCAATTTTAAGTAATAGTGATTCGCTCTTCCTGCATTTCACTTTCTACTGGAAGATAACTAAATGATTATTTTAAGATGAAATACAGGATAGAAGAAATAATTAGAAACTGTTCATAACAACTGATTGCATTACTCTAGCCCATGAGAAATGAACACAAGGATTTTCACTATTTTAAAGAATGCTGTATTACGGGACATAATTTTTCCTTCAAAAAAAAAAAGGAGGGGGGAGAGGGTGACACCTGGGTGACTCAGTCAGTTAAGCCATCATCCACTCTTGATCTTAGCTCAGGTTATAACCTCACAGTTCATGGGACCCAGTCCCACGTCAGGCTCTGCACTGACCATGCAGAGCCTGCTTGGGATTCTCTCTCTCCCTCTCTCTCTGCCCCTCCCCCGCTTGCATGTATGCTCTCTCTCAAAAGAAATAAACTAAAAAAGAAAAAAAAAAAAAAAGGCAGAAAGAAATGAAATTCAAAAAGCTCCAGTGGTTGAAGTATCAGGTTGGCCATGTCACAAAAGAATGAAAGATAAAGTGATACTACTGCGAGAAGCTGGAGGCTTTCAGAGAGGAACAGAGTTAAAAAGACCGTTGACTCTCAATGACAGTTCACTGGGCACTGGCTCCACTTCTAAAAGAAAGCTTTTCCTTACCCATGCACCTGCAAACTCACATAGAGCTTGAGAAAATGAAACCCATTTATATTCTCCCCACTTACACTCTTTCTATTCTCTCACTTGTCAACAATTCATGGGGATCACACATTTGAAATAAAGCTGACGACTTGCAGAGAATACATCAGAGCAATAAATCCAATGCATTTTTCTCTCCCGGTATTTTTTCAAATGGGTGCTACTAATAAAGTAAACACAAATGACTTCAAGATGGAAATGTAGCTCGAGGACTTCCTCTGTGCACACGGGTATATAGTCATGCTATTTATTGAACTATCTTGCTTACATCTTCAAGTAATTTTTGGCTAAGAAGACACCTCAAGTTGGTCCTGAATTACCAGAGTGTTTACTCAGTTGTCTGGTTCTTACCTCTAGTGTGACCCCCGCTTCAACCACCACTAACTAGGGTATAATCTCTTGTAGCTTGTTGCTACAGACATTAAATAGACTTCGTGATCAGAGAACTTCGAACTCAACCGCCAATGCCAGGCTGCTTGCTGGCCTCCTCAAGGGCCCCGCCCCCTAAATCTGCCCACCCCTTCCTGGTCACACCACCATGGGGACTAACGTCCCTCCAACCCCCAGGCTCTGTTCCCACCACCACCAGATGCCTTCTAAGGAGAGAGGCCCTGCCTTCAACCTCCGAAGGAACATCATCTCTGGCCTTTCCCCAGTGGTTTTCTACTGCCCCATCTCCTCTCTGAATTTTAACTCAAAATTCCCTTTCAGATGCTATTTAAATCTGATCACAGGAAATGACTTCTCCTTTACACAATGCTCTGGGCAAGGTTATAAATTAGTATGACAGAACTATTCCAGGTGCTTTCGTGCTATCATTTTCCATCGTTACCGGAACTCTAGGACTAATGAATACTAGCACCCCTACTTAAAAAAGGAACTGAGGCTTGGGGCTCAAATGTAGAAAAGCCAGGGGAAAGAAAAAAGAAAAAAAAAAAAAAAAGCAAAGGCTCTTTTCCATTACTCTGAATTTCTGAAGTAGGTTGTGATGGTCTCTGTCACACGATTTCACTATTTTTAGCAATTCTGTATATACAGGTCAAGAGGCTTTCGGATCTTCATTAGTCCAAGCATACTGGCAGGAACTGAACCACTGAATTATAAGACTGATAAACAACCGCTTTCAGCTCCATGCTAAGAAAATGCTTTCATTTTGCAGTGAACCTTAACATTTGGTGACCCAGTCCCCATTCGACCTATTTCCCCACCTCTCTTCCACTGCTCCTGTCCGTTCACTGCCCATTAGCACAGGCCCCTGCCCGTGCCCTTTCCCAGCCCACCAGCACCACTGCCAGAGAATGGGAAGGCCTCAATCTCAAGCTCTTTAATACTTACCAATTGTGTTGAAAAGTCTGATATGTGTGGAAGGAGCTAAACTATCTAAAATAAGGGTTTGACACTACAGATGGGCTGTGCTCGAAGTCAGAAACAAAACGGGAGGTGGCTATATCACAGAACATTCATGTCATTTAAATGACACAAGTAATTAGCTGCCAGGACTGCGTGGGGGCCACTGCGGCCTAGATGCTCAGCGTCTAACTGGGGTGGGGTGGTGAACCAGGTCTTTCAAAGTCCTGCTTGCTTTCCCTGCACACATCGCTGCTATGTTCCTTCTGCCTCCCCTGTAGCATCCTGTCTTCCTCTCCTCGAAAACATTCCCTTCCCTCCGCTCTCCTGAATCGATGCTCCACACAGGGGTCTTGTTTCCTTCACAGACCGATAGCCAAGCAATTGCTGCGTATATAAAAAATACTTTTTCTTCCTCCATTTTGCTGTTGGAATAATTTGCGTGGTCTTTTCAGAGGCCTGGCTCTTTCCTGATCTGACACACTAACACCTCCCAGGCCCGTTTCAGAATTTCAGATAGGGAATTTGATGCACTCCCCGGTTCCCTGGATGCCACAGATTACCACAATCTGCTGGGCCGACCTCTTAGCCTCCTCTGTAATATAAGCAGGTGGACACTATAGAAACAGTTCCCAAAGTGGGTTCTGTAGATTATCAGTTCTTCCTCCAATGAGATTTTCTAGTTAAAGAAGTTTAAGAAATTACTAAATGTACTTCCTTTGGAGAATCACAATACATAAAAGCATATTAAAGGCTTTGGAGTCTTTAAGGAAATTCTTTTAATCAAGCATTCCCCAAACTTATTTGACCACGAAATCCTTTTTTCCTATTATACTTATTCACATCCTGATTAATTAGTATTATGGAGCAAACTTTAAAAAATGCTGCACTAGAGGGGTGCCTGGGTGGCTCAGTCGGTCAAGCGTCTGACTTCGGCTCAGGTCATGATCTCACAGTTCGTGGGTTCGAGCACCGCCTCGGGCTCTGTGCTGACAGCTTAGAGCCTGGAGCCTCCTTCAAATTCTATGTCTCCCTCTCTGCTCTTCCCCCGCTCATGCTCTGTCTCTCTCTCCCTCAAAAATAAATAAAAATATTAAAAAAAAATTTTTTTAAATGCTGCACTAGAGACTTACATTAACGCCAAGTAGAGTGTAAACATTTGATAATTTTGAATAAAACCCAGCACTTAATACCTGCAAAACACTCAGGTGGACTTTTATAAACCACCCATAAAAAGCATCTACAGCACTTGGTGACCTAGAAGATTTAGATCTAGATTCTTTCCTACAGAAGCAACTCAATTAGTGAAATACTATAGCCAGATCTAACCACTCTCTCTGTGTATTAGACAAAATGCTACCAAACACCATCATAATTTGGGAATAACTGCAGAGGGAGTTCTAAAGCACTAGAACAGAAATTAATTACCAGTAATCAAAGAAACAGACATATTCTGGGCCAAGTAGCTGCAGAGTGAATACCTAAAACCAACTTTTTTTTTCTCCTGCTTAACTCCCACACCTGGGCAATATTCCTATAGACAAGAGGCTCTATATGAAGCATTCGAAAACTTTTTACAAGAAAAATGGTAAAAGATCACACACCATTTTGTTGTGTCAAGTATAGCGGGCAGGGAATGGAAGACAGGGTCTTCTCCAGTACTTTCCCAAATGGTTCCAAGAGATTTTCACTAATTCCACGGTCATCTCTCACCTTCCTGCTATTGTGCTGACAACAGAAATTTCTCTCATGCTCAGGAATCTTCTGTCTTCAAATTTTGTAACCCCCAAACTAACTTCCCCTTCTTTTTTTGTCAATGACTCACAATGTGGAGTACATTTTTATGTTCGGTCGGTAGATGATCAGAGCTAATAATAAATTACATCCTCTGGCCCGAAACTTCCTTCAGGTGCTATGAAACATTCACTTTGCAAGTGGGGAATGCTCCCCAAATCTGGTTAAACTGAAACGGCAACTCTCAAGTTGTAAGATACCTCATAAGATTTCACGTCAAAGTAGTGGATGTTAAGGTAACTTGAAAATAAGATTTACAAAAGGCAAAGCTTACCAACTGATGAAAGGTGAAGGGTGAGAAGGCATAGGGAAGTGATATGTCAAAAAACATTCTAAATCATGTAGTTGCATAACAACAAGGCTGAGGTAAGCTATACCTTTGACCCACCTTGTTCTTTTATTATATCTAAGATTGTGTTAGTTTCAACAGCTTACATGAGGTGTATTTCTACCCTTTTGACTCTCACCATATTAGTTTAAAACATGTGGAAGCAGCACACTAAAAGAACAACATACAGGTAAAATCAGACAAAGAGTGAAAGTCTGTTAAAGTAACATTACACAATGAAGCATCATGACAAAAACATAAACAGCAAAGTGTAATGTGCATGTCCGCTAAGCTTCTGGGACTGGATTGCTCATTGAAAAGAACAGTGGATGTGTATTTTAATCTGTGACTGCTAATAATGTGAGTAACTCATCTGAGCCTGTTAGGATGTTTATCATTCAGCTTCGTGATGCCCATCCTTTTTCTCCAGAAGAGTTAAGGTTACAAAGTTGCCAGGATCACCCCCA
This sequence comes from Panthera tigris, assembly GCF_018350195.1. Taxonomy (NCBI): domain Eukaryota; kingdom Metazoa; phylum Chordata; class Mammalia; order Carnivora; family Felidae; genus Panthera; species Panthera tigris. The sequence continues at coordinate 67,411,346 of NC_056676.1, read as the reverse complement.
CGACAGTGGCTGGACTCGAGCATCTTATTTGAAAAAACACACACCTGAAAAATGGACCTGAAGATTTCTTGAACTAAACTGGTTCCCACCCTCTAGAATCTGAATCCCCAAGATGGGACTACAGGTTTAATTTAAAACAATCACATAAGCACTGAAATACACAGTACAGAGATGCACAGTATTACCAGCGTTTGTTCAAAACCAATTCACCGTTTCTCTTTGGGAGGGATGACCCCTGCTCGACTAGTCAAATGGCTGGAGAAGCAGAAGAGCGGTAACAAAATTATTCTTAAATCAACTGCTGCCATGACTTGAATGACTACTCACAGTTCCTGGCTCATAGTAGGCACCCCTATCTGTGGATGAATCAATCACTGGCCAGCCTTACGTATGCTATACAACTACTCTACATACTTTAAACTTTCTATATAAAGCAGTAGGCTTTCTCTGGCCTCATTTCTCAAATTGGCTGAAACTCTTGACATTGACACAGCCAGTAAAAAGATGCTTCCATTTCATGTAGAAGTCGCAAAGACAGAGAAGCTATATATCCCGATCCCCATGCTGAGGCTCGCTTGACCTTCATCTTACATTAAATACCACTTCCCGAGGAAGGAGTTCTCCAACCACTCAGCAGTATTATGCCCCCTGAGTTATGAACTCTCCTTGGACACTTTATTTTCCCTTGGTTGTATACAGCACCAGTCACTAATAAGATTTGTGTTGCTCTTTGTCAAACATGTGTCCCTCTCTCTAGACTTCAGACATCCTGAAGGTGGTGGGCATGTGGGCTTTGGCGACTGACCTACTTCTTGCACCTAGAACTGCCTGGCACATGGGTGCTCGGTAAGTATTTATTCAACGAATGTTTGAAAACAAGAAGCCCGTTTCTGAGAACAATGAGAATAATATACTTCAATATACTCAAATAATAAAAGCTTAGAAATCAAGGGAAGAAACATGAGGTCATCAAAAGCATAATGTTCAGAACATCACTGTCCTCGACATGAAACCGAGGGAAGTTGTCCCCTGGCCGTCACGGTGGAAAAAGCAGTTAACGGTGCCATGAGTGTCTATGTCCCGTTTTACAGGTTTCAAAGAGCTTTCATCACGTGTGTGGTTCATGACTGAAAGTCTCCCAAAAGTTCATACACAACTTTCTGTGGTTTGACATGAATGTTTGAAAGAGCTGTGACAGCTATACGATAGACCCATTTATCCCGAAAGTTTTAATAAATGACTTACAGACTGAGAAATTTTTTTTTAGGGATCACTGCATAATATTCCCTCTATAAACCAGCTGGGACAAAGTCTTTTTTTTTTTTTTAAGTTTCAGAGCTCTGAAATAAATACTGATTCTAAATAACATCTTCAGGCATTGTAGATCATAGCTCTATTTTCTCCAAGGACAAAGAAATGCAACCTGAGAGCTTCTGCTGTGTGCCAAAGGGACTTCCCAGAGACTGTTGGCAAATGGATCCACACCTGAAAGGTTCCAAAGTAAACTTTCTAACACCTTTTCAGAGGTGTATGACCTTCAGAATCCTGTGAAGGTGAGAGTAGGAGAGAGACATCTATTTAAACAATAAACTCTAATACTCTGTGATGATGTAAAGACATTTTTTTAACTTTCTAGAACTGTATGAAAATTCACAAACAGAAAGACCAGCGGGTGCATCGCAATTTTGGCAAATGTTGTAGCGATGGAAACACGACTTGCCTTTAAGATCTTGTTCCACCTTTTAAACGAACGTTTGGACATCTGAGTTTGCAAAAACCCAGTATCTTATGTCTCCATCAAATTTTATGAATGTCAAAGGTTTGACACATAGTCTCTAATCTGATTCACACAATAATCTCATGAAATAGGCAGGCCAAGAATTATATAGATGAAGAGCATGAGGTTCCTAAAGGTTAACTTTCTTGACTCAGGATCTAACTTAGCAAATGGAAGAACTATGGATGGAAGAGTCTCTGATCCCTAGGCCACTGCTATTCCCAAAGAGCTACACCACTCTGGCCCCTCTCAAAGTGCTGCTCATTCTTTACTCCTTGCCAAAATAAGCAGTAAGAGAGCAATGTCCATAACTTCAAGTATGTAAGGAGTACACAGCATATATATAAAGTGTAAAGTATGTCCCTCAAAATAATAATGGTCATATCCCCCGCTATGGTCCCACATGGTTTCAGGTCAGAGAAACCTCATAAATATGATTTGCGATTCTTGGTCTTGTATCACACTGATGTGGAGGGCACCACTTTGCATCAGAAAAAGACAAAAAACATGTTTTCTCCTCTTATGAAAGACCAGAATCACTAAATCCAAGTTGCTCCAAAATCTAGTGTAAGGTTAGGGCTGGCAAGTAGGGTAAAACTCAAAGTATAATCTTTCCTGTTTAGTAGGGTGGGGATAATAGGGTAGCGTCTCAAGAAAAAAAGAAATGCTGTTAACTACTGAATGAATATTGGTGAAGGTTTCTTTTCTTTTTTTCGTGCTTCTTGTCTTTTTTTTTTTTTTTTTTTTAATGGGTGACTTGGCTTTATGAAGGAGGAAGAGGTCAATTCTTTACATAAAACACCTTAAACATCTGTGAATCCTAGAGTTTAACAGAGAAGAAAATCACATTAAGTTCTTTAACTGCCAAAATCTATTTTCTTATCTATACTGTACCCTGTGCTATTACATTTGCACAACAGCCAAGTTAAAGATAGAAAGGCCGATCAAATAACCTCCACTGAATGTAAGGGTCAAAGCAGAATTGATCCATATAATAGGCCTAACCCTGATCTTGGTTGAAAATATATTTAGTCTATAAAGTCAGCCTTGTTCTTTTAAGTCAGTGTTCTCCAACACTGAATACATATTAGAATGAGTTTTTTTTTTAAATATACTGGTGCCCCAATCCTGCTCCAGAAATGAAATCAGAATCTCATTAGAATTAGGAACGGGCTGGTTCTGAGGGTCAGCTAGAGTTGAAAACCTCTGGTCTAATAAGCGCTTTTTGTTATCCAGTTTCAAATGCCCCAACGTGATGTCACTTTCATATTTTCCTATGGAAGGAATACTCCTAGTCCCAGTACTCATAGTGACAATGGTAAGAAACATCATACTTTTACAAGCTGAATGAGTTTACTACTTCTTGGCTACAAAGCAGATATTCTTAAGTCACAAATACTACACTTAAACACTAACCATTAAAATTTTTTTTTTAATTTTTTTCAAAACTTCATAGAACTATGAACATATAACTATGCAATGCTCATTTAATTATAGCTTAAGTAATAAACTATTTTCAAAAACGTATCTTCCACTGAATAGTAGCCAGTCTTATAAGATATTTGATTTTTGGAATTTTCCCATAGATAGAAGTAAGAAAAGGCAAATAAAGAAACCAGAAGTACCAGATACCCTATTACACAGGTATCTGAAATCAGTTCAAAGGGGAGTTTCCACTGCTCAGAGGACAAAGGACTTCTCAGAAATATTACTGCAATCATATTGCTCACTTCTTACTCAACCCGGTACTGCTGAAACGGATGTTGCCATGTTCCCACCTTAACTGCCTTATGTGTTGTTCCTGTGACAGCTGGAGTCAACAAAGATAAGTTTGGCTCCTGGAAAAACCAAAATGTCAGCCTTCTTTATTTTTAAACTTGCTCTAGAATTCTCCTATATTATCTGATCCTATGAATTTGACAATAGCTGCATATTAGGTCAAGCTAGAGAAGGAGTAACTCAGCCTGGTCTAAACCGTGTGCGGAAGTAAACATAACAATAAAAACACATTCTATGCAGTTTTTAGATTTTATAAAAATCTACTCGCGTTCAAAGTAGGCTTACACTAAAGATTTCAAGACCAAAAAAATGCATAATATTCTAATGTTTTGAAAAAAATGTTTTAATGTTTATTTATTTATTTATTTTTTTGAGAGAGAGAGAGAGAGACAGAACATGAGTGGGGAAAGGGTAGAAAGAGAGAGGGAGACACAGAATCTGAAGCAGGCTCAGGGTCTGAGCTGTCAGCACAGACCCCAACATGGGGCTCGAACTCACAAACTGAGATCATGACCTGAGCAGACTGAGCCACCCAGGCGCCCAAGGCATAATATTCTAATTAAACCTAGGTGGCCTAGCTGGGAAAACACTTCCGATTCCTTTTCTATAAACTTCTTAATTAAAAAGAAATTAACAGCTGCTACAGTAACGTTAAGGACATATGAAAGGATGGAGGAAATTTTGATTTAGTGTTTCTGTTTTCAGGTCAGTGAATTGTAACCAAGTATTACCAGGTGAATAGTATAAACTTACATGATTTATCGCAGACTGAACAGCCTTTACGTAATGGCTTAGTTCCCGATCCATCATGGCCAATTCAACCATTGCCTTGTCCATACTGTATTCACTACTCACTTCAGCTGAAATAAAAAGAAAGCAATTATTGTTTTCAATTTAAAATGTCATCTCTGAAAAAGGTGCTCCAATCTAATTATTATCAATCAAGGATCTAAGCAATTTTGTAAAAGGTAGTACCTGTTGTCTGAAGACCTCCTTAACATATGTCTGTTTCACTCAAAATTCTAAGAATATACTCGGTAGAAGAAGGCTCAAAAGTTGGAGTGGAAAAAAAAGCAGACTCAGACCTAGGAGTTCCTAAGATTGTGCCACTTAGTTGTATGATCTTAAACCAACCACGACACTTCGCTCAGCCTCAGTTTCCTTTTTGGTTAAAGCAGCCCCAGTCATGTATCTGCAATTGAACCTCACGGGACTATTAAAGATCAAATAAGAAAGATTTTCATTTCTAGTAGGTTAGGTTATGTGGACCAATTCTACTGAAAACCATGAAAACAATCAGATAAAACAGGAAGGAAGGAGGGTGCAAGGAAGGAAGGAAGGAAGGAAGGAAGGAAGGAAGGAAGAAAGGAATAGGAGGGGGGGAGGGAGGGAGAATTCTTAAAAACAAGAGTCACAAGATAGAAACAATCAGGCAAAATCTAAAGAAAACGGAAAAAGAAAAGCAGAGCACAGAACACCAAAGTTGCATAGCCTGCCCCCAGGCAGCTGGGTCTCTACTCCTCGGAATAGAAGAAGGAACCAGAGGTAATGCCACCCTGTTCTGCCGGGCTGTGGCAAGGTTGGCCTTGGCCACTGAGCAGGACAGAGGTAAGAGGGAGAGACAACAAACCTGTTTCTTAAAAAGTGTGACCACAAGCCAGTTCTCCTGGTTCTGCAGCCTAGGCTACCCTGGGGAACCTAAGCTCTGATCTTGGCGTGAGGTGGTCTCACCCCGAAAGCACCCACAGGTACTGCCCTCTGGAGGAGACATTTTAATCCTTGGTCTCAAATAATCCCTGCAAGTAATTACGAAGGAGAATGAGCAGATCACAGAGGGAAAAGGTAAAAACCTTACAAACACAAGAAAACAAGACACCAAGAGTAAGAATCAGCAGAAACAGATCCACAAATGTTTCAGAGACTGGAATATTCTACCAGTTACTGGAATTCTACTAGTTAGAATATGAAACAACCATGCTTACTCTGTTGATAAAATACCTGATGCCACAAGAGACTATGAAGAGTGACTGGAACAGCGGAAAAGCGGGGTAATGTTCTTAAGTGCTTTTAAATGTATTTTTCCCGCCAACCTCTAAACATACAATTTAATAGATCAGGAAAAGATCAAGAGCGTGAAATAATGCAAATGTTAACATTAAAAGAGCTGAACAAAAAGAAAGTAAAACTAACTTATGCAATCACTTTTGGGAATGCACATAGTCCATTCACATACCTTAGCTCACACAAATGTCAGTATTTCTTGTCTACTCTGAAGAACAATGTGACAGATCATCCCAAAGTCGTGAAATAATGGAAAACGCACTTACATTTTGGCTTTTGGAAGTGATTTTCCTAGACTTTAAAGTGGTATTTTGATCTTACAGTAGTCAGTGACGAGCACATTTTAGAAAGAGTCTCCTGGATGAACCTGCTTCTGGTAGAATGCCTCCTAGCTTGTTAACACCCAGAATCCACACTGTATCTGTACGCGTATCTCATTACAGGGCTTTTCGTTTGTTTTTGAGGAAGGGGAAGGGGCAATGTTTATGTAAGAAAAACCTGTATTTACATTCCCCAAATTAAATACATTTTTAACAAAATGGTGTATGAGAAAGGACTCAAGTCATATTCCAAATAAAACCGTTAGACTGTCACTCACAGGTCAGTGTTGTGAAATGTGCACATGTTAACAAGGGAGACAAGCTGTTGAGGTGTTGCTGATACCAACATGGATCCGGTGCTATGCAGACAACAACTGTTTGGTTTGTGACTTATATAAGGCAGGCATTTTACTGCGTCTGGTTAATCAGTGGAATTCAATATACTGTTAGCAATCTCCCTCTGGGATTAAATGACTTTATTTTAGAAAGCAAGTAAAAATGTGCCTTTGACATTAAAAATGCTATGAAAGAGTTCGCAAAATAAAATAAATGGGATCACAGTTTTCATTATCAAGGTCCCACAGATGCTAGTCAGACTTGAACCAGATGGCAATCTCAGATATAAGGCCAAGGAAACCTTCCCCACAAAGGAGAAAACGAGTGATAGCTGCTGGGTTGGGGTTGGAGGGCATGAAGCCTGAGGGAAGAATCTTTGGAGGCCATCTGTGGCTTCCTGCAGCCTCACCTAAGGCTCCAGGGCTCAAAGAATGTTGGGACAAGCAGAAGAACCTAAGTGATGAATCGTGCAGCCTGAGGCAAGAGAGGGAAAACACCAGAAAAGATCAGAAAGCCAGTCCGAGAGGAACTGAGAATCACACTCCACCTGAAGGTGACGCCCAGTGCCCAGTCCGCTAACTAGACCAGAGACCTAAGAACTAGAAGGAGGCCCCTTGGCAAAAGAAATCTGGAAGAAAGGCCAGGAGGACATCCCCGTCAAGTAGCAATCTTTAGGATTCTTTCGTGTTCTTCTTGTTAACCTTTTTTTCCCAACTGCGATAATAATCTCTTTTAACACTGTGATGTGTATTCACGTTTCAGAAACGGCACAGGGAACCTGTGTCCTGCCCTACGAAAGGATCAACGTGAGGAAAGAGCATAGTGTTGCATGAAAAAGGCAAACAGGCCAAAATAAATCCCCCAAAGGATTCAAGAGGAACTGGGAATGACCAAGGACACATGGGGCTGGCTGTTGTCTAAAGAGTGGGCGTGGGCTGGGGTGGGTATGTGGACAGCCTGCTCCTTTACTACACAATATATCCTCCCACTATCAAAATTTCCCCAGCCTACAGGAAAGTCCTAAAAATCTACACCAAACTAAATCCTACACATCCTTCAAGGGATGAACTCAAGCCCTACCTGTTTTTCTTTTAATTTCTAGCATTTATTCATTTTTGAAAGGCAGAGAGAGACAGAGCGCTAATGGGGGAGGGGCAGAGAGAGAGGGAGACACTGAAACAGAAGCAGGCTCTGAGCTGTCAGCACAGAGCCCGACGTGGGGCTCGAACTCATGGACTGCGAGACCATGACCTGAGCTGAAGTCGGCCCCTTAACTGACTGAGCCACCCAGGCGACCCCCCCCTTTTGTTTTTTTTAATGTTTGCTTATTTTTTTGAGAGAAAGAGAGATAGAAAACTAGTGGGGGAGAGGCAGAGAGAGAGGGAGACACAGAATCCGAAGCAGGCTCCAGGCTCTGAGCTGTCAGCACAGAGCCTGACTTGGGGCTCGAACACACACGCTGTGAGATCATGACCTGAGTCGAAGTTGGGCGCATAACTGACTGAGCCATCCAGGCGCCCCTGCCCTACCTGCTTCTAAACCATACCAGCCTAGGAGGATCTCCTCCTTCACTTAATTTCTCTTAACCACTATACTTGATACTTTGGTACTTTTAATCACAAACAATCTTGTTTTCTTACATGCATTTGTCTCTCCAAACACAGTTGAACCCATCTGACCGCAAGCACGATGCCTTAATGATCCTGGGATCCAATAAAGAATTACAGCGCCTCTTCCAGCAATGTTCTCACATGCCGTTAATAAATTTGAAAATTAAAATTTCGCCAAACTGTGAATTGTCCTGCCTCAGATATTGTATTGAATTAAAATGTAAGAAAGAGGGACATCTGGGTGGCTCAGTCAGTTAAGTGTTGACTCTTGATTTCGGCTCAGGTCACCATCTCATGGTTTGTGAGACTGAGCCCTGCATAGGGCTCTACGCTGACAGCTCGGAGCCTGCGTGGGGTTCTCTGTCTCCCTGTCTCTCTGCCCCTCCTCCCACACACACATTCTCTCTCTCAAAAGAAATATTCAAAAAATAAAATGTAAAGAAGACACATGATATAAACTGCTTTGCCTATTATATTTTCATTGTGACTTCCATCGGAAAAAGGCTGGCACCAACACGTGGAGGCAAGGTAGGCGGGCGAGGGGGGGGGAGAAGCACACAAATCATGTTAAAATGTACAGAATGACAATCTCGGAGAGGAAATTATTACTGTACCACAAAAGCCTGGCATTAGAAGAGATCGGTGAGGATGATAAAGCATGGAAAGCAGTAACAAACGATGAAAAAAATACGTAATAATAATAGCTGTAGCTAACAATTAGTAAGCACTTTATTATGTGCCAAGACTATACTGAGCACACCATTTACAGTAAACCTCACGACAACTTTTTTATATGTACCTTACACATGAGAAAAGCGAAAAACTGAGCAGCGGAAGGAGCTTGCTCAGCACCATAAAGGTAGTGAGCGCACAGCTAGGCGGCCAACTCAGGCTTCCCGGTGGCGAAGTCTGTGCGCTTGCCCATCTGTGCTAACAGGTGCTTAAACAGGAGGAGAAGGAAGCACCTCCAAGTCCTCCTCCGTGACTATCCAGGGAACAAGCCCTCGGTGGGGACGAAGTCCTGGCCCCAAGCTTCATCTCAGCCCCTGATCCATTCTAAGTAAGGTACTGGCTATGCCACTCAAATGCTATCGGAGTTCCTTAACATAGACGAAACCAGTAACAGAAAGAAAATGATTGTTCCCTTTTAGAAGATTACTAGGTTTTCATGTCGGTGAAGAGAGTGACCTTGCACATCAGCAAGGCCAGCTGGGAGAGGCTGGAAGCACAACCAAGTCACCCGCCAAATGCTAGGAGATAAGGAAATGGACTCCAGCTGCTAAGAAATCAAACCTGCATGAGGTCAAAAGCAGCAGCAGCAGCAGCAGCAGCAGCAGCAAGAGACATGGAAGCAGCAGCCAGGCAAGCACAGCAGCGAAGCAATGCTCAAGGGGAAGGGGAAAGTCCTGGAGTCTTCGTGTTGCAGAGATACTTCTGAGCGGAGCCTGTGGCAAACCATTTCTATCACCCGCGCCTCTGACTGCCTTCCCCCGCCAAACGGGGTCTGGGGAGTCTAGGAATATTTACGTTTCTTCGATGTGCCATTCAGTAAGCATTTATTTATTATAATCAAGCCTTGCTTGTATTAATGAAATGAACATATATAGGTGATACACTTGAACATTCATTTAGAAGCCAATAAATACATAGGGAAGTCTCATGGAGAGAGCTTGGTGAGTGCACGAATCCCGAATAACAAACACATCTGGCACGCTAATTAGGGAACTGTTCCAAGAAGTTAGCACAATAACTAGCTGAAATATATCCCCCCACCCCACCCGGGCAAATCAAGTCCAGAGGGCACAGATAATCTTTGATTTACATTATAAAGTGATAACTGTTTCTGTAAGTATGCCAGTCCTGGGGATGTCCTCCTACAAATCTGCGTGTCTACACCCCGAGATCCTGGTCAGCACCATCCCAAACACTCGAAGAACTTTTAAAAGGTTATTTAGACCAGAGAGAGCCACAGAATTAAACCCGTTTTAAAAAGATGGGTTTTCTTTGATTTTTCTTTTTCCTGTTCAGTGGCAAACCTTAGAAAAATCAAAAATGATAGTCACTGAAGGAGGGCTTCTTTTACACTGAAGCACTCTGATATTTTTACAGTACAAAAAGTCTCTGAATGGATGCAGTTGGCCTGCATATGATTTTCCTAAAGTCAAACAAACCTATAATTATGCAATCTAAGCAGCCGCGCTTTTCATTAGACACGTCATCTGTTACTCAATGTCAAAATGCACTAACAGCAATATTATAACTATTACTATTCCCTGTTTGAAGTGTTGAATAGGCATTAAAGTTACACGATCTGTAGAACACACTAAGCAGAAGTGGGTGATTTCGTGTTGCAATCGCTTCAACTTAAAACAAAATTCATGAGGCTTCAATGAGAGGAAGGTGATGGCAGGAACAAGTTATAAAAGCAAAACAGTTAACAGTCAATGCCAGTTGCTTGACTGTGAAAGACCAGGGCAAAATGAGAAGAAACAGATCTGAGAAAAGGAATGGAAGGGAGGTGACAAACTAGCTATTTTTACAAATGTAGATTCATGTAAGACAAATGCCAAGTCCCCTGTTTAGGACCAAAAGATGCAGGTAATAAGCCTGCAGCAATACGGGAATTGTTACGTAGCACAGTGTGGACTCCTAAGAGTTTATTATCCAGGGTGAGTTCCAAGATTGGTGAGGGTCTGTTCACACCTTATTTGCTCAATATAGTGCCATTTTAGGCAAATGGCTAGAAATGGGGAAGCAGAAGATTCTTTACCTTGGCTTCCCCAAGTCCAGTGGGCATGGACCTCAAGCTCTCATTCCAGACCGGTGACCATTTTGGCAAGAATGGAAGGTATCACCTCTGACCAACTATTCTAAATAAGGCCCCTCCCTAGCCACGCTGCCTATAACTGCAGCCTAAGGCATGTATGTACGGAGAGAAATAAACTCTCTTCCCCTAGGCCCAAGCCCTGAGGTTTGGGAAACAGCTGAAACGGCTGAGCACACAGCACCTAGAGCCAAGTTCTCTTACCACCCTCCCGGTCCTCAGGAGAACCGCCTTCAGTGAAACAGACATGAAAAAGAGGACATTTTCCCTCCTCTTTCCCCTAGCATGTCCATACACATCTTTGTATTACCTCTCTACACTACCAGATGTCTCTTCGCTTTGCTCTGCTGTTCTCTATGATCTCAGCCACAGATCCCTTTCCAGAATCCTCCCTAATCTCCAGAATAGGACTAAATGCTTCATGTCTTATAGGTCCATAAAACTTCTCTACTTTTACAACTAGGACACATGTGAATGTGTGTGTGTTAGGGGGCACGCCCAAGACAAATTTCACCTACTTAACCTTTCCAACTTTTTGTTCCTGATTCAAATGTATAGTTTTGCCCCGGCCAAGTTGTTTCCTGAAATTTTGTCCTAAATAAATAAAAATTGCAGAATCGGGTGTTCTTCCCCCCCTACAAAGTCATGTGCAAGCATTTCTGAACAGGAACCATACCAATTACATAGAGTTGATTAAATTCAACTCCATGCATTTTATCAATAAAATGCCAGACTAAGACAAAGCAGCCATTTAGTGTTCTTATGGGGTTGCTGACTCCAATTCAACATGAATCACACACTCAGAAGGATCTGATAAATATTCAATGCCATCGAGTACATATGTCCATTTTGGCAAGGAGAAGGAAAGAAAATGGGGCAGGGGAATTGCCTGATTGTCCTTTAAGTTTCCTAGAACAGATGGGCCAAGGAATAGAAAGAGTTTACTTTCTGAAACAGAGATATATCTTCCTAATCTCTTCAGTGATTCGTCTATATTTTATAAACAAGAAATTTCTTCTTTCTGGGTGAACTCAAATAAATGATGATATAAACCATACCTTTCCCTCTCTCTACACACACACACACCCCTTCCTCCCTTAAAATATAGCTCCAACCATATCTAGCAACATATATCTACATACACACCTACCTCTATGAGTGGGTGTGTGTGTGTGTTTTTCCTGGCAGCCTAGTATTAAGCAATCATTATATATTCATCAGGAGTCAAATTTAATGACTTACTCACTGCTTGAGCAATATTTAATAGAAACTTGTTACTTCTCACTACACTGTACTTTAGCCATAATTATTCCTCCCCACAGATATTAGTGTGGAGGAAAAGTTAAAACCAAATCCACATTCTGTAACTGCCTCCCACCAGAGGTAATAGTGAAGAACGTAACAGTGTGTAGCATGAAGTGGTCTGCCAACTAGAAACACAATGAATATGGGGGAAATCTTTAAGAAATATTGACCTTCATAATCCTCTTTACTTATCTATACAATTTTCTTGTCAATAATACAGAAGAGGGATTAACAATACAGTGTCAATATTGAGTTACAATAATATGGTAAACTCAAAAAGCCAGCTCTGGAGTCAGCTTACATTCAAATCTAGGCTATATTACTTGCTAGCTATGTGGTCTTTGGTTAGTCACCAGATCAGTTTCCTCTTCTGTATAATGGGTACAATAACCATATCTAAATTATAAAGCTGATATGAAGACTAAAGGAGAAAACAGACAAAACGATCAGCACGGGGCCTGGCTCACAGTAAACGCAAACAAAATATCTGCCGTTGAAATTACTGCAGAATGGGAACTACTCTGCAAATGTAATCAGTCTAAATGCTGAAAGCATTCTACCCTTAGAACTGTAAGTTGTCAAGTGAAGGTCACCTCCTTAAACTCTCTTGGCTGCTTTTACCAACTTGACACCAAGGCACTAAGCTGAACCCACAAAACTATGATGCTCAATGAGAGAAGCTCTGTAAACCTCCCCATGCCAACTAATGTCCAGAAACTCATTTGCCTAATAATATATGCTTCAGTACTTACTATATGCCAAGTGAGGGGGCGGGGGTGGTTTCAAGCAAGGAGCACCTAACCCTGCCTACAGAAGGTAGGAAAAGGTTCAACAGGTGAGGGGATAAACATGTCATATCTTGAGAGGCGAGTGAAGTGTGCACCAGAGGTTCACAGACTGAAGTAGCACCTAAACACGCCTCTCACCCCTTTCCACAGAGGCTGACTTCAAGTTTAAATTCTCAGACAAGAAGAGGAGCATGACAGAGATTAAAAGAGGGAACAAATAAATCTTCGCTGAGCACCGACAATGTGCCAGGCCCTTTGAACATACTACTCATTCTATCCTTTGTTGCAACAATGAATTAGGTGTCATTAAATGTAATTTGATAAGGAAACTGATACCCCTAGAGGTTAACTCATTTGCCTTGGGTCACACAGTTAACAAATGGCGGAGTTAGGAACTGACCTCAGGTCCAAGTTAAAGTTAGCATAGAAGGCACACGCGACAAGGGTCTGAACTACCACACAGAAATAAATAATACGCTCATGCAAAAGTCATGGAGTAATAAATAATTGGTTCTCTAGCTAAAGGAATTCTCCTAAACATTACTTTCTTGTGTGTGTGTGTGTGTGCGTGTGTGTGTGTGTGTGAGAGAGAGAGAGAGAGAGAGAGAGAAAGTGAAATTAACTTAAATAGTTCTACCTCAGAGGAATGGAGACCATGCTTCATTATAGAGACAGGTATTTCCTTAGAACACACAGTTAATATTAAACCACCATGGTAAAGGTATAACTCAAAATATGGCTTCAAATAAATTCTATGAAGGATTAAGTTCACAAAATCATAGAAATTGGTCTCTGGATACAATCTGGTCTCTACCAGTCATCAAAAGCACTACGAATGTCAGGTGATGAGTATCTACCATTTTAAAATATGCCCACTGGCCTTTTTTGGCTACCTATTACAAGGCCCTTGAGCCTTCAAGGTCAAATCTGTCTTTTCTATGACTTAAACCCTTTTTCTATACCCTTCTTGCCCATTTCTTCCTATCTAATCTCCTCACAGACTGGAAAGAAATAGTCAATTCAAGGCAGCAAGCAATAGTTACAGCAGCATTTCCAACCAACATAATTTCAATGACTGCCATCTCTCCCTGGTCTTCAAGTCCTCGGCTGTGTCCAAATTCTAGCTAAAATGTGACGATCCCAGGAGGCTTAAGGAACAGATCCTGGCTTTAACCTGGTTCAACACCAAAGTGAAGGCATTGTCTTTGCTCGTGGCAGCAAAGACAAAAGGAAGTGGGCTTAAACCTCATGTGACTATTGAGGAAATTAAATGAGAACATAGATAAAGCACCCAACAGGCTGTCTTAAACACTGTAGACTCTTAATAAATGCAGTCTACTGTGCTGTTAACTGAGTGTACTTTGCAATATGCCCCAATACAAATCTTCTATTTCACTTAAGCAAGTACCGACTGCTATTTATTTTATTTTATTTTTTTGCCAAGTACCGATTAAATCATGGAGTCATCTCATCCACTTTTTAAAATTAATAAAGCATACGGTTGAGAAATTAATTAAGCACACAGCTCAAAAATTCCAATAGTATAATGATGTGGTGTCTCCAATCCCCAAACTCCCTCCCCAGAAGCAACCACCATAATGAGGAAGTATTTCCACTCCGTGTTAATGTTCTATGTATAAGGTACCTTCTTTTAAAAAGGACAACGGAAACTAAGGCAAACAAATTTATCTGGGAAACATCATGAACATATTAAAAACAAGAAAGGAGAGATGCTAAAGGAAGAATACAATTTGGGTGTTAGAGGGGAACTTCCATTCACTCATCGGACAAATATTTACCAAGCACAGACCATGTGCCCGGCACTGTGTTAGGTGCCCTGGACAGAGCAGCAAACAAGGTAAACACTGTAACTTTTCTCAAACAGCTTATACAAACTTCCACTCCATGCAAAAATTCCTAAAAAGCCCTGATATGACTATTATGCCTTTGTTTGGCTCTAGGTGTGGTGGGAAAGCTTGCTCTCTGCCAAACTCCTCTAATTATTAGAGCCCTTCCAAAGAGAGGGCTGATTAATCATCGCCCTAAAACAATTCTAGGCAATGACAACAATAAATGTGAATTACTCTTTCACACACATTAACTTATTCACACCTCATAACCTCCATCCATACAGAGTGATTTTACTCTCGGTGTTATATGGTTGAGGAAATTGAGGCTCGGGGAGGTTAAGAGATTCCACCCAAATCATGCTTCAGTAGCAGAAGTAGGACTTGAACCCTGGTCCTCAACTGCGGAGCTGCAGAAGAGCTATGTAGTGAGCCACACAGAAACAGTCAACTCTTTCAGATCACAATGTTTCAAAGATCTGAAGATGGCTATGAAATATTTCCTACCTGTGAGCCTTTGCTTCTCCAGAATAAATAATGATCATCAAGTTGGCCGGCCTTTATCTCAACATGCTTTATTTGCTCGGGTCCCTTTTATAGATGTACTCCAGAATTAAAAACAAGTACAGCCATGGATGAACAAATGAAGGCTGTAACAATACTCATTACATGTGTACCACTGTGATCATGGGTGGATTATCAGTTCTTTCAAGAAATTAAATCATAGCTAACATTTATTGAGCACTATGTGCCAGACACCATGCTAAGCAATTTCATTCAAACTTTGTAAGTCTGTGAAGAAGACACTATCATTATCCCCATTTGATGGAACAACAAAAATGGGCTCAGAGAGGGTAAGTACCCTGAACCAAGGTTATATAGCCAATGAGTTGTAGAGGGGACATTCAAACTGGGGTCTATTAAACAACTGAATCCATTCTCCTATCTCAAGAATCATCACCCTTTGGGCATAACCCATTTCTACACGTTGTAAGACTCTGTGTCAAATGTCTTCCTAAGATCTACGCTTGTTAGATTAAAAAGCATCCCTACTTTAGCAGGGAAGTCACCATAATTTAAAAAAAGTGTGGGGGGGTATGAAAAGGAACTAGAGTGATCAAGAACAAAAATATCAAATAAGCTCATAAATGTGAGATTGCGACTCAAAAAAAGGTTAATGATCTTTTTGCTTACACATGGATAGCAACTGCCTTAGACCAGCCTATCTCTGTACTCATTTTAAATAAATTTATACCAGGAAAAAAAAAATTACAAATGGGGAGTCTACTTTAAAATAGAAAGTTGCTAAAAACACTTTAATTAAATAGAAATTAAGTCTCCCAAAAATATAAAAATAAGTTGGAGGAGACTTGTTGATAAGTTTATTAGATTATAAACCTATGATAGGAACTGCATATCTTCATAATTTACCTCTCAAATGTTGATCTAAGACATCCGAGAAACAGATTTAAGGAAAGCATAAGATCTGAGAAACATTTAAGGAAAGCATAAGAGCCACAATCACAAAAGAAGAGAACAACTATATGTCATAATCCTGTCTGCTGGAGGATAATTTCTATGCTTGTGTTTTTGGGAAAGTAAAATAAATTTGAACTGTAGTGAATATGGCATAATGTAAAACTTGCCAAGTCACTCTGCTGTATACTTTAGACTAACACTGTGTCAAACTACAGTCAAATAAAAAAATAAGTAAGTTTGATTTCATGAAAACAATGGCAAATCAATCTGTTAAAACTTAAATTACTGACAGCTCCAGAAAATAAATCTATCATAATTTACCACAAGTATTATAATAACTATTCCATATGTATAGTTGTACATACACATAGAGCAGGTTCTTAGGAGGAATTTGTAAGTTACAGAGTAATTCTTTTTCCCATTGTGCACCTTATTATTTCTAAGATGTTTTATTTATTTTAACTGACTTAAATTGGTAGTGACTCCCAATAATGTTTCTGTCTTGTCTTCTTTTTAAAATTTTTTTCGCATCTATGTGTCTTTGAGACAGAGACAGAGTGCAAGTGGGGTAGGGGCAGAGAAGGAGACACAGAATCCGAAGCAGGCTCCAGGCTCTGAGCTGTCAGCACAGAGCCCGATGCCAGGCTCGGACTCACGAACCCCAAGATCATGACCCGAGCCTAAGTCAGATACTTAACCGACTGAGCCATCCAGGCGCCCCTCTGTCTTGCCATCTTTAAAAACCTCTTTCCTCTATATTGAAGAAATATTGGTCCGTAAACACTTAAATCTACTAGAAACGGCTCAGAGAACTCTGTTGGGGACAGTAAACTACTTCTGTAATGGGAATTATCAGCTACCAATATCTTTTCCTGGATGACAATTACAGTGAACTGCGAAGTAAGAAATAAAGAACTATTAATATTCAATGAGTAACTAACTGGTTCTGTAACAGTACGCTACTATTTCTAAAATGGGAGGCTCTAGTCAATCACATTCCACAACCAGGCACCAGTCTCGGCAACCGCAGTGAACTGAACCACATGCAAAACCCAAACCCTGAAGTTACCATAGATCCCTCCCCTCCTAGCATCCTCCACACCTAACTACTCCCCAGGTTCTACCAATTCAGCCCACTAAAGTCAACTATTCTCTCCTTTCCTCCCTTCCCAACTCCAGCTGTGTTAATTTCAATCCTTATTATTTCTTCCTCAGATTATTGATTTGCTTCTTTAGTGACTTCCTTTTTCAATCTCTTCTCCCTCCAATCCTTCTTCCATGTTGTTCCCAATGCTCAGCAACAAATCTGAGGTTACTCTCTTGTTTACCAAAAACCTACCACAGTACTTCCATTTCTGGCCAAGATTGAGTAACAGGGACCAAATTTATTCTCCTCCCTGAAACAACCAAAACGTTCCAACTAAAAATAAAGAAATAATGGCTTGCAAGATACTAGACATCACAGAAGGAAGAAGGAGCAGAGTGATAGGAAACATGAGGTGAAACCTGTTAACTGTCCCATCACTTTACAACCTTCAAGTAGTTTTTAGGCTGCAGGGCATACAGTACCAATTAAAATCTCTGCTGGCTTTTTTTTTTTTTTTTTGTAGAAATTGACAAACAAGATTCTAAAATTCATATGGAAAATGCAAATGACCTAGAACAGCCAAAACAACTTGAAAAAGACAAAGTTGGAGGCCCAACCCTATCCAATTTCAAGACTTACTGTAAAACTCCAGTAATCCAAATAGGGTGGTAGTCCAAACAGATCAACAGAACAAAATAGAGTCCAGAAATACAGACGTATATGGACAACTGATTTGACAAAGGAGCTGAGGCAATCCAGTGAAGGATAATCTTTTCAACAAGCTGCTGATACAACTGGCTATTATATGCGAAACAAAACATCTTTGAGCCATATCTCACACCTTGAACCAGATACAGAAATTTAGTCAGAACGGGTCACAGATCTAAATGTAAAACCCAAACCATAAAACTTCTAGAAAAAAATTATGAAGCCAAACCTTGAGATCTTGGGTTAGGAATAGAGGTCTTAAATACACCAAAGCACAATCTGTAAATCTGAGAATAAATTGATAAATTGGACATCACAAAAATTTAAAACTTCTGCTTTTCCAAATAATCTGTTAAGAGCACAGACTGGGAGAAAATACTCACAAATCATATATCCCATAAAAAAAAAACCCATTCAGAATACATATATGTATTCTCAATATCAGATAATAATAATAATAATAAGCCATAACAAATGGGAACAATATTCGGATAGACACTTCACCAAAGAGGTACATGGCAGATAAGCTCATGAAAAAGTATTCAGCATGATTGGTCAGTAGAGAAGTGCAAACTGAAACACCATAAGATACCAGTGCGTATTTATTAGAATAGCTGAAATTAGGAAGACAGACCGCCCACATCAAGTGTTAATGAGGACACGAGAACTACCCTAATGTATCCCCCACACAGATTCCTAATTTTCAGACAACTATATGACTAAAAGATCACATTCTACCATATAATATAGACCCACATTTAATATAATTTCATCTTATCACAATGACTCAGAAGGGACTTCAAATATCATAACGTCTCTCAGTGTCTTCATTATGGTTTTACTATTCCTATAAAAGTATGAAGACATGAGTCAACAGAAATTTTTTACGTAGCAGGTATCAAAGAAACCAGCTTTATTCTATAATTACCTCACAAAATTATGATTGCTTTTTATTATAATTTGTTTTCTCCAATGCAGTAGTTCTCAAAGTGTGGCCGCCCGACCAGGTGCATGAGCCCCGCCTGGGAACTTGTTAGAAATGCGGGCTCTCAGGCCGTCCACCAGACAACTGGATCTGGTGGGAAACAGCGATCTGATTCCAAAGTGTGGTAAAATTTGAGAGCCACCATTTTAATGTATGTTTTAAAGTTAAAATCATGAATTTGCCTTTTCTCTGAGACTCTTTTTGAATTCACAGAATTTTAAGACAAAGAGGAACTGTTACTTCAAATCCACATTTTCAACAAATCTAGAACTCAACCAGCTGTTTTCCTATTTTTATACTCCTGAATTATTTCAGGCCTTTTAAAATGCTAGAAAACCAAAACCGAACGTAAGGTCCCATAAATAATGCATTCTACAAAAGCCTTTGTTTTAAAACAAACTTTTCTACTTAAATATCCTAAGTCATTTTACTCACATCTATTTTTGCACCCAACATTCCTTCCAAATTTACCAAAATAGATTTGCTTCTAATTTCAGCTACAAATTGTCAACCTCCAGTGAATATCAGTGCAACTTTTAATTAGGTTCATCTAAATGGAATGGGTTTTTAAAATAATTCTAGTTATAAATTTTAATTGTTTCATAAAGAGATGTAAGATAGAAACAAAATTAAAGCGGAAATGGGGACGTCTGGGGCTAATGATAATTTGCTGAGAGATTTTGAGTTTTCTGGGGCTCAATTCACTTATTTTTAAGAGGGAGCTGGAGGAGATGACCTGAATAGGCCATTTCAGGTCTAAAGGTCTATAAATCCGGTCTCTCACCCTTATGCTCTATGGTACTATAGTTTTACATTAATGTGGGACTGACAAATTATTTTCTTTAAAGGTGTATCTGTTTTTAGCTATTTTTGACATTGTTTTAAGAGACGTGTCTCTCCTTAGGACTCAAGAACATCACTCACTACACCATTACTCCCTAGAAAGCTGAATACAGTAACATGTGAACACACACAAACTTTTAGCTGCAGAAGCACTGAAATGGTAGTGTGATTTTAAGCTTCTTACTCTTCCTTAGATTGGTTTGTCTCTGAAACTATGGGGATGCATAGCACGAACCCCCAAAGCCAAAGATTTCACAATGTCATAAATAACACGGACTCTAGAGGCAGAATGCCTGAGTTTGAATTCCGGACCTACCACTTAAGAACTTTTTGTGATTTGGGGCAAGTTATCTAAACTTTCTGAACCTTATTTTTATCAGTCTTCTGTTAAGAGGATAACAACAGTATCTTCTTCATACAAATTAAATGAGCTAATCGTCAAAGAGCACTTAGTACAGAATAAACGCTTAGTAAGCATTAGGTGTTTTTATTAGTATTGCTTGCTAAGTCAGCCCTCTACTCAGAACTATTATCAGAACGTTATCAGAGCTAATGTGCAATTCAATTTAATAAACACATAGAGTGTACCTACTTGGTGCAAGGCACCTCACCGTTCACTACAGAACGATTCTCCTTCTCGAACTTCAGGATGTACCAGAATTACTTGGGTTGTTTGTTTAAAATGCTGATTCTTGGGCTCTGCTCCCAGAAACTCTGATTTTGCAATTTTTCAATAAGCCTCCCAGATGTTTCTGAGGCAGGCTGGTTGAGGACCACAGTTTAAGAAATATTTCTGCAGGATTTCAAAGAAGGAATCCCTTCCTTCAAGTACCTACAATCTCCAGGCATTTTTTCCATTTCAGAACCCGCTGTAGTTACGAGTGTTGCACCTGTTGGCTGTGTAACAGGTACAGCTAATATGGTCCTTCCATGAAGATTCTGTTTGCCATCACTTAAGTTCCAATATCTACGCCATGATTCAACTCTTTACTTGATATCTGAGCTCTGCCTAATCCTCTAAACCCCACCAAGCATGTGACTAATGCAAGTTCCTGATATAAGGGCTATTCCTGACCTCTAAAAACAGAAGATTCATTAACCCTGATTCATTAATCCTGACCTATAAACCTGACCATGGCCTCATTCAGAGTCCTGCTTTCAGCCTTACACTTCCAACAGTGCTGCCAGCAGATATCACGGTATGTCCTCGGTTAGCACACATTTTCAAAAAGAGACTGCAAAGCATCAAAATCCATACAAATTTAACTCCCTAAGAACTTTAATGTATACAAGACAATGAGAACAACAAAGCAGCCATCAGTTATCAGGGGAAGGAGGACAGAATGCAGACTATGACAAAGAAATTTAACTCTATTACAAATGTTTGACTTAACCTCACTGAAGGGCGAGGGGGAACTGACGGAGGTAGCCTTACACAGTGTTTTGAGTGAAAACTGTAAGACCAAAGACAAAAAGACCTGTGCCTAAGCACTGTAAGCGAAGGTGTTTGTCAGGGAGGTACAGGCTAATAATTCTGAAACTGTTTTACATGCATCTCTAGGGTCAAAAGAGTAAAGTAAATTGATAGTGGGAGCCTCTATGAATATGATTATGCTAAAGACAGAAATGTGAATAACCACTGTTGACTTCTTCCTTTCTCTCAATTTTCACATTCAGTAAATCATTGAGTTTCATCAATTATTCCTCCTTTAAGAATCTGACTTCTCGTCACCCGTGTCACCTTCCTAGTCCAAGTCACCATCATCTAATGCCAGGGGACTAACGGCAACACCCCGCCAACTGGGTGGCCTTCCTCCACACTCATTCCTAGGAAGCCATTCCCCGTATCACGGCCAGAGAATTAATGCAAAATATCAACTATCTTATTCCTGTTTTTAAAACTTTTTAACAGCTTCTCACTGCCCTAAAACCCCAACTTCTTAACTTGACCTGTGAGAGCCTACCACCACATTCTGACCCTTTCCTAATTCTCTCCAGGCTCTGTTCAGTACCCAGTGGCCAGGTCTATTTTAGTCACTGCTGTATTTGCAATACCTAGTACATGTAGTATTAAGCCTTTGATCCCTATATGAACGCTACCTTCACAGTGATAGACAGACTTTATTTTCTTTTTGCATGAACTGAGGCTAGCCCTGTGATGGATTTGATGTATTCAGTTACACTGGAGGTGATGCTCTGGAACTTCTGAGCCCAGGTTTTAACAGGTCTGGCAACTTCTACTTCCTTCCTCTTGAAAAAGCTACCATGCTGGGAAAAACCCAAACCACGTGGAGAGGCTATATGAAATAGAATCCTCAAACTCTGATCAATAATTCCATCTGAGTATCCAGTCAACAGGCAGGATCAACTGCCAACCGTGTAAGTGAGTCACCTTGCAAGTTGCAACCCAGGTGAGCCCCCCCACCCCCCCCATGTCCACCATCTTAATTGACATCACATGGAGTTAAAGAGCCTCCCAGCCCAGTTCAGTCAACCCACTGAATCATGAGACATTAAAAAAAGAAGAAGAAAAGTCTGTGGTTTTAAAACATTAAGTTTTAGGTAGTTTGTTTCACAGCAATACGGGCATGTGTCAACATGTGTTGAAATCTCGTTCCCGGTACCAATTTCATCTATTGCTACTTAACAAATTACCCCCAGTAAGCTCCTTATCTTGATGTGAGGAAGACCATGCAAGTACAATGATGGGAAGATTTGCTGGGGGCCACCACTGGTGAATAATTACTGAAGGACATGATTAAATATGCAATACCTCTAGTAAATGTATGTGCACCTGTCCTGTATTTTAAATTTCTTTGCTTTACCAGATCTAGATTTCTTCAGGAAAAAGCAAAGTTAAATCAGTCACCTGTTAAACTCTAATAGATGAAATCAAATCTCAGCAAATATATTTTCTCAAGGTTCTTTTGAGAAATCTATTTCCATGGTACTCAACTGGGACCAACCAAAATCATTAAACAAATACAGAACGAAAGTATGTTAAAATCTCTGTTCACATAGCAGTCACTTGCTCTCCTTGTGCCGTAACTATCTGAAAACGTGACAAGCAGATTATGTAAGGAATTTTGTTTATATTTTGACCGGTTCCCCCACTTGGGAACCTCCTATGGCCAAGAATGCTAAGGATGAAAAGCAAAACCAGTGTCCTTGCAGTGAATATGCAAATATTTGTTAAATATCTGTGTGAAAAGTAAACTACTGGAACATATGATCAGTTAACCAAAAACTGAAAGAGGAAAAGGAAAGAAACTGCTTCACAGGTGAGCATCTGGGATACCTCGTAGAACTTTCCCGGTCATCTCTCACATGATTTGGGTCTAATACGTTTCTAGGTATTTGGAATGTGAAACTGGCGGGGGGGGGGGGGGCTTATAGGAACAACTACCACTCACATCCTGCTTCCCAATTAGTATCTAAACACAGGTACACAGTGCACTCTGGAAACGATAAAATTGATAAAAATGATAAAAACAAGTTGCTGCTAACACTACCCATTTCAATATTATTAAGTTCCAGTCAAGATCCAGACGCTCTCATAAGTTTAGCACTAAGAGAACAAAGAAAAGGCAGGTATAAGGGAATTCTTTCAAACTGAAGAAATTCCAAAACTACCAAAAACTCTGGAAGGCTCTATTTCAAGAGAACAGAGAACACTAACAAAAAACTGCATCTTCTGTGCAACACATTACATTACCTTTCTTTGTTAACTGGTTTAATTGTCTATTTTAGACTGTCCCACAGGAGCTCTCATCCTTTTTGCTTGAAATTAAATCCTGTACTAATTTTCTAAAACGAGAACACGTTTCTGCTTCTTAAACCCCATCATAAATGTCACTCCTTTTCCTATGAAGGAGATAACGTCCACCTTCCCCTCCCCCTGTCTCCCGCACACTTGGCCTTTACTCCACACACATTCTTGGTGCCGTTCCTCATCTGAACTATAAAGTATATGCTTTAAATGTTTTTCTGCTAATTCTCTTTATGACCAAAGCCAGTGTTTACAGACTGACCAGCCAAGGTAGGAGGTAAAACACTGTATTCAAAGCATATAAACTGTTTCAAACTAGGAACAACCATGAAAAGAAGACACTGTCTATATTTTGCATGCAATGAAAAGGAAGCTCAAAGCAGTGAAGTAACTGGTTCAACGTCACACAGTAGACGGCCGAACTTGCATTTTAACCAGGGCTAACTGTACAACACTAATTTTGTACAATACTAACTCTGCACCAAGAGCTCTTAAGGATCCAGCTCTCTCACCTGCAAAAGGCCCACGTAATTATTAACGAAAACAAAATAATTGACCAATAAAATGTGAGTACTGTGGGCTAAGCATAGTGGAGAGCATTTTATACACGTAATTTAATTCTCGTGTCAACCCTAAATAAGGTAGGAGGGTGCAAGGGAGCTGTGTGTGGGCACACAGTTAAATACTCATTAGATATTAGTGGCTCTTTTACAATATTATCCCCTTTTCACAAATGAAGAAACCAAAGCTTACCTAAAGTCACAATGCTAATAACTGGCAGAGCTGAGCCTGAACCCAGGTTCTTGGATTCCAGAACCGGTTCTCAAAGTCCTAAATCACTCTGCCTAGCCAACCAAAGCACTGTGCGGCCCTAACTGGCCAAAAGGGAAATGGCGATGTTACGTGGAGAGATGTACTACATCTTGATGGAGGTTAAGTGCTGGCCCTGCGAGATGTGGTGGTAAGAATATCAGAAAGGCCCAAATCAAAGCTCCCCGAATCTGTCAGGTGTTGGGAATCAGTTCTTGAGGGGTCCCACGCATCTCTGTACATCTTGAAGCAGAGGCACTAACTGCCCTTTTGTTCCGGACTATCTTTCCAAGGATGTCTGTATCAGGAATAAAGCTTTAGAAAACTGAGAGAGCGTGTTCCTCCAGAGCAGAGGGATGTGTAAGAAACATACTGTCTCTTCCTCCAGGTCCAAAAGGTGGGGAGGTGTCTTCCCCGTTATAAAAATCTGGGCACCCCGAGCTGGAGGGTCCTCAGCTGTGACACAGACAGGCTGCAGTACCACCCTGGGCCCTTCCAGATCACCCCCGGGAGGACTTGGGGTGGCGGTCAGCAAGGCGACCCTATGGACAAGTGATATTCCCACTACTTAACGTGCAACAAGAAAGAAAGACCTTTGTCTCTGCCCCGGGAGTCTCCCGTCTTCTGCCAGCACCCAGGAAACTGTGGCAGGCTAACTTGTTGGCTCGCAAGGGGGGTAAAGCCTCAGACGCGTCACAGATCTCCACGGCAGGCTCCCCACACCTCTTCTCACCTTTGCTGCCCTCAGAAATAGCCTTTCCCACTCCGTGAGAAACACTTACTCATCTTTTTGTCAACATCTCCTCTACGAAATTTCTCCCCACGGTCCTCAGCGAGAATGAACTACTAACCCCAGGGCGCCCCCCATTGTTTCCGGAAACATGGCTTCTTTCACAGCACCTTGAAAGCTTTCTTCCACTGGCTCATGTGTGTGCTGTGCCACTTAATCATTGCATTGGCTTCCGGCTCAAAATTCGCTTTTTAATACACACTCCGTGATAATGGATGAAACTGCTGTAAGTATTTCTCCTTGCAGTGAGCATTATACTAAGCTTTCTCAGTAGAGGGTGCGGGAAGGACACTGCAGGAGGAAGGCAGTTCTCTTGCAAACATTATGCTTGATGAAAAGATTGGATGCTTCTGCCTTAAGATCGGGAACAAGATAAGGATGTCCATTCTTGCCACTTCTATTTAACATCATACTGCAGGTTCTAGCCAGGGAAATTAGGCAAGAAAAATAAATAAAAGGCAAACGAATTGGAAAGAAATAAAACTATGTCTATCCGCAGATGACATGATCTTGTATATAGGAAATCCTAACGTATACACTAAAAAAAATTGTTAGAACTACTAAACGAGTTCAGCAAGATTGCAAGACAGAAGATCAACATAAAAATCAAGTGTATTTAACTGCAATAAACAATCTGAGAAGTAATTAAGAAAATTACATTTACAATAGAATAAAAAAAAGTGAAATGTTTTGAAATAAATTAACAAAAGAAGTGTAAGACTAATACTCTGAAAACACCGCTGAAAGAGATTAAAGATCTAAATAAATGTGGAAAAAAATCCCATGGTCATGTATCAAAAGACAATATTTTTAAGATGGTAATAACTCCTCAAATTGATCTACAATTCCATGCCACCCTATCAGAATCCCAGCTGGCTTCTTTGTAGAAAAAAACTGATGCACTGATCCTAAAATTCATACAGAGGTACAAGAGACTCCAAATATCCCAAACAATCTTTAAAAAGAACAAAATTTGAGGACTATACTTCCTGATTTCAAAACTTCCTACAAAGCAACAGCTAAGAAAGGGTGGTATTGGCATAAAGATAAGCAAACAGAATTCCACCCATGGAACAGAACTGAGAATCCAAAAATAAACTCTTGTGTGTCTATGGTCTGCTGATGTGCAGCAAGGTACCAAGATCCCTCAGCAGGGGAAAGAATGGTGCTGGGACAACTGAATAGCCACATGCAGAAGACTGAAACTAGACTCTTAATTCAAACTACAGATGAACTCGAAATGGATCTAACTGTAAGGGCTAAAACTATAAAACTCTTAGAAAAGAAAACAGGGATAAATTCGCAAGGCGGCAGATTGAGAAATGGGTCCTTAGGTTTGATACCAAAAGCACAGCAACCAAAGAAAAAGGAGATCATCGGACTTCATCAAAATTAAAAACTTCGGGGGGCGCCTGGGTGGCTCAGTCGGTTAAGCATCCGACTTCGGCTTGGGTCATGATCTCGCGGTTCGTGAGTTCGAGCCCCACATCGGGCTCTGTGCTGACAGCTCAGGGCCTGGAGCTTGCTTCGGATTCTGTGTCTCCCTCTCTCTGGCCCTCCCCTGCTCTCTCTCTCTCTCTCTCTCTCTCTCTCACTCTCTCTCTCAAAAATAAGTAAATATTTAAAAATTAAAAAAAAAAATTAAAAACTTCGCTTCAATGAACACTATCATGAAAATTTAAAAACCCAAAGAATGGAGAAAAAATTTGCAAATCATAGATCTGTTAATAAACTCATACACAGAATATATAAAGAACACTTACAACTCAAAAATATAAACAGAAATGACTCAGTTTGAAAATGAGTACAGGATCTGAATAGACAGTTCTCCAAAGAAGATACACAAGTCACCAGTAAGTTCATGAAAAGATATTTCACATCACTAATCATCAGGGAAATGCAAATCAAACCCACAAGGAGATACCAACTCACACACAAATGTTCACAGCAGCATTTCTTAATAATATCCTAATAATAGGATATTTCTTAATAATATTAATAATAATAACCCAATGTTCATCAACTGATGAATGCATATGTAAAATGTGTTTTAACCATACAGTAGAATATTATTTGGTCATAAAAAGGAATGAAGTAGTTAAGTACACGCTATAACACAGATGAACCTTGAAAACATCATGTTAAGCGACCAAAGTCAGTCACAAAGGCCACATGTTATGTGATTACATTTACATCCAATGTCCAGAATGGGTAAATCTATGGAGGAAGAGAGCAGATTAGTGGCTCCTTAGGGCTGATGAGAATGGGGAGGGATAGAAAGGCACCGCCAGGTAAAGGGGACAGGATTTCCTTTTTGGAGGTGATGAAAATGTTCTAAAATTGAGTAAATAAAGTATCTGTGAATATATTAGACACAACTAAATTAGACATTTTACATACTTGAATGATAAAGTATGTGAATTATATCTCAATAAAGCGGTTACTTTTAAAAAGTCACCAAACAAAAGAATAATGGAGCTAACGGAGATTAGAAGAGTGATTGGGAGGGATTAAAAAGAAAACAAGGTTAGCATGAGTAAAATGCCATGAAGGTGAATTAAGGTGATAAACTGTAAGTTGCTGAAATAAATTTCATGTGCTCGCTTCGGCAGCACATATACTAAAATTGAAATAAATTTCATTACAGCAAAACTGTATCCCACAATGAGGGATTCTTTATTCATGGCACCAGACCTAATACCTATAGATACAAAGGCAATTAGGACTGGCAGAGGACATGATGACATACACAAGAATGAGTGTGTGTGTGCATGTGTGTGCGCGCACGCATAAGCACACGCGCGCATACACGGAGCAGAAGCTATCTTGGATGTAAGTACCATCCAGTCAAACGAAACTTTGTGATTCAGACACATCACTCAACCCCTCTGAGCTTCGCCCCTCTCCTCTATCAAATGTCTACTTCATTTTCATGGGATTATTAAGAAAGAATCTGTAGCAAGATCTAGAAAGTTGTTGAGGGTATCTTCCTATCTCTATATTTCTAGCATAGTGTTTGTCACTTAGGTACTCAGTAAATAATTTGTGGAACTTTATTTTTTTTATTTTTATTTTTTTTAACGTTTATTTATTTTTGAGACAGAGAGAGACAGAGCATGAATGGGGGAGGGGCAGAGAGAGAGAGGGAGACACAGAATCAAAAGTAGGCTCCAGGCTCTGAGCCATCAGCCCAGAGCCTGACGCGGGGCTCGAACTCACGGGCCGCGAGATCGTGACCTGAGCCGAAGTCGGACGTTTAACCGACTGAGCCACCCAGGCGCCCCATGGAACTAACTTTAAAAAACATAAATGGCTCTTGGAAAGGAGAAAATTAAAATATAATTAAGCACATGACTAGAAAACCTTCACAAGTAGGATTTTTCACATGATACAGAAGCTTGATATAGAAGCTCTTAAAGCTCACATTATACTCTTATGTGAAATCAGAAGTTATTTTCTACCAGTAATTTAATGAGTTAGACAGGGAAAAAAAGTTATTTGTAAGAACATTTCTGCTATCCTCTCCACAATCCCTTTTCAGATATCACTTTGTGTTTTGATTGTGCAAAATTTAACCCATTCTTCACCTTATATACATATATGAATAGAGACTATCACAGAAGGACTTTTGTCTAGACCAGGGGTCAGCATAGACTTTACACATTATATTCAACCCATTCTTTGCCATGTATATGTGTGTATGTATATGTATGAACAGGAAGACTTTGGTCTAGACCGGGGGTCAGTCAAGTATAGCCTTTATAGATTATTTACAGCAGAACTGGACAGCTGCAACACAGACAGAAAGCCAAAACCTGGTTGGGAAACAGGATGTTATTAACTGACTTTTTCAAACTCCTGTATCTAGTGGTAGGAATATAGATTTTATAAACAATTAAGTGCAAAGAAGTACTCTATTGTTGTGATGGATGAAGGCATGGCCAACTCAGAGGAAACTCAGTATGGTCTAGGTGGGAGAAGAATTATCTGTAGAAAAAAAGATAATACTTAAGCTTGGCCTTGAAAGAGAATGGGTGCCCTTCTATCAGTCAATAGGGAGAGAGAGCATTCTAGGGAGAGGAAGTCATGTGAACACAGGCAAGGAGGCCTGACAGCACACCCTGGTAGAACTAAATCCAGTCTCTCTGACAGGGTGTACAGAGGGGTGTAGCCGGTGACATCATGAACATTCTTGTACACTATGCTCTCTGGTTTAAAACGGGCATAGAAATTAATAGCTACTATTTGCAGAGAGTAAATGCCAGATGCTTTGGTCATGGCTAGAGACACGATCAAACAAGGATGATCTACAACATGGTAATTGAGATTTATAAATATAGTCCTAGGGAAAACTTTTTTTTGTAAGTTCAGCAAGGGAACCTTCTAAGTCAAAAACTGGCACAGAATGGACTCTCCAAACTGTTTTAATGAGAAGCTCTCATCTTCAGGTACAATGGTGATAGAGGCCAGCAAACGGGCTGGCTCTATAATAAGCACAGGCATAAGCAATACTTGACTAGATAAGGGGACTTATCTCAAAGCTTGCTGCAATTGAGAAGGGGAAAGTGACACTTACAAGGACAACAGATTGAGAATATGCAAAGAGTAAATAAGTAAAATGTGTTATTTCCAATCTGAAATAGGTTATTGTGAGAGAATGGTACCCAGTCCTTCCTCAACCTCAAGGCTCAGTGTACTCCTATGTTAAAGTGACTATGTTACCTACCTACCCGAGAGCACGGCTGTGAAGATTAAACGAATACCTATGAGGCATTTAGAGCATGGCTGCCACACAAAAAGCACTGTGTTCACTATTGTTAAATTGCCCAATATGCACAGTCTGAAAACACGTGTGCCTACTGGATATAAAATCAGGCTGCTAGGTCAGAACGTAAAAAGTCATGAAGAGGACAGAAAGACTCATAATCTCATTTAGAACAGACATTTACTACTATGAAGTTTTCCTTTATCTTCAGACGTACTTGTCTTATCCGCTAACTCAATTATTAGCTTCTTGAGGGCACAGGCCAATAAACAATTGGTGACCGATCAACATAAAGTGCTAACAATTATCTAGGAAGAGTGAAAAGTAAGCTCAAACAAATGTTCTGAACCAGTATTGTACAGTAAAGAGGGAAAATTACTTCGCCTGAGCACTGCCCCAAAGAAAAGGAAACCTACATCTTTGTCTTAAAGTAAAAGCCACCACTGCTGCCACCACCAGTTTAGAGACAGAAACTCTGGATTTCATACATTTTCTCTCTCCTCTATCTACCAAATACTGCCTATAACTTCTCAGTGGGTGTAACTTTTCCAACTAACATTTCTTTCTACTTTCTTTTTTTAGCTACCTTCTTCTGGATCTGACGCGACAACAGCACTGATTAAATACTAAATCGAAGGGATAAAAGATGGCTTCCATGTCCTTTTTCAATAAATTTAAGAAATATAATGAAATAGTGATGAAATCCTTATAATCAACCATCACTACGGCGAATGGTGCTAGGAAGAAGGGCAGATCCAAAGGTAAATAAACTTGCTCTCAAAGTCCATTAAAACATAACTCCACGAGGCCTTCAAAGAAATTCCTGCAAGGAATACTCCTCTTTTAACTCGGTCCCAATGCAAAAATGAGCACAAAGCAGGTGTGTGAGGAGCTGGCCCCAAGTGCCTTAGAACTTCCCCAAACAAGGTTTGAACTCCCATCCTGGGAGGGAAAAGGAAAGCCCGCTTTTGCAGCACCCAGGGACAAACAAATTAGCATTTCCAAGGTCAACTGCTGACTGGCCTAATTATTTACAGCGACTAGAGTATTCTGGCTGCAGAAGTTAAGAGGCTGGAGCCTTCTGGGTTGCCCAATATCCTAAGAAACTAATTTATTTACCACATTAGCTACAAAATATCAAAGTACTGTAGGTGTGGAGTCAAATCAGCATATGACATTTCAAACGGAACCAAATATTAATAAGATCCCCAGAAGTAATTTTAAGCTGGCTAAACAATTTGGGGAAAAACTTAAAATGACAATCCCACCAGTGGTAGAGGAGTAACAACTACACACACACACACACACACACACACACACGCACATCAGTAAATAGTATGGTCTCATCTTGCCAACTGGTTTGATTTGAATAGTCGCCAAAACTGCTAAAAAGCTGCAAAACTAGTTGATGTAACTACCCTTACACATTCTTGCCGTCCTCTGATAGCCACTGAAAAATGAAATAACTTATATAACCGCTGCTGTCCACCATCGTAGCCACCTGCCACGTGTGGCTATTAAGCAGCATATGAAATGTGGCTGGTCCAGATGGAGATGGACTGAAGGATTTTGAACTTGGTACCAAAAAAATGTAAAAGTAACTCCACTTTTATATTAATTACAAATTGAAATAATATTTTATACACATGGGATTAAATATTACTACAATTCATTTCTCCTCTTACCTTTTATGATGAGGATAATAGAAAAGCTTAAATTACACATGTGGCTCACACTGTATTTTTATTGGACGGTGCTGTAATATACAGATAATGCTTCACACTTATGCACAAGAACATATAACCTCAGTTTCAAAGTACAGACCGAAGGAGAAATAGGCCTGAATGATACCAATCTCTAAAATGATCAAATTGGTTTCAACCGTTAATCACCAACCTAATAAAAGCTCCTTTCTGCTTACCACCAGACAAAATTTTATTTTCTAAAAAGGAAACTGCTGTTTCAAAATCGATCCTGAAGTCTGTTCTTCTGTCTGGAATTGTCATCTTTGCCTAACATGAAACTAGTCTTAATTCTTTCCAACGATCAAAGATAACATGATAAAGTGCTAGTCTAATTTTTAAATCTGATCAAGTGATTCCAACTCCGTTTTTTCTGCATTAGTCATTTTCATACCCTATTAGGTCACCGAAACCTAACTCATGCCTTTGCTCCAAATATAAATAACTAGAATCAACGGAAAGATTATTAAGAGTCTAGAAGAACCCAGGCGGTATTCAGATACTATACATATTCTGTTTCAAAAACTAAAATATGACTCATTTACTATTTCAGAAAGTGACATCCCATTGTAAACAGGAGAGCTTAGCAAACAGGAGAGCACAGAAGCAGTGGTTTCCACACATTCCGTCGTGCGGAGAAACCATGCAAACCTTCAAGTTGTTACAGCCAGTGGAGGAAAGAAAACCTGGAGGTGTTGGGATGGTTGGAAGTTTATGTGGTGGGAATACACAGCAACAAGAGGTGAGGTGAGGCAAACTGCTCGAACCTTCCTCTCCCCAGCTCAGAAAGGAAACTGCTCAACTTTCTGACTGAGGAAGCCAGTTGGGAAAGGAAAGCACATTTCACACTTTTTAACCTCCTAAAACCGCCCAAACACGACTGGCCCTCTAGTAGAAGGACAAAATGACATATTTTTGTGAACGGAACACGTAAACCTTTTTAAGAGTGGTTTTGAAATGAAATCAACAACAAAAATCAAGATCTGATAACTCGGAGTAATAAATAACAAAGCGGCAGTGCATGTTTCTGTCTTATGACAGGGTCAACATCTATCACTGGCAAATGAATAGCCTGCGTAATTGAAAACGAAGCTAGTGGAAATGTGCGGTTATTCCTCCTTCCTGGAAGAGTTCATCTTAAAATGTAACCTTAATGGCCCTATAGTTTCTCTGGTCTGATACAGGCAGCATGTTTGTTTTCTCAGATAGATGGAATAACGCAGGCTCTAAGCTACAAAATGCCAACAATTCAGCGATTTTACCTTTTGCACAATCTTGAACGCCGCCGCGGTCAACAAACCCATCGTTAAGGCCAAAGGCTACCTCATCAGAAGTATTCTGGTGCCACCTAGTGGTGGAAGTTTCCTGCCAACTAGGAAATGATGATTACACCTAGTTCTCAAAGTAAGGTCCATGGACCAGCAGCGTCAACGTCAGCATCACCTGGTAACTTGTTAGAAATGCAAATTCTTGGGCTCATCCAGACCTACTGAAACTCTGATGGTGGGGCTGAGCAATCTGTGCTTTAACAAGCTCTCTAAGTGGTTCTGACGCACTGAATTAGCTCTTACACAAAAATTAAATGCCAAGCCTTAAAAAACTAGGTTTACAAATTAAAACGCACAATTTCTAATTTTTGAAAACAACTTAATTTTCTACATAGTGGATTCAAATAACTGTATTTGGAGAACAGTCTTCAAAGATACTTATTATGTAATTCATACACACTCAACACCTGACAAACATCAAATTAAGTCCCAACCTCTGAAAACGTCCGATGAGCACCCTGGGGTCTCTGCCCCAAGGAGACCAGGTTCAAAGGGAAGATCAGACACATTAACACAGCAAATACAATATAAATACGAAAAACAACAACCATGAGACAAAGAGAAAACATTAACTGGTTTCAGGATGTCGGGATATGGCATGTTACTGCATTTTAAGTGGGGGCGGAGCTTACCTGGGAACACATGAAAAGCCAAGGAGGTAGACTACTGCCGATTTTTAAATTAAGAGTCAGCTACCCTAATGAGAATAGATGCCACAGAAAAGCTCACTGCATACATCTGCTTTGTGCAATTATGTTATAAAGTAATCAGGAGAAAAGCAGATCTAATGAAGCCTTGCTAAATTGTTTATTTTCTATTTAGATCTTAGAGAACTTATTTAATTTCTCATACAGCAACTTAAAACACCTAGGATTCAGTAAAAGCAGTCCAAAAATTTATTTACAAGTATGCATTTCTTTAAATTCAGCTTTATATTATGCCCTCCTTTGGAAAAAAAAGAACCCTGAATTTTAATATCTATTTACTCAAAATTAAAGAATTATATATTTGAAGTAAAAAAAAAAAATGGATCAGTATGACTGTGGTCCACACAGTCACAATTAAGTGCCATCCCTTACTCTGTGGGTAACTGCAAAACTATCACTTAGGAGGAAAAAAATCAACTCTGAAAAGCAAGTCTTGCAAACCCAGGCCTCTCATGTGACAGGTGACATCAAAGACGTTAACAGAGGCAGCATAAGCACATAAAGGAATTTCAAAGACTTGCTCTACTGATTAGTTTTGATTTTGCACTTTTAAAATATTAATTTAGATATGTACAGAGACCAACTATTTAATTCTCACATTTTAAGAGCAACTGCCTGTAACAGTATGAGTTTCTGACAAAACTCTTTTTTCCTTCTTTTCAAACCCTTCCTTTCCTGGCAGAGAGGAGAGAGGACACAACCTGAGGTACATTAACGTTTTCGAAGGGCCATTCCTAGGGGCACCTGAGTGGCTCAGTCGGTTGAGTGTCTGACTCTTGATATCGGCTCAGGTCATGATCTCGTGGTTCCTAAGATCGAGCCCAGCGTGTGGCTCTGCACGGATAGCACGGAGCCTGCCTACGGTCCTCTCTTCTCTCTGTCCCTCCCCACACTGGTCACAAGCTTGAGTGCACGTGCATGCACTCTCTCATTCTCTCTCAAAATAAATAAACTTAAAAAAAAAAAAAGAACAGGGCCATTCCTCAATTTTATTTAAACTTAAAGGGCTTATGAGAATTCAACTGCTCAAAGATGATATTAACAACAACACTTTTGATAAATTAAGTTAGTACTTCTGCCTAAGAAAGCAGAAGAGTACACAATAAATTTAAAAATCCGAAAAATAAGCCCCAGCTACCTGAAAAATCTCCTAATGTAAGAAATTTCATTTCCCAACTAAGTAAGAAAGAAAGTATTCCCAGGGGCACCTGGGTGGCTCAGTCAGTTGAGCATCAACTCTTGGTTTCGGCTCAGGTCATGGTCTCACGATTTCAGGGGTTCAAGGCCCATGTCGGGCTCTGCGTCGACAGTGATGTCTGCTTGGGATTCTCTGTCTCCCTCTCTCTCTGTCCCTCTCAAAATAAATAAACTTAAACATTTTTTTTAATTAAAAAAAAAAAAAGAAAGTATTCCCAGAATAACCAACACACTTGGAGAAAAAAGGAGTAGACATGGCAACAGTAAAAGTCAATTGC
This sequence comes from Panthera tigris, assembly GCF_018350195.1. Lineage (NCBI taxonomy): Eukaryota > Metazoa > Chordata > Mammalia > Carnivora > Felidae > Panthera > Panthera tigris. The sequence continues at coordinate 67,376,211 of NC_056676.1, read as the reverse complement.
CTAGATACACATCCTATAACATAGCACAGGGAAAGGTGATCACTTCAAATGAGCTAGAAGTTGAACAGGGTCAACCACCTGGTATAGGAAAATGCAACCAACAGGAAACAAAACAATACACATCAGTTCCCTCCAAGTTCTTGGGAACAAGAATCCCCCTTACCAACAAGAGAATTGCAGTGCGGAGTGAGAAAATGGTACCTCAGTGATCACTAACATCTCTTTTAACAAAGTTCATTCTAATTTGTGAGGAAATTGGGCAACCCAGAAGGGAAACAGAAAGGGTGCTAGTCTTAGAGGCGAAGAAAGGGAGCATTTCTGTTACAAAGATAATTCATGGACTTTCCCACATGCTCTTCTGTACTTCAATTTGTTCCAATCCAGTCACTGCTCTCCAACATAGTCAACTGCTCTTCTCTCTCATGGCTGAAGATTTTATTATGACTTTTATCCAAGTTAGACTTCAAGTCAAGGTTAAGAACTTTAGAAGGCTACCCACTAAAAATTATGGGTGATTTCTGCTGCTGGCCATGAATGAACTGGTGTGGAGTTGGCCCCCTTGCAGTGAACGACTAGAGAGCTGGATGAAATAAAAACTGACAGCTGCTCTCAGACAGGGGGGCAATAGGCAGGGCAGAACTGAGTCCTGCAGAAAGCGAAAAACAAGTTAGGTAAGTCACACAATTGCCCTCCTCCCTGCACAAGAGAGGAGGAATCCAAGCAGGGAATGCAAATCTTCAAGGACTAAGGACAGAGAGAGACTAGAGTTCAGGGAGGCTAAGACAACAGGGGTTTTCAAGACAGCACTGGGAGAGAGCTATGCACAGAAAGCGCTCGAGGAATCTGCAGAGATCCCCTCAATCCTAAACTACTAAGAAAAAAGTGCTGGGAGCTATACAGTGATCAATTCCCAGAATTCACACAGGATGGGAAGAGCTTCAAATTGCATCCAGTGGAGTGGAGTTATCTCACTGAACCCTCCGGGCAATCAACAGAGACTCAGGAAGGCCAAGCTTTGTAACAAGGCAAAATTGGCCCTAAGATAAATCTACACCAACTTGACCTGCACTGACAAAGTTTAGTTAACCTGGAAAGGATTAGCCTACTCCACAAATTACTTTGATGCCTGCCAAAACAAATGCCATAATTCTTTACTGGAAGACAACAAAATCCAAACACTTAGCAACATAGCGCTCACAATGTCCACGTGAAGAAGCAGCAATAGACAAGAGAAGACAGAATTAGCAGATAAGGATGTTAAATCAGGTATTATAAATATGTTCAGTATATTCAAGAATATAGAGAAAAACATGAACATAATGAAGAGAGATAGAAGACAGAAATAAGATTCCATTTAATTCTTTTTTATGTCCAGAGATGAAAAATCCGGTATCTGAAATTTAAAATTCACTGCGCAGAATTAACAAGAGTAGACACTGCAGAGGACAAAACCAATGAACTTGAAGACACAGCAACAGGCACTTTGAGCTGAAGCCAGACAGAAAAAGACCTGAAAAGAATCAACTAGCCTCAGTGACTTACGGGACACTATCAAGCTGTCCAATACACGTGTAATTAGAGTTCCAGAAGGGGAAGGGAGGGGAGGGACACAAAAACTACTTGAAGAGATGGTGGCAAAATTTTTTCTTAATTTAATCAAAACTATAAGCCCACGAATCCATAAAGCTTCAAGAACACTAGACACAATAAACAAAGAAAATCATGCAAAGGCACATCACAATCAAATCGCTAAAAACTAGCGATATTGAAAACAAACAAAAATCTGTTGCTCCCCTGCTCTGTATATAACATAAAATAAAAACAACCCTAATCCAAAGAAAGCAAATAACATCTTTCTAAATCTTCTGATTGAAAAATGTTCATCAAAGCTGAACTCTCCTATTTTGGTAGAGGCCTTCCTAGCTGGTACCCCTAGCATAAGCTTAGTCTATCAACCACGAAGACTTAAACTCCTGCAAAATAACTTTATTATAATGCATTTGCGTCCCTTACAGTTCACAAATGTCACATACTTTAGATTGAATGATCTTTGAGGACAGGAACCTTCCTGTTTTCACCTGTAAATTTCTAGTGCAGTTTCTTCTAGCATAGAACTATTTGCAGAAACATGAATAAGTCAGTCTCATTTAATTCTCAGTACACTGTTATGCGGTACTTAGAACACAATGAGAAAACAGATGCCCAGAGGGATTAAGTGATTGCCCCAAGAACACTCAAAAGGTGAGCAGTATCTCATATCCCTAGAATGCCTCCACACCAGGTTATCTCAAAGTAAACACAAAAGAGATAAGTTTTAATTGTTACTTACTCTGAGTTTCCACAAGATCCAAGGCAACACTAGAAGCTGTGTCCATTCCAGAGCTGATACAGGATTGGAAGTTTTTCAAACTGGAGAGAGCAGATTCTATACCACTGAAGGATATAAAACCAGTTGAGCCTGAACTTGAACTCGAACGTCCGGGCATCTTGAAATTATTGCCTAAGTTTTCAAACACAATAAAATAAGATTTAGGGGTCAGAATAATAACTGCATAAGAAAATAAAACTGCTATAAACATCCATATGAATGTATCTAATATCCCACAAGTGCCACACTATTACGAACATTCTCCATCCCTGGAGGGGACACTAAAGCACTGTGCTGTCATCTGGGCCACCAAACACAGATACACTCAGTACAAGGGGAAAGGGTCTTCGTTTTTCAAAGGAGGGAGAATACCCTCTTTTAAAACATTCCTTGGTTCTCTGAAGAATTCAACAACAGCATAGTTTTATGAAACCTAAAACATAAAGGGGTTAGACAAAGTAGACTATTCATCTGATGCATTTTTCTAAAAACTGATAGTAGTAAAAGTAAAATAGTTTAATACAGAGAACTCCAAAATCTGTAGTTGTTAACTTATCTGACATATATGCATACTGAATTCTGAAAACCATAATATACTAAATATAAATTTAAAAATGTATATATATAGATACCGTATAAATTCCTGACAGTCCTCTGGTTCTAACAGATTTATAGACTTGGTAAGATCCCAGACTCTGTCAGTAAAAGCAGAATTTTTCTACATTATAGAGCAAAATATGGCGGCCATATGGAGTAGTGGTCAAGCATGTAGCCTCTAGAACCAGACTACCTCAGTTAAGAGCCGGATTCTGCCATTTGAGTAACTGAATGACTTCAGGCGAATTACTTAACCTCTCAGTGTTTCATTTTTCCCCCTCCTAAAATAGGAATCATCCAGGGCCTAGCTCAAGGATTCCTGTGAGAACTGAATGAGTTAAGGTGTATAATAAAACACTGAAAATAATGCCCACCAGATAAATCTTTAAAAGTGGAAGCAAATATTACCATCAACTTCATCATTATAACACTGTAAGCGACAGTACAGAATAGTGCTTACAAGAATGGACAATGGGCAGAGATGCCTGAAAATTCTGTCCCATCCATGCTACTTAAAACTTCACAACCCTGGTTTAGTTGCTTACCTTCTCTATCTTCAGTCTGAAGGAAATTATCTATCTATCTCACAGCATTATTGAAATCAAATGTTGTAGTTTTCTAAAACTTGTTTGATCTTAAGAATCAGTTGACGTGGTTCTCAAAAACATAGATTTGGGGCACCTGGGTGGTTCAGTCAGTTGAACATCCGACTCCAGCTCAGGTCATGATCTCGTGGTTCATGAGTTCCAGCCCCATGTCGGGCTCTGTGCTGACAGCTCAGAGCCTGGAGCCTGCTTTGGATTCTGTGTCTCCCTCTCTCTCTGCCCCTCCCCCACTCACACTCTGTCTTTCTCTCTCTCTCAAAAGTAAATAAACAAAAAAATTTAAAAAGAAATATAGATTTATATACAGGTACTCTGTCAGACCTACTAAATCAGAGTCCCTAGTGGATACTCTAGGAAACCAGTATTTTTATGAATAACCCCAGATAATTCTTAGAATCAAACAAGTAAGGAGAACACTGAAATAACTGCATCTCGACCCCCGCCAAACTTGTATGTTGAGAGCCTAACCCCCATGGTGATGGTATTTTGAGATGAGGCCTTTGGGAGGTAATTAGGTTTAGACATCCTGAGGGTAGAGCCCTCAGGAAGGGATCAGTGTCCTTATTAGAAGAAGAGGAGACACCTGGGGCGCCTGGGTGGCGCAGTCGGTTAAGCGTCCGACTTCAGCCAGGTCACGATCTCGCGGTCTGTGAGTTCGAGCCCCGCGTCAGGCTCTGGGCTGATGGCTCGGAGCCTGGAGCCTGTTTCCGATTCTGTGTCTCCCTCTCTCTCTGCCCCTCCCCCGTTCATGCTCTGTCTCTCTCTGTCCCAAAAATAAATAAAAAACGTTGGAAAAAAAAAAATTTAAAAAAAAAAAAAAAAAAGAAGAAGAGGAGACACCAGAGCTCGCTCTCTCTCTCTCTTCACCTTGTAAGGATATAACAAGAAGGTGGCCTACTGTGAACTAGGAGGGTCCTTACCAGTATCCAACCATGCCAGCGCCCCAATCTCCAGCTTCTAGTCTCCAAAACTGTGAGAAATGAATTTCTATCGTTTAAGCCACCAGTCTATGCTATTTTTCAATAGCAGCGGGAGCTGACAAAAACACACAGTGTATACAGGGAATAATATAATCCAGGATAAATGGGAAGTATCTAGCACATGGTAACTATCCTTATGATGTGCGTGCAAAATTCACATTACGTGAATGAAACTTTACACTTGCACAGAGCTGGGGAAAACTTCCTTCTGTAATGCTGGAGTATTTCCAGGGAAAAGATTCAGACTGAGAAGCAAAGAGAATGGATGGAGAGGACAGATGGCGTAGACGCACTTTTCCCTACTTCTACCACTATGTACAGCTAAGCACATTAACTCACAGGACGGCAACCCGCCTCCACCTGCGAGACCCCAAAGAATCATCAGGACCAAAATGTCAATCACGCAGTGGTTGAGAAACCCAGGTTTAAACCAACCTCCACTTGGGAGTCTTCCCCAGTAAGAATAATCTCTTTGTTCCCTGAACGTATGGTTACCAAGGAAGTTTAAAACGAGGTTTCTTGAGTTCTTCCCAAGCATGTTATTTTGCCTCCCCTAACAGACCTTGTCTTAGGCCATTCGGGCTGCTGTAATAAGACACCAGACTGGGTGTCTTATAAACCACAGCAATTTATCTCTCAGTTCCGGAGGCTGGCAAGTCCAAGATCAAGGTGCCAGCTGGGTTGCATTCTGAAGGCCCTCTTCCTGGTTCATAGCCCCCAGGCCTTCTCAGTCTTCCTCTTCACAGGTCGAAGGTGCAAGGGAGCTTGAAGAGCCTCTTTTACCAAAGGCACTAATCCCATTCATGAGGGCTCTACCCTCAAGACCTAAGCACCTCTCAAAGGCCCCACTTCCTAATACCACCACACGGGCATCGGTATTTCAACACATGAATGGGGGAAGGAGAAAGACAAAAACATTCAGCAGGTCTAAGATTCGCTTCAGGCAGGACTAGTTATTAGCTAACTTAAAAATACTGTTTCCGGGGCACCTGGGTGGCTCAGTCGGTAGAGCGTTGGGACTCTGGCTCAGGTCAGGATCTCACAGTTGGGGAGTTCAAGCTCCACATCCGGCTCTGTGCTGTCGGCCTGTCAGTGCAGAGCCTGCTTCAGATCCTCTCTCCTCCTCTCTCTCTGCCCGTCCCCCACCTGTGCTCTCCCAAAATAAATATTTGTTAAAAAATACTGTTTCCCCAATCAACAAAACTAAAAGGCAACCAACAGAATGGGAAAAGATATTTGCAAATGACATATCGCATAAAGGGTTAGTATCCAAAATCTAAAAAGAACTCACCAAACTCCACACCCAAGAAACAAATAATACAGTGAAGAAATGGGCAGAAGACATGAATAGACACTTTTCCAAAGATGACATCCAGATGGCCAACAGACACATGAAAAGATGCTCAACATCACTCATCATCAGGGAAATACAAATCAAAGCCACACTGAGACACCAGCTCACGCCGGTCAGAGTGGCTAAAATGAACACATCAGGAGACTATAGATACTGGAGAGGATGTGGAGAAAAGGGAACCCTCTTGCACCGTTGGTGGGAATGCAAACTGGTGCAGCCACTCTGGAAAACAGTGTGGAGGTTCCTCAAAAAATTAAAAATAGAACTACCCTATGACCCAGCAATAGCACTGCTGGGAATTTACCCAAGGGATACAGGAGTGCTGATGCATAGGAGCACATGTACTCCAATGTTTATAGGAGCACTTTCAACAATAGCCAAATTATGGAAGGAGCCTAAATGTCCACCAACTGAGGAATGGATAAAGAAGATGTGGTTTATATATACAATGGAATACTACTTGGCAATGAGAAAGAATGAAATCATGCCATTTGCAGCAACGTGGATGGAACTGGAAGGTATTACGCTAAGCGAAATGTCAATCAGAGAAAGACAAGTATCATATGTTTTCACTCATATGTGGATCTTGAGAAACTTAACAGAAGACCATGGGGGAGGGAAGGGGGAAAAATAGTTACAAACAGAGAGGGAGGGAGACAAACCATAAGAGACTCTTAAATACAGAGAACAAACTGAGGGTTGATGGGGGGGTGGGGGAGAGGAGAAAGTGGTTGGGGGGCATTGAGGAGGGCACTTGTTGGGATGAGCACTGGCTGTTGTATGAAACCAATTTGACAATAAATTATACTAAAAAAAAAAAAGTTTCCCCGGAGGGCCCCTGTGTGTTTCAGTCAATTAAGTGTTGGACTTCAACTCAGGTCATGATCGCTCAGCTTGTGGGTTTGGGCCCCGCATCGGCCTCTGTGCCAACAGCTTGGAGCCTAGCCTGCTTGGGATTCTGTGTCTCCCTCTTTCTCTGCCCCTCCCCACCACCCCCCCCACCCCGCCCCGGGGGCTCTCTGTGTCTCTCAAAAATTAAAAAAATTAAAAAAAAAATTTTAAATACTGTTTCCCTCTGTCATCTTTCTGTACAGCACAGTGGTAAGCACAAAGCAAACAATTTACAGACACTATATTGACCTTTAAGTCCATGGGGACCTGTAGGAGTCCAGCCAGAGCTGTATCTCCCTTTACAAGATGCAAGGATACTTCTTTCTTCATGAAGCCTTCTCCTATCCATACAAGCAATTGCCTGCCCCACCCCCGCCATGCTACCACTATCCCTCCCTCTCTTTCTCCATCACACACACACACACACACACACACACACATACACACACACACACACACACGATTATAAAACTCATCACAACTATTCGTTCACGTGGCTACCACTCCCTCACTCTGGGAGCAGCTTAAACTAGAACTCTGACACGTTCTACAGCATGTAAAACAGCTCCTCTCACAAAACCGGCGATCAATAAAGAACTGAGACTGACAACAATAACAGCAACCACCATTTCCCCATAAACGGGTGCTCCGGCGCTTCACTCTCATTATCCTAATCCTCACAACCATTTATAGGAGAGAAAAGGAAACTGACACAAGAGCTTATTTAAACGACCTGCCCGAGGCCCTGCTTCTAAAGACAGCTCCAACTGGATTAATCTGCACCAAGAATTCGTGATCAGTTCCCTACCAGGGCAGAAGGACGGAGAGATGGCGTCTCGGGAAGGGGGGGCAGCCTGCCCAAGCCTCACTGCTTAACGTGCAGAGCCAGGACCGTATCCCAGGTGGACGGACCCCAGCTCAGGGCACCCGCGGAGGGCCCGAGAGGGAGGCGACACCTCCCGCCACCCTCGCCATCGCCACCCCTCGCTTCTGCCTTACCTGGATGTCCGACCCAGCTCTCTCCGGCTGCACCCGGACTGCCCCCACCCGGACCCCAACTCCTTCCTCAACTCCCTTCTCTAGTCGCTGAAACCGCGAGCGCGGGCTCTCGCGTCATCAGCCGGCGCCGGCGAACGGTCACATGACGCCCCGCCCTGCTCTCCGCCCCTCTGATCATGTGACCGCCAGGGGAGCCAGAGGCGGAAGCGGGGGTCCCGCAGGCTGGCGATCGAGGGCTGCGTCTAGAAGGGGACGCGTGCGGAGAGGGCGGCGTGGGGACCCAGGTGCCAACCCAGTCCGCGATCGCCGGCCCTGCACGTGCGCCCTGGCGTGGCCCGGGTGACAGGTGAGTTGGGGCGGGACGCGCCCTCGATTCGGTCCCCCGGCCCCTCCCCAGCCCCTGGCCGGGCCGCGCTGGCCGAAGGGGCGTCTGCGGCGTGCGGTGCGGTCTCGATGCGGAGCCCGGCTTGGAGGACTGAGGGGCCTCCTGGGGCGGGGCCGCAGTCCAGGCTCTTCATCTCCACTTAGGTGGACAGATTTTTCCACGCCGCCTGGGCGCTTTAGGAAGTGATGTTCAACTGCTTGGCCCGCATCTGTACCTTCCAAGTTTCCAGGAGCCGTGCTGGGTAGACAGTGTTATCCCTCCGTTTGCCCTCGAGAAAATTGAGTGGTTCTCGAAGTCTCGTCGAGTCTGATGGACCCGGGTTTGAATTCTGGTAATGCCGTGGGCTGCGAGTTGGAGCAAGTCATTCTTGCTTTCTGCACCTTAATTCCCTCACCTGTGTCATGCCGGTGCCAAAGTTCTCTGCATTTCTGAAAACAGTTCCAAGGGTCCTGACTGGTTTATGGTCGCACGGTCGAAAACATAAGTCACAGAGCCGGTAGTGGAGCCGGGTGTCCCGATGCCAAGAGCGCGGAGCTTACTCCAACATAGGTGATGGAGTCAGGGGAAGGAACGGAGAGGTCTTACTGGCCCACGACCAGGAGCACCTCCCGTTTCTCTTTCTCCTGTCCCTTCCAGGATTTATGAATGGGACTAGAGTGATCAGACTCATTTTAGAACTCTTCTGGAAGGGATTTGTCGGTCACTTTTATCTTGGTCAACAACCATTATATTTTGTTTCTGATAATGGATAGGTGGAGACCAATGCTTCCTTTTTTATGGAACTGAGATCTTATGAAAGGATAAAAATAGACCTATGTTCTTTTGTCCTCTGAGTAGGGCAAACAGCGGTTTGTCCCCGGACAATTTTATTTCCTTCAGAATTCAGTTCTGTACTTACTCGGTAATTGGTATAATGATGCCATGCTGCATTCTTGAAACATGTTGTCTGTTGTCTAGGATTACTTTCCCAACCGTAAACCACAGTTCCATACTAAATTCTATTTTTTTAACATTTAAAAAAATGTCATTTATGAGTATATCTAGTACATATTATTCATTCTAAACACTCACTTTCAATCCTTCATGTGTTTATACACACAAATTTACCAAATATACACACATATTTACCATTACTAGTAGTTTCAGGATGGTTACTTTTGCATAAAGCTAAACATGATGTAAATTTCAAATAATTTTTTAATTTTATTTTTTAATATAATTTATTGTCAAATTGACTTACATATAACACCCTGTGCTCATCCCAACAAGTGCCCTCCTCAGTGCCCATCACCTATTTTCCCCTCTCCCCCCAACCTCCCCCCCTACACTAAATTCTTAAAAATAAAGTTACAGCTACTTTTTGGGTGCTTTATAAAAGAAAAGTAGGAAATTGAGTGGGATCTCTGGTTTCATTTCATGCCAAATAGTAATGCAGCATATATTGAGAAAAACTGGTCTTTATGAATTTTCTTCATCTCTAGCAGCAAAAGAACCACTGACTAGAAGATTCAATATGGGTTTTTCTGCAGTGTTCATTTGCACCTCATTCTAGAGTGATTTTTTAAAAATCTCAACCACGTCTTAGCACCTTCTATAAAGCCACATAATTCTGAAATCACTGCAACATGATTAGGCATCTTTAATGTTGGTTCTTAGATTCTGTTCTTTAGGGCAAGTTTTTCAGCCAACCTTGGGGTATTTACCAAATAATGTAACCAAATAATATCTTGAATGTTGCCAGCAGTGTAAGGATTTAAGGATTACAATAAGAAGTAGATACACAAAAGTCTTGACATGTCATTATCCCAGGCCTAAGCTAACCTGACCATGTGCATGCAGGTGCTGAGTGTATCTGTTCATCCTTTTTTTGTTTTTTTTTTTTGCTTGGGGAGGGAAGGGAAGAAGGCAGGTAATGGTGTTTTGCTTTAAAGATGTTTTCTCCATGGTCCCATTGTCTGGCCTGTGTTGGTATCCAGAATCTGGTTGCAGTTACAGCAGTGAAACATAGCTTGTCCACCTTGCAGTTGTGTCTGGAGTTTCTTCCTGCTTAGACCTGGTGTCCTTAGACCTTAGATCCTTCTGGGTTAGTTTGGTGGTCTTCAGAGGACTTCAGTGACTTTTTCTTTCTCCTCCCCCTCCCCCCCCATTTGCCATTATTTCCCCCTTTTTCTGTCTCATTTTCCCAGCCACACCCATTCAGTGCAAAAAAAATGGAGTGAAATTGGGCTGCCTGACTGGCTCAGTCAGTAGAGCATGTGACTGTTGATCTTGGGGTGAGTTGGAGCCCCATGCTAAGGGTAGAGTTTACTTTAAAAGAGGTGGAATGTGGGGCGCCTGGGTGGCTCAGTCGGTTGAGCGGCCGACTTCGGCTCAGGTCATGATCTCGTGGTCCGTGAGTTCGAGCCCCGCGTCGGGCTCTGTGCTGACAGCTCAGAGCCTGGAGCCTGTTTCGGATTCTGTGTCTCCCTCTCTCTGACCCTCCCCCATTCATGCTCTGTCTCTCTCTGTCTCAAAAATAAATAAACGTTAAAAAAAAATTAAAAAAAAAGAGGTGGAATGAAATTATCTGAAATTCAGCCTATTGGAGATCAACGTGCCTTCACAAGTAAACATCATGAGAAAATGAAAGGGCTTGTTAATAATTTATGCCTTAATGTATATTACAGGATACCCTCGTTGGAGAGAGTTCTAGACAACTGTAATGGCTTCTTAGCAGTCCCTGCTCTTGGAGCAACCCCATCCACTTCCTCTGATCTGTGCTTCTATCCTGTGCTCACTCTGCACCAGCCACATCAGCCACTTTGCTGTTCCTGGAACACATCTAGTGCATTGCTGACCTGGGGCCTCTGCATTTACTTGTAAATCCTGCCTGGAATGCCCTTCTCCCAGATCATCACTTACTGTAAAATAACAAACTACCCCAACACCTAGTGGCTAAGACAAAAGACATTTATTGTCTTACAGTTTCTGTGGTCAGGAATCAGTTGGTGTGGCTTAGCTGGGTGCGTTCGGCTGAGGGGCTCTTGGGAGGTTGCAGCCTAGCTGTGAATAGATGCTGTCGTCTGAAGGCTCAGCTCGGTTTGTGGGGGGGAGTCCCTTTTCAAGCTCATTCAGGTGGTTGTTGGGAGGCCTCTCACTCCCTCATCACAGGGCTCTCTTACAACATGACAGGTTGCTTTCTCCCAGAGCAAACAAGCTAGGGAACGCGCCCCAGCCAGAAGTCACAGGTTTTTTGCAATCTAACCTCAGAAGTGATATCTTTTACATCTACCATATTCTGTTCTTTAAGAGATAGGAAGCCACACTCAAGGAGAGGGGCCTCCACAGGGCATGAATAAGGGGAAGGAGGGCATCGGGGACTGTCTTAGGGGCTTCTGACAACACCCGGATACCCTTACTGCTTGCTGCCTCACTTCCTTCTGGTCCCTGCTCAAATATCTTATCAGAGAGGCTTTCACAAACTAAAACAGCACACACTCCGTCTCTTTATCATGCTTTTTCCTTCCCAGCAATGATCACAGGCTGATACCTAATGTATTTATTTGTTTATTGTCTCTTCCCCACTCCCAATAGTATGCAGGCTTTATGAGAGAGAGCAGGAACTTAGTTTTGTTCACTGAAGCAGCCTCAGGTCCTAAAACAGTGCTTGGCACATAGTAGGCACTAGATGCCTATTTACTGAATGAATGAATCTGTAGCATTAGGGATGCTTCCACCTACAAATAATCCCAAAGCCAACTAGCAGTAAATAAAGCATAAAAACAGTTCATTTTACAAGGATTACAGAGATAGGTCGTGCTACAGTTGAATCAATGAGTCAGTCACCTCAACAAGAATTTAGAGCCTTTCTTTCCTTCCAAAGCACAATCTGCAGGTTTGGGGCCTTTTTTCTCTTAGGCTCATCACCTCATGGTCTCAAGGTGGCTATTGAAACTTCAGACAAGACGTGTTCATTGGGCCACATTCAAAGACAAGAAGAAGAGGGATAGAGGAAAGAGAGAAATTTCAAGTACTTCTCTCCTTATCGCAGGAGGGAAAAAACATTTCCTATCAGATCTGCCGTAGTCTACCTCTTACGTCTATTTGGTCGAAACTGAGTCACATGTGTAGCCTAGATTCGGGGTCAATGAGAAAATAAGGATCCACCTGTTCTGTCCTCTATAGGAAAAAAGGGAAAGGAGGGAGGGAATTATTGTTGGAGAATCAACAGCATCCTAGGAAATGAAGACATTTCTAAATACTGAATCAATAAGAAGAGAGTTATAAGAGGAAAAAAGAAAACCTTTAAGGGTTACACAAAAGATAACTACACAAGGTAGCTCAGCGCGAGTGAACTTTGAAAATATGTGACAAGGGTTGGGGAATGTTTTGCTGGGGCTGCAGAGGAAGCCCTCTCCTGTCCAAAGTCTTCCCACATTCTGGTTTCGCGTACAGTGAAGTCCTCACTATTTTACTGTTTACTTTTTGAGTCCCTGCAGCCAGAAGATTACACATGAACGTAAAAATTGGCATGGATATAAAAATTGTAATGATCACTTGTAAGATGAGTTCCCTTGCAGATATTCATGTGCTAAAGAGTCTCTTGGGCTGAATTCTTATTTTTGGTGGTCACTCTTCTTAATGCTAATGTCGTGTCGATAGGACACAGTGCCAGTGCAAATGTTAGGAAGTACACAGGCCTTCACGAAGTTGAAAAATAATTCAGGCCTGCATGAAGCTGACCCAACGATGACCTAGCTAAATTAACAAGTAGAGGAGAGCAATACAGCGAAGATGATGACAAAATTAACACTTTCAAAGATAATGATTTGAAAAAAGAGTTGGAAGAGGCCTTTGGGAAAATGAATGCTGCCTTGAAACATCTTTTTTTTGTTGCAAAAATTACCTTTTTCTAAGATCATGCTATGAAAGTCAACTATGAAGTATAAGATATGTATTATCAAAATCACGATTTGGTGAGATCAACTTTCAGCACATTCTTTGTGTGTCCCTTGAGTTAGTACGTCCTTGTTGCAACTTTACTCTGAATTGTGGGTAAGTACGGAACTTACTTTCATACGTTTTAATTACATCATTCCGAGATACCTTGCTAATCAAAACTTTTCCACCGCTCAGTATGAAACATTTGTCTCTACTTTAGCGTCCCTCAGGAGTATTTCTCAGGTATGTCTTCCCCTTGATCACAAGGGCCTCCGATGTTTTCCGTATGAGAAACACTTTTTTCAAGGTGGCTCCCTCACCTAATTCGAGTGGATTTGAGACACAGTTATCTTTTCCAGAGGTAAAACAACTCCCGTAAGGACAATTTAATAATCAGTGCCCAACATAAGGCCCGTTGGAACCGCGATGCTCACTGGCTCCTCCCAGCTGCATCAGGTCCTTTCTCACGGGGAGAAGTGAATAAAGGATTGAAAACAGGCCGAGAGTGTTCACTTAGCAAAGTCCATCCACATGGAACACCGGGAGGAGTGGACAATAAAGGCTCTTCCCTCATGTCGGAACTCATTACTTGTTTTAACTTTTTTTTTTTTAAGTGAGTTTGGGAGAAGAATAAATATTATGCATGTGTTACATATGCCCCCTTTAAAAATGGAGATTTTTTTTTTTTTTTTATACTTTCCTTTTGGGATACAGGTCCTTTAATGGAGCAGCCAATCTGTCAGCAGACCTGGTTTCATCTAATGATTTACAGACCTCAGCTCTGAAGCCAGTGAAACATTCCTCCCGGCCAGGCACTCATCCGCACGATGTTGGACTTCCTAGCTGAGAACAACCTGTGTGGCCAGGCAATCCTAAGGATTGTTTCCTGCGGTAATGCCATCATTGCTGAACTTCTGAGGCTCTCGGAGTTTATCCCTGCTGTGTTCAGGTTTAAAGACCGAGCCGATCTACAGAAATATGGAGATATCATCTTTGATTTCAGCTATTTTAAGGTAACCTTCCTCCATAGCATTTTCAACACTATCTTTCCTACAAAAGCATGCTTTCTCCGGGAAGCGTGGGACCCTGAGAGGCTAAGTAATTATGGAGAAAGAGTTAAAGAGGAAAGCTTTTATACCACATTTACCGTCAGCTAATTTGAAAATAATGTAAAGGTGTTGTGGGGAAGCCCTAACGTAACATAATCACACTTTTAAAAAGATAACTTTGGTGAAACGTATTTTACAGTGAAGGTCCCCACACTTAAAAGCTTGCCGATCACGGTTACAATCCAACTTTGTTTCTTTCAAGGGGATTCCGTATCTAGGCGTCTGTTCTCTCTGTTACTTTCTGTTGCTTCTCTTTCAATTTCTGATCCCCTTTTTCAAGCATAGGAACACATTTTTAAAAGACCGTTTAGAAAATGTTACCGACAAGTATGCTTTTATTGACGTTTCACATGAATGTGTTTTTCTTCTTAGGGTCCAGAGTTATGGGAAAGCAAGCTGGAAGCTAAGCCAGAGCTGCAGGATTTAGATGAAGAGTTTCGTGAAAACCACATAGAAATTGTGACCAGATTTTATTTAGCCTTTCAAAGTGTGCATAAATATATCGTAGACCTAAACAGGTATTAATTCAGTAATAGCTTATTCTGGGGGTAACTAGTGGAAAAGGAACGGGCAAGAGCATGCACGCCTTCCTGAGTTCCTCTCCTACTGTGCGTAATTGTCTTTTCCTTCCAGTGGCACTTGTCAACCTTTAGTATTCTAGAGTGTTGTTATGCTTTCCTGCTCTTGTGAAGCGGTACGATAACCTCGGCTTGTACTGAGTCATGGCTTTCTTTCTTTTCTTTTTTTTTCTCATTGAGGCGTAGTCTCAATGTAAACGCATAATGTTTACATTCCTTTCAGGTGTGCAGCAGAGTGATCTGGTAGCTCTGTAAGTTCTGCTGTGCCCACAAGTAGCTACCGTCTGTCGCCGTGCAGCACCCCCTTCACCCCTGGGACTCCATAACTGGAAGCCTGTACCTCCCTCGCCCCTTCCCCCATTTTGCCCACCCAGCCCCCACCCCATCCCACTCCCTCTGGCAGCCGTCAGTTTGTTCTCTGTATTAAGCCATCTGGCTTTCCATCCTGTAGTTTATGATCATATTTTAGCATCTTCTTTAGGAGAAGTGGAGAAAAAGCTTATTTTTGTAGCATTAGTAACCGTAGCCTGCCTTCTCATCCCTAACTGCACAGTGTTTTCTTCCTTTCAGCCCTTAAGAATTCATTACTCAGCAGTTTTTAAACTATTCCATGTCTTTATAACGTTACTTCTAAGATACTTATGATTCATAAATCGGGACTAGAGACGGTTCTTTCCGCTTAGAGTAGCCAGTGTTAGCAAACCTGTGGCCCTAACCACTGGGAGTTCCATTTCACGAGTCCCTTCGTAAAGAGCATGAAGGGCCACAAACGTGTGAAGGCCAGAATGTCTGGTGTCTTGTCTTATCTTTTAAAAATCTTTATATTCCTTCTTCAAAAGTGGTCATGTTTTCATTAGAATGAATAACTTGCCCTGGGGTTTCATTTCTAGATATCTAGATGATCTCAATGAAGGTGTGTATATTCAGCAAACCTTAGAAACTGTGCTCCTCAATGAAGATGGAAAACAGCTTCTAGTAAGTAATAGTAGCCACTTAAAATAGAAAGTCAAGAATGTCAACTTTTTTCCCATACGTCCCAAAGACATACAAAGTACCCTTCTTTAAAGGGAAGCAAATAAACTGACAGTTCTCTTCCAATCAACAATATCTGAATTTAGAACATAGTAGACTCTGAACAGAATTACAAGTGAGTGGAAATCATGGGGTGGTGGTGAACTTCCTCAGCGCAGTCCTATCTTCTTTATCTTCTGCATCCCAGACCTCCAGCCTTGGAAACTAGTACGTGATAGTCACTTAAGAAAAGTTCGTTAACCAGGTAAAGGGTTTAGAAGTATTCATAATGTTGGGACTCCATTTGGGGCCCCAAGCGAAATACCAAAAATAGGCCAATTGAAAGGTAATCACTGCAAATTAAAATTTATTTCCCATAAATTTTCCAAAGCCCATTCTGTACAGAAGGTGAGAGCCTTTGGGAAAATCTGCAGTCTCCTTGTAATATGAAGCCTTTAGGAGGAATAGGAACGAAGTGATTCTTTTTAACCCTCGTCAACTTCATTCCATAAGAACGTAGACTCCTGTGAGTTGGGCCATTGTCTTTCTCTCTTCATAGTGTGAAGCACTGTACTTGTATGGAGTCATGCTGCTGGTTATCGACCAAAAGATCGAAGGAGAGGTCCGAGAGAGAATGCTGGTCTCCTACTATCGATACAGGTATCCATCCCAGGGCTGGGACCGCACCCCCCAAAAGCACCGCTGTTGGTAAAACGCAGTAGTTTCTGTACTACTCGTCGTGAATGGCAGCGGTACGATCTAGAATGAAAGGCGTGAGGTTCTTATTTCTTCTGAACGTAATGGAGAAATGTAACAATTACTCTATATTTGTATCATTACCATAATAATATATTATTAATAATATATAAGTGTATTTATATAATAATATATATTATAATTAATAATTATAATTATATTATTTATAATATTATAATTATATAATAATAGATTATATGTCATGTAATCTATATATTACACATAAAGGAGCCTATGTGTTTTAGATTATTAGAGACACATAGATCATCATGTCCACAATAGTACCTCAGTTTTTTTGGTTTTTTTTTTTTAAAGGAATCTGAATTTTCTTTATCTTAAAGGTAAATTTGGAAATGTTGGAAGTCTAATGAATGTTCTTTTTTTTTTTTTTAAGTCTTTAAATATTACACCTTGGCAGATGTAGGGACGTGAATAAATTTTCTGTTGTCATTTTTGGTTTGATGACTTTGGAAAGCCATTTCTCAGAGTTAGGTGGGAAGTGAATTCTCACCTGAATATATGTGGAAACAAAACAACAGCACATATCACAATCACGTGTTTCGTACGTCTGTCCAGAACTATGACTTTAAGGGGTAGGGTCTTTAAATCAGAAGCCACCGTAAAGTTCTATAATTCCAGTATCTACCACACAGATTTCAACGTGCTGAGTTAATGAGTCAAAACCTGGATGTAAGGTCAATATTAGAAAAAGTCAAGGGGTGCCTGGGTGGCTTAGTCAGTTAAGCGACTAACTCAGAGATTTCAGCTCAGGTCATGATCTCATGGTCTGTGAGTTCGAGCCCAACATCAGGCAGAGCCTGCTTCAGATTCTCTCTCTCTCTCTCTCTCTCTCTCTCTCTCTCTCTGCCTCTTCAACACGTGCATGCTCTCTCTGTCTCTCAAAATAAATATATAAACTTTAAAAAAAATAAGAGAAAAAGTCAAGATTTTGGAAGAAACAAATGATAGGCAGGAATCAGTTAGCACTGTGAGCTGAAGATGTGCAGACTGGAATTAACATTCTTTTTTTTAGACATTTATTTATTTATTTTTGAAAGAGAGCACGCTCAGGGGAGGGGCAGAGAGAGAATCTCAAGCAGGCTCCACAGTGTCAATGCAGAGCTTGATATGGGTCTCAAACTCATGAACCATGAGCTCATGTCCTGAGCCAAAACCAAGAGTCGGACACTTTACCGACTGCGCCACCCAGGCGCCCCTAGAATTCACATTCTTAAACTTACAAATTGGGACAAAATAAATAGGACAAAGGGGCAGATCCTCAGCAGAAAGGGATTGTTGGGGACATCATCTTTTCAGCGACACCTGCTACTGCTGCCCCGTCATCGCAGGCTGCTCAACTAGCCCATGTACTTCAGCTTCATCAGTATGTGAGGAGAGTGTCCACAGCAGACATAATTCATTCACATCAGTTTGACCATGAGGTGTTTTATCATCCATGTTTTTAAAAATGGACTTGAAATTTTTTTTAATGCTTACTATTTTTGAGAGAGAGACAGCATGAGCAGGGGAGGGGCAGAAAGAGAGAGGGAGACACAGAATCTGGGACAGGCTCCAGGCTCTAAGCTGTCAGCAGAGAGCCTGACGCAGGGCTCAAACCCGTGAACCGTGAGATCATGACCTGAGCCGAAGTCGCACTCTTAAGTGACTGAGCCACCCAGGCGCCCTTTAAAAATGAACCTTGAATGCCCTTGTGTATATTTCCAAAAGTACCTGGAAAACCAAAAATAATAAATGACATAAAGAAGGAGAAAAAAGGGTTTGCTCATCAAGGCCAGCTTTGACAATTCTGCTTTGTCCTTTTGGGTACAACAGTGAATTCATTAGAATGTGAGGACCCATTACTGAAGTCCTGAACAATCGCCAAGTCAGAGTTGTGGGAAAGGAGATTCTTGTATCAAATAGGAGGTCATCCTCAAGTCTAAGATTCTTTGAGTCTGAGGGATTACCACTCCACACCACCCTGAAAATCACAAATGTTTTGATTCAATCTCTGTAGAAGGTACACCTTGCCAAGGAAAAAAAAAAACAATGATTATATATCCCACTTTATGTTGACATAATCTTTTAAAATTATTTTTTAACCGGGCGCTTTCATTCGGTTAAGCATCTGACTTCGGCCCAGGTCATGATCTCACGGTTCATGGGTTTGAGCCCCATGTTGGACTCTGTGCTGACAGCTCAAAGCCTGGAGCCTGCTTCAGATTCTGTGTTTCCCTTTCTCTCTCTCTCTCTCTCTCTCTCTCTCTCTCTCTCAAAAATAAAAAAAACATTACAAAAATTTTTTTAACTATTTTTTAACTTATGAAATGTTGGTACTGGATCACATTCTTTATCTGCAACTCTGAAATCTAAAGAGCTCTCAAAGAAAATATATGCATGTGTACACACACACGCGTGCACATAGTAACTCCTCTGGCAGCAAACTCTGATCTCACCTGAAGCCATTTGGAGTCAAAACCTGATCAGACCAGATCGGAGGCTATAGATGGTCCTTATTTATCTCATTTGCATGACAATTCATAAATTTTGCTGCAGAAATATTAACGTGTGCTGATCACGTAATGCTAATTGAGACCCTACTAAAGTGTTGTATACGATCTACACGCCATGTTAATTTCTTACATTTGAAAAACGCAGTATTCTGAAACAAATCCAGCCCTAAAGATTTTAGACAAGGGATTGTGGACCTCAACTTAGAACTAACTATACATACATGTAAGAATCCGTCTGGTAAGTTTGCTATAATAGGCTTTTTGAAAATGCAATTGTGAATCTCCGGGGACATAGATTGACCAGGAGTCTTAGGTAAAACTACATAAAGTCAAGTTATGATGAAATTCTGCTCTTTTGGACTTTTGAGTTTCTAAGCTGTGTGGTTTGTGTGGTTTGTTTGGCCCTTCGTTTCCCATTGTGAACGTGGTTCAGCGCTGCTCGATCTGCTGATTCAAACATGGATGATATTTGTAAGCTGCTACGAAGTACAGGTTATTCCAGCCAACCAGGAGCCAAAAGACCACCCAACTATCCTGAGAGTTATTTCCGGAGAGTGCCTATCAATGAAGCCTTCATCAGTATGGTCATTGGTCGACTGAGATCTGATGATATTTACAACCAGGTGGGCATCAAATCTACCAACATCTTCGTCGTTTGAAAGATTGATTTCACTTTCCTCCTCAATTACTCCTTCCCTTCCTTATTCCTCAGAAGAACAAAAGCACCCAAAAAAGTCCAAACTTTTTGAGGTCTACTATAGTTGGGTAGAGGAAAAAGGGATAATAATTTGGGAAGAATTTGAGATTTCAGGGAGAGGATGGGATTTGAACTCTATTTGGAAAAAAGATCATTCTCTCAGCCATTCATTCAACATAGAGTAACTGAGCGTGTGTTACATGCCTGTCCACAAGCTGGGTGCTGGGAGGCCATCGCCGACAAAGACAGGTCATGGTCCCAGCCCATAATGAGCTTGTAGCTGAGGAAAGAAGACAGACAACTAAAGGAATTACTGTAAAGCAAGGTGAGTGATAGCTTAGGGGAAACACAGGGTGCCACGGAGCGTACAACAGGGGCAACAGATTGCAGCAGGTGGCGAAGGGGACGTAAGGACACTCTAGTGAGAAGGCAGCTTGAGCAGGGCCGTGAAGACCCTGTAACATTTAGAAGTTACCTCCCTTTCCTCTCCAGTATGTGTATCGCTCATGTAAGAGGGCACCAAGGAAAAGTACCATGTGACTTCAATTTCCTGAAGAAAACTTAATTTTAGGGGCACCTGACTGGCTCAGTCAATAGAGCATGTGATGCTTGACCTCAGGGTTGTGAGTTCAAGCCCCCACATTGCATGTGGAGATTACCTCAAAATAAAATCTTAAAACAAAACAAAAAAAAGATACATAATTTTATGTATTGGGTATTTTTCTTACCAAAGAATTGGCCCATAACAGCCGGCTATCATTTATCACAGAGCACAGCTGCCCTACCCAGTTCTGCAAGTACCCAGTTAGTTTTCTTTAGGAATATTATAAGTATCAATAAAAGAGGTTTGTGTGTGTGTTTTAAAAACAGCTCAAAATAAGCCACCTGCAGATACTCGGTCTTCATAATTTGTTGCCATTTATTGAGAATTCGGTACCAACCAGAATCATAGTTGATTTTCTTCATGAACTGTTCTCTCTCTCCTCAGAACAGTCCTGCAGAGTGGACAACATTATCCTCATGTTGCTGTTGAGAAAAATAAGGCTTAGGGAGCTTCATAATTTTTCACAAGGTCATGTAACTAAGTATCAGAGCCTGAATTTGAACTTGGGTCTATATGACTTCAGGGGCCATGCTACTCCTCACTGCCTGTCTTTACCCCTTCTGCCAAGTATGGGGTCCATCTTGTCTGTGTGTCTGTGTCTCGAGGCAGTGAGTTTCAGTTTTCTCTTGCCCCATGACCATACTAACACAGGGCCTTGGCTGTGGTGTGCTGTGTACCCACCCCACTCGCTGCCCGGCACCTGCCCCGTCCCTGGTCATGGTGGGTTGGACAGGGGCAGTCACTTGACCCAGGACGGATCGGATTCCCTGTTAGGTGATTTGGAATGGGGCCCCAGAAACATCATCTGCACATGGGTTTACTCATCACACGCAAAATTTGGAATTTGGGGGCAGCCCCATTCTCCCACGTGTAAGATGAGAGGAGCAAGGGAGAAGGGGCAAACACATCAAGGGGTGGAAACAGTGAAGGCTTTGTGGCCCACATCTCCAGACCCTTCCTGTAGCCCGGCCACACTCCTGCCTGTGGGTTCCCTGCCACGTCACTGTGTCCACCCTCGTAGCAATTTCCTCCCTTTGTGTTTGTGGTCCTCGAGGTGACGCATACAGTGTGCAGCCAGGTCACCGACCCATGTGGTGACGGAGCCCTGGGATGCACCAGCACCTGAAAGGCAGGCAGTGGAACACCCAGCAAAGCAGGGCAACAGGGGTGGCATCTGTGAACCTTGAGAGAACTGAAGTGAGAGTGTGAAACAGAGGCTGTTGGACCAGCGTGATTGTGAGGTGACGAGTGACTTGGAGAGATCATAGGTGATGGTGCAGGGCACGTTTCAGGGAGCTGTAGAATGAACAGGAAGTGAGAAAATGGGGACAGGGTGTGGGGTCTGTCAGTTCTGAAAGACTGTCTGTGATAGACAGACCCAGAGGGGCGCCTGGGTGGCTCAGTCAGTTGAGCGTCCGACTTCGGCTCAGGTCATGATCGCATGGTTCGTGGGTTCAAGCCCCGTGTCGGGTCCTGTGCTGACAGCTCAGAGCCTGGAGCCTGCTTTGGATTCTGGGTCTCCCTCTGCCTCTGCCCCTCCCCAGCTTGTGCTCTGTCTCTCTGTGTCTCAAAAATAAATAAACGTTAAAAAAAAATTTTTTTAAGAGAGACCCAGAAATGGACAACTAGCAGGAGACCTGGGGGTAAAACATTTTTCTCCTCC
Source organism: Panthera tigris (assembly GCF_018350195.1). NCBI lineage: Eukaryota > Metazoa > Chordata > Mammalia > Carnivora > Felidae > Panthera > Panthera tigris. The sequence goes on along the minus strand of NC_056676.1, from coordinate 67,354,181 downwards.
TTGAGGCAAAGACTTCAAGTTGCAGTTGAGTCAGGGGCTGGAGGGAAGAGAATGCTGTGTGGTTAGCAAGAAGAACGGCCCTGGTTGTATTGTCCTCTAACAAGGCCACAGTCTGAGGATCGCACGCGGGGTCCAATTCCCAGAGGGGATGGACTCTTGAGGGACTGGGACGTCCTGGAACCACATCATTTACTGGGCACGTGTATCGGTATCGGTTCACAAGTCACCAACAGCTGCCTCTTCAGGGTGTTGTCTCTGTGTTGCAGGTCTCCGCATATCCTTTGCCAGAACACCGCAGCACGGCCCTGGCCACTCAGGCCGCCATGCTGTACGTGACCCTCTACTTTGAACCTGCCATTCTTCACACCCATCAAGCGAAAATGAGAGAGATTGTGGACAAGTACTTTCCAGACAACTGGGCAAGTATCACCATTAGTCTCTTTGTCCTCTGGAATAATCCTGTTAGGGAACCAACTCTGCGTTCTTTTGGCCTTTAGCCCAGAGATCATAATGTTGTAAACGAGACATTAAGTCACATTGGTGAAACTCCTCCAAGTGCGTGGAGAATCTTCTGAATCATGACATGAGGGAATAAGTCAGTAAAACTTGGTGAAGAGCCCATGGGTTTGTTTTTTCTCTCTTAAATGGATACTCTCAAGGTAAAACCCTATATTGAAATGTTCTCGCTTTAGCTGCTGAATTGTAACTGTTTCACATGCAGTGAAACATACTTTCTTCCTTTCTATTTTATGAATCTAAGCTTGCAAAATTAATCTGTTACCGAAGAAGAGTGTTACTTTAATAATAAGTTTTATCTATCTGTAAGCTAATGTTGATGGGGCTGTTAAAGTTTATATTGCAGAGATGTGCTTGTGACTTTTTAACATTGTGTCACTCAAAACTCAATTCTTTTTAAAAAAATGTTTTTTAATGTTCATGTATTTTTGAGAGAGAGACATAGAGTGTGAGCAGGGGAGGGTCAGAAAGAGAGGGAGACACAGAATCAGAAACAGGGTCCAGGCTCCGAGCTGTCAGCACAGAGCCTGATGCGGGGCTCGAGCTCACGAACCGCCAGATCATGACCTGAGCTGAAGTGAGACGCTTAACCTACCGAGCCACCCAGGTGCCCCAAAACTCAAATCTTAAAAACATAAGGCTGACTTAACGTACTCAGTGTAGATGAGATGTCCTCCTTGTACGTAGAGGTTTTGATAAAGTACAGTGAATTGGATCCTGGTCTCAGGGAATAGATTCTGTTTCACTTCTTATCAGTCATTGAATCACAGACTGTCTGTGATTAGGGAGCCTGCAGTGAGACGTGATGCTTCCTACCCACGAACGCATCATGCTTATAAACTAGGAGCTGAGCAACCAGAAGGAAAACTCTGATAATCTGGTTTCATTTGCTAAGCATAACAAAGAGTTTCGACCATAGTGCTACAATGAGAAACAGTAACACGTTTAGTGTTAAGGAAGGTCAAAACCCACTTATGTGAAGCTTACAAGAGACCCTCCTGAAAAACACCCCTGACATGCTAAAAATGAAAGAATTTAAAAAGCGAGTGAGATGCCAGGCAAATGCCACCCAGTAAAAATCCAGTAAGAAAATACTTACATCACACCATAGAGACCTTTAAAGAAAAACCTGCGTAGGGATAAAGAGGGATCACGTATGATATTAAAAAGAATAATCCAGGGTGCTTGGGTGGCTCACTTGGTTAAGTGTCTGAGTCTTCAGTTTTGGCTCAGGTCATGATCTCACGGTTTTGTGAGTTCAAGCCCCACATCAGGCTCTGTGCTGGTAGTACAGAGCCTGCTTGGGATTCTCTCTCTCTCCCCTTCTCTCTCTACTCCTCTGCTTCCCATGCTTTCTCTCTCTCTCTCAAAATTAATACATAAACTTAAAAAAAATTTTAGGAAAGAATAATGCAAGGTAAATTCATACCCAGTGACATACTCAAAATACATAAAGCAAAAACTCAAAATAACCTATAAAAGTTGAGAAAACCATAATCATGATGGGAAATTTTAATATACCTCTTTCTGTACATAATCCTGCTCTCCCAAAAATACACGATAGATGTTCCGTGTGTATTTGAAAGGATACATGTACAAGTTGGGTAACATTAGATCACAAAGTTAAGAAAGCTTTAAAAAACGATGTTAGTCTACAGACTGTATTCTCTTACTGTAACTCAATTAAATTAGAAATCAACACTTAAAAGATATTTTTAAATGTTTAGAAAAAACTAACTTTTGTGTTCAGGAGGAAATCACAATATAAATGAAGAAATATCAAAACACTACAAAGCAAAGCTTACGAGAATGACTAAAAACTGTTCTTAGAGGTAAATGTTGGCGCGCCTGGGTGGCTCAGTCTGTTAAGCGTACGACTTGAGCTCAGGTCATGATCTTGTGGTTTGTGGGTTTGAGCCCCACATCAGGCTCAGTGCTGACAGCTCAGAACCTGGAGCCCGCTTCAGATTCTGCGTCTCCCTCTCTTTCTGCCCCTTCTCCCACTTGCAGTCTGTCTCTCTCTCTCTCTCTCTCTCTCTCTCTCTCTCTCAAAAATAAACGTTTAACAAAAAACTGAAAGATCAATACCACAAAGGCTGGTTTTTTGAAGAGTAATAAAAAGATATTTTGCAACGCTGATCAGAGAGAGGGAGAGAGAAGGCAAGTTTAAATATGTGAAGATTGAAAAAGCAGACCCGAGATACAATAAAGAAGTTTTGAAGTTATCAGAAGACCTATGAACAACTTTATGCCGATATATTGGAAGACTCTGAAAAATAGAAAATTCTCTCAAAAATACAACGACTAGATCTGATTCGAGAAGAAAAGGGAAGCATGACAAGCCCAGTGACTGTTGAAGAAATGGAGCTGGGGATCCGCCTCCCTGCTCAGCCACTCCCACCAAAAAGAGCACCCCCGGGACCGCAGGATTTCACAGGCAACCCTGAGCAAAGCTTCAAGGGACAAATAATCGCAATTTTATACAGACTCAAGTGGGTGGGTGAGGAACCCCAAAAGGAACGCTTTGTTTCCTTTACTTGAAGGATTCTCAAGTGAACTGGGGAGCCCTAGGGGCCCCCAAGGCTCATTCAAGGGGTCCGTGAGGTAGAAACAGAGTGAAGTGCTCTGTGCCTTGCCCTGTCCCCCTTTGCCAAGCCCACACGGCATTCCCAGGGGCCCCGAGGCAGGTGGCGCGGGAGACCCACTGCGGAATCCAGATCCAAGCCCAGCTGTCTTGGGTCAGGCCAGACGCTGCAGAGACTCGAAGAAACCGAAAGGCGATGCCACGCGTCTCACAAAACTTTTTGGGAAAGCCTTTAGTCTGATTTTTTTTTTTTTAATTAAAAATTTAATTTTTAAAAAATTTAATTTTTAAATTCAAAACAGTTTTCTGTTTTCTGTTTTAGCATGTAATGGGTGTACTGTTACATGAAGAGAATAAGTATTTTTTGAAATGTCTCGATTGTGATGTGTTATAGGATAAGTATCAATAGATAGAACCCCATTTGAAAAAAACACAAAAAGTCCTTGGGAGTTTTCAGTAACTTTGAGTTGCGTAAAAGCTGAGGTGAAAATGTTTGAGAACGCCACTGTTCAGTCAGTCTGCTTTACTGTCAACCCTGATTTAGTCATTTTCCCATAAATGGCTTTTGTAGCCCTTGTTCCAAAGTGCTCCTAAGAAAGAATGCTTACCTATATCTTTGGCAAATCGGGGTTTTTCGTTGCAGTGGAATTTGAACCAGAGGGAGTGGGCAGTGTCTTCTGTAATTCTGCCTCCAGATGAGTAGGTATTTAACACACTGGATGAATGTGTCCTCTTTCAGGTAATTAGTATTTACATGGGGATCACAGTTAATCTAGCAGATGCTTGGGATCCTTACAAAGCTGCAAAAACTGCTTTAAACAATACTCTGGACCTTTCGAACGTCAGAGAACAGGTAGGTGCTGGCCAATGGAGAAGGATTCTGTCACAGCTACAAGCCTGCTTTACGGCGTGGGAAATGAGTAGAGTTTCCAAGGAATTTGGAAAATGTCCACATAGACATTTTAGTGCAGTGACGAATGAAAGGTGAATTTTGCGCATCCTAATAAGATAGGTAATGATAGATTTTGTAACTTATGTGGTATATGTAAATGGGAGGCTTGGGTCTTAAGACTCAGCGTCCTAAGACAGGTCGGTATGTCACATGGCCCCAGCTGACTTTGTTTATTCTTGTCGATGTGGATGGAATGGCTTTCACGGGTAGCTGGAATTTTAATGTTTTCATTGGTAGGATGCATGTTCAGGATGGTAACTGAGCATACGCAATATGTCCTGTCACTGTAATTTCTATTTATGTTTTAAATTTATTTAATTTATTTTAATTTTTTTGGTGCAAGAAGGTGTTTTTATTAAAGCACGGGGACAGGACCTGTAAGCAGAAAGAGCTGCCCCGTCACTGTAATTTAAATTGATCATTTCTGATGTATGAAACCAGCAAGAAGACTGAAGACCTTCCTCTCCTTAAAGTTTAAATGCTTACAGTCTATCTCTTTGATAAGAGCACAAGGCAGGAGGAAATTCCTAAGTAAACAGAGCCATAAAAATCTTTTTTGGGGCAGTATCCTTGACATTTCTAAGTTATCTTCCTCAGCCTGGCTGGCTGAGTTCTTGAGTTTCCGGGGCAGATAGAACGACATTGAGTCCAAGAACTTCAGCATGTTTTATTCAAGTAAATTACATTCCATAAATAATGCATAAAATAATTTCAACTTCATGTCTCCTGGAAATATATTAGAGAAAGTGACGCTTCTGATGCTTACTGGCATCAGAGCATTAATTTTTTCATTACTATAATTAGTTTCCAAAATTGCCTTTTCTCTCTGGTGCCATTTTAAGAAGATTTCAGAATTGTCTGATGAAACACCTTGTGGTAGTTTTAAACTAACCTGATGAGGTTAATGATGTTTAACATGTAACTCTTGCTTCAGAGAAAGTAGAATGACCCAAATCCCCAAAGGCTGGTTTGAAAGTTCACTGGATTGAAAAATACACAGAGGTATATTTTTGTTGTGCTCTAGCCTCTTCTCCTGGATATTTCTGCCCTGCCTCCTTTGTCAAGAATCATGGGAAGAATAGACAGTTGAGCCTATGTTTCTTTTCTATCCAAGTTGAGAACAGAAGGGGCCCTGGGAACCACTGGATACAGTTCTTTAGTTGACATTTGAAGACACCAGGAGGGAGAGGTGAACCCCAAAGTCAAACCAATATCTAACCATAGCTAGAGGTAGGAGGTAGGATTCTCTTGGTTCTGAGTCCAATGCTCTTTTCAAAAGTGTCCAACGGGGCGTCTGGGTGGCTCAGTTAAGTGTCCGACTTCGGCTCAGGTCATGATCTCACAGTTTGTGAGTTCGAGCCCCGCGTCGGGCTCTGTGCTGATGGCTCAGAGCCTGGAGTCTGCCTCGGATTCTGTGTCTCCCTCTCTCTCTGCCCCTCCCCCCTCATGCTCTCTCTCTCTCCTAAAAAATAAACATTAAGAAAAAAATGTCCAACAAACCACTTGCCTCTGAGTCTTACCAACTATGGTCCACATGTTATTCACCTCCTCTAGAAATGTTATTGCTTGTCAATGGGCTCATCTGTATGGGATTCATTTTCTAGGGAAGTAATTTTCTCTTTTTGAAAATGTAATTCAGGCTTTTTCTTTTTCAAAGTCAAGCAGATACGCTACCGTCAGTGAAAGAGTGCACAGCCAAGTGCAACAATTTCTGAAAGAAGGGTATTTAAGGGAAGAGATGGTTCTGGACAATATCCCAAGGCTCCTGAACTGCCTGAGAGACTGTAACGTGGCCATCCGGTGGCTGATGCTTCACACAGCAGACTCAGGTAACGGGCGAAAGCTGTGCCCATCTGTATGGCTCCACTTAAAGGCTTTCAGAGCTAAGATATGCCCCGTGGTGCAAAAATTGTTTAGCCTTTGGATGAGAATCAAGTGGCTTTTTAAGTTAGTCGTTCTTGTGTCTACTTGGACAAGTCAACGGCCCACCTGAATAGGCCCCTTTGTCAGGTTTGATTATCCGGGATTACCCCAGTAGGTCCAGTATAATCACGAGGGTCCTTAAATCGGGAAGAGGGAGGCAGAAGAGTCAAAACTAGAGAGGTGGTATCATGAAAAAGCCTCAACAGACCATTCCTGGCTTTAAAGATGGAAGGGGCTACAAGCCATGGAATATGGTGGCCTCTAGATGCTGGAAAAAATAAGGAAACAGGATTTCCCCAGAGCCTCCAGAAGGAGCCTGCAGAAGGAGCATAGGCCTGCTGCCTCCTTGATTTTAGCCCAGTGACACCCATTTCAGATTTCTCCTCTCTGGAGCTGTAAGAGAACACATTTGTGTCCTTTAAAGCCGTTACGATTGTGGTAATTTGTTACAGCAGAAAACTAATTGAAGACCCAAGCCCGTAAATAAGAGCCAGATGTGTAAAACAGACACTTAGTGGGATTTCGTCCAGAGCAGGAGAGAAATGTTGCTTGGGGTAGTGGGTGAAGGTGGCTGGGGAAGGCTCCATACAGGAGGCAGGAAGGATTCTGAAGTAAAAAGAAGTTCTAGACTGGAGAAATGATGGGGGGGGGGGGGGAGGGAAGGTACGATTTTGGAAGTACAGGAAACCATGGGCCCACAGAATTGATAAACAGGCTGAACCTGAGTGCCTCATAAAGGTAGATCACAGTTTTCTGGCCCACAGTCCTCTTGGAGACGCTATTGGCCATCAAGTTCAGTTGCTTCACAGGTTGTATGAAATGCCTTCACAGGGTCTGTGAGCCTATGACTTAAGAAGCTCCTGATTTAATGAAAAAACAAGTAGGTTGGACTAACCTGAGCTTGTTCAGAGCTGACACAGTTCCTCGTACTCAGTGACGGCTGGATCGGTGTTAGTTAACCAATGGCTTCCCCCACCCGGAGCTGCGTGCCCCTCCCGCTAAGCGTGGCTGTCATCCAGCGGCCCCGTGAAGCCTCCTGCTTTTTGTTTTTCATCAACAAACTTTGCTTGAGAGCCACCCTGAGACAGGTACTGCCTTCAGCACGTGTTCTTTCAGATAAGGCAGTATCTCAAAGTAAACCGTCCACTCCAGATTATTCTGCAGCCTCCCCTGGTAACACAGAGCCCGCCTCACAGCTCTTCCAGGCAAGATGTTCTTCCCTCTAGCTTCCGTCTGGTCCCACTTCCTGTGGGTGCTAGGCAGCGAAAACAGCAGGTGGACGTCTTCATCCTTTGTATCTTTGGAAATATGTGGAGTTTCTCCTCAGCTTTCTCTCTTCATCCTGGAAGTCTCTTTCCCAAAAAATGCTGCTTTCCAGTTTTTGGTTTTGTTTTGTTTTGTTTTTTTTTCATTTGCCTTCTTTGCCTCAATCCCTCTCCAGTTTACGTTCGCTCACAGCAGGAGCACCGTGGCCAAGGTTTGATCGTCCAATGGATCTGGTGTTGGTTAGTCACGTTTAGTCAGTCCATAAACTCCAGTTCTAATTTGAGGATTTTACCACACTGACTCAGTTTATAATCTTTTTTTTTTTCATTTTTATTTTATTTTTTTTCAATATATGAAATTTATTGTCAAATTTGTTTCCATACAACACCCAGTGCTCATCCCAAAAGGTGCCCTCCTCAATACCCGTCCCCCACCCTCCCATCGGTTTATAATCTTTACCAAAGTCTTCCATTCTCAAGCACATGAACAACTCAGGCCTTCGCTTTATCGTATCATAAAACCAACTGTGGTTTTCCAGTGACTCAGCCTCCTCCTCACCTTCCCTGTGAGCCAGGAGTCTCCTGGATTTGGACCCTTCCAGGGGCAACCTCGTCTTGCCAGTGGTCTGTGCACTTACCTTCAGCCACGTCTGTGTCCCATTTTTGTGCCTGGCAATTGTCTGACCTGATTGCACGAGGTCACGATTTACCAGAAACAAGTGATTTACCTGACTGTGAGTCATGCGTGGGAAAGATAAGTGCTTATGTAGTTTCTGTGGTGTTCGGGTCATGATGTGCAGGAAGGAGTGCATATATTCTTTACATTCCCTCCCTCCAAAGCACTCCCCCCAGGCTTTGGAACCCTGTTCTGCAGCTTGCTTTTTCTCATTCAACGGCATATCATGGATGACATTCCACGTCAGAGCCAACTGTCGTGTTCAAAAGTTCGGTTGTACTTAACTTCATGGCATAGATCTACTGTAATTGATTTTATCGCGCATTATTGATTCTCATCTTGCTTATTACTTTTTTAAATGCTCCAAATGAGTGAAAATGGAGGCACGTTTTTAATAATTCATCTTAGGTTTCGTATTTTCTGCACAGTGAATAAACTGGGAACTCTTTTCTTCCTGTTTCTAGCTTACGACCCGAACAACAAACGCCTTCGTCAAATCAAGGACCAGATTCTAACAGACTCTAGATACAATCCCAAGGTCCTCTTTCAACTGCTGTTGGACACTGCACAGTTTGAGTTTATACTCAAAGAGGTAAAGATCTTTAATGAATAATCACCAACATCTTAGTTTTTCTGTGCTTAAAAATATTTTTAAAGGGTCGAGATTTAATAACGAGTCATAGTCTTTGATTCAGGCTACAGATTCTAGCTGTCTGAGATCGTTCTTATACTGAAAGGACAGGATTAAACATTTAACAGGCATTTAGTGCCTACTGCCACTGGGGATACAGTGATGGGGAAGATTGCACAGGACCATGGAGGTGACAGTCTAGTGAGGAATGTGGACATTAATCAGAGAATCGCACTAATGAAAACGTAAATACAAACTGAGATACGTGCTCTAAGGGAAAGGAACGTTGTTCTCTGAGTACCTAAAATCCCTGAGAAGAGAAGCAGGAGCTTCTGAAGGGACCTGAAAAAGGAACCTGTCGGAGTTAGCTAAGACAAAGGTCGGGAGCATTCTGGAGACCATTGCAGAGAGAGGACAGAATATGCCCGAGTCCTCTTGGGTAGGGAACAGCATGACCAGTTCAAGGACCAGAAAGAACAGTTGGCTAGAGGGGAGAGAATGAGATAAAAGTGATATGAGATGAGGTCGAAAGGTGGGCATGTAGGCCTTGTAGGATTTCAGTCTTCATCTGCAAAACCATGAGAACCTGTTAGAAAGGGCTTTTAAGTAGGGTGGATGATTTGTGTTTAAACAATGTCCACTCAAGGATTTTAAGGATTTTGAGCTCCCTGAAGGGAATTCTAAGGTTGATTAGTCTTACGCCTAAAAGAGTCTCTGTGGGCATGATAAAAATTGTTGATACCCAGGAGTGCCTAGGTTCTATAACCAGTAGCCTTGGCGGTTCGGATCAGGTGGGCCAGGAGCTAGCCATGGACGTTAAGGCCCATTCCAAACTGATATTCTCCTTGCCTCAGTCTGGTTAGCGGTCTGCCGGTTTTTTCTTTATCTTCTAGGTGTGCGAGGACACTGTGTTCCCCTGTTCAGTAGCTAAGGAAAAGTACATGTTGATTATTAACATCACGCACATGCATGTGTTGAGTGTTATTCAGTAACCTGTCTGGGTATAATTTTGTAAGATCAGAGAAACGCTACCCCTTTTTGATCTCTTTAAGAATGTTCATGTTTTCCCTCTCAATAGCAAGTCATTATTGAATACCTGCTCTGTTCCCAGCTAGGTGCTAGGAATTCAAAAATGAACAAGGCATGTCCCTCCCATCCAGGAGCTCTCAGTACAGTGGGGAAGAGAGACAGATTAAGCCAAAATGAGAGACCAAGAAAGATCCAAGAGCAGGAACCGGGCATCTTATTTGTTGGTCAAAGCAAACTTCAGAGGCAAGTGAGAGTCACCCCAAGGAATCAGTGCACTCCGTCCAGTTAGGATCCTGAAGCAGGACGCCAGTCACCCAAGAGTTCTGTAGCTCCATATTGTTGTGTGGGAATCAGGACAGATCTGGGTCATCTGCCCGACCACGCCTGCATTTCTAATCGTTAATCTTTTTCTGGAATCTGTTGGAATAGAATGGGCAGCTTCCTTCTGTCTGTTCTATTGGAGAGAATAGAAGACCAACTCATTAAAGATCTTTAAAAGAGAAGGATCTGGTAGAAAGATAAAAATAACTACCCAATACAAATTGAGCAAAACAAAGATATATTTAATGTCTGACATTTCAGCTCGGTTCTTTAACCTTTATCTCTATCTCTCCCACCTCCCATCCCAACCCTTTTTCGAGAATCACCTTCTGATTCTCTTAGAAACACACTAATTAGACCTGTGTTTCTTCTAATCTTTTGATGAAGGTGCATCTCTTAACTTGAGAACCATCCCCTATCCCAAATTCCATCTTACCAGATGTGAAACCTGTGAGGTCAACCTGGGAATGAGTGTCTGAAGGGCTTCAAGCTATTAGGTCTGTAACGAAGGCCTCACAGTGTTATTTTTGTCACTGCTGCTTTGTGAAATGGCATTGATCGGTCCTAGGCATTCAAAAAGACAGGAGGGACTCTATAAATAATTCCTACTGTTCCTCACCCTGCCTGATCACTAAGATTCCTCTTTCTCTGGCCCCACAAAATGCCACCAGTCCTTATCCTTTCATCTACAATGAAGTCTTCATCTTTTAACATTCAGTTCGATGCTGAGGAATGAAGAATTTCTTAAGAGAAAAATCAGTATATTCTCATATTTACCTCTTAGGATCCCAGTGAAATAAATCCCTGTAGTTTTGCGACACACTTTAAATAGGTTTTTAAATTTGTTTCAAGGGGGGAAAAAAGCAAAACCTTGAGTTATACCATTTCCTCCTCTGCTCAACTCTTTATAGGCCTTTAATTTTATGAAGGAGTGCATTAATAAACAGACTTACTGTGTGATCCAAAAGAAAAAATTTTTGTGGGTGATTTAGTTCATTCTCCACTCATCAGACAAAGATCATGCTCAGCCTTCCCTGACCTATTTTAAATAGATGCAACCACAGAAATTATTACTTGCAAAGGACCTTCGAGCAGGGGCCACCAAATTTAATTTCACATTAAAAATGCTGGTTCCTGGGTCTACCCAAGGCCTTTTGAACCAGAATCTTCATGGGGGAGCTTGAGAATCCCAACACTTGAAAGCCATCCAGATGATGAGATGATGCTTATGTGCAGTTGGTCTGAAAACCGATGCAGTGGTCTAGCTTTGCCCCTCAATTTGTACAAAGTAGTGCAGCTTAAGAGATGACGTCAGGGGTAATGTTACTTTTAGATACATATTTTTACAATAAATTGGGTTTCACTCAGGGCTTTCTTTGTAAACTGCCTTATTTGGATTTCCTCTTAAGTAAGTAAATCTCTTCTGTCCCTTTCAACAGATGTTCAAGCAAATGCTTTCAGAAAAGCAAGCCAAATGGGAGCATTACAAGAAGGAGGGCTCAGAGCGGATGACGGAGCTTGCTGATGTCTTTTCGGGAGTGAAACCCCTAACCCGCGTGGAGAAAAATGGTAATTGCTAAAGAGGAAATATCATTGTGTTTGAAATGTACACACGAATTCTTGGAAACACACAAAGTAAAAACTCAACCACGTTGTCATCGTTGTATGCTAGGACATTACTGAGGAATGTCTAAAGCCTAGTCTTAGCTGCCTCTAGCTTTGGGCTCCTTTTGGCAATGTTCATATCTACTCTGGACTTGGGGCTTCTTATTTTTGAAGTATGAGGTTAGGCTACAGGGGTTGTTATACTCTGGTTCATAGTCCGTAGGTCCATAATTCATCCCCCAGCCTCACCATAGTGTGTCAGCTTATGTGCATTTGCAGGGAGGAAGAGAAGGACCTGTAACTGTCCTGATCATCTCAGGATACTTCACTCAAGAATAGTACTAACTACTGGGGCACCTGGGTGCCTCAGTTGGTTAAGCGTCCAACTCTTGATTTTAGCTCAGGTCGTGATCTCACGGTTCGTGAGTTTGAGCCCCTCATTGGGCTCCATGCTGGTGGTGTGAAGCCCGTTTGAGATTCCCTCTTTCCCTCTCTGCCCCTCCCCGGCTCGTGCTTTCTCTCTGTCTCTCTCTCCAAAATAAAATAAATGAACATTAAGAATATTACTAACTACTAACATAGGGGTGCCCGAGTAACTCAGTCAGTTGAGTGTCCGACTCTTGATTTCGGCTCAGGTCATGGTCATGATTCATGAGATCGGAGCCCTGCATCAGGCTGTGCACTGACAGCACGAAGCCTGCCTGAGATTCTCTTTCTCCCTCTCTCTCTTCCCCTCCTGCATGTGCACACATATTCTCTCTCTCTCTCAAAAATAAATAAACATTGAAATAAACGAATAAAATCTTTAATAAAAGAATATTAGTAACCGCTAACATAGATGGTATCCAGGAGTCTTGTCTTCTCATGTTTTCTGGATTTTTTCTCCTTGTGCGCCTGCCATCTAGTGGCAGAAGAGGGGACATGCAGACTTTTCGAAACAACATAGCTCAAGCCTTCACGTTAATCATACTAATCCTGCTGCTTTTAGGAAATTTTATCTGTGGGAAAATCGTGGTATCACTTAAAATTTTTATATAGATAGAAACCCTTCAAAGTGCCCCTGAATGACCATTCTGAATTTTAAGATGAGAAGCTATTTTTTTAATGCTTAATGTTTTAACTATGAAATTCATTTCTGATAAAAGTTAATTACACAGTAGAATTTCTCGAAGGTATAGCTTTTTGTTTGAAAAAATTACTCTTTTAATCAGTATGATCTTGTGATGACTATATTTGGCTTTTGTTGATGTATTTGATGCCAAATGGTTAGCCTAAAATATATTTCCGAATTACTTTATTATTCCTAGTAGGAAAAGTTGGTGTGTTTTTAATAATGTGATATAAATTAGCAACATGTTTTGCAGGTCACTACATTTTGTCCGAAAAACAAGGAACCACCTGTAACAGTCTAACCAGATTAATTTTTGAGAATCAGGCACATTCGTCTCTGTTCTAGTCTCTTTTAGGTTCTTATAAATCCCAACATCAAAAAAAAAAGAAAAAAGAAAAGAAAACCCCACCATCACTTTAAAGGTCATTCAAAACAGCATCTGGTACTTTTTTTTGGCTATATAGCATATTTTAGCTTGGGAAATGCTTCCACAAATATTTCTCATTTGAGCCTTACAGCCTTATGAGCTAGACATCTTTATTCTTGTTCCACATGTAAAGAAATCAAAGCTATAAAATGTAATCACTTGCTGATGGTAACAACGGTTCAGAGCCTGGATTGAACTCGTCACCTCAGACTCTGAATGCTGTGCTTGTTCTGGTACTCTATAACTGTCCCTCAGTCCTACCAAAAAAAAAAAAAAATCTTTAAAATTACCACCAGTGTTCTTCATGCCAATTCGTGAAATAATTTAGATTATAAGTCCGTAAGTGCTTTTATTAAAGTGAAGTCATCCCATTGATAAACAAACAAACAAAAATGTTAGGGAATCCGCTTGATGAGATAAAATGAGGACAGCCTTTGAATCTGGCCAGACAGTTGAGAAAAGCCTGGTGCTGCTGTTTAGTGACTGTGTGACCCTGCCTGGGCTCCTTTACGTCTCTGGGCATCAGCTTCCTTAATCTGAGAAATGCCTTCCAATTCCTGCCCCCGTAGATTGTTGTAAAGATTCAGTGAGAAAAGCTCAGACCTTTGCCGGCCACCTTGAGGGTCCTCAGGGCATATTAATGACCCTTTCTCTGCTGTGTGAACCTGGTCTGTGAGTGCAAATGGCACCCCTCAGCCGTTCAGACGTCCCCTCAACTCACCACACATACTTCACACTCCTGACATGTTGCCCCTTGTTCTCCCAAGGCGTGCCATTGTTATTTTTGTCCTGAAGCTTCTGCCCACATCTGTCCCTTCACCTCATGACAAACTATCCCTCTGCCCCTCTCTACCTTTTTCAGATCTTTTACCCACCCTCGATTCTCCAGGAAACTGTTCCCGGTAACTTCCTGTCACAATCTTTCAGTTCCTTCCCCACTCCTTCCCACTCCAGTGACCGCCTTTGCACACTGGGGTTCACACCACAGACTCAGGCCTTTACACCTTTTCTGCCGGGTGTAAGACTGAGCTACTTAAGTAGAAAGTTTCCTCTCCCCTAGGTCACATACCCAAGGCGTTTTGGTGGTTCCTGTTTGGAGAATCCCAAGGGCAATGTCAGGTACTGAGGGAAAGGTCTGTGAATAAGGGCTAGATTTGTGAAGGATTGTGCAATAAAATTCAAAGCCACGGCTACCACAGTTCTGGGATTTCAGCAGTCTCTCCTTGTTTCTGTGTTAATAGAAAACCTTCAAGCTTGGTTCAGGGAGATCTCGAAACAAATACTGTCTTTAAATTATGATGATTCAACGGCTGCGGGCAGAAAAACTGTGCAACTAATACAAGCTTTGGAGGAGGTAAGAAAACTCTTTGTAAGCGACAGTTCATGGGGCACCTGGCTGGAGGAGCGTGGGACTCCTGATCTCAGAGTCATGAGTTCTCACCCCCCATGGGGGGAAGAGATTACTTACATAACTAAAACTAATAAATAAATAAATACATACATAAATAAATAACAATTCTTGGATCACGAATCATACTTGTGGATCCACCCAGAAGATCTGGTCCTGGAAATACAGCTAAGAGAATATTTCATCAGAGCAAAAAAAAAAAAAAAAAAAAAGCAAAATATGCTCATTGTGGTATTTTATCCAGTGTCGTAAAATTGGGAAAATAATGCAGTGACCAGTGTGAAAAGAATGCTAGCAAAAATGATATCTCAACTTGCAGAAACATAATTATATTTAATAATTATGAAGACAACATGGAAACATTGGGAGATTGTGGAAAGGCAGTAAAAGCAAAATCTGTATTTTTTTTTGTGTTTTGTTTTGTTGTTAATATAATTTACTGTCAAACTGTCTAACATATGATGCGTAAAGTGTGCTCTTGGTTTTTGGGGTAGATTCCCATGGCTCATCGCTTACGTACAACACCCAGTGCTCATCCCAACAAGTAGGCACCATTTTTAGATTGGGAGAGAGTTTGGGGAGAGAAAAACTACAAAGGAATGCGCAACAATGACCACAGTTGTATAATGATCATATGCTTATATGTGATGTTTTCTCTTCTGGAAAAAAAATAGTTTGTTTTTTATCTACTCAGATATTATCTACTCAGATTCAAAAAAGAAGGATTATACTTCCCAACTCTTAAAATTTTAATTGTATGCTTAAGTAGGTTTAAACTAGCTTTAAACTAGGTTTTTAAACTAGGTTTAAAATGGAAAATAAACGCATGAGAACAATAACCATAAACTATTTAAAACATTGTCCATACTTATCTGGAACCCTGTCCAGATGGGATAATTTTATATCTTTAGAAATATAATTAATACTTTCTTTGGCATCCTTTCTTTTATTTTTAAGTAATATCTACACCCAAACATGGGACTAGAACCCACAACCCCAAGATCAAGAGTCTAATGCTCTCTGGCCCGAACCAGCCAGGTAGCCCTGGCATACTTTCTTATAGGCTTTTATTACTTTTGAGAGGTTTTATGATCCCTATGAATGGCAATACAAAACAGTACTCCACTATGAACTTGTCGGTTTCCTTAGACATTCCAAACAGTGGCCCACTGGTGCGATTCCTATTTTGGTTGCTTTCTGGACCTTCTAGTCTACATTACAACTACAAACAACTTTGTGAACCTCAGATGCTTTTTATCATTTGTGCCATTCATTTTGACCATGGCCCAGGCACCTTGAATTACATACATTAAAATTTCAGGATGAGGTGCCTGGGTGGTTCGGTCAGTTAAGCGTCCAACTTTGGCTCAGGTCACGATCTCATAGTCTGTGAGTTCGAGCCCCGCATTGGGCTCTGTGCTGACAGGTCGGAGCCTGGAGCCTGCTTCGGATTCTGTGTCTCCCTCTCTCTCTGTGCCTCCCCTGCTCATGCTCTGTCTCTCTCTCTCTCTCAAAAATAAATTTAAAAAATGTTAAAGAAAGAAAACAGAAAAAACACTTCAGGACACAGGGGAGTCATTCTTTTGTTTTAAGGAGTACAGCAAAAGAACTTAATGTACACGTGCCAACACCCTGGTATAATGTGACTTACTCTGTGTTTTAGCAATCCTGCAAATCTTCAAAATTAAGAGGATTTTCTAATATGCCTTTGTCAGTACTCACACGGAAGATAGAAGCACCCACTCATTATGTCATCTATGTACAGAAAAAAAAAGAGCAGAACACTTTCTAATCCTAGAAACCTGTGCATTACGTTATGACTTGGCTTATACATTTCTAGGGTTATCGTTTGAAATAGAAATTTTGCCAGGAAATTCTTAGTACATAACGTGCCTGTTTGAAATGTTTTCAGGGAAAAATGAACACCACAGAAGCCATTCGGACTTTTTTAATTAAATGTATTTATGTAACACAGGTTCAAGAATTTCACCAGTTGGAATCAAATCTGCAAGTATGTCAGTTTCTTGCTGACACTCGCAAGTTTCTTCACCAAATGATCCGAACCATTAACATTAAAGAGGAGGTCCTGATCACAATGCAGATTGTTGGGGACCTTTCTTTTGCTTGGCAATTAATTGACAGGTAATGTGGCCAGCCTACCATTTCCCCTGGATGAAGGCCACTGCGGATGTCTCCTTACCATTTCTCTCTCTTCACAGTTTCACATCTATCATGCAAGAAAGCATAAGGGTAAGCCCGTCCATGGTCACTAAACTCAGAGCTACATTCTTGAAGGTAAGCAAAGAACAGTTAGGTCATGTTCTTAGTCACTAGGGAAGAATTGGTCTCCGTTACTACCTCATGCCTAAATTCAGCCCGAGATTTGATTCTTTTAGAAAGTTAGGTAATTTGGGACACCTGGGTGGCTCAGTCGGTTGGGCATCCGACTTTGGCTCAGGTCATGATCTCGTGGTTCGTGGGTTCGAGCCCCGCATCGGGCTCTGTGCTGACAACTCAGAGCCTGGAGCCTGCTTCGGATTCTATGTCTCCCTCTCTGTCTCTCTGTCCCTCCCCCACTCGTGCTCTGCCTCTGTCTCTCAAAAATAAGTAAACATTAAAAAAAGGTAATTTAAGTATTTTTATAAGCTGAAAATTGTTAGCAGTTTTTCCATGAGAGCAAAGTTTGAAAAGATGCTACGCATATTGGAAGTTTCAATTAATACAAGTTGGGTGTCTTACAGAAGGTAGTGTTTACATTAAAAAATACGTTTTTTCAAGTTTTACCAGTATACTAAAAATGTGGGTCCTTTTTTCCCTAGATGTGAAGTAAGTCCTTTTACTTACTCATTTAAAAAAAACTCTTGTTGAGCCTCTGCTACAAGTTGGGATCCCCTCCAAAGGTTAGGGAACAGTGGTGGACAACACAAGGGTAGCTGTGCTCCCAAGATAATTCCAGATCGAGAGAAATGAACAAAAATTTACTCAGCGTCTTCTGACAGAGTTGCCTCATGTATCAGTTCTGAGATGCACTTTCTTTCGTATTTAAACATCTCTCTAATTGGGGATGGGTTTTATGACTGACGGCACATCGTAGTTCACCGTCAGCGTGTTCGCTTCTTTCCGAGTGGTACAGAAAATAATGGTACTTCTTCCATGCTGTGACCTCTCAGTTTGGAATGAGTACAGTCAGCCATCAGTCACAGTGTCTGATTTCCGTGGAAGAGTAGCTGCCTTCTGGAACACAGTGGCTCTCAAACTTGAGGGGCATCAGAATCACCTGGGGGCGGGGGGGGGCACCTGAGGGGCTCAGTCAGTTAAGTGTCTGACTTCCGCTCAGGTCATGATCTCGCTGTTCAGGACTTCGAGCCCCGCGTTGGGCTCTGTGCCGACATCTCAGAGCCTGGATCCTGCTTCAGATTCTGTGTCTCCCTCTCTCTCTGCCCCTTCCCTGCTTGTGCTTGCGCTCCCTCTCTCTCTCTCTCTCTCTCTCTCTCTCTCTCTCAAAAGTAAATAAGCATAAAAAAAAAAAAAAATTGGCATCTGTAACAAGTCCTGGCCGATGCTGATGCTGATGCTGCTGGTCCGGGGACCACAATTTGAGAACCACTACCAAAGCAGATGACTGTCGTTTTTTTAGAAAGTGTATCATCGTCAGAAACTATTAATGACTTTGATGAGTCAGTGGTTGTTGCATTACCTTGGGTAAAGCCCCAGAGCCTTGTTGTATGTTACTATTTCTGGAAAGAGATTTCTAGGACTTCTGGAAATGGAGAAACACATGTACCTACTTTTCTTGCAGCTTGCCTCTGCCCTCGATCTTCCCCTTCTTCGTATTAATCAAGCAAATAGTCCTGACCTTCTCAGTGTGTCCCAATATTACTCTGGTGAATTGGTGTCCTATGTGAGAAAGGTAAGAAATGCATCAAGGTGACATTTATTTTATGGGCAAACTGACTGCTCTTCTAAATACAAAGAGGATGCTTGGGGCCCCATGAAAAGTATACCCGTGTTCCTTTCCCTTATTCTTAACTTGATTCCAGAAACTTGCAATACCTGAAAATAAACTTACTCTTACTGGTACTGTGGATATGCAGATGTGTTTTTACTTTCAGAGAACTTTTGCACCTGTTTTTAAGTGCTGGTGGTATTAACTCCCATTCTGCGCTTAACAGAAACTGAGGAATAGAGATCATATTGGCTTCTTTAAAGTCACAGAGCTAGTTGATAAAAGAACCAGATCTAGATCCAGCACATCCTACTCAGAGCTGTAAGTTTTCCCGGGAACTTTGGTCCTCGTTTCAGTAACTTACGGTGCAGCGTGGAGCCAGACAGACCTGGCTGCAAAATTTCGCTGTGTCACCTGCTGACTGCGCCACGGCCACGTTACTTAACATCTCCGAACCTCAGTCTTTTACAAGTGTATAACGTGGAAAAGATACATCTTTTTGCTGCACGTGTATGGGGATTAGCTGTGTATCTTGTGAGCAATTAACGTTTGAAAGAATGTAGCCGTGGGCCTGAGAGCAGATATTAAAGTACCTCCTTAAGTCCCTTCCCGTCCCTTTCTGTAGACAAATGCCTGTGTGTACAAGGTGGTGCTGTCTTAACTGCCATCCTGGCATTTATCAGCTAAGAAAAATAAAAGACATGTGCAACTGTTTTCCTTCTTTTCTCTTTCACTAAAGGTTTTGCAGATCATTCCAGAAAGCATGTTTACTTCTCTTCTAAAGATCATAAAGCTTCAGACCCACGATATCATTGAAGTGCCAACCCGCCTGGACAAAGACAAACTGAGGGACTATGCTCAGCTTGGCCCACGATACGAGGTGGCGTGTCCCTTTAACTTCTGCCTTTTGATGATTTAAAACCCAAACCACGATGTGTCACGGGTCTGTGTCGCCTGCCATATTCCTAGGAGCACCAGACCAATTATGATTTGTCTTTTCCTACTCTCCTGTGATAGCTTCATTTGTTACCGCGTCCTGGGTTATTTCAGGCCTTGCCTGCCTGAGTGTTCTCAGAGGACGGGGAGCTCAGCTGGCCTCTTTTCTCCGTGAACAGCCCTGATGAACCAGCCCTTCTTCTCTTTGGGTTAGATTGCCTAGACCTTTTGCATTCGGGTTCCTGCTTTGTACATCAGATCAATGGCTCAAAGTAATCTGGATTCCCTTAAACCATTTCCTACAGCCAGACTGTGAAGCCACTCAATAAGTAAGCAGCCTCAGAGGTGGTTCCTCCCAAATACCTCTGCTTTTCTTTCTCCTGAACTTAAAATTAAAGATGTGAAAAAAGTGAAATCAAGTGGAAATTGACATTATGAAGTCCACTGTCATCACCTTTCATCCCAGCATCAATTTCTGCCACCTCTGACACAGCTCCAAAAATTGTATCAGGAATTTCAATCTTCAAGCTTGAAATTTACATATTTATTCTAACTCAAAAACACAGCACCTGTCTACCATATCAGTGCCTCCCGGTGTGGCTTGAAAAAACTCGTAGAAAGTGGTAAAGATTAACTTTTTAGACTCTTGGTGAGCCTTTTCTACTTGGAAAGGACCATCCATCTCATTGAATCCTGCCTGCCTTTTATGTATGAGAAACTGAGGCCCAAAGAAGGGGAGATGATTGGTCAGCGTTTAAGAACTGTTTCATGTCTGCTGACCCTGCCCAGCATGTCCAATGGCAGTGCCTTGCTTACACCACAGCACCTCATTTCTGACCGGGGCCCATCACTCCCGCTGTCTTTGTTCATTTCAGGCTGTCAGCCAGTTATTTTCACTTCCCTTAGAAAGGATGGGTCTTTTATCTGAAGTACTTCATTAACTTTTTTTTCTTTGTTAAAGGTTGCCAAGCTTACTCACGCTATTTCCATTTTTACTGAAGGCATCTTAATGATGAAGACAACTTTGGTTGGCATCATCAAGGTAACGGCTTTGATACTCATCCACGTGGCCTTGTAGTAATAAGACTCTTAGTTTGGATCACCAGGGTGTTTCTCCCATGGGGAACAGGGAAGGCGATTGTCATCCCGGGTCCCTTACTATTTCACATGCAGCTCTCCATCTTCATTTTACTCGTTTGTTGATGGAGGAAGGGAGAGCATTATAATCCTGATTTTTCATCATGCCCAAGAGTTACTTAAATCTAAGAAAAATCCATTTTATTGAATTTTTTTATTAAAAACAATTTTTATCATTTATTTTGAGACCGAGAGAGTGGGGAAGGGGGAGAGAGAGGGTGAGAGAGAGAATCCCAAACAGGCTCCACACTGTCAGTGCAGAGCCCCATTCGGGGCTTGAACTCACAAACCATGAGATCATAACCTGAGCCAAAGTTGGATGCTTAACCCGCTGAACCACCCAGGCGCCACTTATTGAATTTTTGTAATAATGAAACAAAATAGTTCGTTTCCCTTTGGCCAAACAGCTGGCTCACTCTCTCCCACCCTTCTTTCCTTTTAGTATTTTTATATTGCATCTCAGGTGCAGAGAGCTGAGCTGATCCTAACCCATCATCATTGTCTGGCCATTGTCCTCACTGATGCGTGCACGTTCCTCTCTTCATCCTTTCTTTCTCATCTGGACACCCATTCCCATTTCCATCCCCAAAAGCACCCGTTCTATATGTTTGATTTCTGCCCCTAAAGAGGCAAGTGATCCCGTATTTTAAACATGAGGTGTTACTTTATGTGTGCATGTGTTTGATTTGTCTACATCGTATTGTACTCTAAGGCTCATTCTTTTTTCCAACTCTTCTCGCTAGTTACTGCTTTTGAAATTTGTTTGTATTGCTGTGGGTTGGGCAGTTGGTTACTTCTTACTGCTGTGTAGAATTGTACATTTTACTTAACCATTCCCCAAGACCCAGACACCTATGTTGTTGTCATTTTCACTCCAACGCTCCCCATTATCATGAGCATCTCTGAACATGTCCCTGCTGTAGGGCCTGTGTCTGAAGTCTGCCTCCCCAGGTCTGGGTCACTAGGTCTTAGGGTGTATTTATACTTAATTTCTCTCAGTACTGCCAGATTGCCTTCTGAAATGACTGTTTCTCTGGTGTCTGTCCACATTTTTGACAATATGTGTTACTATCTATGTTTTAGTTTTTGCTCCCCAAAGAGTATAAAGTGTTATCTCCATACTATTTTAATTTGTAATTCTATGATGACTAGAGATGTGCCCATTCACAGAGTTCATGGTGCTTGTATTTCTTTTTCATTTATCAGACATCAGTGGAATCTATATATTTCTGATTTTTTTTTTAAATGTGTATCTATTGAATTGCCAGATTAACACTTATGTTAATAAAATCCAAGAAAACCTAAATCGAAATGAAACTTTAGTGTCTGGTTTCTGGATGTGTGCTGAAATACCATTGTACTCCTAGAATATTCACAGAATCCACTGAACATCCTTTAGACCTGATGCCAGTTTAGTTCAGTTGATATGCAAAGAGTATACATGGAGGTAGTCACTTCTTACTAATCCATAAAGTGGTGATAAATCCTGGGACCAGATTAAGCATCTTACATGCAAAATGACCAGTACAGAAAGGATATAATAAAACCTCATAATTAACAATAATTATCAAAAGAAAGCCTGCTTATGAAAAAGGCAGATCTTTTGCTACAGTCTTTCAGATGAGAGCCAGGAAGAATATCATCTTGACCATATTCAACCCAGTAGACTTTCTCTGCCAGTCTAACAGTTCGGCTTTCGGTAATAGATCCGGTGGCCCTCACAAGTCTTCAGCCCGCTAATGTTAAGCATCTATTTCAGACATTTATAAAAAGTGTAAGTGTCCTTTAACCCATATGATGTAAAACAAGTGAGATATACACAGAGATGTATGTATAGATGTTCATTGTCGGAGGTAGCCATACAAAAAATAGAAATAATCTAAGCATTTATCAGTGAGAGAATGGCTGAATATATCATGGTGTGTTCCTACTGGAGATTGTTTGGCTGCCGTTCAAAAAGCTTTTACCACTCGGAGCGCCTGGGTGGTTAGCCTCTGACTTCGGCTCAGGCCATGATCTCACAGTTCGTGGGTTTGAGCCCCGCATCAAACTCTGTGCTGACAGCTCAGAGCCTGGAGCCTGCTTCGGATTCTGGGTCTCCCTCTCTCTGTGCCCCTCCCCCACTCGCACTCTGTCTCTGTCTCTCAAAAAGAAATAAAAGTTAAAAAAAGCTTTTACCACCAAAAGATTTCTAAAATTTAAAGTGGAAAAAGCAAATTGCAGAACAGTGTGTGTGTGTGTGTGTGTGTGTGTGTGTGTATACATACGTATTATGGTCCCATTTAGACTTTTTAAATTAACTATGTATGGAGGACAATATTTATGTGTAGAAATTAATAGAGAAAGGTCTGGAGGATCCATGTGAAAAGGGTTAACTGTTATTAACTTCAGAGGAGGGGATAGAAATGTGAGGGAAGGGGCTGTGTGCAAGGGGCATTCTCTAAGCTGCAAGCACTCTATAGATTGGTGCAAGGTTTAGAAAAATTGGAAGGACCATTTAAGACCTTTGTTTTCTTGAAAACAGTTAACTCTTTTTCACTAAATCTGTTTTTTTTTTTTAATAAAGAATTTTTTTTTTTAACATTTATTTATTTTGAGAGAGAGAGCATGCACATGTGTGTGCATGTATGCGAGTGGCGGGAGGGGCAGAGACACAGAGAGAGAGAGAGAGAGAGAGAGAGAGAGAGAGAGAGAGAGAGAGAGAGAGAATGAATATGTCAAGCAGGCTTGGCGCCATCAATGCAGAGCTGATCTCAGAGCCTGAACTCACGAACCATGAGATTGTGACCTGAGCTGAAATCAACACTTGGATGCTCAACCGACTGAGCCACCCAGGTGCCCCTCACTAAATCTGTTCTTTATAAGGAGTATTTCTTTGAAAATGTCATGTTACTTCTTTGATTTCTTTTTCCTCGTTGATTATATCTAGTTATAATTTACCTTTGTATTGTGAAACAGGGCACAAATACTGAAAGCTGTAGATCCATTCACATAGTTTAATGGGTTATTACAACCACCACCCAAGTCAAGAAATATAATTTCCCAGCTCCTACCCCAGGATCCTCCTCATGTGCCCTGACCTAGTCCTAGTCTCTCCATTTAGAGTTTTATTATCTAAAGTCAATCTGTTGACAATACATTTAAAAAAAAAATACATTCTATCTTTTAAGTCTTCAGGTTTCTCCTCCATTCTTTTCCTTTCTCACAGTTTATCTGGTCAGGAACCCACAGCCTCTGACTTGTTGTTTGTCCGAAGTCTGGCTTTTGCTGATTGTATAGTCATGGTGTGGCTCAGCATGTTTCCCTGGCTCTTGTATTTTGTGTAACTTTCATTGCAATTGCCATTCTTAAAATTTAAATATAATCAAACCCAGATAGAACCCATCCGTTTGTCTTTATGACTTTTAAAAGTAATGGTAACCTTGCAAATTGAAAATATAAGAAACAAGTTGCAGGGAATTTCAAGGGATTATGTTAAACCTATTTGATGTTTTCTGGATTTGACAGGAGACTGTCTTTTAGGGAATAATGGATGCTTTCTCATTACAGAAAAAAGAACCAGCAAAATCAGCTTATAGAGGTAGATAGCAGATTTGCCTTCCTGTTTTATCTCCCTAATTACAAACAGCATTCCAAGAATGCTGGAAGAAAAGAGAATTGTTAAGTCTGTCCAAGCCCAAGTTTGAGCTTGCTCATGCGCATGTAGATGGCATCTGGAAGAAAGGCAAGGCCAGGCCGTTCATTCCCCTCTGCTCCTGGTGAGAAGAAAAGGCACTTTTTACTTTTAATGAAATGATTAAAATGAGAGAGGCACTTTAAAATTCTTCATACCCACCATCTTTGGGATGTCATGTTGTGAAATTACCATCATGAATTTTACGGAGGCCAGCCGAGTCCTAAGGAGGTGACAGGTTCAACAATTCTGTCCAAGCTGCGCAAGATCAAAGAGACAGGAAAGGAGAAAAGTCCCAATCGCTGGGAAATGGGGTGGGAAAGTGCTTCCCTGCAGATTGCAGAAACTGTCTTTCCTTTGGGTTTCGTCATGGCTGAACTTTTCCTCACGGCCATTTTTTGCTTTTTGCTTTGCACGTAGGTGGATCCAAAACAGTTGCTGGAAGATGGAATAAGAAAGGAGCTAGTTAAACGTGTTGCTTTTGCTCTTCATAAGGGACTGATCTTCAACCCCCGAGCCAAGGTACCAGATGACCAAGTGGGTCTGTCCTTTCTCTCTGCCCAGCTTGCAGAACTGTCGTGAACAACACCTTTCCTCCTAACACATACCTGATATATGATGGTCAGCGCAATACACTGATGTGTTTTTTGATCCTATGTTTTAATCCTTTCTTATGATAATAAAATCCTTACCAAAACCAGTCCTTTCCTTGTTGATCCCCCAATTTAAGAATTGAACGGATGTCTGTGATTCAGGGTCACTTCTTAAAAGAATTTCTTAACCCTAAAGCAGGTCGGGACTATAAAGCCTGTAATTTTTTTTTTTAATTCTTTGAATGTTTATTATTTGAGAGAGAGACAGAGACAGAGAGCAAGCAGGGGAGGGGCAGAGAGAGAGGGAGACACAGAATCTGAAGCAGGCTCCAGGCCCTGAGCTGTCAGCACAGAGCCTGATGCGGGGCTCGAACCCACAGACCACGAGATCATGACCTGAGCTGAAGTCAGCACCCAACCGACTGAGCCACTAAGGTGCCCCTGGCCTGTAATTTTTTATTTGCCTTGACCTAACAGATCATTTTTCTCAGGAGGAAAACAAAAATGGGCCTAGAACTTGTATCTAGGGTTCTTTTCACTCCAGTAAATTCAATTTAAAATATTTTAAGTATTTGAAGGTTGGATGTATTCATCAAATGACATGAGAGAAATCATCAACGTTCATTTTCCATATTCTTTTGTGTGAGACTCCCCTCCCAAATGAATGAAACCTCTTCTTTGCTGAATGTCTGACATAAGTTGCCACTCATGCTGGATGAGGTAGGAAATGGGTATTTCCCCAAAGCTCTCTTAAACTCTCACTGTGTTTTAGAGAGGGGTCTTATTTAAAGTCTAATGTAGATATTAGTGGTTGACAGTCTACTCCAGCGTAATAGATTTGTGTTTCCTCTTTTGCACAGCCAAGTGAGTTGATGCCCAAGCTGAAAGAGTTGGGGGCTACCATGGATGGATTCCATCGCTCTTTTGAGTACATACAGGACTATGTCAACATTTATGGTCTGAAGATTTGGCAGGAAGAAGTTTCTCGTATTATAAATTATAATGTGGAACAAGAGTGTAATAACTTCTTAAGAACAAAGGTATCTAATTAAATTTTAAAATTCTGGACCATATTTGTTATTCAGACATTTAAAATACATGCCCTGAGCCTCAGAAATAGCAATAAGAAAATTTATTTAAATAGTTACTAAAAATCGGTTAGCATTAGATAGTCACAGATCCCTTCAGAGTACATTCAGGAGCCGTGAGCGTTCCAGAAAAGTTTATAGGACACCTGACCTCCAAGAGTTTACCGTCCTAAGGAGGAGGGAGATGTAATTAAATGGCCACAGAATGAAGCTGTTGTAAATGTCATAACTCCCGTGATCAAGAGTTCAGAAGGCTTGATCAAGGAGTTCAGTTGGCCTGATCGGAGTATGCACATAACAGCAGAATTGCTGGGTCATGTGGTAGTTCTATGTTTAACTTACGGATGAACCACCAGACCATTTTCCACAGTACCTGCAGCATTTTTCATTCTTTCCAGCAGCATCTGAGGGTTCTCATTTCTCCATATCCTTGCCAACGCTTCTTGTTTTGCTCTTTTAAAAAAATTCTAGACGCCCCCGTAGGGGTGAAAGGGTATCTCATTGTGGTTTTGATTTGCATTTCCCTGGTGGCTAATGATGTTGGGCATCTTTTCGTGTGCTCATTCACCATTTGGATGTCTTCTTTGGGGAAATGTCTACTTAAGTCCTTTGCCTATTTTTTAATTGGGTTGTTTGAACACCAGATTCTTAAGTGTCATGGCTGAGAAGTTTGATTTTTAGTCAGTAGTTGACGAGGAGTAAGTTTGTGATTAGGGAACTGACGTGATTCAGGTGACATTTTTGAAGGATTAAGCATCTTCCAGCCTTGTGATATTTTGGAATCTTATTATCATGTCAATGCATGTTAACCTAGAAGACAAAAAGCCAGAAATTCCCATCTCTCTTTTAACTTCTCCTCAGTCACTTCACTTTTCACAAATATTTCTTCTTTTATAAATGTTACATGTAGCATTTCTCGGGGGCTATTACCCAGTTTTAAGTTTTTTCTTCCAAACCAAGGAGCATTTATTGTCACTGTTTATGCAACATCATATTTGTAAAACTAGGTAGAAAAAGAATAACTGGTTATCTTATCAAAGACGTACGGTTGACCCTGGAGTAGCACGGATTTAAGCTGCATGGGTTCATTTTGAGCTGCAGGGGTCCATTTATACACTGGTTTTTCCCAATAGATACAGTACAGTACTGTAAAATGTATTTTCTCTTCCTTATGATTTTCTTAACATTTTTCTCTAGCTTATGTTGTACAAATACAATGTATAATCCATTTAACATACAAAATATATGGTAATGGACTATGTTATTGATAAGGCTTTTCTGGTCAACTGTAGGCTATTAGTAGTTAAGTGTTAGGTGACTCAAAAGTTGTATGTGGATTTTCAACCGTGTGTGGGTCAGCGCCCTAGCCCCTGTGTTGTTCAAGGGCCCACTGTACTAAGTGTTCATGGTTTTGTTTTGTTTTGTTTTGTTTTGTTTCTAGATTCAGGACTGGCAGAGTATGTACCAGTCTACTCATATCCCAATACCAAAGTTTACCCCTGTGGACGAGTCTGTAACATTTATTGGTCGACTCTGCAGAGAAATCTTGAGGATCACAGACCCAAAGTAGGTGTATCTAAATTCCACTGGGCCTTGAACACTGTGGACAATAGAAGTCTCTGAACATCTTCCTCAAATCACACCCTTGTTCCTACCACACTTGGATCCACTCTAGTGGGTTTATTAGAGTCACTTTTTTTGAGGCTGGGTATTTTCTGCAGTGGGACTAAGGAGACCCCAGTCCAAGGAAATGGAGATCAAAATAACTTTCAGGTCTGTTCAGCCACCTTTTAGTTTTA
This sequence comes from Panthera tigris, assembly GCF_018350195.1. Classification (NCBI taxonomy): domain Eukaryota; kingdom Metazoa; phylum Chordata; class Mammalia; order Carnivora; family Felidae; genus Panthera; species Panthera tigris. Next base: position 67,326,561 of record NC_056676.1, on the reverse strand, counting down.
TGTTCTTCTCACTTTCCAACTAACATTCTACTCACTTGGGCCTGCAGACTCCCTAGTACGTTAAAACTTTTTTTATTACGGATTTGCTCATCTGTACCTGTAACTGTGGCACACTCCTCCATTCCAGCCACCAGGTCTTACATTTATCAGACCCTGACCTTTGGAGATTACCCCCCCACCCACGCACTTGTGTAACATTTACCTTGTACACACTTTTCAGCACATTGTACGCATCCCTGATACTCATTACAGCCATCTCTGACATAGGCATTGTTATTCTTCCCATGTTAAAGGGAAGTAACTGAGGCTTAGTAAAGCTAAGTCACTTGCCCAAGATCTGGGTCTAAATGGTGGATCCAGAATACACACCAGCCCTCTGACTCCAGGGCCCAGCTCTTAAGTGCCGTGCTGTTAAGGGCAGGCTGCGTAGCTTTGCATACAGTGGGTCACAGTTTATATACACAGTCACATGAGTGAACATCTCCTGTGGTCAAAACCACCCTTAAGAATAGTTTAGGTGGGCACCACGGGAGACCCTCGCACACTCCTTCCCTCATTACGTCTCATTTTCCTTCTCCTTCTCAGTTGAGCTTCTGATGAGGTAGTCGGTACGAAGCCCAGCTGAAGGAAGGGCAGGCTCGCGTTTTCTGTGTCCTGTCTACCCCTGTGCACATGCTCACTGAGTAGAATGGTTGGTGGGATTACCCAGGAAAAGAGGACTTCTCTTCTTTCTCTGTCCAGCTGTGCGTGCATAGTTGAATTTGTGTAAGCTAAATGGCCTTATGACATGTCTCCTTTGTACAGCCTTCAAATTCTGGCTTATTTTATCTCTTCAAAAGTTATGCAACTTGGTACACTGCATGTAAACTTCTTCCAAAAGTTACAGCGTAAATGAACTTTGTCTGTGACTCATGGGCCAAAAGGAGTAAATGATCCAAAACATTTTGTAACACCTGCTTTCTGGGTACCCATGGGTGGGTCACCGAAGCCCTTCTAGAAGACTATCCACCTAATGCCATGTTAAGACTTGTAGGAAGGATTAAGCATGCTTGGGATTTCCATGTCATGTTATTGGCTTACTCATCGACATGGGGAGCCTCTCGAGTGACACATTCAGAGTGCCAGCCCTGGGTGATCGAATCAGGACTCTTCGAAGCCTTAAAGTAGGATGCAGTTCTGGAAATCTTGTTCTTCCCATTTACTTCCAGATGTAAGCTTCCTTCGCTCCCGTGCCTCATTTCTTAAAGATATGTCCTTAAAGATGTGTCTTAGAACTGGGGGCGTGTCGTCTGTGGAGTTCACTGGAATTTCAGAGGCTGGGCTTCCACCCCAGACCTGCTGAGTCAAACCCCAGGAATGGGATCTGGGCACATGTTTTTAAGTGATTTAAGGTCTCCGTGCCGGCACTGGAGAACAGGAAGATGGTGGTTAAGGATATGGTGTGAGAATCAGGCCTCGCTCTGTTGTGTCATCTGTAAAACAAGGGTCACACAGCTTATGTATTGCAGAGCCATGACGACAATGACCCCGAAGAGCACAGAACCTGACACCGAAGAAGTGCTCAGTAAATACCATTGGTTGTTAGCATTGCCGTCCGCGCACTCCTGAGTCTGAAAGGAATCATTGGTTGGTGACCAGAACTGGGAGGAGAGACGAAACGTCTTTGTTGCCATAGCCACAGATGTTTGATAGGGCAGCAGGATTCAAAGTTCTTTTCTTATCAAAGTGGAAATGGCACGAGCCTCTTACATCCCGATCTTTGGGAATTTAAGGAAAGACGCCGTGGAGCGAAAACTGGGCGCTAATGCGTTCCAGCCTGACAGCCAAATCCGACCTTGGCCTCTCCGCTCAGCTCCAAACAACAGTCCAACTCAGTGGAAATGAATTAGTCCAAGCGGTGACCTGGCATAGGGCAGGAAACGGTGATTTCACTGAATTTTGCCTTCCTGGCCCATTGGGCATTCACCGTGAGATACACTGGGTGCCTGGACGCAGACGTTATTAAACGAATCACGTCATGTCATCCCTTATATCTGGTGCCCAAATCCTGTTACGTCCCCCATCTCCTCAGGATGACCTCTGAGCTGCTTTTGGGTTTTGAGTTTTTTGTCTTTCCTTTAGAATGACATGTCACATTGACCAGCTGAACACTTGGTATGATATGAAGACTCACCAAGAAGTGACCAGCAGCCGGCTCTTCTCAGAAATCCAGACCACCTTGGGGACTTTCGGTCTGAACGGGTTAGACAGGCTTCTGTGCTTTATGATTGTCAAAGAGCTACAGGTGAGCCTTTCGGCCTTCATGCATGGTTCCTGCTACCCTGGGAGAGATTTAACTTTTCTTTCATGCTTTCCTATCCTGACACGAGGCACACACATACATGCTTCTTGTCAGGTAGATAAGAATTGAGAATACACTAGAATTTCCTTGGCCAACACGGTAATTTTTTGGGTGGACCGGTTTTGGGAGTTTCATGTGAGGAAGTTGAGACTCTCTTTGAAACCAACAACTCCTCCGAGCAAGGGGTATTTCTAACAGGACCTAGAAGTTGCCGTTTCCCTGTCATCCTTTATAACATTTTATGACTTAGCCCAGGCTGTGTTCCATACACATTTGAGTTCATTGGAGTGTTGTTCATTTTGTTCATTATGTTTGGTTCTTCTGTTGTGTCTTCGTGTTTTAGAATTTCCTCAGTATGTTTCAGAAAATTATCCTGAGAGACAGAACTGTGCAGGATACCTTGAAAACCCTTATGAATGCTGTCAGCCCCCTAAAAAGCATAGTGGGTAAGTGTTCTGAAACCAGTCTGAGATGGAGGTAACACTAGCTTTTCCAGATTTACTAAATAGAAAATTTTATTTTCACCTTTCAGCAAATTCGAATAAAATTTATCTTTCCGCCATTGCCAAAACACAGAAGATTTGGACAGCTTATCTCGAGGCTATAATGAAGGTATGTTATGGGAGAGAGGGTGATCATCAGTACTGTATTTTTTCAACTATTATCTTCTTGTAACTTTGTCACCCAAAGAAAGCTACTCTTCCTTCTTGCGTCATCAAAGCAAAAATACAACACTTCAGTTTATCATTATTTCTAAGTTCATTTGTCCTTTATCTTCCTTTCTGGGCTGTTCTCGAGTATGTTTTCATTTATGTGGCCCATCGTTTTGCTTAACCTGAAGAAAGCAGTTTCTTTTTGGAACGACCTAGAGCAAGAAGTGCTTTCACACTAGGAGATGGAAACCTTCCTCCCTCAGGGGTGCTCCGTCCTGAGGTGTGACAGGTTTATTTACTGAGCGGCTCTGTCAGTGTCCAGCCCTGGTCCTCTCCAAGTAGGTGCTAGAACAGGACATTTGCCTCTCTCCCCTCTTGTGTCCGCACAGATGTTACAAAGCCAAGTTCTCTAGGACACAAGTTATCCTTACACCCTGCAGAGAACACCGGGTCTTTGGAAACGAGTAAGAAAGTGAGGTGAAGAGATTAACATGGCGGATGGAAATCCAAGTCGCTTTAGGAGTCGCTCATCTGTGCTCCTGCCTTCACGCTGTGGCATTGGCTTTGCGTGTTCCGCGTGTCTTTCTCTCATCACATGATGACCCAAGACCTTCAGCAACGCTTTGTCGAACACTCATGTGCAAATCATTGTCACGTGCTACGAGACAGAGTTGAAGGAAACACTAGCTGCCCCCCTCAGAAAGCCTACGTACTGTCTCGTGGGAAAGAGGAGGTTTCCTGGTGGAAAACTAATCCATGGTTACAGACATCACCTACCACAGGAAAAGCGTAGGCTGCTGTGGGAATTTGCGGAAGTTCCATTCTCTTGTTCCCAATTCTGTTAGTTGTTCGTTGAGACAGTACTCGTGGTGCCTCAGCCAAATTCACAATATATTTCCCATAATTGCAGTGAAAAAAAATTTGTTTTAATTTGGAAACTTAGATTAGGTAACACACAGAGCCTCTGGCTCTGCTGGATGTCCTCTTGTTCCATGTCTGGACGTCCCTTAGCCACGTGATTTCCAGGTATCGAGAGCTTCTCAGGCTAAGTTTCTAACTGCTGGAAAGCTTTCAGGAGGAATGGAGAATTACCTGAGGTCAGACAGGCCTGAGTCTCACCTCTGTGGGAGGCTGAGGGAGGTTGCAGGGATGCGTCAGAGAGGTTCCCTAGTGGCTCTTACAGACCTCTGTGAGTCGTAATTGCTGGTACTTCAGTCATCACCCAAGTATTTCGGCAAGTCAGTGCTCTTTACATAAAGCCCTCAAAGGACCAATTTGTCCTTTTGTCTTTTGCTGATCTGGAACAGTGATGGAGATATTCTGCACTGTTTGCTGGTAGCCATTGGCCCCATGTAGGTACTGAGCGCTTAAGACATGGCTTGTGGGAGTGAGGAACTGAATTTTAAATTTTATTCATTTAAATCTGTTTGAATAGCCGTATGCGGTTGTGGCTGCCCTATCCGTGCAACTCTAGAGAAACGGAGAAAGATGACAACCCAAAGATCTCTCTAGATAGGTAGATAGCATCACCTCCCAGGCTCCTTAGTCTCTCCAGAATCTTCTTAAAGGCTTGTAGTAGGTGAGCACCGAAGAGAAAATGTTGGTCACTGAGATTCAATATTTAAATAAGAGCAAGTTAGGTTAAACTGCCTTTACTTCTGTTTCCATTTCTAGATTGGTATTTTCAAGGGAATCCTGGACATAGAGTAGAATTAAGAGGGAATTACGTGGCAGAGCAGGGGTGGGGGGGCACCTGGGTGGCTCAGTCGGTTAAACATCCAACTTCGGCTCAGGTCATGATTTCATGGTTCGTGAGTTCGAGCCTCATTTCAGACTTTGTGCTGACAGCTCAGAGCCTGGAGCCTGCTTTAGATTCTGTGTTCCCATCTCTCTCTGCACCGCCCCTGTTCACATTCTCTCGTTCTCTCTGTCAACAATAAACATTAAAAAGAAGGAATTACATGGGGCAGATCAAAGTTGAAAGGACATTTTTGAGTGGCCTGATGGGAACCCACTGTCTTCTTGGCCTTGCCCTATTCTAATTTTTAAATAATAGTATTTTTCTATTTCTAAAGGTTTCTTATAAAAACATTTTTTGGATTTTATTTTTTTCATGTAAGTAGAATAATAATCTAGTAAGAATAGTGGCCAAAAGTAATACATCTGAGGCCATTTAACGCTTTTAACTGTTACGAGCTCCATTTATCTAAATATCTTTTCTTTGCTCTTCGGGAAGGCCCCTCTTTTTTTCTTAACCTTTCTCTGCTGCCAACCACTCAGAGGAAATGTGTCTATTCCTCCCTCACCGTTGCTAACATTATAAAACACCTTCCCCCTATTCCTCCTCCTCCTCTCTCTCTCTCTCTCTCTTGCTAATCTTTTGGGGATAGCTTCCCTAGAACAGACAAGAAGGAATTTACTGGCACAGAAAGTTATAGTCTGCTTTTGACTTCCTGATGCCAACAACTGGGACTTTGTTGGAATGATGTGAACTCCGCCCCAGACCTGACCAGAGGTACTTTCCCGTCACCTGGCAGGGGTCCTAGACGTCTCCGCGTATCGCTTATGCTCATCACTACTCGGAAATTACATGCTTGATCCACCACGCTAACATAATTCTGTGTCACAGATCTCTTCTTTGAATAGTTTGAGAATTACACTTGGTTACAACTGGCTGCCATTGTTATCCTTCATGTTTTATTTTGCACATTTGAAAGAATTATTCTGGGGCGCCTGGGTGGCTCAGTCACCTCAGCGTCTGACTTCGGGTCAGGTCATGATCTTAAAGGTTTGTGGGTTTGAGCCCCACGTTGGGCTCTGTGCTGACAGCTTGGAGCGTGGAGCCTGCTTCGGATTCTGTGTCTCCCTCTCTCTGCCATGCCCTGCTCATGCTCTGTCTCTGTCTCTTAAAAAATAAATAATAAACATTAAAAAGAAAAAAAAAGAATTATTCTTGGACTGTGTCAGTAGGCTTCCCCAGATTCCCAGAGAGGTCCAGGATACCAAAAAAAAAAAAAAATGGTTAGGAACCCATGGATGAGGGCTTATCATTGTTAGAAGGGCCTTTTTGGAAAATTTATGTAAGTTATTTTATAACCCAGAAGATTATGTGAACTGTAATCCTAGGTGACCCAGATAGGTTTATATTCACCAAATTTTAGGATAACGGAGTACAGTGGCATCCTTAGGACTCCAGAAAGTTCAGTTTAGGACAAATAAAGGAAGGAGGGCTTCTCATTCGCAGCTACTAAGCTTGGAGAACTTATTGCAAAAGGTCGTAAATAGAGCTTCAATACAGACACCTTTTTGATACGTGAACAACGGAACGTTAATGGGTCACTTTGTAAAATATCGGACTTTGGGGATATTTGAGGTTGGCGTATAGGCGTCTGTCCACACATCCCTTGCAGGGTTCCTTATGCTCCGTCAAGGATGACGCTGGTCTTCACGGGGGAGCCAGTCCAGTCCTGTGGAATGTTGTCATCCTTCCAGTCAAAATTTGTCGTCTTTGTGTTGCCTCCTTGCCGTCCCTTTGCAGCGTGGCGTGTTCCACCTGTTCTTCCTCTTCCTCGTTCACAGGTGGGGCAGATGCAGATTCTGAGACAGCAGATTGCCAACGAGTTAAATTATTCTTGTCGGTTTGACTCCAAACATCTGGCAGCTGCTCTGGAGAATCTCAATAAGTAAGTGCCGGCGTTGGAAACAGCCATCCGTGGGCCCGGATTGTTCGTTATCGGTTAGCGCCCCAGTTTCTTCAGTATGTACTCTTTTACGTTCTTTTGGGGTAAGGAGGCTGTCTGCACCTATGGCCTTCCTTCCCAGGGAAGACAGAATCGAACCCGTCTTTGTAAGCCTCCTCCCTCAGTCTTGTCTCTTGGTCTCAGTCTCTTTCTCTCTCTCTCTCTCTCTCTCTCTCTCTTACTCGCTATTGATGGATTTCATTTATTCAGCCAACGTTTACTGATCACTTAGTACACATCAGACCTTGTGCTAAATACTTGCACAGTTTGAGAAAGCAGTTATTACCAAATGCACAGCTGGATCTCCACAGGACTAGGTCACTGATCATCCGGAGGGCAGTTAGAAGTGTGTTAGTTACCAGCAGTGGCCGTGGGCACACATCCCGGAGTGCGGTCACATCCTCCACCTCACCAGCAACCTGCTCTCATTTCCAGCCTCTACTTAAAAATAAACATCTGGGGGAGCCTGGATGGCTCAGTTGAGTCGGTTGAGCATCTGACTCGATTTCGGCTCAGGTCGTGATCCCAGAGTCGTGGGATAGAGCCCTATGTCAGTCTCTGCACTAAGCGTGGAGCCTGCTTGGGATTCTATCTTGGGCTCCCTCTGCCCCTCTCCCCCACTCATGCGTGTGTGCTCTCCATAAAATTAAAACAAACTTTTTTTTTAATAATAAATAAGTAACTCAGTGCTTTTGACAAAGCAGGTATTGAAAACAGTTCAGTCAGTTCAGAAAAATTGGAACAGTGAGGGTCACCTGGGAGGCTCAGTCAGTTGAGTGGGCCAACTTCGGCTTAGGTCGTGATCTCACAGTTTGTGGGTTCGAGCCCCACATCGTGCTTGCCGCCATCAGCCTGTCAGCACGGAGCCTGCTTCAGATCTTCTGCCCTCCTCTCTCTCTGCCCCTCCCCTGCTCACGCTCTGTCAAACATTAAATGATAAGAAACAAAATTCTTTCTAATCAAAAAAGTTGGAACAGTAAAAGCATTTGATTTGGGTTAACTCCAAAAGATAAAACAATACTAGGTCAAATTTTCCACTTATAACCAGTCACAGGTACAGAAATTGAGAACTAGAAGGATCAAGCCTTCGTTTTACAGATCAGAAAACTGAGGCCCCGAAAGATGACGTCATAGCCCGTACTGACTGCTACATGAATTGCGTTCATCGCTAACATTTATCCTTGCTTCGTGTTGTTTTGTGTCTCTCCTCTAGGGCTCTCCTAGCAGATATCGAAGCCCACTATCAAGACCCTTCACTTCCTTACCCCAAAGAAGACAACACACTCTTGTATGAGATCACAGCCTACCTGGAGGCAGCCGGCATCCACAACCCACTGAATAAGGTCAACGATTAAAATAAGGAACAGAGTGGTGGGAGGCGCATGGTACCGAGGGGGATCCGGCCCGGATAGCAGGTCACTTGCTAAAATATTGGGAGAACCTGGGTTCCAATCCCGGAACCTCCCTTCTCTTAAGCCCTCACTCTCCCTGAGTTTCAATCTCCCACGAGTAACAGGAGAATCACACCTTCCCTGCCTGATAGGGGCCATGGGAATCGAGAGACACGGTGTTTGCCGCAGTTCCTTAAAAAGTGAGAAGTACTCTGTCTGTGGGAGATCAGTTTTAGGTTTGTCCGGGGTTGGGGATTTGAATTGCTGCTAAATGATGGCATTGATCCTTGATGCCCAAACACGCTTCCCTCCGTGGCTGATAGTAATCACAGCCATCATCTGGGGGCCGCGGACGCTTTTTTGTACTTGTGGTTTCCAGAAACCTCTGAGAGCTGAAAGTCTTTTCACGAGTTGGTGCCAGATCTCATTTGGTGGCAAAACTTGTCCCGAACTAACATGAGGCCGTTTATGCTTCTGTGAATATTCATGTTTTGATGCAGAAATACTGATGACTTCGGTGGTAAGGTGTTACCTACACCCCTTATTACTTCTCTAAAATCTGTAAAATCTATATGATCCCCCCGGGTTTGGATGAAAGATCATGAGCCTGAATAGCAGCTGACATTTTTTTTTTTTTTGAGTGCTGACCACGTGCCAAGCACTGTGAACCCCGACCGTGGGTCATGTCACTCCATCTCAGCAGCTCCACGAAACGTGCCGTTGTTGGGTGAGGAACTTGAGGCCGAGAGGCTGATGACCTCACCGGGGCTCCGCTGTAGCATATGCGGCAGAGCCAGCCAGTTGGAGCAGAGCTGGGGCTGCTGGCCAGAGTGCCGGGCTGCTGGCCAGAGTGCCACGCTGCCTCCCAGGGCGGTGAGGGAAGCAGGGAGACAGCGGGATCTGCCCTGACTGTACCGGCCGCACAAGACCTGGTGGGGGGCGGGGGGGCGGAGACTGCTCTGTGACATTGCACAAGGGAAAGTGAATGACACAGGAGACATTTGCTTGCTTTCTACTTACTTAATACCACTCGCTGGCTGGGTGGATCTTCTTTCCTTCTTTCCTTCTTTCCTTCTGCCCAACCCTTTCCCTCCCTCCCCCCTCCTTCCCTCTGTCCTTCCCTACAGCTCTCGGTTGAGTTTGTGTATTTTGCTTTCATCACACTTTCCCCTCTCCGGTTGTTTCTTTTTCTTCTTCTTCTTCTTCTTTATTTTCATTTTATTTTTTTTATCTTAACTTGTTTTATTTTTTATTTTTTTAAAATTTACATCCAAATTAGCATCTAGTGCAACAATGATTTCAGGAGTAGATTCCTTAATGCCGCTCACCCATTTAGCCCATCCCCCCTCTCCCGTTGTTCACGACATTAAGAGGATTCCCGGGGAAAGTAACTGCTATTCTCTAGGCAAAATTGTTCCCTTCCCAGAAGGGCTGATTTTCATATAGGGATTTATGTTTGCAGGGGTCAGTGGCGTTAAATGAAACTCTGAAGGCGGCAAATTAATGGAACCCTCCTAGTTTTAGGTAGTCTGCAGAGCAAAATGAAATAACGTGGAAGCTTCCCGTTTGAAAATGTGCTCTGCGGTATCGCGCACAGTGAAGAGACCATCAATTTTGCTTCCCTTTCTCTTTCCAGATATACATAACAACCAAGCGCCTACCCTATTTTCCAATTGTCAACTTCCTATTTTTGATCGCGCAGTTGCCAAAACTTCAGTACAACAAGAACCTAGGTACCGTATGACATTTTTTGCCATAAGTAACAGTAACAGTGGATTCATACCTAACCAAACAGCTCTTTGTACAGAGAATGCTGCGTCACCTACGAGCCCTTTCCTTAGTTCGATGCGTGTTTGTTTTTATTTTTTAATTTTTTTTCAACGTTTAGTTTTGAGGGAGAGAGAGACAAGAGTGTGAGCAGGGGAGGGGCAGAGAGAGAGGGAGACACAGAATCCGAAGCAGGCTCCAGGCTCCGAGCTGTCAGCACAGAGCCTGATGCAGTGCTCAAACCCACAAGCTGTGAGATCGTGACCTGATCAGTCGGACACTTAACCGACTGAGCCACCCAGGCGCCCCTTCATTGTGTGTTTATAAAGTGCATGTCTTTGGGCCTGTGAAATATGATGCTTCTAAGTGATGTGGAAAGTGGATTTGCCTTTTTTTTTTTTAAGTTTATTTTAAAGTTTATTTATTTTGAGAGAGACAGAGACAGAGCACGAGTTGGGGAGGGGCAGAGAGAGAGGGAGGCAGAGAATCCCAAGCAGGCTCCACTGTCAGCATGGAGCCCGACACGGGCCTCCAGCCCACAAAGCCATAAGATCGTGACCTGAGCTGAAAGCAAGAGTCGGATGCTTAATGGACTGAGCCACCCAGGCGCCCCTAAGTTTATTTATTTATTTTCAGAGAGAGTGAGGAAGGGACAGAGAATCCCAAGCAGGCTCCGCACTGTCAGTGCAGAGCCAGATGTGGGGTTCGAACTCACAAACCATGAGATCATGACCTGAGCCGAAATCAAGAGTCAGACACTTAATTGACTGATCCACCCGGGTCCCCCTACAGTGGATTTACCACGAACTAAGTACGGTCCGCCTTTAATTTCCAAACATTATCCAACCTGTAAAATGTGTGGGATCTTTGCTTCTCTCCTTTCCTTAATGTTGAGGCAGCTGATCATGGTGTGAGAGAAACTTGGTTAATGTTTCCTTCTCACAACAAGTGTCCTGAGCCTCCCGTGTGTATCGGGAGCTGCGGTATGAAAAGTAACGAGACGGTGAAGGAGAGAAGACCGACACCAGAATATCGAAACTTTAAGACGTGTAAATGATGCCATATGAAAATACTCGGAATGAGCAACAGCTACCAGGACCTTCCAGTGTGTGTGTCCTGTCCAGGAACATAGCCCGAATTTTTTTGCCATTGGGCACTTTCCCTTGAGTATTTTTTATCATCTCTTACTTTTCTAATAGATTCCCAGGTACTTCCTCTGCCTCCAGACTTTGTATCAAAGTGGAGCTTTGTAAAGTCTGCTATAGAGTTCAATTTACTTTAGAAGTATTTTAAGAGCTTTTCTATAAATGTAACTCTATTATTTTTTAACTAGAAGTTCTGAAATGAATTTCTTGCTTGAAGTATTTTTCTTCCTAATTCATAAGCTCTTTTAGGAAGATGTGGAGTCTCTTTAGGATTTTTACTCTCTGATTCAAAAATACTCCTTGATCCCAGGCACAGCTCCCGTAACAGTACCTGTCCCTGGCACAGACTTGCAGGGCACGGTGGCCCCATAAATACTGCTGCAAGAATGAGGAACAGACATGTGTCCGGTTTCTGGCTCTCCCACTGCTCACTTCCCAGGGCTCACCTTGTGACTTTGGCCAAGTTACTTAACCTCTCAGGGCCAACCAGAAACAGTACCTGGCCCGGAGCAAGTGCTCCATTGATGCTAACCCCTTTTCTGTGTATCGGTCAAAATCAGGGTAAAGAACCACCCCAAGGTGGATTTAAGAGTTCATCTCAAGACTCCGAGCCACGTTCTCCTTCTGTGGTCCCTGTTACAACTAAACAAGGATATATGATACTTCTGGGGCACCTGGGTGACTCAGTTGGTTGAGCATCTGACTTTGGCTCAGGTCACCATCTTATGGTTCGTGAGTTTGAGCCCTGCCTCCCGCCCCCGCCCCCCCGCTGCCTCTCTCTCTCTGCCCCTCCCCTGCTCATTCTCTCTCTAGATAAATAAAAACTTTAAAAAAAAAAGAATATATGATCCTTTATAGTGATGGATTGTCAGTGCATAAAGATAATCTTGTTTTTATTAAAGACTGTTCACTGGTCTCATTCTTAGGTAATATTTCTTTCATTGTACAGCTGCTTATAGGAAGTATTCCCTTGAATTCCCAGATCTCTCAACAAAACAAAACAAATGAAACCTTTAGTGTCCTGGAGATGTATCTCTATCTGACTGCAGTTATTTTCATGAATTAAACTGACGTGTTAATCTGGGGACCAAAATAATGAAAAAGAGGACTAGGAAGGAACATCCGGGTGTTTGGACCGCAAGAAAACATTTATTTCACCTTGCGAGTGTTGCTCTCGAGACTGATCTAAGAAACCCCTGCCTGCTTTGGTCTGTCCTTTAAGGAAGCATCTCCACGGTGCCGCATTCAGAGCGGAAGTTCCTTTTGTGAAGCATCGTGGTCGCTGTGTGCCTGGAAAGGGTTAATTCTCCATGTTCTGACTGCCTTTATTGTCTTGTATGGTAGATCCTTGAGCAAATTCAGAGTTGCCAAGGCCCAGGTTAGGGAAGTCAGGATAACTTGTTTTGGCATCTCTGGGTTAAGTAAGAGAGTTTCCGGTCTTCACAAGAGCCCAGGGATGGCATCTGAAGGTCTGGCCAGTTTAACGCCTTTCTCCAAAGCGCTGGACCATTTTACATCCCACCAGCGTTTGGCAACGTAAGTCGTCTTACTTTTAACTGATCTGTTGGGTGTGTATGGTATCTTGTGGTTTTTAATTTGCCTTCCCCTAATGACTAATGATGCTGCGTGCTTTTTGGCCATTCTTTATATCTTTCTTTGTTAAGCGTTAATGTCTTTTGCCTGTTTTTAAATTAGGTTGATTGCTTTTTTATCACTAGGTTGTAGGAGTTATTTATATTTATGGATACTCTTTTTTTTTTTTTAATCTAAATGGTACACACTACTCACATGGCTCCATTTCTTTTTCTTTTTTAATGTTTATTTTTGAGAGAGAGAGAGAGAGAGAGAGAGAGAGAGAATCCAAAGCAGGCTCTGCACGCAGGGCTCCATCCCAGGAACCGTGAGATCATGACCTGAGCCAAAGTCAGATGCTTAAGTGACTGAACCCCCCTGGCGTACCCCACCTATTTATTTTCTTACTGGTGACCTTAATGAGCAGAAAATTTTAACTAATAATGTCCAGTTTATCCATTTGTCCTTTATAACTGTCCTTTTCTGTGTCCGGTCTAAGAAATCTTTGACTAACCCTAAGGTTACGAAGATATTCTCCTATGGTTTTTTTCTAGAAGCTTTGTGGTTTTAGCCCTTACATTGAGGTTTGTGGTCCATTTAAAATTACTTTCTATGTACAGTGTGAGGATATTCAGTGTCAGCACCATTTATTGAAAAGATTTCTTGTTCTCCATTGAATTGTTTGGATATGTGTGGAAATCCGATTGTTCCTATAAGGGTGGGACTGTGTCTGGATTTTCTATTCCGTTCCATTGATCTATTTATCCTCATGCCCGTACTGCCTTGATTACTATAACTTTATAAGAAGTCTTGAAATCAGGCCATATAAGTCTTCCAACTTTGTTCTTTTTCAACATTGTGTTTCTTTCCCCTCAAAGACCCTAAGCTCTAGCTCCTGTTCCCCAAGCAGCCATCCGGGCAGAAGGCCAAGGCCTCCAGATTTGGGCAGAAGTCCTTAGTGAAAAAGCCAGTTTTGGCACTCACCCATTCCACGAATTTCCTTCTTCCACCGTGCAGGCTTCTGCAGATTCTTTAATCACATAACGTTCCACGTTGTGTTTAAAGATACGTCTTAGAGATGTTATCCGGGATTCAGACTGTTTTCGTTTAAGAGACTGGCTCAGTGTGGATAACATGCCATGCTGCCATGAACAGAAGTTGCTTGTAGCTAATTTTTACTTTCTCGTTTCCCTTTAAAGATACAGATCTTTAAACTTGTCTGCAACGGCGTGTGTTATTGTATTATCCAAAAGAGACAGTGACGATGGTTATAAAAATCAGTAACCGTTTGACTCTGTTGGATCAGACCACCGGAAGCCCCCAGCAATCCCGGGCCGAATTCAAACAGTAGTCCAGAGTTGTTGTTCCCCAGTTCATCTGCCAGTGCAGGCGCGGCCCCCAAACATGTTGACGTTCACAAGCATTCATGCTGAATGAACACCGCCAAAGGCAAGCCCTTGGCTTTGGCGGCATAATTTGTGATTTGTCACTCCTTTTGCAGGAATGGTCTGCCGGAAACCCGCGGACCCCGTGGACTGGCCGCCGCTCGTCCTGGGATTGCTCACCCTGCTGAAGCAGTTTCATTCCCGGTACACCGAGCAGTTCCTGGCGCTGATCGGCCAGTTTATCCGCTCCACAGTGGAGCAGTGCACAAGGTACCAAAAGCCGGTCTGGAAAGAACAGAATCAGTGTTACAGAATCGGCTGTAAACCTTGCGTGCGAAGTTCCTCCTGTTGTCTCCCTCGTAGAGATGGGACTTGCTGTCACCCTGCTGTGTAAAGCAAGTCAGGGCCCACCTCGTTCAGAGCAACTAAAGACAACCCATCCGTAGTCACTCTGCTGGGGGAGCCCCCTCGGTGAGCTCCACAGTGATTTTACAAGGACGAGTCATGACCAGGATTCGCGACCCCCGCGGGGAAGAGAGTGCAGGCCTGTTCCTCTGCTGTCCTGGGTGCTGTGCTCAGAGCTCAGGGAGCCCGGCCCTCCGGCCGGGCCACTGGCATAGGATGGCCCCACAGCCTTCAGCGGGAGTCAGGGAGCACGTCCGTGTCAGCCTGGGCACGGCCTGGGTTCCCGGTGTATGAGGAAACAGAAGTCACATCAAAGCCCCTGTGGGATACGAGGCTCGTAAACCCTTTCTTCTTCCCGCCCCCCGAAAATGTGGCTTCTCTGGGATAGAAAAAAACAGTTATTTGCAGGAGATGCTGGGTCCTGAGCCTCCTCTGTTACCCTGAAGGGTCAGGCCACCTGACTAAATTTCTCTGGCATGTTGCACATCCAACGTCTGGAAGAGTACCGCCTGGTCGCTTGGGTCAGTGTAACTTAAAGACTGATGGGAATGACCTTACAGGTCCTCACAGTGCATCCCTGACCGGACATGATTTCAGAGGCCGTTTAGTTTACCTCAGCCAGGATGTGAATCGGCGCTCAGATGCCCCTGGCAGGAACCATCCCGATCTGCTCGGACACCCCCCTGGGTGAGGTACTCATCACCTCTCAAGGCCACACAGCCCTGGTCACTGGAAAGTGGCTGACTGTGATGAATGGAAAATTCCATCCTGTCTCTCTGAGATTTCGCTCTCTGGGCCTCCCTCCACGCTCTGAAATTAGAAGAAATACAGTCTCCTTCCTTTGTGAATGTCAGCTGTTGCCTTAGGTCTTTTCCTTTAGATAAGCTGACTTCCACCTGTTCCTGTGCACCACGCTGTGGCCACTCACCGCATCCGTGGCCTCTTCTGGGGGTTCCAGTTGGTAATCCCACTACTTAATATGTGGTTTCCCAAACCCACACCGGGATTCCAAAAACAGCTGACCCCTTAAGGCGGAGGGGTCATAAGCTCCTTCATTCCAGGTCCCGTGTGGAGTGCAGTGCGGCTAGAATTGCAAGACCGGGTTCTTGACCTCTTGCAACCTTCTCAACCCCTGACCTCTTTTCCCCGAGAGCATCAGTCAGGCTAATTCTGCCCCATCTTAGTTAGCGGACCCAACGACAGACGGACGCTGGGTGTCTTTCTAGGACGTATGCTGAGACTTGCTTCCAACAGCCGACTTTTTAACAATTAAAAAACAGAAGGTAGCTCAGAAGGATGGGGAAGTCTCGGAAATGGAATTGCAGCAATTGCAAAACGAGGTCGGTTGCAAAGGGCAGCAGTGAGCACCCAAAAACCTAGTGCATCTGGCTCCGGACCATGAAGAGGAAGCCAGGGCTGCAGTCAGCTTGGTCCAAGGCGATTGGGAAGTGACCTCCACACGGGCCACCCCAACCCCAGTCCCCCATCTGTCAGGAGCTGGCAAATCCTTCCTGATTCTTCCTCACCAGTGACTACAAAGCGTGGCTGTAGCACAGCCTGTTACCGGTGACCCTGACAGAGGTCACCAGGAGACGGGCATCAGGCCACGGCTCGGTTTCTGGTTTGTTCAAGTGCAGTGACATCAGGAGCGTGGGATGCACGGAGGCTCTCCCTTTCCCTCGCCGCCCTGGTCCTGCACTGAAAGATTGAGAGCAGCGGCAGCTTTTTTCCAGGTGTAACCACCCTTCAACCTGCTTTTCCAAAGCAAAACATCATCAGGGAAACTAATCAGTAATCCAATTCCATGAAATCCTTCATTAATCAGAAAATGCCGTTCTGTACGTAAATTAGAAATCGTTTTAAGAGCTGAAGATTCCTTCCGCTGTAAAGAAAGGGTGTAGGCTCCGTGAGAAGCCTGTCACGTCCTCTGCTGCATCCACAGCTCTGGAACGGTTTGGGCAGCGTGGCGGTCGTGTGAGTGAACGAGTAGGATCCGTATGGGAAGTTACTGGACGCTGTACTGGACCCCTTTGAATGTACGGTAGGGGGCAGGTGCCGTCCCAGATGCTGAGGAGAGAAGGCTAAAGACAGGACCCAGGCCCTCGAGGAAACCAACATGCAAACAACTGAAAACCTCCGAGACTTGGGGGAGAATACTGAGTATGCTCAAAGCGTACGAAAAGGCCATCTGCCCAGAGGAGTGAGGGAGGCCTTTCAAAGGAGGAAGAAGCTAAGCTAGAACTGGCAAGATGCCTAGAAATTTACTCGTAAAGTAGGCGTGCAGAGCAAATGGAGCCGCAGAGACCGGGGGCTGGGGAAGCGCGGCCTGTTCAGGGACCTGCCAGTTCTTGAATCACGAGGTGCAGGGTGGTGAGCAGTGAGTCTAGACGGACAGCGGGGGCCGTGTGGTGGAGGCCCACGTAAGCCATTCAGCGCAGTCTGCCTCCTCTGGGTTATGTTCTGAGAATACACCCACAGGATAATGATATGAATCGAGAGGATGTTCTAGAGATTTTCTCCTTTGACTTTAGTGGTCTGTCGTTTCTCTAGTCTCAGTATTTTGACTGAGGGCCCACCACGTGCAAAGCGGTGCATTGACCCAGACTGTTCTCTGTTGCAGCCAGAAGATACCCGAAATGCCTGCGGACGTTGTGGGTGCCCTCCTGTTTCTGGAGGATTATGTTCGGTACACAAAGCTACCTAGGAGGGTAAGCAGTAGACAAAGGACGATATTAAAGCCCTTTTTGTAAAAAGGGGCCATTAAGAGTGGCCCTGGAGGGGCGCCCGGGTGGCTCAGTCGGTTAGGCGTCCAACTTCGGCTCAGGTCATGATCTCACAGTTCATGGGTTGGTGCCCCACATTGGGCTCAGTGCTGACAGCCCAGAACCTGCTTCAGATTCTGTGTCTCCCTCCCTCCCTGCCCCTCCCCTGCTCATGCTCTGTCTCTCTCTCTCTCTCAAAAATAAAATAAACATTAAAAAAAATTTTTTTAATTAAAAATAAGAGCGGCCCTGGACTCACTAGGGGTACAGTCCAGGAGCTTATCCCAGTGGATGCTCTGAGCCCCCCTGGCCTCCTTCTGCCCGCAGCTGTGAGCGCTCCTTTCACTGCGTTTGGTGTTTCACAAGCCCGACTCTCACCGCACCTACCCCCCTCCTCCCTCCCTACCGCGCCCCCCTCCCAAGCAGCTCACCCAGCCCTGCTTCTGGTTCCAGAGGAATAGATGGGCAGTCCAGGAGGGAATCCTGGAGGCAATAATTGTGTGGGTGGTTTTTCCCCCGCTTCCCACAGCAAGTTCAGTTCAGTTCACACCACAACTAACATATTTACCCAGGGTTTCCAAAAATGGCTTCATTTTTTACTCCCCAAGATAGTCTTTCCTGTTCCTTTCTCACTAATAATTCCACTTTGGTAAGTTTCAGCTCAAAGTGCAGAGCTTCGTACTAAAATACAAAAGACTTTTGATAGATTCCGAAAAGCGATTCTGATTTTTTTTAATTAGCAGGTTACTTTTTCATAACAGCCAAAGACGACGTTTTAAAAATTAACTGGCGACATCTTCCGCAATAGTGAAACGCTGGCGGCGTCCCCACTGAAGTCGGCGCCGTAACGGTGATCTAGCAGTACCGACTCTCGCCGCGGCTTTGGCCGTACAGGTTCAAGGCAATAAACCAAGTGACAATTTAAAAATGCACAAAGGAAGACAAATTTGTATTGTTCACAGAGGATGTAATTGTCTTCCTTGAATACCCGCTGGAATCATGTGGAAAACTGTTCCAATTTAAGACTACAGAAAAGCCGATTAGAGAATGTACAGGGTAAATGCACGAATGCACGAATAACTAACGCAAACACATGGTGTGAAAAAGATCCCATTCGCAGAATTAAGGAAATAGCGTAGCCAGGAGTAGTAACCTCTACAGGAGGGGCGCCTGGGGGGCTCAGTCGGTTAAGCGTCAACCGCTTCAGTTCAGCTCAGGTCATGATCTCGTGGTTCATAGGATCAAGCCCCACACTGGGCTCCGTGCTGACAGCGCGGAGCCTGCTTGGGATTCTCTCTCCATCTCTCTGCCCCTCTCCCACTCACGAGCTCACTGTCTCGCAAACTTTAAAAAAAAAAGCTAAAACGCTGCAAGAAACACGGTTTAGAAAAAATAAGTTATTTTTGATATTTTAATAACAGTTTAGAACAAAGTATAAAAATTCAGAGTCCATCATTCTGAATAAGGAAACTCAAAGAGTAGTTTTTATTTGTTTATAGGTTTATTGCAGCTATGATCAAAATCCCAGATAATTTTTGTAACGTTGGGGGGGGGGGGGGATTTTTAAACATTTTATAGAACTCAGACCAAAAGTAGATTGTTTCTAAAGAAGACATTTAAAACATACCAAATACTTAAAACTATTGTAAAACTACAAAAATCACAATAGTGTGGCAGTGGTATGAAACTCAGTAGATGAATCAATCGATCAGAATATGTAGCTTCCTTGGGGCACCTGGGCGGCTCAGTCAGTGAAGCGCCCGACTTTGGCTCAGGTCATGACCTCACGGTTTGTGAGTTCGAGCCCCGTGTTGCGCTCTGTGCTGACAGCCCAGGGCCTGGAACCTGCTTGGGATTCTGTGTCTCCTTCTCTTTCTGCCCCTCCCCCACTCACAGTCTGTCTCTTTCTCTCTCTCTCTCTCTCTCTCAAAAATAAACATACATTTAAAAAAATTTTTAAACAAAAAAGAATATGTAGCCTCCTTACATACAGCTGCATGTAAGGGAAAGTAGCATCATAAATTAGGGGAGTAAGGAAATATTTTAGTCAATAGTGCTAGCACCGTTAGTTCATTATGTGATAGTCAAAAAATAGCCACTTAGTGTCTTCACATCTTTCTTATATCCATACAGCTAGTATGGAAAATAGAACCAGTAAACACAAACATTTTATACTACTATGTATGAGCTCTCAGAACTTTCTATATAAACACCAAAGGAAGAAACCATAAAGGAAACGATTTAGAGATTTGATCTCATGAATGCTGAATGTAATGAAACAATTCTGTCAAGTGTCTCTTAATTTAAAAAAAAAATGGGGAAAATATCAACAGAGGATCAGTTTTCTTGATGTGTGGCATGTTCTTTTACATCAGTAAGAAAAAGATAACCAATCCAATAGGAGGGGGGAAAAAAGACAAGGGATATTAATAGGCAGTTTTCAGGAAAAGAAATACAAATGGCCAATAAACATTTGTAAAAATGTTCAACCTTAATGCAGGTGTCACACATCAAAATAACAGTAAAACTTACCGTTTCCACCCATCATATTAATAAAAAGTAAAATGTTGGGCGCCCGCTGTGTGGAAATCTTTAGAGAACTAGGACTTCTTAACTTCTCAGTACTGTTGATGGCAGTGTAAATTGTTTATTCTATGGGAGGGCCATTTGGCTTAATTCAAAAATAACTCGTAATATTCTCACCTGGTCCGTGCAGTTCAACTGCTTGGAATGTATCTGCTGGGTATATGTGCAAAAGTTCACCAAGATGCGTGTGCAGGGATGTTCATTACAGAAGATTTAGCAGAGGCAGGGGCACCTGGGTGGCTCAGTTAGTTGAGCGTCCCGACTCTTGATTTCAGCTCAGGTTCATGATCTCACAGTTCGTGGGATCGAGCCCTACCTCAGCGCAGAGCCTGCTTAGGATTCTCTCTCCCACAAAATAAATGAATAAACAACAACAAAAGATCTAGCAGAGGCAAAGGACACAAGGTCATGTGATCCTAAGTTTGAGTATGTGTTATGTGTAAATTGGAGGGATTCGTACAAAATAATTGCCAGTTTGAGTTTTCTCTTTAAGGGTTTAAGATTAAAGATTATTTATTTCCATTTTACACTTCTCTGCATTTGCTAAATTTCCTCCGAGTAGCAGATGATCCCTTTATAATCAGGAAAAAAAATTAAACGCTGCTTTTAAAAAATAACCAATTTTGGAGCACATGGGTGGGTGGCCCAGCCAGCTGAGCATCTGAGTCTCGATTTTGGTTCAGATCATGATGTCGTGGTTTGGGAGTTCAAGCCCCACGTTGGGCTTTGCGCTGACAGTGCAGACCCTGCTTGGGATTCTCTTCCTGTCTCGCTCTCTGTCCCTCTCCACCTCATGCTCTCTCAAAATAAACTTCTAAAAAAAAAATTCTTTCTCTCTCTCTGTGCCCCTCTCCCCTGCTCATGCTCTTGCCGTCTATAAAAATAAAAAAATTTCCAATTTCTAGCAGTTGGAGCTCACCTAGCCCTACATCCCACCCATTCACCCTACCCACCCCTCCTCGGGCTTCCCCCAAGAACAGTTCAGGACTGCGTGCTGAGGCCCTTACCTCCCCCCCCCCCCCCCCCACCGACCTGTCCCTGGGGATACGCTGTTCTTCCCAGGTGGGTCCTAGATCAGTTGTGAGGTGACCTGAGATCACCTGTCAGCGCTTCCCAGAGGCGTGCGCATTCCTAGCACCTCAAGTGCCCCGGGGAGCCGGAGAGCCTGAGAGCTGAGCCGAGCGGAGGAGCTCACACCTGGCGCGTTTGGAGGCGGGAGCACCGTAGAACGTTCCCTCGGATGCCAGCAGGGCCGAGGAGCTAGGCACCAGTGTGAGGAAGGACAGCAACGCGAGGCAGCGGTTTCAGGGAGTGCTCCTCCCCTGCGAGTCCACTTGCCTGAGACCCACCTTGCTGCCAAGGGGGTTTTTGTTTTCCTTGCATGTGGAAAATTCTGACCTTGTTCTGAATCAGAACACTAGGAAAAAAGTAACTCTTCTGTTTACTCTTTTTAGGTTGCTGAAGCACACGTGCCTAACTTCATCTTTGATGAATTCAGAACAGTCCTCTAACTTTTTTGACATCTGCGTCTTCGGGCAGAGGCTTGTCCTTCAATCTTCCCATGACTAAAATGAATTTAGAAATGAAGAAACTCAGCTGCTCGTAGAACTGCATCGCTCCCCTTAACTGTGGGAAACGTCAGGTATTAAGATGTATCTCACGGCACTCGTTCATATAATTAATATTGTTTAAATCATGGTATTATATGCAATTTGTATCATGTAGGAGCAGAATGCATTTTTGTACTGCCTCTTATAAATGCCGAATGTAATTGTTACATATAAATCCATTTAGTTTTATGTTCTAAAGAACTATTTGTGCAATTCGGGATTTTCAGTAAAATAGTAATTGCCAGTACCTAAAGGGGTCCTTCTGCCTATGATTCCAAAACTGTGTATTCATTGTTTAAAAAAACAACAAACAAACAAAAAAACCTCTGGAAGGTAAGCGAGGAATCTGGTAGGTCCCATGGATACCCCCACAACAGGCTGGCAGGCACAGGTGATGGCCAGACCGGGACCAGAGACCACACGCTCCACGGACTAGGTACTGTGGAAGTTTCTTGGTGTCTGAGGTTCACTGTTCTCTTCCAGCCATAGAACCCCGGCGGGGGGTGGGGAGGGGGCAGTTCCCAGCATGCCTTCTGGGTGTCCCTCCAACTTCAGCTGCTCCTTCCGTCCTTCCCCACCCCCCTCTTCCCCAGCCACCTGAGCCCCACCCCAGCAGCCCGGCCTAGTCAAGGCCCAGCACAGAATTTTAAAAGTGAACGGTCACCCAGCGTGCCTGGGTGGCTCAGTCGGTTGAGCGTCCGACTTTGGCTCAGGTCACGATCTTGCCATTCGTGAGTTCGAGCCCCGTGTCAGGCTCTGTGCTGACAGCTCGGAGCCTGGAGCCTGCTTCGGATTCTGTCTCCCTCTCTCTCCGCCCCTTCCCCGCTCACAATCTCTCTCTCTCTCAAACAAAATAAACATTAAAAAAAATTGTTTTTACAGCAAATTGTTGCCCAATACATAAGGAGTTTGGAAGTGCCCCCCCGTGGGAGGCTGGCATGGCACATGAGAACTCAGTCCATGGCCATCCAGCATCATCTCAAAAATACCTTGCGGTTTTCCATCTGTAATCAGGTAACATTAACTGCACGAAGTGAGATCTTTAGTTCTCTGTGAAAATGGCCCCCAAAGAAAGCCAGCTGCTAAAAAGGCCAGACTAAGAAAGTGAGATTTAAACCAGAAAATGGAAGTGTGGAATACCCTAGAGGGACTTTGACAAAACCAAGGGAATGAGTCCACCACACGTGCTAAAATGAGGCAAATGAGGTATGCAAGCAACACCACCTGTGATGTGGCAAATGTCCTCGATGGAGAGAAAAAGTGAGAAAGAGAAATTTTTGTTATAAAAGCCTTTTTTAGGGGCACCTGGGGTGGTTCAGTCAGTCAAGCGTCTGACTTTGGCTCAGGTCATGATCTCACGGTTCGTGGGTTCGAGCCCCGCATCGGGCTCTGTGCTGGCAGTGCAGAGCCTGCTTGGGAGCCTCTGTGCCCCTCCCCTGCTCATCCTCTCTCTAAACATTAAAAAAAAATTTAATAAAAGCTTTTTAAGTCCTTTTAGCCCTTATCATTATAATCTGAAGTAGTTACTTAATATTCCAAGTCATGTTTTACCGCTCTTTCAGGAGCAGTTTACTTTGGTGACATCTGGGGGTTTACTGAAATTCCATGACACCTTTCTGATGTCCACGATCTCCCCAAATATACTAAAACTCCGTCAATTCGGATCTTTCAGCATTCTGCCAGACATCACAAGTGCTTGTTTCTTCACATAATCCCAGCCTGGCTAATTCGTGTTATACGATGGAACGTCTAAAGCCCTTGATTGTTCTGTGTGAACGTGTTTTCACAGAACCCAGAAGAGAACCTTATCTGACTGGTTGGGTACGTGAGGAAAGCAGAGTACAGAGGTATTAAGGCCACTTCCCCGGCATCGGTTATTTAACAGAACAGGCAGAACAGGCTTCCCTCTGCGCTTTCAGTCCGGCTTTGGTTTTCCTTCGGAAACATGATCCTGAAGCTACATAGAGTCCACAACAGAGTCGAAGACATTCGAGCTCATTCTCCACTTTATTTGCATGTCCCGCATGACTCTGCCCAAATCCCCAAAGTCAAAAGAAAAACTGCAGAGCCTCAGTGTTAGCACTAATTTATGATCACGATCATTTCTCTCAAAGGTCTATTTTACCCTTCGTTTTAAATTGCAAAGTATATATTTACATGTTTATATACACATAACCTCAAAAACAAATTAACCCCAATCTTGGTCCAAGAGTTTCCACTTTAGAAGTGGTTTCCTTCTCTGCTATGTACATCCTCTTGCAAGAGTCTCTTAGGACTTGCTGAGTTCCAAATATTCGTTCACAAATGGTTCCCTTTTTAGCTTAATGAACCAAGTACTTAATTTCCGAGTAAATCAGAGGAAATATTACAGAGCATGCTTTGTACAGGACAGCACCACTACTGAAAATGGCTCGGGGTTTTGTAATCCAAGGTTCCGACTTGAAGCAAAAATACGTGGCGTAGATCACAACAGCAAAGAAATGTCCAATTAAAACTAGAGGGTTAGGAGACAGTCTGTAACAGAAAAAAACAAACAAACAAAAATATATATATTAGTAAGACCCGGCAATAAGAATTTACTCATAAAAAGGTTCTCATTATGTATCATCTACAAAGCTGAACACACGCTCTACACTTGAGAGGACTGCAAGCTTGTGTGGCCTGCTGTATGATGACAGGGACAGATACGTGTTCTTACAAGAAACTCCTTAGACTACCCCCTGTCAGAGAAGCCAGCAACTCTTGGTCTAGTTCACATAAACTGTAGGTTTTGAGCTGTTCCACTGATCTTGAGATCTCAGTCCCAAGTACCTGGATGGCCTGACCTGTGGGAGTCTTAGGTTTTCCAAAGATAACAGTATTGACATTCAGATCATAGATGAATGAGAAGAGACTTGAAGAATTTTACCCTGCAGACTTTTCAAGAATTCTATGTATGCCTGTACTGTCAAAACCATTACTGAGTTTCACAAGTCCCTACACGTCAACTGAATTAAGTTTTAAATACAAATTCCTCTGTTACCTGTGGCTCCCAACAATCAGATCATGTGGTTAAACCCACCAGCCAAAACTAAGTTTCTATTTTAATCAGGGCTTTAGCCCCCTCTACCACCACCTTCTGCTCACCACTTTTCCCAGAAGTAAAACACAGGACTAAGTGTTGCTTTTTTCCTTTCTCTGAGCTACCTTCTGATTGAGATTCTAATGGATAGTAAAGTGACAAAATGTATAAGGAAGAAAGACTTGCAGTAATTGATAAACTGAGCAGTCCCAAAGAAGATCTGAAATACCCAGTTCCTGTGTCATCGAAACAACCCAGGGTGCCTGGGTGGTTCAGTAGGTTAAGCGTCCGAATCTCGGTTTCAGTTCAGATCATGATCTCACAGTGTGGGAGTTCAAGCCCCACATTGGGCTCTGCACTCACAACATTGGGCTCTGCACTCACAGCACGGAGCTTGCTTGGGATTTCTCTGTCTCTCTCTGTCTCTCTCTCTCTGTCTCTCTCTCCCTTTGCTCCTCCCCTGCCTGCACTCTTTCTCAAAATAAATAAGCATTAAATATATTGAAATAAATAAATACAACTTACACAGAAAGCAGCCCAACAGGACCAGCAATACATTCTCCACCAAGTTTGAAATAAAGAAAACAGGCTTTTCTTAGTTGATGTACGGAATCTAAAATAAAATTTTAAAATCGCTCTGAATCAAAATATTCACATATTTATTTTAGGGTGCTAATGATCTGTCGGAAAAAAAGGTAACATAGACCAAACCTTATAATTTTTTTAAAAATCTAGTCCTGGAATTTCAACAACTCAAAATTTCTTTTGATTTCCATAATTAGCATTATGGGCAATAGCTTAAGTGTGAACAAACTTTTCTGTTAGTAAATAATCACTGTAAAAAGCATGCAGGTCTCAGAAGTTAAAGTTGTTTAAGTGTTATTTCCTTGACTGTGTTGTAAATTCATTAAATGATGCAAATATGTTGTAAATTCTTTTGGTCATAAAAACACAATTCTAGAAACCAAACTCCCAATCTCTAAGATACCCAACCTGTATTTCTGAGCATATTATCAAGTAAAAATAGCTGTGAATATTAAATATTAATAATGCCTTATATTTGTATACTTTTTCATACTTTTCAAAGTAACCTGTTAAACCTTCACAACACAGTGTTATCAACCAATAATCTTTCTATTTAGAATCAATGTTCTTTTCAGGTATACTTAAGATTTTTCTTTAGAACAGATAAAAAAGGATATAATAGGTAATCTCACTCCAATAAAACTCTTTCCTCTTCTTGTTTGTTGGCAGATTGAAATTCATAATGTAAGACTCTCAAGAGCTTAGGAAAGCTTAAAAAGAAGTGCTTAGAAAAACTCAAAACTTTTCTTTTTACTTGCCCACCCCGCCAGTTTAGCTTCCGTGCCAGTTAGCAAGAGAGGGTAGATTGGCGAACCACTATCAATGAGTTGGTTTTTGTCTTTTAGCAAGGATAACGTGTATGGAGGCTATAGAAGGCACTTGTGTTGTATCAGGTCACCGAAGAACTGGATCGCCAGTTCATGGAAGTAGGCTTCTTGTAAATATCTGAGGTAATAGGATTGGAGTCACATTTATTCCTGAAGACGTAAACGTCCGATTTCATCGTGGCACAGTCGCCTCCTCTCCATTTCTACTGCTTCTGCTGCGTCACGTTTTCCTCAATGTACAGACTGACCATCGCCACTTTACGATGTGGAAGCAAATACAAAAGCATGGGAACGTTTCAAGTGAGTAAAAGGGGGACGCGTTCTGCTATTTGTGCATCGTAGCAGGAGACAAAAATCTAACCTTGTTACGAAGCTCATTACTTATTTTACAAAATACAACGAACAGCAATCGAAACTGGTGTTCAAGGAAGAAAAGGCTTAACAACTATGTTTCGTTTTCATTCACGGCCAGAAGACCCTCCATCACGACTTGGTGCATCTGTGGCTCTGCGTGAGCTGATTTGGGCCAGAGGAATGAATAGACACGTTATTGAAGTATTGCTGTTAATACTTCCCCACAAAGTGGTGGATACGTGATAACTAGAGGCTAAAAGTCTTGCGCAAGGATGGAGTTAAGGGCCAACCAGTTGGGAGTCAGCAGACTTGGTAAATATTTCTATTTGTGGCCTAACGACTAACTTTTTTATAATTCAGTTCCCTTCCTGTGATAAAAATCAATTTTTTAATTTTAAAAATCAGTAATTTCCACTAAAAATTATCTATACTTAGGGGCACCTGGGTGGCTCTATTGGTTAAGAGTCCGACTTTGGCTGAGGTCACGATCTCATGGTTCATGAGTTTGAGCTCCGCACTGGGCTCTGTACTGTCAGTGAGGAGCCTGCTTGGGATTCTCCCTCTCTGCCCCTCTCCCTGTCTCAAAATAAATTAAAAAAAAAAACCAAAAACAAAAAACTGAAGAAAGTAAGATATACTTACCATCCGTGGCAGAAAATAATTCATAAAGAGCCTGAGCAAGGATATTCACAACAAAGGAATGAGATGTTTTTCTTGCCCAGTAGAATGATTTTTTGGCCTAAAAAAGAAAGAGATCACTTGTTATATGGTAAAGCTGGGGGGCAGCACAAATGAGTGCTTATAATCCCCTCAAGCTGATGTTTATCCTGAGGACTACCTACAAGTAATGCAGCCTTATATTCATCATTTACACACACACACGCACACACGCACACACAAGAACACATCTCCAGAGCAATGAGCTCCATGACTCTGAAGCTAAATGTACAATCACTACGGGCGAAGTGGCCCGTGCCAACCAATGGTACGTAATACTCATACAAAAATGGAGAAACTGGGGCACCTGGGGGGGGTCAGTCGATTAAGCATCTGACTTGATTTCGGCTTGGGTCATGATCTCCCAGTTCACGGGTTCAAGCCCTGTGTTGGGCTCCGTGCTGGCAGCACAAAGCCCGCTTGGGATTTTCTCTCTCTCTGCCCCTCCCCTGCTGGCGCTTTCTCTTTCTCTCAAATAAATAAACATTTTTAAAAAACAAAACAGAAATTCGGTAAGATTCATGGGGTGCACAGGCTCCCAGATTCTTTACACGGGAACAAGGCCGCCTGAGAACCAGGACTTAGGATCAGGCTCCTCCCAGGTACAGATCCCCCCAAGGAGGTCCCATTCCTCTTAGGCCTAGAAAGAAATCTGTCTTGAGGCACCTCTGTCAAAGAATGATTGAATATCCTACCTGGAAAACAGCTGCATCATCATAAAGGTCAGGGATACCTTTTAGCAATTTTCTCCATATCTTTATATCTTTAAAAACAACAGTCATTCCTCCTCCAGTAAGAGGATGCCGCATATTATACGCATCTCCCAGAAGAAGAACGCCTACAATGAGAGAATTTAGATTACGACATCATCCCTTAAGACGCATAAAAAAATAGTCTGTTACTTTCTAAACGTGAGTGTGAGCCAGAAAATCAAGATGTGAAAATACAAGGGAACAAATCATGCCTAAAATTTGCTGATGCAAAAATTCAGTTAGTCCATTTTGGGCACCTAGTAGGTCACAGACACTGGGGATACAGTGAGAACGAGAACATGGTCCCTGCCCTCGGGAAAGTCACATGTGAATCAAAGGTGAAGTCAAACTGTCACATACGCATAAGGCCTCTTTCATGAAAACACCAAAAGAATCTTGGCACAAAAAGCAAGTCTTTGACAAGGGAAAAATGAAGAGGTCTGACATTTCACGGCAACACTGGCTGCCAGCACACTCTAGAGAAATGTCCGTAAAGTTTGAAGTTAAAGAAAGTGGGCCCTTGGGGCGCCTGGGTGGCTCAGTTGGTTGAGCGACCGACTTCGGCTCAGGTCATGATCTCGGGTTTGTGAGTTCGAGCCCCGCGTTGGGCTCTGTGCTGGCAGCTTGGAGCCTGGAGCCCGCTTTGGATTCTGTGTCTCCCTCTCTCTCTCTGCCCCTCCCCCACTCATGCTCTGTCTCTCTCTCAGAAATAAACATTAAAAAAATTTTTTTTTTAAATAAAGAGAGCGGGCCCTGGGAAGATGATACCCAGCCATGCTGCAGTCTGAATTAAAGAGCAGGAACAAGCAGATATTCCAAACCTATCTGAAGTTAATTTGGACAAACAAGCCCTGACTGAATCTTATCTGAAAATCAGCTCCTTGATTCAAAACTGCAGAGGCAGGAGGCGCCACCCTTTGACTGCAGGTGCGCCTGCCTGAGCGGCCTGACTGCATTCCCGGGGCCCCCGTCAGCCCGCTTGATGACCTAAGACTTGAGTACATTTCAACAAAGCGATTATTTAATTGTATTTGTAAGAGACACAGACAACCATAATAGTAATGTTAAGGTGGCAAGATTATGGGTAACTATTTTCTGTAACGTCACAGTTACATTTGTGACTAATTGTAGAATACACATAAATATTAGCTTCTAAAAAGGTAGCTTCTAAATATTAATTCACATTTCTTATGTATTTCTCTAATATCTTCACTAAAAACACCACAAACTATATGGGGTGCGTGGGTGGCTCAGTGAGTTAAGGATCTGACTTCGGCTTAGCTCATGATCTCACGGGCCATGAGTTCAAGCCCCTCGTCGGGCTCTGTGCTGGCAGCTCAGGCCTGGAGCCTGCTTTGGATTCTGTGTCTCCCTCTCTCTCTCTCTCTCTCTCTGCCCCTCCCCAGCTCACATTGTGTTCTGTCTCTCAAAAAGGAATAAACGTTAAAAAAAAAAAACAAAAAACCCACAAACTATAAACAGCTTTTATTCCTCCTTCTCCAAGGAACATTTCTAATTCCACCAATTGTTGCTGGCATGCTATTTCTATCAGTTTGGCATTGGCCTCTTCATTCTGCTTCGCATTAGTTTCTTTATACGATCAGTAGTTTATTATGCATGTTTTCCCGTAGCAAATCCCATCTGTCTACGTTCAGGAGCCACGGCGTAGCGACAGCTCCCGCCCACACCTGTCTCTGGGGACCTGCTCTCAGGCTGTCAGGGGTGTTCCGCACCTCTCCTCCAACGCCCTGCCAGCACTTCATACACAATATGCCCGAGAGCGGACTCACCACCCCTTCCCACACTTCCTAAACTTACATTCTTTTCCCTGTATTTCCAATATTAGCAAACAGCTGGCAAAATCATCTAAGCCTGAAACGTAGAATCCATCAAGAGACCTCTCTCTCCCTTACTACAACAGCCAACGGGTCACCAACTTTCATGCGTTCTACATCCCAGACACACACGTTTCCACTCCCTACCTTCCATTCTCACTGCCACGGCCCGGCGTTCCAACCTCTCACCACCACCCTCGTGGAACAATGGCCTTACTGTAAGCTTTTGCCTGACCCTTCTTCCAAACCACTCTCGACAGCACAGAGTATTACCTCTAAGATAAAAATCTAATCGTGCCACCATCTCATTTAAAACTTTCCAAGTAACTATTAGAAATAAATGAGTTCAGCAAGGTTTCAAGATATAAGATACACATGCAAAAATCAATTGTATTTCTGTACACTAGCAATGAAGAATCTTAAAATGAAGTTAAGAAAACAAGTCTATTTACAATTGCATGAAAAGGAATAAAATACTTGGAAATAAGTTTAACAAAAGAGACGTAATAAAACACTCTGAAAGCTACAAAATATTGTTGAAAGAGAAAACTCATACTACATTTACAGTCTAATTTGACAAGAGTGCCAAGACACTTCAATGGGGAAAGACTACTCTTCATCAAATAGTACTGGGACAACCAGGTATCTACACAGAAACGAAGCTGAACCCCTTCCTCACACCATACCCAAAATTTAACTCAAAATGGATCAAACACCCAAATGTAGTAGCTAAAACTATAAATCTCTTAGAACATATAGGATTACATCTTCACAATCTTGAATAGGGCAAAGCCTTTTTAATTACTTATTTATTTTAAATGCTGCTGTTTCCCATGCTAGTATTTTTAAGTTTATTTATTTATTTTGAGAGAGAGTGCACTGCACAAGCAGGGGAGGGGCAGAAAGAGAGGGAGAGGGAATCACAAGCAGGATCCGCCCTCTCAGTGTAGAGAGGGACTCAATCTCACAAACCATGAGATCATGACCTGAGCCGAATCAAGAGTTGGACACTTAACCCACTAAGCCACCCAGGCGCTCCTAGGGCAAAGTCTTTTTAGATATGACATCAAAAGCACAAAGTGACAAAAGAAAAACACAGATAAACTGGACTTCATGAAAATTAAAAACTTCAGTGGACATCATCAAGAAGTGAAAAGACGATCCATGGAATGAGAAAAGTTTTTGCAAATCATTTATCTGATAAGGGACTTATATCTAGAATATATAAAGAACTCCTAGAACTCAACAAAAGTTTTTTTTATTAATTTAACCAATTAAAAAATGTGCAGGCTGAATGGACATTTCACCAAAGAAGATATACAAATATCCAATATGCATATGAAAAGATTTTCAGCATCATTATCCATCACAGAAATACAAATCAAAACCACAATGAGATATCCCTTCACACCTACTAGAATGGTTATGGGCAAGAAGACAGATAATAACAAACGTTGAGGATGTGGAGAAACTGGAACATTCATACATTGTTAATGGGAATGTAAAATGGGGCAGCCACTTTGGAAAAGTTTGGCAGTTCCTCAAAGAGTTAAACAGAGTTACCAAACCCAAGAAAAATGAAAATTACGTCCGTACATAGACTCAGATACAGACGTTCACAGCAGCACCGTTCATAATAACCAAAAATGAAAACAAGCCAAATGTCTATCAACTGATGAATAGCTAGTTAAAATGTAGTATATCCACACACGGAGTATCATTTTGCCATGAAAACAAATGACGGACTCACACATACTGCCATGTGGATGAACCTCAAAGAAGCCAGTTACAAAGGATCCACTGATTTCATTTATAGAAAATGTCCAGAATAGGCAAACCCACAGAGACAAAAAGTAGACTGACTAATGGATGCCTGGGGCTGGGAGTCGGGAGAAAATGAGTAGCGACTGGTAATGGATATAGGGTTTCTTTCTGGGGTAATAAAAAGGCTCTTTAGAGTCCGTTTTAACTGACCGTGGTGATGGTTGCATTGATCTATGAATATACTAAAAACAAATGAATTGTAAACTTCAGTGGATGAGCCATATGATTTATGAATTACATCTCAAAAAAGCTATTATTAAAAAAAAAAGTTGCAATGACTTTCCACTGTCTACAGGATTAAAACTAAACTTTAAATAAATACCTTACCTTCCTACCACTCTGACACCTAGCCTACGCTCCAGTCACAGGAAACCACTTGAGTTCACTGAAAGTGCCACCATTTCTCAGCCTTCGTGGCCTTTGCAGATGCTTTTCCATCTACTTAGAAGTCCCTCATTTCACTGTCCACCTAATGAACTCCCACTAACCCTTCTCGCCCCAACCCCCGTTTTCTTGCCTGAGACGTGTCTTCCCAAATCACCCTTCCTAGTTCACAAGCTCCCCTCCCTGCCACAATGCATCTTGTGGTACCACGAGTGGGCTCTGACTACAGCATTTATCAACAGTGTTCTGAAATTACCAGTTGATACCCCTGACCAGAAAACTGCCTTTTCTAGATTTAGGACTATATTTAACTGTTGTATCCCAAATAATGACTTAAATGCACTCAACATTAAATAATAAAGATATCATAAAACTAATTTTGGTGTTAGTAATGTGTTCATCCACAGGAACCACTTCTCTGTCCCACATATCATTCCCAGCAGCATAAATTTAATCACATATTATATTTGGAATATTTGGAATTTACATATCTGGAATATACTTTATAAATCACTCCAATCAAATGGTACCTCGTTTGTTTACTGGGGAAGAAGGAAGAAAGCTTGCTGGCATAGATCTCAAACGAGAATTCTGAATGGCTTCTAGGAACGGTTCTTTGAGGTGATCTGCAATAAATCCCAATGGTTTATAAAATTCAATTTTCATTTATCACATGTTCTTAATCAAGTATAAACAAATACCTTCTATACTTCTGTTATGGTTGCTACATATATCCTGGTAGCAAATCAAGAACTAATTATTTTATTAACACAATTGTTGATTAAGCACCTAGTTATTCATGCTGAGGAATGACTAAGAAATCTGAGAAAATTAATATAAATAGATACACACAGCTGAATGAACAAAAACGCTAAGAGAGTGAAGCAAATTCAGAGGAGAGGAGACGGAGAAAAACCACCCACCTCTCTTCCAAATGTTCACTGACAGGGATCAGATTTAACAGTTAGGTTACCATCACCACCATAACCTGGTAATGACAGATGAAATGTACTACCAATTCACAAACAGCAGGAATATATGTACGGTAGAAAAAGGGTAAGATGCAGAGAGCTCTACTTTTCTGAGCTTCCGTTTCTTCATCTATAAAATGAGATGCTTTGGTTATTAGCTCATCTCTCAGATACTCCCAAGTTTTAAAGTTTTATGCTTCTACTTGTATCGGAAATGAACCGTCTTTTCATACAGTTCTCACTGTAATCTGGGAAGACAGGCGCAGAACACCTACGTTGAAACTATTCCATTCCTATAAGTAGAATTTCAATAACCTAACTAATATTAATATAAATCTACAAATGGTTTCCCACCATGATCTCTGGGAAGTCTGTTCTGAACCTCTGTACTGGAAAAGGCAATCTACAGTAAAAGAAAAAAAAAATGCCAAAAATATCACATTATTGGGGCGCCTGGCTGGTTCAGTCGGTAGAGCATGAACCTTTTTTTTTTTTCTGTAATTTTATTTTTGTTTAGTAACCTCTATACCTAACATGGAGCCAGAACTCATGACCCTGAGATCAAGAGTCGCACACTGCTCTGACCAAGCCAGGCAGGCCCCCAAAGTGTGCGACTCTTGATCTCAGGGTTGTGAGTTCGAGCCCCACATTGGGTATAGAGATTCCTTAAAAATAAAATCATAAACAAATAAAAAAATAAAATAAAAAATAAAAATATCACATTATTGACTATCTTTTTCCTAAATGTGAATAATTCCTTTTTCCTAAAAGCTTCAAAAATGGCTTAAGTGAAAATATATTGAAATGTTGAAAATGTCTTTTTTTTTAATTTGGGAGAGAGAGTGAGCACGAGGTGGGGAGAGGGGCAAAGGGAGAGGGAGAGAGAGAGAGGCGGAGAGAGAGAGAGGCAGAGAGAGAGAGAGAGAGAGACAGAGAGAGAGAGAGAGAGACAGAGAGAGAGAATCTTAAGCAAGCTGGACGCTCAGGGTGGAGCCCCATGCAAGGCTCGATCCCACAACCCTGGGATCATGACCTGAGCCAAAATCAAGAGTCAGACGCCCAACCGACTGAGCCAGCCAGGCGTCCTGAAAATGTCATTATTAAAAATCTAAGTCCATCTTAGTCCTCTTCAGATCTGTTTATATTCTTATTAAACAGAGTGCTCTCACATAGATTAAAAAATAACCAGAGGGCACGTGGCTGGCCCAGTCAATAGAGCATGTGACTCTTGATCTGGGGGTCATGAGTTTAAACACCACACTGGACACAGCGCTTATTTAAAAACAAAACAGGACAAAAAAACTTGAAAAAGAAACAGAATTTTTAAACAAAATATACACCTACCACAGATAGTTTCCTATTACTATAATCATATCATCTAATCATATTAAAGCGTTTCTCTTCAATTTTATCAATATTTTAATATCTTAGTTAATAATCTTAATTTTTTAGATTTTTTTTTACTGACATCCTCCAAGTCTCAAAAAAACATGTCAGAAAGTAATTTTTTAGGAGTGTTTTGCAAAGATGCCTGAACTCTCATGAATACTTTCTGTATTCAACTCAAAACTAAAAATGACCTTGAAGGTTGCTTACAGCTCTAACATTCTGAAAGGGGGCTGTATGAGCCACACACAACTGGCCTCACACTGGCTCTGTCACTTAGTGATCGTTTATCTTTGGAGGACCTTTTGCTGATTCTTAGTTCCCTCATTAATAAAATGGGGATCATGATAATGCCCTACCTCACAGGGTGATCGTGTAGATTAAGTTATGTTTATAAAGCACTTTATAGTAGATATTCAATAAATGGTAGCTACTATTGCTACAAAAACCAAGCACAAAAGTAATTAAGTATAAGAGAGATTTCTAGAATTCGGAGACCTTAGATTGCTATTTGGACCACCTTAAAAAGTACTACATATGCCAATATTAATAATTATCCTGAAAGCAATGATTTAATTATTAATATGAAAAAATATATTGAAAAAAATTTTTTTAATTTGAAGGTTGTTTTTTTCAACGTGCTAAACAGCTCAACTCCAGTGTATCTGACTGACTAGATGCATTTTTTTTTTACCTGCCATGTTTATCTTTGGCCTAATTTAGAAACAGCTTTAGTGAGAACCGGAGATGGACAGCCTTTTGTGACATTTTAGACTACAGATTACCATGTGGATGAAATCTCTTTCTTACCGGGTAATTGTGGGTAAATTTTTTCAGCCATGTATTCTCTTAAATTCCTGGGCATTTCCCCCCGAATGTCAACAAGTACTCGAGTTTCATCAGATGAAATCTGATAGATGAGAACTGGACTCGGATTAGCCAAAATAAGTTCAGCATGATTTGCTTTAAACTGTGGTGCATGCTAGGGGGGAAAAAAAGAATTAATAATTTTCAAATTTCAAGTTGTGTTTATTTTTCTATAATTATATTCCTATAGTACCTTCATAATAAAGCCAACAAAATGAGATGAAACAGAAACTTTATTGGAGATCAGGTTTTTCCTAAACTTGGAAAAAAGTCCATCGGCAACAACAGTCAATGGAGCGTGGAGTTCCTACAACAAAGATAAACAATACTCAGCTAAACGGTTAGAAATACAAAGTAAAAGGACCACATTTAAAGTATTTACATATTTTATTGGACAACATTATGGAGGGTAATGAAGATAATGCTACTAAAGAAGCTGTTATGGAACTTAAGTTAATGCATAAGACATTAATACTTCCTCTCCTGAGGGACTGCCTTCCTTCCAAGTACTACCACCCAAGTCATCTGGGAGTTAAGTTACACTTTGATAGACAACAGAGGAATCAACTACAAAGCAAGTGTGGACCACAGAAGACTGAATCTCATCATCACTAAGTCCAAGGACGAGTCCAATGTTTATTCTAGAATTTTCTTTACTTTTCTTTTTTTACTTTAAATTCATGTTAGCTAACATATAGGGTAGTTGGTTTGGGGAGTAGAATTTAGTGATTCATCACTTACATGTAACACCTAGTGTTCATCCTAACAAGTACCCTCTTTGATGCCCATCACACATTTAGTCCATTCCCCTACCCACCTCCCCTATTCTAGAATTTTCTAACTTCATATAATGCTTTCAACCAGTGGCTAGGGCTTAGAAGAATTTTTGTAAATGTGGATATATGTATTTATATTACCTTGCAGTCACCCCCATTAGAGTACAGTTTCTAGGTGGTGGTGACCCATCCACAAAAACCAACAGATTAGCCTTTCACTCTTTCTCTTCTTTTGCTAAACCAAAATGGGCAAATACTGGAAACTATTTTACTCTGCTATCTCCCCAGACATTCTGGTACTTTTCCCTTTTCAGATCTAAACAATTTGAAACAATTTGTTTACTTTGTTCTAATCATTTCTTTTGTATCGAATCCTTTGTTTTTTTTGCCTTCCAGGCTCCTCTGCTTTTCTGTTTTTCTCACTTCGGTCTTTAATACAGCTAATCCAGTGGTGTGTCTGCAAAGCCATGTGTATAGCGTTGTGAGGCGCTCTAATGGGCAATGTGTTGCAATTTGAAACCCATCCTGCTGCAGAGGGCTGAGGGAGAACTCAAGCAGTAAATTGGTGGGCCTACTTTTTTAAAGGAATAGGAGAAAAAGAAGGAAGACAAAATCTCTTAGGAAGAGCTAACATTTGGTATCTCTCACCTTGATGTCCCCGGTTTCTTTATCCCTGTACTGAACGCCCATTACAGCATCATCTTCTTCTAATAACTGTAGCACGATGCCTTCGATGAACTTTGTACTAAAGGATAAATACACAGACATAAATCACAACAGAGTAGCTCAAACAACTTACATAAGAAAAGATAAATACCTTATCTCCAGTTTACCCACGTAAACTGGACACACGTGTGCACACATGTACACAGAAAAGGTCTGGAATGATAAGCAAAAACATCATTAATGGGTTTCAGAATTAAGTGTGGTTTTTATTTTCTAATTTTTTAAAATTGAATACATAGGTACTAATCTAATGATCTTTAAAAGTAGTTTTAGGGGCGCCTGGGTGGCTCAGTCGGTTGAGCGTCCGACTTCAGCTCAGGTCACGATCTCACGGTCTGTGAGTTCGAGCCCCGCGTCGGGCTCTGGGCTGACGGCTCAGAGCCTGGAGCCTGCTTCGGATTCTGTGTCTCCCTCTCTCTCTGCCCCTGCCCCGTTCGTGCTCTGTCTCACTCTGTCTCAAAAATAAATAAATGTTAAAAAAAAATTTTTAAATAAATAAATAAAGTAGTTTGAAAAGTAACATTAGATTTTTACCTCAATTCATTAAAAAAAGTACATGCAGAAAAACTTTACACACCCACACAAATTCATACACAGATGGGAAAACAGAATTGGGACTTTATCCACCAAATCATTCACAGTAGTTACTTCTAGTCGGAAGAGTCATGGATAATTTTTACAAACCTCTGTACATTTCTGTGGATTTTTCCATTTTTCTACAATGAACATATTCTACTTCCACAGACATCAAATTCTTTCAGTCCTAAGGGTAAGTCCACTTACTTCTTCACTAGCTTACTCAACACTTAAGCCTTTGCCAATGATATGAGGGTTCTCATGCTTGAAACTTCCTCAATTACAAGTGCCTAAAGGCTAGGGGCAAATAGAAGTTAATAATTAAGAGAAGAAGCCAGTCCTACCAGACTAGGTCGTTCCTTTGTAAGAATGGAAAAGGGATTTTCCCTTGAAGTCCTCTGTTCTGACTTTTAACAGAAAATACCATAAGCACAAACCCCAACTCCCAAATAGGCAGACAGGGACTTAAACCTTAATTACAAGGGTATCCTTTAGGAGCCCCTGGGTGGCTCGATGAAGTGTCGGACTTTTTTTTTTTTTTTTAATTTTTTTTAATGTTTATTTATTTGAGACAGGGAGAGACAGCATGAATGGGGGAGGGTCAGAGAGAGAGGGAGACACAGAATTGGAAGCAGGCTCCAGGCTCTGAGCTGTCAGCATGGAGCCTGACGCGGGGCTTGAACTCACAGACCGCGAGATCATGACCTGAGCCGAAGTCGGATGCTTAACCGACTGAGCCACCCAGGCGCCCCAAGTGTCGGACTTCTGATCTCACGGTTTGTGAGTTCAAGTCCTGCGTCTGGCTCTCTAGAGGCTGACACCTCAGAGCCTGGAGCCTGCTTCAGATTCTATGTTGCCCTCTCTCTCTGCCGCTTCCCCTGCTCACACTCTGTTTCTCTCACCCTCTCAAAAATAAATAAATATTAAAACGAATTTTTAAAAAGTTTATCCTCTAAATCCAACAACATAGAAAGGTTATTTACTCAAAGGAAAAATCTCAATAGTTCTGTGTCACTCACATGGAAATTCTTCACATGATATTCTTGACAAAGGCATTGAAGATCTAACATTCTTCTAACTTGCAGTCTACTTTAGTAATACCTATGTTCCAGCCCATACCCAAACACTTATGACAATTTATGATATGGTATTTGTGCAAAGGCCAAGTTTAAATGTGTTTCTTTAACATCATACGTTTGAGTCGTCTTACTTGGGCTCTGCCATCGCTGCTTTCCGGAGACCCATTATGAATCTTCCATGATGGAAAGCTCTTCCACTCTGCACCTGACTGTTTTCTGACAGAGGGTAAGGAATGTGAACCTCTGATTTGCTTTCCTGATCATGAATTACGTAGCCATGTACGACCTGAGCGTCGATACCTTCCACTGCATCTGCAAAACAATTCAGTTCAAAAAAAATCAATTTTGTTAACATGCCCAGAGTTATATGAGGCACCAGAGGACATGGAGGCATTGAAAATGAGTCTCTTTCTTCATAAAGCGATTGAAACCATCTGGACAAATGGACATGAATATAAGTAACTATTTCAAAAGTCTTAATGCATCTGAAAGACAACCCTCTGAGCAAATCTGTAACATCACAAAAGATTAATATTTATATAGAAAATCTATTGATTAAATTCTATAGGAAAAATATTAAGGTCCTAGTGTCAATGGGTGAAAAGTTTAAGGATGATTCACATTAAGCAATATGGAAACATTGAACAGATCAGGAAAATGTTCAAAACCTGATTAAAAAAACCCAAATCGATGAAATAAACTGAAACATTAAGATACCAAATCTATGAAAACTGCTGGTGAGATCATAAAACTGATAAGTTTATATATTACTGGTCATACTGTAAATTAATAACATTTTAGAACGTAATGGTGGCAATAATTATCAGGAACCACAAAGAAGTTAGCATCCTTCGATTTAATCATCTTAGTCTTGGAAATTCATCTATGTTCATCCTAAAAATATAATTTTTAATTTTTAATTTTTAAGAACTTAAAAAAAATATTTTAATGTTTGTTCATTTTTGAGAGCAAGAGACAGAGTGCGAGCGGTGGGAGGAGCAGAGAGAGAGGGAGACACAGAATTGGAAGCAGGCTCCAGGCTCTGAGCTGTCAGCACAGAGCCCCATGCGAGTCTTGAACTCAGGAACCATGAGATCATGACCTGAGCTGAAGTCAGACACTTAACTGACTGAGCCACCCAGGTGCCCCAAGTTTTAAGAATTTTTAAAGTTATATATAAGAATAAGTTTACTATAGTGTTATCACTAATAAAGAAGAAATGAAAACAAACCAAATATTAATCTTAGGTAGAGTACATTATGAAGTATCAACTGAGAAAATACTATGCATAGGCCTAAAATCATAATGATAAACAAGGTTAATATATTAAGATGAAATGCATTAGAATAATTTCTAATTATTCTCATGATGAAAGAAAATCTTCACAAAGAATTCTATCACACATCTAAGCTAATATCAAAATAAATTAGCTTTCTGATATGCTTTTTAATTGCCCTTAAGGTCAAGTCAGGGACAAACTGGCTGAATTTTGTTAGACTTCTGACCTAGAATCAAAATTACTTAGTTTTTTAGTATCGTTCTTAAGTTATTACAGTTAAAATTCAGTCAGAGAAAAGTGCACAGACATCCTAAGAGCTGCCAAGTAGCAGTGTATTCAGTTTGGGTCTCAGCAAATTGCCAATCTTTTCTGACCTAAATATCTGAAGCCCATTTAATATTTCTATAATGCTTTGTCCAGCCACTGAGACAGCTTGTTTTTCTTAACCCATAACTCTATTATGGAAGTACTTGAAATGTTTACACTGGCCACTTTAGAACATACCAGAAAATGTTAAAAGCATAATAGCACAGTAAAATTTTTCCTTGGGTAAACTATCTTAAGACAAGTATATAAATAAGGTCTTATTTAAGATTTTTTAAATCTGTCTCTGTCTCAACTTTAGTGATAAAATCAAATATGACAGACTTTACACACTTTTACTTTCTTAAGTAGGCAAAAAGACTACCCTACACTTCAATGACGTTCGTGCTTCATGAACACTAGACATCAATAACTTTGAAGCCAGTGACATAACAGAGCTATCACTATCTATTAATCATAAGGCTCCACACTTACAATATTAGACTACTGGTCAGTATATCACATGAACTGACATGGAAAACACTCCTCCACGTTAAAAAATGCGGAACTGCTTGCTATAAAAAGGCAAATTAAAAAATAAAACCAACAATGAAAAAAACAAAACACGAAAACCTGCCTATGCTAAAAATGAAAAGCAACTTCAAAGTCAAACCAGTGAACAAGTTTTAAAGGCAACAGCATAAGGGCATCAGAACCACAAGTGTAAGAGTGGAGTTTTAAGGGCCACTCCTGAATAGGAGATAGGAGCCCCCATGACCAGGGACAATGAAACTTAGCACCATACATAAATGTCTTGTCAATAACACAGAAACCACAAAAAATTCAATACCAAGAGACATGGCATATGGAAGTAAGCCATTCACCATAGGCTAGGGGTGGAGTCATCCATAAAAAATCCAAACATACCTTTATGCCATGACCTCATATAACTTCTGAACCTCAAACCAAGTATACAGTATATAATAAATTAGGTATCATTTTTGAAAGCCCAAATATAAACCAGAATCAAGGAATAAATATAACAAAGAACATACAAGATTTATGAATCTTTACTTAAATGCATTAAAGACCTAACTGAATGGAGTATACCACATTCGTGGACAGGAAGTCTAAGCCAATTATTCCAAAACTGAGCTACAGATTCAGTGCTATTTCAGTCATAATCTTGACAGAGATTTTTTGAAAATTTATTTCTAAATTACATAGAGAAAAGCAAAAGGGCCAAGAAAAGCCAAAATAATCCTAAAGAAAATAAGAGGTTCCCCACCAGATATTAAGAGTTATTAGAAAGATATAGCATTTATATTAATTTTAGGAGTTCTTGGGGCAGGCATTTGAGTGGCTCAGTCGGTTAAGTGTCTGACTCTTGATTTCGGCTCAGGTCGTGATCTCACAGTTTGTGAGTTTGAGCCCCATGTGGGCCTCCACACTGACAGTGCAGAGCCTGCTTGGGATTCTCTCTTTCCCTCCCTCTCTGCCCTTCTTCTGCTCAGGCTCTCTCAAAATACATAAGTAAAAACTTTTTTAAAACAAAAAGAGTTCCAGATATTAAACTTAACCCATAGGGCAATCACTTATTAAAAACTCATACTCAGGGGACACCTGGGTGGCTCAGTTGGTTAAGCATCCGACTTCGGTTTAGGTCATGCATGATCTCACAGTGCATGGGTTCCAGTCGGGCACTGGGCTCTGTACTGACAGCTCAGAGCCTGAAGCCTGCTTCGGATTCTGTGTCTCCGTCTCTCTCTGCCCCTCCCCTGCTTGTGCTTTCTCTCTCAAAAATCAACATTAAAAAAAACATAACTCAGGATGGATCAGTCCATATTATGTTAAAAATCCACGCTCTAAAAATTAACTATTCCAAGTGTTTCTATCATCCACATCTCATCACAACTCAGGGGAAATTAATAGCATAATGAATGTTAATAAAAATTCGTGTTTGTGATATTAAAGGTATTCATGGTATGTGGACTCGATAAAATACTTTAGAGGCTCTCCTTACTTTGCATTGAACTACATATCAAAATCTACTACGTGGCAATGAGAAAGAACGAAATATGGCCCTTTGTAGCAACGTGGATGGAACTGGAGAGTGTGATGCTAAGTGAAATAAGCCATACAGAGAAAGACAGATACCATATGGTTTCACTCTTACGTGGATCCTGAGAAACTTAACAGAAACCCATGGGGGAGGGGAAGGAAAAAAAAAAAAAAGAGGTTAGAGTGGGAGAGAGCCAAAGCATAAGAGACTCTTAAAAACTGAGAACAAACTGAGGGTTGATGGGGGGTAGGAGGGAGGCCAGGGTGGGTGATGGGTATTGAGGAGGGCACCTGTTGGGATGAACACTGGGTGTTGTATTGAAACCAATTTGACAATAAATTTCATATATTGAAAAAAAAAAATCCACTGAGGCTTGTTACCACAGCCTTGGAAGTATCTCCTGAAGCTAGATCTCTAAATCATTCTATGTACAGTCATCAGTTTTGAGAGCATTTACGGTGCCTAATGTTCAACTATAAAAGCA
Source organism: Panthera tigris (assembly GCF_018350195.1). NCBI lineage: Eukaryota > Metazoa > Chordata > Mammalia > Carnivora > Felidae > Panthera > Panthera tigris. The sequence goes on along the minus strand of NC_056676.1, from coordinate 67,284,356 downwards.
ACAAAATCCTGTCTCACGATACTGTTACATCTGCTTCAGGTGAACCTTTCCAGTAAGATGGTGGTTAGGGAACCCAAAAGGACAGAGACAGAACTTCCCTTCTTCATAAAGCACTCTCTCCACTTGGGTCCTGGGCCCTGCAGGCTTTTGCTTTTCCTCCTTACTAACTGCTCTTCTTCAGTCCCCCTTTATCACTTCCACTCGCCTCACTGATCACCATACATCAGAGTTCCCCAGGGTTCGGTCCTGGACCTCTTCCTGGTAATGTCTTCTAGTCTTGTTTAAGTACTGACCCCTCTCTTTCTCTCATACCTAATATGTGACTTACCAGCAAGTCCTACTGACTCTTCCTTCAAAAGGCGTTTCCAGAGTGGGACCACTTGCCACTCTATGCTGTGATCCTAGGATGTTCCAAGCCATCAACTCTCACCGATTCTGCAATAGTCTCCTAACAGGTCCCCCTGCTTCTGACTTTGCCACTCTTTTCCTACAGAATAACATGAATACTTCTAAATAATATTTTTAAACACACTTCTAAAGCATGAGATTGAATAACTCCTTAAACTTCTCCAATGGCTTCCTTTTGGAATATGAGCCAAATCCACATAGTAGGCTATAAAATCCTATGGTCTCAGCCCCCACGATCCGCCCATTCTTTACCTCTCCCCTTCCCTCACACCACTCCATTCAACATTATTTTCCCTTCTCACTCTTCAAACAGTTTGTGTCTGTTTTGGTCACCACTGCAGCCTCAGCATCTAGAACAGCAGCTACAATATGGTGCATGCTAAATGAATATTTATTAAATGAATGAATGGACATCACTCCTTTAGTCATTTCTCTCTCTTGCGTCATCAGTTTCTTCCTCTCTACTTGATCATCTCCGTCACCAAACATGCTCTAGTATCCAAATACACCTTCTTTATCTTCACATCTACATCTCATTACTGCCCTACCTCTGTTTTCTGTTACAGGAAAACTCAAGAGTGCTTTCCTAGTCTAAATTTTTTAAACTCCCACCCACTTCAGTCTAAGCTTTGTCTCCACAACTCTGCTGAAACCTCTTGTCAACATCACAAGCAACCTTCAAAATTGCAAAATCCCACGGTCGTTTTTCTGTACTCATCTTACTGACCCTTCGTTAACAAACCGTGACATAGTGCCCTTCCCCTTCGTGACACATACCCGTCCCCTCCTACCCAAAACCTTCTCCTCTCTTGGATGAAGTGGCACCAAACGCTCTGGCTTTCTCTGCCATTCTACCAGCTCCTTCTCAGACTCCTTTTCAGGCTTCTCTCTTCTACCAGATCTTCAAATACCAGTTTCCCAGGACTTAGTTTATTCTGTCTTCTCTTTTCTCCCTACATGCCCTCAATCATTGTTGTGGCTTTTCAGTACTACAGATAGGCTGACACCTCTGAAATTGCTAACTCTAGCCAGCCCAGACCACTCCCCTGCAGCCGAGATTCACATATTCAGCTTAACTTCTCCACTTGGATAGCTCAACATGTCCCACAAATTCCTCCCCAATGCCTGTTCCTATCAGCAAATGATACCAGCTACCAGCTGTTTAAACCAAAACCCAGGAATCCTTTTTAATATTTCCTTCTTCCCCATATCTCACGCCAATCCCTTAGTAAGTCATGCCATTTTTAACATCAGTTGGGCCACTTCTCGTTGTATCCTCTGCTACCATGCTAGCCCAAAGCACCATCATCTATCATTTGGACTTAGCAAGGAGTTCGCACTGGACTCTGCGTTGACTGTCGCTACCCCACTGCCACCATCTTACGGTGTATGGACCACACCACCTCCACATATTCTTTTAAAACAGCATTCTCCCAACTTCAGGGTGGGACTCAATGATAAATTATGAAACGAATTTCAAGTTGTGAATTATATACTTGGGTAGAATCATGACAAGTATTTAAAAAGAAAAAGGAAACCAATTTCAGCCACATTTATATATGTACGTACGCGGTGGGTCAGGATAGAAAATGTGTCTGTAATTGTGAGCAGCTGTCAAAGGTCTGAAACCACTTTAGACGTACAGCACGAACAAGATCACGCCACACTCCTGCTCCACTGACCGCAAAGCCCTCCACGATGTGGCTGCTGCCTGTCTTTCCAACCTTGATCTCAAGTCATTCTCCTTTCCCCATCACCCAACACTTTCTAGCGACACGGCCCTGCTTTTCAGCTCCTTGAATGAAACAGCATTTACATAATGCTTACTACATACCAGGCACTGTTCTGAGTGCTTTGTGTATATGAATTATCTCAACCTCATAGTAACCTATGAGGCAAGGACTCACATACAATGTCCATTTTATAGATTAAGAAACGGGTACACAGAGCAGGAGCCTGAAGCCTGCTTCGGATTCTGTGTCTCCCTCTCCCTACGCCCTGCTCGCTCTCTGTCTCTCTCTCAAAAATAAATAAACATTAAAAAAATTAAAAAAAAAAGAAACTGGTGCTGTGGAGGTTAAATAACTTAGCCAAGGTCATACAGCTCTTTCAGTGCCTGAGCTGGTAATCAAAGCCAGGCAATCTAGTTCCAGAATCAATTCACATAATTATTACACTATCCTCCCTACCACATGAGCCAAGCAAGCTCTTCCTTAACTCAGAGCCCGGACATATTTTGTACTCTGATCCTTAAGAGTGGCCAATGAATCTGTCTTATTCACCGGTATATCCTCGGCATCAAGTACAGCACCTCACACAGAGTAGACACTGAGTAAGTATTTCCTAAATGAACAGCTAGTGTTTAAAAATCATTTAGGGGTGACCAGGGGGCTCAGTCAGTTTAACGTCCAATTTTGGCTCAGGTCATAATCTCATGGCTCATGGGTGCAAGCCCCGCATCGGGCTCTGCGCCGACAGCTTGGAGCCTGCTTCGGATTCTCTGTCTCCCTCTCTCTCTGCCCCTCCCCTGCTCACACACTCTCTCTCTCAAAAATAAACATTAAAAAAAAACTTTCTAAAATTATTGGTTTAATAGATGATACTTAAATAAAAGATTCCATAACAAGCACATAATATGTACTCCACCAATGACAGCTCCCTTCACTTTTCACTAAATTTCAGGCCCTCATTCTAGTTTTCCAATCTTTAATTTTGACCATTTCTATTTTTTAGCCACTTCACTGTATCTCACTAAGTCTCCTTTATATCTCCTCATCCACTAAACTCTTATCTTCTCCTTTGCTCTCATTTTCATGCAAATTGGTTGGTTAAAGAGTATAGTGACTTTTAGAAATGTAAATAAATTGAAATATCTTTTTACCAGTTATAGGACAGTCTAAAGTGAAGAGGGTTCGCTTATACCACATTAACTCCTAAAAATTAACATGGACCTACCTTCAAGACCAAGGTCTTTAAGGACACGATAACCACCTGGCTGCAGAAATTCTCCAACTATCCTGTCAGGCTCTTTTAAATCTCTCTCGATTACTGTCACCTTTCTTCCATCTCTGGAAAGCATGGCTGCCAAAGCAGAGCCAACCACACCGGATCCCACAATGATAACTTCTGGATCATTCTGAGAAGATATTGATGAAGAGGCAGCTGCTCCTATTAAGGTAGTTTCTGAAATACTGGTTCCTTTTTTGGGCTGTGTTAAAAAAAAAAAAAAAGTTAATTATGTATCTACATTTGCTATCCGTAAATCATGCTACTACTACATAGACACTCAGGACTTTTCTATCTTGGGCGAAACCTTCATCTCAAATATTATCAAACCAAATGTAGTGCTATGTTTTTAAATCCAGATCATATATAAAAACCAGTGATACTGGGGTGCCTGGGTGGCTCCGTCAGTTGGGCATCAGACTTCGGCTCAGGTCATGATCTCATGGTTTGTGAGTTCGAGCCCCGCGTCAGGTTCTGTGCTGACAGCTCAGAGCCTGGAGCCTGTTTCAGATTCTGTGTCTCCCTCTCTCTCTGTCCCTTCCCTGCTTACGCTCTGTCTCTCTCTCTCAAAAATAAGTAAACACTAAAAAATAAACCCAGGGCGCCTGGGTGGCTCAGTCAGTTAAGCATCCTACTTCGGCTCAGGTCATGATCTCGCAGTCTGTGAGTTCGAGCCCCGCGTCGGGCTCTGTGCTGACAGCTCAGAGCCTGGAGCCTGTTTCAGATTCTGTGTCTCCCTCTCTCTGCCCCTCCCCCGTTCATGCTCTGTCTCTCTGTCTCAAAAATAAATAAACATTAAAAAAAAGGTTTTTTAAAAACCCAATAATATCAAAGTATTAAATAAAAATGTATAATACCCCAATAAAGTGAAATACATACTACATTTTCCATATATATTTAGAAAATGCTGTTATACAGATATATTTAGAAATCCACACCAGGCCGAATATAAACAATGTTTGCGAGGGGCTCCAAAGACTGATTATAGGGAAAAGTCTATCATTAATTACTCAGTTCTTCAAGTACATACTAAGCATCTACCAAATGCAAATCACATAAGACTTCTATTTTGACTTCATGTTGCAAACTATACAGCTATTCATTTTTATTTCCACTATTCATTTTTCTTCTCTTTTGGATTTTCATCTGAAAAATCTATCTTAACCTAAAATTACTTTTATATAACAAACAGACTGTCACATCCTAGCTATTAATCTATTAATTGAGAATTATTTAACTCAAGAAAATTCTGAAAGTTCAAAATAACTCATCCTATCCCGTGGGGTGCAACCCCATCACACTTAAGCCCTTAACATATAAGGACACATTTAATTTGCCCCAGCCTGACAGCCTAAGAGAGCCTAGTCAAACAGTTGGTCCATTTAGGAATAAATATCAAACCTATCACTAATTGGGCTGACAATAAAAACTTTATTCATAGGATGAAAAAGTCCAGTTTTGAGATTTATGCCCACTGAGAATAACAGTGCCTCTTGGGTTTTTTAAAATGAATAATTCAGGGTCGAAATAAGTATTTTTTCCCGGTATGTGGGTTGACAAATATAAATGTGTTTCAGATACAGAATTGCAAGGAACCATCTTTCTTGAGTTCTCTGACCTTAATGATTAAGATAAGCCCAAATGCCATTTTGAAGGGATTTTAATAAAAGACCTCGGGCAAAAAGGAAGGAGACAAAACTGAAAATCTTAGAATTTTGATTCTCTGTGATTTTAATATTCATCCAGTCTTCCTTTAACTCTGCATGGACTGGGGTGGGTCCATTCCACTTTTTATCGTCTCTCTTACAGAAATTACCTTTTTGCCCTTTACCAAGAGGAAAAGACAAGAGTCTTCTCTTCCCAGAAGTATTTCTTAGTGACCAGAATGACTACTATATTTAAATTATAGTTCTGAGAGCAAGATAAACCCTTTTTGTCATCTTAGCCATTTCTTACCAGTTTTTCTTCCTAACTTTTCCCTGTTAAACCATTGACACACACACAGACACACACACACACAATCCTGGAAGGGGAACCTGAGTTGGTTAAGTCATTCAAAGAAGGGTCAACAGACGAAGCACTAATGGGAACTTTGTACTCCCTGCACCAACTCCCTGGTGTTTAAGAAGCAGCAGAAAGCCTGAGGCATTCACATATAGAACCAGTTATTGATGGCTGGTAATCAAATTTTCTCTTCCCCAAAATGTCTCAACATCACATGACGTAATGGCATTCCAGCCACCTACACGAGCAGCCCGTGACCCTGGCAGAAGTTGCCTCAGACGCCCCTGAAGATTTCAAACTGAGATTAAAGACTGCCTCTCCCTCCTCTCCCATTGCTGGCACCCACACCCACCACATCGCTGCACGCGGCACTAGTCAAAAGGTTCCTAACAGATGAGCGCTTTTACACCAATCTTAATAGCTACCATTTATTCATTATGAGCCACAATCATTTAACTCCCTAACTGGCAGCAAGACCAGCGCCACCCCCATCTAATAGAAGCGGTAACTCGTTCTTGCAGAAACGAAGCCATTTGCCAAAGGTCCCAGAGACAGAAGTGGTGGAACCAAAATTCTAAACGAAGTCCTCCCTTCTGTAAGCCTTGTACTGTGGATCCAGTAAAATAATGTCAATCCGGAGCCTCAAAGAGTAAACCACTTTTTGAGGCCACTCGCCCTAACTCCAAGTCACCATCATGCCTCACTTGGCTTACGACTGCCATCTTTCACCTGAGAGCCTGCTTCCATTCTCGTGCCCTGCAAGCCACTCTCCACACACCAACTGGAATGTTCTTTCTAAAAAGTAAAAATCAGTATTGTTACGCCCGTGCTTAAAACCCTCCAGGGAGGGGCACCTGGGTGACTCAGTTAAGCATCCGACTTCAGCTCAGGTCATGATCTCACAGTTTCGCGAGTTCGAGCCCCGCGTCGGGCTCTGTGCTGACAGCTGGGAGCCTGGAGCCTGCTTTGGATTCTGTGTGTGTCTCTCTCTCCCTCTTTCTCAGTCTCTCTCTGCCCCTCCCCTGCTCGTGCTCTCTCTCAAAAATAAATAAATGTTAAAAAAAAAAATTAAAAAGTCCCCCAGTACTCTTGGGAAAAAATCCAAACACCCATGGCCAACAGGCTCTAAACGTTCCGGCCTCAATGACCACTGCTCCCTCATCTACCACTGTCTTTGCGGGAGGCATAACCTCAAACATGACTGACGACTAGCTTCTGAATTAGGAACATGGCTGAACTGAGGACCTTAATTACTCACATGACTTAGGACACTACTCCACTGATTTACTCAAGGCTCCACCGACATGGGGAGAGGAAGGTGTTTTGCCCAAGACTTCGAAATGCTGAACTAATTTTTATTCCACTAACTCTTCAAATTGTTCTGTTACTTTCCCCACCCAGCTGTCATTTAGAAGCAGTGGACTTAACCTGCGCAGGTTTCTTTCTTCTCAGGTACAAACACAATCCTTACCTAAGGTTTTAAATAAAATGTCGTTTTTTCCCCCAATCACAGAAAGTGATTCTGTCCTCCTTCAAAATGAGATTCTAATATTTCACATCCCCTTTCACAAGCAAAGCTATATTCATAATCAAATCAGTGTCATTACAGCACTGGCTCTATGGACACTAAATGGAACAAATCTTTTCCATCACCCCTAAGAGTGTCAAGGATGCAGCCAAGGAACAGTCAAGAGCTTCTTAAAAACAAAACCAAAAAAAAAAAAAAAAAAAAAGAACCCACGAAAATCAAATGAGAATTCATACCAGAATATCTAAACTGCTACCTCTGTCCTTTAGAAAAGATGAAAATTTACATTTGAGCGACCCCAATCCTCATCTGTTAAAAAAAGAGACTCCTTCATTTGCCCACTTAAAATTCAACCTACCCTCCTAGACCCAAGCTGTTCTTTATTTTCTGATGCCGGGGGCGACTTGGCCCAGAAGAAGCCAATGAAAGGCAGGGCCGACAGAATATCCGAGAAGACCGCGAACTGGGAGCCGCTCTGCTGGCGCCCGAGCAGGGCCCCGCTCCGGTAGCGACAGCGGTAGGACAGCACCAGGCCCAGGGACAGGAACACCAGCACGCACAGCAAGAGCTCCTTGTTGGCAAAAGAGACGAAGTCTCCGCATTTCTTGTAAAAATACGTGAAAGTGGCAATGCCCAGGAAAGTCCACATGGTTCAAAGGCTCTTTCGGTGACCCCGGGTCAGCGTTGAGATCTTTTTCCTTGCGGGGTTTTGGTGCTGTGGGGTTCTCCCCAAAACGTGTCACCAGACGGAGCGCGAGGAAGCGGCCGAGCTCCCGCCAACACCGTCACAGGATTACAATTCAAGCCAGACGAGTTTACAAAATCCTACCACGGTGGAATAAAACAGTTCGCGAAGAGGGGAAAGTTGGCCAGACTTAGAAAGCAGTATTAAAACATCGCCCGCTGCAACCGCTTCCGAGCAGACTCTAATCTTTCCGGCAACCCATTCATTTCCTTCCCCAGGATGGGCTTCTCCTGGGTTGCTGCAGGTGATGTCCGTCAAAGGTGACGCGGGCCCGCTCACCTGCAGCAGGTGCCCTTCCAGGAGGCGTGGGGAGACGAAAGAAACGTCCCGGCGCGGCGGCAGGGGCGGCCTGGCCAGGGGCGGGAGCGCCCACGCTCGGGCGGCGCCGGGGCTGCCTCTTCCCACGGAGGACGGCCTCGGACTCGAGACTGCGGCCCCAGCCCAGGCAAGCGCGGCCGCTCTGCAGACGCTCCGGGTCACCAGCCCCACGAACCCTCCAGGCCGTGACTCCGTTTCCCCGCGGGTGAGCGGCGGTCTCCAAGGAGCTTCCTCAGACGGCGGCGGCTCCCGACGGCCTCCTCGTCAGCATCCCTCGCCGGCGGCCGCTGCCCTCCCCAACTCGGCCCTTCGGCGGTAACCAGAGTAACCGCCGCCCGCCCTTCGCTCGCCGCCGGCCCGGCGTGCCCGGGGCGACCGAGGGGCTCCGCCCAGGCGAGGACCAGGAGGCGGGGCGCAAGACCAGAGCCCGCCCCGCCCTGCGCGCCCGCCCCGCCCTCCGCCGCCGTTGGCCAATGAGGGGGCGCACCGCGCGGTAGGCCGAGATGGCGCTATGCGGCGTTTGGCCAATCGCGGGCGGCGCGGCCGGCGCGGCCGGCGCGGCGTCGCCGGGTGAGGCGCTAGGGAGATGTTGCGTGGTGCGAGGCGGGGGCGTGAGCTGGGGGCCTGCCGCCCGGTGGGCGGAGGGTGAGGCAGCCGCTGGCTCCACAGGGGCGGAGGGGCGGAGGCGGTCGAGCCCTGGGTTCCGCGGTCAGTTTGCCCGCCGCCCCGCCCCGGCAGCTGGGGTCCTACCGGAGAAGAGGTGGAGTTTGTTCCGGGGAAGCCGCTGCCTGGAGTTCCGCCATTCGTCCCCCGATCGTGTATTGAGCGCTTACTATGTGTCAGGCCCGGGGGTCCTTTCTCTCCCACGCCTAGTGTGTGCAGAGGGCGGTGGAAACCGGTGCGTGGAGAACGTGACGTTCAAGCCGAACTTCTGGAAGAACGAGTTAGGCAGATGTTTGCCCGAAGAAGGAAGGAGAAGAGGATGTGCCAGGTGTTTCTTCCTTCACCCAAAATTGTCAGGCACTGCGTAGTAGTCACTGCGCTCGGCCTAAAGATGCTCTGGTGTTCGTAGCCCCTGTTCTCTGGAGATCAGAAACGCGGAGGGGGGAGGTCCTCGGGCAAAGAAGTAAAGTACAGGTGTGTCGTAAGTGCTCCGAGAGTGGGGGTGCAACACGAAACCCCAGAACCCGAGGCAGTCCTTCCCTTCGCCTCCGCCTGGGCCTGGAGGGGGCTAGGCAAGGCCTCCGGAGTTACATGAATCGTGTCCAGGACAAGCATTACAGGGGAAACAAAAACATGTGCAAGAGTTGCAGTGTGAGAGATGGCCTTTGTTCCGAAACGTTGGACCTCCCTGGAATTCATTCAGGGCTGAGACCATTGCGTTGGCTCGCCCTGTACCTTAAACCCCACAGTTAATGTACAAATCCTTTCTGTTTCTGCCCCTTGGAGCACGGCTGTATTGTCATCTGTCTCCTAAATTGGTTATATTTTTATTGACCCAATCTCTGACGCCGTGGTTGAGCCTTACCCACTAGTCCCTATAAGGGAAGGATCTCCCTCTGATAAATCAGAATCAGCGACACCTAGCACAACGTTTTAAGCTCCGTTTTTATCTTCCATAAAAATGTATTTAGTGAATGAATGGGTGATGAACGATAATGGCACAGCAGGAAGACCAAGTGACCGGAATGTGGAGACCTCGGTGGTTCTCGCTGTCACCACCTTTGTGACCTTGGACAAGACAAAAGTCAGTCAACCTCTGGAGAGAGTCAACCTCTAGAGATTTCATATCTTCATGAAATCTAATCTTTGCAATCCTGTAACACTTTGCTGAGTTTAAGAAAGTATGGCAACTGTCCCCATTTTCCACCCCAAATATATGTTTTATGTGCTAATAAAAGTAATTACGTGTCAAAATACTTTCATTATTTAACCCTCAAATAACAAAAATGAAACAAAGAGGTTAAGTGGCTTGGTCAGATCACAGCAGATAACTGATGAAACCAAGAGTTAAACTCCTGGCCTCCAAATCTTGTGCTCCTCAATAATCACTCTTAATTATCAGTTACTGCTTTAACAATCCTCCATTATAAAACCAAGACTTTAATTCTTTCCCTGACAACAACCCTCACTGGTATCAACAAATTTGGCTGTTTGAAATATACAAAGACTCAAGAAAAAGACTCAAGAAAATCAATTTAATGTGTGGGAAATCGTTTTCCTAAAGACAATTCTTCAATAAACTGCTTGTGGTTCCTATATTGCTAACATGATAGAATGCTCTAGCAGCTCTTACAAATGAGAATTCAGTATCATCAGGATGTTACTTGATTACCCTCTACTTGAAATTAGCATAAGTGGATTTTTTTTCTTATCAAGTAGCCAACCATCATTTAACTATGTTTGAATCTTGGCATGGCTCTGCTTATTCAAAACCAAAACACTGGGGCACCTAGGTGCCTCAGTCGAGTGCCCAACTCAATTTCGGCACAGGTCATGATCCCAAGGTCTTGAGATTGAGCCATGTGTCCAAGCTAAGCCTGGAGCCTGCTTAAGATACTCTCTTGTGGGACACCTAGGTGGCTCAGTTAGGCATCAGACTTCGGCTCAGGTCATGATCTCATGGTTCCTGGGCTGGAACCCCACATCAGCCTCTGCACTGGTGGCATGGAACCTACTTGGGATTCCCTCTCTCTTTCTCTCTCTGCTCCTCCCCCCTGCCAAATAAATAAACTTAAAAAAAAAAAAAAAAAAAGATTCTCCCTCTGCCCCTCTCCCCCACTTGCGTGTGCTCAAAAAATAATTATTTTTTTTAAAAATCTGTCACTCAGGCCTGAAGCTAAGGCAATGAAATATGACACAAAATCAGCCACTTACTAGGAGAAAGTAATAAACTAGAATAAACTCCATGAAAAATACTCTGTAATCAGGAAGAGGCGGTGTTACTACACCTTGGGGACCAGGGTAACCCCAAAGAAACTGAAAGCATGGGGGACCTGTCTGGTGCAGAAGTCATGGAGGAGGCTTAGCTGTGGCCAGAGAGGCTGTAGGAGGCTGAGAGGAAATGGGAGAAATACCTTGTTTCCCCTCGCTTGGCCCAGTCACCCACCAGTGGTCTCTCACCTGTTGGGTTTAGCTGGCCACCAGTTGAAAAGAAAGTTTGGGAAACGCAGCCCACAGGGACTGGCCTACCTATGATGCACAGCAAAGCATGAGGTATTTCAGGAGCAGATTTGAGCACAGGTAGGCCTAGGATTGGCTCACTTTCTAATTGTATGCCTCCTGATTCTTTTTCTCATTTTCTTGACTTTAGTGGGATTATTTCTATTGTTTCAGTCTTCAATAGGATGTTCGCAATTGCTTATAACTTCTCCATTAAAGTTTTAACAATCAAATCTTTTTAGCATATACTGGTATGTATATATTACTCTGTTCATGTAGTGAATTTAGTGTAGTGAAATCTTACATTAACAAAGTTGATGATGGTGAATCAGCCTTCCATTCTTCAGAAAAACTTCATCAGAGTGTATCATTCTTTTTAATAAAGTGCCATGTTAGATTTGTGTAAAAAAAAATACTTTGTAGTCATGACAAGAGCTGATACTTATAGTCAGCGTTCTAAATGCTTTTTTCATATATTAGCTCATTTTGTCCTCACAACCATACTATGAGGAAGGTACTGTTTTTAGCCCCATGCTACAGATAAGGAACGATGTACAGAAAAGTGGTCACACAGCTAGTAAGTAGCAGAGCCTGAATCCAAGCCCAGAAAATCTGGTTCAGGAATCCGGGATTGTTTGACTAGAATGCATTTTTTTCTCGCCCTACAAAGATCTAGTTATTAAAACAAAGAGCACATTTGTTCTTGCCACCTCTTCTTGTTGGCCTAAGTTTGGCATGTCAGGACTAGACTTGTGCCTTTTCAAGTGTCATTCTCAATTCAAGAAAAAGCCTTGCCCTTCTTTCTTCAATTATCCATTCTTAAAGACCCAGATTAAAGATTTTTTCTGTGTATTTATTGATTTTAAGAGAGAGAGCAGGGGAGGGGCAGAGGGAGGGAGGGAGAATCCCAAGCATGATCCGCACTGCTTAGCACAGAGCCTGACTTGGGCCTCAGACTCAAGAACCTTGAGATCATGACCTGAGCCGAAATCGAGAGTCGGGACGCTTAACCAAATGAGCCACTCAGGCGCCCCAAGACCCACATTAATCATCATGTCTTTTTATAACTCCACCTCTTTGCCTTAGCAGTCACCGATTCGTAATTGTCAATTTACATATAACTTTTTCAAGAGATTCAACTCCTTAAGGCCAGGACCTTGTCTTATTCATAGTTGTATACTCAGCACTTGGTATACAGTAAGCATTTTTTCAATGTATTAAGTACAATCTTTCCTTTCTTCATTTTATATCCCCTCTTTTTTGGGGTACCAAACTGAGCAATTTCTTTTTCATTTATGTTTTTGTTTGTAACACATTAGATCAAAACCCTCTAAAGCTACTTGCTCACCATCCAACCTGTCCATAAAGACTTTATTTTTTTTACTTTAGAGAGAGAGTGCAAGTGAAGGAGAGGGGCAGAGGGATAGAGGGAGAAAATCTTTTTTAAGTTTATTTACTTTGAGAGAGGCAGAGACAGAGGGAGAGAGAGACTCCCAGGCAGGAGCTACACTGTCAGCTCAGAGCCTGACTCGGCGCTCGATCCATGAGATCATGACCTGAGCTGAGATCAACAGTTGGACACTTAACCGTCTGAGCCACCCAGCGCCCCCATAAAGACTTTTTAAAAATCTTTTTAAATAATTTTTTTAATATTTATTTATTTTGACAGAGAGAATGCAGGCCCATGTGTTGGGAAGGGGCAGAAAGAATCCCAAGCAGGCTCTGCACTGTCAGGGCAGATCCCCATAAAGGACTCAATCTCACAAACCGAGCGATCATGACCTGAGCCGAAATCAAGAGTCGGACCCTTCACTAACTGAGCCACCCAGGCGCCCCCCAAAAGACTTTCAATGTCAGTCATTTACTTGTTCTGCATCCCCTCAGTGCTTATGTAATCTTTTGCAAATTCTAGTTGGAATTTGGAACTTTGTTTTTTTTCATTTTCTTTTTATTCTTAGTACTGCTCATAAAGCCATGATTAAGAATATATATCAATATTCTGAGCATCTGGGTGGCTCAATTGGTTAAGCATCTGACTTGATCTCATGATCATGACCTCATGTTCACGAGATCAAGCCCCACGTAGGGCTCTGTGCGGACAATGAAGAGCCTGCTTGGGATTCTCTCTCTCTCACTCTTTCTGCCCTTCCCCTGCTTGCACTCTCTCTCTCTCTCAAAATAAACTTAAAAGGAGTATACATCAATGTAATTCAATGTAATACATGGGGATCAAGTGTCTACTTTGTGTCAGGCACTGTGCTTGGTGTTGGGAGTAAAGCAGTGAACAGACACAATACTTGTCATTTGGGGGTTCAGAGTTTAACAGAGAAGACAGCAGCATACAGGTAATTAAGGATGTGATACGTGTCCAAAAACGAGCAAGTACATGTTGCACTGGAGGGTAACAAGATATAAACTGGCCTAGGGGTCAAGGAGTGCCTACTAGAGGAGGTTACGTTTAAGCTGAGGTCTGAAGAATTAGGAGTAACCAGGTATAACCTCTGGTAATGGCAATGACCACACCTTACATCCCCCAACCCCCGCAGTATGGCTGTTTTTTCCCTTAGTAAAACATCAATCCCTGCAGCTGACAAGTTTTTCACTGAATTAGTGATGACAGCAGGATGGGAAAGATGAGGATTCTAGTCTTCTGAGCAGTATAACTTGGTATCTTCCTAAGTTTCCAATGTGCTTTTTCCTCAGCATCAATTTTACAAACACAAAGATACTTCTCCATTTACCAAACCTGAATTTACCTTCGTCTCCTAGATTTGGGGTGCACTTCATTGTCTGAACCAGGTGACAGGAGACACTGAGCTAAGTAGCCAGCCGTTTCATCAACCAGTTTTCCTCTGGGTTCTCCCAGGCTCTGGGCCTCAGGCCACATCCCTGGGTCTCCGAGCAGCTTCCAGCGCCCTCTACTGGAATCGGGCCTGAGGCCGCGCGAGGAAAAATCCAAATAGTTCTTAGAATCACTCATCCCAAAGTGACTCTCAGCTGATCCGAACCCAAGAGAGGCAAAGAGGGGTTTAAAAAAAAAAAAAGAAAGAAAAGAAAAAAGAAAAAGGAAAACAAACTACCTTAAAAGAGGTTTCCAACATTTAAATATACTGGCCTTGAACTGAATTACATGGTTTCCTTCCCCCCACCCCCAAAAGGTGTTTAACAAAATTATTTCACTGCGCAATTGAAATTGATAGATAGTTCTGGAAAGGGATTAGTAATATGCCTTTAAAAACTTTTATGCCAGTTAAGCATCCAACTTCAGCTCAAGTCATGATCTTGCAGTTCATGGGTTTGAGCCCTACGTTGGGCTCTGTGCTGACAGCTTGGAGCCTGGAGCCTGCTTCAGATTCAATGTCTCCCTCTCTCTCTGCCCTTCCAAGGCTCAGCTCAGCTCAACTCTCTCTCTCTCTCTCTCTCTCAAAAATAAATAAATAATAAAAATAAAAACTTCTATGTCCTTTGACTCAATAATGTCACTGCTAGGAATTCACTCTGAGGAAATAATTTGAGATGTAAAGTAAAATTTGTGTACCAACAAAAAGCAAAACAAACAATCATAACTACAATACCAAAACAACAACCAAAAAAACCTTGTTCACAACAGTGTTCTTTTTAATAGCAAACAGCTAGAAATACTATAAACATCCACCAACATCCAACAATTCAGAACTGAATTGTTATTGTTAATAATTATTCAGTCTATTTTTATGAAGTCATTAAAAACATCATAATCATTAAAACAAGTAAACTGACAATAAGATTAGGAAATCAAGACACAATACTATACACACACACACACACACACACACACTCCCCACATGATCCAATTTTTTTTAACATTTATTCAGATATATGCTTAGAAAACAAGTTATTGGGAAAGATCTCAGAACTTTTGTGGTGAGTGATCTCTGGAAAAAATGATTACGGGCCATTTTTCTTTTGGTCTTCACTTTTACATCATTTCCTACTTTATACTTCTCTGTATATTTTACATTCAGCAATAAGTATTACTTTAATAATTAGAGAGTATGCTATTATTTTAAGGGGGAAATCTTACACCTGTGTTTGTCAGTCTAATCAACTAGTATTTTCTTTAATCTATTTATCCACATGACTTAACAGGACTCGAAATTAATCATGATCCTTTTTCAACGAAAGCTTACACATCATCCCTCCCAGTGTCAGATCCTAGGATATCTACTGATTTTACCAGCCATGCAATGTTAGATCACAAACCTCACCAACTTAGCACTTTCAAGCTACCTCTGCTTGTAAGTGGCTACATCCCATGAAGTCATGATTGCCAAGCATCATGTTTCCATCTGGATCTTTATAACCAAGTGTTTGGACCATCTTTAGCTTTGACCTCATTCCTACTTCACTGGGAGGGGAAGAGAGGAGAGGGAAGAAAGGGAAACGAAATAAAGGGTAGAAAAAGCCTAAGTTTGGGTTAGAATATGTAAGGAAAGGGACGTCTGGGTGGCTCAGTCGGTTAAGCGTCCGACTTCAGCTCAGGTCATGATCTCAGAGTTTGTGGGTTCAAGCCCTGCAGCAGGCTCTCTGCTGTCAGCGCCTACTTGGAATCCTGCCCCTCTCTCTCTGTCCCTCCCCCACTTGCACTCTCTCTCTCTCAAAAATAAATCAACATGTGGGGCGAGAAAAAGAATATGCAAGGACAAGGCAGAAGAGGTTAGGGCCAAAGAGAAGTAAAAGAGAATAAAAATGAAATAAAAGAGATGGGGAATGAAAGGAAAGGCAATTTTTAAATAGAAAAAGGCAGTAGTTGCCCACAGAGCTGCCATAAAATAATGATGTGCTACATTGTTAGCCTACACACTCAGCTTGCTACACACTCCTAGTGTGTAGTCATACCCCTTCGTGTCCATGGGGTAGACAACAAAAGGACTGCACCATTTTTGTGGCCCCAGGGGACACCCATGTCTCTGGGGCTACCTTCAAAGATGATTCAAAGACCCACGGTTGTATACAGCCACTTTATCACAGATCAGCTAACACTGAGGTATTAGCAATGCTAATAAGCACATTACATACAGTATCTCACTGATCCTCCCCACAAACCCATGAGCTAAATGTTATTAATATCTTTATTTTAGAAACCTAGAAATAACCAATTCAAGCAGTGATTAATTTCTGTGCATTTGCCTATCCTTAGCAAAATTATGAGAAAATGAGGGTGGGCAGGGAAGAACGACAGTATTTTCTTAACACCTAGAATATGCCAGGCACCTCACCTCACTCACCGCTTACTAAATCTTACAAGCTAAGAACAGAGTACAAAGTGATTGAAACATGAATGTGAAACAGACTCTGAACCTGTCCTGGACAGTGTGAATTTAAAAGCCCAGGTCTTCCCTCCATAGGCTTCTGAACAATTGGGAGAATTGAGGGTCCTCTAGGGGTTAGCGTGAAGGATAGACCCAGCTTCCCAGGCCTGTCACTTTCACTTGCGAGCTAGCCCAGACTCCGTGGACTGGACGAGTAATGATGTCGAAGGGACCTGGGGCACGCTGAGACTGTACAGCCTATTCCAGTAAACTTCACCATTGGCGAATGCCTTTCATCCAAAACCACTAAACACTTCACATGCCAGGCTTTGTGTCGGGCACTGGGATTACAGAAATGAAATCTGTTCTCTGCACTCAGGGAGTGGACAGTCTAATGGGAAGGCATATCCTGGAAGGGCATATTCCTGGGCATTAGCATAAAACATATAAGCATATGATACCCACTCAGAACTACTGAGCGCCACTCTGTACAAAGCACTTGTGCTTTCACAGAGCAAACCTAGCCCATTTTACTATATAGTTATTTCTAGCTCCTTCGATTATCAAATTATTAGATTTGAAGATGGAGGGTTCAGCGTAAGTTGTGGTTCAAGAGTTGGCAAGGAGAAAGTAGTCACCTGAAAAGCTGCACATTTTCCTATCAGTCTATCCATACGTTTGCCCCTCCCGCCGTCATTTCAACTCCTGCTGCACACATATTGGGCATCAGGCAAATTTTTGCTGAGTGAATGATCATACCGCTCGAAAGGAATTACATAAACTCAAATACAGAATAAAGAAGCAATGACGGTTTTGTCACGACCATGATTTCAGAAAGTGAGACTGGCAGAGATGGAATATATTGGACCAGTGCATGAGGGGCAACCGTCACAAGCCATATTCCACTACCTCTCACCATCAATGAGGAAACAAACATGTAGAGCACTAAGGACAAGGCTCATTTGGCAGATCCAGCTTGGATGGCCTGGAATGATGGGAGCAAACCTTCAGCTCGGGCACTATGGTAAGACACTTATTGCTTGTATGCCTTCTGGCAGACTCTACAGCAGCTAGGGACTGAATTCCCCACGACACTTGTGAACCTATGTGTTGACATAGGGAAAAAAATATAAGGCCTTTCTCTGAGTAGGAAAATGAATAGAAGAGTCTTCTCTTTAGTTAAAAAGGAACTATGAAACACATCACTTAAATAAGAACGCTTTATTTACTCAGGTGCAGAATTCTTTTTGCTGGCAAAACAAGTAAGGAATACAGAATATTTACTTCTTGGGGAGCTAAATAAAAAACCCATTTACTGATTAATGAAATTGAGATACAGGCATCAAATATGATTAAATTTACTACTATGTTCTCATAAGTAACAAATCTCTCCTCTGTGTTCCTAGTTTTCAATCGAAAGAGATAAGGATTCTTGCTAAATTGTTTTCTTCATGGAGCAGACCCCATCTTAATTCATCTAAAATGTGAACATCTATGTTTCTATAGACACTGAGGTTTGTGAAATAGGTTTTATGTAATTGTGGGCACTCATAAAACAGAGTCAATGATGCTAATAGGACATAAACTATACCTGTTAATGTCTTCAGACACAAATTAACTTACATTGAACTTGCTATATTGTTCTTTCCTGACTTACGCTGAATCCTTTGTTTCAAGAACAACAAAAATATTCAGTAAGTCGAATCACATAAAAGCGTTCTTCAAAAGTCTGCAAAATTGAAACACTCTACAGTCTTATGCTTTTACAAAACCTGATTCGTCAGGGTTCCTGAGGTTGGTCATTAAGAATTCACAAGGAGGATGGGTACGGCTTCCATTGCTACTTCTGAAAATGTGTGGAGGACATTTTTCTATTTATTTCAATTAATAATAACTAATTACCATGTATTTAGACCTCGTTAATATTTTAAGCACTGTGCTAGCTGCTTTGCAAACATTTACTTAATCCTTACAGAAACCCTGCAAGGCAGGCATTACCTCTGCTTTACAGATGAGGACGCAAGTTAGGAGTGGTTACTGGCCACACACAATGTAATGGATGACTGGGTACCGCTCCGACAGCTACTGCCTTGCAACTGGATTTCGGCCTCAACAGCAAATGCCCAAATTTCATTCTCAAACGTTAATCAAACTTTTAGTCGTCTGTGGTAAAATACTGTAAACACTTGCCCTCAGATATTAGAGTTTAAGACAATTTGGACAATACTACCTAACATACAAAGGTGAAAAGATGCTTAGAGGAGGATCATATAAAAGCCAACGATACTTAATGTTCTCCCCCTTCTTGAAAGCAGAAAAATCACCCCAAATGCTTCTTAAGTCTTTTGTTAACTTTTGCTGTATTTTTTAATCTTGTAACAACGCGAAAAGACTTAATGGACTCCCCAGTGTCAGGCATACGACCGCAATCATGAAAGAAGAAAGAATCCCCGTGCAATTCCGTGACCTACCAGCTACAGCCTTCTGCATCTGCAGCAGCCCTAACTGGCCTCTTCTGGCTCCGCATTCCTAATCTGGATCTCTATAGACAGCCTTCATAAAATATATTTTGAATCTAAAAATGAGACCAGAAATCCTGACCAACTTAGGAGTCCCGACTTTCTACTCCTTGAACTGGCAGTAAAAAAAAAAAAAAAAAAAAAAATAGGGGTTAGGAGCATAAAAAATAACTTATTACTTTACAAAACATCATTTCCATTGGACAGGCGAACAGGGAGGATCCATACATCCCATAAGTCAAGAGGCAAAAGAAAACCGTCAAGACTGGAAGTAAGGAATCTCGGTCTCCAATGGCACACTGTCTCTGCACATTGGCTCAGATTCAGGGGGTTAAATATTAGAAAAAGAACCCAGTTTCTGATCCAACCAGGAATTACATAATGAGAAAACTGAAGGGAAAAGACTTTGTCAAAAATCTTTTTTCATTTTTGTTTAAAGTTCATTATTTCTGCAAGAGACAGAGACATCACAAGTGGGGATGGGGGCAGAGAGAGAGGGAGAGAGAGAGAATTCCAAGCAGGCTCCACGTGGTAAGCGCAGAAGCTCAGTGTGGGGCTCGAACTCACCAAACTGTGAGATCATGACCTGAGCCAAAACCAAGAGTTGGATGCTTAACCAACTCAGCCACCCAGGTGTCCCTATTTGCCCAAAGTTTATTAACAAAATTCAAGAATTCTACCTCTTAATCTGGTTTTGGCCAAGACAACAGGATCGTATCACTGGATTACCAAGATGGTTGAACAGAAGACATACAAGCATTAGAATGGCCAATCTCTAGACGGAGTGCCTTAAAAACTCTATCCCATTTCTAGTCTATGTTGCAATTCCTTTGGAGTAGAAACCTCATAGCACATTTCCTACAGTCTCTTAGGAAATCTTCATGAGTCTGTGAAGAATGATAATCTTGAAAGAACAAACTCTATATGACATTCAATACAGCAGCCACCAGTCACATGTGGCTACTGAGTGCTTGGCACGTAGTTAGTGCCACTAAGGAACCAGATTTTAAATGTCATTTAATCTTACTATAAATTTATTTAAGTAGCCACAGGTGACTAGTGGCTACGGGATTAGCCGGTGTAGTTCTAAATACTATGAAAGTTCATTTTCAGCAAATAAAATTGTGTTTAGAAAACTGAGTCTTTTTATAGACCCACCAAAACAGCCAGAGAATCACATTATTTGTTCAAAACGAATCTTTCTGTGGATAACTCCCTGAGGCCAATAATGAATTACTGCCACCCACTCAGGCAAGAGGAAATAGGGAAATTCAAGGACTAGCTTGGCTTCAAGCTCTCAGGTGTCCTTATTCCCGGAATTTCTCTTTATGTTTTCTTTTGAAGCTATTCCAATCTTACCTTAAATCAAAAAACATTTCTTCTCCATCGTTGGAAGCATCTCCCACTGGGCAGATACAATGAGCTGGTGATCAGGGCCTTCCCATCCTCCAACCTGGGAGCTTGACTTTTTCCAGACATTATGGCAAACAAACCAAAGAAACTCTGTAGCAACACCTTAATTGTAATGATCCAGCAAGAAAAGAAATAATAATAATAATAATAATAAACGGGCTTTGGGACTCAAGAGGAAGATGGACGTGGGACTGAAAAGGAAGAGATGAGGGCCATTTCCCCTGGACAGTTTTTCCAAGTCCACCCAGGAGGAAAACCATTGACTTCGGGAGACTCGAAAGACTTTTCTAGGTGCATCTTCCGATGCTGAGTGAGATAGGCACTTCTGCTGAAGCACTTGTCACAGTCGGTGCATTTGTAAGGTTTCTCTCCCACGTGAGTCCTCCGGTGCCTGATGAGATTAAAGCTCTGGCTGAAGCCTTCGCCACAGTCGGGACACTTATAAGGTCTCTCTCCCGTGTGTGTCCTCTGGTGAATCACCAGGGTGGAACTCTGGCTGAAAGTTTTCCAACACTCCGAGCACCTGTACGGCTTCTCTCCTGTGTGTGTTCTCTGGTGTCTAATGAGATGGGAGCTGAGACCGAAACGCTTTCCGCACTCACAACACTTGTAGGGTTTCTCCCCAGGCTGGAGTCCACACTCTTCTATCGCACTGCAGTTCTGACTCAAACTTTCTTCATATTCGGGACTTTCACAGAGCTTCTCTCCTGCGTGTGTTTTCCGGTGTGCGATTAGGTTCGAACTTCGACTGAAGCTCTTGCCGCATTCTGTACACTGATACGGTTTTTCTCCTGTGTGAATCCTCTGGTGCTTTATGAGAGTCGAATTGCAACCGAAGCTTTTCCCGCACTCGAGACATTTGTAGGGCTTCTCTCCCGTGTGCGTCCGCTGGTGGCGAATCAGGCTAGAACTCTGACTAAAACTCTTTCCACAGTCAGGACACGTATAAGGTTTTTCTCCCGTGTGAATCCTCTGATGTTCTATGAGGACATAGCTGTGGCTGAAGCATTTCCCACACACGGGACATTCGTAGGGCTTCTCGCCGGTATGCGACCTGTGGTGCTGAATAAGGTGGGAGCTGCTACTAAAGCTCTTCCCACACTCGGGACATTTATAGGGTTTCTCTCCCGTGTGAGTCCTCTCGTGAATGATTAGATGGGAGGTATTGCTGAAGCTTTTCCCACACTCGCCACACTGGTAGGGCTTCTCTCCTGTGTGTGTCCTCAGGTGCTGAATCAGGTGAGAGCTGTTACTGAAGCATTTCCCACACTCAGAGCATTTATAAGGTTTTTCTCCTGAGTGCGTCCTCTGGTGAATACGCAAATGAGAGCTGTTATTGAAGCTTTTCCAACATTCAGCACACTTGTAGGGTTTGTCCCTGGAGGTCGAATTCTGCTGGACGGAGGCACTGCGGCGTTCCCCGGGAGCCCATCCCCAGTGACTGGGTTTTTCTTCTTCTTCTCCTGCAGAATTTCCCTGATTCTCTGACTTGCCATCCTTCTCACAGGAATCACTGCACCAGATCTCATTGCCTTGGGACCACATCCATGGACTTTCTTCTATATCCTCATGCTTACAATTTTGTGGGCCATCTCTCTTAGACCGTTTTGAGGCGCTCTCTTTATCTGCCTTGGCGTTATTGTGTCGTACAGTTTCCAAATGATTCTTACTTGCATCTCCTGTAAGAATAAACAAATATTCTAAACATATTCCCTAATCTCTACCAGAGGAAGGAAATTCTGAAATGCAATGGAAGAGAGAGAATAACAAAGTAAAATCTCATAAATTCTTTTACGTTAAAAAAAAAGTTTTTTTTTTAATTTTTTTTTTTAAAAAAAAGTTTTTAAAGCTAGTTTTAAAGCTAGTTCTTTAAGTGCTCATTAGAAGCAGGTGAATTTTCTGTGCTCAGTAACAGCACTAATGAAGTATTTAAATAGTTGTCAGTAATTGCCAAGGGGGGATAGTCATCTTAAAAAAAAAAACACCTCATTAAGCTTCATTCTGGAAGACTTACAAGAAAAAAGGGGATCTGAATAGGGGAGAAACTGAATAAGACACATTCTAAGGTGAAAACAATACTTTAGTTAAAATCTGAGAAAATACAGAAAGAACAATGGTACCTGCTATTTATTAAGAACAATAGTGTGCCATATAGTATCTCATTAATCCCAAGAAACCATGAGACAAGATATTATGCATTTTTCTTCAAGATGAGAAAAGAGAGGCTGTAAAGGTTAATTAACATAGCTTGTAAGCAACAGAGCAGGAATCAAACTAAAGTCTGTCCCATGCAAATGCCCTGTTCTCTCTACACACTCTATGGCACAACTTCTCTGACTTTCCAATGGATTCGGATGATCTTCTCAATCCCTCACCTGGAAAAGGGCTTTTCAAACTCTCCCTCTCCGTGAAGCCACTAGAATCTGAGATCAACAGTCTTTGCTCTTGCTCCATCAGTGGTGGGCACAGCCAAGTTTGGGGTCAGAAATCCTGTGGAAGGGAAACAGGTTATGTTTGCAGGCCTTCGCTGTGACGTATTCTCCTTCCTTGCTTCCCAACCATTGCAATATACCAATTGTGGTTACAGACTGTTCTGTGGACCAGACTGAAAAAAACAACATGGTCTTTAGAAGTCCTTTTAGAAAAATTTCACCTCGGATGCAAGTGTTTAGAATTAAGGGTTAGCCCAATTTACTTTTTCCGAGGAAATAAAAAAAAAAAAAAAAAAGTTAAATCACATTAAAGTCTAAGTCCGAGCATCAAGCTCCAAAACTAGAATGAATACTAATACTCATTGTCCACTCAGGGTTTAGAAACACTTTTAATTGAAAACACAAAGTAGTTTTTTTGGAAAAGGTAACAAGACTTCAAAAAATCAATATGCAGGTATAAGGAGCAGTTAAAGAGAAAGTACTCTGTTTAGAAAGAAGCTGGCCCTTGACAGAAGGATGAAAGCTTTGAAGTTCAATTTCAAAAGAATGAATTTCTATAACCAGTAAAAATAAATAAATAAAATAAAATAAGTTGGGACAAAGGAGGGCTAGAAAAATTATAGCCAATAACCCCTAAATATAAAAGGGAAGCTAATGAGTTCTTCCGTGACTCACTTTCTCAGTCTATCATAATCACAATATCCCTTTTAGCCTAAACTTTATCTCCTGGAGCCAACTACAATTCTTGACCTACTTTAAGAGACTGGAAAATGTGATCTATCACTGGAAGACAGGTTTCGATGGGCTTGGAATCCATTTCAGGATATAAACAACAGCACAATTCAGGAAAAACAAGAGCCTAGAATTGGGATGCACAAAGGCACACATACGGAAAACAAAAAAATGGTATTAATTTTCACCTTGCCACTGCCTATTATGTGCCAGGCACTGAGCTAAATACTTTACACATAATATCTCTCGTGTAATTTCCACAATAGCCCTTGGAGGTGTATGAACAATTACCAGCATGTTATTATAGGTGAACAAAAAAGACATTAAGAGACTTTCCCAAGGTCACACAACGAGTAGGTGGTAGAGTAGGATTCAGCCCCAAGCCTGTTTGGATAAGTTCACACTCGTTTACCTATTACAATAAAACTACAGCAGGAAGCAGAGCTAGGTGTGATCCCAAACTACAATCTCAAAGAGGACCTTTATTTTGGAAAACACGGTGCTTGGTTTTTTTTAGATTTGTATCTCTAGACCTGATACCAAACAGAGGAGCATTCTCTAAGCGTCCTCAGCAACCAGGGATTTGTTACAGGAAGAGGTGAAACTGGTCTAAATTACAAATAGCCCTAGCGTTTGAGTAGGGGAGGGGGGCACCCCATACACCTAAAAGGAAAAATTGTTCAAATGGAGTAGTATGTTTTGCTGTCTGAGTTACAGATTTCCACCAAGGTCTTTACAAACGAAGTAAGAGGCTGGGGAACAGAAACCCGTGCACCATTTTCCCTGCTAAGAAACTGTTAACTCTGGTAGTAGGGGCCCCCAGCACTGGCTCAGCAAAACGGTAGCAAACGGTATACAGGGAGGGGCACCTGGGTGGCTCAGTCGGTTAAGCAAACGGTATACAGGCCAGAAATGGTATTACAAGGCTGTCCCTTAGACGTCACGCCACAGAGAAGGGCTGTTTGCACTGTCCTAGAAGCAGACGGGCTTAGGATGGGGCCATGCTTTAGATTAGAAAATCTTCCAAAGAAAACGCACTGCCTGCAGCTTAGCTTTAAGAACCGTTGGCAAGGGGCAGACGCTGGGTGCACTGTGGGATGAAGTTCCAGGAGGCCAGATCAACAAGCTCCTTTAACTGACCCGGCAGGCGAGGGAGGCGAGGGCGGCGCGGTGGCCGGTGCGGCGGGGAGACGCTGGGCCTCGGCCCCTCGCAGCCGCGGGATCCCTCTCCGGGCGTACACTGCAGCCTGGGTGCTGCAGTGGCCACTCCTCCTGCCCGCAGCCCTCGGCTCCCTACCCCCGGGGAGGAACTCACTGTTCTGGGGGCCACACACAAGGCGCCCAGCACCCCAGCAGGCCCAGCTGTCCCGGAGCAAGTAGCCCCCAGCTCCTCCTGACCCCACCAACCCAGGGTCCTAAACTCTCGAGCCCGGAAGACAGAAACAGGAAGTTACCCTAGCCCCCTCCCCCCGGCCGGCTTTGCGGGAGCCTCTCTAGGAACTCGGGATGACCAGCTCTCGTTGGTCTTAACGCTTAAGGTCCCGGCCCAGAAGGGGCGTGCTGGTGGATTTCCTTCCCTCAAGCTGTCCTTTGTTTGCTTGATTCTCAAACCTCACACTTGTCAGGCGCCTTATAATAGGGGATCCCATCGGAACGAATTCTTTCCCTTCAGGGCATCATTGGGTTTATCATCATCAGAAGAAAAATGAATGGCGCATTTATTAAGCTCCTGTTGTTTTTGTTGGCACAGGGGTATATATATATATATATATATATATATATATATATATATATGGCTATATATATAGCCACCTGTGAAACACTTGGACAGCTGGGGCATCCACCCACATATAAAACAATTAGTTTACAAGGCACCACTATTAATAACCCTCAGAGAAGCACCTAGACCCTAGTATTCCATTACAGAGAAAATGGAAGGCAATCCCTGCATCTCCCCCATTCAAGCCTACAAATCTACTTATGTCTGCGCCCCAGGCCACTCTCTTTCTTCCCTCCTGTTACAACAGTGGATTCGTCCTTCACATTTAAAACGAGCCCTTTACTGCTACTCACTTTCCTTCCTGCCTTCTTGAAGTCCTTACACTATCAACTAACCTCTCAATTCTACCACTTCCATCCCAAAATAGTTCTTCGGCTTTTTTTTTTTTTCCTTTGTACTCGCAATGTTGCCATTTTATGGCTTCCCACTGACGTTTTAACCCAGTTTAAAAATGAGTGAATTTGCTCACCATATTGTCTTAATGTAGTAGGCTGGGTAGATAGCTAACCCCCAGGTCAGCAGGTGAGCTGAGACAGAATCCTGTCTCACTCTTACATTCTGAGCACAGAGCACATAGTAGGAGCCTTTGAGTATTGAAGGCTTAAATAAACTGCTGGGATACAAGGCCTGGAAGGCAATGGGGATATACCCTATTGTGAAGCTGGGAAAATCCATCAAGTCCTTTGATTTCTCCTTCCATTTCCCTTGTTTCCTTTGCTTTTTCACTCATTTATTCAACAAATAGTTAATGTCGTCTGCTGTTGACTTCCTGAGAGAGTCACCCTGAACAGGAGTTGGGATAGATTGCCTGCTCGCCCCCCCCCCCCCACCCCCCACCCCCCACCCCCACCCCCCGCTGGCTGACTTGGGGCACTAGAAGGGGTTTCTGCCCTCCCCCAGCCATGGATGTCTCCAAGCATCAGTATCAATAAGAATAACAGTTGCAACTGGGAGTGTTTACTGTCTCACATTACAGCGCTCCTTACTCACAGTTGTTTAAACCATAGGGCTTTAGTATTCACTTAAGAAATGTCTGGGGGCGCCTGGGTGGCTCAGTCGGTTGAGCGTCCGACTTCGGCTCAGGTCACGATCTTGCGGTCTGTGAGTTCGAGCCCCGCGTCAGGCTCTGGGCTGATGGCTCGGAGCCTGGAGCCTGCTTCCGATTCTGTGTCTCCCTCTCTCTCTGCCCCTCCCCCGTTCATGCTCTGTCTCTCTCTGTCTCAAAAATAAATAAATGTTAAAAAAAAAAAAATTAAAAAAAAAAAAAAAAAGAAATGTCTGAAGCAGGCAGTACTGGAATAGACTAAGCAGCCCCAAGTCCTCCTGTGTCTGAGAGAGGGGCTTGGTACTTGCTGTCTACTGAATTGTGTCCCCTCAAAATTCGTATGTTGAAGCCCTAACCTTCAAAGTCATGGTATTCGGCAACGGAGCCCTTGGGAGGTATTTACATTTAGAGGCGGTCATGAGACTGGGGCCCTCATGATAAGATTAGTATCCTTATAAGAAGAGACAACAGAGGCGCCTCGGTGGCTCAGTCAGTTAAGCGTCCGACTCTTGATTTCGGCGCAGGACACAGTCTCCTGATTATGAGATCAAGCTCTGCATTGGGCTCTGCACTGGGCACAGAGCCTGCGTGGGATTCTCTCTCTCTCTCTCTCTCTCTCTGCCCCTCCCCACCTCTAAAAAAAGAAAGAGGAGGCACAAAGATCTCACTCTCTCTCACTGTCTCCACCATGTGAGGACACAGTAGCAGCTGTCACAAGCCAGGCAGAGAGCTCTCACCAGAAGCCGACCATTCTGGTGCCCTGATCTCAAACTTCCAGGCTCCAGAACTACGAGAAACTAAATGTCTGTTGTTTAAGCCACCCAGTCGATGGCACTTTGTCACGGTATTCCGTTACTTGAGCTGACTAATACAGTACTGAGCTGGTGATGTGATCCTAACAGCTTGCACTAATTGTCCAATGTCAGGTTTTATTCTTTGCAGGTTATTTGCATTTCAAAAGAGAAGGTGGTTAAAATGGTGGAATCGCTAAGTGGTAGGTAGTGCAAAGCTATGTGGTGAGGGGCAGTGTGATGGCCTAATCAGCAAATTCTTTGCCTCACACACAAGATGTGACCCTTTACCAAGAAATTGAATTTCCCTAAGCCTCAGTAACATACTGAAGTACAGTGATACCCATCTTCCCCAGCGTTCTAGGAGGATTATTTTGATTGCTTTCAGTGGTGGGCTTTCTGATGATCTCAGCAGATCCTTTACTTCTCTTCATCATCCCCCTTTCCAATTCCCCCTGCATTACTTGGCCTGGAAGTATATATATATACTTTGCAGTATATATATATATACTTTGCAGAATTGTTACTGCAACCATCACTGTTCCACGTACCTTTACACCTGACTCAACGCCTCCAGGATGGAGCCAAACAGAGTAGAAACTTGGCTTAGGGAGAGAGCATGGACTGGCACAGAGCACCAAAATTATCAGATGTCCAAGAGCCATCAATGACCGACACAGAGGATTGCCTGTGTTGAGACTGATACCAAGGAGATTGCAGCATCTTTTCTGAAGGTGGGCGGGAAAGTGGGTGTGGAGGTTGGGAGGGGAAAGAAACGTCCAGGATGATTGGATTCTGGTGCTACAGCAAGTTTAGGGGATCAACAGAGCACAGGCCAGATTGTGCCTCTCTCATAATAGATCAGGATGGCTCTTTCCTTCATCACATTAAATGCTCAAGATTCTAAAGTGTGTCAGCAGGTGGCCCTAGAGGCAGCTGTTTGGTGAGACTGTTGCAAAACGTAAGTGACTGCAGAGCAACCAAATCCTGTATCATCTCAAAGGGTCTTCGTGCAAACATAAAGTGATGTTTGTACCAATTAGGTTTAACAAGAATAAACCTGGGCATAATAGAGGATTATGAGGATTACGGATTCTCTCTCTAACGTGAACCATTTGGAATTAATTACCAAAGAGGAAGAGAGACTATATTGTCCTGAGTGCCAGATATCACTCTCTAGAATTTTAGGGTCACTTCTCCTCCTCGGCCACAGATTTTCCCTAAGGTTAGTTGCCTTCAAATGTCCTCGTCTTGGCATCCACCTTGCTGAAAGCCAATCTTCCTCCAGAAGGCAAAAGCCAAGACGAGGCAGGCCTCATTCCTGGCTACAGAGGAAAATTCCAGTTCTTGGGGATAGCTCCTGGAGTCACAGAGCCGTCAAAACCTACAAAACTGGTCTCACATGACACAGGAGTCTAGAAGAGGAGGACACCATTTGGAAATTTGAGGTTCAGTAAGGGTGTTGAGGAAGAATGAAGAGCTACAGAAAGATCTACATATTTCAATTGCCTTTTAACAATATTCGATGAAATGATAGCATATATGGACTGTTCACATTACTGTGCCTGGCACTATAACTACTCAGTACGTGGGGCTGGTGTTCATATGGAAATCAAATGCAAAAAGTCTTCCTGCTTAGTGTGTTTAATATCATACCTGCAGCTTGGCAGGAGGGTCATGCTTTATTTTCTCCTTTTATCTAGAATTCACCTGTTAGCTTCCCTGAGACTCTTCTTCCCTCTAAATTTCTCATTAAATCCTTTCTACATTAGATCTCAGAACAGAATGTTATTGATTTTTATGATATTCATTTGTGAAAAATGTATTCAGTCTAGGCAGGCAATATATAAATAACAGCTTTGGGTCCACCTGCCTGTACCCGATGGCATATTGCTTTGGGCCAGCACGCTCTGAAAGAGAGCGGGCATCACCAGCTTAACCTAATAACGTAAGTAATGTTCTGGGTTTCCACTGGAGTCAGTTAAGAAGGCACTCTCTCAGAGAAACATCTTACCTGTCATCAAAAAATGATAGCCAAGGGGTGACAGGGTGGCTCAGTCGGTTAAGTGTCTGACTTCAGCTGCGATCATGATCTCACAGTTCGTGGGTTTGAGTCCCGCACCAGGGTCTGTGCTGATGGCTCAGAGCCTGGAGCCTGCTTCAGATTCTGTGTCTCCCTCTCTCTCTGTCCCTCCCTGCTGCTGTCCTCCTGCTCACATACTCTCTCTCTCTCTCAAAATAAAATAAAATAAAATAAAACGTTAAAAAAGTTTTTTTAAATTATCCTCTCTCAAGACGAGAGCTTGGCAGAGAATGCCATATTGTCTTGCAGCAAAATCTTATTTTTGAGGGTCAACAGCTAAGTATCATCCCAGTCTGTCTCTTTTTACAGTCCCTCAGGAACAAGTGACATTCCCCCAAGCAGAGGAATGGCTCAGGTGAACTGAGACAAAAGGTAAAATGCACGTAAGCACGTCAATAATTTAGAAGGCATCACGCCTCACCATTACTAAGCTCCTACTGAGTGCCAGATGCAATGCTAGCTCTTTACGGGACCAAGCTAAATAAGATATGGTACCACCCCCTGTAGCCAAGACTACACTGTATGTTAACTAACTTGAATTAAAACAAACAAACAAACAAACAAACAAACAGGGGCACCTGGGTGGCTCATTTGGTTAAGCGTCAGACTTAGGCTCAGGTCACGACCTCACGGTTCCTGGGTTCAAGTCCCACGTGTGGCTCTGTGCTGACAGCTCAGAACCCGGAGACTGCTTTGGATCTTGTGTCTCCCTCTCTCTCCGTTCCTCCCCCACTCATGCTCTGTCTCTGTCCCTCAAAAATAAATAAATGTTAAAAAATATTGTTTTAAATGATAGCCAAAAGTGACAGACAAGCGGTCCTTTGTAAGTCTTTCAAGTAAATGTGGAAATTCTCCATGTTGTAGAGCAGTAGGACGGGAAGTCCTCTTAGAGTTCTAGGACACATTTGAGAATATGTGGGAGTTTTGGGTTATCTTTGGTTCTCATTGGTTAATGCTACCAGTAAATGGGTGCTGGGGTGGCTCAGTCAGTTAAGCATCCGACTTCAGCTCAGGTCATGATCTCGAGGTTCATGAGTTCAAGCCCCGCATCAGGCTCTGTGCTGACAGCTCAGAGCCTGGAGCCTGTTTCAGATTCTCTCTCTCTCTCTCTCTCTCTCTGCCCCTCCCCCGCTCATGCTCTGTCTATCTCTCTCTCGCTCTCTCTCAAAATAAATAAACATTAAAATAAATAAATAAAACAACTACCAGTAGTTAGTGGGCAAGTACTATGACCTGAATGTGTCCTCCCAAATTTCATACGCTGAAGTCCTCACCCCACAATGTGACTGTATTTGGAAATTTGGAAAAATATTTCCTTTAAGGGGCTTTACGGGCCCCGAAGGAGGTAATTCAGGCTACACGAGGTCACACGAATGTAATCCAATAGGACTGGTCACACTAATCCAATAGGACTGATCTCCCGATGAGAAGAAGAGGAGATACCGAGGATATGCAGGCACAGAGAAAAGGCGATGGTGAGGACACGGCAAAGAGACAGCCATCCACAAGCCCAGAAGAGAGGCCTCCGGAGAAACCAGACCTGGTGACACCTTGGTCTTGGGCTTCCAGCCTCCAGAACGGTGAGACAGAACCGTCTGATGTTTGAGTCACCCGGCCTGTGCTACTTAGTTGTAGAAGCCCTAGCAAACTAGGACAGCAAGGAACAGAAGTGCTCAATGCCCTACAAAGTGTAGGATTGCAGATTCTGCACACTAAGAAGTTGCCCTGTCCCAAATGCTAGTAGGGTCCTCTAGAGAAACACCAATGTAGTCCCAGCCCTTCATATTATAGCTGACTCTGTCAGATCTGTTTTTGAGGGAAAGTATCATATCTTGGTTTTGTTTGTCAGTTTTCGGAACGTATTTAATCTTATTTCTAGTTGTTTTTGTTTGGGTTTTTTAAAATGTTTATTTATATTTGAGAGACCGAGAGAGAGAGAGAGAGAGAGAGAGAAAGACAGAATCCGAAGCAGGCTCCAGGCTCTGAGCTGTCAGCACAGAGCCCAACGCGGGGCTTGAACGCACAAATTAAGATCATGACCTGAGCCAAAGTCAGACACTTAACTGATTGAGCCACTCTTGCATCTATCCTGAGAGAGGATAATTTAAAGTCCTTTAGCATAGGAAGGGGCTGCTTTGGGTTTCAAAGAGTTCTTCCTATGGAGGTTCCAGAAAGAAGACTGAGACGAAGCCTTTTGGCCAAAGGTGGACAGCTTTAGATTTAGAAAAGTTAACACTGGGAGCGGGAAAACTGGCACCCTCTCCTTCTTCCCTGGCCACCCTGTCTTAAGATTGCACTCCAGTCATTCATGGTTACCTGACATTCCGTTGTATACTTGTTAGTTTCTTTGTTTATTGTCTTCATCTCCGACTAGCAGGTCAACTCTGAGGCAGTTGTCTATGCAATCACTGTTATATTCCACGCATTGAAAATGGTACCTCACAGTTCAGTAAATATTTACTTTTTTCTTCATCTCCCTTCCACATCTAAAGACAAAGAAGAAGAAGAAATTATTTAATGTGAGAGGATATCTTTAAAGCTTTTGAACTCATTCACTGGATTTCCTCTACTTGCAGAGGAAATCCTAAGAACTAGCTTCATAAACTCTCATCCTGAAAGATCTAAGGACAGGCACATCTCTGACTCAGTGCTCATTGTTTTGTACTCCACGTTTGCTTCCTTTGAATTTCTTTGCAGAGTTTACGGTGTGACAAATGATATCTCTAATGGCATGGGGCCACTGATTGTTCAGAAAGCGCCTATATAAAATAGAGCTGATGTCCTGGATGCCTGCCTGTTTCTGGCGAGCAAGCCTGGGAATGTATTACGTGGATGGTGGCGACTCCTTCTCGGTCATGGATTTAGTGGGCACTAGGTCTCAGTGGAGCTGCCCAGAGAAGCGTGTCATGTCACTGAACGAAGTCATACCTCCTTATCCATCATCTCTGTGGAAAGTGGATATGGGTGAAAAGGGGGAGGCAGGATTCTGCATTAGAAGACAATTGTAGCAGGAAATCCAGGGCCCTCGGGTCACTGAGATTTAGCAATCAGCGTTGGGACTTTTCTTTTCCACAAAAGAATAAATGTCCAAGGAAACACCCGGCTGAGTGACCAAGAATGTGCATCTTCACAAAGGATTGGGACCATCCAGTTCTTTGTTTACCAGTATCCGGAAAGATCAACCACATTCCTTTGGGATAAATTACCTGGTGACTCTTTATGAGGGTGGGAAAGGAAAGGAGGGAGAGAGAATCCACAGTGTGGCACTTTACAATATGATATCTGCATTATGTCAAGTTTAAGTGCAGAGCAAGTCATTTGTTACCCATGACAGTCTTTATTCTTTTCTTTTTTTATTTATTTTTGAGAGAGAGACAGAGAGAGACAGAGTGTGAGCGAGGAAGGGGCAGAGTGAGAGGGAGACACAGAATCCGAAGCAGGTTCCAGGCTCTGAGCTGTCAGCACAGGAGCCCGAGCAGGGCCCAAACTCGTGAACCGTGAGATCGTGACCTGACCCGAGTCGCGCACTTAACCGACTGAGCCACCCAGGCTCCCCAACAGTCTTTATTCTAAAATGGAGTCTCTTTATTCACATAAAGAAAAAACCCCTTAGTAGCTCTTGGACAATAGTACGAAATAATGGGCTCCTGATCTATGTTGTCATCATAAAAAGAGCTTTCATCTTCTTAGTGGTGCAAAGCTGACCAAGTGCTTCCCGACCAATATGCCACTTACTCCTCACCACGTGTCTGTGAAGAGAACAGAGCAGGAACCATGACCATTTGGCAGACAGAAAAACTGAGGATCTGAGAGAGGAAGTGAGTTCCTTAAGCTCATTGAACCAGTGGTGGAGTTGGGTTTAAAGCCCTGGTCTTCCAGCCCCCACTCCCACTGTGTCTGGCTCTACAGTGTCTTTAGATGCAGCACTCCACGGTGGGTCACCAATAGAGTGACCATGTGATTTATCACCCAAACCAGGACACCTTGGAGAGTGAAAAGAGGCTCTATGAAAAATTGTTCTGAGACAATAACTGGAAACCAGGACTGTCTCAGGAATAATTGGATAAAGAGTCTCCTTAATCATAGGGCAGAAGCAGAGGAGACAGATGCCCATACACTGCTCTGCTCCTTTCTCTTTGGCAGGAGATACAAATGTTCATCTCTTTTTTTGAAAGCGAGTGACTTTTCAGTCCTAAGCAACATGGTTCGATCAACGGACCTGGTTGGGTCAAATAATGAGGAGCCAGTTTCCTACCTTTGATTGGCCTGGACCCCAAAGCTCAGGAAATATGGCCGGTACTTGGCAGATGCAATTAGAATAAAGGAGGGAGGGGTGCCTGGCTGGCTCAGTTGGTGGAGCATGCGACTCAGGGTGGTGAGTTCGAGCCCCATATTGGGTGTAGAGACTACTTAAGAATAAGATCTTAAAAAAAAAAAAAAAGAAAGAAGGAAGGAAGGAAGGAAGGAAGGAAAGAAGGAAGGAAGGAAGGAAAGATGAAGTGGCTTCAGTAGGATGGCGAGTAGGAGGCTGATGAGAATAGTCAGGAAGGACAACTTGAGTAAATCATGACCTGACAGCTAGGCAGCAAGCGGCTCGAGTGTTATTATCAGTGTCTGTGTGTTTCTGCTGGGAAAGGCAGAT
Source organism: Panthera tigris (assembly GCF_018350195.1). Taxonomy (NCBI): domain Eukaryota; kingdom Metazoa; phylum Chordata; class Mammalia; order Carnivora; family Felidae; genus Panthera; species Panthera tigris. Next base: position 67,250,457 of record NC_056676.1, on the reverse strand, counting down.
TCTGTCACGTGGATAAGGCCTGGAGGCTTCCTAGAAGGGTAGAGACTGCCCCATCTGGATGTCTAGATGATTTGTTTCCTGGTCACTGTTATTATCTAATATCTCAGTGGTCCCTGTGATATCTATTATGGCAGGAACTTGCTTCTGGATATAGCTACTCATGCAAAAATGCGTGATTACAATGAATAGTAATTATATTTCTAATGATAGCACATTACCTTTGCAGAATGCTTTTATCACCTCTAATATTTTTACCCATAAATTCATACAGGTAAAGTTCTTAAATCAGTACCCGTCATGTAAGAAGTGCTGTGTAAGGGGTTTCTATTGCTGTCATTTTTATTTCATTTGATTCTCACAAACACTTTACAAAATACATTACGTGGATAGGATGGAAGAAAACTAAGCCCATTTGGCTGAATTTCTTTTCTGTTGTCAACCAGCCTATCTGTTTCAACAGCATGACCTGGTCAGAAACCTTTTGAGTTCTGCTAAGAACAACATTTTCAAACCTATGATGCCTCACTTTCAGTCTGTAGGTCTAGACTCTCCCCTGGTCCACATCACCTGGATATTTGGTAGCATGTGGGTATTTTGGAAACTTGAAGCAAGTTTGCCTGTCCCTAAAAGCTCATTAGCATCCTAAGGCTACAATGTGGCCGGGTTATTGGCTGTGTCAGTGTGTGCTGTGTCCTGTCTAACTCACTCTCCATCACCAGGGCAGTAAAGCAATGTCCCATGACAGGAGCCACCTTTTTGAGCCCACTCTGCATAGCTGTGTTTGCAAAGGCACCACAGGAGCCAAAGGCATCTGTCACAATTCATTGTTGCTGCATTTCCAAAAAAAAACCCCTCAATGAACAAGGAAAGAATTGTCCTCTTTCAGCCAGAGCAGGGCATTGCTGATTTCTATCAGCTTCCTGCAGTAAGGGTGGAGAAGTGAAATCAATACAAAAGCCAATTAAAGTTGTTTCTAGGGTACATGTAGACACTTTGCCAAAATCATGTCTTTAGAATAAAAGAAGAATCAACGGGAAAGTTTACTGTGGGTTTGTACCTTGAGAAAGGTCCGATCTGAGTAAGGGTAGCAGCATGGTGCCAGGCCAACATCAAAGCCTTGTGAGAATTAGATGTGGAAAGCAAAGTAGTGGGTGCTTGTGTTTGATTCTGACGAACTTACAAAGTTGGTGACATCTTGTTGGGGACTTCTCTGGAAAGGCCCCGTCCTTGGGACTGGAGGTGAATCTTTGCTGGTATATTAGTCAGGGTTCTCCAGAGGAACAGAACCAGTAAGAGATGGAAGGGGGAGGAGAGGGAGGTAAAAAGATTCATTCTAAGGAATTTGTTCATGCAGTTATAAAGGCTGACAAGTCCCCTGATCTGCAGAGGGATTAGGCCAGCTGGACACCCAGAAGAGACAACGGTTTAGTTCCAGTCCGAGTCCAAAAGCCTGAAACCTAACAGCCAATGCTGCAGTTTGAGTCCAAGACAGGAGAAACACCAGTGTTCTAGTTCAAGGCTGTTAGGCAGGAAACTTCTGTCTTGTAGCAGGGGAAGTCAGCCTTTTTGTTCCATTCAGGCCTTCAAATGATTGGATGAAGCACCCCCACCGTATGGAAGGCAATCTGCTTAGTCAATCTACTGGATATAAATGTTAAGCTCCTCCAGAAACACCCAGAACAGTGTTTGATCAAATATCGAGGCACCAGGTGGCCCAGTCAAGGTGACACAACATTAATCATCACGCTGGTATCAGAGGTGCACCAGAAATGATGAAGGGTCATCTGGGAACTGCTGTAAGCAGAAGTCCATCATCTTAGTGGACATATAAAGAAATGTGCAGCTAGCCAAGGCATCTGGTGGAGTGCTAGAACTCAGGAGAGATGGAAAGGAAATTAAGATGACTCATCAGCCCACCAGGGGAACTGACACAGCCAGAGAGCATTGCTGATATGCTTGAATTGAAAACTCTTCCTACATCTGGCTGTTTAGAAAGCACGTCTTTTTTTGTTTGTTTGTTTGTTGATTTATTTATTTTGAGGGGGGTAAGGGTAGAGAGAGGGAGAGAGAGAATCCCAAGCAGCCTCTGTACCATCAGCACAGAGCCTGACGCAGGGCTAGATCCCACGAAAGGTGAGATCATGACCTGAGCCGAAATCAAGAGTCGGATGCTGAACCTACCAAACCACCCAGGCGCCCCTAGAAAGCACATCTTAAACATGGGCTGTGTTCACTGCTAAAACAATTCGAAAATCTCAGAAAAGAAATTACGACCAGAATTCCACCGATAATCATAGCAAGTATTGTTTCTTCATCGTTCTTCCCATTTTTATTTGTTTACATACAGGTTTTTACATAGTTGTGTTATATGTTGAATACGTGTTGCACTTGACCAAAGGCAAGTTTTCCCCCCAGTGGATATTTGGCAGTGTGTGGCGACATTTTTGGTCAAAACTAAGCAGAGAGGTTCACTAGAGGCCCACTGGGAGGAGCCAGGGTGCTGCTAAATAAACATCCCCCAACAAAGAATTATCTGATGCAAACAATAAGGTTGAGAAACCTTGGTCCACTTTTTACAACTAACTTTACTTCATATACAGTAATCCAATATTACTATGCATCTTCCAATTGATTTAGTCTATGTATCAGGTTGTTGGTAACTGAATTATGGGTACTGAATGAAATTTATTAGTGAATGCATAATATTCCATTGAGTTAATGTGAAGAAATTTCCAAAACTGTCCCCCTATTGCTGGACATTAAGGACCAAAGGTTTGCCACTAAAAATAGCACTGCAATGATCATTGTGGAAATACCTTAATTTCAAATATTTCCTTTGGATTAATTCCCACTTGTGAGATAGAAAATCTGCTGCAGAAAAGGAAACTGGTAATGTTTTGTGATTAATAGGACATGATCTAGGTTCTTGAGAGCAGGGACTTGCCTTATTTAACGTTTTAACCCCTAAAGCTTAAACCAGTGACTTGCCTATGCTGAATCTCAATAAGTGTTCATTCGGTAAAAATTTTTATTTTATTAAAGAAGTAAGTATTCCTCAAGATCCAGTTTGCTAAGAATTTTTTTAAAAACTGGGATGATTATATTTTTTCTCCTTTGATCTGTGAAACATACTTTATTAACAACTGGGTGGCTCAGTTGGTTAAGCATTCGACTGGCTCAAGTCATGATCTCACAGCTCAGAGCCTGTTTCAGTTTCTGTGTCTCCTTCTGTCTCTGCCCCTCCCCTGCTTGTATTCTGTCTCTCTCTCTCTCAAAAATAAACAAACATTAAAAAAATTAACAAATTTTTTAATTTTTTATTATCTTTTGTGTTCTTGAAATTAATCCTACCTGATCACGAGTGTTATTCTTTGTATACATTGATGAATTTGAGCTATTAGTATGTCATTTAAGGTTTTTTTTTAACGTTTATTTATTTTTGAGACAGAGAGAGACAGAGCATGAACAGGGGAGGGGCAGAGAGAGAGGGAGACACAGAATCTGAAACAAGCTCCAGGCTCCGAGCTGTCAGCACAGAGCCCGATGTGGGGCTCTAACTCACGGACTGTGAGATCACCACCTGAGCCGAAGTCGGACGCTCAACCGACCAAGCCACCCTGGCGCCCCAGTATGTCATTTAAGTTTTATTCCCCCAAAAGATTAATTTGTGATTCTAGTTTTCATGCTACTTATGCCTAGACATGTACTAAGGGAGGAGGATAGTGGCAAAATGCCCACGTAGTTAGAATAGGAAGTCACAGAGAGAAGCAGAGGGAAAATCACGTGGAGAGATAAATGTATAGGGGGAAAAAATAATACATCATAGCTTCAACACATGGCCTCACTTTTTTGTATTTTTATTATTTCTTTTTAATGTTTATTTAATCATTTTGAGGAAAGGGGTGAAAGGGCAGAGAGAGAGAGAGAGAGAGAATCCGAAGTAGGCTCTGCACTGTCAGCACAGAGCCTGACACGGAGCTTGATCTCATGAACCATAAGATCATGACCTGAGAGGAAATCAAGAAAGAGTCAGAGTCTTAACTGACTGAGCTACACAGGCACCCCTTTTGGGTATCTTTAAAGAGAGTATAGAACTAGTTGGAAGAAAGTATGATGTGAAACTAACATAAATCTCTTTAAGTAATAAATGAATGAATAAGTAAATAGCCTTCCATCCTTGGAGAATTTATTCAATGCTTTTTCATTCATCAATTATTCAATAAATACTTACAAAGCCCCCATTGCAACGAGCCATTGTGTTGGATGCTATAGACATCATGGTGAATAATTTATTCTGTCTAGTGGAAATAACCATATCTTGGAAGATACAATTTAGACAATGCTACTCTTAACTCAAAGTACTGGGGAAAAAGAAGTGATTTATTTATTTTTTTTCTTTTAAATAGGCTTCATGCCCAGTGCAGAGTCCAACATGAGGCATGAACTCACTCACGACCCTGAGATCAAGACCTGAGCTGAGATCAAGAGTCAGATGCTTAACTGACTGAGCCACCCAGGTGACTCAAAAAGTGATTTCTTTAATTATGAGCTTAACATATACTTCATGCAAAAAAAGAAAGAGAAAACCACCAAGAAGTTTATACAAATCCATTACCATTCAAATATAGCTACTGTCTCATTGTATATAAATGTGTAACAACCCCAAACATAGTGGTTAACACAATTTATTATTGTATTTTCAGAGTTCTGGGCCTGATATGCTCAGTGGGGCAATTCTCACTAGAATTGGCTTGGGCTTCCTCAGGCACGGTGGTTTCCAGGCACTTAGACTTCTTAGGTAGAGGTTGGCTTCTAAGAGACACTGGCAGAAGCTATAAGGCCTCTTAGGACCTAGCCTCAGAAGTCACATAGCATGACTTCAGTAGCATTCTGTTGCTTAGAGCAGTCATAAGTTCGGCCACATTCCAGGGAGCACAGGAACAGACCGTACTTCTGGCTGTGTACACAGGGGAGAAGAAATACTTGGTGGTTGGTCACGTTGGAGACAAGCTACCACAATTGCTTATCTTCATCAGCATGGCTTTCAGGAATTATTCTGCGTACCCCGAATACAAGCATTAAAGTCAGGAAATTGACATTGATAGTTAGGACTATCTAATCCTCAGAACTCACTCAAGCTTTGTCAGTGATTCCCACAGAAGAATCCGGTTCAGAACCACACGCTGCATTTAGTTATCGAGGCCCTCTAGTCTCCTTTAGCTTGGAACAGTTCTACCTTTGACGTCCACGAACTTGACACCCTTGAAGATCACAGGCAAGTTAGCATGCAGGATGTACATAATCCTCTATCTTATGAGTGGAGCTAGATGGAAGCAGGCAGCCCCAGACCTCTGCTTCACGCACTTGGAATGTAGCCTGTGCAACAGGTATTTGGGAGGGACAAAAAAATGCTGGTGGCCTGATCCTTCAGAGAAAATACTGAAGCCCTTAACTAGGAGCATCATCAAGAGCCTATTGATTCTCCACAGTGTCTCCTTCCATTCCATTCCAGTCCTGACCTCACCTTCTCCTTGACCATTACAAGAGCCTTCTACCTGTGTTCCTGCTGATTCTCCACCAACAATTCAGTCAACTCACTTCCTTAAAAAACTCACTCAAGGGTCTTCCAGGAGGTGCATAGTCTCAGTCTTCGTGGATCACTCTTCAACCTTGTTCTTAACATTTCATCTCTATCGTTGCGCATTCCAATGTCCAGCAGCATGGAAGATGCAATTATTATCGAGGTCAGACTGTGTGTGAGGCCCTATGCTAAATGCCTCGCATATTCTAACCCATTCGTTCCTCACAACAACCCTGTAAGTTTGGTACTTTCCTCACTTTACAGATCTTGAAATAGAAGCTTAGAAAAGTAAAAGAACTAGGCCACTGTTTTATAGCTAGAAAGTGGGAGACTGGATCGAATAGAATTAGAACACAGGGCATGTAAATGGCACAACAAGACCAGTACACGGGAACAATTAGCAAAAGATGTAAGATGCGTTAAACTGCTTCGTTTTCCTAATTTTATTATGGTTTATTTTCTCCCTCTCCAAATTGTGACTGCATTCCAGAGCAAAGACTGCATTTGCCATTAATTTTATTTTTTAGGACACTTAGTGCTCTGCTGGGCATAAAGTGAGCCCCCAGTAAATTGGTGTTAGGGGACAGTGACTATAGAGACTGAATACTTATGGAATGAATAGAAGGTCTAGAATGTTCAGACAAGTTCAGTTTTCGCTAAATGCCAGCCAGAGAGAGAATCTGAAGCTCAGAGGGGAGGGGACCCACTCACAGTCACACGGCTCGTTAGAAACAGACTAGGCAGAAACAAGTTCCCCAGACTCCCTGCCTAGCACACCTTCCCCAGAGCCCACTGCCTGCTTAGGTCAGCCCAGCAACACATGGTGTCCGCACCATGGTTTTCTAGCCCATGGGACTCGCTCACCCCAAAATATACTGCTGTTCTTTTTCTAGCTCTTACATGAAGAAACTTAGCTCAAGAGTCGTTTCTTAGAAGCCTGGCCAGAACCCTCTAGTCTGATTGAGATGCCCCTCTTGTCTATCTTTTGGCACTCGGTATTCTCCTACCAGATCATCCTGCAGGGATCGCCCTCACTAACTTACTTGTCTGCCTTTCCGTTAGATTAGAAACTTTTTGAAGGCAGGACCTACCGCTCCTTTGACTTGGTGAAATTATTGCCTAACATAGCCTCTGGCACATGGCCTTCTAACATGGATGCTTAGTAAATGAATGACCGCAGTCCAGGTAACCCAGTGTGTGATGTAAAGGTCATAGTCAACAATGGCTTCTCGGACATGAAATGAAGGGTGACTCCGGTTAACCAGATGGTGGCGGGTGAAATAAGACAATATACTCCTTTAGGGCCCCCATGTGCACGATTTGCTTCTGGGGAGACAACAGTGAGTGTGACAGACATGGTCTTTGCCTTCATATGGAGTTTCCAGCTTAGTGGTAGATGTGGACACTCAAGAGACAAACACATGAATAAGCAAGATAATTTCTGGTAGTGGTTAAGTGCTTTGAAGAAAATAGAAGAAGGAAATATGATAAAGAATGGAATGGCTGGAATGAGGGAGGCCTCCTTTAGATAAAGTAATCCAGGAAGGCCTCTCTGAAGAGGTGACATTTCAGCTGAGACCCACAAGATGAGAAGGAGCCAGCTTGTAGTTAGGGTGTTCTAGGGAAAAGGGCTAGTCAGTGCAAAGCCCCTGAGGTGGAAAGACTTGGAGCTGTTCAAAGCACAGCAAGAGGACTAGACTGGGCTGGAGCACAGGATGAATGGGAAAGTGGTAGAGGTGAGGCTCGGGAAGCAGAGCACAGAACACGGAGGCCAGGGAGGCCCAGGTAAAGAGCCTGGAGGTACTCTCATTAGTATGGGAAGACGTTCTGTTTTGTATGTTGAAAAGATGGTCCAGGGTGGGAGTCAGGTCAGGAGAGTTAACAGTGGGTTAGCACCCTCATCAGGGTTGAGTCCTATAGTACCCAGTGGGAAGTACCCAGAGAGGAAGCTAGGAGCTAAAAACAAAAGGCCATGTCTGTAAGAAATTTGTAGGCTTTAAAAAAAAAAATTAACTTTATTTATTTGGAGAGACAGAGATAGCGAGCAGGGGAGGAGCAGAGAGAGGGGGAGAGAGAGAATCCCAAGGAGGCTCTGTGCTGACAGAGGGCTCAAACCCACGAAGTGAGAGATCATGACCTGAGCCAAAACCAAGAGTTGGATGCTTAACCCATTGAGCCACCCAGGCACCCTGAAATGTGTAGACTTTTTAATTTCCCTATATTTGTTCTTTTTGTAACCCCATGTTCTGTGAAACTCTTAAGCCTCATGAATTTGTTTCTGGAGAATGGGGCCATCAGGTGGAGTTGATGATAAGTAACCCCCAAACAGTAGACAGAGTAGGAGGCCTGTGGCTAAGGGGAAGAAAACCAGCCAAGTCCCCAGGGAATGTTGATGAAGAAAGAAAAAAAAAAAAAAAAGGAAGGAAGGAAACATTAGAACTAGCAGGTTTGGGCTTGAGGAGCACAAAGGGGGAGAAAGAGAGCTTTTACACGTAATTATATCCATTTGCTTGTATAGACAGCCCCTTAATCACAGCATTTTATGGCTCAGCCCTTTCAAAAGTATAGAATTACGTTGCCTAATTAACACTTCTAAGTCTCTTACCAACATTTAACTCACGCTCCTTTATTTCAGCCCCCGGACCCTACATGGACAGTGGATTTTATTGGCAATAGGGAACCAGCGTGAGGTAGTTAAGATCCATTGCTAAAAGCAGGATCAAGAAAGACTTTATCCTAATAGGCTGTAGAAATTTCTGTATGCCCTAGTCGAGCAATCCAGGCCCCAACTGCCTGTGATTTAGGGCAGCTGTTGTAAAAAGGAAACCAACCTGAAAGGGCAGGTTTGAGACTCTTCTTAATTTCCCTTCTGGTAAAAAGAAAAAACAAACAAACAAAAAAAACCCAAAAAACCCTTCCTGGTCTTTCTACCCGGATGGCAAATATCGGTCCACACATATGAAGGAACGTTGGGTTGGTTTCATCTCCAAGTTCACGAATGCCATGTGCTCAGCCTGTCATAGTTACTTGGCAAATGTTATGAAATAATTCTTCGGGAAGAAATAGGCCATAGAGCTAAACTGGGTGAGCCAAACTAGGTCATGAGCACAAAGATGGGAGTGTTGCTGGCCAAGGCTCTGGAGCCAGAAGGTGGCCATCTGTGGGGACCCAGGGCAGTCCTCATGCTCACCACACAGGCTCATTACCACTTCCTGCCATGAAAAGCTGGAAAGCCTTAGGAAAGGAATATCTTGCTCTTGCTGAGCCGCCTTAAAAGGTAGACTTCCAGCTCAGCATTCAAATCCTGGCTTGCTAGCTCTGTGACACTGCGAAGTCACTGAATTGTTGTGAGTCGCGGTTTTCTCATCTGTAGAATAGGAGGTGATGATACTTATCTAGGGTTTTTAAGAGTTCCAGTTAGAGACCTAGAGAACCGAGCGCCTAGGGGACTCCAAGTTTCGTTCCGTGTAGCCGAAGTGTTGGTATCACGTGAAACCCAGCTTCGCCCCCTTTGCAGCCACCCGACAAAACTGCCGCTGGGGCAAGCTCTGTGATGCCCGTGCACCTCAGTTTCCTCATCAGCAAAGTGGGGCCGAGCCTAACAGAGCCTGTCTCCTAGGTTGTGAGGAGGAGCGTTGTGAATACGTGAAAGGTGCTGAGAACAGGGTCTGGAGCACAGGAAATGTACTCGGTTGTCTTCTTCCTGTCCCCACGGCGCCAGGCACCCAGCATGCATGTTGGGACTTCTCCACGTTTCTAAGAACTAAGACCCTTGAAAAGATTCGGTAGAAATGTGTCACGGAATCCCCCTTCATGGAACTGCCCTTTGCATTTGTTTCTGTTTCCTCAGAGAAACACCGTCATGAGCCAAAATTTCCAACAAAGTCTCTGGAACTTTAAGTTGAACAAGATTTATAAGAACAGACTTGTGTTAGGCCCCTGGCCATACCTTTTACATCCTCTCACATGTCACCATCCCACGCCCCCTTGCCACTCCCCAGTCTATGGCCTGACTCCTCACAGCTTCTGTGCAGGGGCAAGTTCCCTGGTATGACATGAGCTCCCTACCCCGTTGCTAGTCAAAGAACGTCTGTGGTGGATGTGGTCTGGGAGAGTCAGGACAGGGCGAGAGAAGAGGCTGGCGCCAGGAGGGGGCAGCCTCTGAGGGCCCTTGCCGGAAGAGCTTCCTCTCGCGTGGGCAAGTTGGTGGGACCACCTTAGAAAAGTGGCAGAGTCTAAGGACCTTAATGCAAACTTGAGGTCATGCTGTCAAAACGTGGAGAGCGCCTGGCATTGCGCTGTTTGGGCGCAGTGTTTTGTATAGTCTGTCAACAGCGCTCCTCAGAGAAAAGGAGTGGTCGAGTCTGTAGATGACGGGTCCCGCGTGGAACAAAGATCCAGAGGAGAAAGGGGTGCTGGAAGTCAGTCATTAAGGACAGGAAAAGAAAAGAACGGGGGAGTGCCTGGGTGGCTCAGTCGGTTGAGCGTCTGACTTCGGCTCAGGTCATGATCTCACGGTCCGTGAGTTCGAGCCCCTCGTTGGGCTCTGTGCTGACAGCGCAGAGCCTGGAGCCTGCTTCCGATTCTGTGTCTCCCTCTCTCTCTGACCCTCCCCCATTCATGTTCTGTCTCTCTCTGTCTCAAAAATAAACGTTAAAAAAATTTTTTTAAGAAAAGAATGGGATGTAGGTTACCTCTATTGCCCCTGGAAGCAGCAGAGTCATTTGGGTTGTGGTTTAGGAGGAAGCAGGTGGCAGGAAGGAAAAGTTCCTGATGACTGCGAGGACTTTATGATATAGCAGGTGACGAGTGACCTGTCCTCCGACAGCTTCAGATCAGGTTTTTCGGGGCACAATCTGGTGAAATGCCTCAGTCTATTGTCAGAAGTAGAGGAGGAGCAAGGAGAAAAGTATTTTTGTTTTCGTTTTGTTTTTTTAGAAGTGTATTTATTTATTTTGAGAGAGAGAGACAGAGAGAGAATGAGCAGGGGAGGGGCAGAGAGAGGAGGGGGGACACAGGATTTGAAGCAGCTCTAGGCTCTGAGCTGTCAGCACAGAGCCCGAGGCGGGGCTCGAACTCATGAACTGTGAGACGATGACCTGAGCCGAAGTTGGGACGCTTCGCCAACTAAGCCACCCAGGTGCCCCAAGGAGAAAAGTTTTCAAATAGGTCCTTCCGATTTGCATATTCCTGCTCCCAAGCCATGGTCCCGCCAGTTTCCTGAGTTGAGTCACAGCAAACAGGCTGCACTGCAGAAAGGCTGTGGATGTAACTGGGGGCTTAGGGAGCGAAAAGGGGGTTCAAGAAATGGACCCTCCTGCTCTCGCCTACATCCAATGACTGCTTGTTGTGGGAATGTGGAGGCCAGCTTCTCTCCGCTACACTTGGGATAACCCGAAAGGGCCCTTCTAGTTCCAGAGTTCTACATCGCCTTTGTGCCATGCAAATAGTGCAATCGAGATTTGATCAAGGGCTTTCTGGCTCTGTCGAGACTGTACCCAAAATACTATGCTTTTCTGCTGCCATGGAACCGTGCAGAAAACAGCAGGGGGTGAATGAAGAAAGAAGCATCACAGTGTCTTCTTGGTGAACTTGGGCCCAGCACTGTTGCCTTTTCTAGTACATAAGGTCATGGCGGGTGGGAGGGACAGCCTGTATGTAAGGGGCTGAGACAGGGCAGATAGTACGTATGTCATGTTTCCTGCTGGGTTTTACTGGAAAGTCAACAGACCTCGCTGACTCATGGAGACGGGGATAGCAAGGTGCAGAGGTGATGTTTTAGGGAGTGCAGGTTTGGATGATAGAAGGTGGGATATTAAGGTATGAGGTAATCAGCAACTCCTTATATGATTACTTGGATAGCAGTGGGATTGGTGAAATCAGAGCAGAGTGGTATCCACGTGATCTTTACTAGGGCAGGGTTCTATCTATATCCTGAGGCATCTGTGCTCCATTTTGAACTCATATTATCATTCCCATATCGTACCGGTCATCCAGCCTCCTTTGACGCAGCCGGTCAGTCATAAAAGATTCACTTGTGACCTATTGTATGCTGGGCCCTTGGCTATAGGTTCTGGGATCAAAAGATACTAAGTACTCAATGCTTGGGGCGCCTGGGTGGCTCAGTGCGTTAAGCATCTGACTTTGACTCAGGTCGTGATCTCACCGTCTGTGACTTTGAGCCCCATGTCGGGCTCTGTGCTGACAGCTCGAAGCCTGGAGCCTGCTTCGGATTCTGTGCCTCCCTCTCTTTCTGCCCCTCCCCTGCTCATGCTCTGTCTCCCTCTCAAAAATAAATAAACATTAAACAAGGTATTTACTCAATTCTTAAACAATAATACCTGCTCAAGGAGCCTCCTGACACTTGACAGATATTTCCAATACAATGGCATCATTGCTTGACTCTGCCAGTTTAGGGGAAATCATTTGCTGCAGTAACAAATGATCCCCCAAATTTTCGTGGCTTACAACAAAGTTTACTTCTCCCTCGCCTGACTTGATCTTCACAGAGTGGCTGAAATTCTGCTCCATGTCCTTTTCGTTATGGGACCAAGCTAGTGGGAGCAGCCTCCATCTAGAATACTCCAATCTCGTGATATAGGGAAGAGAGAGAGTGGAAATACACAATAGCTCTTCAAAGCTTCTGTTGGTACGTGGGGCAGGTCCCCTGCGCTCCCATTTCATTGGCCAAAGCGAGTCACATGGCCAGGCGTGACATCATCAGCAAGGCAACCTTGGGCAGTTAGCAGTTAGCAGTTGGCAGTTAACAGTTGAGAGGGAAGAAACACACTCCTCCCTAGCGCCCTAGCGGAGTTGGGCACTAGGGCCAGACAGCTGGCGGAGGGCCACTGACGTTTTAGAGCTCCTCTTCATTCTCTTTATTGACACATTTTAATTAAGCCCACGGTTGTTTCTCTTTTTTTAAATTTTTTCTGCCCCGTCTTTAGAGACCTTTTGCCAGAGCTGATATAGTGAAAAGGAGGTATTAGAATTAGTGTTGCTGTTCTATACAACTGGAGGCCTACATGAAACGTTCAAGCAACGTGGAAGGCTGTTTCCTGGCAACCCTACGTGGTCCATAGCTGTTGCTATAAATTGGGGATACGTTTCTAGAAAAGCCACTGGGCTGAAGCCTGGGTTTCAGTCCTGACCTGCTACTGATGAGCTGTGTGATTTTGAGGAGTCAACCTGGCCTCTTGGAGCTTTAGTTTGTCTGCAAAACAAGGGTGGTTGTGAGAAAAGGAAATTGTAAACCGGGAAACACTTTCCAAACGCTCAGCCTTTGTGAAACTGTGATGGAGATGTCGTAAGAATCGGGCAGTTTTGTGTGTGTGTGTGTGGGGGGGGGGGTTGTTTTTGTTTTTGTTTTTGTTTTCCATTGTGGTGGGAAGCTGGTGCACAGAATAAGAAAGGGTTCTACAGCAGCTGAGATGCCCTGAAGCTGGTAATTATCTGCTAGACGGGCTGAGTTTTGATTGTAAGTGTGCCTGGCAAACCTATCAATGAGCCATGTGCCTTGATGAAATGCTGACAGTCTATTTACACAGAGGCAGCTGGGATATTATAAAAGAATGAAGGCATGCTGGAAGTCTAAGTCATTATGAAGGGTAGGACTTCATTTATCTGTGCGGCTGATGGCTCCAGGATGGTAAAAATGTGGTATCAACGTAAACAAAACAGCTCTTGAATTTTAATAATAATCCAGTGTCTTAGAGATGAAGGCTTAGCAATGATTGAATCCAACCCGTTGTCTGTAGAGATGAGGAAACAGAGACTCCCAGAAGTTAATAAACGAGCTTTTATCACACTTATGCTTGGCTAGGCATGGCATTACTTTCCAAGTGCTGTTAATACCGAGAGAAAAACTTACCTGTCTTTTATGTAACAAATGTGCCAACTCCTTAATCTCTAAAACAACACTCCCTTTGATATCTGGCATTCACGTTTCTAAATATTTATTCGCTACTTACACATAATCAACCAAAGCATAAAAACTTAACTTTAAATTCCCCCGGACGTTTAAACATTGATTACAAATTTGCAATCAAGCTCTTACATAAACAAATCATTAAAACGATGAATCTAATAAATGAGATTCTTCTACGTGCTCTCAACACCTTACCGAGCAGACAACGCGTGCACAAAATGTCACGCTGATTACAGAAAAGATTACACCGTGGAAGAACGGTTTTCTGAGACACTGGAAAGCCAGAGTGGAGATGAGCTGTGTTTTCCTCTTCTCTCCTATGTGGTGGAGTCTTGCTCAGTCTGTGTGGCTCAGAACCTAAGAGGTGGCCCGTGAGCTTATTTCAATTGTGGGCATGGATCGTTGGTGCTGATTTTTCCAGAATGACAATACTTAATCCTGTAGCAAAGCACTCACATACACGGGCTGTGGTGCACTGGAAGTGAACCTAAGTCTGTCAGTCCCCCAACCCTGAGGATAGTATTTCCGGTATTCCTCTCGGGAGTTCTGGGGGCCACGGGCTGCACTATGGGTGTGTTTTAGCCACTTCTGCTCTTTATAACGCCAGACTTCTGAGAACATTCTGCATCCTTAGCTAATTCTATCAGGCGCTTTACAGACAGAGGGAGAGCAAGGGTGAGAATGAGAACGGTCTCCCCTGACTAATACGTAGCCCACCCGAAAAGTCGTCTAATACCCTTGTGCCGCTAACACCAGAAATAAAAGGGCTAGTTCCATGCAGTTACATTTGTTTATTTTCTTTGTTTTAATCTTCTTAATTTACAGCTTCCCAGGGCTATTGCTTTTGTATCTTTCTGGCATTAGAGTAACTTTTATAGGATATGATTTCTACCCTTTCTTAGAGTTGCTGAATTTAGAGAAGCCCCCAGAGGAAAAGTTTGTGGGTCTGGGAGTTCTGACCCAGACCTTCCTCGGATCCTCCTTGACTGCACGGTCCAAAGTGGTGTGACAGCACATCTGAATTCCAGCAGCGGGGGTTGGGGGGGGGGGGAGCTTAACCCGAGGTTGTTTATATCACTTCTGCTCATTTTCTGCTCATTTTCATTTGAGCACTTGGCCACACTAGCAGCAAGGGAGGCTGGAAATAGCCCGGCCAGGTGCCCAGACAAAAATCTGAGTGTCTTATTAGTCTAAAAGCAGGGAAGAACTAGGGGTGATGTCTGACCGTGCCTGCCGCTTTCCATGCTGCTGGCCACCAAGTGTTTATGGGTCCTTGTCTTTTCACACATAGACACATTTACCCCTTCTCCAAGGGGGATGAGCCCCAAAGCCCAGATGCTTTGATTAGCTCGACCAGGAGCTCCCGAGTGGTAAGCAATCAGGGGCAGTGTGGTTCCTACTGGTATCACAGACTTGAAGAAACAACTCCCCCAACTTTTCTGCACCAATGGGCAACGAATGCCGGATAGGAACAGGGAAAGTGCAGTAAAAAGTCCCATTCGGAAGAGGGATAAAAGAAAACACACGTAAGTCTTTGTGTCAGAGCAATGATCAAATCCCTTTGGGTAGGAACAGAAAAGACTCTTCTCTGCCAGCAAGTGAGTCATGTGAGGGGCGCCTCTGGCAACCCTAGTTCTGCCCCCAGGGGAACCTCTCTTGGCTGACATGCCCTGTGGTTATTGACTTTTCCCCTTGGGAGGGTCTGCCTTGTCCTCCTGGGATGGCAGTTAAGGTTTACGCCCCTCGTGGGGGCTACAGTGCCTTCACTGTCCCTTCCTGCAGGGGTGGGGGTGGAGCCTAGACCTGCGTCTGGGTCAAGGGCTTTGTCAGGTCAGCCCTGTAGTTTCTGGGGCAATAAAATTCCCTAAGAAGGCCCACGTAGGCTTTAAGTCTATCTGCTCAAATAAGGAAGGACAGCCGAGATCTAGTTTGGCCTAGGTTTAGTCTAAAAACCTTATTTACTGACCTCTGTGCTCCGCCCAGCCCCCATGTCTCCATGTAAGTTGCCCCAAGTCCATCTGAATAAATAGCTTGAGTAGGAAGGCAACATCCTTAGTTCTGTCTTTCTTGCGGCCACGTGGCAGACAACTCTGGATAGTGGTGCTTGAGAAAAGCTTGGGGACAAAGTCTTATTTTTTGCTAAAGCTCCTTAGACCCCTCACCCCACCCCCCAAGGGACTCAGATGGTGTCATCAGATCTCTCTCACTCTCCATCTGCCGGCTGTGTTGTGTTCCAGGTTTATTCCCAGGCCAGCCCCGCCAGCATTGCTAAGCCTGCGGAGTCCTGATTTTAGAGGAGGACGCACATGATCGCTTCCAGCACCCATGCGTAAAATCTTAGAGACGTTCCTGATTGGCCCGGTTTATGTCACCTGCCTACCCTGAATCAGTCATTATACCCAGGAGATGGAGATCTTTGGTTAGGCTGAGTCATTTGTCCACCATAGTGTTGAGCATCATGATAGGGGACCTGGTCAGGACCACATAAAGGGCAGAAGAGTCAGCGTCCCCTCACCCCCCACCCAAAATGAGGGAGGTGCTATTAGACCAAAGGGGAAAGTGTGTTTGGCAAGAAGAAATGAAAGAGACCCAGGACATTTGGCCACCAGCAGGGACAACAGTGCTCTTTACTTGGTAAAGATGGAACTACTAAGTAACATTTACTTCTAGTTTCATTTAATAAGATTTTTTGGGATGTCTGGGTGGCTCAGTTGGTTAAGCGTCCAACTTTGGCTCAGGTCATGATCTCACGGTTCGTGGGTTTGAGCCCTGCGTTGGGCTCTGTGCTGACAGTTCGGGGCCTGGAGCCTGCTTCGGATTCTGTGTCTCCCTCTCTCTCTACCCCTCCCCTGCTCGCACTCTGTCTCTCTGTCTTTAAAAAAAAAAAAAAAAAAAAAAAAGATTTGTTAAAACCCAGGCCATGTCTCTTGAACGGCCCCCTTACCAGGAGTTCACTGTTACTTTGGACGATCAGAGTGGACCAGGATAGAAACCGAACAGAGACAAGGAAGCATTATTTCCTCTTCGACACTGATGGTAGCCCCCACCTGAGTGTGGTCTGCTCCTGCCACAGCCCTCTCCCTGGTCTCACCCACAGGAAGCTGAGGACAAACTTCTTCTCTCCTCTCCTGCCCTGATGGGGCAGCTGACAGCCTCTGAGTGTGGAGTTAGGCCCCCAGCTGAAAGAGGGGAAATGAACAGGCTCCCAGGAAAACCCTTGACCCCTGGAGGGAGGTGGGAGAGGGCAGAGGCCACCATCCTCCACACCACCCCAATTCTTATGCACAGTCCCCCACTCCCCCACCTGACCCCACTGTCTCTAACTGGCTCTTCCCTTCACACACATAATCATTTCTAGAGTTTTCTGAGCATGGATGAGCACCGTGCCCACAAAGCTGCAGGTCTCCCCATGTTTGGAGAAGCTGTCAGGATGACAAAGCCCTTGGATGACATCTGTTTCTTTGCAACTGGGCCCCTCCAACTTCCTATGCTTCCTGCGCCCATCTGCCCAGAGTTCCTGGAGGGACCTCCTGCCTCCAGCTTTCCCAGGTTTTGGTTCAGGAAGGCGAGAGGCAGATGTGGGCCAGAAGGTGGAGCGGAGCAGCGCAGGCGCTCAGTGCTGCTGAGAGAAGTTTTCCTGGCCCTGCTGCTTCTCTCTCAGTGGCAGCCTGGCTGTGAGGACCCGGATCAGGAGAAGCAGCAGGTGGATGGGGGTTTCCAAGCCTAAGCCCCTTCAAATACAGAGGCAGCTGTGGGCTTCCTCTCCCAGGTAACTGGGCCTCGACTCACTTGCCCCAGGGAGAAATGCAGGTGTGTCTGGAAATCAGGAATAACCCAGAGAGTTCGGGAAGACTCTCGATGAATCTTAAAGGGTTAGTCAGTAGGCTAACGGCGGGTGGAAGGAAAGCGGGCTGGGAATTTGCCGAGCCCCGAGGTTCCTCGGGTCAGAAGCCCTGTTTGTAGCCACCGGTGGGGAAGCCGGCCCCGCTCTGTCCCCACCCACCGCCTCGCTGTGGCCGATGGCGTTTTCTGAAGCTGGCAACACGGTACCTATCATCCTGAATGCTCTTCTGCGCTGTGACCTGGCCACTTCTGCACGGAGAGATAGAGTCTGTCTCACCACCTCCTTGAAGCCAGGCAGGCCGCGGGACTGCCGCGACCGATGGAACTTGGCGCAAGTGATGGCGTGCGACCTTGGGCATGGCCCTTCCTGGCCTGGGTTTTGCTGGCCACCCCTGGGAAGCCAGTGCTCTGTCACAAGTCGGTCTGACCTCTGAGACCACTATGCAGTGAGCGGCCTGAGAAGTCCCTGCAGAGGCCCTGACAGCCAGACATCCCGGAGAGAGAGAGAAAGGCTGAGGCGCCCCGAGGCGCCAGACGGGAGCAGTCACGATGGCAGAATTTTCACGTGATTTCTCTGCACTTGTATTCTTGCGTCTCTTTCTCCTGTACACCAACTCTTGAATCCTGATGACGTCAACGTAATCACTTGCTCACTTTACCTTACAGTGTGCCTCTAAACATTTCAAATAACAAGAGGGATGCCGATGTTGTTAGAAGTATATGGAGATTGTGATCTTGAAAAGATAACGTTCTGTTCTTTTTGCCTTTGCAATATATCCCTTTAGGGCAGGATTTCCCGACCTCGGCACTACATTTTTGGGCTGGATAAGTCTTTATTGTGGGAACACACTTGTGCCTGGCAGTCTCTACCCTCTGCTCATTTCTGGGCCAGCAGCAACCCTCCAGTTGTGACAAGCAAAAATAGCCCCTGAACACTGCCAAATGCCCAATGAGGGGGGCAAAAATGCTTCAATTTAAAGACTTCTAGGGATATACAGTCAAAATACTGAGTTTAAAGGCCTTTGAGGTTATTTTTTTTTTTCTGTGTGGCTATGCCTCCAACTTGATGTACAGTTAGGTTTGCTTCAGTGGTTCGGGGGGTTTATTTTATTTTTTTTAATGTTTATTTTTGAGAGAGAGAGAGAGAGAAACAGAGCATGAGTGGGGGAGGGTCAGAGAGAGGGAGACACAGAATCTGAAGCAGGCTCCAGGCTCCGCGTGGAGGGCCGGAGGTGGGACTCGAACCCATGGACTGAGAGAACATGACCTGAGCCCAAGTCAGATGCTTAACCGACTGAGCCACCCAGACGCCCAGGTTTTCAGGTTTTAGAGATTGCTTTTTACTCGTTTTATATTTGTTTAACTTGTGTAAAACATTTCTATTGATCCAAAGTCAAAATAACATGGCCAGGTAGTTTCTTTTTTAGTCTGATTTTTTTAAATCACGTAAAATGTAATATTTAATATCAATACCGTTAGAGAAGCTTCAGTTTCATCTCCCCACCCTGTTCCCTCCCTTCCTCTCTGTGATAACCATTTTCATTACTTTTGGGGTTATCCTTCCATTGTTTCTTTTGGGAAATACAAATATGTCTTTATATGTATTTTATATGCATCCTGACATCTATCTGTTACACCCTTTCTGGTACCATACTAAGTCACCATACTAAGCACTGCTGTATATTGCTACAAGCAAGAATTTTTATTTATCCCTGTAGAGAATGTTGCTTGACTTGCCTGGGATGTGTTCTTAAAGACGCCTCAGGTGAGGCTGACACGGTGTACAAATGAGTGGAGGTGGGGCCCCCGCCCGGATCCCTGCCTCTATATGCTGCTGGACTCCATTACATGAGACATCAAGAAATCTGAGGGTCAAGGTTAGCCATCTAACCTCTGTAGTTCTTACTTGGCAAAATACCTATGGGTAAAAGTCACATGTGGATAAATTTGTTATTTTTTATTGTAAAAATTTCCAAACATAATAAAAAGATAGAAGACACAATAAACAATGGTGTCATCACCCAGTTTCGCCACACCTGTTTCATCTAGCTCAACCTATTTTTGCTGAAGTTGTAACCCAAACCCCACGTAATAAGTCATTTCACTCTTACGTCCATCTTTTTTAAAAAGGTGGGGGGCGGGGGCCGGGGGCAGAGCACTTTCTTGCTAAACTACAGGGCCACAATCACACCTATTAAAAATAACATGAATTTGTTGATTTCACGGACTATCAAGTCCAAATTTATATTTCTCTTGTTATCTAAAACAAAAAGAAAACCCCACCAACTGCCTTTGCCGTTCGTTCAAATCAGCGTCTAAACAAAGTCCACTCACTGTCCGGGGAGCCTGCTCTGGGACAGGAACTGAGAAAACATGAGCCCAAAGCCCTCTGGGTGGCTGAAAACAAACCGCGAAGCCTCGTGAGATAGCGACCCCAGATCCTCAGGGTCGTTGAAAACACCTGTGTTCCCCCTGGAACTTCCCCCAGTTGAACATTTTCAATTCCTTCCATTGTTTCTCTGTGATATGGTTTCTTTCCTCCTTCCCTGTCTTCTCCTCTCTGTATGCTCTGGGTGGTTACTGTCCCTAGTGGACACATTATAAGCAGATGGTCTCCTCAGTCATCAATCCTCAGATCAGCCCTGGTGTCCCCACTTTAGAGATAAGGAAAGCTAATAACTTCTTGGGGGGGGGGGGTGACTTGGTCTTGAGCTCAGTTATTAGTTGTAAATTCCAGAGCTAGGCCAACAACTCATAGCTTTGCCTGATTCTTCTTTTTGGAACACAAACAAGCCTTTCTGGTTCTAACGATCCTTTGGTTCCTACCCAAACCCTGTTTCACCACTCGGTCATCTGTGAATATCTAGGTACCCATCCAGCAGTGTGTGGTTAAGAGCTGAGGTCCTAGAGTCTGGGAAGCATGGCTTAGTGATTAGATGCACTAACTCTGCAGCTAGGCTTTCCAAGTTCAAATTCCAAGTCTACCGACTCTGAGCTGAAGGACTTGGACAATTTATGTAAACTGTGTCTCCATTTGTTTCTCTGTGGTGGTGACAAAACCAACCTCATTAGGCTGTTGTGAAGGTTAAGTAAATTAATGCTTGTAAGGCTCAGGATATGGCACCTGATGCAGTGTTGTACTTGTTTGCTGTTGTTATTCTGCGTTCACCACTCAGGTGTGCGAGACCTTGAGTGCGTCATCCAGTTGGACTATGTCTCCGAATGCCTTATCTCTTAACTTGGCAGTCACAAGGGAGCTTACTATAGAGGAATAATGTGAAAATTAGGAGACAACTCACCACAAGCTAAAAGGAGAGCGTCTGGTACATAATAGGCACTCAACAATTATTAGTTATTATTAATTTGGCACTTTATACTTATCGTGGCACAGATCCGAGGCCAGAAAGTCAGGTGTGCCAGAAATAATGGCATCTCTCTATTTTCAATAAGTCACCTAGATTTCGTCTCCCAGCTCAGTTATTCTTGGTTTTTCTTCCCCGAGTCCTCCATAGTTTGTACCAGGGATCTTATGAAATGCTTAGGTTTCCAGAGGGTCCTGCTGGTCATCAGCCCCCCATCCACTCGGATGGCCATTGTCTTTGACTAGGAGTCTCTGCCATTTCTCTGCCACAGTTGGGGCCCAAGGTCTTAGCCAAGCC
This sequence comes from Panthera tigris, assembly GCF_018350195.1. Lineage (NCBI taxonomy): Eukaryota > Metazoa > Chordata > Mammalia > Carnivora > Felidae > Panthera > Panthera tigris. Next base: position 67,229,447 of record NC_056676.1, on the reverse strand, counting down.
CGTGGGCCCCTGCCCAGGGCCAAGTCTCCTGGTGCGTCATTTCCAGCCACAGCCTTGTAAGACTCCTGGGACCCACTGACCTGTCTCTTACCTCCTGCCTAAATCCCTGGAGATCTCTTCTTAACCCAGAGGAAAGTCTTTTGTTCTCAAACCCTGTTCACCTCAATGGACTTTAGAAACAAAAGTCTAGGCACAAGTCTCTCCAGAAACAGAAACGCAGGACCAGCCCCATGCCTGAGTGGGAGGAGGGAAGGGCAACAATCGGGGGAAACATCCTACCTCACCATCTCACAAAGCCCTCTCCTCCCCACATCTGTCAGTGGGAGCCACTGCACGGACAGGGGCTCACCTCACGGTCACCAAGAGAGCGCCTCCCAAGTGCCAGGCACTGGGACAAGCTCTGGAAGAAAATAAAGAGCCAACCTACTTATGAACACAGCCCTCCAGCTCTTTCCCTAGAGGACTCATTCTCAAGCAGGGATGATGTGGGCCCCCAGGGGGCATCTGGCCATATCTGGAGACATTTTTGATTGTCACAACTGGAGGGGGTACAGATACTGGCATCTAGTGGGTAGAGGCTGGAGGTGCTGCTAACACCCTCCAATGCACAGGACAGTGCCCTGCAGCAAAGAATGACGTGGCACCAAATGTCAATAGTGACGAGGATGGGACAGGACAACTGTCACGCAAGGTAGAAGAGAATAATGAGACGATTGTCCCAGAGGCTTATCCAACAGAAATCACTGAAGGGACACTCTCTAACCAGAAGGAATATTCCAGGGAGTCTTTTTTTTTTTAATCACAGAGGGCTGGCTGGGATAAGAAGGAGCTGAAACTTTAGCTCAGAGTCCTTTCCACACAACTTGAGACATCAGTGGTCTAGAAGAGATGTGGAGAGCTAACCCTAGCCAACTCCCTCAGGCCTGGCAAACCAAGCTAGAGCAGGCTCCCGTCATAAGGTTGGGCCAGAGGAGCGCCTTCATTGCGCCTTCATGGGACAGCGGGGGACAGCCCTTCCCCAACTCAGGTCTGTGATGGTGTCATCCCCTCAGTGACCAGCGCCCAGGACACTCAGATGAGGAAACCATTCCCGAAGGTTCTTGATCCTGGCCTCTCAGCAAGTTTCCCATGAGATTCTGAGAGCTTTAAGGAAGGGCCTGTGTAGGGGTGTTGTTTTTTGTTTTTTTTTTTTTTTTACTCTACAGGTAATTCTAATGTGTAGGCAGGTTGGGAGATTTGTTTTGCCAAAAAAATCATGTCTCATTTCTTTTGCTGTGGAACATAATTCAGAACAATTTCCATGACGGCTGCCTTGGGTAGGAGAGGAAGAGAGGGTAGAGGACGGAGCATTTACGTTGTGTCTAGAAAGGCCAGTGGGACCTGGCTCAGCAGAGTGGGGAAATTCTTCTCTGATGACCTTGACCACAGAGGCGATGGGGTTAAAACCATGGGATGGGGTAATGCCTTGTTTCAAATTTCAACCATTAAAGGGATCCTGTTACCCAAGGTATGAAAATCTGTGTTTAGAAAATAGATCACGTCAAGAGGTGATTATCCACTCTTATTTTTAACCTCTTCGAAGACATGGAAAATAATGTTCAATTTCCAGAAAAACAGCATTCTTAATGACAGATCAGTCAAGAACTTCAAGGGTCTCTCTACTTCCTGCTTTGGTTGTGGGTGATGGGAGGCCTCACCCCACCGTCTCAAACGTTCTGGGAGGCTTCTCTCTGAGGCTACCCCCAGCCCCTGAGCCATCTGAAGCCACTGTCTTCTCTGATGGCATCAGCTGCCGGCTCTGTGCTGCTGACTCTCACTGTTCCCCGGATGACCTTTGTCCAGCCTAGCTACCCTGCTCCCTCCTGGGTAGAGAACATTCTCAAACGCGACATGTCAACAAACACTGAATCATTCCCCTGTCCGGTCTCCCAAGTGGTATTTTCTATCTCCATGACTAGCAGGCAAATCCACATTCCTCCCTCTCCCTCACCACCCCCACTTGCCAAGAGCCACTCATTCCAGAGGGTTCTCTGTCCTTAACATTCCCTGTTCCAGTCCTGTGCCATCCTTCTCCAATGCCTCCATGCTGGCTCAGGCCACGATCACTTCACTCACACCTCGACTGTGGCCATAGTCTCTTATGTGGCCCTCTGGGTCCACTCCCATTCCCTTCTGCCTTATTCTCTACCTAGAAACTAGGGTGATCTTTCTAAAACACCAATGATGAGCTTATGATGTGTGGAACATTTACTATGTGTGAGTCACTGTGCTGAGCTCTTTACAAGCATAATCTCTTTAAAAATCTCCCTAAAAACTGTATAAAAAAGATATCTTTTTCCCCCATAATGATATCCCCAAAAGATATCTTTATCCCCATTCCACAGATATGGAAACTGGGACACAGAGAGGTTAAGTATCTTGTCTGGGGTCACACAGCCATTAAAAGGGAAAGTCTGCTCCAATGCTACTCTCTGGTTCAGAATCCTTCAGTGGCTCCCCACGTATTGACCTTCAGGGCAGGATGCACACTTTGAGTTTGGTCTCAGAGTTCTCTGTGACCTAGGCTGTGCCTCTCTGTCTGGATTTATCACTCACCGGGCTTCCCCCTGACCCCCTGGGTCTCCAGCCTTGTGGAGCTGCCTACTCACCGTGCCCATGCCACGTGCTGCTCTGTCTTCGTTCAAGTTGTTTTTTCCCCAAGATGCCTTCCCCATCCAGTCTGTGTGACAGACACAGTTCTCAGGGTTCAGCTTAAAGGATGCCTCCTCCATGAAACCTTTCCAGAATGTGTCCTGCCCCCACTGCTCGGAGAACTGACCTCTTACTCCCTTGGGCTTGGCTGTAACCAGGCTATGCGTTATGACTTTGTCACCAGCAGTGACCAGCACCACGTGCTAGTGGTCTATGGATATCACTATGGGTGCTGGGGCCTCATTAATTCATGCTGCCTGGAGACGGTGTTTCTCACTGTCTCAGTGGCGTGGGTGATAATGATCAGGTGTGAAGTTAATGTCCCTTAACGTAAAGAGGAGTGCATTGGTGGCCGACGGATGCTCTGGGGTTGTGTAGCATGGTTCGGGGAGTAGGGGAACCCTCACGAGCCTGGAGGGGGTCTCCCCTGGGACAATAGAGAGGTCAGGAAAGGTGGGGAGAGCTGGCCAATGTCCTTTGGGTTCTAGATTCCTTAAGTTCCCAGAGGGGTCTTGTGAGGCCAGAGACAGTCCATGATGCAGTAGAAAGTACCAGATGGAGATTCTTGGCCCAGGCTCTGGTATAGCTCTCTTCTAGTGTCAGGTGGCTTCGGCCAGTCCCTTTTCTGAGGGGGAGGGGAGGAGGGAGCCCCTCCCACAGGTGCCTTCCCAGGCGTCTCCTGTCCCATTCCTGTGAGACTCTCCCCAGGCCACCTCTGAAGGCCTTTCGTCACCCTGTCGTCGGTGCTCAGAAGCCCTGCCTCACCCTCAACTGGCTGCTTGGGCAAGTCTGCCACCATCCCTGGTTTCAAGGTCCTTCGTTTTAAAAGGGGGGGATTATTTGTTCCTCCATGCAGTGCACTTGGCAGTGGGTGCCAGGGGAGAACATGAAGAAGTATTTTCATTTCCTCAGGTCTGAGGATGCAGAAGAAGCTCCATGGAGAGCCAATATTAAGTAATAATTCAAGCCCAAGCGGTCAGGATCCAGGGTGTGGGGAGTGTGGCCGCCTGCTGTCCCCGTTTTCCTTCTCGCATGTCTCCGGCCCATCCGCTGAGGCCTGACACCGTTGAAGGAGACCAGCAGGCCGGGGCAGGGGGGGAGCGGGGGGAGTGTCCAAAACACCCCACAACTCCCCCTGCCACAGCCACCCCCAGGTCATCTCTCCCCGGGCTTGCAGGCAGGCAGGGTGGGATGCGCCTCTCGCTGGTTCATGAAGGCATGCAGGAAGGGTGTTTAAAAAGCGCTGAATCGGGGCGCCTGGGTGGCTCAGTGGGTTAAGCGTCCAACTTTAGCTCAGGTGATGATCTCACGGTTCGTGAATTCGAGCCCCGCATCGGGCTCCGTGCTGACAGCTCGGAGCCTGGAGCCCACTTCGGATTCTGTGTCTCTCTCCCTCTCTGCCCCTTCCCCATTCACTCTCCTTCTCTCCTGTCTCTCAAGAATAAATACACATTAGAAAAAAAAAAAAGCACTGAATCAATCTGTACAAAGAGCTGGATCTTTGTTGACAATGGATCAAGTTGGTCTCTTAAATATTCTTAGTTCTTCCTCCCAATGGCTGCAACAGTGCCCTCCTCCAGCCCTCTGAGCCCTTGCCACGTGCCTCGAGGAACTTGTATTACTCTGGTTTTTGTCACGGTATTTGTGTACGTGCCTTTGCCCCTCTTCCTCTAATCCCTAGCTGCCTACATAGGCCGTATGTGTTATTTATCTTCATATTGTCAGCATCTAACTTGGAGCCTGGCACCCGGGGGGTACTGGGTACCCAGTTGAGTAGATACCACTTTGAGATAATAGACTTCAGCAACACATCATCTCAACGTGTTCTCAATTCTCCCCTCAGTCTTTTATTATTAGGTGGTTTATTATTATTGTATTTCTACTATGATATATTACTATCTATAATACTATATATTATTACTACTATATTATTCATAATATATTACTAATATTCTATATTGTTGCCATAGGCAAAGGTACTGATAGAAGTCTGATGTATATAAAAAGGAAATAAACATGACTCGGATGATACCTATTGCTCTCTCCTTTTCATCCTCTCTCTGCTCCTGTCTCCCTTTCTTCCACTGGACCTTTGCATGTGCTGTCCTGCTTCCTTTTACTACTCCTCCTTCAACTTACCCTTCAGAGCCCAGCCCACATGTCACCCACTTCCCTGATCTCCAGGAGACTGAACACATCTCCCTGGAATTTTTAGATCATCTGCTACAGGACACAGAATTATGTCTCTTTCTGTGTCTGTCTCTTCCACTGAAGGCAGGGCCCGAGTTCCTTCCTATGACCGGCATCTATACACGTGCATTCATTCACACATTCAACAAATGCTCTTTGAGTGCCGACCATGTGCCAGGCATGGGCGTTACATTAATAAATAAACTATCCTTGTGGTAGCCAACCTTCAAGATGGTCCTAACGATACTCTTCTCCTGGTATTCATGCCCTTATATGGTTTCCTCCCACCCAAATGGATATTGGACTACGTGACCCACGGATTATGGCAATAGGAAGGGTATGTGACGTCAGTGTTCTATGAGATTCGATCATAAAGGCATTGTCAGCTCCCCCCATGGTCTCTTGGATTGCTTGCTCTAGTGGACAGCCAGCTGTCATATCAGGAAGACAGTCAAGGTAGTCCCAACAAATGTCCAAGAAGATAGGAACCAAGTAGGCAACAACTGTCAGCCACGTGAGTGAGCCACCTTGGAAACGGATCCCCCAGGCTCTCTCAAGCCTTCAGATAATGACAGCCCCACTGGCATCTGGGGCTCAAGCCTCGTGGGGGAACCTGAGCCAAAACCGCCCTACTGAACCACTCTCAAACTCCTGACCCACAGACACCAGGACTCTTGTTGTGTTAAAACACTAAGTTTGGAGGTGATTTGTTACGCAGCACTAGATAACTGATGCACTCGTATTGTCATGGAGTTTACATTCTAGTGGAAGAATTAAAGGAATAGAACCTATTTCTGCATTTACTCAGTACCACTAGATACAGCCAGGAGATGAGATTACAGTGGCAAGGAAGACACTAAACAAGGAAGACTCCTTTTCTCGTGAGGTTTCTGTTTTAGTGTGGGAGATAGAAAAGAAAACAAGGAAGTACCTTTTATAAAATATTAGGTCATAGGTGCTAAGCATAAAAAAAAACCCAGCAAGTTGGATGAAAGGGTTCGGGGAATTGCCATTTAGATTGTCTCTCTTGCACTAAACATTTCTCATCTTTCATTTAATACCTCAAAAGATTTTGAAGTAAGTAGTTTATCCCCATTTTACAGATGAGAAAATTGAAGGCCAGAAAAGTTACACAGCACAGCCGATGTCACACAGCTGGTCTTTGGCTCACCTAGCGTGGAATCCAGGCTACCCAGACTCCAAAGGCAGTGCTCTCTGCAGGACGTCAGGCTGCCCATTTTTGGATTTCCCTTTTAGTCCTCACCCCGGGGGCTCAGCCTTCAGCACAGCCAGGACTCAGCATTGGCTCAGAATACATTGCTGGAAGGAGGGTAGGGAAGTGATCCGTAGACAGGATTGCCAAAGGCTGGCAGGGGGCCTTGACCATCTCTTTCTCTAACTCTGGAAAATATCTCAGCGGCTACAGATCTACCCAACGGCTGGGAATAGCCTCCCAGTCCCCTAACCCTTAGTTGCTCTAGTTGTCTATAGACAGTGACATCCATGCTCACAAGCTCCTTCCCATCCACGTCCCTGTCCGCCTTTCTATGGCCACTTCATCTGCTCTGCATGGACGGAGGAATTTTCTGCCAAGTTCATACCGTCTGTTCCCCCGCATCCATCCTAACACCCCGGTGCCTCTTGCCCCTTGTCATTTTCTATTTATTTGTTTGTTTTCTTCCTTTCCTTGTGCCAAGACCACTAGATGGAGGTATACTAAAACTTACTGGACACTTACGTGCCGAGCACCATTCTATGTGCTTTTCCCGCACGGTCTTATTGAACGCTTGTGACGGCCCTGTGTAGACGTCCCATTATTTTCCTTGTGGAGGTTAAGGCTCAAGGTCCTTCAGCTACTAGATGGAGATGGCAGAGCTGGGATTCAAACCCACATCTCTTTGAATCCAGACTTCATTGTTTAGCCAAGATCACACACTGAACTGGAAGAAGTCTGAAGAGGGTGATTTCAGAGGTCATCTTGTTCATTTCTTCGCCCCTGGGCAGGGTGAAATCCAGCTTATCTCCAGAAGGTTGTAACTAACTATCTTAAATTGGTGCTAGGGAAAAGAAAAACATCTCTTAACAGCTCATTACAGCTTATGCAAAGATTTACAGGTTTCACATTCTTTTTCAAAAAAAATTTTTTTAATGTTTGATTTTGTATGTAAGAGAGAGAGAGAGAGACAGAGCACAAGTAGGGGAGAGGGAGGGGCAGAGAGAGAGAGACAGAGTCCGAAGCAGGCTCCAGGCTCCCAGCTGTCAGCACAGAGCCCAATGCGGGGCTCGAACTCATGAGCAGTGAGATCATGACCTGAGCTGAAGTTGGATGCTCAACCGACTGAGCTACCCAGGCGCCCCATGCATTCTGATTAATGTCTAACATAAATCATTCATTTGATAAACATTCGTTAGGTGCCTCTCATGTGTTGAGTTCAGTGCTGTGATAGGGCTAGGCATACATCTACATTATCATGGAAGTATAGGGGGGGCTCTGAACAGACCAACAAGTCAGGGATGCCCCCCCCAGGTGATGCTAAGTGAACCCTGACAGTCTTGTAGGGGTCAGGCAGCATAGAGAGGCATCCAGACAGATGGAACAACACGTCAAAGCCAGGCAAAGGTGACTGAGAATGGCTTGTGTCAGCATATGGCTGGAGTTTACAGGCAAGTGCTGGGGAGGGATGGGCAGGGGGATTAAGAGCTGAGCAGGGGCCAGTGCAGTGCCAAGGTAAGGGATTTGTTCTTTATCTGGAAAGCAATGGGAACGATTTCAGGATTTTAGGTAAGATACTGATATGATCAGATTTGCATTGTAGAAAAATTTCTCCATCAGTGGAATGGATGAGGAATGGGAAAGATGAATTAGGGAGGGTATTGCAATGGTTTGACCAAGAGACGATGAGTAGCCAAGAGAGAGAGAAAGGTGGAAGAGACATGGGGGAGAGATTTACAAGTATACTGGTTAAGACTTGGCGACTGCTGGGGTTGGGGAGCAGTGAAGAAGGAAGGCACAGAGACTGATTCACCCAGCTTCCTGGCTCGGGCACGTGGGTGGGTGGTGGTGCCATGTGCTGAGACGCCAATCAGGAGGAGGCCCAGGTTTGGGGCAGAGATACTGAGGTCCTATCATGCCTAGGTTCCTTAGGGCAATCCTACTTCAGATGAGGCAACTGAGACTCAAAAGGCTGATGTGATTTACTCAAATTCACATGGCCAGTACAGTGTCAGAGGTGGGACTTAGACCTAGGTCTTTCTTTTTTAGGAATGATTTCCCAGGGCCTCAGCAGATTTACTGTGCAGGAAAATAAAGAAAACTCAGTATGAAGTAATGGGTGGCAAAGCAAACATTTATGCACACCGACTTGCCATTTTTATATTCATTTATTCATCCCACAAGGTTTATTGAGCACCTTCCATGTGCCATGCATGTGACGATGCAGTGGTGAACATGACCGGCAAGGACCCCACCCACATCGAGCCTGTAGTCTCACCTCGTGGAGATAGGCAATATGCAAACAAGCAAGCGCAGGCAAAATACACCATCAGAGTGCAGGGAGAGTGGCAGGAATGACGGTGTGGATGCTATTTTGGAGATTTATTCTAAGTGTGATAGGCAACTCTTGGGGTTTCAGAACAGGGCTGTGACATCATCTATTTATTTGTTTTTAAACACTACTTTTTATTTCAAAGTACTTGTGGATTCACATGCAGTTATAAGAAATAATACGGACAAATCCTGTGTATCCTTGTCCCATTCCCCCCCCCCACCCCCGGCTGCAACATCTTTGCTAAACTAAGTGTAATTATCACCCCCCATGGGTGCTCGCTGTGGTTGTAATTGCGTTTGCCTAATGGTAATGTTGCTGAACAGTTTTCATGTTCTTATTTACCATCCGTATATCCTCTTCAGTGAATTTTTTGTCTTTCGCTCATTTTCTATTTTTTAAACAAGTCCTTTGTCAGGTAAGTGACTTGCAAATATTTTCTCCTGGGGTGCAGCTTGTCTTTTCATCCTAACAGAGCCTTTTGCGGAGCAACAGGGTTTAATTTTGATGAGGTCCAGCTCACCAATGTTTCCTTTTACTGATTGTGCTTTGGGTGGAAATGTAAGAACCCTGCACGTAGTCCTAGCGCCCTTAGTTTGCCTGCTATGGTTGTCTTGGGAAGTGGAAGCATAAACTGATGACAGAAACGTAGGGTTTGCTGGGCAGAACCGAGGGCCCACCTGAGATTCAGGGGTGGGTGGCAAAGGGATGGGCAAGGGAATAGGCTTCAAGGCACTTTCTACTCACTGGAAGGGACTCTTTGGGGTAGAAGCTCCTTCCCTCCTAGCTCGAGTCACATGGACACAGGAGATGGTCATCTTGGCATTATGACAACAAGCTTAGGCCTCTCCCTTCCTCAAGAATACTCAGAGACCCTGAAAAAAATTAGTCTTTTCACTCCCCCCAGAGCTTTATCCACAGCCACATGCTTTCGCTGCATCATCATGACTGAATTCTCACAATTCTGTAAGGAAGATCATTGTATTATTATCCCCTTTTACAGAAGATACAACTGAGGCCCAGAGAAAGGCTGGGACCAAACACAAATCTCCTGATATCAAGAGTAATGATTACTTTTCTCTTCCAGCTGACTCTGAATTTCCACCACTAATTATTGCTTGAGGTCAATGGTTCTCAAGGGCTGGTCTATGGGACCCCCAGGGTTCCCCCAGACCTTTTCAGAGGGTGGTCAAGGTCAAAGCTATTTCCCTAAGAATACTAAGACCTTCTTTGCCTTTTCACTGTGTTGATATTTTCACTAATGGTGCAAAAGCAAAAGTGGGTAGAAATGCTGACACCTTAATGTAAACTGAGGTAGTGGTCCCAACCTATACTGGCTGTCATTGTATTCTTCACCCCCGTCCACTCACAGGGGGAAAATAATAGCCAGTTTCACACTGTATTGTGATTAAATGGGAACTATACAAAAAGCATTTCTGCTGCACACCGAAGCAAGACTGTTATCATGAGGAAAAGTGCTTTTGTAGTTATTTGAGTTGCAAGCTAAACTGTCCTCTTTTCTCTCCTGGAATACAATTTGTACTTGAGAGAATGACTGATGACGATAGGCGTCCAGCCTTGGATACCTGGCTTGTTAACAAATGAACAAAGTGAGGCTGTCTGTCACATAAACAATATTTTTAGCTAATGATAAAATTCAAGCTTTTGAGTGAAAATCAAAGTTGTGGGGAAAAAAACCCTCATTTGCTCCTTTGGGCTTGACAGCTTTCCAATACTTAAGACTTTTCTGATAATAGTAGTGGTAATAACAAAACATGTGACTTTTTGAGATTGCACAACGAGACATGCTTATACTTAGAGGAGCTGCATAACTCAGTAAACTGAGAGTTTCCAAGTGGCCAGTACATGGCAATGCAAATCCGCACGGGTCAAAGATCCACTTGAAACGTAAGATCCGTCAATGGGTTTTAATACAATGGAGTATGAAACTTTCATTGCTACGGTTTTGGATTCCGCAATGCAACTAATCTTTGGGAAACTTCCACTTGTCAAGTTTTGCGGAGCATCAAGGAAGAATATCCACAAGTGAAAAGGCTATTAAATCACTCCTTGCTTTCCCTGCTACCCGGCTGCAAGAGGCTGGACTTTCTTACAGGTACTTCAACTGAAAAAACACGTCAGGGGAGACGGAATGCAGACACAGAGTGGAGACTCCAGCTGTGTTCCATGAAGCCAGACAATCTGACACACAGCTGAGCCCCAACCAGCCCCGGCCCCCTGTAATTTACAGCTCTTGTCTTCGGGGCTCAGAACATTTCTACTAGCTCTTAACCATTCCCTCCCAAACCTAGGGTCCCTGTCCCCCTAACCCTGGCAAATTTCCAAAATCCCCTAGGGATGAGGACCAACCTCCCCTAATCTACAACTGCTACTGGAGGGTCAGGAGTGTTTCAAACTTCTAACTGTCCCAGGACAAGGGTCCCAGCATCCGCCCACACTCTCTGCTGCCCCCAGGAGCCTGTGGCCAAGTAGACACTATCTAACCTACCCTGGGTGGGTGGGGGGGGGGGGTGTGGGCCCTCCAAATACAACTGGCACCCAGTGCAGGGGGTGGGGGGTCTGCGTCTGAAGACCTCCCAAGTCCCTGCCTCCAACTCCCAAAGTGGGAGCTGAGACCCTTTACTTGGGAGACACTGCCCATACAGGGATGGGCAAATGATGTTCATTGCAGACAAATTCCACCACCGCCAAGCATCTTTCATGTTAAAGACGTAAAACTGTAAAATGATCTTTACTCTCTTTATTTAAAAATTTTTTTTAATGTTTATGCTTGAGAGACAGAGACTGAGACAGAGTGTGAGCGGTAGAGAGGGGTAGTGAGGGGTAGAGAGAGAGGGAGACACAGAATCTGAAGCAGGTTCAGGCTCCGAGCTGTCAGCACAGAACCCAACACAGGGCTTGAACTCACGAACCGGGAGATTGTCACCTGAGCCGAAGTCAGACGCTCAACCGACTGAGCCACCCAGGAGCCCCTATCCTCTTTTTTTTTAAACTAATAAATAAATATTCTAAAAATTCCTCAGTTTTAATTTCAGTTATTGCAAATGCCAGTAGACACAACCCATATAAACAAAAGCTCTTTTAGGTCCTCAATAATTTTTAATAACATCAAGGGGACTGAAAAGTTGAACTGCTTTATGTTAAAGCGGTAAGGGCTCCTATTAGCCACTGTGATCAAGTGACGCATTGTCCAGGGGTCCCAGTGCCCACCTCCTACCCCTGCCCCGCCCACAGCCTGTGGCCAAGTAGCCACAGTCTAACCTACCCTGACTGACATTAACATCCTGTCCAAATTATTCCCAAACTCCAGGCTTCCATATGACCCCAAAATAAGAGGCTTTACTTCAAAAGACAGCCAAGCATGCTAACAGGGGACCCAGGGTTCTGATAATGGCACGGCCCCTTTCTCTCTCCCTCCCAACAGGCAGAACATGGACCTTGAGGCAAGCTGACTTTGGCCTCTGCCTCAGCCCTGCTTTTAGCCAGCCAGGGGCTACCCCAGGCAAGCCTCTCAATTCTCTGGTTTCTGTAAAGCGATAATAGTGCCTGTCTTTCCTTACCGACACTGTTTTGAGGGTTAAACAAAGGGATGGAGACAAATCTTTGTAAAGGCCCTACAAATGCAAGTTATGAACATTTTCCAACAAAGAATTCTCCTGCACATTTGTGGCTATTCACTTCATAAATATTTACCAGAAATGGGGCCCAAATGCAGGCCTTGAATGCAAAAACAATAACATACAGTGCCAGTGTGCAAGAAGCTCTCTGCCTAACACGGGAGATGAGCATCAACAACCACAAGACAATGTGATGTCTTTGAAAGATCTTGAAAGATCTTTGAAACCTTAACCGGTTTTTCCCCCAATCACCCACTCATGCTTCTTGTTGCCTTGACCCCCTTTCCCTGCAGACAACCGGATGGTCCTACATCTGTGCCTTGGCGAGCAGAGGATGCAGAAGAATTAGAGAAAAAGGCTTTGGATGTTTTGTCAAAAGCCTGGCCTTGTGGAGTCCGGAGGTTTACAAATCGCAACGTGAGGCAGGATAAAGCTTCCCCTTCCCCTCCAAGACTAGAAGCCAGTCTTTGAGGACAATCTGGAGGGGAGAGGTCAGTGGGGCCCATGGCGCTCAAGATGAAAGGTGCCACCCGGCCAAGAGGAACCCTGTGGAGCAGGGTGGTGCAGAGTTCATTCCAGAAAACACCGTCCAGTGTCAGAAGCAAGGGGGGCCCTGGAAACTTGATTAGGATCTATAGCCTGTGCCTTTTGTATGCTTCTGGGCAGCGCAGATCGCCAGCACTGGGGAGCTCCGCTCTTTGTCCTCCATGGCGTTCGATCTCATCAGCAACCAGCGTGTTAATCAGCAAAAATGGCGCCCATGTGTGCCCTCAAGATTTTGCTCCACCACATTCTGACTATTCTTGTACAGATAACGTGTCTTTTTGATGGTCTAAGGCTCTGAGTAGTTAAGGGGTAGAAGGGAAAGCCTCATGGGGTTGTGCTTGGATGATACCAAATGGAGCCAGCCTGAGACCTCCCCCCGTTCCCAGAGAGATAAAAGCCTGAATCGCAATGGGCAGGGAGCAGCAAGAGTCCGGGGGAAGTGAGTCATTCTTCCAGGCCTTTCTGAGCAGGAAGCGGATGGGAGGAAAAGGGTCAGGGAAGGCTTCACAGAAGAGGTGACATTTGAACTGGGTGTGGGTGTCAGGCCACCAGTCATCTCCACAGAAGTCAGCCTGCCCAGCTGAGGACAAAGAGTCTGTTTCCTGGGAAACTGGAACACACTGAGAAGGCACCACTGTAAACCAGAAGTCAGGTAGAGATCCAGAATACACCAGCTCTTCTCTAGAAATTGGTGTGTGTGTGTGTGTGTGTTGTCCACTGACAAATAGTGATCGATACTCCCTGTGCCCGCTTTAGGCCGGGTAAGTGGTTACATAGCAGTGTCAGAACCACAGTTGATTTATCGACCGCTCTGCATGTACATTCATTAGTCCCTTTCCTCCCACGAGGAGTATTTTAATCCTGAATTTACAGATAAGAAAATGGGCTAAAGTGCCTGCAGCCGGTTAGATGGTAGAAGTCAGATTTGAACCCATATTTACATTCTGCTGGGACTTCAGCTTGGACAGTTTAGGATGGAGCTGGATGGCTAAGGAATAAATGCTTGAAAGGGTTGATGATAACACAAGAGGTAAACTCACATTTGGGTGAAGTGCCCTTCTGCGGTTCCCACAGATGCCGGCGCTTATCCCTACTCGAAAGCCCTGTTGGTCCTCCCCGTCACTTGTAACCCAAACCTGTCCATGTCTCCAAATCCCCACTCTGCTGTCTATTCCGTCTCTCGCCTAGACCAAGCATTAGGCTTGACACTGAGTACAAGGTCTTGACAGACAGAAAGTTGGTCCCTGCAACCAGGTTAACCCCATAGTCAGAAAGGGTAGTGGGTAGAGTCTGCTAATTGTCTCCCAACATCCACTTGTCCTTCCCCTAGAGCAACAGTATCCCTAAATTTTAGCTGGGTAAATAGATGCCCAGAATAAAGACTGCATTTCTTAGCCTACTTTGTAGTTGCATATGGTCATGTGACCAGGCTCTGACCAATGGGATTTGATTGGGTATGACAGGGGCACCTTTTGGCTCCCACCCTTCCCCTTCCAGCCCTATCACTGGCAGGAATGAGGATATTGTTTGAGCTATTTTGGACCCTATAGATGAGGTGACATCTAGGGACGGCAAAACAAGTGACTCTGTGGAGTAGAGCTGCCCTTCCGACCCCGAGTTTTACATGAGAGGGAGATAAACTTCTGTTAAGTCATTCGGAGATTATATAAATAGCCAAATAAATACAGGGGAAGAAAAGATTGAAAAACACCATCACTCAAGTACATGATTTGTAGAAGTACAAATTATAATAAATGCAATGAAAAAAACCACATAGAATTTTTCCTGAGAGAATAGAATCTGGGAGGGAGCCCTAACTTACAATTGTCAGTTAAGGAAGTTTCTGGTTTTAGTCAGTTCAGGCTACTCTAGCAAATACTACACACTGGACCCACTGGCATTCATGAATGCCTTGAAAATTATAAAGTTTAGCATAAAAGAGGGGACAGAGTGCAGGCAGGATCACCGAGGAGAAAGACAGCAAGCCCCTCTGTTAACCCAGGTGTTAGCGGATTCTGTGTCTGGTGAGAGAATCCAGCCGTCTTCCTGGCTTGTAGATGGCTGCCTTCTCTTTGTGTCTTTACGTGGCCGAGGGAGAGAGGGCTCTCTGGTCTCTTCCTCGGGTGCTAACCCCATCATGAGGGCCCCACTCTCATGACCTCATCTAAACCTGATTGCCTCCCAAAGGCCCCACCTGCAAATACCATCACTTTGGGAATCAGCACTTCGAGACACAAAGCTGAGAGCCCATAAACCTTCACTCATAACAGCTTCTCTGAGAAAGGGATACTTATGCTGAGACTGAGCCCATGGGTAGGATTTGGTCAGGGAAAAGTAGAGAAGCAAGGAAGGAGAATCTGTGAAGATTCTGAGGCCATAGAGAATTTAGCCACTGCTGGAATCCCAAGAAGGGCCATGGAAGCCGAGCCCCTCTGTCCCAAATCTTCAGTGGGTTCTCAGAACCTCCATCCTATACCTACTATGGGTGATGCCGCCTGGACCCCTTAAAACCTAGACATGAGGCTGCACCATGCGTTCTGTCCAAACACCGCTTGAGGGAATGGCCCTGTGCCTCTAGAAAGATCTGGAGGACAGATGCAAACCCTCTCCCACAAAGGAGCGAAGGGGCCCCCAGGGTCAAGCCAGAGAAACCAGATCTGCAGCAGGGGCCCAGGAGGATCGTGGGCCTAGGAGGCAGGACCCGGGGTTGGAGTGAATCAGGAGGTGAGGAACCCAGACAGGTGTGTGAGCTGAGGCTCCAAGGTGTTAGGCGGGACGCAGCTGTACGTCCAGAGATGCTGTGTATCTGGGGCTTGATGTGGGAGCATGTGTGATCGTGGGTTTGCTGCTACTTCTAAACCGTGGCAAATGTTCAGAATCTCTGAATCCTCGCACAGAGTTTATGAGGAAGGCATTATCTCCATTTTACAAATGAAGAGGTTGAGGCTCGTAGAGGGGAAGGTCATTGTCTAAAGTCACCAAGTGGGTAGTGCTGGCCTGGGGTAGGGGCTTGTGCAGGGCTTATCTGACCTCCCAGCCAAGTCCTTACGGGCCAGCACAACCCATTCAAACTGTCCAGGAGACCACTTGGGCAGGGTGTGGAAAACTCTTGGCCTAGCAACTAAAGATGTCCACAGCCGTGTTTGCTTTGGAGGGTCTGTGATTTAAACAGACAAACAACTGAATTTGATGCCTGAAGGCAGGGAATGGACTTTGTCCTTTGTCATAATCTCCCCACTTATGCTCATTTACTCCCTGCCTGGCCCCGAAGGCATTTCAGTGTTAAAGCGGCCTTCACTCTGGAAGAAACTTTCTTTAGCACCAGAAGCCAGATGAGGAAGCTTTCCTGAGCCCCTTTTCCAGTCACTCTGGGAATGCATCAGAGACCTGGGAGCCCGGATATTTACCTAATACATTACATATCGAATATCTACTGTCTAAAACACAGATCTTTCTCCTATCAGCACATGCTGGCAAGGACCCTGCTTTATGAACTTCGCATCCTGCGCAAAGCGTGAGCAAGTTAAGAAAGGCCGAACAGGCTGAGTCCTTGCCTAAAGTTCTTTAGGAACAGGGGGCCTCTGTGTTCTCCAGAGCTGGAACACAGCGGGTAGGCAACTGGGGCACACTGAGGTAGAAGGTTCGAGGGAGTAGAATGTTCTGAGAATTTCTGTGTTTTTTCCTGCCTTTTGCCAAGCTTGCTAGCTCTGTGGCAGCCAAGTGCTTGAACATTACCCCTCGGTGTCCCGTTGTCTACCCTGTGTGTCCAGGTCTGGAGTTGAACCAGACATCACCATCAGGCCCAGAGTTTTCTTTGCAAAGCAGTGGCCTCTGAATCCCTGCAGTGTTTGGGAGAGCAATTTGCAGACCCCATCTTGCCATTTAGAGTAGCAACCAGTTAGTTTAAGGGATAGTTAAAGGACTTTGAGTTCCTTTGGTTGCAAGTTGCCTTGGGCAAGGGAAGTCATTTTCCTGAACTCAAAATAGCCATCTGTGTGTTAAACTACTTTTTTTTTTTTTAGATGAAAGCAACTACATTTTTTTTTGAAAAACCAAAATAAACTCAAGTTGTCCATAGTATGTCTAGTAAAAAGCTATAATCGAGGGGTTTATGTTTCATGAATGCCTTGAAAATTAAAGTTTAGCATGAAAGAGGGGACAGAGTGCAGGCAGCATCCCCAAGGAGAAAGACAGCAACCCCCTCTGTTAACCGGGGCTGACAGTGAAGGGGAAAGTACTCATCTTGAACCCAAACCTCACCCCCTGAAAAATAAGTTATGCTCCAATGAAACAGGCAGGAAGGGGTGGGGCTCCCGGGCTTATGAAATTTCATCACATTCAAACAGCAAAGTGAAACCCGCTTTGCCTGGGGTCATAGTCTGATTGCCCCTGAGTAAGCAGGTTCTGAACACGCTATTCTTCAAAATCTCGAACCTGCTTCCCTGTGCCTGTTTTGAATTTCCTCTTCTCTAACATATATTTATATCCTGCCTGTTACAAGCCGACAAGAACAATCACTCACATTATCTGTTTCCTTTCAGATCCTGATGTCATTCGCTTACCTTCTTCCCATGATTTTTTTTTTTTCCTTGAAATAAACCAAACTGCCTTATAAAGATGAAGGGAGAAGAAAGGTTGCACTTTTGGACTTTACTAAAAAACAAACAACAACAACAAAATCAGGACTATCTGGTGCTGAGTCCATGAAGGACTGGTAGTAAATTCATGTGCTAGTTCATTTATTCCCTCAGGAATATTCTATGTATCGGCCACATGTCAGGCAGTAGGAACAAAATAGGAAAACATGCTACAGTCCCTTTTCCTCAAGAAACTCACAGTCTAGGGGCGCCTGGGTGGCTCAGTTGGATAAGCATCCGACTTCGGCTCAGGTCATGATCTCACAGGTCGTGAGTCGGAGCCCCACGTAGCCCCAAGTAGAGCCCACGTTGGGCTCTGAGCTCCAGAGCCTGGATCCTGCTTCCAATTCTGTGTATCCCTCTCTCTCTCTCTCTCTCTCTCTCTCTCTCTGCCCCTCTCCTGCTCATACTGTCTGTCTCTCTCAAAATTAAATAAACATTAAAAAAAATTTAAAAAAAGAAAAGAAACTCACAGTCTCGTGGAACGTGCAGACAAAACAGACACCCCAGCTATTTACAAGAGACGGCAGTGGGAATACGCTTGACTGTTATTGTTGAAAAGTGCATTTACAGGTTGTAGGCTAAAGAAGGAGGAAGGATGGTTTCTGTTGATTTGATTGAAGATGTCAAGCGTTCTCGTTACTAACAATAATGTATTAGGGACTCCCTAAAGGCAAAGCAAGGCTTTCTATGGACAATCACCATCTGTCCAAGATCACCAAGTGCCTTCAGCTTTAGCTCAAGGGATGTGAACTTTGACTCATTTTCCTAATCCTAGGAGGGATACAAAGCACGGTACAGCTAGAAAGTGAGTGCAGGGGGCGGGGGGGGGGGGGGGAAGCTTGTCAACCTCTCAGCTTTTAGGGAGGTCCTCTCTCTCCTGTGTTCTGTGCACACTACCGCAGAGGTCTTAGAATTAATTGCCTCCATGGGAGATATTCAAGGAGAGGGGCTGGCCTGTGATGATGATGATGCCCCAGATCCTGAAGGCAGGGAATCAGGGACGGCAAAGTCACAGCACCCACACTATCAGTCCCCTGCCCGGCCCCCCGTGACAATTGTCCGCACTTGATGTCAGACCGCCTGATCTCAACCGGAGTTCCTCATCAGAATCAGAGACAGAAATGATCATTTTCTCGATCGCCCTAAGAATTTACACAACTCATCACACTGTAGATGCACAAGGGAGAAGTTAATGCATTATAACCAGTACGTTGGGGCCTTGGGGCTTGCTTCTCTGGGGAACCCCACGTGCAATCTGACAGTCCTTCTTGACAGGTAACACTGGGCAGTGATTAGCTGTCCCAGCAGGTTGGTGAATGAGCTGAAGTTTATTTGCCACCCCGGCCATTTGGTGACCCAAGGGAAATGAAAGGCTACAGAAAAAGTACAGATTAATCTTTCCACTGGGGGCTTCTGAGAGCTACAGCCCGGAGGTGCAGCAGGAAGACACAAAAGGAAACTGGGAGTCGTAATCAATTTTCCTTATAACAGTGTCATGTTTGTTGTATTTGTAGATACCGTGGCAGGCAGATTTCTAAGATGGCTCCCAGATTCCTGCCCCAGGGGTCACACACCATATAATCCCCTCCCCAGGACAGTGGGTGGAGTGGGTGGGACATGAGAGCATGGTGGCATTTCTGTCCTCTGTTTGGGTTACACTGTGTGACAAAGGTGAAGGGACTTCTCAGACGTGCCTAAGTAGTTGACTCTGTGTTCATCAAAAGGAAGGGTATCATCAGGGTGGGCCTGACCCAATCAGGTAAACACTTTAAAAGAGGGTTTAGGGGCACCTGGGTGTCTCGGTCAGCTAAGCGTCTGACTTCAGTGCTGGTCATGATCGCATGGTTCGTGAGTTCGAGCCCCACATTGGGGTCTTTGCTGTCAGCACACAACCTGCTTTGGATCCTCTGTCCCCCCTCTGTCTCAAAAATAAAAAGTAACTTGGGGCGCCTGGGTGGCTCAGTCGGTTGAGCGTCCGACTTCAGCTCAGGTCACAATCTCGCGGTCCGTGCGTTCGAGCCCCGCGTCGGGCTCTGGGCTGATGGCTCAGAGCCTGGAGCCTGCTTCCATTCTGTGTCTCCCCCTCTCTCTGCCCCTCCCCCGTTCATGCTCTGTCTCTCTCTGTCTGAAAAATAAATAAAACATTAAAAAAAAATTAAAAAAAAATAAAATAAAAATTAACCTTAAAGAAACTAACTGCCATATTTGGAGAGGATCACATAGCAAAGAAATATGTGTAGCCTCTAGGTGCTGAGGGCCTCAGTCTTACAGTTGCAAAGAACTGAATTCTGCCAACAATTGGCAAGCTTGGAAAAGGACCCGGACCCTCAGGTGTAACAGCACTCTTGGCCACCAGCACTTGGATTTCAGCATTGTGAGACTCCGAGCTGAGAAAGCCAGGTGAGCCCACAAAACTGTGAGATAATAAACGGGCATTGCTTTAACTGCTAAATTATGGTCCACAGAGATAGAAAGCAAATGCAGATTTTATTTGCTTGTAAGATCTGCCACCTATGGTAAGACATACCACAGACTTTCTAACATTTAGGGCAACAATAAAAACTACAACATTAAATGTTATAAGGCATAACTTGTAAGATGTCTGATTTTAAAATCCAATAAAATGAGAAATGTGTATCTTGGTATTAAAGAAGCATGTCAGCATTATTGCATTTGTGAATCCCTAGAAATTTTCCAAGCCTTTTCACCCAAGATTTTTTAAATTCCAGTTAGTTAACATACAGTGTAATAGGAGTTTCAGGTGTATAATATAGTGATTCTACACTTCCTTACAACACCCAGTGCTCATCAGAACAGGTGCCCTCCTTAGTCCCCATTGCCTATTTCACCTCTCCCCCCAACCACTTTCCCTCTGGTAACCATCAGTTTGTTCTCTATAGTTAAGAGTCTGTTTTTTGGTTTGTCTCTTTTTTTTTTTCTTTAGATCTTTTTTAACGTTTATTTATTTTTGAGACAGAGAGAGACAGAGCATGAACAGGGGAGGAGCAGAGAGAGAGGGAGACACAGAATCTGAAACAGGCTCCAGGCTCCGAGCTATCAGCACAGAGCCCGACGCGGGGCTCGAACTCACGGACCGAGAGATCATGACCTGAGCCGAAGTTGGACGCTTAACCGACCAAGCCACCCAGGCGCCCCTCTTTAGATCTTTTTAATGTTTGTTTATTTTTGAGAGAGGGAGGGAGACAGAGTGCAAGCAGGGGACGGGCGGAGAGAAAGGGAGACACAGGATCTGAAGCAGGCTCCAGGCTCTGAGCTGTCAGCACAGAGCCCCACGCGTGGCTCGAACTCACGGACCATGAGATCATGAGCCGAAGTCGGACGCTAAACCGACTAAGCCACCCAGGCGACCCTGTCTCTTTTTTTTATTTGTTCATGTGTTTTGTTTCTTAAATTCCACATATGAGTGAAATCATAAGGTATTTGTCTTTCTCCAACTTATTTCACTTAGCATTATACTCTCTAGATCCATCCATGTCATGACAAACGGCAAGATTTCATTCTTTTTCATGACTAAGCAGTATCCCACTGTATGTCTAAACCACATCTTTATCCATTCATCAATCAATGGACACTTGAACTGCTTCATAAATTGGCCATTGTAAGTAATGCGGCAATAAACATAGGGGTGCATATATGCTTTTGAATTAGCTTTTCACATAAGATTATTTTTTTGAGAGAAAGAGAGCAGGGGAGGGGGCAGAGGGAGAGGGAGAATCTTAAGTAGGCTCTACACCCAGCAAGGAGCCAACGTGGGGCTCGATCTCACAACCGTGAGATCGTGACCTGAGCTGAAATCAAGAGTCAGATGCTTAACCAACTGAGCCACCCAGGCACCGCTCCCCGCCTTTTGTGAGACTTTTCGCATAAGATTTGATTTAGTCTTCCTTCATAACCCTGTGATAGTTGAGAGGGGAGGGGTCATAATGAGAGAGCTGAGGTGCAGAGAAGTGAAATGACTTACTCAAGGTCACAACACCGACGGAGCCACGACCAGATACTGGGCCTGTGCTTTCCACACTACCAGGACCAGACCATTGGACCTCGTTTTGCCAACACCCAACACCCCTACAAAGTGAAACTATGCTACTAACAGCCCTGCTCACGGGAAAGCCACAGAGGTGAGCCCGTCACTTCTGAGCCACTCTGAGGGGATTAGAAGTGTGTCCCAGGCCAAGGCAGCCAGTCCATAGTCTGAGCAGTCACTAATGATGGGGGCCAACTAAAAAAGATGAGTTGGGCTAATCAGATTTGCTCTTCCAGGAATTATGAGGCACTAGTTCAGTAGTGGAGCAGGAAGGTCGTGGGAGCCACGGGTGATCAGAAGGTTATGTGGGAACAGACACCATGTGCAATGATGGGAGGCTATCCAATGGCGTGAGGGAATGGGGCAATGGAGAAAGCAGACGTTCCGGCCAATAGAGCCCATGGAGCCCACGAGAAGATCGAGGAGATCACCCCCTGGCCCCTTTTCTGTTTCAGACATGCCCCAATTCCAATTCAAACCCTTCTGTATCCTTAAAATCCCCTCCCCAAGTTTTCTCAGAAATGTGGTTGAGTCTCTGTCCATTGCAGCTGTACCATTCATAAAGTCATGATCTATGCGGTCCAGTTTTGAAGCTGAGTTATGGCTAAAGAAACATAATTCACGCAAAAAAGTGATGTCAGAAAAGCTCGTGTTTACCAAACACTATGAACCTTTTTCTCCCCTAACCCCCACTGTCCTCGTATACTACAACTGCACTTGGCCTTGACAATCCCCCTAGGACGACTCTCTAGCCCTCCCTCCCACGTGCATCTTGTGGTCTTTCTCCCTTCTTCAGCCTTATAATCACCCATCACAAAAGCCCAAGAACTGGCCGAGCCAGACAAGGTCCTCCTTGGAGGGTGGGGGGAGGATAAGAATCCAAGTAGTACAAGTCAGAATCCTCTTTAATGAGCAGAGGCTGGGAAAACATATGACAACACTCACATTTCAATCATTATTTACCCTGACCTCACGCCGCCGAGAAAAAACCCCACAACTAAAACAGAATCTGCTTTTGAAATGATGGTCGCTGCATGGATATGCCGTGAATATGAAGAACTGTGTTTATGTGTTGCAGCCACACTGATTCTGAGTTTTCTGGGTGCAATACCTGTCAAGTGATGTGGTCAAGTGAACCAGATGGACTAAACGATGGTTATCCAAACTGAAATCGCTAGTGGAGATGCAGCCGGACTGGGGTGGGTGGGAGGGGATGTGGCTGGGTGTGAGTTCCTGCTTTGTTTTGGGAGGCTCAGCCGGAAGTGGCCTGTAGACCTTGGCAGAGGGAGTTCAGAGAACCAAGTGAGGAGGCGGGAGGTGAGCCTTTGGGAAGGAAGGATGTGGTAGCCAGACCGGAGCATCTTTGAGCTGGGCGGGGGCCTAGCCCTCCCCAGCAGGCCCTGCAATGTTAGCTCTGGGGTTCTTCAGGGAAGTTCAGAGGGGGTAATGGAGCCTCAAAGGGCACTTTGACTTTACCCAGCTCGAGACGACCCCCAAATGGACCAGGGCCAAAGGAGGCTGCAGAAGATGACGGGCCTAGAGTTGAGGTAATTCCATGCCAGAAACTCCCTCCCAGAATGGATGGCAGGGACCGTCCTGCAACAAAGAGGCTCTTCCTCAAGGCAGGGCATCTTGGGAACTGTGTCTGCGAATCTGCAAAATCCTTCACGGAACCCCAACCAACAAACAGTCCCAGCTCACTAAGCCAAGGCTGCCTAGCCCAGCATCTCAACAATACCGAGCACGGCTAAGAATTTGGAATATTTCCAAATCACAGCAGAGTTGCCAAAATAGACTTCATAGTGTCTATCCACTAATGCTCACAGAACTTGGTAGTTCAAGGCACTGCTATCATTTATAGTATGATAGCTGGGGTATGCCTGACACCTTGCCTGTGTTTCCTTTTGTTTCTTCCTCCATCCCCACTCTGAAGTAAGTATTATTGTGCTCATTTCATAGATGAGGAAACTAAGCCATGGGAAGATTAAATGACTTGCTCAAACTCATTTGGCTATTAAATCACAGAGCAAGGATTTGAACACAGGTCTCTCTCTCAACCTGAGCTTCTTTGTAAGTCTTGGTGGTTGGGTTAAGAGTTCTCTGCATTCGAGATTTGACCAGTGGGCAAAAACTGTACTACAGTAAATTTCATCCCTGTTAAAGTCCTATGGCCTGGCCACCTTGACCCTATATCTGAATAAAGCTGGACACCGACCTCCCACCTCCCCTTGTCCAATGACCAACATGGACAAGCTGTGAACTCCCATTGACTACAGTGCCTCTAAGTCTTCAATTATCTACTGACCATCCTGACCCCCCAATCCAGGCCAGATTTTCTACTCTGATTTTTAACCCCATTTTCAGCCCTATCCATTTTTTTGGAGTTCCCCCAGCTCACCCTGGGGTAAACATTCATTTAGATTTGAACACACACATGGCTGCCTTGGGAAGAAGCCCCGTGGTCTAGATCTGACCTCTGTGCTATAAGCCCCAGTGTTGCTCGTTGCCTTGTGGCCCTTCCACCCCACTGCCTCCTTAATAGAGAGTGCAGTCAGAACATGCTACACAATCTTTTGGTGGCCTACCCTTTCCTTGCCACCAACCTCTGACCTTGGGCTGTCCCTATAGCTCCGGTCTGAGTAGGCATTTCCTACTGGTGACTAGGTTCCTGCCCACCCCTTCCCACTCCCAGTCCTCATTCTTGCACAGTTTTAACTGTAGCCACCGCACCCTCCTGTTGGGTGCCTGACCTTGACTCTTCCAAGTTCTCAGTTTCAAAAGTAAAAATGAGGTGCTACAGAAGGAAAGTTCCTCAAGCACTCCTTCAGAGCCTATTTCTTCTTTATTTTTAATGCTTTTATTTTTTTGTTGAAGTATAACATGCATACAGAAAGTGCATAAAGCATAAGGGCTCAGTGAATTATCCCAAAGTGAATACACCTCTGTGTACATCTCTCTGGTTAAGAAGCACTGGGTATCAAAAAGACAAGAAATAACAAGTGTTGGTGAGGATGTGGAGAAAAGGGAACGCTGTGCACTATCGGTGGGAATGCAAATTGGTGCAGCCACTGTGGAAAATTGTAGGGAGATTCCTCAAAGGATTAAAAGCAGAATTACCGTATGATCCAGGAATTGCACTACTAGGTATTTGCCCAAAGAAAATGAAAACACGAATTTGAAAAGATATATGCATCCCTATGGGTATTGCAGCGTTATTTACAATAACCAAGATATGGAAGCAACCTAAGTGTCCATGAATAGATGGCTGGATAAAGAAGATGTGGTGTATATATACAATGCAGTATTACTCACCTCTAAAAAAGAATGAGATCTTGTCATTTGCAACAACATGAATGGACCCAAAGGGAATTATGCAAAGTGATCAAAAGATGTATACCATACAACTTCTCTTATATGTAGAATCGAAAACACAACAACAAATGAACAAATAAAAGCAGAAATAGGCCTATAAATACAGAGAAAAGACCGTGATTGCCAGAAAGGAGGTGTGTGGGGGGGGGGGGGGGGGGGGGGGGAGGGTGGATAGGCAAAATAGGTGAAGGGGATTAAGAGGTAAACTTCCAGTTATGAAATAAGTTACGGAGATCAAAAGAACAGTATAGGGAATAGTCAATAATATTGTCATAATGTTATACAGTGGTAGAAGGTGACTGCATTTGTCATGGTGACCACTGGGTATCGTATACAATTGTTGAATCAGTACGTGGTACACCTGAAGCTAATATAACGTTGTATGTCAACTATACTTCGAAAATAAAAATGAAAAATAGAAAAAATAGAGTATTAGTGATACCTCATAACACCCCTCATTTCCCTCTCAATCATATCTTTGTCCTCCCTCTGAAAGGTAGCCCCGTCCTAATTTATAACACCTTAGGTTAGTTTTTGAATGTTTTTGGCTTGTATATGAATGGAAACACACAACGTGTATTCTGTTGCATCTGGTTTCTTTTATTCAAATTATATTCATGAGATTCATGAGTATGTTTTCATGAAGCTATCCTTGGTTCATTTTCTTTTTTTTTTTTTTTTTTAATTTTTTTTTTTCAACGTTTTTTATTTATTTTTGGGACAGAGAGAGACAGAGCATGAACGGGGGAGGGGCAGAGAGAGAGGGAGACACAGAATCGGAAACAGGCTCTAGGCTCCGAGCCATCAGCCCAGAGCCTGACGCGGGGCTCGAACTCACGGACCGCGAGATCGTGACCTGGCTGAAGTCGGACGCTTAACCGACTGCGCCACCCAGGCACCCCACATTTTCATTGCTATGTAGTATTCCATTGCATGAATATGCCTTAATTCATTTACTCATTCTATTGTTGATAGTATTTGGGTTATTTCTACTTTGGGATTATTAAAAATAATTTTGACATATTTATACACATATACAAACACATCAGTTTGTATGCATATACAAGTGCATATAAGTGTGTATGCATATACTTTTTATTGTGAACATTTATAATTATATATAAAAATGGAATATTATGAACCTAATATGCCCACCAATCAGCTTCAAAAACTATCAATATGTGATCAATATTATTTAATCTTTACTCTCCTACCAGTGTTCCCTCACTTTGATTATTTTGAAACAAATACTAACCTCACATAATTTTATTTCTAAATACTTCAGTATACATCTTCAAAAGGTATATGCTCTTTAAAAAAGACACAAAACCATTATCCCATATAAAAAATAAATGTAATTTCTTTTTTTAAATATAATTTATTGTCAAATTGGTTTACATACAACAGCCAGTGCTCATCCCAACAAGTGCCCGCCTCAATGCCCATCACCCACTTTCCCCTCTCCCTCACTCCCCATCCACCCTCAGTTTGTTCTCTGTATTTCAGGGCCTTTTATGGTTTGCCTCCCTCCCTCTGTTTATAACTATTTTTCCCCCTTTCGCTCCTCCATGGCCTTCTGTTAAGTTTCTCAAGATCCACATATGAGTGAAAGCATATGATGTCTTTCTCTGACTTATTTCATTCAGCATAATACCCTCCAGTTCCGTCCATGTTGCTGCAAATGGAAAGATTTCATTCTTTCTCGTTGCCAAGTAGTATTCCACTGTGTATATAAACCACATCTTCTTTATCTGTTCGTCAGTTGATGGACATTTAGGCTCTTTCCATACTTTGGCTATTGTCGAAAGTGCTGCTATAAATATTGGGTTATATGTGCCCCTATACATCAGCACTCCTGTATCCCTTGGGTAAATTCCTAGTAGTTCTATTGCTGGGTCATAGGGTAGATCTATTTTTAATTTTTTGAGGAACCGCCACGCTGTTTTCCAGAGCAGCTGTACCAGTTTGCATGCCCACCAACAAGGCAAGAGGGTTCCCATTTCTCCATATCCTCGCCAGCATCTATAGTCTCCTGATGTGTTCATTTTAGCCACTCTGACCGGCATGAGGTGGTATCTCAATGTGGCTTTGATTTGTATTTCCCTGATGATGAGTGACGCTGAGCATCATTTCATGTGTCTGTTGGCCATCTGGATGTCTTCTTTGGAAAAGTGTCTATTCATGTATTCTGCCTATTTCTTCACTGGATTATTTGTTTTTTGGGTGTGGAGTTTGGTGAGTTCTTTATAGATTCTGGGTTCCAACCCTTTAGCCAATATGTCATTTGCAAATATCTTTTCCCATTCTGTCGGTTGCCTTTTAGTTTTGTTGATTGTTTCCTTTGCAGTGCAGAAGCTTTTTATTTTGATGAAATTCCAATAGTACATTTTTGCTTTTAATTCCCTTGCCTTTGGAGATGTGTTGAGTAAGAAATTGCTGCAGCTGAGGTCAAAGAGGTTGTTGCCTGCTTTCTCCTCTAGGGTTTTGATGGTTTCCTGTCTCACATTTAGGTCTTTCATCCATTTTGATTTTTTTTGTATGTATGATGTAAGAAAGAAAGTGGTCTAGTTTCATTCTTCTGCATATTGATGTCCAGTTCTCCCAGCACCATTTGCTAAAGACACTGTCTTTTTTTCATTGGATACTCTTTCCTGCTCTGTCAAAGATTAGTTGGCCATACATTTGTGGGTCCAATTTTGGGTTCTCTATTCTATTCCATTGGTCTATGTATGTGTCTGTTTTTGTGCTGAACTTATTTTTTTTTACTTTCTTCAGATTCTGTTTTATCTAACCATCTTGGAACAATTTCTTAAGTTAAGGAACCTGCTCAAGGAAATAGAGGTGTTAACTAACAGAATCAGGATGAAGGCTAACTCTTCAAGGACTTCCATTTTTTTAGCAAAGCCATGATTTGTTATTTCTCCAATTACAAAAGAAGCATATTAGAGTTTCCATGCTTTTTGTAACCAATAGAACAACACTGAGATGTATTAAGAAAAAAAACTATCTTTCTCCTGGCCCATCTCTTACTCCATCCCCTGGGGGAACTAGCATTAATGGCCGGGTACATGTCTACCCATATTTATCTCCTTGTTCATCCATTTAAACACACAGACATCTATTAGTAGAGTTTTTACGTTGTTTATTTGCTATTAATGAAATTGAATGACATCACAGTATTTTCCTGGACAATTATATGTCTGTTGTCACGCCTATATGTTAGTAAATGTGGATATAAACTTTCTCTCTAGTTTCCCATCTTCCATATAAACACATGTGGGATATTGAGCAATTGAGGTCAAATCAGGTATACAGGATTCTTTTTAGCCAGATTTTACTTTTTCTTTTCATACCTATAATCCCTTTTACAACCTGCATCACCACTTCCTCCAATGCACACATACAGAAATCCAAGCTAACAATCAGTGTGATTTCTTCCACCCTTTTCTCCATTTTCAAATGCATCCTATATAAATATGTCAAAAATACACATACACATGTAGGTTTTTGTCATTGTCTATTTTGTAGAAATGAGATGAATTATACACATTTCTGTACATATGGCTTTTCTCAAGACAATCTCATGGAAATCTCCCCAAGTCCACTGATACGGCTCTTATTTATTTCCTTAAGTGGTTGTATAATATGGTGCAGCTATGCCAAAATTTATTCAACCATTCCCATAGTGATGGGCCCATTGGTTTTTATTTTTGTCATTGTAAACCACTAATAGCAATCAACTGCTGCACTTAATTGTACTTATGAGCTTATATATTTGTGCTTCTCCAGGTTGAAAGTAATTTCTGCATAAAAAGATCTAAAAACTTCAGGGATCCAAGAAAACTTCTGCAATCTGCATTACTGTCAATAAAATACAAATTACATGAAAAACTCGCAATACCCATTGCTTTTGCTGAAATGAAGGCAAGAAAAATGAATAGTGTAGGCTAGATGTATATAATTTATGAATTATATTTGTCTTTATTTTGTTATTTATCTCCAAATCATCAGCCCCTCGATAGAGCACCTCAACATCTGCAATATTAATTAGATTTGAACATCTTTGATATTTTGCCTATTTTTAGTCACCCATAATACATAACTTTTCATGTATCTGTCCCCTTTTGGTTATAAAGATGTATTTGTCAAGATAGGAAGAGAGAACATTTTATTCAACACGTTTGTCAGTTAGCTTGTTTTGTAACTTGTTTATTTAGATATATAGTAAGTGAGCCTCAATGTGTTCTCTTGCCCAAGGCCCTGCACGTGTTCATGAGGGACTGATCGATCTACTAACTCAGCTATTAATTTTTTCCTTCTTCATTCACTCAGCACACATCTACTTAATGTTTTCTATGAGCCAGGCATTGAAATAATTTCATTCTTTCAACAAACATTGCCTGTCACTAAAGTGCCGGAGACTGGACTCCCAATTGGTATTAAGGATGCTCTGATTAACATGATGGGATTCTGGGGCGCCTGGGTGGCCCAGTCAGTTAAATGTCTGACTCTTGATTTTGGCTCAGGTCATGATCTCATGGTTTATGAGTTCGAGCTCCATGTCAGGCTCTGCGCTGACAGTGTGGAGTCTGCTTGGGACTCTCTCTCCCTCTCTCTCTGCCCCTCCCCCACTCACACTCTCGTCCCTTCTCTCTCTCTCTCAAAATAAATAAATAAACATTGAAAAAATTATGATCCGAGGGGCGCCTGGGTGGCTTAGTCGGTTGGGTGTCTGGTTTTGGCTCCGGTCATGATCACATGGTCTGTGCGTTTGAGCCCAGCGTCGGGCTCTGTGCTGACAGCTCAGAGCCTGGAGCCTGCTTGTCTCCATCTCTCTGCCCCTCTCCTGATTGTGCTCTTTCTCTCTCTCTCTCTCTCTATCTTTCAAATAAAAAAAAAAAAACATAAAAAAAATATGATCCGATTGTAATCAGAAAGAGCCCAATCCCATGAAAAAAAGAGAAAAAATTTAAAAACAATTCAAGCGTTGTGCTAAGTGTCCAATGAAGGTGCAGTCCAGGCCACAATGAGCACACACAGAAGAGATTACCTCAGTCCAGGGAAGTTGGCGGCATCTTTATAGAGGAGGGAGTGATATTTGGGTTGGGACTTAATGGGTGAGTTGGGCTGAGTTGCTGGCACTGGGTCTCTAATATATACATAATGTGTATTATATTAGCAAAATACATGTTTATTTTTATAATACACTATGTGTATAATATATTTGTACTATAATTAGTAACATAAAATATACTTTATGTATTTATAATTATGAGCTAATATGATAAAATAAATAAGTGTATTTAAATATATAATTCATTCTACAAATATGTGATAAATATATATAATATATGTCATACATATAAATTTTGTGTTTTTTTAATATATAGCGACACTTCTTTATTTGTTTAATTTTTTTTTAATGTTTATTCTTGAGACAGAGAGAGAGACAGAATGTGAGCAGGGGAGGGACAGAGAGAGGGAGACACAGAATCTGAAATAGGCTCCAGGCTCTGAGCTGTTAGCACAGAGCCTGACACGGGGCTCGAACCAACGAGCTGTGAGATCATGAGCTGAGCTGAAGTCGGTCGCCCAACCGACTGAGCCACCCAGGCACCCCATATCATACATATACATTTAGGACCCTGGAGAAATATAAGTAGAAGATAAGGGCTAACCTGAGGAAGCATTTGCTGTTAGAGTCTTACCACTCTATTAAAATGTTGATGAAATCTGTGGAAAGAGACAGGAATTTGGGAGGGAAGGGTGAACAGGGTGAAGAGATCAACATTTTGAAGAAAGGGACAGTTGCTTGTGGGATTTCAGACTTGTTGATTTATTATTGAATCTCTTAGGCAAAAAGCCAAGGTTCTGTCCACACTGGTGAAATGCAGATGAGGACCAAGCAATTAGCTGGTGAACTTGGCTTAAGTTGCTTGTTCTAGCCATGGAGATGATTCACCCCCAAGCAAACCTCAGCAGCAGGTTGATGAGACCAACATCACGTTATTGCACTGGCCTCTTGCTTTGTTGGCTGAGGTTTTCCAAAGTTCCATCCGACCACCCAGACTCTTCCCAGGTGCTGCCCGCACATGTGTGAAAGAGCTTTTGCCTGAAGGTGTTTTTCTGACCCACTACCTCAATCCAGAATATTCGCTAAAGCTATTATTGCTCACAGAACCTAACTCTCTCACACCCCCACTGCTCAATGATCTCACCTCCCCAAGATGGCAGCCAAGATTACTGGGAAAACTGCTGGTGACATGCACACAACAAAGGGGGAAGCAGAGAAGCTTCTGGACCATCCTCCTAATCAGAGGAGGGATTCCAGCTCCCCTCCTGGCAAAAATTATACTATCCCCACCTGAATGGTCAGAGTGGAACAAATTTTGAAAATCATAACAGGCTCAACACTTTCATCCACGAATCCAGTAGATTTTCCAACTGTGAGTAAAATGATAGAAAACAACTTCAAATGGATCTATTAGGAAATCCAAATTAAGACAACTGTGAGAATCCAAATAGAAAATCTAAGCCAGGGGCACCTAAGTGGCTCAGTCGGTTAAGCATCAAACTTCAGGTTTGATCACAGTTTGTGATCAAGCCTCACATTAGGCTCTGCGCTAACAGCTCAGAGCCTGCTTTGGATCCTCTGTCTCCCTCTTTCTCTGCCCCTCCCCAGCTTGTGTTCTCTCTCACTCTCTCTCTCAATAAAATAAATAAAATAAAATAAACATTTTTTAAAAAAGAAAATCTAAGCCAATAGTTGGGTTTTTCTCAATTGCAGGGAGGAATCCTCCACATTCTGGCTTTAATTCTTTTCCTCTGTTTGCGTGGGTGGTCAAGGAGGATATTGTTTAATCTATAAACAAAAGAAATCAAGGATGGGTGATCAGGAGGCTAAGGGCTGCTTCTCCAATAAGGATTCATGATCCCTTGCTCAGTTTTTACACCTGAGCCCATTTTCAAGCTCAGAACACATGGCCCGAGGAAGAGGTAAATTCCCAGGTCAAGTTCCTGCAACACAAGGCAACCACATACAGTAACGACTTCCCCAGCCCCTTCCTATGGCCACTTACTACCCTGGGTAATCCCGCCCTGGGGAAAGGCAGACATCCAAATGTTTCAAATATTTCAAGGACTGTTGGACACAGAGTCCAAGTCATCATTAGTATCTGGGACCTGAAGTGCCAACATGGTCCCTCAGTAGATTAGGGGCTTATGGGAAGAGGTTAATAAATTGAATGTGGCTCAGTGTGAGTCCACTGGGTCCATGGACAAGCATGGTACTTATTTCTTCAGTCTCCAAATGTGTAATTTTAATGCATATACTTGGCAGCTGAATAGCCCCATCAGTTCCTTTGTGGGGCAGGAGCTATTGTAGCAGGAAAGTTAAGTGGAAGCTTCTGAAATTGCCTCTTCCCCACAGCCAATGTGGTCAATCCAAAATGATACTGTACCCTTGTAGAGACAGCAGAGATTATGCCTCCCTTAGAGACCTAACATCTGAGAGGTAGTAATCCCTGCCATGTTCCTCCAAAGGCAAATGCATCCCGGAGGATGACAGTGGACTCATGCAGTGGAGTCGTCTCATTGTAACTGCCGTGTCACAAGTAGGATCTTAGCTAGATTTAACTAACACGGTCTCAGACACATGGCATGCTACCATTGACCTGGTGAATGTGGGTTTGTTGGTGTTTTTCTTTTTTACCCTCATTAGAAAGGAAAACGAGAAGTCTGAATTCACTTGAAACGAATCCAACATATACTATGTAGTCTTGCCCCATAAAGAAGAATGAAGCTATGTGCCAAATGAGCATCAAGACCTAGGTAATCTATGCCAAAGTGACCTGGACTATCTACACATTTCAAAGGACATCACATTGGTTCACTGTATCGATGGCATCGCGTTGTTCAGATCAGGTGAGCAAGAAGTGGCAAATATGTGGGAGGTCTTGGTAAATCACACGTGTTCAAAAGGGTGGGAAATCCGTCTTGTGAAGATTTAGGGGCCCACCAGATCGGTGAAGTTTGTCTAGTTTGGAAGGCAAGTGGACAAATGCGCGCATACAGCCTGAGAAGGACAGGTGTCCAGGAGCTCAGGGTCTGGTCACACCACTAGGTAAACCATCTAGACCAGCAGTGATGCTAGCTGGGGGGGAACCCTCACCCATCTAGGATGGATAGGAGAGGAGGGAGACCATGAGTGTGAGTTGCTACCTTGGGACGGGCTACAGTGGCAGGGGCTAGGGTTTGCCCCTTTGCTTTTCCTTGACACGAAGTGAAAGAATCTAAGTGGCCCAGGGGCAGATCATAGGGGAACCTGAGGCATACAATCCAGATCCTCTGCTTCCGGACTGAAGCATCCTTCTGGCAGCTGCTGGAAGTGTTGATGACTGATAGTTCAGCTGGACTCCACACTCCCCACCTTCACTGCCACAATGGTCCTTAGCTGAAGAGAGTCCCTCACCTGGGGTCATATCTCCTTACCTGAGCAACCTGCATACAATGACTAGTTAACACAGGGCTATAAAGGCCTGGTCCCTTTGCCCCAAGTGAGAACAACTCCTGTGCCATCCCAGCTCCAGAGTATCCCCAAATGGGCTGAGGCCTTTGCTGTGACTATATCACAGCTGAGCTCTGGTCCCTTCACTTTCCCACAGCTACTGATCGTCAAAGCACCCCACATACTAACCTCCATTTCACAGTTTGTTTCCCATGGAACCCAACCTTCAACACGTAATATAGCCTTGTACATCTAATTTTTGTAAGAAAATATGTTAAGGGGAGCCTGGGTGGCTCAGTCAGTTTAGTGACCAACTCTTGGTTTTGGCTTAGCTCATGATTTCGCAGTCTGTGGGGTCGAGCCCCGCGCTGTCCGCGCGGAGCCCCCTCAGGGTTCTCTTTCTCCCTCTGTCTCTACCCCATCCCTCAAAATAAATAAACTTTTTTAAAAAAGAAAATATTTTATGGCATTTTTTTAAAAGCTAATAGCAATTTACACTCTCATCAGAAGCATGTGTGTAGGAGAATTGTAATTAGTGAAGGAAAAACATACAGTGCAGAGAATAGCAATTCTCAGGGCCACATGAGATTTATCGTTGTCTAATTGCTTTCTAAGCATAAGTTCTTTACCAAGGTATTTATCTCCTAAACCACATACTTTATTTTTTTATAATGGAAGCTGATTTTTTTAAAAATGGGATTTGCTTTATAGGAATGTACTTTGTACATACAAATGCAGAACATATACATTTTGCATGATAAATGGTATTTCTATAAATCCAGCTGTATAGAATTTATATGGAACTTACAAATAAATACCGAAACATTATATAATATATGCATATAGTTTACTTCACATTTATTGAGGGTTTACTGTGTGCAAGGCAGTGTGATAAGTGCATTCACTCATTGGACCCTCACAGCAGCCCTATTCAATGAAAATTTATTCCATTTTACAGATGCAGAGAATATAGTACTTTGTACAGATGAGGAAACTGAGGTACAGCAAAGTGAATGAACTTGACTAAGAGCATATAGACCATGAGTGGTAGCGCTGGACTCAAACTCAGGCACTTTGGCTCCAGAAGTCTCTATTCTTTGGGTGTTGAGTTAATCAACCAAAGGAGGACAAGGCATCATTCTCTTGTTCCTCCTCCTGTCCTTCAGACAATGGGGATGGTTTTAGCAGGTTTTCTCCATTAATAATAATGGAGATTCAGGCCACACTGGGGGAGATATTTAGAGGAATGAACCTGGAGGATTTTGAACATGTCTGTTCAGGGAATTATTTTATCAACAATAGTGAAATAAACCTAAAGCAGGGGTTCGGTCTGATCTCAGTGTCTGGAGAAATTTGAGATATTTCCAGTGAATCAGATGCTTATAGGTATAAGGCAGGTAACTTAAGTGAATGGCAGCTGGGTGTAGACAGTGGCAAACTGGGGCACTCACACTCATCCAAAGGGGGTAGCTGCTTCTTGACTCCAGCCTCAAGTGGCCAATAGGAAAATGGGTCCAGAGTGGACAGCCCTTCCCATTTTTTCAAGAGAACCCAGAAATATAGATAAAATCTCATAATTGTTAGATGTGAATAAAAATTTTTGATGGCAATATTTTGCAAGCCAGACAGAATCCATCTGTAACTCAGCTATGGCTCATTGGCTGCCATTTTGTAACTTCTGATCTGAATGAAAATTAAGAAGGTGGCTTCCCAGGGTGCTATGAATTAAAGAGCACTGGGGAAGTGGCCTCATTCCTCTCACTATCTCCCTTGGTGTGGCCGGAATTTCCATTATTATTAATATATCCTTCAAGTTAAAATTGAATTCTCTACACTCATTAAAAAAATATGGCAGGGAGAGGGAACCTGCTAAAACCCATCACCATACTACGAAAAGAGTGATCATGTACGGCAAGCCCTCTTGCTAAAAGGAGACATAGTCCACTTTTTAAAACTGTCTAAATGGGTTGGGTTGAGGAGTCCAATGGAACCAGATTCTGCTTTGGGCTATGGTACTTCAGACTTCCCTTGGCAAAGACGTCTCTTGGACGCACCTATTTCTCAGGCCTCCCTCCTTTACTGCACCTGGCCCCACCCCTGTTTTGAGATATGATTTTATGAATTAAGATTTTTTTAATTGCAAGTGGAAAAACAATTCAAAGTGGCCTAAATAAGAGAGAGAGAGGAGGAGGAGGAGGTGCTAGAGAGAATGTATTGGGTTGAACTAGAAACCGATCTCTGAGGAATCAAGGTCAGACATGTCCAATGATACCTTTCCCCATCTCCCAGCTACATGGTCCTCTGTGTTGGCTTCATTATTTGGCAGGGTCTCCCGATGAAGTGGGCAAGGTGACAAGTAACACCTCTGGTGTAACTGATACCCACCTAGCAACTCTACAGAAAAGGGGTCCCTCTTCCTCAGTGGCCCCAACAAAATGGACGTGGGTCATGTGTCCATTCCTAAACCAATCACCGTGGTGGAGATGGGGAGTGTAGAATCCTCTGATTGGCTAAACTTGGTTTATATGTCACCTTCTCTCCCCCAGAAGCCACAATATAGGGCCAACCCCTTCTAAAAAGTCATAGACTTAGAGTCTGATGCGCGAGACAGGCTTCAGAATAAAAACTCGAGGGGGTCTTACCACAGGAAATGGAAAGGGATATTGGGGAAGGTAAAATACCAACTTGGATTTCCAGGGAAACATGGACAGTTACCCGGTTTCCTTGCATTTGACTTACAAGGAAGCAAATCCAGAGGCCAATGAAGCAACTTAAAAGCTTTTCTTCTCCATGAAGCCGCTCTCAGCTCAATTCCTGCTCTGGGTTCTGGCCTCTGCCTTTGGGCTCCTGCTGGTGTGGCCATCAGGGTCTGGCTATGCTGCTGAATCTGATCTCCCGGAGACAAAGCACCTCCTTCCATGGGCTGCGCTGCTTCCTCCGAGGACTGCCTTCCCTCCAAGGGCTCCTACAGTTTTTCACTGCTAATGTCACAGTGCAGCCAGCAACCTTGCAAGCTTGTGGAGAAAACGTGTCAGAAACACAGCCTCGACCTACTCTTTTCTCCCAGGCATGACCACAGTGTTTCCTTTCTCAAAGAGACTACTGTGGCTACGCTTGGCTAGACTTCTTTGCAGCATTTATAAGACCTGTGACACGGGCTCAACTTGTCTACCTTTGTCTTTCAGTATAACTCTTTATTGTTACACTGAGCTGCTTTCCATTCCCTCCACAACCCTGAACTTCTCTCCCTTAGCTTTGCAGATTCTGTTCCATCCCTGGTGTGCATTACCTTCATTGCTGGCTATTGTTGTCATCCTACCGACTATAGAGGACCTTTGCCTTTTTCTGCTAATACTCAACATCCCTCCCTTCCTATTAGGTCCAGTGTGTTGTTTCCTTATGGATTTTCTCCCTGGATTATCTATGCG
Source organism: Panthera tigris (assembly GCF_018350195.1). Classification (NCBI taxonomy): domain Eukaryota; kingdom Metazoa; phylum Chordata; class Mammalia; order Carnivora; family Felidae; genus Panthera; species Panthera tigris. The sequence goes on along the minus strand of NC_056676.1, from coordinate 67,192,846 downwards.
TTGATGTAACTGGGGTGTTAACGTCCCCTCTTATTACTGTATTACTGCCAATCTCTCCCTTTGTGCCTGTTAATATTTGCTTTATGCATTTGGGTGCTTCAATATTGGGTGCATAGATGTTTACAATTGTTATATCCACAAATTTCCTATTAGAATACTGATCTACAAGAGAAATTCTCCACGTCTATGATTTTGATGGGAAGAGTGGCCAGCTCCCACTAAAAAGCCAATGGTACTAGATTCTTCTACTCCCCTTCCCTCATCCTGGGCTTAGCCAGCCACTGATTGTGCGACTTTGCTCACTTTGTCATATGCTCTGTCCTGGGACTTTGATTTTCAGGGAATAAGAGAAGGATGTTCTCAGCAGTAAGGAGGCTGAACCAGTCTATTCCTTCTGCGTGACCTCTGCCTCTTCATCTTCCACGGTTCCCTAGGTTCTGCCATTTTCCAAATCTGGTCATTTCAGCCTCCTGACAATTCTGTGAGCGCCTCATCTCCCTGATCTCTTTCCCATGCTTCCCCCTTGTTTCTTTCAGCAAGACAGGGAAGCTTTCTGTTGTTTGCCGCTGAGAACTCTGACACGACCTCCTCTAATGGCCAGCTTGCATCTTACTTCCTATACAAAGCTGTCCCACAAGCCATCTTGTCTTCTACATTCCCATAAATTCTCCAAGAGAAGAGCAAATTCTGGGGCACGTGGGTCGCTCAGTCAGTTAAGCATCCAACTCTTGGTTTCGGCTCAGGTCAAGGTTTCTCAGTTTTGTGAGTTTGAGCCCTGTGTCAGGCTCTGCACTGACAGCACAGAGCCTGATTGGGATCCTCTCTCTCCCTCTCTGCCTGCCCCTCCCCAACTCACACTGTCTCTGTCTCTCTCAAAATAAATAAACTTTAAAAAAAGAAAAGAAAAGAAAATCCTTGGCATTGGCTTTGATTTGTAGTTACTTACATATCTGTCCCTTACACTGGACCAGGTACTCCTTGACGACAGGGACTGTGTCTTAGGTGGCTTTGGAACTCTAAAGCTAGCTCGGTGCTTGGCACACAGTAGGTACTTCATAATTGTGCATTAAATGAGTAACTAGGGGTTTACTTAAATTTAGACAATTTTTCACCAGGACATTGTACTGCCACAGGTATTTTCATCCCATCTCTATTTAAAAAGAGACTTATTGGGGCTCCTGAGTGGCTCAGTCGGTTGAGCGTCTGACTTCGGCTCAGGTCATGATCTCACGGTTTGTGGGTTCGAGCCCTGCATCAGGCTCCGTGTTCACAGCTTGGAGCCTGGAGCCTGCTTTGGATTCTGCGTCTCCCTCTCTCTCTGCTCCTCCCCTGCTTGCACTCTGTCTCTGTCTGTCTCTCGAAAATAAGTAAACATTAAAAAAAAAAACTTAAAAAAGAAAGAAATAAATAAAAAATAAAAAGAGACTTATTTCAGCCCTCATTTCGATTTGTCATGCTCGCTTTATGTGCTTTCACCCTTTCTCCAGAGTCTTCAGAAGTATATCAAAGATTTCAGTTTCCTTTCCTGTCTTCTGGTCCTGCCAGCCAGGCTATCCGGATAATGATGACAACAGTCATATTTACGCAGCTTTCACTACCAGCTAAGCCCTGGGCAAAATTTTGTATATCTGATATCAGGTTACTGAGGATGATTATGGTCCCATTTACAGCTGAGGAAACTAAGGTTTGGGAAGGCTCAAGTGCCTTTCACAGAGTCAGAGAACCAGTAAGAGGTCGAGCTCCCGTGACCCAATGTGCTTTTTATGGCTCTCGTCCTCCTCATGGCGATTCCCTGAAGCCGTGAAATGTCTAAAAGATCAGCAGAAATGTAAGGAAAATCAGGAGGCTGAATAATGATCAAAAGAAAATAATCAGCTCTTGGGCAGGTAAGAATTATCTACTTTTTTTTTTTTTTTTGGCTTAAGTTAACCTTTTATGGAAGCCTCTTGCCGAGACTGTCTTCAAGCGTTTGTTCATTATAGGACCTTCTAATTTGGTAGATTTCGGTCCCTTTTAGCCCACACGTATTTCATGTTTCAAACACCTGGAGAGTATCTGCAGGTGAGAATGCCATGGATACAGAAATGAATACACCAAGTCCTAGTCCTTACAAAGCTCTCCACTGAATACCCTGGTTTCTCTTCAGATCGCATAAATCTTTCGCCTTTTACAAAGCTCGCCACCGATAGAGGACCAGGCTAATAAAAACCACACCCAAGGACAAAAGAATCTTAGAGGGACGAGCAAAGTGCTCTGAAAGCACAGAAGAGGATGAGGGCAATTCCTCCAAATATGTATCAGGATGACTTTACAGGTCAGGACACTGGAAGGAGATGTAGGAGAGGAACAAAGCACCGGTGGGTAAGAGGGTGGACTCCAGAGCTGCCCGGATTCAAATCCCTGGATTCAAATCTTGCTTCCAGCACCTGCCAGCTCTGGGATCTTGAGCAAGTTTCTGTGCCTCTGCTTCTTCATCTGTAAAATGAGATATTAGTAAAGGTGCCCACATCTTTAGGTTCCTGTGGAGGGCTAACATTTAGCAAAATCTCAAACAGCAATCTGACACCAAGTGAGCACTCTGTAAGTGACAGATAACTAACATGTTGGATCAACAGGTAGGGAAGAGTACAGGAGGGTATTCTAGCCATGGAACCACCGTTCAAAGTTGGGAAGCGTGCATGGCAAATAGGGGCAGCGCATCGTCCGGGGGCTGGAGCGTCAGTTTCACAGAGGACGGAATGGAGGAGGTTGCTTAGGATGGAGATGAGCTAAACCACCTGAGGAAGGCTCAACACCACCCCCAAAATGCGAACCGCCCCATAGATGCAATCAGCAATGTTCCCAAGCAGTGACCGCAATCTACAGCCAAAGATGGCTGCCAGACACCATGAATTTGGCTCCCTGAGTTAGGGTATGGACAGGGATAAACTGTAGGAGAGAACCTTGAGTGTTTCTAAAAGGAAAAACTCAGAGACACATGAATTTTTAAAATACGCTCCTAGCAGGGGAGGGAGGGAGGCCTGTCCGGTTTGAGGCAGACTGCGCATGTCTGAAGCAACCATAATAGAAAAACGTTGGCACTCGGACAGGGCACGGAGTCAAGAACCCTAAATCACAACTCAGGTCTTGCCATGTACCCCTCGATGAGTCACTTAAGATTTCTGGTTTCCAGCTTCTCCACCCTCAAAATGTGGGCAAAACCACCTTTCTCTGCTAGGAAACTTATGATTGATGAGGAGGGTGCTGTGTGCATGCTGGATAATAACATCACATGTAAATATTCCCATAGCTCCTCCCATCACCACACACAATCCCCAAAGCCACGATTAATCCCTTTTGAAAGCCCTGTACACATTTCACTCTGCTTACCCCACTCCCAAGAGGGCACAGGTGATTAATTCTGAATTTCTCAACTGCCCCAAGACAGTTGGAACTAGTAAATGGTGATCTGGTATTTCTAACTGGTTCAAGGTTGTAAAGCCTGGCACACCCATCAGCCACAAACCCACAAAACACGTTCACCCAGACCAAGGCACCTTGAAGGGTGGAGAGAGGGGCCCCTAAGACAGGCCGAATTTAATGCTCTTATCACACATGTGGCAAAGAAGGGCTGCCTTTTCTCATTTGGGAAACCTTTAAAAAAATGAACAAATCATCTATGTACATTGTAAAGGTGTTGGATAATGTAGCTCAAGAAAAGAAAATACAAATTATCTACAGTCCTGCCACCCAGTAGAAATCCAGAGTTAATTATGCAGCGTGTGTAATCTTTTGCTAACCTGCTAAGCCTATATTGTCATATAGCCTTCCAGACTTCTTTATAATTATAAACGTTTTACAAAATTGAATCTTACTCATTCTTATTCTTGTTGATGTCTTATTATTCTCCAAGGTTTTTTTTTCAATTAAAAATATACAAAGAGTATCTCTCTGTGTCCCAATGTTGCTTTACATCATCATCTTTAATGGCAAACTAGTAATTCACTGTATAATAACAGTTGGAACTCTGAGGCAGATAGAAGCCCAGCCGGAACTGGGTTAAGTACCATGGGGAGAATTTGTTGGTCTGTGTAACTGAAAATCCAGAGGCAGACTTTAAACATCGCTGGACACAAGGACTCAGATCTCAGCCTCCCCATGTCCATTCCCTCCACATTCCTTTGTGTTGGCTACTTTCAGGTGAGCTCCCTTTGCTGCCTGCATAGGTGCTACCAGCTCCATATCCAGCAGAGGACCCCTCTGTCCTGAATGTCCCAACAAAAAGTCCTTGAGTAGACTCCCATTGGTGTAGCCTAGTCACATGCCCATTCCTGAGCCACACTGTTCACCATTGTTGGAATGCCTCTACTGGTCAGGCCTGGGTTCCTTTGCCCATCATGGAATTGAGCTAGGAATTAGCCCCTTCCAGCATTAAGAAAAGAGCTCTATTTCTCACTTAAAGTTGGGGTACTATTCCTGTAAAAGAAGCAGAAGAAGAAGAAGAAGAAGAAGAAGAAGCAGGAGGGGAGGTAGGAGGAGGGGGAAGAGGAGGGGGAGGAGAAGGAGGAGGAGAAGAAGAAGAAGAAGAAGAAGAAGAAGAAGAAGAAGTTGCTAAACTGACCAAAACATATAATGTTTACTACATATAATCATCTTCCTTTACTAAGAATTCCATATAGGTCTGGCACTAGGCTAGTCATTCTATGGTACCTCATATAACTCTCAAATAATCTAGGAGATTGGCGCCATTGTTATCATCACTGTTTTATAAGAATCTGAAGCTTAGCAAGGTTAAATAGTTTGCCCAAGGTCACAGAGCCTCTATCAAGAGCCCAGGATATCTAACTCTGGAGTCAATCTTTGCAAATGCTGTACTTTTCTGGGCAGATTTTGGTTTATTGGACCAGTCTCCATCTGGATGGAGCTGAAGAACCATTGATGTTGGTTATCAGAAAGAGTGAGTTGGAAAGATGGGAGGTGATGATCAGGGAGAGAATGTATAAAATTAAGATTTGTGCAGGGGTGCAAATGCGGAGTATGGCAAGGTCTAGGGTATGACCATGGCAGTAGGTAGCTGAGATACAAGATCTTTGGAGTAGAAGAGATCAAAGAACCGAGAGACTAGGACACTGGAAGGATTATCTATGCAGATGCTGAAATCACCAAAGTTAGGTTAGGCATAGTGATGGAGAGAATAGGTCAGGAACTAAAATCCTCAGTAAATGATGGGAAGTCACTTGGGTCTGGTGAAGACTGTACCCAAGAGGGGATGTGGGTATCCTCTCTTCACATGACTTTCAGAGTTGCTGTTTCTCAGGGGAATGCCAGGTCACAGAGTTGGAGGTGGGGGTGGGTGGAAAGGGACAGAGAGAAAAGTTTTTGACAGTACGGATGACATTGTTGATAACGATCAATGAATTCCTGAAGTTACACTGGGAAGTAGGAAGATGGGAGGGAGATGGGGCAAAATCAAAGTACATACAGAATGTGGGGGATGACCTGGGAATTTGGACTTGTGTGCAAATTTGGCCTGTCAGAGAGCATTATGGGTGAATCCTGATGATCCCAAGATAGTGGGGCTGAGGCAGTGAGTGTTCTAGTGATGATGCAATGGGAGTCCAGAGTCCCCTTCTCCCTCCTTCCAATGAAGTTGTCTGATTTTTCTTATCATGGCTATTTATTAATAGTTCCCCATTCCAATTCTCTCATCCAAATTTCTCTAGACCTAACACATCCTCACTTTGGCAAGGCTGCATTAGAGAAGTCTTGGTAAAAAAAAAAAAATCAAAGGCCTAGAATCAAGGTCAAAATGGAAAATGATATGAGAATCTCTACAGGATATAAAGGATATGGTCAGGCTTTATTCCTTCTATGGTCAAATAATATTGTGCTATATGGGTATGCCACATTTTGTTTCTCTACTCATCAGTTGATGTACATTTGGGTTGTTTCCTCTTTTGAGCTGTTATGAATAAAGATGCTATGAAAAAAAAAAGAAAAAAAAGAAAAAAAATGCTATGGACATTTGCATACAAGTTTTTGACTAATCATATGTTTTCAATTCTTCTGGGTATATACCTATCCTTAAGAATTTTGTGTCTATCAGGGCACCTGGGTGGTTCAGTCGGTTGAGTGTCCAACTCCTGATCTCAGCTCAGGTCACGATTTCACGGTTCATGAGATGTCAGCATGGAGTTTGCTTGGGATTCTTTATCTCTTTTTCTCTGTGCCTCTGTCTCTCTCTCTCCCTCTCTCTCTGCCCCTCCCCTACTTGCTTACTCTTGGTCTCTCTCTCAAAATAAATAAATAAACATTAAAAAAAAAAAAAAAGAACTTCATGTCTATCTAGACAGAAAGAAGCCTGAGGAGCTAAACTCAGTCTCATAAATGATGTGAGATCTGTCCGCTTGAAGACCATATTTTCGAAATAATGTCTGCTTATTATGGATGAAGATACAAAGTTCCAGCCCATTACCAGGAAAAGAAAAATGTTACCTTGAGCTGGTGACTTGCATACCCAGAGTCCAGAGGAGAATCAAGCAGTCCTTCCCTTTATTACTGAAATCCTATATCTGCTCATGCAAAGTCCACTTGGATGGGCTCCTGGGAGCCCATCTGGCAGGTTGTAATAACCTTCTGTTCTCCCCCCCCCCCCCACAGATCTGCCCTTCAATAAATAAACAAATATTAATTTAAAGACTCCTGTGAAAGATTATATGGATGTGTGCATATGCGTGCATTTGTTTATACCTCGACTCGTTTTAAAAAATTATTTGGCATACACGAATTTTCACCAATTAAAATAGACAAACTAAAAAAAGGAAAACACAAGGATGTGAAATAAAATTAAATTTAAGCCATAAGGTTAACACACAATCTTCGTGCCATAGGTTCTGCTAGAGATGGACAGCAAATTTGGCTTTGAGCTTCTTGGCAGTCAAAGCAAAGAGGGGAGCATGATTAGTTGTAAGATTTCTTTATTTTTTAATGTTTATTTATTTATGTATTCTTGAGAGAGAAAGAGCACAAGTAGGAGAGGGGAAGAGAGAGAGGGAGACACAGAATCTGAAGCAGGCTTCAGGCTCTGAGCTGTCAATGAAGAGTCAGACGTGGGGCTCAAACTCACAAACGGTGAGATCATGACCTGAGCCAAAGTTGGACATCCAGCTGACTGAGCCACCTAGCACCCCCAGTTTGTAAGATTTCTAATGGGTGTGAAACACATATTGGCAAATCTCCTGGACAGAAGGAGAGTTGAGGACTCTGATGGGTATAAGACCCCAGAAGAGACACTTGTTGGTGTTCCTGTGCTTCAAGAGCACATCCATCTTGAAGTTAGATATGGCCCTGTATTTGCTCTGTCCAAGAAATGTGAGCACAAGTAGTGTGTCATATTTCCAAATGGAAGATTCAAGAGCCAGTACACAATTCTCCATGCACTCTTTCCGATGCCACAGGGACCCACACTGCCAAGGAGAAGGGAATACAGACAAAAAAGGGAAAGAGAAGAAAAAGGAGAATGGGCTGTCTGGTAGCATCTATGTATGAGACAAGAAAAGAAGCCAACAAAGAACAAAGAAATGCTATGGGAACCATAGCATTCTAAAAACCAAGATGAAGATTTTCTAAAGGGAGAGATATAGATTAAATGTTTGCCCACAGGCACACCACCAAAGAGTGGGAGAGCTAGAATTTGAGTCCATTTCTTAAAGACATGGGGAGCTGTGCTCTTGATTGCATATTATGTTGCCTTCTGAGGGGAAGAGAACTACAGGCTCTACCACTTTCCAGCTATATGACCTAGGGTGCAGTTACCCACAGTTTACTCATCTGTAAAATGGGGATAATAATAGTACTCCCTCTTGCAGAGCTGTGAGGATAGGATCGTATATTCCCCACAATGTACAAGGATTTATGGTTTTGTATTTCAAAGACCTGGGATTTGCAAATGTGCTTTGAATATCCATTTTTACCTTATAAACTCCAGAAAAGGGAAATGGAGGTTCAAGCATCCATCCCCAGAAACCTCACATCTCAAGACTCTGCAACCCACAAGAGCCTGTGACCTGGGTTGTGGGAAATGTTCTTTTAACCTGCTTGAGGAGGATGGAATGAAATCACAGTGTTTGCCAAGCCTCACCCTTGCAAGGACCAAAAGGCAATCTTTTGGCAGGAAAGAAAAATAGCCCTTTATTTCTCAGCCCTTGAATACCAGTTTGAGCAAAAGCCCCGTTTTATGAAACAGAAGCAATGATCTGACAAACAAACAAACAAACAAACAAAAACAACAGCTTGAAAATAATTGAGTACCTAATAACAAGAAACACTGTCACCTCTTGGATGTTATATCCGGACACCATTCTAGGGGCTCATACACATCTGTTTTGTGTAAGGCTATGGTTTGAATGTCAGCTGATATCTAAATAGTAGTTCCGTCTTCCCTGACATTTGTCCCACTGTCTGGCTTCCTTCAGTGGCTGCCAACTCACTCCTTCTACCCTCATTTCGCCTAGGTCATCACTTAGGTCCCCACTTAAGTAAGAGGCTTTGGGAACTGTTAAAGTTCTGGTGCTTGTTTACAAGAACACTTTGTATTAGATCAATCCCAGGATAAAAGATCTGTGAAAGATAATTCTGACATACATTTTCAGTGACAAAGTGTTCATCCTGTCTGCATGTGAATACTTATTTTTTTTAAAGTTTATTTAATTATTTTGAGAGAGAGAGAGCATGTGTGAGCAGGGGAGGGGCAGAGAGAGAGAGAGAGAGAGAGAGAGAGTCTCAAGCAGGTTCTGTGCTATCAGCCCAGAGCCCGATGTGGGGCTTAATCTCATGAACCTTGAGGTCATGACTTGATCCTAAAGCAAGAGTCAGATGCTTAAGTGACTAAGCCACCCAGGTCCTCTGCACTTGAATACTTCTGATGACCAAACAGCTCAATACTATCAAAGAAGAATTTTCTTTCAAGGCCATGTGTATTCCCACCTGCAAGCTTTGCCATTGAAGTGCCTCCCTCCCAAAGCCCTTCCCTTTCCACCCTCTGATGATATACAGTCTAGTTATCCTTTCCCCCTACGCATGGGAGCCTTTATTCCCCCTCAACACAATTTTATTCACTTTAGTGTTTATACAGCAGCATTCATCGACATCTACTGCATGCCAGGTACTGTTCTAGCCTTTGGATACGAAGACCAATAAGACAGTTCTGCTGTCAGGGTTAAGAGCCCAGGCACTGGAGTCCAAGCTGAATTGAAATCCTGCTTATAAGATGGGTCACCTTGCATCAGTTTCTGGGCTCCTCTGAGCCCCACATTTCTCATCTTTAAAATGGGACAATTTCTAATTCAAAATGTTGATGTGATGTCTACGTGAAATAACGAATATGCCGTTATTATCAGAGTGACTGACACAAGATCAGCACTTTATAAATGTCAGTTAATGGATGGCAGGACATTTGGGCTCGCTGGTGCTTTTGCTTGGAGCTTTCCTAACTTCCTAGTTAAAACACATGCAATTTAGATCCTGGCTGAATCCTCACTTGCTCAGGGAAGCTCCACTCCTTGTCTGATTTCACCATCTCACAGCCTGTCCACCTTTCTTGATGGCACCACCACAGCTGTGATTTCACCTGCATCCACGTGATTATTTTTAACTTACGTCTGTCCCCCACCCTCTCCCACCACCCCATCCCAATCAGACTGTCAGCTTTGTGAGCCGGAGGCTCTGGCCTATTTTTACTAACTGTTCTATCTGTTGGACCTCAGTTTCTAAGAACCAAGGAGTCACCCAGTATTTGAACGAATAAAGAAACAAATGAATGAACAAATAAAGAAAATGAAATATTAAACATTTCTAATAACACTGAGGTATTTATATTGGGAAAACAACCAAAACTTTTAGCCTCCAAGAAACCAGTTAGCAGCTATTAAGGAACTGGAATGGGATCAGGAGGGGATAAATAACTTTGTCCTCCCCTTCTTGGGGAGAGGGTTCATGGCAATGTGTAGAGCAGAAAGAGACTTCCAACTCCCTAGGGCAGGTCCTTTAAGAAAATGATAGCTGGGGCACCTGGGTGGCTCAGTCAGTTAAGTGTCCGACTTCAGCTCAGGTCAAGATCTCGCGGTCCGTGAGTCTGTGAGTTCGAGCCCCGCGTCTGGGCTGATGGCTCAGAGCCTGGAGCCTGCCTCCGATTCTGTGTCTCCCTCTCTCTCTGCCCCTCCCCCCTTCATGCTCTGTCTCTCTCTGTCTCAAAAATAAATAAACGTTAAAAAAAATTAAAAAAAAAAAAAGAAAATGATAGCTAACATCTATGTGGCATTTACATCCCTCCAGACACGGCGCTAAGGGCTTTGTACACATTAATTCATCCAGTCTTTACAATCCAATGAGGTGAGAACTACGCAGAAGGGTTAACTAATCTCCCTTTGGCCAGTGTGATAGAATCATGTTCCCTTTTGCGGCCCTGTTACTAGTACTTGGGTTTTTTTTCTCCATGACCTTCTGGGTTCTGGCCCTTTGCCTCCCTTAGCATATGCCCTGGGTCCCAGACTTTGCATGTTTCTGACCATTAGTAACCAAAGACTTCACTTCTTACTTTCCTGCCCTTCGATGTGGCTTGATTTCCAAAGCTCATGATGTGGCTTCATTTCCAATGCTCATGATGGCATTAGAGCTCAGATGACTCTGGAATGTTTCTCTTATATTTGCTACTCACATCCTAATGGAGAGACTGGGAATATTCATCTTTAACTCAAAGCTCCTTTTCTGAATTGAACAGAGTTGCCTCAATCCTTCCCTTGTCATTCCTTGTAGAGACTCACGGAGTCGGCTGGTGTTCTCAAGGTCATTTAAGGGAATCCCCCACTGAATTCAGTAGTCTACTGAACAGTATCCCAGAAAAGGGGTTTCCTAGCCTCTATGTGTGCGCTGCCAGTGATGGATAATTCATCAGCCCCAAGATAGTACGTTCCATTATTGCCTTTTGGAAAGGTCTTTCTTTACCAAACTTGAAACTTAACCCCCTATAGTTTCTCCTCCTTGGCACTTGCATATCAAGCAGTAGAGGGGCGGGGGGAGCTGTCTGTCTGAGCAGGAGAGAATATTTTATTACTGAAGGTGTTTAGGATTTCTACTGCTCAATGCTAATAAAAGCATACCAACTTTGCATGAATTTTATCATTGTTTTTAAATTCTGCAGACAACGTGCTGCTTCCCTGTCTGTGCTGGGAGGACCACTTGCACCAGGTCCCACTGGACTCAGTCCCACCTCCTGGGGCCACACAAGAAGTCTGCTTCCCCTTGTCCATGACTGCTCTTTACATGCTGGAGCCAGCCTGTGTGGCCCCCTAAATCGTTCTGTTACCTGGTTCTTCCTGATACCCCCTCATTATCCCGATTATCCTTCCCTAAACAAACACACTCCAATTGACAACATCTGTAGCACTTATAATACTTTTAGTTTCCTAAAACAGAAAATCAACTCAAAATGGCTTATGCAGTAAAGGAGATTTACTTGGGCCACTGAATTTGGGCAAGGCTTTGATGCAGAGGTTCACAGTGGCATTAAGGATGTGCTTCCACTTCTCTCTAATTTCCTCAGTCTTTTTCTGGGCTTCCTTCTCAGAATGAGCTCCTTTTGGGCAACAAGATGGCTGCCAACACTCATAGGTCTTCTTAATCTTCATTCTCCTCTCAGGGGGAGAAGATATTTCTTGTTCGGCCAAGGAACAAAACAATCCTGGCTTTCTCCCTGATCAGTGCCCAAACTATCCATCCTCCTCCATACATGATGGCTACTAAGGGGAAGGGTCATAGAATGCATATTGGGAGATGTATCAGTTTGTTAGAGCCGCTGTGACAAAGTACCACAGGCTGGTGACTTAAATAACGGAAATATATTACCTCACAGTTCTGGAGGCTGCGAGTCTGAGATCCAGGTGTGAAGAAGGTTGGTTCCTCCTGAGGGCTGTGGGGAAAGAATCTGATTCAGGCATCTCTTCTTGGCTGGTAGACCATCTTCTCCCTGTGTCTCATCATATTGTCTTCCCCGTGTTTGTCTCTTTCTCTTCTCATGGCTTTCTCTTTATAAGAACACTGGCTGTATTAGGTTAAGGGCCACCCTACTCCAATACAACCTCATTGTTGCATCTGCAACAACCCTATTTCTTCCAAATAAGGCAAAATTCTGGGGGTACTAAGGGTCAGGATTCCAACATATCTTTTTTGCAGGGGACACAATTCAACCCATAACAAGAAGTAACCACAATGTCCACCACAAAATACATCTTCAAATTGGGGGCCTGGAACTGAGCACAGCCTACAGGTGTGGTTTGACTTGTGTAGAGAATCGTAGAGTAGATTCAGCTTCTGACTCTGGAGGAATCAGTGTCCTTGGCTCATTACCTAGTTAATGACTCATCTCCAGAGAAGATTATGCGAACGCTATGTGATAGCACTGAGTGAGCACTGTAACATTTTCGACAACGGCTCAATGTGACAGTAGAAATCTAGATTGTGATCGCATGGATGACACGCCATATTGAATTCCATGAGAAAGTCAGCAGAGTGGCAGACCCAAGGGTTAACATCACTAACATCCTGTTCACAGGACCTACTGGAACTAGGCCTGGATCTTTCGGGGTAAGAGGAGAGCTTGCAAATTTTTCCTGGTCATGGAGGTAATTCCTTCAATTATAGATTTATCTAACAGACATTTTCTAAGAACCTGTCATGTTTGGTGCTCTGTGCTAAGTGATGGGAAGCCATGTATTTACCTTTAAGGTCTCTCACACCTCCGTGCCTTTCCAGGTGGCTTGCTCCTTGGATACACTCCTCTTCATCCTTCAAAGCCTGGATGTCACGAGTCCATTGTTAAGACTTCTGAGCCTTTTAGCTCATTGAATTTATCTCTTCCTTCTTGCACGTGACCTTGTAGTAATGTTACAGGTTTTAGGACTTGAAACAAATCAGTTTTAGGCCTTATAGCTTACAATCATGTACTTGCAAAAATGACTCTCTTTCCCCCAACCCCTCTTGAATGAGAGTTCCTTTTTCTTCATGGATTTCATTTTTTTTTTTTTTTTTTTTTTTTTTTTTTTAGCCTGGGCCTATTAGGCATTGGTAAATGTTTGTTGGGAGAATAGATGTCCTGCCTTCCAGAATTTCACAGCCTTACAGAGAGAAATGAACAGTGGACAACTACAATAAATGGCAAGTTTTCACGATGAGAGAAATAGAAGATGCTGGGCGTCAGACAATAATCCAATCATAGGTGGTCAGAGAGGGATTCTCAAAGGAGGTGACATTTGACTGGAGTCTCAAAGGGTGAGAAAATTTTTTACCAAGCAAAGCAAAGCAGTTGGGATGGGGAGTAGAGGAAAGGGCTCTCCCAGGCAGAAAAGGCAGCAGCTGTACAGTAAAAAAATAAAGACTTGTAAGCACAGTTGTTTAGTGGAAAACATGCTGTAGTTAAGAGTGCAGGCTCTGGAATCAGAGCCCTGGGCTTCAAATGCAGCCCTACCACTTACCAGCTGTGTGTCTTTGAGAGTGAACTTAAACTCCCAAGCTTCAGGATGCCTGGGTGGCTCATCGGTTAAGCGTCTGACTCTTGATATATGCTTAGGTCATGATCTCACAATCGTTAGATAGAGCCCTTTGTGGGGCCCTGAGCTGGGCAGAGCCTGCTTGGGATTCTCTCTCTCCTTCTCTGTCTGACCCGTCCCCCCCCCCTCCACCCTCCGCTCGCTCTTGTGTGCTTTCTCTCTCTCAATAAATAAATAAACACTAAAAAAAACCCAACCAAACTCTCAAGCCTCAATTTCCTCACCTATAAAATGGAAAAAGAGTAGGTGAGAAAATTAAATGTGATAATATTTGTAAAATGCTCAGAATATGTCTAACTCATGGTACATACTCAACAAAGTGGTAGGGAGTATTTTCACTGCTGGAGCCTTGTTTGCAAAGGGCAGGGGGACTATCAAGAGATGAGGCCGAGGGGCGCCTGGTGGCCCAACTGGTTAAGGGTCCAACTCTTGGTTTCGGCCCAGGTCACGAACCCACCGTCGTCAAGCACTGCATCAGGCTCTGCACTGACATCGAGCAACCTGCTTAGGATTTCCTCTCTCCCTCTCTTTCTACCCCTCTGTCACTTGCACACACACTCTCTTTCTCCCTCTCAAGATGAATAAATAAACTTAAAAAAAAAAAAAGATGAGGGTGAAGAGACAGGTAGGGGCCAGGTCAGAGACAGAGGATAGCCACTAAAGGTGGTCATGTGGTTAGACATAAGTAGATCCCTTTTTTTTTTTTTTTTTGAGTTTTATTTATTTAAGTAATCTGTACACCCAATGTGGGTCTCAAACTCATGACCCCAAGACCAAAAGTCACATGCTTTTCCAACTGAGCCAGCCAGGCGCCACTGGATGTAGATAGATTACTTTTTACATCACTTGGGAAACGTGAGGCGGAAACTGTGGCGGCCCCACATGACCACTAATAGGGTCGCAGGGGTATGGGTCCGGTGCAGGTGCCTGCCTTCCTGTGTGTGCTGCATGACAATGCCAAGTACTGGAGAGAATGAGGTCCAACAGATCCCCGACATGGTGGTAGGAAGAGAAACTGGTAGAACCACTTTGAAAAAGAATCTGCATTTTCTTGTAAAATTGAATATGCATGCACATACCTGGCAACTCAGCAATCCCTCTTCTGGATATACGCCCCGAACAAACTGTCTGTGCATTCAACAAACACAAATCCAGCATCTATGCTATGCCACCGCCTAGGATGGGGCTGGAGATGGGGAGATGAATAAAACCCAGCCCCTGTCGTCCAGAGGCTCGTAGTCTAGCAGGGGAGACAAACGAGTCAGCTCCATGGGTGAGGCACTTTCACAGAGGCCTGTGGGGGCTGCTGTAGGTGCAGAGTGGAGAGAGGGACAAGTGGTATATTTGGCCGCCATCGTCAGAAGCTGGGCTTTCCAGGCTGGGTCTCTGGGAGGTGCAGGAGCATTGAACTTGGAGTTAATGGTAGTTTCTTGGGAGCTGGGTGGACTTGGGCAAGGTGCTCAATCTTTCTGAGCCTCAGTTTCCTCATTTAAAAAAAGTGGTACAGATCACTGTTTGTGGTAATGCAAACTGATGCAGCCACTGGAAAACGGTATGGAGGTTCCTCAAAAAGTTAAAAATAGAACTACCCTATGATCCAGCGATCACACTACTGGATATTTCCCCCAGAAATATAAAAACGCTAATTCAAAGGGATCTATGCATCCCTATGTTTATAGCCGCATTATTAACAGTAGCCAAATTATGGAGGCAGCCCAAGTGTCCGTCGATAAATGAATGGATAAAGAAGATGTGGTACACACACACACACACACACACACACACACACACACAGGAATATTACTCAGCCATGAAAAAGGATGAAATCTTGCCGTTTGCAACAACATGGTTGGAACTACATAGTGTCATGCTAAATGAAGTAAGTCGGTCAGAGAGAGAAAAATACCGTATGATTGCAGTCATGCGTGGGATTTAAGAAGCCAAACAAATAAACAAAGAAAGCAAGAGAAAAGAGATAGAATCTTAAATACAGAGAACAAATTGGTGGTTACCAGAGGGGAGGTGGGGGGGGGGAGTTAAATTGGCAAAGGGGATTATAGAAAACACCTATCACGAGGAGCTCTGAGTAACGTATAGAACTGTTGAGCACTGTATCGTACACCTGAAATGAACACCGCATGTTATCCACACTGGAAATAAAATTGACAACTTAATTTTAAGAAGAGGCACACATCAAATTAGACATGTGCTGCGTAGACAACCGGAAAGTGCGACACACACACTCCTGATTGTTCTTGTGCTGACCATCTGGGGCTCCAGCAGGAAGTGATGCTAGAGCTCCAGAGACCAAAAGGAGGTCAAGGGTGGGAACCCAGCTCAGCACCAGAGTGTGAAAATAGCAGAGGTTGGTGAGGAAATGACAAACCCAAGAATCCGGGCAGTAAACAAAGCAGGGGTCTCACCCATAAGGACTTTATATACTGATGACCGTACTAGGCAACACGTGAGCACTATGGTCTAAGCGTTTCACAATGTATTAATTCAGTAATACCTCCCAACAGCTTTCAGAGGTAGAGTGATTGTTGCCCCATTAGTTAGATGAGAAAATTGAGGCACAGAGGGACTAAGTACTTTGCCAAGTTTGCACATTCCATACATATTGGGGCAAGGATTCCGACCCAGACCACCTGGCTTCAGAACCTCTCGGGTGATGCTTCTGGGTAGCAAGGCCAAGGTAAGGAAACCCACTGGGTTGGTGGGCGGGTTCAGGTGTGACGACCTAAGACTTGACTGGTCAGGGCTCTGGGGAAGCTGAGGAGCCAGGAGGGCTGGGTTTCTGAGACCTGAGGGGAAGATGCTCCCGTCAGTGGGAGAGAGATAGAGCAGAGGCACTGGAGTTCAGGTTCACCTGCATCAGCGTTCCTACGGGGAAATCTTCCAGATGGGCACCTGCCAGCTTCAGACATAAATGCGTCTTAACATGTGCCAGGCCCCGTGCAAAACACTTCGCTCACATTATCTCCTTCACCCTGTGAGAGAGATGTAAGCGTCCCCACTTTAGAGTCGAGAAAACTGTCCGTAAGGTTAGTTTGCCCTTGGGGAAAAACTGAGCCGGGACACGAGTGCAGTTTGGTCCCGGATCCCTGTGGCTCCCTTGTACTATTTCTGAACCCCATCCTCTGCTTCTGTCCTCTTTTTTTTTTTAAGTTTATTTATTTATTTGAGAGAAAGAGAGAGAGAGAGAGAGAGAGAAAGAAAAGAAAGTGTGCAAGCGGGAAGGGGCAGAGAGAGAGGGAGACAGAGGATGTGAAGGCGGGCTATGAGCCAAGAGCAGAGAGCCTGATGTGGCTTGAGATCGTGACTTGAGCCAAAGTCAGAAGCTTAACCGACTGAGCCACCCAGGTGCCCGCTTCTGTCCTCTCTTGCTGCTGATGGTCTGCACTGAGGCTCTCGCGCCCTTGGGCTGCTGAGGCTACTTCGCCCACAGGAAGTGCTTGGGAGTTTGGGTCCAGAGGCAGCCCCTCGCTGGGGAGGGTGAGGGCCCTGCTTCTCCTGGTGTGACAAAACCTGAAGGCACAACTTACACCCCAGAGCTACCCCCTCCACCCCCGCCCGCCCAGGATATGAGGCTGAGGCTGGGACTTCCTGGGAAATCCCTCCATCCTTCTGAAGCAGGAAGGTCCTTTGGGTTCAAGGTCAACCTCTCCTTGTTTGGTTTCTTCCTCTTGTCTGTCCCACTTCTACTCCCATCCTGGTCTGTCCTGGGAGCGCTTCCTTAATGAGTCATCTGCATTTGAACCCTCTTCTCAGGGTCCGCTTCGGGGACCCCCACACGGGACACCCCTCAGCCTCTTAACCACCACCCTAGGCTCTATCTCTTTGTTCACCACCCTCAACTTCTAGGAGCTGCTTACTCTCCCCCAAGGGAGCCGAGACATGTGGCTTCCATCCCCTCTCCCTCTGTCTGCAAGACCCACAGGGCTGCCCCTCTGCAAACTCCTGGGACCACCTCCTAGCCAGAGCCCAAAGTCTGAGACTTGTCCCAACCCCTGAGCAGGGTTTGGGCTGAACAGGCTCTGGCCCGATTTTGCCGTTCCCAGACTTGAGCAAGCCCAGACACAGCCTACCTCCCAGGGCGTGGGACAGTGTGCTATAAAGTCAGAGGTGGTTTTCAGGGCCCTGTCCAGACTTGTGGGTTGTGTGGAGCCAGATGTGCAAGGGATCAGCCCTGGTGTGTCTGGGGTGAGAGAACCAGACAGACCACTCCTCAGGGAAGGAAGCCAAAGCGGTAACTAAAGGCCCTGAACCATAGAATAGGTCTTGGACGGACAAGTTTCCCAAGGAACGCGTAGCACGGAGTTAACCGTAGCCACCTGGGACTGAGTGGACTTTCTCCCATCATTTGGCTACAGCTCACAGCGGAGAGATGCTAGGAAGTCCAGCGGCCCTTGGAAGGCAGCTGACTCAACGCCTCCCTATTTCAGGCTCAGCTCAGGCCACGTCTTGCCCGGAAATCTTTTCTGATCTCTTCCCCACCACTTGGTTGGGTTGGGTGCCCCTCCTCACTGTTCCCACGTCATCTTGTATACGTCTGTAGTTGCATAGCCATCTGTGTGTTAGACCTCAGATTATACCACGGTCCTGTGGTTTTACCTCTGAGACACCAGGATGTAGCCCAGCAGCTTGGATACAATGAGTACTCAGTAAATGTTTGCGGAATAAATACCCACCTTATAGGGGTGTTTGAAGATCAAATGAGATAATGGATGTGAAAACAAACCATAAATTGCTATTACGTTTCTTCTTATTTTCCATGAATATATTTGTGAATTTTATACAAACTGACATATCATATGTATTAACAATAGTAATATGTGCCAAAGCCTAAGCGAAAGGACTTGTATGGAGTCAGATGTTGAGACAAACAGAAATATACATGTATATTTACAATTGTGTATTCATCTCTAAATTTATGCCATCAACAACAAGAGATTATTACACCCCCCAGACTAGAGACAGCAGTCAGATCTCTAGATTATTTGGCCAAGAAGGCAGAGGGGTGCTAGCCTGGGGAATGAACATCACCACGTCTGCCTTTCACGCATTTAAGACTCTCTGGTTTCCAGAAGATTTTGTGCCATTGGCTCTTGCACTTGCCATGTAAATAAATTTCAGAAATCAGACATTGGAAGGAAATAAGAAAGCACTGGGTCCTTCCTTTTATATCTGTGTGTGCTTTTCTCAGGAGACAGATGGTGCCAGCAGGTAACCCCGTGTCCTCCTTTCTAGGAGTGAGGAGGGGGCCGTGTGTACAGGAGCCACTGCTGGAAACACGGGCAGAGCTGAAGTGTGAGGCTCACTGTCACACCCCTGTGGAAAGACACCAGCCGGGAGGGCGGCCAGACTTCAGTGTCAGGTTCTATCTGGTGGGTCAGTGGCCCACCATCCTTATCAGAAGCGACTCTCAAACTGAGCCAGATCCAATGATGCTCAGCGTGTCCCTCCCTTCCTCAGCCGGGACAGGTCTGCTCTCTTTCAGTCCCATATGATGGCCCAGGACTGAGAGGAACAGATGCGTCTCTCTCCCCTTCCCTCTCCCTTCTTCCCTCCCTCTCCTTCTCCTCTTCCCCTCCCTCGCGTCTTCCTTTGTTCTCAATACAATCTTACTTTATTTAATGTTTTGAATAGGTAATACATTCTTAAACTCATAAAAGAAAATTATAAAAAGATACAGGGAGGGGCGCCTGGTTGGCTCAGTCGGTTAAGTGTCTGAGTCTCGATTTCGGCTCAGGTCATGATCTCACGGTTTGTGGGTTCGAGCCCCAAGTCAGGCTCTGTGCTGGCAGCTCGGAGCCTGCTTGGGATTCTCTCTCTCTCCCTGCCCCTCCCCTGCTCACTCTCTTTCTTTCTCTCTCTGTCTCTCCCTCTCTCTCCAAATAAATAAACAAACATTAAAAAAAAAAAAAGATACAGGGAAATGTCTCAGGAACTCAGAGCCTGCTGTGTATCCTTCCAGAGATTTTTAAAAAATGCATATAGAAGGGACGCCTGGGTGGCTCAGTCGGTTCAGCGTCCGACTTCGGCTCAGGTCATGATCTCACAGTCTGTGGGTTCAAGCCCCGCGTCTGACAGCTCAGAGCCTGGGGCCTGCTTCCAATCCTGTGCCTCCCTCTCTCTCTGCCCCTCCTCAACTCTCACTTTGTCTCACTCTGTCTCTCAAAAGTAAAATAAATGTAAAAAAAAAAAAATCAAAAAAAATGCATACACAAGCATTACAAGCTAATATGATTATATACTTTCCCTCACTCCTGTTTATACAAATGCTAAACATTGTATCCTGATACATTGTATTCTGCTCCTTAATTTTCTCAACTAATAGATCTTGGAACATGAAGAGCTTCTTTGACCACTTTTTTTCCATAGCTGCATAGTTTGCTAATCCATAACTTATTTTAATTAGATGGGCAATTACAACCGATGCTGCAATGGAAAGCCTTGGACGTACATCATTTCCCAGCTGTTATCTGTAATTAGAAGTGAGCTGCTGGGTCAAGGGGTGGGTGGATTTGTGGCTTTGAGAGCTATTGCCAAATTGCCTGTCCTAGAAATTGCACAAACTTACACTCTCGATGACAGTGTATGAGAAGAAACAGATTTCTAAAACCTTACAACAGGAATAATTCTGCACGCTGATACGCATTGATTTAGCCCTTACTTTGTGCCAGGCACTGTGCTGGGCACATTACATTTACTATTTCACGTAAGCCTAACACAACCTTTTGAGTAGGTGATGACAGTTCCTGCTGCCAGAGGGGAACGCCAAGATGCACAGGTGAGTCATATTCGGCTGCACGAACCCTTTTCGCTACTCTAGGCCTCTCATCTGGAAGTCGGGAAGTCAGCAAGGATTCGTTCTGATAATCGTGAGAAGAACACTGATGGCCTGCCTTTACTGAGCAGGCCCCTACCTCGCTTGGCCCTCACAGCACTGCGACTCAAGCTCTGAATGATGCTCCGTGTCTTAGCAAGGGTAAAACCAAAGGTCAAAGACGTCACAAGCCCCTGGTTCAAGGTTCCACGGCAAGTGAGCAGCAGTCCCAGTTCTGAACCCTGACAATCTGGCTGCACGACCCAATGCCTTCACACCGCTACACTCAGGTCGCAGCTTAGAAGTTCCAGAACACGCAGGCCTTGGCCTTTGCCCCCCGTGAAACCCTCAATCTACAGGTGAGGAAACTGAGGCCCAGGGGAGAGGGGAAGGGACCTGTTCAGTGGCTGCCCTGGGTTAGGACTCTCTTCTCTTTTTACACCCTGCAGTCACACAAGGGCTGTGACACCCTCAGCCCTGGGCTGGTACACTGTGTGGATGCCCGTGTCAGGTGTGGAGTGACAAAGGTCACCGAGACACAACTCACAGCCCACATGGCAAGAAGCAGGCGCTATATGCACTCAGCACTGTAACTAAGCACGTGGATTTACTTGATCCCTCACCCCACAACGCAGAGAGGTTCAGTGACCTGCTCATGTCACGGTCAGTTTGTGTGAGAGCTGAGACTTAAACTCAGGTATTTTTGATGTGAAAACCCACGTATTTGAGGTAGGATCGTTCAATGGGTAGGAACCCTGTCTCTGGAGTCACACAGACTGGTTCTCCCACTTACTATTTGTTGAACCAGGAGAAATTACTTAACATGGCTGAGCCTCAGTTTCCCTCTCTGTAAAAAGGAGACACATAATAGAGTTGGCCCTGGAACAACATAGGTTTGAACCACCGCAGGTCAGCTTCTATGCACATCTCTTACTGAACAACACTGTAAGTGTATTTTCTGTTCCTTATGATTTTCTTAATAACATTTTCTTTTCTCCAGCTGACTTTATTGTAAGAATACAGTATATATACATGTAAGTATATATATATATACAGCAAGTATATATATATACATGTATATATATGTGTTAATGGATTGTTTATGTTGATAAAGCTTCTAGTCAGCCGTGGGCTATAGTGGTTGAGCTGGGGTGGAAAGGCAGAAGCTATATGTGCCTTTATATATTTTATTCTGCCAGGGGCTGAGGGCCCAACGGTGTTAAAGGGTCAATTTGAATTCCACTTGAACTCTGCTTACTTAAAGGGATATTTGCACACCCGTATTCACGCCAGCATTAACAATAGCCAAAAAGGAGAAGTGACCCAAGTGTCCGTCCATGGATGAAAGCATTAACAAAATGTCACACACAGACACACAGACAGACAGACAGACACACACACACACACACACACACACGCACATGCACGCGCATGTGCGTGAATATTATTCGGCCTTAAAAAGGAAGGGGATTCTGGCACCTGCTACAACATTGAGCACATAATGCTGAGTGAAATAAGCCAGTCACAAAAAGACCAGTACCGTAGAATTTCACTCATATGAAGAGCCTAAAATACCCCAATACACAGAGACAGAAACTAGAATGGTGGTCTCCAAGGGAGCATGGAGTGGGGAGGGAGAAATACAGAGGTGTTTAATGGGTATAGAATTTCAGTTTTCTGGGATAAAAGGAGTTCTGTAGATGGAAGGTGGTGACTGATGCCCAATGGCCTGAAGGTATTTAATGCTGCTGAACTATATACTTACAAGTGGTTAACATGTCAATTTTATGCTGTATGTTTTTTTTACCGTAATTCTTAAGAAAAAAAAATGCCTGTTTTGAAGACCTGTGAGAATTAAGAGGTCATGTTTGAGGGCTCCTGGGTGGCTCAGTCGGTTGAGCGTCTGACTCTTGGTTTCGGCTCAGGTCATGGTCTTATGGTTCACGAGATCGAGCCCAGAGTAGGGATCTGTGCTGACAGCATAGAACCTGCTTGGGATTCTCTTTCTCTCTCTCTCTCTCTCTCTCTTTCTCTCTGCCCCTCCTCCCTCTTTGGCTCACGCTCTGTCTCTCAAAATAAATAAATAAACTTTTTAAAAAAAGAGAGAGATCATGTTTGTGAAGGGCTCAGCCCAGGCCTGGCACAGACGAAGCACTTACTTGATGGTATTATTCGTACTATTAACAACCACAGTGCGTCTGTCATGGGAACCACCCCAGGTTAGACTACACTGTCCCTGCCTTGTCTGCTGCACTAAGTGCATGTGAGGAATGAATGAGCTCTGGTGTGTGAAAATAGAGGGAGACACAGAATCCAAAGCAGACTCCAAGCTCTGAGCTGTCGCTGCAGAGCTGGACGTGGGGCTCGAACCGATGAACTCCAAGATCATGACCCGAGCTGAAGTTGGACTCTTGACCGACTGAGCCACCCAGGCGCCCCATAAACTGTTTTTGAAACAAGTGGAGAAGTAATTGATCAAGGTGTTTGGGACACATTTGTCATCGAGCTGAGCTTCTGTCTGTCATGTCTTAGCACGTTGTATTTACCCCAGGCTCTCACTGCTCACCTCCCCTGGTGGGGGGCCCTGCAGGCCTCCCTCTCCTGCAGGAGCCTAGTCTTCCTTATCTCCACATCCCGGCACCCGGCCCAGCGCCTGTGTCTCCAGGTAGCTTTGTCAATTTTTGCCGACCCCAAGTGAGTTTGGGAGATGTGAAGCAACCCTGTAGATAATTCTAGCCAGAAGACCTCCTTCTGAGGACAGAGGCAGGGGGTCCAGTGCTGCTCCCTAAGGTGGTGTGCTTTCCCGGGTGCAGATTCACACAGGAAGAGTCTGTCCGTCCCCAGGGAAACACCGGCTGTGCTGCCCAGCGGGCGTTGGCCTGCAGGGGAGGGACAGGAAGCAGAATCCAGGGAAAGTGGAGGGAACACTCCTGGACCTCCCAGGAAGGGGTGACTTCAGGACATGGGCTGCCTAGTTGTTTGCGATGGTTTTCATTACTTGGTCCGAACTCCTGCGGAGCAAAGTGTTTCTCAGGCATGTTTGGAGAATCGAATTCTGGAGTCCTTAAGCACAAAGGAATGCAATGAAATACCTCCTCCATGGAAGTGGAGATGGCCGTTGACAGGCTATCTCGGCCATCTGTGCACACCTTCTGCAGACAGGGTGGCCTGCCAAGAGCAAACGTGACTTGCCCAAGGTCTCTTGGAAAAGCGTCAGTACTGCAACAACAGCTCACAGTTCCAGGCCAGGATCTTACAATCTTCTGCTGACTGAAAGGGTTGTGCTGAGGTAAAGTAAGGAACAAAGGCAGTTTTTCTGGGGCAGGCTGGCAGTTTTCACATTCAAATACCTAATATGTTCACCAAAGAGACTCTACACCTTTGAGAAAGATTGGAATAGCTAACTTGTGAACTGAATTTGCCCTCCAAATACCAGATCAGGAAAATCACTTATTCGTCATTCTTCCCTTTGACTCATGATTCCTCAGCATGTCCTACAGAAGGGAGTGTTGGTAAGCTGTGGAGAAGAGGAAGAAGATGTGATGAGGCAGCACGAGGGACTTCCTTACTCATCAGATGCCTAACGACAAGCTTATTCATACTGTCTCAGGGATTAACAAGGGACTTTCTCCTCAAGGAAGGAAAGAAAATGGCTGCCACGGGGTTTTCCACTTAACAGAGCACAATTTGCCGACAGGTTCTAAGCGTCTCCCTGACTCCACAGTGTTTCCTCTGGTAGGGGTTGGTGGTGGCTGGGGGGGATGGTGATTAACGTTAGATGGATATGCTAAAGTAAGACATGGGGGGATGGACGGTTCATTCGAGATCATGTGGCAAACTCGTGAAGTCAAGCTCAAGGAGTCTCACTCAGAGCTCAAGTTCCTTCCTGCTTCTGGAAGATTTCACAAGGCCAGGAAGCCAGCTGTCCTGGGTCAAGCGAAGGGGAGGTAGCTCTGGGACACACCCAGGAGCAGTTTCTGGTCAGGCATTCCTGGCAACATGGGGGACTTCAGCCCACCCACGCCTTGTCCATGATGAAAGCTGATAGGCAAGGCCTGCGGAATGCTGGGGCAGGGCAGTGCCTCGCTCGTGGTTTAGGGGCACTGAGAGGTCTCCCTTCTAAAAATATCTCCCTCTCCTTTCCTGCAGTGGAAGCTGAAATGTTCACTTGGAAGCCTTACTCCCTTGGTTTTCAGGGAGTATCCTCCTAGATCTGATTTAAAAATTAAATGCCATCATGTGCAGAACAAGCTGAGATATGATCATGCCATGACACTTCGCTTGGCATTTATTTATATCCCTGCACAGACCCAAAGAAGGATTTGAAACGATCACACATTTATTTCTCAGATTAGCCAGCTGAGGGAACCAGATCTTATTTCAGCAAATGTGTGGAGCAGTAAGAGAGAACTCGAGTTCTGCCTGGGCCACCTCATTTGTCTGCTCAAACTGCTCCTTCCGACTGCACTTGAAACACAACCCTCACCCGTTCGCCATCTTGCTCGTGACGCGTCCTCCTCACGCAAATGCACCATCCTCTTTCCAGCCCCCAGACTTTCTACAAGCAGACCCTCTGCTGGCAGTCTTTCCCTCCACGCCTGGCTCCTCTTAGCTCTTTTTCTTTTTTCTGGTTTGGCTCCTCTCTTCTTTAGGCCTTGGCTTGAAATGCCACCTCTTAGGTGTCCCCTTGACTTTGCCACCTAAGGTAAGCATTCACCCTGGTCTCTCGAAACACCATTCTTTGCTTCATAGACTTTCCTACCATTTGATACGTGTGTCTATGGTTGACCCGTGTCTCTTGTAGATTCTCTATTTATACATTTGCCTACTCCCCCAAACTGATTTCTGTCTCCAAAATCAATACTTGCAGCGCTTTGGAGGTCACCTGTGGGCATGCGCAGAGTGGCAAGAAATTCGAGTCCGCCAACTCGCATGCTGCCAGCTGAGATCCAGCAAAGCGACGGTCTGCTTCTTGTCTCAGTTCTCGGACTCTAAACAAAGTATCCTTTTCACAATTTTCTGTCACAATGTTTGCCTTTTGGAGCTTGTGGTTGGTGGTTTCACCGTGTGAAATGGTCCCCAGGTGCAGTGCTCAGGTGCTGTCCGGTGCTCCTGAACACAAAAAGGCCGTGATGTGCCTTGCGAGAAAAGGTATGTTACCGTGTCAGGCGAGATTCTTTCAGGCATGAGTTATATTGCTGCTGGCCATAAATTCAACGTTAAGGAATCAACAATAGATATTAAATAAGATGTCTCTAAACAGAAGCACACATAAACCAAGACTATGATGATGGTGGGTGAAATGTGGCCAGAGGCTCCCAGGAACCTAACCCTGTGTTTTCCCCTGGGAGCCATCATTCAGTGTTCACTGATTCAGTTCTCGTGGTGACTTTATGAAACATGACTACTGTGAATAATAAGAACCACATTTTAATTTGTTCTGTTAGTTTCTTTGGGCCCAAACAAACCGGGTGGCTTAAAACAGCAGAGTGGCCTTCTCTCATAGTTCTAGAGGCTAGAAGTCCAAAATCAAGTTGTCGGCAGGGTCTGGCTTCCTCCAAAGGCTCTAGAGAAGAGTCCTTCCCTGCCCCTTCCTAGTTTCCAGCAGTTTGCTGACAATCCTTGGTGTTCTTTGGTTTGTGGTTGCCCCTCTGCTTCAGTCATCATATGGCGGTCTCTCGCATGTCTCTGTCTCTGTGTCCTTTCTCTTCTTGTAAGGACACCGGTCATATTGGATTTAGGGCCCAACCTACTTCAGTTCAACCTCATCTTATAAAGGTGTTTATTATATGTAACATATAAAAATACATTTATTGCATATTATATATAATTCACACACATATGTAATTTATATATTTAATCAATATATTAAATAAAGTATTTAATCGATATCCATCTATCCGACCACATTGTAAACTCTGTGGGGCAAGGACAATGGCTTTCTTATTCTTCTTTTCATCTCCAATGCCAAGTCCAGCCTGATACAAGTTGGTAAATATATATGGGGGATGAATGGGTGAATGAATGAATGGATTTCAAAGCTCAGAATGTTGGAGACTATCGAGGCAGCAGGGAGCAAAGTCTCTTGGTGCCCCGGACTCCTGGACCTCCTTCCTCCCTCAGGTCAGGCTGAGAAAGGTGTCAGGTGGGTGGCTTTCCAGTCCCAACCCCCTCCCCACCCCACTTCAGCCAGTTACGCTGTTTGTATCTGCTTTAGCTACTCCTATCCCATATTGCTTTTCTAAAAGAACTTTAATGAGTTTTAAAAGTGGGAAAAATACTGAGATTCCCCCCAGCCCCCTTTACAGATGAGGACACTGAGGTCCAGAGACATAAAGGGGTTTGCTCCGGGTCACCAGGCAGTCATGGGAGAGGCAGCCAGGGTTTTTGAGCCCTATTCCCGAAGTTTTGCCTCGATGCTCACCTTCCTGCCAAGACATACAAGGGAGAGTTTTGGAATTTGCCCCCCCCCCCCCGCCCCTGCCCCGGACCCTGTTTTTCTATCTGGGAGAAGGAAACAGAGCCCACGGCATGTGCCCCTTTCTCCACAGCTCTCAAAGGCCCTTTGTGCCAGTTCCATGGACATTCCACGAGCCTGCTCTAGGCAAATCCATCTGCCAGCGGGTCATAAGCCTTGCCTTCATCTCTGAGCTGAGGTGGCTTGGCCTTTCTGTCTTTAAATGCACTCGTTGCTTTCTAGAAAGCTGAAACCAAGGGAGGGAGATTGGGTTTGGGAGGCCGGGCGCAGATGGGCTGGGTGGGCTACCAGAGGAGAGCGGTCTGTTTTGCAGACCTGGCTTGAGAAGAAAACTGTGCTAATTATCTCCCAGGCCCAGCTGCAGAAATGCCTTAGCTCGGCAGCTGATTATAAATAGCCCAGAATGCACTCACAGCCGCTTGAAAACAAGGATATTTTTTCCCTGGGTTAGAAGAACAGCTCTTCACAGCTATCCTGGGGCCCCTCCTCAACCCCACCCCCAAAGAGCTGTGATTTATGTCTTAGCACCATTACTGGGACCAAGTATCACACAGCTCTGATAAACAATGATTAATTCATTGCCAAGTTTTGTGAAAAAAGGAGGCATTCCTCTGGAAGTCCTCTCTTTCATTTTGGCAGAGATATGCTGACCCGTGAGACCAGAGGGGCAGTTTCGCTGTGAGTTCATTACCCTGGCTTTCATCTGGCTCTTTCTGTCTTTGAATGTGGTGGGGGCTGGGGAAGGTGGAGGGCAGGAGGGGGCAGAGAAAAGTTGCTCTGAACTTGACTTTTGCTGGGATGCTCCAGAATGAAAAAGCCAAGGATGCTGGGCAGATCCGTTTACATTTGAGTCCTTCTTTCTAGAGGGAAATCAGCCTCTATTTGAGGAAATCAGGCCTTAATGCAAATATCCTAAAAATCCCTGCACCAGCTGGCTCACGCCTTACGACCTTAAGTTTGAACAGCAGCTCCCAACGTACAAAGCACTTTTCATGTCCTGCTCTCATCTGACCCTTACAACAACTGTTTTATTTGTTTGTTTTTCTGGAATCAAAGACAATCCCTGCTTGTTGTAGGAAAGTTTAAAAATTTCACACAGGCATAAAGTAGAAAAAAAAAATCCCACCCAAATCCCATCACATTGAAACAACAATGTTTTCACCGTCATCCCTCCAGACCGCCTTTATTGGATTACAGATGGATGTAATTTTACCTGCCTGGGATTATATTGTTGTGTTAGTTGGGCTCTTGGTAGAAATCGACGCCCACTGCAGAGAGTTTAAGAGAGACTCTCATTTGGGCCCGGGGAAGAGGCTAAGAAAACCAGCAAGGAGTGGTGCCATACAGCAGAACTAGCGACAAGGGGGAGCCATTATTATGCATAGGTCAGAAGGCCAAGGGCAGGGAGCAGTTACTACAAACCAGAACTGTACCAAGAGGCCTGCATGTCAGAAACTGTAGCCCTTAGTGGAAACCCTGCCAGCCCCAGCAAACCAGCAGAGAGGGAATCAAAGGAATAAATACCCCGATCTCACTCTCCCCTTACCCTCCTGTTGCTAGTGTCTCCCATTGGCCAACCCAGCCACAGTTAGAAGGCATAGAAGCCCACTGACGGCAGTCCATGGAGGCCAATACCGCAGGCTACAGAACAGGAGGGAAAAGGATAGAGAGTGAACAGGAGAGACAAGCAGAAAATGTCCTTTACATCCACTGTAGTACTGCCTTTATCATTCCATGGTAAGCCAAGAAGTTTCTAATTCAATGAACGTAGATAGACATCATAAGTTTTAGTGAACCTTGTGTGGATGTAGCAAATTTATTTAACCGATCCCCTGTTGATGGACACACAGTTAGTTTCCAATTTCTCAAGAGCATAGACAATGCTGTAATGGGCAGATCTGTACATACAAACTCTTTGTGCACTCAGGATACATGATTTTGATTCCCCTTTGATGTTTTTTGGAAACTGGGGCTCATTGTCTGTGAGGTTTGCCCCCAATCACACAGTGGTCCCCATGGCTTTTCTAAAACTTCCAACTTTTCAGCCTTGAACGTGGAGTGCTCTGTGACGGGAAAAGGAGTAGGAAAGTAAGTTTTTAGTTTCAAAACAAAAAAATGCTGGTTCCCTTGAAAGTCCCATCACTCATATGACTCTGAAAGGGAGGGGACTCTTAGGTACTAGGACAACAGGGCTTCGGTCAGTCATGGGGACAAGGGGAGGAGGACAGAGGAAGTGCAAAGGGCAAACAGAAAGTGATGTCATAATATACCCCTTCACTGGCTTCACGGGTGTCACCTTAAGCGGTGGCAACAGCTCCAGAAGCCTTCCTGTGGTAAAGCATGGAAGAAATGGGCCCAGAAGTCTGACGGAAGTGAGTGGAAGGCACAAAGCTGTGCTTCCTGCTTGTGCCTCTGTCTCCTCGTCTGAAAAGCGGAGATGACACTCACCACGCAGACTTGTCCTGAAAGCCTCTTGACACACACACGTGGAAGGGCCTGGTACTTAGTGGGTCCTCAACAAATGCACACTTCTTCCTTTCTTGCCCCGAAGCTGGGAGTCAAGCCAGATGAAATATGATTTTTTTTAAATTCGCAAAGGTTTATTGAAGAGTCAATAAGAAGGTCAACGAGACCCGAGGAGTCTAGAAGCCAACACGTGTGTGAACCCGCTCGGTACTCGAAAGTCTCTTCTTTTGCCTGGACCCTTGCTCCTGTCTCGAATGGTCTTTCTCTTCTACCTGGTCAAATTGCTTCCAGTCCTCGTTGCCCACTCGCATGGGAACCCAACCAAACGTGTCACCCCCTCGGCTGCCCCCCCCCCCCCCGCCCCGTGGCACTGCGTCGCTCCCTCTCTCTCAGAACTGATTTCTCGGTGTAGACCAGGTTGAGAGTTTTGGGGTCAGATCGGTTGGTTGCTCCTGGCTCTGCCGTGCACCACGCCAGGGAATCTCAGCGTCCTCATCTTAGAAATAGGAAGGACATCTCCTGCCCCACAGAGCAGTTGTGGCAACTGAAGGGGTCTAGACATGCAAAGCTCACAGAACAGAGCCTGGCCCGGCGGGAGTCCTCCACGGTCCGTGCGGGAGTCGTGATTGTTATTGTTGCCCCCCTGGCACAGCGCAGGGGCTCCGTGGACATCTGTCAGAAGAATGAATGACGTGTTTTTATTAGCAAAATAGGAGGACACACGATCCCCAAAAGGTCCAGAATCAAGAACACACAAAGGCACAAGGTCCACAGTGGGACGCAGCGCGTGGGGAAGAGAGGTTTCCGTGATGCGCAGCCTGGGGAGGAGGTGCGGGTGGGGTCCGTGCCTGGTTCCTCTGTAGGGGTTCACGGGTGGGACACGAATGAAGGACAGAAGGCGACGGGGCTACCGAGTCCCAGTCCTGGCACTTCTGGCCCGTGTGACTTGGGCCAAGCCCCTTCACCAGAGAGGCTGGCCTTCAGCGCACACTTTGTGGATGAGGATAACCAGCCCCCTGCACACAGAGCTGCTGTGAGGACCAGGCAGACAAGCTAAGGAAGGCTCCTGGCGCGCGGTGAGGGCAGGCTGGCCACTCTGCTGTTACTATTCTCGTGGCCACTCGTGACGATCGCGCCCTCACCTACGCCCTGCTGCGGGGCTCCTCTGCCCGCTGGGGCTCCTGGGAGCGTCACCATCCGGGATCCGGTGATTCTGGGCACCTCCACGGACTGGAGAGCCGCAGGCCGGGGAGCCGACCCGCGGGGGCAGGGCCTGTGCCCGCCAGAGAGCCGGCCTCCTGCCGGGAGCCCATCTGCCGGGGCCGCCACGGCCAGAGCAATGAGGTGGAAGCAGGGAAGGAGTCTCAGTGTCTGAGCGAGATGCCAGCCTGGGCACCGGCTTTCTGCTTCCCCTGGTGCCGCCATCGGCTCCATCGGCTCGCCCGCCTCCTCTGGCCTTCCCCCAAGAGCAGCCACTGGGCCCCTGGCCTCGTTGCCAGGGACACGGTCTGCCTCCCAGGCTTTGCCTCCCGTCTCTGACTCCACCACGTCCACTCCCCGGCTACTCACTCCTCCCCAAGGGAAGGCTCCCTTTTCTTTCATTCATTCATTCATTCATTTGTTCCCATAACAAATATATATCAGGCACCTTGCTGTGTATATCGGGTGCTGTTCTAGGTGCTGCAGATGTGGAATTGGAAAAGAAAGAATGAGAATGAAATCCCTGTCCTCACGGAGATTATATTCCAGTGGGGAAGCACGACTAAATAAATTAATATAGGTAATACAAAGAAAGTAACGCAGAAACGGCTTCCCGGGGCAGAAGGCTGACATGTGATGAGAGGGCCTCCGCGGTGTCTGGGAGAAGAGGGCCCCCAGCGAAGGAGCAGCCGTGTGAAGACTTGCGTCAGTGACATGCTCGATGGTTTGTGAGGAGTAGCAGGGTGGCTGGTAGGGTTGGGGTACAAGAAATGAGGGGGCCACGGGTGTGAGAAGAGATTGAGTCGGTATCGGGGGTCCGATAGCATAGGGCCGAGGAGGACGTTCCAAAGACATTGCATTTTATTCAAAGGGATGGGAGGCTGCTGGCCCCAGAGATTCAAACAAGGGAAGGAGACACTCGGATTCCATTTTAGAAGTTTCACTCTGGGGCGCCTGGGTGGCTCAGTCAGTTCAGCGGCCAGCTCTTGATTTCGGCTCAGGTCATGGTCTCACGCTTTGTGGGATCGAGCCCCCCCGTCGAGCTCTGTGCTGACAGCAGAGTCGGCCTGGGATTCTCTCTCTCTCTCTCTCTCTCTCTCTCTCTCTGCCCCTTCCCTGCTGGTGCTTTCTCTCTAAATAAATACATGCATACAAACATACATACGTAAATATATAAGCATTAAAAAAATAAAAATGCAAGTTTCACTCTGGGTGCTGGGTGGAGAATCGGGGGTGGGGGGAGGGGCGGGGACGCAGGTGGAGACAGGGCTCTTAGTTAATAGGTTGTTGCAATAACCCAGGTGAGACGAAGCGGTTTGGACCCGCGTGCTGATGACGTCAGTGACGACAAATACGTGGACCCAAGACATATTTTGAAGGAGACGGTCAATATGACCTGCTGGTAAACGGGAGTGGAGTGTAAGAAGGTATGGTGTCTCAAGAATGACTCCTAGGCTTTTGGCCTAAGCTAAATGCTGGTGCCTTTTCCTAAGATGAGGAACATGAGGAGGGAGAAGCTATTCGGATAAAATCAGACTTTGGTTCTGAAAGCTTGAGGGGTCTACTAGCCGGGAAAGAGGAAATGCCAAGCAGGTATTTTCGTAGTCTTTGAATCTGGAACTCAGGAGAGAGACTGATCTTGAAGACAGGAAGCTGATGCGGGCAGGGCGAGAGGCCTGAATGAGCTTCCTGGAGAGCGAGATAGCAGTTGGAGGGAAGAAGGCTGAAACCAAGTTCAGCAGGAGGAAAACAAGGAAAGAGTGGAGTTCTAGAAGCTGAGTGAAGAAAAGTTTCTAAATCCGGGTCGTTGGGAGAATAATGGTCCCCGAGAGACACACACATGCTAATCTCTGGACCCTGTAGATATGTTACTAAAACCGGCCAAGAGACATTGCAGATGTGATCAGCGTTACGGACCTTGAGAGGAGGAGATTATGATATTCTCCAGGTGGGCCTTAAAGGCAGAGAGACTCTCTCCTGGCTAACTAAGGTCAGAGGGAGATATGACCACAGGAGAACTGTCAGAGAAATTCAGTGTTCCACAAACCAAGGAAGGTGAGCAGCCTCTAGAAGCCTCTAGAAGCTGAAAAAGGCAAGGAAATGGATTCTCCCCTTGAGCTTCCAGGCAGAAACACAGCCCAGCCTGCATTTTAGCCTAATGAGACTCCTCTCTGAGTCCTAACCTACAGATCTGTAAAATAATAAATTTGTGTTTCTCTAAGCCACTGCATTTGTGGTAATTGGCTGCAGTCGCCACAGAAAGCTAATAAAATGAAGAAGTGATCAGCTGGTCGAGTCACAGTTCAAGCTTTAGGAAAATAACAGTGAACATTTCCAAAGGTTTGGGCAACACAAAGTCCTGGGGACTTTGGCCAGGCTAGTTTGGAGGGGAGGAAGGGAGGTGGAACAGGGCTGAGGAGAGCATGGGAGGGGAGCAGGAAAGCCTGAGGATACGCTGGGCTTTGGAGAAAGTCATCTAGAAAAGGAAGCCAAGAAATGGGTGAAGATGTGTGTGGCCTCAAGGGAGAGTCGAAGGTCTTGTTTTTGAAGATGGAGGTATCACCACAGGCTGTCGGGCTGGTGAGAATGATACGGAGCAAAATGTGATGAAGTGACAAAGAGTCTACATTCCGGCTGCGGGTCCTGTCCCCGTCCACTCCTGAGTGTTCTGTAGCCAGGAGCTGAGACGAAGGACCGACAGGAAGAAATCGACACCTCAACTCAACCTTTCATGGAAGACAGGGATCTCGCGACAGGGTGGACACAGGACTCATCTCGGGCCCCTGCCCTTTCCACATGTGGTTCTGTGGTACCTCAACCCATCCTTTCCACACCCCGTACTCCAGAGGTCGTGAGGTCTCCGGGCTTCCGGGTGCGCGTTTCCTAGGGCAGCAATACTGCATCTCTCTTGTTCTCCGTGTTTCCCCAGCTTAGCCTAGATGCTGACACACGGAGGGCACCCATACCTGCTCTGCTGAATGATGGTAACAGCCACATCTACTGAGCGCTCACTACGCTCCAGGGGCTCTACTGGCCGCAGGTGCGATCTCACGTAAAAATCCTGACAGCGGCCCAATCATTCCCATGTTATAGGCAAGTAAGCTGAGGCCCAAAGAGGTTAAATGACCTGGCCAACATCACTGGCTGGTCAATGGCAGGACTGGGACTTGAATCCAGGGAGCCTGACTTAAGAGGCCTCTCTTGCGAGCGGCCCAGCACATCACCTACGGCGTGTAGCAACTGAAGTGAGTCAAGTTCAGGTGCTAAAGGAGCAGAGTGGAGCAGGACCAAGGCCTTCTTAGAAGAAACGTCTGAGCTTGGTCTCGAAGGATGAGGAAGACGCAGCCAGGGAAGGCACGTGGAAAGGGAGCCCTGAGAGAAGAGGAAGGCAGAGAAAGCACAGAGGTGCGGAACGCGTGCCGCTGTCGGGAAACTTCCTGAAGCTGGTTTTGCTGGAGCTGAGGAGCCTGGAGCAGGGAGAGGGATGCAGGGCAGAGAGGCAGGGCCCGCTGCACAAAGGCCTGGCAGGCAAGAGAAGTCTCCAGAGGAGCCCGGTGAAAACTATGCAGGGTGCCAGCCCCCCACCCCCACCCCACCGACAGTCTGGGCGCAGATTTGGGCACGGTCAGTGCTGGAGCGGGGAACCAGAGGCGACCGCAGCCCCAAAGCCAACCCCAGCCGGCCGTCACCCTCCCAGCTGACTCTGGCCTCTCCCAGCCTACGGAGATTCAAGTTCAGTCCGGAAAAGCAGTGGCCAGGGACCAAGGCCTGGAGGGGGCTGGGCAGTGTCGGAGAAAGGGGGCAGAAGCCAGGCCTCTGTGTTCCTACAGACAAAGGGAGAAAGCAGTCTGAGAGTGAGGACAGCATGTGACACCTGGGCCACAGGCCTCAGCGGCAGCCGCTGCAGCCACGGGGATAATGGCTCCTTTTGTCCTGCTCATAAATTCTCCGGAAAAGAAAGGGTTCCAGGGCCTGCTTCTCCTTGCTTGCACAATGCGGGCGGCCCGGGGCCCCACTGGGAGGGCTGCCACAGCATTTGGGGAGCATTCAGGCCCCTTCACTTGTCTGTGCCTTCCCCTCGAGCAGGAGCAGGAGATGGGGCGTCCTGCCAGACATTCTGCAGAGGTTGGGGGTCTGGGCCGAAGCACTGCCTGAGCCAGGAACTTGGTTGCACAGCCTCCTCGAGGAAACCAAAGGATCCTGAAGCTCCGAATGAGAGTCTTAGTATCTGTGCTGTCACCGCCTAATGCTTGGCCTCTCCCGCTGTCACCCCGGCCCCTGGGCCTCCACTCTCAGCAGGCTATGATGGCTCCAAGCACAGCCTTTGGAGCCCGAGAAAGTGGGGTTCAAATTCTGACTTTGCCACTAAGAATGGCAAGCTGTTTAACCCCTACAAGCCTCACTTTCCCTATCTGTAAAGTGGACCTAACAGCCCCTACTTCATAAGACTGGCAATGAGAAAATGCGTACAACATGCTTAACTTGAAAACACAGCCTTCCAGAAGGGCTCAGAGAGGGTAGAGGCTGGGTCATCCAGCCTGTCCCTGGTTTTCTCCAAAGGCAAGGCACTCACGTCCTGTATTTTATATTCAGACCAAGTACCGAGCTGCCTCTTATCCTCTCATTGGTGCTGAGGGTAAAGAGGGAGGGGCCCAGACTTATGAAGCATTTACTACATGCCATGTGCTACCATAAATGACCCAGAGAAACCAGAGGCCATGTCCACGCCATGCAGAGGAAGTGACCAGGATTTGAACCCAAGTCTGTCCAACCCTCTGCACCATGGTACTACAAGAGAAATTTTCTTATCTGTGAAAATAGCTCCCATGCCCTCCCTAGTACCTTCTTTTCTCTAGGGAAAACATTCCCCAGGCCTCCGGGGAGACGGTTTTGTGTTCTTCTATCATCTTGGCCTCTTTCCTCGGAACATACTCTAATTTGTCGCTGTCTCCCTTAAAAAATAGCCTCCAGACACAATATTCCTGTTGCCTTCTGACCAGTGCCAGAATAGCAACACATTCTCATCTCCTTTATTGTAGCTGCTATGTTTCTACTCATAAAACCGAAGATGATGAGGTACTCTGGCCATCACTTTATGCTGATGGCTCTCATCACTATATATTCAGCTTATGAAAATAATATGTCTCCTGTGCTCTGAACGTTTGTAGCAGTCATTGTGGATTTTTGTTGCGATAATAGAACGCTTTCCAACTAGTTCAGGCATATTACATTTGGTAGCTCACAGAATCTCCAGCAGGGCCAAAGATTCCAGCTCAGAAGCAACACAGCCAGGAACGATTCATGAGCCACCCTGACTAGGCTTCTCCACTGGAGACATTAGTGCCATTGGACGAGGTCGTAACCACACTCACATTGCACACACTGGCATGGAGCGCTGTCTCCAAGATAATCTGAAATCTGGATTTCCCACATGTAGCAACTCCTTCTTCACCTCTGTCGCTTCTAACTAAACCTCCCTGGGCACATGGCAGGGACTGAAAGAGTTAATACAGGTGTAACCAGCCTCCGAGAGGGCTCCAGGGATCCTCACCTCCTGGCATTTGTGTCCTTGTGTCATCCTCTCCCACACTGGATAAGGCCGACTGGTGAAACCAATAGGATTTTGCAAACATGACAGTGTGACCTTTGATATTAGGTCAAAGAAGACATTGCAACTTCCCGTTTGCTCTCTTAGAGCACTCGTTCTAGGAGAAGCCAACTGCCAGGTCATGAGGACACTTAAGCAGCACTCTGAATTGGCAAAGAGGTCTCCATGGCGAGGAGCTAGAGCCTCCTGCCAACAACCAGCCCAAATGAGCCGGGACTGTAAGGAAGCCATCTTAGAAATGGAACCTCCCGCCCCAGGCGAGCCTTCGGGTGATGCAACCGTGGCCACCATCTTGACTACAACCTCACGAGGGATCCTGAGCTGGAATCACCCAGCCAAGCTGCTCTCAGACACCTTATCCCCCAAACTATATGAGATACAAAGTAAAATATCGTTTGATATTTGTTGCTTAAGTTTTGGGGTAGTTTGTTATGAAGCAATGGAAAATTAATACAATACATGTAAAGACTTCAGAATACCGCCTAGCCTAAGGTCGGCCTTCCTTCGGCTGTCCTTATATTTATCCTTGCTCACCCCTGGGCCAAATATCAGAACCATCACCCGAGCAACCTGGGGAGTCTGGAAAAGGGAAAAGAATGCCAATTTCACTTACTCTTCACAGCAACCCCCTGACTGAGTATATTGGTATCTTCATTTCACCGATGATGGAAGCTGAATCACTTGCCTGGGGTTTTGAAGACAGAGATCCAGGATAGGAGCCCTGGCTGTCTGACTGCAGTTCACCATGGCAGCAGGCACCATGGGAGGCTGAACCTCACTGGGGGAGCCCCCAACTTTGTGAATTGTCACTTCAATTCTTTGTAAGTATGACATGTAGAAGCCGGGGGGATGAGCAGAAGCAAAAGGAGGGAGAAGCCAGAAATTGTAACTCAATCCCATGAGACTGGGGGAAAATGCTTTTGACACCAATTTCTTCACTATCACCCCTTTGGGGAGAGACATCAGAAGGGCACAAGGTTAATTCAGCTGATAGGAAGAATTCAGAGCTGACAGTCTCTTCTCAAAGATATGTCTGATTAAGGTGCAGGCTGTCTGGGAAATTCCCAGTTGTCCAAGGAAGCCCCCAGGCTTCCTGTTAGGCTGGGCTGCCTTCCTCACACCGCATTTGACCTGCCACCCCCAGCTGGATCTTGGGGGCTGCCCTGTCCCCTGCCCAGTGCCAACCCTGGAGTGAAACTAACCCCTTGCCCCCACTTATTTGCTGTCTCCCAAACACATACCCCAGGCTCTATCATTTCAAGGTTTCTCTTACTAGTTGCTGTGGGGTAAAGGAGCAGAAAATAAACATTGGGAAGTTATGGGGGAAGAGTTCCAGGAATATATAGCATAGAACAATGGGAAGGACAGAGATCTAAAGAAAGAACCACCATGACTCAAACCCTGATACAATCATATCATTGCTATGGCCCTGGGTGAGCAACACAACTTC
This sequence comes from Panthera tigris, assembly GCF_018350195.1. Lineage (NCBI taxonomy): Eukaryota > Metazoa > Chordata > Mammalia > Carnivora > Felidae > Panthera > Panthera tigris. Next base: position 67,155,235 of record NC_056676.1, on the reverse strand, counting down.
CTTGCTCCTCAGTAATCCGAATAATAAGGAGGCTCCTGTGCAAAGGGCAATTCAGCAAAAGCTATCAAAATCTACAGTACGTAGACCCTCCTGCCGCAAGAAAGTGCCCTACAGGAATACTCTTACCCACACTCAAGATTCAGTGCACAAAACTCCATGGTGACATCATTTGTAACAAAAATTGGCAATTTCTCATTCATCAGAAAATAGGTAAATAAATTATGGGGCACCCGTAGGATGGAACTGCTTGGCAGCTCTCAAAAAGAATGAAGTAGAAACAAAGAGAACAGCTCGTTTCTTCTCCTCCGGTGGTTTTCTGTGCCGTCCTCCACTCCCGGCTGCCTTCGTGGTGTCTTCTCGCTCCGTTTGCCCCCACGCCTGGCAGAGTACCTTGAAACCAGTGGCTGTTCCACAAAGAGCTGGCGATTCGTGGAAAGACACGGAGCTGGGCCCATGCTTTCTGAGAGACAGTCTTCTGACCTTCCTGAAAGCAGCTCCCTTGATACGCCAGCTAGAGGCGGAATGGGGAGGGGACCCCGGTCTCTAGGCTCCCGGCCGAGCGCTGCCCTGATAACTCAGGCCCTCCTCATCCTCCTCTATTGCAACAACCTGAACTGAAATCCTGCCTCTGTCTCTTCCCCTCCATCCCTCCTCTGTGCTGCTGCCAGAATAATCCTCTCCAAACACAGCTCTGCTTCACCCCACTCCCCGTGGTTGCAGAGGAAGGTCCCCGTGCGCTAGCCCAGCAGACACACGCCGCTGCCCCAGCCCCACGTTATCTCCTGCTGATCGCCTTTAAGAAGATCCTTGGTCCAGCCACCCTCACGCCAGCGTAAGGCTCCACCTTCGCCTCTGTGTGTAGCATTTTCTTCTCCTATACTACGCCCTCCCTTCCCTTGCTCTACTTCCCTGCTGGGACCCTTGCTCCATACCTAAATCACACCCGTCCTCTGACACCCCCTCTGGGAAGACTTCCCAGATCACAGCCTCTCCCGCCATTCCTACCACCTCACTGGCTAGGAGTTCCCGGAGCACCAAGGACAGGACTGATTCCCCCTTCAGCAGGGGAAATAGTTACCACTGAGTCTCTCTGAGTGCCCGCCTCCACCCCTACCCTGGGGACCTGGCATTTCCAAGGCAGCAGGTGCTCAATAACTACGTGAAAAAATGATTAATGAGCAAACCAGAGCAACGGATTACTACAGGGATAATTTCCAAGCGAATGAAAGAGTAGATGAATGAACGGCCCCGAATTCATGAAGGAATGATAATAACCGACCCGAGTTTCATGGTCACTGGTCCCTTTTCTCCAGACAATTAAAGTCAACAATGCAAAGATCGTCTTGGTAAAGCCAGAAGCTGAGGATATAATTTCCTCAGGATCACATGAGCTCACCCGGGGAGAGAAGCATGAGCAACAACAGCTACAGAAAAGGAAATACAGGTAGCCAAAAAATATGAAAATATGGTCAGCTTCACTCATGACTTTTGAAAATGTAATTTGAAACAAGACATACGGTTTTTTTTCCTGTAAGATATAATGCTTGTGTGTGTGTGTGTGTGTGTGTGTGTGGTGGGGGGGGGGGGATGAAAGGAAACAGGCAGTCTCAAATACTGTTGGTGTTACTAAATCTAACACTTACAGAGATCGGCCTGGAAATAACACATCAAATTTTTTCATCTTTAAATATGTTTACCCTTTGATCCTGCAACTCCATTGTTAAAAATTAATCCCATTAAAAAATAAAAAATAAAATTTAAAAAATAAAAATTAAAAAATTAAAAATTAAAAAATTAAAAATTAAATTAAAAAAATTAAAATTTAAATTTAAATTTAAAAAAATTAATCCCAAAGAAATAATTGGGCAAGAAGACCAAGACTTATGGGGCGTCTGAGTGACTCCGTTGGTTAAGCGTCCAACTCTTGATCTCAGCTCAGTTCTTGATCTTAGGGTCGTGGGTTCAAGCTCTGCATTGGGCTTCATGCTGGGGATGGAGGCTATTTTAAAAAAAAAAAAAAAAAGATTGGGGCGCCTGAGTGGCTCAGTCGGTTGAGCGTCCGACTTTGGCTCAGGTCATGATCTCGCGGTCTGTGAGTTTGAGCCCCACTCCGGGTTCTGTGCTGACAGCTCAGAGCCTGGAGGAGACTGCTTCGGATTCTGTGTCTCCCTTTCTCTCTGCCCCTCCCCCACTCATTCTCTCTCTCTCTCTCTCTCTCTCTCTCTCTCTCTGTCAAAAATAAACATTAAACAAAATTAAAAAAAAGATAAAGACTAACATACAAGAATTATTTCAATATTGTTTGTAAGAATGACAAATGGGAAACAATATAAAAGTCTATCTAGATGGTCTAGTTAAATAAATTATGTTTTGTCCACACAGTGGAACAATCAAGCCCTATACAGTCATGAAGCAGAGTATCATTCTGCATAGACAGAACATATGCTCCTATATCACTAATTGGCAAAAGCAGACAAAGAATGATATGATCCTTTTTACTGACGGTACATGCACGTGTTTATTTGTGAGTAGCAGAATTTTGGAAGCCTATGGCTAGGATTGTGAGAACTGTTGCTTTTTATTTTATACACTTTCATAGTTTTTTGAAAAATAATCATGGATTACTTTTATAGAAAGAAAAACAATCAGCGAGACCAAGAGGCAGGCGGGGGGCTCTGGCTTCCGTCCTTCCAGTCCTGGCCCTGCTTCTACTGCTCCTGGCCTCTGCTCTGTCTCTGTCCAAGGACGCAGTCCCTGGGAAAGGCTGCCCTAGCCCACTTTCTGAAACAATTAAAACAATGGTGCTTTCTACGGCAACGTCAAGAGCAACCTCCAGAACAAACCTTGGGCCCCCTTCAGACCCCACCCAAGGGACTGGAGTGCATGAAGGTCCTGCAGCTCCGGGAGAAAACTGCACAGGGTGGACCTTCGGGACAGACTTCCTCTTCTGTGGTCTTGCCCAGCTTTGTTCCAAGGTCAAATTGCCTGTGGCTACTGGCCTTGTAACTCGCCAGCTTTATCCACAGCCCCAGGGTATGAACTAATAGGGCCTGGGCAGGGTTCCAAATCAACCAGAATAGAAGGGAGGGAAAGGGGGTGTTATTTTAACCCAAAAGCTCCATGGGAAGGAGACAAAATAGTTAACATAATATTTGCTAATATTTCATAATTGTTGTATGCCTGACACTGTGTTGATTAATTAAGCCTTGGGGTCAGGGCTTTGGACAAGAACCTAATCTGTATGGCCCTCAGGTTTTTCCATCTAGAAAATGATAGGGTAACGCCTTTTTGGGGGTTGCTCTGCAGACTAAATAGATTATACATGTAAAATACTTAACTCGGTGCCTGGAGTACGATAATTGATCAATAAGTAGTCAATGTTAGATCACTCTTGTTGTAGTTACACTTCCATGTGTAGAAGGTGACCTGCCTTCTTTACCTCCCTCCCCTCTTGTGCCAGTTGGTCCGTTTCAGTGGGGAGAGTGGCTGGCACCACTGGGACCTTCCTCAACAAGCAGAGGCTCTATGACAAATATAGTTGGGTATCGGCCAATTAGAATGTCAAGGAGGAGATCCAGCTCTGGGCTAACTGCAGCTGTCTCTGGAAGGAAGTGGAAGGAGAGCAGCCAGTGAGGGATGCCAAAGCCTTGAAGGTAAGTGTTATGGGTTGAACTGTTTCCCCCAAAAGATGTTGTCCTAACCCTCTGTGTCTGTCATTATAACCTTCCTTGGGACTAGGGTCTTGGTAGATGATCAAGTTAAAATGAAATCATTAGAGTCGGCTCTACTCCAATATGACTTATATCCTTATAAAAAGGGGAAATTGGGACACAGAGACAGACACACGCAGAGAGAGTGTCATGTGAAGACAAAGGCAGAGATCGGGGTGATACATCTATAAGCCAGGGAACACCAAAGATTGCTGGAACCACCAGAAGCCAGGAGAGAGGCACAGAACAGATTCTCCCTGAGAAGGAGCCAACCCTACTCACACCTTCATCTTGGACTTGTAGCCTCCAGAACTGTGAGGCAGTAAATTCCTGTTGTTTAAGTCACCCACCTGTGGTGCTTTGTCACAGCAGCCTTAGCAGACTGACACGGGGAGATCTGGTGAGACAAGACAGACCTCTGCCTCTTGCCAGCTACGTGACCTTTGACAAGTTACCTCCTCTCACTGAGACGAGTGCCTTTACCTGTGAAATGGGGTTAATGCTAAGGACCACTTTATGAGGTTGAGTGAGATGCTGCATGGAGTACTCTAGACCCAGTCCCTGACATACAAATGCTCAGCATCTGTCACGAGTGTGCAAATTGGTCCCACTGGGGACCTAGGGTGTTCCTGAAACCTCAGTTGCTTCACAAGCATGTGCTTCTCCTCGCCTTCGAAGTTAGAAACCCCTCGTGGGTGAGAAATGAGCCGTCATATGGATTCCCCAGTGACAGCGGGGCAGTTCTCTGAATGCCATCAATGCTCAGCAAATACCTCTTACTCAATAGTGTGTTCTATATTGAGATTATATCAGAGTAAACTCTAGAGTAAGATCTGATGTCTTTGCATCCTTAGTCTGAAAACCTCACCTAAGACATTCAATGAATATTGATGGATTAGTACTGAATGCATGAATGAACTTTATGGGGGGGTCATGATTTGTCTGGTAGTATAATTGAATCTATGTTGAGGTATGGTGTTTTATCAAGAAATAATTTTAGCCACTGCCTGCTGTTGATCTTGGCCTCATAATAGGCTGGAGAAATGGACCATCGTAAGCTGAGGAGAACTGAACATTTACTGTGCCGGGTGCTGAGTTACGCAGATTTTGTTACATTCCCTGAAACAACATTAGGAAGTAACTAAAATTCTTACCTTCCTTTTTCCAATGTGGAAAGCCTTTAAAAGTCACAGCAAGGAAAAGAGAGTCAGGATTTAAACTCAGGAAGTCTGATCCCAGGGTACACACACTCCTTTATAACTCATTCCCTTCTTCTTACCAAGTATGTGGAAGCCAAGAAGGCTCTATAGTCTAGAGCTAGAGCCATTCTTAGGCTGGCAGGGACCTGCGCAAGCATCTAATCCAAGACCCTTTAAGAAAATGAAACAGAACCAGGGAAGGCATGTGACTGGCTTTACAATGACAAAGTGACCCAACTGGGACTTGAACCCAGGTCTCCTGACCCCCAGGCTAGTGTGCCTTGGGGGGATTGGGGACTTGGGCTGTAACTGGTCATTCACCCAAGTCCCCAGCTCTCCACCCTGCAAATGGGCAGGGAAAGTCAGGGAGCTGTGGAACACTGGCTGCCAGGCTTCTGCTTCTGTCCATGGAGAAGACTTGAGCCAGGAAGGACCATCCTCCTGAATGGCCCTCTCATCTGTCTTTCCCCTCTTCAGAGACTGAACTCCTGTTGTCCCCACCTCCTCTAAGTTTGAGTCTTATCTATCTGGGCCAGGTGCAAATGGGATCCCATGAGCACAGGGCTGAGGCTTTAACTCTGGGTGATGTGCTGCTCATTATTACTCAAGAACATGGACGGTCTGCCTTACAGTCTGTGGGCTCTGATGATGCAGAATATCATGGGGCATCTAGCCCTGCTCCTAAAAGAGACAAAATGATCCTTACCATGCCACTTGTAGGCTGAGGAGGCTGGAGCCAATGGCGTAGAAGTCCAGATGGCACCTCTGAGAACAGGGAAAGGACACTGATGACCATTGCCCATACTTCACAATGGGATGTGTGTTGCACCTGACCCCTCCCCTTGCCTTCATCCTTTCTCCAGGTGGCCTTGTCTTGCTGTAGCACCAAAGTTGTAGCTCTGGGTCAGGAGCTGACGTTCGGGCTGGAGGGCTCCGAGCATAATTACCTGGGATCTGATTCCACTGAAAATCACTCATGGTTGGTTCTTCCAAAGACCCGGGGTCCTTAAAGAATTCTCTAGAAACAGCAGTGGTCTCCTTGGAGCCCACAAAGTTCCTAAGCCCTCATGCAGTTGCCAGCATCTGGGCTTAATACTCAGGAAAACACTGCAAGGGCAACTGTTACATGTAAGCTTTTGTGGGTCACTTAAAATCACCTGGTGATTCTCCACCCGGTTGAGAGGCAGGCGGCACAGCTCTGGTGGATTTGGTTCACTGCATTCAACTAGAGTCAGAAAACCTTAGCACCGAAATGAGTCTGAGGCACAAATGGTTGGGTTGTTGGGGCAGCTGGGTGGCTCAGTCGGTTAAGCGTTCAACTCTTGGTATCGGCTCAGGTCATGATCTCGCTGTAGTGGGATCGAGTCCCGTGTTGGGGCTCCGTACTAAGCAGAGCCGGCTTGGGATTCTCTCTCTGTTTCTCTCTCTGCTTCTCTCCATCCCATGAGTGCACGCTCTCTCTCAAAATAAATAAATAAATGTTCTAAAAATGTACTTGCAAAGAGAGGTCAGATGCTTGGAAGTTAATAATAAAAAGGCTTTATCAATTTGTACTCTAGGTCAATCTTTTCGTTACAAGAGGAAACAGGTTCAGAGACAGAAAGTGACTTGCCCAAAATCACACAGCTAGTGTCAGAGGCAGCAATAGAACCAACAGAACCGGGGAGTCCTGGGTCTCCGTGAAAGTGGACACAACCTATATAGTGGTGCCTGAAATTTCACCATTAGGAATTGTTACTCTTTTTTTCATAGTATTTGACAGTGTTATTTAGGTATACAAGTAGTAAATGAATACCTTGTCATAATTATAAAAAAACTTTAAAGACCAATTATATTTATAAAGCCTCTAAAATTTTCCTTTTGTAGCTCTGTATCTTTTCCCCAGTCCCATTCCCTCCCTCCAGGAGTGTTCAATGTTAACAAACGCATGTCAAATCTTTCCAGACCTTTTCCAATGCATTTAGGAATACATTTACAACATGTAATCAGTTTTTTAAATATACTCGGATTTATTACGATATGTATTATAAATATAGGTATGTTATTTAAAATCTCAATTTATATACCATCCCATCTATAAATAAATAAATTTACATATATTTTGTCCACTTAGCCTTATATCTTGGAGCTCTTTCCACTGTCTTTCTAGAACCTTGGCGTCTTGTCAATGTTTCCATAGTATTCCACTGCATGGACGTACCAAATATATATTTAGCCATTTGTCTATCTTCAGACATTCAGGTTATTTCCCATCTTTTTCTTTTGCAGTCATAGCCACAATGAACTTCCTTATATACAAATCTCTGGGAGATGAGCCAATGTTTCTGCAGAAGAGGTATCTAGAAGTGAAAAAACGTGAGATCATTTGTTTAGAGAAGGTCTCTCTTTAAGCTGTAATGAGTCACCTTAATGTTTTCCAAAGGTTTCTCTCGTGAACCTTCTCTGAGGGTCTTCAACAGCCATAAACTTTCACCCAGAGTCATCAGAGCAACCCCGTGAAGACAAACCATGGCCCCTACTGCATAAAATAAGATTTCAGCTATGATTCATGAACTAAATTCAGCACAGCCCTTGTGATCGTGCCAAACTGGCTCTGCTGGGGGTCCTCACAGCCCGACTTACTCCTCCACCCCAGGTGACAGGGAAGGGGCACAGATCGCCTGGTCTGGTCGCCGGAATTCCGAGACTGAAGGAGTAGAGGGGCCACAGCCCGCTGTCTGAAGTGGGGGTGTGGGCAGATAGTCCCCCCCCCCCCAGAATGATGGAGAGCTTAAGGACACAAGCCCGGGGCTAGAGAGACTTGGGTTCGAGTTGCAGCTCCGCGACTTTTCCAAAGGCGTTTTCTTGGCAACCCGGATTTCAGGTTTCTCATCTGTGAGATGGAGGTGATACTGGTATTTACCTCCCAGTGCACTGGGGGAATTGATACAAAGCATAATTACAGGGAGAGAGCAGGCTGGTCACTGACACTTAGCCACCTGGCATTTACGAGGTTCTAACTAGCAGGATTGGGAACGGAAAATTGTGCCACTCGCATTCACCTTAAACTTATTTCATTGTAAAGGAATAGGGTTGTTGCCTTTTCCGTTGTTCCCTTTTTACTATCTTTCCACCCCCACATCTCAATTCCGCATGGAACTTCAGGTAAAACATCATTTCTATGCTTTGAGGAGGGGTCCCGGAGACCTTGGTCTCTGAGGATTAATATTGTGGTTCCGTGACAGGACAGGTGTTAGAGAAATGTGAACACCTTGGGCTGGGTAGCAGGAACAGTCGGGCTCCAGAGTCAAACAAACCTGGGTAGAAAGCAAGGGCTTCTGTGGATTGGTTGTGTGTCTTTGGCACGTTTCTTCACTTCTCTGAACCTCTAGTCCCTTCATCTGTAAAATCAGGATTAAAAAATAATAATAATTGCTTTGCTGGCTAATTGAGAAGTTTACAGGTAATGAAGTAAGGCTTTTGGCATAGTGTCTAGTCCTCAAGACGGGCAGCTGATCTCGCGATCACTTGCATATTACTTTCGGTAGACGATCTTGCTTTCTGCTTTGCTAAGAACCCTGAAGCAATCGGAAGACTTCCATGTCTCCCAGCCATCAACCATTCGCCCTTCGTATACCTGCGCCCGCAAATTCTGCCTTCTCAAAATGAGCCAGTCTTTCCATTTATACGTGAGATCCAGTCCCCCTCACCTACCCAAGGACATGGTCCCAGTGATTTTCCGTGTTCAGTTCTTCTCCCTCTACGGGATCAGTCCCATCAAATGAAAACATGCTGTGACTTCTCCCCTACTTTAAACCAAAAACAAAAAACCTTCTCATGATCTCACTTCTGCTGCCAACCACTCCCCCACATTTTTTAGGCTTCCCTTTGCAGCAGAACTTTTCTCAGCCTCATTCAGCACTTCCACTTCTGCATATGTGCCCAAAAGAATTGCAGGCAGGGTCTCGAAGGGATATTCACAGCCCGTGCTCCTCGTAGCACTACTCTCGACAGCCGAAAGGTGGAAACGACCCGAGTGTCCATCAGCAAATGAATGACTCCCATGCGGTATAGACGTACAATGGAATATTATTCAGCCTTAAAAGGAAGGAAATTCTCATTCGTGCTGTCGTGGGTGAAAGTTGAGGGCCTTCTGCTAAGGGAAAGGAGCCAATAGGAAAAGAAAAAAAAATATTATATGACTTATTCAGAGTGGTCAGATTCATAGAGGAAGTAGAATCGTGGGTGGCAGGGGGTGAGGGGATGGGCGGGAAGGTGCTGCCGTTCAGCGGGTTTTTCAAGGTGAAAAAAGTTTTGAAGATTGGCTGCACATCAGTGTGAATATGGCTAGCCTTACTGAGTGGTAAACTCACGTAAACACGGGCAAGTTGGTAAATTTTATGTTCTGTGTATTTCACCACAGCCGAAAGTGTTAAACAAAACAAAACAAAACCCCACTGAGCCTTCTCTGCCTCTGGCTTCTCTCCTCGCCTTCTTCCTTCGGCACACCCGTCAGCGATCCTGCTCACCAGCCCATTTTCTTAGCTTGGATTCTGGAACACACCCTCCCTGGCTTTTCCTTCCACCCCGTCAAATCCTCTCGGTATTTGCTTCAAAATGTACGCAGAAGGCAACCCTTCTGACCCCACTTCTGGAAGACTGAGGTAACCTCTAGCTGGTCTCGTATTCTTGCTTCTACCCTCACCACCTCCGTCCACTCTCCACACTGCAGCCCGTGTGATCCCTTTAAAACACGCCAGGCCGTGTCACTCCTCGGGGTCACACCCTCCGGTGGCCCCATTTCTTCCAGAGTGAAAGTCCACGTCTGTACACGGCCCCAAACCGTCCGCCCCCCCATGAACTCCGTAACCTCCCCTTCCCCCTCCGCCACCTTGCTCGTGGGCACCAGCCCCGCCTGCCTGCGACCCGGCAGGCACCGCTCTGCCTCATCGCCTGTCACACTGGCAAGTCTGCAGACCTAACTCCTTCACCTGAAAGTGTCCACACAGTGTCACCTTCCAGTGAGGTCTAGTCTGACCACCTGATTTTAAATAGTAATTGTCCCCACCTATACCCTTGCCCACTTCTCCTTTTTCCCATAGTCCTTCTCCCCGGAGCGTAGATACCATTGTAATACACTTTAGAAGGCTTCCCTACTTATTAGATTTCCTGTTCATTTTCCATCTCCCCCCGACAGAAGAGCAGCAGGGATTTTGTCTACTTGGTTCACCGACGTATCCCCAGCACCTACCACAATGCCGGGTGCGTGGTAAGTGCTGACTGGTTTTCCAGAGGATTAAACTACTTCCAGTAGTCATTCTCCCCCTTGATCTGCACAGCTGTCCTGTGAAGGCTGTCAAAAGATACTATTGTATCCATTTTACAGATGAAGAAATGGAGTCTCCAAGCGGCTAGGTGTCTTCACTCACTTAAGATCCAGTCCTTCATTTATTCAGCAGACTTCTAGTGAGTGACGCCATGCAGAACGGGGCTTAGAACAGAGATTTGTTCATGTCACTTCTTGGGTTTTTCTGCTTTTAAACCTCCACGCTCCCTGGGGCGCCTGGGTGGCTCCGTCGGTTAAGCGTCCGAGGCTTGGTTCCAGCTCAGATCGTGAGCTCACAGTTGGTGAGTTTGAGCCCCGCAACCCGCTCTGTGCTGACGGTGTGGAACCTGCTTGGGATTTTCTCTCCCTCTCTCTCTGCCCCTCCTGCTCTCTCTCTCTCACTCTCTCTCTCTCTCTCTCTCTCTCTCAGAATAAATAAACTTAACGAAAATCCGTGCCCCCTTTTGAGAAATGATAAAATTTCCTGCACTTCCCAGTTAAAGAGCAATATGGAACAATGGCCAAGAGCAGGGCTCTGGAGTCTGTGCTATAACTCTACCCCTACCCCATTCCCTGAACCTCAGGCAGGGTCCCTCAACAATCCCCCCACCCAGTGTTCCCATCTTACAGGTGGGAATGGCGGTAACAGCTACCTCTAGTCTTGTCATAGGTACTCGTTGAAAAAATTCAAGTAAAGCATTGTCATTAGTGAAAGTGTTTTCTACTTATCTCTATCAGCCAAGTGATTTTGCCCCAGTTGCTTTTTATAATTTGCGTGACAAAACCAATAGGCTTATTTTTCTCTTTGCCCGATATAAAAATATATCAGAATATTGAACAGACATTTTCAAACCCCAAAGTTTGATACGCCCACTCTCCACTACCCCAGTGCCTCTCAGCACCCAAAAATTGTCCAATGTGACCCCAAGTTAAGAGAAGGCCCTGGCCCATTCCTTCCTCCTTTTGCATCTGTTCCTGACAGAGGAAGAGCTACCGATTTCCAGCTGCAGGGTTGAAATGGAAACCGGCAGAAGTGCAAGCAAAGGGCTCAATTTCCCAATAGCTGCAGCTGAAGAGCGCGCTGAGCTATTTTTAAACCCCTTTTCAGAAACTCCTGTGCTTGCAATGGATCTATTTTCTTAACTGCCAAGAGATAATGCTTAAAAGGGATAGCTTGAAAATATTCCACAGCACTCATAAAAATGACTGAAATAGATGGCGCATAAGACAGCCTTTGTCTGGAGCGGCGGCCGAAAGCGAGATGAAGTCTTTCAGACCCCAGGGCATCGGTGCTGCCGGATCTGCTCCTGACAACCCGGGCTTTGTGTGTTGACTGCGCATCAGGACCAGAAAAGGCAACAAAACCAAACAGCAGTTGCAGAGGACATCAGAGACTTGGCATTTAAATCGGTCACCAATTCCAGGAAACAAGGGACCCCGAAATAACTCTCAAAGAATCCCCCTCATCTTGGGGGATTTGTAAACCTGTCCAAACTGTCAAAGACCAAAGGAGTCCTCTGCCCCTTCCTTCCCTGAACTCCTGAACTGTCTCTGCCTCCCTCGGGAGAACTACCAGCCGTGTGGTCATCTGCGCTAACAAATGTAGGCCTCATGCTCAACTCTGCTTTTCTGCACCTCCCACACCCAATCAAGTCTTACTAATATCGTCTCCTGGTAGTTGGAAGTCCTGTTCTCCGTATATCCCCACAACCACTGTCCTGATTCAATTCTTCCTCATCTCTCAGCTGGATTTTTGCAAGGGCGTCTTAACTAGTCTCCATATGTCTGGTTTAGTCCCTCTTCACCAACTGACACTAGGAATTTTTGAAGTATTTTTTAATTTCAAATATTAGTATGGTACGTCTTGCTTAGACTCTTTCAGTGTCTAACCGACCTCAGAAGACAGCCCACACTTGGGGCGCCTGAGTGGCTCAGTCGTTTAAACTTCCATCTCTTGGTTTTGGCTCAGGTCATGATCTCGCGGTTCGTGGGTTGGAGCCCCGCGACAGGCTCAGCACTGGCAGCACGGAACCTGCTGGGGATTCTCTCTCTCTCCCTCTCAAATAAACTTAAAACAAAGAAGGAGGAGGCGGAGGAGGAGGAGGAGAGGAGGAGGAAGAAGAGGAAGAGGAAGAAGAAGAAGAAGGACAGTCCACACCGTTTAGCAGAGTAGACAAGACCTTTCACGAGCAGCTCACTGCAAGCCTTCCCCAGCCCTGCTATAACCTACCTCCTGCTTTATGCCCAGCAACATGGAGCGACTGTGATTTTCCACACCCCATAGTATTCATTCCCCCATGCCTTCACTTGCACCATCTCTCTACCCTGAAATGGCACTCACCTCTATTTCTCAACAGGAACTATTTTATTGACACGTGACGTGAGTTTCACAAAGTGGCACAGCTTGATGTATTTTTACAGGAATGACGTACTCCAGTAACTGCCGGAGAAATCAAGGATTTGAATGTCATCTGCATTCCAAAGCCTCTCCTGTCCTCTCCTGACACCACCCCCTGGAAGACCGCCAATAGCCTCCCTTCCCTCCATCTTGATTGCTTTTGACTGATTTTGAGCGTCATGTAAATGGGATCATACTGTATATGCCCTTCTTGTCTGATTTCACTGAATATTACTTTGAGATTCACCAACATTGTCACATATGGCAGTAGGTTTTTCCTTCTTCTTGTCTTATAATATCCCATTCTACAAATATACCAAATTTACTTACCCAGTCTAGTGTTGATGCAAATACGAACGGCTTCCAGGTGTTGGTTGTTACAAAAGGGCTGCTATGAGCATTCTTTCACGGTTTTTTGGTGAACATAGGTATGCATTTCTGCTGAGAATTGCTAGATTATATGATATACATATATTTTGCCTGAATAGATATTGCCTAACAATTTTCCAAAGTGGTTGTACCATTTGCACTCCCACTAGCCATATATAAGATTTCTAGTTGCTCCCTATTTTTGTCTACACGTGGGATTATCAGGGTTTTTTTTTTTATTTTAGCCATTTTGATGAATTTTTAAAACTACGTCCGGCAACATCTGCCTTTCAGTTCGAGTGTTTAGATCAATTACTCTTAATGTAATTATTGACGTAGCTGGATTTAAGTCAGCCATCTTATTACTCATATTCTACTTACTCCATCTGTTCTTTGTTCTTTTCTTCCTCTTTCCTTGACTTCTTTTGGATTATTGAGTGTATGTTAGTGGCTGCTCTTGGATTTATATTATGCATCTTTGACTTAACACATTCTGTCTTTAAATCGTGTTATAAAACTTCATGTATAATGTAAGGAGCTTACAAGAGTACACTTTCATTTCACTCCCCTTTCTTGGGTTTTATTGGTGTCATACGGGTGCTCCCACAGGTATTATGAAATCTACATTTTTTTGGTTTTAAACAATTGTCTTTTTAAAAAAAATTAAAAATAAGAGAAAAGCACTTATATTTACTCACATAGTTTCTACTTCTTAAGCTCTTTATTGCTTTGTGTAACAAGTTTGCAAATGATGTCATTCAACAGAAGTTTGCTGAGTAAATGAATGGCTCCATTTAAAATAATTGAATCAAGACCCATAGTTTCTTTGAGGCTCCATTTCTTCATCTGTAAAATGGATAGAATAATATTTTTTGGCACCTCTTTCACACAATGGCTGTGATGATCAAATGGGTAATGGACTACTGGAAGTAATTGAATGCCCTGGAGAATCATCCAGCATGGACATCTTCAACTATTTCTTCGCCCTATTTTCTCCCTTGTTTTGGCACTTAAATTGTTGGCATTTTAGACCCTTTCGTCAGGTCGATATGCTGTTTTGTTTGTTTCTTGTAGTTTACATAGTTTTCCTCTGTGCTTAAGTCTGGATATTTCCCACTGTCCTCTCTTCAGGTTTATAAATGCTCTCCCCTGTCATATGAAATCTGCTGTCGAACCTATCTAAATTTCTAAATTTCTAAATTCCAAATTTCAGTAGCTGGATTTTTCAGTTCTACATTTTCAATTTGATTTTTTCCCTATAGATCTAATTCCTCGCTGTGTCACCGATCTCTTAATCATAGTTATTTTAAAGATTACGTTTGTTAACTTCAGAGTCTGGATCATCTGTGGGTCTATTTTTATTGTCTGATTTTTTTTTTCTTTTGAGTTTTGATCTTTTGGTTTTCTTTTATTATAATATCTGGTAATTTTTCAATGTTTTTATTTTAATTCCAGTAAGCTAACATACAGTGTTATATTAGTTTCAGGTGTACAATATAGTGATTTGACATTTCCATGCATCAGCTGGTGCTCATCAGGACAAGTGCCCTCCTGAACCCCCATCACTTATCTCACCCACCCTGCACCCACCTTCACTCTGGCAACAATCAGTGTGCTGTCTATAGTTAGAAGCCTATTTCTTGAGTTGTCTCTTTTTCTTTTTTATTCCCTTTACTCCTTTGTTTCTTAAATTCCACACATCAGCAAAATCGTATGGTATCTGCCTTTCTCTGACTGACTTGTTTCACTTAGCATTACACCAGATATAAAAAATACCTGGTTTTGGCGGGGGAGCCTGGGTGGCTCGGCAGGTTAAGCGTCTGACTCTTGATTTCATCTCAGGTCATGATCTCACAGTTCGTGACTTCAAGCCCCACGTAGGGCTCTGTGCCAACAGTGCAGAGCCTGCTTGGGATTCTTTCTCTCCCTTACTCTTTCTGCCTCTCTCCAGCTCATGCTCTCTCCCTCTCAAAATAAATAAACTCAAAAAATAAATCTCATAGCTCTTTATTAAAGGCTTGGCATTGTCTTGAAAAATTATACAGAATCTTGATGATGTTATATTTCTCTAGAGAGGCTTTACTTTTCTTCTTAGATGTAGTTCCTATAGGGGCAATTCAGCTTAATCCAATCGGAAATTGAATATTTGAGAAACTGTCTTACTCCCAGGACAAGGAATTTCAGCGGTGCCCTTGTGAGTCTGATCCATTGACCAGGGCCTTATCTTTTTGGTAGAATTTGAATTCCTCTAGTATCTTGAGATTGCCAAAAATCATGCTCAGGTTTTTAGGCTTCTGTCACCTTGTAATTGACTTAACATTTTTCCTGATAAATGGCAAATGGCTTGAGGGAAAACTGGTGTAGAATATCACTCACTCCTTTGCCACCCCCTTCGGTCTATCATCTTGGTCTCTCAAGTCATGCTTGCCTCGGTTGTGTGCCAATCCTTTCAAGCAGCTGTTTTTGGTTTTTGTTTGATTTATATCTAGACTCTCCAGTTATTCTTGGCAAGGAGAATTGGTAGATCATAAACAATTACCTAGTGAACAGAAGCCCCCTTTTTGTTTGGAAAAACTGCTATTCACCCTTTTTGCCTTACATGCCACTTTGTTAGAAAATTTCCTCTTAGGGGCGCCTGGGTGGCTGGGTCCGTTGAGCATCTGACTTTGGCTTAGGTCATGATCTCGCAGTTCGTGAGTTGGAGCCCTGCATTGGGCTCTGTGCTGACGGCTCAGAGCCTGGAGGCTGCTTCGGATTCTGTGTTTCCCTCCCTCTCTGCCCCTCCCCCGCTCATGCTCTCTCTCTCTCTCTCTCTCTCTCTCAAATAAATGTTTAAAAAAATTTAAAAAAAAAGAAAATTTCCCCTTAATATTGTTCACCCAACTCCTCCCTTATCTCGGACTCCTCACACCCGCTCATATGTGATCCCTCAATACCCTTTATAGTTCTCACACAGCATATAAACATTGTTTACCATTACCTGACTTTGTCTCTCTCTCTCTCTTTCTCTCTCTCTGTCCCATTAAACCCTGAGCATCTTGAAGCCAAAGCTGTGACTTACTCATCTCAGTACCCTTCATGCCTAGCACAACACCTTGTTTAAAAACATATGCATTAGTGTGAACTGAATTAATTCTCAATGGATGTTTAGGAATGCATCAAAATGGCAGCCAAATTAGCAAGAAATCGGGCTTCCTTGGCTTTGGACGCTACCCACTCTCAGCCCCCTTCAATCTCCTAGGCATTTCTCCACTGGCCTTAAGAGCGTGGTCACTAAAACTTAGGTGATGTGCCTTAAACATCTTGAGCCACCATCTTAAAAAGGTGACAATGATTCACCCAGATAAGTCACTCCACCTGTTCCATGTTCAGGTCCTTCGTACGTAAAATAGAAATATTAAAACCTACCTTTCCTGAGTTCATATGGGACAGTTATAGCTTTACGATTAAACATTCAGACTTTGAAGCTGGATGCCAATCTTGGCTAAGCTGCTCACAACAGTGTGACTTGGGACAGATTAATTCACTTCCCTGTGTTGGTAAGGAATTAACATCCATAAAAGTCATAGAGCAGTGCCTGGCACAGAGTAACTATTAGCCGTCAGTATTCTGTGAGGATCAAATGAAATGCAATGTAAGGAACCTATAAAACAGTATGTTAGTTATTACCATGATGACTATTATAATAATTAAATCATTTTCCCTGGAGAAGAACAATTCAACCCTGAGGCTTCAGTGGATGCTATCCAATGACATATTTAACATAAAGATATAAACACCCAACATTTTACTGTTGGCTTTCTTAACTTGCTTAAAAAAAAAAAAAAAAAAAAAAAAAAAAGGTATTTTTAGCCCTAACATTTACACTGAATGACTCATATATGAGAATTGAGGTTTCCCCTATAGTTCCTAAAATCTATAAACCAGAAACCCAGAACATTACTTTCCCTAACCACAGGCTCTGGACAGGCCTGGACCAGAGACAGCAAAGGAACCACACTAAGAAGGGGACAGAAACCTGCAGACAGTGTCTCCCATGCCCCACGCGGGCTTCCACACTCAGGATGAAGGTGCACTCTGAGGGTGTCACGGAGATGGGGACCGTGAACTGAATCTCTTGGTGACCAAGACATTGGCAAGGCCAGAGGGGACTTGGAAGTAAAGTTCTAGAGTTAACAGGATCCAAAGGGTTTGGCAGGCAAGAGCAAGGGTTCAGAGCAGCTGGCGAAGGCTTTGGTGTGCGGAATCTGCTTCTCACCAAAGGGAGGTGACAGTCAGCAGGAAGAACTGAAGAGGACTGCTGAATCCTTGAAAGACAAATGCCCTGTGGTACTTGTTAAAATGCAGATTACCAAGCCCCACCCTCAGAGAATCTGCCTCCGGCCATCCGGAAAAGACCCAGAAATTTGCGTTTTTAACAACCTCTCAAATTATTCTGACACAGGTGGTTCCTGGGCCACATTTTGGGAAAGCAGTGGGGTCCACTTGGCTTTAAGGGTCAAGGGTGTGGCTTTTGGGTAGGAGTGTCCTGCTGGGAGTGGGTGGCCCTGAGCACCCAAGGGTAGACAATAACCAGCTGGAAGTCAAAGATAGGCTGGCAGAAAAAACAAATCAACAGACACTTGTCTATTCAGTGACTTTGTGCAAAGAGTGAAAGGTAAAGATGGCCTTTGTGGGCAGATGAACTTGACGAAAGCACCCACACTTTTGGGTGGAGAGGCCAGACCAACGCTTGGGAAGCAGAGACAGGGTGGGATTCAGTCCCTATTTTATCCCTTAGCTGGGTGGCCTCACAGGACCTGAGACAGACAGAGGGGCCAGCACAGGGGGGCGGGGGGGGGGGGCTGAATCTTCTCACACCTGGGCCCTGGAGGCCAGCGGGGAGCGTTAACAGGAATGGAGGAGCACAGAGTCGACAGTTCATGTTCTGGGATCGGTCAGGACTGAGCCCATGTCTTTGCTTGGGCAGAGAGCCCTACCCTCTTACCGCACTTCAGGAACTTAAGCTAGAAAATACCACAGCACCATTGCCCGCCGCCATCAACGCCAAGGTAGCCCTTCAACAACCGTCAGGAGCTTTTGATAAACATCAGTAGCCCCAGTGACCACAGGAGGGCAGATGTTCTGTGTCTTGACCCCACAAACCCACCCCCAGGAGGAAGGTGATAATGAAAACAAATACAAGAGGTCATCCTACCATCTACAAACATGATCAGCAGACGGGCACAATACGGCTGTTCCCATGAGCTCCGTGTCCTCCAGTAGTCAATCCACCAAGCGCCACGCGAGGAAGATCTCCCCAAGGCACACAAGGCCTGGTCCAGAGATGCCAAAGGCAACCACAGAAGAACCAGAAGCCCACCAGATTCTAAGTAAGTCTCCCAATCGCACACAACTATGTGAAAGAGAACCCAAGCTAATTACTGTTATACCTTTATATTTTTATTGAATGATTTGGGGTATTAAGCAGTTCGACGATATTTTGGATGGGTCAGGGATCTGGTCTGAAGCTTCCTCCAGAAAAGATTTGGTTATACGCTGCTGTGGGAAGACTTCTTCTCTCCAGAACAAAGGCGAAGCCTCGGACATCCACTAGGAAGGTTTTGCTTACGAAGAAAGAGCAGTGGCCACCTGTTCTAGACTGGGCCAGCTACGTAATTTGTGGGAACCAGTGCAAAATGGAAAAAAAAAAAAAAAAAAGCGTGAGGGCAGAAAAAAAGCAGGAAGAAAAGCATTTTTTTTTTTTCTTTCTTCCACTCTCTCTCTCTCAACCCGTCATGCTGTCTTAGCTCAGGCTGCCATAACAAAATTCCGTAGACTGGGAGGCTTACATGGCGGAAACTTATTTTCTCACAGTTCTGGAAGCTGAGAAATTCAAGATCGAGGTGGTGGCAGATGGGGTTTCTGGTGAGAGCCCTCTTCCTGGTTTGCAGAGAGCTGCCTTCTCGCTGTGTCCTCACCAGGTAGAGAGAGAGAAAGGGCTCTAACTTCTCTTCCTTTTATGGGGGTCACTAATCCCAACATGGGCCCTTACCCTCAAGACCTCGTCCAAACCGGGTTATCCGTCAAAGGCCCCACCTCCAAATACCATCGCATTGGGAGTTAGGACTTCAACATACAGATTTTGTGAAGACACAAATATTCAGTCCATAACACATGGTGTTTTCTATTTGCTCTTTAGTGTTGCATTCCTCGAGCATGGGGATACTTCTGGGGCATTGCAGACCCTCCTGGGAGCCCGGGGTCCTGCCCCCTGACTTGGTGCATGGAGTGCACACAGCCCACACAGCCCCTGCCAGACGAAGGGCAGCAGCGGTCCCTGGGTGAGGGTGGAGGAACTGACGGCAGAGAACCCATCCACATCCCAGGCAGGTGGGAGTGGCAGGAGGGGGGCCCCAGGTGAGCTGAGGCTCCAAACCCCAGTGTATGTAACATCATCTCATCAGAGTCTGTCACTAAAACACAAATTCGAAGGCAAAATGATTGTGAATTTCAAGACAGTCACTGCAGAGCATTAACGCCAAGCACAGGACCTCCTACTGAGCGTACGTCCCGCGTCGCTGTCCTGGTCACATGCCATGATGCTGGAACTCGGAAAACTCAGAGGGAATTCAACATGGTGAGTGTGTCATTATTTCACGAAGTCAGCAACACCAGAAACTTCATACAGAGCACCATCTTACCCTCAATTTGTGCTCAAAAGTATTTAAACACTGGGATTTTGTAAACAGTTTTTTTTTTTTTAACGTTTATTTATTTTTGAGACAGAGAGAGACAGAGCATGAACAGGGGACGGGCAGAGAGAGAGGGAGACACAGAATCGGAAACAGGCTCCAGGCTCTGAGCCGTCAGCACAGAGCCCGACGCGGGGCTTGAACTCAACGGGCCAGGAGATCGTGACCTGAGCCGAAGTCGGCCGCTTAACCGACTGAGCCACCCAGGCGCCCCTTAAACACTGGGATTTTGAAAGTTCGAAACTATTGAAAGTAGGCCTAGATATAGAGTCAATGCAAAATTCACACAAAATTAAACAAACCTAGATTAGGGTGTCTCAACCTCAGCACTGTTGACATTTGCAGCTGGGTAATTCTTCGCCGTGGGGGTTGCCCTGTGCATGACGGGATATTCGGTGGCATTGCGGGTCTCTACGCATTAGATGCCAGTTGGATATTTACTGACTCCTCCCCATGACCCGTGGCTACCAAAAAATGTCCCCAGTGGTGCCAATGTCCCCTGAGGGGCAAAATTACACCTGACTGCAAACCACTGGTATAAAATTTGGCACTTTGCGGTGTTACTTTGTGTTTGATGAGCAAGTTACAGATTGTACTTACGCGTTTAAAAGTTAAATTCTAATGGGCTATCTATATGGTATTTTCTGTTTCTTAACCTAAAAAATTGTTCATGCCTACACTGCTATGCCTTCTTTATTATTCAAACACAGAGCATCCTACATCAGCCGTTTGCAGTAAGTGGAGAGAGGCTATCCTTTTGAGGAGGAAGTGAAAGTTGCCTTTCAGAACATTCAACAAAGATTCACTGATGGGACTGTCATATAATCAACACTCGATTACCCAGATTTCAAGAGAAGCAGATGTGTTGATATCCAGACAAATAAAAACCAGATTATGCAAAAATCATTTCCATTTGGCTTAACTTTTTGTGTTGGTTTGTTTCTGCTGCAAATCAATTTAACTGGGTCTTGTCCAGGCCAGTATTGAAATGAAAGAGGAAGCCATCTGGGTCAGTCCGAATCTAGAATTTAGAAGGAAGACTGGAGGTCAACGACTTGGATTTGGCCAAAGAAATGTCAGTGAACTAAATTCTCCCCTTCCTTTTCGAAGATTTCTTGGCGATCACTTCTTGGAATAGAGAGAAAATAACAGTATAGAAACTGTGGTGGATGCCACTGGTCCCCATCTAGAACCCCCAAATCTCTTGGACCAGCTAGAGATGTGTCTGCCTCCACTTTTGCATGGTAACTGATGACACCTGTGACTTTGCTCACAGCATTGGCCTCAGGCAATGGGCAGGTGTGGTGGTACAAGGGCACAGTTGCTTTGATCTGAGTTGGGACAGACCCTGAGGTATAGTTTCTGCTCCAGAGGTCCCTGTGGGATCAGGGTGAAGCTGGGACTTTGGCTGAAATCGCACCCTGGCCTACCTTCTTCCTCTTCCCTGTTCTGCTTCCTCCAACCCCTTACTTGTTTCTCCTGGGAGTATTTCCCTGATGAATCAGTTACACTCAAATCAGTTACACTCAGGATCTGCTTCTGGGAAAAACTAGCCTAAGACATTTTCCTTTTACCCACAAGACCACCAGGGAAATGAGGCCTGCACAGTGTCCCCCACCCCCAAGGTGGGCCTGGGCCATACAACCAAACCAAGAAGACATGGTTTAAGTTCAGGGCACCAATAAGACCTTAGGGTTTTAATATATCATCTCATTTTTCAGGAGCTATGTAGGGACAGAGCCAGAGGACGGGGCTGAGCCAGATCCAAAAGGGCTGTCCAGAGGAGGATGAGCATTTGGGGGACAAACTGAAACATCTGATTGCTTGGAGTTCAGGCTGAAACTCATGCCTAGAGAAGATGAGCCTTGATCCAGGGGCTTGAAGCAAAGAGGATGCACACAAAGGACTCGAACCCAAACCAAGAAGACTTGGTCAGTGGCCGAGCCGTCCTGCAGCCCTGATCTTCTAACTCTGGGTCAACACCCTTTCTCTTACGCCCTGTCCTGTACATTGTGGGGTGTACCCATTAGATGTCAATAGCATACCCCTCCACCCTCTTTTATGACAACCAAAAATGTCCCCGGGTGTGGACAAATGTCCCCGGGGAGGAAGCAGAGGCAAGATTGCCTGCTGCTCTGTGCTGCTTTGTGTTATTACCTTTTCTTGGCTTTGTTTCCCCTAATAAATGAACTTCAATACTCTTGGTGAGTAGAGACAAGAGGTGTCCACAGTGTCTAGAGCCAGCTCCCAAGATACATTTTGGTGTGTGGATGTTTGGCTTCGCAATGCTTTTCCTGACTTTCCTCGATGCTTTGTCTGTAAAGCAGATATACGGCTGCCATTCACGTTTGTACGGATGCTACTCACACTTCCTACAAAGTGTCCAGTCCATACCAGAGCCGTGCAGTGGACAACGTGCTCAACCCTGCATGGAAGCCCTGGGCAGAGGCTCTTTCTCCTGCCAGAGTCTGGAACTTCCTCTCTCTAAACTGCCCCACCTGACCCCCCAGGGAGTTGTGGAACATAAAACTATACTTCAAAATCTATACCATCTTTAGGCGAAAGCAATGGACTTTTTTACCCCACACAATGCCTGGCATGCAGTGGCTGTTTGAAAAAGACCAGTTAATTGGGTGAGTACAGCCACGGGCTAATGGCGCAGCTTGGCACGGTAGAGAACTTGGGCTGGGTGCTCTCTACAGTCAGCTAGATCTTGGGCTGAGACCTGGCTGTGTCTGGCTACGTGACTATGAACAAGTTGTTCACCACACACCTATCTTCCTCTCACCCTTAATCCTCACCGTCCACCCCCCTACACGCAAGCATTGTTGGTGGAAAGGAAGATCCAAACAGTCGAAGACTACTCCCCAGTAAACCATCTTTGGTAGGATAGTAGCAATGGCACGATGGTGAAAAACACTGGTTTGAGAGAGTCAGACACGTAGACTCCATTGTCTCCTCGTACAATAGGACAGTTAGGTGATCTACATTCCTAGTCACTAAGATACGACCATAAAGATTGTAATAGCACCTACCTCATGGTCATTGGGAGAGCACGATATTGTACGCGTGCAGCGCTTCGCGCTGGATGGGCACAAAATGAATAAATGCGGAATGAATAAATGAAGGAAGGAACAGAAGGCTGACCTGAATGGGTAATGGCCAGGGTGGCTAATGGGCTGTGTCTGGCAGAATATCCAGGCTCAAAATATGTGTGGCAGCTAATGCCCATTCCCCAGCCCAGCTGGGGACTAGTGAAGGTTCTTCCCCGCCAAGACACCATCCGTTTTTCTCTTCATGGGTGGTGTGGGTCCAGAGGAGGTGGAGAAGGGAGGCGGCCCTGGTGAGTAATCACAGGATGACAGATAGTGACACCACATGAAAATTCGCTTCCTGTGTCCCTGTTCGAGCCAACGCTTGGAAACACATGCCTTCCAAGCCTGTCGACCGTATCGAGCTTCCATTTGAGTTACCAAGTAAGGAAACTATCGAGGGGATGGCGTAATAATAATTTTTAAAAGTGTCAATATTTGAAGCCGGTGGGATCGGCAGAGAGAGCCAGTTGGTCTGATCGTTGGTGGGTCAAAAAGAGGAGTGAAGCCAGGAGCAAAGTCTAGCTTCAGCCTGATTCTGTGGGGGGACTTTGGAGCACGAACTGCTCCGTAGACTCGGTATCTCCTTGAGGCCCTTCTGGCAGTAATTGGCCTCAAGGGGCTGGGAATGGGGGGAATGGTAACGTCCCAGATAAGATGGTTCCTGATGGAGGATAGTTCTGCACAGAATGAGGCAGCTGTGAGCATCAGCACTCACAGCACCTGGGGGACCCGTGCACTGACGCTGCGGAGGGGACCAGAGCACCCCACCCGTAGCATCTACTCCCCGTAGTGACGTGTGTGCACTGAGTGGGGAGTTACAACAGGAGACTGTTGTAACAGGAGATTTCTTCCCACTGGAGAGGTCTGTGACCTCGGGATCGTTAGAAGAAACCAGTCAACGAAGGAGTGGATTTCTTTCCTCTCGCTGGGATGTTCCTCAATCATAACAAAAGCTGAAAAATTGCGAGTCCCTGTGTCTGGGCAGTGGAACAGTCCGGGGTCTGGGCTTCTCTCCTCAATCCTGAAGCACCTGCTGGCCTGGTCTCGGCACCCCAGGGGCCCCCAAACAGCAGATTCTGCCCTCCGGGCTCTCTCTTCTCTGGAAGAAAGACGGGTCTCCTGTTTTCTCTCCCCGCCTGCCCCGCAGGTGTCCCACTCAGTGGTGGCCTGGCAGCCTCCGCCGAAGAATGTCACTCTGGCCTGGGGCCCGGCCTCAGACAAAAGCCCTTTTGGAACCAGGCCTGCATCCTCTGCCTGCCAGGCCCCTGCCCGCCTTCCCGCTGCCAACTAGGGCTGGCAGTTGAATTCATCCCCTGGAACGGACGGTTTCCACCGAGCAAGGCCCCTTCCCTGCTCAGGAAGTAAAATGAGTCTGAGCCCTTGATAGCCTGTCCTTGGCTTTGGGACAAATAACTGACTGTCCTCACAGGGGCCGGAGGCGGCGAGGCCCACAGACGCGTGCGCTGCGGGCGGGAAGGAGGGAGCCCAGGGCCTAAAACACAGACAAAGCCCTGAACCCCGAACAGACCTTCACACCCAAGCCTGACCCTGACCAGGCCCGGGAATCGGCCCCTCCTGAGTCTGGATTCCTGGCCCTGCTATTTCCCAACAGTGCGGCCCCCTGTAAGTCACGGTCTGGACCCTCGTTTTCACAACTTCTAACTGAGGAGATAAAAAGGTTCCGAAATTGTTTAAAAAAAAAAAATCATATGGGAAGGTCATAGTTTTCTGATTATAAAAAGAAATACATGAAGAGAACTTAGAATCAAAAAGGTGTGAAGAAAAAATCTAAATATTCAAAATTATGCTAATAATTGTATAATTTGGGTATATTGCTGTCTGGTTTTTTGGATTCATGTACTTTAGTGTCAATGTTGGAAGCCTCAAATTCGAAGCCACTCAGTGTATTTTGTTTGGTCCTCACAGAATTCACATTCAATACATATATATGTACAAACATACATATATACATAAGGAGAACAGTACTTGCCTTGCAATGACTTATTTTGAAGATTAAATGAGAACATATAAGGTCCCAGTACATTGCCTAGCACTCTGAGCAAGCTGACCTTCAAAGGTCAACCTCTCACAGATCTAAAACCTCTTTTGGAGGGTGGGGGCGTGGGGGGGTCCAGCTTTTAACCTATTTGGGATCTTCCTCACTTACACTGCTCATTCTTACCCTTCCTCCCAGGCCAAGTCTCAATCTCTTTACGATTCTATCCCTCTGGAGCCTTCTCCTGGGTTGTTTCTGGGAGGCCATCAGCTGTGTCTCATCTGGACCAAGAACAGGTCCGATGTGGCCACTGAAAGTTCTGGCACGGTGTTGGAGGAGGTGTTTGTTGACTGTAGACTCATCTAGAATGGGAAACCTGTCATTATGGGATTTTGTTGGTACCTTGTCTTCCAGACCACCGAGGCCCTTCATGGCCCCCAATGAGGCTGGCTTGTTCACCTAGGAAATGAGAAATGTAGAGGTGGCTGTGACCTTAGAGACCAACCAACCCTGTCATCTTACAGATGACAAGATGGGCCCTCAGAGGGTGAAATGAGTACAGAGCTGGACTGCTGTCCAGGCACAGAGGCAGAGCAGACAGACTTCCCTTTCCTGCCAGCACGTACTTCCCTGCTATTTATTCTGCAGCCTCTGCCTCCTTGTGTTCTGGATTGAATAGTGTCCCCCAAATTCACGTCCACCTGGAACCTTGGAATGGGACCTTATCTGGAAATAGGATCTTTGCAGATGTACTCAAGAAGAGGGAATACTGGATTAGAGTCACCTCTGATCCAATGACTGGTGTCCTCGTAAGAAGAGGGAAACTTAGATACAAACATACAGAGGGAAAAGAGCCATGTGAAGTCAGAAGCAGAGATTAGAATTAGGCTGCTCAAAGCCAGGGGACACCAAGAAGTGACAGCAACCATCAGCAGCTGGAGAAGACAGGGGAGGATTCTTCCCCAGAGCCTTCAGAGAGATCACGGCCCTGCCCACACCTTGCTTTTGGACTTCTAGCCCCAGAACGGTGGAAGAGTAATTTTCTTTGTTTTAAGCCACCCGGTTGGTGGTAATTTGTTACAACAAAGGAAACTCATACATCGTTTTGGCCTGGTGTTCTCCTCTCTCCCTTGGTGAAAGAACACAACCGTAAAGAAACATACTAATTTATTCAAACGTGATATGATCTGGGGCCCACAGCTCCAGTCAGATTTGCATTTTAAAAGATGACTTCCATTAAGGGTGGTGAGATTGAAGCAAGACTAGGGACCCTCACAAACGGGGTTCTAAATCCAGCTCTGCACCTCACCCCCTGCGAAGAATATATGATTACCTCCATTTGCTAGGTGCCCAAACCAGGGTTCAAAGAGGCATAAGTGAGTGGGGCAGTGTCGGATGGTAGCAGAGAGGGTGGGTTCTGGCCCCATAGCCTCTGCCCTGATCCTCATTCCTCCCCTTCACAATTAGCCATATGACCTTAGGCAAGTCCCTTAACCGCTTTGTGCCTCAGTTGCCTCCTTTATAAAATGGGAATGAGAATAACAAAACCTGTATCTCAGAATTGACATTACGGAAATGCATTTTGAATAGGGTCTGGCACCTAGTAAATACTCAATTATCTTAGTTTGTTACCGGTGCCCAAGGCCACATGGTTGTAAGTGACGGAGACAACACGTGAACACAGGCATGTAGGCTCCAATGAATGTTTCGGTTCTGTAATTCTGGACTGGAGAAAGTCTATAACATTCTAAATGCCAGCTTTACCCACAGAACTCTCATTAGCAAATGAGCCCAAGAGGGTTGTGCAAACGATTCCATGACTCGATGGAGATACTCCACTCAATCAAAGGCGCCATACTGCATGACCACAAACCCCCACCTGGGCCTTCCTTTGGGAAATAGGGCTGTTGGGCACTTGTGGACAGGAAAGAATGGTCAAGCTTAAACTGTAGCCCAGATGAGGCTGAGCCATAGGAAGCCAGTTCTTCATTTGGGTCTTAGATGATGAGGGGGATGTGTGTGTACGTGTATGTGTGTTGAGAGGACTCAGAGTCACCATCTCCCTGAGCAGAGTCAGCCGGGAGCTCAGGTTCAGAGTCATCTTGGCAGCCTTGAAGAGCCCAAACAACCTCCCCTAAGAGGTGGTTTACACAAGTGGCATGAACTCAGGCTTTGGAACACAAAGGCTTGAGTTTGAATCCAAACTCGACCACTTCTTCTATTGGCAATATGGTCCAGATTTCACTTTCCTGCACCTCCATTTCCTTTCTTGATAAAATGGGAATGATCATTGACCTGATGTCATGGGGTGGTGGCAAAGAGCAAACAAGACAGTGTCTGTAAAGCATCTAACCCAGAGGAAGGACCTGGATTCCAGAAAATCTATGTTGCTCTGATAATGGCAATGATGAACACGAGAGTGATGCCCACTCAGAAGATGAAACGGGGGAGACTGCTGCCTTCCTCACAACCGTCATTGCCTGGGCAGCCCCTGGTCCATGCAGCCTCCCCACAGCTAGAGCTGAAAGGGGAAAGCAGATTAACAGACTTCAGCCCTTAAAATCCATTTGTAGATTCCTGGTTCTTTTTTTAAAATGCTTATTTATTTATTTTGAGAGAGAGACAGAGGGAGGAAGGTGAGTGGGGGAGGGGCAGAGAGAGATGGGGAGACAGAATTTCAAGCAGGCTCTGTGCCGTCAGCGCAGAGTCCGACATGGGGCTCGATCTCACCAACCATGACATCATGACCTGAGCCAGAATCAAGAGTCAGGTGCTTCACTCACTGAGCTACTTGGATGCCCCATGTAAATTCCTGGTTCTAAAGGGTGATGGCAAATCCCTTCAGTTTTGTTTCCCTGGGGAGTGCCATTAAGATTCTGCCTGGTGGAACTTCCCAATCGATGTATAAAGACCTCCTTCGAGAAGGTTGATCCTAAAACCAGCATCTCCGGTAAACACAGCCCTGTTGTGTGAGATGCTAACAATTACTGCGGCTCTTTGTTCTGTGTCTTTTGGCTGACTTTCAGTTCATGAGGAAGTGTCTGTATTGGAGCCAATTTGAATTGATTTTGCAAGTGAAATTTCAGGGGACAATGTGCCAGGTGCCTCAGAGAGCTGGAGTCTGGCGGATTCTCTGTCATCCGCTCATAATAACCCCAACCCAGGTTTGTCTGGTGAGCCGCGGTTCCCAAAGCACTATGGTGTCATGTTTGCTATTTTATTTGATCTTCACAATAACCCTGGGAGGCTGACATTGCTCGCCCCGTTTATTCCATTTTTACACTTAACAGACGAAGCCACAAGAGCTTAAGGGATGTGCCCAGGCTATACACGTAGCACCTGGCTGGTCTGGAAGTCGGACCCAGGATTGTCTTTAAATGCATTTCAACGATTTAGTGAGTATCTACTATGCATCAGGGATGCTGTGCTACACATTGGGAATATGCAGATGAATAAAGCATAGTAAGCCGCCTGAGTAGGAAGGGAGACAGGTGTGGAAACCAGTGTGACATACATTATAATTTGCACACGTATAAGAAGTTAGTCACTTGCTTCCTACTCCAAGCCTTTCTTTACAGCTCTCAACAGGCTTCCATTCCCACCCCAACCGCAACCAAATAAACCTGCTCTTATCAAGGTAGTGACAACCTCAGCTTGCCAAACGCAAGGGTCCGCTCCTCATTCTCACTGAACTCCAATTAATTCTCAGAAGCAATTGACACAGTTGGGCAATTGTAACTGGTAACAAACTAAGATAATTGACTATTTACTAGGTGCCAGACCCTGTGGTCTGATAGATAGCAGACCGTCCTCTGCCTCTAACATTTTCTTCCTGGGCTTTCATAATGCCAGACACCGTGAGTTTTTCCATCATAGAAAGCCAAGCTCCTTCTCAGTCTCCTTTGCTGAGACTTTGCTTTTCCTCTGATTGATTTGTGAATGTTGAAGAGCCCTGGGCTCAGTCAGTGTTGGGCTCCCTATTTGGGCCCTTCCGTGCTCTCTTCCTACGTTCCCTTCTGCTCCCATGGCTGCAGATACTATCCACCATCCTGAGGACCAAGTCCTTCTTGCTGGCCCCAGTCCCTCCCCCTGAGTTCAGGCCCGCATATCCGTTCAGCTTGTAGATATCTCCACTTAGACATCTTAAAGTTCATTATAAAATGAGCATACGCAAAACTTTTCATTTTCTCCCCAAAACTTGCTTCTCTATCATCACCCAGTAACTTGGCTCCTAATAGTCATGGCTGATGCCTCTCTTTCTTCATAAACCACACGCAATCTATCAACAAGTCTTGGTGGTACAGCGGGCACATTATGACTTGAGTTCACTCGCTTTGTCCATCTGCACTGTTCCCATCCTGATCCCAGCCATTGGTATCTCTCTGAGACCAAAGAAATAGCCTCCTAGCTCATGCCTCTATTCTTATGCCCTAAGAACTCATGGAACAGCCAGATGAATCTTTTAAAAGATATAAATTAGATCAAGTCACTTTTCTGCTTAAAACTCTCCACTGGCTTACCACTGCGTTTACAAAAACCAAATCCAAACTCCTTCGCATAGCCTACCAGGGTTTTCATCATCTCACTCATGACTTCCTCTCTGACATCATCTACCTGACCTGGTCCCCTCAGTGCCGTCTAGCCAAACCGCCCCAGGGCCTTTGCACTTGCCCTACCCTCTGCTTGAAATCATCTCCCCCACATCTTTGCAGGACTGGATTCTTATCATCCGTTCAGATCTCAACTCCCTCTTCTCAGCATGGCCTTCCCCCCCCAGTCATCATTAATTTTATTTCCTTTGAAGGATTTACTACCATCTATAATCCTGTCATTTGTCTCTCTCATCCCTGCTAGAATGTGATCCCTATGAATGTCTGGTCCAAACATGTGCTATAAGTAGAGCCCCAAAGCCAGAGCACCCATGGTTCTTGCATTTACGGGGAAGGTAAACACAACATTGTATATACTTAGAAACTTG
The DNA here is from genome assembly GCF_018350195.1 of Panthera tigris. Taxonomy (NCBI): domain Eukaryota; kingdom Metazoa; phylum Chordata; class Mammalia; order Carnivora; family Felidae; genus Panthera; species Panthera tigris. The sequence goes on along the minus strand of NC_056676.1, from coordinate 67,125,451 downwards.
TTAATTGCTGCGAAGGAAAAGAACTGGGCTCTCAGAGGAAGATCAGATGGCGATTGTTCTAAAATGGGTGATCAGAGAGGGCCTTCCTGGGAACAGGGAAGTAAAATGAGGCCTGAAGAACTGCAATGGGCATCCATGGAGAGAGTTGCAGGAGAAGCACTATAGGCAGAGGGGTCAGACACGTTAAGGGTATGTGTAGACACAAGGTGAGGAAGAGAGAGATGTATAGATTTCTTTCCATTTCTCTCTCTCTCTTTTGAAATAGGTTCATAGAATCTTATAACTTTGTTTTAACTTAATGTATCAAAAGCATCTTTTCATGTCATTTGATCTTTTCCAGTTTTTGTTTTGTTTGTTCGTGTGAACAGTGCTGCATTAAATATCTTATTTTTCAGGTTTACTTACTTATTTTGAGAGAGAGAAAGAAAGAGTATGTGAGCAGGAGAGGGGCAGGGAAAGAGAGAGAGCGAGAGAGAATCCCAAGCAGGCTCCTCACTGGCAGCACAGAGCCAGACACGGGGCTCGATCCCACGAATTGTGAGATCAGACCTGAGCCGAAACCGGGAGCTGGACGCTCAACCGACTGAGTCACCCAGGCGCCTCCAAATTTCTTATTTTAAAAGATATCCACATCCAGCACAATGGTTAAAATTAAAAAGGAAATACCAAGTGTTGGTGAAAACATGGAGCACTTCGAATGCCACACGCTGTTGGAGAAACGGTAAACTGATAATGAGCTTGAAAGTCTTCGGCAGTATCTACTACAGCTGAGCAGACACTGCCTGCGACTCGGTAGTTCTCCTCCCGGCATGTAGTCAACATATGCGTGTCTGTCTACCAGAAGACACGTACGAGAGTATCGACACAGCACTGCCGAAAAGAGCAAAAGCCAGAACAGAAACAACCCAAATACCCACCCGCAGTAGAGTCAGTCAACGGAAGAGTCGTATAATGGAATCCGTGGAGCAATTAGAATTGAACGGACTGTTGCTACACCCCACGTGGATGAATCTCACAAACACAACGTTGAATGGAAGAATCCAGACACAAAAAAGTAGACTGCATTGTTTCATGTTTCGTAAGTTCAAAAATAGGAAATTGCATCCGTGGTGCGGGGAGTGAGGGACAAGGGAGGGGGCAAGAGGGAAACTTCTGCAGGAAAGGTCATGTTCTGCTTCTTGGTCTATGTCGTCACACGAGTGTGTCACTTTGTGACAATTCATGGAGCTGAACGCGAGTTTTCCACTTCCCTGTATTCTATGATGCTTCAATAAGTTTTAAGCGTTTAGGATTATTTCATCAGGAAAATTCTTAAGTATGAATTTTCTCTAAGGAAAAGAAGTTTTGGCAAATGGTATTGTGGTGGGTTGGGTTGAATTGTGTCCCCCCCTCCCCCCGCCCACAAGAAGATATGTTGAGGTCCTAAGCCCCAGTACCTGTGACCGTGACCTTATGTGGAAACATGGTCTTTGCAGATGTAATCAAGTTACGTGAAGTCATGCTGGATAGGGTGGTCCCTAAATCCATGGACTGGTGTCCTTATGAGAGAGAGGCTTGGCCACACCAACACATGGAGAAGTCCATGTGACATGGAAGCAGAGAATAGAGTGGTGTAGCTACGAGTCAAGGAATGCCAAAGACTGCCGGGAACCACCAGAAGCTGAGAGAAACCATAGAACAGATTATCCCTCGTGGTCTCCAGAAGGAACCAACCTTGTCAGCACCTTGATTTCTGACTTCTTGCCTCTAAAACTGTGAGACAATACATTCTCGTTGTTTTAAGCCTCCTGGTCTGTGGCAATTGTTATGGCTGCCCCCAAGAAATCAAGATAAGCGCCAAATTCCAAGAAGGATTACTTTTTGATCCCCGCTCGGCCTCTTGGTAGAAGGTAAAGAATGTTCCCAAGCAGTGGTTAAAATTTAATCTCTTGATAACCTTCTTGGTTCCAGCCAAGAACAGGGCCTCTCCCTACTTTCCATTGCAAATGACGGGATCAATCCGTTCCTGTGTAAGTCACGTACAGAACGTGGAGTCTGAGGAGGGAGGAGAAGGTGAACGAAGGGAAGAAATGCGGCAGTTTTCAGATATATCATTAATCCCAATTTTTAGCTGTTTATGTTATGCGAAGATATTATTACTTTTTTAACTTAGTTCCTTCCTCATTGCATAATAATGTAGGTTTACTTTACGAAAATTATAAAACACATGAAAGCAAACAAAATACATGAAAACTACCCACTACCCCCACCCAAAGACGCCCACCATTCGTATTTTGGTATATTGCCTGCCAGGCATTTTTCTTTGCACGTATGTACATTTTTTTTATCAGAAAAATATCATCCCTTCCTAATTGTCTACGTATCTTCTCTTCCTCTTTACCAACAAACATAGATTTTTAAAAATACTCCCGAGACCCATTCTTCTGCCCACACACACATTTCTGCTTTTGTTTTTCATCACACAGTCCTCGCCCTGGGCCCCTTCCTGTGACCAACCCATTCTTTCACACAAGCAGTCAATTCTCTCTCCAGCCCTAAGTTCACATGGGAAGGCCTGGATTTCATCTCAAACAGTACAAAGGGAAAGGGTGTTTTCCAAAGACTTCTTTTGGTGTGGTTGCTGCTTTTCCAGCAAATATCAGACTTGCCTTCTCTTTGAGATCTCAGGAGCTGAGGGTTAATTATGCGCCTCTGTTCAGGACATGATTATCCTCGACATCAGGGCAAAGAACTGGTTTTAGGATCTTCCTTCACACTCCACATCCTTATTCCCTTCCCTGTCCCCTGCTAACATCCATCCTAACATGTGTGATTTGTGTCCTGGAATATTGTGATGGACGCTTTGTATTTGCATCTCCAGATTGACTCTCCGCTTCCCTTGGCCCAGCTCTGGGTCCATGGAGGCTCATCTGTAGGATGGGCATCACCGGTGTGCTTGCCCTCTGGCTTCTAATTGGGTCTGGCCAATAGGAAGCACTGTCAGGAGATCCAGAAGGTGGGGGGAAAGAGAAGCCAGAGAGCGAGGTGCTCTGCTGGGGCAGGTGTTGGCTCCTGTGACGTGGCCTTCTCCAGGCACTTGTCTCCACCCAGCCAGCCCCTTCAGGCGTAGGGCACGTTAGGTCACATGGCTGTTCCTCCTCCAGGGCACTTCACAGTCCTCACTGGTTGTTTTCCCAACCCTGCCCACACCTTTGCAAATACAGCTCGTCCTCAACTTAGGATGGGCTTTTGCCCCGGTAAACCCATGGTAAGTTGAAACTATCCACGTCAAAAAATGCGTGTAGGGGCACCTGGCTGGCTTAGTCCGTTAAGCCTCAGATTTCAGCTCAGGTCGTGATCTCACGGCTGGTGAGTTCGAGCCCCACATGGGGCCCTATGCTGACAGCTCAGAACGTGGAGCCTGCTTCAGATTCTGTGTCTCCCTCTCCCTCTCTCTCTCTCTCTCTCAAAAATAAATAAACATTTAAAAAATAAAAAAAATAAATAAATAAGTGCATGTAATACACCTAACCTACCCAACATCATAGCTTAGCGTAGCCTACTTTCAACATGCTCTGAACACTTACATTAGCCTACAGTTGGGCAAAAGCATCTAACACGAAGTTCCGATAGCAATGCATTGTTTCCACAGTATCCCTCCCTCACATCTCCGTCCCCAGTGAGGACCTGCCTCCGGCTTCCTGCTACCACATGCAATACCACAATAAATCCAAAGTTTCATAAACTTTGTAACTGACATTTTTTCAGTTCTTTTTCTGGTCTCAGTTTTGACTTTATGCCAAGCACAGTCATTTTATGAGTAAATCACGTCACATAAACCTCAAGTCTGTGTTGCTTAATTAAACATAGTGACCCTAAACCCATAAATAATGGCTTTAAAATGTGTTTTTTCCCCCCTGATTTTCCCCCTTCGGTCATAAATTGCATAATAAAAATGAACGACAAGAATCCCACAGGTTATCATATAGTGAGCACTTTGACGTGCTGGGTTTTGTCCTGAGCCTGGTGTGAGCTTTAGCTCATCCACAGAATGTGGAACCAGCTCGGACCGGCTTTTGAAAGCCAATTGTTAAATTTTCAAGAATTTTGTAAGCTGGTTACTAAACGCAGCGATCACTAAAAATTAGATTCTGTAAACGCCCCATTAAAGAAATTGCATTAAAAACGACTGTAATAATAACTCACCATTCACGTATTTCTAAATTATTTTGCTACCTTTAACTATTATCTAGGTTCAAGTTAGGTCTATTGTATCTGTACCATGGAAATACTGTATAATGGTGCACATCTCTCCCAATTCCACGTTCAAAGGTGTTACACTGGTATCTTGGATATCATCTGGGGGGGGGGGGCAGTGCATATTTGCACCATGGAAATTAGCAAACGCTACAAATCGAAGAGTCCTCCCCGTCCCCCGTCCTCGCTCCCGACCCGGAGTTGCTTGTTAAGCATTTACCAGCACACCACTGCACTTGACCATCGCGACAGTCCTGTGGGATTGGTACTTTTTTCATTTTATAGATGAAGAAGTAAGGTTTAAAGGAGACAAATAGCTATCCTAAACCCTAGACTTAGTGGAAGGTATAGAGGCAGAAGTGCAATGATAATGCGGATAACCCCAGGCCACTCCCTCCCAAGGGTGTCATGGAACCATAGACGTGGTAGCTAGGTCAGATTTTGTTGGATAGCACCCTTGTGCAGACAAGGAGACCAGACAGAGGGGTTACAAGTCTGCCCAGGCTTACAAGAATGGCTGTTCCAGAAAATACCATGGTCCCAGACAGGATCTGATTGACCCTGCCTGGGTCACGTAGCTGCCCCTGCTTCAATCCTGTGAGTCAGTCCAGCGTGGCTGCTGGGCATGCCACCTGCCCCCGTGGGTAAAGGAACCAAGGCTGGAGGGCTCACCGAGCAGACACGCAGGGGGTGTCTACAGCCTTCTTACCTGGCCCCAGCCAGCGGGACCACTGGGACACGCACGGGGACAGGTAGAATCAGAGTGCTAATGGTGACCGCTTTCCTAGTCCTCAGAATGTGCATCACACATCCTGAGTCATTTCATGTAATAACCCCGTGAAGTACAGGCTGTTATTAACATCATCACCCTCCCTTTGCAGAGGAGATAACTGAGGATCAGAGAGGCCGAGAAACTTGCCCCACATCGGCAGCTAGTGAGGGGCAAGGCCCGGATGGCGGCCCCACTGTCTGTCTCACCTGCCTCCACGCTGCCTGGCCTGGCTGCACGGCTCTGCCAGACCTGCCTCACAGCGCTGGCGACAGGACCGAATTAGACAACAATGCCTTGGAGAACCCCGAAGCTCTATAAAAATGAGTGCCTCCTCTGTTTCCGTGTCATCCTTTATGTTGGAATCAAGGCAGCGATACAAAAGCAGATGTGGGGCACATTGTAGGTCAGCCTGTCCTCCCTAGCTCCTCTCCAGTGTTCCCACCGGGAGAGTCACCCCCTGGCCGTAAGCCACGTCTACAGACAGGCTCCGGCAAACCTTAAACAGGTAACTTAGGAGAGGCAATAATGCTTTGATTAGACCTCCAGTAGGGGCTACGTGTTCTCCAGTGGGGGGGCTTTGCGAGGGGCCCAGAGGGCGGGGAAATCTTGCACGTCGATGAAGGACAGCTGAGGCAAGCGGGACTCAGGTGGAGAGGAGGCGGGAGCCTGTTGAAGGTGGGGGTGGGGTGGGAGGGGTGCTGCAGGGCGGAAGGAGGGCTCTGAGGATGGGAGAGGCGCTACCCAGGAAGTGGCAACCCGTGCCAGGGTGACTCTTCAGAACCTCGGCCATTCGAATCTGCGTGAGCTGGAAGGAGCTGCCCGTTGTACAGATGAGGACACTGAGGCCCAGACCTGCTCTGAATCAGGCTGTTGTGGCCGCTTTTCTGGCTCACGAGGCGACTTCGGTTGACGCCTCAATTCCCTAGAAGTGCTCTTACAGGAGGGTTTCCCTTGCCTGGGGCAGACACAGGGAGCCACCACCAGAGATGCAGGGGTGCAGAAAAGGACACAGGCAGAGAAGCCACAGGATGCCCAATGAGATCTTCCTCGAGCGCTTTCCTGCCCGTCACTGTTCCAGCTCCATGGGGAGCTGTGTCCGTGTGCATGTCACTTTCCCAAAGAAACTCCGAAGCCCTCTGCCTGGTGGTCAAGACCTCCCTCCTCCCCTGCTTGCCACCCTCCTGCCCTTCCTTGCCAACAAGGGCAACACCGCCTACCCCAGGACCCAGAGCTGCGTTTGCCGTGGCCGACGGCCTGTGTTTTACATTCTGTCTTCACCGCTGGCTTCTCAGCTCCAGGAAGGGCTCTCAGGTAAGACTTGTTAGTGCTCAGGGAGGCTTTTACCCACCTACTGGCAAGTTCTTCTCCCTTCCACTGCATGGCTCCTGCAAAGCTTCTTGCCCACCACATGACTTTGGCCAAGTCCCTTCCCCAATCTGGGCTTCATTGTCCTCATCTGGGAAACGAGGGCAGGGGACAGATGATGTGATTACTAAGGTCCCTCTTAGAACTATCTTTCCACGAAATTAGGAGTAATACCAAATGGCAATCCCCCGTGTTTCTGCAGCCTTTTACAGTTCATAAAGCCCTTACTCATCCTTCTCATTCAGCAGATTGCCTTGGAAACAAGATTTGCCTACAGTTAGACCAGCTCTCCGGAGTCCCGGCCCCAGGGAGGTCCCAGCAGGAAGGGCGGTTCCAGGAACTGGCCTGCCTGGGCTTACCCTGAGGCCCTGAGAAGGACTGTCTGACTATCTGTCCCTCCAACTCAGGCTGCCCTTCTCTGAGGCCTGGCAGGGGGTCCAACTGAGAGTGGCCAGACCAGTAAAGCCACCTCCTTGCATAATCCAGGCAAGGCAGGGCCCTGAACTGAGCAGTGTAGGCATCTAGGAAACACCTAGTTCTGAAAAGAACTTATGTAAACCGTTCCAGGAGCCCTGTGTAGTTCACTGCCTTATTCATTCAACAAACACATCTTGAACATCTAGGATGGAACCTCGCTGGGCGAGGCACTTAGGAGAAAAAAATGTGCCTCCTTCTCTTAAGGAGCCCACCATGGGGGAGAGAGCCCAGAACGGATGCATCCAACACGACCCATCACTCTTTAGCTGTGGGACCCTACAACACTGTGTACCCTCTGAACCTGTTTTCTCACTGGCCAAATGGGGTCAATGACATCCTGCCTTTTGTCTCATCTTCTGCAGCTCCCCACATTCTCCAGAACAATCTCTGTTTCACAAATACCCCAGACTCTTTAAAAAACTCTTTTTTTAAATTTTATTGTTAATTTTTGAGAGAGAGAGAGAGAGAGAAAGCTTAATTCGGAGAGGGGCAGAGAGAAAGGGGGAGACACAGAATGCGAAGCAGGCTCCAGGCTCTGAACTGTCAGCACAGAGCCTGATGCGGGGCTCAAACTCACCAACTGTGAGATCATGACCTGAGCTGAAGTGGGACGCTTAACCAACTGAACCACCCAGGCGCCCCATGAATACACCAGACTCTTAATGCTTGCATTGCTTTGCATCACTGCTCCCACTGCCTGGGATGCCCCTTCCCACGTATGTCCCCAAAATACCTGCTCAACGCCAGCATCTAGCACGGTCCAAAGCATAGTTAAAGATGAATAAATATTTGCTCCGTGAATAAATCCCACAAGATCAAGTGTCTCCCCCTCGCTGCCCTCCCTCTCCGTGCCCCCTGCTCCCCTTCTGTCTCTCCCTTGGCCATACCTGATCTTCAGGGCAGAACAATTATTTGTTCCTCTCTCCCATTAAATTGCAAAATCCTCCTGGGCAGACACCGTGAATGACACAGAACATTAGTGTTTAGTAAACAATAGTAAAAGTGAAAAACAAGTTGGCCGGGAAAGGCATTATTATCTTCCTTTTAATAATGACTCTTAGGTTCTGAATAAACCCCCAAAGAATTTTTTGAATCATCCTGGAAGGTCATGCAACTTGCCTAATCGCGCAGGGCCCCAGGCAACCTCATTTTCTGACCTGAATCTGAGCTGTCAGACCACAGTTCTAGGCGTTTAAGAAAAAGTACTTATTTCACAAATCCTAAATGCAGATTTTCCAACATCTCGCATATTGGGATACATTTTTCTTTCTTTAGTTGTACATAAAATAATGGTCATGTCTCTTATAAGTGGTGTATCCTTTGATCTGATGAAGTACGTTATCAGTTGTAGTTGGGAAAACTGAAAGCAACCTGTATTTGGCAGCTATCAATTAAATAAATGAAGGCACTTTTATGCAATTGAATAACACAAGATAATGATAAAACTGCTAATAATTATGGTTAATTACAAATTATGGGTATTTATGTGTATGGATAAAAGCCATTTGTGAGATTTTGCTTTGCTAACAAAATTTAGCTTCAATCTGATTCCATTTTTGTTTGAAAAACACTCTGGATTGATAGCCCCCCTAGTGTATGTGAGGATCACCTGACACTAATAAGATTAGAGCTGTTCTTTTTTCACAGCTGAGTTAATTACTCCTAAAAACAGCAATTCCAATGTTATTTTTTTATTTGGTTATTTGGAAATACTTTCTAAAATATTCTAAAATAAAGTGTTTATTTTTGAGAGAGAAAGAGAGAGAGAGAGAGAGAGAGAGAGAGAGAGAGAGAGAGAGACAAAGCGTGAACAGAGAAGGGGCAGAGAGAGAGGGAGACACAGAATCCGAAGCGGGCTCCAGGCTCTGAGCTGTCAGCACAGAGCCCGACACCGGGCTCGAACTCACGAACTGCAAGGTCATGACCTGAGCCGAAGTTGGATGTTCAACCGACTGAGCCACCCAGGCGCCCCTATTTGGAAATACTTTTTTTTTTTTTAATTCTTTTTAAAGTAGGCTCTGTGCCCATTATGGGGTTTGAACTCATGACCCTGAGATCAAGAGTCACGTGCCCTATTAACTGAGCCAGCTAAGCGCCCCTTCCTTAATTATTTACTTATAAGCTTATTTTGAAATCATTTCTTACAGAAAATTTGCAAGAGTGGTACACAGAACACTTGTATACCCTTCTTGTGCATTTCTTTTTCTCCCTCCAGCTGGTCTCCTATATTTGTGCTCACAAAATTTTTTATGAAACAGTTGAGAGTAGGTTACTATAGCATGTCCTTTTAACTGTTAGTATTTTATATTCATTTCTTACGAACAAGGATATTCTCTTAGAAAGCCACAGGCCAAAAGCAAATTCCAGACACGGGAGATTGATACAATACTTTCTTCTGAGCTACTGTCCATCCTGCAACCTAATCAATTATCCTCATTAGATCCATTACAGGAACTTCTTTTTCCGTGTTCAGAACCCAGTTCAGGGCAGCGCACCGCTTTTGGCCGTCACGTCTTTTTGTCTTTATCTGGAGCAGTTCAGCAGACTTTCTTTGTCTTTCATATCAATGACAGTGTTTTAGAACACAGGCTCGTATTTAAAAAAAATTTTTTTTAATGTTTATGTCTGAGAGAGAGCAGGAGGCAGAGTGTGAGTGAGGGAGGGCAGAAAAAGGAGACGCAGAATCCGAAGCAACCTCCATCCAGGCTCTGAGCTGTCAGCACAGAGCCTGGTGCGGGGCTCGAACTCATGAACAATGAGATCATGACCTCAGCCGAAGTTGGACGCTTAACCGACTGAGCCACCCAGGTGCTCCACAGGCCTGTATTTCATAGGATGCTCCTCGATTTAGGTTGTCTGATGTTTCCTTATGATTTCATTCAGGTTATACACTTTTGGTTGGAAAACTGCATAAGCGATATTGTGTCCTTCTCAAGGTATCACATCTAGAGACCCATGACGTCTGTCTGTCCCTTGGTGGTGATACTAACTTTCATCACTTTCTTGTCACTTGTGCCTTCTTCACAGTGCAGTTTTTATTTCTCCTTTTGTAACTAACAAGTAATTTCTGGGAGGACACTTTGAGACAGTGTAAATTTCCCATTCCTTATCAGACTTCTTCCCTAGCTCCTGTGTAGAATCCACTGATGAATCTTGACCCCGTTTTTACTACATAATATAGTGACAAAGGGTGATTGTTCTGATGTAATCATTTCTGCTACATTAATTGTAAGGAAGAGCTCCTCCTAAGTTATTTGCTTATTATCAAAATGGGCTGTAAAGGCTTATTTGATTCAACAGGTTACCGGCCATTACTGTCTATATTTATCGTGATGCTCAAAATGGTCCAGGTTTGACCAGTAGGAGCCCATTCACGCTGGCTCTTGGACCTTTTCACATGTCCCATGTACTTTTTCTTTTTCTTTGGTTTTTTTTTTGTTTGTTTTTTTGTTTTTTTTAGCATTTCCTTCTGGCTTTTCTTTCTGGCACAACAAGGTGTTTCAGGCTAATCTTGTACCTTCTATGCCCCAGCCTTGGAATCAGCCATTTCTCTGAGGGGCCACCTGGTTTTAGTGGCTAATGGCATTTAGAAAGGAAGAGTGTTCTACGCACCAAATCTGAGTGTGTACGGGCATTCCGTTTTCTTCCTTTCAGTTATCTGTGTCTTCTACTTTAAAACACAAACATATAGTCCTTTATAATAAGGAGGAAAAAGCCTAAAGTTATTTTTACATTATTTTCAAAAAGAAAAACAACCAAAAGACAGTAGACTTTTACAAATCGCCTTGGTCCCTGAGGACAGTTTTCATCACACATTGTCCTGGACGCTAGGAATACATGTGGCTCACGGGCAGGGTCCCGATGCTGTCACCAGTAGAAGAAGGCTGGTGATATGCGGACGCGTACACAGGTGCTTTCTCATAATATAAGCCCCCTCTGCCTTGACTGGGGACCAGGCAATGATGTTTTGTGAAACTACTTACCAGGTTGGTCAAACGCTAAGCGTTCTTGCGTAGCGATTTCTATTTCGGAATGTTCTGCTCAGTGTGGCAGAGCGTGGCTATTTGAAATTCTTGCTGCAAAGATGTTACAGCTGCTTTAGACAAAAGGCTGACAAATCTCTGTCACCACCTCCAAGGCACAGGGAGAGAACTGAAGGGAAAGGGAGGGCCCCTCTTCTGGAGAATAAAGTGGAAAAACACTTCTCTGGGAATGCAGGAGCGGGGAGGGCTGGCGTTTCACAGGTAAAGGGACATTTTTGAGCCATTCTACATGGTTTTTTTTATAACTTTATTCTGGTTGTCAAATTAATATGTGCTGAATCTGAAGGGGAAAAAAAACCAGAAAAACATAAAGAAGAAAAGAGCAGTCTCTCCAAATCCCTCTCCCAGACGATAGACTGCCAGTATTTTTGGCATATTCTCCTTCTAGCCTCTCTTCTAAGCATGAGATCAGTTGTACATATTTGAGCTCATGCTGTTTGTATAATACCCTCTCTTCCTCCTCTCAGTTGGTATGCTGCAAGGATTCTCCCACATAATTAAAAGGCACATTATAAAGCAAGTTGCAGGATAAGACATATAGTCTAGTTACCAGGGGGGAAAAAAAAGCACAAGCCAAAATAATGTGTATTTGCTAAGCACACATGGAAAGTATTTTTGTGAAGCTCTGAATGGACACATTTCAAACTCAAAATAGTGGTTATCTCGGGGGAGACAGAGGGAGAAGAAAGAAACTGGTGCAGGAAAACAAGGGGGGTTCGCTTTCCCTGCAATGCCCAACTTGGAAAGAGAGAGAGAGAGAGGTTCTAGCACATAATCAAAATTATTTTTGAGTTAAGTTTTATTGTAGGTATCATTATAGTGTTTAATATTATATGTCAGCACATTATTTTTTAAAATTTATTTTGCGCAAGAGAGAGAGAGCGAGCAGGGGACGGGCAGAGAGAGAGGGAGAGAGAGAATCCCAGGCAGGCTCCGTGCTGTCAGTGCAGAGCCCGATGTGTGGCTTGAACTCACAAACCATGAGATGATGACCTGAGCTGAAGTCAAGAGTCAGACGCTTAACCCCCTGAGCCACCCAGGCACCCCAGGCTGCACCTTATTTTAGCCTTCTTGCTAAGATGGGGCATCAGAATTTTCTCAAAATTTTAACTATTCTCAGGAATTTAGTGGTGAACTTCTCTGGGTACAAATCTTTGTCTTAATCTTGGGTGACTTCCTCTGCATGAATTCCTACAAGTGGAATTCTTAGACCATGTCCATCAAGTCACACTCCTCTGAGCACGGCATGTTAGTGTCCACCTCACCGCATCTTCACAAGCACTGAGTATTATCACTTTTTAGATTCATAACTAATTTGGTGCTGACTCATTTACTTTTAATGAGTATTTCTCCACTACCAGTGTATCTACTTTTTTAAATATATATTCATTAGCCATTTTCTCTGAGGAAGAATGTTTCTTAATTGACTTTAAGTGAAGAAGAAAAGCAAAAGCTCTTAAAGGAGGAAGCAATGGGGCTATATACCTTGAATGGCATTTGTCTTTGTTTTTGGAGATTTCTTCCTTTCACTGCTTGGGAGAAGGAAAAGCTGAGAAAAAGCACCTTGGGGGTCAGAACAACAGGAGTGACATCAGCTATGAGTCACTCTAAAGCTCATAAAGTTAATCTTCCTAAAACTCAGCTCTGGTTATATCACTGACCCGCCCACACCTTCATTTTCCCATCACCTGTCAAGAGAAAGTTCTCAGTGGAACCCATTCCACCTTCTCAAGCACGTTCCCCCCATCGGGTGCACATGTCATATCCTCCATTCGATGGACTAGGTGCCATTCTTCAAACACACAGCCCCAGCACTAATCTTTCTTTTGTTCACACTGTTACTCCCTCTACTGCAATACGCTGTCTGCTTGACCCCCTCCCCAGTCTTCTCTTCCTTCAACAATTCCAAAGGGCACCTCTTCCTCAAGCAGGATTTTGCTCATGCCCTAAAATTCAAGTGACTTGTCATTACTTTTAACTTCTATCTTTTCTTGAGGCAGGAGTTAGGGCCAAGCTTCCAACCCTAGTCTGTTGATTTCTCCTGCTTTCTACATGGTGCATTCGACAAATTATTTTTTCTAATTTTTTTTTTTTTAGAGAGAGAGAGAGAGAGCACGAGCAGGGGAGAGGAGCATAGAGAGAGGCGGGAGGGAGAGAAAATCCCCAAGCAGACTCTATTCTCAGCATGGAGCCCATCGCGGGGCTCGATCCCACAACCCTGGCATCATGACCCGAGCCAAAATCAAGAGTCCAATGCTCAACTGACTGAGCCGCCCAGGCACCCCATGGGAAAATTATTAAGGAATCTGAGTCTCTGATTCCTTCTTCAGAAAGTTAAATGAGAACATGCAAATAAGGTACGCATAGTTCCTGGCACATAGTATAATGTTCAAGAAGTTAGCTTCTGTCTAACTTTATTTTGCCTTGCATGTGTATAATTTCCATACCATCTCCAGTTCCCTTCTAGAATATAAAGGCCTTGCAGGGAGGGCCCCAGTCCTTGCCCTTTTACAAGCCCTCTACATCTCTACATTCAAGTCTCCAGCACAATGCCTTGCCATCAGTCGATATTCAATAAGTATGTGTTGAATTTGTAGACGATTAGAGGCAAATCATTGAGAATTTACTTCTGATCAAAATTGAATAGGGGAGTAAAGGAACAGTACATAGTTTCTATCATAAACTTACTGAGGAAGTAAAGAGAAATGAATATGAGCTTGGGCTGCAAGACAGCTCTTACACTCTCGGGCTATAAGACACAGGGGAGGCCATTTACTTCATGTAAAACCCCAGTACTGTGTCCGTGAAGGAGATATTAACAGAACTGACCCCGTGGAGTTCCTGGGAAGGAGCAAATGACATCGACATAGAGCGGACGGCACCAGGCACACGATCAGCACTCATGAAAACTAATGATCACCTTATGGATACAGAAACAGGCAAAGATAAGTTTTGGCAGAATTCACGTTATTGAGAAGACATTGAGGTACGTACCGTGCTAGATCATACTTTTTTTACGTCCCTAAGAAGGCTCTTCACTTATAATGTTTGTTCAAAATTTGCATGTTTAATGTTTTTTAGAAAAGAAATATTTTACAAACAAGGAGTGAAAGGTTTTCACCAGTATGAATCGTCTGGAATTGATGAAAGTGCCAGAATGGCATCATCTCCAGTTTTACAGAAAGCGTGCGCCTTGCCGCTGGGATGGCAGAACCGTGGTACAATTTCATTGCCATCACTCGTGTGGTGAACACGTACTACGTGCCAGGCATCCACCAATGCATACACAGAGAGCAAAGGGCAGTCAATTAAAAGATGGTTTGGGGGCACCTGGGTGTCTCAGTCTGGTAAGCGTCCGACTTCAGCTCAGGTCATGATCTCACGGTTTGCGAGTTCGAGCCCCGCGTCGGGCTCTGTGCTGACAGCTCGGAGCCTGGAGCCTGCTTCGGATTCCGTGTCTCCCTCTCTCTCTCTCTGCCCCTCCCCCAGCTTGTGCTCTCCCTCTCTATATCTCTCAAAAATAAATAAACATTTTAAAAAATAAAAAAAGCTTTCAAATTAACTACTACTTTTTGTACTAGAACTAAAACAGTAGTCATGAGATTTTCTCATGTACAGTGCTTCCAAATTTGAAAGAAATGGAGTGTTTCTCCATGGTGTCAATTCCCACGTGCTGAATAAAGTCAGCAGGTAAACATGGCTCTGAGTTTTTAAGGAAAGAGGATAGTGCATGCAACATAGCCATCCATTTATAGGAAGGAAGGAAGGATGGAAAGAGAGAGCGAGAGAGAGAGAGAAGCATCAGGTCTGGCCTACACGTAAATAAATCAGGAAGATACCTTCTCTTCCCATTAATAAGCAGGTGTCCTGCTCAAAATCCTCCAATGGCTTTCCGTTGCCATTAGAAAAAAATTCCAAACTCTAACAATGATGTAGTGGATGGTGTGGGTTGCCTACATAATCATCACTCCCTCCCTTCCCAACTACACCTGTGTTCATTCACATAGACACGTCTCCCCAGTTTTGGAGGGAATTTGGGCTTTCTAAACCCCCCGGACAAGGCAGTCTGTGGTAGTTACCACGGGCCACTCTCGGCGAAGGAGCCTGTTGCTCTCGTCACTGCCGACAGCCCCCCTGTGACCATGAGGAGAGCTTCTCGTGAGGCCGAGAATGACAGAACCACGAGCTAAAGGTTCTGGCTCCACGGATTCAGGCAACTCTGAAGCCACCCACCTCTGAGCCTCTTGTAAAGTTCGATCGGAAATTTGTTTATCATTGAAGGCACTTCGAGTCTGTTTTGTAGCTGACAGCAGCCAAAACATGCTAGGGCTTACACCCACTTGAAGGCCTTCACACGTGGTGCCTCCTTGTCCTGCCCTGGACCTCGCCGCTCGCTCTCAACGCTTTCAAGCTCCGTTCTTCTCTCGCTTCCTCGCATGTGTCTTGCCGTGTCTCCTCCAAGGGTTCCCGCGCCCAAGTCTCTCATCGGCTGGCCAGTTGCTACGCATCGTCAGGCCTTAGCCTAAGTGTTACTTTCTCCGGGAAGGCTCAGCTGACCCTTCCAATCTTGAGGTGAGCTAGACATCATCCTCTGGGACATAATTATATATTATGAAGCTAACCTGTTAATAGGGCTAATTTATGGAGGCAATGTTGTCTGGTGGGTTAACCTACCGATTCCAGAGTCAGACCGCCTGGGTTCATATCCAGAGGCTTACCTCTCAGCAGCTGGTAGGCTACTCAACCCTCCGTGTCTTAGTTTCCTCATATGTCAAGCAGGGATCACAGTACCCTCCTCATGCACTGATGGGGACGTGAGGACAAATGGGTTAATATGGGAAAAGCAAGTGATGTCTAGCGTGCGGTCATGGTCATCATTGGCATCATTGCTAGAGAGGCAGCCTATCAGGAAAAGGATAGAAAACCCAAGCCCCACGCCTGGGTCATCAAAAAATTATCCACTTGAGCCTCAGTGTCTGCCATGGTCCTTCGGGCCTCCATTTGCTCACCAGTGAAAGTAGGTCATAAATTCCATTCTGTCATCTCTATTCATTTATTCAATAAAGTCTTCCTGAACACCAACCTTAGTATCTTATGAAAGGCCCCTCTTTCTTTCCAGTGACACTTTTTTGTTTTGAAGTCTGTTTTGTCGGGTATTAGCACGACCACTCCAGCCCTCTCATGGTTGTCGTTTGCATGAGGTTTTTCCATCTTTCTACTTTTTCTTTGAGTTTATTTATTTCTTTTGAGAGCGGGGGAGGGGCTGAGAGAGAGGGAGAGAGAATCCCGAGGAGGTTCCGCATTGTCAGCACAGAGCCAGATGCAGGACTCGAACTCACAAACCGTGAGATCATGACCTGAGCCCAAATCAAGGATCAGACACTTAATCAACTGAAGCACCCAGGGGCCCCTTAGCCTATTGGTATCTTTGAACCTAAAGTTTGTCTCCTGTAGGCACCATATAGTTGCATTTTGTTTTTTGGTTTTTTAGTCCTATCTGACTTTGGTTGGATGTTCGGGCTTGTTTTTTTTTTTTTTTTTTAACTTTTTTTTTTTTTAACATTTTATTTATTTTTGAGACAGAGAGAGACAGAGCATGAACGGGGAAGGGGCAGAGAGAGAGGGGGACACAGAATCGGAAGCAGGCTCCAGGCTCTGAGCCATCAGCCCAGAGCCCGACGCGGGGCTCGAACTCACGGACCGCAAGATCGTGACCTGAGGTGAAGTCGGCCACTTAACCGACTGAGCCACCCAGGCGCCCCACGGGCTTGTTTTTTAAACACTGGAGATATAGGACATCTGAATGCTAAGAAAGAAGACCCAGCAGAAGGAAAGGTAGGAGATGTAGAAGAAAACAATGAATATTAATGTGGTGGGTCCTTAAGAAGGTAAGCAAGGAGAAAATCCATAGCTCACATGACAGAAGTTGCCTCCTGTAGAAGGGATCCTTCCTCTACAATGACAGAAGGGAAATAGGAAAGCAATGGTACGGGTACAAGTCTGTACCATAAGTCTGACGGTGGGAAACTCAAGTGCATGGACTTCTGGTGATTTCCATATTGCCTTGTTATCGGAGTTAAAAGATAATCTAGACGAAAATACTTCAAAAGCATTAGAGAAATACAAAGCAATGTTTTTACTCATTCAGCCCCTGATCACCCAGCGTAGAGTGGAGGAGTTTTGGATAAATGAGGCTCCAGGACAGCTGGGTTTTGATGCGCCTGGACTCAGGGAGTCAGAGGCGGGAAGGGAGATCTCCGGCATTGAGCTTGGCCTGACCCGTGCCTTGGACCGAAGCCACGGCTGAGAAGGCCATGCGGAGAAGAAGCTACTGCAGATTTGTGCCTAATTCCTTTTCACATGAGCCTAGCCCTGCTCGCAGTATTCGCTAGCTCTGCAAAAGGAAGGCTCTGGATTTGCCCAATCATTGCACAACGTCCCGTCACGTCCACAACCAGATATTGCTGATCGCCCTGGGTAGAGTGACCCATGGTGATGAGCACCTGGAACAGGCGAGCTAAAAAGCAAGCCTCGACTGGGCTGCATTGGCTCCTCATCCTTCCAAAACTGTGCAATCCTGTGTAATCCTCACAGGCCTGAGGGGCTTCCTACTCACTCACAGCCCTGCCCACATTCTGAGTCACCCTGTTGGCCAGTGGGGAGGCAGGAGTCTGTCTGTGCAGAGCACCTGAGCGGGGAGGAAGTGCTCTGGCTTAATGGGTCTGCATGGCAAATGTTCTTTTTTCCCTTTTGTCTTCTTAAAAATTTGTTTGACAAGGGGCACCTGGGTGGCTCAGTTGGTTGAGCGTCAGACTTGGGCTCAGGTCGTGATCTCACGGTCCGTGAGTTCAAGCCCCACGTTGGGCTCTGTGTTGACAGCTCAGAGCCTGGAGCTTGCCTCGGATTCTGTGTCTGCTTCTCTCTCTGTTTTTCCCCTGCTTGCACTCTACTCTATTTTTCCCTCTCTCTCAAAAATAAACATTAAAAAAAGTTAAAAAAAATTCTTTTGACAAAACACATGCTTATTGTTGAAAAAGAAAAATATGCAGATAAAAAAATGTATCTCCCCCACTTCCCACCCAAAAGATAAAAACCTTAACATTTTGGTATATGCCTCCTCTGGGTTATATATAATATTTTATAAAAACATTAAGTGTATACACAGTATTTTAATGAAATAATGTTTTGTGAACACAAAGGCAGGAGGGGGAAATGGAGTTCAAGTGCTCTAAGATTCTTGCATTTTCTGGGAAGTGTTAAATACTCTATATGAAAGTGCACTTTATATTAACAGTAATAAAGTCAAGAATGTGCATTGTAACATCTAGGGTAATCACTAAAATAATGGTAAAAGCATATATAACTAGCAAGCGAATATAAATGGAAAATGAAGTTATAAAAAAACCAAGAAAGGAGAGAGAAAAAACTAAAAATAAATATAACAAATAGAAAACAAACAGTAGCATGGTAGATTTCAACATGAACACAGCAGTAACTATATTAAATGAAAATGGGTTAAATTTTCTAATTAAAACTTAAAAACTGTCAGGTTGGATGAAAAGAAAAACAGAACGCATTATGTTGCTACAAGAGGTATCATAGAACACTGAAAGGGTAGAAGGGAATGTATTGGGGAATACATACCATGAATGCTAACCTAAAGAAACCTAGTGCTGTGTAAAGTAGCTCTTGGGTCCAAAAGCGCTCTTAAAGATAAAGAGGGAAAGACTTCCCACAATGGTAGAATGAAGAGGACAGCAATCCCTCCTCTATAAAAAGAGGAATTCTAAAACTGGGCTCCGAAACAACCATTTCTGGTACAGCAAGAAAAAGGCAGAAAAATTGAGAACTATTTACTCTTAACATGTTCCTAGAGCTTCAGATGAGATTGGTAGATGTCTATGGCTTTCTTGCCTTTGACTACTCATATCTAGCACTCCTCCTGCTCCTTGGAGAAGAAATGCAGCTTTATCACCCTGGAGCTGGCAAAGGAGATCAGTAACTTTGATGCCAGAAGAGGGTGAGTCTGACTGAGGAGGCAGTGGGGGCAAGAGCCCATGCTTTCCCAACTAAAAGTGATGGGATTAGTTGGGAATGGACAGGGAAAACCCACAGCTCCACTGTCCTGGTCCAGAATATAGGAACAAAACATAGATGGTAAAGGCAGAAAACAGATATTAAAATAGTGAAATTAACTCCAAATGTATCAGTAATTACATTAAATATTAATGGACTAAACATAACGCTGAAAGGCTCAACGTCCCTGCAAGGTAATACGAGATGGGCAGATGAGCCTATGTTTGGACCCAGCTCAGTTGCTTATATTCCTCAAATGTAAAATGGAAATAATATTAGTACCTCTTTGGGGTACCTGGTTGGCTCAGTCGGTTGAGTGTCCAACTCTTGATCTCAGTTCAGGTCTCAACTCAGGTCTTGATCTCTGGGTTGTGAGTTCAAGCCCCACACTGGGCTCTGTGCTGGGCACGAAGTCTACCTAAAAAAACTAAACAAAACAAAAAAACCCTGTTAATATTAGTACCTCCTTCATAATGAAATGAGATTACCTGTGTAATATGCTTACTACAGTGCCTGGTATTTAGTAGTTACTCAAAAAATATTGATACCTTCTCTTATAATCTAAAATAATAGAGGAGACATGTTCAATTTCTCTAGCTCCTGTTGGCATAGGAAAGCTGGGTTCATCTAGAACAGGGTTGGTAAACTACAGCCACAGGCCAAATCTAGACTGTCTCCTGTTTCATGAAATAAAGTTTTATTGGAACATATCTACATCCATTTGTTTACAAGTTGTCTATGCCTACTTTTATGCTATGACAGAGTAGAAACTGTATGGTCTATAAAGCATAAAATATTCACTAACTGTCCCTTTATAAAAAAATGTTCTCCCATCCCTGATATGGAACATGATTGAATTTACTTCCAAAACCCCAGCCTTGTTTTTATTTTTGAAACATCTTATGCCACCTTTTTGATACTAATACTTTTGATTACATTTTTTATTTTGCTATTAAAACTTTTGCTTAATACTTTTGATTCCATGTTTATCATTAGATAAATCTACTTTGAAAATAGTGGGGATCATTTAGATGTTCACTTGATAAAAGTTACAATCTTTGCTTGCTATCTAATAACCTGTCTCCAAGCCTTCTGCTTTACAGAAGATACCTTACTTGTGATACTTCTAAAAATCACAGTCAAAGAATTGTTGAAGGGTGGTTTAAATCCACCATCTTGCTCCACTATTAACCCTCATGAGCCGTTTTATGTGTATTAGCTTTAGAACTCTCACATGTATGTTCTCATTTAATTATTACTGTATTGCATCCATTTTGCAGATGAGAAAACTGAGGTTCAAAGAGATTGGTCACTTGCCAAACAGTAGGCAGTGGATGGATATTCTGATGCCTCATCTTGTGCTGCAGCCATCATATCATTCCATGCACATCTATTCCCTGATATTTCTAGTTTTATTGAAAGAAAATCACTTTTACTGAGTGAAAAAGACAGTCCAAACCCTGACTTTGGTAAGTTAACAAAGCATATGGATGCTCTTGGAGAGACAGGCTCTCTAAAAGGAGTTGAGTACTGAAACGCCAGTTAAGTACTTAGAACTATTAGCTTTTGGCTTACAATGCTATAAAAATTTGTGGGGCGCCTGGGTGGCGCAGTCAGTTAAGCGTCCGACTTCAGCCAGGTCACGATCTCGTGGTCCATGAGTTCGAGCCCCGCGTCAGGCTCTGGGCTGATGGCTCGGAGCCTGGAGCCTGTTTCCGATTCTGTGTCTCCCTCTCTCTCTGCCCCTCCCCCGTTCATGCTCTGTCTCTCTCTGTCCCAAAAAAAAAAAAAAAAAAAAAAAAAAGTTGAAAAAAAAAATTAAAAAAAAAAATTTGCAAAAGCAGGAAGCATGTCATACAAACCTATTAACATAGCACAGCAAATACCACCTGAACAGATCTCCCTCGTCCAAAGAAAATCTTTGGTATGTTACTAGTGCTCAACAAATTCAACCAGTAATTCTGACGGTCAACAAAGTGCCAAGCTCTGTGTTAATCACGGGGGGAGAAGACTGGCCTAAAGACGATAGGACTGCAAATATGCCTTCAGAGTACTACAGTCTAGAAGGGAGCTAGATACACATACACACATACAAACATCTACCTCAAAGAGAAAACAGGGAAATCCATAACAAATAGTACAAAGTTCATCTACTCTGGGAGTTCAAAATGGTTTATCCTGACTTGGCTGGATCCAAAGACTTCCCAAAGAAAAGGAACTTGGAGCTCACCACTTTGCTAGAGATTACCCATATCCCCTGGTGATCTACTCCCCTCCCCCTCTTCATTCTGCTCTGTGCCCCAAGAGGCTAAACTTTATGGAGTACATAAGTATGTTTCTATGCTCCTGGATTAAGGTTGAATTTGGACAAATGGGTGGCTTCAACAGGAGATGGAAGGATAAGAGGACAGAGACGTTGGGGGTATTCATCCCCCAGCTTCCACCCTGCCAAGCCTCGGGTTGACACAGTCTAGTTTCCTCTACCAAGGGGCACGATCCCTATCAGGTGACTTCTCCCCAGTGCAGGAAAATCTCCTTCTGCTGAGCCCTAAGGGTGACAGCAGCTCTCTGCTATTGATTGGTAAGGGCCCCTTAGCCTTCCTTGGTTTCCCTTAACTCTGCCCACACCTTTGAACCGATCCCTATTAAACTCACCCCAGTGACTCCTTTAGAGTCTTCCATCTGTTTCCTGCTGGGACCCTCGGATATACCCTTGAAGAAATATTAATAGCTATATAATACACAGCTTAAGAATATGGACTTTGGGGGCACCTGAGTGGCTCAGTTGGTTAAGTGTCTGACTCTTGATTTTGGTTCAGGTCATGATCTCATGGTCAGTCATGAGATTGATCCCCACAGTAGGCTCCGGGCTGGGCATGAAGTCTGCTTAAGATTCTCCCTCTCTTTCTGCCCCTCCTCTCCCCATACTCACTCTCTCTCTCTCTCTCTCTCTCTCTCTTAAAAAAAAAAAAAGAATATGGACTTTGGAGTCAAATGAAACTGTATTTCGATCCTAGCTTCACTAGGTACAGGTCACTGTAAGGTCTTGGACTACTTCCTTAACCTCTGTGAACTATAATTTCTGCATCTATGTAATGAGGACAAGAGTCCCTAACACATAGGTTGTTGTAAAGATTAAACGAGATAATATATGGGAAATGCTAACTACTCCGTGAATGGCAGTATTAGTATCCCTGCTGCCTGGTAAGGAATGGAGACAAGCGTAAGTGGCAAATGCAGGGAGGTGTGGAAATGCACGGAGCTTCCTATGGTGAGGTCTAGGTTACCAGTGAAGAAACCCCTTCTGGGGACCCAGCAGGAAGACACCCCCAGCTTCCATGGCTCACTTGGGACCTGCTACAAGATTTTCAAAACATAAACAAGAAAGAAATCCAATAGCTTCCTTCTATTTGTCCATGTGAGACCCCAGAACTCATGTTCCCAGCATCCCCATCCTTGTTCCTTCCCTTCCCAGCATCCCCTTCTTTGTTCCCTCCCCAAGAGTCCTAGCAGACGAGCATTCTCAAGTCTGTTCTGAGAACATGGTGGACGGAGAGAAGGAGGCATTCTCCTCAGGACTGCCAGGGGCAAGGGTACCTATAGCTTGGGGCCCAGAAGAAGAGAGGGCAACACTAGCTGTCTTTTAGTAGCTGTAGGGAAACAAAAGGGGGTGACAGCTACAGGCCTCTGGCTTTATTTAACTTGTCTGCCATCTTCCATTTCTGTCTTCTCTTCTGACCACTGAATCTGGCTTTGCTAAAATTCTGTGAATTAGTTGCCTACATTTGTATGTCTATGCATTTATTCATTCTAGTCACTTCTTCATTTGCCCATTCATTCTTTCTTCCATCCTTCCAACCATTTATTTATCGATCCATTGATTCATTCATTCTCTCATCGGTTCATTCACTTATTCAAGGACACATCCATCTATTCATTCATTCATCCATCAAGATAATATTCATTGAGTACCTTCTTACTACCGTATGTCAGGCCCAGTGCAGGCTGTGTGTGGACAGGAATGACTTCTCTCTTATATTCACCATTGGATCCCCAGTACCTAGAAAGATGATTAGGGGGTTACCAAGATGAGAATGAACAATCCCACAGAGGGTTGAGCATTTGAAGATGCATGGTGTGTCATGAAAGGGGATGGTTTGCCTGCACCCATAGGAGGAGTTCCTTTTGGCTGGAGGACAGGGTTTGTAGGGATCGGGAGGCCCAAGGAAGAAGACAGGCAACAAGGCTGCCTTGTATGAACGTCAGGCCAAGGAGTTTGGTTTGATTCAGTGGGCATCAAGCAGTCCACCTGGCTTTAATTAGGGGAATGTTCAATGTCTTTTAGGAAGATAATTGGTGAGAGATAGAAAACCAAAGGCCAGGAGACCAGCAAGAAGGCTTAGGCTGAGGTCATGTTGATGGAGATGAAGAGGCAGTATTTGAAGCACGTTTCCAAGAAACATTTGACAAGTCATATCTCTAAATCCCATCTAAAATTTTTTTAAAAACACCAAGCTTTGAGGGGAAAACACCTTTACTTTTTGTTCTCCTTTCTCGGAGCACATTAAAGATATCTTCCAATCCAGAATGTTATTTACTGTGTGGGTCCTCAAATGGTGGTGGGCTACATCACAGGCTTATCTGCAGGCTCGAGAGTAATGAAGCTTTGGGCTCAAAGAGATTTTTCACTTTCAGCTCCTTCCTGATAGAATCTTCGAGATGATCTCATTTTTGGAAATGAGAGGCACAAAGAGAGGCCCGCTGAGGTTCAGTGCCTTCTCAACGTCACACAGCTTGAGAGAGCTGAGTCTAGAACCCAGAATCCCCCACTGACAAGCCACCCTAGCCTTTCCACAGTACCATCAAATGAATACGGACAACCGTGTATACATTAAGACTACAGCTTTGGTAAAAATTACAGATAGGGTCTACCAAGAAAATAATTGCTGTGTTAGCAATTCCTTTTACAAAGCTTTAACATGTATTTAATGATTACAAACTTAATACATGTACATTCAACAAATGAGCCGTGTTGTCACAGTCATCAAAAGGGGGAAATCTAGGGGCTCTTGGGTGGCTCAGTCAGTTAAGCATTGGACTTCGGCCCGGATTTTGATCTCACGGTTTGTGGATTCGAGCCCCATGTCGGGCTCTGTGCTGGTGATGCGGAGCCTGCTTGGGATTCTCATTCTCTCTCTCTCTCTCTCTCTCTCTCCCTCTCTCTTCTCTCTTTGAAGTCCTTCCAGGTGGTGGCCCCCTTCTACTCTCAGGAACTTGGAGTACAACTGAGTGTAACTCTGAACAACTCTGTGTATCAATTCTGTGTAATTCAATGATCTCTTGCAGCTCTGTCCTTGCTGGCTTTCCGTCTCCCAGGATGGTTCCTTGGCCGTCAGTCCTGATTCTGCTTCCTGCTCACCGCTTCGGCAGCATTTGCCAGTCGGTGTGTTTGCTTCCTACCGGTCTCTTCAGGCTTCATACCAGCTGCGGACCCGGGGTCACCAACGGGCCAACTAACAGTCTGATAAGGCCCACAACACGGTGCATAGCCTACACCCCATTTTATTTATTTATTTTTATTTTCCTTACTTTGAGAGGGAGAGAGAGAGAGGGAGGGAGTGGCAGAGAGAGAGGGAGAGAGAAAATCCCAAGCAGACTCCATGCTCAGCACGGAGCCCTACGCGGGGCTCTATCCCACGAACCGCAAGATCATGACCTGAGCCAAATTCAAGAGTCAGACGTTAACCGACTGAGCCACCCAGGCGTCCTGACCTACACCGTATTTTAAGAATTTGAATTGGTTCTCAACATTTAAAAATTATAAAATGTCACATTAAAAAAAAAAAATCTAGATTTCTGGCTTCTCTTTGAAAAGCGGAAGTTCTGGCAAGACAGGGCCTGCCTTCCCACATGTAATTGGCCTGAGCTGAGTAGCACGTGCTGTTCAGTTCACCGCCGCTCTTACCCTCTGCCTGCCTCACTCACGTATGCAACTTGACTAGCCCTGAAGGCATCTGAGTTGAGATCCCTGAAGTAGATAACCTTTGGTTTATGTGACTGAACATCTGGTACCTCAGGTATTTCTGAAGGACCCAGGAGGTCCACGCCATGTAGCGTGTTGTGATTTAATGGACACCCAAATGGCTTTGACTCAAGTATGGACGTACAAGTCAAAGAATGTTAGAATTTCCAGAAAGCACAATTACTTTTAAACTTAATTTTCTTCATTTCAATTCTGGATCATTTGATTAGGTGTCGATGCCATATTTTTCTTTTACTTTTAAAAATATTTTTTGAATGTTTATTTTTGGGGGGGGGGCAGAGAGAGAGAGAGAGAGAGAGAGAGGGAGGGAGGGAGGGAGACAGAGGATCCCAAGCAGACTCCATGCTGTAGTGCAAAGCCCGACCCGGGGCTCAACCCCACAAACCATGAGATCATGACCTGAGCCGAAGTCGGCCGGTCAACCGACTAAGCCACCCAGGCACCCTTAAAATTAATTTTCTATAGTAGTAGTGTTTATAATAGAAACATCTGGAAACATGGATAAGACATAGTAGACAATAAAAATCAGAACCCCTTTACGTAGAGATAACCTCTGTTAACAATTTTATGTATATTCTTCCAATCCTTGTTCTATGCATCTAGGCACGTAGAAAAGTGGGATTGTATTGCCTCAAGTGTTTCATAATCTTTTTGTTTTTTATTAATTGATTTTATCTTTTAAGATTTTATTTTTAAGTAATCTCTACACCCAACGTGGGGCTCGAACTCACAACCCCGAGATCAAGAGTCGCATGCTTCACGGACTGAACCAGCCAGCTGCTCCCTGTAATCTTTTTGTAGACTTAACAATATAGCATCAACGGCCTCTCACATTATTTATTATTCCTCTTGAGCATGGTCTTTAATAACCACATGAGATTCCATCACATGATTGTTCTTTGGTTTCTCTGATCAAGTCCCTACTTGTGGGGCATTTAGGCTCTTCCGCAGTTTAGGGTTATTTTTGAACAACGTTTCAAAGAACAGTCTAGGAATAGAACTGTTGGGCCACGGGGTATGCAAAAACCTAAGGCTTTTGATACACGTCCTGGTGTTGGTGCTGTATTTCAGTGTGCAGAGTTTCAGCTTATGCAAAGTGAGATTATGCTTTCAGGATAGACTCTCTGAGGGACGGGGACTTTATTGGTAATATTTCACTAAGTAAGGGCCAAAAATTTTAACAGGCATCTGCATGCTAGAGAGAATTTAAGGTGCATGTGTATTGATTCCAGTACTTGGATAAAAAAAAAAGAAGAAGCAGTAAATGGGGTGCCTGGGTAGCTGGTTAAGCAGCCGACTCTTGATTTCGGCTCAGGTCCTGATCTCACAGTTGGTGAATTCAAGCCCCGCATTGGGCTTTGCAATGACAGCAAGGAGCCTGCTTGGGATTCTCTCTCCCCCTCTCTGTCTGCCCCTCCCCTATTCGTGCTCTCTCTCTCTCTCTCTCTCTCTCAATAAACAAACAAACAAACAAACAAACTTAAAAAAAAAAAGAAAAAAGTAGTAGAAATTCAGAATCAAGGAGATCTGATTTAGCTAGTGTGTGTGTGTGTGTGTGTGTGTGTGTGTGTGTGTGTGTTAGTGGACAGTAGGGTCAGTAGTGTGATAAGGCTGCTGACAGGAGTTACTCAGGGACTCTCCAGCTGCATTTTATAGGACAGCAAGAAGGACGAGGATAGCAGCAGGGGGTTCTGCTTTTGTCAACCAGATCACTGTGGAATAAATAGCCGTCAGTTCTGTTCAGTTCTGCTGTCCCAGTTCTGGAAAGATACAGCAGACTAGCCTGTATTTAGAGGAAAGGGGCCAGGATGGTGACGGGTTTCCTGACTGTCCCGGGGCTGGTAACCAGAGGAACTGAGAGTGTCTAGTTCTAGGAGAGACTTAGGGCACACGGCATCAGAACTGTCGTCTACCTGAAAGGGAAATCTGTTCAGTGGTTTCCAAAACTCAGACTTTGTGTGAACGAATGAATGGAAGCCACAGGCTGACAGATTTTAACTCAGTGTAAGGAAGAACTAACAGAGCTGTTAATATAACAAAATAGAGGTTTCTGGGGGAACACCAGAAACTATCAGCAGCGGTTACCTCCAGGGAGTGGGACCAGGGGGGATGCCCCACTGGAAATTACCTGCGTGTTCCGCCGAA
The DNA here is from genome assembly GCF_018350195.1 of Panthera tigris. Taxonomy (NCBI): domain Eukaryota; kingdom Metazoa; phylum Chordata; class Mammalia; order Carnivora; family Felidae; genus Panthera; species Panthera tigris. The sequence continues at coordinate 67,098,294 of NC_056676.1, read as the reverse complement.
GAGGTTTTAAAACCATGTGCATGGTTTTAAAGACATTGAGATAATTAAGAAAAGAATTGAATAATGCGATGCAACAGAAAGAAAACACAAGTGGATCATATCAGCTAAGGGATTTGGGGTACAAACCTGAAAATATAACCCTGGCTAAGAAGCAGGACAAGAAAAAGAAAAAAAAAAGGGGGGGGATTTAATAGAAGGACATGATTGCCTCCAGAATTGAAGAGAAAGCTGAGGAAGGTCAGGAGTCCTGAAGCTGCTCAGGGGCCCTCGCAGGTGCTTGTATCGCTGTGACGTGGTTTTATCACGTTTCTATTCTCGTGTTCCTTGGTGTCCCATGCAAGACAGTCTGTTTGGCCTAACCTGGGGTCATATACCCATTCTTCTGCTGACTGACAGACAGCCCCTGGTAGGATCACCTAAAATGGGGGTAGACAGCTGCCCGGGGGAAACTGGGGAATACTGTCACCAAAAGGAAGGAGAGATGCTGGGCAGGCAAAACCACGGAATCCACTACATTGGTTTATAATCAACAGAATAAACCCTCTCGTAAGGTAGTGAGGTCCCCGTACCTGGAGGTATTCCAGACAGCCTGGATGAGCACTTGGTGACAAGGTTGTAGGAAGACTTGGCATCTAATGGGGGTTAGGTTACACACCATGTCAGCATCCCTCCCACCCCTGAGATTTATGGTTCTATGATTTGGGGGAAATTCTATCCTTTAGACAGGACAGATAAGACCACACTTCCATAGCCAATGTACATTTCAGATTCTCTTCATTTGGAGCCAGGCAGAGGAAAATTATACTCTCATCAGGCTCTTGTTTCTCATCTTTCAACCTCTTTCCTTTTTCCTGCACCTCCATACTTCTCATTTGATGGTTTGAGGACTCTAAGAGAATATTAGAGAGGCCTGTCTCTGGAGTGAGACTCCATGAACTGTGTGACCCTGAGAAAATCACTCAACTTCTCTTGGTCTACATTTCTTCGTCTGTAAAAGGGAGATAATAGTACCTACCTCTAGGGGTTGTTGAGGGAAATAAGTCATACATTTAAATGATTGTTAGAGGGCCTGCCATGGACAAAGGGCTCAAAAAATGTCATCATCGCCTCCTCCTTTCCTCCTTCTCTCCTCTCCCCCGCCCCCTTCCTCCTTCTCTTTCTTCCTCTCCTCTGGCATCAGTGTCCTCATCAACGACAACATATCATTTATTAAAAGGAGTAGCTCCAGAAGCATTTGCCAAAAGTGACTTAGAAACACACTTTGTATGCCACGAGAAAAGAGGCCACATCCTATTTATTTTCTAAAGTCTTGTCCCTAGCAGAGTTCCTAGTATGTATGGATGCTCAGTAAATGCCTGTGAATAAGAGAGGGAATGGGTCAGTTAATGGAGGTTGAAGACTAAAAATGTTTCGGACGTGGATTCTACTGAGGTTCTAGAAGGAGCAGAGGAAGACAGAAGAAGAGGGAAAACCCTCATCACGTGTTAAAAGGGAAAAGAACAGATGACGTTGTTGGTCAAGGAGTGAATCATGGACGGAATAAGCCCAAAAGGAGAAGTTTCGGGGACCACCCTCCATGACCTGGTGGTGGAAACTCAGATGATGAACCATCAGGAGGCCCCCAAGGGACCGTTTTGTAATGATCTGGGTTTCAGGGTTGAAAGAAACCGATGGAAGTTTTCAGAGTGAGGCACTTGGGTGATCTATTTTGGAGGAATTATCTGGAGAGAAGAAAACGAGATCTGCCAGTAACCTTTGCGTGACAGCCTGAGGCAGAGAAAAGGTGACTCCGGGACATTCTCATAGCCTGGTTTTTCAGGCCTGGTGCACTGTGGCGTCCCGTGCGAATCAAGGTTGGAAATGTAACACCGTGACCACGTGTGAGATAGCAGAGCAAAGCAGGCAAAGTTGTGTGAAGATGTCACAGACACCGAGAAAAGTGACAAATCAGAAATGTACAACTCCGTGAATTTTCAGGAGTGAGCAGGCCCATATTGCCAGCACCAAGATGTGGAAATGAGAGGGTTTTTTGTTTTTTTTTTAATGTTTATTTATTTTGAGAGAGAGGATCTGAAGCAGGTTCCTGGCTGTCAGCGCAGAGCCTGATGCGGGGCTAGATCCCATGCACCGTGAGATCGTGACCTGACCTGAACTCAAGAGTTGGATGCTTAACCGACTGAACCACCCGGGGCACCCCGGGAAATGAGTTTTAAGTGCACATACTCATAGGGAAAACCTGGGGAGCTTGGCAGGAAGGCAGATTTCTTGGTCCCAGGGTCAGAGACTTTGATTTAGTAGGTCGGGCCCTACTGAATGTGGACCAGTAATCTGCATTTCTGCACGCGCCATCAGAGGTAAATGGGGGTGACCCATGGACCCTCACGGACCATGCTTTGAGAAACACTGGCCTTTGGAGTGAGAACAAGCTTTAGAGTCGTGTAGCCCTGGAACTGGAATCACGCCTTTCCCCTTAAGTGTGGGACTTGACCTCCTCGTAAGGAAAGTGGGAGCCGTGGTGGTGACTCACTGGTTTGCTTTGAGTAGGAAAAGAAAACGAATGTCAATCCATGGCGGTCCCTTAGCACAGCGTTGCAAACACAGCAAGCTCTCAAAACACGTAGCGCAGCAAACACGTGCAGAAAACAGAGCTCTCTTCAGGTCTTTGTTCTCCGTGCCCAGTATGGGACACCATCAAAAAAGACTAAGAAAGCGTCGCACGAGAGTTAGGGACACAGGCTTGGTGGTTAAGACACCCTAGGGCGCGAGTCTGAGTCCCGGCTTCACCGCTTGCTAGCTGTGTGAACTTGAGTGGTTTACTTAACTCCTCTGACTCCGTTTCCTCATCGGCAAAATGGGCATAGTAACGCCTACCTCGCAGGGCGAATGTGGGGAGGAAATAAGAGGACCCAGTGAAGCCCTGAACCCCTGAGAAGAGCTCAGAGCAAGCTGACTATTGCTATATATACAGTCAGAGCTAAGAACGTTCCATCCCTGAGCAGTGGAAACTCTCTTCGGGGGCGGCCTGAGGGGGAAACAGGCCTTCTCTCTGTGATAACGTTGAGAAGTATAACAAAAAGGCTAAGCACTGCATGTTTATGACTAGGCCAAAGTGTCACTACCATGATTATGGGCCAGGCACAGCTGGTCAGGAACCTTCCTCAGGTGTTTACACCTTTCAAGGGGGGCAGAGGCAAGAATGGAGTTGGGGATGGGGAGAGGCTTTGCTTCCTGGCTACAAACTCTCATTTAACTTTTGCCAAACACAGAGGTTGGCATTTGAATTCCTGCAGGGGTTGAGGGTATCAGGCTATTTCTACCTGCACATCCTGGCTTTCACATCTGAGTTGGGGGTCACTACAAGTCCAGCCTTGACTTTGAACATTGGTTTTCAGGGTTTACCCCAAGGGTTTTTTGTTGTTTTTTTTTTATTTCTGGAGAACTAAATTATCCTGGCCTACTCCCGCAGTGGTAGAATATGGACAGAATACCAGGTTAAAATTTGTTGTCTCCTGTGTAAGGCAGCCTGAGGCCTTGCCAAGAATCAGAAGTTCTAGTCCTACTACTGATCAACCAGGCAGCCTTGAGCAATTCAGTCACCTTTTTAAAAATACTTACAAGACCAGCTCTGTGCTTGATACTGGGGAGTACAAACCAAAGGTCAAGACAAGTTCTTCATGTTGAGAACAGGGCTACCACGCACAGTTGTGCAGGTTGGAAACTGTCCAAGGGCATTTGATCAAGAGCAGGAATAAGGGCCAAAGTCCAGCTTGCACTTCGGTCACAAGGGCCCACATCCTCCTGGAAGAAAGGGTGCCTTCTACAAATTTGTACAAAGGTGCTGTATAGGTTAGTGGTACCTTTTCTGAGAAAGTCATGTCTGGCTACTAACACAGAAATACCAATAAAAACTGCTTTTCCTCCTAACATGAAAACAAATAATTCTGTGTTGGCAGGTGGAGACTGGTTGAGAAGATCAAATGGGAGAATAGAGATGAAAATACTTTGTGACAACATATACAGCTCTCATGATGCCACAGTATAATCGCCATCTGTTGCAAACTAGCTGTGTGACCTTAGGAAAGTCGCTGTACTTCCCTGGGCTTCATTTTTATCATGTGTAAAATGAATCAGTAACCCAGGTAATTCTTTTTTTTTTTTTTTCATTTTTATTATTTATTTCTGAGAGAGGGTGGGGGAAGGGGCAGAGAGAGAGAGAGGGAGACAGGGAATCCCAAGCAGCCTCCGTGCCATCAGTGTAGAGACTGATGTGGGGCTTGAAGTCAGGAACCACAAGGTCATGACCTGAGCCAAACCAAGAGGTGGATGCTTAACCAATGGAGCCACCCAAGCGTCCCAGTATCCCAGGTAATTCTGACGCTGATGGCCAGTGGGCCTGGTGGATAAACATTGGCCCCTTCCAGATCCAATCTTCCCCGAGCCTGTATTCTACAAGGCTACAAAAGACAGGAATTCTCCTAAGCATGAAGTGATGGGAAGGCTAGGGGATAATGTCATGATGCCTAACCAGAATGCGGTGACTTCACAGAGGGGCTCAGCAGCAGGGGCTTTGTGCTCCTGTCCCCTAGCTGAACTGACTAGCCCTGGACACTCGCCAATTATACACACAAGCTCACAGGAATATGGTCCTTCTGCCCGGGCTGACACCACTCAATATCCTAACTGAAAATTGGAATCAACTCACCCAAACAGGTTCCCTCTTGGTCTTGCTATAAGTACAAGTCAGTAAATGTCAAAGCAAGTCTCCAGCCAGTCTGGAAATTCTCGGTCATCAATAGGTTATAAACACCATTGGTCAGGATTTCCCGTTTGTGCATTCATCTATTTAATTTAGTGACTTCCTCCTCTCTCACTCACTTGTCAGACATCAGCTAAGCCAGGAGCCTATATCAGGCATTGTGCTAGGGGTTGGGGTGGAGGAATGAATAGTAAGATAGAGTATAGACCCCTCTGATCCCTCCAATACACCCATTAATGCATAAGCTACTATCTGGAAACCAAGGGGGTATTTCAGGTTGTGAATCGTTTTCAGGCTAGTAGTTCCCAAACGTGCCAAATGCTACCTTAAACAGTAGCCTGCAATATAGGAAAAAGAAGCCCACGAGGTAGCTGGAAGGTTCCAAAGAGGGAAAAGACTTCAACAACTTACAAAAATGCGTCAGGGTTTCCCTGCCTTGGCTAGCAGTGTGTTTCATAGACATAAGTCAGGACATTTTGCAGCTGCCCACGTACATTCCCTCTCCTGTTCCAACTAAAGTTTCAGCCTTACTGTCCGCAGATTTGTCTGAAAGCCCAATGTGGTCGACAGTGGTTGAAACAGGAACCACAGAAGCTGCATTGCTTGGTCTGCGACTATCAGATCTCAACCATAATGTCGCTCTAACACCTACCAGGGTTTCTTTGCCCTAGTTTCCTAATTATTTGTAAAACAAACTCTAGGGTTTCAAATGCCTCTTCCATGGATGAGAGGGGCAGGGGAACAGAGGGCGCCCTCCCACCCATTCCACACTGGGATGAGCATGGGTGGAAGTCAGTTGGTGCTAACGTTGAGTCGATGCCTACCTCGTGCTCCTCAAGACGGTCTCATAAAGGGGGGAGGGAGGGGCTCTTGTCCTGTTTCACAAATGAAGAAGATGCCGCCTTGGTCGGTTTGTCTGAGTTGTCAGAACTCGCACACTCAAGGATAAGAAGAGCCATCACATTAACAGCTAGCCCTGCCGAGCACTTCCTGTGAGCTAGACTTACGGACATTAGGTCATTCAACTTTCCCAGTAACTCTACAACGTGGTTAATCCTATTATCCCTGTTCTGTAGATGAGGAAACCGAGGTGTATACAGATAAAGGAACTTTTTCAGGGTCATAGAGCCAGTAAGTTTGGAGGAAAGATTTGAACTTCCGTCCTGGAATATACAATTCAGAGGTTTCGTTAGACTCTTGGCCAGCTGGGCTTGAGATTCTTTGCCCTTACTTTGTAGGGGAACAAATTTAATTGGGTTAGAAAAGAGAGAGAGAGAGAGAGAGAAACCAATAACAAAATAAAACACCTGGTAAATGAAAGCAATCAGTGTACTTAGTTAACACACCTCTCCCTCATTTCAGATCTAGCCTTTCAAAGCTGGACTGAAGTTCTGGACTGCGCAGATCAGCGCAGATAGGTCAGTTGTGTTGCTAATCAAATAATTCTCACAAACAACAGGCTCCCATTATCGGCACAACTATCGGCCATGTCTCTGATTCAGAAGGGAGCCCCTTGGTGCCAGAAAGATCACTACTGGCATAATCCTCGTGGAAATCTTGAGTAAAATAAAGCCAAAGTATATGGTAAACAAACAAATACAGACAGCAAGCCTCCACTGAGTATGGGGCTATGTTGAGGAAAAGAAAAAATGTTGGATTTGCTCCCTGCCCAAATTGTCTAGCAAGGAAAATAGATGTTGGGCAAGCAACTCTTAACCACAGAGAATGTAATTGCTAATATATTGACAAGCAAATCCCGAAAGAGCCCAGAAAAAGGAATACTGACATCCGACAAAAAAACCTGAAAGGTGCCGCTCAAAGGTGACATTTTAGTTGACATTTAATATTACTTTCTTGTTTTCAAGTGAGCCACAAGCATGCCTCCCAGCACCCATGCCCTTTTCCCAGTGGGTAGCGGTTCTGAGCCCTGGATGGCACCGAGCCAGCCCCCGTGGATCTAGCTTTAGGCTACAAACCAAGGAGATCACCTGCCCGTCACCTCGGGTTAAGGTTGAGCACCTGGTCTAACCACAGAGAAGCCCAGGACTTCTATTTGCTGGTTTCAAACTGAGAAATGTCTTCCTCTCTCTTTCCTGGTGGCGCGTATCCGTGAAACCTGGAACCACTGCCCCACTTTTGCTACCAGAGAAGCCGACCTAGAGGCAAAACCAGCACAGTGAGACCAGCGGAGCTGAAAGAGCTCCAGAGAAATGAGCTGGAGCCCATTTTTCAAACTGTGCAGAGACTCATGAAGTGTTTTGCTCTTAGTATAATCAGGATCCAGGATCGTTTGAGACAGGCGGATCTTGTTTCAAGGACAGAAAAACTAGCCCAAACGAACAAGCAAATGTGGGATTTATTAGCTCAAGAACAGGAACAGTTGGTGAAAAAATTGGGTTTCAGGAATTGCCGAGGACAGGAGTTGAGACGAAAATCAGAGCACTCCACTTCTCTTCGTCTCGCTGCTTACTTCTGCCCTCCTTCTTGTGGGAGCCTTATTCTCAGACACGGCCCCCGTTCCCGGCTACGGTCTAGAGTTCACGACCTGGCACGTTCAAGTCCATCTTCAGAGTTGTCCAAGCAAACCCCTGGGATTTTTCTGATTGGGTCCTGGCTTAAGTCCTGTTCCCAATCCTGGACTAAGAACTGTGACCAGGAGAATGGACTTCCCCAAGAGACTTGACCCTTATGCCTGTGATTCACCTTGGGAGCCAACATAGGGCTCACCTTCATGAGAAGCACAGGGCTGGAAGCGGGGGTGGGTATTTCCCCCCAAACAAAATCAGGCAACAAGACAACGGATGTCGCTGGCGGCTCACTTGATAATGCCTCTTGGCCAACATTCCTCACATAATGCCACACACAACAGGTGGGTTTCACAGAAAATGTTGTTTGTCACAGCTAAGACTGCCTTTCTGGAGTTTGCCAGCCTAAAACCAGAAATTGCTTCTGTGAGAGTTTTGTTCTTGCATGACGTGTATTTGTTCTCTCGGTTTACATTTCCTGGACACCAGTGACGGGAATGATTAGAGTTGCCATACTGACTGCTTACACACGTAACATATGCACTATCTCACTTAATCCTTGCTACTAGCTCATGGGTTCTCCAGCAGGGGCGATGTGGGCCTTCCCTCCCCCCACCCCCCCCAGCACCAGGGGACATTTGACAATGTCTGCAGACAGTTTGGGTTGTCGCAATTTGGGAGATGCTACTGGTGTCTAGTGGGTAGACGTCATGGATGCTGCTGTGCTCCCCACAATGCACAGGACAGTCCCTCGTAGCAGCGAATTGTCTAGTACAAAATGGCAATGGCATCGAGACTGAGGAACCCTGTACACGCTCGTGACACAATTCCCATTGCTATGAAAGATGGAGAAACGTCGTAACACTTGCCCAGGGCCATGCAAGGTAGGAAATGGTGGGATTGAGGGTGTTTTTTTTTTTAATGTTTATTTTATTTTTCTGAGAGAGAGAGAGAGAGAGAGAGCAAGAGAGAGAGAAAACGAGTCGGGGAGGGGCAGAGAGAGAGGGAGACACAGAATCCGAAGCAGGCTCCAGGCTCCAAGCTGTCAGCACAGAGCCTGACTTGGGGCTCGAACCCACAAACCGTGAAATCATGACCTGAGTCAAAGTTGGACATATAACCGACTGAGCCACCCAGGTGCCCCTGGGATCGAGGTTTTAATTCAGAGACCTTGCTTCTAGCTGGTGATTGCTGAACTTGGCCCTGGAACTCGGCGTCCCTTGCTCACATGCTAAAGTCTGGCTCAGTGGGCCAGGGTCCCCAGGACTCAGGATAATGGGATTGCAGATGATGCTAACGTGTGAGCAGCTAACTGATGAGTACGTGCAAGATGCAGGTGCCGTGTACCTGGGTGCAATGCACACACAGCCCTGGCAATTGGGGAGGCAAAGATGTGTCACCCCTGGAGCAAATAGACTCGTGGAAAACCAGGACATACAGAGGGAAGAATGCGTCCTGTTGGGCATTTCACTTCTATGTGCTTTCCCATTGCTTGGAATTCCTCCCTCCCTCTCTTTTCCAGCTTGTCATCCTTCAAGCTCATCTGGAAAGCTTGCCTGACCTCCCGTCGCTGCAGTCCATCGTAGATGGTCTGCCTCTGTCGCTCTGTACATGGTTCAACAGCCTGAACAGAGTTCTGTTCTACTCCTCACATCACGTTGTAATTAGAGGTCTCCTTGGCTGTCTCACCCACTGGACGATAAGCTGTCTGAGGACAGAACCCACATCTATGCACCCGGTGCAGAGCCCAGTCTCTGGCTGTGGCTATTTGTCCACAAGCTGCCTATTGTCTCTTCCAGGAATCAGCAAACTTTTTCTCTAAAGTGTCAGATAGTCAATAGCCTTTGCAGGGTGTATCTCATCACAACTGCTCAACTCTGCTGTAGTTGGCACAAAAATAGCTGTAGAAAATATGTAAACGAATGAGCCTGGCTGTGTTCCAGTAACACTTTATTTACAAAACCAGGCGGTGGGCCAGATTGGGCCTGCGGGCCATAGTTTACTGACTCCTGGTCTATTATAATGTCCATTCTTCCATTAGAAAGTCCTCATTTTTAATTCCTTTTGATGTTTATTTATTTTTTTGAGACTGAGAGACAGAGCACACGTGGGGGAAGGGCAGAGAGAGAGGGAGACACAGAATCCGAAGCAGGCTCCAGGCTCAGAGCTGTCAGCACAGAGTCCGATGTGGGGCTTGAACCCATGAACTGCGAGATCATGACCCGAGCCGAAATGGGACACTTAACTGACTGAGCCACCCAGGCGCCCCCGTAACTCCTCATTTTTAACTGCACATATCTGTGTCCAGCAGTCCCCCCAGTACAATACTTCCTAGCCGCTCCTGCAGCCAAATGTGACCCTTTGAATAAATCCCAGCTGATGGGATATAAGTGGAAGCATTATTTGGGATTTCTTGGAAGGCTGTTTAAAAGTAGCTGACTCATTGGGGAAGGACCCCTCTCTTCTTGATCCTGTGAAGGGCCCCGGCAGCCATCTTGGACTGGGAGGTGGCTTTGAGGCAGAAGCCACAGCTGGGAGGGAAGAGCAGAAAGACAGAACCTGAGTCTCTGATGACACCACGGAGCCGCCATATTTGTCCTGCACAGCCAGCCTGTAGACTGTTACACAACAGAAAGAGAAACTTCTGCCTTCGTTGAGCCACTGCGTGTGTTTATGTTATTGTGTGCAGTAGGACCTAATCTTAACTCTACACCAGCATGCCCAAACACTCAACAAATTATTGATAGTGAAAAGAATGCCTAGAGGCTAAGGGGGCACCCTAGGGTAACTCATTCTGCCAGGGTGGGTGGGGAGTCATGGAAACAAACAAATATCGGGTCCTCGTCAGGCTTTTCTGTGGTCTAGCACCCATGATGACTCAGGTCTCTGGCCAGCTCCTCCTGCTGTCTTTTTTTCCTCCCCGCAGTGCCCACCGTCAATTCTATCTTCTGGGGCACCATTCCCCACCGAGAACGTCAGAGAGAATTCAGCTTCCTACGAGAGAATGCACTGTTCCCTGTTGTTTGAAAGGAATTTTACCACTAGATGCCCAGGGGACGCAGCCAGGGCGATCCCCCAAATAACAAAAAGAGTACCGTCTACCAGACTGAGGAAATGCAACAGGTCCTTATTGTCATGGTCCCTGTCATTTGTTTGCCTGTCATTGACAGCGTGTGGGTGGCACCGAGGGAAAAACCTAGCCTTGGTGACTCCGTCACTTAGCAGTATGACATTGTCCAGGTCGTGTAATTTCCCTGTGCATCACTTTCCCCAAGTACAAACTAAGGCCACAGCAACTCTCACAGAGCAATCCTGTGACAGCGAAACAGGGAAAGGGCCTGGCACGGAGAAGGTGCCCAAATTAGTTTGGAAACTTCTCTCAGCCTGCCATCGTGATAATTAGGATGGAGGCATAGGGGGATGATAACCCTGGGTTTGGGTGGATCCCCCGCCCTGCTTTGGAAGGGCAAAATCTTCCAGACTTCAGACTAAACACTTCCTTTTCTCTTGGCCTGCCCCCGCACAACTGCACTTCCTTTTTTAGCCCCCCACCCTACTTTAAAGACATAGCAGAACAATCCTTTGAATCAGTAAAACTCCATTTTCCTGACATTATTTCAGCCACGCCAGAGTCCTGCGTGAACATCCAGTGCCACAGGGACGTTCACAATGTCACACTTACCACGCATTTCCACTTCCCGGTGAACGAGGCCTTGACACGTCTCCAGCTGAGCAAGTGGTCACGGGGCACTTCAGACCTGCAGGTCCTTTCCATAAAGTGGCTTACAAATGCAAAATAGTCCACGTCCCTGGAGATGTCTGAAAAAGCTATTAGTGCCATGCGGGGGAAATGAACAACCCAAAAAAAGCTGCCAGCAGCGAACAGGATCCCACAGCATTCAGTGTGTGCGAATTGGGTTCATAGAGCCACTGATCAGGAGGCTGTAAACTCAGTACCACCTCCGGTAAATGGTGTCAAGGAGAAGTCGGTGAGCTCTAGAGAGAGGGTAAGGGGACCCACAGGTGCTGGCTCTTTGGAAGTGTTCATGGCAGAGCCACTAACTGAGTAAAAACAACACACCCAAAGGGAGACAGGAGCAAATGATGGATATAGATCTGGGTGGGAAAGGAGCAAATGATCTCTCTTTTTTTTCCCTAGCACCTATTGAAACAAATGGTCCTTTTCATCCAACAAGGCGTCAAAATATAACAATGTCAAAGTATAACAAAAGGCATGACTAGACGTCAGGTAAATACGAACAAAAGTCCGGTGGGGACAGGGCAAATGAACTACTATTTGTGTATAGTAAAGCCTTTCCCTTTGGTTGTTAACAGTAACTAGGGAGAAAATTAAACACACTCAATCAGGGCATCGAATAGTATTAACTTCCAATGTATGAAATGTTTTGTTAGGCCCTGTACAGATGAGACAAAAGCCATTCATTCATTCCACAAATACCTGCTGGGCATGTACTATGTACGAAGCATTGAAGTAGGTGCTGGAAATTCAGTGGGGAACAGGCAGCTGTGGCCTCTGCCCATATACCGCTGACGTTGCAGGGGGTATACTTGTCGCAGCGAGGAGTCCAGGTTCTGTAGCCGAACTGCCTGTGTAGAGTCCTGATTGCATCACACCAGCTTCGTGACCTTGAACAAGTCACTTAACTCTGCCATGCCTCAGTTTCTCCTTCTGCAACTAGCATGGACCTCATGGGGTCAGCCAGAGGCTGACACGAGATGATACACCTGAAGTGTGCAGAACAGAGCCTGCCATTCAGGTCAGGGTGTTTTAGTTGTGATGGTGGCTGCTATGGTTATTATTACTGCAGGCCAGAGGGGCTGAGAGGCCCAGCCTTGAGCAAGAAAGGACACCGAGAACTAGGAAGGAGAAAGACAGCTGTGCGTTGGAAACACTCAGAAAGAGGATCGAGGGGCGCCTGCTGACTCAGTCGGAAGAGCCTGCGATTCTCGATCTTGCGGCTGTGAGTTCCAGCCCCGTCTTGAGTGTAGATTGCTTAAAAATAAAATCTTAAAAAACAACAAAACAAACAAAAAGAACGAATCTACTAATCTTAGGTGTGCAGTTGGTGGCAGGGTCTAGGACCCACATGGCAACAGCCACTGCAAATATTTGAAGGAAGTGGTGTGTGTATGAATGAGCCATGTTACATCTCTGATATATGCCCTGCAAATAAACGAAGACCAACCAAATGAGAAATGCAAAAGCTATTTATATGCGATCATAAGAAAGTCGGCCGCTGTCACTTGCATTTTGGCAGAGACGGACAGGACAGGCAGGCAGAAAGTTGGAGAGCTTGGTTGTGGAAGGAACCCCCCCACCCCACCAGCCTTAGGTATGCCCTGATTGGAGACTGTTGGGGAGCTGGAGGCGGGCGAACTAGAAGCAGGGAATCCTATTGGTTAGGAGTGCGCATGTAGCTCTCTCTGATTGGCCCCAAGTTGGAGGCGGAGGGGGGAAATACGGAAGGTATCCGTAATCAATCAAGTTCTAGACACTTGGGGCCAAGTTTTACAGAATTATTGTTTCGCTTCCTGGATTGCCACTAGAGATAGCAATCTGTCTTCTAGCAAATCTGACTTAGGGCAGACCGGCTACCTGGGTTGTTTATTGATAAGGGCAGGTAAAAGATGTGTTTCCTGGGCAGATTTTGGCTCAAGGTTTTATTTCTATTTTTTTTTTTTTATATGATCTGACCACTGCATATTCAGTCTCTCTTTGCATAGGCTTGGTGGTTCATAAGGATGTGTGGACCTCGTGCAGTAAATTCCATGAAGCCCCCACAGAAAGGAACACACTTCTTTAAAATATCGGAAAATAATGTCATGCTTCATGGGACTCAGATGTGTTTTGTGACCAGCCATCTTGCTTGGACTTCTGGGCCCCCAACGGCCAGATACTTCCAAGTCGGTGTGCCCTTCTCTCTTGAGTAAGAGCGTCCAACAAGGCAATTTTAGCTGTGATGCTCGGGAGATGGTGCGGTTAAAAGAGATTTCAAATTAGAGTCCTGGGTCTTAATGCCATTTCTGCCACTTCCTAGCCGGTGGCTTTGGGAAGTCCCGAGCACCAAGTCCGCTGCCACTCCTGGGACTCAGGTCCAGCTGAGAACTTTCAGAGCCGTGCCCCCCACTCTCTCCCACCCCCACCTACCCCCACCCCACTCCCCCACCCCCTGCCACCCCACCTCCTCTCTGATACTCTGATACTGTGAGAGCCGCAACAATATTTGTGAAAATGCTTCATAAACCATGTGGAGTTATGCAAATGTAAGTGAATATTATCAAAATTATAGAAATGTTATTGTCTATCATGCATCCAGCACTTTAAGAAATCCATTAATGGGATTCTTTTAAAAAAAAATTTTTTTTTTCTTCCTGGCTTTGTTCTCAGCCAGGCTACTAGGTGAGGTCTTTAAAGTGGCACATCATTTTCGAGGGAGCTATTCAATTAATCATTTCTGTTATAACTACAATATCTCTTTGGATTGTGTGCTTCTGGAAAACCATCACAGCTGGAGGAGTGGCCCTAACTCCCTGCTTATCCTGCAAACAGATCAAATGGCCTGGGGGGGGGGGGGGAGGGCCGATTAATGGCCAAATGAATTAGTAGCAAGTTGGGAATAAAAAACAGAGAGCCAAATGGTTACCAATACAGTTTACCTTCCTTTACACAATGAGGTGGTCCAGTAATGCAGCTAAATGGGATTGCTACAGATGGAATCAAAATGGGGGAGATTGCTATTTAAAGGCCCCCTGGGGGGGAAATTACTTGATAAAAGATCTTTCCATTTTCATGAATGAGTCCCCTGAGACAACTGCTTTTTCTAAATTAATCCAGTTTTCTAATTATTTTTATATATTGTAATACATATTAAACTACAAGCAGAAACTATATTATGGAATTGAACATATAAATATATAGAGAATATAGTTTACATAATATACATAATTTCTATAATAATAAGTTTTTGAGACCCAGTGGCTAACATGTATGTAAATTGTGTGGCTATTTACATTCCTCCTCTGGGAAATGGTGTTGAAGGAAAGATGGTGCATTGATTATAGAACCTTAAGAAAATTCACTGCAGAGGTGCCTGGGTGGCTCGCTCTGTTAAGTGTCTGATTGTTGGTATGGGCTCAGGTCATGCTCTTACGGTTCGTGGGTTTAAGCCCCACATTAGGCTCTGCACTGATGGTGTGGAGCCTGCTTGGAATTCTCTCTCTCTCAAAAAAATAAATAAACATTAAAATATTTTTTTAATTTTAATTTTTTATTAATTTTAATTTATTTTTAAATAAATTTTACTTAAAAATTTTTTAATGTTTATTTTTTTGAGAGAGAGTGTGTGCACAAGGGGGGAGGGAGGGGCCGAGAGAGGGACACACAGAATCCAAAGCAGGCTTGAGGCTCTGAGCTGTCAGCACAGAGCCCGATGTGGGGCTCGAACCCACAGACCGAGAGATCATGACCTCAGCTGAAGTTGGATGCCTAACCAACTGAGCCACCCAGACGCCCCCCAAAATTTTTTTCGTTTAAAAAAAGAACTAAAGAACATTCACTGCAACAAAGGGAAAAGAATCCAACTCAGGATAAAGATCTTATTTCAAATAAATAGCTATGACCAACAAGGGACTGGTTGCCATTTGAAGTATTAAGCTCCCTATCAGAAAAATTTAGATTATGGGGAACAACGATGTGAAACAACTATGAAATCTGTTTTCATTTGATGACTGGGGTTGAATTTGTTCTAGCAAATACATATCTATAGGAGGTGTGAGATGATGGGTAGGTCTCTCCTTCTTCAACATGTTTAGGTTAAAATAGATTTAGAGTAAAATAAATATAAACAACAAGTTTTGGGGGGAAGACGTGCCCCCGTTGCAGATGAGACAAGCTCATGGTTGTGCTTCCTTCTGCTTGTCTAGTGACAGACAAGGTGATAGGGAGAGTCCAGGAGTCCAAGGCAGTGGGGGAAGGGCATGAAGCATCACTTGGGAGGTGATTTTCTTCTTTTAATGTTTACTATTTATTTTTTGAGAGAGAAAGACAGAGCATGAGCAGGGGAGGGGCAGAAAGGGAGGGAGACACAGAATCCAAAGCAGGCTCCAGGCTGTCAGCAGCCCTGACACAGGGCTCGAACCCACAAACCAAGGTCATGGCCTGAGCCAAAGTCAGACGCTCAACCGACTGAGCCACGCAGGCGCTCCAATTTTCTCCTTTCTCTGGGAATGCCTTCCTAAGTCACCGCCTGGAGCAAACAGCACCCATCTCTTCCCTCATCTCTTTTTCCAGCTGCTTCCAAAACATAAACATATATACACCCACAGAGACAGACATAAACACCTATATATGTAAAGCCAACAAAGGTTGAGAGTGAGCCTAAAGTCAGGCCTGAAGGTCAGCCACCGTCACACGGAAGACACCTTTAACATCACCTGGAACAACCCTCTCCTTTTACAAATGAGGGAAGTGAGGCCCAGAAGGGATCTCGGACTTCCCGGAGATCACACAGCTAGTCAAGCTCAGGTGGACAGGTTTTTTCTTCTCCTTCTCTCTTCTGATGGGCATCCTTGGGAAGATATTACATACCATCATTCCTGCCTCGGGGCCAGTGGCCCACAGGGTGTCGTGCTCATTAGTTAGGTAATGCTTGCCACCACCTTTGAAGCTACTGGATAGGATCACAGGTAAATATCATTACCCTCTGCAAATGAAACGTTTCCCTGCGCACAACCTGTTTTCACTTGTTGCCTGTGGCCGCTGGCCACTTGTGGCTGCAGAGATTGCTGCCGAGCTTCAGTTCACAAGCATTCATTTGCTCACAAGCTTCAGAAAATAGAAGGGCTGGGTCTGGGTCTTATTATTAAAAGCAAACAAACCCATTATTAAAAGTAAACAAGACAGAACTGCTTTGAAACAATTGATTAAATGTCTCCCGGCTCAGAGGCCGAAATTCACCTCTGTTACCCCAAACAAAGCCAGCAGTCTGGTTAAGAACCACACACACACACACACACACACACACACACACCGTTTTGAGTGTCTGTTACAGCTCAGGCTCCGTATCTACATGATCTCTAATATTTAAGATTTGGAAGTAAGAATATTTTGCATTTTATCAATGGCATGGGCAGGTCAAGTAATTTGCTCATGGACACACCTGTCATATGGACACATGAGGATTTGAACTTAAATCTCTATGACTCCACAACTGTGCCCAATCTACCTTAGCACATTAAAGACAGGTCTCCCATGCCCCTGTTTTTGCTGTTGATTTAAAGAAAAGCCCGAGACCTAGGAGAAGGAAGCTTGCATCTGCCTTGGCAAAACCTCCTGAAATTGTAGGCACGCCTGTGGTGTTGCTGGAGAGAGGAACCCCGATCAGTTAAATGTGCAAAGTGGGCACAGCAAAGACTATAGATGTCTTTAGTATCTTGCCGCAATGCACTCTTAATTCCTGTGTCATTTTATATTCTCTGCTGTCCAAACAAACCAGAATTCAGCTTTGTAGGTGCAGAATCTTGGCCTTATCGGTGAATCTAGGGTTAATGAATTCTCAGTAATGACTACCGCTAGCCAAACTTATGAGTGACAGATGTTTAGACAGACTATTAATTGGCTACAGTAGAATTTGGTTTACCTGGAAGTCTTAATGCTAGAAACATCTCAACAATGGGATTGCTGTAAAACAAATTTTAAAATTTCTAAAATCATGCTATTGGAAGGATCAATAAACAATTTGCTGTGGGTGCAATGCTAGGTAACAGAGAAATTTACCATATAACCAATGACTAGGTGGGGATGATACAGCAGCCAAATCTTGATGCAGACATATGGTAGCACTGTTATGAATAGATTGACATTGACTTCATCAGAGCTAATTCATGTTGTGAAAAACCTTACGAATTACATGGAATAAAAAACCATTTACTGGAAAATAGTCTGACAATTCCTCGAAAGGTTACAAACAGATTTTCTGTATGACCCAGCCATTCCATTCTAAGTATATACCCAAGAGAAGTGAAAACATATGTCAGCACAAAAACTCATACATGAATGCTTATGGCACTTGTATTCATAATAGTCAAAGTAGAAACAATTCGAATGTTCACCAACGAATGAATGGATAAACAAGTGTGGTATATCCATACAATGGAATATTGTTCAGCCACAAAAGGAATGAAGTCCAGAAATATGCTAGAATGGATGAACCTTGTAAATATTATGCTAAGTAAAAGAAGTCAGACGAGAAAGGCCAATGCATGATTTCATTTCTATGAAATGCCCAGAATAGGCAAATCTATTGAGACAGAACATCGATTAGTAGATGTCTAGGGCTGGGGATGGAGAGGTATGGGGAAGTGGGGAGTGACTGCTAATGGGTAAGGATTCGCTTCGGTGAAAATGTTCTAAAATTGGTTGTGATCGTGGTCACACAACTCTGAGTATACTAAAAATAACTGTAAAATGTTTACATAGGGAAATGTTGGTTTTTGCAGAATGTGTAATATTTTCCATTTTTAGGTAAACTCAGATGCCTCTGATTAAGTAGATATAACTAGATGTTTTTCAGTTGCTTCACGTGGTATGTTAAAAGTAAAGTTTGCTAATAAGGCTTTTCACTCTTTTGCTTCTATATAACCAGAACTCATATCTTACCTACACAATGCCCCTTTTTTTTTCATCGGTGCTCATATGGAACAGAAAAGCTGAGCATGGGAAGAGGAAGAGATTGGATCCTGGACAATCTTCTTCCGTAATTTGTGATGGGTGTATCTGCTCCCCTGCAAGCCCCATTCTCAATATCAAGGTAACTAATTTTGCTAAATGAGTAGTCGGCAGGCAGCTTGGGAGAATATCAACAGGGAGAAGGGAACCAGGCATTCCTGGGAAAAAAAAGTGTGACTTGGGATGGAGTAGATGCTCCAGAAATGTCTCAGGAATGGACAAAACCATCCCTATCCAGGACAGGGCAGGCACACTTTTCTGGTGACCTAGCACCATAACATCGGGCCTCTTGTCCTTGAACAGTCCCAGAGAAATGCAAATTCTTATACCTTTCCCCCTCTTTTACATCTTCCTCATGAACCAGACCCCGTATGTGAGTGCCATGATCAGAAGCCACAAACTGGCCTGCAGAGAAGATTTTTAAAAATTGGGAAATTTAAAAATATTTAGATTTTGGAGAACTTCACACCAGGATCCAAAGTGTCAGCCCTCTGGAAGGACTGGAACATGTGGTGATTAAGGACACACGTTCCCACTTGGCCTGGGAGTATGGAGCACCTGGCTCTTGAGGGAGCACTTTGCTGACCAGGGCTCCAGTGTCCCTCCCCACCTCTTGTGAACTTACAATTGGCCTGCTTCACACAGGTATGCTGCCTGACCCCCATAGGCATGGGTTTGGGACCCTGCAGTTCCAGAACCTTACTTTGGCCTGGCTACCAATTGGTTCATGATGGTATACCTTCTTTCATTAGTTTCCTGCCTCAGTGACACATTCTGCACATTAAGGCTATATTATTGTGGGGTGTATCTCAGGCCACCATCTGCAAACACAGACAAACCATCTCTTAGGGTGAGTCATTGCAACAGATATGATTTGTTGATTCTTGCTGGTTTCATTTTTAAAATGGCCTTCAGTTTCTAAATTCGAGACACTTTTATATACTGCCAACTTCCCAATTTATCTAAGGGATTTAGTGGTTTGGGGCTCATAAAGCATTCTGCTAATAGGTCATAAAAAGGAGCTTGAACTAAGTTTATTTCATAGGTGAGCCATGGTAATGATCAATACATATTACTAGCTAACCTTTGTTGGATACTTACTGTGTGCCAAGTACTAGAGTAAATAATCCCATTTAGGCCTCGCATAGCCCTAGGAGTTCACACTTCCATTATCCATTTTACAGATGAAAAAACTGAGGCACAGAAGGCTGGGCAGCAAAGAAGTCAGAATTCAAACCTAGGCAGCCTGACTCTGAGCCTACCCTCTTCACCACCTTGCACAGCTACCTCTGGGCAAGGATCTCTTACAAGGGGTCAGAAGATTCACAAACAATGACAACCCTCATAGCAACCCTGAGGCCTCCCCTCGGGGACATACATTAAGGATCTCATGAGGAGCCTTTAAAAATTTTTTTTTAATGTTTATTTATTTTTGAGAGAGACAGAATGTGAGTGGGTTAGGGGCAGAGAGAGAGGGCGATGCAGAATCCAAAGCAGGCTCCAGGCTCAGTGCAGAGTCCCGTGCAGGGCTAGAACTCACGAGCTGTGAGATCATGACCTAAGCTGAGGTCTGACACTCAACCTGCTGAGCCACCCAGGTGCCCCTCATGAGGAGCCTTTAAAGCATATGCAGACATGGAGGAAATACCATAAAGGATAAACATTTGGGAGATCTAAGGAAGGGTAAGTGTGGAGATCTCTGCACTATTATTGCTTATTTCTGTATGTCTGAAATGTATCAAAGTAAAAAAAAAAATTAAAAGAAAAAATGTATTGGAATAATATTAATTGACCTGGAGGGATTTCTTGATGGTAAGAGGTGTTAACACGAAGTGTTAATAACAAGATCCAGAAAAGTGTGTGTGATGTGATCCTATTTGGGTGAAGCAAATAAGGACAAAATATGAACACACACACACACACACACACACACACACACACACACACATGCCTATGTATCCTTATATGAGGATGGAATAAAATATGTATACTACATTTTAAAAAATCTGGAGCCCAGTCCCCAGAGATTCTACTTTAATTGTTTAGGGGTAGGACCTGAGCATGGGTATCTTTTAAAGTTCCTTAGATCAAGGTTCTCAAATTTGCTGCACATTAGAATCATTTGGGAACTTTTAAAAAGCCCAGATGAATTAAATTGGGCTCCCTGGTTGTGGAACCCAGGCACAGGTGTTTTAAAGTCCCCCCAGGGGATTCCAGCTGCCAAGTCTGAGGACCAGGCAGGGCTCCCAGTACATCCAGGGCTGAGAATCACTTCTTGGAGGGAAGGAAACTCACGTGTGTAGCATGACTACATGATAGGCATTTGATATCTATTTCGATCCTGGGAATAGGCCCCAAGTTAGGAACCCACAAGGAAATAGAGGCTGGCTTCAGAGATCAAATAGCCTGCCAGAGGTTACAGAGCTGGGAGATGGTGGTAAGCATCCTGACCCACCACCATCTACTGGGCGAAGCAGGGTGACAGGAACCGCTTTGAGAAATCTTCATTGCCTCTCAATCTCTCCTTTCGAAGGCCACAAGATTTGAAATTCCTTTAGTAGAGCTTCATTCCTCTGGGTTCCTCCTCCTAGGAGCTATTTAAAAAAAAATAATAATAAAGCAAATACTCCTGGGAGAAACTGCATGTTAATCAGCTCTTGATGTCAGCCCAGTGAGTGCTAGGTGTTTCAAAGGGAGGAGAGAGTTTGAGGGAGGCTCAAACACGGGGAAAGAATGCAATGTAGGGGGTGCAACTCTGATGTTGCCCCTTTCCTGTTCAAAATCTCTCCTTCACTAGACTTACCTCATCTTGTGTAATTGAGACTTCATGCCTATTGGTTAGCAACTCTCCATTACCGCCTTCCCTCAACCACGGCACCTGGCAACCATTCAACGAGTTTGAGTATGTTAGCTAGTACTTAATATGAATAGAATCATGCAGCATTTGTCCTGTAATTGGTTTATTTCACTTATCACAATGTCCTCAAGTTGCATCCATGTTGTCACCTATGCAGGATTTCCTTCAGGGCTGAATAATATCCCGTTGTATGGACATACCACATTCTCTGTATCCATTCATCCATTATGGACATTTAGGTTGTTCCCACATCTTGGCTATTATGAATAAACTACATCTGTTAGATTTATTGAGCACTTATTTACTATATGCTAGAAACTGCTTTAAATGTTTTACATATATTAGTGCACGTGAAAGTCCCAACAGCCCTATTAAGTCTTTATCCCCACTTACAGATGAGGAAAATGAAGCCGTTAAATTGGCCCAAGGTCATACAGTTAGTAGGTTGTAAACTGGAGTTTGAACCCAGGCAATCAGGCTCTATAAACAGTGACCTGATCACTATAATACCAATAGTATTAAAAATCATTATAATGGTAATGATTGAGAGCAAACTGTGTATCACGTACTGTTATTGGCAAGGTGAAGATGTGACCTAGGCATCCAAATCACCATGGGGACGGGACCCAGAAGACTTGTCTAAAAGATTGGTTAATTCCAGAAGTAACACTCCTCCTTATGATTTTTGGGAGAGGGGCGGAGAAGGGTAGTTGGGATTAAGAGTTGGGCAAGGTGGCCCAGGGGAAAATCATCTTCTGCAGCTGTGATATGCCCCTCCATGTATTTGACTCATGCCGTTTTTCAAAGCCAGAACTTTAGCTATTATTAGTGAGTCTGACACAAGTCTACAGCATTTTACATGTAATTTCTTTGGTCTCCTCGCCAGTATTTTCCTTTTGTACTTTGTGGTTCACAAAGTAAGCTCAAAGGTCAAGGGAGCAGTGAAGAGTTAGGTGCTTATGTTTTAAGGTCTTTTAAAAGCCTTTCATTTGATTCTCCCTTCCTTCTTGCCTATTTGGTGTTAAGCTATGCAGTTAGGCCGTAGAGCTATGAAAATGAACCACCGGCCTGCAAATCAACTTAGGCACATTTGTGTTCTTTCCAGGTTAAATCTCCCAACAGGGCTCTCTGCAGTTATTACCAACAGCCAATCCCCTCAGTGGGCCTGAAAAAAAAAAAAAACCCGTCCAAATCAGGGGCAGTCAACAATCCCCATAAATCGAAGCACAGTATACATTTATTTTACAATGGCAAATCAATCTGCTTTGCCAGTATCCTGCAACTTTTATTGAACTGGGCTTCCCGCCATAGGATACGCCCCCAAACTCTCGGTAATTACATATTTGTTAATTACAAATTAATTACAAATTACGATTGCTGTTTGCAATCGTGACTGGCGCTGCAGTCCTGATATCACAAAACGGGCCTCTTCCCCGAAGGCTGCAGTAGCAGCCACAGCAGTTTTCCCGCCCTACTGAGCGCTCACTACAATATGCTGGGCACTGCGCTAAGCGTGCCACCCTGCAAGTCCCCAGGGAGCGGCGGTGCACCCTCCGTTCCCGGAGCTCGCAGCCATTGTGGGGTGGGCGTTCGCCCAGCAGCGTGCTGACACGCCCTCTCCGTGCTCTGACCCGCGGCCAGGGCAGGAGGGGGTGCTCCGTGCGTGCTCGGAGGAAGAAGCGGCTCCCGCGGGCGTGGGTTAGTCGCTGCACAGCCCGCCGGTTCCCCTCCGCTGCGGGCGCCCCACGCGCCTCCCGGCCACGCGCTCCTAGCCCCGCCCGCGTGCGGCGGACGCACGGCCGCGAGCGCGCGCCCTCCCCGCGCCCCCGCGGCGGACGCACGGCCACGAGCGCGCGTGCGCCCCTCCGAACGTCCCCGGGAGCCGCGCCAGAGCGAGCGCCGGGGCCGGGCGCGCAGGAGTGAAAAGGAGGCGGCGGCCGCGGCTGCGAGCAACAGATCCGGGAGCCGCGAGCAGACGCGTTCTGCTGTTGGTCGATTTTTTTTTAACTTCAAAAATATTATTAAATTAGAAAATCTTGGATTTTTAAATGGCGCTGGCCCCGGGTCAGCGGGCGGTTTTCTTTGCTTCAAGATGGGCTTTGCCGTTTCCGTCGTGGGGACCAGTGGTGGCCTGATTGTCAGTCTTCTCCGGGCATTTTTAAGGCAAGGAGCCGAGCGCTGCATGTAGGCGAATCACGCTGCAGCGCGGTTTGGCTTTTAAAATTATTATTTGGGGCAGTGAACAGCCGATCTCGGGCACTTCGCCCTCTTTGCAGAAGAGGCTGCGAGTCGGAGGTGGGTCGCTCGGAGGGTGGAATTGTTCGCGGGTGAGCGAGCCCCGGCCCCGCGCACAGTCCAGGCGGCCCCGAGTGTGTGTCCTCACCCTGCCGGCGCCGGGAAAATGGAGGCTGTGATTGAGAAGGAATGCAGCGCGCTCGGAGGCCTCTTCCAGACCATCATCAGCGACATGAAGGTAGGACGCCGGGGGCGCGGCTGCGGTGCGGGCGGCCGCGCAGTGACCTCGCCGCGGAGCTTCGCCTCCGCCCCGGGCCGTCCGCCCGGCCCTTGCTTACGCGGTGGCCGCCGGCCACCTGCGGGAGCGCTCTGGCCGGGTGTCACCTGCTCACCCGCGGCGCCGCTCCGGGCACTGCTGGGTCACCGAGCTGGGCGGCTTCCCTGGGGGTGTCTGATGCCCCCTGCCCTCTCCACGCTTATTGTCCCAGGGGGCGGTAACATCTCGTTTCCGTGGGGGCGCAGGGCCCCGACCCCAAGTTTTCCATTGTCTGTCGCTGGACCGAGCGTCTGCGACCCGCGGAGGATGGGTGCCTGGGCACACACCTGATTCCCCCGAGTACGGGGTGGGGGCACCTGGTGCGGTGGTGGGGAGGGGTATAGGGGCTCTGCCCGGCCGCGGGAACTAGCCCCCACCCCCCACCCGCGTCCCCGGCCGGATAGCTTTGCCTCTCCCTCCTGGGCTTTCAGGTTCATCCTGGTGGGGGGGGGGGGTGCGGAATCTGAGCAAATTAGGTATTAATTAGGCTGTTCCACAGCTGGTGAGGGTATGCATGCCTTCCCTCAACCCTCCCCAGGGGCGCGAAGCAGAAGTTCCCAGAGTAGCCTTGCTGGGGACCTTCCTTCTGGCTGAGCCTCCTAGCCTGAAGGCAAGATTGGAGCCCCCTAAACAACTGTATTTTTACCCCCTCCGCCCCCCAAACACAGACTCCCGGTTTTCTCTTGGAAGGATTGTGTAGATATTGTGTGTGTGTGTGTCTGTGTGTGTCGGTGTGCGCGCGCGCGGGCACGTGTGTGTGTATTGGGGGCGGGGAACAACACCCTGGCTTTTTCCTGCAAAGGGTGGGACTGGGGATAACCTGATCCTTGGATGTGGATTTTCTGGTGCATAGAGATAGACCAGGGCCCTGTGTTACTCATCCAAAGGAAATATAACCAGCCGTGCGAGCTGCCTGGAGGTGGGAATTGGGGGCGGTGGGGGGATTTTTTTTTTTTCTTGTGTATTTAGGGAGCTTCTCTTTGGCTCTGGCCCAGCCCCAGTTTGCCTCAACAGATCCGGGGAGGTGGTGTTTAATTAAAAGCTCGGCTTCCAAAACGAGTAGGCAGGTTTGGAAGGCTGTGCAGCCGGTGGGTGTGGACAGCCCCTCTTCAGCCGCTGCCTGGGCGTCTGGAGGAGCTTCTGTCTGATGAAGTGTAAGGTTTGGAGAGGCTTTGGCCTGGGAGATGGACTTTGCAAAGGAATGCTCAGCTGTCATGGCCTGCTTCCCCTTTTTAGAACCAACTGCCATCTCCTCAAGGGTGAACTTTCCCAAGGTGCCTCCATCACAGTCTTGTCCATCTTTCTACAGAGGCAGGTTTTTTTTTTTTTTTTTTTTTTGTTTGCTTGTTTCTGGTTTTTGTTTTGTTTTTTGTTTTTGTCAGAAATTGACATTCATGTAGCATTATCTTTCCCGAGACCCTGCTTGTCCAGGAATGCCTTTAATCCAGCCACTTGGAATTAGGTGGATTATTCCCTGTTCAAAGACAGCCTCTTTCATTCCCTTGCCCTCAATCCACATGGATTTATTGAAGTGCTCTTTTGAGACAAAGATTGGTGTCCCTGCCTTGGACTCTGGGGGGAGGGGGTGTCTTGTTAACTTAAATTCTATACGCCTTATAATCAAAGATTTAGTTTGAGGCACGTGTGTATTTTGATCACCAGGGGAAGAATTTGAGATGGGTTGGTAAAGCTGTGGGTGTTTTTTTTTTTTTTTTTGGAGAAGAGAAATGCATGTTTCCTAGTCCTTCAGTAGTAACAAGGACCCAGTGACCTAAAAGTTCTGCCCACTGCAGTCCCAGCGTGTTCACATCTTGAGTTTTTTTTCTCTCTTTGTTCCTTAATTCCTAATCTGTCCAGTCTTGGTTCTTTGTATTTATTGGCTTCAACCCTGAGCCATTCAAAAGGTAGCTCACCACGGGATGGGCCCCCTGTTTTCCACCTGCCTCCCATGGCTGCCTTTAGCATTCTGGCCAGAGGGATTTGTGGGTGCTAAGGTAGCATGCTTTTCCCTCTGCAAGATTCCAGTTAAAAATAAAGATTTAATGCCCCTTCGGGGCTGGATCTATAGTTTGTGGTTCCTGACTTTTTTCTCTTTGAATTTAGTAGGGTTTGTTCAGCATCCTGTGGGAAGGCATTTATTTTAGGGTTGTTTGTTTTGTTTTGGCAAAGATTGTAAAAGCAAGCTTGAGTTGAAGACTAAAACTTGCCTTGGGGTCTGCAGAATTCCAGACTTTTTGGGGAGTAGAGATAAGGAAAAAGGAGTTGACTTATTTCCAAGATTGTTTATGCATAAGATAATTGTTGGATATTTTCATGGAGTTTTCTTCTTAAAAGACTTTATGGATAGGATGGGAGTGACATTTTAAAAAGGAATTAAAACATTTGGCCACGTAGGATAAGCAACGTGTAGTATGCATAATGCTTGAAGTCACCAGCAATTAAAGTCAGTCTTTCATATCTGAAATCAGGTGGCTTTCTAATGACCTGTTTATCCTTGTTTTCCTCTTTTTTGAACTGCCATGATGGGTTTCTAATGTCTTTGGTCCCCTTTCTCTTTGCTTTGAAGGACAAGTGTATATGTTGGAAACCCATTTGGAATCCCATCTTGAGAAAATTTTTAGGTTATTTTCCCAGAAGGAATGTTACACTGGGGTGAGGAAAGGGTAAGGAATTTTTTTTTTTTTTTTTAAGCAGCATTTGATTCTCCAAAATGTACAGCAACACAGGAAGGGAGTCAGTTTCCTCTTTGGAGGAGAGGAAAAAACAACAACAACAACAACAAAAAATGGAATAATTTCAAGGCCTAACACCATATATCTTCTAAAACCAAAAAAAAAACCTCAAGACATTGAGAAGCTAGAGAGGAAACTTTCTACTTTTTTCTAATGATCCTTCATCTGGCTAAATCCTCAGTGTTTTATCCTTTTCAGGGGAAGGGTGCGGAAGTAACCCTCACTCGTCTTCCATCGGGATCCAGCAGCAGCTGTTAAATAACTTATTGATTCCTTGACGAGAGGAAACCTTGTGTTTTTTTTCCTCCTGTCTTCCACCCCACTGTGGTGGTGGTCACTAATGATGGTGGTGTGCAAAATCGCTTACTGGCTGCCTTTCCGCCCGTCCACATAAATCAAGTTGTCTGATGTGAGCTGGTCCCAAAGGAAAGGGGAGATGAGATTCATGTGGCTGGAGGCAAGGGCTTGTTGCTCATACATCTGGGGGAACTATAGCATGGAAGTGACTGTATGGAAGGCCAGTTGACTGGCTTCTGATGCTTGACAACATTTAGACATTAAAGAGGGCCTAGAATCTTTTTTGTAGTTTCTAGCCAAATGCCAAGAAAAACAGGCTACGTACAACAAATAGCAGATATGAGCCATTACTTATTTATTGAGCTATAACTGACATTTGACATTATATTAGTTTAAGGTATACAGCATAGGGATTTGATGCTGTGGTAGTTAAAAAAAAAAAATATATATATATATATATATATTTTTTTTTTTTTATTTAGGTAATTGAACCAGCCATAGAATTTGGTGGTGTTTCGGGTGCTTTTAAGACCAGGAGATTGGCCAAACTCGAGGGCAGGTCACTTTGTGGCTATCTTGCTTCTTTTAATAATTAACTTAGTTGTGTGTGTGTGTGTGTGTGTGTGTGTGTGTGTGTGTTTTAAAGTTGGATCCTAAAACCAAATATTTTCCTCAGCTTTGTTGCTCAAGAATCAGTATGTCGGGAGCTGAATTGGGCCTGGTGCAGGGAGAACTTTGTACTAGGTTCGAGAGTGTGTTGGGGGTTATGTAATGAGACTGGGGGGTGAAGAACACCCGACCACACCTTGAATTCCCTACCCTACGTCCCCCTGTGGACAGGGGTGTCCTGTTACCAGCACCTGCACCGAGCAGAATAGGGGCCTTGTTCAGTTCCTCTCCACTGCCCCCCACCTCTGTTTGTACCAGTATCCTCTCTCCTAGGTTCTGCCTTAAAATTAGAGCTGCTAAAGGAGCTTCTTGAATTCCATGGAAATCTTTTGTGGTTCGAAGGCATGACATGGTATTTTCCCTTACTTATCATAGATCAAGAATGCGGGTATTGGGTCCAGCACTGGATAATGATTTCAGGGTTGTTTTCCCCCCGCCCTGCCGCTTTGGCTTCAGGGTTCCTGTCAGACAAGAGGCTCCCTTCCTTGGTGTTTATCGAGGGCCTGCTATGTGGAAGGCCTTTTGCTGGGCAGCGAGGAGCCAGAGAGCCACTGAGGCAGGTCCTTGGAGAGGACAAGCTGTGGGTCATGAGTAGATAACGTGAGTGTAATATGGTGGCCACGAAGGAAGGGCATCAGTCAGTCCTTGAAGGGCTTGCCTTTGACTCTTCAAAAAAAAAAAAAAATAATAATAAAAATATTTTCTCTAGGAAGATACTGAAAACCCAGCCAAGGCCTCTAAGAGCAGCCAGGTGCTCTGAAGGGAGGCTGGCTTCCTTGTAAATGGTGACACACAAAAGCAGGACGAGCAAAACCCTTGTAAAGTACAGATGGGCCTCATGTTGGCTTTTCTCTTCACAAATGGCTGTGTTTGCCCAGGATTTTACAGCTTCCTCAGTTTGGGCCTGTGAGAGAAGGTGAAGTGAAGATATCATAAAATCTGCAGCAGGAAACCGCCCAGAATGGGTGGCTGTTCAAAGATTTAGGGCCTGTTCTATCTGGATCAATCTGTTTGGTTTTTTAGGTGCAGATCTCATCCAGATTTAGAAAGAAGTCTTGTTTGTTTGTTTGTTTTGGTTTTGGTTTTTTTTTTGGTCTTAGCTTGGATGTTTCTCTGGGAAAATCCCTTATACATCATATTTCGCCAAATTGTTTAGAACTTGTTGCTTGATGCTGTGAACCTTTATGTTCTGAATTTCTGCAGTTAGCGATGCCCTGAACAAAGAGAGAAGGTCAATCCTAGGTCATGGTTTGAATGGAAGATGAGCTGAGTTTGAATTTTGCCTGGTTCAGCTATCAGCCAGTTCTTATGAGAGTAACTCATAATTCTATAGTATTTATTGAGCATCAGCAAGGTTGCAAAGTTGATGCTATGATTCAGCAAGTAAAGATACAGAATTCCCAGTTAAATCTGAATTTCAGGGAAACAGTCAGCAACTTTTTAGTGGAAGTATGTCCTGTGCAAACTCTGTCTTCTCAGCTGCTGACTGACCTCTTGTACATTGAAATGCTCTTTTGCAGCCAGGGAAAGGGAAAAAGCTAAAATGATATCTGTCAATATGGCCAGTTCATTTGAGGTTGTTAAAATGTTTGGAGGATGAAAAGGTTGAAACTATTGATCTATTAGATGCTTTATCTGTAATTTTCATCTAGGCTTTTCCAGTCTTCCCGGGGATGGGTGAGAGCTGGCAAGATTCCTTCTGCAGGAGACCGTTTAGGTGTTCAAATTGGGTATGGAAAAATGAGATCATACCAAGTTCACCATTACTTCTCGGAACTGCCTTCGGGACACTTTCCCCT
Organism: Panthera tigris; assembly: GCF_018350195.1. Lineage (NCBI taxonomy): Eukaryota > Metazoa > Chordata > Mammalia > Carnivora > Felidae > Panthera > Panthera tigris. Next base: position 67,069,361 of record NC_056676.1, on the reverse strand, counting down.
GAAACCCACACCTCTGCAAAAACAAAGAAATACTCCCCCCCAACCAAACAAAAGCCAAAGGCAGATTTAGCTGCCTAGGACATCAGACAAGAAGTATCTGGGGCTCCTTAGAGGGAACTGACGGATGCCTTAAGCAGTTTAACTCCGATTTGCAGATTGTACTGCTGATACGGCTTTATTAAGTAGCAAACCAGAGAGGCAAGTGGAGTAAATTAATTGGCTGAGCGTTGAGGAAGCCTGTTGTATTTGATTGCCCAGGTTCTCCCTTGAATTAGTTGGAGATTGCGGAAGGTTTCCTCTGAGTATCTGAAACACAGACACACACAACCCCCCCAAAAGCAAAACTAAACCCACCCAGCTTAGATTCCAGACCAGCCCACCCATTGGCAGTGTTTCCCTTCTCTTAGCCCAAGGAGGACCTTGGCATGGGGCTGTGTCGTCTCAGCTGCTTCCTTTTTTAGGATGCTCTCACACGCCACCTGGCACATGGTAGGTGCTGAGTGTTCGTTGCATATGGTGAACGTGGAGCAGGAAGGGACTTGTGAGAGGCTGCTATGTGCCAGGCATTGCGCTGAGTGCTTGGTGGGCATGGAGTCTTGCTATCCTCACATCAACCCCACTTTACAGATGGGAAAACTGAGGCTTGAAGAGAGGCAGTGACTTACCTAAGGCCGTGGTGAGGTGGATTGGTCTTTAGACCTTGACCCATTTGATCCTAAAGCTGGAGCTCTTTAGAACGTGCTGAAAGTGGGGGGGGGGGGTTATTGGTAGAGGACAGCATACGGAACACTTTCCTAGTACTACAGGAGGCTCGAGGAAGGAATCAGGGTCCTATCTCTGTGCCTCTAGCCCAGAGCCAACCTGGAGGTGTGAACTTGAGCTCAGATGGTGTGAGGACTGCTGTAGGGCCGGCCGCTCCCATCTGGCTGTCACTTTTGTGGAAGTCATTTAATTTATGATCTATTGATATGTTGTGGCTTCCTTCCGTCTCCCACTCACCAGTCTTCTCTAACAGACAACCTGGCATTCTCCTTTCCTCTTCTGGGTGTGCAGAGGGGAAAGAAGCCTTTGGGCCAGGCTCTGGCCTGTCACCCTTGGCTCCTGTCCTTGTCCTCATGCAAAGTGTCTGCAGTCTTCTTCTCCATAACTGGCCAGAGGGCCATGTTTATATGTCCAGGGAACCCATCGGTCCCTGAGACTGGACGACTATACAAGCCTGGCAATCCTTTCTAATTACAGGAGTTAAATAAGTTCACCCAAAGTTCAAATGAGGCCTCAAAAAGAACTCCTTACCTTGAGCTCATTTTGTGTCCAGCCCTGGAACTTCCTTGTAAAAGAGCTTTCTGTATTTAATTATGTCCCGGTAGCCCTCTGGTTTGGTTCAGTCTGTAGAGCCATTTCAGGTCTGTGTTTGGAGAAGTTGATGGGATCGCCAAAAAAACTCCTTCCTGTGCTGATTCTTGGCATATACAGCCTTGGTCGTAGTTTCTAAGTGGTTTTTCTTTTCCTGTCTAGTTTAAGTGGGTGAAAAAAAAAATCAATTGAGTGCCTTTGAGCTGTGTGTCTTTTTATTTGCTTTCTTCTCCTCGAAGAATTTGGGCAGCAGTAAAATCTGAGTTTGCTCAGCATCAGTGGCCTCCCGAGTCCTGGAGGTGGACGGCAGGCTTTGCCTGGAACTCCCTTCCCCGCGCCACCCCCCCTCCTCCCCCCCCCCCCCGCACCCGCACAGGACGGGTCTCTAGGGGGCTGGAGGATTGGGTCTGTCCAGAGAAGGAGGTTCTGGGCAGGTGTGCCCCTTTTGGTAGAATGGGCCTGGTTACAGGCATAAGAGCATCGGATTCCCTGCCAGCCTTACCACACTGATACCTGGACCCTATTTCCTGGAAGCTGTCATTCAGTGCTTCTGGGGTACATCTTGGACATTCAGTTTTTTTTGTAAAGTACCCCCAGGTAATTCTAATGTGTAGTCAGGCTTGAGAACCACTGAGTTACAAACAGTTTCAGCATCCTTAAAAGTATTTTTCTCAACCTTACCGAAGTCTGAGTAAAAGCATGTTTAGATGTTTGCACAACAACGTGAATATACTTAACACTATTGAACTGGACACTTAAGAGTGGCCAAGAGGGTAGATTGTATGTTATATGTATTTTGCCATGATTAAAAATAAAAATAGGGGCACCTGGGTGGTTCAGTTGGATAAGCTTCTGACTTCGGCTTAGGTTATGATCTCACAGTTTGTGGGTTCGAGCCCCGCGTCGGGCTCTGTGCTGACAGCTCAGAGCTTGGATCCTGCTTCGGATTCTGTGTCTCCCTCTCTCTCTGCCCCTCTCCCGCTTGCGCCTTGGCTGTCTCTCAAAAGTAAATAAACATTAAAAAAATAATAAAATAAAAAAACAAAAATTTATGGTGAAACAACATTAAAGTGAATAATTGAAATAGAAAAATAGAAAAAGCATTTTTAGCATTCTTAACAATTTTAAATATACAGTAGCCCTGTCCAAAATAATTTTCTTTTTTTAAAAAAATGTTTAGGCAGAGAGAGAGAGGGACAGAGGATCCAAAGCATGCTCTGTGCTGACAGCAGAGAGCCTGATGTGGGGCTCGAACTCATGAACTGTGAGATCATGACTTGAGCCAAAGTTGGATGCTTAACCGACTGAGCCACCCAGGTGCCCCTCCAGTATGATTTTCTACAATAATGGAAATTGTCAAATGTTAGCCAGTAGCACATCTGACTGTTGAGCACTTGAAGTATGGCTACTGTGACCTAGGAACTGATTTTTAAGTTTTACTCAGTTTCAATTTTTTAAAAATGCCCTATGTGGCTAACAACTACCATATTGGACAGTACAGATCTGTATATAACATACCATCTAAGTAAAAATAGTGAGCTTCCTGCACACCTCTGTTTCCTTCTGGCTCCTTCATTGCCTCTGAAGCCCTCCTGAAGAAATTCTAGAGCTACTGTTGACCTTAGAGGGAAAGAGATCTGGTTTTCACTCCTGTGGGCAATTTGCTTAATCTCTCAGCCTCCTTTTCCTCTTCTGTAGATGGGTCTAAGAAAGTACCCACCTTAGACGACTCCGAAATGAGACCTTGCTTGTGAAGCACTCCACACTGTGCCCTGTGTGCTGGCCCTCGAATGTTCGCGGCTGACTCTTTAAATCAGTATAGTAATTCTCTCTACCTCACTTCTTAGGGCAAATGCTACCCCACCCTTGACCTGGCTGTTATTTCGAATTTGCAGTGAAGTTGCAAGAGATGGAGTTTTTTTTTGTTTTTTTTTTTTTCATGCTAAGTAAATGACTCCTGAGTTCATTTATAACCTCATCTGCCTCAGCTGAGCCTATTTGCAGTTCTCTATTTGCAAACTCACTGTATATCAAGGGAGAGGAGAGCTGGGTGCCTGGCTGAGGTCCTCAGGGCATTTAATGCTTATATTTAAAAAAAAAAAAAAAGTGTTGGCCGAGATGTGATATTAAGGGGAGAGGAGTTGCTTCATAAGGCCCATCTTTTTCTGTCTTCATTGTTTGAATTCTTGAATTCATTGTTTGATGGTCTTCTTTTTCTGGAATGACCACCCGAAAAGTGGCCTCATTTGCCTCTAGCCTGCCCTGTAGCAGCAGCTTTGCACTGATCTTCTGTTCCTTTCTAGGACTTGGCCATATTGGGGTTCTTCCTACTTGCTGAATGGGGCTCACCTGCCTTAGCCTGGATTCAAGGACGCCTGCAGTTTGGCCCTAGCCCAGTGCTCTGCTGCAGGCCGAGTGCTCCCCATCCCGGAGTCCCTGGCTTCTTGGAGCACATCCCATGCCTCTCACGCTTGCCGTTTGTCCTGCTTGGACAGTGCAATGCAGACTCTCTCTATTGTTGTCTGTTGAAATCTTTCTCATCCTTCAAGGCCCCACTACAAAGTTATCTCCTTTCTGGGCCCTCTTTTTTCCACCAAGCCAGATAGCCTTAGGCATTCTTCACATTCTGTGTTGATTCCATCTAGTATTTGTGGCATTCTACCTTAAGCGGTTGCCCTTGGGCTTTGAAGCCTGGCTCTGCCACTTTGTAGCTAAATTACTCTGGGCAAGTTGCTCAACCTCCCTGAGACTTGATTTTCGTATCTGTGAAATGGGGGAAATAATACTTCCCTCTTAAAGTTTTAGAGGTTTACATGAGAAAGTATATGGAAAGGGCATAGCATGAAATAAATGCTAAACAAAATGCTCTTGTGTAGCTCTTGTCTGAGCTACCCTGGTAGTTTCTAGTGGAGTATCCTGCCCATAACAGGATGAGATGTTTCAGAAAATCCAAGAAACCTGTATCTCCACTTTGATATGCAATAGAGACAATATATGCTTTTCAAATCTCAACATAACGAGTAATTTGAGAGAACACGGTACATGTATTCAACAGATACCATGATGTGGCTGTTATGTGCCAGGCGCTGCTGGGGGCAGAGATACACCTGTGAACAAGACAGATAAAGTCCTTGCCCTAAAGTTGTTTTGTCTAGAAGAGGAGCAGACAAACAGCAGGATCTTGGGGAGGGCCTCTGCTTTTCATTTGGAGCCAGAGGACAGGGTCAGGGAAGGCTTTGGTACAAGTGACACCTAAACTGAGAACTATGTTTTATTTTGCTATTTAATAAGCCTTTATGTGGCACAACCAGGCACTATTCTAGTGCTTTACAGATAGACTCTTACTCCTCCCAGCAACCCAGGTACTTCCTGTATATCCACAGTGAGGTAGTTACTGCTATAACTCCCATTTTACAGATGGAGAAAGTGAGGTGCAGGGAGGTTAAACCGTTTGCCCACCTCATACAACTAGGGTGAGGTAAGGCTGGGATTTGAACCCATGCAGTCCCAGGGTCTGTGCTGGTCTACCACCGTGGGCTCTCACAGCATGGTGTTTGAGAATTTCCTTTTCAGATTCTGTAATGGGTGTGTTTCATTGATGTCTTTGTTGATTGCCCTTTCTATACCTTTAGGACTCACGATGAGCCAGATGAAGTATAACCATCTAGGCTCTTCTCTGAAGTGCTTCAAGGAGCTCCAGGGGCCTCTATTTAAAGCAGAGTTTGACCCAGCCAACGTGATATTGTTGGGTGGTTGACTCACCCCATGGGTGCCTCTGATTTGTCAGTAGACGGAAGTAGGTGGGGGGCAGGCAGGGTGTGAGACCTAAGGCTCTGATGCAGCCGTCGAAGGTGACAACCACAGGACACACGTTTGTTCTACTGAGGAACCCCCCCCTCCATCGGGGTCGTCCCAGTAACGGCTCTGCACCCCACATGACTGAGTGCAAAACAGGAAGGGGGGATATTTGCAGTAGGAGGCTGGAAATGCTTCGAGATTAGTTTCCAGGGAGACCTCAGCTTCACTTCTGAGGCCTGGCTTGCTTGAGCCCGGCTCCTGCAGCTGAGCACGGAGTCATTAAGGAAGTCTTTGAGTTTGGTTTAATGGTTGTGCTTTGTTTTGAAGTGATTGTTTACTGAACCTTCAAAGCCAGCTCTCCAGCAGGATGTGATCTCGGGCCTGAATAATTGGATGAGGCACCCCAATAGGAAGCAAGTAGCGGGGAGCAGAGCCAGCAGTAGCTAGCTGGTGGCCAAGCCTTTGGCATCTGAGCACTCCGAGGCTCCGCAAACTGCTGCTGGAGGGACTGAGGTCGTCTTGCAGCCAGGAGTCGACCTGAAGCAAGGGTCCCTTGGAACCTGGCCTCTTTGATGTTGTGCTGGCCTTAATTAGGGACACCCTAATTAAGTCACTAAGGAGGAAGCTTATTTCTAAAAAAAAAAAAAATTAGCAAATGTTTTGAGAGCATTTCATGAGGGATTACTTCTCAAAGATTATGCAAGCAATATAAAGTTAATGGAAGAAAAACTAAGAAATTTCAGTTAAGTAAAAAATAGAACTCGCCCATAACCACTTGATTACAAAGTGGGTTATGTACGCATGTTTTAGACAAAGGTTCACGTGGCCTACGCTGTGCCAGAAATTTCTTTTTTCACTTAGCTTTGCACTTACGCTGTCTTTCCGTGTATGTAGTTATGAGCCATGTCAGTTTTAATGTTGTGTGGTGTTCCACTGTTTTGTTTGTGTAACAGTTGTTTTATTCAATTGACCTGTATCTGAGGGCTGACTGTATGCCAAGTTCTGTGTTAAGTGCCGGGGACACAGCAGTAAATAACATGGACGCAAGTCCCTGTCTCTTGGACATTCTAGGGGAGTGGGGACAGACAAACTGAATAAGTTAGTTCTTTTGTATATTAGAATGGGGAAATATAGAGCAGGGGCGATGTTGTTGTTTTTAAATAAGGTGGCTAGGGAAGGTCTCACGGAAAAGGTGACCTTTGAGCAACACCGTATGACGTATGTGGATATCCGAGGAAGAATGTTCCAGGTCAGGGGGAGAGTGTGCAAAGACTTTGAGATGGGTGCCAGTTCCACGTGTTCCGTACGGATTCGTGTTTAGGCTGTGCCCGGTTTTTCACTAATTATAAGCAACACTGCAGTGAGTATATCCTTGAAGCTAGACGTTGATTGACATTGACAGTTTCCCCTGAAGGATTTAGCCTGGGTCAAAGGTACGTACTTTTCAAGGCTTTTCAAACGCATTGCCCAATGCCTTTCAGAAAGCGCATATCAGTTCACATTCCCATGTGCGGGTGCTCATCACCAGGGATTATTTCTCAAGGAGCTAGACTTGAATATTGGGACTGAGAAATTGCTGAGGCCATAGCTTGCAAGGCCTCAGAGGCACTGGGCGTCTTATCTGGGGTGGTGATTCTCAAATCTTGCTGTGTGTGATTGTAGCGAGAAAGTAGGAATCTCCCCTGGGGAATGTGTTAAATGCAGGTGTCTGGGCCCCCTCCCCAGAGATTTTGGTTCTGTAGCCCCGGGTGGGGCTCAGACATCTGTAGTTTCAGCAAACATTCCTGGTGAGTCTCTGGTAGGTTGTGATTATACCAGTGGGGGGTGGTTCATGGGCCACCCTGAGCTACCTGCCAAGAGCCTCCTGTGCCGCCCATGAAGCTCTCCCGCTCCCCTCTCCCGTGCCCCCAAATTACACGTCCCTGGAAAGTGTTCCCGGTGACCAAAATGATGCCCAAGCCTAAATGTAGCATGATCTCCCGTATTTCCTTTCCTTTGTTGTTTCTCTTTTTAAAAGTTCGTGTATTTATTTTGCGAGAAAGAGAGAGCAGGGGAGGAGCAGCTAGAGAGGGAGAGAGAGAATCCCAAGCGGGCCCTGTTGTCATCGCAGAGCCCAAAATGGGGCTCTATCTCATGAACTGCAAGATCATGACCTGAGCTGAAATCAAGAGTGGGACGCTTAACCGACTGAGCCACCCAGGCGCCCCCTTTGCTGATTGTTTCTTTTGCAGGGAAAATTTTCTCCCTTCTTTATTTCCTTCCTCTTTGCCAGGGAAACTCCCCTTTGTCCTTAAAGACCTAGGTGAGGCATTACCCACCTCTGGAAGCTTGCATCAACCCCACCTCCTAGTGCTTTATATTTGGAGTATTGTGCCCTCTGACTGGTGGCTCACACATCAGCGTTCCTACTAGCTAGAGCTCCTCAACGCTTTGATTCCTAATCTCTGTGTGGCCTGTACCCCACTCTGTGCCTGTGCATAGTAGGTGCTCATTAAATGTCCGAGTTAGGGTGGCTGGCATTGTGCGTTGACTCCTGAAAATAGCAGTCACTGGGATTTATTGAGTTCTAAGTGCTGGTCACCATTCTAAGCACTTGCATTATTTCCCTTATCCTCATTGCTTTCCTTGGAGGTGGGGACTAGCACGGGCATCGTTTACAGATGAAGACAGGGCAGTTCCACGTGACTAAGTAACCTAGGTCACCCAGTGAGTAGATCTGAAATCTTGCAGTCTGACTCTAGAGCCATGCTCTTCTTAAAAAAAAAAAAAATTTTTTAAATGTTTCTTTATTTAGAGGGAGAGAGAGCAGGGGAGGGGGAGAGAGAGAAAGAATCCCAAGCAGGCTCCACACTGCTAGCACAGAGCCCCCTCGCAGGGCTCAGACTCCCGAATCGTGAAAATCCATGAGCTGAGCTGAAATCGAGTCGGACACTTAACTGACCGAGCCACCCAGGCGCCCTTCTCGCGCCATGCTCTCCACCGCTACGTCACACTGGTCCTTTCAGACGCTGGAGTCTGGCTGCCCATCAGGGCACTTACCCAGGCGAGGAGGAGGGCGTGCAGTGGAAAGACTACAAAGAGGGTGGTGGGTGTAGACGTATCAGGGTTACTGCCTTTTTTGGTGACCCCCCCCCCCGCCCCCACCGCCGGCTGTCATTCCTAGCAGCCTGGGGTGGGGTTTGGGGGTTGTGGGGGAGGCACTGTTTGGTGGAAGGTGGCAGAGCACACGAAGTGTGTGCAGAGTCGTGAGGCCGCTGCTCCCCCGGGGTGGACCTGACAAGTTGCAGAATCGGGTTTGGGATTGGGTGGAGGCAAGTCTGAGAGGGCACTTCCAGGGAGAAGTGGGTGAGGACAGGTACACAAACAGGAAATAATGGTGACGACGCTTAAACATTTGATAGGGTGTGCAGGTCACCAAGTATTTTGTTCACTATTTCATGTGGACATTTATACACAGGAAAAACAGATGGAACAGAAGCTTTGCACTCTACCTAGTGGGACAGAGGTTGGGGGGGTAGACGTACATGTATTATTTCGGGGAGGCGTAGATGTAAGCACTTGGGTGAGAGCCTCCGGCCCCCGTGCGAGGTGGTTAGATCTTGAGTTCACAAGTGTCCGGTTGTGGAGAAGGAGTAAGTTTTAGGTGAATATGTGAAACGGTTGCGTTTTATTTCATTTTATTTCATCTATTTATTTTGCGAGAGAGTGTGCATGTGAGCAGGGTAGGGGCACAGAGAGTGGGAGAGCGAGAATCCCAAGCAGCCTCTGCACCATTAGCAGAGAGCCCGATGGGGGGCTTGAACTCATGAACTGGGAAATCATGACCCGACCCGAGACAGAGAGTCTTGACTAGATGCTTAACCGACTGAACCCCCCCCTGGTGCCCCTGGAACAATGGCATTTTAAAAAGAACTGGGCAGGGGCACGTGGGTGGCTCAGTCAGTTGAACATCTGACTTCAGCTCAGGTCATGATCTCGCAGTCCGTGAGCTCGAGCCCCGCGTCGGACTCTGTGCTGACAGCTCGGGGCCTGGAGCCTGCTTCGGATTCTGTGTCTCCCTCTCTCTGCCCCTCCCCTGCTCATGCTCTTTCTCTCTCTCAAAAATAAGTAAACATAAAACTCTTTTTAAAAACAACTGGGCAGGGGCGCCTGGGTGGCTCAGTTGGTTAAGCGGCCGACTTCGGCTCAGGTCACGATCTCGCGATCTGTGAGTTCGAGCCCCGCATCGGGCCCCTGTGCTGACAGCTCAGAGCCCGGAGCCTGTTTCGGATTCTGTGTCTCCCTCTCTCTGACCCTCCCCCATTCATGCTCTGTCTCTCTCTGTCTCAAAAATAAATAAACGTTAAAAAAAAAAATTTAAAAACAACTGGGCAAACTTAGGAGCACTTCACGATACAAACTGGGTGCGAGGGCAGACCTTTCCCTGACCTTGGGCCGATTACTTAACCTCTGTGCTTTATTTTCCTGTGGAAAAAGAAAAGTGTTAAATGCCTGTCTGCCAAGTGCCCACACAGGGCTGTCTTGAGAGCCCTTTATACTCTCTCAAGTACTGTGTAAATGTGAGATGGGGTTCTTAATGATGATCATGGAATAAATTTGGACTCCTAGGCGGCCTTAGGTGTCTATCTGAAATAGTAAAGGCAATATGGCGGTACAGATTGGGGGGATAAATTTGGGGAATAGGAAGGGAGAGGAGAGGGGTTCACGCATCGATTTTGCAAAAGTTAAATAATAGGACTGGAAGCCTAGTTGCAGTTCCAGAACAACCCAGGGGTGCCCAGAGTGGCTTTGTCACCTTATGGCCGCCACCGTCCAGCACACCTTTCTGCATCTGCCCTGTCTAGTACCGAAGCCACTAGCCCCATGCGGCTGTTGAACACTTGAGTGAGGAGCTGAATTTTACATTTTATTTAACTGTAATGAATTTAAAGTTCCATCCAGGTGGCTAGTGGCTCTTCTATTGGAAGGCTCAGGATAGACAAAGGAATGCCTCTTGGTAGAAAATGTAAAAAACCAATCATACTTTGAAGATACAGTTGACCTGTTTGTTTGGTTCTTCTTTTATTCCCGGTGGAGACCTACCCGTGTGTCAGAAAACGGGCATTCTGGGCATGGAACCTCCTAGCGCTGGAGGAAGAAGACGCTGATGGCCTTGACTTAAGCAGGGTGTTATGGTTACAAATGGAGAAGTTTGTGAGGGGAGGTTGGGTGGAGGAAGCCCCTTTTGTGGTTAAATCTTCCTTTTCGCAGGCGTGTTTATTGTTGGTGAGCTTGGGCAAGTGGGTGAGGGTGGGCGTGTGAGGAAGTAACCATTGATTATCCCCAAGGCTGTCATCCACTTGATGGACAGGGATAATTAGTGGATTAGGCAAGCCCCAATCAGAGAATAAAAGCCCAGGAATGGTTTTTATGATGGATGGGCTTCCACAGTGCATTTCTTCTGAGGATCTCGGGGGCCCTCCCTCTTGCAGAATGGGGTGGGGAAGGGTGGTCTGGGGGACAAAGCTGTGACAGACAGTCAGGGGCCCTGTCCTTCATCCTTCACACCCACCTCTGGAAGCTGCAGATTCCTGCCCCCTGCTTGTAGAAGCCTGGGGTCCAGAGGCACTCCTGCTCAGGTCAGAAGCTTCTTCTGGAAGCTTTGCTTTTCATTTCCCTGAAGGCTGAGCTCAACAAGGGCTGACCTAGAAGGGGAGGAGGAGGGATGCTGTGGGCTGCACTGCTCAAGCTCATTCTGAGGAGGTTCCCGCAGACCTGCCCCGAGGACCTGGTGGCTGGGGAGGTGACAGCATCAGCCTTTAGAGGTGCTCCAGACAGGTTCTCTGATCTGGCAGAAGCAGATCAGTCCCGGCATCCATAGAAAACCGGAAGATGTGATCAAGTTATCCGTCATCGTACCACTAATGACAGCACCCGTGACCATTTCTGGTTCATTCCTATCAGACCTTTTCCAACACAAAGGGCTTTTCTTTGTTTTGTGTCTTTGTGTTGTTTTTTTTTTCCCCCCAAGTTCTTGAGGATCATGACCATTTCTAGGGTGACATTATAGCTCCCCTGGAGCATTTGCAGTTGTAATTGGGAGCTGTGTGTTGGGGGAGGCCTTGCACCTCACTTTGCGGACCAGGCAGGACCCAGCCTGCCTACTGAGTGGCTTTCTGCAGGCCTGGGCTGGGCAGCCGGTTCTGTTCAGCACACTTCCCAGAATCAGGGTAGCACTTGGGTCACGACGTCAGTCCTCAGCTGCAAAATAACAGCATCTGCTTCTCAGATTGTTGTGAGCGTGTAATAGAGTGTGTATCCAGCTGTGTTCTTCTGTGTGGTCTGTGGACCAGCAGCCTCAGCATCACTCAGGTTAAACATGCAACATCCAGGCCCACCTCACACCAAGAGAATCAGAACCTGCGTTTTTGCAAGATCCCCAGGTGGTAGAAACAATGTATGTGAAAGTTGGAGAAACGCTGATATGTGTGCCTGGCACTAAGCAACCCTTTAGAAAATGGTGATGCTTAATGATGATGATGGTGACATTGACGTCATCAGGATGAAAAGTGGGGCTTGGGTGGGGGGGTTCCCTGTCCGGTGGTGTGCCCAAGACTTGAGTCCTCAGGATCATGACCACTGGCGAGCCAGCCTCCATCTGCAACCTTTGGACAGGACAGAGGCCTTTGAGCTGGAACCCTACTCCCTATAGCCTGCACCCTGCTCCTCCAATCACTGTTCTATTCTCATCTAAGCTGAATGCTTCCTCCTTGTGAGAGTCTTCTCCAGCTCTGGCTCCTCTCAGATCACCCCTTCTCTGACCACGGCTCCCGGCTCCTCTGTGTTCCCTGTGTGGCAGCGTGGGTGTCTGATTCGCTCAGCTGTCCCCTGAGGTTCTGCTGTCGCAGCGGGCTGGGCTGGGAGAGGCCGTTGCTGCATTATTTATGGGGCATCGTTAACCAGCCGCACTGATGAGTTACACACAGTTTATTCTTCTGCTTCGTGTGTGGGATGCCATCCTGGGCCTCTGTTTAATACAGAACAAAACAAAGCAAAACAGAACCCCAAGCCAAAACAGCCACGGGCTGAGCCCTGCGCCCTGCATTAGGCGAGTGGCCTGTCCAGCCTTCTGGCTGTGGGGAGAGTGGAGGAAGGGGGGAGAAGAGGAGAGGGACCCAGGCGTGTTCCCAGAGTTCAACTTCGAGGGAGGGAGGGGTGGGTAAGCTGGCTCGCATATTTGTTTAAGTGGCCACAAAACTCTCAGGGAAGTTGACAGATTGGGCGGGACTTTTTTTTCAGAAGTAAGAAAATGACTTCAGTTTCCTCCCCACTCCCTAAGGGACCAGGCTGCTGTTAGGTATGTGACCTGTTAGGTTCTCTGGTCACCTAGGTGGTGTGGGATTTATGTCCCTCACCATCTGCCTGGAATTCTGCTCTCTTCTTTGTGGTTGAACTCTGACCTTGCCCTTGAAGGCTGCTCATGGTCACCTTGTCCATCCTGCCCAGGTCCTGCCAGTCCCCAGCATGAGTGCATCACTCCAGTGTCCCTTGGCGAGAGCCCCCATGTGTCATCTCTGCTTCCCTGTCTGTGTGCCAGCCGTTGCTCTTACTAGAAACCTTTTCCTTCCTCCCTCTGTTTCTCTGTCCTGGAGCCCACAGTGTGGTGAGGGAGACTCAGGCTCACAGATGGTGAGTTGAATGATGTGGGGGAAGCAGGTGCATTTGAGAATGCTGTGGAAGAGGTGACATTTGAGCTACGTGGTGATGGTGGAATAGGAGTTTTCAAGATTGTTGCATCCCTTGGAGGTCGGAAGAGAGAAGAGCCGCCCTTGGTGCTGTGTGGGGTGTGGGGAGCATGGTGGACGCCCCACCTGGCGGATGCAGGGGTGGGGCCCTGTAGCCGGTCTTCAGGGAAGCCCCGCCTCTCTTGCTGTAGGAGGGGGGCAGTCTTGCAGCTTGATTAAAGGAGTGTCCTCTACATGTTTGTAAACAGGCTCGTTTTCTCTTCCCGTTTCTATAATAGGGGACTTTCCCTTTTTCGGAATCCAGTGTGGTCTAAGGTCTATTTTCAACAAATTGCCAGGGGTTCAAAACCTACCCTCCTCTCCAAAGAAAGTCAGGTGGTTCCAGGGAGAGGAGAGTCACATTCCAGTTGTCTGTCACTTTGGACTTGGCAGAACCCGGGTGCCCGGTGGGAGTCTCATTTGCTTTGATTTTGGTCTGTCTGGAAAGTTGTGAAACTTTTATGTGTTCTCTGGTGAGCCCCACGGTGGGGTCTGTGTGAAGACTTTTTCACAGCCCCGGAAATGCATTCCTAGGGACCTCAAATGTGACCTGAGCCAGGTCAAAACCAGAAGCCTCAGAGGGGAGCTTTCTGGGACTTCTTGGTGGGTGGTGCAGGTCAGAAAATTGAGGACTGTGTTGGAATTGCTTTCTAAAAGGGTTCTCAGTGGATACTGCATCTTGATCTGCAGATTTCTTTTGAAATTTGAGCATTCTCGCTTTGGCTCAGTCTTAGAGTCTAGAAAAAGCCAGAGCTTTTTCTCTGTTACCTTTAACGCTTTGTTCAAATTTCTTCTCTCTCCTTTCTCACTTCCTCCAAGATTGTGATTTTAGTAGTAAAACTACTTTTAGGTGGGTAGAAACTTTTTTCTACCTTGAAAGAAACTTAAAAAAACAACCCAGATCTCGAACAATCCAACATCACTTTGCCTTTACCTTTTAATAACATTTACACACTTTTTAAAAAAAAAAAATTCTCAATAAGGAGGCTTTTTGTCTTCTGTTCTTAGAAGTTCTTTTCTTTTCCTTTTCCTTTTTTTTTTTTTTTTTTTTTTTAGAATCCATTAAATTATATATTGCCTAAAACAGGTGGGCCTGACACTCTTTGATAGACTGTCGAATATCATTAAATCAGGAGCGAGCTGCTTTTGGAAGCCTTCTTCTGGCTGAGTGGGCGTTCGTGGGTGGAGAGCTATGTGCTGTACCCCTTGACTGGAGAGGGGACCCTCCTTTTGTTGCTAATTTGGTAAAGACTTAAGTGAGGCTCCAAGCAGTGGGGGTAGATAAGTAGTTTTTTGTTTTTTTTTTTAAAGTGCTTTGAGCAGTAGATTTCAGGCGCATTCGTGTCGGTTTGAGTACTCTTCCTGCCATGTATTTGGGGGTGACTGAGACTAGGCTGACATGTGCCCAGCTAGTTAACTAGTCGTGAGCTACAGCTGGTTCTGTACTTAGGCCTAAGAATGTGGGATCCCAGCCTGGATGGACAGTCTGACTTAGAGGTTTTCACATCTCTGCCAGCATCCTGAGGGAGATTGCAGGGGCCTGCACACCCTTGGTTCAGTTCTATCAAATGTTCATTGGACACTGACAGAGTGCCTGGCATTGCCCCGAAGCACTTTAAAAATATTTTTTTTTGGGGGGGGGGCTCCTGGGTGGCTCAGTCCGTTGGGCGTCCACCTTCAGCTCAGGTCATGATCTCACTGCTCATGGGTTCGAGCCCCACGTCGGGCTCTGCGCTGACAGCTCAGAGCCTGGAGCCCGCTTCGGATTCTGTGTTTCCTCTCTCTCTGCCCCTCCGCCGCTTGCGCTCCGTCTCTCTCTGTCTCCCAAACACAGAATCCGAAGCGGGCTCCAGGCTCTGAGCTGTCAGCGCAGAGCCCGACGTGGGGCTCGAACCCACAGACTGTGAGATCATGGCCTGAGGTGAAGTCAGTCACTTAACTGACTGAGCCACCCAGGCGCCCCTGCCCTGAGCACTTTCCGATCCTAGTTATTCCTCACACCAGCCCTGAGAAGCGGTGACTTATCCCCTTGTAGAAGTCGAACGACTTGCCTGATAACACATTGCGAACCAGAGAGCCACGGTTCAGTCTGGGAGATGGGATTCCCGAGTTGGTGTCCCTTACTCCTTCCCTACAATCTTTCAGTGATGAGAGTGGTCAGGAATGATGATGGAATTATTTGTTTTTGTTATTTGTCATTATAAGGAGCAGGCCCTGAGAGGTAAAGTGACTTCCCTTGATACTTGGCAGAGCCATGGCTAGAAGTCGGGACTGTGTGCTCCCTGCACTGGCCTCTTGCCATTCTGGCATGTTCTCTATGAAATGTGCCTCCCTTTTTTTCTTAAGAAACATTCTAGATCATCTCAGTGACCTTCTCCAGGGGTCCCTGTATGGGAGTGATTGGTGTTGGGAAAAGGAGGGCCCAGCACTCCTGGCCTCCTTTACATCGATGAATGCCTTCTAGCCTTTTGGCTACAGGTTGGTGGTCAGTATATCTGAACATCTTCAGGCTTTTCAGAAGAGCTTCTCATACTTTTTTTGTGGATCTGAAAGAGAATAAAAGGTTAGGTGAGGCTGTAATTGGTTGCTTTGAACTCTTGTGCTTTTAAGGATGCTGACTGATGTCTATCTGGACGGGGATCCCCAGTGGCCAGTCAGAGGACTCTGATCTCAGCCCTTACCTCTTTAATTACTTGGATGTAGATGTAGAAGGGGCCTTCATACTTGATAAGAAAATGGTAAATATGTTAGGTGTTTTCATTGGAATTCCCCACAATGTCTCGCTGGGTCCGGAATGGTAGCCTGAGCTGTCAAAGGTTCACTCAGCGTAAGTTAAAATAAAGTTGTGCTCTTGGGTAGAAGCAGCCCCCTGGGGCACAGAGACAAGATGGAGACGGTGTGGCTTAGCAGGACGGTGACGGGATCTGTGCGTGGGTGTTGGTGTCAGTAGCTGCCAGTGGACCTCTGCCAGGAGCCAGTCAGACAGGATCCCTGGGGTGTGGCTTAGTGCCCCGTGGGAGCAAATTGTCGCTTGGGGGAATAAATCCAGAGACCTGCAGTTGGGCCAAGCAGGTCTCAAAGGCAGAACTGATGGATGTGCTCTCGTGGCATCTGTGGAACAGACTTTAGGCTCTGGGTGGGTTGTAAATTCATGGTGTTTTGTTGCCAGAACCTCTAGTTTGATCTGAAAATTAAAAAAAAAAAAAAAGTAATGACTATTGTTTTCATAAAAATGATACATGATCCTTATTTAAAACACACACACACACACACACACACACACACACACACACACAAAATTCTGGCCATATGGGAAAGTACAAACAGGAAAGTAACCTATTGGTCCAAATCTTAACTGCCAGAAATAGCCCATTTTAATTTTGGTAGAGAATTTTCCAGACATCTCTGTGTGCATTTTCAGGCAGGCTTGATACCTACAGAAATGTATAAAGAGACAGTTTTTTTTTTTTAAATGTTTATTTTTGAGAGAGAGCATGAGCAGGGAGGGGCAGAGAGGGAGAGGGAGACACAGAATGTGAAGCAGGCTCCAGGCTCTGAGCTGTCAGCACAAAGCCCGACGCGGGGCTCGAACTCACAAACCATGAGATCATGACCTGAGCTGAATTTGGACGCTTAACCGACTGAGCCACCCAGGCACCCCCCCCCTTTTTTTAGTGTTTATTTTGCCAGGGATTGAGAGAGAAGGGGAGGGGCAGAGAGAGAGGGAGAGAGAATCCCAAGCAGACTCCACATTGTCAGCGCAGAGCCTGACATGGGAATTGAACTCACTAACTGGGAGGTCATGACTTGAGCTGAAATCAAGAGTCAGATTCTCCACTGACTGAGCCATCCCAGGCACCCCTAAAATAGTGGTTCTTAACCAGGGGATGATTTTGTCCCATTAGGTCCATCTGGCACAGATGCCTGGAGACATTTTTCGTAGTCCCCACCAGTGGCATCTGTGAATGTTCCTGGCATCTCATGAACTGAGGTCAGGGATGGGGCTAGAAACCCTGCAGTACACAGGACAGCCCCTCCCAAACCCCCAAAAGAACTGTCTGGCCCAAAATGTCCTTGGTGGCAAGGTTGAGAAACTGTCCCCAAGGGTAAGAAAATAAGATTGTTAAAAACAATAGGAAGATGAAATCATTATGTTTTAGCTCAGTTGCAATTATAGACTATTCTGATTGGGCTTCTGCAGTGAAAGATGAGATGATTAACTTCATTAGAGTTTCTCCCTCCTCTCCTTAAACTGCAAAATCAGGAGGTGGCCCATGTTATGCTCACCATGTCAGTGTTCTTAACACTTACATTCTGTCCTGCAATGATCACCCCCTAGGTGTTTAATCTTAGTTCTATGTTTAAATGATTCCGTGCCAAACTCTTCTTTTTTATTTTAAGTTTTTCTTTCAAGTAAACCCCACACCACACATGGGGCTCGAACTCACAACCCTGAGAACAAGAGTCACACGCTTTACTGACTGAGCCAGCCAGGCACCCCCCAGCTCCATTTCTCTAGCCATGGTTTTTCCTTTCCTGGGTTTATTTTGCATCACCTCTTGGTCAGTTGGCTATTTGATCTTAATATAAATTTAATGTGTAGGGAGGTGTCACAGTCCACTCTGGTTTGCTCCAGTCAGAATGGCACCTGCAGTTTTGAGTTTGTGTCTGAGTACCACACTTAAAAGAGCAGAGAGACATCGTGCAGTGCCCCAGGATGCTGCAGGGACGTGAAACGGGCCTGTGTAGAAAATGAACTGCACTTGGGAAGGGAAGGGAAAGCTGTGGATGAATTCCCTGAGAAGACCTCCCTCTGGAAGCAGGGTAGGCCTTCACTCTGAGGGTCCCCAGAAGGTTCAAGCCAATGCTGCATGGACACAAAAGACAGGGTGGCAGAGAGAGGTGTTGAGCTCCCTGTGAGCCGAAATGTGGTGGGGAACTACCTGTTGGCATCTTGTATGTAGATGTTGGGTTCAAGCCATCAGCTGAGTGGCTATACTTAGGTATCTTCTCAACCTTGAGATTCTGATGGTCTAATAATGCTTCCCAATAGCTGCCTGTCCTAGAGGGGCTCCGGTCACTCTGGTTCTCTCCTCCCTGTCCTTTGAGATAAGGGTGAAAAACGCCACAGCCATGGTCACGTGGTTCAGGGCAGAGCCTTACGTGGTCTGCACATCTTGAATTTGGACCCATCATCTACTACTCAAAATGTGATCCATCCATCTATAGGTTAGATTCCACCAAACGTGTTCCAGTCGGTGTTTGTAGTATTTATAAGATTACCGGGCCTGAGTATATTCGAAACCCATTTCTGAGCCGATACGTTTATATATCATCTGGGCAACATACCATAGACTGCAGAGGAAGAGAGCACACACAGATCGTTCCCTGTGTAATTGGAGTCTGGGTGTTCTGTTATTGTCTTAGTCAGGTGTCGGTCACAGCATGCCTTACTGATCGATGACTTTGTTTTGTTGTAGGGGAGCTATCCAGTTTGGGAGGATTTCATAAACAAAGCAGGAAAGCTACAGTCCCAGCTTCGGTAAGTATAGAAGCCTGTCGTTCCCAGAAAATGGCAACATCCACAGACAAAGGATGGAATAGGACAGACCCAGGATGCAGATTGAGGTTAATTTTGGAAGCGTTACAGGTATAGAAGCATGTAGTAGGTTCTAATTTGAGCATTGCCACTTGTTAGCCTTATGTCTTGGGCCCAGGTTCCCTTGGGTAAAACTGAACTGTCTGCTCTGCCTTCTTCCATAGGAATTTTGAGAGTCAGATGAGCTGTTATACATGTAAGGTAATAATGGGCAACATTCATGTAACGCTCACTATGTGCCAGGCATATGTTAATTAAATCTCCCAACCCTGAGAGGTAAGTACAGTTATTATCCTCAATTTACTGATGAAAAAAATGAGGCACAGAGAAACTTAACCAACCTGTGCAAAGTCACAGAGCTAGTAAAAGCCAGAGCAGGGATTTGAACCTGAGTCTGGCTGCGAGGTCCATTCTGCTTACTGCCTATCCTTATAAAGAGCTTACCGCTTATTGTTGACTACTGTATCCTTCCATTTGTGTGCAATGTCTAGGAAACGCACATCTGCAGAGACAGATGTAGATTAGTGGCTGCCTGGGCCTAGTGGAGGAAAAGGAGATTGAGTACACGTGGGCATGAGGAATCTTTTCGGGGTGATGGAAATGTCCTAAAGTTGGCTCGTGCTAGTGGTTGCAAAATTCTAAGTCCACTAAAAAATTGTTGAATCACACACCTACAAAGGTTGAATTTTATGGTATACAAATTATCCCTCAATAAAGCTATTTAAACAACAAGATCTAGGGTCAGTCAGCTCTAAGGGGCTATTGTTGCTTTGTCTTGTGCTTGTTTATGTATCATTTGATGTGAAATAGAATCTTCTTGTTACAGCTGTATGCTTTTAAATCAGTGAGGAGAAAGGCTACTCAGCGGTGTTCCATGAGGGACAGGGCATTTACAAAAGCAGTAATTTTCATGACTCCTGTTCATGGCATAAGGGGGATGACATCAGTTGTTTTGAATGTATGCAGGTGGTTTTCCAGAGGACAAAGCAAGTAGGGGTTTTCTAGGATAAAAACCATGTGGATGACATGACACTTTTGGTCCTTTGCCCATGGACATCAGGAGGTTACTGCCCAGAGCTTTAACCATAGGACTAGACATTTCGTGGTTCCCCTGTAGGTCAGGAGAGAAGAACTCCAGAAGGATGGATCTTTCCTCTTCCATTCTGTCAGCTTTGTGGGGCCTGGGATTTCTATCCCATGCACCTGGGGTTTCCCAAGCTGTCATTGGTCTTCCAGGAGACTCAGGAATACAGCCCCTTCTCTGTCAGATCCTTTACCATTTCGGTGCTTAAGAACTTGTAAAGACTTTATGCTGGGCCAGCTCCACTCTCCTGTCTGAATGCAAAGCCCTGCAGAAACCTTTACCAGCCTCACCTTATCAAGCTATGTCTACTCACTCTTCTCATTGATTTTAAATAGTCTCCATCCTGTAGGTCCCTGCTGGAATCAACCAGTAAAACATTTAAGTAGCCCCCCCACCACCACCACCATTCCCCCAACACATACACGTTTTTCTTATGTGGCCTCATTTAATTATCTGACAGCCTTTTCAGGGTCGACCAATGAAAAGATTCTTTTCCCCTTTTACCAAAGAGCAAGCCAAAACTTAAGGTAAATATGAGGTTAGTACAGCTGATTAGTTACAGTAAAACTTTTAAAGCAATCTTATACTCACGAGTACAAAGTACACTTTTTATTTTTTAACAACTGTTTAGGCCTCCTGAGGGCAGGGACCATTTCTTTATTTTGTCAAACTGGTAGTGCCCAGCTGAGAGCCTCACACACATGGTTTGGTGTTCTGCAGTAAAGAAAGGATAAGGCTATAGAAGAGGCAAATAAGCTGGGAACACATACACCAAATCACTCCTTTGTGCTGCCCCATCAGAGAACTAAGATATATTATGACAACAGCAGACAATGAAATAGGACTCATTGGAAGGCGGTGTTTAAAAGCTCCTAATTCCTCACACTTGACCACCATCCTCCTTTTCAGTGGAGCCCTGGTGACGGAGTAATACACAAGGCGTCTCTATAGCTGGCTCATTAAATTGGGATGATTGGCATTGACTTGAAAATAAATCCAGCCATTGTGTCAGATAGTAATTGCAAATCAGAATGAGCTATTTATAAATCCCAGGATTTTTGATAAAGCTGACTTTTCCAGGGTTTGCGTATGATGTCAACTCTTTGAAAAATATGCTTCAAAGGGGTTTTTTCTTTCAGTTTTGTTCCGTGTGTATGTCTTTTTTTTTTTTTTTTTTTTTTTAACTTGAGCAGAATGGCTTTTTGCTCTAATGGAAAATATCAGGCCTCATTCATTCTGCAGTTGGGTGCTAAGGGACTGTTGCACAGGTTTTCCCAGGGATGACTTCCAGCATCTTCCAGAACCTTCTGTCTCAGAGCTATGGTTGCTGAGTTTTAGAGTCACTTCTTCAGTTCCATCTTGAACTCTTTTTTAGTTCTTATTCTCACATTCTTCCTTCAACAGCTCTGCATTCTTAGGAGTGCTGAGTAGAGATTAGATTCATACGTGAAATATTTGGAAATGAGCTTCAGGCTCCATGCTTGATTGTGAGTCCCGTGTGTGTGTGAGTCCTGAGGCTGGCTTGTTCTTGTTGTCCTTGACCCTGGCGTGGAGAGGTGCTTCCTCTCCATGGGGTGACAGCTAGATCACAGCGCTAGGAACCAGTAGACCACAGAGTGCTCAAGAGGATGTGAAGAACTCAAAATAATTTCTAGGACAGCAAATGAGTGTAGTGACTTCTCCCTAGTGTCAGCTTTGAGGAATTCAGAAGATGCAGTCGAGAGAGCATTCTATGGTTGAAAAAATGGTGTCTCAATTCCATTGTAAATGGGATTTAGGGGGAAAGAGTCACATAGCCAGGATCTGATCTGGCAGTGGGATGAGCATGGGACTATGTGTCCTTCTGGGCTACCAGTTCCAGTTCTGGGATGAACTTGTGACGTTTTTTTTTTTTTTTAATTAAAAAAATTTTTTTAAATGTCTATTTTTGAGAGAGGTAGAGAGAGAGCAGGAGGATGGGAAGGGCAGGGAGAGAGGGGGAGGATCTGAAACGGGCTCTGTACTGACAGCAGAAGGCCCAATGCGGGTCTTGAACTCATGAACTGCGAGATCATGACCTGAGCTGAAGTCAGACGCTCAATTGACTGAGCCACCGAGGTGCCCCCAAACTAGTGATCTTGAAAGTCACTCTACTTGTCTCAGTTTTCCCATCTCTAAAATGAATTATTTGAAGTAGAGGCTCTCTCTCCAAGATTCCGTCTCCCAGTCCATGTCTATATGCTGTTTTCCTGCTCTAAAATTATTTCCACTTATACCGTTTATAGTTTTTAATGATGGTTTTCATTTAGGTAAAAACACTTGTCTTTCCTCCTTTGTGAAATTTTGCCTGGTAATTGTGTTACACCATCAGGTGTCGTGATGGGAAGACTTGCCAGCATTTACCGAGCGGCACCGAATGAGCTGCGTGTTTTTGGGAGAGTGCGCTAATATCGGGAAGAAATGCTTCCTAAGGGGGTGGGGAAAAAAAGTAGGCCTGCAAAGCCAGTGGTTGTCCACGTCCAGCAGGGTCGTTTCTCCTAGAAGGTTGCATTCGGTTCTCCACAGAGGTTTTAACCCTTGAGCTGTAATGAATTTGCTAGCGTGAGACATTCCTCATGCTTTTGTTATGTGTTTGCATTTTAGGACCACAGTAGTAGCAGCGGCTGCCTTCTTGGACGCCTTTCAGAAAGTGGCCGACATGGCCACCAACACACGTGGTAAGCAGATGGAGGGATGGCGCCCAGCGTGAACCGAGTTCAGCGTGTGCCTCTTTGTTTACCCTTGGGCGGCGTCACGAGGAGATACAGCTTAAGTTATCAGAGCTTAGCTGACTCCTAGTTTTCACGTCCTAGAACACTTTGTGGGATTCCACCTATTGGAAGTTGCAAACAGTTCTCCGGACAGGGAAGCACATGAGAAGAACGAAAACTAAAGGAAAGGAACCGCGGGTTCTGCGGGAAGTGGCTGGGCGTGTTAGTTCGATCACTTTTAATGACATGCCGGCTGCAGAGCCTTGAACCGTGTGTCTGGTTGCAGTTTGTTTTTCCCTCCTCACACGGGTTGTCCTAAGATTTGCCTTACTCCCTGGGGAGCGGGCAGTGAGAATGCTCGGGTAGACCATTTTTCTGCGAGGAGCCCTCGTGTAAGCGGTGCGCTGGTGCGTCGTATGTGGTGATGTGTCTCCCACATTTTTCTGCAGACCCCTGAAGAGTGTGACTTGGTCGTGTCTTAACTCCCCAAAAATAGTTCTTACGACGTAGCAGGTGTTTAAAGTCGGCTTATTAAATCAATGAACGAAGGGGACCGTGGTGCCAATTTTCAGTAATTTCGGGGACTACTGAATCATACAAAAGAATAACAAAAACGTGTATAAAGGAGAAAATGGTAGCTCCTATATCCACTGCCATTGTTGGAAAGACAACATTACCCGTAACGTGGAGACCTCTGTTCAAAGAGGGGTGCTTTCCTTTTCGTTCCCAGCCAGGGACGCTCCTCTCCCTTTCTTTTATTTCTTTTTTTTTTTTTTTTGCCTTATATTTCTGGGTCTGCTTCTACACTGCCTGTTCTCTTCATTGTCATGGGAACATTGGAAAAGGTGGGTGTTGGGGGCAAGTGTTGAGGGGTTGCCCTCAGTCACACGAGGGTTTAGCTTCTCTGACACACCTCTCTACCTCCAGTGGGTTTCAGTAGGTACCCCTTTACCGTAGGTACTTAATTAAATATTCATGGGGCGCCTGGGTGGCGCAGTCGGTTAAGCGTCCGACTTCAGCTCGGGTCACGATCTCGCGGTGCGTGAGTTCGAGCCCCGCGTCGGGCTCTGGGCTGACGGCTCGGAGCCCGGAGCCTGCTTCCGATTCTGTGTCTCCCTCTCTCTCTGCCCCTCCCCGCTCGTGCTCTGTCTCTCTCTGTCCCCAAAATAAATAAACGTTAAAAAAAAAAAAAAAATTAAATATTCGAATGAATGTGCAGTGAGGACACTTGTCATTCATTCAAGAAGCCCGAAGCCTGCTAATATGTTAGGTACCATTATGGGACCACAAAAACCAATATATTATTTATCCTCCTTGGCCTGGAAGGGCTTGCAGTTGAGTGGGGGGGTGGGAAGTGAGACGTGCAAATAAAGGATTTCGGTGTGGAAGTAACATGCGTGGTACCGTACTAGCGACAGGACAGTGTGCTGGGGGAATATCGAAACGTGAGCAATGTACTCCGTTCAGGAGCCAGAGTCCTCCCAGGGGAGGTCTTCTGTCTCCTTATTTCCAAGATGCCAACGCTGTTTCGAAAGGTTCCCTAGGAGAATGTGATGGCGATACCGGAGCGGTGGTTTGAAGAACTTGATCTGGTTCGCCAGCTTGATGTGGGTCTTAGCCAGTATCTTTCTTAATCCCTTAAGAGATGATGACCTAGTTGACATGTGTCCGTTGTAGTCTTCTTCATACGTGCATGTTCTAAACATTCCATAACCTTTAAGGCCATAATCACCACTGCTAAGTGTTTTTGAGTCTGTTTTATATTTTCTCCAGCGATATCCAGAACTGGACTTGTCTTTCTAGAATAGCCATCAGAATGTGTATTTCTTAAAAGAATTGCTCTCCTATTTTAAAGAACTTAGATAGCTGATATTGCATTTTTGAGGCTCTGTGATCCTTAATCAGGTCTTCTATTTTAATATCGAATTATTGATTGGACCCTAAAGGATGGAATAAAGCAGCATCCCCTGATTTCTCATAATTGCTTGCAGCAAGGAGCCAGGGTTTCTGCAGAGGCTGCTCCCTGGAGTGGTTCTCGGCAGGAAACCAGGGGGACCTGCACATCTCCTGGTTGCAGGGAAGAAAAACAGAGCAATCATCTGTGGGGAAAGAACGCAAATAGCCTCTCTGGTGGTGACAGAGGTAAGAGTCAGAGTTTGGAGGTGATGTACTCGACAGAAGACAACTAATGTCACAGTGAACAGACTCTCGCTTTGATATATTTTTAAACCACTTGATTTCAGGTCATTTTTAGCGATGCCAGAATACTTGACATCTCGCCATCTCTAGTGTCCATGTGCACTGGGGGAAAATAACTTTCCCTTGAGTGTGAGAACTCTCCCGTGACCTAAAAAGGGTGTGGTCGATAACAAAGAAGGGGTATTTTATGGAGATGGTAAGAGAGAAGCACGGAGGTGCTTCTTGTATGTTCCATAAGCATCAGAAGTGATTTTTACTAAGTTATTTTTTACTTACAAATTGAAAAACCTGGAACACGTGCTTTTGTTTAAAAAATTCATAGAACAAAATGCGTAAAGTAAAATCCACCCTCCCAGTACCCCCTTGCAGCGACTGGAGTAAGCGTCCTATATATACTTTTTTTTTGTATACATAAATGCGTCCGGGAGGAAAAAAGCTAGTTGCAGAACAGTATGTAGAATGGTATGTGGAATAAAGTACATCTGGGTGATCTAAAGGTAGCCCATAAGGAACATGTTCTCATGCTTGTACTCCACAGTATATTGTAGTTCTCTTTCCACGTCCATACCTGTGGATCTGCCTTGTCCTTTCTAGTGCCCAAATGGAATTTCATAGTCTGGAAACAGAAGGATTTTCTCATTCTTCAGTTGATGGAAATTTAGGGTATCTCCATTTATTTGCTTTTACAAGGCACTCAGCAATTGATGCCCGTGTATACATCCTTTGGGAGATTTATGTATGACCTGTTTTTAATAGTGTGTGCATCTCCATGGAAACGATCTATAGAAAATGCTTCAAACGGTTTTGGTCAGCAGCAGATCTACTTGGATTTGATGTCATTACAGACTGTAACTCTAATGTGGTTTGCAGTTTGATATCTGCCCTCTACGAAGTCCGGTTTTTTGCTTAGAGCTTCTTGAAGTGTTTTTTGAGTCCTTCTTGCTGGAAGTGATAGAAGGGAAGTTAAGCGCATCTCTTTTGGTCAGGTATCCAGAATCTCAAGTTAGCATGCCCCTGGTTTCCAAAATACTAGCATTCCGTATTATCTCCCAAAGCTCTGAAATTCCTCTATCCTTTTTAGCGAATATTTTGCACTAGCTATTAATATAATGTATTTAGGAAAAACTTTTAAAGCTATTCACTATAGGAGCAAAATTACTCTAATCATTATATAACTACTGTTAAAGAGAATGTGGAAATATGTTAGAACTCGATTTTGTCTGTCACGCAAACGTGTATAAGTTGGTATTATAATGTGTGTAGGTTAATAATTAAACTATAATGGAATTTAAGGGTTTATTAACACCATAATACATAGTACAGTTTCATGTTTTGTGGATTTTTGCACTCTTGGATGAATATACAGTTTGCATTTAGTATGAAAGTACACCTTTGTATTTAACATGAAAGTACACCTTTTCCCGTATTACTGGCCGCAAAGAATTATCGTCTAGGCACTTGCTATGCATGGAATGCCAGACTTTGTGGAGCGGGGTCCCCATCTTCTTCGTGTCCATAATGGACCAGCAAATGGCCTATTATAGGAGTTGAGAAATGTTTGAACTGACTGGTATGCAGTTGTCTGAGTTACTTAAAAATAAAAAGAAAAGGACTACCGGGTTGTGTTCACGTGCTTCTCAGTCTTGGGCAGCAGAGGCACCATATTGGGGGAATAGCACTCCTGCGCCTGAGTGTGCCTTGCACACTGGGCCCTGCTCCCTGTTTCACTGGAAGGCAGGGGTACCGAGCTGATGAGACCCTCCGCCTTAGCACTGGCCCTGCGCAGCACTGCATTGTTTGCTTATGTCAGCAAGGGCCTTGAAGTGCATAATGCTATGTGACTTTCATTTTTGGCTGCCTCTGTGTGCCTGGGTAATTACTTTATAGCTCTGAAAAACCATCTCAGGGCTGTTTAGATAATGATACACCAAACCCAGAGTGAGGAGTTTTAAGATTTTATGAAGAAAGGAAATGGATTCCCGGCCGACCAGATCATCTTTAATGTCCAAAAGCCTTTGTACATCACTTAAAAAAGTGGGCGTGGTTTCGAGATTGGAAATCATGATAGCGAACCTTTATTGACTAGTAATGTGGGCGGGCTCTGTTCTAAGTACATCACGTATGCGGAGTCAATTTTCACAACGGCTCGTGAGATAGGTGCTCACGATCTCCATTTTCGGTGATAAAATCGGGATGAAGAGAACTTGACTTAAACCGAAGTTACATGGCCAGTTAGTGGTAAAAGGAGTCTGGCCCAGAGCCTAAATTTTGACCATTAAATTACAATTCCTTATGTAAGGAGCTCCTGGATTTAGTATAAGCTTATATTTGCTTTTCAAGTTACTTGATCCTGAATGTACTAAAAGGATCTGTGTAGCACCTTGGAATAACCAAGATTGGGAGCTGTGATGCCCAGTTGTGTCTTCTGGCTTTGCCAACTATGCCGCCCTGAGTAAATTATAATAGCGCCCCCTTGTCCACGGGGGAATACGTTCCAAGACTTTCAGTGGATGCCTGAAACTGGAGATCGTCCCAAACCCTGTATAGACTGTTTTTTCCTATACATACATACCTGTGATAAAGTTTAACTTATAAATTAGGCACAGTAAGGGTCATCTGGGTGACTCAGTCAGTTAAGCGTCAGACTCTTCATTTTGGCTCAGGTCAAGATCTCATGGTACGTGAGCTTGAGCCCCACCTCAGGCTCTGCGCTGATATCACAGAGCCTGCTTAAGATCCTCTTCTCTCCCTCTTTCTCTTCCCCTCCTCCACTCTCTCTTTCTCAAAATAAATAAATAAAAACAGGCACAGTAAGAGGTGAACAACAAAAACTAATAATAGAACAATCCTGACAATACACTATAATAAAAATTATGTGAATGTGGCCTTTCTGTCTCTCAGAATATCTTCTTGTCCTGTACTCACCCTTCTTCTTGTGATGATGGGAGGTGATAAAATGCCTACGTGATGAGATGAAGTGAGGTGAATGACGTAGGCACTGCGACCTAGCGTTAGGCTGCCGTTGGACCTTCTGACGCTTTGTCAGAAGGAGGGCCATCTGCTTCTAGACCGCCACTGACTGAGACCACGGAAAGCAAAACCATGGATAAGGGGGAGAACTACGGTATATTTTGCTTTTCTGGGCTTTAATTTCCCCAACTATAAAAGGGGTTTTCCCGGGACATAGAGTCCTGGATGGTCACAAGTCCTCTTTCTTAGTTCTAATATTCAATGGTTTTAAACCTCATTTGGTCCTATTAAATTCATAAAATATGAATGAAGTTGGACAGTCTAAATTCTCTCCGCAAGGCTATCTTTAGAGTTTCCAATTTTTGCTCTGGAGTCAGGAAGGGGAGGAAGCAAAGTTAAGCACAGGACTATGGAGAAGGGAGGGTTAGAAGAGAAAAATAAGGCTCCCCTCCCCCACCCCAGACCTGCTGCGGCTGCTGCGTGTGCCCGAGGGCAGGTGGAAGGAAGCTGGAACTTTTGGACCACCACCTAGATCCAGACTGTTGGGAGATGTGCCTTAATCAGGGAGCCTGGGTTGCCAAGGTTCTGTGTGTCCGTGAAGAAAACCTCTGTGGCTTAGTGGTTTTTGCAAATACGTTGCGTGTGTTTAGTATATATTTTGTTAAATGCCAGGGTCTCCGCATCTGGCTGCGTGGATCATAATCACCCAGGAAGTTTGTTTCAAAAGACAGATTTCAGGGCCCTGCCTGTGGGATCAGAATAACTGGGTAGGACCTGGGAATCTCAGATTTTTTAAAAGTTCCTCAGGAGATTTTCCTCCCCGGCGAGGTTTGTGCCTCCTGCCATAAACCACCTGTCCGGGGCCCTCTCTGCCAGGGGCTGGCAGTTCCACCCACAAAGAAATGCTCATGGCTCCCTGAAACTCTTAAGACCTTTGATCCGTGTCTGCTGGACATGTGCATTCCAGATCTGGAATGTCCTTCTCACTCCACCCCGTCCACCTCCTTGAGATGCTTGAGGATTTGCTGCTCGTCTTCCAAGAGCCGGGTAAACAGTCACATCACCAGTGACACTTTTGCCCACAAGGTAGAGTGAGACCTCAGGCCTCGGGACCTCTGTGGTACCTGCTGCGGCCGGCAGGTGCACCTCACTGTGTCCTTACCGTTTCCCCACCAGAACGCAGGCCCCTCCAGGATAGGCCTGCACCCTGCTCCTCTCTGAGGAGCCCAGGCACCTAGATGCCCAGTGTCTGGCATTGGGCCAGGTGCAGACAGCGTCTGAATGAACGACCGAGTGCGTGTCGCAGTTACCACACTCCCACGGTGCCCTCAGTGGATCTGGGTGAGGAGGGCTGTCCTTGTGGCCGGTGGGAGGCTAGTGGGGTGGGATCTTGGTCAGATTCCACTTGGGGATTCAGAATTCAAGTTTTGATGACCCCTCCTTGAGGTCGAGTCTGGTGGAATGTGTGACTTGATATTTCAGTAGCTGAAGAGGGCCTAGCAATTCCTCGATGCGGTCACAGGAAGGGGCAGGTGGGTGAAAGACGGAGCCCAGGGAAGAGCCGGAACCTTTCCTTCTAGGAGAGGAGGTACTGGGAAGCTGTTTTCAAGAGGCAGCCAGACTGGTTCTGTTTGCCCCCAAGTTTTATTTTAACTAGGTTGTTTGGAATTTCACTAGCCCTTAACTTCTGGATTGACTTTGGTGTTCAAGTCAGACAGACCCTTTCACGTAATTAGAACCTTATGATTTCTACCTAGGAAGCTACTTAGCCACAAACCGGAGGTGGAAGAGGGAATTAATTATTTTTAAAAAGTCATCAAGCCCTTCTCACAGGCCTGGAACTGAATATTCTTTGAATATGACCTTAAGGGAATGTCGACAAACTTACTCACTGATTAAAAATAAAGATGTCTAAAACTGCAATCTGCTAATCTCTAGATATGGCTGTGGATCACAAACTATTATTTTTGGTTGTTGTCTTTGGGATTTTAATGCCTTTAGGAAAAGAGGGAACTTACAAATATTTGAGAAGCAAGCTTAGTTGTGATTTTTCTTTAAGAGCTGAGCCTTTTTCTAAAAAAAAAAAAAATTCAAGGATCATATATCAATTTTTTTGATGATCTTATTCTGAGGATTTATAGATAATAGGAGAAAAAAAGGAGTCTGGCATAAAGCATCTGTGGAGCCTGGATAAAAAGTCTTGTGGAAACCTGGCAGGGGTTAATTTTGCTTGGAAACTGTATATGGCCGTAGTTGGGGCACCTTAGCTCTGATTTCCTGGAGCCTGGCATGTCTTTTTTTTTTTTTTTTTTGAGCCTGGCATGTCTTAAGTGCCCGGGAAACAGTTGCTGATTTGTTGAAAAATTTCATAAGACAAAACACTTCCTAGCGTACAGGGTGGATGGACCAGCTGCTGTATTCTCTCATATTTTTAAACATGAGTTTAGGCATGCTGTATAGAAGATGACCTAGAAACTCTCCACTGCTTTTCATTTTCAGGGTTTCGAACTTGATTTTGATTCACATGAATTATGCTGAGGAAACCCTAAGCAAATTTTGCCTCTGCTGGTAGTTGACATTTTGAATTCTCCCTGCTAGGATGCTGGTGGGTGTGGTGGGGAGTAGAACAGAGCTCGGAAGAATAAGAACATTTGTATTTGGCTGAAGTGGGAAATTGGCCCGGCAAAGACAAAGTCACCTTTTCTCTCGAATTTCTTTTTTGTTTGTTTTCCCTTTAATTGCAGGCCCAGTGCCAGGACTCGACGGCTCTCGTGTATGCCGTGGGGTCCTGGCCCTGTGGAGCCTTCAGTCGGGGCCAGGCCGTTCCGTGTGATGCTGCAAATGTTCTGCCTTTCCCTGTCCAATGTGGGAGTTACAAGCCACACGTGGTCATTGAGCTCTTGAAATGTGGCTGGTGTAACTGAGGAACTGAATTTCTCATTTTTTTTGGATTTTAATTCATTTTAATTATATATAACTTGCAACCTAGCTGAGGGCTGTGGTGGTACCTCAACCTCGGATAGCTTTGGTGTTGCTTCAGGAACTTCTGTCAGCTTCTCAAGCCACTCCATACTTAAATGTGTACATGTGGAGGAGTGCGTATACATCTGTGTTTGTGTTTAATACCTCTTGTAGTCTCAATCTTACGTGAGGGACAAATGAAAAATTTCTAATTTGCTGCTATTTATGATAATATTCAACCTAGCTAAAAAGTGTTGTCTATTATGTAAACAGCTTCGGGATATAAGTTCTCCATCTCCTAAAGAGGTTTTGGAGTTGTCTTTGACTTACTAAGAAGGGACATAAAAAAATATAATGTCTTTTTAAGTGGGTTCATAAATGCACATCCTGCTTGTGGGTTTCATTATTTTGATGCTTTTCCACTCTGATAGACCTTGCGTCGCTTTAATTCGTGACCACAGTACGTTTAATCCTACATATTCTGCTTAGGACAAAACAACTTTTTATTATTTTTTAATTTAATTTTTAATTTTTTAATTTTTAGAAAGAGTGCATGAGTGGGGGAGAAGGGCAGAGAGAAAGAGAGAAGGAGAATCTCAAGTAGGCTCCATGCTGAGTGCAGAGCCCAACATGGGGCTTGATCCCACAATCCTGGGATCATGACCTGAGCCAAAATCAAGAGTCAGACACTCAACCGACTGAGCCACCCAGGCGTCCCAAAACAACATTTTAAAAATGGTCTTATGAATGTGGAGTTTGTCTTACCATTTTCCATTTTTAAAAGTGATTTTTGTTTGATTTGCTTTATATGAAAGTCAGACAGTAGGAAGGCATGGGTATTTTAAGTCTTTTTTTCTTTTACAAATTACGCTGTAGGTAAGGACTCAAAGGAATTCATATGTTTATTAAGTATCATTATTTTATGAATTAAAAAAAAAAATCTTCCTTTTTTCCTCCCCGTTTTTTGCTTGAAGGGGTTAAGAGGTAGGTGCTAATATCTGCGATTATTTCGGTGAGCACATTCCCATTTTCCGGTAGGTTTGGGATCGTGAACCCAGCCTCGCTGGTGATACGGTGAAATCCCTCCTTTGTGATCCTGTTGATGTTTTCTCGATGTTAAAACTGATGCTTGAGAACAGTACAGTTCCCCGCTCTACAAGTGGCCTTTCCTTATTGATCTTTGGTTGGGTAGCAACAGTTGCCAGGGATGGGGTGTCTCATCGTGGTCAGCCGGTGTCCTGCCTGTGCAGTGTCTGGCTTTTCACTGTCTTCCCAAAATGACACTTGAAACGGTGGTTAGTGTGCTTTAGCCTGAAACACACTAACCTGAGTCCCACTGTAAGGGAAGCACCTCCTGGGTTGTCCAGAGCAGGGAGTCCCCAGAATCCTGAAATCCTGTAACAGGGAGAGCCGGGGGTGTCCGAATTCCACCCCCGAGCCCGTATGTCCTGTTAAGGCTCATCCTACCGCTAACCAAGAGAAGCACCCGTTCTTGCTCAGTTCGGTGGTGTCACCCTGTTTTGCTCCAGTGTATTTTCCCAGATGATGCTTGAATATGATGTGTGCTGTGTTCTGTCTAACCTCCACAGCCTTAATAAACGCTGGTGAACGACACAGTGGTGGTAGTGGCGGCAGCGGGGAGGAAGGTCCAGGCGTGGAGAGGATGTGTGTTTTTATGGGTGACTGGGTCGATCTGTGCAGCGTTGTTATTTGTGTCGTTAGGCAGTTTACATAATGAAGTGGTTTGCTCAGCATTTCCATCCCTTCCAGCTTGCTGGGCTGTCTGCGCTTTGTACACAAGCAGTAAGGATTCTCCCCCCTTGCCCTCCCTCCTCTCCATCCTAATTTTCCCTTTGCTTTTTGTTTTGGCTTAATAAGTAATACTCCACCCCATCCTGCTGCCGCACACAAATGTGCCGTTGTCACTTCGGTAAAATATCGATTAGCATTCGTGGAAGGATGCAATTATCTTAGTTCATACAGATGAGGCAATTTTTTCTTTTTTTCCTTTTCCTTCTCTTCTCTTCTCTTCTCTTCTCTTCTCTTCTCTTCTCTTCTCTTCTCAACAGTGCTTTTTTGTGAAAGATCATTTGCCTTAGAGTCGTGAACTTGGTTTGGTCTGCCCACCTCAGATAAAAATAACCGTTTGGAATGTATGGTGAACAAACGTGAAGACACTTGAAGTTGTCGAAAAATACTAGTGAGTCTGTTCTGCCTGATTGATTGCGTGGCCATCTCTTCTCCCCTCCCTCTGATAAAGACCCCGCCTGAAACTTGCAGGAGATGCGGAAACTCTTTGAACTAAGGTTTTCACTTTGGGCACATGTGCTCTGCTTGTAAGGGAAAAAAGCTGATATTGGGAAATCACTCAGAGAATAAAGACTATTCAAAAGGATACTCTTCCGTCCCCCAAATCTGGCCATACATTCTTCTGATACATTTTAAAGAAATTAGATTTTTGTACACTACCTTTAGAAACCTATCTCTGGCCTGAATTGAGAATTATCTGGAGTTTGTTTTGTTTTGTTTTTTAGCCTAACCCTGTGGTCTTTGATTTTTAAGATGGGACAGGGTTTTTTCTTATAGACCATCTAGTGTCTGGTGGGACTTTTTCATTTTCATGGGGCACGCTGAATCTCCTGGAGGGGAGATGAGATCACTTGCCCAAGTCCACTCAGCTCAGAAGGGGCTCCTGGGGAGGATTCTTTCTAGCACAGGGCTTTCTGTCTCTTGGTTTCCTCTGAAAGCCGCATGGCAGTCTGCTTGTTCACTCCGTCCCTTGATTTAATGCTGAGGGCACTCAAGTAGAAAATAACATGGGCTGTGAAAAAAAAAAAATCTCTTCTGTGCTTTCAGTCGATTATTTGTAAAGATTTTTGCTCACTTATTTGTTTCTGCAGGATCCTTGGTCAACTGGTTTTCCAAAGCCATTTTCCACTCTTTCAGTCCTTCATTTTTCTATGGAAGATATTTTTGTTTTCTTTCAGCTCTGTGTGTGTGTGTGTGTGTGTGTGTGTGTGTGTGTGTGTCTGTGTGTGTGGGGGGGCTGTTTTGCTTATATTTTAAGCGAAAATATATCGTTATATTTGACATAAGCCCATTTATCTGTAAGAATAACTAGATTTTTTTTTGTCTGCGTTGTCTTAGTTTTGCAAATTATATCTCCATCCGTGCGTGCGTGCACACACACATGCACCCGTGCGCACACACAATATGTTTTTTCATTCCCAAATGTGTAAAATTGCCACGGGACTCTTCTTTCTAGTAAAAGATACTGCTGTGGAAATCTGCGGCATTTCTGCTGTGTGTGCCAGGGCCCAGGGACCCTGGTTACCATGGAAACTAATATCCAGCCACTGGGTGGTACCTCTCCTTTAGAGCTGCATCTGAGCGCATTTCACAGTTGAGTACAATGCTGCGTCTTCCCCCTTTAAAATAAGGAGAGGGGGGGAAAGCTGAGTGATTACAAATTTTTAAAAAAATGCTATTTCTGCTAAGGCAGAAAGAGACCTCACTGGGTACTGTTTCCATGTGATTGTCAGTAGTAGGATAGCACAATTATCCAAAGGTGGCCAAAGGTATCTGGTAAAATACAGAAGAATTTTGGAGGAGATGGCCAAAATGGAACCTTCTTCCCGTTCTGGTGATCTGCAAGCTTCTCTTTGGGAATGATGGACAAGCTGGGCTGACGTGGGCTTCAGCTTGATTTGTTGGGAAGGCTTGATAGCAGACAAAAGACCTTCAGCTTTGCACATGGTCCCCCACTTCCTGCATTTCCTGACCTCTCTCTCTCTCAGAACCTGCCCAGAGAACCGGATCAGAGATCCTGGAGAGCTTGCCCAAATTTTAGCCCTTGAATTGCCATTTAAGCACGCGGTTGCCATCTGTGCTGGTTGAAAGGCGGATGCTGATTATGAGAGCAATACTTCATTTGGATAATACGGTTTAAAGCCAAGTGCAAGATGGCTTGTACGAGAACTGGAGGAACTCACGAGCCATCTGCACCTACCCCCTGACCTCCCGGTTGAGGCCCATTGGTCAATAATGGTGACAGGTGGGGCCACATCTGGGAGATGGCAGATACCCAGCCCCGGGTTCCCACTGCCCGTGAACAGATTCCTGCTGCATGACATTGAAGGAGAGTAAGGTTGACCCTAACCTTGTATAGATGGGCGCCTGCTGCTCTGACATTTGTTTTTCCAAATGTGTTTGTACAAAGCAAATACTGGGTGTGTATGTCCTTCAGAAACAGTGGGATCCCCCAGAGCCTTTGCCTGTCACAGGTGGTGGGGATCTTAGTCCAGCCATGGCCTTGGGGATTGACTAAGGCCCTCCTACCTGTTGAAACACTCAGCTGGCCCCTCAGCTGCTTTATCTTGGGGAGGGGAAGCAACCCCATTTTGCAAACAAGGGCAACCAGCTTGGTGACTTGAAGTGACCAGGTTCACGTGTCACAGGACTTTGAAGCAGCAGAGCCTGGAGTGTATATCCGCTCTGTGCTCAGTCTCCCATTCTTTCCACCTCAGAGGTCAGCTGCATATATAGAACAACCTCAGAATTTAGACCAGCATTTCTTAATCTTGGCACTATTGACATTTGGGGCTGGAAAATTCTTTGTCATGAGGACCGTCCTGTTTGGCATCATCCCTGGCTCCCATCTGCCGGTTGTGAAAACCAAAAATATACCTAGACATTGCCCAGTGTCCCCTGGGGGTTCAAACTTCCCCGGTGGAGAAGCACTGAGCCCTGCTTTTCTGGTGTTTTAACGGATGTGGCTGTGCCTATTCTTGAGGCAGTTGTGGAGAGCTTATTCCAGTTAAGGTTTGAGGTTATTTATAACCACGTCTTGATTTTAGACATTTGACAGTCTGTGTAGTTGTGTCACTTGAGAAACGACCCCTGTGCTAAGTTGTGGATAAAATTTTGTGAAGAGTCCATATCTTACCAAAGAAGATGGCTCCTTTTTAGCAGAAGGTCATTTCCCAGTGTGAAAATATGCATCGTATTTTTAAAAGATTAAATCTAATAAGAACAGTGATGGAAATGAATGGAGGGTTTTCGTTCCTGCCTCCTTCACAGAGAGGTGGCTTGGCCAAGGCAGAACCTGGGTCAGGAGGCTGGCTTGAGGTCCGTGCTGCCCGGTCACAGCTGTGTGGCTTTGGTGGGTCTGTCCGATCACACACACCTTAGCTTTGTCATCTGTTCAGGGACATTCGGATTCACCGTGCCTTCCTGTCAGGGTGATCATGGAGCTCACACGATGGTGTGGCTGGAAAAGCCCCAGATGGCCATGACACAAGGTCAAGTGCTCCCATCTGACATAATTTCTGGGGGTCCTGCCCATGTCAGTCGGGTGTCTCCTCGGCTTCTTCTTGGACACCAGTGCTCGAGTCTGATTCCACCTTTGCTTGCCCTGTCTCCTACCTCTCTGTCCCCAACCTCTGCGCATGCCTCTAGACCATTTACGGCCCTGTTTTTCCCCTCGAGAGACTTCGGACATTTTAAAATTTCCCTTTATTCTCTGGGCTTTGTTATTATTTTGTTTAGCACTATTAGAGTTTGTTTGTTTGTAAATGAATATTTACATATTACAAATATTACATGTAATTATAAGTATTATTATTTTATTATATTGCTATTAGATTTGGGGTTTTGTAATGGTAACTCAAATCCGTTTTTGTTTTTTTTTTTTTCAAGCTTTACTGAAGCATGATTGACAAATAAAAACTATATAATTAGTTTGTGTTTTTATCCTAAGGTATACAACATGATGATTTCATATACTTCTTTATTGTGAAGTGATGACCATAATTAAGTTAATCAAGGAACCCATCACCTGACATAGTTACTATTTTTTAAAAATGAATTT
Source organism: Panthera tigris (assembly GCF_018350195.1). Taxonomy (NCBI): domain Eukaryota; kingdom Metazoa; phylum Chordata; class Mammalia; order Carnivora; family Felidae; genus Panthera; species Panthera tigris. The sequence goes on along the minus strand of NC_056676.1, from coordinate 67,033,036 downwards.
TGAGATTTTTAGTTGTCTCCCGCGTGCCCTGGGTCAGTGGAATCTATCACTTTCTTTGCCTTGGCAAACACTCGCAATGTTCCTTTCCTTCCCTCACACAGACCCTGGCTGATCCTGTAAGGCTTCTCTCCGGCCATTTCCCCTCTGGGAACCCTTTTCTCGGTCCTGAAGCGGGTTAGAGGCTGCCCCGCTTTGCTCCAAGCCCAGAACCTGTGCTCTGCCTGGCCATCACCATTATCTTACTAATCTGTGAGCTTCTTCAAGGCAAGCACTCCCCCACTGATGACATTAGCGCTCTGGTGTGTCCAACACGGCTTTTCTTTTTCTCTTAATTGAGATGAAATTCACATAACATAAAACTGTTTTAAATTCGGGGCATTTTGCTTATTCATAGTGTTGGACAACCGCCACCCCTGTCTAGTCCCCAAAGCATTAAACCCTGCACCAGGGTGATGAAAAAGTTGTGGAGATGGACGGTGGCAATGGTTGTAAGACCGTGGGAATATACGTTAATGGCACTGAACTGTACCCTTAAAAATGGCTATAATGCACAGAGGATTTTTAGGGCAGTAAAAATACTCTTGTGTGATGCCATAATGATGGATACACGACATTATACATTTGTCCAAGTTCATAGAATGTCCAACATCAAGGGTGAACCCTAAAATAAACTGCGGACTTCGGGTGATAATGATGTACCAGAACAAATTCATCGCTTATGACAAACGTACCACTCTGATTGGGGGATATTCATAATGGGGAAGCTATGCATTTGTGGTGACATGCGGGTACGTATATGGGAAATCTGTCTCTCCTCCTCAAGTTTGCTATGAACCTAAAACTGCTCTAAAAAAAAAAATCTTAATTAAAAAATTATTATGATGCTAAATTTTATGTTAGGTATATTTTACCACAAAAACTAAAAACCCATATGCATTAAGCACGTAATCCCTATCTTGTCCGTTCTCCTCCCCTAGGGTCTGCCGGTGTGTTGTATTTTTTTCATCCTTATACCCTGAGCCCCCAGCATGGTTGTTGCTAGATAAGCCTTTGTTGAATGAATGCACTTAGGTTTTACTTTAACACCGACTTGCCTCATGTCTATTTCTTCAGCAGCTCTCAACAGTCTATTTTTAGTGAAAAAAGTTATCTTTAAGGAAATTTCTTTCAAATGTTTCACTAGTATATAAGGTTTTGGTTTTTCTACTTGTCTGTTGATATCTGCATAAAGGTGCCTCTTAAGCCAAAGCTAATTTTGTAGTTTATCTGCCCATCTTGGTTATTTTTCGTTGATGTTTTGGGTTGATAACCGTGGTCCTGATTCTGTACCTGGTGGTGTCTGTCTGGCAGACTCAGAAACAAAATTACGGAGTCTTTCAAATACACGTAGTGATGCTTTTTCTTAGGATGTTAAAATTTTCAATTACTGGGGAGCCCGGGTGGCCCCGTTAGTTCGGTGTCTGACTCTTGATTTCGGCTGAGGTCACGATCTTGCCATTCATGAGTTCAAGCCCCACATCAGACTCTGTTTTGACAGTGGAGCCTGCTTGGGATATTCATTCTCTCTCTCTCTCTCTCTCTCTCTCTCTCTCTCTCTCTCTCTCTCTCTCTCTGTGTGTGTGTGTGTGTGTGTGTGTGTGTGTGTGTGTGTCTGCCCCTTCCGTGCTCTCTCTCTCAAAATAAATAAAATAAACTTTAAAAAATTTCTATTACTGTTTCTTTTATGGATGAGAAAAAAAATGCAGCCACCTTTCAGAAATTCTTATTTTTAAGCCAATTTCTTCCTTGAAGTATGTTAGTCCTTTTCTTTATGTTCACAGCTCATAAAATCTTGTTCTTCCCTGTTGCTCTATACTTTATAAAATTGCATTGCAGTTGGCTTGGGTAGAATTTACTTAAGCATAGTTGAGCCTTTAGATTTTCTTTCTGGCGTGGACAAAAGCATCATTAATTATGAATATGAATTCCTTTCACAAAATGACAAGATTAAACATTTCCTCGTGCCTGTATCCCAGCTGTCTCATTCTGACGCTCAACAAAGACTTTTAGAGATTATTTTTAATGGCCGTATTATCAAATATTAAAAAAAAAAAGAAACAAAAGGAATGCAAAATGTAGCTTACGGTTTTGTTTGTCTAGAACAAAATAATGAAAGGTTCTTGTTTACTATGGCTGTTTTCTACTCTCGTGATGCATTTGTAGTCTTAAAGATTTGGATCTTTTCTCCTCTCTAAAATGTTCTGCTGTTGACAGAAAATTCCATTTGTTTAGATGATCAGTACTTGGAATCTGTGGGCTTAGGTCACCTTTTGCCTTCTCTTTTTTTTTTTTAAATATTTCTAATGTTTATTTTTGAGAGAGGGAGCAAGCGAGCAGGGAAGGGGTAGAGAGCGGGGGGACAGAGGATCCAAAGCGGGGCTTGAACTCGTGAACCACGAGATCATGACCTGAGCCAAAGTCAGAGACTTAACCAACTGAGCCACCTAGGTGCCCCAAACCTTTTGCCTTCTCTTATACTGAAGCTCACTCTTGGGTTTGGTGATGGAGATGGGTGTGGGTGTCGATAGCCACCCAATGCTTAGCCCTCACTGCGTTCGTGCTGATTCATTATGGCCTCCCCATATGCACAGGGTGGCTTCTGTTCCCACCCCTGGAGGGGGTGAACTGGGCTGTCATTCCAGGGCCTTGAGGCTTTGAGCCACCATATTCTATTGCCTCTGTCCCGAGCATGTCTGTTCAGCTGTTGGTCGACCATCCTAATGAGATAGTTTCTCAAATTCTCACTTGCCCTGCATCATGTGGTGTTTGCTGACAGAGAAATGGACCCAGATGTGGCAGTCGGTTCCTTGGAGTTGGAAGCCTTTGAAGAGGTTGTGCCTCCTCTGGCCTCCAGCTATGGTTTTCTAGGTTGGAGATGGACCTGTGTTGCACTCCTTCCGGGCTGTCAAAGAAGCCAGCACTCTTGGAAATTCCCTCCTAAGTTTGGAGCCTAAGGGCCCAGGGAGCGTGTGTGTGTGTGTGTGTGTGTGTGTGTGTGTGTGTGCCTGCGTGCTAATGTTGGATGATACACCACAGGCTGTTGAAAACCTTGTTTCTGCTCGCGTTTCCTCCAGGGGAGAATGTCTAGTGTTACGGCTCTTCTTCCGTTTTTTCATTTGAATGTGTTATTCTTATTTATTTTTTTTGCTTACTTTAACGAGAAGCTCTGTAACATTAGACATGAGCCAGTTGGGCTTAAGTCGCCTGAAAATAGAATGGAGCCAGCAGTTCAATGTGCTGTTGACTCATTACTTTAAGAAACCCCAGGATCGGAACCAAGATGGTCTGGTAAGGTCAGAGGCTGCGGAAGGAAGGGCGGATGACCATTTGTCAGTGTCGGAAAAGCAAGACAGAGCACTGTTATCCATTTTCCAAAGTTTGTGCATTTTTGTGTTTTCCAGGAACACGGTTAGGGATGTGATTTGGCTTCAGAAACCCGCTGGTTTTCTTTGACTGTGTTTGGTATAAATTCAGCTTAAAGTGTTTCACTTTGTTGTACCTGTTCATGTGCTGTGTGTGTGTGTGTGTGTGTGTGTGGCTTCCTTCTGCCTCACAAGGCTGGCCCCTCCAGTGGCCCTTTGCGGTATCCTTCCCTGCAGGAATTGAGGCAGTGGCCAGAGCCTTTGTGCCCTGTAAGCCTTACAAGCAAACACTTATTCCCCTGGAACAGGGCCCCTCCCCCCTGCCTCTGTGCTCCTCATACCTGTGACCTTGCAGATTGGCGAGGACTCTTTGTCCTGAGTGCAGCAGCAGCACTGAGGGGAGGGCATATTAGCCCTGGGTCCCAGCTGCTTTGCCACTGACGGCTTGCGCCCACCTGCCCAGGGAGCGCTGGCCAGTCCGCAAACAGGGCTGACCCCTGCGAGGCCCTCCCCACTCCCCCCTGCTGGGGGGTGGTGGGGGGGGGCATGCATATCGATGCACCCTGCTCACATGCCACAGAAATATGACCACCAAAACCACGTCAGCGCGAATTGTAAAAGAAGGTACGTCTTTCTGGTGTGAGTGCTGCCCAGCTATTGGAGTTGAGAAATCACACAGTGTGCTGGTTAAGCACCTTCAATTTGGATTGAACCCTGGCCTGCGATTTGTTTTTTTCTGCAGCGCGACCTTTGGCAAATTGCTCTAATCTCTGTGTACCTCAGTTTTCTTGTCTGTAAGTTAGATGTGATAATAGCACCCATGTAGGGTTGCAGGGAAGTGTGTGTGTGTGCACGCGTGCGTGTAGGGCCTAGTTCAGTGCCTGGCCATAGAGGCCTTTGCACATTAGCTGCTATTACGAAAAAGGTGAGCTACTATTTGTCAGCACATAGGACTGTGTCAGGCACTATGCCGTGTGCTTGGTATAGATTTTGCTAATCTTTATACAAAGTGGTTCTGAGAGAGGTGATGTTGATTTATTTTTTTGCTTAAAAATTTTTTCTGATGTTTATTTGTTTCTGAGAGAGAGAGAGAGAGAGAGAGACAGAGCGCGAGTGGGGGAGGGGCAGAGAGAGAGGGAGACACAGAATCTAAGCAGGCTCCAGGCTGTGAGCTGTCCGCACAGAGCCCGACGTGGGGCTCGAGCTCACGAGCCACGAGACCATGACCTGAGCCGAAGTCGGATGCTCGACTGACCCGAGCCACCCATGGGCCCTGAGGTGGTGTTGATTTAAATGAAATGGTGGTCAGGTTCCCTAAAATAATTTGAAATATATTTAGGATGGGTTCTTTTCATTGTGGACATTTGAAAAACTTACACACATACGTGCCCCAAAACACTCCCTGTCTTTCTCTGTTATTCTCTCTTCTTTTACACACACACACACACACACACACACACACCCCAAAAACTTGATGCGGCATAGAAGCAGTTAACGTTTCTTGACTGATGATCAGAGACAAAAGATTAGTTACTGGAGTTTGTCATTTGCCTTTATTTTTCTTTTCTTAAAGAATGCCACAGCTTCCTGTGTTGTTTTGGATTTGATAGATACATTTATATATGGTTTCCAAAGTCCAGCTTTTCACTCGGCAGGAAGCTGAGCACAATAATCCTCCTTTTTGTTCAACCCTGAACCTTAGAGTCTACTCCGTGCGGGGGAAACCTTTCTACTCTGTGCTCTGCCACTTAATCCCCAGGTGGCCTTGAAGAGATTATTAACTTGCTTAAATGTGATTAAGGAGCCCCCTTTCTGGGGTCCAGAGAAACCACCGCTCTGGTCCTGAGGGTCTTTGTGGCCTGGTGTAGCCTTGCTGCCCCCGAGAATTGAGTCTGGGGTAGGAGCCCATGCAGAGCAGAGATAGGCTGCAGGCAGTGGGGTAGGAGGAGGGCTCCTATTTTACGAAGGGCTGTACCTGTTACTCATTCTGTAGAAGCACTGGGCCTGGCACCAGTGAATGTTCTCCAACACATATAGCGGGTTGTTGAGTTTCTGTCTTGGGAATACATTGGTGGTCAGGTTTTGGGTGTTCTGGAAAGAGATGAGTATAATAGAAGTGTTGAAATAAGACGCTATTACTGTAACAGATCTATTACAGGCTGTTGGGTTCTGGAAGCTGAGTGCCCGAGTTGTGGCATATAAAATAGCCTTCGTTTTTTCTTACAATCATCTTCCCCACCTTTACCTCGGAGTGATCCCTCCACCCGCCCCGCACGTCTTCCCTGGGGCTCACCTTCCAGGGGCTTCCTTCTTAACTACTTTCAGCTGAGAACGGAAGCAGCAGCTGTCGGGCAGTGGTCCCGTGAGGTGGATATCTGGAGGAATGAGGGCCTTCTGGTGACTCATCCCCTCCCTGTTTGGCTGCCGACTCCAGGCCTTGCCTGGTTCTCTGTCTCAGCGCTGATTCCTGAGCTAGGGATGGACCTGTCGCTCAGGAGAATCCTGTATTCCAGATGTAGGGTCTGATCCAGTGGTAAAGAAGTTGCCTTTAAAAAATCTCTTCCTAGGGCACTATTCTGCCATTCACACTTTATGTACTGACAGCTGAAACTCCAATATGACTCTTGAGTTTTGTGTTTCTTAGGGCTTAATACATAAATGATGATCGAGAGAACCTGACTTACTATTTTGCTAACCCTAGGCACTAAAAAAGAAGTTCTGGAGAGGATAAGGAAGACTAAGTTTAGAGAAGATCTTGGCAGTGGGGCGCCTGGGTGACTCAGTCGGTTAAGTGTCCAACTCTTGGTTTCGGCTCAGGTTATGATATCGTGGTTTGTGGGTTTGAGCCCCGTGTTGGGCTTTGCGCTGCCGGTGTGGGGCCTGCTTGGGATTCTCCGTCTCCTCTCTCTGCCCCTCCCCTGCTCGCTCTCTCTCAAAATAAACATTAAAAAAAAAGGTCAGATTTTTAACCTTGGCAGGATCTGATCTTGGCAGTTGTTAGAGGTGATTTTAATTAAATCCCTAACTAGTGGGTACTAGTGGGTACCTCTGTGGAGGTTAGCCCTGGTCAAATATGGAACAGAGTGTCGTATGAATTTTCTCCCATTGAGGAGTTAGGCTGCTTTCTAAACTTTCTCCTAGATCGTGTTGCAAAGTGTGGGGGGTTTTGAGATTCTCACAGTCTGTAAATCTTCTGTTGGCATTCTCTGATGTTCACTGTGAGCCTGGCGTGGGGAGCTATAGAAGTCAACGGGTACTGTGGGTTTCTACACCACATCCAGCTTTTCCACTGCAACCAAATGGCAGATGGCTCCTTGGTTCACCTAACATACTGTGACTACATTCCACTTTTAAAGGGCCGGGCAGCTTCTGGAAAGGGCTTTTGAAGCAGATCAGGCAGGGATTTTGCCTCAATAAGATTAACTGCCTAGAACGAGAGAGAATGCATGCACCTTAATCCCTGTCGCTCACAGGAAAATGTGTCCATTTCTATGGAAATTGAAGTATTCTTGAATCATCGTTGTGGGCAAAGGTTAAAAATCTGATCTTTCAAAGCACCGGGAACCATGTGAGACAAGTACACATTCATGCAGGGATGGACTCCAACAGCTACCAGGTCATTTGTTGGTAGAATCTATTGTCATACAGGTTCTCCTTCTCACTGCGGTAAAAACAGAAGGAGATGGAAGGAGGGAGGTGGAGGGACCGAGGGAACTTACCACACGTGCAGTTAAGCGTTAGAGGTAAAGAATTGAATCTATTTCTAATCAGGCTCTGGACGAGTTTTATTTTCCTTGCATAATGGCTAGCCAGGGTTTGGGTATGGTATCTGAGGGACTGGGCAGGTTACAGAAATGAATGAACTGAGTCAGGCTGCCAGGAGGGAAGGCATTGCTCTGTCTAGAGCAGGTGCTGACACTGTTGTCTTACTGGAATGAGGGCCTGGATCCTTGGAGTTTTGGAAACCGTGCGTCCAATACAATTGCATTAGACTGAAGTAGGACTGTCGTAGCCATTTTACTGATGATGGCAATGTTCTGTATCTGCTTCATCCAGTAAGACAGCCACGTGTGGCTACTGAGCACTTGAAATGTGGCTGGGATTATTGAACCATGTTTTTGATTTTTATTTCAGTTGAATTAATTTAAACTTAAATAGCTGCATCTGACTCATGGCTACCATATTGGGCAGCACAGTTGTAGGAGAAGCTAGAATCCAGATATTATGTGCAGTCTTTTGATTTTTGAGAGTTTGCCGGCTAAATTTGGCTCACGGACTATCACTCTACTATCTCCACCCAGATGAAACTCAGAAGAGCATTTAAAAAGTACTGATGGGGCGCCTGGATGGCTCAGTCGGTTAAGCGGCCGACTTCGGCTCAGGTCATGATCTCGCGGTCCGTGAGTTCGAGCCCCGCATCGGGCTCTGTGCTGACAGCTCAGAGCCTGGAGCCTGTTTCAGATTCTGTGTCTCCCTCTCTCTGACCCTCCCTGTTCATGCTCTGTCTCTCTCTGTCTCAAAAATAAATAAACGTTAAAAAAAAAATTTTAAAAGTACTGATACTTAGGTCTTGCTCTCTGTTGGTCCAGTTTAACTCATCTGAAGTGGGGCCGACATCAGTATTTTCTATAGCATCGAGATTGGTTCTAAGTGCAGACAGACCTCTCAGACCCTGAATATCACAGGATGACAGTACAAGATGCTTGTGGATTTTCACATGCTCAAAAGCCATTTTTGGTTTCTGTATGTGTTCAATGAGGATGGTTATACCTACTTCTTAGAGTAGTTGCAAGGATTAAATGAAATCTTCTGTTAAATAAAAAGAACAAACTGGAGTTGAGATGCAGGTGCCAGGCTTGGCTGGCTTACTAGCTTAAGGGTCTTACCTTCATAGACTAACCTCGCCTCTGTAGGGGAGGAAAACTTTTTCCTAATACCTTCTGCGGTTCTCCAGCTGGGGCCCCATAAGTTGGACTGACAAATTAACAAGAGAAGAACATACACGTTTATTTCATGTAAGTTTTATACCAGATGGGAGCCTTCATAAGGAAATGAAGACCCTAAGAAATGGTTAAACCTGAGTGCTTTCATAATGAGTTTTGATGAAGAGTGGAAAGTCATGGAAAAACGTGATGGGACAAAAGGAGCTAAGGGTGGGGCACCAGGGTGGCTCGGTCAGTTATACATCAGACTCCTGATTTCAGCTCAGGTCATGATCTCACAGTTCATGAGTTCGAGCCTTGCATTGGGCTCTGCACTGATAGTGCAGAGCCTGCTGAGATTTCCCCCCCCCCCCCCCCCCCCCCCCCCCCCGTCTCTCTCCTGCTTGTGCTTCCTCTCCCTCTCTCTCTCTGTCTCACACACACACAAAATAAATAAATAAACTTAAAAACAAAGGAGCTAAGGGTGGTTACTGGGGGAAATGTATCAAGGCCTCTTCATTTGGATTCCTCTAGATATCCCTCTGAGGGCAGAGTCCTTCCTGCACCTGCTGCTTCTCAAATCCCTTTAGCTTAAAGTATTTCTCATGTCAAAGTAGCATATTTGGGGGCAGCATATCCTGATCCCCCTCACTGCTTATGGGATTCAGACCTTGCCTTGGCAAAACCATCTGTTAACGCTTGCCACGGACCATAAAATTTCTTAAGAATGGTCTCAGTTGACAGTGCTTAAGTCTCCGAATGCCTGCGGTCTTCTGAAGTCACCCTCTGGAGCAAGAATGACAGATACATGACAGACGTTGTGTGTTGATCTGCGTCTGTTAGATTCTAAAGCCAGTGCCACTCCCAGGCTCACGGGTTGGAGTGGAATTAAAAGTAAAGAAAGCAAGGGAGGATAGGCGTTTCATAGTTTAAGGAGTGTTTTAGGCATGTGTGTGTGTTTAGTGAAAACAGCCAATGAGTTGCCTTTGGTCTGTAAGTTCCAAAGTGGAAGAGACTGGGTCTGCCTTGTTCAGTGTGTTCCCAGAGCCCCAGACGTTGTAGGGGCTCATTAAACCTATGGTGAATAAGAGGGTGAATTACTGCCTATCAGGCCCTGCGCTAAAGGTTGGGATTATTTGAGCAAGACTGTTTTTATGTCTGTTCTTCTAGAAGATTGGGAGAGATTAGTTTTCCCAGGGTCACAGAGCTACGTGGCAGAATCAGTATTTTTTTTTTTTAATGCTTATTTATTTTTGAGAGACAAAGACAGACAGAGCATGAGTGGGGGAGGAGCAGAGAGAGAGGGAGACACAGAATCCGAAGCAGGCTCCAGGCTCTGAGCTGCCAGCACAGAGCCCAGCGCAGGGCTCGAACCCACGAACCGTGAGATCATGACCTGAGCCGAAGTGAGACACTTAACCAACTGAGCCACCCAGGTGCCCCCAGAATCAGTATTTTAAAGTCTGGAATTGTACCTACAAGACCATGCTAACTTCATTGCCATAAATATGTGTGCTGACAACACATACACAGACAAACACATACATACACACAAAAAAAGAAAAACATATGTAGAATAACCTCCAGCTAAAATCATTTTTAAAATGCATGCAGTGGCTCAGAGGGGGATTCAATGGGATTATGGTTCCGGGAGGGATCTATCACTTCCATACTGAGGGTATGCCACTGAAGACTCTCAGGGATCAAAGACCTTTAGGGGAAAAGGTGTGTTTTGATATCCTTTATATCCAGCAGTTTTTCCGCTGCTGAGTACACAAGAGGCATCTAGTGAGCACCTAGCAATCTGATTAAGAAAACATAAATAGTATTCTTAGATTTCTTTTTCAAAGGAGAGAGAGTGAAATACTTCACTTTTAGAAGTAAGCAGGCACATTTAAAAATCTAGAGTCTTCTGGGGCGCCTGGGTGGCTCAGTTGGTTAAGAGTCTGCCTTCAGTTCAGGTCATGATCTCACGGTTCGTGGGTTCGAGCCCTGTGTCAGGCTCTGCGCTGACAGCTCGGAGCCTGGAGCCTGCTTTGATTCTCTGTCTCCCTCTCTCTCTGCCCCTATCTCAGTTGCGCTCTCTATCAAAAATAAATAAATATTAAAAAAAAAAAACCAAATCTTAAAGTTTGTAGTCTTCTGCCAAAAAGCAATGAAAGGAGTTTTTAAACTTTTCTTGGGATTTGGGTAATGAGGTGGGTGATTTCTTTCTGAAATACAGTGTTGTCATATCACCCATGCCTGATTCTGTTTTGGTTTATGCAGACCTCTAAACCTTCCCCCGCCCACCTCCCTCCTAAAAAAAAAAAAAAAAAAAAAAAAAAATCCCCCATATACCCTGCATCCCTAAAAAGCTATCATCAGTGATTTAAAACCGAGTTGGGCAAACCGTAACCTGTGCAGTGCGTCTCTTCACTGCAGAATGTGTTTTTAAACAGTTGAAAAAACGAGAAGAGTAATGTTTCATGACATGTAAAAATTAATGTGAAATTCAGACTTAAGGGTTCATCCATAAAGTTTTATTGAAACACAGCCAGTGCCTTATTGTTAATGTTTGGTCTCTGGCTAGGTTTGTGCTGCGCTGGTGGAGTGATGTGTTCGTAACAGAGGCCAAATGGCCCACAAAGCCTACAGTATTTGCCACGTGACCCTTTAGAGAATAAGTTTGCTTTGGTTTGAAACAAAGCAGGCTGGGAGGAAATAGTGGGGAGGGGGGTAAAGGTGGAAAATGTTTTCCCTTACCCTTTGCCCTGCTTTTGGTAAAACTTAAATGTTCAAAATGAATCTTTCTTTTAAAATGTGGGTTTTTTTTTTCCCCCTCCCTCCTGATTTTGTGTATCCCTGAGTTGAAAGTCTTGATTGGGAAAGACAAGGGAAAAAAACTAATCATCGGTGACAGTGGAAGCAGCGGGAAGGAAGGCTTTGATATCGTGGCGTAAGAGAAATTCTTACGGTTCTCACTCACGTCTCTTCTGTGTCCCACCCCCAGAACCTTTAAAATTTTGAATAGCAGGTTTTCTCTTTGCATCACACAGGGAACACAGTATGAGAATGTTCATCTGACTGACTTTATTATGTATGCAATGAAGAGTACTTGACATGGTACAGCGAGTCGCGCCAAGTTCTTGGCGTTGGCTGTGCCCTGTGCCTGTGCCTGGCTGGCTCCTGGGGACTGCGGCTGGCAGGCCTCCTTCCTCAGGTGAGTTTGCATTTTGCCTGTTCAGGGAGCCTGTTGTATGCAGTTCACTCTTTATACTGCATTCGAAGCCCCAAACTTTAGACTTGAAAACTACTCAAGGGAACGGAGACCTTTTTATTGAGAGCTTCAGACTCGTCGCATCTAGGAAGAGGTGGATTTCTGTGCTTGGATAAGGAGTCGTCTTGGAAGCCAAACAATGACAACATTAACGAGGACAATGTCAACCTTTCCGAGTTGAGATTTGAGCAGGTTCTTCCCTTTGACCCTACAAGTGTGGTGAAGGCCCTGAGGGTCCCTCGGATCCACAGTTGCCTGGTGGTTGCCCACTTTTGTTTAGGTTTTGAGCGGAAAGTCTCCGGACGGTAGTGAGAGTACTGGATGAAAATGATTCTGGGCGGTGGAAGGTCCGGGTGCTCCAAAGTCGCCGGGTTCAGCGGCGGCGAAGTGTGGAACCAGAGACGAGGAGCTTTGCTTTTGTTCTCCCCCGTGTCTCATTCCTCTCCACGTTCCTGCAGTCTCATTACTTTTGAAAGAGTTTAATTCTTTTTGTGGCTTTTCCGTTTCTCATACATGTGAGGGATAATGTCCAATTTTGTGAATGTCCTCTTGTATTCTCAGTTACGATTTTAAAAAATCAAGTCATGAGGGGCTCCTGGGTAGCTGAGACCATTAAGCATCTGACTCTTGATTTCAGCTCAGGTCATGATCTCACGGTTCATGAGGTGGAGCCCCACCTCGGGCTCTGCGCTATCAGTGCGGAGCCTGCTTGGGATTCATTCATTCATTTATTCATTCTCTCTCTCTCTCTCAATCAATAAACAAACAAACATTTAAAATTCTGTATTAAAAAAAAATCAAGTCATGAGTAAATACCTTTTTGTTCCTTTCTTCACAAAGTCTTTGTGCATCTGACTTGGCCTTGGGAATCTTTTGCCATGTTTCTTCTTTTTTTGTAAATGCTTATTTTTGAGAGAGAGTGTGCGTGGAAGCACGCATGTGCGTGGGGGAGGGGCAGAGAGGGCCGGGGACAGAGGATATGAAGTGGGTTCTACACCGATAGCAAAGAGCCCGCCATGGGGCTCGAACTCACAAACTGTGAGATCACGACCTGTGCCGAAGTCAGACACTTAACCTACTGAACCACCCAGGCGCCCCACCATTTTTCTTGATTTAAAAAAAAAAAAAGGTTGGGGTGCGGTGTGGATTTGAGTGTGATGAATTAATGAAGAAGGCAGCACACCCTGAATATCATTCATAAGACCTAGGGCCTTCCTCACAAAGTTGTTAAAATCAAATGTAAAAACGCTTCAGGAGATGAAACCTGCCCCCTGAATATTCGAAGCTGCTCTTCTCACAATAGCCATGGGGTAGAAACAGCCCAGCGGTCCTTCGGGATGGAGGGTACGCCAGTTGACGTATAGACACACAGGGAATATTCTTTGACCATAAAAAAGAATGAAGAACTGGTACTTGCTACAACTTGGATGAGCTTTGAAAACGTTACGTTCCATGAAAGACACAAAAGGTCTCCTATGATTCCGTTTATGTGAAACTTTCAGAAAAGGTAAACCCACAGAGACAAGAAGCAGGGTTTATTTGTTGCTAGGGGCGGTGGGAGGGGGCAATGGGGACTGACTGCTTAATGGGCATCGGAGTCTACTTTGGAGTGACAAAAATATGTTGGAACTGGGTAGAGGTGGTCACTGCACACTGTGGATGTACTAAATGCCACTGAATTGTTTACTTTCAAATGGTTCATATTATGTTAAGTCCGTTTCACTTCTGTTAACACACACACACACACACACCCCGGAGCTGCATCGATACCACTGCATAGGGCACTCCTGCTGTATCGCCAGGAGCTGTCAGTCCTTGATGTGCTTGGTCTGCCACCTGTAACAGAGGAGAACACACCTTTCCACATAGGGACCCCATGTGGATGATGGAACTTGCTCACAGCCAGGTCATTGGGAAGTGGTCATTGTAGGACTGACTCCTGGGTTTTCCTGTACATCTTTATTATTAATAGGTGACATTTGCTGGCAGGGTGATGGGAGAAGCCAGCAAAGTGGGTAGGCTAGTGAAGGGTCTCTATTCCTCTAGAAGCTTCAGATCTACCTCCCAGTAAACGACAGTTTCTTGACAGGACCTGCCTTGGAGCAGAAGGGTTAGTTTGTTCTCTGATTCTTGCTAACTGTATTTTTGGCCCGGTTATTTCCCCACCTCTTTGAGCTAGTTTTCTCTCTTTTAAAATGGAGATCAGGGGCGCCTGGGTGGCTCAGTCGGTTGGGCGTCCAACTTCAGCTCAGGTCACGATCTCGCGGTCTGTGAGTTCAAGCCCCGCGTCGGGCTCTGGGGTGATGGCTCAGAGCCTGGAGCCTGCTTCCGATTCTGTGTCTCCCTCTCTCTCTGCCCCTCCCCCGTTCATGCTCTGTCTCTGTCTCAAAAATAAACGCTAAAAAAAATAAAATGGAGATCATAAGAATTATAAGAGGATCATCGGATCGTTCAGAGTTAAAAACACTTTGTGTGTGTTTATTTATTTTTGAGAGTGACAGAGACAGAGCACAAGTGGGGGAGGGGCAGAGAGAGGGGGAGACACAGAATCCGAGGCAGGCTCCAGGCTCTGAACTGTCAGCACAGAGCCTGATGCAGGGCTTGAACCCACGGACTGTGAGATCGTGACCTGAGCCGAAGTCAGAGAGATGTTTAACCGACTGAGCCACCCAGGCACCCCCAGAGTTCTTAATAAAATGTGCGGCCCCGGGAGAGGTTTAATCTGTTATATACCTGCTCCTTCCTCAGTCTGGTTCGTTACATTCCTTGGAAGGGTTTGAGGAGAAGCCTCGTGGCTTCAGAGGTATGTTTGGGGAAGGAGATGTCCTGGGGGAGCCCCAGTCTCCCATAAGCCACGTTCCAGCTTGGATGGTTGGCGTTTCGCTTCTGCTCTCTGCTGAGGAGGAGCCTTCCCGAGTCTTGAGGGGCTGGAATTACTCTCACGGGCGGGTGGCACCCATGAAACGGAAAAGCTTAAGTGCTTACCAGCAGTTCACCTTCTGCCATTGCCCAGGTGGGTCTGGCGTTTGGTTCCCGTGAAACATGGCAGCGTGTGTGAAATGCTCTTAGGCTTTTCAAACGGAAAGCAAGAAACCGCACTTGCAGCTGCTGAACACGACCCAGTTCCAGCTTCATGATGCTCTAACAGGAGGCGATTCATCCTGCTCCCGATCTGGGTCTCCTTATCTTCCTGTAGTAACATAAATTGAAGCAGCCCATCTGCACCGCTTCAGAACAAACAACAATGAAGTCATAGTGCTTAAAATAGCACAGGGCGGAATGGCTGAGAGCAGCCCGTTTTCCCTGCCCGCCCCCGGGGACTCTCACACGGCGTTTGGGGGTCTCGGCCTTGCGTTGGGTCCACGTGGCCTGTGTGTGGGTCACGTGTGTCCTCGTGAGCAGATCTACAGCATTGTCCAGAGCAATCTTCTTCGAGAGGAACACACGCTGGGAAGGTGTGCGTGGTCTCCTTTTGGCTTTGTGTTTCATTTTACGGGGCTCCCCCTCTCCATCTCTCCTGCGCCGTCATTCTGCATTTTGGTACCCCTTTAAAACACAGCTCACCTTACTAAAAGAACACACCAGTCCGTGTGGAATGTATAGTAATTTCACTTCCTAACTTGGGGAGACCCTGAAGGAAACCCTGACTGCTTAGTCCAGAGCCATGGGCATGGATTTGGTTCTTAAGGTTTAAAAAATCAAGTGGAAAAGACCTAGAAGTCAGCTTCCTTCTCTCTCCTGGATAAGCAGTAGAAGGCCACATTTCTCCAGATGCCCTTCCTCCTTCTCCATATTTTGAAGTGGACGAAAATAATATTACTGATTTAATACAATCTTTGTGCCCCTTAGCATCTGAGTACATCTTATTATTTCACTCCACGCAGGCTGGCAGAGTACATCCTTAATTAGCATTCTTTGAGATAATCATGAAGCCTGTATTCCAGTTGACATTCCTAAAGATATCAAACGGACATGGCTGCCCGATTCTTCTAAAATTTCTACAGAATAGTGCTTACTAAGTGTAGAAGCATGTACCCTTAGTGTGTGTTGCAATGGGTAGGGATTTTTCTGTAAAGTCACTGAAGATAGCAAAAGTCGAGCTTTTGTGTATCTTATTGTCCTGTACAAATAATGTAGATCATGATGTGTTTGTGGATAGAGCATCTCAATCTCTTCTTATGTTTATAAGAGAAATGGCTGTTGACCCATGGCAGGTATTTCTTGGGGCAGGATGCTGGTTACGAGTTATATGATGGCAGTTATGTAAGGGATATTGGATGGATGTTCCTTGTCCAAGAGTCGCTATCTGGAATCAGCTGTCTACAGTCACACAGTCTCAAACCTGTACTTGGGACTCGTTGAACTAATTTGCTGCCGCCATGAATCCTTCTCCAGAGTTTGAGCCACCAGTGGGAATGCGAATGTCTCTGAATACTCTCTCTACTTTGGTCTTCTTTCAAAAAGTTATCTTTCTTTATGGGAACTCTGAGGGTCCCTGTTCTGGTGCCGTGGAATTTTAGAAGACAAGGCAGCCGGCCAAGGGGAGAATAATGAAGGAAGACTTCATGAAAGAAATGTGACTTTCCTGGTCCAGCGGTACTGAGTTTGGGTAGAACGATGGAGGACAGTGTTGACATGTGACATGTGTACCCAGCTTGGCCCTAATGAGGGCCATAGGGAGACTCCTCTCTGGAGGTGGGTGGAAACAATGAGGAAACAGAGGCTGGCACCATCAGAGCAGTAGAGGAGGCCCCGATTTCTGGAGGAGGGCTCTGTGGAGGATTCTTGAGGTTAGAATTGCTCTGGGGAGAGCAGTCTTTACGAGGCTAGCCTGACGAAATGGACCTGGAGTGATCCAGACCCTATGAGCTTATCAGCAGTAGGGATTCAGAGGCACCTTGGAAAACAACAAAAACTGAAAAGGCATGTGTCCCAGAAGGTCTCATTTGAACTGATCACAGTGGAAAATGAAGGCTGCCTGTGTCTCGTCCTGAAAATGGCAGCTGTGTGTTTTGTGTTGGTGACGAGGCCTTTTGGCATTCCTGGGTTCATACCCCAAGCCACGTTAAAGAGATGATTTGAAGTCTTCAGAGGCACAAGAGCCCGGAAGCCACCTCTTTCATCTACAGCCTCTGGAGTTTTCTTCTTTAACCACTTTAGAGACAGGATGAGTTGGTTTCTTAGTAATTAAGAGCTAGCAGTTCTTTTTACTGCTTGTCCTTAACCTCTGATGCTCACTGCCCCGCTATAACCAAGCAAATAAGACGATGTGGTGCATGCTCTTGGTAGCCCCTAGGGTGCTCTACAAATGGTGTTTATCATAAGCCCACTTCCTTATTTGTATTCTCTCAAACGATCAGTTCTGAGTGGATCGTGTTTCCTGAGCTCACCCGCACATTTGTATTTAAAGTAGTAGCTCCTTGTTCATTTGTAAGACTTCTTTACAGACAGAACACAATCAGAAGTTGCCAGGGGCCTACAGGGCTCCATGAGAGGCCCCTACTACGCCCCCCACCCCCCCGCCCCACTTGTTCCATAGCTTGCTGTGTTCAAGGGCCTGGTTCCTTTCCACTGCAGGATCACTGTGCTTGCAATATCCTCTGCCTGGAATGTTCTTCCCCAGACGTTTGTACAAGTTTCATCTCCAATGTGATGTCAAAAAGGCCTTCTCTGAACACCCACCTACCCCAGGTTAAACATCCCATCCCCCTTCCTCTGTGCCCCCCATTCCCTCTCTCTTCCACTTCCCTTTTTATGGCTCTTGGAGTTATATGAAATTCTTATTTGCATGACTTCTTTGATCTGTTTCCTTTCCACTAGCAGGTCAGCTCCACAAGGACAGAACTTTATGTACCTCTGTATCCACAAGTACCTGGCATTCAGTAAAGGTTTGTTGAATGAATGAATGAATGAATGAATGAATAAGAATTTTAAATGAATGGATTTAAAAATAGCTGTGCTTACAGACACATCCTTCTGTGGGGATGATATTTGGATACTATTAGTAGGGCAGGAGCAAAATGCTTGTACTGTCTGCCTTGATGTGTAGTGTAGGAGACTTCAATGCTATAGCTACCCATTTTCTTTTTTTTTTAATTTGTTTTTTAATGTTTTTATTTATTTTTGAAGGAGAGAGAGAGACAGAGCACGAGTGGGGGAGGAGCAAAGAGAGAGGGAGACACAGAATCCGAAGCAGGCTCCAGGCTCTGAGCTGTCAGCACAGAGCCCGATGTGGGGCTCGAATCCACAAACTGTGAGATCATGACCTGAGCCGAAGCTGGACGCTCAACCGACTGAGCCACCCAGGCGCCCCAACTACCCGTTTTCTTTTACCAGGACTCAGCTAAGAAGAGCAAATATTAACTTTGCTTTGGCAAGTGGAACCAGCAGATTTAGCACCTGAGCTAGAAAGGCCATCGCTTTGCCTTGTATCCCTGAGTATGTGGTCACAGAGACGCTGAACATTAGGAAAAGCCAGCCAAAAATAAGTGGTTCATTGTCTTTTACTCATTTCTGACTGGGGCCATTTAGAGTACTTGTCTCATCCTATAAGACAAACAAAAATAAAACTGCTTGGAATGTATTCTGTAGCTAGTTCTTTCTTCCCCCCAGTCCAAGAAATCTGGGCTTTATCTAAAGGAATTGTTCTATTGAAGATGTTTATCGTTACAAGTGTATATTTCAAGTTTGGAGCAGGCTGTGTCGTAAAAGCTGGGCTGTGAGGTCGTCTCAGCCTGGGCAGACATCAGAGTCAACCATGTTTTATTTACCCCGTGGTTAGCATCATTTGTCACAATATCTGTGTAGTAAGATGGTGACACCCACGCAGTTTCTCAGACTGTGCTTTCTGCTAATTGTTTGTTTAATTAGAAAATGAGTAAGTATTTATAGAGAAAATAGAATCTAAAGCTGTGGGGATGAAACCTTTTCTAATTGTACTGTGTTATCATGATGTCCTAGGGATTGCATTTTTGGAGCGTGTGGGTAGTTGGCAGGGGGGTCTTATTTTGCTGCTTGGTGTTTACTGAGAGATTCGTTTTGTGCTCAACATTTCGAGTGGAGCAAAATGAAATCCAGTGGCAGTAAACCCAGTTTGAAAAGAGTTTAAAAGCCAGATATAGTCAAAATACCTGTCTAAACCATGAGGCTGGTGTTCACTCGGCAGCTTTGGTGGGGAATCTGATATGTGCAGGACATTACTGAGGGTACATAGCTGTGTGGGAAAGGGCCCGTGTGTCCTGAAAGGTGTTTCTTTTACATCACAGGAACAAAGTGAGTCAGACCTTGATAAGCTTTGTAGAATTTGCCGGTAAAAGCTCGCGTCAGGTGAGATCCTGTAGATATAGTTAAGAATCGAGTTTGGGTTCTGGGTACAGGAGTTATTTTCAAAATGGTGGTCAGTTGACTGGTTGCCCTGATACACAGAAATCTTGGTTTCAACTGAACTGCTTTAGGTATCTTTACATTTTTGTTTTCTGGTCACATTTGGAGGTATTGATCCCCGCCCCCCCCCCCCGCCCCATCACCGAATCTGGGATACTGTTGAAGGGTGTCAGGATATGTTAAATTGACCTTGCAGGTCTGTTTGCCATCCTGAAAAAAAATGGCTGATGTGAAGTTTTTAGCTGTCCATGGCCACATGGAGTGAGGAATCCATTTGCAGACCCACAAGGGAAGGAAAGCAAAGATGGGGGGGGGGTTGAGAATGGGGAAGAAGTGGGATGAATCTCTGCTGTAGTTGTGAGCTGAGGGGTGGCAGTTCAGCTTCGTGTCTTTTAAAGATGGAGCAGATCTGCTGACACCTCCTATCTACAGCACCATCCTCCACCAAGACATGTAGCCAGAATAAAACCTGCTGGAAAAGATGTGGCAGGCGGAACTGGTTGTGCCTGTAAGAAAACCAAACGGGGAGCGTAGAGGCACCACCCTCCTTCAGCCCACTCAGTGGCTTTGTAGGAACACGAGTAGCTGGTTGCCCTGCGCTATCTTGGATCTAGAGTCAGCCGGTGGAGCTCAAAGCCCTGGAGCTTTCGCATCTTAGTTCTGCAGCTTGGCAGCTGTGCGACCTTGTGCTAATTACAGAACCTTTTCGAGACTCTGTTTCCTCGCTTGTCTGAAATGGTAATAATACCTACCTTGCCAGGTTATTGTTTGTTTATTGTGGCAGGCTATACATAACACTTAGCATTTTAACCATTTTTAAGTATACGTTCCAGTGACATTCAGTAGATTCACATTGTTGTTTGACCATCACCACCATCCATCTCTACAACTTGTAGCCATCCCAGACTGAAACTCTGTGCCCATTATGTAATAACTCCCCATTCTCCCCTAAAAGAACTGGGATTTGAACCCAGGATTTTAGGCTCCATGTGTCTAGTGTTCTTTCTACCATAGCACAACTCAAGAGGGTTCGCTGTCTTAAATGTTTGACATCTCCTAAGAATCTGTTGTGTTAATTGGTACTATCTACAAAAATGCATTTTCTGAATAACCAGAGACCCTATCCCTGATATGTCCTTGTGGGTGAATTAAGAGTCTGAACCAGTGAGGCTGAAGTTCTTGCCTGTGACAGCTAAGCTCCAGATCACCCAGGGACAGCTTCCCATGGGGGTCCTGCCTACACCCCAAGCTCACAATGGAAACTCAGATTCTAAGAGACGAGGAAATGAAGGCATTGCTCTCCCCTCCTCCTGAATCCCAGCCTGCTCCCCAATTCGTTCTTTTTTTCCTTTTTATAGAACTGGCGGGGCTAGACTTCAGTCTGGGGTTCATTTGAACTGTTCCTTCCTAAATGGGGATCTTGATTCTGTTCTTACTCCCACTGCCTCTAGCATATCTCCCTTTTGTACTCCACCAGCAGCCTCTCTGCTGGTCTCCCTTGCCTCCTCTCCCCCTCAGCCTCCTGCTGCAGATGGGTATTCTGGCAGTTCAGACTTGATCACCCCACTTTGCTATCTGAAAACCCTCTGTGACTCCCCATCGCGATGAAATAAAGCTCAAACTCTGCTGAGTGGCGTTCTAACCCCTCTGCCACATGGCTCATCCTGAAATGAGTAACCCCCCCCCCTTTGTTGTCCCTGTCCCTCAACTGGACACACTGTCCCAGGGGCCCTTCATCTTCCCTTTGAGGTGGTAACGAAAGCTGTGACCTTCTACCTGGAAAGATATGTATTCACCCAGCTAACTGTCCATTCAATATCAAAAGGTCTCTGGATCCCAGCTGCGACCTCTGCCTGACGCTGCGTTGCGCCATTCCTGGGAAGACTGTGCATATGAAGCCTTTTGCCTTTGCCCTTGCTCTTTCCTTATAGCCACCTGTCTCTGTTCCTTCCCTTTCCACTAGTATTTTTCTTCAGTGCACCTTCTAGCCAGAAATAAGTTTTTGTTCTGTTGTTCTTGCACAGCACGTTATTGGAACACCTATTTTTATTTATTTATTTATTTTGAGAGATAGAGGACAAAAGGGGAAGGTGCAAAGACAGAGGGGGGAGAGAGAATCCCAAGCAGGCTCCGCACTGTCAACACTGAGCCAGACACAGGGCTTGAACTCACGAACCGTGAGATCATGACCTGAGCCAACACCTAGAAGTCGGACATTTAACTGACTGAGATACCCAGGCGCCCCTGGAACACCTAGTTAACATTTGTGTGAAAGTTGATGGTTTGCATGACTGCCTTTCCCATGTGTTCCAGAGCAAAGTGCTTTATTCGTGCTGTGCACACAGGCAGGCGTTCGTGTGCACATTCATCCAGCACATGTTTTTTGAGCCCTTATGGACTAGCTACAGTGCTGGGCCCTGGAGATGTGCTCAGGGATATGATCCACTGGCCACCCCAGGGTGCTCAGTTTAATGTAGAATGTGTGCTGATAAACAGGCCATCTGAATACTGTGGAATTACAATAGCTAATGCTAATTGAGCATTTGCTATGTGCTGGGTGCTAATGAGCACATTTTATGTGCCACCTCTGAATTCTCACAACAGCTCTGTAAGGTAGGTACTAATATTTTACAGATGAAATTAACTGAGGCACAGATACATTCCTAATTTGCCCTGAATCATGAGGCTTCTTAGTAGGAACAGTGGGACTTCAACTCTGCGGTCTGTCTCCAGGGGCCAGGTGTTTTATTGCTAGGCTTTTCTAAGACCAGCCTGACCAAGCCAGGACCCTACAGGAGGCTAGAGGAGCGGAGAGGAGGGAGAGAAGCCAGGATGAAATCACTGAAGGCTTCCTGGATGAGGGTGCAGAATGGGGATGGAGACCAAGCAAGCAAAGGCCAAAAGGTGGGAGTGAGTGAATGAGTGAACTTTGGATGAAATTTTATGCCCTGAGGTCTAGAGAGAGAGGAAAAAGGAATGCAGTGTTCATTGAATAGATTCAGGAAGAAAAATAGAACTTGACACTGAACACATAAATACAAACCATAGTTGGCCTAAAAGCAGCCATCAATTAAGAAAGCGTTCAGGCTCAACAATCAAAACATCTTAATGTCAAAAAATGCAACTAACTCCTAACTTAAAACTGGGCTAATCTATTTAACAATAGAAGCAATAATGCTAATATGAGTAACAAGAAGTATTTCTCCCGATTGTTGAATTGAGCTAAGGAATCTTGAAGAATCCTCGAGAGAGACCCTGCAGGACTGATTTTTGTCTTTAGGTTTGGAAGGCAGCACTGCTGCTTGGATATACGGGCATTCAAATAACTGAAGTGCTGAAAGGCCCCCTGCGGGTTACCTGGTACAAACATTTGCCTGAGGGTGAGTTATTTACCCTCTCTGTGCTCAGCGTCCATATCAATAAGGGGGGAGGGTGGTCGAGAGAGATACTTCCTCAAACCCAAGATACTGTCAGTTAAGCTGCACCTGTATTTTTTGGACCCCTAAGAAAAAGTCCTGCTAATTAAAGTATGACGTGCTTTTTTCGAGATCCTAAAATGTGGGGAGAAAAAGGATTGACCATAAAATGAGTCCAGGCATGGGCTTAGAATCCATGAACTGTGGTCGTCTGCTTCACAGGGTTCGGGTGGACAGTGCCCGACGCACAGTCGTTACTCAGTCCGTGTTGATGGTGGTGGTGGTGTTTATAGAGGGGGGAAACGGGCCTGGAGGCTGCAGTGACTAATGGCCTGGTGTAGGCCGAAGCTGTCTGGAAAGTGCACTCACTGCAGATTTTGCAGATTTCAGACTAGCTGGGTCTGCTGATGAGCAAGAGCCCTTGCGGCCTGTAATTCCACATGACCCGGGGCTGGGAGTGTGTGTGCTTTGAGGTCTGATACAGCCCCGTGGTCCTCTGCCTTTTCCAAACCCGAGGGAAAATGAAGGGCTCAGTTTTAGAGTATGGCCTTTAATCTTGCACACCCTCCGCTCTGATGTACACACTCCCAGCCATTAGAGAGACGTTTTGTAACCTTAAATGGTCGGGTTCAGACTGGACTGCCTGGGTGCTACGAAATTAAAGGCCAGCAGGAAGCCGCTCGGAGAACTGGGCCTCTGGGCCTTTGGTGGAGGAGCCTTTATCTAGAGACGGGCCTTGCCGGAAGGGGGTGGCCACGCCTGTCTCCCAGGGGACTTTAATTAGGGCCATTGACTTGGTTGCCTTGTGATGACAGGTTGAACGAAGGCCTGTGGTTCTAAATCATGAAACGACTCCTGGGAAGAGCCTAGCAGAGCTGTGGGTGGCACCCAAGGACTTGAGGGGGTGCCCTGCAGGCGCTGGCCCCTGCCCGTCAGTCCAGCGTGCTCCCCTGCCCTACCTCACTTGGACTTCACCTATGGTCACACTCCAGGGCCTATAGTCCCTTCCCACCGCCCGGGCATGGGGTTGCTTCCGTGCTTTGCTCCCAGTGTGTCCTTTGCCTGCCAATACCACTTGGCCATCACCGGCTCATCCTTGGTGTTTAGACTCCAGCTGGGCCTCACCTCCTGAGAAGGTTTTCTGTGAGCTGTACTCACCCCTGTGCTCCCCTGATGCCCTGGCTTATCTCTTTCATTGCATTTTCTTTTATTTAAAAAAAATGTTTTAATGTTACTTACTTTTGAGAGAGAGAGAGAGAGAGAGAGAGAGAGAGGGAGAGGGAGGGAGGGAGGGAAGGAGAGGTGGGGAAGGGGCAGAGAGAGGGAGACACAGAATCTGAGCTGTCAGCACAGAGCCCGACGCAGGGCTCAAACTCACAAGCTGTGAGATCATGACCTGAGCCAAAGTTGGATGCTTAACCAACTGAGCCACCCAGGTGCCCCATTGCATTTTCTATCACAATTTTCCGTTCTATGTGTCTCGGCCCATCTTCAGGAATGGGACTGCATCCTATTTTTCTTTGTATCTACTGTGCTCTGTGCGTGGTAGGCCATTTACAGAAGGACACTGGAATGGACAAAGACAAAATAGCAAAAGGTGATACTCTGAAGGCTGGTTCAAGGAGGAAGGAGAGGAAAGCAGCCTTTGCATTAGGTGAATAATGGGTCACGTGACAGAGGAGCCAAGAAGGGGAAAAGAATTGACCAAATCTATTGCATTAAGGAGTATGGGAGAAAGCAGAAGGGGGAGCAGCCCTACACTTGACCTTGGCAGGGGCATGGATGGGGCAGGTGGGTCATTTGGGGCGGATCATGCACATGCAAGCCTAGGTTTCCTACCAGCCTCCTGAGTCCATGTTCCTGGAGGCTTCGGGGAGGAGAGGACTGTGGCTGGGCCAACGGATGGAGGACACTGGGGATTTTCCTCCCCTCCAGGGGACGAGTGTCCTCAGTTTCACGTATCGCTCTTTGCCAAGGCCTTTGTGGGAAGCCTCCTTGAGTAGAGGGCACCTGAGGCTATGACTTTCTCAACAAAATGTGTGTTGTTCACTTAGCATGAGGTTGTAGCAAGTGGCCCAAGGAAAAACTTCCCGAGCAATGTGCTGGTTCCCACAAGGGAGTTTATGGCCAGGCTGCAGGTGTTCCTTCTTTTCTGAAGACACATGCTTGTAGGGCCTCTGGTGTAGGTCCCTGCAGGTCACCTGTTTCTGGGCTGGAGGCCATCCAGAAGGCACCTGACACAGTGCCTCTGAGTGGGGCTGTCAGGGTGGGGATGGGGCCCTGACAACCAGTGTCCTCATCTGGCTAAAGGTGAGCAGCTGCCCTCTGAATCAGAAATGGCTCAGGGCCACATCTCTCAGTCACTTAGACCCTTAGGAAGTTGCCCTTGATCTCTGCCTGCTTTGTCTGACTGCAGAGTGCTGTCAGCTATGGGAAGGCTGAGGGCCAGGAGGGAAGCATTGATGCTTACAAGTAGAAAACTGTTACCTGCCTCACTCCTCTCTGTGTGCCTATGTCCCAATATTTATAAATGTAACAATAACTTTATTTTATTCTCTGGAGCAGAAGTGCTCAACTGTGTATCAGAATCACTGGGGTAGCTATTTGAAAAGTAGGTGTGCCAGACCCCGTCTTCAGAGGTGATTCAGGAGGTCTGGGCAGAGTTTGGCTCCTGAATATTTTGGAAAAGCTCTCCATCCCCAGGTAATTGTCATGGGTGCCCTAGACCAAGAACCACTGCATTAGATGGAAACGCTTCTTGGTGGCAGAGCCTGAGCCCTCTATATCTTGGTGTCCCCTGCTGTACCCGACCTTTAGTACCATCCAGAGGTATTTATTGAACACCTGCTATGGGCCAGGCCCTGGAATACAATGGGGAGCATCACTGTTGGTACCTCTGGAGCCCCCAAAGGGGCTGAGGGTGCCTGTTTGTATTAGATGCTAAGGAAATGTGGAGACTGGCCTCTCTTCATCCTCAGGCATCACTGAATTGTGGTCTTCCCATGTACCATTGGGGAGTTACCCTGGAGTATTGTCAGCGTTAGTAGAAAATGGGATACATAGATCTAAAACGCCACCCTTGGTTTACCCATTGACTTTGAGACTAAAGAGCAGAGCCTGAAGACAAGACAGGTGGATCCTTTTCCTTTCTCTTTAATATAAAAAGAAGCTGAGGTTGGCTTTCTCTTCCATTTTAAATGCCTCTTACATTCACTCAACAAACGTTTCTTGAGCACTTACCATGTGCCAGGCAACATGGACATGAGGGTAAATCACAGCCCCCAAGCTTATGGGTTGCTTAGTCAAGTGGGGGAGACAGATGTGGGAACAGATGAATGCAAAGAAGTGTAATTGGTTCTAAATGTGTGATGAGCAAACTGTGAACAGGCTCTTCGCTAAAGCGACTTTGGTAGATTTAATGACTAGGAAAATCTCCGCGCGTGAGGCCCCGCTGTGCTGGGTGGATTTCCCAGGTTCCTCCCCAGCCCCATCCTAGAAGGGTGGCATTTGTAGGGAGGGGCTGGTCCAGGAAGGAAGGCTTGCTGCCCCTCACCTGGGCTGGGAAGGCTCTGGGTTTGTGTTTTCTCCCAGCAGTATCTGTACCTGTGGCTTTGCTAGGATCCGACTGCCTAATCATTTAGCCTGTCCGGTCTTCATGCGTGGTGGTCGTATGTATATTCCCAACTCCAACTGAGAAACAGAAGAATGAATGCTTTGGTGGGCACGGGGGCACTGGGTCATGAAGTGTGCTCTTTGTCTCGATACTGTAACTATCAGCCTGTGCAGACCTGGACTGTTCACAAATAGCCATCTGTTTGCAGGACAAAAAAACCAAAACAAAACAAAAACACAAGGAAATAAACCTATATAATTTTGGAGTTGTTTCTGGGCGGTGGGTTTTATGGGTGACGTTTTCATGGGCTTTTTACTTTATAGTATTACCTTTTCATTTTAGGAAAAGCAGATTGACTTTATTTTTTAAAACATAGATGTGTTAGTGAGTTTTTCGTACTGAGAACTCTACTCAAAGGATGAAGGTTCTGAGAGATAAACTTTCTAATGGCCAAGCTTCTTTTTCCCCCTCGGGCATGTTGCTGCAGGGCTGGGTCTGGTTTTTCCTGTTCACTGATTGTTGCCTCCCTGTCTGTGTCTCTGTTGATTGAAACAGCACCGGGGCATCAGTTCCTCACCCTTTTGCCCAGGTTGGGTGTGGGGGGGGGGGGGGCGGGGCGGGTACGGGGACAAGAGCCTTCACAGTGGGGAGAAGCAGAATATCTTAGGGGAGAAAATCCTATCAGAGGGAAGGGTGCTGGGCTTCTGGTACTTGACCCATCACAACCACACGTGGTATACCACACTGAGAATTTCAGAGCCGTTCACATTACATGCACTTAGAACATCCGTTATGGAAATAGTGGGGCTACTTGAATTCCCTCACTAAGCCACAGCCTCAGTTTTGTACAGTGGGAGGCATCTCGGCCCAAGCTAGTGGGAGTGGGGTTAAGCTATAACCCAGGAAGTTCCTTTTTTGTGGGAGGAGGAGGGTAGTGATGTGTGCTGTTGTGGGGGAGGCCTTGCTGATTTATTGCCTTGATTTTGCCTTGCCCCTGCTTGAGGGTATGTGTGTGCATGTGTGCTTCTTTCTAAATACCAAAACATACCTTCTAATTACAACGTGTGTCATTGGTTTCTTGCCCTCCTTCCCCTGTTGACTTTCTTCTGGCAAAATGTCTCCCCGTTGTAGGGGTTGTTTCTCTGTTGCACAACTTATTCCAAATTGCTCAGATGATTGTACTGTTTTGTTTTGTTTATTTCTTTAAAGTGTATTTATTTTTGAGAGCCAGTGGGGGAGGGGCAGAGAGAGAGGGGGGGACAGAGGATTGGAAACGGGCTCTGCGCCGACAGCAGAAAGCGTGATGCGGGGCTCAAACTCATGAACCGTGAGATCGTGACCTGAGCCAAACTCGGACGTTCAACAGACTGAGACACCCAGTTGCCCCTCACTGTACTTTTTTGAAACCTGACTCTAGGCTGCGCAGCTCCTTGTCATCTTGCATAGTTGAGCCCAAAGCCAGAACGGGGCTTTTTCAAAGTTCTTTTCTGAAATGTACATGTGTAGATGGTTTTGAAGTCCAAGGATGTCACTGGGACAGTTGCATGGTTTTGAGAGCTAACTGGTTAGAATGGCCATCCCACCTGCCATATTTTTTGGGGGGGGGGGAGGGTGGTACCTTTGAGCAGGTGAAGACACAGAGTGTTTCTAATACTCTGTTGTTACTCAACTTCCACGGGAGATGGATCACAAGGTCTGATTTTAACAGTAAGAGAGTCAGGGAGAGGGTTACTCCTTACAACGGTGTGTCCCTGATGGATGTTCCTGTGGCGTAGTGGTTAGCACATTTGCCTGACAATGGTGTGTCCTTGTATTTATTTCTGTTTAGTCATTTTATTTGGACTCTCATTTAATTCTGTGTTCAGGACAACTCTCACTGTCTGAAGTTGATTTAATATCCATTCCTTTCTTTCATGTCTTCATAGTACTTGAGTACATTCTGTCTTTTCCGTATGTTTTATTAATTCCTCGGGATTATGGGTTCTCCACTCATCCATCCATCCACCCACCTTCTGTTCACTCAGTAGGCATTTGAGTGCCAGCCACGAGCCAGGGACTATGGTAGATGCTGCTGATTTGAAGATGCGTGAATTACAATCCTTTCCTTCAGGGCCTGGGTCAAGGTGGAAATATCCCTGGAAAACCAGTTCCAGGGAGAATGTGATCCAGAGGCTGGGAGAGGCTTCTGTAAGAGGGCAGGGAGGGCACCTAGGTGAGAGTGGAGTGGCCCAGATGTTATTTCATCACTCTGCTTAGGGAGAGGATCCAGAAGATGACCAGGTTAATTTTACGTGGTCCCCTTTGATGCTATGATGCTTGTACCTTGTCTGTTCCCTCCCAAGAATTTCTGCAGAGTTCATAATTTAAGCAGTGGAAACAGTGTGGTTTCAGTGTTTGGCTCTTTGCTTTTGGAGTCAAATCATAATTCTTAGCCTTTAATCTCCTGAGAAATGAGCTGAGCAGCTCCATGTGATTTTTAGGTAGCTTTTCTGGAATAAGCCTAGAGTGGTGATCCATGTGTTGGGAACCAAGTGTTTTAATTTATTTAAAGAGAAACTTTCTGATGTTATCCGGTAAAAGCATGAATGTATATGATCATTGCTGAGATGTGAATCACTAAAATAGATCAACAGTCACGGGGGAAACAGAATAAACCAAAGCCCACAGATACGTAAAATCTGAGCTCTTAAGCCAGTGTGGTGTCAGTTACCACACGATACCATTTGGCTGTTATTTATTTAAAGTTCCCTGTGAGAACTTTAAGAGAATTTAGAGTTCCTACTGTGAGAAAGAACTGTTCTGAGCAGGACAGAAAGGTAATTTTCATCGCAAATTGTTGATTTCATCTCGGATCATCCACAATTCTAGTTGTATCAAGGTTCTTAACTAGCACTGAGTTCTTATAAAGGAATTATGTATTCGAGTTAAATGGTAAATTATTAATGTCACGTATAACACAGTTCAGACTTTCTGGGGTTTGTTCACATTCATTTGAAATAATGCAAAGATGATCTGTAAGTCAGTTCGAGCTGCTGTGACAAAAATACCACAGGCTGGGAGGCTTAAACAACACACTTATTTGTCACAGTTCTGGAGGCTGGGATATCCAAGGTCAAGGTGCTGGCTGATTCAGTTCCTTGTGAGGCTCTTCCTGATTTGTAGTTGGATGCCTCCTTCTATGTCTTCACATGGAAGAAATCTTACCTCTTGTGTCCCTTTTTGTAAGGGCACTAATCCCATCCATGAGGATCCACCCTCATGACCTGTTTACCTCCCAAAGGTCCTACCTCCAGATACCATCACCTCGGGGATTAGAGCTTCAATATATGAATTTGAGGGGGGGACAAAACATTCAGTCCATAGCAGATGGAGAGGGACTTCCATTTCGTAATGCTTGTAATTTGACAACTTGAAATGGGTTAATAATGAGGTTATGGCCGGGTTCCATCCAGGATGGATGTGTGAGCTAAGGGTCTCATGCTTCTTGTAAGGAGGCTGGTACCTGGGGTCCTGTGTGTCATTAGAAGGCCCTTGTCTTCTGGTTAAATTCGGACTGGGGAAAGGGCTGTGTGTACCAGCATTGTGCACCATGCTTGTGCAGCGGGCTTGGGCGGCGGGGGCGGGGGGAGGTGACCCTGGAACTCTCTTTGGCACAGAGCTGCTGCTGAGCCTTTGTGTCTTTGTGCTTTCTTTTGGCTCAGTGCAGAGGGAACTAGCCTCTGTTCACACACAGTCCATCTGTGACTAAATTTCCTTTTCTTTTTTCTTTTTCTTTTTTTTTTTTTAGCTGACTCTGCCTTTAAAATGATCTGTGTGTCAAGAGGAAGGAAAAACATTTTTCTATTCCAATTTTTGTGGCTTCATTTAAAAAGCTTTTTAGTATGGACATTTTTCAGCACATACACAAAATACTCTGATGGATCCCGTGTAGCCATCGCTCCGGTCAACCACTGTCGACTTGCTGCTATGCTTACTTTCCGACACGCGTGGCCCTCCCTCCTGTTTTGTGTGCTGCGGTATCTGCAAGCAAAATGCACCCTTTATTTTACCCATCTATGCTTAAGCAGGAACCACTAACAGATTAGACTTAAAGAAAAAACAAAAAACAAAACAACAGCCCATAACCACAACGCTGTTATCACTTTGAACAAAATTAACAGTCGTTTCTTCACATCATTAGTCCGTGCTCAGTTTTCCCCAGTTGACTCCAACGTCTTTCACGTTGGTTTGTTCCCATGAGAATGCCAAGTCCCATCATCGTACTTGCTGACATATGCTCAAATCTCTCTTCATCTAGTCTGCAACAGCCCCTTCTTCTTTATTTAAATTGTATGTCACTCTCCAGGTTGCCCCATGGGTGGTTGTAGGAATCTCTCTTGCGGTTCATCGGTCAGTTCTTTGAAGGCAGAAAGCTTTAGTCCATGTTCTGGCACTTGATGTGAGGTGGGTGTTGGTGAGTTTCTAGGACTCTAAGTGCTCTCACCTGCCTGCGGCCACTCTGGAGACTCCTCTGCGCTCTGCTGAGGTGAGGGAGGGCTGTCTGACTACTCTTGGGAATCCCGTAGACCTCCGTATCCAGTGAGAGGATGTCAAAAGCCCCAGATACTCAGGAGTGCCATTCTCTGTCCAGCTGACTATTCCAACAGAGTTGGCATCTGACATCTTGCCTTTTAGAACCATTTGCAGTGATTTGGGGAACAAATGCTTCCCCAGAAGGTGTCAGTGGACGTGGTTTGTACACAGGCAGGGCTCCGCCGGTCCCCTCCGCAGGCAGGCAAGTACCTGTGCCTGGGCTGAGCCACAGAGCGGCTGCAGTTACCATGCCTGGCTCGTAAGCACATCATTTTCTGGTCCACACGTTGCTGTGCCCTTTATGGACCGCAGAGCAGAAAAGGGAGAATGGGGTAGTGCTTCACTTGGGAAGTCGTTTTTGATTAAGAATAGAGTGCCTGACTGATCTTAGGCATTCTTATCAGACTATTAGAGGTTTCAGTATTAGAAAACAGTACCCTGTTCTGTTACTTTCTAACTGTGGCCTTGGGCAAGTTATTTGAGCCTCAGGGTGTTCTTGTCTAAGACAGAAGCGGGGCACCTGGGTGGTTCAGTCAGTTGAGCATCCGACTTTGGCTTAGGTTATAAACTTGTAGTTTGTGAGTCTGAGCCCTGCATTGGGCTCTCTGTTGTTGGCTCAGAGCCTGCTTTGGATCCTCCGTCCCCCTCTCTCTCTGCCTGTCTCTCTCTCGCTCTCAAAAATAAAATAAACATTTAAAAATAAATAAATGGGCAGAAGATACTTCACAGAGTTGATGGGAAGTATAAGTAAGCTATAAAGGGCTGCTCACATTGGTTATCAGGTTTGCTAATGTCGATCTTCCTTGACTTACAGTGGGGTTACATCCTGATAAACCCATCGTGAGTTGAAAACACCGTGATTTGTAAATGCATGTAATACATCTAACCTACAGAACATCATAGCTTAGTGGAGCCAACCTTACATGTGCTCAGAATACTTACATTAGCCTGTAATTGGGCAAACTCATCTAACACAAAGCCTATTTTATAATGTGTTGAAAATCTCATGTAATTCTTGAATACTGTACTAAAAGTGACAAACAGAACGGCTGAATGGGTGCAGAGCGGTGGTCAGTGTATCGGTCGTTGACCTTCGTGATTGCAGGGCTGAGTGGGAGCCGCAGCCGCTGCCACTGCCCAGCATCGCGAGATGATTGTCCCCCATATTGCTAGCTGGGGAAAAGATGCAAATTCAAAATTAGAAGTATGTTTTCTAATGTCTGTATTTCACTTTTGCACTATTGTAAAGTCAAAAAATCCTAAGTTGAGCCATTGTAAGTTGGGGACCATCTCTAGATAATGTCATGTTATGCTTATCACAGAATAGTCCTACGAATTATGTCCTACCTTTTTTAGTAAGGTACCTGGGGCCCAGAAGGGCTCCCAGATGACAAAGGTCATCTTGCTAGTAGTGATTGAGCCAGGTTAGGACAAAATTTCTCAACTCCTGGAGTTCTTGACCTAAGAATATACTTCATGGGGTTTAGTATGAAACCTTCGAATATTTACATTTTATGAAACTCTTGGTTTTCTCCAAGTTCTTCAGAATTTTGGTTTGTCATTTCTTCTGATCTATGGGGAGGGGAGACCTTTTCTGCTATGTAATTTATTAATGTGCCCTACATTTTAGACACTATTATTCTCACCATTAAACGTGACAGGGACTGTGAGAGAGTAGATGGGAACATTTGCTTCTGTAATGCTTCTTGAAACAGTGAGTTTTTTCTTTCCTAAGAACACATTCCTTTAAAATGAAAATTGGGTGGCTCAGTTGGTTAAGCATCCAGCTTTGGCTCAGGTCATGATCTCAGGGTTCGTGAGTTCAAGCCCGGCATGGGGCTCTCTGTTGTCAGGGCAGAGCCCACTTTAGACCTATCTGCACCGCCGCCCTCAAAAATAACACTAAAAAGATAAAATAAAATGAAAACTGGATGGGAAAAAGAGGGTCAAACATTTAAAAACAGGTTAATAGTTCATTTAGCAAAGAGTCTCATCCTTGGGCTATTATTGGCAGCTGTCCGCAGGAATGCTTCAGGCCTGTCTGTCCTTTCTTTGGAGTTGAGACTCCTCTCTTAGCTGGCGGGTTAATGTCGATGATACACCTCGTTACCCTCACGTGGGGTAGCAGTAAGATATTTCTGGGAGCATCCGCCCAACGGTAGAAGCTCTGGAATGTAAATAACCTGAGATGTTGCCAGTCTGCCTGAGAATCTGTGATAGGAAAGAGGCCTTTTCCTGCAGCCAAGGCTACAGCTGCCTCGTGGTGGGCACTGAGGCGATCAGGGAGTTAAGATTTTCTAAGTTTTTAGCATTCTTTGAGTGCAGGTTACTTCTAGTGGTTCTGTTGACTGTGGACCTACCCCAGCATCCTCATGGAAAGTCATCCTTGTAGTATCTCCTAAGCAGAAAAGGGGTATTTTTATGCAAAGTACATATTATGAAGGCCTTTTTGTATTTTTTATTAAAGCCAGCATATATATCCTTTTCCTGGATATTCTATCTACGTGGTTGTAATGAATAAAAACTTACAAAAGACATAGTATATGAGAAGTTATTGGCCAACCAGTTTGTTTCAAAATGGTGGACTAAGCCACACATTTCACTGACACATAAGTTTGAGCTGATACCTTTCCCTCCTGGCCCTAGCCAGCTGTCATCCCTCAGAGGGTTCCTGGGTTCCCTCTTGTGGACACACAAATTGATCTGGGCTTTCCCATCCAGGCCTTCCAGATCTAGGCCAGCCTCATGTGTCTGGGCACAGAACTGAGTATGTTTGGGGTTTTGATCTGTGGGTTCCTTTTGACACTTGCCTCCAGAGGAATGGATGACTCGGATAGGTGGTCAAGGTAAAGCAGAGAATTTGCTGCAGTCAAGTCACAGTGTGAATGAGATTGCAGAGGTGATAGGTAACCTACCACAGGTATTGGGGGTGCACAGACTTCAGGGTGTTCAGGTAGAGATTCATTAAAACAGATTCAGTGGGATTACTCTTGAGAAGTAGTTTTGATGGCAGTCATTACAGGTTACTACCCATTTTTGTAAGATTCCCAAAGTTCGCTCTCTTAAAGTGTGTCCATTGGTGGTGGAAGGAGGGGTGGATACATCTTAAGAGCCTCTAGGGTAGAGACATTCTGCACATTTTGTGCTTTACCCCTAATTAAGAGGCATGCTTTGGTGTGTCTGTGATTATCTTCCTTATTTTTGTTTTCTTAGGCTATTCCTAAGTCTAGGTCAGGGTAGGGAAGTGGGATGTTGGGGTGAATGGGTGAGATTCTGTTGTATTTCCTAGATCTCAGAAATTTGGAGCTTATTGGGAGGAAGCTGCCTTCTACAACAGCTTTAATCTTAAATTATGCATCTATCGCAGACAGTGGTAACCCAATATATTGATACATGACTCGTGTGTGTGTGTGCGTGTGTGTGTTTGATATTCAATATTTGAAGAATGCTTGACTAGACGTGTAGATTTCAGGCCTCCCACTTCTACTGCTCATCTGTGTGACTTCAGGTTATTCCCATTTTCTGGATCTCAGTCTCCTACCTGTTAAGTCAGACCACGAGATCTCTAAAGTTGCTGTTGTAGTAAATTACCCAGGAAATGCTGGGTCTGTGCGTATGCCCTGTGTTTCTCACCCGTAGTAGCCTTTACTGACATAACCAACGTGTTGTGTTTGTAGGAAGGAACTGTGTTTTTCCTGTATATTGTTTAAAGGAACACACTCCCCTGCACTGTAGGAATGCCCACAGACAATGGGGTAACCGCCCTGTCCCATACTGTAGCTACTGGCCACTTATGGCTGTCGAGCACTTGAAATGTGACTGGTCGGCATGGAGATAGATTTTTAAGTGGAAAATACACACTGGATTCTAAAGACTTGGTATAAAAAATAGAATTAAAGCATCTCGTCAGTAATTTGTAGATTACCTTTCGTATTGAGATGACCATATTGTAGCTGTATTGGGTTAAATAAAATATATTATGAAAATTAATTCCTCCTGGTTCTTTTAATGGTAATGTTGCCCCTAGAAATTTAAAAATTGCTCCTGTGGCTTACATTGTGGACTGCATTATATTTCTCTTGGACAATGCCAGTGTACAGAAAAAAATTCCTCTACTGGGTTGGAAGTTGGAATAGATGTGTCCTGGGTCCCATCCATTTATTACACAGTGTGTGATTCCTAGTGGACAGGGTGGATGTAACAGTGGTTAAAACCTGTGGAAGCAGCCGGGAAAGGGCGCTGGAGGGCGGTATACTTAGAACTGAATTTTGAAGTTGGGGAGTGAAAAATCCTTTAAGGAAAATGAAATGGACAGAATCAGGTCTCCCCTGCTCCCCAGGAGGAGTGGGAGTCTGGAGGAACCATAGAAGTTCTCCCTCTGGGAGGGAGTGTGCTGTGGCTCTGAGATAAGGGACGAAGCCCCAGCAAACAGGAAGTCACTGGGTCCCCCTGATCCAGGGATCAGGGTGACCCAGACTCAGTGCATTTTCCTGTCACCGAGCCCCTTGGATGATTTAGCAAGTTCTTCCTGAGCGAGGTTTTTTTTTGTTTGTTTGTTTGTTTGTTTGTTTTTAACTGGGTGTTGGGTGGAACTCTGTGACCTAGTGGAGATTCATGTCCCAGAGCAGCCGAAATGACTTCTTTTCTTGTGAACCCTTTCGCATTGTTCTTTATCTGGTCTGTGGTTTCAGGGAAGGGCCCTTCTGCAGCTGGAGAATCAGCAGCAGCCTTTATTTAGAGGGCAGAAGCCTTAAGAAATGTTTCTGATGTAACATGTTCACAACTGTAGTCACCGTTGGCAAAAAATGGCCACAGAACTGGTGTTTGGTGACTAGGGACAGGTACAGCGGTTCAGTGTCATTTATGTGCATGTGCAAAGTGTATTAAAGCAATGCTCTTTGAGTGGGCACATCCTGCTCAGGTTTCCATTTGAGACTTCCACACGTGACCGACTGCTGCTATCAGCTTACTCTGTGGCATGTTATCAGCTTAAACCAGATGTCCTTCTGAAAAAGGCTCTTGTTGCCTTGTGCTTTAATACTGACATCCTAGGAGTTGGCTTTTCTCAGGTCATAGTTTAAAAAATTGCTGTATGTGTGTTTAGGGAAGGACTATGTGAATGAGAAGGCAAAAGGTGGTCCACAGATTTGGACTGAAGTCAGGTAGATTCAGTTCAGCAAATAACAGTAGCCAACATTTAACGGACACTTGCTTTGCACCAGGCATTGTCCTAAGCTCTCCACATGTATTAACTCATTTAGGTCTCACAGCAACTCTGTGTGGTAGGTTAACTGTTATCTCCATTTCACAGATGGATGGACTTGGGTAGAGAGAGGTAAATTGACATTCTCAAGGTCAACGGCTAGTCGATGGAATAGCTGGAATTTGATTCTAGGCCCTAAACAATTGTTGACTAAGTACCTGTATTAACTGCCAAGGACTTGCGAGGCCCTGGGGTTGGGTAGGGAGTGGTGGGTAAGTCAGATAGCTGTGACCTTGCTGCCAGGCCACACTGTTTTTCTGAGCCTCAGTTTCCCCAGCTGTAAAGCTGACACCCAAACCCTGCCCTACCTACTTCATAGGATTTGTTTTTTGGATCAGTCGCCCTGAAGCAGGGAAATGTGATTGGGGTGGTTGAAAGCTGCATGGTTTTGGTTTGCAAATGTCAGAGGGGACGGGGTGCAAAAGGGAGCACAGGAGAGAGGGCTGAGGAGACGTGGCTGCCCCTGACCTAGGGCATTCTCATGACTTGGTCCCATTGGGCACCTGCCCCACACCATGTCCTGATGATCTCGTTCCTTGTCATTGCTGTGTACTCTGGCTGGAGTCATACCTCCTACCAGCATGAAGCAACAGGAGTGGGATTTCACAGCCCTTTAAAACATCCTCTCTTCACAGTTCCGGCTAGTCCAGGGTGTGGTTTTATCACTGTGTGGGGATACTCTGTTCTACTTGCTTCCTATTAATGAGGTTAAACACACAGCCTTCAAAGACTGACTGTAGGTGGCTAAGCTCTGGGTCTTTCCGTATCCTAGAGGCCGCCTGAAGTTTGGCATTGAAAGATTCCATCCGGAAACAGTCCACAGTATTTTTCCCCAAACACCGGAATATAAAATCCTGAGACTTTAACTTTCTGTGGCTCAACAAAGAAGAGAGCATTGCATCTTTTCTTTGGATTACACTGAGTCTGTGATCTTTTTTGAGATCACGGCAATAGGGGTGTCATTGATCGAAGGGGAGTATCTCAGTGATTCACATTCAGTACTAAGCTCTGACTCAGGTAACCACAGTTGGTGAAGGATGGATGGTGGGTCATTGGCATTCACGGAGCACCTTGAGGAATACCAGGCCTGGTTCTAGGGGCTTTTTATATGTGTTGTCATGTCTGATCCTCACGACAGCCTTGTGATCTCGATGCCCTGATGGTGTAGCCGGAGAAGCTGAGACCTGCCAGAGTCATGTGGTTGTCCTGAAAGTTGGTAAGAGGCACAGTGCCTGTCTCAGAGCCTCTGCCCCTCAGTCTACTGCACCACGTGAGGGTACTGTTTAGGTAAGAGCTGCCTCCTGCTGGTAATGTCATGTACCTCCTAGAGGTTTAGATGCTTTGTACCATTTGGGGCATACTTTTTCTGAAAGGCTACAGAGTAACTATTTCAGACTTTGAGAGATACAGCATCTCAAATGCAGCTACTCGACTCTGCCCTAGTAGAACAAAAGCAGCCATAGAAAAAAGCTAAATGGATGGCCCGGGTTGTGTTTCGGTAAAACTTTATTTACAAAAACAGGCCGTGGGCCATGTCTGCTCTGATGGCTGCAGTTTGCCAACTCCTGATTCAGGGTTCAGTCTGAATGGAAATGGCTGTTTATCACTGTTATTTTCTGAAATCTTTTGGAGAATGATGGCAAGTAGCTCACAAAAGATAGAAAAGGGTAGCTCTTTTGGAGAAGATTAAATCATGATCCCTTCTTGCCTGGGGGGGCTTCTCAGAGAGGTTGGACATTGTAGAGGGTCTTGGAGGGCAGGCTTGTGGCACACCCCATGTTACTTGGTGACTGCAGATGTGGACTCCACAGGTGTTGGGTCAATAATAGCGTTTTTCATCCTGGCGAACTCTCTGCCTGGTGATGCCCATTTCACTGCAGCCCATGAAGGGCGTCTCACCTTCTCTCTCTTACCTTGTGTTGAAACATCTCCTGGTCAGGAGTCATGAATGGCTGCTGTTTGAGGTGAAGGTGGCTTTTGCTTCCTGTATCCTAAGTCTGAGATGAGGGCGTGTGTGGCTGTAACAAAGCTGTGTCAATATGAAGAGATGAGAAATTATCTTAGTACTTTTGAAATTGGCTAAAATACGACAACGAAGATTAGAGGAATGGTAGCCCTTCAACACACACACACACACACACACACACACACACACACACACCTTTTTTTGGTGTAGTAGAACCTGTTTTATTAAGGTTAAAAACTGTTAAAAACAGAAACTTTGATATCTAATAAAGGTCAAAAAATTCTGTTAAATAAAAGATCTTAAATTTGGATGTATCCAGACATGAATAACATAATACATATATAAAACTTAAATAATAGGAAATTCTAGTTTGAGGTAGTTCTTGAACATGTAGGTAAATCCCTTCTATTTAAAGAAGGTATGTGTAATGATGCAGTGTTTTTTTTTTTTTAACTGTGTGGAAAATAGCTATTAGCTATAATCCAGTAAGTTGTACAACATGTTTATGTAGTACAAATGGCTGACACAAATTTTCCTTCAAGGTGCTGGGTGACAGCTTTCTAATGACTGTTCTGTATGGAAGGCTTAAAACTCAGGGGCATTTATTCTTTTAAAGCAGTTGAGAAGCCTTGGAGGATCTTGCCATTGGATTTCTTGTAGGTTGTCTAAATAATGAAAGTATGGATTTGACACAGAATGGCTTCCTGTATCTGATCGTTTATTCCATTTATTTACACAGAAATGCTGATTAGATGTCAGCTGTCTTCATTGTTACACATTTTCCAGATCATCAGCTATTTAACATGTAATTGACTAAAGCTTAGTTGGCTCAGCTTTTGAGTTAATGGACTCATAAGCTTGTGAGCTTGGCCTTGACCATGTCACAATGGAAAGAAGGGGCGAAGACACAGAGGGAATTGATTCCTGGTTTCCCAAAGAAGCCCAAACAACTTGAGATTTCAGCATGGCCCAGAATGCTTTCAAAAAAATGAGTTGAGTACAATTTTCAAAAAACCTTACTGTCCATTAAATGTATTTTCAATACTTCATTTTTTTCTAAATAGATAAATGGAGAGAAGGGGGAGAGATATAGCAGGAGCAATTGGGATCCGTTTGCCTCAGCAGCTCCTGAAGGTACCACAGTCTCTGAGATGAGGCGAGAGTCCGTGGCTTTCCGGGCCTGAATGAGGAATGGTCCTCTCCTGCTGCCACTTGGCCTGAGGGTGGAGGAGGAAGCTGGGTGCTGGGCGGGGGGGTGGGGGGTGGGGGGGGGCTTTTTCCTGCTTAGGAATATGAGCAACTGTTTTCATTGAAAGCATAGAGTGCTCAAAATACTAATGTACATGGTCACTTTCACTTTCTGGGCACTCAAGATAAAGAGTTGAGGTCAATGGTTTGGGTTTAACATTGAAAATCATGCTGAGTCTTAGTGGAGAAAACGAGATCTGGGGAAAACAGTTAAAAAAAAAAAATCAACCCAACTTGGTAAACGGGTGCGCGTTCAGCTTGTGATACCACAGTGCAGCTGCCGTCAGAGGAGACATCACCCCGCGAGCCACCCTGTGCGCGGGGGAGCCCCCATGCACCTCTGTACACTTGATGTATTTGGCCCGCTAACCTGAGACCCTCTCTGGGTCAGGTGTCCCCTTTTCATCTCTCGGGTCCTGAGGCCTATCACCGTGCCAGGTTAATAGCAGGCCTCTGATACATGTTGATGGTTGAATGGGTCTGCATGATGCATCTGACTCCATTAGGTTTCTCGAGGCACACATTTTGGTAGAAAAACCACTTTAAGGGGAAGACACAAATTCTGTGAAATATTTAAAGTCCCAGAGGCGCCTGGGTGGCTCAGTCGGTTAAGTGCCCGACTTCGGCTCAGGTCACGATTTTACAGTTCGTGGGTTCAAGCCCCGTGTCGGGCTCTGTGCTGACAGCTCTGAGCCTGGAGCCTGCTTCGATTCTGTGTCTCCCTCTCTCTCTGCCCCTCGCCTGCTCACGTTCTGTCTCCCCCTCTCTCAAAAATAAATAAACATCAAAAAATAAAAAATAAAAAAAATAAAGTCCCCTGATAGCTACTGAATCATAAATAGGTGGCTTATGGGCGCTCGGGTGGCTCAGTTGGTTGACGGTCCAATTCTTGATTTCCACTCAGGTCATGATGCCAGGGTCGTGGGATGGAGCCCCGAGTTGGGCTCTGCGCTAAGCTTGGAGCCTGCTTAAGATCTTCTCTTTCTCTCTCTCTCCCTCCCCCCTCTCTCCCTCCCCTTCCCCTATCTGCACACACTGTCTCTTAAACTAAATAAATAAACAAATAAATAAAATAGGTGACTTAAGTTTCTCCATCCTGTTTGAAATGATCCACCGGTCTCTTTGTAATATTCTGTGTGTAGTATTCAGATGTCAAAGCCTTGCTCACAGCTCCTGGTGGGAGCCTTGCCAGTTTGACATTCCCCTGTTAAAATTAGGTCTGGAAACTCCCCTCCTTGCTACTCAGGGGGGCCTGAGGCGGAAACAGCAGGTATGTGTTTAGACACTAGTACTATTTAGCAAAGTTGGAGACTTAAATGTAATTTCCTTTTTCCTTTCACTTAGTGAAAAAGATTAATTGTGTTTACATGATGGTAAAATTAAATTTTGGTAACATGAAAATCACAGTTTGGAACTCAAATGGTGAATGTGTATCAAGGTTCTCTTGTTAAAAATTGTTGTGGGATGAGGGGCTCCTGGGTGGCTCAGTGACTTAAGCATCCGACTTTGGCTCATGTCATGATCTCTCAGTTCTTGAGTTCGAGCCCCTCGTGGGGCTCTGTGCTGACAGCTCAGAGCCTGGAGCCTGCTTTGGATTCTGTGTCTCCCACTCTCTCTGCCCCTCCCCACTCGTGCTCTGTCTCTGTCTCTCAAAAATGAATAAACATTAAAAAATTTTTTTTAAGTTTTTGCGGGATGGGATTGGTATGAACAGATTTGTTAATTAGGATTTCTTAGCGAGTGAGCATCCTGCCCTGGTTGGCTCCTTGGTAGCGGGCAGTGATCTCAGGGACTTTGTAGGACCAAGACTGTATCATGTGTAGCTGAGATAAAAGAAGACAGAGATAAGGTTGCCAGGGAAACCACCAAAGTGCTACATAACTATGTGCTGTTTATGCATTTAAATGTGGTTTGAGGTTTGGGAGGGGCCCCCCTCCACACCTGCCGAGACACAGATGATAGTACATGGAAATGAGCAAAGCCCATGTGCCCGGTCTTAAAGAAGATGACCCCGGGCTCAATGTAGCTCAAGCTTTGGGCCTAAGGGGATCATGTTCTGTGCCTTCTTTCTGTGTGTTCAAGTATTAGCTCCTAATGATGTGCTTCCAATTGATTTTCATGGAAATGGGCTGTGGGACATCTCTTTAATGTACTTTTTCTCTTTGTCACACATACTTCGTACACTTTTTTTCCTGATTTTTAAACTCTTTTTACAGAATTTCAGAACTATAGCACTCATCTTTTTATAGTGTATGAAAACTACCTTGTCATTTCACCATCTGGAAATAACTAATCTAATATTTTGTACTCCTGAGAATATTTTTCCATATGTACATATATACACACACACGTATATAATTTAACTGTGTGAATGCATAATACTTTAAATGTATTCATATATTACATATAAAGTCTCCCAAGTTTTAGCTACAGATTTTAATTTTTAAATTACCATATTGTAATAATTGTTTCATGGCTGCAGAAACACTCATACAAGCAGATGACCATTTAGTTAGCCATCTCCCCGCTGTTGGTTCTACTATGTTTCCGATGTTCCAGTGTTTACAAATGATGCTGCACTAAGCATTTCTGTTCATCATTTTGCAGATCTCGTTTCCCTAGGTTAGGGTCCTCAGGTGGAATCACTGAGTCAAGGGCAGTCGCATTTTTAAGGCTTTTGCCCTCTCTATTCTTTTTACTTTTAGAGAGCGGGTGAGAGAGAGTGTGAGTGCACGGGGGAGAGGAGCAGAAGGAGAGAGAGAATCCTAAGCAGGCTCCACACCCAGTACGCAGAATGACA
Source organism: Panthera tigris (assembly GCF_018350195.1). Lineage (NCBI taxonomy): Eukaryota > Metazoa > Chordata > Mammalia > Carnivora > Felidae > Panthera > Panthera tigris. The sequence continues at coordinate 66,991,193 of NC_056676.1, read as the reverse complement.
CGGGACTCGATCTCACAACTGTGAGATCATGACCTGAGCCAAAACCAAAAGTCCGAGGCTCCACCGACTGAGCCACCCAGGCGCCCCCAGGCTTTTGCCCTCTTGCCAAATGCTCCTTTTGGAAGGATTTGGTTAGTTAATCCCCCACCGGGCAGTGGGGTATCTCATTAAGACTAGGTGTTACCAATTTTTTTTTTCCACGTTGCTAATTTGACTATTCAGAGATCCTTAGTTTTGGTGGTTTCTGTTAATTTTATAGACCAGAAGAGTGATAGTAGGATTAAGGAGTTATTGCACAGGATGCACTAAGTCAGTTAGGTATCTTTGGTTCTCACAACAGCCAACTGAAATGGGTCCCACCATATCCCCATTTAACAGATGGGGAAACTGAGGCTTAGAGAAACATAGGCCATTGACTGTTTTCATATTGTCTTTTAAAAACACAGAGGACAAACGAAACTGTCTTAAGAGACTCCTATTCCCAAATTGGGTGAGTCAATGCTTAACGTTACTAGCTGAGGAGATGCCTGGAGACCTAATAGTTTTAAAGCTTAGTTGGGCCCACCAAAGATGGGTTGTCAGAAAGAAGATGGGAATTAGCCGAAAGCGCTTGAGAAAGGTAAGTTGATGTGTGAGGCTCCTATTTAAAATTGTGATGCTTTTCTTCCCAGAATATAGTGTCGCATCCCAGGTTTTAGGTGTGTCTTCTCCAGCACTTTGAGCTTTTGTAAACAAAGAATCTCCAGAGTGAGTGAAAGCTTTATCTGTTGTGATTCATTTTCTAAAAAAAAAATCCGAAAACATGCTATGCTTAGGGCTTTCCATTTCTGCCTGCTTTCCATTCATATCACTGGCACCATTGAAAGCATGTACCCTGCACCTGCTTCGTTTCAGGATTTGAACATCTTTCCAGTTAACTGTGCCTTTCAGGAAATGCTAAGTACTTGAAACTAAACCACGTGGTTGTCCTTCTGGACTTGTTTCCTTTTAACTTTTGAGACTTGCTGTTTATTGAAAACTAAAAGTACATAACCTTTATGCTGGATTTAGCTGTCTGTACATTTCTCTGTGCCTTGAAAACCTCACACCCGTGCTAATGTTTCCTCGTTCTCAAGAACTACGGTTAGAAGGAAGGAGGGGGAGAGATTTATGTACCAGTGAGTCAGGGCTTTTGCTTAATATCTAGGACTGATACTTTCACAGTTCTCTTCTGCTTGCCTCTCTCCTTTATCCTTCCTCTTTTCTTTCCAAGCTCATTGTTAAAGTTAGAAATTCTGTCCGTCTTTGGGTAGGGAAGATTCTGATTTAGGATATAGCTTCTTAACTCATTTATTTGGTTCCATTTGAGCCAAAGAAGTTACTAAACTGAAGTGTTTTTAGTTCTTTCACTGGACCAGTTGTCTGTCAGGCTGCCTGTCCATCCATCCATCCATCCATCCATCCATCCATCCATCTATCCATCTATCCATCTTTATAGCTTTCTACCTTGAAGTACATTGCTAGGTGCTATGGAAGAAAGGTACATAAGGCAGAGAGTGAACTTATGTTTGTTGAGTAGTTCAGTGTTTTGGGGCCAAGGCTGAGTGCTTTTATATGTTCTTATTTAATTTTTTGCAGCAGCTGCATGGGAAAACACTGTTTTAACCACACATTACAGGAATGGAAGCTCAGAGAGATCCTGGGACTTGCCAAAGTCATGGTTATATGAATCCACATTTGTTGGGGCTCACCTTTTCTTTCTCTCTGAAACTGCTTTCTTTATTTTGAGAGAGAGAGAGGGAGAGAGAGAATCCCAAGCGGGCTCTGCACTTTTAGTAGAGAGCCCAACGTGGGGCTCGAACTCAAACTCATGAAACTATGAGATCATATGGCCTGAGCTGAAATCAAGAGTTGGATGCCTCACCTACTGAGCCACCCAGGCGTCCGCCCCACCGTCCTGCTTTTTGATGGAAACTTCACCTAGTGCTTGCCCCAAAGTGCTTACAGGTGTGTGTGATAGAAGCTGTCTTAACTGGCCTCCAGTGGGCCTGCTAGGCACTGCTCCCTTGAGGTCTGGGATTGCTCTGTCACCTGTCCCCCGGCGCGTCTGCTCCCTCCCTCCCGATAGTGCCGTGCTTACTGGTCAGTGTTTTTTCCCTCCAAACTTGTTTTTGCCCCTTGAATTATGTAACTGAATGAAGTATTATATAAACTGATAAAATTTGAGTGTGAAGAGAAGTTGTTTTCCTGAAAAGTACATTATGTGTTTTGGAAAGCCTTGAAAAGCAATGTTATTAGGAAAAAAATTGCTATCGTTTTAGGTGTGGTTGAGATGCATCAGTGTAAATAAAGAAGGGGCATGATGGTGGTGCTTAAAATTGAGGAGGGATTTTTCTCTTTAGAAGCAGTGAAGCTTTCCTTGAAGGAACTGTACCGAGGCATTGTGGGTATGGTTTTTGTAGAAAGACCATGGAACTTCAGTCAACAGATCCATACTCAAAAGACCTTGGCCCTTCATCACAGGATTGAGGAATGAATGTTTTAAGTTAAAATAAATTGTTTAAGGTGTGTAGATTTCATTTCTGAGTCCTTTCCTGCTCTGACTTCTTAAAATAAACAGCCATCACATCAGACAGGATAGTCTTTCTGCTGAGCTGGAGTCACTGCCTTTCTTCCCCTGTCCCCTCCCCCCACCCCCCGCCCCATTGCTTGGTGGGAAACAGGCCAGAGGATGGAAGAACAGTGATTGGGCTGGGTTCTTACCCCAGCTTGGCCCACCTACCGGTTCTGAGACCAAAGGGAAACCATTCAGTTTCCTCATCTGTAAAATGGGATGAACAGCTCCTGTCCAGCACCACAGGTGGGAGGGTCCAGCTAGTAATTAGTATACGTGAAAGTACCTTTCACATAGTAGGTGCTCATGAAATGTCAGCTGACTGTGCTAGGCTCATTATACTGGTGTGTCTTATTCGCTAATATGATTGTGAGTTTGGGGGCAAGAAATTTAGTGAAAATCTTACTTGACTAGACTTTCCAGATCCCAAGTTTATAAACATTTAGACTATAACTGCCTTAATGCTACATGGAAAAGAAATTGCCAAGTCAGCACTATCAGAAAGATTAATAGCATACACTCTTACAGCAATGTAGAGGGGCTTGTTGACACACTTTTGTTAGAGATTTATATCTTTGTTAAAGCAGGCGTTCCAGGACTTCTGCTTGCCCACACTTTTTTAACCTAGCTCATTACTGTGTATGCATTTCAAAAATAGATGTCCTTTTTTAAAATTTTTTTTTTTACTGTTGGATTCATTTTTGAGAGAGAGACACAGAGCGTGATCAGGGGAGGGCCAGAGAGAGTGGGAGACACAGTATCCAAAGCAGGCTCCAGGCTCTGAGCTGTCAGCACGGAACCCGATGCGGGGCTCCAACCCACGAACTCTGAGATCATGACCTGAGCCGAAGTGGGATGTTTAACCCACTGAGCCACCCGGGTGCCCCTAGAAGTCCTTTTATTAAAAAAATATATATATATTTATTTAGACAGAGAGAATGCAAATGTGTGAGTGGGGGAGGGGCAGAAAGCGAGAGAATCCCAAGCAGGCTCTGTGCAGTCCATGCAGAGCCTGATGTAGGGCTCAATCCCATGAACTGTGAGATTATGACCTGAACTGAAATCAAGAGTCAGACCCTTAACTGACTGAGCCACCTAGGCACCCCAACATCCTTTTTTTGTTAAAATGTAGAGTTAATGCTTGCCAGGTCAGCCTTTTGATGAGTTCAAACCGGTCTTCCCATTTAATTAAAATTCTTTCTCTTGTAGGGGCTGTTTTTATTTTTCCAAAATGATATTTGTCACTCGTTTGCTTGTAACACTAGCAATAATTACTAGTGATTAAGAAAAGCATCCTCCTCTGCTTACCCAATTCTTCTCTGGCCTTGAGGCCCTTGTCACCCTCCTGTGTCCTGACCAAAGTGGTAGGAAATATGTATGTGATGGGTGTTAATCTAAAAGCCCCCAGGTTATTAGAAGGGAAGCATTTGGGGCAGATCTCAACTTCATGCTTGAGTGGTGGTAATTAGCTCTGTGGCCCCTTCAGTTCTCTGGCAGCTCGGGGAGAACAGAACTGCCCTCCTGAGGCTAAGGTGTCTGCTTATACCATCATGGACCATACATTTCCCGACAGTGTTCCAAAGGGCGTGAATCTCCACCACATTCTGGATGTGGATGTCTGCGTGTGATCCCCTTTACTGTTTCAGATGGGACTTTTCTCATTCCAAGCTGATTTTTGTATGACTCGGGCTTCCTTTGAAGCTCCACTCAGCAGCATTACTAAATTCTAAGGTGGGGCCAGTTAGGGGTAGTGGATTTGATCACAGACACTTCTGTGTATCCTCTTGACTCTATCTTCTCCACTGATTGAAGAGAAAGACCCTTAAACTTGGGCCGCAGGGTTCAAGCTTTAAACCCGGTAGTTATAAAATGTGAAATTTCCTTGGCTTTTTTTAGGATAAAAGAATTATGATTGGGGCACCTGGGTGGTTCAGTTAGTTAAACATCTGACTCTTGATTTCAGCTCAAGTCTTGATCTCACGGTTCATGGGATCGAGCCCCATGTCAGGCTCTGTGCTGATGGCACGGAACCTGCTTAGGATTCTCTCTCCCCTTCTCTCTCTGCCCCTCTCCTGCTCTCATGTGCATGTGCTCTCTCTCAAAAATAAATATAAAAAGATAATGAAAGAATTATGGTTAACATCTCTATTAGATTTATTGTCAGAGGTTACATTCTCCATCTTGAGGATAATACCGTGAAATAGTCAGCATCTTCTTCCCTAAAATGATACAGGAATCATAGAATTTTATGAGAAGGAAGAGACCCCATAGGGAAAGCTTCTCAGGTGATTTGTATTATGCATGGTAAAGTTTCAGAAATTCTGTTATACTCCTAACTGGAATTAATCTACCACCTCTAACCTCCCAAACCTGTTTCCCCTCCTTCACTGATCTAACTTATGGGTAAGTCTTCTCTGAGAGCACACTTTCTTTGAGGGCAAGTTCAGCCTGGTTTGGTTTCACGTCCCCATAGCAGCTTTCACGCTGGGGGTCAGTAGACATTTGCGTAAAATGAACGAATGAGCAAGTGCATCCATCCAAAATGCACCTGTGAAGACCAGCCCTGTAACTCTGAGGGCCAGGTCACCCCTTCCCTTGAAGACTCATCACAATAATGCTACTTTGGCCAAAGAATCCGAGGCCCAAATGTGACACAGAGGTTCCATGCCTGCCAGGATGTGAGTGGAGACGACCGACCACCTGTTTCCTGCAGGCCCCCGCGTGAAACGGCAGCTGGGCCACAGCTAGGGGTTTGCAGATGACCTCACCCCTCCCTCCTGCATTTCTGCCAGTGTTGCATGCTCAGCTGCCCATACCCAGCCTAACGCCAGCCTGTCCACATCAGAGCCCTTTGCTCTGCTTCCTGCTTCCCCAGCCTACCATGCTGCTCACCCTGTACAGCCCGCACTCGGGACTAGCCACTGGTGTCGTTAAAGTCATCATCCAAAACCCCCCTTGATTCTTTTTCCTTACCTGGCTACCGCCCCATTTCCCTGTTCCCTTGTACAAAATATATCCTCAGGATGGATTGGATTAATAAATAAGTTCATTTAAAAACCTGTCTTCATCTGAACTTTTTTTTTTTTTTAATGTTTATTTATTTCTTATAGACAAAGCACGAGCTGGGAAGGGACAGAGAGAAAGGGAGACACAGAATCCGAAGCAGCCTCCGGGCTCCAAGCTGTTAGCACAGAGCTCAACATGGGGCTTGAAACTATGAACCACGAGCTCATGACCTGAGCCGAAGTCGGACGCTCAACCGACTGAGCCACCCAGGCGCCCCTGAACTCTTTGTTTTGAAGGGAGCGGGATGGCTTTTGAGAGGAGCACAAATAAATAGCTCCCACCCAGAGCAAGTGGTAACTGTAGGTGTCTCTACAGAGGCTCTAAGGCGGTCCTGCAAGGCTGTGACAGGGCAAAGAGCCCTATGCGCCAGGGGGTGAAGCTGCCCGCTTTCAAGGGAGCCCTCTCCAGTGGGACTGCTGCCTTCAGTTAGTTGTATGGCAGTTCTTGAAGACTCGGCCTGGGAGATCTGCAGCTCTCGGCGGTCAGCTGGGTGCGTCTCCTCCACAAGGACCACGAGGCCCCAGCGATCGCGCTAAATGAACAGTGAGGGCTCTCTGCAAATAAAGCTTAGTTTGTCACAGCTGTCAGAATGATTGTGTGACACTGGCTGCCCTTTGGAAAACTTCTCAGAGGCAGGCTCCCTGAGTTAATAACCTTTGTTTCATTGGCCTAGTCTTTGTGGACTCTCAAAACTTGTTGAGTAGAAAAGAAGGAAAGAAAAAAATCTGATTACACCCGGGATCCTTATCCGAGGCTGCTTTGTGCTCAAAGCCAGAGGAGCCTGACAACAGGCCTGCTAACCTTTGTGCCTTTTAACCTTAGAGTGCGGAATGTCGAAGACTTTGCTCAGAGAATCATCCGGATGCTTGGTGTATGCAGCTGGGCATTGTATTTGGCCCAGGTGAGAATATTGAGATCAGGCAACCTTGCTCATTATTTTGTTTAGCGGCCAGACGGAAGGCATGAGAACAGTCTAATAAAATAGAAATCCGGGAGTCATCAATTAAGTTGATTCCCCCTAAAAATAGGGAAGTTGCATCAGAGACGGGAACAGCTCAAGACGGCCATGTGACAACAGTGATTGAGCACCTGCTGTCTACTAGATCGTGCCATGCCATGGAGGGTACGAAGATGAATAACCCACTCTTAGCCTCAAACAACTTAGCCTGGCAGTTGGGAGATGAGCTGAAAGCTGAAAATCAGAGTAGCCAACTGCGTGATCAGGGTTTTTGTGTGCTCTGGATGGGGGGGGGGGCGGGGGACTTCATAGGAACAGAGGTGTTTGGGCATTTGGCTGGCGTATGTCCATCGAGCATCACACATTTCTGTGTACATATACATTTAGAGCTGAGCCATGCAGCAGAGAGGTCCCGAGTCTTCTAAAACTTCGAGGACCACGGCCACGCTTCTAAGGATTAAATGTAGCGGACGTGCAGTCTGGAAGGGGGGCCGCACCTGGCAGCTTCTGTGTGCCTCCTCCCGCCTCGCAAGTTTATTTTCCCGGCGGACAAGTGTAGCTCTGTTCTGTGGCTTGTGCTCCTCATTTGTCTCTTTCCTCCTGTCTTTGTCTCCTCCTACCTTTTTTAACCCAAAGTGCGGTTTATTTATGGGAAGAGAGAGGGAGGAGGGAAAAGACCCGGGGACAATGGATGGTGTTTCCTATCAGTAGATGGGGAACCAAGAGTCAGAGGAGAGTTTCTTACTTTGTAAAACCACAAAGTTCGTTAGGACTTTAAAAAAAAAAAAATCATTTGCTATCTTTTCAGCCTATCCCAGAGAACAGCACTTCTCAGACTCTAACGTGGGTAGGAATGACCTGGGATCTTGTAAAAGTCGGGTTCTGATTCAGCAGGTCGGGGGTGGGGCCTGGGATGCTGAGTGTCCAGTAAGTCTCCTGGGTGTTGGTCCAGGGACCACACTCTGAGTCCCCAGGGCCTGGATTGCACACCTGCTAGTTACTGTTATTGCTGTTGTTTCTAGCGACAGGGGAGAAAAGAGAGATCAAGGAAATGTGAAAGTTTGCTGCTCTCATCAGCTCGTCGCGAAAACCAGGCCTGGTGACTTTTATTTTCCAGTTGGTGTCCTTCCTTGGTGACAGATTGAGATCTCTTCATATTTGTAAATATTTATTCAGTGTGGTTTGAGAGGATGTAGAAGAGAGGCGTGAAGAAACCAAGGGGGAATTGGCACTTTCTAGAGCTCCCGTTTTATTTATTTTAATTTTTTAAAGTTTGTTTATTTTTGAGAGAGAGATAATGTGAGCGGGGGTGGGGGGGGAGAGAGAGAGAGAGAGAGAGAGAGAGAGAGAGAGAATGAGAATCTCAAGCAGGCTCTGTGTTGCCAGCACAGAGCCTGAGGCGGGGCTTGAACTCACGAAACCATGAGATCGTGGCCTGAGCCGAAACCAAGAGTCAGGCGCTTAACCAGCTGAGCCACCCAGGCGCCCTCTAGCTTCCATTTTAAATAAGGACTGGCCTGTATATTAACCTTCTTACTGGTCTCAAAGGAAGCTACTTAGAGAACATTGCCCTTTTGTCATTTTGAATAACTTACATTTTCATACATAAATTTAGATCTGGATCACACCTTGAAGCATGAGAGAAGTGATTAATTACCTTTGGAAGCTAATTCCACTTGCTTCATCGGCGTGGCCATTGCTCAGATTTTTGGGGGGCTCCCTCCCTTAGAACCGCTATGAGAACTTTACACGATATCAAATTGGAATCAACAAATGTTATTTTTAAAACCATTTTTATGGCAAGAGCGGACCTCATTTTTCCCTTCGGCAGTAAGAGTCAGTGCCAAATCTTGGGGCCAGGGTGGGTGACAAAGCTGCTCAGTACCGTTTGTGGTCCGTAAAGCGTGTTTGACTCAAGTAGAAGGGCTGCTCTTCAGTTCCTTACGAACCTTATTCTGAATGCCGTTGAGATAGGAGTTCCCCGAAGGTTTTGCCCAACAATAGGTTTATTAAATCATTGGCTACAAAGAGAACAACCACCATTTGGTTGGAGAAATTCAGACTTCGTGGCAAGATCCGCCTTCTTTCTACTGACTTTTGTTTGTGGCGTGTGTGTGCGGATAAAAGGCAGCGTGGACCGTCATGGTTCTTACCCTTTTGCCCCATTCTGTTTGCTTTCTGTTAAAACCAAACCAGGCAAATCACCACCACCAGCAAACTCCAGATCTCCCACTCCAGGGGCTGCCACGGAAGACCAGGAGGGGGTGCATGGGCAGCGCTGGGAGCCTTTGCCTTTGAAGGACCCTGGGTTTATACTCAAGAGCCACCCAAGGGCGTGGTGGGGTCGGACGTGTCGTACGGGGCTGACCAGCAGAGTAGTGCTGAGCAAGGACTGAGCTGTGCAGACCCGGGGCTTTTGTGGCAAGAACCTGAGATGCGGTTTGGGGAGTGACGAGGACAGGGCAGGGCCAGAGACCTCCTAGGATGGTAAGCCTTGAGATGAGTGAGGGACAGGCAAGAGTTGACTGGGATGCCAGGTCGGGTATGTGGTGTGGACAGGGCCAGGACAGAGTGTGACCTGTGCAGAGGTGTTGTGCCCTGATGTGTAGACCCTGCCTTTATTTTGTACGTGTATGTGCCTCCAGTGCCTGGAAGGACTCCCCCGTTGTGAAATCAGCGTGTTGTGTTTGCTGGCTCTGGAAGTAAAGGACATTTTGTGTCACTGGGGAGATTCTCAGGTCAAGGCAGTGGCCTTTGGTCTGTGCTGCCCTCAGGGCCCCCAGCTGTGGCAGCTTGTTGGAGTCAGGGTCCAGAATTGCTGGCCTGCCCGCCCCCGCCCCCCCCCCCCATCCCCAGCCCCGGCTTCCTTGTCTTGAACTGAAGCACCCGGTGTGTGAGGTGTTTTAAGCTCAGGGGCAAAGCCTTGGAGGGTGCTGGCTGACGGAGACTCTAAACGCCACCTTTTGTCATCATACAAGTGTGTCTTTGGCTCCAAATGTGGTTGGCAGCTTTATGTCGGCGAACACATTGGGTGGGGGAGGGGCATTCCAACGTATTGGGCAGGTTCTGGAGTGTCATGGCCACAGGTTTCCAGAGAGATGAAGGTGACAGGAGGTGGGATCTTGTGACCTGGGCTCTACCTTCAAGTGTTGATGATGGCACAGCCAACTGCTCCTTTATTTATTTTTTTTTTTTGTAGCGGATTTTGTGCTGAGTGCTCTACCTGCGTTATTTTGCTCACTTGTGCTTGACCTTGTAAGTAAGCACTGCTTCGCAGATGAGAGGGTTCTGGCTGTGGAGCTTACTCTAGGTCACATACAAGTAGCGGAACCCAGATTTTTCTGACCCCAAAGCCTATGCACTAGATCAACACTTCTCACCTTAAAGAGCCTGAGAATCACCTGGGGTCGTGGTGAAATGCAGGTGGGAGGCAGGAAGCCTGAAGTGGGGCTCCCATGTCTTCCTGCTTCCACGGTGTAGCAAGTGTCTACACTACCTGGTGTACAGCTTAATTTCTTCGAATCTCACTTCCAGTATCTGTAAACTGGGCAGATGTGTTATCACTTGTCCCTTCTTCCTTAGAATCGCCATTAGAAACCAGATCAAAAATGTGAACTCTTTGTAAATCAAATTAATGGAAAATATCAGTGGCCCTTCCATCCCTTTGTTCCCCCCCCCGCCCCGAGTCCTTCTTAAATGTCCTTTTCTTGCAGTTCTTTCCCTCTGCTCCTGCCCCTTGTTACCGTTGTCCCCGTGTGGTTGACAGCTGTCTGCGTAATGGGAAACCACTTGTCTGTTGATGGCTTTGTTGACCGAAAGCCAAACGTGCATAATATGTTTTAAAAGGATTACACATAGGGGCGCCTGGGTGACTCAGTCAGTTGAGTGTCTGACTCTTTCTTTTGGTTCAGGTCATGATCTCAGGGTTGTGAGATCAAGCCCTGCATCAGGCTCTGCACTGAGCATGGAACCTGCTTGCCTGCTTGGGATTCTCTCTCTCTCCCCCCCTCTTTCTCTGCCTCTCCCATGCTTGTGCTCACTCTCTGTCAAAATATAAAAATTAAATTAAATTAAAAATAGGGGCGCCTGGGCAGCTCAGTTGGTTAAGCATCCAGCTTCAGCTCAGGTCATGATCTCACAGTTTGTGAGTTCAAGCCCCGTGTCGGGCTCTGTGTGGACAGTTCAGAGCCTGGAGCCTGCTTCAGATTCTGTGTCTCCCTCTCTCTCTCTGTCCCTCCCTTGCTTGTGCAATGTGTTTCTCTCTCTCTCTCTCTCTCTCTCTCTCTCTCAAAAATAAACACTTAAAAAATAAAAGGAAATGGAGGGTGGGTAACACCCCACTTGCCTCAGAGGCTTGCCGTAAGGATTGAATGAAATATTGTCAGTGCTCCTCACGGTTTCTGGCCTGCTGTATGCCCCCAGTCACAGGAATATACTAGCTTACAAAATGCCTGTAACTTGATGTTTTATAAATTGCTCTCGTCAACGGGGAAGGAACCCCCTTTGGGGTTCGTGCATCCTGAAAGCCCTGCTGTCGTGCAGGACAGCAGACGTGAAGGTGAGGGAGCCCTGGCTTCTCTGGATTCTGCCATCAGTGTCGTTCTGCCCTTTTCCAGAGCCCCTGCTTCAGGGGCCTGTGGGGGAGGGAGGTAGAGGGTCCTACTGGGCTCACCTGCCGCTCTGGGTTCCTCGGGCAAGCTATGGGGAACAGGAGACGGAGCCTTCCTGCTAATCAGGGTCATAAATGCCAGCCCGAAGCTGAGCGAGCATCCTGCTGCCGGTTTGTGTCACTGGATTTAGTGTCCTGTGGCGGTGGTTTAATTGGAAGAGATAATTGGTGCTGTGTTCTGGGGAACACGATGCGAGAGCGAGACGCCCAGGAGCAGCGAGGCTGATGGAGTTCATACTTGCTGATTGTGGCAGGAAGCACCCCTCTGCCCCCTGCCAAGCTTTTAGTGCCTGCTCCTTTATGACCTGTGCTGCACTAGCATCCTGGCTAGTGTTCTATCCATGGAACAGTTCTGTGTGTAGACAATGACAGTGTCACGCCATTGGGAGAGAATCCCAGGCAGGCTCTGTGCTGTCAGCGCAGAGCCTGATGAGGAACTCAATCCCACGACCCTAAGATCATGACCTGAGCCGAAATCAAGAGTCGGGTGCTCAACTGACTGAGCCACACAGGTGCCCCTAGGGCTTTGGTCATTTTTAATCACCCCATCTCATGTCACCTCTTTTCCAGTGCCAGGTTGAGTAGCTCCCAACAAACTGCATTACAGAATGGAATCTCACAACGTCCCCTCCCCCAGTTCCGTGGCCAAGGTGGCTAATTTCTGGATGTAATGCTTCTCGGGGCCCCTTTGACTGGGGCTGCCTGGACCATGGGATTATCCTTTAGCTCAGGCATTCTGGCAGAAAAGGCAGCTGAGAAACTGCCCAGCACTGCACGTAGGATGTTCCCAGGACAAGAACTGGTGACACGTTAGAATGTGTGAGAAGTTAATTCCACTTGTGGAGGACCCACGCCCTTGCACCTTCCTCTCCCATAGCCTTTCAGGGTCCCTGTGGTTGTGCTTTTGTTGGGTCCCCCGTCGTCACTGTCGTCATTGTCCTCCTCCTCCTCCTCCTCCATCATCCTCATCAGCATCCTTGCCTGCACAGGGCCATGATTACAAGACCCGCCCTCCAGTCCAGCTTAGACACGGCCCCTCCCTTCCGGCTGCCAGCAGGCTCTGCTGCACACAGTAGGTGCTCACTACGCATAAGCCAGAGGCACAGACCGTGGAACATTGACCCTGTAAACTGAGAGGTGCAGAGAGGCAGGGGAGATATTGCAGGGACGTCATCCTGTCATCTGGATTTCTTGGTTGGAAAAGGCCCTGTAAGAGGATTTGCTCATGAAAATGGCGTGTAGCCTTCCAAAGCCTTCTGCAGCCTGGGAGTGTGTTCATCAGGGAATAAAAGGAACTAGGTGTGTTTAAGAAAGGCAGCAGAGAGCTGTGCTTGCAGCTGGAGTGTTTCAGCCCGTTTCACGACGATTCTCAAAGCTGCAGTTTCTGTGCATGGGGGACTTGGCTGGCCTTCTCTCTCTGGAGCCAGGACTGGGCTGCCTCTGGGAGTAGAGCTGCCTCGAAAGTAGATGGTCTGTACCAGCTGAACTTTGCTGCGAAAGCCGTCTGTGTTGGGGAATTGAAGGTTAGAGTCCGAAAGTACTGGTCTGTCTAAAGTTTCAGCTTTTGTCATTCTTCAGTTCTCGAGCGTGCACTCATTTCTTTGGACCCAAATTCCACCTGTAAAAATGAGTCAGAATTGATGTGGTAGGTTCAATGCAAGGATCAGAAGGATTCTGCTTCTTAGCAAGAATCCCTTGTGCTTGTGGAGGGCTTAACATTTTATAGTGTATTCTTCTGAGGTTTAACTCACGTGTTCCTTAACTGCAGTCTTTCAAGGCCTGGAGAGAGTCCCACTTTATAGATGAGCACACTGAGGCTCAGAAAAATCCTTTCAGGGGGCATGTAACTAGCAGAAGGCAGCGCCACGAGGAGAGTCCTTGATAACGTTCAACAGGATGACGATCACTTAACATTGCACCTTCTCATTGACTCTCCTGCAGGCTCCCAAGCCCAGAGCCCCGCCCACAATACCATTTCCCTGAAAGGGGGTGATTTGGATATTTGGATCTGAAATCCACACATCCTGGCGCTGACAGCTCTGGGGCCATGTGCTGTTCCAGCTGCGAGGTCTGTGGCTGGGGAAATGTGGGCATGTTGTTTATAGCATTTATGAGGTGCGTGTCAGGAAATTTCCAGGCGTTTGCCAGACATCTGCCATTTGTAATGTGGAGGGGAGGAGAGCGCTTTATGTGTAGGGCACATTCTTTCTGGTGCCCACACATCCCTCTTCTGGGCAAATCCACCTCCTTGGGTCCGCTTCCAATCTCCTAGTCCAGCTGTCTGCTGGTTGGTCTCCATCCATCCAAACAAGGCAGCTTCTGGAAGGGCCAGTGAGGGCAGACAGGTTCGATCGTTGATGTCCGTGCCATCCATGTGCCTGGCACAGTACAGTCCACCCAGTGGAGTCTGCCAAACCAAACTGCCTCCTCCTGCTTTCCATGTCTGTTCCTGGCCCTCTTGAGGTCCCCTGGTCCTGTGTTTTGATCCCTCTGGCCCTGTCTAGCTGGGAGCCAATACTCCCTGTAGTTCCCTTGTGTCCGCCCCTTTCCTTTCTGCTTCTCTAGCACGTCACCACCGAGACCAGGTTGCTGTTGGCCGCCTCCTCTCTGTACGCTGATCCTTGCTGCTCACTGCGTCTCCTCTTACAACCTGGGCGGCGAATCTTCGAGTAGAGGCCCTGCCCTGCTCAAAACATGGCATTCCCTTGCCATGGACACACGGTGCCATTTGGTTTGGAGCGCTTGTGTCACTGAGAGTAAAGAGTGTGCACCTGTTCCTGTCTCTCCCGCTCTGCTCCAGTCCTGGAGAGCGGGGTCTTACTCTTCTCTTGCCCTAGCAGGCCTCTGCGCGGTGTCCAGCCTTCTTGAACCCATGCACGAGTGCTGGCTAGCGTGTCTGATGGAGATAGCAAGTACGCCTGTCTCCTTTGTTTTAGGCTCGTTTAACCAGTGCTTACCTCTTCACAGACAGGAAGCAATGGTTGATGACTTTGAGTAGATGATAAGAGAAAGGAGACAGTTTTCCTGTCTCCCCCAGGAAGGGCAGGGAGGCAGCATGTTTTATAAGGTGCTTCCGTGTTTTAGATGCTCTTTGTTTTTTGGGTTTTTTTGTTTTGTTTTTTGTTTTGTTTTAAAGTCAGATGCTTCAGCCGGGTGGTTAATGTTATAAATTTCACTCTTTGGCGGTGATTTGTTAATTCAAACAAAAGTTCATTGTGCAGATGAGTTGTTTTTGGGAGAGGGTCAGAGCACCAAACTATTTCAGGTGCCAGATTGATTTGTGTTTGCTAAAAAAGAAAATGGGGTGTTCGCAGAATTGAGCCTGACCGTGTTTCCCGATAATTTTAGCCTTTCATGATTACCATCCACAAAAGTGATTGATCAATATCTTAATGGAAACTCTCTGGGGAAATACATACATATGAACACAAATGCATACAGTTTGATCCCTGTGGCCTCTGTGAGAAGGATAAACATTTGTGTGAGTTCATATGATAACAGACAAAGTTAAACATGCCTCAAAACAACCACAGAGAGTAGTTTGGGGAATCTTTCATCATTAGAGTCCTTCGATGACACAGTCCTCTGGAATAGATAGCACTTGAATGCTTTGCCTGATCCCTGTGGCTCCAGCTTCTGGAAGGGCCAATGAAGGCAGACAGGTTCGATCGTTCTTACTGTCCTGTTCTTGGACACGGATGGGTTTTCTGTTCTCTGACCTTACCCTAGGCCCCCTCCCCTTATTTTCTTGGGATATTACTTGGGGAGAGTCGTCTTAACTGAGGGTGGAAAGCCAGCTCATGGTAACATGTCACCTGGAGACGAGCAAAACCCAACCAAAGCCTGAAACCTACAGTTAAGTGCCGGGAACCCTCGCGAGAATCTTTGGGGGCCCTCCAAGGCTTAGTAAGGATTTCTCTGTGAGAGGCCTCTGCTTGTGAGAGACACTTATGCTTTCCAGTGCTGGAGAGAAGGGCTGCCTTCTCTCTCCTAAGCAACTCGGCCCTGCCTGGGAGTGGACTCTTTCTTCACTCGTGAGATGGTGGCCAGAGCTAACAAGGCCCCGACATACACAGCGCCTCAAACAAAACCGAAGGCCACTAAATATTTAATTGAATTATTTCACTGTGGGGATATTGTGACTCATGTTGAAAACTAATCACCTGCCTCTTTATCTGGCCCTTAAAAAACATCCCTGGTTAAACATTTAAAGGTCAAAGTCATGGTGATTGCAAGTGAACTCATTGTTTTCCTTCCTTGTGGGTTTGCATAGGGAATGGGAAGGAAGAGAATGTGCGGGAAGGAAGATAGTTAGAAGTTGCCTTTATGGGTGAAGGGATTCCAGGTGATCAGAGTAGCTATATATGCATATATATACATATATATTTTTTCCCCTTCGTCTTGATTCTCCAGAGGGATGGCAGGAAGGGGCTGGGACGTGGGCGAGGGTGGCCTTTGAACTGGGCAACCGTGCTCAATACAAGGAATGGCATTCTGTGTCAAGTCTTCAAGATAGGGTTTCATTTGTACTATCAGAGCTTGGTGAGGCATTGAAATTCTATTGTTCTGCTTTTTAACGTAATTTTTTATGCAGAAAGAAGAAATGATGTTTGAACATTGCTACCGGCTTTTCCTTCCTCAGAGTGTTGCTTCTGTACGCATAAGGTGGCCATTGCCACTGTAACGCCTCTCCTCACACAATGGTTGGATCCTAGCTTTATTATACTAGTAATAAAATTGATTGGCATTAATTAACTTTTTAGGTGACTCCTAAAAAGCGCTTTGCCCTGTGCCATCTAACGGGATTTTCAGGAGAAGAATGGAGGGCCTCAAACGTTAAACGGGTGTGGTCAACATTGGGTTTATGTTGGTAAAAGACCAACTCTGGTATTTTGAGCATCTGCTGTGTGTCAGGACCTTGCTGGGCACCGTTAAGAATTAAAGTTCCCTTCCAGTGCCCTTCATGAATGCCTTATCGAGAAGAGAGGAGCAAAAAGCATCCCTTTCAGAACACTGATACTTTCCATGTTCCCAAGGACAAAAACACCCACCTCTGAGTATGAAGTCCTAACTCCTCTAAGTTTTTGTGGGTTTTTTGGCATCTGTTGGAGATGATAAACTGGAGAAAGTTGAAACAGTGGAAAGGAAAAAAAAACCCTCTGCTCTAATTTGTGTACTGTTACTCTCCTGCAGAAAAACAGGCCTGCAGCTTATGGCTCTTCGGGGAGCATCGTCTGCCAGGAGAACAGAGCATCAGCGATGGGTTTGACTCTGGGCAAGGCAGACACATGTTCCCTGCATTATACAGATATTGGGCCATGTGACTCAGGATCCCTTCCAGTTCCAGGCGTCTAAATTCTGTGATACTTCTATCTAGCCAGCTGGAGATTAAAAAAAAAAAAAAAAAAAGGTTTTGTTTTTTTTTTTTAAAGAAAGATCTAGAAGGATCAACCAGATCTATTTTGTGTTTGTTCACATTTCTATTGTCTTTAATGACACCCCCACCCCCCATTTCCCGGTGATGTCTTCCTTCCATTTTCCATCATTCAGCAAGTATTTGTTGAGCGCTGCTCACGCCAGGCACTATGCCATGGACACGAGCCCCAGCGGCAAGAAGCTTAGTCGCGGTGGAGGAGACATGCTCCATGGGGTGAGTGGGGTGAGAGGGACGGGAACAGTGGCGGAACAGTGTGTCCGGTAGTGATGGGTGCAGAGTTCCCACAGCGAGGGGGCTCCTTGGAGGCAGAGCTCCAGGAGTGCCACTCCCATCTGGGTGACATCCAGGCAGGGTCACGAGGGTGCGTGGAAGTCAGCACGAAGGGCACTGTCCCAGCAGAGGGAATGGCATGTACAGAAGCTGAGAGACAGCAGAAGGGGAGGGCTGGGCATTTGGGAGCTGCCAGGATGCCTGTCATCTGGAGTGCAAATTTTGGCAGTTTGTGCCTATTTTGCTTTCTGCGAAGACTCTCAGGTGCCAGTTTAAAAGAACATTCACGGCTCTGCCTTTTTGTCTGTTAACTTTAATAGATGTCAACTCTATGAAATTCAGGTGAAATCCTCCTCCCGTGAATGCTAATTACCTCCCGTTAACACGTACGAGAAGATTTGAGATAAACTTAGCAAACATCTGTTCAAGTCATTTGCAGCAAAGCACTTCATCCTTGCATTTCCCAGCCATCCTACCCCGCAAATGTTATAAATCTGTTAGCGTCAAATGATTTTGAGGCTGTGTAAAAGTCATCGTTAAGTCTGAGACTGTCTCACATCTGTTCCCGTTTGTTCCTTAGAACTGTATTTCAGCTTGCTTATCGGTTGCTGCTTTTTGTGTTGGTTTTCTTCTCTTTTGTCTTTCCCTGGGCCTGGAGAAGGCTGTTCTTCTCTCTCCGTGTCTGTGGTGCTGCGCTGAAGCCGATGGCACCTGCGTTGCGGAGAGCTGCTGGGTACCAGGGTCACTGCAGAGCCTATAGGGGAAGGCGTGTGCAGGAAACCCCGTACTTGGTGTCCCTCCGGAATGAAAGGAATGGCCACGGCCCCCTGCTGCTGTTCTTTGCCATCCGTCGCCCTGGTCACAATGCACAAAAAGCACGTGTGGCTTTAGGAGCGGGTCACCAGATCTGCTCTGCCAGCTGTCCAAGTATTAGTTTTGTCAACTGCGGATCGAATATGAAAAAACTGGCACAGACTCTGCCCTGTTGACATCATCTTTGGAAATCTGTCTCGTGATAATGCAGAACGATGCACCAGCAGCTTACTCTTTCCGTGAATGAAAACCAGGAATGTTGTAAAACAGAAGAGTGTGTTTTGGGTACTTGTCCATTCGCCTGTGAAAATTGGTACATGGAGGGTGGTGACCAGTGGTCGCTCCCTTCCCCTGAGGCCTAGGCAGCCGCCTGAGGGATTTGAGAAGCAGTGGGGTTTGGTGGAAGGAGCATGGACTTTACAGGCACACAATCTGACCTAAAGCCCAGGTCCTTTATGTTTACTTTGTGACCCATGGCAAGTTACTTATTACCCTCTCTGTTCACAGGCAGCTTGAGAGTATTGTTATAAGAAGTGTTTAGGAAACAAACAAAGCAAAACAAAACAAGTGTTTAGGTAGGGGTCTGGAAGGAGTTCTTCTACATAACACTTACACCAAATCTGCAGAGCCTACATAAAGAATCCCACTTCCCGAACACAGTTGGGGTGGGGTGAGGGCTTACGTGCCAGGCCACCTCTTGGAGTGAGTGCCTTGGTCCCTCTGCCTTGGTTTCCTCATCCACAGTGGGAATATTAATGCCCAGCATGCAGAGCTATCATAAATATTATAAATAAAGTATAGGGGCACCTGAGTGGCTCAGTCGGTTAAGCGGGCGACTTCAGTTTAGGTCATGATCTCTTGGTCCGTGAGTTCAAGCCCCGTGTCGGACTCTGTGCTGACACCTCAGAGCCTGGAGCCTGCTTTGGCTTCTGTGTCTCCTCTCTCTGCCCCTCCCCTTCTCACCTGCTGTCTCTGTCTCTCTCAAAAATAAATAAACATTAAAAAAAAATAGGGGAGTCTGGGTGGCTCAGTCGGTTGAGCATCTGACTTCGGCTCAGGTCATGATCTCGTGGTTCGTGAGTTTGAACCCCATGTCGGGCTTACTGCTTTCAGCACAGAGCCCGCTTCGGATCCTCTTCTCCTTCTCTCCCTGCCGCTCCCTGCTCATGCTCTTTCTCTCAAAAGTAAATAAAACACTTGAAAAATTAAAAAAGAAAGAATATACATTGCCTAGCATAAGGTTTCTGCCCCGAGTGAAGAGTGTAAAGGTGGAGGTAAATCTTGCCAGCTGACTTCCTTAGATCTCCGAGGACCCTAAAATGGCAGGTGTGCTCTAATTTTTGAATAGCATTGTCATATAGGTGAGCTCACAGGTGGTGCCCAGGGGATTGGGGTGGAGAACAGTCTGTGAGGAGCCCCCATGCTCCCCTACCCCCTCTGGCCAGCACTGGACCTCTTTTCTTTGTAAAGCATCTGAAGTCAAAATAGGGTTTTGCTGCTCAAAAAATTCTTTTCCAAATCTCAGGTTGAGGTGAGATCCCTTAGGAAGTCCCAGCTGATTTTTCAAGGACCGGCCCAGATCTTGTGGTTCTCTAATTTGTAAGAAGTAGAAGGGAATCGGGTCTTTTGTACTTGATAGGCCAGGGAAATTAAGGTGAATGGGTTAAAGCAGTTAATGGCCTGTTGGGGCCTAAAAGTCTGCTACCAATCTCATGGCCCTTTGGTGAGTACTTGTTCCCCTGGAAATGGGAGAGTCCTGGGGCCCCTGGGCACAGCTGCTGGTCTCCCTGACTCAGAGCTGCCCGGTGGCCGCATCACCACCTCTTACTGCAGGGAGGGTGTCCTCACTGGATGCCCAGCCCTGCCTGAAAATCATCTTGTTGCCACCAGTGTTCTGGGAAGGAGTCCTGGGAAGAACATTAGGCACAGACTTTAAGTCCGACGCACTTTGTGTGCCAGACGGAGACACCCTGCCCTCACTCTGCGAGCAGACGGCATTTCCAGCTGTGGGTTCCTGCTTACATAATCCTGATGGGAAAAACATTAGGATTTGTCGCAGGCTGGAGGGCAGATGAAATGCTGGTCAGTAGGTGTGGATTTCTGCTAGTTTAATCTGATTGTTTGCTAATCCCTGTTTTGTTTTGTTTTGTTTTGTTTTGTTTTTTCCTAAAGGAGCTCAAAAATTGAAAGGAAAAAGCAGTCCAGATTTCAATAGCTAAATGCCTCATTGCTCAAGGGGTTAGTTGAGAAGGGCTCAATTCTCTCCCAGACGTTGTCATCAGTCAAGAGTTTGCTTTGTAGCAGAGAAATCACCGCAGACTCCGAAAAGGAATTTGTTGAGAGGATTTGGAGGGACCGGGGGCTCACAGGGCCCTGTTCGTCCCCCTTCTTCCTTTCGTGTTCCCCTACTCAGTCATACCTGTGACTTGATGGAGATTACTCTCTCATGAGACCGTGGACTACTGACAGCAGGGATGGTCTTCCCCCCCCCCCCTTTAAGTTTATTTAGTTATTTTGAGAGAGAGACTGAGAGAGCAGGTGGAGGAAGGGCAGAGAGAGCAGGGGAGAGAGAATCCCAAGCAGGCTCCTTGCCGTCAGTGTGGAGCCTGACGTGG
The DNA here is from genome assembly GCF_018350195.1 of Panthera tigris. Taxonomy (NCBI): domain Eukaryota; kingdom Metazoa; phylum Chordata; class Mammalia; order Carnivora; family Felidae; genus Panthera; species Panthera tigris. The sequence goes on along the minus strand of NC_056676.1, from coordinate 66,970,772 downwards.
GGCTCAAACCCACGAACCGTGAGATCATGACCTGAGCGGAAACCGAGAGTTGGGCGCTTAACTGACTGAGCCACCCAGGCACCCCAACAGCAGGGATGGTCTTATTTGTCGTATGTCCCATACCCTGTGTTGGCACGTGGGGGCGGAGTCACTGGCAACTAGCTCCAGGCCGGGTGTCAGATTGTAGTTAGGCGTATTGATGGGCCGAGCTCAGGTAACAAAGCAGCACCAGTGGGGTGTTTTTACTGCCGGAAACAAGCACATTTGCAGGGGAGGAACCGCCCACCGAATGAGAAGGTGCCTTGAGCCAGTGCTCTTACCTCCACTTGCTTCCCTGGCAACCCAAATGCAAATGAACATTGGCTCAGTTTCACAGCTCACTGCAGGTGACACCTTACCTGTTGCACCCTCAAGCCCCGGGTAGCCCGTAGAGCCACACAGAGCTTTGGCCCTGTTCTGTCGAGTGTCTTCCGATTTGGTCTGGTTTCCCCGGACCCTGCATTTGGAAACGTGAAATTGCGCTCCTGGTTCAATCAGAGGCAGATACGGCCTGACGTGTGGCACTGTCACCTCTGATGCAGGCAATGGGAAAAGTAATGCTGAGGAGGGACAGGTGGGCCCTGAAGGTCGAAGGTCTTGGGGCCCAGCTGCCCCAGCACGGAGGAAGCCGGCCGGAGGAGTGCGAGCCACCGGGCTGATCCGGTCTAGGAAAGGCGTCCCATTCCTGTCCTTGTGTTAGTTTGTCATCCAAAACCGTTCCCAGAACGGAAGCTGGAGCTGAGACGAGATCATTGAAATCTTTTGAATTTTTTTGTAATTTCAGTTTTATTGTAGTAAAATACACATCATGTAAAATTTACCATCTTTTTTTTTTAAACCATTTTTAAGTGTCTAGTTCAGTAGTAGTAGTAAGTGTATTTACCTTGTCATATAATCAATCTCCAGAACTTTCTCATCTTGCAAGACTGAAACTGTACCCATTAGACAAGAGCCCGCCCCCCCTCCCCTGTTTTCCTCATCCCCGAGCCCCTGGCAACGACCATTCCACTTTCTGAGTCTGTGAATTGGACCCCTGTAGGTCCCTGCTTAAGTGGACTCAGGCAGGATTTGTCTCCTTGCGACTGGCTTATTTCACTCCGCGTAGCATCCTCATGGTTCATCCAAGTGGTAGCATGTGACAGGATCTCTTTTTAAGGCTGAGTTCTATGGATGTTGTTGAGTTCTGTGTTCTACGTAGTTCTATGTAGCTCTATGCTGTATGGATTTGCCACATCTTATTTATCCATTCATCCATTGATGGACCTGGCTTGCTTCTGCCTCTTGGCCATGCTGCTTCTCTCAAACCTTTCTGTGGCTCTCCATTTGCCTTGGGGTAAAATTTCTCCCCCAACCTTAACCTTGTTGCTCAGGACATTTCGAGGCTGGGCCTCTTCCTGCCTCTCTCTCCAGCCTCATCCTCTGGCTCCTGCCCTCACATCCACAAGGCTCCAGCCACTTTGGACTCCTGAGAGGCCTCCAGACCTGTCCCCCCTCACTATGGGTTCTTCCCCACCCTCTCGACCCACCGGCACACTCTCTTAGCCTGGCTGGGCCCCTGCGTGCTCAGCGTAGACAAGCTCTTCTTGATTTCCTCAAATTTGGAAACTTAGCACGTCGTATTGTCCATTTCTCTTTAGTTCTCGTTTTGTACCAGGGGCCTGTGAGCCATTTTTAGAGCAAGGACTGTTTTATTGACTAATCCCGGCATCTGTTCATGGTAGGTGTGGCACATTTATTAAAGACATGAGAAACATTGTCTTTTCAAATGTAGGAGGATCTTCACTGCCTCCTACTGCCCTTTTCTCTTTGTCTTTTCTCTTTGTCCCACGTTGAAATTGAGTGCTTTTCCCCCCTAGAAACAGGCTATGGTCACGTTCAGTAGTAATTGGCTCAGGGATGTCATGGGTAAAGCGTGGGGGCTAGCCTGAGAACTTAACTACCATCTGAGGCATTGTTTCTTCACAGGGAAAAAACCATGTCCATTAAAAAAGAAAAATTTTTTTAAGTTTATTTATTGAGAGAGAGCGCAAGTGGGGAAGGGGCAGAGAGAGAGAAAGAAAGAGAGAATCCCAAGCAGGCTCCACACCACCAGCGCAGAACCGGACGTGGGGCTCGAACTCACGAACCTCAAGATCACGACCTGAGCCGACGTTGGATACTTAACCGACTGAGCCACCCAGGTGCCCGCCATGTCCATTTTTAAAACACCAAATGTAAACAGGCTTCTGGAACACGCACCTCTCTGATAAGTTGAGGTCTCCTAGTGACTGTGCCATTTGGTTTGGAAGCCGGAGATGTTTTTCCATCCCCGTAATGAGGACAAGGGTGAGTTGGCCTTTGTACATCAGGGAAAAAAAAAAAAAAATCTACCCATCCACCCAGAAAGGAGAGAAAAAGGTGTGGCAACTTCAGTGGTAGTCAAGTGATTCCTGAGAACGTAACGTATGATTTTTCACAGAGGCGGCGGGCCATCGGCAGTCACACCTGGCCCCATTGGAACCAGGTGTCAGTGGCAGATAATCACCCTGTTCTCTTCGAGCCATCTGGAGTGGGAGCTGTCCCTTTGCTGAGAGTGAATTAGTCTATTTTATTTTATTAAAAAAAAAATTTTATTGTGTATTTATTTTGTTTTGGGAGAGAGAGTGCGAGTAGGCAAGGGGCAGAGAGAGAGGGAGACACAGAATCTGAAGCAGCCTCCAGGCTCTGCACTGTCAGTACAGAGCCCAACGTAGGGCTCGAACTCACGGACTGTGAGATCATGACCTGAGCTTAAGTCAGACACTCAGCTGACTGAGCCACCCAGGCGCCCCTGAATTAGTCTATTTTAAGCTTTGCCAACAGACAAAGGGAAAGGAACGGAGCAGGGTAGGGGCAACAGAGCCGGCAGTGCTGTGACTCAGATTCCATTCACATCTCATTCTGGATTTGACTGGGGTAGAAACCAGACTTTTGGATGCTCATGACTCATTGTCTGTGGGAATGGTATCCCCTGGAGTCATGCAGTGCACAACCTGTGCAGCCATACACACCCGTCCCAAGAGGCTTGAAGGGCCTTTCTGTGGCCGTCTTTGAAGGCAGTGACCTCCTCTTCCTAATTGATCACTACAGACATTTCTGCTGCAATTGACGTTTTAAACAGAAAACTCAAATGCATCTGGGAATGAGGTGGGATGTCAATCCCAAACCAGATTTAGTTGAAAGAGTCTTGTGTGAAGCTTTGCACACAAAGGCTCAAGTGAAGAGATCTGGAATCGGGCGGCTGTGGTTTTGAATGTTAATAGCATGATAACAGCGAGTGTCTGTTGAGTACCGTGTCTGCAGAGAGCCTGCACAGGTGCCTAAGCATCTTATGTGGATTATCTCACTCAGTCCTCTGTGGGAAGAAGTGCTGTTGGATGGAGAAACTGAGGTTCAGAGTGGATGGTGCCCAAGGTTACACCACTGGTTGGAGGAAGAGCTGGAACAGTGACTTGGGATGCTCAACTCCAGAAGCCAGATCTGAACCTCTCTTAGAACATGGCTGCTCAGCTGGGTCACGCCAAGCTGACCTAGAGTTGGTGTAGCCGGGGGACTGGGCGCAGATGTGTAACCAGTGGGACCTTTATTGTCCTCTTGGGCATTCGGGAATCATGCTGTCTTTCCAGGGCCAGAGCAACACCCCCTGGGCTCCTTTGTCCTAGCATCAAGCCTCAAGGAATCCGTTCATTGGGAGGAATGAGCTTGGGGGCAGCAGCCTGAGTACAGGGTTTGTCTGCTTGTTCAGTAGGGTGTCCGTGGCTGGCTGGTGTCTGTCCTGTAACTTAATGTACTTGATGGGGCTCAGTCTTTGAACTTCAAAAATACGAACATTGGGTTTGCTCAATCTCTTTTTCCAACAGTTACTCGTCCACTTTCGAATGCTTTTTGGTGAGCTGAATACAGTTCAGTGTTATTGGCAGCCTAGTATATTGCTGGGGGGTCTGTCCCTGCCCTTGGGTTCACTCGTGTCTGTCTCTCTCTCACACACACGTGTGCACAGATGCACACACACACACACACACACACACACTCTTTAAACTGGAAGCCATTCGTACGTCGTTGCTTTTCCTGTTTTCTTTCTGGAGACAAGAAGGTCCCTGATGCCAAACTTTCTAGCTGAAAGGTCGGTCTCAGGTTTGTAATAACTGGGTAATTGTCTCTTAAAATAAACTAGCATCCCCAGGGCTGTAAGCTTGCCTTCCTTGCTATCTGGATGCTGAGTGCCTGTGCCGTTTCCTGTGGCCGTGTGCAGTCATCTGGAAACGTGGCTAACAGTCCCACGGTGGGGGAGGGCCGGCTTCTTTTTCTGTAACAGGAACATGCTGACTCCCTGCCAGTCCCTCCACCCTTTGTCTTCTGCCTTCTGGTCAGGAGCCGCTCCCTGTGCTTCTGTCCTCCCCCGTCGTCACCACCGTTTTGGACTGGTGCCGTGTCTTTTCTGTGGGATGCTCACCAAATCAACACTGATTCTTACAGGAGCTAATTCTTGCCTCCAACTTGAGCCGGTTTGCTGATTCAGTGCTGTTAAGGGTTGCTGGGTCCTTCCCTGAACGAGGGCTGGGTTCCTGATTGGGAACGTTGGTGGGAACCCTGGGGGGTGCCTTGCAGCGTTCTGGAGAAACACCTGCTCATTGGTACGGTCTTCATATCAAATCTGCTTCTGTGAAAGGAAGCCCACTGGAGTGTTTGATTTTGTGGAGAGCAGCGTATAGGTCACACAGATCGTTTCACAGTCCTGCCTTAGGATGGTAGAAATTATTTGTAAGGCACTAAATAAACCGGAGTTTGAAGAACAGGTTATTTCAATTATTCTGCCTCTGTCTCCTGTGAGATGAGCCTTTAAGCTTGCTTCAGGGTAGTGGTGCCAGGTAGTGCTGCGCAGGGCGACCGTGGAAAGATGCACATGGTGTCCAGAGGCCATCTGGGAAGTGATGAGCAGAGGGGCGTGCTGTACTGAAGGTAGACGAGGGTTCTGGGCCATTCCGTCCTGGACGGGATGGGAGTAGACGCCCAGGAGAGCATCTGTTCTGATGGGCCGGCTCTGGAAGGCTCCTCTTCGGGCTGTGCCACTCCTCACAGCAGCACCCATGGGTGGAATGTGGGGTCCCCCTCCAGCACTGCCTGCATCCACTTTCATGATGCAAGTTACTTAGCCGGCGGTGCCCCCGGTTCCACCCTGTCCCCTTCTCCCAACCTGCTCTGCATAGATGTGTTCCCCTGGGAGCTCCCTGAGCATCCTTCTGCATCCATCTCAAAGGTGTCTGGTGCCTGGGGCCCTGGGAGAGGCCGTCCTCGGTGATGCTCTGCAGAGGTGACTGGAGAGGCGCACGTCATGGTGGGTTCCTCTCCCGTGGGTCCGTGCACTGTTGACACATGTGGACACAAGGCATGTGGTTATGTTTTTGCCATATACAGCCTCCCAAGTGGTTCACTGAGTAATACCATTAGGGTGCCTGGTGTGCTGTTTCTGTTTAGGGTAACAGTAGGACAGTGAAGTCATGAAATTTCCGGGTGGCATTTAATGGCTGGAATTAGAAACTGGCCCTGTACTTAATACCTAGGACAAACTATCTTCCGTGGCTGTTTCTGTTTTGTTCGGCCTCATTGAGCTAATGGTAGGTGTCACCAAAGAGGTCAGCGTGTTTTACCCAAACCTTCTGCTTGGAACGGGAGAGCCTCTTCGGATGAGAGCTCCCACCCCTCCCACAGCCTCACCTGTATTCACTTCACTCCAAGGATTGCAGAGGACGGGTCCCCCGCCCCCTTCCTCCAAGCATGGGACAGAGGAAGTGCTCTGGCCTGGGAGATACTTCACCTGAGTCTAGGTGACTGTTTGGCAGGGGTGACAAAAAAAATGCCAGCAACATGCTAAAACTGGGTTGCCTGTAGGTCTCATTCGGCGTGTAACATTCTCTAACCTCTAGATGCTGAAGCTTCTTTAGAAAGTGGCTTTAAGAAACCTCTGGGCTTACTGTTGAGAATACCATTTGGTGGATCCCTCGTCCTTCTTTATACCTCAGCCAAGTGATCGTTGTCATGGCAACAGAGCTGCGCCTGCAAAGGCTTTTCTAATAGCATGTAAGGGGATCTGAAGCTTCCTGAGACTGTTAGTAATTATCTTCTAAAAAAAAAAAAAAATATGTTCTGAATATGGTGAACATTTTAATGGGCCCTGTTCCATCCTGATGGGGACTTCCGAGGGCCGTATCAGTCCCCTGTCTAAAAAGGCTAATAAAAATACTCCTCTTGATTTTGCCCTGTTTTTTTTCTTTTGTGCACTTTCCTACATGGTAGAAGACTCCATTGTTCCATAATGCCGTGCACATAGTAGGTACCCCTATAATTTTACTTGCACAGGCAAAACAGCCGAGCTTTGATCTAAATATTCTTTATTAGATTAGCATCTAGATATAGCCTTTCACTAAATGATCTTGAACCTCAAGCCAGGTAGGCCTCCCAGAGCTCACAGGGGTCAGAACTCCCGCCTCTTTTGTTTTCACACCGTGGGACAGCCAGGACCCACGATTGAGTGTAACTCTGATAAAGAACTGCTCATTGCCCCCTCCTGGGAGCTCAGATGTAACCCAGCTACCCACATGCTGGGAGTATCTGCGTTACGTTTCAGGATGAGTTATTGTCCAATTAAAAAAAAAATTATTTCTGTTTTGGTTTCCTTTATCTGCAAATATCTCTGGAGCCTTTATTCTGGGCCACACATCTTGCCCGACTCTGGGAATTCAGAGCTGGCTGGGACGCTGTTGCTGTCCGTGAGGAGTGGGGGACCCAGGCCCAGGAAGTAGGAAGCCCAGGGCGGCGTTACCGGTGTGGTAACGCATCACAGTGTAGGAAAGAGGCAGGTGAGCTAGCAACGTCTGGTCCCCTTAGTTTCCCTTGGTCTCCCTTCCTCCATTGTCCCCTCCTTAACTGCATGTACTGGAGCCCTATGAGGTACTAATCCTCCATAAGGCAGAGGGGAAAGCTTACTCCATGCTTTTTTCTTCTTTTAATGTTTGTTTATTTTTGAGAGAGAAAGGGGAGGGGAGGATGAGTCGGGGAGGGGCAGAGACAGAGGGGGACAGAGGATCCGAAGCGTGCTCTGTGCTGGCAGCAGCAAACCCGATGCAGAGCTCCATCTCTTGAACTGTCAGGTCATGACCTGAGCTGAAGTTGGACACTCAACCGACTGAGCCACCCAAGCACCCCCCGTGCCCACTTTTTTATACTGAGTCACTCTGAAGGCTAGTTAATGTCCTAGGCATGGGGGGACGTGGAGGCCAGTGGGAATCAAGGACCGCTTTGTGACCCGCACTTAGCTTGTGTCCAGCCGCTTTGCCCTCACCTGTTGTCGAATGCTCCTGAGCTCTCTTTTTCTCTCTGGACCCAGATTTGCAGTTCCGTGTGTTGGCAGGGGAACCTCTGGTGAGGGGTGAGGAAGCTTCACCAGCAGGAGGCTGTCCCAACAGCAGGCCCCAGTGTCCTGTGGGGGTATGGCATCCCCTGTGTCCCTCCTCCCAAGTCTAGGACATCTGGCCCACCTACGTTTTGCCTGCGGGGGTGGGGGATCCCTGTGGTGGTGGATTCTCAGGGAGTTTGGGAAAGGTATATTGGCTAGTGCACGACCCTCGACCCATAGTGTAGCTGCCGGTCTGGCAGCAAGTTGGCCTTACCTGGGAGCTGGCTAGAAATACAGAATCTCAGGTCCACTCCAGACCTTCTGAGTCACAATAGGCACTTTAGCAAAATCCCTGCGTGATCACATGAAAGTTTGAAAAATTACTGCTCTAGTTCCTGTGAGATTTTAGGGCCAGAGTAGCAAATACAAGGCATGCATGGCAGACATTGCTAGCTGATCTAGGCACCCTCTTTTCCTTCAAGTCCAGATCCAGCCTCAGAATCCTTCTTAACTCAGTGTTCCAGGCATCATTAACAGGCAGTTGGAATTATCCCAGAAGGTAAAACCCATTTGCTTCCCCTCCCCGCCTGTGTGAAAAGACAAGGAAATTGCTTTTTGCCTAGACCTTAAGGGTTAAGAATCATGCCCCTAATCATTCCCCAGGGAAGAGGAAAGGAACACAAGAGCCCACTGAAGGAACAGCTGTTGGCAACCGGAACATACACAGTGCAGTGGCACTAAACCAAACCCAGCTAGTCCTCTGCGGTCAGGCAGTGAACTTGACGAAGCAGGGAAAGCCCCTGTGTTACCCTGATTCCTGCAGTCCCCCTCAGAACACAGGGTCAGTCCCGTGCTTTCTGGCAACTTCCTGTTGGGTTTGTTTGATGACTGGGCAACGGTTAGGTTTAAACCACTCACGAATAGTTATTGTCCTCAGGAAGTATTTGTGCTCTGTTAGAAGAACTGGGGAAGAGAAGGACACAGGAGAACAGAGCAGGAAGAAGGACAAGAGTAGCTCTGATCATCGAGTAGAAAGTTCACATCCCATCCCGTGACCGGCTCTCAGGGGCATATCATGCAGGCCAGTTAGGTCAGCCTCAGAGGGTCATTAGGATGCTAGAGTTGTATCTTGCTTTAATGAAAATTGGGCCGGAGCAGTAAGGAGACCTAGAAATAACTGAAAATAGTTTTGGGTTCACATCGCTACTGTTGACCTTGAGACTCAGCTGGGGAACTAGACCCTAAAACCAGTTTATGCCCTTGCGTTGAACAGCAGGCTGGGGGCCTATAGGGCCCTGAGGATGCTTGGGTTGCATCATGGTGCTGCTCTCTTGCCCGCCTGAGCCCTATACCTGCTTTCTCTGGTTGTTACGAGCCAGCCTGCTGTTGTCTGTTCTGGTTAGTGTTCCGGTTTCTAATAGATCAGAAGCCATCCAAACATTCACCCAAAAACCGTTTGGGGAAGGTGCAGCTTGAGATACAAATGGAGGGGAAGAGGAGTATGAGACAGTAGATGAGTCCCTGTCAGTGACCAGAAGTCTGACTGTGTGCATGTGTGCCACAGGTGGAATCTAGGCTGATTGTGGCCATTCTTCCTCTAGAATCTTATATCTTAGCTTCTCTTGATTAGTTCCCTGTCGCAGTGGTAGGAGGGGGTGTGCAGCAGGCACAGGAGAGGAGTGGGGAGCAGGGAGGGGTGCTAAGAGAATTTGGAAGAGCCAGTGTTAGAGGCCTGGAACTCGCAGCTTGGCATTCCTCCCACTTCCCACGTACTCAGGTTTGCTGAGCACCTGCTATGTCCAGGGATATGCACACATCCCATCGTGTGCTGTTTTATGAGACACCATGTTAGTAGAAAAGAAAAAGTCTGTTGTTTGGCTGAGTAAAGATAGCATCACCATGAAACTACTCCAGAGGTCCCTCCTGGGATGGGGCAGAAGCTGAAAGGATGATTTTGGGAAAGATACTCCTAGTGAGTAAGGAAGGGTCCAGGGTCCTCTGCATGAATAAATAGCACCCCCTCCAAAGGAAGCTAGCAGATGGTGACGTGCTGAGTCTGTGTCCACCCTGAAGCCAGGGCCTGTTCATAGTCCAACAAGGAAGTGGTGACAGTGAAGTCTGCCTGATAAAACAGATATTTGAGTGGAGTTAAACAGTGGGGGCGGGGGGTGGGGATGGTGAACACCTAATTTCTCATCTGTCAAATATTTTGAGATGTATCTGTAATAGTGAGATATCCTGAAGAATGTTTAAAAGTTCTGTAGACTCAGCCCTGGATCCCAAACCTGAACTCTACTGTGGCACCTTGGGCAAATTACTTAACTTCTCTGAGCTTCCTTGCCCTTATCTGTAAAATGAGAATAAGAATACCTACTTTATAATGATACCTATATGAGGAGTAGAATGAGGTTCTAAAAATTGATACAATGTGCTTGCAGGTGCTATTAGATTACAAGCAGTCAGAAAATGGTAGCTGTTCCTAATAACTTGGAAAGCAGCAAGATTGCTTCCAGAGAGCTGATAAAGTTGACACATTCTGGCAGAGTTCGGGGATGTACAGAAGCCCCTTAAAGGAGTAGAATAGTTCTTAAGCCAGCAACCCATGAGGGTAGCCTGATTCTGGATAGCAGAGGTTTTTTTTTTTTTTTTTTTTTTGAGTTTTATTTATTTATTTTGAGAGAGAGTGTGTGAGCACGCATGTGGGGGAGGGGTAGAGAGAGAGAAGGAGAGAGAGAATCCCAAGCAGGCTCAGCACCATCAGTGCAGAGCCCCATGTGGGGCCTGAACTCACAAACCTTGGGATCACAACCTGAGCCGAAACCAAGAGTCGAACCCTTAAGTGACTGAGCCACCCAGGCGCCCCTGGATAGCAGAGGTTTTAAGCATAAATTGTTAGTCCCAAGGAGGGTCTGTCCGGTCACCAGCAGAAGCAGAACCAGGGCATAGCTCAAGAGTCAGCATCAAGGGCTCACTCTCTGGGGTGTCATCCCTTTTGAGGAGATGGATGTGTCAGGCTCTCTCTGATCCCTAGAATAACTGCCCTGTTCTGTGTCTGTAGGGTTCATCAGGCCCCCTTCTAAATCATCTGGCCTTCCCTGAAGGCCTCCTGAGAGGTAATGCCCAGATCTGTGGCTGTAAGCATCTTATCTGCCCGACCGTTCAATTTCACCAGCCAAGAAGACACAGCGGCCCACATCTGCTTTGCTGGCCCGAGTTGGCATCCTTGAGTCGTGCGCCTGCCTCCAGCGGGAGCACCTCTCTGCGCCCGCGGGTCAGAGGCAGACCCTCGTGGTGGGCGTTACCAAAGGCAGGTGGCAGAGGGCCGGAGACGTTTCCTGGGCGATCCCCCCCACGGCGTCTTTCAGCCTGGTGCCTTTCCACCTGAAATGACGGTGGGGAAGGATCCCTGTCGGAATGCGTTTGCTGCTGCTCTGTCTTCCCCAGAGTGTGAGCGGGTCCGTGTGTTTGTGTTTCCATATTACCACTCTCGCTTTGCTTTTAAAACAGCAACAAAGAAAGAGGAATATTGGTCTCTGTGGCTGCCAGTACCGTGCCTGCCAGAATCTCGTGCTTGCTGAAGCCGCCAGATGGTGGTAGGGCTGTGTGTGGTTTTGTTTCCTCTGCTTTTTGAAAAGTCGTGAAGTGGGAGAGGCTGGGGAGTGTGAGCTTGGCTGCAAGAGTGTCAGCTGATAACAGTTTGCAGTGCCTTCCACCCCGCACGTGGGCACGAGGGTGTCTTCCCAAAATGTGCCGCTGACCCTCTCCAGCATTTGCTGAGCGCACAGTATTAGCTGTCCCGTAAACACCAGCTGGATTGTCCGTTGCCTCAGCCACATACAGTAGCTGAACAATCCAGTTTTTCAAACAGGAAACTCCATGTGTTTGTCTCTTCCGTGAAGATGGAAGCGGGTTGTTAGGATTGCCATTGTAGCAAAAGGGAAGTTACGCTTCCTTTGCGGGGAGCTGTAAGGGTTTATTTTTGACAAATCTTCTACGTTTTTCACTTTTGTCCTAAGGGACCCCATGAGGACAAAGGGGCAGATCCTTCCACTGCTTAAAACAGTACGCACCTTTCTCATCCGTTAGTTTCCTTGAAATCAGATCGTGTATCTGTTGCAAGAACGTTTGGGTGATCTAAGAAGCCAAGTAGCTCATACAGAAGCGCTGGGGGTTCTTGAAACCACCGCCAGGGCTAACATAAGGCGTGTGGATGCCGTTCAGTGATTGAAGCCTGAAAGTGTCTCTACGGAGCGGAGCGAGCTTACGTGGCTGATGTAAATGGTAAACGGTCTGTGTGGTAACCACAATAGGAACTGGTTGTTTTTCTCTCCCCCTCCCCCTCCCCTGACCCTCCCCTCCCTGTAGTTAAACAAATGTAGGGCATCAGATGATGCCACCTCCTCCCTGTCGTCCATTTCTCTTGTGTCCGAGGATAAAAATAAAATGCTGATGAAGCCAAAAGAAACGCAGCTAATTTGTTCTTAATATCCTGAGTGGCCTCTTTGACCTTTAATGAAAAGGATGGGGCCCCCCGGCAGGAGCCATCCGCCTCAAAATTGCACGGGGATGGGCAAGGGTGTGTTTCCCAAACAAGAGGGAGGGCAGCCAGTGTGGGACTCCTGAGAGGGCATCAGAAGCTTCTCTGTTAATTAAAGGCAAGAGTGTGCTGCCAAGCGGTAGGGAACTGCTGGTGTGTTGCTTTGTGAGTTTTCTAAGGTACCTTCCAGCCCAAGGGTCACCCTGAAAATTCTCTGCTTCCACGTGTAGGTGAAATGAGGGCCGGGGCTGTCTCCCTGTTCATAGCACAGTGATGGGACCACGGTGACATTTCCTCAGTGTTTGTTGAGTACAGGAATGCTGCCCCGTCTCTTCTCCAGCATCCTGGCTGCCATGGGATGCTTTCCCTCGAAGGAGGAGGGAGGGTCATCGGGTCCAGCCTGGAGGTCAGTTTCTAGAGCCTCCAGCAGGTATGCCCACCTCCTCCTGAGGTCCAGTTGGTCCCTTGCCTGGAGGGCCAAAGTGCTCCCTACAGACCCATCTTTTCATCCATGTGGCAGTGGTGGCCTTTGGACGTGGCCCCTTGAACCGGATATTTGGATAGCATGTGGTCTTTGTTAGCCAGGGCATCGTGGTTGAGCTTTTCCAGGCATAATCTTATTCAGGCTTATGCTCAGGTGCCATTTTGAGACACTTTTACTTTCCCTTCTGGAGTCCAGGTACCATCACTTAGAGTTGTAAGAACCCTGAAACCCACCTGCAAGATCGCAGAAGTGGGGTTCCAGCTTCCTTGTCAGGTGTGGCACTGCTGTGCCTGTGGAGCCATGGTGGCCGTGGCGCGTGCTGGCCTCCAGGCGTCCCCCAGGGCGGCAGATGGTGTCCCCAGCCGTGCCCTGTTCCGTCTGGCCACAGTGGCAGCTGACGCATGCCGAGGCAGGTTCTGTGATGCAATGCCTGGGCAATCTTCCAGCCGGTCATCAAGGTGAAAGACACCTGACATTTTAAGACTTCTGCGCTGTTGAAGAGCAGGGGCTTGAGAGAAAGGACAGACACACTCTTTCCTCGTATATTGAGCCTGTGATACCACAACCTGCCATGAGCCATTGCAGAAGGATCCCCTGAGTGGCCGATGATGGTACCAAGCAGTGGATTCCATAGGACCTTTCCTTTCCATCCTTTGCTGGAAGGAGGCTAGTGACGCAACTGTCCTGATCTTTGCAACGTAAAAATAAACAACAGAGAAGTAAGGCTGGGGACACCTTCAAACGCTGGCTAGTCAAGGACAGCTGCCTGCCTGTTTTGGAGACCTGGGACACTGAGAGACTGAGGCTCACTGCAGTCGGCTGACCATGAACCTCTCGAAGCTAGAGCTTTGAGTACCATCAAATGACCACTTCGCTGATGTGAACATTAAGTACAGCCTTTCCAAGGCAGACCCTCTGAACTGCTCCTTCCCAGCCTTTGGTCTCCTGAGATGTTTGGGAAGAAGGAATTATCTGGGCTTTTGCAGAAACCACCCTCTGTACTGTTAACTTGCCTTCCATGTTCTCATTAGCCAGCTCCTTGGAGAAGGGCGATATTCCACATGGAAGAAATAAGGGCTGTGCACTGATGTGGATGGTTGCTCCAGTCAGGCCACAGTTCCTCTGGCGTCTGCCCTCCTGTAGGACTTGGCTGACTATTGCCACACCAAAGCCCTACTTAACTGGCCCATTGATGTATCCAGCACTCCGTGTTTCTCTATAAACTATACCAGCCCCTGCCTTTCGTAAGCTCATAGCTGATAGATCTTTTTCTGTATATCCACATGTTACGGACCCTCATGAAATTATTTAATTATAAGGTCGGTAAATCTTTGGAATATGAGTGTAAAAACCAAGATTGGTTATTTCTGCACAGGAAGTGGAATGCTTAAAAGATAGGCTAGAAGCAAGTTGCTTTTAGACAGAAATGTCACCATCAGATGACATATGGATGAGGCAATTGTGAAAGATCAGGGGACAAGACTATAAAAATCTGGGATACTCAGACTGTTTCACAAGAAGCCCAAACCCTGAATCACAGGTGATGCTCTTCGGGTGTGATGTGCACAACAGAGATGACCTGAAACACGAGTCGGGCTCGCTGTTTGTTAGAGTACAGTCATCCACATGTGAGTCTAAGAAAGTTAGACCCTTCCCGAGGTCACACAGCTAGTGAGCGGGGGGGGGGGGGGGGGGGGGGGGGGGCTGGGCTGGGCTTTGAATCCACATTGTTTGACTTCAAAGCCGAGCTCTCTTAACCCCTCTACTGCTTTTCTTCTTGATCCCCGTGTTAGTCTGGGAGAGGACAGGGAGCTGGTGCCGCGACTCCGGATTGGCCACAGTGAGAGTGGGGCTGTGGGAGCCCCAGGGCCTGCAGGCTGCTTGGGGGCCACATGTCAGTCAGGTATGTGGCGTGGGGTGGGTGGAATGCAGCTGGGACTGGGCCCCCAGAACTCTTCTGAGGTCAGTGGGGGAAGGGGACAGGGTCACATACCACAAGAGGTAAGATTTGGCGTGGATAAAGCAGATACGTTTTGGAAAAAGATTCCTGATAAAAATGTGTCACAGGGGTGACCTCCAGTCTGAAATTGATGTGTTTGGTGCATTTGGTGTGATTGGTGGTCATATGCCTGGGAACCACACACGGCCACCCATCTTAGATCTTTTAAACTTTAACCGGATGGGCGCAGGAAGCAATTTCATGCATCCGGTGTAGCAAGGACAGAGTGAGGGTTTTGTGACGCCTGTTTGGTGTGCGGTGTCACCCATCTTCAGAGACGCTTTGGGGCTGTCAGTGCATTGCTGGCCTGCGTCCAGATAGAAGTCACGAGCTGCTGGGCGGTCGGAGGTCACTTACTCCACCGCCCTGTTCCTCTGAGCTCTCGTGGGTCCCACAAAGGAGCCCTTCCTAACTCCACCCGCGGTGGATCTTCTGTGCCTGGGGTCTTGCCTCACGTGGACTTTTCCGCCTCCCTTTCATAGCTGTTTTTACAGTTGAACATAAGCTGCCTCTGGTGGAATTAATGTGTCCCTAAGGCTGCAGGGGAGGGAGTTAGTGCCTGTTGACTTTGTGGGGAATGTCAGCCATGTGTTTTGAAAGTAATGTTTCTTTAACGGCGAGTGGAGTATTTTCTTGGTCACATCAACAGGAGGCTTCTATTGCCTCTGTGCTTAGGAAGCCGGGGGTGGGTGGCGAGCTTAGCCCCCTCTCCTAGCCGCTGCTGGTACGGCTGAATATGTCACCTGTAGCTTCTCAAGACCCCGCACCAAGTTCAGCGAGCCCTCTTATGGGAAAAGGTCACAATTTCCCCTTGGCCGGTGGTTCTCGACAGGGGCCATTTTGCCCCCCCCTCCCCACCCTGGCAAATGTCTGGCGACATTTCTGGTCATCACGACTTGGGGTGTGTTTCACCCAGCAGTGCTCAGGGCAGCCCCGTGCAACAAAGGATTTGGTCCAAGATGTAGGCAGTGTTGGGGTCGACAAACCCCGCAGTAGGTGGGGGGCCCTGTCCTGTTGAGCCCTCTCCTGCAGAGGCCTCAGAGAGAGCCCTCCTGTCCAGTGGTTCTTTCTGACTGCTAATCAGGCTTCCCAACAACATGAGCCCTCAGAGGGCCTCCGGGACGCACAGTGACTTATTGTCACCCTGCGCTTCGACTCGAGCGATTCTTAAATCTTGCTCCCCCCTCCCCCCTTCTGCCGCAGAAGCTGGGCCTGACAGACTGGCTTTTCAGTCCTCCCTGGCCACCTGCATGCTGTAGACCCCTCCATGGCCTGTGCATTAGTCCCCTGCTGCGTGGGGAGACGGAAGCCGCCTGCAAATGAGGCAGCGTGGGCGGATGGGACGATGCCACTGGGTGTGCACCATGGTCCCGCCTTTGCAAAGCCACTGTGGCCAGTTGCGTTCTGAAGGGTATAGCCCTATAGGACTTTGTTGCGGGGGGGGGGGGGGGGGGAGGAGGGAGGGATGATAGCAGCTCCTTATTTTCCCTTATCGTCCCCAAAATGGCATTAAATAGTTTGCATTCTGTTATTTTAGCGTGCCTCTTTGTCCTCAGTTGGGAATGTCTCCAGCTTATCATAGTGGGAAAGGGCCTTTCAGTATCAGTAAACGTGGGGCTTGGATCTTGGCTCTGCGCTTCCCAGCCCTGTAGCCCTCAGCAAGTTAGCGAACTCTCCTGAGCTTGTTTTTCCATTTATAAAATGGGGATGAAAATACCAACCCCACAGGGATGCTGCAAAGGTTGCATTCCTTTGCCTCATTTTGTAGCTATCCCTGCCTGACAGTCTGCTGGCCCCTTAAGGGTCAGACCCTTGTTGTCCTCTTCAGAATCACTTTAAAATTCTTGCTGCATGGTAGATCCCCATTATGGGTGCATTGAGTCTTCCAGAAAGATAGGTTGAAGTCCTCCCCGCTCCACCCCACCCCACCCCCCCCAGTATCTGTGAATATGACCTTATTTGGACATAAGGTCTTTGCAGGTGTAATCAAGCTCAGGTGAGGTCATTAGGGTGGGCCCTAATCCAGTGTGGCTGGTGTCTTTAGAAGAAGAGAGAAATTTGCACACAGACACATGCAGACACAGGCACAGATGCCTCATGTGAAGACGGACACACAGGGGAGACCGCCACTCGAAAATGAAGACACAGTCGGGAGTGAAGCTTTGACAAGCCAGGAATTGCCTGGAACCACCAGAAGCTGGGAAGAGGCAGGAAGGATTCTCCTTTGCAGGTTCCCAGGGGAGCATGGCCCCATCAGACTCCTGGCCTCTAGACATGTGAGGACAGTACGTTGTGGCTGTGTTAAGCCTGCTGGTTTGGGGTGCTTGGTTACGGAAGCCCCAGGAAACTGGTGCACCACTCAGCAAACATTTATGGAATTTTTAAGTGTCTTCAGGTGCAAACCATAGTATTCTGCCCCGACATTCGTACTTTGCTAGTCTAGCCTCTGGACCCTATTCTTTTTTCTCCACTGTTGGGCTCCTTTGCAAACCATCCAATTTAGATCACTGACTGATTTTGTGCTACTTTATTATGAAAAACCTTTGCTTGTTACAGGAGAAAGCTCTTACATGTGCCACATGGAAAAGAATTAAGATTTTTGCCATAAAGTGTATCTACATCCGCAGCCACTGGAGACCGTTATTTCTTTCAGCAGCAGCTTGCTTCCTGGTGCTACGGGGAAGCACGGGAGGCCCTTGCTCCCTGCTCTTTTCTCCTTTCAACTGGCGAGAAACAAAACCAAATCAAAGTGGCTTTAAAAATAAGGAGATGTGGGGCCCCTGGGTGGCTCAGTCCGTTAAGCGTCTGACTTTGGCTCAGGTCGTGATCTCATCACGGTTTGTGAGTTCGAGCCCCATGTCAGGCTGTCTGCTGTTAGCTCAGAGCCCGCTTTGGATCCTCTGTCCCCCACTTTCTCTGTCCCTCCCTTGCTCATGCACACTGTCTCTCAAAAATAAACATTAAAAAAAAAAAAAAGGAGATGTATGCTCTTACAAAACAGGAGCTCTGGGTCCAGAGGAAGACCAGGCTGTGTGTGTTAGTTTCAGAGGACGGGTCTCATCCTGAGGCAGGTGTCCCCATGGCCATGATGATAGGTGACTGCAGTAACTGGGCACCCTGCTTCTGTTTACATCCTGTGGTGTCTCTTTGTTGTGTTGATGTTCAGATCAGGGTCTTTTCCCCACAGGCTTCTACGACAACCTCTCCTCCTTGTCCCATCCCTAGACCAGCCACTGCCAGGAGTGGGGGGTGGGGGTGGAATTAGATCATTGGCCCAGACTTAACCAGCTGACAATCCATAGGCTCTGGTGAGACACGCATTGCCCCTCTGCACTCTCCAAATGAGCAACTCGTATGCAGTGCTGGTAGGCAGGGTAATGCCTCCCCAAAGATGTCTACATCTTCGCCCCTGGAGCCTGTGACTATGTTACCACAGTGTAAGGCAAAAGGACTTTGCAGATGTGATTCAGTTAAGGATCGTGAGACGGGGAGATTATCCTGGATTCTCCAGCTGGGTCTGTGTACACAAGGATTCTTATAGGAAGCAGGTAGAGAGAATCAGTGTCCGAGAAGATGTGAGAACAGTACAGAGGTCAGAGAAGACAAAAGATGCTAAGTAGCTGGCTTTGAAGATATTAGAAGAGACCACAAGCCAAGGGATGCAGGCAGCCCCTAGAAACTGGAAAAGGCAAGGAACAGATTCTTCCCTGGAGCCTCTGGAAGGACTGCAGCCCTCCCAAGGCCTTGATCTTAGCCCAGTGAAACAGATTTTGGACTTCTGACTTCTAAAACTATAAGATTATAAATGTGTGTTGCTTTAAGTCAGTAAGTTTGTGGTAATTTATTACAAAAACAATAGGAAGCGAATATACCATTCTCTCTTTAGATTGAGCTCGCATCAGTATAGATCTTTTCTAAGAGAAGAATCTCCTGTTGATGTTGGACATTGTATAGTGTGCACTTATAACACACACCAAGATTTATGGATTAAAGAAAAGACAAACCCAGTCCGTGGTCCTGCCTCCAGGTAGAGCCAGCGTGGTGATTTGCTCCCAGAATGGTAAATGTTGGTTCCTTCATCCGGCACCAGTGCTGGGTACAGGCAGCACAGAAACGAGTAAGAGCTTGTCCTCACTCACAGGCTCCTGAGCGTCTCAACCCAGCCGTTTGATTCCATAAATATTCTCACTGTCAAGTCAGAGCCCTTCCACATGTCTGCTCTGTCTTTGTAGCTACAGCCGGTTTCCTCTGAAAGCTCTTTCGAACTTGCTGATTTTTTTTTTTTTTTAAGTTTTAGCCAGGGTCAGGAAGAGCATGAGATGTTAAGCACCTCCACACATAGAGCTATTTTTAGGATGCCCCATGTTGCTTAGATCAGCAGTCCCTCCAGCGGCTGGGTCCCGGGGTCCACAGAGGATGTCATCTGCTCTGTGCCAATTGGACAGAGACAACTGCCATTTGGAAGTTTTCTTTGCGGTTTTTATTTCCTCCCCTCTCAGGGTTTCCTGTGCCGCAGGGTCCGGGGGTGAGCACAGACAGCATGTTTAGAAACTGCTGGTTATCGCACTGTAGGTCAGCTGTTTCTGGGAAGCATTGGGCTTTCCTGGAGATGACACGTGACTGGTGGCCGTCTATGGAAAATGTCTGGGAAGGTGAGAGAAAGAATGGAGCAGAGAAATGGGGTGAAGGAACCAACCTTGAGGTGATCATTTCCAAGCCTAGAAATCAATCTGGAGGAAACTGAGGCATAGGTTGTCAGTGAGGCAGCTGCCCACCACTTAGCTCTCAGTGTTAGCCTAGCAAGGATTGGAGCTCAGTCCTCTGGGACCAGTTCGACATTTCTAGGGTCCGGAACCAGAATTTAAGAGCGGGGCTTTAAGGGCCTAACACCCATAATAGCGTGTCGCTAAGTAAATTCAGCGGGATTCATTCTAGGCTCTCCGTCCTGCCCCTGCCTACCTTCCTGGGTCTGTAGTAAACGCTGTGTGTCGGGTGGTTAAATGCATAGGCTCTGGAGCTTGAGTCTGGGTTGGAATCCCACTTACTGACAGCGCGACCCTGGACAAATTCCACAAGGCACTGATGGAAACGGGGGTAATCATACTAGCACAACCAAGATTTTGCAGGATTGAATGAGTTCATGTGTGCACAGCGCTTACCCCAGGGCCTGGCACAGCCTAAGCTCTATACAGATGCCATACCTTCCCACGACCTTAAACACCACCGTCCTGCATTTTAGGTAACTACGTGCTATGACAGGGTACGTCTGTGCTCCATGCTTTATTTGCCCTGCTCCCTACAATGAGATTTTGCTTCCAGTTTTTCTTGTCGTCAACAACATTTCGATGACTGTCCTCATAGGTGGGGATTTGCTTTCGTCCTTAATTGTTTTCTCTGGTTAAATTTCTAGAAGTAGGTTTGCCAGGTCAAACAGGGGACTTGTCTTGAAGGCTTTTCTGGATAGACACGGCCAAATTCTCCTCCAGAAAAGTACTCGTTTACACTCCTTCCAGCAGTGAATGAGTGTGCCGGTTTCCTTGCATGGCCGGGTTATTAACTTTGAGTCAAATGAAGGCCCAGGAAAAATAGGAGATATTTCCCCGGGGATAAAGTGTTCCTCGTCCCTGCTTATAAGCAATAAAGGCTTAGGAGAACCTGTAGAGAGCCCAGGAGGCAAGTAGTGCGCATGCAAACAGCGCCCTCTACTGGTTTTCCCGGGTGGAGCATGGTGAGCTGCAGTAGATGGGGATGCCCAGGTGGTTTCTAACTCCAGAGTGGCTGCAGGTGCCAGCAGCTAAAGGGCAACATTTTACCAAGACTTTCGGCCGTTTAAAAAGTCAGCCTCCGGTGACCTTTAGGTCTTGCTCAGGTTCTCTTACAGCAGTGCTTCTTCTCAACTGGGATTTTGCTCCCCAGGGAACACTGTACTGCCTGGAGACACGTCTAGATGTCACAAAATTGGGGGCTGCTACTGATTTGTGGAAGGTCAAGGCCAGGGATACTGCTAAACATGCTACAATGTACAGGATAGCCACCCCCCCAACAAAGAATCATCTGACTGACATGTGGGTAGTCTTCAGGCTGAGAAACCCTGTGAGGTTTTTTTTTTTAAGCTTGCTTATTTTGAGAGAGAGAGAGAATGAATGAATGAATGAATGAATGAATGAATCCCAAGCAGGCTCCGCACTGTCAGCACAGAGCCTGATGCAGGGCTCGATCCCACGAATCATGAGATCATGATCTGATTGAAACCGAGAGTCAGACACTTAACCAACTGAGGCACCCAGGTGCCCCTGAGAAACCCTGTTTTAGAGGAGTGGGAGAATTGTTCTAGAAGACTTCTCTTTTCAGACTAAAATATAGAAATATTCATATTGAATACTTATTACTATTAACACTAATTTATTTGGTTCTGGAAACCTGCTAGTTTTGCAGAATAAAATGGCAAATAAGAGGAACTGAAATAGCACATTGACCTTTCTAGAAGAGAAGGCAGAGGGGGAGATACGAACCATAATAACATCACCAGCACTAATAAAGGAGGGAATTTCTTTCCCGTTAACTTGGCTTCGTTAAACCTACCATAAATGCCTACAGCTTTCCCTTGAAGGCCTTGTCTGTGAAAAATAGTGCTTCATGTGACATCCCCCCTCTCCAACTTCATGAGCCCCAATGTTTTCATAACATTTATAATTGAGCTTTTCCAGTGCTTGGTGCAGAATTCCCATCTGTAGATGTGACGTGCTCCCCACGCCCAAGTAAGTGCTGATTCGGGCATTGTTTCTTGGAGGGGGCAGGAAGGGCGCTTCACAAATAGTCTTAAAGAGGGTGTGCCTGAAGGGAGCGGCGTGACCAGAATTTCGGAAAATAAAACTGAATTACAGCTTACATTGACATTTGTTCAGTGTGGGACCCCCTTTCACTAGTGCTACCCAACCCCCTCAGAAAATGCTCCCTTGTTTCGTTCTGCTTTGGCCTTGCTAGTCTCTGAATTACTCGTATTCTAGAATATGTATCTTGAAACAATTAGCCGGAGTAGCCTTGTTAGCTGTTCTAAATAACGTGAAGAGGGTTATTTTGCCAGAAGTGGAAAACAGAACAAAACAACAGCTTTTCCTTGAAAGTCAGGATACTATTTTGATCATTTTCCTTGGGAAGTGTTTTTCAGATTGTAGGTCATGATCCAGTAGTGGGTTGGAAAACCAATTTCTGGGTCACAGCATTTAAAGAAAATCAGATAGAATAGAAAATGTTACTGGGCATTGCATACAGTAAAAGTAACTTCTATTTTGGTGATTATAGGAAAATGTGTCACCCTGTGTGTGTGTGTGTGTGTGTATGCGCACACATGCGTGGTGAGAAGCAGTGGCTTGGGTTTTATCACATGGTGAAATATGGCTTGTTTTCAAATTATTTCATTCTCTTTTCAAGAGTTCAGTGATTCTGGGGCACCTGGGTGGCTCAGTCGGTTAAGCGTCTGACTCTCAGTTTCAGCTCAGGTCATGATCTCATGATTTGTGGGATCGAGCCCCGCATCAGGCTCTGTGCTGACAGTGCGGAGCCTGCTTGGGATTCCCTCTCTCTCTCTCTCTCTCTCTCTGTCCCTCCCCCCACTGGCACTGTTTCTCTCAAAATAAGTAAACTTAAAAAAATTTTTTTTAAGGATTTCAATGATTCCAGTGTGTCTCCTGCCCTCAACTTTGCGTGTGTTTCTGTTTCAGGTGGTACCAGGGAGATCGGTTCTGCCCTGACGAGGATGTGCATGAGGCACCGAAGCATAGAAGCCAAGCTGAGGCAGTTTTCGAGGTGAGGAGCATATCCTGCCCCGATCGCGTGCCCTTGCTGGTTTCAGGTTAAGGAGGCAGTGACTCACCTGCCCACCCGAAGCAGCAATCATCTCCCCGTAGCATCGAAGTCCCCACTGCCCATCGCTCTGCTCGCTCATTGAACGAGTATTCGTTGGTCGCCCGCTGCATGCCAGCACTGGCCTGGGTGCTGGGAATGTGGCGGACAACCAGCCTGCCTGGGTCCCTGCCCTCGTGGATCCTGCACCCCACTTTGGGGGTCTTTCTCTGTGCTCCTGTGTGTCTCTGCTCACCCTCCGCTGGTGGAAGAGCGGTGCAGCCGCCCCCTGCAGGAGCCCCTGGAGGAGAAGCTGTGGGCCCACCCTCCATGGAGGACAGCGGTAGCGATCGAGCGCCCCGCGCTGCCAGCATGGGTGGAAATGGCAACGGCTGGCACGAGGATGTGGAGTCACCCGTGTTCCAGTCAGTGGGAGGGAGGGGGGCATTCTTCCAAGAAGATGGGCAGAATTCACCACTCTCATACCATTCTGCTTTACGGATAGCGTTCTGCTTTACAGATACGCCCAAGTGAGATGCCTCTGACCCTGGCCCTGGCTGGGCCACTGTGGGAGGTGGCAGAATGTTTTGGGAAGTGCCTGGTCTTGGAGATGGCCAGGCCTGGGTTTGAGCCCTGGACTGGCCGTTCAGGCGCTGGAATCATGCAGGAATCATAGCTACTATAAAATGGGGATAATGGTCTCTAAAGGGTTCTTGTGAAAATTAATGAAACATCTACACATTTCCAGCAGAAAGTGCCTGGATAGCAGGTGATGACATGTGCCTGCCTTCCCTCCTGCAGGCTCCTGGGTGGTGCTCCCCAGACCATGTAGCACCTCCTCTCACGCTTGTCTCCCGGGTTTATTTGCAAGCCTGTGGTCTGCACATTTGAGTCATGAGGGGACACCAATTCAACAACCATGATTTATTGAGCATCTACTGTGTGCCAGGCACTATCTTAGTTAGGGAGTGTGGGGTGTAGCACTAAATAGGACCATGTCCTGTTCTCATGGGACTTACGCTCTGGGCACTATGTACACGTGACATGACGTCAGGGGCTGCTGAATGCCACCAGGGGAGGCACACGGAGAGGAGACGGGTGGTGGCCATTCGACCCTGGGTGGTTAGGGAGCGAGTATATTCCAGAGAGAGATCTGAACAGACACCTGGAAGAAATAAGGGAGTGAGCTGTGTTGATGGCTGGAGGGAGTGTGTATGAAGGGGGGAGTGCCACGTAGACCCTGATGAGGAAAAGAGGGAACTGTACCGAGAACTTGAAGGTTTTCAGGAGGCTCTGTGATCAAAAGGCAGTCTGAGAACACCTTCTTAGTACATCTCATCAGTGCAATTTAGGCAATTTATGGGCACTTTCTAATTTTCCTACAGGATCTCTGTAAATGTCAGAATGTGTCCATTTTCCTTCCATTACACAGACAAAAACCTCGGGGGTCCATGCCTTGCATGA
Source organism: Panthera tigris (assembly GCF_018350195.1). Lineage (NCBI taxonomy): Eukaryota > Metazoa > Chordata > Mammalia > Carnivora > Felidae > Panthera > Panthera tigris. The sequence continues at coordinate 66,946,996 of NC_056676.1, read as the reverse complement.
TTCCTCTGGGTGGGGAGCTGCCTTTCCACGTGCTTATGTGTGATCTGTTTGGGACCCTGCACAAAATACAGGGAGTCCCTGGGGATACCCTCTGATCCCAGAGCTCATCATTCAGCTTTTCTTTCTCCAGGCTGTCCACAGTTAGCCTACAGTCATGACCATAATCCTGAATGCACATCAGACTCATGTGGCTCTTTTATGTATGTGTGTGTGTGTGTGTGTGTGTGTATGTATGTGTGTATATATATACACATATACATATATGTATATACGTATATGTATATGTACAAATATATACATACATATACATATATATGTATATGTGTATATATATACATATATATATATATATATATATATATATATATACGTATATATATAGTGTATTTATTTTGAGAGAGAGAGTATGCGGGCAGGGGTGGGGTAGAGAGAGAGGGAGAGCAGGCTCCAGACTGTCAGTACAGAGCCAGATGTGGGGCTCGAACCCACGAACCATGAGATCATGACCTGAGCCCAAATCAGGAGTCAGATTGCTTAACTGAGTCATCCAGGCACCCCTGGCTTTTTAAAAATTAGTAATAACGGGGTCCCACCCTCTAAGTTCATGCCAGGCATTAGGTATGGGGTGCAGCCCTGGCGTCCTTGCCTTTTTAAAGCTCTCCAGGTGCTTCTGTTGTGCAGCCAGAGGGGTGACCCCGCTGGTCTGCATCCGTGCTCGTTAATACAAGAGTCAGAAGATAAGCAGGGGAAACAAGAAGAGATGTTGCTCCAACCAGTCATGCTTATGGCTTCCTAACAGTCTCTGGAGAGCGTTCTGAGAATAAGGTTGTTACGAAATGGAGGGATTTGGGTGTGAACTTGGGCTTAGTATACTGCCTTGTCTTGCATCATGAAATCCTTGATTTAGGTAGTTTTGACAGCCAAGTGTAAATCTTGACAACAGAATGTATCTAATTTCTTCTTTCTTTTTGGTGAAAGCGCTTTAATTGATTGTCTGATAAACCCGCTTCAAGAACAGATGGAAGAATGGAAGAAAGTGGCTAACCAGCTGGATAAAGACCACGCAAAAGGTACAGGGGGGCAAGCTGTCCTCTGCGTAGTAGTACGCGTGTTCCGAGCAGAGGCACGGGTATTGCCGGCTGCCGCCTGGTGCCTCTGCTGGTGTCATCCTAAGGGCCCACTCTGTTCCCATGTCTCCTGGAGGCATTTCTGTGTTGGAGAATAAGGAGTCAAAAGTGATCCCATGAAACATCCCCCCGTTGCTGAGAGCCCAGATTCTTGGTGGTATTAATTGCGATCAGGTAAATTAAATGTGAATTGCCAAAGATTCATACTTCAGGCATCACAACACATCTTGACAACCAAACTTTTAATGATACAAGCTATCCTTGGGTCTCCTGTCCAGAACCGCCACCTTCTTTTTTTTTTAATTTTTTTAAAATGTTTTTCTTTATTTTTGAGAGAGAGAGAGAGAGAGCGTGAGAGAGCAGGGGAGGGGCAGAGCGAGAGGGAGACGCAGAATCTGAAGCAGGCTCCAGGCTCTAAGCTGTCAGCACAGAGCCTGACACGGGGCTCGAACCTGTGAACCACGAGATCATGACCTGAGCCCAAGTCGGACGCTTAACCGACTGAGCCACCCAGGCATCCTTAGAACTGCTGCCTTCTTTGGAAATGCTTCAGCAAACATGTCCCAGTCCCTCGTGTGCCGGCCACCGGGGGCAGAGTGGTCCAGACAGACACCTCCCAAGCCGGTCTTCCTGGAACCCATGGGTGGGAGTGCTGGCATCGTGGCAGGGGCAGGAGCCATTCATTGCTGGGAGGCTCATAACTGCAGTAAAGTGTCGGGGAGAGAAAGCTCATGGGTGGATCTGAGGGGAGTGAACCAGAATGAAAGGGTTGGCTAACAGTGGATCGCATGAGCACGTGACGGAGGTGTCTGATTGGTGGCATGGCACCAGCAGGGAGGGAGGCATCGGGGAAGGCTGCAAGGGAACTAGAGCAGTTGGCAGTCAATTGAATGCATACCAGGGCAGCAAAGGAGAGAAGTGTCAGAGGCAGCTGTCATTTCAGACGTCTGAATCTGGGTGATGGAGGTGCCAGCAACAGAAATGAGAAATCCAGGAATAGGTGGAGACCCGTAGGGGAAGCGGAGGTGGTTGTCAGGGGAATTGTGGTGTTTGTGGGTCGCCCCCTCCTCTGGGGGGTCTGGTGCCGGCCTTGGTGTTGATGTGAGAATGAGGCTAAGGCAGCTGGGCGTTTCGCAGTTTCTTCCCCCCTGACACCGTCTGATTTCTCACGCTATAGTCTTCAGTGCTCTTCTCTGAATGGTAACATCTGGCCAGTGTTTTGCTACATGGGTTCTTTTTTGAGCAGAGCACTGCAAACTGGGGGCCTTGGGAAAGCAAATCCTATTCTTCAATTTCCTGACACGAGCTGAGAAATTGTGGATTTTTCACTTTTAGTAAAGTATTCCCAAATGATGTCTTTCCTCACAGCTGATATGAGTGAATTCTATCAGGAAAAGACCATGGTGCATTTTGTTGGTTTTCATGTGAATAACCCCTTCAGCAGGAGATTTTTACCATATAGTACCCTGATTAAGCTGTTTATTGCGTATCATTGTTCATTCTTTCTGTGATGAAAGTAATGGTTGTTCCTGAAAGATTTTCTGTTGAGCAAGGTGGTAAAATTATTCAATAATTCTTCTTTCTCTTAGAATATAAAAAAGCCCGCCAAGAGATAAAAAAGAAGTCCTCAGATACGCTGAAACTGCAGAAGAAAGCAAAAAAAGGTAACTCTACAAATTCTGCTTTGCATAGTGTTACTTTGGGGAAATGAACATGTGCTTGATTTGTCTTTGAAGCAGAAAGCATTCGATTCAGACTTCCTTGCCTGTGACAGCCCTGGAGAACAGGAGCAAATAGAATCCATCTGAATTAAAGTTCTCAAGTGCAGAATATCTATTAATTTGAGGCCCTTGCAAAGTTGTGCTTGACTTGTTCCCTCCCCCCACCTTTGTCTCCAAAATTTGACAGTTTCCGTGCCCTATTGTGCGTTGTAATGAAACCTATAAATTTCTTGGAAGCCTTGGGATAACGCATAAAAGCCTTCATGCAAATGTCCTCTAGTAATTATTACAGAAATTATGTCATTTTCTCCTCCATCTTTCACAGCCTATAATCTCCGAAACCCTTTATTAAGTCTTGTGAGAATGTTAGAAACGGCTGCAGTGGGAAGCTGGGAGCTGTTGTTGTATAGAGAGATTTTTCAGGGTGTTCGTGAGTCTGGGGGCTCTCTAGGGGACACCGGCCTGGTGCCTCGTGGCTGTCTGCCCACCTCCCTGCTGACTGTCCTCCACCAGCTGGCCCGCTGTCAGATACGAGACCCAACTCTGCTCTTCCAGCGTGGACTTCGAATGTGCACAGAAAAATCTAGCTACATCCACTTTGCAAGCATTTGTGATGTTTTACTAAGACCCAAAATGTAGGGACTCAAACTTGAGAAGGTGACATTCTTTCCAGACTGTTCTTCTTGATAACAAGTTTTTGAAGTTGTTGTCTCACAACTGATGAAATGTTTTGTTTTTCCCCTGAGGCTGCTCTGTGCTTAGTGTTTGTTTGGGGAAATTTTTAGGTAGAAATCCCCCAAACCAAATTTCCTCTTTTCCTTAAATGAGAGGTTCTCATTTGGTATTTGAGGAAAATACATTTGGGGAGATGGAGTAGTTTGGTGGACGGTGGGGTGAGGACTGGACAAAGTTTTAAAGCTTGGACATTTTTAAAAAATGCCCTCCTAGTTCTTGTGAAAAACCATAAGACCATTTCAAGATAAAGGCAGGAGAATTTAAATTTTTTTTTCTTTTTATTTATTTATTTTTTTTTGAGAGAAAGAGAGACAGAGCATGAGTCGGGGAGACGTAGAGCAAGAGGGAGACACAGAATTCAAAGCAGGCTCCAGGCTCCGAGCTGTCAGCACAGAACTTGACATGGGCTTTTGAACCCATGAGCTGTGAGATGATGACCTGAGCTGAAGTCTGACGCTTAACCGACTGAGGCGCCCCAAGGCAGGAGAGTTTTCACTCATAATCAGATGTTCTGTTAGTATTGGCCTCAGTTGTTAGTTTTGGATGTGTGTTCTTGGTCTTAGTGCTTCTTAAATGTACATTATATCTTCTCAGTGCACCAGGGAGCTAGTGTTGGACAACGAATGGGGTTTGTGGCCAGTAACATTTTAGTGTGTCCAGAGGTCAATGTTCATAAGTAAGCCAGTCATCCACTTCCATTGAATCTGGGGTCCCATGGAAGAACAGGTTGGAACCGAATTCCATGTAGTTGACAGCTTAGCAACTTTGAGATAGAAGGGATTTGGAAGGAAGGTCCAGGGGAGATACTTCCAGCTCGGGAAAGGTCTGGGAGTTTGGTGAAGAGGATGAGGGAATCAAAAAGGAGCTGTTCCAGAGCTGTCTTTCCAGAGGCCTTAAGTTCTTGGCTGCAGTGATAATCCTTTTATCTGAATGCTCCATGGAGGCTGAACTAGTCTTCATCTGTCACTCAAAGTCCCTGGCATTGTCCAATTAGCAGAATTTGGACCTACGGGGAAAGCCTGATGGGTTGATTACAGTGCCACACAAAAGGAAGTTTCTGGCAACTAGACTTGCCCAGCACTGGCTCGGGCTGCCTGGAGAGGATAATGAGCTCCCCTTTTAGGCACCCGGTAGAAAGTTTCAGGACACCTAGGGTGCTGGACTGGGTAACATGAAGAGATAGATGCTTCTGGTCCTGGGATTCAGAATAATTGGCATTGGTTGTGGGGCTTCGTGGGGCCCTTGGGCCTGAAGGTAGAGAGTGGAGGCTCTGACCAAGGGTTTCTGAAGCATCCATCCCTCAGCCCCTAGCCATGTACCTGGTGGTGTCAGGCACCATGTCCTTCCAGACAAGGTGGCCATGGTGGTGTAGTTACATCTATGAGCCAAGTCAGATCAGTAGCTTGGAATGTTCCAGATGATTTTCTAGTTACTCCAGAGTACAACCAGAAAGCAGTTTTTATTTCTATCCTTTATAATTTTTTTTTCTACAATATATAAGTGCATTTTATTTGACCTGAGTGCACACATTTGTGTATTTCTGGGGTGAATGGAACCTTCTAGAAGGTACCAGAGTCGTCATTCTGACTGTTTAGAATGGAGCGCTCTCCTGGAAAATGGGTAGCCTGAGAATGGAGCGGGAATGCTACAAGGGCCAGAAGAAATCTGGTTATCTGAGGCTTCGAGTTAATTTTTGGGTCTGGTTACCGGTAGTTTCCCTTTTCTGCCAGGACTCTTATAGAGGCATCTGCATCATCTCCCTCAAGTGGTCCCTTCCTGGACTCTTGGCTTATAAAGTGTTAGTAGTTCCTTCTGAGATTTACACCATATGTTGGGATAGACACGTGCTTTGGATACATTTTTTTTTTTTGTCCTGATAGAACTGAATCTGATAACCAAATAATCACTTACCTTTTAATGTGTTTTCAGGAGATCACCAAGCAGCATTCTGCCGTAACTTTTTAAAAAAAACTGTGATCTTTGATCTAAAAATTCTTCTGACTCTTTTTTTCAAAATTTCAAATTCCTTTGTGCATTTAACTTAAGCATGGTTGTAGCACTGCCTTTGACATAGGCAGACACATATGGGGTGCAATTTTTTTTTTAACATTTATTTATTTTTGAGAGACCGAGAGAGACTGTGAGAGTGAGCGGTGGAGGGGCAGACAGAGAGGGAGACACAGAATCCAAAGCAGCTCCAGGCTCCAAGCTGTCAGCACAGAGCTAGATGCAGGGCTCAAACCCACAAACCACAAGATCATGACCTGAGCCGAAGTTGGATGCTTAAGTGACTGAAACACCCAGGTGGCCCTGGGGTGTAATTTTTGTATGTGACTAATTTACCTTAATTTTTACTCTGCAGATAATCACCTTTTGTCACATGCTTTATTTAACTCTTTTTTTTTTTTTACTGTAATATAGAGTGGTAATTTATAATCTAAAGGTATTTAAATATTACCATCAAAAAACTTTGAATGTTTTTTGGTAGATTTGGCTAGATTTAATTTCAAAACCATTTCATTTTGTTTTAGATGTTTTATTTTTTTAAGATTTTTATTATTTTATTATCTTAGGGAGAGCACAGTGAGCAAGGGAGAGGGGCTGAGACAGAGAGAGAGAGAGAAAGAGAGAGAGAGAATCTTAAGCAGGCTCCAAGCTTAGTGCGGAGCCCAACTCTGGGCTTGATCCCATGACCCTGGGATCGAGACCTGGGCCAAAACCAAGAATTGGACTCAACTAACTGAGCCACCCAGGTGCACCTCAAAACCATTTTAAAACAACTTGGGAGGGGCACCTGGGTGGCTCAGCTGGTTAAGTGCCTAACTCGTGATTTCGGCTCCGGTGATGATCTCATGGTTCGTCAGTTTGAGCCCTGCGACACGCTTCATGCTGACAGCATGGAGCCTGCTTGGGATTCTCTATCTCCCTCTCTCTCTGCCCCTCCCCCTCCCGTCAAGGATAAATAAATAAACATGTGGAAAAAAACCAACTTGACAGATGCTCCAGCTGTGGATGAATGTACCCAGTTTTTGGAAGGCAGGTTCATTGAACACCTACCAGGAGTAAACTCCAGGCAGATGTTGGGGGCTACAGAGACGGTACCTGCCCTCTGGGAAGTTCCAGGCTGGTGTCCGGGGTTGGGACACAGGCAGAGCCAGCCTTATGGACAGCTGATGGGGAGAAGACACAGGCAGCAGGAAGGCAGGGACATGGTGTGGAGCTGGCCTAGTAGCCCACGTTCTGAAAGGCCTCTCATGAGTCCCCATCAAGCCCTGCTGTTTGATGTCAGCTCATGGCCCTTTGGGGTCCTGGGGTCGGCCATACCTTCACGGGCGAAGCGCGTGTGGACTGGGTGTGGGAAACATTTGACGGCATTTGCCTGCTTCTGCCGCTGTACTGCACGAAGTCAGCAACCTTCTCCTTTAACTCCCATGTTACTCTTAATTTAAATGTAAAAATTAATTATGGTAAAGCCTTCTGTTTCAATCTGTAACTACTAAAAGCTTATCAGGGACTTTCTTTGGGAGCGCTGAGACTGGAACATGTTGCTGGATTAACCCTTGAGCCTGACCTTTCTACAGATTCAATCTATCCTTTTCAGCCAGACCCTGCAAAGCAAATACTATAAACCTAACAAACAGACTCACAGAGTTCCAGACTAATACTAACAGTATTTGCTGTTAAGCTAAAATGTTAACTTTTTTTTTTTTCACCCTAGCTTAAGTTTTCTTCCTTGGGTTTCTCTAATTACTTTGCAAGTTATAATAAATTATACTTGAAGGATTTTCTTGATACCTTAATTGGCTTCTTTTGGGAATATAGTCATCTCTCTTCTTAGGAGCCGTCCTGTCCTCTCTAGGGGTGATGCTTACTAAGTAGGAAGATTTCTGTTTAGATGTGAAGGAAAGAATATGAGTGAGTCAGGGAAGGGAACCTGGGCGCACGGCTGTTGGTGGAGGTGGGTTTAATTGCCCTAAAACAAAATTCGGTGGCCAGCCTCGGACTGTTTAACACATGAAAGAAGGGTAAGCCTGCTGCTCGAATACCAGTTTGACTTTATTATTTTCCTTTTTGTGTCAATTGTGATTCCTGCACTTTGTCACCGTGCACCCCCCGCCAGTGGACGCTCTCGGTAAGTGTACCATCCTGACTCTCTGGTGGCTGGTCACGATGTGGTCCTTGCTGTGGGCTTTCCATGGTTGTCCAGACCTATGCTAGTTGCCCAAGTTTTCCTGCCGGCTCAGAGCAATCAGTTGTGCCTACTTAATTTTCCATAACTAAGAAAATCCTGTGTGTGTGTGTGTGTGTGTGTGTGTGTGTGTGTGTGTGTGTGTGTGTATGTGTGTGTAATCATTTTCTTTCTGCGGTGTTTAGCCCTTTCACGGGTTAGCCCAACACCCTGAGGGCCTTTGCATCACCATAATTCAGTATTAGACTTATGGAAAGAAGAAATACAGAGTGATTTGCACAGGAAATAAACGTATTTATACATACATATATACCTGAGATATATATGTATATGTGTATTTATATCACAAACAAAATATGTAGAACTGCACTAAATAACCCCTCATAATAATTCCCAAATCAGATTTGGTTGCATTAAGCTAGCAAAATGTCTTTATACTTTGTCTCCCTGGGACCATATAGTTCTTTTCAAAATGAATAATCCATAAAAAAAAAAAATCGAAAGTATTTCTTATTTCAGCAGAGTTTGTGCAGTGTTTCATTTCAAAGGTATCAGATCTTCAAATTCAATAATCAAAATGATTCTTCTTGCCTAAATGTTGAACCTCATTCTCCGGGTGATCTGCTTTTGGAGTCTTGTGGCTGTCCCTCTGTCTCAGAAAGGTCTGTCCGTGCGGCATCCGTGTGATTTATCCTTGCCTTGAATGTGCTTGAGTGTTCTCTGAGAACATTTTTACTGAACAGCTCCAGAGAGGTTCTTGAACTGGAATCTGTCATCCACGACAAACCCAAACGACATAGGTCTCCTATGACCGGTGGGGCCGAGATGGTCCCCAACTTTATAAATGATGATCTTTTCCAGTCCTCAGTGTTGTGATTATGAAACAGTTTGAACATTTTTTAGTGTACTTTTGGAAGGAAGGTAAGACAGCCCCTTTTGGTTTTTTGCTTACTGTGATAAGATTTATATAACATAAGATTCACCGTCTTAAAGGCTTGTGGTCCATTCACAACGGTGTGCAACTATCACTACTAATTCCAGAACATTTGTGCCACCCCGAAAAGATACCCCCTGCCTTTTGAGCAGCTGCTCCCCATTCCCCCTGCCCTCAGCCCAGGACACCTACCTGTCTGCTTTCTGACTCTATGGATTTACCTCTTTTGGACATTTCATATAAAGGCATCTGTACCATGTGTCCTTTCGATGACACAGAGTTTTACTAGAACTTTTTGTAAGAGTCTGGGGTGAGTCAGTCTGTGGCGTAAACTGCATGGTTTATTCATTTTGAATGATGGGCAGCAGGGTTGGGGATGAGGAGAGAAATCGCACAGCCCTTTGGCTCTGTCACTTACATGCGGCTCATCTCAGGAAAAATCACGGCTCCCTCTGTTTCTTACTCAAGCAAGGTTCACAAGGCTAAGCCACAGTGATATGTAATCATAGCAGTAAACTCAGGCGTAAAAGACAGAATTAAGCAATATGTCTTGAAGCCCTCATAAATTTTTTTTTACAAGTTTTAAATCATTTTTGAACCTGAACGTCTATATTTTAACATAGGTTCTCAGTAATGAAAGTGTCCTGGTTTGACAAGAGAAAAAAAAAATATTTATACAAAACCCTCCTTTGATCCAGTTAGAAGTATTTACCTTGAACCCCAGGTTTCTGCATAAGCGTGGTTCCTGAGGGAAGGAATTTACAACTCCAAAAGTATTCCACCAGGCGTATACCGGCCCCTCAAGGAATTGAGACTCTAGTGGGAGTAAACCACCCTGTTTAATCTGGTATGCTCAGTGCCGTGATGAGTGTGAACAAAGGGTCTAGCGATGGGCAAAGAAGAAGAAACCCAGCGAAGCTTGGAGTGGAAGGTGATGGGAAGATGGAAAGGGGTCAGCCGGTGGAGAATAGGGTGGGGGACGTTCAAGGTGGAGGGGCAAAGCATATGCCAACACATGGTCGTCACCATTTAGACGCAAGCACCAGAACCATGGGAAAAGGTGACCATGTTGCAAAGGGGCACCCTGAGGGCAACTGTGTGCACTACCCTGAGTCAGCTTTTCAGGAGTACCCATAGGGGAACCACAGGGATCCCGCCTGCTCAGCCTCAGCTGCCTGGCCACCCTGACCTGCCTCTAGATGGTTCTATCACTGGGCCTTATTTCTGCTCACACCCCGAACTGGACTAAACTTCTCCGCCATCAGCGTCTGTTTCACCAGGAGCAGTGGTTTTGATGTCCTGTGGCCACATCAAGTGCATGCGCACATTCCCATGTGTGTTTCTTCTGTACCTACAGAACCAGCAGAAACCGCTCTAAGAACACCCCCTGAGACTGTAGTCAGTGTGGGTCATTCTCCCCGTCTCCGTGGTAAAAAGTTGGATGTGTCTGGGTCTCCTCCAGGCACCCCTGCCTTTGGTTCTGGGAAGAGGAATAATTCTATAAGTCCTCTTCCCCGGAGGGAATTCCCACCTAAAAATCTAAAGTCTGAGCTGTTAGCGAATCACCTGGCTTTGTTGCCCCACACGGGCAGAAGACCTCTTTCCTCTGTTCTGCTGCTGGGTAGGAGGGATAAACGGCCGCTCAGAAGCCGGTGTGGCTGGCATGAGGGGACCTGCATGGCTGTCAACCACGAGCGTCATGGATGGGGCCTCTGAAAGTCATCAGGAATCGCCATCCCCTTTAGGAGCTCCTGGGCCACTGGAATCCATATGGAGCTGAGAGCCCACCCTGGTTGCTTCTTGCTGTCCAGGTCCTAAGACCTGGTCCTGGAAGGGGGGTGGCAGAGCCTAGAAAACTCTGGATACCCCCTGTGGTCACCACCTCACTAACACGAGTCGACTGTCTGCAGAGCAACAACCAGTCTAACATCCTTCCTAAATCCCACCCCTCCTAAATACTGCCCTCGGTGGTGTGGGGCTGGCGAGTGGTCCAGACTGCTTCCCCGACCTGTGCTCACACCTGTGCAAATGGTAGAAGTGGACCTTGGGCCTGAACAGATGATTGTTCCCTGCAGAAACTAAAGCTGGAAAAGTTCCTTCTGAAGTCAGGGGTCGGGTGTTGGCCTCGGCCTCCAGAGGTGGCTTGACCACATGCAGCCTCGAGATCTGTCTGGGTATTTGCACCCAACTGTAACTCGGTCGGGAAGGTTGAGTCACGGCTTCTTTCCATGCTTGGGGAAGGCATTATAGGAGCACACACATTTAATTATGCAGCAGATAATTGAATGGGTACAAGCCCTACTTAATGGGGAAACCTGTGTGAAATGGACAGGGAAGGGCTTTGTAATAATGAGTCAGCACAAGGGAGCCATGGCCTGACGAACGTTCTGGCTCTGGGAAGCCCCAGGTAGAGCAGCGGGCAGAGCGGGAGAGAAAGGGGCAGCCTTGGCGAAAGCAGGAGTGATGGAATTTTCCTTTTTACACCTTGTGTGGCATTCGGAAGCTGTCCCTGCCTAGAATCACTTGAGACCTTGGAATTGAACCCTGGAAAACTCCTTCAAAGGGCTATTGCATTTGGAGAAGAAAGCAGGTGGTCCTCAGAGGCCGGGAGGTTCGTTGGCCATATTTCACAACTGAGAATGTAAGTAAAGACAGGCCACGCAGACACCACCAGAGGCCCAGAGCTGCGAACCCCCTTCCTGTGCAGAGCTGGTCTCCGAGGAAAGCCTCACCCCGACGCAGCCCACCAGGTGCCTTGCCCGTGACTCTGGTCAGCTGATGGCTGACCTCAGGAGGCTGAAATTCTGAACTGTCTCTTGCACGGTGAGACCGTCATCTCGGTGTGGAGCACCTGGCTTCCCAGTGGCTACATTCAGAAGCCGAGGGAGAGGTATTTACAGTGGCGTGGAGAGGTTACAACAGAATCCCAGCAAAAAGGCCAAGAATTTAAAGAACAGCTTGCTTGGAGAAACGGATTCCTTGTACAATCTGGTTTTCATCTATGTAGCGAACATTCAGTGGCTGGTGCGGTGAGTGGGGGGTGGATGGTAGGTGTGCCCCTCTAGAGCTGCAAGCCGTCCTTGGTTTTCACGGGGCTAATTGGTTCACATCTGGTGTGCTATCTCTCGTTCATATCCGTTCTCTGGGAAGGCTCCGGATGAGCCCTGGGAAGCCAGCCCGTTGAGGAGAGGGGTGTGAGTGCCTCCTCCACTTGCCCTGTGGGCAGCTAAGGAAGCAGAGGAAGCCTCTGCCCTCAAGCTGTCCCCGGGACGGCAAAGGCATTTATGTTCTCACATCAGTTTTCTGACATGTACAGTTAAACCCAGTTCTGACACTAACTACTCAGAGTTGGCATAGGTCCCAGAGGCTGAGGGGCTCAGTGCCACAAGACTGCCCCCACTTTAGCCACTTGCCACGAGTGGGGTTCCCCAGGCTCCCCACACTTCCGCCTGGCTAACCTCACAGTCGGGATTTCCTCTGGACTCCCCTCAGGTTTGATGATTCATGAACACGACTCCCAGAACTCAGGGAAGCTCTGTACTTGGGATTGCTGGCTTATTATAAAGGATACATAGGAGCACCCAGGTGAAGGGATACATAGGGTGGTGGTGGGGTCAGGGAGGGTGCAGAGCTGCTCTGTCCTCTCTGGGCATACCACCCTCCCAACACTTCGGTATATTCCCCAGCCCAGGAAGCCTCCAGAAACTGGCTATTCAAGTTTTTACCAAGCTTTGTTATGTAGTCACGATTGATTAATCATTGGTGATGTAACCCCACCCTCTTTCCCCTCCCTGGAGGTCAGGGGTTGGGGCTGAAAGTTCAAGCCTCTAATCCTGTGGTTGGTTTTCCTTGTAAGTGTCTCCCATCCTGAACTTATCTAACCCCCTACCCCCAGGTCATCAGGATGACAAAGACACTCCTGTCATTCTGGAAATTCCAAGGGTTTGGGGAAGTTCTGTGCCAGGAACTGGGGCAAAGACCAAACATATACATATTTTCTGTCCTAACACAACACTCTGGCGTCCTACCGACAACCGTGACCTGGCAACACAAACAGTACAGTTCATTATGAAGAAAACGCTGGGGCTGGATTCTCCTTGGGGGAGGTGAAGGCTTCCAGGAGGAGGCAAATACTCAAGCAGACTCCTAAAGGTTGAATCGAATTCTTGTAGAGACAGGGGTGGGTGGGACAAGAGATGAGTGTACTTTCCGGGAAGAGGCACACAGAAAAATCAGTGGGGCTGGAAGCAGAAGGCTGGTTTCGTTGACATTTCATCCATTTAATATTGATTGGTGCCTGGTAGGTGTCCGTCAGGGGCTCGATGCCAGGCTCCGGTTCTCCCCATGCCCAGGGAAGATGGAGGAGTGCGCTATACCTTTAAGACCTTACCTTGGATAGGCATGGCTCTTGCATTTTCCCTCAGGTGTAGAACTAGCCACAGGTGAGCAGGGAGGTGAGCAGGGCCATTTTTTTACCGTATTAAAGACTTAAGACTTTCAGGACTCTGAAGCCCTTGAAGGCTCCTTGGCTTCTAGAAGGTTCTGTGAAGGTTCTGTGCATTTGGATTAGTGACGTAGCTGGATACCCGTTAACAAGTGGCTGTTGTGATCCACACGGGAGATGACAGTGACCAGGGCTCAGGGAAGTGGCCACAGGGATGGAGAAAGAGCATTTTAGGGGAAATGTGAGAGAGAAGAGTTGAAGAAGATGCAGGTTTCAGGCAACCAGGTTGACGAATGGGAGAGTGTTTCTTTGACCACAGAGGAGGAATCATGTCAAAGATAGGAGGGTTCTGAGACGCCATGGGTGGTGAGCCACGCGTTGGCATGGGCTGTTTCCTAGTTTCCTCTAAGCTGTCTTTGCTTTGATTAAGCAGCTTGATGGTCCAGGGACCAGCGAATCCTGGTGACAAAACCCCCACCTTTTAGTGAAAGGATTATGGGATCCTTTGCATTTCTGTGCATCAAAGAAGACATTGAACTGAAAGCTCATTAAAAAAAAAAACCAACCTGTGTGCCCAGCAAACTGCCCCCGGCTGAGGTGCCCAGCGTGGGGAGGATGGCTTCAGAGACACTGATAGCACCTGACACGTACAGAGCGATCGCCGCGTACTGGGCGTTGTGCTACACGCTTCACGCGAATGAACTCATTTGGTCTGAAAACAACCCTGTGAGCAGGGTACTATTATGTATATCTCACAGACGAGTGGACAGTGAGGCACACAGCACGTTGAAAGAATAACAGAAACTGAGTTGGTTTGAGAATTTTTTTAAGTCAGAACGCCTCCCATCTTGTCTGATCGAATCCATCTTTCTTTTGACTTCTGCTTGTTTTCACTTTGGGGAATCAATCCAAAACTGCTACAGGCTATCAGGGTAGAAGATTTGTCCAGGGATCACAAGGACAGCCGCCTTTCGATGGGGAAGGGGAGTTCTTATTCCATTTCTCATCTCCAGCCTCTTCTTACGCGTCCGTTTCTGTATTTGTAGCCCACATTTCATTGACTCTAGGATGCCGTGAGATACACACCATTTTTTTCTGGACCGCGATAAAAGAGGGGAAAAGATGGTGCTGACTGAACTCTGGCACACCATTGATTGCAGGACGCACCCTGATTTGTGAGCTATAAAAATGAGAAAAAATGGGTGCCTCCAAATGAAGTACTGTGTGTGTGTGTGTGTGTGTGTGTGTGTGTGTGTGTGTGTGTGTGTGTGGCAGATGGAAGGCATTTTGTTAGATCCTGATTGTTTCCCTGTACTTGTGTCTCAGGAAAAACAGATGACCTTGGATATTTTCCTGATAGCGGTCTTGACCCAGTGTATTGGTTCTTCCCCGTGGGAAAGCCCTTTGCCTGAGAATGTGTCCGGCGTGGTCCAGCCCCAGGGCTCAGGCGTGGGCTGCAGGGTGTGATGAGAAGGCTGGGAGGTTCCAGATAATGCGATTCACAGTGGACTGGGTTTTTGCTTTGGGCTGTTGGGGACATTGAACATTTAGCTCCTGGCGACTTGTTCCCAGGATTTATATTTGCCGTGAGCATGAAGTACAGAGAGCGCCGCCCCTGAACAGGAAAGACCTCCGGGTGGAGGGTGGCCGGGCCTATTCCTGGCTCAGGGGCTCCATGCAAGCCACGTAGCTTCCCTTGGTCTCGGTTTTCCCTTCTCTGAATAGGGGGTGTTAATTCCTGCCTTAAACATTTACATAAAGATTAAGGAAAACAGAATATAAATGTTTGCAAGATATGGCATCTTCATATCATTCCAGACCACTTTGTAATCTCTCCCTACTTAATTAAAATGAAAAATGAAATCCTTTCTCCTTTTAGGGATGCTGCTTTGGCCCCTGGCACTGTGCCCATTAATGGTGCTTTGTCCCCGCAGCATTTTCTGTAAAGAAAATAATCTTCTGAATTCTGGGGGAGTAAAAGCCTCCTGGGTGTTGTTCGTTGGAATTCTGTGGCGTGAATACAACCAAGACCTGGAAACTGGCAGTGGGAAGACCGTTCTCAAGACCGAGGTGACTTAGGTTTAGAGAAAAGGTCACAAGCAACTCTTCATTCGGGAATTTTGTCTGGAAAGTCCCCTGAAGGCACTCCTCTCCTTTATTGTGGCTGCCTGGCAGTCCTGGGTCCCGGGATTTGTGTTTCATAATGTTAGGCCATTTAAGGGCAGGATGGTCGAGCCCATTCAGCAAACTCGGGCCAAGCTACCCTACCAGTGCCTCGTTCATTCGCACGTGTTGAGAGCCTGTGTGCTCGGTAAGAAGGTACAGCGCGGAGCAGAAACGTTCGTGGGGTTCCCGATCAGTAGGGCAGACTGACCTCAGGCAAAGAACTCAAGAAATAAAGATGGAATTTGTACTGGGAGGAATGTCCTGTGGGATCCATGGAAGGCACTTCTGAGATCAAGGAAGGAAACCCCAATCTAATGAGAGAGTTCCAGAAGAGATTTCCTGAAGGACAGAGAGTTGCCAGATGAACAGGCCCTAGGTGGCTGTGGAGGGGGAGGAGAGCGTGTATGAGGATTGGATGCAGCCAGACCCTGGACTCTGGAGAAGGGTCGGTGGGGTGCAGGGAGGAGAGAGAGTGGCCTGAGAAGAATCTCAGAGGCTGCCGGTGGGTGGGCTGACCCATGCATGCCTTGCAGGGCAGGCGATGTTGATGACATTGGACTTTTCCTGAAAGCGCTGGGCGGTGTTGAGAAGTGGTACTTTGCCTTTTGCAAGAGTCTGGCACTGCTCTGGGCCAGCATGTTAGGTGACAAATTGGGGGACATTGCAGCTATCCGGACGAGAGATCGAGGTGACCCAGTGAGGGTGGCCATTGCAGAGGTGGAACGAGAGGCTGGGGTCAAGTCCAGAGGGAACTCGAGCGGCCAGCTGTGCTGGGGGAGCCAAATGGATGAGCTCTTGTGCACTGAATCAGTACTCCTACAACTCTGGATTGAATCTTGAAGCTAGTGCATCCAATTGGGACATGGAATAATTTCTCCTGCAGTTTTTTTCTTTATAAATATAATTATATGTTATATTGGTGAATTTAAGAAATAAACATTGTGTTTTTAGGTTATGATATATCCTGAATGGAAATGTACTCACTGTGCCTATAATTATAGCAGTCTTTACAGATTATACTTATTTTAGAATACTACAATTTGCAAGTCCTTTAATTACAATATAATACATATTTAAGATAACTTTGCTATAATTATAGAATAATTTAAATTTATATTTACCAGATTAGATGACACTTGGTTCCCGTCACTTTTCATTCCTATGTGGGTATGTTTTCTAAAGTCAGTGTGATTAATTACAGATAGAAACGTGCCTTATACTTTGTGAAAGGAAGGGAAGATACACGTTTTCCTAATTTCTTATAATTAGAGGCTGATATGAAAAGACATTGCTGCCATAATCGAAGCACATCCAAGTGGGTTTGGTCAAGCGTTGTGGGTTTTAATCTATCTTCCTGACGCCCCTCCACCCTCCCCAGGAATTGAGAACATTCTGATGGCTGGGGCCCCTCATGTTCTGTTAGAACATCATAGAGGAGATGGAGAGACATGAGGAGGCCCTAGACCAGCCTGAAATCACTCCACCTCCCCCGGCAGGGCTGGGGACGGACCAGGCAGTTTTGCAGGTTGCAGAACAAAAGAGAGCGTTTTCAGCCTCCTGGAGCTTCTCTACCAGAGGCTTGTGTCAGGTGTACCTTAGGTGTATGTGGATTCAGTTGCACAAACCAATAATTTTTAAATGCTTATTTATTTGTTTATTTTGAGAGAGAGAGAGTGAAAGTATGTGTGCACACGCCAGCAGAGGAGGGGCAGAGGGACAGAGAGAGAGAATCCCAAACAGCCTCTATGCTGTCGGCACAGAGCCCGACATAGGACTCGATCTCATAAACTGTGAGATCATGAGCCTGAGCTGAAATCAAGAGTTGGATGCTTAACCAACTGAGCCACCTAGGCGCCCCAAACCAGCAATTTAATAGAAAGCCCCCGGTTCTCATAGGGCTGCTGATGCCCCAGCTTTCCCTCCTAGAGCTTGAGTCGCAGACGGTGGGTGTCCTCAGTGGGGTGCACTTGTCCCCTCCCTAGATGGTCCCTGGCTCTCACAGGTTTCCCATCCGCTGCAGACTCGAGAAACCCATGGTCTGAGGCCAGGTTCATGTAGGGGGGCTGGGGGGCGGTGGCGCCCTGCATCCTTGGGGAGGCAGCTGGGAAACCTGCAGGAGATGCTATAATTATCCTGAGGGTAGACATTGACTAAATGGAGGAATGGGTGAAGGGTCACCTTGGACAGATGCAAACTCTCCCATAATGGAATCACTGGATAAAATCCCTGCACGGAATTCAGTGCTGCCTGCTGTAGCCGTCCGGAACTTGTACTGGCTTGACTCGCGAGGGTCCTGCATGCAGCATGTACTTCGCCAGCCATCCAAGGCGTTTTCAGGGGTGACCTTTGACTAGGCAGGACTTTTCTTTTTGTGTGCCAACTTACAGCTCAGTCCCTGCCCAGAAAGTGATGTTTCCCTCATTAAATCCAAAGACCTTTTCTGGTGGGATGTTCTTGAAGCCTGGGTCAACCTCTTGCTCCATATTAAGCTTTCTCATCTGCTTATGAGAGAAAATATGGAACATGTTCCTACTTTCAAGGCAATTTCCCCTGACCCTTTCCTTTTTCAAACCAAATAACACATTGCATTTAATGTTCTCTACATCATTTAAAATTTTTTTAAGTTGATTTATTTATTTGGAGAGAGAGAGCGTGTGTGCATGCCTGAGTGAGAGAGGGACAGAGTGAGAAGGAGAGAGAAATTCTAAGCAGGTTCTGCACTGTCAGCTCAGAGCCCCACTTGGGGCTTAAATTCACGGGCCGTGAGATCATGACCCAAGCCGAGATCAAGAGCAGGACACATCATTTTAGAGAGGGCTAAACGGTGACTGCTCAGGCCCCTTGCTGATTCCTTCATGTGGCTCGAGGCAGTGGGACAGAGGAGAACGAGTCCAGCCCTAGAGGGGTCAGGCTGTGTGGGCTCTGCCCTGGATTCCCACCTTTCCCTGAACAGTGCTGGGCAAGTCTCTCTCAGGCTCTGCTGAAGTGGAAACAGGTTGGATAGCCCCAAAGGCCCCTTCCATGTCTAGCATTCTGTGTTGAAAATGATCAGACATTTATTGAGTACTTGCTGTATACACACATGACATTGTACCAGGGGCTGGGCTGGGAGAGTTCCAAGTCCCTGCTCTGAAGGAGTTTAGAAAACATTCCCTGGTTCAGGTGATAGGTGAAGCCCCTGCATAGGGAGACCAGTATGGAAGCCCGTGAGCTGGGCTCTCGGCTGGTCACCCCCTTATCCCCATCTACAAATCAGATTTGCAGTAGCCTCTCCTTCTGTCGTGGTGCCAGTGTTTCTCTTCTAGCACAGCGAACCTTTTCTCTAAAGAATCCAGTTGTAAATATTCTTGGCCCAGGGGCCATACAGTATGTGGTATAACAATTCCATTCTTCAGTTATGGCAAGAACAAGTAGAGACAGTATATGAACAAGTGGGCATCTCTGCGTTCTAATTAAACTTTATTTATGGACATGGTTTGCTAACTATTTTATAAAGTTTTAGTTTGAAAGGTTAACGCTCTGTCTTAAACCCTAGAAGGGGTTGTGTCATCGTAACTGGGGTCTGGATGTGGCCAGACGATTACCACACGTGGGTCAGGCTCAGCACTGACCCTCCCTTTAGACTTGCACCAGCAGAGACCTGACTGTAGGTCAGTTTGTTACTGGGCTTGTTTTATAAGAACATTCAGGACTCCACCAGGGAGTTAAGCTGACTGCCAGGGAGTCTCAGGCGCCCCCCCACCCCCACGCCATGGCTAGGACAGTTGATACTTTCCATCTTTGTCTTCAGAGACAGAAACTTCTGTCCAAACAGAGGCTGTTTGATTGAGGTTGACCCCACAAAGCCACTTTTTGCCCATTTCGGGAAACCTCCACAGGCCCTCACCTTGTTCATCCCTTGGCCTCTTCAGAATGTTCTACAAAGAAAGAATACTGTCTGGCTGCCACATCCTGGGGTTTTGTTGGCAGAAGTCTCCATAGGGGGTTACGTAAGGCAAGAAGGCAAGTCAGGAGGAGTCACCCCAGGAAATCTTCCTTGTCACGAGGATAAACGTGCCCTTTGGGCACTGGAAACTGGAAATGGCTGGTACTAGACAAACAGCTACCTTCAGTCCTGAGTATAACTGAGTAATTGTTTTAAGTCCTGGCAACTTGTGGTTTCCACTCCAGCAAGGACTCGAGGGAGGAAGGGCATTTGTTCCAGAAGCTGGTGTTTCAGCAAGCCATGCTTGGGCCTTTGTTTTGTTTACAGGGAGAGGTGACATCCAGCCTCAGTTGGACAGCGCTCTCCAAGATGTCAACGACAAGTATCTCTTGTTGGAAGAGACCGAAAAGCAGGCAGTCCGGAAAGCACTGATCGAAGAACGCGGCCGATTCTGTACCTTCATCTCTATGCTGCGGCCCGTGATTGTAAGTCAGTGGAAGGCTCTGGAAGGCTTACACTGCTGGTGTGGAGGAGACTTTCCTTTATTTATCCAACCATCACTGAGTCATCAGGAATCTGCTGTGTATCAGGGATCACGATGGTGGAATCACTTCTGTAGAGCAGTGATTCTCCATGAGTTGCCGATGGCCACATGGCCACTCCTGGTGCACAGTTCTTAGCCCGAGTTGTTGACTTACTCTTTTTCCCCCCAAGTCTAGAAGGCCTTGCAGAGTGGTTCTTAAAGTGCGATCGCCTGGCCAGCAGTGTCACCTGGGAATTGGTTACAAATGCGGCTTCTCGAGCCCAACCCAGACCTTACTGAATCCAAATCCTACCAAATCCAAGCCTCTAGGGGTGGGGACCCAGGCATCTGTGTGGTTTTTTAAAATTATTTTTAGTTTATTTATTTATTTTGAGAGAGAATGAGAAAGCAAGCAGGGGAGGGGCAGAGAGAGGGAGAGAGAAAATCCCAAACAGGCCCCACGTCCAGTGCAGAACCCGATGTGGGGCTTGAACTCCTGAACCTTGAGACCGTGACATGAGCTGAAATCAAGAGTTGGACACTTAAGTGATCCCCAGTCATCTGTGTTTTAAACAAGCCTTTCAGGTGATTTTGAGACCCAGTGGCTAGGTTCAACACCAGTGAGTGACCATAAGGTTAATATGGGAGGAGCCTCAAATCAATTCTTATTTATTTATTTATTTGTTTGTTTGTTTGTTTGTTTGTTTGTTTTTGAGAGAAAGAGCAAACACATGAGCAGGGAAAGGGGCAGATAGAGAATCTTATTTTGTTTTTGTTTTTTTTTTTTGAGAGAGAGCACATGAGTTGGCGAGGGATGGGGAAGGGAAGAAGAGAGAATCTCAAGCAGGCTCCATGCCCACACCACAGAGCCCAATGCAGGGTTCGATCCCATGATCATGATCCTGGAATCATGACCTGGGCCAAAATCAAAGAGTCAGACGCTTAACCACCTGAGCCACCCAGATGTCCTAGATTTTTTTTTTAAGTTTATTTATTTATTTTGAGAGAGACACAGAGACAGAGAGGAAGGGGCAGAGAGAAGGAGTGAGAGAATCCCAAGTAGACTCCAAACCACCAGCGCAGAGCCCTATGTGGGGCTTAAACCCACAAACCGTGAGATCATGACCTGAGCCAAAGCCAGACACTTAACCTACTGAGCCACCCAGGTGCCCCCTGCAAGACTTATTTTTTTTTTTAACATTTATTTATTTATGAGACAGAGACAGAGCATGAACGGGAGAGGGTCAGAGAGAGAGGGAGACACAGAATCCGAAACAGGCTCCAGGCTCTAGGCTCTGAGCTGTCAGCACAGAGCCCAATGCGGGGCTCGAACTCACAGACCACGAGATCATGACCTGAGCCGAAGTCGGACGCTTAACCGACTGAACCACCCAGGCTCCCCAAGACTTATTTTTTTAAGTAAATCATTTGCATTGCCATAATTGAGGACTTTTGCTGTAGGCATTCTTGAAGCTGATACAACGACCCCAGCTCACTTCCCTCAGCCCTAGCAAAATGCCCAAGTAGGAGTCGTTCCTCTGAGCACAGAACTTTTCCATGGCTCATTCTTGCCGAGGCCTGCAGTCCCAGCTTGGTACTTGGGTAAAGTGAATGACTTTCTTCCACAGTCTCCTGCCCCTATCTCACTTGCTGTGACTTTCTATTAAGTAGGTGGGGAAAAAATAAGAAAGAAGGGGGAGGGGATAGTTAACTTTATTGCACACACATGTGCTGTCACCTAGAGCTGTTATCAGATCTGGACCAAAATTGTTCCAAATCGTGTCAACCGTCGAAGCTGAGTGAGCTCAGAGGGCCTCGGCCCATGGAGGGGGCTATGCTGCAGGACTCCATGAGAAGATACAGGCGGACCATCCGGGAAGATGTGGCAGCTCCGCGCCCCCCCCCCCCCCCAGGCACCATGAGGAAGGCCACGTGTTTTCTTTGACTTGCTCACCACTGTCTGGGCGGGACAGGTCACTCCATAATTGTGGCAGATTCCTTTTTCCCTTTCTGTTTCCCAAAAGAAAGGGCTGGTAGTGCCTTTAACCAAGATGTACCAGTCTCGAGGTGACTTTTCTGGAAAGTTGAAAGGGTTAGACAGTAACCCTAATAAAAACAGTTGAGCCAAGACCATGAATGAATCACTCATGATGACACGTTGTGGATGACTTTCCTTCAGGAAGAAGAAATCTCCATGCTAGGGGAAATAACTCACCTTCAGACCATCTCAGAAGATCTGAAAAGCCTGACCATGGACCCTCACAAATTGCCCTCCTCAAGTGAACAGGTAGGAGCTGTGGGCTAAGCACTCGGGAGGGCAAACCAAAGACATAAAGGTTCAAGGTCTCGAGAGTTCCCGGAGGCATCGCATTTAAAGTCCTATCTGTGTTTCGCTATATTGTGAAATACAGTAACCATCGTTGCTAGCCATTATAGAGCACTTGCTGTGTGCCATGTATGTTCGAAGCGCCTTACGTAGACTTCCTCAGCTAATCTTCAGTATTATTCCCATTTTACAGAGCAGGACACTGAGGCACTGAGAGATAAAGTCCTTTAACCAGGTTCATCTAGCTAATTAGTGGTAGAAGTGGGATCTGAACCCAGCAGTCGAGAGCCCATGCATGGCCTTAACCACTGTGTTCACCTGTCCTCTAGAAATAAACTCTCACAGGAACATGATAGTGATGTGTTTTGGTCATCCTTGTGAACCATTCTCACTGAATTTCTCCCATTCTGATGGATTAAAACAGGGTCTCTTTTACAGAAAAGATGACATCTTTCGTGCTTATTCATTTGGTTCATATGACATTAACATATCAAGTGGGAAGGACCGTATTTGGGGGGACAGCTGATGAATCACATGCTGGCTTTTGCCCTTTGTGGAAAATTCTCATTGCCTCCCTGGAGAACCAACTCAGAGGACAAATACAAGAGTTTACGTTTTCCATTCTATGAAATTGCTTTTGTCAAATCACAGCAGGCACGCGTTTGCTCCATGAATAGACATTTATTGAGAATCTACTACGTGAATGAAAGGTAGACCTCACATTCAAATAGCTATTTGTCAAGCAGGGGAGCCAGATGTAGAAGTAACTGCGAGCCAATTGGCTTGCTCTTGATTCTGTCAGGTTTTGAAATCTCAGAGCCAGAAGTGACCCACTGAATATCAGGCGGCTAACGTGCAAGACCGACAAATCCTAACACCATGTTTGAATTTGTGGTGCCGTAAGACAAGAATCCTACAAATTCTGGCCTTGAGTATACCTGACTCCTGTAAATCATTAATCTGTAGCTGTAAATCTCTCCCTCTCCCTCTAGACTGACATTTCATGGTCCCCTCCCCCCTTCCAATTTTTTATATTTTTGCTTGTCTCAGAAAAAAGGATTATGACATTGATGGATTGGTACTGTTGTTCTTTAACCGAAGAAAAGACGTTAACAACATTTTGTACGTTAACCCCACCCCTTGATGATGACAGCATTTTGATGATACAGGTTAAAGATTTGATGGATGATGTTTCCCTTCTCAGCACCTCACCTACCCACTTGGCTCTGTCCCCTTAGGTGATTCTGGACTTGAAAGGTTCTGATTATAGTTGGTCGTACCAGACGCCACCCTCTTCTCCCAGCACCACCATGTCCCGCAAGTCTAGTGTCTGCAGGTAAGTAAAGCTGGGCTCTGCCCCTACTCACCTGCAGCGAGAATCCTCCGGACATGTCTGCCATCTGCAAAATTGTTCCCTAGCGGTTTTCTGTTAGAAGACCATTCTTGGCCTGCTGACTGCAAAGCGTATTCTCTTTTTGAAGGATGGCAACTTCATCACGCATCACTAACCCTTCTTGATGTACGCAACCTACTGACCTTTCTCTTTGACTTTTCAAAGCCAAGTAGATTTCCACTTCTTGCGAATTTAGCAGTGAGAGGAAAGAGCAGGGTGGATCTGCCTGGTCTGTGTCTGGTTATGTCCCCAAACACACACACACACACGTGTGTGTGTGTGTGTGTGTGTGTGTGTGGTGTCATATTTAACCTTGGGTAGTAAACACAGAGCAGTAATTTCAGACTTAAGATGCTACATCATGAAAATGTTGGTTGGTTCCTTGTCATCACTTATGGGCTGTGTGTGTGTGTGTGTGTGTGTGTGTGTGTGTGTGTGTGTTTGACAAATCTGTTGGGTTTTCATTTTGCTAACAAAGAGAACTATCTCACTAATACAAAACAAAGCTGCACGAGTTCTCTCTTCTTTCTTCTAGTTTTAGCTTCAGTCAAAAATCATGCGGCACTGACAACATCGGCCTTGAGCTTGCTGGAGTGCAGCTGCTGTGGGCTTTACTGCCAGTCCCCAAATGCCCTCTTCTGGCTGATTGGTGGGGTGGGGGGGTGGGGTTGGGGGAAGCAAAAATTATGGTAATTATCCCCAGCGGCAGTGATTTCCTCTGGCACACTCCCCTCTATCTGTCGGAACATTCGTTGTCAAGTAATTCTAGCGTACAGCAGTCACGGTCCTGACTGCCTCATTAGCTGTCAGGGTCTGTGAAATCTGACAAGACTCTCTCGCCGGGAGCAGAAACCACACACTTGGTAATCCCAGGCTGGGCTGTTTATTCCGGCCCTTCCAGGGCTTCCCGTTGTCCGTTCTGCTTGTTTGGACCGTGGGGCTGTGTTCGGTTTTCTGGTTTTTGCACTCTGAGTTACTAGAGCGCATACTTGTTAGAACTGGAGACGCAGCGCAGACAGAACACCCAGAGGGTGTGTGATGCTTCTCAACATCCTGTTTACTGTTCACCTCGGAAACAAACAGCTCAGCCTCGGCTGCCTGTAGTTGTTGAAAGCCGCCTGCCTCTTGCCACGTGTGCTGTAACACCAGGCCCGCAGATACTCTCACAGAGAAATGTCTGTGATCAGGGAAAAGCCATTCATTCAAGCATCGACTCTGGTAAGAAGAGGTAAAACACGCTGACATGAACACACAGAGTTGATTTGCCCGTGTTCTTTATGACGGTCTTGAACCAGGCTCGTCGAGGATGAAGTCTCCTTGAGGGGCGCCGTGGCACCTGCACTCCCAAAGTGACGGTTGTCTGGGTGGACCTTGGTTTCCTGGACCCAGATGGTGCATCTAAGGGAGAGCCTTGAATACACTAACCAGATGATGCTGAAGCCTTAGTGGGTTTCGCGCCGTGCTCATGAGATTCTGCAAGCAGATGAGCAGATAAGATCAGCCCCGTCTCTTTTCCTGCCACAGATGTTAGGTCTCTAGCTTTGGTGGTAGATGACCTAGCTGAATTAATTGGGTAGCACTTGACTCTTCAGAATCCTGGCACCTGGTGCCAGGGACACCTCATCGTACCATCAGAGAAGTGAGTCTTGGCGGACCTGCTTTTTGACAACTCCCACTTTTCTCCCTGCTTGCTCACACGATAAAAACCTTTTGTGTACTAGCTTAATGACTTGGTGTTTTGGAAACACGTTCCACCGTTTGCCCAGCTCTCCGTGGTACCCAGCTGATTATATTATGTTCTCCCCCCTCCCCTGTTCCGTTGTCTTCTGTTTCCCCCCTTCCCCTATCCCTGCCCCTTAACCTCGCACGCCCGCGTTCCCTCCGCCCCCACAGCAGCCTGAACAGCGTCAACAGCAGTGACTCGCGCTCCAGCGGCTCTCACACTCACTCCCCCAGCTCACACTACCGCTACCGCGGCTCCAACCTGGCCCAGCAGGCGCCCGTCCGCCTGTCCAGCGTGTCCTCCCACGACTCAGGATTCATTTCGCAGGACGCCTTCCAGTCCAAGTCACCGTCCCCCATGCCGCCAGAGGCCCCCAACCAGGTAAGGGTGCCCTCGGCTCCAGAAGTGGCTGTGGTGCCTGGACCACCGTCACTGGCCGGATGCAAAGAAAGATGTCGGTTCAGGCAGACCCCTGTCCTCTCGACGCGAGAAACCTCTGGATTAATTTCTCATCTTTAGATGTGTCCTTTCCCCAAAGGGTGAGAACCATAAGTTGGGTTTGAAGCCTGTCTCCATGGTGGTGATGGTCAAGTCGCCACATTGGTTTGGGGAGTCCTCTCAGGTAAGTAGACGGACTCAAGGGAGTTTGGCCACCCTCCGGCATCCCTGTAAGTGCCCGGCTTCGCATGATGCTTAATTAACGGACGTGCGTGCGATGGTGGCACCTTCTCCGCCGGCACGTCTGCTTTTCTCTCTGAACGGCGGAGATTCTGTCCTTGAACGGTGCCTTGGAAACCTTCCCTGGCCCTCTCCGGTTCCTTTTAGCAATTGGTGTGAGGATGAGAATGAATCCTTAGAGCCCTTGCAGATAATTCCGTTGGCATTCTGCTCCTGGGAGAGGGGCCGGCGGGGAATCTTCCAGCCCCAGTTGGGTCAAGTGGCGCCAGACCTGGCCCAGCCCGTGGTTCCAGCTGGAGCAGGAGGCAGGGGCTGGACAGGGTATTGTGACGCCCTTCCCATGCTACCCTCTCCGTCCTCTTTCTCGGAGTGCCAGGGGTCTGGCTTCCTACTTAGTAATACGCAGCACAACAGCAGACGCCATCCGGGGTGCCCCACAGTGCCATCTGCTGGGAGCATGTGGCTCAGTGCCCGCTGTGTGTTCTGAGGCTGACCCAGCTTTGGCCCGAGATCCTTTGGACTTAGAAGGTCGCGTGCTTTTCTTGTATCCAGGTATCCAGTTTGCTTCACAGTCACTGACTACAGTGTCCCCGGCACCACCGCAGGACATGCTCCGTCTGCTATCTGTGCAGCATTGTTATCCCTGTTTTGCTGTGGAAACAGAGGCTCAGAGATGTGACTTACCCAAGCTGCACAATTATCTGACCTGCAGGTTGGGGACCTGGAACAAGGGTTTCTGGCAAGCAGTCCAGAGTCCTTTCTGTTCTGTCTCAGCCGTGAGGTGTCCCTGGGAGAGTGTTTTGGGGAACACTTCGTGTAGAGCAAGCAGCTGAAGTATTTGGGGAATTTAAGCCAGACGGTTCCTTGCCTGATGTGTCTGACGTTGGTGAACCCGGAGGTTCTCAGCTCAGTGGTCCCTCTGGCATTTTCCAGCTGTCCCAGGAGACTGTGGCCTCTCTCTGTCTTTGTGGGAGAGAGACTTCATTTCAAACAGAGACATTCCGGGCCAAGGGCCACGACTTTGAGTTCTAATGTGCTTGTCCTAGCTGGGGCGCTTTGGCTGGGTCCGAAAGGTGTCACCTGCCCGTCCCCCGCCATGCGGCAGAGCTAAACCATACCTGTGTGTCTTGAAAGCAGAGTGTGAATGGTTGAAAGGAAAACAGGAATTTGTGATTCTTCCAAGGCTATTCTAATGTGCAGCCTAATTCTGTGTGTGTTTTGAATCAACTGACAAATTAACATAGTATTGTGTGCTGACACTCCTTTCTAAAAAAAAAGAGAGGCCACGTGCTCCAGCCTCCCTGACAAAGACTGTGTGTGGATCAGGCTGAAGTGAGCGTTTCTGCCTCCAGTAATGTCGAGGGAAGCAGAAGTTGGCATGTGGGATTTACTTAAATCTGAAAGCTGGTGCCCAAGTTGCTTGGCTAGCAACTCTAGGGTACTCTAGGGTAGTTTTAATAGGCTCAGGGATGCTGCAAAATTTAAAACAGAATTCTATTTTTACAAAAAAAAAAAAAAAAAAAAGGCGTTACAGCTGCTTATAATTGTAAGGTAGAGGGGAAGTTAAGGAAATTGTACAAATCACATAGGCCAGAGGATCCAGTCTCCCAAAATGTTACCTTTATTTAGGATGAGGAAGGGCACACACATCTCTAAGGGGAAGGAGCCCTTCCTTTCTCTCCTCGGTCACGTGGGTCTCAACCAGTGCCAAGTGATGAAATGTGTTAAGAATTCTCCCATTTTCCTCCACTGTGCCCTTTTCAAATTTAACCTTAATCCGCTTGTGCCCAGGAGTGGGACTATGTCTGTTGTGAGGGTCTCGTCCTAGAGCTGTTCATTCCGTGGAGGCAAGAGGTTCTTTAGGAAAAATGAACAGAAGCCAAAAGAAATAGGAACCTGCAGTCCTGGAATGGCTTATTGGTTCTTTTTTTCAAGTTGAACATACTTGAATTAGAGGGACCAAAATGAACAGCCCTAGTAAATTATAGTGATAACTGGCCTCTCTGTACACTTTTTTAAGTGCTACATACATAGATGGACACATAGAAAATTTCATTTTCTCTTCCTCTGTTAGATATTAGTGATCCCTCTGCCCAAAATGAAAGAAATTGGAGTTTTAGATTAAGGTTGCGGTTCCTCAACTGAGAAGTGACAGAATCGTAACTTAAATACAAACCCTCAAACTTTGGCTCCGGAACCACCAACCAGACTCTGAGCTTGAGGAGCCATCGGGGCGTCCAGTGGGTAGCGTGTCCTTGCTTTGGTTCTGTGGGGCCCCATGCAGTGGAGTGTCTTCTCGGAGCCTTGCTGCTTGCAGGATGGAGAGCTATAGCTCTGTCCCTTTGCCGGAACCTTTCTTTCTTTGGCTGTGAAGGAGGTGGACACGGACATGACAGAAACGTGAACCTGGCCTCCTTGGCAGTGAATTCAGGAACACTTTGAGGAAGTAAGAGTAGACCCCGGTAGGGTTGGGCTTATTTAAACAAAAGGATGAGCCAGAGATTGGCGTTAGCAGCGAACAGAACTTAAATATCTGGGTGTGCCCGAAGCACTATCTTGGTGCTTATATTGGAAGTTTATATTGGAAGAGATGGTCTTCATCACTCATCCATTCGGTAGTTTTGAGCACCTGTCATGTGCCAGTTCAGGACTAGAAAGTTGAGACATAATGGTGAGCCCACGGGCATGGTCCCTGCCCGAGCCGAATGTCAGGAGACTGAGCTGGGGGCACGTACCCCGGCTGACACCAGGCGACTGGCAAGACTGGAGGTGAAATAAAGATCGGCACAAGGACATGTTGTCCCAAGTCAGACCTCCTTTCTGTAATGCCCCAGATCTCTCCAGATGCTCCGTCCCTCCCTAGATGGCCCCTGGAAACATTGCACTGATCTCAAGGCCTCACTGGCCAAACCTCAAAATCATTTCCCAGGCAGAGAAACCTAAAAACCTGCCCTGTGAAGATGCAGCTTCATGGCTGGAAACCACCCTGCATGGGTGCAGAGGCTGCATGTGACACAGGGAGAGGCTGGGGACTGGAGGGGTATGGAGCAGAAGCCCAAGCTGGGTGGTGGTGGTGGAGGGGGTCAGTCCTCAGGCACTAAGTACGCCTGTGCACCTGAGAGATAGCAAAGGCAGGCCTCCCCTGGGACCTCGACTTGTGGCATGAGAAGAAACGCCCAAAGGAACACGGGGAGTCTCACTGACCAGTGCCAGGCACACACTAGACACACACACACATCAGGGTCCTGAGGGGCTGACCATCTGGCAGGTGTCTCATGCTGCTTTTCGAGGGCTTGAAAGCCTCTGTGTGGGTGCAGCTTTGGCAAAGGGGAAAAAATAACCCTAACCCTCTGCTTCTCTCATCCTTCCCTCTTCTGTGTATATGTCTGTCTCTCTCTCTGTGCGTGCACTTCCCCACCCCATCTTCTTGTTTTGATTTCCTGTTACTTTTGGTGGCATGTGGTCCCTCCCTGCTGCAGAACTCGTCCAGCTCGGCCTCCTCTGAAGCCTCCGAAACCTGCCAGTCCGTGAGCGAGTGCAGCTCGCCCACCTCAGTCAGCTCAGGCTCCACCATGGGCGCCTGGGCGTCCACAGAGAAGGTGACCGGCTGGGCCCCGGCCACCGTGGCCAACCCCTCCTCCCCTGCCCCCCACCTACCGTCACTGTCACCACCAGGACCTTGAAACTCAAAATCTACAAAATGCATCCCAGGAGCAGTCCCTTTTGGGGCCAGAGAGAGGGACAAGGCTGAGGGCTTTTTCTTGAAAGGGTGCCTGGCTCCTGGGCAATGACCTTGCAGTGTCCTGAGGGAGAGGAAGGGGTATGGGGAGCTCGGAGGTGGAAGGCTCCTTCTCAGAAGTGTCGTGCGCTCATCTGTCCCCCCTCCCCCTCCCAAGTACCCCACCCACCGTGGCCTCCTTGTTGCGGTACCATCGGAGGAGGACATCTCACTGCATCAGAGGCTGTGCGCTTTTCTGCGTTTTAGTTCGCCAACCCCTCCTCCCCCTTCACCCCGATTTGGATTCTGCTCCTGAACAGTGTGATGATTTCAGAAACCCAGAATGAACAGTTTTCAGTTGTTGCTTGGGAATGTTTTAAATTTGCATAATGAGATGAACAAATTATTATCACCGTGAAATTAAGCTCCATTGGTTATAAATCATCCAAAACCATTGAGAACGCCAAAAAGTTAAGGACACCGATCAATTTCCACACTACTCTAAAATGTAGATAAATTATTTGCTTGACTGAACACTTCTTGCCGTCCAGTATGTGTTCTTTGCCCCGTGGCCCTTCCTCTGGCACCACGGATCATCCAGGAGCGGCTTGTTTTATTTATAAATACTCAGGTCTCCCTCCTCCCTTGAATGTCAATGCCATCTTGTACCTCCACACTCATCCTGTTATATTAATTTTATTTTCCTTCCCCCCCCCTTTTTTGTTTGTTTTGTTTCCAGTTGTCTAACGGGTTTTCTCACTGTAGTTTGCCAAGTGAGTCCCATGTGGGGCCCGTGGGGGCAAGCCTTTCCCCTCATTGCCTGCCTGCCTCCCGCCTGCTCCCTCGGGTCACCTCTGTCCACCTTCCAGACTACGCTCATTATTACACCATTGGGCCCGGCATGTTCCCGTCATCTCAGATCCCTAGCTGGAAGGTTTGTGTCTCTCCTCCCTCCTCTCTTTCCCTCCTCCCCCTTCATGGCTCTGTGCTCCCCCCTCTTCTGTCCCACGGTCCTCATCCTGACCCCCCCCCCTTGCCCCTTCCTTCCACACTCTGCCTTCCTCCCCATATAACACCTCTCCCTAAGAAAATTCCCACTGGGAAGAACCAAAAAGCAGCAGGCAGATCTGAGATAGAAATGTCCACGTGGAGCGGAGCTGGGCGAGGCTCCCTTTCAGAAACATTCATTCGGCCCGGTTAGAGGTGGTTAGACGGTGATGCCAGACATGGCCTTGCAGGGCCGGCAGGCAGTTCTACACTGTTGGGGCCACCGCAGGGTGTCACTGTTACCAGGGGCTGGGAGGGACTGCCCTTCTCCACCATGTGCCTCAGACTTGTCCCTGGAGTCCCTTATTGGGCCATGGTAACGGAACCATAATCCAAACTATGTTTTTGGCTTATCATCATGTTTTATCTTCAGTGTGAATGCAGACTTTATTTTTAGTCTCATTTGTTTTATATTAAAACATGTTTGCTTTAATATAAAAGCAAAGTTTTAAAATTATTTCCTAGCGAGTCCAATTGATGCCAGGAGGATATCCTACAAGGAGGTGCCCCGAATTTGAATCGCAGGTTAGCCTAGGCTGTGGCATCTAGAGCAGGTCTTGGCTTAACCCCTCACAGGTAGTGTGGTCCCCTCAGGCTCCTCAGGGTCTTCCTGCTGACCCCAGAGGCCTGCCTTTCCTATGTGAGGGCCTCAGAGGGCACATCCTGCGGGCCCTTGGTGGGGGGTCCAGTATCCAGGAAGTGGAGGTTCAGCTTCCGAGCGAGGCTGAATTCCTTTAGTGCCTCCTGGTGGCCACTTCACTCAAGTGAAGACATTTGGGCTGCTGGGGGAGAGAGGGTTCCTTCAGACATCAGAAGTGGGGGGCGCTGTCCCTGGGTTGGGTCTCCACTGGCTGGTGCCTTCGGACACCTTAGACAGTTGGTCAGCCGTTAGGTGGCTGAGTCTCCCACAGGTACCCACCTGCCTGGTTGTTGAGGGCTTTTCATCTTTGGGCAGATATGAGGAAAGGGGAGGCACCCGGGGGGCCCCCAAAGGATTTTCCACTGCCTTCTTTTCGAGCCGGCTGAGGACATAGAAGGGCCTGCTGGCCTGTCCTAGCCTGAGCTGCCCCTACCGGGGCCAGCTGCCGTCTGCGGGCAGCTGTCCGGAGGGTTCTGCGGCCCTCCACGTGGAGGCCGAGGCCCTGGTGCTTGACCACACTTGTTCTACTTAGGACTGGGCCAAGCCAGGACCTTATGATCAGCCCCTGGTGAACACCCTACAGCGCCGCAAGGAGAAGCGGGAGCCGGACCCCAATGGAGGAGGATCCACTGCTGTGGGTGGTGCGCCTGCAGCTGCCGAGGAAGCTCAGAGACCACGGAGCATGACCGTGTCAGCTGCCACCAGGGTGACGCTTTTATTCTCTGCCCTCTAGACCTGGCCAGCAGCAGGGGGCCGAGTCAGCCTTGCAGCTGGAAGGACCTGAGCCCTGTTCCCCCCGCCCCAACCCCGAACTTCCTGCACCCCCGGGGAAAAGCCTTGTATTGACATCAGACCGGTAGAACTTTCTAGAGCCCGGGTAGGACCCGTAGATGGGTGATGTTCGCGGGAGCAGAATAGGAGCACTACGGAGGCTCCCACTTGCAGGAGTATGCGGAAAGGCTCTGGGGACACCGGACAGGGGATTCACGGCCCCTGTGGCTTGTCTGTGTCTCTCTCGTTCCTCCCGCGTGCAGCCTGGTGAGGAGATGGAGGCTTGCGAGGAACTGGCGCTGGCCCTGTCGCGGGGCCTCCAGCTGGACACGCAGAGGAGCAGCCGGGACTCGCTCCAGTGCTCCAGCGGCTACAGCACGCAGACGACCACCCCATGCTGCTCTGAGGACACCATCCCCTCCCAAGGTACGAGGCGGTCCGGGGCTTCCTGAGCATTGGCAGGTGAGGAGAAGGGGTGCCCTCCCTGCCGGGACGAGGCAGAAGAAGGAGCACAGCGTCAGCCCTGGCCAGCAGACCCGCTTCAGAGCCACTGTCATCCTCTGGGCATGCTCGGGAGAGCTGGCCTGTAGTGAGCGGGTAGCTGCCACGTCCGGTGACCGGACTTTTGCAGCTTCTCCCGTGTCTCACCATCCGGGTGCAGGATAGCTCCCAGGGTGAACTCAGATGCCGCGAATGACAATCAGGTCATTTGTGTCGCAGCACTTGGTGCTAAGCGCTCTCTTTTCCCATTTAAGCTTATGGTGGTACGGATTCTCGCCCTCGTTTTACGCATCGGACAGCGAGGCTCAGTACCTCGCCCAAACAATTAATGAGCAGCCCTGGGCTTGAACCTCAGTTCTGAAGGCCCGAGTTCTTCACCTATTCCAGCCAACTCTTCTACTAACCCCGCCCCCCTCACCACAGCACACGCAGGCCAGCAAGATGGTGGCCGGGGCTAGGGCGCAGCTGGGGGAGTTGAGCAAACGTATTTGCGGTCCACTGGCCAGAACTTCTAGGACTAAGTGGGTCTCAGCGAAAGGCCGTTTTGCTGTCCAGGAGACATCGGGCAATGTCCGGAGACATTTTTGGTTGTCACCCATGGAGGGGGTGCTGCTGACATCTAGTAGATGGTCAGGGATGCCGCTAAACGTCGTGTAATGCACAGCACGGCCCCCTGTCCCCGCAACAAACCTTTCGCCTGGCCCCAGATGCCGGGGGGGCTGCTGTTCAGAAACCCGCTCAAAGACGTTCACTCTGTGTGCTTCTGCCTCCCGTGTGACCCCAGTGTTGAGAGCACATACACACACCTCGTGGACGGAGCCTGTCTTTGTACCTGTTTTTAGGGGCTCGTTGCCAGTAGCTCCGTTCTTTTTCCAGCCTTCGCCTGGCGAGTCCCTTATGAGAGAGTAAGGCCTGCGATCGTCTGTCTAAGGGTTGTTTCTCTTGTCAAATTCCGGGCTGGAGGGTCTGTGGAGTTTCTTTCCTCTTCCCGCTCACCTCCTTTATTCCTCCCAGAGCAGCTGGGTGGGTAGCTCTGATGTAGCCCGGCCTTCGGGCATGCTTCACCGCTCAACAGGATCACGTGTGTGCCTGTGACGTCCAGCCCCGTTCTAGGGCCCAGGATTACATCGGGAGCAGGACGAAGATCCCTGCCTGGTGGCGGGGTTGGGGGGCAGTTCTCAGACGTTGGGGGCCTCTAAGGACGGTGTGGAGACTGGGGGAGGTGCTTGGGATGAGGCTGTGGGTAAAGCACCTGGCCTCTCGTGCCTTTTGTCCTCTAGCACAAAAGAATCAAAAAACAAAGCTGCTGCCTTGGAGATTCCTAATCAAATCTTATCATCAGTTTCAGATTATGATTATTTCTCTGTAAGCGGTGACCAGGAGGCAGACCAGCAGGAGTTTGACAAATCATCCACCATTCCGAGAAACAGTGACATCAGCCAGTCTTACCGACGGATGTTCCAAGCCAAGCGCCCGGCCTCGACTGCTGGCCTCCCCACCACCCTCGGACCTGCTATGGTCACCCCAGGGGTTGCAACCATCCGACGGACCCCCTCCACCAAGCCTTCTGTCCGCCGGGGGACCATCGGAGCCGGTCCCATCCCCATCAAGACACCCGTGATCCCTGTCAAGACCCCAACCGTCCCAGACCTCCCCGGGGTGCTGCCGGCACCTCCGGATGGGCCAGAGGAGAGGGGTGAGCACAGCCCCGAGTCGCCCTCTGTGGGTGAGGGCCCCCAGGGTGTCACCAGCATGCCCTCCTCAATGTGGAGTGGCCAAGCCTCCGTCAACCCTCCTCTTCCAGGCCCGAAGCCCAGTATCCCCGAGGAGCACAGACAGGCGATTCCAGAAAGCGAGGCCGAAGACCAGGAAAGGGATCCCTCAAGTGCCACTGCTTCCCCAGGCCAGATTCCAGAGAGTGACGCTGCAGACCCGAGCCCGAGAGATACTCCGCAAGGGGAAGACATGCTGAACGCCATCCGGAGGGGCGTGAAACTGAAGAAGACCACCACAAACGACCGCTCAGCCCCTCGCTTCTCGTAGGCTCGCTTAGGCTCCCAAGAAATGCTGCCAGTGGGGAAGGAACTGTTTAATTCATAAAACCTAATTTGTCTCGATCCATTCCAATCTGTAATCAAACAAAAGATTTTGTAGGCAACTCAGAATACAGCTCTTTTGAAAGTACTCGACACCTTTAGCTAAGAATTAAAAGCAACATACGTAACTGACATAACTTTGATCTTTTAATTTGTAAATATTGACAGTTTTCTTTCTGCACATTTTAATCTTAGTTTCCCTTTTGATTTTTCTGAAGGTGCCAAATTCCATTTAACTTTTTTACAAGTCTTTGTAAAATTTTAAATGCATAATGGGGGGGGGGGTGGTCGGGGCAGGGGAACCACGAAGTAGTTAATTTCAGAAAAAAGGATAACTATACTTCGCTTTTTCTTTTCTCTCTTTTCTTTTTCCTGCAAGCTTTTGTAGATGCATTGTTAGTAGTCTGGCTTAGAAGCAAATTCAAGTTATTTTAATGTACAAACAAAATGGATAAAGGGGTAAAATCTTCACTTAAATGTAGTATGTTCTGGCTGAGAAAAGCAGGAGTAACAATTGCTGAGCAATATTCAGAGCGAAGTGAATCTGGAAATGGTAGACTCTGTTGGGATTGGGGGGAGGGCCGTGGGAGGGGCACACTGTCAACATAGCCGATCCTGTTAACATTTAAGAGTAGCCTTGTAGGTTGAATTTCTAGTATCTTCATGGTAAATGCATCCGAACAAGCCATACTGGATTGCAGTGTCTGTTTCTGTAGGGTGTTTAAGGACTTCCTTTCTCCCACGATTCCTCTTGACTGCACAGCACCCACCTCCAATCCCGTGCATGCTGCTGCCGCCGGTTAGACCTAGAACCCCCCACTTCAGTTACTCGTCTCTTGTACCCACTTTCATGGGATCCAAATACGTCCAAAAAGGGTAAGGCAGTTTTAAAAATGTGAAGAACATTTTAAAATGATGAGAGCAGGGAATTCTTAGATATAGCAAATAAATGCCTTTTACTTAACTGTGCCCAGCAGGCTGGGCGCGTTGAAAAGCCCAAATATTTTGAAAAAACTCGAGCGGATTTAACAAGGGTAACCAGCTTGGAATCTAGCAACTTGCCAATGTGTTTACCAATCTGGGGGCTTGTTTTTCTTATCTTCTTTTCAACAAATGGCAGTGAATTGGCATCATACCGAACATTGAAGAGAGGAGGATTTATTTATTGTCACTGGGAATCTGGCCACTATACTTACTGTCCCTTTTTTTGTATTCTAGGTAATGTTTTTGGAATGGATTTGTCTTTTCTTACTTTAAGTGAAAGTTCGATTTGTTCTAATGCCCA
The DNA here is from genome assembly GCF_018350195.1 of Panthera tigris. Taxonomy (NCBI): domain Eukaryota; kingdom Metazoa; phylum Chordata; class Mammalia; order Carnivora; family Felidae; genus Panthera; species Panthera tigris. The sequence goes on along the minus strand of NC_056676.1, from coordinate 66,911,054 downwards.
TTCCCTAAAGCCAACAGAGATTTGTAGGTTTAAGAGGGATCTTGTTTGGAGAAGACAGCCGGGTTTGAAAAAACCAAGCAGGTCCCTTAAGCAATTGGGGTCCGTTCCTCTGAACGAATAGGAGCTTGGTGGGTCCCCCAGACCCTGCAGGTTTCTGTTGGCTCTAATCTTCAATTACATAATCTTATGCTTTAATACATAAGTGCATTGGATGTGAGAGTAACGTACCTGTATAGTCACTGTTCTGTATATTAACACTTAACACTGCTGTGATTGCTCAAGGGCATTTTATGTTACGGCTTTAAAGCAAAGGCATGATTATTAGAAACTATTTAAGCTTTTTTTTCTTTGAAAAACAAGCTCCTTCTACAGAATATAAGCAACAGTAGTGCCTGTGGTTTAGCCCACCAATCTTGATGACTAAAAGTAGCTGATGCATTGTGCATATGATGCTTGAGATGGTTTTTGCAAAAGCAGAAATCACTGCAAGGTAATTACAATAGATAAAAGTGGTATTTTAAACCTTCGAAATAAATGGATGGGACTGTACCTTGGTACAGCTTTTCACGTGTTTAGTTTTTAAACGTTAGTATAATCTGAATAAATTTAATATAAAATGTTGCCAAATTCAATGTAGAAAGAATGTGACAAAACACCTTGGGTAGTTCTGTTTGTGTTTTTGCATATTGTAAAAGCAGTGTCACAGCTAAAAATAAAGAAATCGTTTCTCAAGGTAAATTATTGTGGTTTAGTTGCTAGTTTGTACTGAGAGTTGACCTCTCCCTGTGCAGTTTTTTGTTCTAAACTTGTATAAATAACAATTGTGTAATGTGTCTCCCTTCTACCTTGTAACAATTGCTTCAGCCTACATTATAAATAAAGAACCACTAGAAAACAAAAAACGGTATTTCAAGACTTATTAAAACTCAGTTGCAAGTCTTAGCTGTTAGAAGACACCCGGAGACTCCGGTTGGGCTTACTCAGAACACCCACAGAACGTTCTTTTTGTGATGGCCGTGAACCCCTGAGAACACGAGTTGCCTCAATCGATGAACTATTTGAACACCGTTCTAATGAGCTATCACAAACTAAAAGCAGGTGGGTTGGCTGATGATGGTAAAAATGGCTCTAGCTTTTAGAGAAGCTTCTTCCAACATATGAAGAGTGCTGCTGTCCCCTTCCCTGTGACAATCCAGGCCACAGGAGAGGAAGCAAGGCTGGAACACTGCCTCCAAAATAGGTGTCACAGTTTCAGATTGGACCCTTTCACTGCAACCCCCAAACCTCCAATCCTGCGTGAACCCCACAAACTCCATCATACTTATTTGAGTGTGTGCTGCTTCGAGGTTTTCTTTTAACCACCTAAAATCTCATTCGTGGCACCTTTAGAAAACCAAAAATGGTATCTCAAGTTCTCAATCCTCACACCCCTTCCCTAGACTTCGTATTGCAGCCCCTGAGCCTTCAACTGGAGTCTGTAACTCATCTTCAGAGTAACTCCTGTATCTGGTTCTGTGCAGCTGTCCCTGATGATACGCGCTATCGACAGGACTCCCCGGGGCAGAGGACACTTGACCACACTCCGCATACTTCTGGCACAGGTGGTAGGAGACGACAGCGGCACAGCCACTTGGTGTCACGTTAACGCGCAGAGGAACACATCGGTCACACCACATGGAGTTATTTTTATTACGGCACATGTGTGCCCGTTCTGTAACTTATTTCACTTGCAAGCGTGACAGGCGAGGCGTCTTCCTCTCTCTCTACATGGGCCGCTCCCGGGGCCTGGTCACAATATGCCACCACAGGGGGGGCAAATCGCCTTCCTTTCGGGCCGGGGGCAAAGCTTCCGTGTTGGGACCACCGAGTGGGGTTTCCTCCTGCAGCTGCTTGACCTAGAAGGGGGAAGGGAGGAACAAGTAGAGTCAAACTGACTGGAAAATGTGAAGTATCTGGCTTTGAATCTGGGTCACATTTACATGCTTTCTGGCTCTCACTACTGCAAAGGGTTTTTTATATATACCTGCCTTATTTTTATACCCACAGTTTAACTCAGAGAAACAATTCTCCTTAAAGGTTTTCCCATTCTTAAAACAGCAGAGCCAAGAAACCCTCTGCCCCTGTCCCTTACTCATTAAGCAAAATTGCGACAATTACCCCTTGTTATGGTCCCCCCACCTGTACTCCCTAAAAAGACATTTTTGTGTCTCAGCTAAGAGCTCTCCAAAAGCACCATTAGGAAACCTTAATTCTTCTATGTTAGAGATGTTCATTTTAAAGCCCCCCAAGTAGCAACCAGAACAAGATATAAAGTGAAATCACACGTGAAAACGTGCTCCATTCTGCCTGATGTTGTCCAGTCACCCCCCGGTTCCAGAGACCTCCAAGACTATCCCTGTCCTGACAGAGGACACGTAAGAGACCCACTCGCCAGAGCCATGATTTTCTGGAACTTCCTTCAGAAAAAGTTCTGGATTGTGGGTGACCGGCGCCTCCAGCATATGTGCTGTTTAATCATGTCAGGCGGACGAGGTAAAGGGAGAACGTTTCTATGGAGGGGTCACCGGTGACTGACTGCAGAATGAACCTACTGCTCTCCATGAGTAAGTACACCTCTGCCCCCTTTCCCAAAGAGGAGACATCCCTTAGCAAACACTGCCCTCCCTGGTCACAATGACTTTCTTTCCACTCGGCCTTGGCCAAGGACTTCCTGCCGTCAACATCCCGGACCTTATCACAAGCACCCATATGACTGTCGAATCATGAATCAGATATCCCACTATACAAACACAGTGCCCCTCTCCGGCTCGTGCTTAAATGTCCCTTTGAAGATGCTCTTGAAACTCAAGAGATGGCCGGTTCACAGACCTCCTGACCCAGCTTGCCCTTCTCTCTCCACCAGCCTCCTGTCTCCGTGCCTCCTCTACCCACTTAGATCCCACCAGAACAATCACTTGAACAGCCTCTGGTCTTGGGACACTCTCGACTGGACAAACGGTAACCACTCACTTCCAGTCTGCACCAGACCGCCTGTATTGCTAGAAAGAAGAAAATGCTGGCACAACTGCTATCATAACACACGAGCTATTCCCAGCTTCAACTGGGCCTTCACCACCACCTGGCGATCTTCCTATTCCCGGCGTGCTCCTCTCCCGCGGCTACCACATCCTTCCCACATTCTCCAAACAGGCTGCGCCCACTTCATGCCTTCTCCTCCTCGCAAAAAAGAGAAGCCATCCCGTACGACTCTCCTTTTCCCGTCACCAAAACTTCTGGCCCAAATGTACTTCCACGCATCTTTCGTCCAATTCTCGTGGAGGCAGAACCCGTTCTCCTTTCAAAGGCCTCCACGTACGCCTGGGATCCCATCCCTCTTCTCGAAAGCTTTCCTCCTTGACCTTTTCACCTCGCTTCAATCCCGTCCGTTTCTCTCCCACCCGATCTCCTCATCAGTACACATGCATCCATATTTATCTTAAAAGAAAATAATGCCTCGGTCTCCAGTTCCAGTGAAACTTCTCAAGAATCCCTCGCCCCCAACCCCACAGCTGTCTTCTCTTTTCCACTTGCTCCCACCAGTGCCATTAAACCCTCCAAAAAAGGCTCTCGCCAAGGCCACTAATGCCCTTCCCGTGGCCACAATCTGTGGTCATTATTTCCAGGCGTCACTCTATTCCACTTTTAGCAACTTTCGGCGAAGGTGACCAACGCTGACCGGCCATTCCTGAAACACTTTGTCCTGGACTTGCTGTCACCCTTCTCCCCTGCAGGGGGCTCTGCCATCTCCTTTCCTGACCTCCACAGGTGGGAGCGCCTGTGACTTTGCTTGTCTCTCTCCACTCTCTTAAGAATCACATTTCTGTGGCTTTTATTTTTTAATGTTTATCCATTTATTTTTAAGGGAGGGCACAAGCTGGGGAGGGGCAGAGAGAGAGAGGGAGACACAGAATTCGAAGCAGGCTCCAGGCCCTGAGCTGTCAGCACAGAGCCCGATCGATGTGGGGCTCGAACTCAGACCGTGAGATCATGACCTGAGCTGAAGTCGGCCACCCAAACGACTGAGCCATCCAGGTGCCACTCTGTGGCTTTTAAAACAACGGATATGTCACAAATTTCTATTTCAAACTAAAATCTTTCCTTTGAGTTTGCAATTCGTACACCCAAAGTCACCTACTGACATCTGCACTTGGGTCTCACAGTATTCTCAAATTTAACAAACTGAAAACCAAGCGGTTGCTTGTTCCTCTGACACCTGTTTTTCCCTCATCTTCTCTAGCTCGATAAATCATCACCAAACTCCAAGTGTTAAAGCTTGAAACCTGGAACTCATTCTCGATTCCTCCCTGTCCCTTATGCACCCCCTCATGGCTGCATCCAGTCAGCCTTCACGTCCCTCCAAATGACATCCTGAATCGGCCCCTTCCCTATCCGCTGCATCCGCCCTGGTGCAACCCCCAACCGGCCTCTCCATCTCGCCTCCCACCCTCTCCAGCACACCCTTCCCACTATGGCAACGTTCAGCTTTTAAGAACGTAACTCAGACCTCCGCAGTGAAAAGTGTCTGAGGCGCGGGTGGAAAGTTAGGGACAGGCGGGGATGGCAAGCAGGTCAGGCAAAGGACTGAGGAAGAGGAGGGCAGAAGCAAAATAGCAGAAAACCCAGAGACCAGCGACACATTGTCACCTGTTTGCACGAAGCCTGTAAGTGCTACATTTAACACATCTAGGAACATCTAGATATACTAGGAAGTATATCTGGGAGGCAAGGGGCCACGGTGACTGTCATCACCGGAACCTGGGCCTCTGCGCACGGGGAACAAAACCCGAGCGCGCTCCCGTGCCACCCATGCGGGCCAAGCTCTGGCGCGAAAGGCGGGGAGGACTCACCTCCCGCTCCCAGCTTTCCCTCTGCAGCTTCTTCCACTGCTCTCTCTTGGCAAAGTAGTCTGGATACATCGCCTTCTCGGACGGATGCCAGTCGTCTAAGCACCACTCAGGAACCTGTCCGGAGATGAAATCACCGCATTGGCCCAAGGGAGGCACTGACGTGCCAGCCACAGGGCCTGCCCAGGAGGCAGAAGGCAAAATTGACGGGATATTTTGAAGCACCGCACACACCAGACCGTTTCTGGCACAACGCAGCGAGCAGCAGAGGGCAGCTCAGAGTCAAAGAGCCCAGGGCCGAGAAACCTCAAGGCCAGTCCAAAGAGAGCCGGCACCACTGCTCCCTGACCCGCGCACTCTTCCTGCTATGTGGAATTGTTACCTGTAATTGCTCAGAAATAGTGAGCACAACCCAAATCGGTTACCTTTAAGATGCAAAAGTGGGTGATATACACCAAGTAATTTAGCCCCTTCCTTTGTCAAAAAGATACCACAAGACTCTGGAGCTGAATTTCGAAAAGAAAAGCCTAAATGTCACCTGGGAGAGAGGAAACAGACACCGCAGAAAAGTATTCACAATTGTCAGAAAGAAGTTGGCCTCCCTGCCCCCCACGGGGCAGGTGGTTTTGGGGCCAAGGGTTCAGGATGGGAGGAACAGAGTCTGCGGCTGCCCCCGCGATGCTCGCCCACCTTGTAGCACTCATATCTCTCGTAGGAGGTCCCTCCTGGAGACTCGGGGAAGACGTACGGCTGAGGGTGCTGATTGTGCCAGAATTCTTCCTCTGCCTCCCTCAGCAGTTGGGTGGCCTTCACCATATCCTTTTCATTCTTATGTTCTTCAAACCGAGCTCTCAGCAAACAAGCAAAGTAGCGGTATTTGTCCCTTAAATCAAAATGGTTTTGGAGATTAGAAATGTTATCTACTCAACTGAGCAGGATTACTGCCTGACAAGAGGCTGTACTTCCACTAAGCCCTTCTGGTTATGTAGCATGACTACCTGGACCTTCCCCAGGCCCTGCCAATGGAACAGCCACATCGTTAGGACTGCTTCCTCCGCAGTTCCCCTGCCCCCGACAGTGGGGGGAAAAAAACAAAAACCAAAAAACCAAAAAACTGTGTTAGGGGCATCCGGGTGGCTCAGCTGGTTAAGCTTCTGACTACAGCTCAGGTCATGATCTCCCGAACTGTAAGTTTGAACCTCGCATTGGGCTCTGTGCTGACAGCTCAGAGCCTGGAGCTGCTTCAGATTCTGTCTCCCTCTCTCTCTGCCCCTCCCCTGCTCACACTCTGTCTCTCTCAAAAATAAACATTAGGGGCGCCTGGGTGGCTCGGTCGGTTAAAGCGTCCGACTTCGGCTCAGGTCATGATCTCACGGTCTGTGAGTTCGAGCCCCGCGTCGGGCTCTGTGCTGACAGCTCAGAGCCTGGAGCCTGTTTCAGATTCTGTGTCTCCCTCTCTCTCTGCCCCTCCCCTGTTCACGCTCTGTCTCTCTCTGTCTCAAAAATAAATAAACGTTAAAAAAAAAAAACACATTAAAAAAAATTTAAAAACACTGTATTAAATACAACCTAACCACTTTCCCCACTTTCTCCTCCAAAAAAAAAAAAAAAAAAAAAAAAAAAAGAATGCAGATTCAAACAACAAAAAAAGATAATTTGCAAAAGAGAAAAACTATAGCCTCTGTAGGATCATTCAACACGCATTAAATGACAACTTACTGAATTTCCACCTACTTTGTGCGAGGCACTGTGCTAAATTCTGGAGATACAAAGATGAGTAGGAAGGGAGGTGTTACACAATTATATTGCCTGAATCAGAGACATAGAAGTTTGAATCCTGACTCCAACACTAACTGCAGGATTATAGGCAAATTAAGGTCAGGTTCTAGAAGAAATGGTAGGCAGAGATCATTTAAAGCCTTTCAATAATCCAAGCCACAGATGAGAAGAGCATGAAGCAGGCAACTGTGATGGTAGGAGACAGGAGAAAGACACTTATGCTACAGAATATGAGAGTGTCTGCTAAAATCAAATTGCTTGGGACTAAATCTTAGCTTACTCACCATGTAACCTGGGGGTAATGTCTTTAGGCCATGGGTTCCTCCTCTACAAGTGTTAGTAACGGTACCTAGGTCTTAAAGTTATCCTAAAGATCTGACAAACCAAATCATATAAACACACTTCAGACAGTGCCTGGTACCTCCTCTGCTCAATAATGTCAGCTACTAACATTATTACACTGTGGAGAGAATTTACAAAAATCAGTATCCAATTATACACAGCACACAAGTACATGTGTCACTGGCAGAGTTGGTAGAGAGTATTTGAGAACAATTCTAAAACTTAACGCTGAGTGGCTGAATAATGCCATTACTAACAATACCATTAGCTGAGACAGGGAATTTGGGAAAAGGATCAGAATGAGGCAGCAAAGAGTCTGGTTTTAAGGCATTAAGACAAGTTGAGTTTCAAAGAACAAAACAGTTGGAAAACAGCTCTAGAGACAAGCGAGGGTAGGTGGTAACTCAAGTCCTAGATGATTAGATGAGGCTACCTGAAGTATATACACCAATAACCAAGGACCTGGGATGCAACCATGGAGAACAAAGAGCACTGAGGACAAAAGGAGAAAGAAAAGTCCTAAGAGAGGAGGTAAGTCTTAAAAAACGCTGAGTCAATATTATCATAGGAGATGCTTTCATTCTTTCTTCCATGACTATGGACTTTAATATTCCCAGATGCAGGGGAGTCTAGGTGGCTCACTTGGTTATGCATCCAACTCTTGATTTTGGCTCAGGTCATGATTTTGCGGCTGGTTAAGTTCAAGCCCCTCATCAGGCTCTGTGCTAACAGTGGGGAGCCTTCTTGGGATATTCTCTCTCTCTCTCTCTCTCAAAAATAAATGAATTAAAAAAAAAAAAAATCCCAGATGCGATTCAGTGTTACCTGAATCCTTCATCTTTGTAAGACTGTTAATTCTCTGTTACTGTTTACATGTCCATCTTCCCCATTAACCCATGAGCTGCTACAGCGGAGAAAAAGGACTTACTAATTTTTATTTATTCAGTAGCCAGCAAAGAACCTGAAATGCAAATTTTGTCAGATGAATTAATGAGGAACATCAGGGAAGAAACTAACAATTCCACAATTGAGCCTGGCCATCTTTCTGTCTGGCAAAGAGAAGCAGGTCAATGGCTTTCCAATAATCACAAATGTGCGATCTGGGCTTCAAGGATAACCCTCCCCAACTTTTCCAGACCTACTTTGTTTCCCATCATTTAGAGCTTTTTCCCAGAAGCTCTTCTCCTGGGACTAGGCTTTAGGATTCCGATGAGGCCTGGCACCTACACATCTTGGGTTGCCACCCCACCATGCACTGCATCCAGGTCATGAAAATCTGTATGTCTGAAGACTATGTCCTAAGACTACTCTCGGATGGAGAGAGAGAGAAGAAAGAAGAGAATTACATGGCTGGTAAAGAATTATGTGAATGTGAAAACACTGGAAAGGGCTGGATGAAGCTGAAGAGGAAAGCTGACTCGAGGGGTGAGAGACTGATGATGCTTTAGGGTTAGGCACCTGAGTTTTAATCCTGGCCCAGCCACCAGCTGGAGGGACTTGGCAAATTACTCTCCCTGCCTATTTCCTTACCTGCAAAATAAGGCTAAATAATCCCTGACTCCTAGAGTTGTTCTGAGAACTAAAAAACAACGCACATATTACTGTTGCTTATATTAAGAACAAGAAGGTCACGAAGAAAGCTCTTATTTAGTAAGGGCTGGACTTCCATCGGTATTCCTGAACCAAAAACTGAGGCCTAAGCCAGATAAACAACTCTTCAAGGTCTCGCAGCTAGGGGCGACAAGCTTGGATTCGAACTCGGGCCTACGGCCGGCTTCCCACTTTGTCCTCCTTGTCCTTGAGCCGCTCGGTCCCCCGAGGCCTGAGGATCCCCGGGATCCCCTCCCCGCACCCTAGGTCCCCCTCTCCCACCTGTGGACACAATACGACTCCAGGTGGCGCAGCGCCCGCTTATAAAGCCGCAACACCTTCTGCTGGTGGGTCAGGTAGGCACCCGGCGCGCAGAACGCCATGACCGCCCGCTTCCTCCAGCGGCCGCGGGGACTCCCGGGAAGCGGGAGGCCGGGCCAAGGGGCGGGGCGGCCGGAAGGGCGGGACGACGGACGCCACTTCCGCTTCCGCCGGGGAGAAGCCGGGCCGCAGTCATGAGTCGCTTCAAGTTTGTGGGTGAGTGCCTTGGGGATTCTTGGGCTTTTCGGACTATACGCGTCGCTCGCCGCGGCCAGGCACCCAGGACCTGAGCGCTCCCGCTTTTTGAAGGTTGAAAGGGCACTCAGTGGAAGAGGGCGCAGGGAGGCTTCTGACTGCCGTTAATGTTCTGGTGCTCGGCCTGGGTGCTGGTTTCACGGTGCGCTCATATGTGAAAATTAACAAACTGTGCAGTTAACGATTTATGCTCTTTTCAACATATGTGTTCTATTCGGTTATAAGAGGAAGCGAAACTACAAAAAGAGAGGCCGTTCACTGTATTCCCCTCCCTCCCTATGCGCACCCCCCGTCCCTTCCCCCTCCATGACGGAAAGGATGACAGCTTCAAGGGACCCGTTCACTAATTCATGCGTTCATATTCCAGTTACTGAGCGCCTCTGGTGGGACAGGCACCGGTCTAGGAACTCAAGGCACAAAGACCCTTATCTGCTGGGATCACCATCAGGTGGAGAAAACTAGAGGACACAAATAGTGGGGAGAAGAACAAGTTCTGTTACTTGACGAGTACAGTAATCCGTTCACCATCGGTAGAACAAGAGGGAGAATGCGACAGGAACCAGAGGGGGAAGAGTATTTACTACCAGGCACCTAGGAAAACCTGAGACATTGTGAAAGCTAGGATTGGAAGGGTAACTTGGGACTCAAATGTCTGGCTGACTTTACTTTTACTGTGTATAGAGTGGAGCTTCGCTGAAGGCTTTTAACCTTCATGGGTTAAGTAAATCTTGGGGTGCCAGTTATGCACCAGGAACCTTGGGCTGTGCGTTATTACAGCAGTGAGTGAAGCTGGGCATGATTCTTGTCATCGTGGAATTTCCAGCTACTTGAAGGTGGGAAAATGGCAATGATCACATCTCTCTTTTAATAAGGCAATCCTGATAGCTATTGTAGGTTTGGTGGGGGAGGGAGAGAGCTAGGGAAATGTTTCCAAGCTTGAACTAGGGCAGTGGAAAAGGGGGAGAGAAATACAAGAGATGTCCGTATGCAGCATTTCGCAGCAGCGTGTTGATGGCGGTAAGAGAGCGTGAACAGTCAGAGATGACTCAGGGTTGGGGTAAGTACCTAAATATGAGTGGAAGCATGATTAGTCTGGCAATGGGTAGGAGATGTCTCGAGATCCATGTGATTTAGGTTTAAGTTTGAGAGTCTTTTTTTTTTTTTAATTTTTTTTAACGTTTTATTTATTTTTGAGACAGAGAGAGACAGAGCATGAACGGGGGAGGGGCAGAGAGAGAGAGGGAGACACAGAATCGGAAGTAGGCTCCAGGCTCTGAGCCATCAGCCCAGAGCCCGACGCGGGGCTCGAACTCACGGACTGCGAGATCGTGACCTGAGCTGAAGTCGGACGCCTAACCGACTGAGCCACCCAGGCACCCCAAGTTTGAGAGTCTTAATAGGACATCCAGCTGAAGACGTTCACTGGGCAATTGGAAATGTAGTGTGAGAGGTCAGGATTATAAATTTAGACCTGAGAGTTATTTATTTTTACTACATTTGTCAATTCTACTTTTCAAAAGAATGTTTATTTATTTTGAGAGTGCCCCGGTGCAGCAGAGGGGGAGGGAGAATCCCAAGCAGGCTCCGCACTGTCAGTGCGGATCCCGACACGTAGCTATAACCCACAAACCGGGAGATCATGACCTGAGCCGAAACAGAGAGTCGATTGCTTAACCGACTGAGCCACCCAGGTGCCCCAGTCAGAGTTATTTTGAGCAGTATTCTTTACCAAGGACTTTGTGCTAACTTTGTGGAACTATGAAAGAATCTAGTGGCACAGTTAATTTTCAGACTGAAGAGATATGTACAGTCAAGACTTATATACCATCAAAGAACTGCAGGGGAGAATGTGTCAAGTGCCACAAAAGAAATTTAAAAATGGTGTAGGAGAGCCTGGGGTGGGGCTGGGGGGAACAGCCCTCAGTGGTCGCAGACATTTTCCAGGTGTGGTGTCTGTCCTCCTCCCCGCTCCAATCTGTGATATAATTGATGAGGGAGGTGGGCCAAGAGCCATGAAGCAGTACACGAAGAAAAGACTTATTTGTGATATAAAACTAAATCCTTGCCTCCAGTCATGTCTCCTTCAACCCATTGTACATATAGTCTCCAGTGTGGTCTGTATAAAAATCAACTACATTTTTCTTCTGCTTCAAATCCTTCAGTTACAGTCCTCAGAAGAGTTGAAGTACCTTGACATAGAATACAAAACCTTTTCATGTTCTGGTCCTGTCCACTTTTCCAGCCTTATCCCTCTTATTTTTGAAACATTTGGACGTGCTGTTTCTTGCCTCTGACAAGGTTTTAGAGTGGCAGTTTGGAACTGTAAAGTCACTTCTGCCTCTAATATCCTACTGACTACCATCTTGCCTGGTTGATTTTTGCTTGCTTTTTCAGACTTTGTAACTACACCTTTTAAAACATTATTTTATAATATTTATGTGTCTGCCTTTCCCATTAGCCCACACTTTAAGGCAGATAATCAGTAATATTTCTTTGTTTCCCAGGGGCTTAGTACAGTGACCATTCAATGGAAGTAGGGATGGGTAAAACAATATATGTAGTTTTAGTACTATGGTGATAAGAAAATCGATGAAGGAATTTTAAGCTAGGAAAGACTTCTTGAAGAAGGTGGTTGTAATTAGAATCCATTCTTTTTCCTGTAGGATCTTCATTTCTACTTTTCTGAGATAGCTGGTGTTAAAATTTTTAAGTACAGTAAAACCTTGGTTTGGGAGCTTAATTTATTCCAGAAACATGCTTGTAATCCACAGCACTTGTAGATCAAAGCAAATTTCTCTATAAGAAATAATGGAAACTCAGAAGATTAGTTCCACTTAGAAGAAGATTTGTAATATAGTACAAAATAAAAAAGAAAATACAAAATATAAAGAAAAATAAATTAACCTCCACTTACCTTTGGAAACCATCGTGGCTGGTGTGAGAGAGACGAGAGAGGGGGGTTATTGTGTAGGACGACTTTCACGATCACTAATGGATGCTGACTACAGTACGGCATTAATAAACTCTTGTCATCTACTGTGTTTAATGCAACTGGCGATAAGGCAGCAGAGGGAAGTGTCTATATCTGCGGGCAGCCTGACCTAGAATGAAGCAGAGCATTCCTAAGCTTACTCTTGTATGGAAAACCAAAGGACTGTCCAAAGATGCTTTGAAGTGACAAAAAATACACTAGTGCCAATTGTGAGCACCTTCCAGTGTTCTGAAAAATCACTGATTTCTGCCAAACACCGTGGCCTGAGACTGAGCATCTGAGCATGAGAGGTCACCCACAATCCTGCAGCGAGAGAGAGAAGAATCATTGGTTCAGTTGTGATCATATGATGTTCAGTGTCATGTACTACCTGTATTGCAAGACATTGCTCGTTTATCAAGTGAAAATTTATTAGAAATGTCTGCTTCTCTTGCAGAACAAGTTACTCACAATCCAAGGTTTTGGTGTATATCCTTCCCTAGTTGTTTAATATATTTCTACATGGAAGTCTTTTCCAGCAGTGACAGGAGTGGTGTGTAACACGACACATTTACATTTCTTTGGATGTTTTGTGTATATGTTTGAAATAATGTAGTGCTCTCTTTAAATTAAGGTATTTTGTTCTCTAAATCTTCCAAAGTAAAATTGATACTCCAGGAAATCTCAAAATGTTACAAACTCTGGAACACCCCCAGTTTGAGAAGCACAGCTTTAGATGATTCCTGCTCTAGCCCTTCCTCCTGCCCCTCCATGAGCCAATGAGAGCAGCTGGCAGTAGTTAGTGACCTAACTACCTCTTGGGGCCATCCAGCTGGGGGCTTTTAGGCACCTAAGATTTATCTGTAGTTGTTTTCTTTCAACAGGATTCTCGTCCTGTCCTGTGTTCCTAGAAGCAGGCTGGTTGGGAGTTCTGGCCACCTTTTTTGTATAAATTCTGTTTCCCTAGGGATTGGATCCTATTTCCTATTCTTCGTCTTTGATTGCCTTGAGCAACCTAGTCATTCATTCATTCTAAAATATTTACCGAGTCTCTGTGCCATCCAGTGTGCTGAATGCTACAAATCAGTGGGGGGTCAGAAACCGGGTCACAGTGTAGTGGTGGAGACAGCCTCATAAGGGCACTAATGGCTTTACCACAGTTACAGAGAAGGGGACACTGAAGAAAGGAAACATGGTTCTCTGGGTGTTTGGTGAGGAACAGAACTTACTCTGGTGGGTTAGAAAAGATTTCCTTGAGGAAGTGACCCTTGGGCTGAGCTCTGAAAGACTAAGTTAGTAGGCAAAATAGGCAGAGAGAAGGTTCGAAACAGCACAGCCGATGCAAATATCCTGTGGCAAGAGGATACATGGTACTTTTTGAGAAACTGAAAAATGACCAGTGGTCTGGAGCAGAGAGAAATGGGGAAGGGGCTAAGTGGATAGGAGGACGGTACAGAATGAGCTAAAGAGATCAGCAGAGCCAAGATCATACCATGTTAGGACTTCAGTTTTTATCCTAAGAGTGAGGAGTCTGATTGAGGGTATCATGATCTGATTTATGAATGAAAGAAAATTTGGGTCCGGTGGAGAACAGAGTGGAAAGGGGTCAGAGTGGCATTCGGACTGGAATTGGTTGACTAGAGTGTTACGATAGTTGGAAAAGAGTATACAGGTTTGGTTGGGAGATAAAATCTGCCTACTTGGTATATATACCTTGAGAGAAAAGGCAATGTCCTAGATTGCTTTAGTCCATTTGGGCTGTTCTAACAGAATATCGAAGATTGGATAGCTTATAAACAAATATTTCTCACAGTTCCGGAGTCTGGGAAATCCAAGATCAAAAGTGCTCACGTCCAAAACAGTATCTAACCCAGAGCCATGCATTTGGATGTCCTTCAGTTTTGTATCTAGCACAGAGGTTGGGCAACTTTTTCCTTAAAGGGCCACATAGTATATATTTTTTATTTTGTGGACCATATGATCTCTATTGGAAATACTCTGATCTCGTCACTCAAAAGCAGCCATTGACAACTACGTAAACAAATGGGTGCAGCTTTGTTCCAGTAAAACTTTTGGAGACTAAAACTTGAGTTTCTTATAATTTTTATGTATCACAAAATACTTTTATTCTTTTGACTTTTTCCCCCCAGCTATTTAAAAATGTAAAACCATTTTTAGCTCAGGGGCAAACAAAAATAGGCGCTGGTCTGTGGGCGAGAGCTTGCCAACCCCTTAACCTAGCACATTTCTTTTTTCATGGCCCTGTCTCAGAAATTCAAGAGATTGCCGCACGGAAGTCTGTCTTTTGGATTCCTCTGATTGCTATGTGGTGGTGGTTAGTTTGTCTCCTAATTTCCTGTATTTCCTGTAAAGTCGAAGTTCTGTCAGAGGGCTAAGCAAATCTGAAACTATTTTAAATGCCCTATTTGCTGTCCTTTTGTATCCCTAGATCATAGGTGACGGTGATAGACATGATTCACTGAGCCCAAACAGTGAGGCATTAGTTTGGAGATGTGGTTTTGTTTTGGCCGCAAGCAGTTTTCCACTCTTGTTTCGAAAAATAAAACTCATTAATACCAGAAGTAGTTTTTAGCAATAAAGCAGGTACTGCTTTTAAAGGCAGCTAGTTTATAAAAAAAAAAGGTAAATATTACTAATCCTTATAAGATGACATACTCCTAACTGTATAACTGCCTCAATTTCCCCCTAGTCAGAAGTAGCAGTTTCTGCCTTGTCTTTCTTCCTGTTGTGCTGTTACCCAGTCTCTCGCTTTCTTAGTTTTTCAGGCTATTTCAAGCTGGAAATTGCTTCTCATGTAGTATTTGTTTACCTTTTTAAGTTTGTTGTCAGTAGACATACTTGTGACAGGAATTTTAATTGAAAAGAGACTGTCCCTTATTATGGATTAGGATATTTTGAACAAGTTGTTAAATGAGTAAGATTTTGACTGGCTTTATTTTCATAATTGTGTCATGAGTTGGGTACAAAAAGATTGGCTGTTTAATAATGAATTGAGAGTGTTAGCCACCTGAGGTGGTATGGAAGTGTAGCTAATGTTGACTGAAATTCCATGTGTTGTTGGCACGTTACAGAAGGTATACTGTGCTCAGTAATAATAGTTAAGTACTTTTTATAGGATTAAAAAAAATTTAATGTTTATTTTTGAGAGACAGAGACATGGCATGAGTGGGGGAGGGGCAGAGAGAGAAGGAGACACAGAATCCGAAGCAGGCTTCTCCAGGCTCTGAGCTGTCAGCACAGAGCCTGATGTGGGGCTCAGACTCACAGACCACGAGATCATGACCTGAGCCGAAGTCGGGCGCTCAGCCGACTGAGCCACCCAGGCGCCCCTTTTTAAGTTTTTTTTTTTTTAACGTTTATTTATTTTTGAGACAGAGAGAGACAGAGCATGAACGGGGGAGGGTCAGAGAGAGGGAGACACAGAATCCGAAACAGGCTCCAGGCTCTGAGCTGTCCGCACAGAGCCCGACACGGGGCTTGAACTCACAGACCCGTGAGATCATGACCTGAGCTGAAGTCGGACGCTCAGCCGACTGAGCCACCCAGACGCCCCAGGCACCCCTTTTTATAAGGATTTTAATTTGCAAAATGCTTTCACATTTATTTTCCAGTTTGAGCCACATTTCATTCCTGGAAGGAGAAACTTTATGTCCTCTCTCCTAGTGAGGAAACTGAGGCTCAGAAGGCCCACTGATTTGCCCAAAGTCATTCAGTTTATTAGTCACAATACCAGGAATTCTTTCTTGTTTTAGAGAAAGAAGGAGAACAAGCAGAGGAGGGGCAGAGGGGGAGAGAGAATCTCAAGCAGGCTCAAGTGGAGTAGAGCCAACGCAGGGCTCGATCTCGTGACCCTAGTAGTGTCATGACCGGAGCTGAAGTAGAGTCGGATGCTCAACCCGACTGAGCTACCCCAGGCGCCCCTAGGACTCTGACTCCAGAGCTCATTCTCCTTCCAGAACTGCAGTTCCTCCGTTTTATTGTACTTCTTGGAACTTGGTTACGGATTTACTTTTTGGTGATCTGTCGATTTAAACTTTTCTTTGATCCCTCCATGTTGACCTGTTACTTAATCACCCTGTAGGTGTCTGCCGGTGAGTGGGTGGATGGGGAGTGGGAGGGCCATTGGCCAGCCCGTAGAGGAGAGAACTTAGAGGAGACAGAAGTGACTCAGAGTCCAGAAAAAGAACACATTTGCCTCTGTAGATGTAGAGGAGGAAAAACTTCCTGTTGCCCTGTTAGGTTCTGTAGCTGGTCTAAGAATTAAACTGACATTAAGACATTAACAGGAGAAAAGCACATACGTTTTATTTTTTGTGTATATGGGAGTCTTCAGAAGGAGAATGAAGCCCCAAAGCAGCTGTTAGGCCCTACAGCATAAGTGGCAATGTGACAAAAAAAAAAAAAAAAAAAAAAGGCTTAAATCGTCTAAGTTGTGGGACAATGACTAGGAAACTAGGGGAAACTAATGGAAGATGATGAGGGTTATTTGGGTTTGTTCATACAGATTCATTTTGTCTTTGACTCCCAGTCTAGTGATGACAGTGCTCTTCTGTTCTTGGTATGGGAGGGTATCTTTAGTTCGGGGGGAGAGCAGAGAGCCTTGCTCGCATCTGCTGTTTCTCCAGTGCACTCAGCTTAAAATAACTGATATTTTGGGGTGGTATGTTCTGATCTCCTTCACCAAACCTGAATAAGGTGAGGCATTCTATTCAAAGGCTAGAAAGCCGCTCTGACAGCTGGCTAGGGAAGACACTTCAGGCAAACTGTCAGAAAAGGGCCACAGGCTGTAAGTCACAAGAGGTGTCTTGCAGAAGAGGGAAGAAATTGGTGACTGAGTCAGTGCAGGATATTCTAAAGGCCAAGGCTCATCTGGGTCCAAAGCTGAATACAGATTTTTTTTTTTATGTTTGTTTATTTTTGAGAGAGAGAGAGAGCAAGAGAGCATGAGCAGGGGAGGGGCAGAGAGGGAGGGAAACAGAGGATCCGAAGCAGGCTCCATGCTAACAGCAGAGAGCCCAGTGTGGGTCTCGAACTCACGAACTAGGAGATCATGACCTGAGTGAAGTAGGACACTCAACTGACTGAGCCATCCAGGAGCCCCCCAAATACAGATTTTGAAGTATACTGTGACTTAGGGCCCAAAGGACTGACCCACACCTGGAAGAAGTAGGTTCTCAGAGGTAGTGGTATCACCTAGAATTGGCTTCAGCCATATCTGCCTCAGGGTCAAGCCCTGAAGAACAGTTTAGCATCCAGTCCAGTGAGGGATGAGACAAGGACATGGAAAGGTTTCATAAACTGAGCCTCCAAGCTAGTCTTCGGGTTGCTTTTAAAATGAGCATCATGAAGTTTACTTGTTAAATTTGCTTGCTTTTTTTTCCTTTGTTTTTCACTTTGTGTTGTAGTAAAAGATTGCTTTGGAAAAATACTAATCTCTTAGCTGTGCAAAGGAGAAATGGGTAGAAACGATGCACACTGGATCTGTGCTCCTAACCATCCTCCATGGTGGGTGATTGTAGACGGACCCCTGTAAAGGATTATTCTAGGCAGAAAGACCTCCCCTCTTTCCTGGGTTCCCCTTCTCAGTCTGCACCCTTCCCTATCTAATTTCCTTTCCTTAATTGAAAAAAAACTAGTTGCTGAATTCTTGTGATCTGAGCCATCCCACTGAACACCTATATTGAATTTATAGTATTCAGTGTTTGTGTGTCCATGGTCCTTTTAAAGGGTACCAGGTCCGAATTCATCTCCTACCCTGTATTGGCATATATACTGTTGCTGAAATATCTTTGACACTTTCTGCCTTTTTTGTTGCTGTTTTCAAATACCTGGGATAGTCTCCACATCATCTCTTGGATTATCCAAACTCCCATTCATTGTCTAAGGTCTGCCTTAATGTTGAAGCAGCACAGCTTACTGAGGGCCAGGTTGGCAGAAATCAGAGTGAGAATATCCTCAGAGGAAGCTGAAAGTAAGCAGAACTAACATAAGGGTCTGTTGGTAGGCAACTGCCCCTTATCATTGTGAACTTGTCCTAGTTCTGAAAGCTAAAGGGAGTGGATTTTAAATAAGGAAGGCATTATTATTGCCCATGGCCGTCACAGTCTGACTTCACATCTTGTTATTCCCCTGGCTCCCGTATACTCTACAGCAGGATTTGTCAAGAATGGCACTTGACTTGGGGGGGTCAGATCATTCTTTGGGGAAGTTATCGTGATCATCGTAGGATATTTAGCAGCATCGTGGCCACAGGCCTGGGTTGCCAATAGCACTCCCTCAGTTGGGACAACTAGAAATGAATACAGACATTGCTAAATGTTGTGCAACAAGGGAGGTTAGAAGAAGAGAGGGGCTGCAAAATTGCTCTCCACTGA
This sequence comes from Panthera tigris, assembly GCF_018350195.1. Taxonomy (NCBI): domain Eukaryota; kingdom Metazoa; phylum Chordata; class Mammalia; order Carnivora; family Felidae; genus Panthera; species Panthera tigris. The sequence continues at coordinate 66,892,518 of NC_056676.1, read as the reverse complement.
GGACCACTGCTCTACAGGCACAAGGAATTTCTTTCTTCTAGATGCAGAATTTCTTTCTTCCACACATCCATGTTGCAGAATGCCCTTTCCGTTCATCAGCTTGCAAGCTTTAGCTTTGTTCAAGATCTAGCCCTCCTGTGAAGGTTTTCTTGCCAAAACTGTTATTGCGCCTTCTTTGTGCTCCCAAGCACATAATAATTATTTACAAACTTAACTTGTATAGAGCTCCTACTATGTGCCAATCATTATACTAGGTTCTAGGAATACAGCAGTAAAGAAAAATATTCTTGCCTTGTGTTGCTTAGTCTAGGCTACTGGATCACAAATTATATATTAGTTACCATATAGACTATGAATTCCTGGAGGGCAGGGACCAAGTGTTGGGTCTTACTCATTTCTATACCCCCTAACTCCTTACATAGTATTTGACACAGAGATAGATGCTCTTCATAATATTTGGTGAATAAAAAATAGTTTATTCCACTCTCTGCATCTCGACCTACATTACCTCAATTCAGTTTCTCTTCGTTGTGAAAATGAGCTCTCGCCTGTTTCCAAATGAGATAAACGGATTCAATCTGCCCCTTCAAATCCTGCCTTCTGCAAAGATGCCAGAATGAGATGTCCAGAAGACAACTCTTACTGCTCTGCCTAAAACCCATCTGTGCTTCTTGTTGCATCCGGTATTTTAAAGACAGATGTCTGTAACATAGCTGAGTCTGGACTTTCTGGCTACTCCCTTCCCTGTAATTCTCTCCCAATAGCCAGAACAGTCTATAGCTCTCTACAATCACTATTTCACACCCCGAATGCATTGTTCCTTCTTCCTCTGTCTGCATTTCCCCTCTTCTATTGGGTAACTCTAACTTACCCTTTAAGATTCATTCAGTTCAGGGGTCCCTTCTTTCTTGAAACTTCTAGGCCACCTACCAGACTAAGGTAGTTGTTCCTCTTCTGTGTCCTACAGTGCCAGTGTCTACTTATAATATTTCTTAATTGTCTGTAATGCGTCTGCCTTCCCAATTCTGCAGGGAGTTTCTTGAGGGCTGGAATTATATCTTACTCTTTGCATCCCAGGTGTCTAGCACAGTAACAGACAAGTGGTGGCACTTAGACTTTGAATGAAAAATTTAGTAACAGCTTTTATTTATCATAGAAGTTTAAAATAGAAGCTCTTAATTATTTACTTTTACCTTCCACAGATATTGGTATCAACTTGACAGATCCTATGTTCAGAGGAATTTATAGGGGAGTTCAGAAGCATCAAGGTAAATGTTTCTGTTGTTAAGATAAAATAAAGACAAGCTTTCTGCCTCAGGGAGATGATGGAAAGCATAATCCACTTTACAGCTGAAATATTAAAGGATTTATTATGCAACTTGGATAAAACTATAAACAAAGTGAAACATTTGTAAGCTATATTGGTAAGCCACGGCCATGAGCATTTATAAAGCACCTATTATAACAAAGTGTTACCAAGGTCTTCTCTGAGGAAGCTTATGATTTTGAATAAAGAACTTTAACCATATGCATAAAAGCCAAACAATCGCTGATTGCTTAATTGGTCTTTTAAGCATCTGAACAGTAGGGCACATAATTTAAAAAATCACCTGCAGTTGAACATCAGTATCTAGTCCTTTGAAAACGTTTTCCGCTAAGCGACAAAGAGGTAATGGGATTAAGGAGTAGGCGTGCTGCTGTCCATCCTCCCTGTCTTACCTTTCCCCCCTTTTCATCCAAGTCTTGCTAAATCCCAGATACCTGTGGGATAGGTGGGAATAGACAGGAGTCTCTCAAAGGTTGATGGAAAGCTTAGCCAAAAGCAAAATGGCTTATATTTATCATATCAAGTTCATTTAAAAAGCATATTTTGTCAGCTGAGGTGAGTAAGCAGGAAATGATGGCAACAACAAGTTTTTGAAAGAATTTCTCCAATAAACTGGTTTGTGAAAAGGTTTGTGAAAATTGCCTCTGAAAATTACCATACTTGTTATTATGTGAATGCAAACAGGAAAATTTGGTTTTGAGGCCTGGGTGAAGTGCAAGTGCACATTTCAGCAGTGACGTCAAGATAATTTTACTATGCTTCTAGGTGGTAATGAGCGAAAGCTTCTCTGAATACAGAGAATGTTAGATGTCACTTACAAGAAAGTTAAACATTAGCTTTCATAAGCCTTACCTCAAAACATACCTTTTCTACTTCATTTAGAAGTTTAGATAATGTTTTTATGTTTATCAAATGTTAGGTACTACATCTTAGAGTATGTAATTATATTGATTTTCTTGCCTTTGTAGCACTTAATAGATTTCATGCTTTATGACTCTGTGTATGTATGTTTGTATGTGTGTTTTTATGAAATAAGTTTTATTCTTATCAGTATCCCTCTGGTTTACAATATTTAGCAAAACTGGATGTCTTAGTGTAAGTTCACTAAGTTGATATTTTTTGTCTGAAAGAAATTTTATAGCTTCTAGAAGTAATGATAATTCTAACCAAATTTACTGTGATACTTAAATCTGAAATTAATACATGGATTTATGTCATTTTTTAATATTGCTGTCCATTTACCTCAAGCCTCTTAAAGCTTAGCCTTCAATTGATCTCCCCAGAAAGCTTATTGTTACTTAACAAGAAATTTTGGGAAAAAGAAAAAAAACTGTCAGTGAAAATAAAAATTATCCTTCCTCAATGGGAATGGGAATTATAATAATACGGTATTAACTGAAATTTACAAAGAGAGGTTTTATCATGTTTTGGGAAGCATTACAGATACACTCTGAAAAGCCCTACTAAAAATAAGCAATCTTAATGACTTTTATTTTTATTAAAAAAAATACAATACCAACAAGTTTCAATTTTAAGGCAATTGATTTAAGTTGTAGTGAGCAAATTCACCTTTCATTTGAACTTCCTGATTTTTGTCATTTTTCTCCCTTTTGGTCAACAGAATAAAATACAACTAAATGGATAACTAGTCACCTAGTTTGACTGATACAGGTTTCCTTTTTTTGTTTTTTTTAAGGTTATCACTGACTGTTATCATAAGTACTCATCAAATGGTATTGATTTGGTAAATATGATTGTTTCTATGTGTTTTTCTTTCAAGAAGAGATAATTAAGTGAAAAAAAATTTTACTAGCTTTTCTTAATGTGGGGTTTTTGCTTTTATAGACGACTTACAAGATGTAATAGAAAGAGCTGTCCAGATTGGTGTTAAAAAGGTAACATTTCATTTTTGTTACTCTTAAGTTTTTTTTTAAGAAATTAAATTTTGGTTAAGGTACTACAGAATAGAAGAGAAAGAGCTCAGGCCACACTTGGCATTTTGGGATATGTATTGTCAGCAAGTAATATTAGCAAGTTAATGAAGTAAAATATCAAAATTTTCTGTTCACAACTATTTAAGTGATACAGACCTCATGCTTGGATCATTCTTCCATGTGATCAGAAACATGGTAAATGGCAAAATCTCTTTGAAAAAAAATGTTAAGACCTATCTGAATTGCCAGGTTTGTCAAAATGCAACTCTTAATTTTATAATGTAATTTAGCATCTGTTAGAATTAAGTGATCATCAGAAACACATGTATCCTGGGGCACCTGGGTGCCTCAGTTGGTGAAGCATCCAGCTCTTGATTTTGGCTCAGGTCTTGATCTCATGGTTCTGGAGTTAGAGCCCTACATCGGGCTCTGCACTGACAGCACAAAACCTGCTTGGGATTCTCTCTTCTCCTCTCCCCTCTCCCCTCTCCCCTCTCCCCTCTCCCCTCTCCCCTCTCCCCTCTCCCCTCTCCCCTCTCCCCTCTCCCCTCTCCCCTCTCCCCTCTCCCCTCTCCCCTCTCCCCTCTCCCCTCTCCCCTCTCCCCTCTCCCCTCTCCCCCCTCCCCCTCCCCCTCCCTCAAAATAAGTAAACATTAAAAAAAAATGTGTATCCTGTCACCACCTTTAGCTCTTATAGTATGGGTATACCATTTCAAAAACTGAGAGAACACTTTAATTTTTACAGTACTAATTTGATTATCAGGAAAATTCTATCTTTTAGAGAGTTCTAAGCAAATGAATATTAGCACTGTGTCAAATTCTTTGAATAGATACTTCTTTTTAATTAGTATTTTTTTAAAAATATCAAGCTATCCTTCCCCCTCCTCCAACACACACACACACACACACACACACACACACACACACACACAAAAGAAATCGGGTGAAGTTCCATAGTATGGCATCAGGACACTTGGTGACTGTGGCTGCTAAGTTGAATAACCTGAGTTTTAAAAGATGACACTGCTGGGGCACCTGGGTGGCTCAGTCAGTTGAGTGTCCGACTTCGGCTCAGGTCATGATCTCGCGGTTCGTGAGTTCAAGCCCCACATCGGGCTCTGTGCTGACAGCTCAGAGCCTGGAGCCTGTTTCAGATTCTTTGTCCCCCTCTCTCTCCGCCCCACCCCTGCTTGTGCTCTGTTTCTCTCTTTCAGAAATGAATAAACATTAAAAAAATTAAAAGATGACACTGCTGACTCATGAGTTCTCAGTCCCAACTTGGAACGCTATAGCTCTCATTCACAAGTAATAAGAAAGGATAAAGGTTACAGCATTCCTCTCTCATGATGCAGTCATTCTGTGCTTGGCAGATCGCTGTATAAAATGCTTTTCTGCAAACTCTGAATACCAGGCTCCTGAATTTCCGCGCGTCGGCCATGAGTAGTTCAGTCTTAACATTTGTAAACACTCACACACACACACACATAAGAATGACAGGAATGGAATAACTTGGACATGCTTCCAAATTGAAATCTAACTTGGTGCCTTGCTGTTACGTTGTGACTGAAAGCACAGTGATCGCGGCACCGCTGGCTTCCAGCGCCGGCGCCATTCGTCGTCTGACAGTGATCATAACGCCTACTTGAGACTTGTGAGGGTGAACTAAAGCAGAGCACCTGCTATTGCCCCTGCATGAAGTGAGCAGCCTGTATTTTGTGAAGTCTGTGGCAGAGGCCATCGGCCTAATGTCCTCAGTGTGAACTGGGAGAGGAAATTATGTCCCCTCGTCTTGTCCTTGCTTGTTGTTTTTCTAATCTCTTTGGGAAAGTTACAGATAAAAGGTAGAATTAGCAACTATTTTACACAATTGAAATACTAAATGTGGGCACCTGGTCTTGTATTAAAGAATTAGGGAATGTTGGTAAACAGTAAAATTTTCCCAAAAGTTGAGGATTTAATTATGCCTATGCATTCCCTGAGTAAGATACTCAATGTCTGCTATATTAGAAGTCTAAGTTGCTTTATAAAAACGTCTGTTCGCCATTTGCATTTCCTCCTGTGTTTTATTGTTTTCTCTTTAGGCATACACCTAGAGTGAATTCTTCATTTTAGCTCAGGGAGGCACTTGAAGTGAGATGCTTAAAGAAATATACATCGAGGCACTTAAATCACTGCTCTAGAAGGATGTACACTTATCAGCACTGCCTCAGTGGCCACCGTCAACACACAGGCTCTTTGGTGACATTTTCCTTTTAATACAGTAGCAAAGACACTGTTCTGACTGCTGGTGGACCCTAAGGGCTATCCCTTTAGAAGTGTGCTTTTCTGCTAAGAGCCATACATTTTCCTTACAAAGAAGTCATCAATATACATTAACCCAGAGATTGTCAGACTTTTGGTCTCAGAACCCATTCACATTCTTCACTATTATTGAAGACCCCAAAGAACTTTTGTTTTGGTTTTATCTGTTAATATATACTGTGTTAGACATTAAAACTGAGAAAAATTCAAAATATCTATTAACAATAAACCAATATATTACATAAGGAACATATTTTTAGGAAAAACAAATATTTTCCAACCCCCAAAAATGTAGTGACATGAATGGAATTGTTTTACCTTTTTTTTTTTTTTTTTTTTTTTTTTTTAAAACATCTCGTCCCTTTCCTGTCTAGCTCTTAAGACTGCTGAACTTGGGTATGTGTTTTTGCAGGCAGTCTGTTGTGACATTACACATCATGTAGCCTCTGGAATACTCCCTGCACACTTGTGACTGAGGGTGAAAAAGCAAATAGCATCTTTGGTATTATTTTGAAAATAGGTTTGACCTCACATATCCCCTGGATGTCCCAGGACTTCACTTGGAGAACTGTTGAATTAATAAACACTGTTGAATCTCTAACTTAGATTAACAGAATTCTAAATTCAGAAGTATTTAGTCAGGCTTTCATAATGTGATCTCTGGGGGGCGCCTGGGTGGCCCGGTCTGTTAAGCATAATGTGATCTCTGTCCTCTGTCATTCAATGTAAAACAGACATGAATACACTTTAATAGGAAGGAGTGACACATTCCGTGTTGGATGTATGCTTGTATGTGTGGAGAGGGGTGGTCAGGGACCACTCTACGTAGGAGGTGACCTTTCAGCCAAATTTTAAAGGAAGGTAAGTGTGTGACAGTCTTAGAGAGGAAAGCATTCTGGAAAAGCAGCAGGGAGGCGTGTTTAGGAAACTTGTTGATACTCTGTTAAAGTGGGCATGTTTTCTTTCTGTTTCAGTTTATGATCACAGGTGGAAATCTGCAGGACAGTAAAGAGGCACTGCATTTGGCACAAACAAATGGTATCCTCCTCTCACTTTGACCCTCTCCCCCCCATATGAATTAAGTTATTTTGAAGAAATCTTTCTATAACTGCCTCAGGTACAATACAACGGATCATGACGGGAAACAACAGGAAAACGGACTGAGTGTAACAGGGTGTGATTAAGATGAAAGGGTTCTGACACTGATATATCAGATGTTTGCTTAAATCCTCTCTCATCGTACTTAAGGATTATTTTAAGATTTCCTTAATGAGAATTAAGTTCACCAGGTATATAATTTAGTCTCCAGTATTCCTGATACAGGATTTTTGTGTGTATGCTGTAATGTGTTCAGGATGGGAGTTGCTTTTATTTTGCTTTTTTTAAACTTAAACTGTGAAGGATCATTTATTAAGTATGTATCATGCAGACCACGGTGTAAGGCCCCAGGAATGCAAGTAATAATGTATAATCCCTCAGATGCTCACTTTATGTTACACGTTTTGCATTTATTTAAAATCTATAAGGTTTGGAATTGGTTCCAAAGGGAATCCTAGTTACACAAAACATCTCCTTTATCTGGCATTCGTTTTACCTCACCTTTTTTTGGTTTTGTGTTTTGTCATACTTCATGTGCTAGACTTTGAAGAATTAGACATTCTATTTTATTTTTAAAAATACTGATTTACTTACTAAAAGCTATTTTGGGGGGTACCTGGGTGGCTCAGTAGGTTAAATTCCAGACTCTTGGTTTCAGCTCAGGTCATGGTCTCATGGTTCGTAGGTTTGAGCCCCATGTCGGGCTCCGTGCTGATGGTTTGGAGCCTGCTTGGGAATCTCTCTCTCCCTCTCTCTCTGCCCCTCCCCTGCTTGCTCTTGCTCTTTCTCTTTCTCTCTCTCTCTAAGTAAACAAAATATTTTTTTAAAAAGCTGTCTTTTTGTGGCAATCTTTCTAAACTGCGTACTTCTCTTCAGGATCCACTGACACTTTTTCTTAATGATTAAGATAAAAATAACCATCTTCCCAGATGCCTTTGAGGTGTATAAGAATATTGTCTTCTATACTTTTTATCCCCAGAGAGATCTATTTTCAAAAGCTCTTGAATCTTCATTGTCAGCCCTCTTCACTCCCCCCTTCATGAACCTGTGGTCTCACTGTTTTAAAACCTCTGCCTCCTCTTATATGTAAGCACCTGCAGGAGAGGCTGAGGAAGGCTCCCCACCTCTCACGTGGGTTCAGGTGCAAACCACTCAGAAGCCCTTTTTGACTTCACGTTGGTGTTTCGTGCAATTACGGTTATCAAGACATGGTCTGCAAATAAGTGAGCTTAATTTTTTATCAGATAAACAAATCTCCCTTCCACCTCCTTAACTCACCCTTTTTAAGCATGTTTAAATTTTAATTGTCATATTAACTATGTGAAACAAGATGGTCACATGAATAGTGAGTATGAAGATATAGTTAGGTTATGACACTTCATTCTGTAAGAAATTGTTTCATTTTCCATTCTGTTAGGCTGAGTAAATGCCAGGCTTTGGAAAGAGGTGAATTAATTATTTTTACCAATCTGTTAAGGCAATTTTCATATTCCTGTCCTGCTTTGCTAAGGTATTCCAAAAATTCTTATATGATTAACTTCATGCCATTCTGGCAGTTTGAATAGTTTATGGCTATTATTAAAAATTAACCAGCTGAAAGTATTTGATCTGTCATTTTTACATGTTAAATATAATATGAAAAATACTTTGGAAATAATCCCAAGACATTATTTTGTGCTAGATTTGTTTTTCAGTACAGTTGGATGTCATCCTACAAGATGTGATGAATTTGAAAAGAATGACCCTGATCTTTACCTAATGGAGTTGTTAAATCTCGCTGAAAACAATAAGGGGAAAGTTGTAGCAATAGGGGAGTGTGGACTTGGTAAGTGCCAACCTAGCCCTGTTAGACTGACTTCGAAAGTGATTGTTCCGTACAAGTTACGAGTAATTGTTCTGTTTTTATCTTTTAAAGATTTTGACCGACTACAGTTCTGTCCCAGAGATACTCAGCTCAAGTAAGGAACTTTATTGACTTCAGGAATTATTGTAAAATCTTAAGAGTGATTTTTTTTTTTTTTTATATAGCTTTTATCAGTTCCGAATGTAGCTGGAGTAAGCATCAGGATTTTTTGTTAATCCCTTTGTATATCAAAAGTTAAGTGAAACAAATTCCATGCATACTTGCATGGAATTCATAAGGGATGGAAGCATATAGCTCCTAATTGGTTAACCGGCTAACTTAATTTTAATGGTGGAAAAAAGGGATGAGTTTTACATAATAGAGACTTTTGTTGTTCTTTTTTTCACGAATGTATTCATGCATGCATCATTCCAGTGAGATGATTTAAATTCATTTGTGGGGGACACGATTTACGGGCAAGGGATATTAAAAAGAAATTATAGGATCAATCACCAAAGCTAGAAAAACTTATTTTACTCTTGCTGGGCATTGGATATTGTCAACTTAGAATATGAGAATCCTTTCATAGGAGCCACATGGAGAATGGTGGCTTCTGAGAAAACTCCAAAGCTCACAAGCCATGTAGACTTCCTACAACCCACTGCCTATACCTTTTAATTGGAGCTCCTATAAAGCACACTGGTGGATAGTGTTACTGGCTAAAAAGAAAAATAGACTTAAGACTTGAGCATTTTGTTACATTTCAGAAACAGTGTATTAATGATCAAGATAATTAAACATTAGAGTAAATCCTTTCATAATTAAAATAGTATGCACATAGCAGGATATGGTTTAGGCTTGAACGTAGATGCCAAGTGCCCAGGTATTAATCTGTACTAGGGAGTCTGAACTCCATTCGTTCAGTAAATGATTACCAAGTGCCTCCTCAGTATGAGACAAGGAAAGATAGGCTTGGTTCTGTGCCTTTAGAGATAAGAGAAGACATAAATAATTAAAATAGGCTGGAAAATGCTATCAAAAAGGTGTAGGGCAGTAGGGCGGAAGGACTTTCCGGGGGAGTCAGGGAAGCCTTTGCCAATAAGGTGAGGAGATGTGAGTGAGGCTCTTCCAGAGTAGATAAAGCTAAGGACAGACTGAAGTCTGGTATAAATTTTGAAGAGATGGGCAGTTCAATCTGAGATTTTAAAAAATTTTAAAACCTCAAATGATGTAGTAAAAAACCACACTAGCAGTTATCCTGTGTGGACCGTTGCTACGGAAAGAAATGCCCCGCCTTCCACCTGTGCTCCCACGGCTCTGGCTCTGCTCTGCTCACAGCGGCTGTGCTAGTTTCAGTGCTCCCCGCCGTGGGTGCGCTGCAGCCCGCTACCCCTTCCCGCCCACACAGACTAGCCTCTGGGCTCTGCAGAGGCAGGTGCCAAGTCTTACTACTCATGTTGTAGTTCCCATGGTGCCATGCACAGTACTCTCGGTACGTGGTAGGTACTCGGGAAATGTTCACCGAGTTTTTAATGAGGAGGAGAGGGTCCTTTTTGATTTCTGTAGAGCGGCATGGATATAAAGCTTATAATTCAGCTTTTACTGTTGGCTCTTTTCTCGGAAGAATTTAGATTTTGAGCTGTTATTTGATACCATCCTGGAGACTTAACCAGTGTATGACTTGTTTTTGTTTTTTGTGTAAAAATGCAGTCAGGAAAAAGATCTATGAGAAGAGAAAAGTAGAAAATGGTGTGATAGATTACTAGGCAAGACAAAACTAATGTGCGGTAGACACGGTGTCTAAAAAATAGTGTCTGAGAAATAATGGTAAGTAAAGGCAGTATATAACGGTGTTTGAAAGTAGTTATCTTTGGAATCAACAGCTTTGGGCTGGAATCACAACTGCCATTGGTGGCTGTATGTCTCTTTGTAAATCTCAATTTCTTCATCGTTCCACCTACTTTTCTTAACATCTGGTATGTAAGGCCCAGAGTAACATGCCTGGCACAAAGTAAGTGTTCAATAAATTGTGGCAGTTGTGTTATTCTTAGAAATATTTTCATCCTAAAGAAAATACTGGCTGTTCTTTTTCTTTGGGGTTTTTGGAAAGTATTTTTTAAAAAGAAAAAAAATCAGAAAACAAGGGAAAGGCTGATTCCATCCTGGAAGGGTTACCCTTTAAGCATTCCCTGCATTTTCAGTTTCTCTGCCACGGGCCATATTCTCTTTTCTTGTTGTAAGTTTAGAGCTTGGTTCACTTGAGTGGGAAGAATTTGCTTTGGGATTTTTCTTGGGGCTTTAAAATATTAACACTGTGCAAAAAAGAAATCCGACATCAGACAGGATTTAAAAAAATCGTTTGGGGATTTAGGGGACCTCAGAGAGGAGAGTTTGAGGCTGTCCTTGCCATCAGCCAGTCCAGAGGAGGGATCGCCACCGTGGGTTAAGGTACACTGTGGTAATGCTTTGGGTGCTCTGGAGTTGCCTCAGTCGTGACTACTAACAGCCGCTATTCTGAAGCTGACCTTTCCAAGGTCAAGCTGACCTGTACTTGATTGTTGACCCTAAAATGTAAGAAGCAGTATTACAATTAGAAGCAATTACAGTTTCACTAAAATGAGCAAATCTAACACAGGTAAACAGCGGTTTTCATATAGGAGCTAAGAAAAAAATAATAAAAGCAAAGATGTCTCTTGAAAGGTGCCAGTTCCTGCCCTTTAACTTATGCTAGTTTTGGTTACCGTGGCTTTTTTTTTTTCTTTACAGACAATAGTTTAACGTCAAGCACCAGCTATTCTCAATATATGTCACTAGGAATAATTGGCCTCCTTAAGACACCTACCTAGTTTGAACGCGTGGAACTTTCTTTTCTCATATTATGCAAAATTCTGTAGGCACCCTGCTTGAGTATCTATTATTTTCATAGTTTGTACTTTTGCCTGTTTTGTGATAGGCTTATTCCCAAGGTGATCATTAGATTCTGTAAATCTGTGGCTTGGTTGTGTGGCTTTGTACATGGAGTTTTGTGTGAAAGAAATGATCCATGTAGAGTGGTGAACACAAAGGGTATGTGGTGTGTAGCCAGAAGCCAGATACATGGTCAAGTTTATATAATGACTGGAGCACACTTACTCACTGACACTTGTATTACGTTAAACGTTATGGAAACAGTGACTTTTCTTTTAAGATTTCATTTGTTTCCTACCCTGCGAAATTTTAGCACTTTGTTAAACTATTTTTGCTTTTTCTAGCCCAGCAGAATCTGAAAAGGTGATTTAAAAACCTGAACACAGTGGGAGCATTTGGGTAGCTCAGTCAGTTAAGCATCCAAATCTTGCTTTCGGCTTAGGTCACGATCTCACAGTTTGAAGGTTCAAGCCCCACAACGGGCTCTGCGCTGATGGTGCAAAGCCTGCTTGGGATTCTCTGTCTCCCTTTCTCTCTGCCCCTCCCCTGCTTGCTCTCTTTCTCTCCCCCTCAAAATAAATATACATTTAAAATAAGTAAATAAACACCTAAACATTGGGTAATAAAGACAAAGAACACCAAGTTTATGAAAACTAAGAAGTACATTTCTATTTCTAATTTTAAAATTTAGCATTTTCAGGGCACCTGGGTGGCTCAGTCAGTTAAGCATCCAACTCTTCGTTTCAGCTCAGGTCATGATCTCATGCTTCACGAGTTCAAGCCCTGTATCAGGCTCTGTGCTGACAGTGCAGAGCCTGCTTAGGATTCATTCATTCTCCCTCTCCCTACTCTCTGTCCCCCTCTCTCCTTCTTCCTCCCTTCCTCCCTTCCTCCCTTCCTCCCTCCCTCCCTCCCTCCCTCCCTCTCTCAAAGATAAATCAATAAACTTCAAAAAAAAAATGAAAAAAAATTGAGCATTTTCAAGAGTACAAAGGGGTACTTCAGGAAAATGGTTGTCCTTACACTTCAAGGAGACAAGACAGCGGAAAATATAGCAAAAGAGATTTAAGTGAAACACAGGGAAATTATTCCCTAAAATCAAGGCACCTAGAAGAGGTAAACTCCTGTAGGAAATAAGGCACTTATTATCTGTAATTCCTGGGTTTTATTTTAACTGCATGACTGTTAATGAGAACTAGTGAGCACTGTGCTGAGTGAGAAAACATAGGACAGCCCGCCCCATTATATCTCGCTCTTATGCTATAGGACCAGGAAAAAAGGCTTCTTTGAATACAACTTGGGTCGTTTTGGCCGGACCTGGACTTAGAGACTGAAGTTCTGATCACACTGTGTTCTGTGATCTTGGATGAAGTCCTAAATCCACTGACACCAGCTCTTGTCCTATTTTAGGGTTATTTTGTGGATCAAATGAGATAATGGTATGTGGTACTTGAAAAACCTTTTTCTAAAGTACTCTTCAAACATTTAGGGCTGCCATTTTATCATGTAATTTTCAGATCTTTGAAAAACAGTGTTTTAGTTTTTTGTGTATATTTAATAAATCCTTGTGTTTAGTGGTAATAATTTCTTGTATAACAGCACATGGAAAACACGGAGCACAAAGCTTTGCCTGGCCTCTTGCTGGAGCGAATGGATTCCCACTGGTGGTGCTCAGCCCGCGCTCCAGGCAAGAGGCTGGTGGTATATTCACCACCAACACATGCTGCAGGGAAGGGGTCCCACAGGTGATGGGAGGGTGTCTGCTTCATTTGCTGGGGTTTGGTGGAAAAGCTAGTTAAAAGTATATTTGAGGGAACAGCTCCCATCACTGTAGACTTAAACGTTATAGCTCTTTATTTCTAGTGATCAAGAAAGTGCTAATTTACCTAGAAGTTATAATGGAAAGCTAACACATTAAAAAAAAAATTTTATTTATCATTTTTGAGAGAGAGAAAGCACGTGAGTGGGAAAGGGGCAGACAGAGAGGGGGGGTTGGGGGGATAGAGGATCCGAAGCAGGCCTTGTGCTGACAGCAGAGAGCCTGATGCAGGGCTCGAACCCACAAACCGTGAGATCATGACCTGGGCGGAAGCCAGATGCTTAACCAACTGAGCCACCCAGGGTCTCCACTAACAGACATTTTTTGAAAATGATTTTGTAATCCCAGAAAATGAAGTATTCCTTTCAGGAAGATGTATGTGATGATTATCAATGCCTCTGGCTAAGCCAGCTGTATTTTAAACGTCTGAGTTCACTACTTCTGTCCTGTAATCACCTAATAATAATAAAAGTCCTTTAAAAAAATTATTTTTCTTATGCTAAAATAAAATTCACGAAATTTTTTTGGCATTATGCAGATATTTTGAAAAACAGTTTGAACTGGCAGAACAAACAAAATTACCAATGTTTCTTCACTGTCGGAACTCACATGCTGAATTTTTGGGTGAGTTAGAGCTAAAATCTCCTTTAGAATTAAAGAATTTTGCAGAAATTAGCAAAGTATTTGCCAAAAGTTGTTTGTTTTTAATTTACAGACATAATGAAAAGAAACAGAGATCGGTGTGTAGGTGGAGTGGTAAGTAGAAGAGTTGTTTTTAATAAAGGAGGCACAGAAGCTTCTTTGTTAGTCCTGTCGGCTTCTAAAGGAATCCAGATATCAGCAGTAAAGCTATTAAGCTTCTTCCCTCTCTTGTTGAGGTGCATAAATTTACTATTAAATCTATGGGCCAGATGTAATACAGACCTAAATCACACCGATTTAATTACATTTATTTTGTCCAAAGTACAAGAATGATCAAGAATTCCGCTCACAAGAAAACCCCATGAATTTACTCCTATATTTTAATAGCATGGGTGACCATTCTTTTTCTCTGCCTCTTCCATCAGCATTCTTCAGTGTTCTTCAATTTAAATTCTGAGCAAAATATAAACTAATCTTAATATCTTGAAACATTTTAATATTCACCTCAGGTTTGCCTTCTTAATTTGTCAACTGTATTCACTTAGCACTCTGATTACAGACTCCTCCTTTCTGGAATCTGCTTGTACTCTGTAAACACTTCTGTGTGGTCATTTCAACCACTAGTCTTGAGACAGTTTCCATAAACAGTATCTGCCCACCACTTAGCTCAGGTATCCATAGCAGTGTTCCTTAAATCTTTTTTCGATCATGGGCTCTTTGGAAAATCTGCCTCCAAAAAATGCTCAGATGTACAAATTTTCACCTGTGATTTTAGGAGATTCACTCATCTCCAGCAAAAAGGCTGTTATCCAGGTATATAAAATCAATTATACTACACCAACTAAAGAAAGAGGAAATGGCACTGAGCACTTACTGTTTGCCCACATATGCTGCTTTGATAGCTTCATCTGTATCCTCTCAGGTTTTTAGCCTCTGCTTCATGTCGTGTACTGCTGGTGATAATGTTTTCTATGTTGCTGTTGATATTACTGCGCACGTTTTTATCTATGGTTTACTGACTCTAATTTATCCTTTGGGAACTGAGAGAGGCTTAGAGGCTTTCATTAATGGGGGGATTAATGGCTCTACCTCTTTGCCCATTTGCTTCATTTCTAAATAAGAAGTTACTTAGCAAATCCAAACCTAAATGTTTGATTTTATCAAAAAAAGAGATTGTCAAGGGGCGCCTGGCTGGCTCTGTCAGTAGAACGTGCAACTCTTGATCTTGGGGTTTTAAGTTCAAGCCCCACATTGAGTGTAGAGATTACTTAAGAATAAAAGCTTTAAAAAACAGATTGCCAAATAAAAAAAAAAACGAATTTTCTGCAATGGTTTATGAGGAGTTATATTTAAAATTACTTTGATATTAAGGGAGGATATATTTTCTAGTCAGCTAGAGATGCTGAGAGGAGAATAAACCCTTTTGGGCAGCCGTGTAATGCAGTTTTATTTTTCAGAAACATGTATCCATAGTGGATTCTGACTCTGGTGCTGTAGTAACAGATTAATGACATTACTTGTTGGTGTATTTAAAGTGTAACTTATTGTTTAGATTACATAGATATATATCCAAAGTATGAAAGACTATGCTTTCTTCCTTACATCTTTGAAGGAGAACAACACCATCTTCCTTTTTGCCTACTGAGCTCTGTTCATCTCACAGTTCAGTTTTGTAGTTACATTCTCGCAACACTTTCTAGATCTCCTTAAAATTTCTTCTAAAAGTCATTTCTGGAAAAAAGTATCCTCTAACATAATAAAAACTCAACATTTTAAGATTTATTTTACATGGTTTTGTCACATTTCTAACTTTTCTTCATGCTTTTGCCTAAGAGTGTGGCTCTCACGTCCATTCCCCATTCCTGAAGGTACTGCGGAGCCACCAGCACAGCCACAGAGAGAGTCTGGGCAGCCACGTCCCCTCGTGCCTCACCTCTTTGGAGATGGTGACCCATTATAATTGTGAGATTCGAATTGAAAATAAAAATTGTAGGGGCCACCACATCCGAAACCCTCTGACCCAAAAAACAAAAACAAAAAAAACAAACCCCTATGCACCTACACTTTTCCTTAGAAAGTCTTATTAATGTTATTTAGGATTTTTAAAGAAAGAGCAATTATTAAATAAAATTACACCTGTATGTTCTAGGTGCATTCGTTTGATGGTACCAAGGAAGCAGCAGCTGCCTTGATGGACTTGGATCTCTATATAGGATTTAATGGTTGGTAGGTCCTTAAGTTTGTTTTATATTAAGTAGATTCCTTGTTTTACAGTGAATTGCTGATAAAGATTTAAATTTCTTATTTAAATGTATTTATCACCTGGATCTTGGCTTGTGAATTTCAGTAATTATACAAGAAATTAAATTACATTACTCCTGCAAGTTATAGGGGTGCCTGGCTTACTTGGTGGGTGGAGCATGCGACTCTCGATCTTGGGGTGGTGAGTTCAAACCCCGTGTTGGGCATAGAGCCTACTTAAGTTAAAAAAAAAAAAAGTTAAAGGTTATAAACTACTAACCCTGTATTACAGTCATGGACACCAATTTTGTACTGAGATCAGCAGCTAGCTTTCTCTGGCAATGCCATTTATACTTAGGTCATTTTATCACTTTAAAGTATATGTGTTCGCAGCATTGTGCATGCAAGTGATGTCTGATGTGGGGAGAGTCATACTATGACATCATTTTATGTACCTCTATAGGCCAGGAAACTCACAGAAGCTAAGGACCCGGTATAAAGTACTCCTAGTGTGAGAACCAGTGTTCTCTGGCCCCGCACTCAGCCTTTCTGCTGGTACAGCATACCAAGCCTCACAAACCCAACATAGTCAGCTAGCACTGCTGGATCCCTGGCTTTCCCTCTTCAGTGTTTCATTCCTTTAAAATGACCACACTTCTGATTACATTAGTTTTTGCTAAAATATCCTCAGGAAAATAGACTCATGAAATTATTGGCTATGGAGTTCAGACTTATTTATATGTCCTCAATGCTGCTTCTATATTTTAATGATTTAACTAATAAACCACTGTGAAAAGGCATGCATGAATAATGGACTAAATAGTAGTTCTAAAAGCTTACTGATACAGTCTCTACACAATGCTTTCTGAGTCAGCTTTTCCAGAGACCCCCGCTTTGCTCTTTTTTTTAAAAAAAATTTTTTTTAATCTTTATTTTTGAGAGACAGGCAGAGTGTGAGCAGGGGAGGAGCAGAGAGAGAGGGAGACACAGAATCCGAAGCAGGCTCCAGGCCCTGAGCTGTCAGCACAGAGCCCGACACAGGGCTCGAACTCACGAACCGTGAGATCATGACCTGAGCCAAAGTCAGACGCTCAACCGAGCCACCCAGGCACCCCCCCACTTTGCTCTTTATCACCATATAACTAAATATTATGTATGTGATGTTGTCTCTTAATTCATTCCCTTTGTCTGTTTTCATTAAGGAAATGAGCATCTTAGTTCTTCCATCCAGGACTGCCCTGCCACCTGCATTATTTCCTCCACAGTCGTCACAGTGTGGCTATTGCAGAGTTTTTGGTTCTATGCGTATTCAGTATTTTCATTGATGTCTGTGTAAATACTGTTGACTGCTGAACCACAAGATATACCACTTTTTTTATTTTCCTGGGGCAGCTTTCTTCCTTTTTCTTTACTTGGTTTTCTTCAACACTTGAAGCCTTCTCACACTTTCCAACAACTGTAAAGTGCCTTTATCTGTTCTTCTGCATGAGGACCCTGTCCAGATAATCTCGTTATCTAGATGATCTCTCCATTAGTTCCTGACCCTTTCTGCTTCGTTTTGAGTCCACGTCTGCTCCCTGATAGAACTCTTATGTTTAGATCCCATGTATTCAGCTGTTTTGATGGAACACCTATTTCAAAATGAATTTATTCTATTCTTGAAAGTTTGCCTGGATAGTTAAACCAAAAACCCTTCCACTTGGTATTTTTCCTGGGCATAATATTCTGGACTAAAAATAATTTTCACGAGAATTTATAGGGCTCCATTTCTAGATTTAAAGTCAGCGGCTATTCTGTTTCCTAGTCCTTACCCCATGACCTACTATTCTCTCCCAGTGGAATATTTTAGTTCTTTACCTCTGGTATTGCCAGACTTCACAGAGGTGGCCGATAATTTGTGCACTCGCTGCTGGCCCATTCTGGCTAGAAGCTCATCTTTGTCAGTCCTGGGAAACTTTTTTTTCTCTCTCTGTCTTTCTTTGGAGCTCCCAGGCTCATAATCTGATCTCAATATTTTCCCCTCTAATTTCTATCTCTAGTTTTCCCACCTACTTTCAGAAATATTTTTCAACCTCTTTGATGAAACTTCAGCTGCTGGTTTTAATCTCTGAAAGCTTTTTCCCCCTGCCATTCTCTGGAACTATGTACGTTTGCAGATGCATCTTCTCGTCTCTCGAAAGACATGAATAGTAAGTTATTTTCTGTTTGCCGGAGAATGCTTTTATTTCCTCTGAGCGCCTTTTTCCTCTTTTCGTCTCTGTCATGACTTCCTTCAAATGTCAGGAAATTCTTACTCTGTATATTTAAAAAGTTAAGAAACAAGCTCATTGGAATCTCTGTGGGGAGACAGCCTATCAACATGCAGGCCAGCTGACCTCACCAGGGGATCTTCTCGGTGGGTTCTTTTTCTTCATAGAGGGATCCTCTGATCTCTGCTGGAAAAACAGGGTGGGGATTCATGAATGCACCCGTGTTCTGGAACAGAATGGGGTTGGAGAGAGGAACTCACCAGCCAGTCAGCATTCAGTCTCCATCTTCACCTGCAGTCCTCTGTGCTTCTTGTTCTCCTGTCCCGGCTCTGATTTAGCTTCTCCAGAGACTCCACATACCCCCTCCTCCCTTCTGTCTCTCAGGCCAAGGGTGGGGGGCAGAAGGAGTCATCTCCGCGTCAGTTCGCTGGAAAATAATCTGAGAGTCCCCTCTTTTCTGTACCCCACATTTTAAAACAACCCCCACTCAGTCCCCTGCCTTATCCCAGCCTCAGTACCTGGGATCTTCAGTTCTTAGAACTTCCTTGGGTGAATTGGTTTGCTTGTCCTCAGTATCTCTCTCTGCAGGCACGTGGCACTGAAGTCACTTTGCACATAAACAGGTCATTTATAATTTTAACATATACTTTCCGCTTTATAGTTTGTGACTAGGGGTTAGAAATATCTCCTGGTTTCATCAAAAAATTTGTGGGTTTTTTTTCCCTATTTTGAAATGATTTTTTTTTTTTTAATTTTTTTTTTTTTTTTTTAACGTTTATTTATTTTTGAGACAGGGAGAGACAGAGCATGAACAGGGGAGGGTCAGAGAGAGGGAGACACAGAATATGAAGCAGGCTCCAGGCTCTGAGCTGTCAACACAGAGCCCGACGCGGGGCTAGAACTCACGGACCGCAAGATCACGACCTGAGCCGAAGTCGGCCGCCTAACCGACCGAGCCACCCAGGCGCCCCTTGAAATGATTTTTAAGATAAGGTAGAAGACCTTTATTTCACTAACTTGAACTGTCTGAGAGATTTCAAAATGACCTTGAATTTATAAAGATTTGGCATTAAGTTAATGACAAGATTTTTTCCTCCTCCATTAACTCAGAACTAATGTTAGTCATTTAATCAAAGTCAGTATTTCTGTTCTTGTTCTGAAATTCAGTTTATTGTAGTCTTAATCTGAGGCTCTGAGGTATGGTAATTTAATCTGACTATACTACCTGTGACATAAAGTCTTTGATTTCTAAAGATTAAATTATAACATTTTCCCCCAAGAAAATGGGGAAGTTTCAGATTTGACTCCAGAATATGCAGCTGCTCTCCCTTAAATGGGAAACCTTATTAAAGATATAATCGACTTTGATTTTTTTTTAATTTGCATCCAATAATTGGTTTTGATTGAAAAATATTTATTCTGGTAGTATATATTTCTGTATGTAGATCACTTTTTACAAGCATGGAATTAATGTAGGAAAAGACTAAGATATGATCTCATGAAATTAAAACTATGTAAATAATTTCATAACTGGAAGTTTTAAATTTAGTACCCATATCAAACATATTTAGGAAATATTCATATTGATCAACTGTTAAGTTGGCTGAAAATAAGAATTTTGGTTTTTTTCTAGAGGATATCATTAAAAGGCTGATATTTATGGCAAACTACACACATTTCCCTTTCACTCATCTTAAAATCATTCTAAAGTAAAGTCCTACATACTCAAAATGGAGTATGGGCATCTATAAGGGCAAAGAAACAAGGCCAGAGTTTCTGGAAAAGCCAGCTTAGACTTTATAAAGGGCCCCAGAGGAGATGGGAGCAAATTTAGCAGGCAGAAATCAGAGAGAGGGCTTTGGGTTTAGAATTAGTGACTAATAGGACCAAATTAGGGTGCTTGATGGCCTTTATAGAGAAAGCTCTCACTCCTATATTTACTGCTATACACAGAGTACAGGAGCAGCAAGCATTTCTACCAAAGGGAAAAATCTCTTCTCAAGAAAAATGAACAAACCAAATTGTGAGAGCCAGGACTTTGAATTCTTATGTTGATGCCAGAGGAAAGCATTTAGAGAAGCAATAGCCTAACCATCAGCTCCTTACCTTCTCACTCTTAGATGAAATTGCAGATCAATATTCCTAGTCCTGGTGTCCCACAAGGAGCTTCCATTGAGTCCCCACTCAGAGGGGCACCTGGGTGGCTCAGTCAGTTGAGTGTCCAACTCTTGATTTTTGTCTCAGGTCACGATCTTGCGCTTCGTGAAATTGAGTCCCACATCGGGCTCTCTGTTGACAGCATGGAGCCTGCTTGAGATTCATATTCTCTCTCTCTCTCCCTCCCTCCCCCCCTCTCTCCCTCCCCCCACCGCCTCTCTCTCTGCCCCTCTCCCCCTCTCCCCACCAAAATAAGTAAACTTTTTAAAAAGAGTCCCCATTCAGAACTATCAGTAAAACAGTCCTCTGTTTACACAAAAGCAGAGGAAACACAACACTGGAAACTCAAGCCTACTTAAATGTAAACTGATAATTAAGGACCACCAGATAAATGAGGTGCCTCAACAGAAAGAAAAAGACCAAATAGAAAAATTAACACCAGAGGAAACAATTTAGGAAAAAGAACTTTAAAAGAGACCTGATATAGTAAAGGCTGAAATGTAACATTCTGTCAGTCTGGCTGTAACAAGAGAAAGAACATAAAAGTAAGAATTCCTTAATGATTAAAAATGAATGTCAGTGTTAATACCACCATTGGGCTAAGCTAGGGAATCAACACATTCAACAGGAAGATACATATTTTTCCCCTCTACCAACTACCATTGGGTACCTAATAGTAGACATAGGAATTTTCTCTTCATACAAGTGTTCTAGTGAGTAAAGGGTTGATAGGATTCTGTCAACATCTGCAACTCCTAGTAAACTAAGAGGTCTAAGCATTGGGCATCTGTGGCTGCCTCGTGTCACAAAAATATAACCAGATACCATGTGCTTCTAAATAGAAGATCATAACCACCACCTATGAAGGTCTTGCCAAAAACATGAAGAAAAAAATCCAACCTGAATCTGGTCAAGACTCTGGATGGTATTCTCGACATCCTGTAAGAAACACAGTAGGTAAAATTTTCTTAATGTCGAGATGACCAGGGAACATCATAGAGGAGGAGGATCCCACCTCCTCCCACAGACACACCCCAGGCAGCAACTACGTGAAATGCAAGTCATTCGGAAAATGACCTAATGAGCAGAACGACTCTTCCATGGAGAAAGAAAAGGCCACACTGAGAAAGCAAGAAGGAGCAGAGACATGGTAGGGAACCAGTTACATGGTACGGCAACTTACAACCGAGAGGGATATCACAGGGGTAGAGGTCTTCCCTGAAGAGCAAGGGGATCGAACCCCATGTTGAGTGCCCCCACCCCCCACCTCAACTGCTCCAGAGATCTGTACCAGGCAGACAAGCCCCCATAACATGTGGCTTTGAAAACCATCAGGGCTTTATTCCAGCAGAGCCAGGGTGCCATTCAGAAACAGACTACTCTTACAGGACCAGCACACTCTATTACTAACTCTAAGATCCAGCAGAGAGGCAGCAGTTTGAAAAGTATCTGGATTATACAGGAATAGATTTACTGGCTAATTTTAGGGTTTGTGCTGGAGGGGCAAGGATCTGTAGAAACTTTCTCCAGGACTGGGAGTGTAGCAGGTGCCATTTTTCTTGCCCTTCTCCAGCCTAGCTGGCCTGATAATGATGAAAGCCAAGTCTGACCCTCTCCAACTAGCCTGCTAGCACGGCTCACCCTGCCTTGGCATTCCTTGTCTGAGCCACCCCACCCCACCTGCTAGTTCAGGCAGGTGCCCTTCTTAATCGGCACCTGCTCTGCCATACCCTGTGGTCAGCCTTGTTTGGGACCGGTGAGCCCGCAAAGCAACCACCGCCCCACCACACCTTGGGCAGCTCTGGCTGGGACTGCATCCCAGCCCCACCCAGCATGCCTGCAGCAGTTGCAGCACAGTCACAACAGGAGGGCACACACAGCCCACGTGGCATGTCCCTGGGGTACTGGGTTCTGGTGCCCTGGTGGGGTGGGTAGGATTATGCTGCTTGGCCCCACAGGACACTTCGACGCAAGGCCGCTGCTTGCAAGGCCAGGAGTCGTAACTGATGTAATGCAAAGAGAAAAGCAGAGTCAACAGAATGAGAAGACAAGAGTTTATTCTAAATGAAAGAACAAAAGAAAACCTCACAAAGAGAACTAAATAAAACCACAACAAGCAGTCCACCTGAGAGTTCAAAGTAATGGTTATAAAGATGCTCACTGAACTAGAAACGAGTTGTATAAACTCAGAAAAAGAGAAAATATAAAAAAGAACCAATTAGAGATGAAGAATATAATAAATGAAGTGAAAAAGAATCCGCTACTAGATTAGAGGATACAGCAGAATAGATCAGTGACCTGGAAGACAAGGTAGTGGAAACCATCCAAGCTGAACAGAAGAGGAATTTTTAAACATGAGGATTTTTAAAACATCAACTAGGACAACATCAAGTATACTAATATTCGCAGTATCAGAGTCCCAGAAGGAGAAGAGAGAGGCAGAAAATCTGAAGAAATAGCTGAAAGTTTTCCTAATCAGGGGAAGGAAATAGATGTCCAGGAAGCACACAGAGCCCCAAACAAGATGAACCCAATGATGTCCACACTAAAGCACTTAGTAATAAAAAGGTCAAAAATTAATAAGAGAATCTTAAAAGCAGTAAGAGAAAAGCAACTGATTACATACAAGGGAACCCCCCTAATGCTATCAGGTGATTTTTTTTTTTTTCTAGCAAAGACATTGAAGGCCTGAATAAAGTGGTGTCGTGATATATTCAAAGTGCTGAAAGGAAAAAGCCTACAACCAAGAATACTGTGTCTGGCAGAGTTACTCAGAATTCAAGGAGAGAGGTTTTCTCAGACAAAACTTAAAAGAGTTCATCATCCCTAAATGGTCTTTGCAAGAAATGTTAAAGGCACTTCTTTAAGTAGATAAGAAAATGCCAACTAGAAGAAAATCATAAACAGAAAATAAGTCTCTAGTAAAAGCAAACATACAATATAGTAGAGCAACCACTTGTAAGACTAATAGGACATTTAAAAGAAATAGTAAAATCAGTTATATTTCTAGTAATTACACAAAATAAAAATGTAAAATACGACACCATATACATAAAACTTGGGGAAAGAATAAAAATGTAGTGCTTTCAGTGTGCAAACTTAAACATCAACTGAAAATAGACTGTTGTATATGAACCTCATGGTAACCACAAACTTAAAACCTATAATAGTTACACAAAAAGTAAAAAGGAATCCAAGCAGAAGACTAAAGAAAGCCATCAAACCACAAGGGAAGAGAGCAAGAGGAAGAAACTACAAAAACAACCAGAAAACAGAGAAATGGTAATAAGCACATACCTGTCAATAATTATTTTAAATGTTAATTAAATACTCCAATCAAAAACCATAGGGTGACTGGGTTTAAAAAAAAAATTGCTGCCTACAAGAGATTCCCTTCAGATCTAAAGAAACAACACATAGACGGGGGTGTCTGGGTGGCTCAGTCATTTATGCAACCAACTTCAGCTTAGGTCATGATCTCACAGTTTGTAGCCTTGAGCCCCATGTCAGGCTCTGTGCTGACAGCTCAGAGCCTAGAGCCTGGAGCCTGTTACGGATTCTGTGTCTCTCTCTCTCTCTCTCTGCCCCTCACCTGCTCGTGCTCTCAAAAATAAATATTAAAAAAAAAGACACATGCATCCTGAAAGTGAAGGGAGGAAAATGATATTCCATGCAAATAGAAGCAAATAAAAAAAAAAATTAAAAAAAACTGCACTAGCAACACTTAAAGGATATAGTATACTTAAAAAAATTTTAATGTTTATTTGTTCTGAGGGAGAGAGAGACAGAGTGCAAGCAGAAGAGGGGCAGAGAGAGAGGGAAACACAGAATCTGAAGAAGGTTCCAAGCTCCGAGCTGTCAGCACAGAGCCCAACACAGGGCTTGCACTCAGGAACTGCAAGATCAGGACCTGAGACAAAGTTGGATGCTTAGCCGACTGAGCCACCCAGGCTCCCCTGATACAGTATACTTTAAAACAAAGACTAACAAAACACAAAGAGGGCATTGCATAATGATAAAAGGATCAATCCAACAAGAGGATATAATAATTGTAAGTATCTATGCATCCAATAGGAACATCTAAATATATAAAGCAATTTATTAACAGACATAAAGGGAGAAATGAATAGTAATAATAGTAGAGGACTTTAATACCCCACTTACATCAATGCATAGATCATCCAACAGAAACACAATAAGGAAACACTGACTTTGGACGACATAATCAGATGCACTTAATGGATATACAGAATATTCCATCCAAAAACAGAATACACAAGTGCACACGGAACATTCTCCGGATAGCTCACATGTGAGGCCACAAAACAAGTAAACTTAAGACTGAAGTCATATCCAGCATCTTTTCTGACTACGACAGTATGAAACTAGAAATCAATTACAGAGGGGTACCTGACTGGCTCAGACAGTACAGCATGTGACTTCTGATCTCAGGGTTGTGAGTTCAAGCCCCACACTGGTGTAGAAATTACTTTAAAAAATAAAATCTTTAAAAACATCAATTATAGGGGCGCCTGGGTGGTTCAGTCGGTTGAGCGTCCGACTTCAGCTCAGGTCATGATCTCACGGTCCATGAGTTTGAGCCCCATGCCGGGCTCTGTGCTGACGACTCAGAGCCTGGAGCCTGCTTCAGATTCTGTGTCTCCTTCTCTCTCTGCCCCTCCCCTGCTCACACTCTGTCTCTCTCTCTCAAAAATAAATAAACGTTAAAAAAAATTTTTTTTAAAACATCAATTATAGGGAAAAATGGGGGAAAAAATATGGAAGCTAAACAACATGCTACTGAACTGGGTCGAGGAAATTAAAAAGATACCTTGAGACAAATGCAAATGGAAAAACAACAGTTCAAAATATTTGGGATGCAGCAGAAGCAGTTCTAAAAGGGAAGTTCAGAGGGCCACCTGGGTGGCTCAGTCAGTTAAGCGTCCACCTCTAGATTTCAACTCAGGTCATGATCTCACAATTGGTGAGTTCAAGCCCCGTGTCAGGCTCTGTGCGGACAGTGTGGAGCCTGCTTGGGATTCTCTGCCCCTCCCCTACTCTCTCAAAATAAATAAAACTTTTAAATAAAAGGGGAGTTTAGAGCAATACAAGCCTACCTCAAGAAACAAAAATCTCAATCTAACCTTACACACAAAGAAACTAGAAAAAGAAGAAATGAAGTTGAAAATTAGAAGAGATAATAAAGAGAACAGAAATAAATGAAATACAGACTTAAGAAACGAGAAAAAAAAATAACCAATGAAACTAGAATTGGTTCTTTGAAAAAATAAGCAAAATAGATAAACCTATAGCCAGACTTATAATAAAAGAGAGGACTCAAAATCAAATGACAAATAACCAACACCACAAAACAGAAAGGATTATGAGACTACTGTGAAAAATTATATAACAAATTGGACAACCTAGAAGAAATGGATAGATTTCCTAGAAAAATACCAAGAATGAATTAGGAAGAAACAAAATCTGAACAGACTGATGACTAGTAATGAAATTGAGACATTAAAAAAAGAAAAAAAATACCCATGCACCCAACCAACAAAATCCAACAACTCCCACCAAACCAAAGTCCTAGATCAGATGCTTTACAGATGAGTTGTACCAGACTTTTCAAGAAGTGTTACTACCTATTCTGAAACTATTCCAAAATATTGAAGAGGAAGGAATCCTTCCAAATTCATTCTATTAAACCAGCATTACCCTGATACCAAAAACCAAAGCACTACAAAGTAGAAAATTACAGGTATCTCTGATAAACATGATTATATCATTCCTCAACAAAATATCAGCAAACTGAATCCAACAATATATTAAAAGGATCATTCATCATGACCAAGTAGGATTTGTTCCAGGGATGCAAGGATGGTTCAATGTCTGAAAATCAAACAGCACATCAACAAAGGAAAGGATAAAAATCATATGATCATTTCAATAGACAATAGAAAAAGCATTTGACAAAATTCAACATCCACTCATAGAAATTATCAACAAAGGGAGTACAGAGGGAGCACACATCAACATAATAGAGGACAGATAATGACAAGCTAACATACTCAGTGGTGAAAAGCTAAAAGCTTTCCCTCTGAGATTAGGAACAAGACAGACAAAGATGTCCACTCATGCCACTTATATTCAACATAAGTACTGGAAGTCATAGCCACAGCAATCAGACAAGCAAAAGAAAAGCCATCCACACTGGTAAGTAGGAAGGAAAACTGTCGCTATTTGCAAGTGACATAGTATTTTTAGAAAGCCCTAAACAATTAGAATAAATGAATTCACTAAAGTTACAGGATAGAAAGTTAATGTACAAAAATCAGTTGGGTCTCTGTACACTAAAATGGGCATAAAGGGAAATTAAGAAAATCCCACTGGGGCGCCCCGGGTGTCTCAGTGGGTTAAGTGTCTGACTCTGATTTCAGCTCAGGTCATGGTCTCACGGTTTGTGGGATCGAGTCCTACACTGGGCTCTGTGCTGATAGCATAGAGCCTGCTTGGGATTCCCTCCCCACCTCTCTCTCTCAATAAACAAACATTTAAAAAGCCCCATTTACAATTGTGTAAGAATAAAATACGTAGGAATAAATTTAACCAAAGTTGTTAAAGACCTATACTCTGAAAACTCTAGGACACTGATGAAAGAAAGTGAAGATACCACAAATAAATGTAAAGATATTCCATGCTCATGGATTGGAGGAATTAATGTTAAAATGTCCATTCAACCCAAAGCAATTCACAGACTCCGTGTAATCCCTATCAAAACACCAGTAGTATTTTTCAGAGAAAATCCTAAAATGTGTAAGGGACCACAGAACACCCTGAAGAGCTAAAGCAATCTTATCACAACCTCAGATTTACTATACTACAAAGCTATAGTAATCAAAACTATAGGATACTGGCACAAAAACACACAAGGGGGTGCCTGGCTGGCTTGGTCAGAGGAGCATGTGACTCTTGATCTCGGGGTCGTGAGTTCAAGCTCCACATTGGGTGTAGAGATTACTTAAATAAAATTTTGTAAAAACAGACACATATCAGTGGAACAGAATACAGAGCTCCGGCATAAATCCATACTTGTACAGTGAATTAATTTACAACAAAGGAGGCAAGAATACACAGGAGAAAAGATCGTCTCTTCAATAAATGATGTTGGGAAAATGACCACTTTCTTACATCATAAACGAAAATAATTCAAAATGCATTAAAGACCCAAATGTAAGATCTGAAACCATAGGCAGTAAACTCTTGAACATCAAGTTCAAGAAAGAAAAGAAAATGTAGGCAGTAAACTCTTAAACATCAGTCTTAGCTGTATTTTTTGGATTTGTTCTCAGGCAAGGGCAACAGAATAAAAAATAAGCAACAGGAATTACATTGAAGTAAAAGGTTATGCGCAGTGTAGGAAACCATCAACAAAACAAAAAGGCAACATACTGAATGGAAGAAACTATTTGCAAATGATAAGCCTGGTAAGTGGTTAATATCCAAAACATGTAAAGAACTCCTACAATTCAACACCAATAAAAAAATCTAGTTTAAAAATGGGTAGAAGACCTGAACAGACATTTCTTCAAAGAAGACATACACATGCCAACAGACACGTGGAAAGATGCTCAATGTCTCTAACCATCAGGGAAATGCAAATCAAAACCACAATGTGGTATCACCTACGCCAGTCAGAATGGCTAGTATCAAAAAGACAAGAAATAACAAGTGTTGGCAAGGGTGTGGAAAAGGGAACCCTTGTGCAGGGTTGGTGGGACTGTAATTGGTACAGGTACTATGGAAAACAGTATGGCAGTTCCTCAAGAAATTACAAATAGAAATACCACACAATCCAATAATTACACTTCTGCTTATCTGCCTGAAAAAAAAAAGGCACTAATTCAAAAAGATACGTGCATCCCTGTGTTAACGGCACCATTATTTACAACCACCAAGATATGGAAAAAATCTAAGTGCTTGTCAATAGATGAATGGACAAAGGTTTGCATATACAAAATGGGATGTTACTCAGCCATAAAAAAAGAATGAAATCTTGCCATATGCAACATGTATGGATCTAGAGGGTATTATGCTAAGTGAAATAAGTCAGACAAAGAAAGACAAATACTTTATGATTTCACTTCTATGTGGAATCTAAAAAATAAATGACCAAACAAAAAAATTAAAAATAGAGAACTGGTGGCTGTTTTAAGGGGATTTAGAGGTACAGACTCCAGTTATAAATTAGTCATGGGGATGCAAAATACAGTGTAGAGAATATAGTCAATAATAGTGTAATAAGTTTGTATGGTGAGCATTTTGTAGACAAATGTCAAATCTCTATGGTTTACACCTGTAACTACTGTAATATTGTATGTTCACTATGCTCCCGTTACAAAAGGAACCTACCCAACTGTATGGTACTGGCACAAAAACAGACATATACATCAATAGAACAGTATACAGAGGCCCGACACAAAGCCAGATGGAGACAGATGGAATCAAGACCAGGAAACTTCAAGGCAAACAACTGGGTTTCTTCATAAAATAAATTTTAAGGGGAAGAAGAGATGCAGGAAAATTTAACAGGTTAAGAGATTTAGACTGCAATGCGTGGCTCCCATTTGGATCCTAAGTCAAACAAACAACAAGAATGTAGGACACTGTGACAGTTTGAATACTGGTATATTAAAAGAGTTGGGGTTTCTTAAACATGATAATAGTATTGTGGTTGCATTTTTTTTTTTAATATTCATGCTTAAAGATACATGCTGAAATATTTTCTGAAATAAATGCTAAAATGTAGAAACTACAACAATTTGAATTTCCTTCAAGATTATATAGAAGAGGTTTGGGACAAGTGGATGGGATAGTTATCGGCCAGGAGTTGATAACTGTTGGGGCCAAGTAATGAATACATGGGGGTTTTTATATTCTAGTTTTATATATATTTTAACCTCTCCAGAAAGAAAGTTATATATATGCTAAAATTAAAAATGCAACGTAAGGACAGTATTAATCATCATTACATTATATAGCAAACCATCCCAAAACTCATTGGCTTATGACAGGAGGTATTTTTTTCTTACTGCTGAGTCTTTGGGTTAGCTAGGGGTTGACTGATAGAGGCAGATCTTTCAGGCTACATGTTGAATTCAGATCCAAGTTACGTGTTTTCATTCTGGATGCCCAGGCTGAAGAGGCAACAGATGTTAAATGCATGCTACTCTCAGATCACAAAAGTGCCATCAAAATCAAAACAGTGCATTTCAAGCTTCTGCTCATGGCCAGATTTAAGCTCCTCCTTCTAAGAAACCATAGCAAGGGTATAGATACATTTCTATTCAAGGAAAGTGAAGAACTGAGACCAATAAAACAGTCGTCTCGTGGTCTGAAAATGAAAATTAAGGAAATGAAAGTTAATTTCCCAGGAATGGATGAAAGAAAGAAGGCCTAGCAGACTAATTCAGGAGTCCTAAAATTGACTAATAAAAGTCCCAGAAAGAGAGAAGACAAAAGAGGAAAATTCCTTTTTTCCCATAATTTTTCTCAGAGTTGGGGGTGGGGGGTGGGGTCTAAATTGGAAGGGTTCTAACACATCAAGTTTCGGAATGTCAAAAGTAATGGAAGATCCTGTTTCCAGATGTGGGGGAAAGGGCACCAAAAAAGGAGACTCAAACTGACATCTCCTAACTAGGTTGTCATTTTCATTCCTTGTTAAATGCTGCTTGTTCTGAGACTATGATTTTCATCCTTTGTGAAGATTCGATTTCTGGTTCGTGAAGCATTAACTTTGATATCTTTGTACCAATACTTGGCCCATACAGAACTGACCAGACCTTCTAACTCAGCATTTTGAGCCTTTCTACGTTATGCAAATTACCCAGGGAAGCAAATGAATTCTTTAAAGTTTTACACAGACTGATTTTTATTGGTCAACTGATAAGCACAAAAAAAAAAAAACAAAACTGCATCCCCCAAAAGCCAGGATATGGTTGGAATAGATCTTAATCCGGATTCTGTAAGGATAGAAATGTGTATACTGCCATTAGAGCCAACCAAAGTTTTGCTTGGGGATTTTAGGTTTTGTAATGTTTTAGGTAAGTTTATAATACAAAAAAAAGTTCCTCATTAAATATACCTTCTTATTATCTCTGAAATTTTTTTTAAGCTCACTGAAAACTGAGGCTAATTTGGAAGTTTTGAAGTCAATACCTAGTGAAAAATTAATGATTGAAACTGGTAAGTTTATGCTTTTTGAACTTTCATTTTCATATTAAACCATACCAAAACAGAGCTAGACAAAAGTTAAATATCTTAAAGACGCTCAATCTCAACAATTATACTTTTCAGAAAACCTTTGAGGTTTTTATTAATTAACAGACAAGTATCCAATCAAGTTTCTCAATTTTAGAAGTTTGACTAAGCCAAGCACTTAAAAATGGGATGTCAGAATATGTGGTGACTAAGGAGGTTATAAATATTTTATTAAACTAGTAGTCTTATTTCACCTCAGGGTTTCAAAATCTTCAAAACATTTTTTTACATAATGTCATCTTTGTAATGGCTTAATTCTACGATACTTTTCAAGTACATAAATTTAAATCAAACTGGTTTAGTCAAAGAATTTTAGAAATTAATCTGTTGCCTCTTAAAACAAGGTTAGAAGCTAAAAATTTTACCTAGCCCTGAACTTAAGGCTTTACTTACACATATGGACTTTTTAGTAAAGTCAAGACTAAGCCATTCTGAAGAATCAGGTTTATTTCCTTGGAGAGTCATGACAAATTATTTTATTAAAAGCACAATCCTTGTAAAATGTGTAAATTCTTACAATTCTTTATTAAAGAAAGAGGTAAGTGAATAATCCTGGTGTTGAAAGCCACTGTTTCCCATTCAGGAGAGGCAAATAGAGGTTTAACTTTTTTCTAGTTATAATTGGTGTTCTTTTAGCTTTCTTTTTTAAAAGTATGTCACACACCAACAGTAATGTTAGCAGAAAAAAAAATAAGACTCCTAAAAAGCAATTAAAATTTTAAAAATGCATTTTAAAATTTGTGGAGTTCATGGGGCGCCTGGGTGGCGCAGTCGGTTAAGCGTCCGACTTCAGCCAGGTCACGATCTCGCGGTCCGTGAGTTCGAGCCCCGCGTCAGGCTCTGGGCTGATGGCTCGGAGCCTGGAGCCTGTTTCCGATTCTGTGTCTCCCTCTCTCTCTGCCCCTCCCCTGTTCATGCTCTGTCTCTCTCTGTCCCAAAAATAAATAAAAAACGTTGAAAAAAAAAATTAAAAAAAAAAATTTGTAGAGTTCAAGGTTTAATCTTGTGCTTAGATTTTTTTTGCTTTGAATCTTAGCTTGTATTTAGGAATTTACATTGTTTGATAATGTTCATTACAAAAACAGTAATTTGAGGGGCGCCTGGGTGGCAGCTAAGTGTCTGACTTCGGCTCAGGCCATGATCTCACAGTTCGTGGGCTCGAGCCCCGCATCGGGCTCTGTGCTGACAGCTCAGAGCCTGGAGGCTGCCTCAGATTCCATGTCTCCCTCTCTCTCTCTCTCCCCTTCCCCTATTCTCTCACCCAAAAATAGACATTTAAAACTTTAAAAAAAAAAAAAAAATCAGTAATTTGAAAGGTAAATCTCTGAAGAGACTTCTTTCTTTGCTCAACTCCAGATGCACCTTGGTGTGGAGTGAAAAGTACACATGCTGGGTCAAAATATGTAAAAACTTCGTTTCCTACCAAAAAGAAGTGGGAAAATGGGCACTGTGTGAAAGACAGGAATGAACCCTGCCATATAATGTAAGTATTTTGTTTTCTTGGTCTTCAGAACACAAAAGTCAACTACCAAATGCCACTTACAGAATGAACTCAAGGGACTAAAGTTGGGTGAAATTCAAATGAAGTTCAGCTCAAAGGCCACCATTTTGAAAGGATTTGGAAGGATTTGCACTAAGTTGCTCTGTCTCTGCCCCTCTTCATACCATTTCAACCTCTCAGCTCAATAAAAGTGGTTTTATTACAGCAGTAAGAACTTCATGTGATTTTGGTCATTTGTCATGTTGTAGGAAAGGCAGAAAAGATTCTCATACTGCTTCCTGGCTGATGGTTATAAAAATGCACTCTTAGCAGGAGACCTTTTTAATGGTATCTGTATTTTAAATGAATTGACAACCTGAATAAACCTAAGAAGTAACACATTTCTTTGAGCCCCTGAACAAAAGGGCAAGGTATAGAAAGGATTTCCTTTTCCTACCCCAAAAGGAGAAAAAAAAAATTCAGAATTAGTTTTTGATTATAATACATGTAGCATGTGAAAAGAAGGGCTGTTTACCCATCTAACTGCTAAGGAGCTGTAGAGCATGTAACTTACAGGTTAACTTTATATCATTTTAATGGGCACATCCAGTTTTTTGTTTGCATAAGCTGATAATTTAAATCTAGACTGTATCAATCAAGTATGGTTTACCAGTTCAGGCAATTGAACTGTTAATTTTAGGTTGTAATAATTCCTTTCATATACATTTTTTAAGTAGCTTTTAACAGGTAAGTGTATCAGATAAGATCTAAAATGCAGCAGGCAGAAAAGTGAAAAATTATTCTACAAAAATAATACTGGAAAGATTTTCCTTTGTTAACATTCTGTTGTTGGCAAGGATGGTTTTAAAACCCATAGGCTGAGGAATACATTTAAATCCTGGCTAGTAAAGAATCACTTGTAACTTTTATAAAATGCAGCTACCTGCAGATTGTCAGAAGACAATTATTTCTGAATCTTTCGGAGATTTAAAGAGACACTAGAGACAACAAACTGGTATTTTCCCAGCAGCCAGCTTAGAGGAAGTACTGGCCAACGGGGATCCAAGTCAGTTTTCTATACTGCCTTAATGTTAAATACGGTATAGCTCTGGACCTAGGTTACACATCTGTAAAACAAAATTCGGTGGTCTTCCAAGTGCAGACTGCTAAGAAGCAAGAAAGCTTGAGTCTCAGCTGCAACTATGAATACCAGTTGAGGAGGCTGAGCTTGGGAAAGCCAGCATTTACAAAGTTTTTAAACCACATCTCAGAAACACATGCCTCTAGTCTAACGCTAATTACTAATTAATTCCTACTTAAAAAGTCATTTTTATCAATCCCATCTATTAACAGTTTTATATTTTAATTATTTTTATAGAGAGCTTTTCTCCCTTTTAGATTATAAATTCCATGAAACACATTTTGAAGCTCTTGTATGTCAGGAAGGTGTAAGTTACTGAGGTTACATAGAAGAATCAAAGTCCCTGCCCGCATCCACCCAGCAGATGACGAGATACATTCTGCCAGGCACTTTGGATAAGACATTGAAGGTGTCAGACAGGAATCCTTGCCCTCCTGAAACAAAGAAGCAGAAAGTATAATCCAAGATGTTAGTTCTGTTATAGAGGTATGAATATACGGCACAGGACATAGTCACTGCCTGCCTTGTGGGGAAGTAGCTTAACTAAGGTAACATTTCAGCTGGTCACAAAGTGCAACTGGGAGTTAGGCCAGACCAGGACGGACGCCTTGAGCAAAGGCAGGCTGCAGAAGGGCTTGGCTGCTCAGAGGGGAAACAATGAGTTTACTGTGACAAAAAGTAGGATGCACGGGTAAGTAATAAGTCTGGGAAGACTGGTGAGGGCTCCTGTATGCCAACCTTAGTAGTTTAGATTTCACCAGGACCCAAAGGATTTTCAGCAGGAAAATGGCAGTGGTTTTTAAAAAGCTGTTAACATATCAGCACAGAGAAAGGACTGAAAAAGGAGATGGGTGGCAGGAACCTTACTGACTTCACACATTATGCAGGTAAGTTCTAATTCTGAGTAGTTAACCGAGGAAAGTTCTGTGGTTTACTAAGAAAATTGGGTCCTTAATGTCAATTTAAATGTTAACAGATTTGCTTTTGGCATACTTTGATCTAGATAATAAAAATTTAGTCTGTATTAAGCGAAGCTTTTGTGTTACGATTATGTACTTAAAAAATTCCAGTAAGTCTCTAATCTCTGTCCCTAATTCCTTTAGTTGCTTTAATTTAAGAAACCCATAGCAGGGACAAAAAACTTAACACAAAGAATATTTAAATGTTTAATTTGGACTTTAGAACTTTCTAATTCACGTATAAAAACATTACATATAGTACGGCTAGAGAACACTCATGATGATGATTATTCTAGGCAGAGAAACTGAAAGATCTGCCACCCAGGCTGTTCTTGATCGTGCAGGGAAAAAGTACAGAGGAGAAAGCACGTCTCCTCCCCCCTCCCCCAATAACCATGCATTATTCCAAGTAAATACCTTGTAACTTCCTTTGCGGTCACCGTGCTAATGATGATGCAGCAACTTCCTGCTGTCCTCTGAGACTAATTCTCTTAGCAGAGGTGCTCAAACTGTGCTGTACCCACAATGCCACCCACCTTGCGACTCAGCACACATGTACGTATAAAACCAAACAAAAATGAAACAGTGCTTCCCTTAAGTGCAATGTACTTTTCCTTTTCTTACAATTTTCTGAAAATTCATCATGACCCACTAATGAATGCATAATGACTTACGGTTTAAAAGAACTCGTCGTCTTCACTGGGTTAGTTCCATTAATTTGTGGTAGACCTAATATGGGCTGGTTTTAGAATTTATTTGAACCTGGTCCTTGTCTCAACTTACCCTATTTTAAATATGGCGGCAGTTAAGCCTTTCTGTTGAAAACTTTATAGCTGGTTAAAGCTTATTATGTTAAAGGTGCTCGTACAAGAGCTTCCTCTGCATGGATGAAGAGGAAACCTTTAAAACTGAGCAGGTACTTGGAAATAACCATCCATTTTTGTTTTCTCTTTTAGTCAAATACTGGAGATAATGTCAGCAGTGAGAGAGCAGGATCCACTGGAATTAGCCAATACGCTATATAACAACACCATTAAAATCTTTTTTCCTGACATGTAATTAGTATGTCCTTTCCATTTTCCATCATGTATGTAAAATTTCATGGTAAACCTTACTAAAGGACTGAATAAAGAAATGCTCTGGAAGTTGAATGAAAAGTTATTATATGTTACTGCACACCATCCCCCTCATTTTTAATCCATAAAGTCAGATCAAAAAATTTTTAATGTCAATTAATGTCTTAGTTTACATCAATGAAAACTCCCAAATATTTCATTTTGTAATCTCTTCCAAAGTCTGAAAGGACGGTTTTATGTCAACGCTGCAAACACAGAATGGCCAATAAGCATACTGGGTTTTTGTTTTGTTTTGTTTTTTTACATCAAAATTAAACAAGTAGCACATTCTGCTTTATATCCCAAAGTTTAGTTGAGATAAGCCTGTTTCTCAACTCTTACACAATCTCTGAATCATGACTTTCCACCCCAGCTCCACAAGGGGCTGCTCTCAAATTTCAAGAAAGTCTCTTCCGGCAGCCTGTTTTGCCTTTGTTTTAAAATACCCTAGGTATAGCTTTTATCCTCTGATCCAAATTATTTTATTTCTTTCACGTAATGTGGTTTCCTCTGATTTGCATTTTCATTCCTCCCATCCATTTTAAAGAAAAACTAAGGTCCACGGTTAGATACTTTCATATGCTTTCATTGAGGAATCTTTGGCACAGTTGATGCACTGTATTATCATTACATCTATTAAAAAGCTAGTTGTTCAAATTTTGTCATAAAAACGTGAAAACATTTTATTCTATGTACAACAATGTACACAAATTTAAATAGGTCACCAAAGAGACCAGAAGTAATTAAAGAGGTATATTTACAGTAGCACATCACAGTAAACGGAAAACCATTCACAGATTCAACATGGATACTGTTTTTGTGCTTGGTTACACACTGAAGTGAAGCATATTACTCCATTTTGGATGAACTGAATTTTAAACAAATACCTCAATGATTAGCAAATGCTATTTTAATCAGTCAGTATCATCATTAATAAATTCTTCAGCCGCAGGGCCTGTGTGTTGCTGAATCACTCCATTTCTTTCTCTTTGAACATCATCATCGCAATCTGTACTGTCATCTTCGTTCAATTCCCTGTCAGATTCAGCAGCAGCTTCCCTTATAGCTTCCTCTGGATTTTCATTCGGTGCAATAAATCCATTGTTGTTAGAGACATTTGAGTTATCCTTGATGTCATCTTCGATGTACACTTTTTGATGGCACATTGGACAAGTATCTTGAATGTACAGCCATTTCCGAAGGCAAAGTGCATGGAAATAATGATTACATGGCGTGATGCGAGCAGATGTCGTAAACTCATGATAGCAGATTGCACATACATCGTCTATCTCTTGTAAGCGGCTCCCTTTCATTTCAGGAAGTGAATTAATTTTCTTAACAGCAGTCCTACGATTCATGAATGTCTTCCAGCCATTTTTCGCTTGTAAGTAGATGTTAAAATATGCATGTAGACACATCATACAAGCCCGAATTTTACTTCCTGACTCAAACATCATAGTGTAAGCCCCATTTCCAAACATTACTACTCCAAATATAAATTCAATAATATTGCCTGTGGAACGAACATAGTAGACATAATCATCAAGCTTTTCCCAAAGGACATTATAGTAGCCGTCAATCATGAATAATGTATAAACAGTGAGAGAAACAATTACTTTTAAGCAGAGTTCCACACAAAAGGCTGTAACTGCAAACAACCACGTATTGAGCGCATAGTGATGCCAAAGCACGTAACTGAGTAAAACGGGAAGAATAAACAGGCAAGCTGAGACAAAGAGCACGGGAAAATGTCTACGAAAAGATGACACGTGAGAGGCACTGAGAGACATTAATACAGGGTCTGTCATCCCATGGATGAAATGCAGGACTGCAGTTAATAAAAGGCACATGTTTCTACTTAAGCGAATAAGTCTCTCTTCTGGTCTCAGCCCACTTAAACCAGTCTGAAGAGCCAAAATAAAAAATAAAACCGGTGCTACGAAGCCAAGTCGCCTGTCATCCTCTTCGGTGGATCCAATGAAAGCCAATATTCCAAGGCCCAAGTAATGGGCTATCGAGGAAATCACAGCACTCATGCCCAGTACAGTTAGTGTAGAATCACATCCACTAATTATAAGACTGCAGATGAGGTCCCAGAAATCGTCCCAAGAAATGAAGAAGGAATCAGTTTCATTTGCCATCCCTAAGATGTACATCAACACCGTAGCCTGAGCTGTGATTCTTGTTAGCCAGAAGACTCTCAGTATATCTGGAAAACGAATCCTCTTCCATGTGTCCTCCATTAATAACTGTAAGCCATAAATTCGATACATGTGCCTCACTAAAAGATAAACGTATCGTGTAGAATAATAAAACCACTTAAGTTTCACCACCAAGACAAGCACCGTGTTTAACGTGAGAATCAAGGAAGAAGTAAAAACTAAAGTCTCTCGGATGTGTAACGGCAGCTCTGTGATCAGGCCTATTACAGGAACTAAGAGATCCAAAATGATTAATTGTGAATAGACGGAATGGATCTGCAGTAGTGTAATATATCCAATTCCCAAGGTCAGCTGGAGAACGATGAGTGCCATCCACAGTGAGGGCCCTTTGCGAGGAAGCAGCTCAATTCCAAAAGCTGACGTGTTGTAGGCACCATAGAAGTCGATGTGCAAAGAAGCATAATAATTTACCAACACTGAAGTTGCAGCTAATAGAAAGGCCGAACTGTACATGTAAAACTTGAAAAGTGATCGTTGTGACAAGATCAGAACAATACTGGATGCAAATATACCTAAACGGGAGAAAAAAAGAAAAAAAGAACAGGTCATTTGAACACAACATTTTTAAGAATGTTTTTCTGCTAATAATTATGCCATTCTCCCCTTACTCAGGAAATATGAATATTTTCAAAGTTACGAACTTAACTAAGCCTCAAGACAATTTAGGTTTAAAGGCCAACAAAGGTTTTGTAAAGTCAGAGTTCAACAGAACAGACCAAACGATATTTTAAAAAATCTTACTCCTTTATGTTCTAATTCCCAAAGTAATTCCAGTAGTACTGTATGTCCAGACCCCAAAATTATCTTCAAGATCAGTTTGTAGCGATACATACATTTTAATGTTTTAAAATCTTGAAAGAACATATCCTTTATAATTTCATAATCACTAAAAATATTTAAAACAATTCCATTACTTTAAAAAAACATTAAGAATTAAAAATAATCAAAATCCAAATATTTGCCTATTAAACCTTAGATTCCTTTTTCTTAAAAGTCACATTTAGGAAATCAAGTTTAACTTTTATACTTACACCTAAGGCCTCCTTTTCCTCAAACAGTGAACTCCTGCTGTCTTTTATTTTTCCTGCTCCTTAAATCTGCATTCTCCCATGGGTCCAAAATCAGGGGTTTTTTTTTTTCTACATACTTTCCTGCAGATTTCAGAAACATCCTCCAAAGTTCTCTTTTTTCCTGTAATTACTGTATCTTTTACTACAAATAGTCAACCCTTTTTATTCTCTAAATTACAGAAGTAACATTTAGAAAACCAAAACATGTTTTAAAAACTGGTAATAAGGGGCGCCTGGGTGGCTCAGTTGGTTGAGCATCCAACTGTTGACTTCAGCTCAGGTCATGTTTTCATGGTTCATGAGATTGAGCCCCACATCAGGCTCTGCACTATCAGTATACAGATTTTCTCGGGATTCTCTCTCTGTCCCTCCCCTTGCTCGTGCTCACTCTCAAACATTTTTTCAAAATGGTAATAAAGCCCTCCCCCCACACTCTGTACGTAACCAATGTACAGTGTGACATGCATCCAGGATCATCTTTATTTGTGCTCTGACAAGTTTTTTTAAATTTTTTTAATGTTTTTATTTTTTTTATATTTGAGAGAGACAGAGCATGAGCAGGGGAGGGGCAGAGAGACGGAGACAGAATCTGAAGCAGGCTTCAGGCTCCGAGCTGTCAGCACAGAGCCCGATGTGGGGCTCGAACTCAGGAGCAGTGAGGTCATGACCTGAGCCAAAGTTACACGCTCAACAGACTGAGCCACCCAGGCACCCCAACTCTGACAAATTTAAGTGAGATCACAATAAACATTATTGCCCAAGGTTTCAACGATGGAAACAATATCCAAATATTCACCTAGTTCCACCTCTACCTTACAACTGAAACACTCAAAATTTCTAAAACCTAACTCACTTCAAATAGTTCTTGCAATTTCCGATTTCAGTTACACGTACCATTATTCTCTTAATGGCGCCTCTAGCCCCACATCCTCCAACTTTGACAGTTATTTGCCAATTCTGCTAACACCTATTATGTCCCTTTACTCAGCGACACCAACCTGTTAGCTGGTGCCTAAAAGCTCTTGTCCAAATCTATCCAGTCCATCACCAAACTGCCTTTCTTCATTTCTATGCTCCAAAGCAGTGGCTCTTGAAATTACTATCAAGTGAGATCTACATTCCTTGTCCAAACATCCAAGGATCCAACGTGCTTTAGAGCAGCGCTCCTCCCAACACACACAGACCACCACTCCAGACTTCTTTCTCAAACATACCCCTTTCTCTGGCACAACTGCAGCTATGTTTACATTCTTCTCTTTGCTTGGTATGATGGGCTTCCCAAATCCCTGACTGTTTGAATCCTACCCATCCAATCGACCCATTTTCTCTGGTAGTGACTGATCTTTCAACTTACCCACAGAACTTGGGGAAACGCCCAATACTCATATACTACCTGATGTTGTAGTTTGTAGTTATCTGAGTAGGTCATCTACCCTGCTATACAATGTATTCTTGAGAGCAAGCAAGGTTCCTACCTTGCACATCTATGGATCCTAAAATATTCTGCAGAAAATAAATACAATTATTTCATTGTTCATTGAAGTCACATTGGGGAAATATTTCCGCTGCGTTCTAGATTGTATTTGTAAAGGCAAGCGCAAAATACAGCCCACCTGGAAACTGAAACCTATGGAAAGGTAAGACAAAACTGAGAAACCAGAGCTTGGAGTACAGAAAAAGTGGCAAATGCCAAAAACATCATCTACCCACCTTATTTCAACACGTAATCAAGAAAGACACTGCATATTACAATGGAGGCATTTTACAGTCTATTGCATGTAAAAAAGCAAGGGCTAGTTCTCAATGATGGCTTTGCCTATGAACTTAAAATTTATCCTGTGCCCACATGTCAGATTATTCGTGAAAAGGAGAAAAGGGCACAATCACCTGAAAGACACATACATGTCTGCACAAGAACCACCTAATTCCTGGAGCAAGTGGTCACTGATAATCTCCCAAAGAGCTGACAGGTGGGAACAGGCCCTTTCACTAGAAAATGGGTTTTTGGGGGGGTTGGATTAGAAACTTTTTTCATGTACGGTACAGGAAACAGAATTTACTCACCCACTATGTGTAATCTTACTTTTTCTATGTGAAAAAAAAAAAAAAAGGTATTTTTCCTGAGACAAAACTTAACCTAATCTCCTAAAATAAGTCAAAATAAAACCCAAATAACTTCAGTCCTATTTTATGCCACTTAAAATGGAGAAAGCCAAACAGGGACTATAAATAATTTTTGTCAACTTGCTATCCACAAAATGGTAAATTAATCTTTACCTGTGAATAACCATGAACTCTGTTGTAATTGATAAACCAGTCCTTTTTATTCTAACAGCTCTTTTCCTTAAAGCTTATTTTTATACACAAATGAAGGAATGACTGGATTTTTACAAATATTTCTGTAGAAAAAGTGCTATTTTGCTTCATGCAAATGTATCAAAGGAAAAAAGGGGGAGATGATGGCCAACGTAGCGAGACTATACTCCAGGTCTGGATGCGCCCCAGCAAGTAACAGTAAGAAACTGTTACTTTTCGTGATTAAAATTATACTCCAGGATACAATAATGACAAAACATTTCCAGAATAGTTTAAAATTATTTTAATTCCCACCCAAAGTTTGCATGTAAGGTTCCTACAGTTTTCTTTTATGCTCATGTTCCTATGTATGGAATGTAGGAAAAATCAGCTCTCATCTCACAGAAAAAGCCCACGTGCCAAGTAACAAGCCTCTCAAGGAACATTCCCTCTTATGGCCTTTTAACATTGAAATAATACCAAAGTTTGTTGCATTTTTACAACTTCAGACATAAAACTCTCGGTATTTATCCTGAAGGCCTAAGAAAATTAAGCGCAGGGGTAGATTTCTCATTAGGATTTAAGAGTAACCTGAAGAAGCAATCAAGACTATATAGAAATGCTACTTTATGAAGAAAAATCACCTTGGAGACTGGAGATCAGGGATCTCAGTACCCAGTGATTAGAGTTCCACCGAAGTTCTCACAGTAGGAAAAGAGCCAAGTATCAAAATCAATTCAGGAGCTTGGAAGATACACACAAACTCTATTCATGAAAGAGTTCAGGGCCTTTTCAACTTGGTTACCAAAATAAGCAAACAAAACAAACACTGTCATGCATGGCGCACAACAAAGCGTTTAACCCCTTTATGTGTAAAGTCCATTCATACCTTTAACCCTGTCTAGAAACTGAGGACTAAAAACTGGAAGGAAATAAGACATAACATTTATAACTCTCCAGATATCTTTAAATATCTTTTAAACACAATCTAAAGAAAACTATGGAAAAACATTTAAATGCCTAACAAAGTAAAGAATGAACAACACAGAAATGTTATGATTACCGTAATCCAAAGAGAGTCCCAAGCAATAAAATGTAGACCAAGTAAATAAAATATCTTGAAATGTTAATCTGTAGGTATACTTGATAAATAAACGAGAGCATAAAGAAAGTATTTCTACAGAATTCTCATTTGGGGTTTAAAAGGGTATTCTAAGTCTTTTATTAATAAGAAAACTAAATTTTTGCTTCTAAACTAAGATTTTTAACGTTTTTATTAAAAAGAAATGTGAATATAATTTTTTTAAAGTCAAAAGGTATGGGTATAAAATGAAGAGTAAACAAAGTTTTGCATAAGCAAACACACATTCACGAACTCATTCTTTTTGCTTCTTATCCAAAGAGGATGTCATTCTAATAGTGGAGTTTTTATTATCTTTTTTAAAAATTGCATTTCTGATTACTTATCAAAGAGGGCATCTTCCGATTTATTGCCCATGTTTCTTTCTCTGTGAATTGCCAATTTATCTTTTGACCATTTATCTATGGAGCGGTTTTTCCTCCTTGAATTGTAGACATTTAAAAATATTCTGGCTACAAATTCTTTATCAGTTATCTGTAATGCAAATATCTTCTGCAGGTATGTGGCTGATCTTTTCACATTTCTGCTGCTGCCTTTTGATTGATAGAGGTTTTTAATTTTAATATTGTTGGATTTACCAATCTTTATTTATACATTTACTTTCATACATTTTTAAAGAATTTCTCCCTTACTCGAAGGTTAAAAAAACTCTATATTCTCCTATATTTTCTTCTACAAATTTTTAAAGTTTTGCTTTTCACATTGAGGTATTAATCCACCTAAAACTATTTATATATTGATGTGAGGTATGGACCCAGGGTAATTTTTTCCATGTAACTAAATGACCACTACCTGAATAGTCTGTATTTACCTCAATGTACGTACTTCAATTCTACCTCTGAAACACATCAAGTTTCTCTATATACATGGATGCTCTGTTTCTGGGGTTTCTATTCTGTGCTACTGGTCTATTTATCTATCTCAGTGATTCTCAGCTAGGATCAGATTTTGCCCCAACCCCACTTCCCCACACCCACACCCAGCATTTGGTAATATCTAAATGTCTAGAGACATTTTTAGCAGTCACAAAAGGAGGAAGAGGGATGCTAATGGGTATGTGATGGGAACAGGACAAGGATGCTGCTGAAAATCCTATAATTCACAGAACAGCAACCCTCCCCAATGTCCCCCCCCCCCCAAGAATTATCCAGTCCAAAACATCAATAGGGTTGCTGTTGAAAATCCCCAGTCTATCCCTATGGTGTCAAAAGCACTATTGCTTCACTGTTTTTTCACTTCAAAGGTTTTCTGAGTTCTTTCTATACCACCAAAAATACCTATCTCATTCTTTTCAAAAACTTCATTTTATGTCTAAACCTAATATAAAGAACAGATTCCTTTTAGATATTTAGATTACCTAAGTTAGATATCTAATAGATATTTAGATCAACAATTTGTTATTACCAACAATGCTGCCATGAAAATCCTTTCCCATAGTCTTGCACAAGTACAATTATATCATTAGGTCAAATTCTTAGAATTGGAATTGTTGAGTCAAATGACGGATGATGGATTTCAAGAGAGAACCAAATGGCTTTACACAGAAGTGACAGCATACCAAAACTGTGTAACTTTATTTGAACTTTGTATGTAGTCTAACTTTTATTTGAATGCTGAACTCTTCACCAGTCTGGTAACTGAAATCTTGTTGCCTGCATTTCTTTAACTGTAAATGAGGCTGAGTTTTTGTTTTTTGTTTTTGCTTCCTGACCATCTGCATTGCATTTATTGGAAACTACTTTATCTTGGGCCCATTCTTCTCTGGGAGTTTAAGTTTCTCTTTAAGTAAGTCTTTTCTTAAAAGTAAAACTTTTATTCAATCTTATACAGTGTGAATACTTTCCCCTCAGTTTGTCATTTTTAAGAATTTTTTAAAAAAGAGTTTTGTCACAAAAAAAGTCTTCCATTTTTATGCACTCAAATTTATCCATTTTTTCCTTGTAACTTCCGGGTTTCCTTGTGTTTAGAA
Organism: Panthera tigris; assembly: GCF_018350195.1. Lineage (NCBI taxonomy): Eukaryota > Metazoa > Chordata > Mammalia > Carnivora > Felidae > Panthera > Panthera tigris. Next base: position 66,848,288 of record NC_056676.1, on the reverse strand, counting down.
AGGCCTTTCTACTTCAATGAATTATCATTACATGAGTAATACTATCAAACTCGTCTGCTTGCGTTTTCTGCCTTGGATTTAGATTTGCTAATTCAGCATTATGCCGCACTGGGTTGCATTTCATTTAGCATTTGACACCTCCTAAGAATAGCTTAATATTCTTAAATACTCCATATGCTGTGATTCGTATTTTTTGCATCTCCAAAATGAGATGCTTTATATTCTAATCTGCTGAAATTCTTGTATTAGTTGGATACCAAATGCAAGTGCAGTGGTGGTACCTGTTTGTAGGAGAGGAGTCAATTTTTCAGAGACCAGATATAAAATTGGTAATGCTTCCTAGAGAATAGATTTCCATGTTTACAATTCCATTTTAAAGAAAAAGATGAGATTTGACAAGTTTTGAGATTTACAGACAGTATTGAGAGGTCAATGATTATTAAAAAAAAAGAAACAACGAGATAGAACAATTAATTTCAACTATCCTCTGGTAGCTTTTACACACAAATCTGTCACTTTCAGTAACAACATAAGCTGCCTCATTGAATGGGCCTCAAAAATTGAAGACATTTGTTTTCATTCAGGGTAAATCTTTAGCAACAAAACCAGTTTTTAAGAATTTTATCATTCTGGGGTGCCTGAGTGGTTCAGTCGGTTAAGCGTCCGACTTTTGATTTCAGCTCAGGTCATGATCTCACAGTTTGTGAGATGGAGCCCCATGTTGGGCTCTGCGCTGACAGTGCTGAGCCTGCTTGAGGATTCTCTCTCTCTAAAAAATAAATAAACAAACAAACATTTTTTAAAAAAAAGAATTTTATCATTCTCACAAGTATGAAAAATTAGCAAATTACACTGGTATAACGTAAGTAGCAGTCCAGGTGATAGATGTGGAAAATATGTTGTATTTCTTACAAAGTGTGAACAAAAAATTGTGGGTACAAAGCACCAAAATTTCACTGAGGCCTTCAAAAGACCAAAATATCTAACAGTATGGTCTTAACTGAAGCATTATTTTTTTTTTTTTTAAAGCTATCAAGCTTATTAATAGCTAACACTTAGATAGCCTTTCCTAGGTCCAGGTACTGTTCTACGAGCTTACATCCTAACTCACCATCCTTAACATCCTGAGACAGACCATCACTGCCCATCTTTAAAAACGTTAAGAGGGGCGCCTGGGTGGCGCAGTCGGTTAAGCGTCCGCCTTCAGCCAGGTCACGATCTCGCGGTCCGTGAGTTCGAGCCCCGCGTCAGGCTCTGGGCTGATGGCTCGGAGCCTGGAGCCTGTTTCCGATTCTGTGTCTCCCTCTCTCTCTGCCCCTCCCCCGTTCGTGCTCTGTCTCTCTTTGTCCCAAAAATAAAAATAAATAAAAATAAAAATAAAAACGTTAAGAAATGGGAGGCACAGCGCAGTTAAATCACTTGCCTGAGGTCACATTCTTTAACTTGCCAAATACAGCTTCCATGATTTACCATAAAAATACGCATGGGTTACAAAGAAAATACCAAAATTACTGTTCAGGGTTCTTAAACTACACATGATTTAATTAAGGAAAATACTCCCTTTTCCTTAAAGCTCCTTAGCCTAAAGCTCAACTCTCAAGAGCACTGCATTTAAGCACCTGGTCTCAAAGGGCTTCTCAAAAGGTTACGAAGTTGCAGGTCAAAAGAACATTCAAGGCAGTGGCTACACCATTTGCCAAAGAATACATGAATCCCCTCAAACACAGCTGTTTTGTTTTTTGGTTCTTGTGGCCTTTTTTTTTTTTTTTTTTTGCTCCACCATGACCTCCTCTTAAAACAGAAGTGACGAAAGTCATCCCTGTAGTTATATTCGGTGAGTTTCCAAAGCAGCACTTGGGTTATCCCAAAATTGATAAAGCTCCTTGGAAGTCTGTTAGCTTCTGTTCTCTCTCTAGCAAGCTCTCTCTCATCCTATGGGGTTGAGGAACAAAAATGGTAATTCTTCTCACTTCTCAGTCTCTTGATGCCAAAAAACGGCACAGATCTTGCCCGCATGCATATCCCTAACTAATGTGGGTGGGTATGGCAGGGAAAGAGGGCTGGTAGTTGATCAGGCTCAGCTGGAACCCCTCAGTAACTATACTGAGTTAAGTAAGAGCCTATTAATCTATGATCTTGATGAATGGCTTCTAACTGGCAGAAATAAAATGCCATCCCAACAGGCCCCCCTTACGAATTTCACTTTAACTGAAATCACTTTTATCTACGAGTACCAAAATGAAGCAAAATATGTTGAGCATAAACCATTAAAACCACTCAATGCTCTTTTTGAAGCTGAGGTATAACTGACATATAACACATTAGTTTCAGGTGTAGAACATGAGGATTCCATATTATATACACTGTGAAATCACACAGCTCCCTTTTTGCCACATATAATGAGGGCATTACACTTTTGTAATGGTAAGTAGCAATGACTGGGATCAAGTAGCTGGTGGGTTACTGAGAAGTCTTGTGCTAAAGAGCATCACTGTCCCATCTGCTAGTTTTAGATCTAACATATGATCACTACTATACCATTCTGTATCTGGATAGCAGCTGTATAGAGGAGAAAAGTGAACCACCCTGGATGTCAGAAGATTTTTCAGCCCAAGCTCTGGCAACCACTTACTGCTATGTATCAAAATCAAAAACACTTAGTCTCTATGGCCCTCAGTTACCTCATTTAAAAAATGCGATTAGCACCATCCACCTCTGAGGGATGTGTAAAGTTTAGGTTAGATAAAAACAGTGAAAATGCTTTACAAAAATAAAGCACCAAACAAATGTAAAATGTTATTGCCAATAATAAAACTCAACACCACTTCCCCCCCCTTTGGAGGAATAAACAAGCAACAGATGGTTCCTAATTCAGAAAGCCTCCATAATAAGGACCTCATCATCAACCCTTCATCAGCAACACTTCAAAATCGCAAGCCTACTGAAAACTGATCACAAGAATTACCTCATCAACAAAATTTGCCAAGTTTCAGCTGCTTTAAAAAAAATGTTATGCATAAATGCTTCTCACACTGGTAATGCAAGTAAAGACGGGGGATGAAACAGGATATTGTTAACACTCCATTCATTTACAACAAAGGCAGTGATTTCCAGGAGTCTCGGAAAAGTCTCCTCACTTTCTAGCCATTTTTATAACGATTTTCAATACCTTCTCTATTCATGGAAAATGCTAAGACTCGTTACAAGTATCGCTGTCTTCATGAGCATTTTTGGTAATCGTTTCAAGGTTTGACATTCGAAACCCTGTCTCCTTCGTTTGGGTGTCATTTCCCGCAGACACTTCATGATCATGTGGGCCCGGGGATACAGAAGTGACAACATACGAGTGCTCTGTATTTTGGAGAGGGGGAAACTGAGGCCCGGGCCTTGGCACTACAAGCCCAAGGTCACACACGGCGAGATGGGGCAGAGTTGCCGTTTTTCCAAGGCTGTCGCAGGAGACGCGGCAAGCCAGCACTCATTCCCCAAGAGAAACAGCAGGCAAAGAGCCGCATGCTCACACATCCATGCTTTCTCCCCACCCTCGGGTGCAAAAATGAACGGAGGGCTGACCCTTGACGAGGACTGCTCCGCTGTCAACTCTGAGACAAGTGTCATCTCCTCCCCTCTCCCAGCCTGCAAAGATGCCTCTGTTGGGAAAGAAACTGGTTCTCAAACACACAGACACACACTACCCACTGACTGCGCGCGGGTGCCCGCTCCCTGCAGCACGTCTCGGCCCGCACAGCCGTCCTGGGACGCAAGCTACCCGGTTCCGCTTACCAAGAAGCCGGAGGAAGATCTGGAGCCCGATGCAGAACCGGCTTTGGCTGGAATCGTAGTAGGAGTTGAAGATGGCGTCGATGATGTAGAGGCAGGGCACCCGGAGCGCCACCTCGAGCGCCGCCCAGACCTGCTGATGGGCCATCCGCACCTGCTGCTGCGGGGGCCCCACCGCCGCCATGAGCCGCTGCCACACCGGGGCTGGGCGAGCCGGGCAGGGCCGCGCGGGGCAGGGCCCGGGAGCACGGCCAGGGGCGGGGGCTAAGGCGGGAGACTCCGCCCCCGCCCTCCCTCCTCTCCGGTCTGTCTCACCGCCTGCCCCGCCGCCCGCTCGCGTCTCTCGAGCTGGAGCAGGCGGCGGAGGCTCCCGGGAGGCCTCTGGGTGTCTGTGTTTCCGGCCGGCTAAGGTCTGGCTCCTCCTCCCTCCAACGCCTCCCCCGCCCGCGGAGCCACCATCTTGACCTCGCCCGCCTGCCTCTGCCGTTGCTGCTGTTTGGAGGCCAGGAGGCTGCGTCCGCGGTCACGCGAGACCGCAGGGCCCGCGCCGCCGACTGCGTCATAATCCGGCGTTAGGGGCGCTCCCCACACCGTCATCACGCGCGGCGTAGCGAACGTCTCGCCGCGTTGCCATGGTTTCCGCCCACCTTCGCGGCTTTGGCGCCACCGGGCGGCGCAGGCGCTCTCCGGCAGCCGCGCCCTCCTGCCTGAGTGGCTTCGTCACGGGAGGCGGTGGCCGCGTCGGTTCTGCGAGGGACTCCCTGCTTCCGTGGGCGGAATTATTAGCCGCTTCGTTCTAACCCATTAAACGTCCCATAAACGTGGTTCGGAGCTGTTTGGGAGGAGGAGAGCAGAGGGCGCCGCCCGCCGGACCTACCCCACCCCGCCCGGAGGCCGGTCTGAGGATGGCATTTTCCAGGGAAAATCTCAGCAAGGCCGCCCGGGGTCCTGCTGGAGCGTCGCTGAGCGCGCTCTGTGCTGCGGCCGTGCGACGTGGCAATGAGCTGGGGGTGGTAGGCGCTGCCAAGGAAAGCATCCCTCTCCTCTCTTGCGCATCACCTTCCGTGTCTTCTACCCGACTGGACAGAACTGAGGACACCCATCGGCCGCACTTTGCGAATGTCAAGGGCCACTTGTGATTTAAGGGCGGGAACCCAGGGCTCTGTCTGTGTTTCTGGCCTTTGACGTCCGCACACTCAGGCAGTCCCTTCTTTCCTTCTCAGGGAAGAAGCCACACTTATGTTTTTGTAGGGGATCAGAATGTGCCACCCCAAAACATGCCACTTTGACACAAAGGTAATTTTGAGCTGAAGTTAGCAGAGAAACAGCAGAAGCTTAATTTTTTTTTTTAAGATCCCTGCCCGCCCTCCTCACTGCCCCCGTTCGCCTAAAAGGCAGGACATAAATTTCTATTTGTAAAGGTGCCTCCCTCTCCCTTACCAAGAAGAGGGCAACTCAGACTTTCAGTGACCCGCAAACCTTAACTAAATGAACCCTTATCTTCCATTCGTTTCCTCCATTACGTTTTTACCTTAGCAGTCTGCTGTCCCTGAAAGCCTACTCCCCTTTTCGTCACTTCTCTACAAAATTATTCTTTGTTAATACATTAAACCCCAAATTGTAGGCACGCTCTGAGTCATTCACCACTTAGTTTCTCGCATGGGTATGCGCACTCACGGGTTAATAAACTGCTTCTCTCTTGTTGATCTCTCTTTTGTCAGTTTAATTTCCAGGTCCCAAGTCACAGGACGTGGGACCACGAAGGAAGGTCTTTTTCCCTCCCTACACTTTCTTGCCTATCCATGTAATTAATGTAATGTGGTCATTCTTATTTTTCTGTTCCTTCACCAGCAAATGAGAGTGTAAACTGGGCCAGAGTCTGCTTTACTAACTCAGCCATCTTAAGGGGGATCAAAAAACAAAAACAAAATTAAAAAAACCTGGCTCATTTAGGATCCTAGCCCAAACTGTGCTCTGCTATCGGTCTGTATCAGAGCTCTGTGTGGGTGACTATCCTCTATTAAAAACCCTCCAGAGGAAAGGGTTATAAAACTCCAACATCCCTTTCTCTGGGTGGAGTTAGGTGTGGTAGGAAGATTGATTCATACCCAAACTCCTTACTCCAGTCTCATGTTTTTAACCTGTTGTTATCCCCCACAAATAATGACTGCCGTCTATCTAGTGCTGTGTACTGGGCACCATGGGGAGGGTTTTACATTTTACTTAAATCTTTGCACCAGCCTTTTTGGGGTAGGTAGGATTATCTCTGCTTTAGAGAGGAGGAAACTGGGGCTTGGATAAGTTATCCAAATCACAAAGTATGTATGTAAGTAGTAAGCTAGAATGGCCATAGCTAGTAGGAGTCGAACCAAGGATTAGAACCCAGGAAGCTTAGAACTTCAGGCATCTTTGATTCCTTCCTCTTCACACCCACAGCCAATCTGCAACCACATTGTATCCACCTGTCTCCTTTGTATTCCCCTTTCTGTTGTCACGGCCACAATCCGAACCCAAGATCCTACTGGAGCTTGCCTGATTCACGGCAATATCCTCATTATGTTATTATGATCACCACTTTTCCTATAAATCAGTCTGTTTACCTCTGCCAGGTTAATTTTCCTAAATTGCACACCAGGGGAATAAACCTGTGGCGCTGACAAAATTCCCAAAGGAAAGCAAACTTGGTAAGATGAGAGGATTATTAAGGTTTATATAGAAAACCTCAGAGACGTAAATTAGCTTCTCAACTCACCTGTTATTCTGCCCTGATTGCAATTTAAAGCAAAAAGAGAGAAGCTGTTGTGGAGGAAAGGGTCCACAAGGACTAATCTAAAACAGGAGTGTGGTAGAGAAAGCAGGCAAGTACCAATTACATTATGATCATGCAAAATGGAGAATTAAATAATGTATGGGCTCTCCAATTTTTATTTAAAAAGTTAAATGTAATAAATAGTAAATAAAAATCTTATAAAAATGCTTCAGCCCTTACTTATTAATGCTTTAATGGTTTCTAATCTTAATTTAATGCACAAATTTTATTAGTTTAAGAATTTCTAATTCAAAGTAAATCCCACTCTCGGGAGCGATGGCACAGTCGTTCTCATCTTACGTGACTTCAAGCACGTCCCTTTAAGCTCTAGATTTCACTTTCCCCATCTATAAAACGAAGGTTTAAAAAGATTCTGGCAAAGTACTTTAAAATACTACCTTAAAATTCAATGTATATTACTGAGGTAGTTTTTAGAAAACTTAGGAATTTGGGGGTGGGGGAGGTGGCACCTGGGTGTCTCAATCGGTTGGGTGTCAGACTCTTGATTTCAACTCAGGTCATGATCTCATGGTTGGTGGGATGGAGCCCTGCATCAGGTTCTGCACTGACAGCACGGAGCCTGCTTGGGATTCTCTCCCCCGCCCCTCTCTCCCCCTCCCGTGCTCAGTTATCCTTGCTCTCTCTCTCTCAAAATAAACTTTTTTTGTTTTAAAGAAAGCTTAGGAATTTTAAAAATAAAAGATAAGCTTTCAAAAGAAAAATCCCTACGTCAGTGGTGCACTTTTCTGTTTTACATTTGCCATCTCTCAAGTCTATATTCTAAGCTCAGTTTCATCATGGCTGAGCTCCAGGCGCCTGCTTACATTTTAGGGGTCCAGTTAAGTTAGGAGAAATAATCACCTTCAAGTAAAGATGAAGGGATACCCTCCTGTACTACCCAAAAATATCCTGTACTACCAAAAAGTTAATGACTACCAAACCACTTAATAGATGCTATGATGGAAACAGAGGAACAAGGACAAAAATCTCAGAGGAATAGTTCTTTTGTTTTTTGTTTTTACAGAAGGAACTTACTGGTTATGTTTGCTTAGCTTTGCAAGAGGTTTTCTCAGCTTTGTATCGGGAAATGTCTGTGTTAGTCGTCATCCAAACAGAAGCTAAATTCCTAATAAGCATAATCCCTCCATAGCACCCACTGTGAAAAAAAAAAATTAAATAAGCTTTCAAAGAAATAGCTGCAATTCACTGAATTTAATCTTTGCTTGGTTTCTACATTGACTTGAATGTTACACAATTCAGGTATATGTTTATATTGAATCCGCTCAGAGCAGTGGAGGGTGTGTGTGCATTCACACAGACACACTCTATATACATAAGTTGCCTGTTTAAAATATTACCAGCTTAAAAATAACTTCATTTGGCTTTAATGGTTGAATGCCCTTTAGTTCTAAAAAGCCTTTGGAAACAGAACGTGTAAAAACTTGTTTGACTTTTCTGTTGACCTTTGCACTTGCCAGGTCTCTGTTCTAAGCAACAGGAACTGATTCTGGGCTATCTGAAGCAAAAAGGGAGATTCTTAGAGGGTTATTTTCATTATTCTTCACAATTTCAAGTTCCAAGAGTGAGATGCAATTAGCCGAGCTTATGGGACCCTGTGTCTTACCCCAGCTGTACCAGCCAGTGCCAACAGCTTCCTTAGCGGGAGAAAGCAGAAAGAAGCCAGCACTTAGAACTACCCACCCCACCTCTACCCACCAATGTATTATGTATTTACTTCAAACGGATGATGGGGATTCTGGGGGGAAGGGTAGGAGTTGATAGCCCAGAAAGGGATAGATATGCCCCATAACTTTTTCTCAGACCTTTGGAATTACTTTAAAAAAAAAAAAAGGCTTCTGATCCCAAATTACAGTTTTTCTCATTTCATTCAAGTAAATTTCAGATATGCCCATCAACATTCAGCTACTATTTGAGTTTTCCGGTTTTGTAAATGCCAAGTGAATAGGAAAAGTCTGTTGTTTAGTTAACAAAGGAAACAACAGAGAATATGGTGGCATTTGCAATCACTGTTGAGTATATACTGACTCCTTCAGCTCGTTCATTCCTGTGACAGACATTTGCCGAGCACTTTCTATGCATTTGGCAGGAAGTTGGCCCGCTTCTGCCTCTCACTCTAGACAGAGAACTTAAACTCTCTAATCATCAGTATCCTCACCTGGGAAAAAGAAAAAAGCGGTTAATATTGCCAAATAAGATACGAAATACACGGCACGCGTTATCCAGTTGAAACTTAACAAACCTACTGAAAGACACAGACAATAACAGTGGCAGAGCCAGGTTTCTAACTCATATTTTTCTGATTGCAGAGACTTATGATCTGCTCCTCTGCAAGTCATTTTTCATGCCAGTGATACAAATTAATATATTTTAAGTACTCAGTATGATATGCAGTATGTAATAATAATTAGTATGTTGAACAAGATCTACTCACTGGAACCCTTATGATACTACACGCAACACTTTGCAATGGTTCCGTGTATGGCTCAGGAGTTTGGATTGCTATACATGCTAATTATTCATATAGTAGAATATAAATAAAATATAAATAGATAATACGTTCAAATATGTTAAGTATGTTAAGTGATGGTCCAGAATAATGAGGGCCGAGATACTGCTGAAAGGCAGAGGACAAGGAATACGAAGTTAAAAACATTTGCCAAGGCAGGAAGCCCAAAGAAGATGGATATAGTACCCCACTGACAGACGGGAAGGATAGGACCCTTTATCCTAGACAGGTTTCTATAGTTCGGGTTTCTAATAATCAATAATCACTTCTCATTTCACAGAGCTCCACCTCACTGAGTAGAATAAAAGCTTAAAACTGGAAGATTCAATATTATAAAGATGTCAATTTTACCCTGTAGTTCAATGTGATCCCAATAAAAAATCTCAACAGGTTCTTTCTCCCAAAAATTGACAAGCTGATTTAAAATTCCTAAGAAGATGCAAAAGGTCAAGAATAACTACGGCAAAATCTTGGGGCGCCTGGGTGGCTCAGTCGGCTAAGCGTCCGACTTCGGCTCAGGTCATGATCTCACACAGTTCATGGGTTCGAGCCCCGCATTGGGCTCTGTGTTGACAGCTCAGAGTCTGGAGCCTGCTTCGGATTCTGTGTCTCCCTCTCTCTCTGCCCCTCCTCTGTTTGCGCTGTCTCTCTCTCACTCTCTAAACATTAAAAAATTAAAAAAAAAAAAGAATAACTATGGCAATCTTAAAGAACAAAGTTGAAGGACTTACTAGATCAGATATCAGGACCTATTGTAAAGCTATAGCAAATTAAACAAGATAGTATTGGTGCTTGGATAGAGTAACTGAACATGGAACAAAAAAGTCTGGTAACGATCCCCACATGTACAGTCACCTGATTTATGATAAAACTGATACTACAGTGCAGTGGGAAAGGATAAAAAACCCGGCAATATAAGGTGTCTAACAAAGGCTGCATATCACTTCACGGGGAATCACCCTGGAAACATCCTCCCTACAGTTAAGAACAATTTAACTTGTATTAGTGGGGGTGGGGTGGGGGGGGTGGAGGGAGGGAGTGGGAATTGGACACTTTAGAATGCCAGAGCTTCCCTTTTTAATCAAAATTTCTCAATTTTAAAAATAAATGATCTTCAGATTGCTGCAAGCTTTTAGTTTCTAAAGTTCTAAAAAGAAAAGTTGATTTTGACAATTTGCGCCAGTCTTCTCATTAATTTTATGGAGAAGCCAGTTTTCGGAGGTCCTTACTGTGTCATTTTGGAAGCCACTCATTTTACTCTTGATACTGGGTAGGGAAGTATCAAGAGATGCCCTAGTGGGTGGAGTAAGCGTGAAATATACTCTTCCCTGCCCTCACTGTGTGACAATAACCCTCCTTCCTCCTGATGATCAGATTCACTTATCCCCAACCGGAGTGGTGACCCTTCCTTGCTTGCCTGCTGGTCTCTTAGCACAAGGAGCCTGACATGCCTGGGAAATCTCAGTAGGTTAAAGTGTAAAGGGTCTGTTATTGTATCTCCTGATGAAAGAGCTTCCCAATTAGGGATCAGCCCTCTAGTCTCACTAAGTTGTGGAGACGGGAGGCATGAACTCCCGGGGGGAGACGGGGGGCAGTGGGGACAGTAAGTGGGTGTATTAACTTCCTATTGCTGCTATAACAAATTACCACAAACTTAGTGATTTACAGCAACATAAATTTCTTCTCTCATAGTTACGGAGGTCAGAAGTCTAGAATCAAGGTATCAACCACTCTGTTCCTCCTGAAGCATTCTGGGGGAGAATCCATTTCCCTGCCTTTTTCAGTTTCCAGAGGCCTCCAACATTCCTTGGCTCATGGCCTCTTCCTTATGTTACTCTGTCCTGCTTTTGTCATCACACGTTCTACGTCCTACTTGTATTGCCTCCCTCTTATAAGAGCCCCTGAGATTATATCAGGCCAACATGGATAAACCAGGATACTTTCCTCATCTTGAGATTAACTTAATCACACCTGTAAAGTCCCTTTTATCATGTTAAGATAATATATTTACTGGTTCTGGGTATTAGGACATGGACATATTTGGGGGACACTGTTTAGCCCACCACAGTGGAAATTCTCCTATTTCTACCCTTTAATTCCTAGCTGTGGATTTTCTATCTAAATGGGACATGGCACTCATTATGTAATAGGTATGGATTTAGAGTGTATACTGCATCCTGGTGAATGGGATCCCATTCATAGGGCATTATCTTCAAGCTTTGATTTGGTTTCAAAAGGTTTTTCCACCACTCCACCAGGCCAGCATTTTCCTGGTTGTATAGTATGTGATAGGATCAGTGAATCACCTGGTCATGTGCCCACTCAAACACTTCCTTTGCTGTTCAGAGGCAATATTATGCAGGAGACATATTGATGGATAGAACACTGTAAACCTTTGGATAGCAGCACTGGCCAACATCTTGTGGGCAGGAAAGGTAAACTCATGGATGCACATAGAAGATTCTAGTCAAGGTGAATCAATGCCCTTCCATGACAGAAGCCCAATGTAACCCACTTACTACCAATTAGCTGCTTGGTTTCCTTGAGGGATGGTGTTGAACCAAGGGCTCAGCGCTGAATACTAGGCTCTTTGGTGAGTAGAAGCCATGCTGTTGGCAACTTGCTAACCTGCATCCCTGCAACATGTTATTCATAAGCTCTTTATGCTACTGGGGTAGCTTATGACTACCGCTGCTAAAATTAACCAGCCAAGTCTTTTGTTTACTTGTTGAGTTCCTCTTTGATGTGCACGTCTCCGGTAGGCACTTACGCAACACAAAGCTCTTTACTCATGTATCCAATCCCATAGATTCCCCACCACCTCTTCTCCAGGCTTCATTGTCCCTGAACTAATCTTTCCCACTCCAGGCCCCTGATCAATTTGCTAACCCACCTGCCACTTGCCATGAAGGTATATTCTTACTTCAGGCAACTTCTCTTTCCATACGAGGTGGATGACCAGGAATATTGCCCCCAGTTCTGCCTTGTGGGAAGATACCCTTCCCTGCTGTCTTTTAAGACCACTCCTGAGTAGGGCTGTAGGGTAGCAGCAGTTTATTTTGGTTTTGAACCCGTATTCCAAGAAAACCCATCAATGAACTTAGCTCTGCATTTGCATCCTTTATCAGCAAGACGGAAGGGCTTCTCAAGTGGCCATGATTGTGGGCCGAGGGAAGGGCATTGATGCAAGAATTATAAACATGACACAGGAGTCTGGGGCACCTACCTGTGCACCTATTCGTTTCCTCTGGCTCTCGCCATCCATCCCAGATGTACCACTTCCACCTTATGATGGTTTGACTTGAAGGGTCTGACAAAACTCAGCTCATGATGGGCAACTCTGGCTACATGGTTACCCGAAGTCCCAGAAGATGCTCAGATTCTACCAACGCCCATTAGCATGCCAGGAGCCATTTTTGGATGACGCCTGGCTCTCTGCTGCATACCATCTGGCCTTGCTACAGACATCCACTTGAGACTACCTTGTGATTTTCCCATTGGAGCTTGTCCTAAACTTCCATGGCTGCTTTGCTTATCACAGATACTCTTGTACCATAGAATCTCCTGGGTTGAATGGTCCATGAAACAAAGCTAATTACACCGCAACCTGTACCTGCTACAGAGACTTTATGTGCTGTGGATCCCACTGAAAACTGGCGGCTTTCTATATCACCCAGGAGAGGAGTCAGAGCAGTATTCCCAAGTCCCGAATTCCCACAAAGGAGCATACAGAGGTTGGCGTGCTTCCTTGACGGAGGAACACTGATGAGTGGGTGAGATGGAAAAATCTGTTCTTTACCGTGAAGGAGCAATCTTGGCATTCAAGCAGACCAGTAGCCCTAAAAATTTCACTGATGGAACAGGTTGCTGGATGGTATTAGTGATTATTCGGAGTACAATATACTAGCTCGCTGTGTCTCTGGCCTAATGAGTATGATGCCGTAAGTATAGTAGGTTAGTAGGGTGTTCCTCGAAATGTTCCCATGGCCTAGGTCTCCTCAGACTATAATGATGGGGGAGTGGAGTCCTACATGAACGCAAACTGCTCCTCACCCAGCAGTCTCAGGGCTCAGTTCCATACGTACTCTCATGGCTCCTGCTGGTACATGTTGCTGAGATCCTGCATCCCCTTTGGCACATGGGCCCAGCTGAAATTGTTGACAGAAGACACAAAAACAAGAGAAAAGGAGCCGTGTAGGACGGAGCCAGTTGCTTTGTTTGGTGTTGTGCAGCTGCAGGTTTACTCATCAAGTTTTGCTGACCTTCGCTTGAGTTATGAAACTATGCATACATATAGCTTTCATTTAAAAAAACAAAATTCAATTACTAAAAAAGGAAACTAGGACCGTCTTGTCTGTCCATCTATAAATACCTACCTAATAGCGTACAGAGAGCTTCGTCGCATGGGCCACTCCATCCAGGAGACGACAGGGTACATAAGTGTGGTGGATACGTGCGTGTGCGTGTGTGTGGTATGTTCCAAACTGCAGTTGTAGCCTCATATTCGTTATTTTCTATTTGCCTTTGATTCAACCTTCACCTTCAAAAAGCCAGAAGCAAATACCTATTCTGACAGTTTGGGCCCTCTCTGAAATTATGTGATTGTTGATCAAGTAATCTTGCAGGCAGTCTCAGATCTCATCAGAAAATTTCCCCTGTACTTAGTGTTAATAGTTTTACATTCAGTTTATAATATAGGTAGGGATCCTAACACAATTGTGGTAAGAAATTCTTATGAACTTTGTATGTTGAAGTTTTGTGTCAGCTTAAGTATTGATCTGTATTTATTATTGCTAACGTGAGTTTCTTCAGTGATTGTGAAAACTAGTAAATTTATACACTATTATAAACTTCTAAAGAGTTAAAAAAAAAAAAAGCTACACAAAATATAAGAAACAACTATCCTCAAGGCAATGAAGGACAATGATCCATGGGAGACAAAAACAAGGCGAGCCATTTAATGGTTTAATCGCTCCAGCCTACTGCCTGGAGAAAAAGTTCCCCGGCTGTGGCAGGACGAGGGGGAAGCCGGGTGGAGCCCAGCCAACTCCCTGAGGTGGAGATGGTACTGGGAGTCCCAGGAGCCCAGTTAACAAGTTTAGAGGTTGGAATGCCAAACGGGAGAGGGCCACGGAGAAGTCCCGAGATCTGCCGACCATCCCCTGAAGCGTCAGCTGAGTAATGATCAGTGCGCACAAGAGGACACTACCAAAGGCCAAGAAAATGACGAGTGTCACGGCTTGCCCAGTGTGAAGTGGCCACACCCCGAGGCTGTTCAGAATGACATATATCGACACGTGTCCAGGGTGGGAGAAAGTGAATTCAAAATGCTATTTATGTGTTTCTCATCATTTCAAATTTCTATGTTTTTATATTTAACATGCATGCATTATACTCCCAAGAGATGCGCATCACTTATTAAAATCATGAAGTTAATGAATAAAGCAAGTCATAGTTGAGGGAGTTTAAAAAAGTTATCGTCACTGTTTTTTTAATCACAACCTCTCCATCAAGTGGTGCACTAAGTGACAACTAATACTGATGCTCACGGAGGAAGCTTCAGCACTTTTAAACGTTCCCGGACTGAGGTGACCAAGCCTCCATGAGCCTCCTGATCCTTTCAGTCTTTTTTCCTTGGTTCCATTAGGTGCCTCTTTCTGACCAGGCCAATCCAGCAAGTGCTCGGAGAAGACTGTAACGTAAACGGACACACTCAAGGTGGAGAAAAGGCTTAGGGGACCCTTACTTTCTTCCATTCACACATAACTCCAGCTCATTCTTTTTTTTTTTTTTTTCAAGTTTATTTACCTATTTTGAGAGAGACAGAGAGAACGGGAGCAGGGGAGGGGCAGAGAGAGAGGGAGAATCCCAGCAGGCTCTGTGCGGTCAGTGCACAGTAACCCAACTCGGGGTTTGAACCCATGAAACTGGGAGACCATGACCTGAGCCGAAACCAAGACAGCTGGCTACTTAACTGACCGAGCCACCCGGGCGCCCCTCCGGCTCATTCTTTAAGTCTCAAGTGAAGCGTCCCTGCTCCCACCTTCCCAGCCACACCCTCCACTTCCCCTAACCCACACCCCCGAACGTGGACGGCTGCCTCCACTGTGTGTGCCCGTGAACACCCGTCTGTTTCTGTCTCAGCACTTAGTGCCCAGTATTAACATTGTTTCCTCTGTGTCCCCGTCACCAAAAGTGATCCCTCCCATTTTGGGCAGGACTCGGCTTTTTTTTATTTATTTTTTTAAAGATTTTGAGTACTTGCCCCACCTCACATGGGGCTTGAACTTACAACCCAGAGATCAAGAGTCACATGCCCCCCAGGACTCAGCTTTACTCACCTCTGTGTCTCTCGCCCTCAGCACAGTGCCTGACAGCGAGAGTACGCGGTACATCCCAATCAATCAGTGAATGGCTTTTCAAAACAAGGACCTTCTACTTTAACTAAAGCAAATGTACAGCTATTCCTCACACCCAAAGTAGGAACCGGGCAGTTCACCTTACACGAAGACCGAAGTATTCACTACGTGCCAGTGACGGTGTTGACGGTTCAGGCCCGTTAACTCGCTTAACCCTAACAAGTATGCTTCGGGCTACGTACACTTGTTAACCCATATGTACAGACAGGACACTAAATCTTGAGAGACTGCCTCAGGTCACAGAGAAAGAAGGGAGGCCAGAAAGTGTATGAGTGGAACCTCAATTCCATGAAGGCAGAATCCATGCCAATCTTCTTTGACCACTGAACACTCAAGGCCTGATGTGTACGTAACAGGTCGAACGAGACCAGTCAGGTGTATCTGAGGTCAGCGGCCCATCCATAGCTTGGGTCAGAAAGGTAACTCCTCAGCCCCTAGCCACGTGGCTCCCTGACCCCCCGTCCTCCCTGTTTCTCCCCTGCCTTCCTTCCTCCCCACGCTGCCTCCAGTCCCAGCGTGGCATTTTTAGCCGGAGGCACAAAAGCTGCAGGCACGCGTGTCAGAAACCAATATGGGGAAGAGGAGAGGACTCAGGCAAACACAGGCCACTCGGCGGGATGGTAACGGACCAGTCAGGCCCCCTTCTGCGGTGGGATCCCACGACGGCTACCACTTCCTGGGGGCTTACTGGGTACCGGACACTGTTCTTTTTAATCCTTACAACGACCTCCATCTTCAACACATCTCTCGCTGCTTCTTCTGTTCCAGACTGCTCTAGTGACGGTGCTCCAAACATCTTCTGAGCCAACTCTCTGCACTATTTTCTTCCGCTAGCATCTGTTTCCAGCCTGACTCACTAACAAAATCTTACCCAGTTTTTAAGAGCCGGGTCAAACACTACCCCTCTGAAGGCTTCCCCATTCTGAAAACTTTTCTTCACCTTTGCACTTCTACATGGTGCTATCACTCTTACGGTACCTACTGTATTCCAGCTCTGAGTTTTTGTGTTATCTCTGCTGCTAGGTTGTGAATGCCTCAGAGACAGGGTCTGTATCGAATGCATCTGCAGCTCATATAGACAGCAGGCACTTAATTTGCGTGGAAGCATAAACAGCACCAATCCTGTCCTTACTGACGCTGTCCCGAGAAGGACGAGCAGCCCCAGCTCGAGCCCAACAAGCTGAATGCCAGACACAGTCATAATCCTGAGAAAGCACAACTTCCCTGTGCGTCCTTCATCAGGCAAACAAGCCCAGATGGCTTCGAAGTGCACGAAAACACAGCTCCGAAAAGCGATTCTCAACTATTAGTCATTCCAAAGGTAACCAGTGCTTCTCTGCGATCAGTCATTCCAGGGGCACACAATGGTGCTGGCAGTTACAAAACAAAGTGACGCTTGAGAAACCCTGCAGAATATCTCTCACTCCCTAGAGCTCCTCACGTTGGCCCTGATGTCCACCTGAGAAGGAACACGAAAAGGGAATCTGAGGCCTGTTAAAATCTAAGATTTTAATTTGAACTTTAAAAATAGCCAACTTAGGAGCACCTGGGTGGCTCAGTAGGTTGATTGTCCAACTCCCAGAGTTGTGAGATCGAGCCCCGCGCTGGAGTCTGTGCTGAGCATGCAATCTGCTTAGGATTTTCTTTCTCTCTCTCTCTCTCTCTCTCTCTCTCTCTCTCTCTCTCTCTCTCTCTCTCAGGGTTGTGAGATCGAGCCCCGCGCTGGAGTCCGTGCTGAGCATGCAATCTGCTTAGGATTTTCTCTCTCTCTCTCTCTCCCTCCCTCCCTCCCTCGAATAAAATAGCTAGCTTTTTGTACAAGCTTAAAGCTGGAAAGCTAGTTTCCCTATAATTTAAAGCAGTCATTCTTAACCTCTTTTCTACAACAACAAACCTGATACATAAGACATCCTCCCCAACACTCATTTAGCAACGCTAAAGCAAGGGAATGAAGTTAATACACTACAGTAATTCTTATCCTTTTCCTTCCCTAATTCAGTCTTAATAACAAAGCTGCACCATTCGATTGCTTTGATTTGGACTCTATTGCTTAGTCTCATCAATTTTATATCTCAAATCCATCCACTTCCCACTGCCACCACCCTAGTCCAGGCCACCACCATCTCCTGCCTGGACAACCACAGAAATCTCATCACCGGTCTGCCTGCTTCCATCCTGGCCCCACTCTGGCTGATTTTCCATATTGTAGCCGGAGTGATTTTGGAAACAGCACTGTGTCTTTCACTCTAAAATAACCAAGGCTTATTAGATAACAACTGCTTATTAGATAACAGCCATGTGAGACCATTCAAAGAAATCCTCATTTTGCAAGTGAGGAAATTCAAGGCCAAAAGAATATTGGAATCACCCACCCAAGGTAAGACAGAACTGAAGTCAGAAGTCAGAAACGCCCCGGCCTCATTTTAATGAGCCATACTGCTTCTCCCAGATATGTAGTTCATTCTCAATGTGTTAACAGAAGACAAATGCAATGACTCGGATTGGTCTAGAGCCTGCATTCAGGGCCACAAAATATTAAAATAGGTTGCCAGGAGAAAAGAGGAGTGAGAACCCAGCCTAAACTTACGTATTAAGGTTCACTCACATGTAGATCCTTGGGTCTCAGGATCCACCTTCTCTAGCCAACTAGAGGGCAGGGGCGGCATTCCAGATCCAAGACTACGTGGTCCACATGGGGAGCGTAGGATTTCACTGGTTGGATGTGCAGGATTTGTGTCTTCCATGGTTTCCCATGCACCTGCTGCAGAAGGGTGGCAATACGAGTTTCTGCAGATTCTGCCCACCTCTGCCACTCTGGTTTGGTGGCTGCTGGCAGTGTCTTTCTCCTAGAATCCCCGGTAGCTCCATTTGTCCCTTGGTTGGTGATAATTTGCTGAGGATAAGGCCAATGCTCCTTCTCCATTTCACTGCTTCCAAGAGGCTGGAGATTCTTCCCTGGGAAAGATTCCACATTTTGGTGGATATGCAAAATGCCCCCAGCATCCTGTTTTAGCACCTGGCAGGCAATGGGCCAGCCTTCTTCAGAGCTGGGAATCAGCCCCAGGTTCACCCTGTCTGCAATGTTTGAGAGCTTCAGTTTTCTGTTATCCCCAAAGTGTATTTGGCACCGATGTGCCACTCCATTGATCTCAAGATTAGTTCTCAGGGCAACTACAGCATGGGGGTTCCACTCACAGGCGTGGACGAAGGCGGCACCAGCATGGACCAGGAAGGGCAACGTAAAATAGCCAATCCCTGCGTAGAGATCCACCAGCACCTCTCTGGCACAGGGCAGCGATGCCACTCGAAGCTTCTCGGTGATGTTTCCGAAGGAGAACATGCACTGGGTCACGTCAAACTTATATCGGATCCCATTATCGACATGCTCTACCCAGCCATGGTCGCCCAGCAGCAGAGTCACGGCTGGTGTTCGAGTGCCGTCTGGTGATACCCGCCCTCGTTTGGCCACACGACGGACGCCAAGGGCCGACGCAACAGTCTCCCAGAGTTCTGGTTCCAGATTTTTCCACTGCTTGGCTTGGAAACAGTCTTCACTCAGCAACAAGAGGTTACCATGTCGCTGCCAAGATCGGGGCAAATCAGCCTCCAACTCAGCTGACCACGTCACTCCCCGGCCCTCTACCCAGCGACTCACTTCAAGACACAGCCTTTGGGCAGGTGCACAACTCTGAGCCTTCTTGGAGGGAACAGGATCCAGGAGCTGGGTTACTATACAGGTGCTGCCTGGGGCCACACAATTCCTCAGCTCCCGCAGGTGCTGTTCACGGAGAGCCTCGCCCAGCACGGGTAGCGCCACGGTGCCATCCGGCATCTTTGCCACACGGTGCTGTCTATCCAAGAGTTTCTGCTTCTCGAGATATTCCCTGTATCGCTGGGTAAACCGAGGCTCAGTCACAACTGCGACAACAGCCGCGTTCTTCCCACCTTCCCTTTCCATGTTGCTGGTGCCCCATTCTCTCCGAGTCCCTCCGCGAGACTCACTCAGACTCCACTCACCAGCACCGGGATCTCCACCGCAGCAGCGACAGGAAGAGCTGCGCGCACACCGCCCGCCGGAGCCGGAAGTGAAGTAAAAATGGCAGGCCGGAACAAAAGGTTGATGCGCTTGCGGACAAATGCGTCGCCGTTGCCGTGGAGACGTTGCTGCCGCCATCTTTGTTGTGGTTGACCATGCCTTGCTTCGGTTTAACGGGAGATTAGTTAAAACAAGGAATTCTCTGGGCTCGAAAACTTAAAATTAGTCGATATCCGCTAGAACGCTCGTGTACTCTCTTCAGTTATGCTCACGAATCCAAAGAGAGAAGTGCACTTGGAATGATGGGCTGCATTTGGAGAAAGGCACAGTTTCCATAGTCTCATGCTGCTCTCAGGTCAGTGTCAGTGACCACGGTATTTGCTGAGAGGAGTCAACTATAGCTTCCTCATTCCTTTTCCTTAAGATAGTCGTCACCAACTCACTATCCTGCAGTATAAAAAAAAAAAAAAAAACAGTGTTTGGAAGTCAGAAGTATCTGAGTAAATCATATCACCTCTCAGAACCAGAAGCTGCACCTATGAACTGGGATTTATGTTAACTTTCTCAGATGATTGCTATGATTATAGATATATATAAAACGCTTTGAACAGTGGCTAGTAAAGAGTAGATACTCAAAAGAGATATATGGAATAAGTTGAACTGGTTAGGTAGTAGATTAATAGCCCCTTGAAATGCTTTGATATAGCTAATGAGGACAAAGAGTAATTCCCCTACACCTAAATTCAAATAGTGAAAAATAAGAGTTGTAAAGAAGCCCTATTCATTCTACTTACCTCCGACCATTCTATACCAAGATGTTGGGACCCAGAGAGGTTAACATTCATTAAGACTTCCAACTCAGGTCTCTCTGTATGGGAGGCACCAGGCTATGACTAAAACAGTTTCTTGTTTCTTGACACCTATTCAGTATCGATCAGAGTTGTTGTTGTCAGTTTTGTCTTTATGTTTAAAATTCAGATTCCATGGAGAAAAAAAATTAAGTGGGATAGAGTAGAAGACTCTTTGGTGCCCCATATACCCTTGGGACTCTCCATTCCTGTATATGTCAATCCGATGGCTTCTAACTAAAAGCACTTAGGTGTCTGTCTAATGGCTTTCTCTGCTCACCGGAATTGGCTTAGCCTATGTCCAGGGCATGCCAGAAATGCTGGAAAATTACTGCTATATCCCCAGTATTTTATATAGTTCCTGGTCACAGTCATTTCTTGGCAAATGCTATAGTAATTAAGAGAATGATTGATCACTAAGAGACTTGAACATGTTTGTACCCATTCAAGCAGTAATCCATTCCATAAATGTAGAATGATTAGAAATTCAAAGAATTATAAACTAAGACTCCTTACTGTTTTACTTCAATGTACAGATGAAAGGTTAAATGGATTATGATTACATCCTTTAGATGGAAATATTAAACAATGGTCATGATTATAAGAAATATTAATGACATGGGAAGTTACTCCTTTTGCAGTGTTAAATTGAAAATATACAATTATGCCTTAGATGATATTATTTATGTATTTTAAAAAGTTTATTAGGGCAGGCTCTAAAATATGAACGGTGATTCCCTAAATGTGATATAATTATAAGTGATTCCATTTTCTTTTGTACATTTTTCTCCAGTTACAAATTGTATACGATGAACAAATGTTAGCTTTATATCTTATAAAAATCTTTAGAAGATCCCCAAGGCAGCAAAAACATTGTTTTCTGGGTTCCATACAAATGGAAACTCCCTTTCATTTTATTTGTAGTGGGAGGTGATAAAAGTCATATCTTGGAAAGCGTTTTTTCCTCTAGGTTTTCCTTCTGTTCCAAAGTCAGTCTAACACCTTGCAACAATAATTAAGATAATGTAGTGCAGACTTTGACCCAGATATATCCTACTTTTAATCTGAAGTAAACAAAATATTGGGGGGTAGATTTGAAAACTAAATATTTGAGAGTTAGAAATGGTCCTTTAAAAAAGTTTTACAAATGAGCCCCACTTGTGCATGGCCACCTTGATCCACCTTCCCTGAAGCACATGACCTCACTTTCCCCACCACTTCTACCCTGTGAACTCATTAAAATGACAACAAAGCAAAAGCAACCAGCAGTGACGATAGTAAACAAGCTTTTAGACAACCCGTGGGTTCAAATGCAGAAGAAGATAACTACTTAGTAAAGGAGAAGTAGGTCACGGAAATTAACTGGAGAGAAAAGGAGAGAGAGAGAGGAGGCAAACTGTATCACAAACTGCTTTTCCTGAAGTGGCCAGAATTATTGATTTCCATATGAATTAAAAATATCCATTAGAGTTGTTGTCCGAGAGACCCCAGCTGGAGATGAGTTTGTTACCGCCTCTTATTGATGAGATGCCAACACGTGGAAGACCAAGGGACTATCCCACCAGCTTCTTATAAGAGAGGCTGCATTCGGTTGTTTAAGGGCTGTCAGTTTTCATGTAGGAGGGAGGTTCCAAATGGTGTTGGGCTGGCCGTATACACAAGAGCTTTCCTCCATGGCTTGATAGACCCTGGAGTCTAGAAATAAAGAGGAATAATTTTTTTCACGTTCTTATTTTTCTCTTCCTTCTGTCCTCCACTTCGCCGGCTGCACCTGGAATGCCTTTCCCTTCCCCTAGGTGCCTCTTCATTTGTTCATTCATTTTAGCATCACTTCTGCAATTTTTGAACAACTGTTTGCTAACCTCCCTCCACGGATCTCTATTCTGAGTCATACGTACACTCCCAAATACCTCTGATGCCATTACTTAGGTGCTATTGGGGTTGCAGTTTCAAGTGTTTTGTGAGCATGGAGGAGAGAGGAAGCCATCCCTGTCTTTCATTTTGAAGAACACGTTCTACTGCTTTTCCTCCTACCTCACTGAATGCTTCTTCCCATGGGTACACCTGTCTACCTCCTCTCATCGGCCCCCCTGCCACCATATTTGATGTTTCCCAGACACTTCACATTCAACACTTCCAAAATTGAACTCAGCCTGTGTTCCCCCCACTCCTCTTTAGCTCATGAAATGCCCCTGCCAGTCTCTCTAGTTGCTCATGTCACAAACCTGAGACTTTTCTTTTACTTATGCCTCCCCTTGCCCTCAGCACTCACAACAAAGCCACCTCCATTTTGAATGGACTTTACCTGCCGCACAGTTCCCCCAAAGAATCCCCTACTCTCGGTGTCAGTGACAGTGCCCTAGACCTGGTCTCACAGCTTCCTGAGTGGACTGCACACCTTTGTTTATTTCACTGGTAACGTACTATTATTTTTACTCCCTTTATTTTATGTCAGGGCATTTGAAATAAAGCCCCAAGATGGTAAGGAATTTTTTCATAAGCTTTGCTTTATTCTATAAAGAGTTACACGGTCACATTACAAAGTACATTATGCCATAATTGAATGTTCCATTAGGGGAATGGGATTTGAATAATTTATATTATGATACCCAGAGCTTGAGACTTTGTAATGTTTAAAATTGTAAAAATTCAAAAATAGCAAGTTTTTTTCTTTGAGAGAGAGAGAGAGAGAGAGAGGAAGCACAAGCTGGGGAGAGGAGCAGATGAAGAGCAAGAATCTTAAGCAGGCTTCACACCCAGCATGGAGCTCAACACAGGGCTCAGTCCCATGACCCTGGGATCATGATCTGAGCTGGAATCAAGAGTTGGACGCTCTCGAGTCACCCAGGTGCCCCCCAAATAGCAAATTTTAACAACATTTTTATTTTATTTTATTTTTAAAAAGTTTTAAATTTTATTATTTTTCAGAGAGAGAGAGAGAGAGCACACGAGCAGGGTAGGTGCAGAGAAGGGGGGGGGGGGGGAGACACAGAATCTGAAACAGGCTCCAGGCTCTGAGCTGTCAGCACAAAGCCCGATGTGTGGCTCAAACTCACAAACCATGAGATCATGACCTGAGTCAAAGTCGGATGCTTAACTGACTGAGCCACCCAGGTGCCCCAACAATATTTTAAAATATAAAAAGTTCTCACTTTAACTCGTTAGTAATTGCATTCCATTGTGGCCAGAGAACATACTATATATACTTTCAAGCCTGCCTTTTAGATTTATCGAGGCTTTATTTTGTGACATAGTATATGGAAAAAGTTCTCACTTTAACTCGTTAGTAATTGCATTCCATTGTGGCCAGAGAACATACTATATATACTTTCAACCCTGCCTTTTAGATTTATCGAGGCTTTATTTTGTGACATAGTATATGGTCTATCCTGGAGAATGTTCCACATGCACTTGAGAAGAATGTGTGTTCCGCTGTTGGTGGTTGAGTGTTCTCTAGTTGTCTGTTAGCCTGTATCTTTTCAGCTTATGATCAGGTCATTATTATATGATAATCATTATAATTAACAACCATAGTCTTAATTCAAAAAACTAGAATGCCTAAGGGCACCTGGGTGGCTCAGTTGGTTAAGCATCCTATTCTTGATTTTGGCTCAGGTCATGATCACATGGTTTGTGAGATCAAGCCCCATGTCAGGCTCTGCACTGACAGCCTGGAGCCTTCTGGGGATTCCCTCTCTGCCTCTAACCCACTTGCACTCTCTCTCTTTCTTTCAAAAGAAATAAACATTAAAAAAAACCCACTAGAATGCTTAATACCAAGTAATAACTTAAACACATGGTCCTCTCTTATTCCTCTGTACTCAACACACTCCCTCTCTTTGCTGAGCTCACTTTCATGATGGGTCTCACTGCCCAGAAAATTCCCTTGCTAAGGCCAGTCAGAACATCCTCAGGAAAGCCTTCTCTAACCTCCTATCCATCTCCCCAATAAGGAAAATCCCTACTAATAATTCTCATAGCACCATGTTCTTCTCTTAGAGCCCCTTCCAGTCATATTTTTCATGTTGATTTGATTAGTGGCTATCTTTCCACAGTGTGTAAGTTTCAAGGGGGGGCGGGGGGGGGTAAGGAGCTAGGTTTCCCCCCATTGTTGTATTTCCTTATTGTATTTATGAGGACCCGCCACATACAGTACATTCTCATAAAATATCTGTAGAATGAACATGTGAGTCTGTGAGTGCATGGATGAATGAACGAATGATGGAAGGAAAGAAGAAGGATCTGCGGAAAAACAGTCTGTGGCCCAGGTGAGCGTTTTAGTTCCAAGTTGTTGCCACTAGATGGCAGCAACAACCAGCACCACAGTAGTTGCAACTGAGCAAAGTTCTTGGGTTTCTCACGGTTTGGACACCCTCAGGGGCCTACCCTTCTCCAACGGGCCTTTCTTCATTCAGCTCTATTGACCTTACGAAGTGGCCAATCCAGATACACGAATGTGTTTGGCAGCAATTAACAAAACCTCCAAGGAACAGCAGCTCAACAGTGGGTGAGGAGATTCGTATTTTTTCATGTAAAAGGAAGTCCAAGGCTTGTGTAGCCTTCAGGGAACTTGGCAGTAAACCAGCCTCCTCCTCAGCCTTAGCATGACCCTTTTATCCTTGAGGTGTCAATATGGCCACTACGCTTTTAGGCTTTGTGAGCAAACCAAGGCAGAAAGAATAGGGCAGAGCAAAGAGAAAGAAGTGTCTGCCCCATGGACTTCCACTACCCCTCTGGGACACAAAAGGGTCCCAAGGCCACCCCTGATGGCTGGGGAGGCTGGGAAGTGGACTGGCTTTACTTTTTGACTGTGGGGTTGATCGAGGACAAATAAGGGAGAGTGAGCAAACATCAGCCATGAAGCAACATTCCTCTACACAGTAAGCGGGGGGCAAAAACCCTGGAAACAACAAAGGGGTTCTGGACAGGGGTTGGGATAAAAGACGGCAAGTAGACATAAGAGCAAAGCCCAACATCTATGAAGAAGTTTTAATAACATAGTTCAGCTAAGAAAGGGCTGAGCTGACTCTTGTTGCCTTCATCTTCACTCTGCAAACTCTGAAAATTCGAATTTAACTAGGAACATCTTTTACAGGAAGTCCTTCCAGACTTCTCTTGCCTTTTCCTCCCACCTGGGATTTTTAAATTTTTAAAGGACAATGTTAAAAAAAAAAAAAAAAAAAAAAGATTTAAAAGTATTTTTTAAAGTAGAGTCCATGCCGAACATGGGGCTCGAACTCAGGACCCCAAGATCAAGAGTCACATGTACCACTAACTAAGCCAGCCAGTCACCCCAGATTTAAAGGTATTTTTAATAGTGACGCTGAGAAAAATAGTAAGTAACATTTACAAAGCGCTTATCAGGTGCCAGGCACTAATTTCAATGTTGTATAGTAATGAACTTTTCCAAGAACTGGTTTTTTATCATTCATGTTCTTTAAAAGAGGCTATTAAAGTTGTTACACAGCTAGGAAGTGGTGCAGCCAGGCTTCGTACCCAGGTCAGCTGACTCCTGAGTCTACATTTTTAACCATTACCCGGCACTGCTATCCAGCAAGCACAGTTTGACAACACCAGTGTTCAGAGGTCTCTAAAATGATGCAACGTGAGTATACGAGATGGTCTAGTGGGTAAAGAGGGGAAATACTAAATTTTTCTCCTTTCATTTTTTTTTTTGCGTCTCCTATGTTTAATTTCTGTATCTGCCTACACGTAATAAAGTACATACTATGTTAGCACTTTAGCTCTTTTCCAAGATTTCGAAGTAAAACACACAGCTGCTAGAGCTTAGAGAAGTGCAGGTTAAAAGCCTGGGGCTTTTTCCAGAGGCTCAGTCTGAGTGTATTTGTATTACAAGGTATCAAAGACTATACTTTCAAGGATCATTTCTATAGTTCGGATTCCAAGGTATCTCCACCAGAGGGTGCTTCGTGGGCAAAGAGACTGGTGACATTTCCAAAGGGAGGGCTTAGGGATTTCATCACTTCCTTTGTCTGGCTGTAGTGAGGACTCTGTGCACACACTGTCCATCTTCCTTCTGCCCACTGGATACTTTTCACTCACCCGGTTGGTCCATTTGCCTTTAAGAAATCACTACAGGAGTTGACCTATCACAGCCCAGAGAAAAGGTAGAAGGGCATTCCTATCCCTCCTCTCCACCTAAACCCCCCTTATTCTTTTTTTTTATTATTATAAATTTTTATTTATTTATTTTGAGAATGAGAGAGAGGGAGACAGAGGTGGGGCAGAGGGAGACAGAGAGAGAATCCCAAGCAGGTTCCACATTGTCAGCTCAGAGCAGGACGCAGGACTCGAACTCACGAACGGTGAGTTCATGACCTGAGCTGAAACCAAGAATCAGGCGCTGAGTCACCCAGGCGCCCTGCCCCTCCTTATTCTTAAACTCTGCTTGGGCATCACTGCCTCCTACCTTCCCCCACCATTCTGCCTCCCTGTCCCTACCGCTCCCTCTAATCTGAAGGAACCCCTGCCTCCGTTAATGTGCCATTAAACTGTTCATTTCTCACATGTGGTGCACGTCGCAGGGTACAGAGACCCACTTTACCAACAGCGATGCCTTCAGGAGCAGGGAACCACTCTCTCTGGCTCGGCACGGTGCCTAGGCAAGGGGCGTGCGGTAAATAACTGTTAGTCCAGAAGTGACTTTCCAGAGTCAGCTTGTTCTGCGTTCAGATGACTAAACGTGTAACCATCGCACCCCGCTGGATTAAGGAGTGGTGGCTCCATCTACACAAGAATTAACCTTTGGACAGCATTAGCCTTTGAGTCCCTTTCCTGTTCTGAGAAGCAGATTTACGGTGATGGTAAGAAAGCTTAAGCTTCAGGCCCTATCAGGTGCATTGGCTCTTTCCGATGGATGAAGCCTTTGACAGTGATCTCACAGGGTCGGGTGTTCTTGTGGAATTTGCAAAAGTAAGAGGACTTAACCACAAACGGTTAAGATCACTGTGTCGCTCCACGCCACCTTCCCCTCCCGTAAGGCGTGGATTTCGGGGACTCAGTAGGTGAAGTTAAGCCGGAATACGCTTCGTTTGGTGTAGTGGGATACATTTGTGTGATTGCAGTCTCTCCTGTGTGTAGTTCAGTTCTTGCCAGCATTCAGGTTTAGGAATAGCTGCTGGAGATACTTCTGTGGCTAGCCACTGCTTCGCCCAGCATCCTGACACGGAAGTACGGGACCAGGTGTCCCGTGGTGATGTGAGCATGTTCTCTGATGGTGGGCACTGGAAGGAGATGAGTCACAGAGGAGAAACCAAGTTTCAAAAGTAAAGTGTCAGCAGCTAGTGTGCAGGAAGTTTCTTCTAAGCTTCAGGCATATATATACGTATATATATATTTTTTTTTAATTTTTTTTTTTTTGAGAAACAGAGGGAGACAGAGAGAGAGAAAGTACCTGTGAGTGGGGGAGAGGCAGAGGGAGAGGAGAGAGAGAATCACAAGCAGGCTCTATGCCCACTGTAGAAGCCAACATGGGGCTCACTCTCACGACCATGAGCTCACGACCGGAGTGAAAATCAAGAGTTGGATGCTTACCCGACTCAGCCACCCACATGCATCCCTGGCATGTACAATTTTCAATGGAGGATTCAGTTTTCAACAATGCCTGGTTAGTATTCTGTTAGGAATATGCTAGATAGCATAGCATTTTCATTATAAACATGCCATACCTTAGAAAAGAACTTGGGAATAGGGTATATGTTTTTTAAGCACGCTCTACACCCAACATGGGCCTTAAACTCATGACCCCAAGGTCAAGACTCATATGCTGTACGGACTGAGCCAGCCAGGCTCCCCGAGAGTAGGATATTTAGTGAAACATCACATTCAACACAAGTTCAACCAAGACACGTGCTCGCAATTTAAAAACACACAGCACTCATTAAATTGCATGAATGGGATATCAAAACAAGAATCTTGCTACAGGCCTGTGTTCTAGCCTCCACGTCTTAGTCATTACACATTCATCATCCAACCTCAGGAGTATCCAACGTCTCTTGTTTAGATCTCCTTTTGGCAGAATAGAGCTAGAATATCCCCAAGAAGAAACCTCCTGTAGGATAAGAACACAGAACCCAGAGTGAGAAGGAAAAGAAAAAGAAGGCAGACCGGCCAGCCGATGTGGGTAGCCCAGTCAGTACCCGCACCAGGCAGGCGAGCACTTACCTGATGCTGAGGTCTCACTTTGGCCCCCCTGTGAGTTTCCGAAAGAATCTCCTGTCACTCAAGTCGTTCATCTTAAAAATGACAAATGGCTGGGGCGCCTGGGCAGCTCAGTCGGTTGAGCGTCCGACTTCGGCTCAGGTCATGATCTCACGGTTCGTGGGTTCAAGCCCCGCATGGGGCTCTGTCCTGACAGCTCAGGGCCTGGAGCCTGCTTTGAAATCTGTGTCTCCCTCTCTCTCTCTGCTCCTCCCCTGCTCATGCTCTGTCTCTCTCTCCTTCAAAAAAAAAAAAAAAAATTAAAAAAATTTTTTTAAAAAAATGACAAATGGCTAATTTCTCTGACAATACGATTTGATTTTTTGATCAAAAGTTTTTAAAACCAAGTGGTTGCTGGCTGAGGATTTTCCAAAAACCTAAATAAGAAAAGAAAAAGCCAGAGTCACACTCCCTTATGCCACCTACATCAATGCAGTTTAAGCCAGAAAAATTATAAAATTTTCATATAAAGTTGCATGAAAACACACTTTTCACATAAAAACATTTAAAAGATACCAACACGACTTTGTTTCTTCCGCATAAACCCAAGGGAGACAGTAATTTGCTACTTGCTCTTAATGTCCCAAAGATGAAAAGAATTAAAATCCTGTTTTTTCACTATTCCCTACATTAATAAAATGTATACTTTTTAAATTAAAAAATGAGATGGCAACACACACATTTGAATTTACCAGAATTCTTATGTATGTTTATTATTGACACAAACTAGTGGCAATAATAAAAACAGCAAGAATGTCTGTGAAGTTGCATGTTTTATACATTCCAACCACCGATAATAGAAACAACTGTCAGAGCGCCTGGGTGGCTCAGCGGGTTAAGCGTCAGACTCTTGGTTTCAGCTCAGATCACGATCTCATGGTTTGTGAGATCGAGCCCCAAGTTGGTCTCTGCACTGACAGCATGGAGTCCACCTGGGATTCTCTCTCTTCCTCTCTCTCTGCCCCTCCCTCACTCATGCCTCGCATGCATTCTCTCTCTCTCAAAATAAATAAACCTTTTTTTTTTTTTAAGTTAGCAATATGGGGTTTCTTTTCTTATTCTAAATAACTAATTGAAATATTTGCTTTTTAATTTTTTTTAAATTTTATTTTAGAGTGGGGGAGGGACAGAAGGAGAAATAATCTTTTTTTTAAAGTTTACTTACTTCTTTTGAGAGACAGAGAAGGGGGAGGGGCCGAGAAGGAAGGAGAGAGGGAATCCCATCCATGCTGTCAGCACAGAGCCCGACGCAGGGCTCAATCCCACGACCCTGGGATCAGACCTGAGTCAAAATCAAGAGTCTGACGTTCAACTGACTGGGGCACCCAGGTGCCTCTAAATATTTGCTTTGTTCCTATTTTTATACTTGTAATTTTGTGTTCTTTTTTTCATTGTTTGAGGTATAACTGACATATAACATTATATTAGTTTCAGGAGTACAATACAATGATTCGATACTTGTATGTAGTATGGAATGATCACCACTAAGTGATCTAAGTCTAGGTAACATCCATCATCATACATAGTTACAAGTTGTTTTTTCTTGTGATGAGAACTTTTAAGATCTACTCTCAGGAACTTTCAAATTTGCAGCACAGCAATATTAGCTGTAGTCACCATGCTGTACATCACATCTGTATGACCTATTTATTTTATAGCTGGTAGTTTATACTTTTTGATCCTTTAAAGATGGTCACAAATTTCTTTTTTTTTAAATTTTTTTAACGTCTATTCATTTTTGAGAGACAGAGAGAGACAGAGCACGAACAGGGGAGGGGTAGAGAGGAGGGAGACACAGAATCTGAAGCAGGCTCCAGGCTCTGAGCTGTCAGCCTAGAGCCCAACATGGGGCTAGAAATTATGGACCATGAGATCATGACCTGAGTTGAAGTCAGACGCTTAATCAACTGAGTCACCCCGGCGTCCCAAGACAGCCACGAATTTCTAAGCTCCAGGCCCCACAAAACCTGGATCTGCTGCTGGCTGTTCTGGCAATGCTCTGGGTTTGCTTGGAGAAAAGCCTGAGCTTACATTGTTCTCCTTCTCAGCTCTGGGCCCCTGTAGCATGTTTTGGGGTATGTTCAGGGTGCAGGCTGCCAACAGAGTTCACTCCTCTCGGCCGTGAGAGGCTCCGGACATTTAGCCACTACATTTGGGACAGGCAGTGTCCAATAATTATTATCTATAATTCGACTTCATTTTAAGGTTCTCTTCCTCCCAGCTGATAGGAAATTAAACTCATTCCTGGGGTTCTCCCCACGGAGGGTTGGGCCACGGTCTTGGAGACCCTCCCAACACCTCAAATTCTGACATGATTTCAAGATTATGCTGATGCTCAAGTATGGGGAAATGGGAGGTCTGGGTTGGCTGTGACTACCCTTGTGTGCATCTGCGAGGCTTCTGGGGGTCCCCACCACACTTGAGCGGGTCAGGGACTTTTTCAGGAGGTTTTCTGCCTTCCCACGTGCCCAGACAAAACCCAGAGGCTGTTCTAGGCTGTAAGCCTGCTTCCCTCTTTGCTTCCCAGCAAAGTGGTTTCACTCTACAGCCCTACTCAGGGGAAAGAGTCTTGAGGGAGAGGAAGAGAATCATAAGCTCCCTACCAAGAAAACCACGGGCTGCAGAAAACGGTTGCCGTGTCTGGTAACTGCACGTGGAGAACATTCAGGTGTTTGGAGCCAGCCTGGGTAAACAGTAGGAAATGTGCCAATAGTGGCCCAGGACAGCCCACAGAAGCACTCTAGGTGGTGCCTCTGCACTTTAAATGGAAATCCTCTCCATCTCCACTACTTCTGTTAAAGACAGGAGAGACAGGGGGCCTAGCCCAGTACCTGCAGAGCAGGAAAAACTCTACTGGCTTTGTTTTACTATCAAATGAGTGTTAAACATGATTCTTCTTATTACCTAATCACACTTGCCTCTTTCTTCAGCAGGAAATGCACTGAGAAAATCTTAAATCCACACACATATGGTCAACGAATTTTCAAGGAAAGCACCAAAACTACTCAATGGGGAAAGTCTCTTCACCAAATGGTGTTGGGAAAACTGGATGGCCACAGGAAAGGAATGAAATGGATGCTTATCTTACACCACACACACACACATCAACTCAGAATGGATTAAAGACTCAAGTGTAAGACCTGAAACTTTAACACTCTTAGAAGGAAACAGAGGAAAAAGCTCCTTGACATTGGTCTTGGTAATGATTTTTTGGATCTGACACCAAAAGCACAGGCAACAAAAGCAAAAACAACAACCAAAAAAAAAAAAAAAAAAAAAAACCTAACGTGCTTCTGGACAGCAAAGGAAGCAAAGTGAAAAGGCAGCCTATGGAATGGGAGAAAATATTTGCAAACTGTATATCCAATAAGGGATTAATCTCCAAAATATATAAGGAACACTTAATAGCAAAACCAAAAAATCTGGTTTAAAAATGGGCAAAGAATCCAAAGAGACATTTTTCCAAAGAAGACCTACAAATGGCCAACAGCTCTGTGAAAGATGCTCAACATCGCTTATCATCAGGGAGATGCAAATCAGGTATCACCTCACATCTGGTAAGATGTCTATTATCATAAAGAAAAGAGGTAACAAGTGTTGGGGAGGGTGTAGAGAAAAGGGAACCCTTGTGCACTGTTGGTGGGAATGTAAATTGGTGCAGCCATTATGGAAAACAGGATGGGGGCTCCTCAAAAATTAAAAATAGAACTGGGGCGCCTGGGTGGCTCAGTCAGTTGAGCGTCCGACTTCAGCTCAGGTCACGATCTCACAGTTTGTGGGTGTGAGCCCTGCATTGGATTGGGCTCTGTGCTGACAGCTCAGAGCCTGGAACCTGCTTCAGATTCTGTGTCTCCCTCTCTTTCTGCCCCTCCCTTGCTTGTGCTTGCTGTCTCTCTCTCAAAAAATAAACATTAAAAAAATTAAAAATAGAACTACAGTATGATCCAGCCCTCCCCACTTCTGGGTATTTATCCTAGGGAAATGAATTCACTATCTAGAAGAGATTATCTGTTCTCCATGTTCATTGTAGCCTTATTCACAATAGGCAAGATATAGAAGCAATCTAAGTGTCCATCGACAACTGAATGGTAAAGAAAACATATATTTATATAATGTAGATATCATATAAATATATCATCTGTAATATACCTACTATATTATATATTTTTGTATTATATATGATATTATGTAAATATATATATTGGATTATTATTCTGCCGTAAAAAAGAAAGAAAATCCTGCCATTGGCAACGACATGGATGAACCTGGAGGGCATTATGCTAAGTGAAATAAGCCAGATAAAGTCATAGACTGTATGATCTCACAGGTGGAATCTAAGCAAACAAACAAGTTGACCTCATAGAAACACAGAATGGAATGGTGGCTGACAGGGGCTAGGGGTTGGGGGAAGTGGGAGATGTTGGTCAAAGGGTACAAGCTTTCAGTTATAGAAGATGAACAAGTTCTGGGCATCTGATGTAAGGCCTGGTGACTAGAGTTAATAATACTGTTTTATATATTTGAAAATAGCTAAGGGAGCAGATCTTAAGCATTCCCACCCAAGGGGAAAAAAAAAAGGTAACCGTGATGTGATGGATGTGTTAACTAGCTTGATTATGGTACATATGTATATGTGTATAATATATATGTATATCAAATCATCACATTCTACACTTTAAATATATTACATTTTGGTCAACTTTTAGTACCCCAATAAAGCAGGTGGGGGGGGTACTTAAACCCTCATGCTTCTGTGATAGTTTGAACAATTAATGAAACCATGAACATTCAGCAAGAAGCCACTAAATGTGAATTTAATTAAAACCCTCAAAAGGCTTCTCTCAGATCTTATCTACTTATCACATGCAAGGTAATACACGTTCCTAACCCTTGATAAACAGCATGCAAACTGCTGAGCCCAAGGGCATTCTAACCACCTAGCCATCCCCAGGGAACAGGGACTGTACAGGAAATTCCAACCAACTAGCTCCCAGCCATTTACATACACACAGAGTTGGCAGGAAACTTAGAAGTTCCTGGATTTCTCCTTATCTTCCTTATGAAAATTTGGGCATTTTCCTATTCTTGTTGTTGTTGTTTGTTTTTGTTTTTTGGGGTTTTTTTTTGCTCCCTTCACATTCCAGGATGCTTCAACCATAATTGATACTGGTTATATGACCACATCCAAATGTCTTTTAGTTCTCCAGATTATACTTTGGCAAATACAGTTAAGTTACAAATCCTAGGAACTGTTAAAGACGTTATCATCAAAAAATATTCTTGAGGCATTCTGAAGAATGTCCCAGAAACAAATGTAGTGGTTTGAATAGTGTCTTCCCCCTCAAATTCACATCCACCTGGAATCTCAGAAGGTAACCTTATTTGGAAATAGGGTCTTAGCAGATGTAATGAGTTAAGGTGAGGTCACAGTGGACGAGGGTGGGCGCTCAATCCAATGACTGGTGTCTTTCTAAGGAGAGAAAAAGACACACGAGATGAACACAGAAGGGATAAGGTCTTGTGACAATGGAGTCAAAGAGTGGAGGGAAGGGGCTATAAGCCAAGGAACCCCAAGGATTGCTGGAGCTGTCAGAAGCGAGGAGAAGAGGAAGGATTCTTCCTTAGAGCCTTCAAAGGGAACATGGCCCTGCTGACACCTTGATTTCAGACTTATAGCCTCCAGAACTATGACAGAGTAAATCTCTGTTGTTTTAAGCCACCAAGTTTGTGACAATTTGCTCTGACATCCCATTGTATAGGAAACAAATATATACAATCTTCTGTAAAATAAAAACTATCTTCAATATTGCTTATTCATTCATTTATGCATTTATTCAACCGTTATTTTTGTGTGCCTTTGTGTGGGGGGCACTGACCAAGCATGTGGATTACAGATTACAGATGAGTTTCTGACCTCAGTGTCCTTATCAGACACACACTAGGGTCAAGGGCTGGCTTCATGGATGTGCGACCGTGGTAGTCACACACAGCCCTGGGCTTAGAAGTGCCCTAAGCTTGGTTTAATGCTCTGCTGTCTTGAAATTCTTAATTTTTAAACGGGGGATGCCACATTTTCATCGTGCAGTGAGCCCCACAAATTGTGTAACCTGTCCCCACTACAATAATTACAGAATCACTAACATTATAAAGAGGGTAAAGAGGAGAACCCATAATCTGAGGGAGATGTTTCTTCAGTAAGGCCGTGAGGTAGGACGATTTCCTTAAAGGAGGAGTTTGTTTGGAGGCAGGTTAATTTGCCAGATGCTGAACAGAATGAACAAGGCGTGTGCAAGCATGAGAGTTTCAGTGAGCCCGTGGGATTGACTGGACAGCTTAAATGGACTCTGGTAGTACTAAGCATCTGACGTACCACTAGGGGGTGCTCGGGGAGAGGTTGACAGATAAATGTGGGTCAGATCTGGAAAGTCCTGTGGGCAGTGCAGAAGGCCTTGAATGTAGTCCAGAAGGAGATGGGGAACCATGAAAGATAATGACCAACAAGGGACAAGATCTGCTCTCCCACGTCTGTTGCTCCAGGATTTCAGTTGAGCCATCCTGTGCTCAGAGATCCAGGCCACACAGATTTGTGTATCAGTTCTCACATGGTAACACCAGGAAAGGATTCAAAGAGAACTGATCCTCCCTTCTGGCGTCTGCTGCTCTTTTTCTGAGTATGAACAAGTTATAAGAGCAATAAAATGTATTCAGAGTCTGTCAGGATTTGCCAGCCTGAAATAAGATAGTTCAGGAGGACTTTTTGCTGAATATCCCTGGGTTTGACCCTTCAGGGGATGTCCAGATTGGTTATCTCTAAAGTAACGTTCATGCAACACAGGAGATTTTCAACAACGTAAGACCTTGTGGTAGGCTGAATAATGTGCCCCTAAAGATGTCCGTGTCCTAATTTCCAGAACCTGAACCTGTGCATATTTACACAGTAACAAGGACTTTGCAGGTGTGATTAAGTTCAGGATTTTGAGATTGGGGGATTATTCTAGATTATCTGCGTGGGCCCTGTGTAATCACAAGGGTTCTTATAAGAGGGAGAAATGTGGATCAAAGGGAGTAGGAGATGTGACAACAGAAGTGAGAAGTTGGAGTGATTCAAGGAAGGAGGCGTATACCAAGGAATGTTAAGTGGCTTTTAGAAGCTGAAAAAGGCAAAGAAATGGATTCTTTTCTGGACCCTCTAGAAGAAACCCACTATTACCATCTTTTTTTTCTTTAATAAAAAAAAATTTTTTGAGTATAATTGACACACAGTGTTACATTAGCTTTAGGTGTATGACTGAGTGATTTGACAAGTTTATACACTATGCGATGTTCAACACAACGTGTAGCTGCTATCTGTCCCATTACACCGCCAATACAACATCATTGATGGTATTCCTTATGCTCTGCCTTTTGTTCCCGTGACTTACTCATTCCATAACTGGAGGTCTGTGTCTTGATTTTAGACCTGTGACCTCCAGAACTGTAAGAGAACAAATTTGTTTTTTCAGTAATGTTGTTATAAGGGAACTAATACAGCTCTTTAATGAACTCATTGTTTTTAAAGTTCTGTCTTTGTGGGAGTGCTGATGCATAGGAGCAATTGTACCCCAATGTTTGTAGCAGCGCTTTCAACAATAGCCAAATTATGGAAAGAGCCTAAATGTCCATCAACTGACGAATGGATAAAGAAATTGTGGTTTATATACACAATGGAGTACTACGTGGCAATGAGAAAGAATGAAATATGGCCTTTTGTAGCAACGTGGATGGAACTGGAGAGTGTTATGCTAAGTGAAATAAGCCATACAGAGAAAGACAGATACCATATGGTTTCACTCTTATGTGGATCCTGAGAAACTTAACAGAAACCCATGGGCGAGGGGAAGGAAAAAAAAAAAAAAGAGGTTAGAGTGGGAGAGAGCCAAACATAAGAGACTCTTAAAAACTGAGAACAAACTGAGGGTTGATGGGGGGTGGGAGGGAGGGGAGGGTAGGGTGATGATTATTGAAGAGGGCATCTTTTGGGATGAGCACTGGGTGCTGTATGGAAACCAATTTGACAATAAATTTCATATACTGAAAAAATAAATAAATAAAATAAAAAATAAATAAATAAATAAAAAACCAAAAATGTGTGCAAGTTAAAAAATAAGGGGAACTGAGGTCTAGACATAACATAAATTAATGTAATTATTAATATTTATATAATTATATGAAATAGTCATAACATAAATTTTAGACATGATTATACATATACTCGATAATCACCAAGAAAGGAAAAGAATATTGTAGTCAAGCAGGTGACAATATTTTCCACCTATACGGTGATGGCCTTAATGTAGCTTAGAAAAATAAAAATTCAGAAAAAGAAACTCCTCTATTCTTTTGTGTTCACTTGGCTATCAGACTTTAGGGCTTGTGCCCATAATCCTAAAATGCTATCATTGTCTGCCAGTATAGGTCCCCAGGAAACTATTTCCATTAAAAATCTGCTTTAATGTACACCCAAGGATGTTGTAGTTATTTTCAAATATTGTTGATTCCAGACTCATCTCATCAGAGATCACTGAATAGGGCCAACTACTAGTTTTTCCTGAGATGTGTCCTGGCAAAATCTATTATATTTACGTCCAAGTGCATTGCCTTGTTTGATTTTAAGGAAAATAATTATGCAAATAGAGACATAGAAAATTTTTCTGTAATTTAAAAATAGTTTTTTAGGTTTTTGAAAAAAGTAGACAGTATTAGTTGTCCAGATCAGAAGTAAAAGATAATACTAACAACAAGAATAAATACATTTATAATGTTTATTATAAGAAAGGCATTGTTCTAGGTACTCTGTATCTATTGACTAACTTAACCCTCACAATGACCCTGTAAAGGTAATTGGTAATGGTAAATTGCATTACCATTATCCCTTTTTATGGATGAGGAAATGAAGGCTCAACAAAAGTCAAGAACGTACCCAAGATCACACAGCTGGAGTGAGGCAGACCTGAAATCTGCAGCCTCTAGCTTTAGCTCTTGACTACTGCACTACACTCCATAGCCGATTAACAGAGAAATAAATGATGGTGTGTTCGAACTCTGAATCGGATTTTGGATCGTATCCCAAAGTATGTCCAGTTTAGAGATGACACCCATTTACATGATAAACAAATACGGACATACAGGCTATCGTTTTGTATGGTCTCTGGGCAGATGGAATAATTATTCATGACTCCTGTCCTTCAAACTGGTTCCTTTATAAACTGGCTTTGATTCTGCATTTCCTCGGTATGGACTAATAAAATCATGTCATATAATAGAAATATTGCTCCAATGACTAGAGATTTGGGCTTATTTTTCATTGCTTCATCATTAGTTATCTTTTGCATTTAGGGTACACGTTGGCAATCCACGGTAGCATTTTCTCTGTAGAGATTTACTTAAAAGCTGGCTGTGGGAAATAAATGAATGAAAAGAAGTAGATAGATAGTTGCTATTAAATTATTTTTCCATTGATTTCTTGTATTCAAAGAGAAAGTTCCAAGAGTTACAATGGCTCAAGGAAGGAAAGCCAGAAAAATGCAGAGTTCCATGGGAAGCCATCTTTATTTGGGGGAGATATATGAAGGGTAAAGTTCCTGATCAAGTTTCTAATATTGAGAGCTTTGCAGAAATGATCATAAACACCAAATCTGATCAATCAGAGTAAACTTCCTAACATGCATATCTAGTTACTTCATTTTTCTGCTTAGTATCCTTTAATGACTACCTATTATTTTTATAATAAAGTTAGAATTCCTTGGCATTGCATCCAAACCTTTTTTTGCCACGGATCCTATGTGCTTCTTCCTGGATGTGTGGCCCCTCTCCTGAAGCACACTGTGCTCTGGAGGGGAACAACCTCGCCCTCTTTTGCGCTTTCACAGATATAGCACACAGTTACGATTATGCCGCCTTCTAAAATGTGGTTGCCATGCCAGCACCTCCCCTCAGATGTCTTCCCTAGCTGGTCTCCCCTTCTCTGCCTCAGTCTCAGCTCCAGCAAAGCTCGGAACTCACTCTGATATGGGTCCGTGATCCAGACTGACCATAACTCCCCTACAACACTTACCTTGCTATAAGGATTTCTTGGCTTGTCTGTCTTTCCCACCAGACTGAACGCTGGAGGGCCGCCATCTCATTCTTTTCTTCTAAATCCCCTCCCCTGGGCATATATGGGCCACTCAACCTGCTCTTGTCAGTTCTTCTCAGCTCCTCTCTTCTAGCTCTGAAAGTATGAGAGAATGGGATTCTGAATTTCAACATTCATGTCATCAAAGACCAGAGACAACCGCTTTGGCGTTACACTGCATACATGATTTAAGAAATTCCCAAAGTTAATTTATGTCTACACCAAACTGTTATGAGCACACTTAAGTGCCTGACTCCTGCATAAGATAAGACTTCACTGTAATTATTTTGTATTTGCTATATACACTTCACAAAAATTTCAGTATAAGAATTCTGAAGCTATGTTAATAAAGTCCAATTTTGGGGCGCCTGGGTGGCTCAGTCGGTTAAGTGGCCGACTTCGGCTCAGGTCATGATCTCATGGTCTGTGAGTTCAAGCCCCGCGTCGGGCTCTGTGCTGACAGCTCAGAGCCTGGAGCCTGTTTCAGATTCTGTGTCTCCCTCTCTCTGACCCTCCCCCGTTCATGCTCTGTCTCTCTCTGTCTCAAAAATAAATAAACGTTAAAAAAAAAATTAAAAAAAAAATAAAGTCCAATTTTAAATGCATTAGGGGAGCTTCCTATTTCATAAAGAAAAGAATAACACAAGTCTATCTTCCTGGAAGAACACACTACTGCATGTCGGATTGGTTTTAGCACGGGATCTGTCATAGTTCAACATTAGAACTGGGGCTAATGTCTATAAATAAGATACTCTCAGCAAGAAAATTTTAGAATGTTTTTGCAGTGATATTGACAATTGAAACCATTTATTTATTTAAGCAGGGGTAGCATCCATTTATTACGTTTAGTATTACCTCTTAGAAAGGGCACTGCTTGAACTGCACTTAGGAGAATTGAATAGATCTTATATTTCTGGGTATAGATCACCCAAGTCAATATTTTATAAAGTAATGGTTCTCTGGAAGAAAATGCTCTCATTTCAGCTACTTGATAGAATTTCATAATAAAGCTAAATGAGAATTGAAGTGACTGAATCTGCTAAAAGCAATTTCTAGTTTTCACATCAGTTTCCTTTTCCCTGTCATGTCTCTTAAGTGAGGAAATTTAAGGATCGTGTTGGTGGATCATAATGTAAAGCCTAAGCAGTCATTTGTAAGCTTTTATATGCCTCTGAAATTTCCGCCTTGCATTGCTACCCCTCTGCCCCTGTTATCACTAAATTTCCTATTTATACTTGCCAAAGTAGAGTTTCTTCAGGATGTCCTTGGATTACCAGCATGAGAATCCCTTGAAGCTCATCTTAAAGATGCAGGTTCCTGGGCCCTACTCCAAACCACTGAATCAGAAACCTTAGTAAGGAGGGCACTTCTCCCCCATACGAGTTTAATCAAATGGCTTTTATTTTCCTCATAGCAAGAAATCTGGAGTTAGGTAAACTAAATTGGTATGGCACCTTCACAATGCCTTCCGAGACCAGACATCCTTCTGGATTTCTCATTTCTCTTCATTCTTGTGCTCTTAAAATGTCTGCTCCATATATCAGCACAGAGCTGCACTACACGAAGAAGAAAGGGAAAGGGGGAAAGTCAAAAGACCACAGCACTGAGTTGGCCTCCTTTAATATGTGTCCTGAGATGCTCTGGATTTCTCACTTATTTCTCATAAACTTTTTTTTTTCTTCCTGAGTTTCTACAATCACATTTGATGGTTTAAACAAAAGTTATATACCATCTGATACATAGGGCTCAATGTATGGAGAAGAAATACTTAAGACAGCTATATTAAAAAGAAGACAGGGACGCCTGGGTGGCTCAGTTGGTTAAGTGTCCTACTCTTGACTTCAGTTCAGGTCATGATCTCATGGTTCATGGTTCATGAGATTGAGCCCCACATCGGGCTCTGCACTGACAACGTGGAGCCTGCTTGGGATTCTCTCTTTCTCCCTCTCTCTCTGCCCCTGTCTTGCTCTCATGTGCATTCTCTCTCTCTCAAAATAAATAAACAAACACTAAAAAAGAAGGAAAGACAAAGGAACCTAAATGGAATATGAATTAAAAATAATTTCCAATTGCATCAGAAACATAAAAGACTATGGAATAAATCTAGTGGAAAATGTGTAAGAACTCTACTGAAAACTGTAAGGCATTGCTGAGAGAAATTAAAGACCCAGATACATGGGGAAATGTTCGTGATTTAGAAGGTGCAATATTGTTAAGATGCCAGTTCTTCCAAAGTTTTCTTTAGATTCTATGCAATCCCAGTGGGCTCTTTGGTAGAAATTGACAGATTGGTCCTGAAATTTATATGTAAATGCAAAGTATTTGGAATAGTCAAAGCAATCCTGGACACGGTTGAAGACTTACTATAATGCTACAGCAATAAATAGTTTGAAGTTGGTATAAGGATAGAAAAAAGGACTATGAAACTGAATTAAGGGTCCAGAAATATACAGGCACATATAAAGCTAACTGATTTTTTGATAAAGGCACCAAAGCTGTTCAGTGGGCAGAGGAAAGGCTTTTCAATAAGTAATGCTTCAACAACTGGACATTCATATAAAAAAAAATGAACCCCAATCCTTACCTCACATAATACAGAAAAAATAATTTAAAATGGATCATAAACCTAAATATAAAATTAAACCATGAAG
Source organism: Panthera tigris (assembly GCF_018350195.1). NCBI lineage: Eukaryota > Metazoa > Chordata > Mammalia > Carnivora > Felidae > Panthera > Panthera tigris. The sequence continues at coordinate 66,806,845 of NC_056676.1, read as the reverse complement.
TTCCTAGAAGAAAGCACAGCAGATTACCTTAGTAACTTGGCACAGACAAAGATTTCTTAGAACATGAAAAGTACTAACCATAGAAGAAAAAACCTGATAAATTAGACATCATGAAAATTAAAAAAAAATTCTGCTTATCAAAAAATAGATGGGAGAAAATATTCACAGTGCCACATAAAGTTCTCCAGGGAATCAATAACAAAAAGACAAAATACCCTACCACCCCAAAAATTAGCAAACACATAGTCATAGCAGACACAGAATGACGTGTAAATGGGCAATAAACACATGCAAAAGTGCTCAATATAATTTTCATCATGACATAATGAGACACCAGTATACATTTCCTAGAATGGTTAAATTGAAAAATACTGACAACACCAAATGTTGGCAAGGATGTGGAACAATGAAAACCCTCATACATTGCTGATGCAAAGGCGGAATTGTACAATCTTTCTGGAAAGCTGGCAGTTTCTTATAAAGTTAAACAGACATCTAGCCTATGCCCAACCAAACCACTTTTATGTGTTTATTCAAGAGAAATGAAATCACGTGTCCACAAAAACCTAGTACAAGATTGTTCGTAGCTGCTTTGTTTATGATTTCCAAAGTCTGGAAACAAGTCTACCACCAGGGGAATGGATAAACAAACCGTGGTATATGTACATGACGGCATACTGCTCCACAACAAAAACAACAGACTACTTACAGTCAGCAACATGGACAGATACTAAAGAATGGTATGCTGAGTGAAAAAGCCAGACAAGATAATAGTATATAATCATGATTCCACTTACATAAAGTTCTGGAACAGGGAGACCTAATTTATGGTGATAGAAATTGGAATACTGATTGCCTTGGGTGGAGCAGAAATTGACAAGGCAGGGGTGTGAGGAAACTTCCTGGGGTGATTGAAATGTTCTGTATTTTACAGAGATGTGGGTAACTTGGGTCGTATGCCTTCACGAAATCTCACTGAACTTATATTGAAGTACACTGCATTTCATTGTACGTAAATCATTCCTGAAAAACGCCTTGAATCCTGACAACTCTGCCTTTAAAACAGAAAAAATGTATGAATGACCTAATGATCTTCCACCTTTGCTGGCAGTTGAGATGTCTTAAAGAAGTCTGTGATTCAGTCACTGTGACCATTGTCAAGGAAAAGCTTGCAGCCACTCTAAACAATGTCTGGGAATGGTTAAAAATGGTTCAAGTGATGGATTTGCCATCACAAGAATCTTAGATGTGGGAAGCATGTTGTCTGCAACTGCGGAAGGCTATATCGTGAAGCTGGTGTCTCAGGCACAAGGCATCTGACACGGCTTGGTGAAAAATCACGAGTCACATAGTTAATGATTAATAAGACTTTCTTTAATGGGCCATCATTTCTCCACTCATGCACCAAGCATGTGAAGTTGCTCTTTGTATCCACGAGCATCCAGTCTATCAGTGCTCTATATGCTGTGGCTGGGATGTGTCTTTGATACTCATGAATGTTTGGCCGACAACCATCATCATTTAGGTGCAGGTGGCTGCTATCAAAGGTCTGGGCCACACTGCTGTGTGCCTGGTTATCTTCAGTGTTTATGTTAAATCTCCAGATGCCAAATTTCTCATTCTGATGCTGGGTACGTGCCAAATCATCAAATGTTTACTGATTGTAGAATGGAACCATTTCTTTCTTCATGTGTAAACCCAGGATTAGTTTTCCTCCACTGGCCAATGCCTCTTCTATGATGCTCCTCTATTCATACCTTGCATTTGCAATGCCCAAACCCCTATTCTCAGATATAACACCCTGCTAATCAGGTCCCACCTTATCTATCTAGCCCTATTTCTCACTACTATCCAACATAGCAGCATGGAATAGTGGAGACATCATAAGCCTAGGAGTCAAGAGAGCGGAGTATAGCCCTGAACTTCCTATATAACTGTCATATCACCTCCCCTATCACATGAGAAATTTGGATTCAAAGGGCCTCCTTTCTTTCACTCCCTGAGTTTTAATCAGAAAAAAATATCACTATATTCCCCAATATTTGTCTAAACATTCCCTCAACTGCATCTTTGTTTTGCAAAAATATTACCCATCTTTTCTGGTACAGCCAGAGTGCTCTTGGCTCCCTGGGTCTCCCACTGTTATTCCATCCTTTATCTGACCACACACGGCAGTGAATAGTACCACACATTGATCACTCATTCTATTTTTATCCTCCTAGTGTCTACTGTCAACATGATATACAAACAAAATATTTATTGAGCTCCTACTATGTACACTGAGATAATTACTGTGGGATGTGGCCAGATCCATAAAATAGCACTTACTTTTAGTCAACTTATGAGTTAACTTAGAAGTTGATCCCAACTTCTCCATGCCCCATCAAGGGTATGAGCTCCTTGAGGGAGTGCCTACGCCTTTTACACGTATTTCTTTGTGTCCCTTAGATAAAAATGAAGCCTTACTATTTTTCAGGCTTCTCTCATGTCTTCAAGTCCACTTGCTCTCCCCGTTCTCTTTCCACCTTCTCACAAGATTACCCTGTAGGAATTCCTTCCAATAACTCCTTATTCCCTCTAGTCCTTCCCTTACCAGCCACCTGTCATGCTCACATCCCTGTGCACTTTGACCCCTGCTCACTTGGGCAGCTGGCTGGTGGATTCTGTGGGGCCACTACCTGTTACCCATGGCTTCTGATTGGGGGACGATCCCGATATAATAATGCTTACACTATTCTCCCCACCAAGTGGTTATGGGGGGGCGGCAAATGAGACCATGTCTCTTGAGCTATTAATTTATTTGAGTCACACAGCCCTTTGAGAATGACCCTCTCTAAAACAAACGTACAAGTAGCCTAGACTTTGCCTACAATTTCTAAGAAGTCACTCCTGAAGTTCCAAAGTCCTTTTACACATCCACTAGACATCCCACAGACTCTAGGTTATAAGCACCTGCTGCACATGAAAATGCATTATAAGCCATAAAGACTAACTTTGGCAGAGGATGTTATTAGTATTATTTCCTGGGAGCCAGATCAGTGCAAACCAAAGTCTCTTAGCCCCTTTTCTGCCACAAGAATGCTACCCATTAGAATGCCCTATGCCTTCTGTCTCTCTCCTATGCCCCAATCCAGCCTCAGCATCCTGTATGGGGACTTAGAAAGTGGCTGTGAATCAGAGTTTTGCTTTGAAAGGAAACCTGGCCTAGGGACAATCCTTAGTCTTGTCCTATATTAAAATATATCTCATTATGTTCAAAATAAAGTGAAGCCTGTTTACTTTATTTATTATGGGCTCAATTGGAGTTTACAGGCCAGCTTGGAAACTTCATATATATGTAACATGACAGTCACTTATAAGTATGTATCAAAATATTTTATGATTATTAACATTCTGTTATATTCCTACTTATATAGTTATTTCTAAAGAAATATACACATATTATATTTCTATAGAAAACTATGCTAAGAAAAGGAAACCTTTGTATTTTAACCTTTTTGTAACCTGGGGGTTTCTTATCCTGCTTTTAAAGTTTTGAAGACATGTCATTGGACTTAATATGTTCCAGATAACTTGTGAGTCACAAATGGGAGAAATGAAAAATACATGATCCCTGCCCTCAAGGAATTGACAGAAAAGTAGGAATTTGATAAGTACTTATTGATTTATAATGCATTGACCTTTGAGGCTTGGATAACCTAGGTACTAAATATGTCACACTTCCCTGATATCAAATAGACACCAAAAGGGTAATGATTTCAAAGGTGTTTAATTAACAAGGGACACTTAAGACACTGGCAGAATATGGGGTTCAGTACGGACAATTTAATCTTTAAGACAATAACATTTATTGTGCATGATTTCTGGAAAAACACCTTATCACTTTATTTTTTACTTAATCACCATTTCAATTATAAATTGTATTTGAACTTATGTACCTGAAGGTTATTCAAAAGGAGGGGAGCAAGGTTATAAACAGAAACCATAAATTATTTCCCCAAAGCTATTCAGAAAATACTAGTCAAAACTTGAACTAGGTTTCCAAAAACACTACCAGTACTTGAATATTTCAAGGTCAAAGTCAGATTAAGCAACCCGTCTTAGATATTTTTAGCAGTAGCTACAATTAAGATTTAACAACACTGGTCAGGTCTGGAAAATGTCACGATGTCATACTCTGATTATTATCTTGAAATTCACGAGGAAGTCCATAACCATAAGGTTTGGGGAGACAGTCAGTGGAAAGAACATTCTGTTGGTTCCTACTATGAGCCTGGTGCTCTATGATCCTTACAGAAATTGTCTTATTTAATTCTCTCAACAACCCTGCGGTGTGGATTTTTTATTCTCATTTTATAGATGAGGAAGCAGAGTGGAAACAATTTGCTCCAGGTCACAACAGTGGTTAGTAAGTGGCAGAACTGATTGTTTTTTAAGTGCATAAAACAAACTGCAGAGAAAATTACCAAGGAAAACAGTTATGATGAATGATAGTGAAATGTTGCATTAATTTCCTATTGCTGCTGTAACAAACTACTACAAACAACAGCTTCAAACAACACAGACGTATTATCTCACAGGTCTGGAGGGCAGAAATCCAAAATTATGGCACTAAAATCAAGGTGCTGACAGGGCTGCGTTCCTTCTGGAGGCTCTAGGAGAGAATTTGTTCCCTTGTCTTTCTCAGCTTCTAGATGCTGTCTACAGTTTTCCACTTGTGACACCCCGCCTGCAAGCATATCACTGATTCTATAGTCACATCTTCTTCTCTCTGACTCCCTTGTCCTTTTCCCTTTGATGGGTCTTTGTGATTAGATGGGGCCTATCTGGATAATCCAGGTTAATCTAACCATGTGAAAATCTTCAACTTAATCACACGGGCAAATTTCATTTTGCCTGTGAAGTAATACAGTCGCATTCTGGGGATTCATATGGTGACATCTTTAGGGAACTATTATGTCTACCGTGATTACTTCTCAGTGAATTTGTATAGCTGCCATTCCAAATGCCTAACGTATAATCTCGGAATTGGAATTTTATAATGAAAGGGACCTTTTGGCTCACTTAGCCTAATCGTTTTAATGAGGTAGTTGATTTATTTGTGTTTGTTCCTCCCTGACGATTCTCACGGTGGGGTTTTCTTCTTTATAAAAGACCATCTATTTATTTAAATATTATTAATATTGCATATTTGCAGCTGGGATGCTCAGGATATTCGTTGGTGGTGGTAGGAGTGTTTTGTTTGAGCTGTTGTTAAACATGGCTGATTCGTTCACTAGGAAAATGAGCATGTAGTACATGCCTACAGCCTAAACCTAAGGGATACAGGGTGAAGGAGGCAGAGAATGTCCCTGCCATCGAGGAGCCTGTGCTCTTTTTCACTGAACTTATCAGTTAAAGAAACCTATAGGATAAAGATAAGCGGAATATAAGTGCCAAGAATTTTCACAGCCATCTGGACAGTGCAAGTATGTCTTGTATTTCCAATAGACTATAAGCTTCCTAAGGGCAAAAGCCTATGCATGATAATTTATATCCTTTACTTGTTCATGTATGCAGTATTTAATGAGCATCTCTTTTGTCAGGCACTGGGATAAGAGTGGGGATGTAGCAGCGAGCAAGATGAATAAGGTTCCTATTCCCATAGAGCTTACTTTTACTGGACGGAAAGACACTAGAAATAAATACACAACTAAACAAACAAGATTATTTCAAAAAACAAAAATAGCTAAAAACGCAACATGATTGACAGTAAATGAGAGAAAGGTGACTCTATATAGGGTGGTCAGAAGAGGTTTTGACAGGAAGAAGACAGTCATGGGAAGTTGCACTCACAGAAGGAACAGCAGGGGCGGAAGCTTGAGACAGGGACAGGAATGGTCTGTCCCAGGATCATAAGGGATGTTTGTGTGGCTGAAGTGTAGGGCAAAAGGCAGTATCTGAGGACATGAGGTTTCGGATGTAAACACAGGCCAGATAGGTCATATCAAGACCAGTAGGACTTGGCAAGAAGTTTCGATTCTACTCTAAGTGGAAAGGAAAGCCATGGGAGCAGGCAGGGAAGGGGTTAAGCAAGAGAGTGTCATGGTGTGATTTGTGTTCTAAGAGAACTGTTTTGTTTGTCTTAAGGAGTACGGATTTGGATGAGGCTCAAGTAGGAGCAGGGAAATTATCTAGGCTATTCTGGTGGTACAGACCAGAGACGATAGGCTTGCACTAAAATGCTGGTCATGGAGACCATGAGACGTGGTCAGATTTGAGGAAGCAAGCTCAAGGACTTGCTGGTGGATTTAGATGTGAGAAAAAGAGATTAAAAAGTAACTCCTAAGGGTTTTATTCTCAACTTTATTTAGATATAAGGTAGCGACCATAAAAGTTTATCCACTTAGTCCTCAGTTCAATGGTTTTTAGTATATTTACACAGCTGTACAATCATCACCACGATATAATTTTAGAACATTTTCGTCACCCCAAAAGAAACCTCATACCCATTAGCAACCACTCCTCACTTGCCCACTTTCTTTTCACCCAGTTTTGCCTTCTCAGTTTTGAATGTTTATTTGTTTTTGAGAGAGGGAACATGGGGGAGGGGCAGAGAGAGAGAGAGGGAGACAGAAGATCTGAAGCAGGCTCCACGCCATCGGCACAGAGCCGGACATAGGGCTGGAACTCATGAACTGTAAAATCACGACCTAAGCCAAAGTGGGATGCTCAACCGACTGAGCCACCCAGATGCCTCTATTCCTTCTCAGTTTTGAAGGCCAGAAGTCCAAACTAAAGTTGTCAGCAGGACTGCATGATCTCTGAAGGCTCTAGAGGAAAATACTTGTTTGCCTTTTCTGGCTTCTGGCAGCTCCCGGTGTTCCCAGGCTTGTGGTTGCATCCCTCCAATCTCGGCCTCCGTCTTCACATGCCATCCCCGCCCTTCCAAGTCCTCTCTTCTTATATGTTATAAGGACACTTGTCATGGGATTTAGGGCTCATCTGGGAAATCTGGGATGATCTCATCTCAAGATGCTTAACTTAATTACAATCACAAAGACCCTTTTCCCAAATAAATGATGTTACATTCATAGATTCCTAGGTTAGGACCACATCTTTTTAGGGACCATCATTCAACCCAGTATACCTGGATGATCACTGATCTATTTTCTGTCTCCAGAGATTTACCTATTATTCACGTTTCACTACTAGGATTTTGCCCCAAGAATTTTGGTGGATGGTGGTGTTGCTTACCTAGGCCCAGATCAGGGATAAATGGTGTAGAGTCATGTGTCTTTTGCGAATGTCACATTTAAGATGTGTATTGTGGCCGCCTGGGTGGCTCAGTCGATTAAGCGTCCGACTTCAGCTAGGGTTATGATCTCGTGGTCTGTGAGTTCGAGCCCCATGTCAGGCTCTGTGCTGATAGCTTAGAGCCTGAAGCCTGCTTTGGATTCTGTGTCCCCCCATCGTGCTCTGCCCCTCCCCCGCTCATGCTCTGTCTCTCTCTGTGTCTCAAAAGTGAATAAATGTTAAAAAAATGTGTATTGTACATCCAAGTGGCAATGTCAAATGAGCAGCTAGATGCATGAATCTGGATATGCAGATCTGGGAGTCACAAGCATGTGGATGGCATTTATAGCTGTGGGACTGACTGAGATTGCCTGGAGTGAAGAGTGAAAGAGGGAGGCTGAGGAGTGGTACCTGGAACATGACAAGGTGATGCAGGGGAACCTTGAGGGAAGACTTAGAAGAAGGACGTGAATGAGAGGGTAGGAAAACCAGAAACTCCAGTGTTTTCTCAGATGTCAAAACAGAAAGCATTTCTCGAACGAGGGTATAGTTCACTATTTCACATACCTTCGGGATTTGGAGGAAAGTCAGAACAGATAAATAAGCATTGGGTTTAGCAACAGAGACCTCATTACTTGTCAGATAAAAGCAATTTTGGTGCAGTTGGGGGAGGGGGATGGCCTGAGTGTGTTAAACAGTAAACAGGAAGTGAGGACGTGGAGATGATGACCATGAACACCTCTTTTCAGAAGTTTTGCTCTGAAGTGAAACAGAAAAATGGGCTGTAGCTGTAGATGTACAGATTCTCTTCAAGAGAAGATTTGTTTTGTTTTAAAGGTGGAAGATACAACAAGATGATTTTATGCTTGGGCTAAGTATCCAGAGAAAGAACTTAAAGATGCAAGAAACATTTAGTTAATTAAAGATGTTAATTCTAGGAGTAGTCTTCTTGAGCAGGCAAGATCCCAAAAAACAAGCCTGGTAAGAGTTGGAAACTATTGCAGCATTATTTATAATAGCTGAGATATGAAAGCAGCTAAAGTGTCCGTCGGTAGATGAATGAATAAAGAAGATGTGGTATATATGTATGCATGTGTGTATATATATTTATATAAATGTATGTATTTGTGTTTATAAATATATATATATATATATATATATATATATATATATTTACACACACACAAACACACACTCTCTGGAATAATACACAGCCATAAAAAGGATGAGATCTAGCCATTTGCAACAACATGGGTGGACACAGAATGTATAATGCTAAGCAAGATAAATCAGAGAAAGACAAATACCATATGATTTCGCTTATATGTGGATCTAAAAAACACATGGATAAACAAACAAAAAGCAGAATCAGACCTATAACTTCAAAGAACTAATGGTTTCCAGATGGAGGGTGGGCAAAATACGTGAAGGGCAGTGGGAGACAAAGACTTCTGGTTATGGAGTGAATAAGTCACGGGGATAAAAGGTAGCATAGGGAATACAGTCCATGGCATTGTAGTAGCCTTGCATGGTGACACATGTTAGCCACACTTGTGGTGAGCATTAAGTCGTTGCACACCTGAAACTAACATGACATGTGTGTCAACCATACTTAAATAAAAAAGAACAAGAAAAAGGAAGAGCAGGAATCTTGCATCTGTTGTAAAGGGTGAGAAGCCCCAGAGGCGAGGACAGGTGAAGAAGGTTGTGATGTTTTCCAACCACATGCAGCCGCTCAGGAGCTAGCGTGGTTATCTGGCCAATGTCTGAGTTTAGCCAGAGTTGCTATTTTGCCAAACAAGTAGGATGGAGAGACAGGGGACAAGCAAGTCAACAGTGTTTCAAAGGAGTGAGTGTAATGCCAAGGAATCGAAACTGGGTTCAAAGGGAAGGGAGGACACAGGAGGAGAGGATTGATGGATAATGAAAAAGTGGTGGAGTCAATGGTTGGAGGTCGTGATAGGGTCAAACAACCATGGTGATCTGAAGGGTAGAAAGTGATGATCAGAGGGGGGAAGTGTTATAGTTGAATTTTAGGGTGTTGACATTATTTGTGGGGACCAGGCCAGGTATGACCATGGGAATAAGTGGCTGGAAAGAGGGGAGCAAAGGATCACTGGGGGGGAGAGGAGATCATGGAACTAGGAGCTCGGGATGCCTAGTACAGTGCTACATACAGACAGGTTGCCAATAAATAGTCACAAGTGAAGAAGGCTGAAATATGTGAATCTTCCAACATTTATAGTGTTTTGGTTTCTCTTTATGAGTCTTGTGTTTAATGTATTATATAATTTTTCCTGAAATGATATATTTTCCAATGCCTCAGGGGCAACATTACATGAAAGAAATCATTTGGGATGGTTAAAAGGGTAATATTAAAAGAAAATTCAAACTGGAGTTTAATAAAGTCATTAGATATGAAGCTAGTCAGGCAACAGATAATTTACTAAGAGAAGTTGCCACTGGAGCTATCAAGAGGAAAAACAGACTTATGATCTTGAAATACCTTGAAACTCATGCAAAGAGAAGGCCATAGTGACTCAGTAGCTCTTGGCTCTAAGGTCAACATGTCTGTCTGAACTTGTCTGCGCCTTTGAAGGGGAAAAGGTTTGAACTCTGGATTCACAGAGACCATAGGTTGCAATCCCATCTATTATTTATTAACTGTGTGACCTTGGGCAAGTTACTTACCCTGTCTTTACCTCTAGCTTCACATCTAAAACATGAGGACTAAAAATGACCTGATGGGGTTATTAATGAAGATAAAGAGAGGTAATCTATATTAAAGATGTAGTAAAGGGGCGCCTGGGTGGCTCAGTCGGTTAAGCGTCCGACTTCAGCTCAGGTCACGATCTCACGGTCCGTGAGTTCGAGCCCCGCATCGGGCTCTGGGCTGATGGCTCAGGGCCTGGAGCATGCTTCCGATTCTGTGTCTCCCTCTCTCTCTGCCCCTCCCCCATTCATGCTCTGTCTCTCTCTGTCTCAAAAATAAATAAATGTTAAAAAAAATATATTTAAAGGTGTAGTAAAGTACCTGGAACATGATAAGCACTCAATAATGGTGAGCTATAATCTTCATTGTTATTATCTGTAAGCTGGAGATTTTAAAAAAGCTACTTTGCAAAGCCAAGAGGATTAAATGAGATGAATTACACAAAGTACTTAGTACAGTGCCTTCTATGTGGTGATACTAACTAATGATTAGCTATTACTATGACATTGCTTAGCAGACCTAATCATTTAATTTTATAGCTCCTGGGAAGTGATAGTGGTAGAAAGTAGCATTATCCCTCTCCTGAACCCCATCCCGTGCTTGCTAATATTAGTCCTTTGGAAGTGTTTCCAAATGGTGGAGTAGAGACTGTCCTGGAAATCATTTCAGGAAATAGAAGTCCTGATTGGGTCTGAAAAGATGATAAAGATTGAAGCAAGCACAACTTCATTGAGCCACATTCTGTCCAAGGACTGCTTTCCACCTACAGGTCAAACAGTCATGAGGCTTTCACCAAATAAGCCTTTTTCACCATTATTCCCGCAAGCTTTAGTGAGGTGTGATTTACAAACAAAATTGTTATATTTAGGTTGTACAGCATAATTTTTTTTAACGGCATACAATGTGATGATTTAATATAAGTATATATGTGAAATGATTACCACAATCAATTAATTAACATATCTATCACGTAGCTACCATTTTTGTGTGTGGTGATAACACGTAAGAACTACTCTCTTAGCAAATTTCAAGCACACAATCCAGCATTAGTAACTATGGCCACCATGCTGTGCATCCCCAAACTTACTCATTTTATAACTGAAAGTTCGTACCCTTTGACTAACATCACATCCCCTCCTCCTCCACAGTCCCTGGCAACCACTGTTCTATCCTCTGGTCAAGTTCTACTTTTTTAGATTCTACATACAAATGGGACCACATGGTATTTGTCTTTTTGTATCTGCCGTGTTCACTTAGCATAATGTCTTCCTGGTTCATCCATGTTGCAAATGGCAGGATTTCCTTCTTTTTTATGGATGAGTAATATTGCATTGTGTGTATCACAGAAAGGAAATTCAGAGAACTTTATGTGATATGACTATTTTACTGAGTGAGAAACAAACTGCAAACAGGAATATTGCAAACCTGAAACTGATATGATCATAGGCATGATGTTACAGGATGGCTAATAAAGTGAAAATGAAGAAATTGTTTAACCTTTACAATGACTGCTTACTACAAGGGGAGTTTAGATATGGCAAGATATTAGTTAAAAGTGATTATCTTATACCATTTTAGGAAGATGACTTAAGTTTCATTTATGATTATCAGAGTCATGTACAAGAAATAACATGTTAAGTTTTGTTTACAATCATGAAATAAGCTAGATTAAGTTTTGCTTATGTGGCTTATATGGTTTTGTCTGCTTCAGGGATTTTCAAGCAATCTCCATTTTATCAATATACCACATTTTCTTTGTCCATTCATCTGTTGATGGACAACTAGGCTGTTACCATATCTTGGCTATTGTGCTGCAATGAATATGGGGTGCAAATATTTCTTCAAAACAATGATTTCATTTCATATGGATATACATCTGGAAGAGGAATGGCTGGATCATATGGCAGTTCTACCTTTAATTTTTTGAGGAACCCCCACACTTTTTCCATACTAGTTGTATAAGTTCCCATCAACAATATTTAAGGGTTCCATTTTCTCCACACACTCTCCAACACTTATCTCTTGCCTTTTTGGTACTTGCCATTCTAACAGATGTGAGTTTGATTTGCATTTCTCTGGTGATTAGTGATGTTGAGCAACTTTTCATATACCTGTTGGCCATTTGTATATCTCTTTTGGAGAAATGTCTGTTCATGTCTTTTGCCTACTTTTTAAAAAATGTTTATTCATTTGTTAGAGAGAGAGAGACAGAGGGCAGTGGGGGAGGGGCAGAGAGAGAGGGAGACCCAGAATCCAAAGCAGGCTTCAAGCTCTGAGTTGCCAGCACAGAGCCCGATGCAGGGCTTGAACTCATGGACTGTGAGATCATGACCTGAGATGAAGTCGGGCGCTTAACTGACTGAGCCACCCAGGCACCCTGTCTTTTGCCCATTTTTAAATTAGATTATTTGTTCTTTTGGTGTTGAGTTGTATATGTTCTTTATATATTTTTCATACTAACCCTTAATCAGATAGGTCTTTTACAAATATCTTCTCCCATTCAGTAGGTTGTCTTTTAGTTTTGCTAATTATTTCCTTTGCTGTGCAGGTTTTATTTTGAAGTAGTCCTAATAGTTTATTTTTGCTTCTTATTTCCCTTGCCATAGGAGACGTATCTAGAAAAATGTTGCTATTGGGGGCACCTGGGTGGTTCAGTCAGTTAAGCATCTGACTTGATTTCGGCTCAGGTCATGATCTCATGGCTCGTGAGATTGAGCCCCATGTTGGGCTCTGTACTGGCAGCACAGAGCTTGCTTGGGACTCTTTCTCTGCCACTCCCCTGCTCATGCTTTCTCTATCTCAAAATAAATAAATAAACATTAAAAAAGAGAGAGAGAGAGAGAGAGAGAAGAGTCGCCTGTGTGGCTCAGTTCGTTGGGCGACCGACTTCAGCTCAAGTCATGATCTCACAGTTTGTGGGTTCGACCCCTGTGTCAGACTCTGTGCTGACAGCTCAGAGCTTGGAGCCTGCTTTGGATTCTGTGTCTCCCTCTCTCTCTGCCCCTCCCCCACTTGTGTTCTCTCTCTCAAAAATAAACATTAAAAAAATTTTTAATAAAAAAAAAAAAAGAGAAAAATGTTGCTATGGCTGATATCAAAGAAATTTGACCCGGGCTCTCCTCTAGGATTTTTATGATTTCAGGTGTCACGCTTAGGTCCTTAATCCATCTTGAGTTTACTTTTGTGTATGGTGTAAAAAAGTGATCCAGTTTCATCCTTTTGCATGTATCTGTCCAGTTTTCCCAACACCATTTGTTGAAGAGACTGTCTTTTTCCCATTGTATATTCTTGCCTCCTTTGTCAAAGATTAATTGACCATATAACCATACATTTATTGGGGCTCTCTATTCTCCTACATTGATCTATGTGTCTGTTTTTGTGCCAGAACCACGCTGTTTTGATTACTACAGCTTCATAGTATATTTTGAAATCTGGGATTGTGATCCTCCAGTTTTGTTCTTTTTCTAGATTGCTTTGGCTATTTGGGTCTTTTGTGGCTCCATACAAATTTTAGGAGTGTTTGTTCTAGATCTGTGAAAAATGCTGTTGGTATTTTGATAGGGATTGCATTAAATGTGTAGATTGCTTTGGGTATGGACATTTAAAAAAAATATCTGTTCTTCTAATCCATGAGCATGGAATGCCTTTCCATTTGTTTGTGTCATCTTCAATTTGTTTCATCAATATTTTATAGTTTTCAGAGTACAGGTCTTTCACCTCCTTGGATAAGTTTATTCCTAGGTATTTTATTATTTTTGGTGCAATTGTAAATAGGATTGTTTTCTTAATTTCTCTTTCTGCTACTTCATTATTGACACATAGAAATGCAGTGAATTTCTGTACATTGACTTTGTAACCTGTGACTTATGAATTCATTTATCAGTTCTAGTAGCTTTTGGTGGAGTCTTTAGGGTTTTCTATATTTAGTATCATGTCATATAAAAGTAGTGAAAATTTTACTTCTTCTTTACCAACTTGGATAACTTTTATTTTTTTTTTCTTGTCTGACTGCTATGGCTAGGACCTCCAGTACTGTTGAATAGAAGTGGTAAGAGTGGACATCCTTGTCTTTCTCCTGATCTTAACAGAAAAACTCTCAATTTTTCCCCACTGAGTATGATGTTAGCTGTGGGTTTTTTTTTTTTCATATAAAGTCTTATTATTTTGAGGCATATTTCCTCTAAATCTACTTTGTTGAAGGTTTTTAAATCATGAATCGATGTTGTATTTTGTCAAATACTTTTTTTGCATCTCTTGAAATAATCGTACGGTTTTGTCCTTTCTCTTGTTGATATGATGTATCACATTGATTGATTCGTGAATATTGAACCACCCTTGTATCCAAGGAATAAATCCCACTTGATCATGGTGAATGATTTTTTTACTGTATTGTTGGAGTCGGTTGGCCTATACAGTAAAACCTTAGTTTGTGAGCATAATTTGTTCCAGAAATATGCGTGTAATCTAAAACAATTGTATATCAAAGCAAATTTCCCCATAAGAAATAATGGAAACTCAGATGATTCACTCCACAACCCAAAAATACTCATATAAAATTGATTATAATACTGTAATATAATACAAAATAATAAAGAAAATACAAAATATAAAGAAAATAAACAAACTAACCTACACTTAACCTTGAAAACCTTCGTGACTAGTTTGAGGGAAACAAGACAGAGGAGGGATGTTTCATAGGACAACTTTCACTAATGGAATCACTTCTACCTATTGGCTCATTGGAATCTTTTTCCGCATGGGGGCCATTGTATATGCTCGCATGGATGGTGACTACAGTCCAGTATTAATTAACTCTTGTCATACACTGTATTTAATGTAAATGGCAATAAGGCAGCAGATGAAAGGGTCTATACCTGCAGGCAGCCTGAGTTAGAATGAAGCAAAGTATTGCTAAGCTTACTCTTGTATGGAAAAGCAAAGGAATGTCCATAGGTGCTTGGAAGTGACAAAAAATACACTAGTGCCAGTTGTGGGGATCTTCCAATGTTCTGAAAAATCACGGATTTCTTCCAAACATTGTGGCCTGAGAGTAAGCATCAGAGCATGAGAGATGATCACCCACAATCCCATAGTGGCAGAGAAAGAGCAAGAGAGAGAGAGAAAGAGAGAGAGAGAGAAGAACCATTGGCTCAGTTGTGATCATGTGATGTTCACTGTCATGTACTACCTGTATTGCAAGACATCATTCGTTTATCAAGTTAAAATTTATTAGAAATGTTTGCTCATCTTGTAGAACATTCACAGAACAAGTTACTTGAAGTCCAAGGTTTTACTATATTTTGTTGAGGGTTTTTGCATCTATGTTCATCAGAGATATTGGCCTACAGTTCTCTTTTTATGTAGCACCTTTATCTGGTTTTGTTATCAGGGTAATGCTGGCCTCATAGAATAAATTTGGAAGGTTTCCTTCCTCTTCTATTTTTTGGAATAGTTTGAGAATAGATATTACTTCTTTAAATATTTGGTGGAAATCACCTGTGAAGCTGTCTGGTCCATGATTTTTGTTTGTCGGGGGTTTTTTGATTACTTGTTCAATTGCTGGTAATTGGTCCATTCAAATTTTCTATTTCTTCTGGATTCAGTTTTGGGAGGATATGTTTCCAAGAATTTATTTATTTATTCTAGGTTGTCCAATTTGTTGGCATATAATTTTGCATAATATTCTTTTATAATCTTCTGTATTTCTGTGGTGTTGGCTATTTCTTCTCTTTCATTTCTGATGTTTATTTGAGTCCTCTCCCCCTCCCCTTTTTTTGATGAGTCTAGCTAAAAGTTTATCAATTTCGTTAATCTTTTCAAAGAACCAGCTCCTGGTTTCATTGATCTCTATTGTTTTTAAATTTCTATTTTCTTTATTTCTGTGCTAATCTTTATTATTTCCTTCCTTCTATTGGTTTGGGGGGTTTTTGTTTGTTCTTTTTCCTATTCCTTTAGGTGTAAGGTTAGGTTGAGATTTTTCTTGCTTTTTAGGGCAGGCCTGTATTGCTATAAACTTCCCGCTTAGAACAGCTTTTGCTGCATCCCAGAGATTTTGGACCACTGGTTTTATTTTCATTTGTCTCCGTGTATTTTTGGATTTCCTCTTTGGCATTTCTTTGTTGATCCATTCATTGGTTAGCAGCATGTTATTTAACCTCCATGTTTTGGGTTCTTTCCAGATTTTTTCTTGTGGTTGATTTGTAGTTG
Source organism: Panthera tigris (assembly GCF_018350195.1). NCBI lineage: Eukaryota > Metazoa > Chordata > Mammalia > Carnivora > Felidae > Panthera > Panthera tigris. The sequence continues at coordinate 66,790,650 of NC_056676.1, read as the reverse complement.
TATAGTGTTGTGGTTAGAAAAGATGCATTATATGACTTCAATCTTTTTTAATTTGTTGAGACTTGTTTTGTGGTCTAATATGTAATCTATTCTGGAGAATGTTCCATGTGCACTTGAAAAGAATGTGTATTCTGCTGTTTTAGGATGGAATGTTCTGAATATATATATTAGATCCATCTGATCCAATGTGTCACTCAAAGCCACTATCCCTTGGTTGATTTTCTGTTTGAATGATCTATTTATTGATGTAAGTGGGGTCTTAAAGTCTCCTACTATTATTGTATTACTATTGATTACTTTGTTTATGTTTGTTATTAGTGGTTTTATGTATTTGGGTGCTTCCAAGTTGGAAGCATAAATATTTACAATTGTTGTATCTTCTTGTTGGATTGTTCCCTTTATGATTATATAGTGTCTTTGTCTCCCGTTACAGTCTATTATAAAGTCTATTTTGTCCAACTTAAGCTTTCTTTTCACTTCCATTTGCATGATAAATGCCTTTCCATCCCTTCACTTTTAATCTGCATGCTGTGTCTTTAGGTCTGAAATGAGTCTTTTGTAGGCAGCATAGAGATGGGTCTTGCTTTTTTATCTATTAGGTCATCCTATGTCTTTTGATTAAAGTGTTGATTCCATTTACAATCAAAGTAACTACTGATAGGTATGTACTTATTACCATTTTCTTACTTGTTTTATGGTTGTTTTTATTTTTCTCTGTTCCTTTTTCTCTTGCTCTCTTACAGTTTTCTGGACTTTTTTTTGTGATATATTTTGACTCCTTTCTCTTTATTTTTTGCATATCTATTACTGGTTTTTGATTTGTGGTTACAACTGGGTTTGTATATAACATCTTAAATGTTCAGCAGTCTCTATTAAATTGATTTTCACTGAAGTTTGTTCCCCAGAAGTTTCTTGAGTTATGTTTGTTTGTTTTTGCATTGAGTATTCTTTATAAATTTTGAATATTAACCCCTTATCAGATATATAGTTTGCAAATATTTTCTCCCACTCTGTAGGTTGTTTTTTTTATTTTGTTGATTGTTTCCTTTGGTATGCAGAAGCTTTTTAGTTTGATGTAGTCCCACTTGTTTAATTTTGTTTTTGTTGCCTGTCCTTTGGTACCATATCCAAAAAACATCATCGCCAAGACCAATGTCAAGCAGCTTACCCCTATGTTTTCTTCCAGGAGTTTTATGGTTTCAGGTCTTACATTTAAGTCTGTAATCTGCTTTTAGTTGAAATTTGTGTATGCTGTAAGATAAGAGCTCAATTTCATTCTTTTGCATATGAATTTCCAGTTTTCCCAACACCATTTGTTGGAGATTATACTTTCTTCCATTGTATATTCTTGGCATCTTTGTCCAAGATTAGTTGACTGTATATGTGTGGGCTTATTTTTGTTTCATTGATTTATATGCCTGTTTTATGCCAGTACCATACTGTTTTGATTACTATAGCTTTGTAATATAGCTTAAACCAGAAAGTATGATGTCTCCAGCTTTGTTCTTTTCACTCAAGATTGCTTTGGCTATTCAGAACCTCTTGTGGTTCTGTATGAATTTTAGGATTTTTTTTCTACTTTTGTGAAAAATGCCATTGAAATTTTGATAGCAATTACATTAAATCTATAGATGGCCTTGGGTAGTATGGACATTTTAACAATATCAACTCTTCTGACCCATGAACATGGGATATCTTTCATTTTACTTGTATCTTCTTCAATTTCTTCACCAACATTTTATTTTTTTTATTTTTTTTTTATTTTTTTTTTATTTTTTAATATATGAAATTTACTGTCAAATTGGTTTCCATACAACACCCAGTGCTCATCCCAAAAGGTGCCCTCCTCAATACCCATCACCCACCCTGCCCTCCCTCCCACCCCCCCATCAACCCTCAGTTTGTTCTCAGTTTTTAACAGTCTTCACCAACATTTTATAGCTTTTATTATATAGATCTTTCACCTCATTTAAATTTATTCCTAAATATTTTATTGTTTTTTATGCTATTGTAATTGGAATTGCTTTCTTGATTTCTTTTTCAGATAGCTCATTCTTAGTCTATAGAAACACAGATGATTTTTGTATATTGATTTGTTTCCTGTAATTTTACTGAATTTATTAGTTCCAACAGTTTTTTGGTGGAGTCTTTAGGGTTTTCTATATATAAGGTCATATCATCTGCAAACAATTTTTAACTTCTTCCTTTCCAGTTTGCATGTTTTTATTTCTTTTTCTTTTTTAAAAAAATTTTTTTTTAACGTTTGTTTATTTTTGAGACAGAGAGAGACAGAGCATGAACGGGGGAGGGGCAGAGAGAGAGGGAGACACAGAATCCGAAGCAGGCTCCAGGCTCTGAGCTGTCAGCCCAGAGCCCGACGCGGGGCTCGAACTCAGGGACCATGAGATCATGACCTGAGCCGAAGTCGGATGCTTAACCGACTGGGCCACCCAGGCGCCCCTTTATTTCTTTTTCTTGCTTAACTGCTCTAAGACTCTAGTACTATGTTAAATAGGAGTGGTGAGGGTGAGCATCCTTGTCTTGCTGCTCATCTTAAAGTAAAAGCTTTCAGCTTTTCACTTTTTTTTTTTTTAATTTGAGAAAGAAAGAGAGTGAGCAGGGGTATAGGGGCAGAAGGAGAGAGAATACTCCGTGTGGAACCTGATATGGGGCTTGATCCCACAATCCTGGGATCATGACCTGAGCTGAAATCAAGAGTTAGATGCTCAACCTACTGAGCCACCCAGGCGCCCCCAGCTTTTCACTGTTGAGTGTGTTAGCTGTGGGATTGTCATATATGGCCTTTACTATGTTGAGGTACATTCCTTCCATACCTAATTGAGGATATTTACTTTTTTCGAGTGCCTTTTCTGTATTCAGATTATCATATGGTTTTTAATTCTCCATTTTGTTAATGTGGTATATCATGTTTATTGATTTGTATCCCAAGAACAAATCTCACTTGATCATGGTGTATGATCCTTTTAAAGTGCTGTTGAATGTGGCTTGCTAGTGTCTGCTGAGCATTTTTGCATCTATGTTCATCAAAGATACTGGCCTGTGATTTTCCTTTCTTGTATTGCCCTTATCTTGCTTTGGTAGGAGCTTAATGTTGGCCTAATAAAATGAGTTTGGAAGTGTTGTCTCATCATTTTTTAATGATAAGAACTCCCAGCTCTGTCTGGTTCCAAAGCTAGTGCCCTTGGCAACTGATTAATACAGCTCTCACCACTGATAATAAAAAGAGAAGGTATCATTTACCGAGTGTATATGATGTATTCTAGGCATTCTGCAAAACTCTTTATGTAGATTATCTCATTTAATTATACAAACAGCTTTGGGAGGTAAGTACCATTATTATTTAAATTTTGCTAAGAAGGACACTGGGGGTCAAAGAGGATAATTGGTCCAAGGATATGCAGCTGGTAAGGGGCTGAGGCAAGATCTTAGTCCAGGTTAATGTGACTCCAGTACCTCTGGAGGTTCTATGTACACAGTGGATACAATATTGGGTTACAGCTTCTCAATTTTACTAGGACTTTTTAGTCTATGCACCCTCCATTTTCTCCTTAACTATCATATGTGTTTTCTTATCTTGCTGGAACTTAGGGCAAAGTAAGTTGGTCTTATTATGATGACAGTTCCTTAAGATTACTGTTCTTTTTTGCTTTTCAAGTGGCAGTATATCATAAAATCAAATATGGATTGGCAGAATGGTGGTTACCAGGGGATGGGGGAGAGGAATAGGGAAGTTGTTCAGTGTATAAAGTTAATACAAGATGAGTAAATTCCAGAGATCTGTTGTATAACGCAGTGCCTACAGTTAATAATAGGGTATTATGTGCTTAAAATTGTTAAGAAGGTCTATCTCATGTTGTAGTCTTACAAAAAAAAAACCCAAAACCAAACCGAAACAAAAACAAGGGACACAATAAAACTTTTGAAAGTGATGTAGATGTTTATTACCTTAACTTTGGTGATAGTATAACAAGTGTATACATATGTACAAACTTACCAAATGATATACATGAATTATATGCAGTTCTTTTGTACGCCGATTATGCCTCAATAAAGCAAGGAAAAAATATGGATTAGCTACTTAATTAAAAATTCAACAAATGTACTGTATATTGTATATATTTACAGGATACTATGCTAGCTGCTCAGGGAAAACAAAGATGAATTAGACAGGGAATCTTCCTTCAAGTTGGTTATAAGTGAGGCCTACCCCACCAACCAGCCCCCACCCCTGCCATATACTAGAACACAAGAAGGTTCAGAGACAGTAATGAGGGAGTTCAGAAAAAGAGGTCATATCTTCCATGAAAGCATCTTCAAGAGCCACCCCAGGAATGAGAAGGCATTTGAGCTGGGCCCTGAAGAATGGGAAGGATTGGACATGGAGACACTGAGGGTGAAGGTGCTGCAAACAGAGGGGACAATGTGAGCACCAGCGTGAAGACTGGAAATCTTAGAGAGTACTAAGAGAGTCATGTTTGGTTCAAGAAAGGGGAAGTAGTAAGTCATTTGGCTAGAAAAGCAGTTTCTAATAAGATCACAAAATCCATAAATTAATAAAGGGAGCTATTGGAGATACAGTTTCGAGGCACAGAGAGATAATGCATAGTGACAGTCAACAAATCCTGATAACTTAACCTCTGTCAGAGCCAGCCAGGATGGAGAAATGGAAATAAAAATTAAAAACATTTGATGGATAGGGGTACCTGGCTGGCTCAGTCAGTAGGGCATGTGACTCTTGATCTTGGTGTTGTGAGTTTGAGCCTTACATTGTATATAGAGATTACTTTAAAAAATAATAAATAAAAAATATTTTTAAAAACCCACATTTAATGGATAGAATGTATGGAATTTAGCAAGGACATTTTTGAAGTGAACAAGGAGGTCAAAGATGGGTCAGACTTTTGAGTTTGAGTTTGGAAGGTATATAAAGGAAACACAGCAGGAGGAATGGGTGTTAGAGGCAAGAAATTCTGGGGACAGGTTAAAAAATAATAGACGGGGGTGCCTGAGTGGCTCAGTTGGTTAAGCATCTGACTGTTGATTTGGGTTCAGGTCATCATCTCACGGTTCGTGAGATGGAGCCCTGCGTTGGGCTCTGCACTGACACTAAGGAACCTGTTTGAGATTCTCTCCCTCTCTGTCTGCCCCTTTCCCACGTGCACTCGCACTCTCTCTCTAAATAAATAAATATTTTTAAAAAATAAATAACTGCCAGAAACCATTTTAATAATTAAAAGCTCAAAAAGATATTCTGAATCCTAAAACTGTGTATAAACATATAGGACATATGGATTATACACATGGGTCCAAAGTATTGGATGCAGAGCTCATTAATAGGCAGAGCACATTAAAACACAAATCAATGTGGCACACCTTCCATCTACCTAAACTAACTGACTAGCTATTGCAGACATTCACTAAACATCTGATTAACACAGTTTGGCTGGCTTGTAATTTTTTTTTTTAATGTATATTTATCTTTGAGAGAGAGACAGAGACAGAGCATGAGCTGAGAAGGGGCAGAGAGAGAGAGGGAGACACAGAATCTGAAGCAGGCTCCAGGCTCTGAGCTGTCAGCACAGAGCCTGATGCAGGGCTCGAACCCACAGACCGAGAGATCATGACCTGAGCTGAAGTCGGACGCTTAACCGACTGAGCCACCCAGGCACCCCCGGTTGGCTTTTAGAATTCATTTCCCAATCATCTCAGCTTCTCTTCTCAACCCACTATAATCTGACCTCAATTCCCATCACTTAACTGAAATTGCAGGGCAAAAGGTCATCAGTGATTTTCTCATTGCAAATACAAAGAACACTTAAAAATTATTTTTATCAAAGTTCTACTTAGTTATAAAAGTCAAACTGTTCTACAAAATATACTAAAAAAAAGAAAAAGAAAAAGAAGAAGTTCCCATTCCAGTGTCTCCCTATTTCCAATTTTCATTTCGGATAGGCACTTATTTTCAACTGCTTTAGGTTTCTTCTGGGTACATAATAGAATTACATGCCTATTATTTCTTCTTCTTCTTCTTTTTTTTTTATTATTGTGTTGGATATCTTCCATTTGTCCCTTGGATCTACTCTTCTTCTCCTTCCTCTCTGTTCAGAGAAATTCACTTGTCTGGGCCACAGCAATGGGTTTATGAATAGGCACTCTGGTTTCCAGCTGAGTTTTTCCTTTAGTTGGGAGAAGTTGGAGAGGAGATTAGAGAAAGCAAGTGATAAAAGACAGGGAGATGAGAATATTTATCCCCCTGACTCCCTCCTTGACCATCTGCTCTAGCTGGCTATGTCCTCAACCGGAGGTCACTGCTTCTCTTTAGAAGGGCCACTCTGCTTGGTTCTCATTCTAGACTGTGGTCCCCATGTACTCCATTTAGCTCTCTGGGCTTAGGGTTACTAACAAGGCAATTGCTACTAAGCCCTGGAATATTGCACGATCTCTTGTTCCTTCCTGCCAACTGTCACACCTTTGTATATAAACCCCCCTCAAATCATCCCATTTAGAGTGTACTGCTCTCTAGACCCTGACTGGTACACTTACTATGCAAGATAAGGATTTAGCTTTCATACTCCCCACTTTCTTGCTCTACCGCGCTAAACATATCAACAAACACACACACAGGCACACTCTTCTTGTTATGGACTAAATGTTTGTGTCCCTCCACCCCCTTCATACGTTGAAGCTTTAACCCTCAATGGGTTCGTATTTGGGGAAGGGGTTTGGGGAAGGTAATTAGTGTCATATGAGGTCATGAGGATGGGGCCCTCGTGATCGTATTAGCATCCTGTAAGAGGGAAGTTTGCTTTCCCTCTTTCTCCACACTTGCACAGAGAAGGTATATGAGCACACAGTGAGATGGATGCTGCCTACAAGCTGCAGAATGAAAATTACCTGCTCACACCTTCATCTTGGACTTAAGCCTCCAGAACTGTGAGAAATACACTCTTGGTAAGCCATGCAATTTTGTTATGGCAGTCTGAGGTAAGACATTTCCCTTCCCCACATCTGCTCTATTTAAGATATATCACAATTTTTGGTTAAATAAATATTCTGTATTATTATAATCTTGTGAATACTATTTACCTGTGATCCTTTAATTTATTATAATTTCTCCCTAATGTAATTTCTATTTAGTAGATCAGCCATAAAAAGAAGAAATCTTACCATTTGCAATGACATGGATGGAGCTAGAGAGTATAATGCTAAGTGAAATAAGTTAGAAAAAGACAAATACCTTATGATTTCACTCATATGTGGAATTTAAGAAACAAGACAAATGAGCAGAGTAAAAGAGACAGAGAGAGACAGAGAGAGAGAGAGAGAGAGAGGGAGAGAGACGGGGGGGGGGGGGCAGCCAAGAAACAGACTCTTAACTATAGAGAACTGATGGTAATCAGAGGGGAGGTGGGTGGGAGGATGGGGAAATAGGTCATGGGGATTAAGGAGTGCACTTAATTGTTGTCATGAGCACTGTGTGCTGTAAGAAGTGTTGAATCACAGGGTGCCTGGGTGGCTTGGTCGGTTGGGTGTCCGACTTCGGCTCAGGTCACGATCTCACGGTCCGTGAGTTCGACCCCCGCGTCGGGCTCTGTGCTGACCGCTCAGAGCCTGGAGCCTGTGTCAGATTGTCTCCCTCTCTCTCTGCCCCTCCCCTGTTCATGCTCTGTCTCTCTCTGTCTCAAAAATAAATAAACGTTAAAAAAAAAAAAAAAGAAGTGTTGAATCACTATAGTGAACACCTGAAACTAATATAACACTGTAAACTATACTGGAATAAAATAATAAAAAAATATTTATTAGAGTTAATTGCCTCAGTTTTTGTTTGCTTAATTTTCTAGGCACCTATCACTAATCCATTCCCAAATTCTCCCCCAGAAGTGTAATTCTCCTTTCAATATTTCAAATACATCACAAAAATCTATAAAGTCCATCTCTCTGTCAGAGGCACACTCCTGAAGCCTTCCACTGCCTTGCACCCATGTAGCCTGCGAGTTCTCTAGACCTGCTGTCCTGCAACTTCCCATCTCCTGGATCTCTTGCTTTATTCCTTCCATTTGATGGAGCACATCTTCCAGTTTCTTCCTGATACGATGTTTGGGACATAAATATTTGGAGACTTCAATGTTTAAAAAGGTTATAATCTACCTTCACGCTGGATTGCAGGATATAGAATTATAGGTTGGAAGTAATTTTCTTCAGAATTTTGAAGTTATTGTTCCATTTGTCTTCTGGCTTCCAACATTAGTGTTGAGATGTCTGAAACGGTTCTGAAATGGGATCCTTTAAAAAAGTTTTTTTAGTACAGTCGTATATGCAAATGAGTTGCATACTCATTGAGTATGGACATACAATGTTATATTAGTTTCAAGTGTACAACATAGTGATTCTATAAGTTATGCTATGCTCACCACAAGCATAGCCACCATCTGTCACCACACAACGCTATTACTGTACCATTGACTATATTTGAAGTGGGATCCTTTTTTACTGAACTTCTCTTGACATCCCTTGACTTTGCTGCTGGAGATTTTTAAGATCTTTTTTTGTTCTCTAGCAATCTGATGACAATAAAGTGTGATGACATACCTTAAAGTGGGTCTTTTTTCATCTCGTGTTCTGAGCCCTCAGTGAACTCTCCTGGTCTGGGAACAAATGACCTTCAGTTTGAGGAATTCTCCTTTAGACACTTGACAATTTTCTCTCTTACATTTTCAGACTGTGTTATCTTCAACTTTCTTGCACCTCCTGGCCTGATTCTTTAATTCTGTCATTTATCTTCTATTTTATATATTACCTGTTGTCTGCTTTTAAAGAAATGTTTCTCCATATTACCTTCCAGTCTTTTTGCTAATTTTTTCATTTTGACTATCATATTTCAAATTTCAAGAAATATTTTTTCTTTTCTGGCTGTTCCTACTTGTCCAGAATCTTATTTTTCCGTAGATGTTGTATCTTCTCTTATTTCGTAAATATGTTAGTATTACACATTTTCAAAAGTCTTATTTTGCTCCTATGTCCTCTAAGATCCTTTTTTTCCCCCTATCCTTTTTTAAAATCTCTATGCCTCACATGAAGCTTGAACTCATGACCCTGAGGTCAAGAGTCTCATGCTCTCCTGACTGAGCCAGCCAGGTGCCCTTTTTTTTTTTTTTTTTTTAAATGCTAACCATTTTTCTTCTGTCTTGAAGGCTTTCTTCAACTGACTTGTGATTTTAAATTCTTGGCTCATATTTTGTATTTAAGCGTGAAACAACAAAAAGCTGTTTGGAATCTCTGTGGTTGGCAGAGCTGGTTAATTGACGGTTTTACGGTAGGGTGATCTGGCTGAGCTGTTCTATTGGGGGCCTAGAGAGGAATCCTCCAATAGTATGGCTACCATACTGTTCTTGAAGCAGAGCAGAAGAGTGACAAGGGCCCCAGGAGTCAGAATGTGGCACTCACTTACTCTCTTATGTTTGGTATACCTCCCTTGCCCTCGGGTGTTTCTAGTGCCCCAAACCCACTGTCTCTCCACTGGTAAACTAGATTCCTGCTGCAGTGAGGAAGTGCCATTCTCCCAGCTGTATAGCATGTGGAAGGGGATCTGGCTTTATAAACACCCCCTTAAAAATTTTCACCTGGATCTTCTGTTTTTAGCTCGATTACATCTTTACCTTCAGAAGTACCTGGTGCCTCCGATTCTGGTACTTTTTCGAGACTGTTGCTCGAATTAACCTTCTTGGAGGTGCTCCATTCTGGCTTAGTTTTCACCTTTCTCTGATCCGTCAGGTTAATTAACACTCCTCCATCCACTTTCCGTCTTGTATTTCTGTAATGCTGTCACCTCGTCCTCTTCTCCCATTAACTCTGTGCTTATGAGGGTATGGCTTTTTATTTTTAACCCATTTACATTCATTTTTAGTGCACTTTTATTACAAAGTGGTCATAATTGTGTGTGTTCAACTCACAAGTACTTCCTTGTCTTTAATTTGCTTTACTTTGCTGCTGCACTTGAAAGTCTAGACCTCTCATTCTAGAAACTTCATCATCCTTTGGTTTCTGTGGCCAGATATTTTCCCCTTTTACCACATTATCTCACCTTCTTTCCTTGGTTATTTCTTCCACTGCTTATCTCTTAACCGTTATTGCTTCCCATGTCTCTGTCCTCTTATGTTTTCTTTTTCTTTTTTAAAATGTTTATTTGAGAGAGAGAGAGAGAGAGAGAGAACGTGCATGCAAACAGGGGAGAGGCAAAGAGAGAGGGAAAGAGAGGATCCCAAGCAAGCTCTGCACTGTCAACACAGAGCCCAAAGAGGGGCTCAATCTCACAAAACATGAGATCATGACCTGAGCTGAGTCAAGAGTCAGATGCTCAACCAGCTGAGGCACCCAGGTGCCCCTGTCCTCTTATGTTTTCATGCACACATTTGCTATAGCAATTTCATCCACTTGCATGGATTGAACCATTCCTTAATGCTGGTGACCCCCAAATCTGTCTGTGGCTCCAGACTCACATAAAGCTCAGAAACCAGAAGAAAAGAGGACCCTGTCTCCCTATATCCTACTCAGGAGAAACAAACACACTGGACCCAAAACAGGTCCTCCTTTTAGAACAATATGTAGGAATGAAAAGAAGGCATTCAACTTTATAAAATGTAAGAGAAAGAGCCAAAGAAGAGCTGTGTTAGTCATGATAGTGGAGCTTTTGCTGCAGTAAAAAGGAATCTCTAGATCACACTGACTTAACACAAAAAAGTTTATATCTCTGTCATGCAAAGTATGTTATGGATTGGGGCAACTCTCCAGGGCAGCTGTTTTCCTACATTGGCTCACTACTCCCAGCCTCATCAATTTCATAGAACTCCCATTTCAGCACATGTTGTGAATCTTGCCATGTTAAGATCAGGGGAGAGAGCTGCCTACCTGAGCACAGGCAATTAAGTACCTGTATCGGCAGGGGGGGGGGGCGGGGAATAAGTATGTCAGGTTTCCATTCATTGGCCAAAGTAAGTCACACAGTTACCCCTAACTTCAAGGGCATAGGAGAGAATAATTCCCTCTGGCCCTGAGAATTGGATACTGTTGAACAGTAGTAATTTATAGCATTGAAAAATACTTGGTCATAAATATAGGAACATTCAAAATCGTTCTACTGACCTCTCTGCTGGGCTTACAGATAGAGTCATTTTTCAAAAATAGTTCGTGCAGCATCTAAATGTTTGAAGCCTCACTAGGAATTCAAGTTTAAAGTTTTCAAAGAGGCGTTTCATAGCCATATTGTTTATATTTGCTTTGATCAATATTCCTCCCCAACCTCAAACATGATAGGAAGCCTGGAAAGGAAAAAATGTTATAAAGTATTGCCCTGAAAGAGTCAGGTAGGTGTGTGCATGCGTGTATGTGCATGTATTAGTGTGGAGGTGCACTTAAAAAAAAATTATTTTTGAGAGAGAGAACAAGAGAGTGCAAGTGGGGGAGGGGCAGAGAGATGGGGGCAGAGGATCTGAAGCCGGCTCTGCACTGACAGCAGCCAGCCCAATGTGGAGCTGGAACTCACAAACCATGAGATCATGACCTGAGCCCAAGTCAGACACTCGGCTGACTGAGCCACCCAGCTGCCCCTGCAGGTGCCCTTTTTATGGTGAGTGTGGGATAGTCATAGTCTTGTTGCCCAGAGTTATGCCTGAGGACAGATAAATATGAGCTTCTTGGAGTATGAAATTGAGCAGAGGAGTTTTGCAGTCCAGTGATCATAGCCCCTCCATTTCCTACCTTGCCTTCATGAGATAATGTTTCTTCCCTGTGAAGGGCACTTTCCAACATGTAGATGAAATCATTAAAAATGAAGTGGGAGCGCCTGTGTGGCTCAGTTGGTTAAGCGTCTGACTCTTGGTTTCGGCTCAGGTCATGATCTCCTGGTTTCTGAGTTCCAGCCCCGCAACTGGCTCTGTGCTGGTGGCTCGGAGCACGCTTGGGATTCCCTCCCCCTGTGTCCCTCCCCTGCTCGCACTCTCTATCTCAAAATGAATGGATGAACTTAAAAAAAAAATTAAAAAATAGAAAATCTTAATGCCTTTTAAAGTTTATTTATTTTTGAGAGAGAGAGAGAGAGAGAGAGAGAGAGAGAGAGAAAACACATGTGAGCAGGGGGAGAGGCAAAGAGAGAATCCCAAGCTGGCTCCACACTGTCAGCACGAAGCCTGACACAGGGTTCGAACTCACAAACCATGAGATCATGACCTGAGCCGAAATCAAAAGTCAGGTGCTTAACTGACTGAGCCACCCAGGAGACCCAATTCAGGAATTTTAAAGTGGACGGTAATAGCTGGGTGTATAATGTATCATAACATGTACACAGCAGACATCCTTGTGCTCTGCCAGCCGCAGGGATGCCAGGAACTCTGAAGAGCATTTGCATGATGTAATCTATTGTGGACTGTTGATTCAGCAGCAATTTTTCATGAGGAGACTGTGATTGTTAATGGAGGCATGATGTTTGTCATCTTTAAAACTGAAGGGCAGGGCTGGCTGAATCCAGGCCCTCCTGCTCTCCCTCTTCTGTAACCTTCTCCAACCTGCTGGCCCTCCCTCTTTAGCACGCCCACAATTTCCTCAGAACCTTCCTCCTGCCACCCACATGGACTTGCCTTATCCTATATTTCTCCAAAGCTTTATACACAGACCCCAAGCCCTCTCATCTCCTCCATTTATTTGCATTTAGGATATTCAAATGTTCAGAGAAAGGGGATGGGGAGGGGATCCAGTTAGTACACATTAAATGGGTATTAAATGACAGATAGGTATGTATTTCTCAAGTTAGGTTCAAAAGACATAATCCTAGAGGTTTGAGAGGTTCATGGGAATTTTGTAATGATAGCTAATATTTATTGAGCACTTACCATGTTCCAGGTATTGTTTGAAATGCTTTACATGGATTAACTTATTTTCACTAAAACCCTATAAAGCAGATGCCCTATCTCCATTGAACAGATGAGCAAATTTAGCAACACCCTTATCCCATCAAACAGATGAGTGACCATGGAAAGTCTGAGTTATTAGTTCAAGGTTATAGAGCTAGTAAATGGTGGAGTGAGGACCCAAACCCAGGAAGTCTGGCTCCAGAGCTAATGATCTCAACCTCTTTGCAATGCTGTCATCTGGGACTTGGATGGCCCAAGATGGCTTCACACAGGCGCCTGGTAGTTAGCTGGGGCTGTTGCCTCGTCCTCCATGTGGTCCTTCCAGCAGGATACTCCAGACTTCTTCATGTGGCAGCCAAATTCCAAAGGGTAAATGTTATGTGGAAAATTACCCTGATGTAACGGCAGCCTGCAAGTATACCACCACGCGGACTGTATGGTAGGTCACGGGACAGATAGGCTTATAGACCAAATTCAGACGCTTGAATTACACTGTTTATGTGACAGCTTTAAAGCATGTTCCCAAATGCTTTGGCATTGCTCCCATTGAAGGGGGGGGGGGGGTCTATATTCCCTTTTCTTGAATCCTGGCTGGCCTTAGTAGCTTTCTGGTAGCTAGTAGGGTACGGTTGAAGTGATGCTGCACGACTTCTTAGGATACGTCAGAGAAGGTCATAGCCTGGTTTCTTTGCAGACACTCATTCTGAGGGAAGCCAGCTGCCACGTGAGAAGTCTGCCATGCTGGATGGAGGGGCTGTATGAACGTACTCCGGTTCACAGTTCCTGCTGAGCATGCAGCCAGCCAACAGCCAACATCAGTTGTCAACCACAAGAATGTGCTATCTTGGGTATCCAGCCCAAATCAGCCTTCAAGTGACAGCTGCAGTTAGTTGACATCTGATAAGAGACTCCAAAAAAGGACTGCCTAGCAAGTCCTTCCCAAATTTTTGAGCCACAAAATCATGAAGAAAATAAACTGGCTATTTAAGCCACTAAGTTTGGCATAACATGTTCACTCAAAGAGCAGCAATAGTAACCCAAACTATTTATCAACCAATTTAAATTTGTTTGTTTATTTATTTATTTATCTTTGAGAGAGAAGGGGGTGTGGGGGGGTGGGGGGGAGGGACAGAGGATCTGAAGCAGGCTCTGTGTGTACAGCAGAGAGCCTGATGTGGGGCTCAAACTCATGAACCGTGAGATCATGACCTGAGCTGAAGGCAGACATGTAACCGACTGAGCCACCCAGGTGCCCCATTCATCAATTTAGAAGAGAGTGGGAAGCAAGGGGAAAGAGATGGGGTAGATAAACAAGCTTAGGATAGCAGGGCGGAAGACCAGAGTATCTGAATTTTGTTTTATGCAGTGTTCCTATGTACACTATGCAGTGTTCCTATGTCCTCTGCTGTGCCAGTCTTCTCTGCAGATGGTGTGGTTGTAAGACCAGAGCGGAAAGTAAGAGAGAGGGGCCTGGAACCAACAGATTATCTGTTCTGTCAGAGAGATGAAGGAGCAAGTGTGTCTGGTCATTATTAGCTGACTGAGTAGCGAGGGGTCTATCTGCTTTTCTTTTCTTTTTTTTAATTTTTTAATGTTTTATTTATATTTGAGAGAGAGACAGACAGACAGACAGAGACTGAGTAGGGGAGGGGCAGAGAAAGAGGGAGACACAGAATCCAAAGCAGGCTCCAGGCTCTGAGCCATTAGCACAGAGCCCCATGCGGGGCTCAGACTTGTGAACTGCGACATCATGACCTGAGCCGAAGTCGGACGCTCAACCAACTGAGCCACCCAGGCGCCCCCATCTGCTTTTCTTGTACAGACTACACAAGGCCGCAATGGGGCTATAATGGGTGTCACTAGTGAGTGGCCAATTTAGTTGTCAGTCTAGAGGTAGTATAATCTCTACCTTATTAATATTTAAAGTTCACTTGGTCTATCTCTTTCTATCTAAAGTAGCACTTTCATTTGTTCCATCCTTTTTATCTATGATCAACACGTATCTATTTATCCTATGTGTAATGTCTCAGAAGCAAATTATGTTTACTTTTTAGTTTCTTATTTTCTACAGCAGACTTGAACAATCATAAATCATACAGCAAACACATTACAACAAGCCCCTAGAACAAGCACTTAGATCAGGTTTGTGATGTTCCACTTACTGGCTCAAGCAAGTCACATAGCTAAGCCCAATGTGGGACAGGTCTACACAAGGGAATGGACACCATAAGACATGATTCACTTGGACCACCATTGTAATAATGTACCACTAACACAGCTAGGCAATGGTTGATCCAGTTGTCAAACTTTCAGCAATCTGTTTCTGGAGCCCCCACACACAACTGGTGTCCTCGAGGTTGTTAGGAACCGGTACTTAGTCAAGAGCTTCTCTAAACCTCACTTCCCAGGCCCCACCCCGAGCCCAATGAATCAGAATCTCTTGAGGGGTAACAGATACAGGAAAGAAGGTGGTGGTACTCCCCAAAACTTCAGACTGAAATAACTCCACAGAGGATTCCAGCACAGAGGGTTTCAAAAACAAGACAGTCTCAATATGCAACTTCATTTCCCACAGAGCACATTCTTTTTTTTTTTTTTTTTTTTTTTTTTTAAGTAATCCCTACACCCAAGGTGGGGCTAGAACTCATGACCCCAAGATCAAGGGTCGCATGTTCTTCTGAGCCAGCCAGACACCCTTCACAGAGCACATTCTTAACTGTCCTAATTATAGCAGAGATGCTGCCTAGAAATTTTTTTTTTAAATAATTTTAATGTTTAAGTTAGCAGTGGTTCTCAAACTTTTGTGTGCAGCCATATTAACGGGGGTGGGGCGGGGTGGGGAGGGAGGCTTGTTAAAGCACAGATGATTGCCCAACCCTCGGTTTCTGATTCAAGGGGTTTAGAGCTGACTAGGGCAATCTGCATACCTTACAAGCTCTGCTGTGGGGAACCACACTTTGAGAACCACTGAGAGCAGTAGGATGATTTAGTGATAACACTGACTCACGTTGAAATATTGCACTTCCATGATTATAGCACATTTACGACATACAAGGTCTTGGGCTGGTGCCACAGCGGATACGATAAGGATAAGATTTGGATCTTGATTGCGCTTGAGCAGATTTACTCTTTAAGTGGATCTATTCTCTAAGACAGGAAGCCTAAGCATCATTAGATAGGTTCGGATAAAGGGGCAATCTCCTTTCTTTGGAGGAGACAAAGGTAAGGCTGGAGTAGGAGACCCTTCGAGCTGGGTCCTGAAAGAGAACTAGGTCCTGGACACGTGGAAAACAGTGTTGCATTACAGGATTCTTTTCGCCTCGGCGAAGAGAAAAACAAAAACAAAAACAAAACAAACCTTGACAAACACCCGGAAAAGGTCTGACATTCTTGCCTCCCGCTCCAGCATTAACGATCTGCAAGCTGCTGGCATCAGAACGAGGAAGCGTGTTTTCCGTGTCCCGGCCTCAGTCTCAAACCCTGGCCTCGCCCTCTCCCTTTGGAGCTCCCAGAGCGGGTGCCTCAAAGACTGGACGGAGTGTCTGGCCGAGGCCTCAGTGGGCGGTGCCTTGCCAAAGGGCGCGGCTTAGGCGCTTCAATCCTCAAAAGCCTGAGCAGGACGGTGCGACGACCCCCGAGAAGTGGCGAGGCCCGTGCCTGGCGAGAGGGGCCGCACGCAGCGGCACCGTTCACAACGAGCCCCAGGTTTACGCATGGCGCTAGGACGGGCCGGTGGCAGCGGCACTACCCTGTCGAGCAAGAACCCCAGAGCTGTTTCTCCCCGTTCTTTGCGTTGGACTTAAGGGTGGCGGACGCCAGCACAGAGGACGCGAGCCCTCGGTTCCTCCACCGTCACGCACCGAAAGGGGCGGGGACTCTTGTGCACCCTCCTAACTCTGGAGAGAGCACAGCCCGGGAGCCTGCGGACTGCGCCTGCGCGGCCCCGCCCCACCCCCTCGCCCCGCCCTGTTAGCCCTTATACCGCCGCTAGGGGTATCGGTGCTGCTGCGGCCTGAGAGCGCGGCGGCTTTGAGGGCGCGGGAGCCGTAACGAGCGCCGGCGAGGGCAGGCAAGAGGGTGGGAAAGCCGGCGGGAGCGGAGGGCGGCGCCGGAGGAGGGCGGCGCGTGGCTGACTCATCCCTCTGGAAGATCTAACTGACGGAGACAAACCCTCGTCAAACCCGCCCGCCCGCGCCACCCCTCCTCAGCCGGGAGGCGCCCGCCCGCACCGCCCACCCGCCCTCTCCCGGCCCGGCAGCCTCGGAGAAAGTTTTTCTTGCCGGAGGGACCCGAGCCGCCGCGGGCCTTTCGGAAGAGAAGGGGGACGGGAAAGGAGGCGACCGCCGCGCGGGCCCGGGGAGTGCATGGTGCCCGGCGCCTCGGCTGCCAGTCAGGAGGACATCGGGGCGGGGTCGGGCTGAGCCGAGCTCCTTCTTCCCCCCGCCTCGCCAGAAATCGCTCTCCCGGACTGCCGCGGGGGTCCCCGCTCCTCAGCCCGCCATGTCCCGGCTGCTGCCGCTGCTGAGGAGCCGGACCGCGAGCAGCTTGAGGCCGGGCCCGGCCGCCGCGCCCCGCCAGCCGTCCTGGTGCTGCTGCGGGCGGGGGCTGCTGGCGCTCTCGGCTCCTGGCGGCTCCCGGGGGCTGGGCACCCACCCCAAGAAGGAGCCCATGGAAGCGCTGAACACCGCGCAGGGCGCGCGCGACTTCATCTACAGCCTGCACTCCACCGAGAGGAGCTGCCTGCTCAAGGAGCTGCACCGCTTCGAGTCCATTGCCATCGCCCAAGGTAAGGGGGCGAGTGAGGGGCGAGCCCGGGGCCCGGCGTCCCCATCCCGCGGCCTGCGCCCCTGGAGCCCTCCAGCCCCTCGGCCCGCCCCCACCCCCCTCGCCCGACTGGCCTCGCGCCTGGGACGTCCGGGCCCGGGAGGGGGGGGGGGTTACTTTCCGCCTCCTGAGTGTCCCCAGGGCAGGTAGGACAGGAGCAGATCGTGCCAGGCAGCCAGGACCAACGCTTGGCTGGTTCGTCCCCAGCCTCAGAGGCCGGAGCTTCAGCCCAGATTGTCAAACGATTCTGTTTCGATTGTGCTTTGATTTATTGTGCGCCTCCCCTCCCCAGCCCTCCTGTCCCCCCTAAGCCCTTGCTGCTTTCTTGTGAACGTGCAGCTACGCAGGTGCATGCCGTGCCTGCTCGGAAAGCGCTACCAAAACCCGAGAGGCAGGAAGAAACTTTCTTGAAAGGTTATCCAACCAAGCTGTACGGGTGTCCAAAAGAAGGGATATTGCTTCCTAAGGCAGAGATGCTCTCAGCTGTGTGATTGCACACACTTCTAGTTGTATTAAACAGCCAAAGGAAACATTTTCCTGGGAAATGGAAAGAATGAATCAAACCAGCAACTGCAGATACATAACTTGCAAGCCCGTATAGGTTCGGCGCTGCACAAGTTCAACGCCAGTTGTTTCCCCAGAGGTTGAAAGAATGTAGTAAGAATGTATTTTTCTGGGAATCTGTGGCTCTACAATAAAAAGCAGACTTCTGCTTTAAAGTAATGTGGAATGGTGAAAGCAAAGCTATTTTTAAGCTAACATGTTAAAAAAGGATATTTTTAAAAACGAGTGCAGAGTGCTGTAGGTCAGAATTTGAGAGCAGGTGAAAAAAAAAAAGCTAAAAATTCAGAAAATCAGAAGGATGAAAGGACTAAATGATTAATTCCATATTAAAATATGTTTGCAATTTGAATACAGTAGTACAGACAAAATACATAATACAGACAAAATATATAGCTATTTTATTTCACATTACGATGTGTTTGACATTTTTTAGCAAGTTTACCTCCCCCACCCTGCCAAAGTTGGTAGCTGCGTAAACATCCCATAGATTCCGAAGTTTAAAGTACATTGATTGAAACATGGCATTTGATTAGCCAGAGGCACTTGAAAGTGCTTCTTGGGCCAATAATACAGGAATGGAAGAAAGTCATATAAGTATGACTTACCTGTACTGCTTCTTCAGAAACTTTCTCTTGTGCCTTTGAACTGCTTTTTTTTCTACATTCAGGGAATTGCAGAACAATTTATAGTACTGGATATTCCAAACAATGTCCACCCCTAGGGCATTTATAGGAGAAATGTAACTTCATAATCAGTTCAGTTATTAAATGTGTAACCATGCCATTATATGAAATAATAATCAAATACTAGTTATTTGTAAGGTATGTTTGTATTCATTGTGTGGTTTAAGATATTCAGTTCTGAAAATGTGCTCCTGGGAGAATACAGACAGTCATATATGCTGGAACATTAATATTAGGAATGTTTTCTCCATGGGCAACACTTTTGAACATATATTTGGCCTAGTCTAAGTAACTTCTTAGAAATTCTTCTGCGTTAACATTGTTACAAGTTTCAAGGGCCTTATTAATATAATTTTATGATAATTCTTGAAACGCATATCCTGTGATACAACTGGGTAAATTTTACCTGATGCCTTATTGTTTTAGCACATGGCAGTCGGATGGCAGTGGAGATGCTACATTCTCCTGGGAAGATAATTTTAAATTTGACGTGGTTTTAAGTATTTGAGAAAGGACCTATAAACTTCGGTCAGTGGAGGTTACTTAGCATCAGTTAAACTGAATCAGTATGGAAGTTATAGGAGAAAGAAGTCAGTAATTTGTCTCCTTTGTTCAAGATAAAAAGGGAAAGGTATAGGAAGTGATGCGGTAGTCAAATGCTTGTCTCCTGTTCATAAGCTAAAGAACTTCAAAGTTTAAATCAACTGTTTTTGCCAGTATTGATGACTAAATCATTGCTCTTTGACTCAGATGATACTTACTGATGCTGCTGCTTTAATTTTTAGTGCAGTCTTAGTGTTCCTTATTGTGTTCAATATCAATATATACAGTTCCTATGGAGATCAGTGAAATCATTTTTCCCCAAATGAGTAACTCCCATGTTTTTCTTTTATTGTTACTTTTTGAATCTTTTTATTTTTTTTTAATTATTTTTTTTTTATTTTTTTTTCAACGTTTTTTATTTATTTTTGGGACAGAGAGAGACAGAGCATGAACGGGGGAGGGGCAGAGAGAGAGGGAGACACAGAATCGGAAACAGGCTCCAGGCTCCGAGCCATCAGCCCAGAGCCCGACGCGGGGCTCGAACTCACGGACCGCGAGATCGTGACCTGGCTGAAGTCGGACGCTTAACCGACTGCGCCACCCAGGCGCCCCTTGAATCTTTTTAAATACCTGATTCATGTACTAAATGTATGTGTACTAAACATACTTTCTATTAAATAAATTATGTTAAAAGGACTGTTTCTTGTTATAGGAAGTCTTATGTGTTCTTGGAAAGTGTGCTTGTATAATGGAAAGAAGTGTTTTGGATTTGGTGTGGAAACATTACAGGAAAAAATCATCTATGCTTTGATATGGCAGTGGAATCTGTTGTTGAAATTTGGTACATTTGCCCTCATCGTTCTTAGTGCTTATCAGTAGACATGTGATACGATCTGTGACAAGATAAAGCTTTACATGATTCTAGATAGATAAGATGAGCTGTGTGGGATGTCTTATCATAGTTAAATAGGCTATTGTGATTTTCAAATTACAAAATGATTTCCTTCTCAGTTTTAAAAAAGTTGATGTTATGTTCTCAATGTACATGCTCAACCTAATCTCTCTTCTTCTAGAGACAGTCCATATTTTCCCGATAATTCTCTGTTGGTTCATTGTTTTTATGACAGGACTGGCAAGCTGACATTAGTATAGTTGCCGTTCAATCTTAGCCAAGAGTTTTAAAGCAAATTTGTCTTTTAAATTTTTGCAATTATTATTTCTATTCATAGTTGTTTTTGTTTTTGTTTTTAACTTTCAAAACATATGAGTTGGTTTTTGAAGGACAGGCGATGCTCATTTTATTAGTTATACATTATTGTGTAAAACATAGTGGCTTAAAACAAACATGTTTTTCTCAAAGTTTCTGGGGATCAGGAATCTTGAATCAGCTTTGTGGCATGTTTCTGACGGGGTATCTCATGAAGTTATACTCAAGCTTTTATTTTTATTTTTTGTAATCAAGTTTTTAGCTGGGCCTGCATCAGCTGAAGTCTTGCCTAGGGCTGGAGGATGCATTTTCTTTTTTTTTTTTTTTTTTGGGACAGAGAGAGACAGAGCATGAACGGGGGAGGGTCAGAGAGAGAGGGAGACACAGAATCGGAAGCAGGCTCCAGGCTCCGAGCCATCAGCCCAGAGCCTGACGCGGGGCTCGAACCCACGGACCGTGAGACCGTGACCTGGCTGAAGTCGGACGCTTAACCGACTGCGCCACCCAGGCGCCCCTGGAGGATGCATTTTCAAGAAGGCTCACTCACGTGGCTGTGGGCTGGAAGTCTCAGTTTCCTGCCCTGT